>NW_028301603.1:27500000-30000000 GCF_987345545.1 Pholcus phalangioides | reverse complement strand
GCCAAAAAAAACTGGTCCACCTGCTTAATATCGTGTAGGGCCCCCGCGAGCTCGCAGAAGTGCCACAACACGACGTGGCATGGACTCGACTAATGTCTGAAGTAGTGCTGGAGGTAATTGACACCATGAATTCTGCACGGCTGTCCATAAATCCGTAGGAGTAAGAGGGGGTGGAGATCTCTTCTGAACAGCACGTTGCAAGGCATCCCAGATATGTTCAATAATGTTCATGTCTGGGGATTTAGGTGGCCAGCGGAAGTGTCTAAAGTCAGAAAAGTGTTCCTGGAGCCACTTTGTAGCAATACTGGACGTGTGGGGAGTCGCATTGTCCTGCTGAAATTGCCCAAGTCCGTCGGAATGCACAATGGACATGAATGGGTGCAGGTGATCAGACAGGATGCTTACGTACCTGTCACCTGTCAGAGTCGTATCTAGACGTATCAGGGGTCCCATATCACGCCAACTGCACACGCCCCACAGAGGACACGCCCAATCACAGAGCCTCCACCAGCTCGAACAGTCCCCTGTTGACATGTAGGGTCCACGGATTCATGAGGTTGTCTCCATACCCATACACGTCCATCAGCTCGAAGCAATTGGAACCGAGACTCGTCAGACCAGGCAACCTGTTTCCAGTCCTCAACAGTCCAATGTCGGTGTTGTCGGGCCCAGGCGAGGCGTAAAGCTTTGGGTTGTGCAGTCATCAAGGGTACACGAGTGGGCCTTCGGCTCCGAAAGCCCATATCGATGATGTTTCGTTGAATGGTTCGCACGCTGACACTTGTTGATGGCCCAGCATTGAAATCTGCAGCAATTTTCGGAAGGGTTGCACGTCTGTCACGTTTAATGATTCTCGTCGTTGGTCCCGTTCTTGCATGATCTTTTCCCGGCCGCAGCGATGTCGTAGATTTAATTTTTTACCGGATTCCCGATATTCACGGTACACTCGTGAAATGGTCGTACGTGAAAATCCAAATTTCATCGCTACCTCGGAGATTCTATGTCCCATCTCTCGTGCGCCGACTATAACACCACGTTCAAATAGTAGAACATTGAAAAATTTAAAAATTTTAAAGTAATTTATAATTTTTCAAAATTTCTTAAAGACAAAACTCTGTTAAGCTTCGCGATAAGGAATTATTAATAACTTTATTAATAACCATTGAAGAAAATGATAAAATTCAATTCGAAACGGCAAATTCGTTTTGAAAGCAAAAAAAACAAAAATTTATCACTTAAAAAAATATGAAATTTTTATAAATTTACTTTTTTTCAGGAAGTCATCGGGAAACATCGCGGGTATTGATATAATATAAAGATTAAACGGGCAAAAAAATTGTTTTCACTCAACGAAAAAACAAGCAACTATTATTACGTATTATGAATTGGCTTCACAAACCTGTACATTTACCGTTCACATAATATATAATATGTCCTTCATGCTTCAAGAAAAATTGTTTTTTTAAAAAGAAAAAGGTGAAAAACTAGGGAAAACAATCTCTCACAGTCACAGCCGAAAAACTTTTTCTCACAGATCGGGCCGTCCCGATGTGCTTTGGTGCTCGTGCTTCTCTCTTGGTATAGTTGGTACATCGCTATATACACGACCATCCAAAAAATGAGGAATTTCCTTCTCTTTTATTTCAATATTTCCTCCAAAAAAAGAAGAAGAAAAAACTATTTATACCTTGATATTCTTCCCCGTTGTTCATATCTCACGATGCATATCTTTCTTATTTACTAAATTTGTCTTACCTTCAAGAAGTTTATGGGAAAAATATTGTTTTTGAATTTGTTTTTTTTTTTTTTAAATGAATTTTATTTGAAAAATTTCGTTCTCACGGGGAGATCTTCAACTAAAAGTGATTAAATGAATTTACGATGGGATTTCTTTCTCAGTAGCATTATTTGACTTCGATGATATATTAAAAGTGAATATACAGTCGAATCCCCGTTATAACGAACTCCAAGAGACCGCAGAAATCACTTCGCTGCAATGAAATTTCGTTGTAAAGGAATTCCAGGTATTTTGCATTGTTCCTATGAAAACTTATCTGGGTAACTATATCTCACATTAAAAAAGATATAGCATAATCACATTAAGTTATGGCATAATCACATTAAGTTATGGCATAATCACATTAAGTTATGGCATAATCACATTAAGTTATGGCATAATCACATTAAGTTATGGCATAATTACATTAAAAAAAGTTATGTCATAATCACATTAAAAAAAAGTTATGTCATAATCACATTAAGATATGTCATAATCACATTAAGATATGTCATAATCACATTAAGATATGTCATAATCACATTAAGTTACGGCATAATCACATTAAGTTATGGCATAATCACATTAAGTTATATTATAAAGTTTTGAGCACACAGTAAGTACTCGATAAATAAAAAAAATTTCATTAAAAAAATTTTCATTTTTCATTTAAACATTTTCATTTTTCATTTAAACATTTTCATTTTTCATTTAAACATTTTCATTTTTCATTTAAACATTTTCATTTTTCATTTAAACGTTTTCATTTTTCATTTAAACATTTTCATTTTTCATTTAAACATTTTCATTTTTCATTTAAACATTTTCATTTTTCATTTAAACATTTTCATTTCATACAAAATAAATCATTTTCATTTTTGTTTTTTTATTTTGCATCTTTTATTTTGTATTTTTTATTTAATTTATTCTATCCAAAAAGTTTCCCCTCGATTTATGGTTTTTGCATTTCAAGTCCGTGAGGATAAAATAATATTACAATTTCTCTTTCAGGTTATAAATTCCTAATTACTATGAATCTTTCGATATCTTCAACTTTCAAACACTATTTTGTGTTAATATCTATATAACATTTTGCTTTTCATGCGACTTTCCATATCTTTTTTGTAAATTTTGTATTTTCTCATATTTGCTCATTGACTTCCAAAGCTTGTTTATCGCAAAAATGTAGGGGGAACTGATGGTAAAATTTGGGCCTATTAATCATTAAATTTACCATCTAATTAAATCTAATTTACCATCATTAGAAACATTTTTGCAGTTTGGAGCAATGTGGGGGTTCCCCCTTGAGAACGACCTCCTCATCGATACATATTTTTTCAATCTCTTCTAATTTATTTTAATTTTACGTCTCATTTTAGCTCTAATTTTATAATTTCGAGTTATGTGTATAAAGCTGCCTTTTTTGGCGCTGAAAATTTTCAAACAAATCTGATTTCTGTCAGTTGCTCTTTTACAATATATATATATATATTAAAATTTATGTGAAGTATTTAGAACAAAATTTAATTTTTTTTTTAATTTCTTAGAAATCTTGGAATATACATTTAACTTTCTAAAATAAAACATTTCGCGACAGTTTTATTGGAATTTCTTTTTATTACATTAACTTATGTTGATAGATACGGGAAACTGGCTGAGTGAGGAGATATCGATGTTTCAGGGAAGGAAAATTCATCTCTGCCCTCAAGGGGACCCCGGTCTCTCGCTTGCCGGACGAGTGCTCTACCAACTAAGCTATGAAGACGGATAGAATTTCCTCTCCTTTGAGCGTATGTATATGCTGAATGGCTCCGTGCAATGGACGGCAGCAACATTCTGCTAATAGCTCGCGGATGACATCAGATGGCAGTATATGCCACGTACGAAAATCCGTATCTGTCGTATCAACAAGGGAGAGTGACGTCTTTCGTCATAATAACTTGTGTTATTGGAATAATTTAAATAAAAACATAAAAAATATCTTTTTTTTTCAAAATTATTTGATCAAAATTAATGAGAACATTTGATTCTTTAGCAATAAAATTTTTCTCTATATTACTGTTTCACTAGTTTTTTGTGCAATTTTATGCAATTTGAATTTTATAATTGGTTTTTTTTTTTTTAACTTCAACAACATGCAACATTTTCAAAAACCACCAAAATTTACACATATTTTGTGCAATAAAAATTTTTTTTAAATAATTTTAATAAAAAATTATCGTGTTAAAGTATGCAACAGCATAGTGTAGAGAGACTCACAAAGTTTCAAGACATTTGAATGAAGGGTGTTCGAAAAAATGTTCCTTATCTAAGAAAAAACCTTATTAAGGTTTGGATAAGTTCCTTATTTTTGAGAAAAGAGGATTTTAGTGGAAAACATTAGCACGCATAAATGTATAATGCCTGCCAGCAGTCTATATTAAAATATTTTTTAAAATGTTTCTCTATATTACAGGTAGAACAAAAACTTGAACACAGTTAGACGCAAAAAATTTCATAGTATTTGAAAATTGAAAAATTCAAAAATGTGGATTTTGGAAAATTTCCGTGCATCAACCATTTTAAAGCTATATTTGATTTTTGCATTTCTCAGAAATATTGGAGTACTGTATATTTTTTTACTTTATATAGATTATATTTTTGCCATAAACATTTTCGCGATATTTCTATTAGAATTGATTTTATAACAATTATTTGTTTTATTAGACCAATTTGAAGGAAAATATGTATATATATATACTTTTTCAAAATTATTTGATCACATTTATAAAAGACATTCAAATCATAAATTATAAAACACTTTTTCTATTTTAGTCTACGTTATTCACAATTTTACACAATTCAAATTTAATATTAAACTTTGTGTAATGTTTAAAACTACATTTATATATATTTTTTTAAATTTCCAAAAAAAAAATGTTTTTTACGAAATTTATAAATCATTTTTTTTGGAAAAATTTTGGCGACGGTTTCATTGAAAACTGTCAAATTCATAATTATTTATTCATGCAACAAAAATCGAATTGAAATATTTGAAATACAGTAAAACCTCTCTTTTGCGAACACCGGCGGGACGAAAAAATTCGTCCATAAAAGAAGGGGAGTGACCCGTTAAACAGTGGTTTATAATGTATACTTTTATCATACATGGTGAAATTATTATTTTGCCGTGAAAGAGAGAACGGCCGCATCTGAGGGGTGTCCGTTAATAGGGTTTTCGCTGTATATCAATAACATTTACAATTGGTCAACAGTTGGTCTTTTAATGGTAATAAACAGATACGTAAAAATTTTAAAAACTTTATTCTAAATTTATTTATCTTTTTTAATTCTTATTCTACGAATTTTTCTTATCATCAGCTGTTTCTTAGAATCTTCATTATTTTCCGAGAAGCTACGTTTTCTTTCTTAATAAGAAAAGAGAAAAACGAACGATAAAAGAGACAACTTTCGTTTTCTATTATCGTCCTTTATTTGGTTTCTCAGACATGGGAAAGACAACGGTTCGCTGGGGAAAAAAGCCATCACGCAGCGTCCAAATCCCAGCCTCCAAAAAAGAAAAACATACGGCTCTTTTCTTTTCATACGTACATAATAACCCCACCAACAAATAAGATTACGCGTGTGAAAAAGTGGGGAAAAATATTTGTCGTTTCGCATTCGTGAACCCCCCATTGAAAGAAATCAAAAATCGAAAACATGTATAATTAAATATTTTGAGCTATAAATTTTTGAAATGGAATCTTTTTCAAAAAGGCATTTTATTGTTCATTTTGATCTTCGAGTCTGGAATTTCTTGCATACAGATACTATTTTGAAAATACATACGTTTGGTGCCGTAAGCTGAAAATATTTAAGGGAATGGATCTGACCGGCACTTACCTATAAGATAAGGACTAAATTACTAATGATGTTTTTTTTTTTTTTAATGTTACCAAGTCATAATGTTTCGCTTTTATAGTGTTTCTGCCTTTTTATTAGGGGTGCTGTAATTTTGAAGTATATGACATCCATATTTGTTATGGGCAGCTTTTTTCCCAACGAGGTGGCTACCTCGTTGGGCATTTTGCCTGTTGTGGTGTTGCATTTGTATTTGAAATGTAGTTGATTTTTTAATGCAGGTGCAGGAGCGATTGTAAAATCCAACATTGTTTTTTTTATCTCAATCCATGGAAAAAAGTGAGCATAAACAGAGGCGAACATAAACCGAAGAGAAATATTTTCTAATACGTAACTAAAACGAAGTAATATTAGAAGAGGGAGAAAATTCCCGCTGTTTCTATGGCGTGTTGGTGGCGCACTTGCGCGGAACTGCGAGGGGAATGCGGATTTGACCTCCCATAGAGTTGAGTGAATTGTTCTCTCCAACAATTATCATCACTACATAAATACAAATACTAATACAACGCCACAACAGGCAAAATCCCCAACGAGGTGGCTGAGAAAAAGATACTCATAACAAGTATGGATGTCATACATTTCAAAAATACAGCAACCCGATTAAAAATGCAATTACAAACAATATATATACATGATGAAATATTATACAATGCACATAAAGGATACTTATGGTTGTCTAATTCTAAGTATGGATAGCTTCTCGATTTACCCCAACACGTTTATCGTATTTCTTTTTGAACGTGTCAATTGTGTTACAATTACCTACCTCCGGGGGTAAGCTATTCCATTTATTAACAACCCTATTAGAGAAAAATTCCCTGATTCCCTGCGACACCATAACCTCGCATTATTCCTTACCAATCAATACTAGTGTCTCCTTGTAAAAGCAGTCAATTGACGGTGTACTAATAATTCATGGATTCATGGTCCATCCTATCCATCCAGCTAAAAATTTTGAACACTTCGATCATATCTCCCCGACACCTGCGTTCATCCAATGTAAACGTATTTAAAAAAATGAAGTCTCTCTTCATAACTCAATCCCCGCGTGCCAATAAGGACACGCGTAGCTCTTTTCTGCACCCTTTCAACCAAGTCTATGTCCCTCCGTAGGTTAAGGTCTCCAAAACCTTACAGCATACTCCAGTCCAGGATGAACTAAGCCTCGGAAAAGCGGAAGAATGACTTTAGGAGAACGCGAAGAGACCTTGAGACGCGAACATCCACTTTCCTGTATATCTTGTATCAAAAAGTGGAAAATGACACCTTACTCCGTAAAAATTGATATTGGTTCTCACTCACATAAGTTTGTAAGTGGCTTGAGAATGTAGTTGAAAAACGGGTCTGCCACAAGAAAACGTTGTCGAATGCAGTAGCTGCTAACAAGAGAAGATGGTCGAGTGAGAAGTCGATGGCAGGAAAATACAGGGTGATTCAGAAAAGATGGGGAAAACTTTAAGAGGTGATAGTACACACCAACACAAACAATTGTCATCAAAGAATGCATGGTCTAACATGAAACGCAATAGCGCGTTTCGAAACGGTCGCTCCGCAAACGTTGAAACGGCATTCCTGTTGCAATTTATCGGGAGAAAAAAGAACACCACATGCATGCAAATGTAACCTGGGGAAGAAGAAGAAGAAACCGTATGAAAAATCTGCGCCACAGACAGTGAATAAAAGGTGCATACGCCAGCCCTGTGAAGTTATTCCAGCGTGCAACCGTTCTAACAGTTGTAACATACGGGATAATGGCACACTTTAGTAATACCGAAAAAGCAGACATTCATTTAATCACGGAGCTGCAAACGGAAGTACCACAGAGGTAGCACGAATGCACGGTGAGTGTTTTCTCCACAGGCGGTTGCCCAATCCAAAAACATTTACGCGCTTGCATCGGCCGCTGTACGAAACGGGATCCTTTCTTGCTTCCCAGTCTGATGCGCTGCGACGCCGATTTACATACGGTTTCTTCTTCCTCAGGTTATATTTGCATGCTTGTGGTGTTCTTTTTCTGCCGATAAATTTCAACAGAAATGCCGTTTTAATGTTTGCGGAGCGACCGTTCCATGTTAGACCATGCATTCTTTGATGACAATTGTTTGTATTGGTGTGTGCTATGACCTCTTAAAGTTTTTCCCATTTTTTCTGAATCGCCCTGTATAGTAGAATAAGGTGGTAACAATGAATTCGATTATAAAAGACAATTTTCAAATTAATTGCGACATTTAATCACATATATTTACTAGGAATCAAAACGAACCACATGATAATAATAATAGTACTAATATTAATTATCTCACGTAATTCTCACGAATAATTCAACTGGAAAAAATGTGTAGTAGATAATAGTTTTAATAAAAAATTGTAGCATTTGAGTTCCGACAATATGACTCTAGAATATGGACGTCACTGACTGAGACTGATTTTCACTCGGAAAAGTGGGGCATTTGTCACAGTCTCATAATCTAGAGACCAAAAATTCAATTTCAGGGGAAGGTATCAAATGTTTATCAGTGACAAGAGAATATACCAAATATTTATATCAGTGACAAGAGAAGGAAACCATTTATGAACCTGTGACGAGAGAAGAAAACCACATATGGGTGAGTGATAAGAGCAGATAGTCAAATATTGATCAGTGACTAGAGAAGATAGTCAATCATTGATCAGTGACTAGAGAAAATAATCAAATAGTGATCAGAGTGACAAGAGAAGAGAGTCAAATATTGATTAGTGACTAGAGAAGATAGTCAAACATCGATCAGTGGCAAGAGGAGATAGTCAAACATCGATCAGTGACAAAAGGAGATAGTCAAACACTGATCGGTGACAAGAGAAGGTTGTCAAACACTGATCAGTGACTAGAGAAAGTAATCAAATATTGATCAGTGACAAGAGAGTCAAATATTGATCAGTGACTAGAGAAGATAGTCAAACATCGATCAGTGACAAGAGGAGATAGTCAAACATCGATAAGTGACAAGAGGAGATAGTCAAACATTGGTCATCGACAAGAGAAGGTCGTCAAACATTGATCAGTGACTAGAGAAAATAATCAAGCAATGATCAGTGACTGGAGAAAATAATCAAGCAATGATCAGTGACTGGAGAAAATAATCAAATATTTATCACTGACTAGAGAAGATAGTCAAATATTGATTATCGGCGCTAATGAACAGAAACAACTTTTACCCCAGTAGGAGTGGACCATCTTGCAAGTGTTTAAAGCCAATTCATGCTTCGCTTAGTGTCCACATAAGACTTCTAAATTATGGCCAAGCATATATTTTGTAATTTTTACGAATAATTTGTGTTTCGATACTTAAACCCAATTCATATCCGAGTCGTTTTACGGATTACTTTAAGCACGATACACAGATCCAAGAGGATTTTAATACACAACGCGCCTTCGCAGATGTTTTTTTTTCCTTATCGACGGAAACACATCTGTTTCCCAACATGTGAGACGCACACACCTGGTCCCTCTCTCGGCACCACCACCACCACACACATCGCAGTAAGTACTTAATTAAGTTCCCAATTAAAATTAGTATTAATGATAACATCCGTCCTATAGTGACGGATATCATCACATTTCGCTGGAGATGGAGGCGACACACACACAAAAAAAAGGAGGATAAGACAGATAAAAGATTGCGGTCTGGTCTCTCTGGACAAGGTCCCCTTTCTCCTCCATTGCACTTGTGCAGGAAAACAGCTCCAGTGGATTGAGAAAAGAATATACTTACGATACTGTGGTGTGTGTGTTTCTTTCAGGATGAGACGGAAACTTTCCACGGTCTTTTGGTTTCTCGGGCTGATCTTGCTTGGGCGACCAAGGGGTTCCGAGCCCACGATGGTGGGAAAGAAATTGTAACGTCTCTCCCGTTACATATATATATATACACGTAGATATCCGATAAATAAACATACGAGAAAGAGGCTGCATGTGGAAAAAAGAAAGGTCCTTTTGATGGGTATTATGGTCTCGAAAAATACCGATGCAGAACGAAATGGAGATGGCCATCGGACGTGACTTTTCGAGTTTCCTCTATTAAAAGATTTCTGGACCATACCATGACACCGGGCACCGAAATATGTATTATCGCGGTATTGGTGACAAATCCAATTCAATTTGCCGACAATAGTCCCGGCAAATCGTCTAGGGACAATTTACTGCCGAATCCCTTTCGGGGGGGGGGGGGCTAATGCGGTGTTTTCTATTGTTTATGAAAAATATTTACAAAGCAAGACAAAGAAAGTATGTACATGATATATACATTATATACATAAAGATATCATGCAGCGCTATGTGTAAACCGACATTTTTTTTTTTTTTTTGCACGTCCATTCAAAGTCCTGGTCACAGTTTGTCCCGGGAGTCTCTTGGGCAGTGACGTGGTCGCCAGTCCCCTGGATCTTCTCATAGGCTGCTCTGGTCTAGTCGTCTGTTGGCCTATGTCTATCCTTCTAATGTGCAGTTTCCTCGATGCCCTCTTTTTCTAGGTAGCGCACGAGATTCTCCAGTGTTCTTGATTCTTTTTCGAGCCGGCTCATCCTCCTAAACCACTCCTTGCCTTGGTTTGATTAGGTGGAAGTCTTTTGTGTTAAGGGCAGCTGGTGGCATAGTCAGGGCCGTCTTAAGAGTGTCATGGGCCCCCGGGCCAATTGATTTTTCTGAGGCCCGAAAAAAATTCACAGAATCACAAAATCACGGAACATTAATAAATGTTTGAAAATAACCTCAATGAGAGAACACACACGTGTTCTAGAATTGGTGGAAGAAGTTATTCCAAAATTACTTTCAGAGAGAATTTCAGAACTAATGAGAGAAATAATTTCATAATTTGTGAGAAATAATTTCAGAACTAATGGGAGAAATAATTTCAGAACTAATGGGAGAAATAATTTCAGAACTAATGAGAGAAATAATTTCAGAACTAATGCGAGAAATAATTTCAGAATTTGTGAGAAATAGTTTCATAATTGGTGGAAAAAATTATTTTGCAATCCATAATTGTTGGAATGAAAAATATTTCTTAAATTTATACAAATTTATACAATTTATTAAATGTTTTCTCTTCTTCAGATGCCAACAAATTTGACAATGATATATCTTTACGGTGATATTACAAATAAGTACTAACGATAAGACCAGCTTAAGAGCATCATGGGCCCTCGGGCAAAGTTATTTTTCTGAGAACCTGGCAACTTCTCGAAAAATTCAAATACTTCTCATTTTTCTGAGGCCCCTGTTCTCTTAAGGCTCCCCGGGCCGTTCCCGGGTCGGACCTATGCGTTAAGACGGCACTGACTAAAGATTACACTTTTGGCAGTGTTCTATGAAAAGGGGAGGGGGAACTAAAATTTAAAAAGGAGGGAATTCGTGGGCGCTGGGCACGTGCCCCGTTTTGCCCATGCGAGGAACAGACACTGTTACTGCAGTTGATTTGATAACACCTTAGTTGCTATTAAGCACTAGGCAAGTGATCGAAAACCGTTTATTTCACCGATTATAGACATCTGCACAGAGCCTATGGTGCTCACATTGGGATTTATTAACCAACAAGTAAACTTTAGTAATTGCTTTCTCTTCTACGTAACTAAAAAATTTTTGTGATCAACCAAGTGTTTGTCCGGCCAAAATTTTTGAAACCCTTCACAAAAAAAAAACTATGGATGTAAAAAACGGACCCTTCGCACAGTTCCGGATCTGTAAAACGGACTTTCACAAAATGCAAATTAATTTAACCAAAATTTGGAATATCATCTCTTTTGTGGTAAATTAACTATTGTTAACGATTATTTCACTTCTCACAAAATTCCTTATTTTTCACTAAATCAAGAACCCTTCCACAAAAATAAGGGAAACTCATAAAATCAGGATCCTACAAAACAAATCTGGACAGACCCCTGGATCAAGGGTGGGTTCATTATAGTACAACTTGGTTGATTCGAACTTGGGTAATTCGAACTTCCCTTGACTTTTCTATCTAATTTAATTTTGAAATCCCTTGTTTAATTCGAATTATTTTTTTCGAATGTTTTAGATAATTTAACGTTGGAGGGGGAAAAAATCATGATTTTCGTATGCACAAATTTAGTTTAGAAAGATTCTACAAGAAGCCAGCCTTTACTTTTCTCGACCAAGTTATTAAAGAACAAATCTCTGAAGACAAAGGTTTCAAAATTCTGTTTTTCTCTACTGTTTCTATGATATAAGTTAACGCCCATTTTTTTTTCAAACTTTGTTCATATGTAGTGCATCGAGGATGTGTACTACTTGGTACCGATCATGTTGTTCACTCCAGGGAAGAATGAATGAATGAATCAATGAATGCCAGAACTTTGCCACTGGACTTTCCCGTTGCCGAGATCTCTTCCAGCCCAGCTTCGTGGCAGTGTCCAGAACACTTTATTTTGAGTCAAAAAAGAAAAAGAAAGAAAAGAAAAAACGTACATAATTTTTACAACATATTTTCCCCGGACAATTGGGTAACGTCGCGATTAACAAATTTTGTGGTGATTACAGACGAGATGGGGTTGGGAGTTGGAGATAAGTTTCGGGATTTCGTTAAGACGGATGAAAATGTGCACATATTAGGATGAAGGTCCATTTTAGAAGCAATTAGAGGGGACGCCAATGCCATCTCATCTGTTATCTACACTTGCCATATTATATACATAGGATACAGCAAACAAACAAAACGATAATCTTATAATATAAAATATCCATCGGAGCGAGCCACCTCGCTTAACACCTTGTTGGTGAGCAAATGGGTTTGATAACTTGCGGACTAGATAGAAACCAGCATCAGTTTTATTGGGTTGAGTTCACTCTCTCCGGTGGATCTGATGAAAATATTGTGTGGGGGGGGGAATATATACAGTTAGGTATCACCCGTGCCATCTCGCTTAGAACATTATTCTGTGAGCAGCATGAATACGACAATATGAGTACGCACGCGCGTTGTGGACATGGAATGCATGAACTCAAAATAGAGGAAATGCACATATACATACATTCATACATATATATATATATAACTGCCAAGCCGAGTCATCTCACACTAAACCCATTTTGGTGGGCAATGTAGGATTAAGTCCATGAAACAAGGTATACAATTCAAAATCTGAATTCTTTTATCTTTATTAAAAGCATGGGAAGGAAGTACCGGAAACTACAAATTTTGTAATACGTTAATGAAAGTATATTTCCTTTGATAGCATTAGAATGATAAGCAAAATTCGGGAAACAGTTTCGTAACAGATGATCATGAACTGTTTCCGTAAATCAGGCTTTGAACATGGACAAGAAATTCTACAGTAATGCTGATTCCAGAACAGTGGAATGGCAGCTAAGATCAGTTATTGTAATTATAAATTATAAAAACGTGGGAAACAGTTCCGCAACTGATGATGGAATTGCAATAATGGTGATAATTACCCTATATGAATGGTGATGAGATTATTCCATTTTGCAGTCATTTTACGGATCCACGATTGATTAATTGGATATCCGAGGATGACGTCACACTCTCCGCTATCCATTTCGAAGGTTTTTAACAGCTGGCTGATGCGAAGATATATTTAGGAGAGAGAAAATTCTACTGTCCTTTCGGAAAAACGAACCCACGTCCTCTCTCTCTGGTATAGAGATCTCTAGTAAGATATTCGTTGCTTTGTAGTCCAGGGGCTAGGGCGTTCTCCCACCAGAGAGATTACGTAGAATCAGTTCTCCGCAAGGTAGTAGAATTTTCTCTCTATCCTAAATATATCTTCGCATCAGCCAGCTGTTAAAAACCTGCGTATTAATTCGAATTTTTGATAATTCTAACTTTGGACTTCGAATCAACTAAGTTTGACTGTATTGGCCCGAATACCATGTAATGTAGAGTCCGTTTCTACCTTTAACTCAAAAAATGAGAAAAGTTAAGACTGCAAAACTCACGTTCTTTCTTCTACCTTAGACTTTTTCCACCGTTCCTCTTGCCATACCTATCAATAAAATAGCTTCTTGTAGATCCCGATAGATGTCCAACTCTTTTCTCATCAAAAGACAGTTACAAATCAAAGAACAAAGCTGTCGTAAATAAACGTAGCGAAAGAAAAATAAGTATTAAGAAAAAAAAGGGTAATAATCCTTATAGATTGAAACTTAGAAGAGATGGCAGGACGACGACGACGACCAACGAGAAGACATTCTTTTTATCACATCTTATCGAGTCGCATACCTGATTTCTTTAGATGGGGTGACTCTTTCACACGAACCTCACAAGTCCATCAATCAAGGTCCCAGACTAGAAACAAAAAACCACTCTCAACAATACAAAAAAAAAAAAAAAAAAAAAGAAAGCCTAAATAAAGGAATCACCATACATCAAAAATGGCCTCTCCGACTACAATCTCTACACATATTCGATCCTACAGCCAGAGGTCAAAGACACTACTGACTTTTCACAGACCATTCACCCTCTTGTGTCCCAGAGGACAACACTCACAAACATTCATTCATTCAATGAATGAATCTGTGCTCTTCTACTTCGAATATGATTCGTTCAATGGTAACAAACAACCAAAAAAAAAAAGAAAAGTAGCCGTTATGGAAAAGCCCTATTAGAAACGATTGGAAGTCTGATACTAGATTGCTTGCCTTGTACAAATCTCTCGAAACTATCATCATCTATGGCCACTGACCACTCTCATTTGTCTCTCTCTCTCTCTCCACACCAAAAAATAAAACAGAAAGGACTTCCATCATCACTCGCATTACATCTAGGAATAAAGGTTTTTTGATATCGGATACCCATGTTGGGATTACCCCCTCCCCCCCCCCTCCTTTTTTCCCAAGGGAATTATTATATTGCGAACATTGTTAAGGTCATTTTCGAAAGGGATAGTAATGTGTTTTTTTGTTTCTGGACATGGCTTCTTTTGTGGTCTCTGGTCCGGTCTGATACATATAAGCTTCCGGTATAGCGTACGTTCGTACAAATAAATACTCAAGTCGTCGCGGTCACGGTCCAGCGTCCCGATCGATCACGTTTTGTACGGATGGACACCTTGACCCCTTGTGTGTCTATAGTAATATTTATTTTTGATGGGTAAGATTCAAGTATTTCGAAACCACGGCCCATCATCAGCGAACTCATTTTACTTTCAATTATTGATCGTTCCCCCCCCCCCCTCTCTAATCATTACCATTTTCCCTGATTGGTGGAAAAATGAGATACATCACGATTTACGTGAAGTAATAAAAGTCATTTACGAAATATTTTACCTCTTTGTTTTGTTAAATGATCAATTAAAACGATTGTTTTTATGTGTGTGTATATATATATGGGCAAGCCATTGATTGGAAATCGAAGAGCATACGTAAGACAATGATCATTTTAAATTGAATACTGTGGGTGGTAGCGAATACCCTACACGATGTTATAATGTATAATGACCCTCTTGTTTAAGATGCATGTAAAACTAAAATCTTTTGTTTTTCGGACTGATTAACGCAGTTCAAGTTCATGCGAATCCAATTTCCTTCGAGAAATTTCTCTTTGTTTTTAGTTGGAAATCAAAATCACTGTCCATTGTTGCGTTGATAGCGAAACGAGTCGCTTTATATAAAGCCAATTTTGTTTTTAAAGTCATTGTTTGATAAATTATTGATCTCTTAGACATTGCTTCCTAAAAGTCGATCATAAATAAATTTGTAGTTTACGTTGAAGGCATTGCTGAAAAGAATTCGATGATATAGAAAACTCATGAGGTGACTATGGGTAATATGAAAATATGGAAAAAATCCAGATAATTCTGAAAAATTCAAAAATTTAGCCTTAGAAAATTTTTTACGATTTTTCAAAGTATCGAAAAATAGGCATATATTGCAAAAATTAGTTAAATATCGAAAATTACGTGAGAAAGAAGGAAGGAAAAAATTAGTATTTGTGTTCTAAAAAAGTTTAAATTTTAGATGAATGAGAATTTGAAAAATTACAAATCTTAAAAATTAACAAAAAAAATCTATTTCTAAAAATTTAGAGACAAAAAATTAGGTAAGGAAAAGAAGAAATGAGTTTTTCTGAAAACCGAAAGTATAAAATAGGAATGTCAGAAATCCTATCGAAATTGAAAAGAAATTGAACCTCAAGTGAAACTTTCTGAAAAATTAAGAAATTCGTATATCGTATTAATAAAACATTAAGAGCTCCGTAACATAAATTGAATTTTCTGAAAAAATCAGAAAATATATATACGAGTATGTAAGTATATACATTGATAAAAAGCTAAGAATTTCAGAAAACCAATAAGAAATACAGTTGATTCCACTTATAACGTTTTCTCGCTTAGTATATGACTTATTTTCATGGCCTCGCCTATGAATAACTCATTTAGATTTCCCCTTTAAAGCATCCTCTCGCTTACAACGCTTTTCAAAAAATCGTCTTGAAAAAAAACGTTGTGAGCGACAAAACGCTTTAAACGGGAAATCTTAATGAGAATTTGTTCGAGTTGGGACCACAGAAATAAGTCGTACTAAGCAGAAAAACGTCGTAAGTGGGAACGTTATAAGCTGGATCGACTGTAAATACTTGTAATAATAACGAATTTCGCATAACCAAAAAC
Organism: Pholcus phalangioides; assembly: GCF_987345545.1. Lineage (NCBI taxonomy): Eukaryota > Metazoa > Arthropoda > Arachnida > Araneae > Pholcidae > Pholcus > Pholcus phalangioides. The sequence goes on along the minus strand of NW_028301603.1, from coordinate 29,983,697 downwards.
TGTTTAAAAATTTACAAATTACAAAAATTAAATATTTGAAAGGAAAATAATTCGAGAAATGGAAATAATTTGGAAAGCTAGTAATTTTTCTGAAAAAAAATTTATATAAAGAAATGAGAAACTTTTAACATTTCTGAATAACCAGAAAATTTATTTACACCATACCTTAAAAAAAAATCAGAAAAATTCGTTGATTAATAAATCAAATATTTCTGAAAGTAGTTTAAATTATAATCTTCAGTAAACTATGAATAAACGAAATCAGGAAATTATTGTATAAGTTTGAAAAAAAATGCGAATTTTTCAGAAAACAAAGTATTGTTAGAAAATTACGAATTTAAGAAACGAAATTTCTGATTAATCAGAAAATTAATTTCATATTATGCTTAAAAAAAATTCAGAGAAACCCGTTAGATTAATGAATTTAAAAGTAATTTGAATTATAATCTTCAGTAAACTATGAATAAATAAATAAAATAAAATCAGGAAATTACTCTAAGTTTAAAAAAAAAAAACCCTGTAAGAACTTGTTTAATTCGAAAAAACAAGTCTGCAGGTATTTCAAAATTTTACCAAAAATTTAGAAATTTAAAAAGAACCAATAAAATGTAAGAATGCAGGGAAAAAAAGTTTTATTTTTAGGGAAAATAAACTTGAAACAAAATCAGAATTAAAGAAAATAATTACAAAATAAAGCACAAATGTATAAATAACCGAAAAATTGGCAATTACAGATCAAAATATGAGAAAAATGTAAAATAAAAAAACAATCACTTATGTATTTATAAATTTAAAAAAACAAACGAATTTTGTAAACTTCAATTTCCTTGAACATTTTACTTTAAAATTTTGAATTTGTTTTTGAAATGTTTTTTAGCAAATTTTTAATTTGTTTTCTTTCAATTTCTATTAGTTTTGTTTTTTAAGCAGAAAATATATTTTTTAAAAAATCTGTTTATTTAAAAAACTATATAAATTATGTTCCTAATTTCATATTTATTCCATTTCTTACAATATTTTTCCCCTTGAAAAATTTCCTGAATTTAAGAAAACGAAGTCGAAAGCAGAAGAGCTGTTTCCAAAGTTGTTAAAAACATGTAAATTAACGGTGTGGAACAATTGATAAAAATTGTTGAAAATTAATATATTAATTTTATAAAGTGGAAAAATTGTTTAATAATTGTTAAAAAATTTGCATAGTAAAAAAATTAAAATAACAATTTAATAAATAATTTAAATACGTTTTAATTTAATAAATAATTTAAAATTTAATATATAAATTCAATTAAAAATAGTATGAACAATTGTTAAAAATTATTTTAAAAAATTTTGGGAAAAGGATATATTTAAAATTTTTTAAATATCTTTTCTTTTTTTATGTATATGATCAGATAAAAATATTTATTTATTTATTTATTGAAATAGATTTTAGTGTAGTTACCTTTCAGTGCGACAGATGGCGCTAAACCATCGTAAAAATCATTTTCGAAGACGGGAGGAAAAAGATGCACAGGATGAAAGAGAGAGACAGAGATTAGTTTGGATGAAGTGCTTGTGGGAGATTAGTCCGAAGTTAGAAACATTTGACAAATGGTTACTCGCCTCCCGCACATGATGATGATGATGATGATGTCTCGTTGGAAGTTATCGCTGTGTGTGCGACATGATTTATTTGCAACACATGCAACAAAAAGCACACACAACATATTATCCCTTCTCCCAGCATTTGAAATATTACTCCTCGTAACACGAGAGGACATTCTGCGATCTACAGCGGAAATTACTAATGTCTAATGGACAATTTTTTTTTTCCTGTCTTGGGAAATTCTGGATGACATTTTAGGGAGTCCCGTCCTCGTAAATTCGTCCAACGTTGATCTTTAAAATGAATTTGAAATCAAACGAAATCTCCGAGATTTTTTTTAATGTATGGATATTTCTGAATTACCACTCAAAAATTCGAATTGTATTCGTTCGATATTTTTATATATGGCATATCTCATTATAATGTAAAAAAAAAGCATCAACAGCAGCATGCACTCGTACAGGGTGGTTATAAATAAACTGACACTACTCAGACGTATGTAGCGCCCATTCTGATGGAGGTATTTTGATGAAACTTGATATATTGGGTTTATGAACAATGATGAAAAGAAAGATCCAATTAAGAAAAATTGTTAAATTTTTCACCACCAGGCGGAAAATGGTGCTTTTTTTTTACAGCATTTATTTTTTTACCCATGGTTCAAATAACGTTTTTAACCAAATTTCAATGAAACCACGTCCACTACAACAGGCACTATATAGGTCGGAGCAGGGCAGAAAATAGGGGATGCAGGCGGGTCTGGTGCCCCGGCCGCCGGACTAGAGGGGGGCGCAAACTTCACTCTTTAACCTCTCCTTCAATATTATAAGGGGGCGCCAAAATACGTGCTTGCCCCGGCTGACTAAACGTCTAGTTGCGGTTCAGGGTCGGAGAAGTGTCAGTATAATTAAACTGACACTACTCCGACCTATGTAGCGCCCGTTGTGGTAGGCGTATTTCATCGAAACATGGTATTTGCATTCTGTACTAGGGTTTCCGGGTGGGAATTCCCACCCACCCATTCTTAAGAATTTTTCACGATTTACCGAGAATTCGGGACAAGTATTGTTGCAACACAGTAATACTTGCAATAGAATATAAAAAAGTATTGAAAAAAATCAATGGGAAATTTCGTTGAAAATTAGTTAATTTTCTCTAGCATTGCTTGGGAAAGAAATAGAGGAAATAAAGATACATGTGTGGGGGGGGGGGTGGCTTCCTGTTTCCAATACCATTATTTCTATGGTAAAAACTGTACAAGTGTAGCCTTGTGCAGGGCCGTCTTTAGAACATCATGAGCCCCCGGGCCAAGTGATTTTCCTGAGGCCCTACTTGGAAAATTCTCAAAAAATTCAACTACTTCTCATTTTTCTGAGGCCCTCTTCTCTTCTGAGGCCCCGGGCTGTGCCCGGGTGGGCTCATGCGTTAAGACGGCACTGACCTTGTGCCTAATATAAAATTTTAATACTGAGAGAGCTATACAAACAGCCCCTGAAGCAAAAAAAAAGTCTCTCTTTCCTCTTCTATTTTATGATCCTGTTTGGGAAACACCACAAATGAACACGAGGTAATAAAATCTAAGAAGCATTGCGTTTGAAGTATCGCAATGATAGGCTATTTTGCAATAGTAAAAAAGGCCAAAAATGTGAAGAAAAACAAGAGGATTTCCGAGGGCTATCTTATATATATAAATGTGAAAGTATGTCTGTGTGTTCTTTATACAAATCTACAATTTTAGACCAGTCGTCGCCAAATTTGGCATATATACCAAACATGGCCCGGATTGAACCATAGGCTGCTTTAAATGTTCGACAGAGCTGGGCAAGTGCCCCAAATGGGCAAAAAAAACTGTCGGGCAACAATGGTTTCTGGGGCTCAACAATCCCTTTCCGAATGTTTACTTTGGTTCTTAACAATGCGTTTCGGACATGTATATTCCTTTACAGTGGTTTGTCACTCTTTATATGCTGCGAGTATTATGTATAACAGTTTATTATAATGGTTCTGTCACTTTTTTCAATCCTCCCAGCAATTGAAGAAAACCCGGGAAAAGCGCCGGGTATTTTTGCTGGTACATTATATAACCCTTATATAGCAATACCCCGCTTTTTTAAGCAATCGTCAACGCGGATAAAGATCAGTACGGGATGATAACGTGCACAGTTGGACAAGGTTCGGAAGCAACACTCCCATTATAGGGGAGGAAAGAGCAATTAGCGTATTTTTCATTTACGTTTTTTATTTAAAGTGTGGTGTCGGCTTTTTAAATGCCGAAAACACTATTATACAAGTGGGAGAATAATTTGTTCACACAGTTTTACTACAACTCTCTCAAACGTTTATAAAGAGAGAAGGGGTGAAGGGTGCCGTTTGTCTTTGACGGGGGATATTTTGAAGAGAGTTATACACATTTCTGTGTATGCCATAGATAAATATGCACCATGTGTTACAAAAGGGAAATTTTACAGGAGGATCGTCAAATTTTTTTTCCTTTTAGTAGCCTTTAGTGTGTCTGTCTATGGAGCTTGTTTTTTTTTACTATGTATATCTGTTATTTATTGAAAAGGATTTATATTGCCCGTGCACATATGTGTAGTGTGACGAAAACACTGCAAATTGATAGTGTTATCCCAATATTGACGGAAATAGACGTAGTGAACTTTACCTCCGTTTCACAAATTTAGAATATTCAAAATAAGGAAAATTTAATGATATTTGGTAGGGAAAAAGGCGGAGAAAAATTCCCTCCCAAAGAAATTTTAAATTTCTAACGCTGAAAAAACATTTAAAATCAATAGAAGTTTCGTATGCATCCGACTACGTTTAGGGGCCGTTCAAATATTACGTAAGCAAATTTTTAGCCAATTTTTGACCCCCCCCCCCTTGTCAGCAAAATTTCGTCATCAGCTCTCCCCTTTGAATCCTAACTCGTGTTTTCATAAAGGGTGGTTGATGACGTAAGCATTATCCAAACCCCTCCTCCCCCCTTGTCATCAAAAGTCATCAAATCGGATACCCCCCCTTCCCCATCGATGATGACGTAATACTTGAACGGCCCCTTATATATAAAACCTCATTTTGGAAGAAAATAAAGGTGGTTTTTTTTCATTTTTTATGAAAGCAAAGTTTTTTCAATTTTTTGTGATTCTAAGCCAGGCCTTGTTTTGTTAATATGACGCTTAGAACCGAAGTTACGTCCACTTTAGAGTTGCGTTTTTACATCAAGTAATTAATCTGTGAATGAAAAGTTTAAAGGCGTTTCATGAATGTTTTTTGACATTTTACTTTGAAACATGATTTCTAAAACTTTATTGACTATCATAGCAAAATTTCAATGTTATATTTTGGCATTTATTACTAAGGGTTATAAACCAAAATCTAAGGTGTATTAAATGCATTTATCTAATTGCAGTGTTTTATGTACACAATATGTTAAGTGACGTTTAAAAAAATTCCCACGTACATCAATTGAGTCAAATGACACATTTGCCAAAATTTGGGATTTTGATTTAATTCAGGAATCATAATCCACTACATGAAACTGAAGACGAGCACCCACAGGTCTGAATAACTTCCGACGCCACCAGCTCAGAGCGGGTAAAGATATGTCTCCACGCATTCAAACTGGTACAACACAATACTCGCCACCCTGTACAAGGGGTATTTGTACGCGCCATCTCTAATTTTATCCTGCCGTTTGTTCACCGAATTCCAATCGAACGGCGAAACTCTCACGGGGAATTCTCACAACCTCTGCCGAATTCACACCCACTCAAAATAAACCCATATATCTGCCGGATAATAACGCGCAAAATTAGATGGATAATTTCCTAAGTGACCATTCCGTGCCGGAGTCCACGTCCACCCACGTCCGATGTCTATTCAACCAAAAAAAGCGCCAAAACAAACCACATTTACAAGTCAATTAATCCCAGAGATCGTGGGAAAAAAAAAACACACCAAAAAAAAAAAAACCCCATACCATACATATAAATACACACCAAAAAAAAAAAATTTTCCTGGTCATCCGCCTACGACATTGACCTTGTCTCACTCCTCTGCACGTAAACGCAATGGACAAAGTCCACCTAAAAACATTATACAATACTATTTTTTCCTCTCTCTCTCTCTCTCTCTCTCTCTCTCTCATGTCTCTGTTAATCTGAGAAAATGATTCTCTCTAAAGAAAAGAAAAAAAAACGGGTAATACATATATATTTTCTCCATCGATGGGGGTCTAACCCCAAAGATGCCACCAAGTTCCCAAGACCGTAACCAAGTTCATGGTCAACCCAAAAAACAAAAAAAAAAATACAACTAATAATAAAAAGAGAGACAGAAAACAATAGAAAAAGAAAGAAACACAGCTATTTTATAAACTACGCGGGCAGCCTTAAAAACCTATTGTTTTCAGGTTGATCTTTTTTAAAGAGAAGACAGAGACTGAGAGATTCTCCAAAGCGATTAGGAAGAAAAATCAGAAAGAAGTCTCTCAAGAAGTCTTATTTTTGTTCTTACAACACAACCTGGGAGAGACACACACACAAGACTTCTTAACGTTATTGGTCATCTGCTGCCGCTGCTGCCACCGTGCGTTTGTTTGTATTCATTCATTCGTTCGTTCATTCACAGACATTCCACAATGAAATACTCATTTTCTCTTTAAGGTATACAAAAAATGAAATAAAATAAAATAAATAATAATAATTTGAAGTGAATTGCTGTACCTATAAATAAGAATAAGAAACTTATATATATATATATAAGACTGATGACTCCTTCGGTTACGGTCCGGTAGCCATTGCTGCCACTTGTAATTTTTCATGGCCACCACCAAAAATAATACACGTAAAAATATAAAAATTGGTCTTTTTTTCTTTCTATGTCTTGCGGTTTCTTCCTTGGAGGGTGGTTTTTTTCAGGTGATCTTTCTATTACTTCAGCTCACCCCCAACAGTTTATTTTCTTATATATATATCTTTCGAAACTGTCTAAATATGATCGTATGTGGTTATGGGATATGTGTAGTAGGGTGGATCGAAAAATCGAAATGTATATAAAAGAATCGGCTTGGGGTGCAGCAGAAGGGGTCTACGTCAAAACATCGCGAACAAAAACATCGCCGTCAAAACATCGCCGTCAAAACATCGCTTGTCAAAACATCGCCGTGACAAAAACATCGCCGTGACAAAAACATCGCCGTGACAAAAACATCGCCGTGACAAAAACATCGCCGTCAAAACATCGCTTGTCAAAACATCGCCGTGACAAAAACATCGCGGTCAAAAACATCGCCAAAACGTCAAAATATCGCATAATTAATTTTCGGCGATGTTTTTGTGACGGCGATGTTTTTGACGTGCGATGTTTCGACGTGGGTTGTTTTTGTCACGGCGATGTTTTGACGTGCGATGTTTTTGTCACAGCGATGTTTTGACGGCGATGTTTTGACGGCGATGTTTTGTCGTCGATGTTTTGACTGGCGATGTTTTTGTTGGCGATGATTTGACGCGATACCGTGTAGAAGTTATCTTTTAAGCATACTAGCATAAATGCAAAATTTTTTCAACTTTGATTAATTTCTTCCGGTGCCCCAAGACACTTAAATATTTGCCAAAAATCGATTTTTATGCAAATTTTGAATTAAGAAAAATGAGTTAAATAATCGATTTCACGGGGAAAATAGTTGTAGGTAGAGAATGAAAAATTATTTATTGTTAATTAGTAAATGTATAAAATTATTTAGTTTTGTAAAAGTTGGAAGCCATGATAAAAGTTGTAAGGAATGGTGAAAATATTCATGCCATACCCAAGCAGTTGAAAGATGCATTCGCCTAGTGTTTGAGGCGTCAGAAAGTGTGTGTGGAGGAGACACGGCTTCATATTGAATAGGATAGAATCAAGAAGCCATATCAAACATTTTAATACCAAAAAGCATTACAACATTTAGAAATATGTAAATCTCTTCAAATTAATACAATTCGAAAATCCAAAAGTAGTTCAATTTTTATAAGTTTTATGATTTATTGCTTTGATTTTTAAATTTATACTTCATGTATTTATTATAAAATTATTATTATTTATAAGTTTATACTTTAATAGATAGTCTCCCAAACTTTTTGTTCCATCGCCCCCTTCACCAGAAATTTTTTCCTCTCATCGCCCCCAACTCAAGTAAACCCATAGGATCCTATGTTAAATCAGTAGGTTCTATCGCCTCCTTGGACCATTCCATCGCCCACCAGGGGTCGATATTGTGTGTGTCCACTTTGGGAAACACTGTTTTAATACCTGAATACTTTGCAAAATTTATAAACATTTTTCATTAATTTACAATTTTTAATACATTTCCATAAAAGTGTGAATTTTTAACTACATTTGGGGCACTTGGACCACCAGAAGATATGAATGGATTTCAATAAAAAGATATTATGCTAATATGCCCAAGATTGAACTTTCCCACCCCACTTCAAAAGTAATTTCAAAATTTTTTTATATAAATTTTCATGAAAATATCAATTTTTAACTAGTTTTGGGGCACTTGGCCACAAGAAGATATGAGTGGATTTCAATAAAAAACATTATGCAGCATATATATATCCAAGACACAACTTTCCCACCCCACGCCATAAGTAATTTCGAAATTTTTTTTTAGAAAAATTTCAATTTTTAACTATTCTTGGGGAGCTTGGGGTGCCGGAAAATATGAATGGATTTCAATAAAAAAAATTATGCAAACTAATACACCCAAGACGCAACTTTCCAACCCCAATCCAAAAGTAATTTCGAAAAAATAAAATTTTCCGATACTTTTCTATCCACTCTAATGCGTAGTGTTTCTCGAATCGTAGTCCGTTGATTGTAGGGAGAGCGATGGATATTGGATGTAAAAATTGAATGCAATTAGAATTCAAGAATGTCCTGGATGAGGAATCACAATCATGTGTTTTAGAAATACAAATTCGAATATTTGGCTGGATTTCGCCGTTATAGCCGATATGCCGTTACAACCGAGGTCGATGTTTTTCAAGATTTTTTTTTGACAAAAAATAATCAGATGCAATCAAATACTGTGCGTAAAGTTCTTATTTAGAGTGATTAAATTTTACGGATAAAAATACGGGAAATTTGGATCATAAACCGTATTATAGCATATTCTCGCCCAAAAATGTTGCCAATTGTCGGTGAAAATACCAAATGCAGCATACGTTTTAACGTATGCCGTTATAGCGAAAATCTCGTTTTGACGAACACTTTTCTAATTCCCTCAGATAAGTTTACATAGAAACAATGCAATAACCTCGAATTCCTTTATAACGGAATTTCGTTATAACGAAGCGATTTCTCCGGTTTCTTGGAGTTCGTTATAACGGGATTCGACTTTTTTCATGTTATCGTTCATGCAAATTGCGCATCACACAACAATCTTAATCTAAAATGGAATTCTTAATGTAAAAATCAAGGGTTTCCACGAAATCACCGTTACCAGCAGAAACTCTCTATGGTAGATAAATTGTCTGATTCTCAGCTCTCAAAGGCAGTAACGTCAGGGCCGGGGGTGCTCGAGCACCTGCAGTTATTTGTATCATAGGTCCGAGCACACAACCAGATTTAATTCAGGAATCATAATCCACTACATGAAACTGAAGACGAGCACCCACAGGTCTGAATCACTTCCGACGCCACCAGCTCAGAGCGGGTAAAGATATGTCCCACGCATTCAAACTGGTACAACACAATACTCGCCACCCTGTACAAGGGGTATTTGTACGCGCCATCTCTAATTTTATCCTGCCGTTTGTTCACCGGATTCCAATCGAACAGCGAATCTCTCACGGGGAATTCTCACAACCTCTGCCGAATTCACACCCACTCAAAATAAACCCATATATCTGCTTATATCTCAAAAATGTGATTTTGGAGTTATCATGTTCCGACCAAACTCCACAGATTTGTCTTTGCAATGAGAACCAATTAATAATTTGAATCATAAAAAAAAGCAAATAAAATTGGCGTTTACGGCAATAAAAACCAGAGAGTGTCAGTGACAATAAAAAAAAAAGCAATCAGTAGAAGATTCCGTGGCAATGGAAAAGGTAATTATGTTGCAATTATTAAAAAAGAAAAGAAACATATTTGCACAACGTAAATTGCAACCCGAATCTCCTTGATACCTCGACTGCAATTACTTGCCACACGATGTCGTTTTAAATGCACTTATACACCCTCTAATGATAAGCACCTGCATCCGAAACCGTTTGGCGATCGCCTGTAAAATACGCTCGAGCATCAAGAATCACGCCCCGTCGACTCAATGCGGGCACCTGCGGGCAACGCTCAATAAACATACCGCGTTACCGCTCTCCGTTTTTCTGAGTTTCTTCTCTTCTGAAGAAACTAGATCTTTAATACGAGTTATAAAACCAAAAATGATTACCTGAGGGCACGCGCCCATGGGCTTCACCGGCGTGCTTCCTACGGCGCTATTAACGACCTTACGGAAGATCGACCGGATCGGAGAATTTTCTGGAACGAAAAAACAAAAGTTATGCCACCAATTAATTACCATTTGCTACCGGTGCCGTGTAATGAAGTAGCTTCTCCGTAACACGTTGGAAAAGACTCGACAAGAACGTCGTTGACATCAAGAAGAATCGTTAGTGAAATCTCAGCCAAAAACACAATCGCCACGTACATCCTAATCATCAAAATATAAGAGAACCTTCTTTTTTTTACTTGCGCACCTCGATTAGGCAGAGTTCCAAAAGACCTTTGCCGTGATTCGTTGACAATGAATGAAGATTATGGTTCGTTAACCCAGTCATGATACAGGGGCATGCGTCCAACGTGTTTACAGGCATCACATTTCGATCTTTACGTTTCAATTTTAATTTTTATTATCTTTTCACTTTTTTTTTTTTCGTGATGAGTTTTGCATCGTCTTCACAAGGGCGAGAATCGACTCTTCAGGTGTTCACGTCACGTAACCAGTGCGACAGGTGCTGTAGCACCAACGCCCCCACGTTTTGTTTGAGGGGGGCGCATTTGAGGTAACGATAATTTCTTTCATCAATTCTGTAGATCTGCATTTTCATCTAGAAAAAGATAAATCTGGAATTATTTCTTTCATAAATTCTGAATTTTTATCATGTTTGGATTTTTTTTTTTAATAAATTAAAATTTTTTATCAGTTCTGCAATTCTGAACGTTCATGAATTCTGTAATTCTGAATTTTTCTCAATTCTGAACTTTCATCATCTTTGGGATTCCGAACTTTCATTAATTCTGGAAATTCTGAATTTTTCTCAATTTTGGAAATTCTGAATTTTTCTCAATTCTGGAAATTCTGAATTTTTCTCAATTCTAGAAAGTCTGAATTTTTCTCAATTCTAGAAAGTCTGAATTTTTCTCAATTCTAGAAAGTCTGAATTTTTCTCAATTCTAGAAATTCTGAATTTTTCGTCAATTCTGGAAATTCTGAACTTTTCCTCAATTCTGGAAATTCTGAATTTTTCTCAATTCTGAACTTTCATCATCTTTGGAATTCTGAACTTTCATCATCTTTGGAATTCTGGACTTTCATCATCTTTGGAATTCTGAACTTTCATCATCTTTGGAATTCTGGACTTTCATCATCTTTGGAATTCCGAACTTTCATTAATTCTGGAAATTCTGAATTTTTCTCAATGCTGAACTTTCATGAATTCTGCAATTCTGAACTTTCATGAATTCTGCAATTCTGAACTTTCATGAATTCTGCAATTCTGAACTTTCATGAATTCTGCAATTCTGAATTTTTCTCAATTCTGAACTTTCATGAATTCTGCAATTCTGAATTTTTCTCAATTCTGAACTTTCATGAATTCTGCAATTCTGAAATTTCATCAATTATAGCAATTCTGAAATTTTATCATGTTTGGAATTCTGAACTTTCATTAATTCTGGAAATTCTGAATTTTTCTCAATTTTGGAAATTCTGAATTTTTCTCAATTCTGGAAATTCTGAATTTTTTTCAATTCTAGAAATTCTGAATTTTTCTCAATTCTGGAAATTCTGAATTTTTTTTCAATTCTAGAAATTCTGAATTTTTCTCAATTCTGGAAATTCTGAATTTTTTTCAATTCTAGAAATTCTGAATTTTTCTCAATTCTGGAAATTCTGAATTTTTCTCAATTCTGAACTTTCATGAATTCTGCAATTCTGAACTTTCATGAATTCTGCAATTCTGAACTTTCATGAGTTCTGCAATTCTGAACTTTCATGAGTTCTGCAATTCTGAACTTTCATGAAGAATTCTGCAATTCTGAATTTTTCTCAATTCTGAACTTTCATGAATTCTGCAATTCTGAAATTTCATCATGTTTGGAATTCCGAACTTTCATTAATTCTGGAAATTCTGAATTTTTCTCAATTCTGAACTTTCGTTAATTCTGGCAATTCTGAAATTTCATCAATTCTATAATTATTTCTTGCATTTATTCTCAAAACTTCCGTGATTTTCTTTTTCTGAATTTTCTTCCGTGATTTTCTGTTTTCGATTCCCCCTCTCACAGAAGCTAAAAATTGGGGCTAAGGGGGTCCCCACTATTATTTCCGCACCGAGCCCAACGTTTGGTAAGTTCGACCCTGCACGGGAAATCGGCAGTGCCAAAGTGATTTTACGGACCCCCATGGATCCCACAAGGGTACGACTCCAGCTCGGGGGCCCAGAACGATTAGGATCATTATTTGTTTTTTTTTTTTTTTTCCATGACATGAATTCCCTTGTAGAGACCCATTGACCCCGGCTGCCCGCCAAAGATCCCAGCCTTGGGACTCTGCTGCAGGATATGGGGGGGGGGGGAGGGGCAGGCCCCACACCCAGCTGAAAGTATCTGCCTACACATTCACATACGTATTCTGGAAAATCATGAATATTTGTCTCGAAAATGCCAAAGAATGTGGTTATGTGTAGGAAAATTAGTCATGGGAAAAAAATCATACTAGAGGTTAGTCTTTAGTATTTTGAGTCTTTTTTTGTCCAAGAATAACTGAGGAGCTTATTTTATAATGGGAACATTTCCATTTCTTTTCGAAATTCGTTTTCTAACGGTTTCTGAATCTTTGGGACGATCTCAATCAGATTTTGTAACACGGTTTATTCCAATGGAAATATTTTTGATAAAAACTACGATGTAAAGTTAGTCGTTTCCCCCAAAAGGGAACATACAGTCGAATTCCGTTGTAACGAACGCCAAGAGACCGGAGGAATCACTTCGATATAAGAAATTTCGTTATAAAAGAATTCCAGGCTACCTAGCATTGTTCCTATGTTAACTTATTTGGGGGATTATAGAAAAGTGTTCGTTAAAACGAGATTTTCGCTATAACGGTATTCGACTGTATATTATCCACCTCGTTCATTCATTTCGGAATTTTTTTGGCAGAGCCTCTCGATAATGGTCACACATGGGACCTAAATTTTAGTACGCTAACGAGGAGTGTCCGTTAATGGATAGTAGAGTCCCGTCGATGTAATTCAAAATTGTGTCCGTCAGTGGAGGTGTCCGCTAACGGGAGTGTCCGTTATGGGTGGTTCCACTGTAGAATGTTCGTGTTTCTTAAGGCAATGACAGGGAAGTAAAGGTATTATAGGTATAACCTTCTAGAATCAACAGGTGACGTAGAAATTTCCAATTTTTCAGACTTGACCAGCTAAAATTTTAATCAAAAGGAAGCATTTTTTTTCCACTGTAATTTTCTTTTAAAACGGAACATTTCCAAAATTCAAATGTAAATAACTTTAATGTAGATTAATCAAGAAACATTGTATTTAAATATTCTTCAACCACTACTATATGCTACCTACTGGGCTATTTTCTACTTTCGTAAAGCTCTTTTGTTCTTTATTTTTATTGTAAATTTAGCAAATGTTCCCTAAAATAATCTTTTGTCTTTAGTTGGCATGCTTAGTAATTTCTCAATTTTTTATTTGAATCCAAACCTTTTTTTTTGCATGTACGATTACTTAAACATATTTTGGCAATTACATTTATTTATTTACGCATTTTTTACCAGTCTGCAAATTGTTTCTCGTATTTATGTGTTTTGGCCGGTCGTAAATTATTCCTCCTGTTTATGCATCTTTTGCCAGTGCAGAAATTATTCTTTATATTTCTTTGTGTTTTGTTGGGCCACAAATTATTTTTTCTATTTTATTACTTTCTTTTTACGGTCCTCAAATTATATTCCTCTCATTTCCAGCGATGTGTAAAGGTTGAAGATTGCTTTTGATCGAAACGAAACCATGAACCTCTCCGCTAATTGTATGAAGTACAGATGACTGGATACCAAGCGGAGATAATTGGAAAGTAAAGTCAAATTCTCCTCTGTGTGTGGGGAATCGAACCACCAACCTCACACTTTCCGGGTGCGTTCTCTGCCATTAAGCGACAGAGGAAAGCCGTTTTCGTTCATATGAACACTGTGTTCCTTTCGGCTGAACGGGTACTACGCAATAGACAGCCTCCTAACTCAGCAAGAGTTCGCAACAAAATTAGCCCCCAGATGGCGACAAAGAACGAAACAGTGAACTTCTATTGCGCAGTCTCGTTTAGTCCAAAGAAACACAGTGTTCTTAAGAAAGAAAATATCTGTCCTCTGTAGCCTAATGGTAGAGCACGGGTCCGGTTCCCCGCAGAGGAATGTGACTTTTCTTTCTATTCATCTCCGCTTTGTTTCCAGTCATTTGCACTTCATTGCTTTTGATACTGCTTACTATAAAATCATCCCCTCGTATACAATGAAATCAAAAACATTTTCCTCCTGTACATTCCAATACTAATACATATGACACTAAATAGGCATTAGGGCAGCCAATTATCCGAGAATTTCGTAAAATATTTAGGGCCTCGTGGCCCGTCAGTTGTCACACACCTAATAATTAAGATGTACCAAATAATTACGAGGAGAACTCGATTTCGCAAAACGTAGAGAAACTAGCTGGCGAAGTTCATCGAGCATCTGACAAAAAAACAAGGCCCAGCCGAGTACAACGCCCTCGTTGATCGGCCAAGTGAATACCTCCGAGTCTAGTCCGATACCGATAACATGTCGATTGTTACATATATATAACGTATACACATACATGTCCCTTTGTAATATCTCATCGAAGCGTTAATTTTTCGATATTCTCCCTTTTGTTTTTAATCTATTATAGTAAGTACATAGTCTATATCCAATCAGGCTCGGATCCAATCAAACACACACACACAAATACAAAAAAAATGTTAGGGGTGGAAGAAAAATGGAAAACCGTCCACTTCCTCGAATGACCAGTGGCTAGTCACTCCCCTCCACCCTCAAAACCCCAAAAAAACCTCCAACATTCTTTTATAAAACATCAAAAAGAAACGAACCACCAATCATTCACTCTTGTTTCCTTCCAGAAAAATGAAAAATGGCTTCGATTTCTGACATGGCTTCTGGTATTATGACCTCTGGTCAATACGACAAAAAAGAAAATGTTTTTGTTTCAAGATATAGCATTTCTTAAAAAGTAATTTTATTTCTTTTTCTTTTTAGAGCGCGAAAAGGGCATTTTCTTTCTTATATTTTTCCCTTCGAGAAGACAAAAGGATTGGTTGGTCCGCCATTTTGTTTTTTTTTTTCCCTCCCATTTTTCGGTTATTATTTGTACTTAATCAAGTGGCAACAACTGGTTAACTACTACCGGGACAACGTTCGTTCTTTGAATGGAATAACTAGGACGTCGATGTGTAAAACTAGCTGGGTTTGATTATGTGTGTGTGTTTTTTTTTATGAGCTTCACCTTCCTGGATAAAGCTTTTCCTTGTTTTTGAAACAATCGATATCGTATTCTAACATATGTACATTATCATAATCGATTACTAACAGTTTTCTGAAGTGGATTCGCAGTTTTAAAAATTGCAGAGATTATAGACAAAATGAATGATTCTGAAATTGCATTTCGTCTGTGATTTTGAAATTATTCCATTTAAAATAATTTTTAAGTCGTTTCGTTTAGTGGGATTTTGAAATTGTTTCATTTGCTGTGGTGGTCGAGTGGTTATAGTGCCGGATTCGTGATGCGAGGATCCGGGTTCGAACCCCACAGTGGTGGTCGGCTGAAGTTGGTTTTCTGTGGTTCCCAACTTCAAGGCGCAAATGCGAGCCGATCTCCCCGTTAAAAAGTCTCGCCACAGAGAGCAACAGTCCTACAACGGTAAATCATTCAACCATAACACTTCACTCATAGTTAGAAAAACTAGGGGCAGATGACAGTACTACACATAACAAGCATTACACAGAAAACAAACTTTACGTCAGGTTGCACTATACGTACACGCACATTCCCGCATGTACCAATTCGTTGGGAGTTCGTTGGGGGGTTCCGCGGGGGGGGGGGTGCATGTGTGGTGTAGCAGTAGTAGGTAGGGCCTCCAAAAAATGGCTCGGGGATCCATGATGTTCTTAAGTCAGCCACCTCGTTGGGCAATTTGCCTGTTGTGGCGTTGTATTTGTATTTGTATTTGTATTTAGCTTTATTTTGGGGCGCGGTAGGCCCAGGTCGATAAGGTACTCGCCTAAAGTACCAAAGGATGTTGTTTAGAGTTGTCGCGAGTTCGATACCCGGTTCGTCCTTGTCAGAAAACTTTCCTGACACGGGTACAACAAAGACGGCGACATGACCGCATAAAAAATTGCTACCGCAGGGAGTCCCCCATTGAGAGGTTAGCGCACCAACCTCTCGACGAATATAAAAGACATGCCTGCCGTTCGGAATCGGCAACAAATTGTAGGTCCCGGTCTAAAATTAGCCCTCGTGTGCAGAAAATGACCATGGTGCGACAAAAAATGATCTTTATTTTGAAACTGTTTCATTAAATTTGATTTTGAAATTACTTTTCTTTGTATTATTTTTAAGTTGTTTCGTTTAGTCGGATTTTGAAATTGTTTCATGTAGCTTTTTATTTTAAAATTGTTCCATTTAATGATTTTTAAGTTGTTTCGTTTAACCGGATTTTTAAATTATTTCATTAAATTGGATTTTAAGATAATTTTACTTAATATTATTTTTAAATTGTTTTGTTTATTCAGATGTTGAAATTGTTTCATTTCACTTTAATTTGAAATTGTTTCATTTCACTTTAATTTGAAATTGTTTCATTTCACTTTAATTTGAAATTGTTTCATTTCACTTTAATTTGAAATTGTTTCATTTCACTTTAATTTGAAATTGTTTCATTTCACTTTAATTTGAAATTGTTTCATTTCACTTTAATTTGAAATTGTTTCATTTCACTTTAATTTGAAATTGTTTCATTTCACTTTAATTTGAAATTGTTTCATTTCACTTTAATTTGAAATTGTTTCATTTCACTTTAATTTGAAATTGTTTCATTTCACTTTAATTTGAAATTGTTTCATTTCACTTTAATTTGAAATTGTTTCATTTCACTTTAATTTGAAATTGTTTCATTTCACTTTAATTTGAAATTGTTTCATTTCACTTTAATTTGAAATTGTTTCATTTCACTTTAATTTGAAATTGTTTCATTTCACTTTAATTTGAAATTGTTTCATTTCACTTTAATTTGAAATTGTTTCATTTCACTTTAATTTGAAATTGTTTCATTTCACTTTAATTTGAAATTGTTTCATTTCACTTTAATTTGAAATTGTTTCATTTCACTTTAATTTGAAATTGTTTCATTTCACTTTAATTTGAAATTGTTTCATTTCACTTTAATTTGAAATTGTTTCATTCGGTCAGCAAATTATTCCCTATTTATTAATCTGTGTGTTGCTGATCCGCCACTATATATTTCTGCGAACCAGAAATTTCATTCCATATTTAAATTTGAAGGCTATTCCGGCCCACAAATTATTCATCATCATTTTTATTTTTCTGTTCCGTGAATTTTTTCTTATTTATTTATTTATTTTTTGCTGGCCCGTTAATTATTACTCGTATTTATTTTTTACCAGTTAACTATTTCCCTTTTTTCCTATTCCGGTCCACAAATTACTCCTCCTTCTAGATATTTCTTTTACTGGCCCGCAAATTATTTCTCCTGTTTATTGATTTTTTGGCTGTCCGCAAATTATTTCCCTCTTTTCCATGCACAAGAGTAAAAAATTTTTGAAGAACACTGCTAAAAAACAGCCAATAAGCCTATTGTTTACATTCGAACGCTTATTGATTGCATTTTTCAAGAACTTTTCTGAAGCTTTTATAAGTGTAAATGCCGGCCTAAGCCATCTTTCATTTCGCTCTGGGGCTATGATGTTATTGAGACTGCGTTAGGGACACATTTTTTGGGATAAGTATTCAAAAATGTGTTTGAGTTCTCCGTAAAACAGCCTCATTATCATCAAGGGTTAACCGAGCAGTTTTACGTTGGAAACCCTTTTTCTATAGAAACTACTACTACTCTTTACCATGCATGCACTTCGTACACATTCCTCTACGGAATTTATAACGAATCGGCGCATGCCGTGTGTGTGTGTGTGTATGTGTGGCCTAACGTATGTTGAGTTGCACTTTGTTCGTGTTCGTGCTGCCTATTTTGTGGTACTGTTTTCTATATTCTGAAGTAAAGATGGAAATGCTTGAATGTTATGCCAGTATCGTGTATGTCTGCCTGCTCCTAGCGGAGAGACCCGCTCGCATTCGCGCCCCGGAGCTGGAAAAACCGCAGAAAACAACTTCAGCCGACCACCACAGCGTCGTCTCAACAGGGTTCGAACCTGGATCCTCAGGGCGACTGCACAGCGACGTTCTAGAGCAGCGGTTCTCAACCGGTGCTCCGTGTGCACTTCCCACGGGCTCCGCGGCCACTGTAGAATAATAAAAGAAATCAATAAATTTGATAAACAAACAAACAAAAAAGAGGCCTTAAGAGTACTGCCATGTAAATAATATACTAAAAAGGGCTCCTCAAGTTGAACAGGGCTCCGCCGTAGAAATTATACACTGAAAAGGGCTCCGCGAGTCTGAAATGGTTGAGAACCACTGTTCTAGAGAGACTATCAAACCACGTCATGCTTCGAATTGGGTGCGGTGGACGCTGGCTATCAGGATTACCGAAAAAATAAAGTAAAAAATGTCGCTGTTCCGTTCATTTAGTTCCAGCTCTCACTCCTCGACAAAATCCCATAATAACTGTCGTAATAATGAAAATTCTTTATTCTATTCAATAGAAAATCGTCGAAAATTTCAAACACCCATTGTTTTTTTTTCTCTCTCTCTTTCCTTTCCACTCAAGAAATAGAGAAAAAGAAGTATGTCAGAGAAAAGAACAGCGGTAATAATGGTAAAAGAAGAAAACGTATTACCCATTTCACGTTATTAAGTCCATTTCTTCGTGACCTCCACCCTGTGTCCACTCCCAAAACCCGTCCGTCCTTCTTCGTCCAATTTTCTGACCCCGATATCTAAAGAAAGATCTTTTTTAGCCGAAAACAAAAGCCACCGAATATTTATACGTAATAGTAATTCTTCTTTTTTTGACTTTATTTTCCTTTGTTTTTTTGTTTTTTCTCCCATAACCCTTCCGTGACTCAAAAAAAAACAACAACAAAAACACGTTTTTTTAATATTATTATTATTATTATTCTATGTTCGATGACATTTTCCGAGAAAACAATGAAAAAAGTGGAAATTCCGAAGCCGCTCAAGTGAAAAAGGAATTCTCATTGATATCAGCGCTGCAAGTCGGCCGTGATTGTAATATACCAGTGTTTCTCAGCCTATGGTCCGCGACAATGGCATAGGCGGTCCACACAAGCAAACTTGATAAAATTGATTCCAGTAAAAACTTAATTATTAGTGAACGTTATATTGGGAGGTCGTGAAATCGAACGTTTGAAAAGAAAAAAATGCTTTTTAAGAGATTTCATATTTGGACGGAATATAAAATATTATTTATTTCGTTATTATTCAAGCTTTGTTTTGAATTGTTGGAATTGATGTTAGTTTTTACGAAGTTATAATTGCTGTTGATGTTACTTTTAAGTTAGAATTTAATGTTAGAATTGGTGTTAGTTTTTTTTTCCCCCTATATACGGGTTCAAACAAAAATTATACCTTCATAATTGATTTCAACATACATCATCGTGGAGAATGTCGGGAATTGTGATCCTACGGGATGCGATAAATACGGGATATCACTAAATTAAGTTAAAAAATGTCATTTATTGCCTTAAATGCAATTTATTGTCTCAAATGCAATTTATTGCCTTAAATGCAGTTTATTGTCTCAAATGCAATTTGCTAATTGCTGCTTAAATTACTGCAAGGGCGGTGGAAATGAAGGACTGCTACAAATCGCAGTAAACAAAAATGCATTTCACGGGAGGGGGGAATATTGGCATGATCAGTTGACCATATTTCACTGAGAAAAATACGTTAATCTGGGATCTTAAGTAGGGTAAAATACGAGACATAGCCAATTGTCATCAAAAATGTTGCCAGAAGAAGGCACAATCACCAATTGTTATTAAAATTGCTGACAAATTGCGATAAAAACGTTTAACCTGAAAAATATGCGAGATGAATATTTATTGTCATAATAATTGTCATTATTATTTATATATTTTGAAAACGCTATGCATTCCCATGACCTTAATAAATATTATAAATTCAATATTTATTGTATAAAAAAATCGGAACAAATGAATTTAAAGGAATGTCCCGTAATACGGGACGCAAGTGATCCGTCGATTTGTTTCAGAAATTCTGCTAGTCCTTGGGTTCAGAAGCAATGGATGTTCATTATAAAGAATCCTCCTTTGATTCACGAAAAAACGGACGTTATATTGGGAGGTCGGGAAATCGAACGTTTGAAAAGAAAAAATGTTTTTTAAGAGATTTCATACTTGGAGGGAATATAAAATATTATTTATTTCGTTATTATTCATTAAGCGGTTGTACGAAAATGTATCAGGTTAGAAAATGATAAAATTGGAATAAATTGACATGCAGGTACCAATTCCCCCCAATATAAAGTGTCAATATCGTAACTTCTTTATTGGAATCGAAAAAATCGTAACTTTTTAAAAAATTTAAGAAATTCGAAAATCTTAAATAAATTAAAAAATTTGAAAAATCATAAAAGATTTTAAAAAGTTCAAGATAATCGAAAGAATGGGGAAAAAAAACTTTTTTATTGGAATTAAAAAATTTTAAGTTTTTGAAAAATTATGTAAAATGAAAAAACAATAATAATCAAAACTTTTATTTCTGAAGTCATTTAAAAATTCTAAAAATTTAGAATTAGAATTCAAAAAATTGTTTAGAATTAACATTTTAGAAATTATTTATAATTAAAATTTTAAAAATTATTTAAATTTGAAATTCTAAAAATTATTTGAAATTTATAATTCTAAAAATTATTTGAAACTAAAATGCTAAAAATTATTTGAAACTAAAATGCTAAAAATTATTTAAAATTTATAATTCCAGAAATTATTTACATTTATAATTCCAGAAATTATTTACAATTATAATTCCAGAAATCATTTACAATTATAATTCCAGAAATCATTTACAATTATAATTCCAGAAATTATTTACAATATATAAATAATTTTACATATAAATAATTCAAAAATTATTTACAATTAAAATTTTAGAAATTATTTGAGACTAAAATTCCGAAAATTACTTGAAACTAAAATTCTAGATATATTATTTAAAATACAAATGCCGGAAATTACTTAGAATAAAAATTACAGAAATTATTTAAAACTAAAATTCCAGAAGTTGTTTAAAATTAAAATTCCAAAAATTACTTAAAATTAAAATCCCAGAAATCATTCCAAATTCATTCATTTCCAAAATCATTCCAATCTCCAAAAAATTTTAGGATTAATGTTTTCAAATATTTTATATTGTGTATAATTTAAATTGAATGAAAAATGCATTCCATAATCATCAGGAAATTGAAAATCAAAATTTGTTTCTTTAAAAGAATTAAAATTTTCTAAAAATCTGAAAAAAATGCATTAAACGTTAATTAAATTATGAATCGTGTGAAATTAAACTTGATAAAATGATTCCAACTGGATAGTTCATTTCTCGATTAATAACTCACGAACGGCCATTTTCGAATGCCCAGAACGAGAAGTTGAAGACGGCCGTGACTGACCTCGCTTCTGAAACTTGTTTTTCCTAACCAAAAAACACAGAAAACCCTCTTTTCTTGTGTTGAATAGTCTTTTTTTCAACAAAAGACGTTGGACCTTAAAACAAACTGTTTCAATTCTGGTATTTAATAACGTGTGAAAACTGCCCAAAGGCAACTCGTTAATGGTTTATTTGTCCTCCATAACATTTCGGCCAAAATAGACGACCATTTAACGGAAAAATAACACGTTATACTTTCCTTTTTCAGGAGAAAAAAAAATGGATTCTTTTGTTACTGTGCGAAATAATTATTTTAGCTTTTAAAAAGCTCTTTTTCCATGTGTTTCTGGTAAAGAGCTTTCGTCTTTGAGCTACAATTGGTGAGAATATTGCTTCTACGGAAATTAATGATCATGTGGCTTTTTCTATGGATTGTTACAATCAACACACACAGTGTGTCATTTTAAACGACACATTTTTACAATTTCCATTGGATTCCGAGCGACCAGATAGAAACGATTATTTATTTCCATGTATATATTCTGGTAAATGTGGTAAATCCGGTTATCATACGTAATAACCGGTTATCATGCATAATCGCAGGGCATTTTGCTAAGCTTGATAAATTTCCATAAATTTATCACTTTTACCGGTGATTGTACATAGTACCCCCAGGCGTTGTTGGTAAATATAATAAGTACTAAAAAAATTATCACTTTTACCAACGATTATGCATAATACCCAAGCGTCGCGTCGTTCGTAAACATGATAAATCTTAGTATATGGTATACTATACTATACATGATTTCAACCATCACCCATAGCACATTCACAGATCACTTAAGTGGCCTTTCGGCTCATAATCACTTCAATTATGTGGCTCGCAGCAAATTTACTGATCACTCAAGTGCCCCGCAGTAAACTCACACATCGCTCAAGTCACCTGGGGCACATACACAGTTTGCTTTTGCGACCCGCGGTGCTGTTACACATCACTTAAATAGTCCGCCGCACAATGTGAGATCACTTGAATAGTCAGCCGCACATTCCCAGATCTTAGAGTGCGCCCGAGTGGCGCAGTAGTAAGATGTTCGTCTTCCACTATGAAGGTTGCCGTCAAGGTCCATGGACGAATCCAGCCAAAAACAACAGAAAAGAGCTCTTTACCTAAACGAACCTGGGACGACCACCGATAGATGGCGAATTCATTTCCCACCCAACTCCACGAGTTGGATATTGCCATATAGCGATATATGACCGGAGTTGGTGCTCTACCGTAAAGTAGTAGATCTTAGAGTGGGTTGCGGTACACTTACCGATCACTAAAGCTACCGACATCCACAAGTGACCCGCAGTACATTACGGATCACTCAAGTAACCTGGGGCACATTTACAGAACGCTTAAGTAAGTGGTTCTCACCCTTTGTAATGCCCGGTTGATTACTCTTTTGTGAGTGGAAGTCCCGGTCATACATACGACTAATAGGAAATAAAGGAGGGGAAAATGAAACAGGAAGTCACTCACGGAACGGTTTGACTGATATCAAGGCCCCGGCGGGTGGGAAACACTACTACTTCTACTTCTTTACCGTACATGCACCTCATATACATACCTCCTCTAAGAAATTTCTAACGAATCGACACATGCCACAATGGGTGTTCTGAGTGTGGGGCCCTAGCGTATTTATGTGGTCGATTTTCGCTTGTTTCGTGTTCGTGCTGCCATCTGTCCTCCATTTTCTGAAGTAAAGATGGAAATGCCGGTATCATATTGCAGGTGTGGCCGCTCTCTGCGGACAGACTTTTTTAAAAACGGTGACCGGCTAGCATTGGTTGAGAAACACTGGCTTAAGTGATCCGCGACATATTTACAGATGATTTGAGTGACCTACGTCACAGTCCCAGAACACTTAAGCTTCCCGCGGTGCGGATCCACTTCACTTGAGCGACCGGCGTCATATCCAGACATCATTTAAGTGAGCTGTGGTGCAGTTGCTAAGCACCGAACTTGAGTGACCTGCGGCCCGTTTACAGGGCACTTAAATTATCTACAGCACCAAGAGCAGTGCCGTCTTAAGGCATGGGCCCACCCGGGCACGGCCCGGGGGGCCTCAAGCGCAGAGGGGCCTCGGCGCTTGAGGCCTCACAAAAATGAGATCTGGTTTAAATTTTCGAGAATTCGTTCGGTAGGGGCCTCAGATAAATCAATTGGCCCGGGGGCCCATGATACTCTTAAGACGGCCCTGACCAAGAGGCCCGCGACAGGTATTCAAACCAATAAAGTGGCCCCGCAGGCTCTAAAAGGTTGGGCAGGCACCCTTGTTTTAAACGATTTATAGAACCGGCGAAAATCGCATGGCAGTTTCAAATACAAATACGAAGAATCACGTGTTTGCTCTAGGTAAAAATCCCTTAAAATTCCCAAAAAACATCATATTTTCCTCTTTCGTAACAGCATTAACAGTGTCTTTTTTTCTTTTTTGGTATCATGCGTAGGATGTCGAGCAGCTCTAATCCTCCCATAGACTTGGAAATGAGGAAAACCACTTTTTCTTGAAGAAACCTCAAGAAAATGGCCACCTACGGACAAAAATCCGTGTACGTGTAAATTCCGATTAATTTCCGTGCTCTCGGAACGATAAATACAAGACCAAGAAGAAACCTCAGATAAAAACTTGTTTCTTTTTTTTGATAAGTGTTATCATTAAGGTCACCAGATTTATTTTCTGCCATATTTATGGCATTTTAAAAATAAAATTTAATAAACCTAAGTATTTATCTCGAGTAAAATCACAAATTTTGTGCCAAAAAGTATGTTTCAAAAACCTTCAACCTTTTTACAACTGCGGACCGGTGACAATAGTTGGAAAATGGGAAACGTGATTTGCGGAAGAGCAAAAAATGCTTAAATTAGAGAAATAATTTGAGAACCGGCAAAAAAATAACTAAGTAGGTGGGAGAAAAAATTTCGGATCTGCAAAAAAAACGTAGAAATAGGAGATATAATTTGCGGATTAGCAAAAAAGGATATGAATAAGAAATTTCGTTTTGAGACAGGCAAAAAATACACAAATATCATAAACAACTTCAGGACCGGCAAAAAAATACATATAAATAAAAGAAATAATTTGAGCACCTGAAAAAGGACATATATCCACGAGACATATTTTGAGGACCAGCAAAAAATACATAGCCAGAAAAAATAATTTGAGGATAATTTTAAATAATTTTAAAGTACGAGAAATAATTTCCGAACTTGCAAAAAAAAAGATAGTTTCAACCTCAAAAATAAATAAATAAGTGAAATAATTTGCGGACCAGAAAAAGAACGTAAAAGAAAGAAACTAGCAAAAAAAGTACATAAATAACAGAAATAACTTGCGGACTGGGCCTGCAAAAAACATATAAATAGGAGAAATAATTTACTGATCGGCATAAAATAACGAAATAAATGGAAGGAAAAAATTCGGACCGTCCAAAAATAACTAAATAAATTGAAGAAAATATTCGGACAAGTGAAAAATAACTAAATAAATGTGAAAAAATATTCAGACTGGAAAAAAAGCTAAATAAATGGAAGGAAAAAATTCGGACTGCGGCAAAAAATAACTAAATAAATTGGAGGAAATATTTTGACAGGTGAAAAACAACTACATAAATGTGAATAAAATGTTCGGAACTGCAAAAAATTACTAAATAAACGTGAAAAGAGAAATTCAGACCTCAAAAAAAGCTAAATAAATGGAAAGTAAAAATTCGGACTAGCGAAAAATAACTAAATAAATTGGAGAAAAAAATTCGGACCGCGGCAAAAATAACTAAATAAATGAGAAAAACAAAATTCGGACTGGAATAGTGAAAAATCTAGCGGACTGGTTGATTAATTGGGTCAAGCATTAAACTTACTTAAAAATGCATAAATAAGAGAAATAATGTGCGAACTAGCAAAAAATACATAAAGAAAAACAATTTTCGGCCCGGCAAAAAATGCATAAATAGCAAGTAGCATTTTATTTATTGAATCTAAAATAATGTGTCGGCCACATAAATTCGACGAAATGTCGGACCGGCAGGAAATTTCCCACGTACCGCTCGGCGAACTAGTCAAAATTTTGGACCGCTTTTCGACCGCTAAAGCTGTAAAGACCTCTTTTGAGGAATCAAAGCATTTTTTAAACCCAAATTGGATAATGACTCTTGCATGTGTAACATTGAAATTTTTTGAAGGACAATGGACTGAAATAGAAGAAGAAGAACAGAGAGGTCACCGAGGTGACTGGATGGTCCTCGAAATAACAAGTCGTTTGAAATTTAGTCATATCTGCTGTCACTCGTCGCCATTGGACATACGTGGTCAGTTGAGTGTGACCGAGATGTCTTTGGTCAAACATGTCGACTTGGAAGTGGTGTGTGTGTGTGCGAGAGAGAGCGGACTATTTCCGGATATGGTGTGTCTCTTATTCTTTACTTACTCCTCCTACTTCTTATTGTGTCTAATTTTCAACACTAAAACGAAAGGAAAGACCTTTTTCTCAGGAATTTCTGTGAATTCTGTCACAGAAAGTTTCCCGTATCTGACAAAAATGATTGTTTAGGACATTTTTTGCGTCGAGTAGGAATTGAAATTTATGTATTTATATTGCTGTCTATCCAGAGCAGGGGTTCTTAACCTTTTGGGCTTTCCACGGACCATTTGTGCCCAAAGGACGAAGTCCGCAGACCCCTTTGAAGAATAATGTTCGGCATATAATGATTTGAAAAAGCTCACGGACCTCCTGAAACCTCTCCAAGGACTCTCAAAGGGGGAATTGGATCCATGGTTGAGAGTAGTCACTGTTCAAGAGTCGTAGTTTACAAAACGGATTAGTCTGGCTGTTTTATTCTAAGTTTCAAGAGAGAAGGAGAGAGACTACTCGAAGAGAAATCGTCGCCTAGAATAGGTAGTAGGCCTCCAATAATCATTGCTGCCTAGAATTCTACTCCAAGAATCATATTGTTGATTCATTGCATTGATGCTCATTTAAGGATCGTCGTTGCCTATAACGTTAGTTAAGGATCACCTTTATATATATAAATTATTTAAAAAATATTACTGATGGCTAGAACGTAACTTCCAAGATCATTGTTGCCTAGAACGTCATTTTAATGATCATTGTTGTTTAAGAAAATCATTTGAAAAATCATTGATGCTAAAATATTAATTCAAAAATGTCATCGTTTTAAGAATCATTGTTGTCTAAAAAAAACATTGGAAAAGTCATTGGAGCTAAAATATAATTTCAAAAATGTCGTTGTTACTGTTTTTGATCCTGTAAGTTATTTTGGTCAGCAGAACGGCATTTTAAGGATCACTGTAGCTTAGAACGTCATTTTAAGGATCATTGTTGCCTAGGAAAAATCATTCCAAAAGTCATTGAAGCTAAAATATAATTTCTAAAATGTCATTGTTGCCTAGACAATAAAGCATCATTGTTTCCTAGACAATAAAGCATCATTGTTGCCTAGACATTAAAGCATCATTGTTACCTAGACAATAAAGCATCATTGTTGCCTAGACTGTAGAGCACCATTTTTGCCTAGACTGTAAAGCACCATTTTTGCCTAGACTGTAAAGCACCATTGTTGCCTAGACTATAAAGCACCATTGTTGCCTAGACTGTAAAGCACCATTTTTGCCTAGACTGTAAAGCATCATTGTTGCCTAGAACATCTTTTCAAAGATCACTGTTGTCTAAAAGAAAAAAAACATTTCAAAAGTCATTGTTGCCTAAGTTGTCTTCATAAGTGTGACTTGATGTTCACAAACTTTCTACACATACCAAGGGATACGCTTGCTTGTCACTTCTTACTGGTACACAAGCCTACTACGAATTTGTCAGAGGGGTACATGAAGCATGAAAGGTTACGAACCACTGTTGCATAACATTGTAGAACAGCGTTTCTTAACCTATCGTCTGTAGACCAGAGGTGGTCCTCGATGATAACAAAGGTAGCCCGCTGGCAGACTTGATAATTTACTTTCAAATCCAATTGTAAAATTGTTCATTTTTGTGTAATTGATGCTAGTATTATCCTTATGGGTGAAAACGAGCAGCTTCATACTTGACGTCACCATATCTCGTCGAGGAAAATGCAAGAAACTGCGATCTATATACGGGATATCACTAATAGTAGTCAAAAAATGCAATTCACGATAAATTTGCTAATTAGCAGCCAAAAATTCGCGAATAAAGAGCTACTGCAAATCATAGTAAATAAAGATGTATTTCTCGAGAGAGAAAAAATACGTCACATGACTTGATGACCATATTTCATTAAGTGAAATACGAAATATTCTACGGCATATATACGTATTGAATGTGCTACGGCAAAATACGGGAAGTCGTAAATTGTCACCAAAAACTTTGCACAGAAGTCGGTAAAACTAATAATTGTTGCTAAAATTGCTGAAAAATTACAAATGCTTAGGAAATGAAGGACTACTGGAAATCACTGTGGATTGAAATGCAGCCATAATTATTATAATATGTTTTATCTATATATCTATATAAAATGTATATAAAATTGATTTTCTGTGTGTGTGTGTGCGCGCGCGTGTGCGTGTTCTCTATACAAATCTACAATTTTCGATCGATCGTTGTCAAATTTTGCATATATACCAAACGGGACCCGACTTGAACGATATGCCACTTTAAAAATTCGTCAGAGCAGGGCAAATGCCCGAAATGGGTGAAAAACCGTCGGGCAACAATAGTTTCTGGGGCTCAACAACCCCCTTCGGAATGTTTACTTTGGTTACCGTGGTTTCCCTAACAATTCGTTTCAAGACATTCATATGCCTTTACAATGGTTTGTCACTTCTTTAACGCTGCCCGTATTATGTATAATAGTTTATTCCTTTGTAATGGTTTGTCACTTTTTCAATCTTCCCCGTACTTGAAGAAAACCCGGGCAACGAAGGGAATTGTAGCTAGTAAGCTATAAAAAAATTATCGTCGTCCCCGAGTTTAGAAATTATTACATCACGAATTCAAATAAGCTTCGTTCCAAAAAAACGGGACAACTGCGTAAAATAGTCGGAACAGCTAAACGCGTGGTCGTTCCGTAACATACGGGACATCATCATGTTGCGAGTTTGTGGTCCGTCAAATTGTTTCAGACGTATTACCAGTCCCTGGATTCAGAAAGGTAGAATTTTATAGCTCTAGATTATGGACAATGTTTCAAGAGCGAAAAATTATTGTTATTTCAAAATATAAGCTGCCACCAAGAATGATTCATTGCAGAAACAGATGGATGGAGGTACTGGGCATACTAAAACAGACGCATGTTGTCAATCCCAAGCTTTATATAGCGAGTGTGGACAACTACGTGTTGTCCAACCAGTCTTTTGCGGCTCTTCCGTGAATAGCTGTCGAATATAAAAAGAATCAATCTATTCACTGCTTGATCGCGTGATTCTCAGTTATTCCAACCGATTTCCCCCCTCCCCCTATAACTGCATAATTTTCACGCGTGAGTGCCAACCACGAAAAGCTCCACGTGGTCACTCAATGACCATACATGCCGCAATGAGCCTAAACACGCATGGAAAAGAATAGGTCTCTCTTTTTTCGTTAATTCGATCGATATTAGTCCGACAATGGCAGTCCATAAACTGACTTTTATGTCACTCGTGAATAGAAATCTGTGCAGTGAAACCCTTGAAGAGACGGACGTTCATTGTTGGAATTGGCGTGGCTTTAGTTCCTGAGTCATCAGTGACTTAATCATTAATAACTTGACAATCACGATGAATTTTTCGTTTCTATCAATCATGGAAACTTGATAAAATTAACAGGAATCCCCATAGTCTTAGACACTATGGTAAAATGGCATACAAAAAATCAGCTCAAAAGCCTCATTTTTGCTGAAATATAACACCAAAAGTATCTCATTGTTGTTAAAATATAATGTATATGAGTCATTGTTGCCTAGCATGTCCTTTTAAGGACCAATGTTGCCTAGATTGATTGTTGAATTAAAATTACTTGATTTAAGGGTCAATGTTGAATGAAACATCATTTTAAGGATCATTGTTATCTTAAACGCCATTTCAAAAGATTATTGTTGTCTAGAACATTGAGATATTTCGAATATATAGAATTTTTTTTATTTTTTTATGGATCATTATTGTCCTGAAAAAGGAATTTTAAGGATCATTTATTATCAAAACCTAATTTTAAGGATCATTGTTATCTAGAGAAACAGTTTTAAGGATCATTGTTGTCTAGAAAAGTCATTTGAAAAATCTGTCATTGGTGAGAAAATATGATTTCACAAGTTCATTGGCGATGAAATATAATTTCACTGCTAAAATACAGTTTCACAACTTCATTGTTGCCTATAACGTCATATTGAGGGTCATTGTTGCCTAAAAAAATCATTTTAAGAATCATTGTTGCCTAAAAAAAATCATTTTAAGGATCATTTTTCTGTCTAGAAAAATCAATTAAAGGATCATTGTTGCTAGAAAATTAATTAACTTCAAATTCGCTATTGTTACCATAACGTCTTTTAAGCATCATTGTTGTCTGTAAAAATTATTTTAAAAAATCATTTTTAAGAAACTGATTTTAAAAGTGTCGTTGCTGCCTGGAACGTCAATTTAACGGAACATTGTTGCCTTAAACGTCAGTAAAGGGGATCACTGTGGGCTATAAAAATAATTTTAAGGCCCATTGTCGTCTAGAAAAATAATTTTTAGGACCATTTTTGTGTGTGCGCCTGGAGAAATCATTTTTAGGTTGATTGTTGTCTGCAGAAATCATTTTAATGCCCATTGTTGTCTAGAGAAATCATTTTAAGGCTCATTGTTGACTGAGAAAAAACATTTTTAGGATCACTATCGGCTTGAAAAATCCTTTTAAGGCTCACTGTGTTGTCTAGAAGAAACATTTTAGGACCATTGTTGTCCAGAAAAATAATTTTAAATGTTCATTGTTGTCTAGAAAACCCCTTTTTAGGGCCATTTTTGTATTTTTGTCTAGAAAAATCATTCCGAAAGCCATTAGTACTAAAAAAATAATTTCAAATTCTATCTTGCTGGAAAAAATATAATTTCAACAGTCCGCGACTGTGAGTCTACAAAAGGTATTGCTGTCCAAAAGATTATTGCTGTAAGAGTTACGTCTTCAAGATTCCATTGTTGAACCAACACTCAACCCAAGGTTAGTGAAACGTTGGTCAACAATAACCGCCGTAATTAAAAACTCGACCAATCAACGGACTCATGACCCGTTTGAGAGACACAACAAAGTACCTGAATAATGAAGACCTACTTTCCTTTGAATGGAAACGACTCGCCGAATCATTTTCAAACTCCCGATAGAGAAACAACATTGTTACGAACGAAGTATCAACCAGTGTTACTTTTATGTAACAAGTAGAGTGCGAGAAAAAGCAAAAACAAAAGTAACACACAACGAGGTAAAATCTTCTATTTTTCCATAACGTCTTTTCCGCGAACAATACTCTCGATTCATTCAATTCAATGCATAGGCCCTTAACATAAATAGAACCAGGAACCGGGTTCGGGCTCCGAACACATTCACACACAGGGCCAAATAGCTTTCTCGCTGTCATTAGGTACTCACTAACCATAATAATAGCCAACCAAACAAAGTGCCTAGTTTTTTTCTCCAAATGATGCCTACTGAAGTTGGAAGATTTCCAGACAAGATAGATATGGATACTACGTATAAGATATTATTTTTCCACCTTATAATTAAAAATGGAAAAAAGAAATTGACTGATAATTAATCTTTTGTTCTTCGAGAAGAGGCCCTTTTTTTTTCTCTCGTAAGGCTTTAATTGTAAAGGCCGCCCTTGATTTGGTTTTAGAAATATGAGAAAAGCCTGATGAGATGATAATATGGATATCCCGTTAGGGATAATTGCTGTGTTTTGTGACTGGAGCCTGTCGGAATAAAAGCTTGGGCATTCCTTGGTGGTGTTACACGTGTTTAATTGCGGCCTAGATCTGAGGCTTGTTGTTGGAACGATGTTGGGAACGATTCCTTGAATATCCGGTATATTCTCACAGTATATTTGCATACAGCCGCCAGATTGAGTATTTTGGGGTCCGGTGCAAAAAAAGCTTTGTGACCAAAGAACTGAACAAAGGTTTCTCAATACCCCATTATCCATGGGTAGGCCTACTCTGATGCCTGGCGGGTTCAAAATCGGCTCCCGAGAGTGACTATCAAACTACTATTCGATGGTCATGAAAATAAGCCATTTGGCAATGAATATGGACAATAGTGTCCGCTGCCGAGCGAGAAAATCGCAAGCGTGTCACAGAGCTTCTTAAATGTTGAGGCTGTGAGGGCTGGGAAACCGATTATCCGCCCAGGGCCTAAACTGGATACTCTTTCAGATGGGTAAGCACGCATGATGCCTCCTTCATGTAATTTTGAATAAATGACTGAAAGAATTTAGCGCCCCCCCCCCCTGGTCCAGCACCCAAGACACTAAATCCACCTGCACCCTTCTTATCTTGTTAGGGGGGGGGGGGAGGACTGTCAAAACCATAGGTACACGTGTACCTATTTTTAAGTTAGTTCGATGTCTGAATGTTAGAGGTTATCTCGAACTGAATTGCAATTAAGGTATTGCTTGGTCAAGAAGTTGAAGACAAATGTAATCAAATAATGTATTTTTATGCCCTTTTGCGGCCCCAAACATTTGTCGGCCCGTTGCGGCCTTGTTTGTATATTTCAATAAGTCCACTAGGACAAGACAGAGAGACAGGAATTTTTCTTGGGAATGATTAAACTTGGTTTTTTGATGAGTGTTGAGGAAAATAGCCTTAAAGCAGCGAATTAGATTTCTGTACTTCGCGAAGTTCCTCTCATCAAGATTTAGATAACTACTCTTGTGTGGTATAATTTTGAGGATTTTGGCATAATTGAATGCTTGGCATTTACGTTTTCCAGGTTTCGCATGCTAAAGTCCGAGCTGCCCTTAGAGGTGTGCAGCAGGTGTGGTTTCACCGCGCGCGCCAATTTGTGAGCCCCCCGCACTCACGGTAAATTATTGGAGGTTCTCACCAATTCTGAAGTTATTCCATGCATTAAACCAGCACCTCCTAGAGATAGAAGGCCTCTGCAGTCTGCTTGTGACGTCAGTAAGTAGTCCATTTTCCCTCAGAATATTCAGGGGGGAAAAAATCCCTGCTCGTGCCAAGTATCATCGGTGTGAGGAAAAGAATTGATCGGGCTCAGAATTGGCGATTTCTATGCCCCACATCCAATCACTATGCGGTATTTGTGAGCCAATGAGGAAGATTCTACGCCAAAATAAGAAGAAACGAAATAGGATACTGTGTTTATACTGTGTATATACTGTGTTTCAAAATGTATACTTGTACTGTGGTCAAATTCTAGGAGGTGCCGATTAAACGCACCTGACCCCCGCGTCTGGTAAGGGCGGCTCTAGTCAAAGTGGCTTTGCGGTCAAAACGTCCGCTTTAGTCTCGTTCAATGGTTGTTTTAATATGTAAGAGAGATCCCACGAATTATATTCCATTGATATTGTTCAACTTTATCAAACATTATGAAATCAATAAGCTTTCTGGATATTATGCCGAGGTGAACGGAGGTAAAAGTGTCATTTTTCTCCGCCGGGCATCGAACCCAGGACCTCGCGCTGTACCGGGCAAACACACTGACCATTATACCATAGAGAGACGATCCTATTTTCCTTAAAACACGCACAGTAGCGTTACTTGCTGAGCAGAGACATTGCAACCCCCCCCCCCGCCTTTTAACTTTAGTTAATGGCCTCCAGGCGGCGGCAGAAAATACCCTTTTAAACGGAAAAGGGATCGTCTCTGCATGACGCTATAACGGTCAGTGTGGTTGCCCGGTATACAAAAGGTCTTGGTTTCGATTCCCGGTGGAGTGAAATGGCACTTTTTTTCATGTTCACTTCGGCATAATATCCAGGAAGCCTAGTGATTTCATGTATCTTGGGCAGGGATTACGATGTAAAAGTTTGATAAAACTCCTTTTATAAAACTTGAAAAATCCAGCCAATGACGTTCATAGGTTACATTCGAGCAAATGCAACCCATAAGCTTATTGGTTGAATTTTTCAAATCTTATAACTTTCAGAAAACTTTTATAGTGTAATCTCGGCCTTAGCCGAGCAAAAATTCACCATCCATCCATCTCTCATCAAACATTATCAGGCAAGCTTCGGTAATGACATGGACCTGCGCAAGCTAAAATTTTTTGAGTACGTGATGTAAAATCGTAAAGACACAACTTTTATATGAAACCTCAATTTTTGTTGAATATGCAGCACCGACAACGTCCCTGACTAGGCCATATTACGGGTTTCTAGGGAAAAAAGTATATTTTTGGTTTTTTTAATCACACAGCCTATAAAAGACACAGGTCCAAGAAGGCCATCCTTGAAAAAACACGTCGATTTTTTTTTCTTGCAAACGGCAACAGACGTAGGCCGACGCGGCCCATCGGTGTCACGCACCTGATTTCAAGGGCGCGAGATTTTTCCTCGCAGGCCCCGAAGCTATCTTTCGTCTTATTACATCTCGTCGATTGTGTCCTGAATTCGAAGGATCCCTTTAACCGCATGTGGGTGCTTCTCGTCCGTTGGTTGGGTTTTGATATGGAAAGCGGCTGCGCCATTTGTCAAGGCGCAGAGACGATACCATTTAAGGCGAACCTTTGGACCGTTACCAAAAAGACATCCGATACTACTCAGAAGAGCCAATCAAAAAACACTTCACGCTGATACAAGGATTATTCGCAAGATACAGTCTCAACCCCCTCGGTTTACGAACAACAACAAAAAGGATTCGATTTACGAACTTGTCGTGGTTTACGAACATGGAGAACCCGGAAAAAATTAAACTAAATCCCTTGTCGGGACCCCGGGTCAGACTTTTCCTTGCCCCCCCCCCCCACCCTGTTGAAAGGCTTACAATTATTCAGAACAAATGCAAACTTTTGTGAGGGAGGAGGCCATTCGGCTTGAAGCATAGAGGCAGTGCCCCCCCCCCCTGTTGCCCCAGCCTAGTTACGGCCCTGCTAAATTCAAAGGAGCAATAATTGAGAAGTCTGCCCCGGACACATGGGGATATTTTTTAATAGTTTTTTTCCTCCCAAATAACGATTTCTCTTATCCAGCCAATGGATCAGCGCCTAGTTGAAAACTTGGGGTAGGTTTGCATCAAAGGATGTTTTCAGAGATGGTTTGCAGTAGTTTCTGACCCAGAATTAACACGGCCCGGGAACCTCATGAGAAGAGGGGCCCCTCAGAAAAATGAAAAGTAGTTGAATTTTTCGAGAATTTGCTAGATATAGGGCCTCAGAAAAATCACTTAGCCCGGGGATCCATGATGCTCTTAAGACGGCCCTGCTTGCAAATAGAAATTATGTGAGTTTTGACACTGAATTTATATGTTTCGTTTCTCAACCTATGGTCCGTGGCTCATAGGTGGTCCGTAGGCAGACTTGATAAAATTATTCACCCGTTGTAATTTATATTAGTATGCAGTATTCATATGGGTACTAATGAAATACTTACAGTAAGTCATACTTAGGTTCACCCATACATCATCGAGAAGAATGCATGAAATGGCGATATTATAATACACGGGATATCACAAAAATTTTACCACAAAAATAGTAATTTATTGTTTTAAATGCAATTTGCTAATTACTGCTGAAATTGCTGAAGGGTGTGGCAATAAATGGCAGCTTGCAGAAAATCTCAAATAGCAAAAATGTACAGTATTTCCCGAAAAATATATTCGAATGATCTGATGACCATATTTGATTGACAAAAATACGGTAGACTGGGATATTAAAAAAAAATAATTCGCAAAATACGGGACATCGCCAATTGTCACCAAAAAACATTGCCAAAAGTAGGAACAATCACCGATCATAGTTAAAATTGCTGCAAAAACGTTAAACCTAACAAATATGTGAAATGAATATTCAAAATTTTTTGCCATAAATTACCATATATAATTCATATTATGAAAACGCTTAGTGTGTGTGTGTGTGTGTGTGTGTGTACATGTATTACAACTTCAGTAATACATTACGAAGTTTTGTTTAACATTACGAATTCAAATAAGTATCGTTAAAAAAACGGGACAAATGTATAAATAAACAATGAAAATTATAGAGGTATGTCCCGTATTACAGGTCATAAGTAGTTCGTCAAATTGTTCCGGATATTTTACTGGTCCTTGTTTTCAGAGAAGTTGAGGGAACACTGGATTAAATTAATGAGACTAGACATGGGTCCTCCTCTACCTTGTTATACGATATAAGCCGGTTTTCTCGTAGGGTTGGGATTGCTTCTCTCGAGGCAGCGGCTCTCAACCGGTGCTCCGCGGAGCCCTTGGGAGCTCAGTGTACACTTCCCAAAGGCTCCACAGCCACTCGAGGAAAATAATATAAATCAGTAAATTTGATAAATAAATTTAAAAAAAAACGAAGCCTAAAGGGTTCCGCCATATAAATTATACAGTAAAAAGTCCACCATAGCAATTATACACTGAAAAGGGCTCCGCGAGTCAGAAAATGCTAAGAACCGCTGCTCTAGAGAAACATCGCTTTATGAACCTTATTTTTTGGCCATACCATTTTTTTTTTGTACAGGAATGTCCCGTATTTCAACGAAACTTAATGAATTTTCTTCAACGAAGCAAGCGCGAATGCATTTTTCTTTAATGAAATCAAAGATGAAGATTACCTTCACAGATTATAAATTATATCATGATTATTGTGACTATAAATTTTATTACTCCCCTCACATATTTGTCATGTTCAACGTTGATTTTATGAAATAATTGTTTTAATTCACTGCGATTCACTGGAAGCAACGTGGTTTTTTTTTATCTTTTTTTAACGCCTTTCAGCAATTTTTTAGCAGCCATCTTAGCTATAACTGGAAGTTTTCCAGCGGTAGGTCTGGTGGCTTTGTCCCGTATTTTCTCGTATTCACGATAATCATTTTTGACGATGAAATATGGTCTTTCTTTTAATGGGACAGTCCCGTAACTTCGCCGCTGTGGTGGTCGAGGGATAATAGTGACGGACTGGCGTCGTGAAATTACCCTTCAAAATTATTTTTTCTGATAACACTGATTCCCAGTATATACTTGGATAGCGATTTCCCGTATTTTCTTCAATGAAATATAGTTACCCTGCGTATATAACAGTTCTAATTTTTCATGTAGGACCCTTACTAACCAGGGTACCGCAATTACAACAACTGAATAATTTCTCTTTCGGTTAGAATTAAAACTATCACGTCTATCCTGCGGACCATAGGTCGGGAAACGCTGCTGCATATGATTAGTACAGCAAGCCGGGAAGGCTAAAGAAACTAAGGATAAAATGTAAGTTTTCTACTCTGAATTCGAAACTATCACTAGAGAAAACAACTTTGAACAGAACTTGGAATATAATCATGATCCATCAAGTTCAAGACGGCAAAATCCAAGAAAATACAAACCCCAACAGGACACAAAACAATCGAAGCAAGAAAATAGGTTTTTTTTCCGGTAGGAAAATATCGACGTAAAATTACACAATTAATAATCCTTCGTGTCGGCCATTTGTTATTTTTACTCTTTCTTCGGATCTGGGAAATCGAAAATAGTCGAATAAATGGAACAATCGCATTCAGAAACACATCCGAACAAACAGAGAGAGAGAAAAAAAAAACAACTTCCAGGAACTCTCCTCAGAAGCGATGACAAAGAAAAGAAAACAACTCCATTTGTGGGAGAATGGCGTATTTTTTAGTGTTGTTTTTCGTCTCCTGGTGGCGCTGCTGTTTTTTGTTTATTTAAAAAAAAAAAAAAAACAGGGACGTCTGGGGTCATGATTGTTGGAAGGAATTAATTCTTGTCGGACAACAAACAAACACTTCAGAGTGATTATTTAACATATGTCTCACGAGAAAAATGATTGTTGTTCTGAACCCACGCTTCCACATATGTTACGCTATTCCGTTTTCAGTTGTGTAGGGGGAAGAAAAATCATTGTATATTGTGTCAACAAAGGGAAAAAAACCTTTGCAAACAATTTTTCCATGACATTTTGGCGTAAAATGCAAGAAAAGAAGGGAAATATATTTTCGTGTTATAATTTGTTCTTTCAAAAAAAAATTATGATAGAAAAATTCGAATTCTTTTTCTAAAAAAAAAAAAAAACTCAAAAATTCTGATTTTTTTGAAATAATTAAAAATAAAAAATTTCAAGGTTATAATGAACACAAAAAATTTCAAGGTTATAATGAACACAAAAAATTTCAAGGTTATAATGAACACAAAAAATTTCAAGGTTATAATGAACACAAAAAATTCACAATTCAAATGTTAACATGTCTATTTTTTTCGATTTAAATTTTATTCTTCTATTAAAATGAATTATAAACTATTATTTTTTTAAATAATTTTTAAAAACTTCGGAAATGTGAAAAATTTTCAAGTTCTCGTGAATATTTTTTTGAATGAAAAAAACTCAATATTTTCAAAGTTTTTAAAAAATTTCTTAAAAATTTTAATTTAATATAAAAAAAATAATTAAAAAAATTAAAACATTAAAAACATTTTCTAAAAGGGCCGAATCACTAGAATTTTTTTTTTTTCTCATAAAAACGCGTTTTTCTTAGACAATTTCAGTTAATTCAAATTCGAAAAGAAAAATATCAATTAAGTAATCAAAGTAATTAAGTAATCAGTCACGTTTCCATGAGGCAACTATAACCTCATACTTTTTTCACATCCGGGGAAGAAAAAGAAACTTCAGATATACGAATGGAATTTCATTTTATTTGGAATCTAAGCATTTCTTTATATGAGTCTTGACCGTTCGCATGTAGTTCGACAACCTCATATATAAAAAATACCATACATGTATATTTTTATAAGGCAGTATTATGGTATGTGTTGTTCGTCTCTAAATGCCCGAAGCACGAAAATCACGTGGGAAAACAAAGCACAATGAAATGTCCGAACAAAAGACTCCGAAAAGAATATTACTATTATTGTATATATTTCATATTATATATATATATAAAAAATAAGTCTGCGGTGATTCAGTCCATATTGTATGGTAAATTGTGGCTTTCGTATGAATCACGAACGATTCAGATCTTCTCCCTTTTTTAGGATATAAATATCTCTATTGAATTTTAGTTTTCGAATTAAACTGACCCTTGTCGTGGTCCTCCCTTCTAGAAAACCCATGGGCATGAATCGGGAGATATTTTGTTTGTTTCGTAGGTTTTTATGTCCCGTCCCTCCATTTTTTTTAACTTATGTTTTAGTGTCTGTAAGTCCTCGGTGAATTTTCTACGTTTTACATGAATTTTTATTCCTTCGTGTGGGGACTTCGATAAATATGTAATTTCGAATTACGAGTTATGGACCATTTAGATTGTTTTTCTTACTTGAGGTGTTTGCAAATACGCCACGTGGCGTGTGAAGGTTTCATTAAAACTTTACAAAGAATAAAACCGAAGTTAAAGCTTCAGAAAATAAATCAATAATCTAGCATGACTTCAGAAAGTATAATAAGAATTCGTGAAGTCTCACAAAAAGGTATAATGAAGTTTTAAAAAGTGTATTAAAGGTTTCTTCAGGAAGTTTTCATTTCATTTCATTTCATACCGTGCACCGCCCAGGCTCTATCGACCATTGTCAATTTTAGCCTGATTTATTATTATTTAGGTGCTTTATTATGCATGTAAAATACATGAATATAAACTGAAGAGCCAAAAAAACTTGTACAGGCATGCGTGTGCAAATAAAGAGATATGGAACCAATCAGAGTACGGCGCTGCTGTCGGCAACGCCCATATAACAAAACAAGTGTCTACTTTTTGTTTAAAATTTGAACTGGTCAAGTCTGACAAATTGGAAATTTCTACTTCACCTGTTGATTCCAGAAGGTTTTTACCTACAATACCCTTACTGCCCTGCCGTCATTGCCTTAAGAAACACGAACATTCTGCAGTGGAACCGCCCATAACGGACACTCCCGTTAGCGGACACCTTCACTGACGGACACAATTTTGAATTTCATCGCCGGGACTCAATGTATGTATAAACAAATTGTTAAAAAAAAAGACATAAAATATACAGATTTTTAAATGTTTCTATTATACAATTTATTTCGATGAGAACTTATGATGTCTTTGTAGGTCTATGTAGCTTGCCGACGTAGCCAGGCCAGGTCCTGGACCGCGTATTCCCTCGTTGGCTTGGGTGAGCCTCCACCGTGGCCAGGCTAGGTCTTGGACCACACGTGTTCCCTTGTTGGCTTGCTGGCTCGGATGAGCTCTCCACCGTGGCGAGGCCAGGTCCTGGACCACGCCTTCCCTCGTTTGCTTGTTGGCTCCACGTCTTCCCTCCTTGGCTTGTTGGCTCGGATGAGCCCTCTGCCGTGGTCAGGCCAGGTCCTGGGCCACGTGTTCCCCCGTTAGCTTGTTGACTCGGATGAGGTCTCCACCGTGGCCAGGCCAGATCCTGCACCACGCCTTCTCTCATTGGCTTGTTGGCTCGGGTGAACCTACGCTCTTCAGGAAGTAAACGGAAGTTTTATTTTGGCTTTAAGAAGTGCACAAAAGTTTCAACAAAAAAGTTCTAGAAAGTATACTAAGTTTTTAGCATGGCTTTCA
Organism: Pholcus phalangioides; assembly: GCF_987345545.1. Taxonomy (NCBI): domain Eukaryota; kingdom Metazoa; phylum Arthropoda; class Arachnida; order Araneae; family Pholcidae; genus Pholcus; species Pholcus phalangioides. The sequence continues at coordinate 29,943,263 of NW_028301603.1, read as the reverse complement.
GAAGTGAATCAATGTTTGAACGGGGCTTCAGAAAGAGTCTTGAAATGTTTACTGAGGCTTTAGGAAGAGTCTTGAAGTATTTACGAAAATGTAAAAAATGTTTCAGGAGGTTTTAGAAATCACACCAAAGTTTTAATAGAGCATTACGAATTGCATCTTTTATGTGGCTTATGTGTATCTTTTATCAAGCTTTTATGTGCCTCTAGTAAGTACAAAAATTATCATCAAGATTATAGAAAAAAGCACCAAAATTTTATCGAAGCTTTACAAAGTAAACTAATATTTGCATGAGGCTTCACAAAGTGTAAAAAATGCTTAATGAGGGTTCAGGCAGGGGGGAGAGAGCGCCAAATTTCGACGACGCTCTAGAAAGGTTCTGATGAGGTTTGAACGAGGCTTTAGAAAGTGTACAAAATGTTTACTGTGGCTTTAGAACAGCATGAAAAATTAATAAAAGAAAGCCTATACAAAAGTTCGATTAGGCTTTAGAAAGTGTACAGAATGTCGGATGAAGCTTCAGAAAGTATAAGAAATGAAATGCTCAATGAAGCTTCAGAAAGTATTAAAAATGCACAGTTCCAGAGTGTTTAAAAGGCCCGCGACACATTTTCAGGCAACCAAGTGGCTCACGACATATAGTGATATGTGGTGCGAGTTTCAGAGCACTCAAGTAACCCGCGGCACAGCTCCAGAGTGTTTAAGTGGCCCGCGACACATTTGTCGATCCCTTAAAAGAGTCGTGACATGATCACTTGAGTGACCCACGGCGCATTTCCATTAAGAAGCCCATGGTGGCGACCTGCAGTGCGGTTCCACATCAGTTAAGGGACCCGCAACACATTCACAGATAGCCCAAGTAAAATGCGACGTATTTACAGATTACTAAAGTAACGCGTGCGGTACATTTCCAGATTACTCAAGTGATCCGTTTCTCATTGACAGGTCACTTGAGCGGCCCGCGGTGCATTCTCAAACCGATGCGAAGTGGCCCGCACTTCCCTAGAGATTGTGTGTGTGAGCACCCTTGTCTCAGAAAAAAATTCTCCATCTCGGTAGAAAAATCAAATAAAACGAAACGGCATCGCGTTACGCCACTGGTATTGGTATCACGTCAAGCTCCGCTCGTCACCAGGAATCGCGGCAAGCTGCCCAACCGTTATATAATGGAAAATGCTAAAATCAGAATCGCAGACATTTGATTAGGAGGCCTCGTCCTTTCTCATAAGGTGGCCCGTCTCAGGCCAGCAGCCATGTCACTTGTATTTCCATAAACTTTAACTACGAAAGGTCACGTTATAGAGCTTTTTTAGACCAGCGGTCATGTCCTCTCTCTCTCGTTCCATCCACGGGACATTACGCCTGCCGTTCGTTCTTCCATCATGCATTCAAAATGGCCCATCCGTTATCATTTCTGCAAGATTTCTCAGAATAATATCAGGGGGGTATTAATATTGTTTTTTTTTTAGAGGGAAGAAGGAATTACATTTATGAAGGGTATTTGTTTCGGATATCCAGTCTGTTGTTTTTGATTGATTGTCCGACACTCATACTTATTACAGAGGAGGAAATCCTCAAGGTTGAAGAGTGTCTTGATCTTCTTATAAAATTGCGTGCCAGCTTTGTTTTATATTGGCCCTTTTTTCCCCTTCCCCCCCCCCTCTCTAGGCCGAAAATACCGAAAAATCCGCCAAGCATATCTTCAGAAATATAAATTTGCTATTCAATCTTAGCGATAATTTTGAATGGGATTCTGTCAGCAGTGTCCGCGGAATATATTTTGGGAAACATGTTAGTTATTGACCATCGGAAGCATATTTACTGGCGGAGTGGGGAGGACATATTTCAGGAATATGAGTGGTCAGGGGCCATTCAAGTATTACGTAAGCAGATTTTAGCCAGATTTTTGTCCTAGACAGTGAGGGACCAGGTCATTTAGCAACCAAAAGAGTAAGTAGATTAGAGAACGTGCAGACATAAGAGTTACCAAGAAAGTTGTCAAGCATGTGAGTGTCCAAAAAGAGTGACTTGGAGACAGGGGAAAAGAGACGACGACTAAGCGAGCTATATTCCAAGACGGAAAATTTGAGAAATCAGCGGACAGGGAAATTGGCACAAAATTGGGAGAAGGGCGGCAAAATTCGCGTATTTTGCTTATGGGCGGCGAAAACGTAAGTCCGCCCTCTGTTGATCAGCTTCTATAAAACCGATGATGAGGTTTCCTTGAATAATTTCGAAATTAAAATGAATATGTTTGTACCACATCGTGATATCATTAATTGACAAAAATCGTAGGATTATCTGAAAAGGGACTGTGACCTTTTACAGCTTTGAAGAAGTAAAGAACCTTAGACAAGGAAGCAAAAAAAAAAAACAATAATAAGTCAGTGTCACCCCCCGCACGATTTCAAAGGTCACATCCGGGCATCTTCGAAGGCGACACAAGCGTTGACGTCGCTCCTAGCGTGCATTGACAGATGACTCGTGCCTTGTATCGTCCACGTGGCGCTCGCCGACAAACCTTACACAGAAAACCGTCTGCGTCCTCCAGAAAGATACAGACCACGTGACTTGGGACCAGAACTATATATATGTAACTTCATGTTCTTATTTACATGGAACTCATTATTCAATAATCTGATAAAATTAGCACCAACGAGAAGGAGGATAGTTCTCCAATTTACAGCACAAGAGCCGCCCTTAGTAACTAAAATTAATGTAAATTGATATAGAAACGATGAAAATTTGAAATTCGTGAACGAAATAATTCTAAAATCAAGAAAATCCAGAAACGACAAAATTCAAATTTTAGGAAAGAAGTAATTCCAGAGAACACACTAAGAAAATTCAGATCTTGGGGAAATTCAAATTTAATAAAAGAAATGACTCCTAAACTAAATAAAATTTAGAATAAATGAAAGAAATTATTCCAGAAATAATTAAAATTTAGAAAAAATGACAGAAATGATTCCAGAACTAATTAAAATTTAGAATAAATGAAAGAAGTTATTCGAGAAATAATTAAAATTTAGAAAAAATGAAATAAGAGTTATTCGAGAAATAATTAAAATTTAGAAAAAATGAAAGAAGTTATTCGAGAGATAATTAAAATTTAGAATAAATGAAAGAAGTTATTATTCCAGAACTAGTTAAAATTTGGAATAAATTAAAGGAATTATTCAAAAACTAATTAAGATTTAGAAGAAATTATTCCAGAACAAAGAAAATATCTAAGAAAATTCAGAACTGACGGAAATTCAAATTTAATAAAAGAAAAAAGAAACTCTAATTAGTTTTATAACTCTTATTGAGTTTTGTGATTCTAAAACTAAATAAAATTTAGAATATATGAAAGAACGGACCCCAGAGGTGGTCCGCAGACAAACTTAATAGTTGAATTCCAACTGAACGATAAATTATTAAATAGTTATAATTGATTTTAGTAATATATTCATATGGGGTTCAAATAAAAATTAAAGGTACCTTCATACTTAGATTCGCCATACCATTCGGGGGGGGGGCAATATTGCTAATTACAGACAATAAATGCAATTAACAACATTGTAGAAGTAATTTTCTAATTACCTCTACAATCGTTGAAGGATTTGAAATGAAGGGCTGATACAAATCGCTGTAAACAAAAACGTATTTCGCTTAAAAAAAAATTCAGTAGACCTGGTACCGGGTGACCATATTTTATTGAGAAAAATACGGGGAGCTACTATCTCTTAAATACCGGTATGGTAAAACATGGGACGCATCGCCAATCATAACCCCAAAAACATTTTCATAAATTTTCACAATCACAACCGATTGTTTTTGAAATATTGCGGAAATAACAACTAACCTGTATGTGTGACAAATATGTGAATTGAATGTAAATATTTATACACACAACGCAATTATTATAATATAATTTATAAATTACGAAAATGTTGTTTGTTCACAATTTCATTAAGTATCACAAATAAGCATCGTCGAAAAACGGGACAAATGCATAAAAAAAGTCGGAACAACCAAAAAAAATTTGCAAAAATGACCCGTAATACGGGACGCAAGCGTTCCGTCGAATCGTTCCATACATTTAATTGTGGTCCTCGGGTCCGGGAAGGTTGATAGACACTGTAATTAAGAGGAGAACCCTTCGCTATTCGGTTTCATGTGGTGGTCGAGTGGTTATAGTGCCGGACTCGTGATGCGAGGATCCGGGTTCGAACCCCACAGTGGTGGTCGGCTGAAGTTGGTTTTCTGTGGTTCCCAACTTCAAGGCGCAAATGCGAGCCGATCTCCCCGTTAAAAAGTCTCGCCACAGAGAGCAACAGTCCTACAACGGTAAATAATTCAACCATAACACTTCACTCATAGTTGTAAAACTGGGGGCAGATGACAGCACTACACATAACAAGCATTTACACAGAAACAAAACTTTACGTCAGGTTGCACTACACGTACACGCACATTCCCGCATGTACCGATTCGTTGGGGGGTTCCGCGGGGCGGGGTGGGGGGTGCATGTGTGGTGTAGCAGTAGTGGGTAGGGGCTCGGGGATCCATGATGTTCTTAAGTCAGCCACCTCGTTGGGCAGTTTGCCTGTTGTGGCGTTGTATTTGTATTTGTATTTGTATAAGAGGACGGTTATAGAGTCCTTAAGAAAGAAGAAGACAAGAAAAAGAGGCCCCAGGAAATCGAAGGTGACAGACCATGAAACAAGGACGTATATACACTATATACCCAAAAAAACAATGACAATTCCCATGAAAATTATCCAAATAAGCGTGAAGGAGAGAAATAAAGCTCTGTGTGTGTGTTTTTTAGTCCTTAGACATGGGATTGGTCATGGAAAGATTCCTGATCTTAATGGAGGGTCGAGGAACTTCTGGTACTATTTATATTTTCAAGGGGAATTCTTATATGCTGATCGTTTTTTAAATTAATTGGCAGAGGATTTATGCATTTATTGAGTCGGCACCTTCAAGTTATCTCAACACCGAGTCAGTGACGTCTTAACGCATGGGTCCACCCGGACACGGCCCGGGGGCCTCGGAAAAATGAAAAGTAGTTGAATTTCTCAAGAATTTGCCAGGTAGGGCCTTAGAAAAATCATTTCGGCCGGGGGCCCACGATGCTCTTAAGACGGCCCTGCATTAAGTACGCCAAGGGCCGTTCAACCTTCAGGACTTCAGGAGAATGCGGGCCACTTCATTCATTTGAATACGTGGTCGCGGGAGGGGGGGGGGGGCGTTCAATTGAATGGTCTAGAACAGTGTTTCCTCGACCTTCTTTCAGCCTGTGGCACCCCTTTGGACATATTTTCTTCTCGTGGCCCCTAGTCTTATCCAGCCACCCCCCCCCCCATAATCTCATCTGAGAATTTTTCTATCTATTGAATTGAACTCAGAACTAAATGTATAATGAACAAAATTTTGTAAATACAGTTGATCTTTGGAACCCTAGGCCAAGCACGGATCCCTTTTTCATCCCACCGAATAGGCGAATTGCATGGGAAAAATAGGCATCTACAAAATAACGGAACGATCCGACGAACCTATGCAATAAATAAATCCTCCCGACCCGATGGATCCTCACCCTGGATCCGTGCCTACCCTGGGCTAGAGTTCACTGAGCTTTTCCTTCATGTGGGGTTCTATGTATGGCAGTCTCAACATCATGGCTTCCACATCCAGGAGTAGGACCCCTAGGCTGGGATCTTTCGTGGGCCCCCCTGGTCAGACTTCTCACGGGCCCTTCTATAGTTCATGTATAGCGTGAAAAAGCAAAAAAAATTGAGAATTATCCCGTGCCCCAGGGCTAGAGCCCTGTCAGCCCCGGCCTTGTGGGGGTCATGCTCAACATCATGGGTGCCCAGGCAGAGTGATGTTCTGGGGGCCCCATATTTAGCTGGGTAACAGCTTACATATTTGCCTACTTCATTCGAAAATCATAGCACCAGATCTCATCATGTAAGCCCCGTGGGTATAAAGTCCCGGGCTACGGACGCATCGCATGGGTTAAGGCACCCTGGTACCATAGACAGCTTTCCTAGATTCTGAAAGTAGTCATATTTATCTGCCTACCATAGTTAACTTGGAAGCTTCATTTCTTCACAGTTCTTTGTGGGCCGCTTCATCACTGGTCGTGGATCCCCCTTGGAACATCCCAGGACCGCAAGGGAGCCATATGGCCCCAGGTTGAGGAACACTGATCTAGAATAGCTCCACAGGTTACTAAAGTGATCTGCAAATATGTCACTGTTTACTAAAGTTATCTGTAAATATATGCCGCTGGTCATTATAGTGATTTGTAACTGTGTCGAGGCGATCGGTAAATATGCCTCGGACCACTTAAGTCATTAGTAAATGTGCCTCGAGCCTCTTAGATGTTCTGAAACTGTGTCGTTGGTCCCTCAAGTGCTCTGGAATTGTGCCACGGTGATCTGTTAATACGCCGCAGGGTCACTTTTGTGATCTGGAAATGTGCCGCGGGTCACTTAAATCATAAGTAAATGCCCCGTGGGTCCCAAAACAACTCTGGAATTTTGCCGCAGTGGTCTGTAAATATGTCAAGGGTCACTTAAGTGAGTAGTAAATGTGGCGCGGGGTTACTTATGCCATCGGTAAATGTGCCGTGGGTCGCTTAAATGATCTGGAAATGTGCCGTGGTGATTTATAAATAGGCCGTGGATCACTTTAGTGACCTGGAGTTGTGCCGCGGGTGATTTTAGTGATCTGAAACTGTGCCGCGGTGATCTTTAAATACGCTTCCCCCCCCCCACGGCACACTTAAATAATAAGTAAACGTACCACGGGTCACTTAACCGATCTGGAACTGTACCACGGAGATCTGTAAGTACACCGTGGGTAAATTTAGTGATATGGAAATGTGCCACTGGTCACTATAGTGATATGTACGATCAAGCGCCAACATTCATACACGCTCAAGCCTTGGTCCGCTGGCCTTAACGTGGCCCTCGGAGTCGTCTGGGGTGGCCCGCGTCGTAATGTTGTCGATCAAGTGTCTCTGGAACTGTGCCGCGTGAATATGCCATGGATCACTTAAGTGGTCTGTGAATGTGTCACGGAACACTTGAGTGAGCTAGGAATGTGCCAAAGGTCACTCAAGTGACCTGAGAATGACCGTCAAATGGAATTGACGTCATTGAAGTGATGTGGACCCGCATCACCGGTAATTCAAGTGATCTGAAACGCGTTCTGGTTACGTTTTGCGCTTAAGCTCATTTTAACAAAAAATAACGTTTGAGGTCGCGGGCCACCCCCAGACGAGTCCGAGGGCCACGTTGAGGCCAGCGGACCATGGCTTGAGCGTGTATGAAGCACGCCGTCCCAACACTAAAGCCGCCACCGGTCTTTACCGCAGCCACGTGGGGGATATAGTATATATTTTGGACTTTCTCTCTCTCTCTCTCTTCTCCTCGCTTAACTTGGCATTATTGTTTTCATGTGCTCACACGGCCCAGCATCACGTCTCTCCGACTTGCGTGTGGCTGAAACCCGAAACCCGTGGGACTTCCGGGCAAACTGAGAAACGTGGCTTTTTCCACCACTACTAGGGACGAACGACGGTATCTGGTTATGTATGTGGTACATAACGCGGATGTTATGTGTGTTCCTCTTCCCTCTCTCTCTCTCTCGGATGGAATCCCTCACATCGTTCGGTACCCACACACACACATCACCTTCCTTTTACTTCCTCAGCCAATGCCTCTGAAAAACCCTCATGTGCAGGATGACGTGGTGGAGAAAAAAAAAATGGAAGAAGACTATACACACACATGAGAGAAATGTTGATGGTGATGCGTCCGTCCGCCAACATCACTTAACACACACGAGTTGGAAGATGTTAAGAGGAGGCACAAGATGATGATGTTCCGGAGGAAGAGATGATGATCGTGGAGAGGAAGTTGGCCAAAGATATCGACTTCTTTCTCGAACCCGTCTGGGAGGGTGGGAAAAAACACATCCATTTTTTTTTTCAACTTGTCCACATGAGGGGACAGGATGCTGCTATCCATGAGGGAGGATGGAAATCTCAGAGGGTTGAGGAAAATGTTAAAGACTAAATCTTTTGTCTGGTAGTGTTATACGTGTAGATTTCGAAACATTACCGATATCGACCGGTGTGTATGAGTATTTTGCTAATATAGTAATACGTACTAGTAAAATCGCGGCTTTTTCAGGAGCCCGCTATATAGAGATTAGCTTTTCTTGAGATATCGAAACGTGTCGGGGTTGCACTGACTGCCTCTACTACTCGAGTACCACTTGAGAGGATAAGCTTGTTTCGTGTCTGGTAGTGCATTAGTAGAATTTTGAGTGTGTGGATGCGCCCGTGTAAACCCTGTAATTGGGTTGGGTCTGGGGCAAACTTAGCGATACCGCGTGAAATCGACGTGCATGTCGTAAGGCGAAGTTAAAAATTTGGTTGATTGGGCAAAAAAAAAACTACCGCAGACAACGTTGACAGCAAAACATCTACGGCAGCGGTTCAAAAACTTTTTTGACAAGAAACTCATTGGCGACCCCTTCTACACAGGCTGACCATATGTCCCAGTTTTTCCCCCTTTAGTAAATGTGCTGTCCTGGAAGAGGTTTCCGGGATGTTTGTTTCGGGTTTTTTAGACGATATTGACTTTTAACGATAGTCATTAATTTGTAAATATTATATAATATTTATTTTGTTTTTTTGACGTACTTCGATGTTCCTTACGCGAAATGTAGCGAGGTGTATGTTCCTCCATTTTGGTATACAGGGTGATTGAGAAATAACCATTCGATTTTCAAAATGATTCTACACTTGAAATCACCCATCAGTAACATTGTCCATAAAACGTAGACATTTCCCCTCCTATATTTGCATATTACTTGACACATTTTGTGTTTTCAATTTTTAAAAATGCTACAATTTTGAAATCGGGTGATTCTCTCTGAGTCACCCTGTATAAGTATTAACTTGATGAGTAAATTACTTAACTGAGTAAAGGCATTTTTTTTTTTAGTTTTGACATATTTTTAAAATAAAAATATATTTCTCACTTGGTTGTTTTCATTTTAGAGAGTCTCTCGAAACCCCCTCCCCCCTCGCAGTTAATTGACTCGGCCCAGCGGTCGCAACTCACACTATGGGAATCACTAATCTCATTAAAACATCTACAGATAATCTCGACATTAAATCATTTGCATAGATATTCCGACATTAAATCATCTACGCATATAACCTTCATCTACATCATAGTTTCCCAACCTTTTTCGTTCCATCGCCCTTTTCTTCAGAATTGTTTTTTTTCTCCCAGCGCCCCCAACGCAATCTAACCCATAGAATCCTTCCTGTGCTATACCCGTAGTTTCTACCACCCCCTGGAACATTCCATCGCCCCCAAGGGGGCGTTAATGCCCACGTTGGGAATCCGTGATCTACATGGATAATCTTGACATTACAACATCCGCAAATAACCTCGATATTAGAACATCTGCAGATACATCGACATTAAAACATCTCACAGATAATCTCAGCATCACATCTATAGATAATCTCCACTTTGAGATATCCACAGATAATCTCAACATGAAGATATATTCACAAATGTAATCTCGATATTTCGATATCTACAGGTAATCTCCACATTACAACAAATAATCTCGATATTAAAATAACCTCGATATCGATGAATAACACCAAAGTCGGCAATCAAAGCACTGATCGACGCAATAGAAAAAAAATCATTAAGATCGCCTTTTTAACGGCCCTTTTAATGTTTCAAATGTACAGTATTACTATTAAATCTGGAGAGTATGCCACGGTTCTAAATACAGCAGTAAAAATTTCAGTGGCAAGAGCTCTTTTAACGAATTTCTTTCTTTTTTTTGGACTCGATCGTTTTTCTATGTAAACTATCTATTTTCTAAAACAGGTCGGCGGGCCACAGCAAAAATATCGAAGGGCCACATTTGTCCGGCGGGGCACGGGTTGAAGACCCCTGTCGTTAATATTCAACTCACACGTGAAAAATAATTTTCAATTCAATTGCAATTAAATTTTCAAGTTTATCTGAGGACTACCTCTTGTCCGAGAAACCCGCTTTTCAGGTGGATTCCTCTCATTAACGGTTATAACGAGTATCGGATACTGCGAATTTTTTCCACGCTCCCGTGAGACTTCGTTATATCCGGGCTCGACTGTAATAGCCGAATTATTTGCCGATCTCATGAAACACCTTTTTGGAATCGCGTAATCAGATACTTCTTTAAATGCCCTAAAGATGGTAATTAAGCAATTAAAACATGCGCATTGTTTAACCTCCACGTGAAATATCTGAAGATAAAGCGCCATACTTGGTAACCGAGAACCAATCATGTCTCGGGACTGACTTAACAAAGGGGTCTTGTTTTAGTTATTGCCGCGCTTCTTTCCCTTTATTTTCGACTGTCTTTCAATTCTTTGAGCTATTTGTTCCTTTTGTCTTTAAAGACGAAGAAGATAACGTCTTTTTCTCTTCTGAGAAAAAAAGAACAAGAAGAAGGGCAAAATATAGAATAACAGACGGGAGAGAAATCTCTGTTATAATATACCTTTCTGGCTCACAACGACCGCCTTTGTGGGCAAATGTGACGGCACCACATCTTTACTTTATTTATTTTATTTTTGTCTGGTTGGTCCGTAACGCATCATCTACGGTAAGACTTAATGGGAAACTGTCTACTGTTGCTGATTCAGATTGTTTACCCACGTCTTTCTTTCATTCGTGTGGCGTTAAGACACGTGCGTCGTCATCACCGGCAGCGATGCAACAATGTACTAATCCACGAAACAGTTGTTTTAAACAAGAAACTGGAATAATAACAATAATAAAATAGAAGAAGCGTCACAAAGAAGCTCAAGAAGGATCGTGGTAGACATTCAATTGTGTAGGGAGCGGAAAGAATGACGTACCTAACGGTATTTCCAACTTCTGGATTTCTGGCATAGACCATGGCCTCCAAGGATGACAACAATGGTTGTTGTTTGCAAACTTTGTGATAGTTGCGGCTTAGGATCGCGAACTGTCAGATAAAGTTCTGAGAAGGAGCTGGATTCACGTAAAAATAATATTGGGAATTTTCTGATAAATACACAGGTGAACGGGGGAGGGGTGACATTTGTTAATTGTTATGCCGATTGTTATACATGCCTTTAATTTTCGTGCAATGTTTTGAATGCATTTATTACCATGTGTGGTTCAAAAACGCATTTTACAATGTTATGCAAAAGGTTTCATCGTAACAACATACTAATCCGATGATAGATTTTATAACAACATTATGCTCAACAATGGATTTTATAATAATATTATGTTCAACAATGGATTCTCCCAGTAATGATAAGTTCAAAGTTGTGCTCACTGTATGACTACTGAAATTCAGTCATTGTTGTACTTTTTTTTTCCAACGATATTTTGGCTACATTTAATAGCTAAGATGTGTTTAGCAATGTAATTTCACAACAGTGGTATGTGTAACAAAGAATTCCACAACAATTGTAGGTTTAAAAATGCCCTAAAAACTATACTAAAAAATGTTTTTACGAAGCCGGGCAACAAGGCAACAGAGCAATGTTGACAATGCATTCAAAATTATATGATCAAAAATGTGTTTCAAACCAATGCTGTGATAAAAAAATTATCAACAATGCATTTAAAAAAAAAAAAATACTTGGGAAAAAGTTCCTTTAAATTCACAGAAAAAAAAGAAAACATTAAAAAATTATAGTAAGGTAAAAGAAATTACAAAAAATTAGATGTTTTTTATTATCTTCTAAGTCTTTTTTATCATATATATATATATATATACGGGGTGATTATAAAAAAACTATCCCGACATATGGGCCCCTAACTATCATACCATTCACAGAGATTGAATGAAATTTTGGCATAAGGTATTTTGAGGTATGCGCTCAAGAATGATATGGAAAACAACAGTGCCACTCTAACAGTTACGGTTACAGTGAGAAAATTTCGAAAATATCAAATGGCAACACCAAGTTTTTTGTATTGGAATGCGATCTCCATACTGAAAAACACTAAATAGCGTTGGAATGGCACCTGTAGCACGAAAATCCCCGGAGCTAGGCAAGGAAAAAGTAAAAAGGACTTTGCCGTGAGCATTAATGTTCGTTTCATTCGTCACACCGTTTCTTCGATCCCAGCCTGATTAGTCCTCCACAAGGTCATGTGGAAAACACAATAAAATGCTTTATTTTATGCTGCTTCTCTGTTCTTATTGGTTGTCCTCACTTTTAGCCTATCTACCGCCGGTGATTTTCATGCTACAGTTGCCGTTCGAACGCTATTTAGGGTTTTTCACAATGGAGATCACATTCCAATACAAAAAACTTGGTGTTGCCATTTGATATTTTCGAAATTTTCTCACTGTAACCGTAACTGTTAGAGTGACACTGTTGTTTTCCATATCATTCTTGAGCGCATACATCAAAATACCTTATGCCAAAATTTCACTCAGTTTCTGTGAATCGCATGATAGTTAGGGGCCCATATGTTGGGATAGTTTTTTTATAATCACCCTGTATATATATATATATATATGATAAAAAAGACTTAGAAGATAATGAAAACTGCAAAAAAGAAAAACTAAAACAAATAAAATGAAATGAAAAACTAAAAAAAGAAAATGAAAAATAAACTTGAAAGTTCGAGATTGAAAATTTTGAAAATTAAAAGAAAAATTTAAAAATACAAACAACTTTAAGAAAACTTAATAAATGATCTTGAAAGAAAAATTTAAAGAAATTGACGAGAAAAATTGGAACAGAAGAAACCAAAAATTATAATTTAAAAAAAAATAAGATGAGAAAAAAATTGAAAATATCAATAAAAAGAAGTTCAAAACTGTGAAAGAAATTGAAAATAAAAAAATTACAAACAATTTTAAAATTGAAGAAACAGTTAAATGAGAAGTAAAAAAATTTCGAATATAATATCTAAAAAATAAACTAAATTTGAGAGGAAAGTCTCGAAAATTCCTTAATACATATTAAACAAGATTGAATTCGCACATTTATTATTGACAATTTGAAATGATAATTTTACTCTCCCAAACACAACAATCGATTCGAAATACCAATAAATGTTGCATATAGACGACAAAAAAGGAAATTTTCGGAATAATATTTTATATAGTTAAGATTTTATGTCTCGGACATGATAATAATAACAATAATAATGTTGAAAAGTCCGTTATTTATTCCACGTATTTGTTTGGCAAAATAAATCCGAAACGACAATATCTGGAATTCGTGACGTACCTGCGGTCACGGTCCTAACAATAAGTTTCATCCTTTTTTCGTATTTTTCCTCAAGAAAATTCTTCTCTTTTGAGTTTTTCGCCGATTTATCCCCAAAAAAAAAAAAGCGATAACCATTGTTTTCTTAAAAGTCACTTCGAAACAATGGGGTTTTCTTTTGTTGTTGTCCATTGTGTGATCGTTGCCCCCATTACTTTTTTGGAGCTATACGTGACCAACCCAGAATCAAAAATGTATAGTGTAGTTTTGTCCGAGTGATTCTGGAACTAACGATTGTATAAATTATTGGGGATTTGGAAATTTCGTCTCGGACATTTCGCCCCCCCGGTACTTTTCTTCCCTCAAATTTCGCCCACCGTGATCGTATGAGTGACCGAGTGAGTGACTAAGTGAGTGATTGTGTGAGTGACGGTATGATTCCGTTATATCGTGTATGATCGATAAACTATCGTTATATCGTGTATGATCGATAAACTACCGTTATATCGTGATTTCACTTTATTAAAAATGTTATCTGTATTATTAATATTTTTGCAGCCTACTCATTATATTTACACAACAGGTGAAATAGCCCCCCTCACTAACTTGATCACTCATACGATTACTCACTTGGTCACTCATACGATCACTAACTTGATCACTCATACGATTACTCACTTGGTCACTCATACGATCACTAACTTGATCACTCATACGATTACTCACTTGGTCACTCATACGATCACTAACTTGATCACTCATACGATTACTCACTTGGTCACTCATACGATCATTAACTTGATCACTCATACGATCATTAACTTGATCACTCATACGATTACTCACTTGGTCACTCATACGATCACTAACTTGATCACTCATACGATTACTTACTTGGTCACTCAAACGGTCATTAACTTGATCACTCATACGATTACTCACTTCGTCATTCAAACGGTCACTCACTTGGTCATTCATACGATCATTCACTTGATCGCTCAAACGGTCACTCACTTCGTAATTTGTATGATCGCTCAAATGGTCACTCATTTGGTAACTGATATGGTCATTCACTCATACGGTCGCTCACCAGCTCGCTTGATCATTCATATGATCAAACACTTGGTTGCTCAAACGGTCACTAATTTGGTAACTCCTATAGTCACTCACTCACATACGGTCACTCACCAGCTCGCTTTATACAAATACAAATACAAATACAAAGCCACAACAGGCAGAATGCCCAACGAGATGGCTTTTATCATTCATATGATCAAACACTTGGTCACTCATACGGTCAGGGCAGGCGAAATGTTAGGGAGCGAAATGTTTGATGCGAAATTTCCGTAATCCAAATTATCATAACAATCACTTTTTTTGACTATAATTATTCACGAGTAATTTCTGTTCGACTATCGATATGAAGTTGATTTAATAATAATTAAATCATAGGATCGATTTCACTATTTTCTAACATCACGCTCATATAAAAATGGTTTTTATTTAACAATAATGACTATTTTGAAAGATGCTTTCTAGATCGTGACAATGGCTTTTCAAGATTAGCTAATATCTTGAAAAGTCGATTAGAAAACGATTCGGTTTCAGTAACAATCGCTTCCTTCTGAAGTCTTTATCGTGAAATTTTTGGGTAAGTTTAGCAATTCTTTTTCGAATAGAGAAAAAAGTGTACGTAGTAATTGATTTCTAAGTATAAGACTTGAGAATCGCATACCCAACAATTAGTATTCGATAACAATTTAGGAACCAATTCTTTACAAATGTGTGCTAAAAGAATTTTTATGCAACAATATCAAAAGTGTGAATAGGACAACAATGCCAAATTAAGTCGCCCTTTCTGACGAATGTGACTCTTCAGATGTGTTCAAAACAATAGTTCTTTCCAACAGAAGAGAAGAAAACAGAAGTGTTTTCACAACAATGGGGAGTTTTAATACATCCAGATAAGATTCTCTCGAGAAACAACGATATTTTCGGAACAGCAGACTTTTTGGATTCAAAAATTAAAAAAAAAAAAAACATTCATTTGAGAAAAAACAATGTTCTTAGCTTGATTGTATCACTTGAAAAACAAAATTATTTTCACAACAATGTAAATTTAATGAAGTTCAAAAAGTATTCTTTCGAGAAACAACAGTGTCTTTAACCGTGTCTTAACACTCGGGACAACAATATTTCCACGAAAAATTTAACTTTTTAATTGATTTGAAAAACAGGCCTACTCGAGAAAGAAAAATATTTCCCACAACAATGGAACTCTTACTAATGAACAACATGAGGAAACAACAATGTCTTTACTGGGTCGTAATATTCAAGTAATAACAATGTTCTCTCAATATTGGAGCTTGAGGAAACAACAGTGGTTCGCTATGTAACTCTCAAGTCAAATGGTTTTTTTCTATAGATCCGAAAAAGTCACTAGACAAACAAAAAAAATCATAACAATTGAACCTTTATAATTGATTCTAAAAGGAGTCATTCAAGAGAAGCAACAATGACTTTAACAACATTCCATTGTTTTAACAACAATGGAACCCTTTACTGTATCTCAAAAAGTGATTCGAGAATATTTTCACAACAAACGAGTTTAATGAGTAAGAAAATTTTCTTGACCGTGTCTAAACTCTCGAAAAAAAAACAATTGAGAAACCAAAATACAGTATTTCCACAACAATTGAGCTTTTTTTTTAATGGGTCAGAAAAGTTTCTTCACCGTTTCTTGACGGAACAACAATGAAGTTTTTGATTTTTTTTTTATGAGTGAGGGGATCCGAAAAATTAGTGGGTTTTTTTTTCATTAATAACAACAATGTCTTTACAATGTCTTCACGCAATTATTATTAATAAATTTCTAAGCATATTTCAACAATGTGATCTAAAATTTCCAACAATCAAAATCGATGTAAAAAATCCTTTTCATCCAGAACAAAATGGCATCCGCTCAGACACGATCTCTCATACCAGAAGTAAAAAAAAAAAAAAAATCATGTCTACCGTTATTATTACTATTATTATTATTATCATCCATTCAAAAACGCAGTGACCACTACACATGCGTGTTCAACAATAACAACAAAAGGAAAATGCCCGAAAAACCGCGAGAAAGTGTAATAAATGCCGGTAAGCGTGAGAAAAGATCTCTTTTTGCTGATTATATAAGCAGTCACGCTACAACAACTTTTTATTTTTATTTTTGGCATTTTCTATTCATGAATGAATGCAATATGCAAAAAGAAACCAAAAAAAGAAAACTCGTGACTGCATCGTGGCTTTTTGGGCGCCAAAAAAAAATGATAATACCGTAGTAATAATAGATCTGTCTCACTAATAATGATCATTTTACCTCTTGTCAAATGGTTACTTTCCCAAAATGTGTGACAAAACACCGTGTGATTGTGGTGTGTTGCCAACTTTGCAGAAATTTAGTTTTCGATTTTAAGCCCGTATCTTACCATTTTTACTTGGCTGGCCCTTGGGCAAAGAGCAACATTGGAGAAAGGAACTGATCTTTTATCTTTTTCCGTACGCCCCCATTTTTATACTATTTTCTTCTAGTGGGCCCCTCATTTCTCATCCAGGAGTGAGATCCAATTTTGCATTCACCCGCAAAAAAGATTTTCGAATTGAAAATTTTGCATTCATTCATTCGCAAAAAGCTGAAGAAATAATTTGCATTCATTCATTCGCAAAAAAAACCTAAAGAAAAATTTTGCATTCGTTCATTCGAAAAAAAGCTGAAGAAATAATTTGCATTCATTCATTCGCAAAAAAACTCAAAGGAAAAATTTTGCATTCATTCATTCGCAAAAAAAAACCTAAAGAAAAATTTTGCATTCATTCATTCGAAAAAAAAATTAAAGAAAAATTTTGCATTCATTCATTCGAAAAAAGCTGAAGAAATAATTTGCATTCATTCATTCGCAAAAAAACCTAAAGAAAAATTTTGCATTCATTCATTCGAAAAAAAAGCTGAAGAAAAATTTTGCATTCATTCATTCGCAAAAAAAAAAGACACTTAATGAAAAATTTTGCATTCATTTGGGAAAAAATTCAAATCAAAATTTTGTATTAATCTGCAAAGTATTTCTCATTGCATTCAATCGCATAAAAATTTTAAAATGAAAAATTTTGGGTTCATTAACATAAAAAATTTTCAAGTGAAAACTTTTGCGTTCATCCGCAAAAATATTTTGCAAATGAAAAATTTTTCCTTTCATCCCAAAAAAAAGAAATTAAATTAGAATTTTTTTCTTTCACTCGCAGAAAAAAATTTCGCACATTAAAATTAGGCAAAAAAGAAATAAAATAAAATGCATCCTGCGTTCATTCGAAAAAAAAATTCAAATTAAAAATTTTGCATTCATTCACAAATTTTTTTCTAAATTTAAAAAGTCGTATCCATCCGCAAAAAAAAAATCGAATGAAAAATTTTGCATTCATCCTAAAAAAATAAAAATTCAAATTTTTTTCATTCACTCGCGAAAAGAAAATTTCATTCATCCACAAAAGTATTTTTCCGATCAAGATTTTTGTATTCATCTACAAAAGTATTTCTCGGATCAAAAATTTCACATTTTTGTATTTTTATGATTTTTCATCTACAAAAGTATTTTTCAAGTGAGAAAAATCTCGTATTCATCCAGTAAAAATATTTTCAGATGGGAAATTTTGTATTCATCTGCAATAATTATTTCTGAAATCAAAAATTTTGCAATCATTCGTAAAAATATTTTTCCTTACCAAAAATTTGGATTCCTTTGCAAAATTATTTTTCAAATAAAAATTTTACATTCATCTGCAAAAGCATTTTCAAATCAAGAATTTCGGCATTCCTCTTCAAAAGTATTTTTCAATTAAAGCTCCCCTGCAAAAACATTCCTCAAATCAAGAATTTTGCATCCATGTGCAAAAATATTTCTTATTTAACAATAACGCAATTTTTTTTATAGTTTAGTTACAAGTTCAAGCATGTACTTAATCCCAACTACTGTACTTGCAAGTTCTAGGATTTACACAAGTGCTCGGCAACATTGCTACCTATTTTCGCTTCAAAGGCCGGTATTACACTATAAAAGTTTGATAAAATCCCTTTTACAAAACTTGAAAAATCTAACCAATAAGGTTATTGGCTACATTCTAGAAAATACAACCTGTGACCTTATTGGCTGTATTTTTCAAGTTTTATAAAAGGACTTTTATCAAACTTTTATAGTGTAATACCGGCCAAAAAGTGTAAATTACTAAGATTTCGTAAAAAATTGTTAAAAAATCATTTTTTTTCGCTTGTTTTTCCATCAAAAATGGCAAAATTCGCATTCATCGCATGTATTTTGTAAATACGAAAACTACGTATTTCCGACTAATAATACATCCCTTATATGATAAAATCTAAAAATTGAATAAACCAGCTGCTATTAATTGCCATTATATAAGTGCAAATTGAGCGTAAAAGCTATTGGTTCCGATTCGAGAGGCACGTGGCCGATCCTCAAAGCGCTTCCTGTCAGGCCCGTGCCGGCCACGTGGCTCGCTTGGCCATTTAGAACTATCCCGAATAGTCACGGCATTATTAGAGAATACCTATACCGAATGTGACGGAATTCGTGTAATGAGTTTTGATCTACACAAATCAGGTCATCAGTGCCACATAATGAGTGTAGTCGATGACCAGAAACAGCTGCCTGTGACAACAATACGAGTTATCATGGTATTATCGGGTAATTGTATGAATGTATTCAAAAACGATTTGATTATTACACACTATATGAAATACATTCTTTAAAGCATATTTTCGGGCTTTGTGTATTTCATAAAAGCAAATATTGGTTACGAATGCGCGCTTTTCACCATTTTCCCGGCCTTTGTTCTGGAATTGTCAATAAAATTATTGAGAATTGTGAGTCCCACTTTAAACAAAGGACAGTCTGGTAGTCTTACCGAGTCCATTAAACGCCCGTAGTGTGACAATATAGTTCTTCTTGGGCTTAATCAATCAGCTGCTGAGTCAGCTTCTATGAGCTTTACCAAACTGCTGAAAGCGCAGGGACGGCTCAGAAAATGATTCTCACCAGTGCGAGTTATCTCGTTATCTCCTCTCCAGCGTATTGAAAAAAGTGATGAAAAAGGAAATACAACACAATATGAAAAACCCGCAGATATGCGTACGCCGCGTAATATCGTGAGAGATAAGCAATTTAGTCGTGAAAGCTCTGATCCAGGACAAATATTCCTATGTGTCCAGTGCTATACCAATGTTTCTCAACCTTTTTTCAGCCCATGGCCGTAGTTATGGACCGTAAAAGCATCAAATCTAAGCACAACATGCATAATGACACGAGGTATCAATGTAAACAGTATATTAATTGCCTAAATTAGTTTAGGTAAATGATGGTATTCTTCTCACCCGAAATGGAAAACAGGCGCGATCGCTAAGATAATCGAAAAAGAAACTTTTACGGCACAAAATTCGTAATGGACACATTTCTGCGAGCTGAAATCAAAAGATGAGGAACCAAAATATTTTTATGATTCTTATCAATTTTAGGAAAACTGAAAAATTCAACTTTTATCATCATTTTAATTTTCCTGGATAATCAGTCAACATGTAGTAACTTTTTCCCCCCATCTCTCTCGCACCCCCCAAAAATGCTCTCCCGCACTCCCAGTTGGGAACCACTATCCTAGATTAAATGTAGTTGTGGGGGCTTGTGGGCATGTGGTATACATGAGGGAACTCCGCGAATCTTTCTTTCAGCTCTTCAATTAATAACACCTTTCCTATGGTTGAGTGTCTCGCGCTCGCCATGGTGAGATTTGAAAACTCTTTCTCCCCGAAGCTATCAATCGTACCTCTTCTTGTCTCCTTCATTGGCTTTGTAGTCTAGTCAGTGGTCTAGGGCGTCCACCCGGAAAGTGAAAGGACGTGAGCAGCGTAGGGCCGTCATTTCAACTTTTTCTGGGGGGGGGGACAAACTTTTGCCGGGAGGAGCAAAGAACATGTACTCAAGGTATGCATAGATATATTTGTGCATATATATATATATATATACCATTTGTAATGTATTTTCAAATGCCGGGGGGGGGGGGTGGAACGCCCCCCCCCCAAATGATGGGCCTGGACGTGAATTCGATTCTCCCCGCAATGTGCGTGTGTGTGTGAGGCAGTTGAATTTTACTCTATTTCCAAAAATTCATCTTCGCTATGCTCGCAAACTTTTGCGAGCATGTTTGCATCCCCTGCGAGTGGATTTCTGTGGACTACGTGCGAAATTATGTCGGATGCGCTGCACATTTTGGTCTGACATGAGGGGACGGCCAAGGGGATTTTCCTTTACACAGACAATCCGTGTCTCGGAATTGCTTACACCATCGCCTAATGCTCTGAGCGGTACGAAGTTCAACACCAGGATGTATTGTCGACGAAAAGCACGATGAACAGTTGCTACGGACTCACAATTCGCGAAGCTTAGAACACAAAAACGATTTCTGTTGTGCAGTCGCCATATTGACAAACACTGAAGCGGCGGCCGAAGGAAGGGCGTTAGGGGCCACTCGAGTATTACGTCAGCATCGAGGGGGGGGGGGGAAGAGGGTTTCGGATTTGCTTACTTTTGATGACAAGGCGGGTTTGAAGGTTGCTTACGTCATCAACCACCCCTTTTTGAAGATATGAAATATTCTAAGCTGCTGACGAAATTTTGCTGACAGGGGTCAGTGTTTTGCTGATTTTTGCTGACAAGGGGGGGGGAGGTGAAAAATGGCTGAAAATCTGCTTACGTAATACTTGAATGACCTCTTAGCGCTACCTGTCGGCAACTGCGTGAAACTCGAGTTTCCCCCCCCCCCTTTCTACACCTATACGTTATTCGATCAAAACGGATTAAAAGCTGAAAATAGTTATGATTTTTTTTATTTTTAAATCGGATGATTCTTTTTGAAACACCCTGTATTTTGTACGTCGTTATGATCTGGAAAGAGCTACCCGGTGGCCAAACGGTTCACGCGGAAGGATTTCGGGTTTCCTCGAATCCCGTGATCGTATTTTTAACAAGAAATAGGGAATCCATAACCCCTTCCTTGTGTCCATCTCCTTCCTACAGTGAAAACCAAAAGAAGAAAACGATCCAGAGCCAATCATTCCATCGGGATCGTCTCAAGCTCTGATAACCATCCCAAAATCACACCATTTGGAAATAGCAAAAAAAATAGTAAAGGGTTTTTCGCCTCTAAAAAACGAGTTTTAAATGTTTCAAATTCGTAAATTGAGGGCTATAAGAGCACACCAAATATATGTGTGCCACGGGTGAGCACCCAAGGGTATCATCAGTTCCTTATTATTATCACCATCAAATGGCCATCATTCTTATTACTCCATGTTAATCAATGGGACGTTACATGAAATTTCGCAACAGGTTTGGCAGAATACAGAGGCTGATTTATGGTTATGCGGCCCCTCCCGTGGGCCACACAAATTTTTCCACCCTCCTCTTATTAGCATTTTTTTTTATTTTTGGTCGCTCATTTCTCCAATTTGCCACCCCCCCCCCTCCCTGTAAATACGTTTCTGTCTCCAAATGCCTGGTTTGCACTTTATCTAAGTCATCACTCTTTTGGACGCTCATTCAGTGCTGTCTTAATGCTTGGGCCCACTCGGGCACGGCCTCACAAAAATTAGATCTGGGTTGAGATTTTCGAGAATAAACATATAAATTTGAAATTAAGGGCTCATTCACCTGGCCCCTCGCTCTCCTGCTCACTGTTTTGGTCAATCATTTACCCAGCTTCTCTATAGGCCACTGTTTGGTCATTCACGCGCTTGCGCACGCTATAGGTTACTCTTTAGGTGGCTCATCGACCTAATCCACCGCTCACTATCAGTCACTCGTTTGATCACTCACGTGTCTGCACACTCACTGTGCTCTAAAATTGTGCCAGGGGATCGCCAAATGTGCCACGGATCATTTAAGTGTTCTGGAACTGTGTCGCGGGTTACTTAAGTGATCTTTGAATGTGCCACGGGCCACTTAAATGCTCTTGAATTGTACCACGGGTCATTTAAGCGATATGTAAATGTGCCGCTTGGTTGCTTTTTACAAAATTAGGTTTGGGGGGGGGGGGCGCAAGCCACATCAGATAAACTTCAGGGCCACATTTGGTCCGCGCGTCAAGGGTTTACCATTATATGGCTTAAAGGGTGGGTCGCAATGAATTTCTTAAAGAGAAATTTTGAGTTGTTTCCTTTCAAATAGCATCGAAATTAACAGAAATCGATTATAATAACATATAAAGGTATTTTCTTTCGAAATTTAAAATTTTTTTTTCGTCTGGGGGCGCACGAGCTCCCCTATGCCCCCCTCCCGCTTATGTTTCTGATCCCACCAATATGCGTTAG
The DNA here is from genome assembly GCF_987345545.1 of Pholcus phalangioides. Classification (NCBI taxonomy): domain Eukaryota; kingdom Metazoa; phylum Arthropoda; class Arachnida; order Araneae; family Pholcidae; genus Pholcus; species Pholcus phalangioides. The sequence continues at coordinate 29,920,563 of NW_028301603.1, read as the reverse complement.
GAGGTGGGGGGGGGGGTGCAGTGCTGACGAAATTTTGATGACGGGGGGGAGGGTTGGCTGACTTTTACTTTAGGGGGGAGGAGGGGGGTCAAAAATGGCTAAAAATTTGCTGACGTAATACTTGAACGCCCCCCCCCCATACATTATTCGATCAAAACGGTTTAAAAGCTGAATAGTTATGATTTTTTTTAAATCGGATGATTTTTTTTTGAAGCACGCTGTATTTTGTACGTCGTTATGATTTGTTATTAATCTGTTATTAATTTATAGTTCCGGCCAATTAATTATTGTTCCGTGCTTACACACTGTCTAGGTCAAAACGTGCTTGTACCCTGTTTTAGTCACTCAGTGTCTGCACACTGTTTAGCAGGAGCATCGTTCTCTAACGATGGCCCTCTGGCCCCCCATCGTGGGCCCTCTGGTGAAGAAATTTTTCTGATGCTTTCTAGCAAGGTAGCCGTCTTAATTCATGGACACGACTGCTGTTTTGGCCAGCACTCGTGGACAGCATCCCTCAGATGCTGTCGTTCCCCCCCCCCCCCACTGTTTGGTCAATCACATGCTTGTATCTTGTTTTGGTCACTCACGTACCTTGTTTTTACCTCATGCGCTTGCAAACTCTTTAGGTCAACCGTTCGTAGGGCCGTCTCAAAAGCATCATGGCAGCCCGGACTAGGTGATTTTTCTGATGCCCTACCTGGTAAATTCCAGAAAATTTCAATTTTATCTAATTTTTGCCCCCCCCCTACTCTTTTGAGACTCCCGGGCCCGTGCCCCGGTGGGGCCATGCGTTAAGATGGCACTGCCCGTTCGGTCACTCACTGCCCTAAACAGAGACTGATTCATATGGCTACAATTTTGCTTCCCTGCTCCATTTAAAATTTTTTTTTTTTTTTTACCAACCATCCCTCAAATTTTCCGCCCTGGGCTACCTCCTCCCCCCTTCAAGCCTGCAAATACGCCTCTGGAGGAATGTGTGTTTCTCCACTCTCAGGAGATGTGCACATGTGCGCAATGGCACAGGATGTACACATGAAGACACCTCTTCTGTCCTGGATCTTCACGTGTGAGTTGTTGGTTTTATTATTACTATTATTATTATTATTATTATTACTGCCATCTTGAGTCCAAGGAACGAAAACAACGAAAAGCACTTACGCTGCGGCGGCACTTGACGGATAAACATCACCTGCACGCGCTGCACGCGACATCTGGACGACACACGCGAGCATGACGTGAAAGCACACCGTGTACCATCTGTGGGAACACTTAATTCATATGTCGGGGGAAGCCCATTTCTTTTCTTCTCCACCTGCGCCAATGATTTCGCAAGGGGTTCTTCTCCATTGCCTTAGTTCCCGAAATCTTAACCTCACAAACTTAAATCTTGTGATAGTTCCGGCCTCCGCCACCAGGTGGAGTATGGCGGCCTCGAATTGAATTTGGAAACAGGTTACTGTGCCCTGGATATTTTTTTTATCTATGAAATTATTTGATTTGAGCTGGCAGTGAGAATAAAACAAATCCTTGGTACATATTACCGCCAATAAATCGTTTAGAAGGGTGCTCACCCTCGCATAAATGATCCTTAAGTGTGCCGCGGGCCACCACTTTAGATGGTCCGCGGCACGTTCCCAGATCACTTGAGTGAAAAGTGAAACGGCGCTCCATGTCACTTGAATGATCTAAAAATGTGTCGCGAGTCACTTAAATAACCTGGGAATGTGCCGCTGGTCAATTAAGGGATCTGTTAGTTTGCCACGGGTCACTTAAGCGATCGAGTTCATTGTCCAGTCCATTGTGCATCCAGTTCTAGAACATTGCACCAGTTCAATTGATTTTTAAATTAGCCTGGGTCACTAAAATTATTCTGTAAATATGCCGTGGGTCACTTCAGTGAATTCAGAATGTGCCGTGAGCAACTTAAGTGACCTAGAACACTGCCCCAGGGCACTTAATTTTTTTGTGCCGCGGGTCAGTCGAGGATTCTAGTTATGTGCCGCTGTTCAATTGGTTTGGAAACATGCCACGGGTCAGTAAAGGAATGGGCACATTTGGTCCATGGGCCACGGGGTGAGCATGTGTGGTTTATAGAGTGATCGATTCCGGGGGAGGGGCCCAGGAATGACTTTTAACGAGCCTGCACGATTATTTTCCTTGGAGTCCCCCCCCCCCCAAGGTTAAAACTTTGCTTGCTTCACTCTTTTGGAAGCCATGTGAGTGGATATGGCCAGTAGCCCCTTAGTTTTGGACCCTTGATTGGACATCTTTACTCATTGGCACACCCAGGAACGGCCCAGGGGTCTCACGGTGATGAGGAGCCCAATGAAAATGATATGGAGTAGTATTTAACGAAGCTTATACTCCAAAATAAGCATGGTTTTATATTGGTAAGCCCCTATTTCTAGCCAGATAGGGGGGGGGGGCCCTCAGGACATCACTTCATCCGGGGCCGATGATGATCTTTATTGGCTAAGGATTGCGGCCTTGCTTGGTCTATGTTTTTTTTCAGTGTTTCTTTGATTTCCCTAAAATTTGCGCCCCTAATGTCTGCCAGCCGGGCCAGTTTCCCCCTTTGCCCCCCCCCCCCCAGTTCAGGTCCCGCTAGGGGATGTAGCCATCATTTTTTTATTTCTACATCTTTCATTAATCAAGAATATCGATACAAGGTGGCTCCAGGGATTTGGTGCCATGCCTACGGTGCGATCTTACGATTGTGTTGACCCAGGGCCGTTTAGGTCCGTTGTTTTAACTCCAGTGGTGCTGTTCTAGATCACTTAATTAAGTGGTTTGCGCAGGGCCACGACCGAAGGAGGACACGCGGGTCTGGTGTTCTCGGTGCCGCACGAGATGGGAGGGAGGAAGTTCACTCCCCCACCCCCCGTTCATCATTGCAAGGGTTGCCAGAATGAGTGCTTGTTGCCCCGGCTGACCGAAGCATTTCGTTGCGGCCCCGGCATCGCGCGATACGGTTTTGAATCAATGAACTGGTCCGCACGCTCCTAAAAAGGTTTGAACACCTTTGATCAGAGGCTTTCAACCTTTTTCTAGTCACGAGCACTCCTTGTATCCATCATCAAAAGAAGAGCACCCTTACGGCAAATTTGATCATGCGAAAGCATATTAATCACGATGATGTTAATGCAATTTTTACAGAGCATTTAATTGGGGCTGTTGATCGAGTGCTCGCTAGCAAGCTAGTAAGTACCCCGAGCATCGAGCACTCTGGGAGATTCAGGGAGCACCGTAACACAGAGGCGCATTTATTTACACTTTTTTACACATGCTCCAAGTCCATTCTTTTGGTAATTCACATACTTCAACGCTCTCTAGGTCATTCCAATGCTCACACACTCTCTGGTCCCTTGTTCTGCGGGTCACTCTTTTGGTCATCCACATGATTGCTCACGCTCTAAGAGTCACTCTTTCGCTCACTCACGTGCTTACCAACTCTCTAGGTCACTCACTGACCTAGTCCCTTGCAGTCTGGGCAGATTTATATCGAGATCTTTTCAAATTTCGCCGCCCTTCTCCCATATTCTACTAATTTTCTTTGGTTGGCCATTTTTCAAATTTGCCTCCGCGCTCAATTTACCCTGAGCGGCAAATTGCCCAGTACCCCCCCCCCCCCCCCGTAAATACGCCTTTGCCATGGTGCTAGCGAGTAACAGGTTGAAGATACCTGCTTTTAGATCGAGAATAACGTTCTTGAAACTCCATTTTTTTAACCACTTAGCTAAGGGGCTGGCTTTAAAAACCAAAACCTCGCCAAATTCCAGTTCATCAATGAACGCGGTCGGTCAACGCAGTCAATGCGTTTTCACGTTAAAACCGAGTTGTAGTAGAGATACTATTCGAGTACGAGGAGGAGGGGCTCTTTTTTTTTTCTTTTGAAGGGGGGCTTGTACCATAAAATATATGTATGCGGGGGGGGGGGGGGGTGATGGTAAGAGGTCTTCGCGTGACGTGCTGTTTGCATTTATTTTTCTTGGCCGGTCTCAAGAAGAGATCCTCGGCTTCCTGCTTCCTGCGCAGCTGTCGCGTGACGTCACGCTCGTGACAACCGTGTGTGTGTAAAATGGGGGTTTTTTCGGTGGTTTTTCGACTTTTATTTCTTTTGCTTTTAAGTGTACTTTTTGAGAAAAATATCATCCTTTTTTCTCACGTGCTACGTACCTATGTACGGGAGGGGGGAGGGATGCATTTAAATGCCTTTTTAACCTATATAAGTTTCATTCACCGTGGGTACCCCGGGTACGTTTTATCATTAATGAGGATGGGTACACACTTTCAAGGGTGCTCGACCTTTAGGAGAGTGCGGCCACTTCATTGGATTGAATACTTGTCACGGGGTCACTGAAGTGATTTAGAACGGAGCCGCAGTGATTCAAAACCAGCACCGCGGGTCACTTGAGTGATCTAGAAATACGCCACATGCCACTTGAATGACCTGGAAATGTGCGGCGGGTAATGTTAGTAATTTGGAAGTGCACCGCAGACAACTCAAGTGCTCTAGAATGGGGCCGCAGGTCACTAACGGTCATTATTGCTGGGGGAAGGGGCAATGCCCCACCCGTATCTCCGCCCATGCCGCAGAGGTCACTTAAGTGATCTAGAAATACGCCGCATGCCACTTGAGTGATCTAGAAATACGCCGCATGCCACTTGAGTGATCTAGAAATACGCCGCATGCCACTTGAGTGATCTAGAAGAGCACCGCAGTCCACTTGAATGATCTAGAACAGTACCGCAGTCCACTTGAATGATCTGGAAATGTGCGGTGAGTAATTTTAGTGATGTGGAATTGCACCGCGGGCCACTCAAGTGCTCTAGAATGGCAGGTCACTTAAATAATTTAAAACAGCACCGTAGGTCCCTTAAGTGATCTAGAAATACGCCGCATGCCACTTGAGTGATCTAGAAGAGCACCGCAGTCCACTTGAATGATCTGGAACAGTACCGCAGGCTACTTGAATGATCTGAAAATGTGCGGTGAGTAATTTTAGTGATGTGGAACTGCACCGCGGACCACTCAAGTGCTCTAGAATGGGCCGCGGGTCACTTAAGTAATTTGAGAATGTGCTGCTAGCCTGCGAGCCACTTAAAAAAAGTGTTTTGTAAATGTCCTGCGGGTCCCTTAAGTGATCAAGAACTGTGCATCACACAACTAAAGCATCACTGAAATGATGCCATGATTATACTGTGGATCTCTTAAATGAAATGGGAAAATGTGCCACTTAGTTCATTTTTACAAAATTATGTTTGGAAACATCAGATGGCTACGAGGGCCACATCTGCCATGTGGGCCATAGGGTGAGCATGTATCCATGATTCCATCGAATCATCTCTTCGCCGGTATATTGAGTATCTTTGAATCTCTGATACAAGTGTTGGGTGTCAATCCTCCGATCGATTTCGATCCTGGGATGCGATTCGTAAACCGATCCGAAGCACTATAATGATTCTTCAAGATCAGGGTTGCGCAATCTCCATATCGCGGGCCAAATGCAGGCCCGCGAAAGGCGTTCCGGTTGAGAAGTGTGAATACACGCAGCGGCACGATAAATACCTATCATGACCAAATTTCTTTCATGAAAATATGGGAAATTGAGATCCATATAATGGGACATTGCCAATTAAAGCCAAAAAAAAAAAAAATCATCAAAATCAGGTACAGTCATCAATTACAGCCGGAAAAATTGTCAAAGGCAAGTAAAGTTGCCAATTCACTAATTATTACGTATCGCAAAAAAAAAAAAATTGGAGACGGCCGAAAATGCGGGATATGTGGTCACCCTATGCATATACAAGTTTCTGGCCCGCGAGTGGCAGAAATACCGCGTACCTGGCCCGCGGACTGAAAAGGTTATGCACCCCTGTTCAAGTTGTTTGTAGTTTTAACTAGTGGGATGTAAAGTCAGGTGTTTTAGAACCCCGTGATAATAAGATCTGGTAAAATGATTTTCTAGATTAATGATTTTTAAGATAAGCTGGAAAGGGGTGCCTCCGTCACATCACTTTTCCAGGATCCATGATGTTGTATAGACGGTCCTGGATTCAGGGGCAGCGGGGAGGGTTCCATGAAAATGCGTGGTATCTTCGAAAACATGAGATTTTGAAAATTCAAGATGCAAATTTATTGCTAGATTTGGGGGGGGGGCAAAATCATGGCCGTTTTAAGAGCATCATGGACTTCCAGAGGAAATTATTCTTTTCGAGGCCCCCATGGCCCCACATCCTGTAGCGGGGCCCTTACGCTGGGATCTTTTGTGGGCCCCTCGGTCAGACTTTTAACGGGCCCCTTCTGCCGTTAATTTATAGCGTGAAAAAGCAAAAAAATGGTGATAACCGTCCCGGGTCCCAGGGCTAGAGCCCTTTTGCCCCCCCCCCCCCCTCACCCTCCACTTGGCTAGAAATATTTGTCCACCAATATTTACACACATACTTGAAAAAATTGTTACCAGATTTCATCATCACGAGGCCCTATTCTGCAGAGCCTGTTCCTCATGAATTTGGGCCCTGGGCAAATATAAAATTTTGGGGCCCCTTATATGTAACATTTTTCATGGCCTCCACAAGGGTGACAGAGCTCCAGCCTGCCGTCTTAACTGATGGGCCCGGGGACCTCAAGAGAATAAGGAGCCTCACAAAAATGAAATCTGGTTGCAATTTTCGAGAATTTGCCAGGTGGAGCCTCAGCAGAAAAGAACATCGTGGGCTCCGGACCAAGTAATTTTGCTGAAGCCCCTGTTGGCTATGAGAGCCCATCATGTTCTTTGAAGCAGAGGTGTTTTTTGTTGGGTTGGCATATGGGCCCGTGTTTAAAACACGGGTGCTTGTGTGTGCACATTTGAGTGTCCTGTGAGAAATTTGTGGTCCCAAATCGTTTGGCCATGTGCGAAACAGGCCTTGCAACAAATTGCAAACAGTGATCGCAACACTAATTGGGCCTGCCAAAGATCTCAGCGTAATTATAGTGTAGCCCTGCTGTAAGATGTGAAGGCCGTTCCGGCTAAGAATCTCTTCATAATGGGTGGTGTCAGTGCTCCCGCAAGGGTAGGGTTGACCGGACTCCAGCCCGGGAACACCCCCTAATTCTCTCATCATAATTTTTTTGCTTTTTCACACTATAAATTCAATATAAGGAAGCCAGCGTAAAGTTTGAGAGGGCTTGTGCCCCCCCCCCCCCCCAGAGATCTCATCAGTCGTTATTAAATTAGGACCAATTAAGCCCATTAACACTGGAACTGACTAAATAACGACTAAACCTAATTCACTAATTAACTTAGCAAAGCAGTTTTAAAAACTGCCTGTACTGTGCATCCATAAGTACTGGAGGCAGCCACCAGATGGCACCACTCAATATCATTCCATCAATAAAATTCAGGATGTCTTCATTTGCTTCGGCAACGAGACATTATCCAGTTTTCATTTCCGTCAATGAAAAAATAGGCATCCTTGGCCTACCTAGGCACATACTTTTGTTTTTTGTCTTCTGCCATTGCCTAAATTAAAAGCTAACGAACCCTAATAAATACCTATAAATGATGAAATATTGGAAGTGAGGGGGGCAACAGAGAGCAAACAATCTTTCGGTTTGGAGGAGGTTCTCTACAGGAAGAAGTGGGGAACGGGGGGCCCCCCATAGGAGGAGTAATGGTGGTCGGGTTCACCTAGAACCGCGTTCATTATAAATGGGTCCAGCTGCTGGAGCGGCAGATGGGGCAGCACTTTGTGCACTACTTACTCTAAATGCACTGTACCTACCTATACCTACCTGCATAGGAGACGAAACAGACGTCGTCGCAGCATATGCAGTATTGTGTGTACATCACTTGCTGGAATTCCAGGACCAAATGCCACCACCAGGATACGTACCTGATGGAAACAGGAATTATAGAGGGAGGCTCCACTAACCCTTTTTTCGAGTCTATAAAATTCCTGGGGCTCCCAATCAGTGCCGTCTTAAGGCATGGGCCCACGGCCCGGGGGCCTCAAGCGAAGAGGGGCCTCACAAAAATGAGATCTGGTTGAAATTTTCGAAAATTTGTTTGGTAGGGTCCCGAAAAATCAATTGGCCCGCAGGCCCATGATACTCTTAAGACGGTCCTGCCCCCAATTAGTTTTAATCAGAAAGCCAGTCGAACGTGATGGCTGGGCCATTTCAAGTAATTTCTGTTAACCTTTCCTCTCCCCCCCCCCCCCAATTGCCGATTTTGGACTCTTCCCATGGCACCCCCCTTCTCATCTCTCCCCCCCCCCCCCGTCTTATTTGCGAGTGAGACCCTTTCAACTTTTTGGTTTCAGAAATCTACTATGAGCAAAAATACAGTCGAATCCCGTTTTAACGAATACCGATATAGCGAAAATCTCGTTTTAACGAAGACGTTTCTAATCCCTCAGATAAGTTTACATAGGAATAATGCAAAAAAACCTAGAATTGTAACAAAATTTCGTTATAATGGAGTAATTCCTCCCGTGTCTTGGAGTTCGTTATAACGGGATTCGGCTGTATTTAAGATCAGGAGGTAGTCCAGTGAGCTTTCCTTGAGTAAAAATCTGTACACAACTCGATATCGGGGGGGGGGGGACCACACCCTGATGAAGCGATGTTCTGGCAGTGTGCCGTACCTAACCACCTATAACGGCTCCCCTTTCAGTTGATTTTCTCTCGTGCTTCCCCTAGGTCCACAAGGGAGCCATATCTCCTTAGGTTGAGAAACACTAGTCTAAGGCAAAGGTGCCCAACTTTTAGGAGAGTGTGGGGCCACTTCATTGGTTTGGAAACGTGTCGCGTGCCACTTAAATAACCTGGAACAGTGCCTCGGGTCACTTCTGTTAGTGTTCCGCGGTGATCTGTACCGAAGGGCCGCGTTAAGTGATTTGTAGATGTCCTGTGGCTCCTGGGCAAATATGATTTTGGGGGGGGGGGGCTTATATATATATATATATGTATACCGTATAATTTGCCAAAGCATGACTACTACATCATGAAACAGGGCTCCTAGACCGGGATATTCTGCGGGCAACCGGGCTAGCCATGGCCCCCACATCCTGAAGCAGGGCCCCCTAGGCTGGGATCTTTTACGGGTCCCCCCGACCAGATTTTTACTGGGCCCCCTTTATGATGAATTAATAGCGTGAAAAAACAAAAAAAAATTATTAAAATCCTCACGGGCCCTAGGGCTGGAGCCTTGTCAGCCCACTCCTTGGGGGAAGCCATGGGGCTAGCCTTCTCAGGGGCCCTTTTCTATAGTGAATTAATAGCGTGTAAAAACAAAACAATGATGGGAATTGTCCTGGGCTGCCATGATAGAGCCCTGTTAGCTTTCCCCCTTCTAAGGGGGCCATGGGAAGAGATATACACAACGAGAAGCATGTGAGCCCTATCCCAAATTACAAAAAAGGAGCAAATCTTGGGGGCCCTGGGCACGTGCCCCGTTTTCCCACGCAAGGAAACGGGCACTGGTCACTCCCACGCGTTTATCATTTAAAAGTCTTAAGAGAAGTTTAAAGGGCCTAACGCGTAAGAATAAGACGTTTGCGTTGCACTGGCCGCAGTGTTTCTTTGTGACGTCACCGAAGAGGCAGGTGACGTCAGTGAGGCTCCATTGAGCCAGGGTCCCCCCCCCCTTAGGGCAGAGAAGAAGCAGCAGCAGCTACTTATGTACGTACTACCTGAAGGAAGTTTACTGGAGGTGAACCCCTCGGTACATAATATGGTGAACATCTGCTGCCTTGGGCTGTACCAACCATTCTGCTGCTGCTGCTGCTGCAGCCTGTTTCTTTCTCTTGTTGCCTAGCCTAGCCTAGCAGCTGCCTTTTTTATTTTCTGGCCCAGTTTCCGGAGGATCTTTCTCCATTTTCTTTTCTCATGTACACATTTCCCTTCGTATATTACTATTATTGCTATTCGAGTATATTTTAGTGCTTCCTCTACTGTCCCGGACACGTACGGGCTTTACACTGACCACTTAAAAATTAGACGTAATTTTTTCATCATTGCTATTAAATTATCAGATAGTTTTGGAAAGATTGGTCGCGATCGAATACAGTGGATCCGGCTTATAACGTTTTTCAAAAAAAAAAAAAACATCATAAAGAACGTTGTAAGCGGGAAAACGCTTTAAACGGGAAATTTTAATGAGAATTACTTAAGAGTTGGTACCACGAAAATGAGTCGTACTAAGCGGGAAAACGTTCTAAATGGGAACGTTATAAGCGGGACCGACTGTATTTCAAAATTGTGAATACTTTATCCAATATTTTGTGACTTTTATTAGTACTATTGTAAAAGTTACGATGATATGCTTGAGGTCCCCGTACAATAAATAAAATTACAAAGCATTTTATATTGATTATTAATTTGGAAGACAATTGTTTTTCGTTTTATATTTAAAAATTCAAAAATTTCAATTTATTAATGAAACCATTTTGGTTGTGAAATTACATAATTTTTTTCTTTTGTTATCCACTAATCATCAATTTTATTCACATTATAATTTAATCAATATTAATTAAATTTGCTTTACGGTACATGTACTTACAATCAAAATAATTTCAAATTATTTATCGGAATGATTTATATAATTTTTGAATTTTTAGAAATTTTTTTCATAATCGGAATAATTTATTTTAATTTAAAAATGCTTTATAACAAAATATTTTATTTACATTTTAAAAATGCTTATTATCAGAATAATTTATTCGAATTTGAAAATACTTATAATCAGCATAATTTATTTAAAATTGAAAATAATAATAATTAATTATTATAATAATTAATTAATCTTTGGAATAATTTTTTTTTAATTTCATAATACTTATTATAAGATTAATGTATTTAAATTTGAAAATACTTATTATCATAATACTTCATTTACATTTGAAAATACAATCGACGCTCGTTATTACGCCCCACGTTATAGTGACTATTCCATTACGACGACCGGTAGGATACGTCCCCAAATGTTTTCATATAATAACTATCATGTTTCCCCACCGATATAATGACCCAATATAACGTCCGTTTTCGACTGGACGGGAAGGGGGTCGTTATATCGAGCGTCGACTGCAGTTATTATCAGAATATTTTATTTGAATTGATTTTAAAATGCACTTACTATCAAATTTGAATAATATTATTTTGTTTTGTTGAATTTTTAATTTTAAATATTATTATTTTGATGATACGGTCGACGCTCTGTATAACGACCACCTTCATCCCGTCAAACACGGACGTTAAATTGAGAAGGTGGTTATATCGGAAAATATATGTGATAATCATAATATTATAAAAACATTTGGGACCTACCGGTCGTTGTAATTCTAATGGTCGTTATAACGAGCATTGGCTGTATTTGATTTAATAATTAACTTATTATCAAAATAAATTCATTGCTTCCTCATACTTCTTAGAGTTTTTCGTCTGAATGATTCTTTATAAATGATATTTCTAAAGAATATTCTTCATAAATATCATTTAAGAATCATAATAAGAATATTCTTTCTTTGATATTTTATTCATATCTCCTTCTCAACAACTAATTTTCTCTTCTTTTTTTTTTCATTTTCTATATCTCTATTTAAAAATATATATATATATATTGTGTTTTTAGATTTCTGTAATATTTCAACAGACAGTATGAATATTGTTATCAATTTTTTTTGTATTTAAAATATTCTTTCCCATTTTTATTCATGCTTTTAATTTGAAATTTTTTTTTTATCCTTTCTTAATTTGTGTTTCTTTTAAAAACAAATTTTATTTTAAAATACTTTTTTGTACTTTTTAAAAAAAAATTGTATTTAGTTTTTGAATACTGGTAATTATTTTACTATTTTTAAGTCCCTTTTCACATTTTTTAAAATATTTTTCTTTTACTCATATTTATCTCAAAGTATATTTCAAAAATTATTTTTTTACTTTACATATTTTTATTTTAATTAATTTTATCAATAAATTTTCGAGTTATTTAGTGCTTAAAAGCTACCACCTCTGTTTAATTTACTGTATTTATCATTACTCGATATATATTTCCTAATTTTTTCAATAATTTCAATAAATAATCAAAGTATTTTTGCGTACTTTATATCAATATTTAGCATAAAATGCTTATTATACTAAGTGGGAAAATGTTATAACCGGGATCGACGTATATATACATATACATATACAGTCGATCCCGCTTATAACGTTTTTCAAAAACCGTCATGAAAAACGTTATAAGCGGAAAAATGTTTTAAACGAGAAATGTTAACGAGAATTATATATATATATATATAGTTGAGACCACGAAAATAAGTCGTACTATGCGAGTAAACGTTATAAGCAAACAATGATAATAAGCATTTGCAGTTTGAAATTTATAAAATAATTTATATCAGCGCTATTAGTTGGTTTGGGATTTCTTAAATTATTTAATACTTCTCGTTTGAAAATGTCTGAGAAGTATTCATATTTTCTTCTTTCTTCTAATATTATAATTTATTTATTTTTTAAATTATTGATTTTCCCTAAATATTTTTTTTTTTTTAAATTATAAATTGAAAAAAAAAATTCCATAAAATTTAATGTTCTTAAAATATCTCCATAGTTAATTATTAACAAGATCAATGCCAGTATAAATACATAAAATAGTCCACGAATCGGGATCGAAATGGCCATTAATACTCACACGGGGATAGTTTTTCTCACACTTCTCATTGTGTAATATAAATATTGTAGCATATATATATATATATATATTCATGTGAAAGAATGTGCAGACGTCTTGAGATATGTTCGACAATGGCCATTTTTTTTTGCTCTCCTTAAGACACCACCTGACAGGAAAAGAAAGGTGCCTTTTCACCCCCTTAAAAAAGCAAATAGTTTTCCCGTGAGAAGAGAATGTTTATCGATATTCTATAAAATATTTCACTCATATTTGTATTGTATTTTGATTGATTGATTGATTTTCCTCTATTTTTTTCTCAGTTCTAAATTCAATTAGAAGTTTTTTTCCAGAAAAGTAGTCGAAATTGTTTTCTCAATGTGAAATATCTCAGAGGAAATGGAATCGCGTTCGCATTCAGATACATACGTATTTTCGTAAATTAAATATTTTTTGAATAATTAAAATAATTAAAATTTTATTTACTCGCTTGAATTTATTTCACCCCTGAATATACCTTGATTAGTGTCAGCCGGGGTTCAAATATGTTATGGCGACACATGGAAACCCTCGTTGACACTAATCAAGGTTTTTTTGGGGGTAAAAATTCAAATAATAAATAAATAAATGAACATGAATTGTAAACATTAAAATTATTATAACTATTTAATTTGAATTTTTAGGGAATTGTGTCATTTATTGGTTTTGATTTAGCTTTTGTAAATGATAATTTTTTAAATTTTTTTTACCTTTTGATTAAATTTATTTTTCACGTTTTCTTTTTTTTTTTTTGTGTCTTTTTTGCAATTTCACTTTTTTTCGAATTTTTTAAAACCTTTAAATTTTCTTTACGACTTATTCCAATAAATTCAACGCTTTTAATTTCTTTTTCTTTTTCCATTTTGGAATTTAATTGCTTTTGGTTACTTAAAAGTTTTTCAATTTTAAATTTAATGCTTTTAGATTTTTAAATTTTTTTCCCCATTTTTGAATTCAATGATTTTTATTTCGTAATTTTTTTTTCACTTTTTCAATTTTGTGCTTCTAAATTTTTTCATAATCAGTAAAATAAAAATTGAAATTTTGCAATGCTTTAAATTTCTTAAAAAATTTCCATTTTAAATTTAAAGTTTTCAGTTTCTTGACTTTTTGTTCAATTTCTTTAATTTGAATGCTTTTAATTTTTTAAATTTGTTTTCACTTAATTACAAAAATATGCAGCATGTAAAACTGTTTTTCAATTGCACTCCTCTGTTGCCATGAATTATATATACCGTAAAAGTCCATTATAACGCAGTTTATAGTAAGAGGAAAAGTTGATGTTATAACAGACTTCTCGTAATAAACGAATTTTAGTTTTTTTGCTCTGTAGAAACAGATAAATAGGAAAAAAACACAAACTCTATAATTTTTTTTCCTTTTGTTTTGAACCACTTTATTGAAATAGGCATCTGGAGTTAACTGCTTATGCATCCACAATATTGGTTGCACAACAAAATTTTGCATTTTGTGGAATGCAGCAGTTTCTACAACTGGAGTATTTGTTGCACTATAAGAATGTTCAATAACATTTATGGCAGAGAAAGTTAAGACCTATTTACCCTGTGTCCAGTTTTGGAACATTCCAAGTAAAATGAGAGGGGGAAATTTCTCAATCGAAATTGACAATCACTTGAGAATTACTCGTAATAGCGAGATTTTCGTTATAAGCCGTACTCATAATAACAAATGACTTTTTATTGTATATATATATATATATATATATACAATAATATATATATATATATATACAGTCGATCCTGCTTATAACGTTCCCACTTGTAACGTTTTCTCGCATAGTACGACTTACTTTCGTGGTCTCAACTATATATACTGTATATATATAATTCTCGTTAACATTTCTCGTTTAAAGCGTTTTTCCGCTTATAACCTTTTTTCGTGATGGTTTTTGAAAAACGTTATAAGCGGGATCGACTGTATATGTATATATATATACAGTCGATCCCGGTTATAACGTTTTCCCGCTTAGTGCGACTTATTTTCGGTTTCTCATTTCTAAAAAATTCTCATAAAGATTTCCCGTTTAAAGCGTTTTACCGTTTACAACGTTTCTTCAAAGCGATTTTTTGAGAAACGTTATAAGCGGTATCCACTGTATTTGATTTTATCCGTTCAATATTTTGTCGTCCATACTGATTTTACCAGCACTTACCGGAATGGGTCATTTTTTTCTTGACCCCCTCGGTTAAAAAAAATTTTCTCTATTTTTTTTGTATTTCTTTATAATGATAGTAATAAATTTGATTTCATTTTCAAATTCATTATTCATCCGATGTTTGTATTTAGTAAATATTCTGAATGTTTGGATATAAAAAAAATTTATATAATTTTTGCATTTTTGCAATTTTTAATGCAAATTTTTTAAATAAAGTATTTAAGAAGTTTTTACTTTGATTTTTCTTTTATTTCAATTTTCTTTTTTTCCAATAATTAAATTTTTAGTTATTTTAGATTCTTTTTCATTCTTTCTGATTTTCTTTTTAATTTAATTATTCTATAGATAATATTTTCCATTAAATTTTTCAATTTACTTTTTGTAAGACAAACTTTTTTGCAAACTTTTTTGAATTTTATAACTCATAATTGTGGGTTTAGAACGCTTTATACAAAATTATAAAATTTCTTGAAATTACTAACTAAAAACGTGAGTATTTTGGTTGACGTGATAAGAAAGATACCTAAAGCTTAAAAAATGTTTATCCGCGTGTGAAGCAACTTCCGCCATCGCATGTACAGGTGACCTGTTGCAGGAAGTTTCCCGCAGTTCATTTCAAAGACATGCGCGTGGACATGGCACTATAATAATCATCCGAACATCTTCATTGTGTGCATCAAAAGACGGTTCCGGAAACTGTCTTTTCGGGTTCTCTCTCTCATCTGCCGAGAAAATAACACCGGCTTAATGAACTCATGTGCAGGTGTCAACATGTTCTACTTCCATCTCCGCATTCATCTTCATCTTCCAATGGTCGTCGCCAAGTTTGGTTGAATTTCATGTACATTTTTCCGCAAAGTATTCTTGGAATTGCTTCAGTGATTCTATAATTTAAAATAATAGTAACTAAAATAATACGTTCAACAATGTGCCAGAAAAAACGGTGGAGATTTCAACGATGCGTTGACATGATAGTTTTCAAATAGTGCTATGGATGCAATAATGGATGCTTGTGACAGGTTTTTGTGAAATGAGCACAACTATGCCTTTCTAAACGTTACAACGATAACAGCTTTAAATAATATTTATGACAACTATGACTGTCTAACAATGATCTGATAACAACTATGACTATCTAACAGTGATCTGAAAGATCAAAATTTTTGCCCCCCCCCCCGGAAAAACTTGAAATGACGGCCCTGTGTTTCAACTTCTATGTTCTTGTAATGATAGCTTTTTAACAGTGTTGCAATTACTTTATTGCTTTTCACCCCCTTTTTTGCAAGGAGAGTTATTCGGCAATATTTTTATAACAATGTCTTCGCACCGGTGGCTTAAAACCTAACAACAATGACTTTGAACTTCTTACAAAGATAGTTTCAACAATTTTCGATTAGAAAGAGTTAGAGCCAATCAGACATGAAGAGAAACAAAGCTGTCTAGTGCGGTGTATAATTACGTATCTACGTAATGTATAGACCAAGAGGCGCATTTATGCTTTTACCACCTGTGGGCTATACGAATTTTGCCGCCCTTCTCCCAATCTAGTCTAATTAGTCACTATCACGCCCACACATTCTTAGTCCCCCTCTTTTGGTCCTTCCCATGCTCACACACTCTTTTAGTCATTCACATGCTCACCCACTGTTTTGGTTACTCACATGCTTGCACACTGTTTTGGTTATTTACATACTTGCACACACTCTAGGTCACTCTTTTAGTTGCTCGCTGACATGATTCCGTGCTTTATGGGCCACTCTTTTGATCATTTACACGTTTACTTACACATAATCTGAATCACTCTTTTGGTCATTCACATGCTTGCTCGCGTTCTAAGTCACTCTTTCGGTTATTCACATGCTCTCTCTAGGTCACTCTTTTGTTCACTCACTCACGTGCTTGTAACCTCTCCAGGTCACTTTTGGTCCCTCACTGATCTAGTCCCTAGCTGTCTGGGCAGATGCGGATCCATTATGGAAGGGCCCCTAGGTTGAGATATTTTTTGGGCCCCCCCCCCAGGCCGAATTTTTCAACGGTGCCCCCAACATAGTGAAATTTAAAGGATGAAAAACCAAAAACTGATGAAGGTAATCCCGGGACCCAGAGTTAAAGCACTGTTAGCCCTACCCTCGTGGAGCCATGGGATACAACGGTTTTTTTTTTTATGATAGTTTTTGAAAAAGCGTTATAAGCGGGATTTATTGAGGGGTTATACAAGTTTTTCCGTGCTTCTCCCATTCTACTAATTTTCTTAACCACGCATTTATCAAATTTGCCGCCCCCCTGAACTTGCCACCCAGGACTACAGCCCGCTATGCCTCCTCCCCTGTAAATACGCTACTGTATAGACCGTGTGTATTATCAGTTTGATAGTTATTTGCCAAGCATTTTTTCTGAAAGCGAGGAAAATGGAAAATAGAGCTCCTCCTCTACTACCGGGTTCAATAATAAACAACGTAAGTCTTCCCTCCAACAACACTTCCAGAAAAAAAAAATAATAATAATAACAACAATAATAACCGGAAGTACCGATAACTACTCTCTTCCCATCCATTTCATAATAAGTGACCCTCTGTCTTCCTTCTCCAATCTGTTCTTTGAAGTTCTTCCGGAACAACATGGCCGATGACGAATGCCCGACAACAACAAAAAAGGGCTTCCGAATCGGATTCTAGGAAGCAGTACGTTATTTGGGATCTGAACCAGTCTAACACGAACGTAATGACCATTTTGAATATTAATTTTTTAATTTTGTGATAGATTCAGATTCATTGGATCACTCTATACTTGGATTCTGTGAAATACGTGGTAGAAAAAGCTTCAGAAATCCAGAAACCATTGTTGCTTTATTTCTTCGCAACAATGGTTTGTTGACGTTTTAGGACAGTCTACGCCAGTGGTTTACAACATTATTCAAGTAACTCTTAGAAATGTGCAGCAGGGGCAGGGCCGTAGCGTACCTTCCCGGGACTTCAGGGCAGAAATTTTCATGGGCACCCCTAAAAAAGAAAAAAAAAATTATGCAAAATAAGTCCCCATTTGTCTCGGGGCCCCCTAGCAGTGCCCTGGTTGACCCAGCCTAGTTACGGCACTGTGTAGGAGGTTTACTTGCTCCTAGATCAGAGTTTCTTAACCTTTTTTTCGCGCATGGTTCCCCTTTGGACCATATTTTCTTGCCGTGGCCCCTGAGAGTTTTATCCAGGAGCAAAAAGCCAGACTTATGGTTTTGCCGATCCTTTCCTGGTCCAGTCTAATTCATTTTTTAACTACCCGTTCTTTGAACTTGCAGCCCTGGGTTGTAGAACATTTATCTCCCCCACCTCCCCTCCCGTAAATACGACTTTGTCCAGGAAAGGGGCCCTTTCTACTTATTGGACCAGTTTAATAAGTAAATTGATGGATAACTAACATTTGATAAATAAGGTCAATCCCCAGGCCCCTAATTTCAGTGAACTTTCCTCCTGTGGAGGTTCCATGCAAGGCCGTCTCAAGATCGTGCCCCCCCCCCCCCCCGATAATAATGTTACGAGGACTCATACATTAGCTACATGGAAATACATAACAATTTACATATTTACATACTTACTCCGGAAAATCACCGTGCCACATCTCATCATATAGGCCATAATTTCCAAAACTTTTTTTCCATCACCCCTTCTTCAGGAATTTTGTTTCTCTTCTTACCCCTCCCCCCCAGTTCAAGTGAACCCATACGCAATCCCATCGAAAACCCGTAGTTTCTATCCCCTCCCCCCCCCCGGACCATTCGATCACCCATCTGGGGGCGATATTGCTCACTTTGGGAAACACTAATGTAGGCCCTCCATGGACCATGAGGTTCTCGAACCATGCCTGGATCGTCCTGGATTCTAAAAAGTACTTACATTTTTTCCAACCATTATTTCACAAAATATTGATTTCTCAACATCTGAATTTATCTTTCCCCAGCTCCCCGTAACTCCTTTAACACCCTGCCATGGCTCCCCTTCCATCTGATTTTCACTCGCCCCTCCCCCGGAATATCCCAGGACCGCAAGGAGGTCATAAGACGCCCGGTTGAGAACCACTCCACTAGATAAACGCAAGATTGCCTACCCTCTCCGGATTTGTAGTCAGAGTATCTGTACATTTTGAAACGCGAAGGAGGGCTTCTTACCAGTATGCGCACCAATTGATGAGCGCAGGAGGGATTGCTACCCCCATGGTATGTTTAGATGGCTTCCGTACCCCTATAAATGAGTGAGATGTTTGCTTACCCTGTCGAAATGCGTGGAAGGCATGCCGATAAGATATGCGTGCGCGGCTTGCGTACATCTATGAATGAGAAGGATGATTGCTTATTCTCCAGAAATGAGTATTGCTCACCCCTAGAAATACGTGGGAGACATGCTTACCTCTAAACCAGTGTTTCCCAAAGTGGGCGATGGAATGGTACGGGGGGCGATAGAAGCTACGAAGATATGACATAGAATCCTATGGGTTTGCTTGTATCGGGGAGGAGAGGGCGATGAGAGAAACATATTTCTGCAGAAGCGGGCGATGGAACAAAAAGTTTGGGAGGCTATACTCTAAACATACCTACGAGGTTTGCGTACTCCTAGACATACACAGAAGACATGCATAGTCTTGTATATCTCCAGAAGTAGCCTACGTAGTAGACGTTCGTATCCTTTGAAACCACGTTGAAGATGTTATCTTCCAGGCGCATGCGTGAGAGCCTTGCGTACCTTGTTTAGTATGACGTTTCCAAGTTACTGTGTTTTGCATTTTTGTGTTTCTTGACTCGCGTTTTCTCTGCCGCCGCCGATTACTTTCGGTGTATCCCTGAATGGCCCGTGACGTACCCTCAAGGTTACGCTACCAGTAGGTTGGAAGCAACTGCTCCGTGCTATCCCTACAACGCCATGCATGGCTACCAAAATATGATGTAATATCAAATCAGGTACGCATACAACATTAAGAACGTTAATATGGCAGCAGTTTTTGTCAGCGTTATAACAGTACATCATCCAAACCACTAATGCGACTAGACCAAAGTTCAAATATCCATCGTAGGCAAGTAAAAAAATTATTAAAACGTCGTATCCAAAACTATTGTTCAGTCAACAATCGGAATTCAATTAGACCAGAATCCGTCCGTGGATTGTTCAAATATCAATTATCAACGTCATCGACTGTATAATATTGCTTTCACATCTCAGATGCAATAACAATAACAGTTATTGTTATTACTATTGTTAGCACGGTGGCCGCTGAACCAACTCTAGGGCAAGTGGCAAATTTCCGGGTAAATAGATAATTACAGGAATCCTATCGTTAATGTACCGATGACGATGATGAGGTCCCGGAAGAAGAACCCTGGATGGAATTGTTGCCACGAACAGCTCCACAAACTTCCGAATTTTTTTTTTTCTGTGATGGGAGGGTGGGGGGGGGGGGGGTTCGGCTCGGCAGCTGCTTTTCATATAAATTGTTTCGGTGGTAAACAAGTTTTGAAATAATATGAGATATGAAATACATAATCTCCAAAGGCCTGTTAAATATTGCAGGTGTTTCTGATCGCACAGCTGGGAAAAGTCGTCCTCCGCCATTTCACTTCTTTTCTTTCTCTAGATAAGAAACTTTACACAGTTCGCTAATATTGCCCCGGTACCAGTTATATTACATTATTACAATATTATATGCTCTAAGGTGGTGTTTTTCGATTTGCGTAAATGAACGAAAACCCCCTAGTAGTTCAGAAAACTTAGTTATGATAGCCTTCAACAATTTCTTTCTGGTTTCAATAGGTGGTTTCCTTCTTGCTTTAGAAAACCACTTCCAACAATATAATCGGCACCACTCAATCGGGTATCAACGATTCCGGCACATAATATCTGATTTAGCGGGGTATCCGATTATGCGGGGAACAATTCAATTGCCATTTTACAACGTTCGTATAGTTTCTATACTGAAAACGTGAAGGATCAATAATAATAAAGCTTCTCGAATAAATCCGACATCAAAAACGAAATGAAAATTATATTTAATTATAATGATCGCAGTACCTATGCTTCCCAGTTTTACTAGGAAAGTTAGTGCCCTCTAGTGGCTCAACGGGGAACAAAAATGAAATAATTAAATATGGGATTGAAAATAACTTGAATACTTTGAAGTACCTACTCTCAAATGTATTAATCTTATAATAATAACCCCTAAATACATGTTCTCCTCAAATTTCAAATGGTTCATTCAATAAAAACATTATGTGAATAGTTGTTGATGTGCATTAATAGCTGACGTGTGAAGTGTAATATTCGATTAAGCGGGGAAAAGTCGTTGAAATTATCACGGGGAACTTCATCAATGTCTGCATGGAAGAAATTTTGGTACCGGAGAATATTTTATCCGCTTAGGGGGGGGGGATATCTTATCCCTTATCCGATTAAGCGGGGCCGACTGCATCTTTCTAGTGTCAATGTCTCTTTGTTGGTGTCCAAAACCACCTTCAATAATTTTTTTCTACGAGGTTTCGAAAACCATCTTCAAGTCTCTTTCTGGGTTTCGAAAATCACCGTCAACAGTATATTTTTGGCGGCAACAGTCTTTCTTAGGGTTTCGAATCCCCCAAAACTCAACAATATCTTTCTCGCATCAACAGTCTTCTTCTTGGTGTCAAAAACCACCTTCAATGATTTCTTTCTATTAGGTTTCGAAAAAACCCACCGTAAGCAAATTATTTCTACTAGGTTTCGAAAACCACCTTCACCAATGTCTTTCTCCTTTCTGAGTTTTGAAAACTACCTTAAACAATATCTTTCTATCATCAACAATATCATCAACAATATCTTTCTATCATCAACAATATCTTTCTATCATCAACAATATCATCAACAATATCATCAATAATATCATCAACAATATCATCAACAATATCATCAACAATATCATCAACAATATCATCAACAATATTATCAACAATATCATCAACAATATCTTTCTATCATCAACAATATCTTTCTATCATCAACAATATCTTTCTATCATCAACAATATCTTTCTATCATCAACAATATCTTTCTATCATCAACAATATCATCAACAATATCATCAACAACATCATCAACACTATCATCAACACTATCATCAACAACATCATCAACAATATCTTTCTGAGTTCCGAAAACCTCCTTTAACAATGTTTCTCTGCCTTCAACAGTTTCTTCCTGGGTTTTTCGAAACCTTCAACAATTTATTTCTACTTTCAACATTCTCTCTGTGAGTTCGATTGCACGAGTCATAAATGTTACGGTAAATGTAATATTATGTATACTTACCAATCGTCTCGGTAAGTTTGATAAATTTATCACATTTACCACGCAAATATGCGTAATACCAAAGCGTCGTTAGTAAATTTGATAAATACCAAAGAAATTTATCACTTTTACCGGTGTTTATGCATAATAACCAAGTGTATAGTAAATTTAATAAATAATTTAAATGTATCGCCTTCATCTGTGATTATACATAATACCCAAGTGTGAGTGGTGAATTTGGTAACTATGAAAGAAATTTCAAATGCGTCTAATATGTGTGATGAATATGATCTGAGTCCGATATAATAACAAATTTTACGATCGTACCCCGATATAATAACAAATTTTACGATCGTACCCCGATATAATGATACAATACATGTGTGATACTATCATGTATAGTATATCATATAGTACGATTTATCATGTTTACCAACGACGCGACGCTTGGGTATTTTGCATAATCACCGGTAAAAAAGTGGTAATTTTTTTAGTACTTATTAGATTTACCAACAACACATGGGAGGTATTATGCACAATATGGTAAAAATGGTAAATTTAGGGAAATTTATCAAACTTATCAAATTGCCCAGTGATTATGCATAATAACCGGTTATTACGTATGATAACCGGATTCATCACATTTACCATAGCATATACATGGTAATACATTATCTGTCTAGTCTCTCGGAATCCAATGAAAATGTAAATTGTAAAGATGTGTAGTTTAGAATAATTGTTGGACCGCACAATGTTGATTGTAACAATCCATAGAAAAAGCCACATGATCATCAATTTCCGTAAAAGCAATATATTCTCACCAATTGTAACTCAAAAGACAAAAGCTCTTTACCAGAAACACATGGAACCACCATTAACGAGTTACCTTTGGGGCAGTTTTCACACGTTATTCAATACCTGAATTGAAACAGTTTGTTTTAAGGTCCAATCTTTTCTGGAAAAAAAGACTATTCAACACAAGAAAAGAGGGTTTTCTGTGTTTTTTTGGTTCAAAGGAAACAAGTTTCAGAAACGTGCATCTTTCGTAAATTTGATAAATATGGAAAAAATTCTAAGTGAGTCTAGTATGTGTGATGAATGTAGTCGGACCCCGATTTAATGATAACAAATTTTACGATCGTACCCCGATATAATGATACGATGCTTTTTTTCTATGAATTATCATTACACACTATGTCATATGGTACGATTTATCATGTTTGCCAACGACGCGACGCTTGGGTATTATGCATAATCGTCGGTAAAGGTGATAATTTTTTTAGTACTTATTGAATTTACCAACAACGCTTTGGGTACTATGCATAATCACCGGTAAAAGTGATAAATTCAGGGAAATTTACCGAACTTATCAAAATGCTCAGCGATTGTGCATCATAACTGGTTATGTATAATAACCGCATTTATCACATTTACCGCAACATATTACATTGCATTGCCGCTTGCTTTGTTTTCGCTCGACTTTCTGCTTCTTTTCTATAACATGCCTTGTGGACCCTACCCCGGGTATCTGAGGACTACCTTTTGAAAACCAATGCTCCAAACCTGGATGAATCATCTCGAGAAAATTTAATAATCGGAGACTCCATAGATGCGATTCCAATGAGACCCGATCGATTAATCGAAGCCGTCATCATCACGGCCGATCACGACATATGTTTGTTCAAGAGGATGTGGGATTATGGGAGATAAAGTGAACAAATATTATAACAAAGCGATAAAAAGAGCAAACATGAAAGAAAGCACACACAAGGGAAGACTGACAGATGGCGCTGGACTGAGTCTTCAATATTTTAGACGAGAGACGAGATCGAAAAATGACAGCTGAAGACCGATGTGCCATTTTCCAAGTTGTTATCCTATTCTCTCTACTCCATAAATCACCAAGTAATGAAGAAGAACTTGGACTTGACTTCGCCCGCCATTCGAAGAGTTGTTTGCTTCTCTCTTTTTTTCATGAAAACTGTCAGATACACTGAACAGAAGTTGGGCCTGTTATCTCTTGTCGACTGATAAGAATGTCTGTTCTGTTTTCCTTCCAAAAAACAGTTAAATGTCCTTCTATCCATCAACGGCGTGTGCCTGATAATTTCACACTCGTAGGAGGCCAAGGAGGACGAGCACCCCGCAGAAAAGATAAAGACATAATATCCAATCGGTCGTCAAGTGCAATCTCCATCAATTCTCATACCGGCTTCCTTTTTAAGGTATCGGACTACCTTAATTGTCACTTTTACATGGTACTGGAGGGAACATTTTTTGATAGAAAGTGCCCCAAAATGATGAAAACAATAATGAATTTCGGACTACCTATGTCATTTTCCATGAGAAAGTTCTACGTCTAGAAAAACCTGGCTTAAGCGGTCCACGCGGTGCAGTCCCACATTATTCAAGTTACCCACGGCACAGCTAGTTCTATATCTTTCAAATGGCCCACGGGACATTTTCTGATCAACCAAGTGGCCCATGGCACATTTTCACCCGACTTAAGTGGCTCTCGATTCCCAGTGAATTCCCAGATCACCTAAGTGACCCGCGGCTTTTTTTATATGTCACTTGAGTGACTCGCGGCCATAGGCGGATTAGACTTGGAAATCTGGGGGGGGGGGGGCAAAGTCATTACTGCTGGGGGGGGCCACGATGATGATGATGTCAATTCATATACATACACATACATTAGATCTGCCCCCTCCACTTTTGATGCTGGGGGGCAATGCCCCCCCCCCCGTATTTCCGCCCATGCTCGCGGCACAATTCCAGAGCATTTAGGTGGGCAGCAAAACATTTCCACATCACTTAAGTAGTCCTTAAAGTGTTTTCAAATCAATGAAGTGACCGCAAACTCTCCTAAAGGTTGAGCACCCCTTGATTTAAACATTTTTTATTCTGGGGCGGGGCAGCATCGATCAAAGTTATTTTTCACTGGAGAATATACAATTCCACTTTTAATTATAGCTCTAAAATTGTCATTTGCTCACATCCATAGGTTTTCACGGTATGGCAATTTTTCGGTTGTCTTTAAACGTTTTTCGACCATCTCTTACGAATAGTTTCAATTCAATTTATTTCATTGTTTTAATTCCTTACATGAATTCAAGATGAGAAAGAAAAAGAATAAGCCGCAGGGTCAAGAGACCCATACACTCATTGATTGATTTCAAGTTCATAATGAATAGTAATAAAACACAGTTACTTATCAGCGAACAAAATGACAACAAACTAAAACGGAAAGTAGAGTGACCATACGTCCCGTATTTTCCGGGGTCGTCTCGGTTTTTCACGTATTTTCAACAAAGCCAACTTGACTTTTTTATTCTTCAAATCACACGCACATTTGTCATGTTTTTTATTTTAAATCACTGAAATTTGAAGTGGTGCTTCATTTCCCGGGATTTTGGCGACTTTTCTATGATTTTAGCACAAATTAGCGACTTTGCTTACTTTTGGCATCATTTGGACGATAATTGGCAATGTCTCTTATTTTCCCGTACGTATTTCGAAGCCCGATTTCGCGTATTTTTCCTCGAGCAAATATGGTCAGCCTAACGAAAATAAATATTTAAAAAAAAATTTTCACCTATTATTTTTCTTATGTGAGGATACGATCAATATGAATACCTAGATATTTAATCGTGGAAACCTGTTCGATACTCTGGCAGTTAAAGCAGAAATATTTTGGTAATTATTATTGCGCAATATCATATTACGGTTAAAGTTTATATAAGCTATGGAAGAGAGCTACATAAACTTAGCCTTTGTTACATTTATTTGTGAGTCGTGACTGATATTACGAATGATCAATAAATCATTGTTTATCGAACTTGCTACTGAATGATCGTCATCAGCTGAATAAAGTAGTGATGTGTCATCTGCAAATACGATGATTTCACCAGTTTATTCAATGTTACAAAGGTCATTTATGAATATATTAAAAAACAATAGTCCCAGAACAGAGCCCTGAGGTACTCCTTTGATTGTTTCCTATGGGTTGATATGATTATTACCAACTTTAACTATTTGAGATCTATGACTAAGATAAGAAGTAATTAATATAAGTAAGTGCCAGTGCCGTCTTAAGGCATGGGCCCACCCTGGCACGATCCGGGGCGGGCCTCAAGTGCGAAGGGGGCCTCATGATAATGAGATCTTGTTACACTACTCCAAAAAATCCATATGCCCGGGGGCCTATAATGCTCTCAAGACGGCCCTGATAAGTGCGTTACCTCTGATTCCGAAAATATGCAATTTAATGAGTGAAGTAAGTAGGTGGTCGACACTCTCAAATGCTTTTTTTTATGCTCCAAGAGAATGGCGATAATCTTTTTGGATGCATCTTTCGGATCAATCTTTTCAACAATATACAGTGAATGCCAAAAGTGCAGTCTCTGTTTCTGTTTGGAAAAAAACCCATATTGATTAATAGAAAAAAGTGCACGTGAGAGGAAAGAAAAAATTCTATCCTTAGTGATTATTTCAAAAAGCTTTGAAAGTGACGACAAAACTGGAATCGGCCTAAAGTTGTTGAGATTTTCTGGATCACCATTTTTATGATCTGGAGGTTGCAACTGCTAATTTTAATAATCCAGGAAAAATTCGTCAATTTCAATACAATTATTTATTAAGTCGGAGAGTATGTTTAAGACATCATTACGAAGTATCTTCAAAACTTTCGAGTTTTAAAGTGTCTGAGGCAAGGGCGTAGCGGGGGGGGGGGGGGGGGGGGCTTGGAGGTCTGGTCCCCCCCGAAATGTGAGAAAATGACGAAAAAAAGGGAAAAAGATGGCCAAATCTATTGTTCTATCACTTTGATCCCCTCCCCTCCGAACGAAATTTCTGGCTACGCCCCTAGTCTGAGGAGAAGACCCAGTAGCAAGCAGGTAAAGTATTAATAATTTTTGAAATTTCTTCCGGACAAGTTTTAAGACTCAAACTTCTCAAAAACCCCCAAAATACACTTATTCTTTTAGAACCTCTATCCCACTTATTTCCCAAGATATATTTCGTTTATACCTCACAAGAAAGTGTCCGTCCATCATCCAAACCGACCGACCGAACTCGGCAAATGGCGCAGGTGGTGTTTGAGGCCTGATAATTAGTTAAATGCGCTTCCGGTGGTGCCTGGTTGAAAGAAAAAATTTATATATATGTAATATTCCTTTTTTCCTTTCTTACACGTGCGTGTGGAGATTATATTCTTAACGTGTGCCCGGCGCGTGCCAGTCGCATGCGGCCATTAAAAAACACAGAAGAGAGAGAGAGAGAGAGGAGAAAAAACATTATTTGACATTAGCATGCATGTCTTCCTTCCAAAAAAAAAAAGCGCCATGTGCGAGACCTTCTCGTGCCACTGCCAACTACCGGACACTTAATTCAAAAGAAAAAAAGGAACTGGTGCCTCATTCGTGAAAGTACTATTTAACAAGGCAGATGATGGTCCTCTTAAAACTGAAGACAAGATGTTACAAGGAGGGAAGAAGGAATCGCAATTTTCAGTCCAAGAGACAGATGGTTTTTTTTTTTTCCTGCTATATTCTTCCATAATATATGTATCAACGTCCTTCCTTGGGGCCATCTTTTCACAAGATGGCACGCGACTCTGAAGAAATTGAGGAAGAACTAACTAGTCCTTATTTCATTTCGCCACCGAGTCCACGATGCAGATGTGATGTGATTATTGGAGAGAGAGAGAGAACAACATGCTTGAACCTTAATGAAGAGAAATCGCACCCGGTCATTGGCCGGCCCAACTTGCGAAAATGAGACCCCCCCTCCCCCTCCAGTGGCGGGATATTTCCCGACGTGCGTACCTTATCAGAAGTTCGACGAGATTAATATGTGTATAAATAACGACGTGTTTAATTGAATCACGACGTCTAATTATCATACTGAAATATGATAGCAGATGGCTCTGGATCAAGGGCGCTCAACCTTTAGGAGAGCGGAGGGGGCTATTTCATTGGTTTTGAAAGCTTGTCGCGGGTCACTTAAACGAGGTGTAAATGTACCGCGGATCACTTAAGTGATCTGGAACTGTGCCGCTTGTAACTTGAGTGATGGGGGAACTGCACCGCAGATCACTTGCGTCATATATGCTCAACCCATGGCCCGCGACCTCAAACTTAATTTTGCAAAATAAACTAAGCAGCACAAAACTAGATTCACTTGAGTGTATTTAAAGAATTTTTTTTTTTGAGTGACCTGCGGCACATTTGCAGATCAGTTAAGTGACCTTGAGCACCCTTGACTTAAGTTATCTGTAAATGTGCCACGAGTCACTGACATAATAATGTTCCGCGGGCTGCTTTAGTGCCCTGGAACTGTAGCGCGGTTTACTTAGGGGATCTGCAAATGTGCCACTTAGTTCATTTTGAAAAAATTAGTTTTTTGGGATTTCGGGCCACATCAGATGACTCCGTGGGACATATATAGTATGTCCCACTTAGCATATATAGTCTGGATGGTAAGTTGGGTCTACTATGTTGTATATTGTCTTTTCTTTTCCTGCAATACTTTCCGCAACTAGAGGGAGCAGACGGGTCTGGTGCCACTTGCGCTGGACCAGAAGGGGCACCGAATTTGCCCTTTAACTGCTTCTTCTACTGGGCAAGGGGGCACCAAAATGCCAGTTTGCCCCGGGTAAAAAAGTATCTAGTTGAGGCCGTTTGTACCGCATAACTGCGTGAAACTAAGTCGTACCTATTAATGAATATGATACGATATGTTTTACTTCTAACATTCATATCATTTACACTCGCAGTAATTTTGTGACATACATATTTCATAAAAATGTCAACATTTAATTTTTGCAATATTCACGTGGTACTATATGTTTTGATTATACAGTCGACGCTCGTTATAACGACCGCTGCGGCCGCTCCATTACAACGACCAAGTCCCAAATCCTTTCGTGTAAGAAACATTCTATATTTATACCTATCGATGCAACGACCACCCAGTATAACGTCGGTTTCCGATGGAACGATGGGAGTCGTTGTAACGAGCGTCGACTGCGTATTTCATATCACATGATATTTTTGTTGACGATGTGATTTCGATATTTTTCTCTGTATAATATCTATCCCAAGATATTTACTATCAAAATACAGTACATATTCTTACTACAGGAAATTTTGTTCCACGAATTCTTGTCAAAATTTTCTTTTACGAATTCTTAAGAAACGTTTATGTCACAAATTTTTGTCATAGAAAATTTAATTTACCGAATTCTTGTCATAAGAAATTTTTTTTCCTGAATTCTTGTTGTAATTTTTTTTTTTAAACTTGTCATAAAAAATTTCGTTTTTCTAATTCTTGAAATAGGAAAATTTTTCTCGACATATTATTTCAGGAAATTTATTTCTATATATTTTATGACAAGAACGTATTCTTGTCATAAATTTTTTTTTTCGAATTCTTGTCATAAATTTTTTTTTTCGAATTCTTGTCATAAAATTTTTTTTTCGAAATTTTTTTTCGATTTCTTGTCAAATTTGTTTTGAATTCTCCTCTGGGAAATTTTTTCCTAACATATTCTTGTCAAAAGAAATTTCATATTCTTTATCATAGAATATTTTATTTCACTAATTCTTGCAATAGAAAAATTTTTCTCGACATATCCCTTGTCACCCCCCCCCCCCTCCCGAAATATTCTTTCATTACAAAAAAAATTTCAAATTCTCGTCATGATTTTTTTTTCTCACAAAATATTCTTGTCAAACAAAATTTTGTTTCCCGAATTCTTGTCAGGAATTTTTTTCTCGATTGACAAAGAAAATTTTTCCCGATATATTCTTGCCACAGAAAATTTTCTTTTACGAATTTCGTGTAGAAAGAAAATTTTGCTCGACATACTCTTGTCATAGAAAATGTTATTTCGATAGCAAATTTTATTTTCTAAGTTTCTGTCATAGAAAAGTTTTTTTTTATGTGTTTTTGTCGTAGAAAATTTTATTCCCAAAATTCTTGTAATAGGAAAGTTTTTCTTGACGCATTTTTGTCATACGAAATTTTATTACCGAAATTCTTATCATAGGAAATTTTATTACCGAAATTCCTGTCATAGGAAATTTTATTACCGAAATTCTTGTCATAGAAAATTTTATTACCGAAATTCTTGTCATAGGAAATTTTATTACCGAAATTCTTGTCATAGGAAATTTTATTACCGAAATTCTTGTCATAGAAAATTTTATTACCGAAATTCTTGTCATAGGAAATTTTATTACCGAAATACTTGTCATTGGAAATTTTATTACCGAAATTCTTGTCATAGAAAATTTTATTACCGAAATTCTTGTCATAGGAAATTTTATTACCGAAATTCTTGTCATAGGAAATTTTATTACCGAAATTCTTGTCATAGAAAATTTTATTACCGAAATTCTTGTCATAGGAAAGTTTTTCTTGACGTGTTTTTGCCACGGGAAAAATTTAATTTTTTGAAATATTCATAAACAACGATATAAATATCCTCGCAATATTTATACCTAACGTTATTCATGGCACCCACGACTTCTTTGCACCCTGATTTCTACTTTTTGTTGTTGTTGTTGTTGTTGATTTTTGTAGTTGGGCAGTGATATCCAGCCGGTTCGTCACAATTTTCCCGCCGCTTTCTACCCAGATATAACACCACCAATCGATCCATTCAATGAACCAATCGATATAGTGCGAAAAACATTTCAGTATACGCTATGCAGGCATATGCCCGGCTTACTATTTGCATACTGTCATATTCTTCTTTACGTCCCGACACCCCTTAAGGCTCTGTCCCCATTGTGAGACGTTTTTCTTAATTTGTCCTTAAATGGCTCTTCCTGCAACTTCCTTTCGTTTTTCAATAGAAAGTTTTCCTCGCCTTCCTTTTCTAAAATATTTCGTTTCTTACACGAAAAACCTTGCCTTAAAAAACGGGAGGAAGGCGAAATAAAAGTGAAGTGAGAAACACCCTTTTAATATTATATTTTATGTGTACAATGTCATCCGCCATATTCTGTGTACATATTTCTTTTCTCCTTTTTTGTGTATAAAATATGGGCACGGTCATTGTCTGACGTTGATAACTTCCAGAGAAAGGGACATGACACACACGGCAAGAAGTCAATACGCGAGCAGGACGCGTGCCCTTCAAAGAGGGAATCCCTCTGTACGTACCCTGTACCTACCTCAAAGTAATAATAAGAAGACGACTATAAAAATGCTAAACTGGGTGTGCCGTGGATGGGGACGACGATAATAACATCAGCCTAAGGAAGGCTTCCTCCGCCTATTTCATTTTTACCTTTAAAAAAAAAAAGAAATGTGTGAAGTACATAGTACATGCTTACACGGGAGCATCCTGTACTGGTGTGTTAAATGGGATGCGGCACGTGTCGCAGCTGAGAGTCGTCGATTTGGTTTCGATTTAAGGTGTGTACGCGATACACCAAGGTGATCCTTTCTCTCACTTCGTCAATGGTGTGATTTCTGGCTGCGGCATACTGAATGAGAATCAGAAGCTATTTTGTGGAGAAATTCCATCTAGTGATATGTAATGTACACCCAAGATGTGGCTATCTTGTGATTCGGGTGTTTGGTCAATTTGTGGATTATTGGTCCATTCATAAACATCGGGATAGTAAGAAGGAGACCTACAGTTTCAGACAGATTCCGAATGCTCCCATTCCAAGCCTGTAGAACCAAAAGTTGGTTGTTAATCACTATATTAGTCAATTCCGGCTCATTGTCTTTATGTTAATGGTCCATATTTTCGAGTTGTTGTTTTTTTTTCAGCTCACATATCAATAATAACTCGTGATCTTCGGCTCACATCGGTCTTGTCAAATCTCACGGTATTCCATGGTATTCATATCAATCGTAACTCGTGATTTTCAATTCAAACTCGCAGTTTTCAGCTCAGATCAATCGTAACTCGTTTGATCATTCTGATCATTTCTGTCGCACTAAGGCCATTTTCTGCATACGAGGGCTAATTAGGCCGGGACCTACAATTTAATGCCGATTCCGAACGGCAGCCTTTTTTACACTTTCCCCCCCCCATGTGGGACTGCCTGCGGTAACAATCTTTTTCTGTGATCCTGTCACCGTTGCTGTTGTACCCTGCATCAGGAAAGTTTCTGACAAGGACGAACTAGGAGGTATCGAACTCGCGACACCTCTAAACATCCTTTGGTACTTTAGGCGAGTATCCTATCGACCTGGGATACTGCGCTCATCGTAACTCGGCCCTTATTAATCGTAACTCGCAGTCTTCGGCCCACATTAACCGTAACTCTCGGCTATCAGCTCCTATGAATCGTAACTCGCAGTCCTCTAATCATATCAGCCAGAAAAGACATCGAAACTAGAAGTCGTTTGTTTTCATCAATAGAAACTCGTGGTCTCTCTCTCTCCGTCTCATATCAATCCAAAACTCGGTGTCTTCGGCTCCAATCCTAACTCATTGTCTTCAGCTTATATCAATCAATCGTTAGTTGCGGTCTTTAGTTTCTATAAATCAAAACTCGCGGTCTTCAGCTCATGTCAAATGTCAAAACACACGGATTCTATTAATCGTAATTCGCATTTTTCAGCCACCCCTATGAACAAAAACTCGTGGTCTTCAGCTGCTATCAACCGAAATAAACAGTCTTCAGATCCTTTGTCCAGTGGCATCGGAGCTAAAGTTGCTGTAGGTGCTCGAGTATCCACCGTATTTTATACATAGCATGGTGTCAATCTCCCCCAGAATTAACCCAGAAGTCAAAATATCCTCCTACAAAAGGGCCACAAACCAAACACGCATAGGTCTAAAACACATCCGAAGTTCTTGACTCAATCTTGAGCTCATATCAATCAATTTCTACGGACTCATTTCATAGTCTCCGATTCAGAAAAGACCGCATTGTAAAGATCAATTAACGCCCGTATTTCCGGCAAATTCCGGTCTTCTCCGAGCCATGCTTTACCTGGCACCCAAAACAAAAATTTTCGCGTTCGTTCCTCTTCCTCCATCCATAACTCAATAAGGCAAGGGACTCACTTATTTACCACCACCACAACAAGTAGCTAATGGGGGCGTCGATATCAAACAGGAAGAACGGAGGTGGAGAAATTTGATAGAGTGTATATATGAAAACCCACCTTCCACAATGAAATCAGAATCCTCAGACTTTAATGCAACAACTGCCGCGATAAACACCATTACAAAAGCTACACTATAATTTATCGCACGCAGAATAAATTCGAGGCTATAATTTGGTTTGGTTTGTTTTTTTTTCTATACATAAGACGGTATCTTTTCCACTTCTCAGCCCGTCCATTCTTTTGCGTAGGTGTCTTCTTATACTACTGTGGATTCGCTTTGGTGGGTTCGCCTCATACATGCCCCATTAGTCGTGTTTCAACCACGATGGAGCCATTAGACGAACACTATAAGAACACTACCTTCACTTTTAAACTTATATATATAGCTTGATGATGATACTTGATTTAGAGGAAAGAAAGTGAGAAAGTGGACATTGAAAAAAAAACAAACTAAGAAACGTTCCTTAGAAAATGCTGCAACATGTTTTCTTTCTTTTTTTACTTTTTCCGTTTCCGATAGAAGGCGCGCGTGGAACACGGACCATGGGAATATTCCCATGAGTCAATCGTAATGAGTTCACACAAAATCTTTGAAATGAGTTTGATAGGAAGGTGTTGGTTGGTGATACCCCCCTTCAAAGTAGATGGATACCAAATGGAGATTCACACAACTTTCTCCGAGTCCATGTTGTATAAGAAGAGAAAAAAAAACATGGATATCTTCCTGTGTTTAGTCAATGGTGTTTACTTCACTTTTTTTTTTTTATCTAATGATTTTCAAACAGTAGACAGCTTTCCTGTTGTGATTTTTGTGTGATTTCTCTCATCACTTTCAACTGTGAATGTAAGTGTGTGTGTGTGTGTGTGTGTTTTTTTTTCAGGCTATTGATGAGACAGGAAAACGTTTTGCTGGTTCTGAGAATTTCGTGAATTTTAATGGGAAAAGAAATCGAACAGGTTAACGTCCATTTTATTCTCATACTCGGCCATTAATGGAGGGAAATAATACCTTTAAAGCGAATGTAATTGGAAGATAATACCGAAATAATAAATGGTATTAGGAAAGCATTGAGTAGTTTAAAAGAAGCTATTTGAAGGTGGGATCTGGCAGAATTGTCGTGACGTAACCATGGAAAAAAGGTTTCAGCTCTTTTTTTCACTTTCTAATGATTTAGCGAAAATTTCGAGGTGATTCGGAGTTGAAAAGAAACCGAAACTAACCTAATGCAGCGATGTAATATGAGTATTTGAAGTATTTGGCGATTATGTGAAGAGTTCTCATGAAATAGGACGCGTAGCCTTCATGCGAGTCATACCGGTTGTTGATCGCATTCATCAGGTTATGATCTTTAGCTAAAATAGTATAACATAGCTCAGCTGGTTCTGACCTCCAGCACTTATTCTATATTAGATCGATTCCGGTTCAACTTAGCTTCTGTTGGTTCTTCTTCATGATTGCGTTAACTGTAGCTCATGTTCTTCTGTTTTGTTGATATAAAATGTAAAAGACATGCTAAGGCTATTTCATGATGTTCACCTCTACTCGCGATCTTCCATGTCTAAATTCCAGTCCATGTTAGAACTACCCATGGTCTTCATGTTAGCACCATTGCCGTTTTAACGCATGATCCCAGTCGGGCATGGCACGGGGTCTTCACAAAAATTGAGAACTGTTTGAAATTCTTGAGAATTCGCCAGGTAAGGGCCTCAGAAAAATCAGTTGGCTCGGAGACCACGGTGCTCTTAAGACAGCCCTGGTTAATTCTCACACTATCATTTTTTTTGTTTGTGGCTTATAGTCTAGTCTTCAATTCATGTTAGTACCCTCCACAGTCATCAGGTCATATCAATCTCAATTGTTTTCCTCGTGGTCATTGTTATTATGTCCGGGCTGATAGTTTTCAACTCACACTAATGCCTACTTATGGTCTTCAGCTAATATCAATCCCAGCTGCTTTTGTATTAACTGGTCTTTGATTCGTTCTATCTTAGCTCATGGTCTTCAGTTCACATCAACGCCAAGTGTTCTACTCGTGTTATTCAGCTTACCATCCATCCGTATTCGCGATATAAGCTTATATCATAATCCTAACTGTCATATTCAGCTGACATTCAGCTTGCATAAATCACACTCATGATCTTCAGCTCATGTTAGTACGGGAGTTATTTTACTCATTGTTTTATACATGGTCTTCTGCTCATGTTAGTACTACCCATGGAAATCATCTCATATCAATCTCAATTTTTTTTTTTCTACTCATGGTGATTAGTTTATTCTGTCCCAGCTGATGGTTTCAGCTCAACTGTTTTACTTGTGATATTTTAGCTTATATCACAATAGTATTGTTATAACTCATGTGGATGACATAAATTTTGTCCAAACGCATGATATTCAGCTTACATCAATCCTGTTCTATCTCGGATTATTCAGTTTACATCTCACACACAATCCTAAATGTGATTACTCATGTGGATGGCGTAAATCCTGTCCAAACTCATAATATTCGGCTTATATCAATCCTAACTCATGATATTTAACTTACATCAATTCTAAATGACATAACTCATGGATGACGCGAATCCTGTCCAAACTCGTGATATTCAGTTTTCACATCAATCCTGTCCTCAATCACGATATTCGGCTTACATTAATCCTGTCCTAACCGATGATACTCAGCTTATACATTAGTCTTGATTGTTTTATTCATGGTCTTCAGATCACCTCAATCCTAACTGTTCTCTACTCATCATCTTTCACTTAATATCAATCCAAACACACGATCTCCATTTTACATAAATCTTAACTCACGATCTTCGTCTCGTGCCAATCCTTCCTACTTTACGATCTTTAACTCACATAAATCCTAATTGTCTCAACTCATGGTCTCCAGCTGAAATAGTAGATCCTACCCCAACTTATGATCTAGAGCAACGGTTCTCAACCGGTGCTCCGCGGCTCGAGGAAAATAAAATGAATCAGTAAATTTGATAGATACATAAATAAGAGAGGTCTACAAGGTTCTGCCATAAAAATTACGTACAAAAAAAGGGCTCCTCGAATCAAACAGGGCTCCGCCATAGAAATTATATACTTAAAAGGGCTCCGCCATAGAAATTATATACTTAAAAGGGCTCCGCGAGTCAAAAAAGGTTGAGAACCGCTGGTCTAGAGATCATACTGATCTGAAGAGCATTGGGTGCTCAATCCATCTCGTCCCCATGACCTTCTTAACTATATTCTTTTCTTAAAAGTCTTATACCCAGGAAAGAAAGAAAAAGAGGGAACCAACAGCCGGTGGAGTCTTTAGTATACACAAACATGCGAAGGAGAAGGTAAACCTGGAAAAAATACATTTAAAGGGACCCCAGTCCACTCACAGCTGGACACCGGTACTGTGACGTCACGAACAGCTGCTCCAAGAGAGAGCCCGTACTCCTTATTCTTCGTCTTATTACCTGCAATCCCCCCCCCCACTGCTCGCGTCTCGTAAGGACGTCTTGGGGGGGGGGGGGTCGAGGACTAGCCCCTGCCATCGAATAGGGATGAGGGGAGGGGAGGGGCTCGCATAGACCATCAAATATCCCCAGATCCTTCATATGGTGGATCGAAGAAAATCATAAAAAAATCGGGGGCATTTTTGGCCGGACCACGAGGCGCGTGGCAGGCTCCTTTTCTCCATTGTTGGTGACTATTTAGGAACCTTCAATACATAAAAAGGTGAGATACACAAAAACCAAAAGGTAATATCAGGGAGGGGTCCCCTTTGAAACGCGTCCCGTCTTTCTCCGAAGAGAGTTTTGCATCTGCCATGTAGGTACGTAGTTATGGGATAGGTGCTCCTATAGGATAAGGTGCGGCACCCACGTATATACACATCCGAGGGGGTTCCGTCTTGGGTTCCTTGTGGAAGACACGCATCTAGGTAGGGTCTTCCTCTTTTATATATATAAGGTACCTTTTTTTACCTTCCTATTTCTCGAGACCGTAGACCCTATCTTTTATATGTGTTACATATATATATTTGAGCGTTTATAAATATAAAATTTTCTAAGGTAGAGGGGCCCCCCCCCCCTTTCGTAGTGGCCCTGGCCCTCCTTACTTCCTTCGTGGTGAAAAAGGAATATTCTTGAGACTCTCTCCTGCTCCCTTTCTCTGTTCTTCATCTTTATACGGATGAATTTGATATGCATGATCAAGGTTCAACAATGGGATCACTTCCTACGGGGTTCGAATACCCCCTACTTCGTCGTAAAAATAATACAAGTGAGCGGAATGGGCAGGGCTCCATCATCATCATCATGATCCTTGTCCGGTTTGTACTGGGATCCTGTTTGGTACCTGGTGTTTGGCTCTTGTTGGAACTTGGAAAATCAAAGTTATAACACTGACCATGCCTCCCCCATCCTGCAGCGGGGGTGGGGGGGGGGATGGGGTAGGCTGGGGTCTTTCGTCGTTCTTCAAAGATCACGGCAAATTGAAGCAGAGGTTCTCAACCTGGCACTGTCGTGCTCCTAGGATAATCCAGGGGAGATAAGTGATGAAGGGGGGGCCACAGAGAGATGTGAAGAAATACAGTTTTTAAGGGGAAAATGGGACTATATAGTTCCACAATCCAGCAGAGCTGCTCATGAAACCAGCGTCCATGTAAGCATGATCCGGAGCCCTCACATCGAGGCCTGCACCATGAGATATGGTTCTACGATTTTCAAATGTAAGTATAAATATGTGAACTGCTACTTCCAGCTAAGTAGCCCCCTCCTCCCGAACATCACTTTGTTCAGGGTCCCATAACGTTGAGACGGCCATGCATAAAGCCCTTCACAAGAAGGAAGCTCACAGAACTGTGTTCCTGCGTGGACCCAGGGTGAGGTTTGATTTATTGTGTAGGTCCGTTGGATCGTCCCGTATTTTACACAGACCTATTTTTTCCGACATAATTCGGCTCTTGGGAGAGATGATCATGCACTTTTTTGACCCGTGCCTTGCCCAGGGTTCCAGAAATGAATCTTATCTATAAAATTTTTGTTCATCATTAATTTAGTGTTGATTAAATTAATTTTGAAAGTAGAAAGGTTCTCGCTCTTGGAGGCGGGGGAGAGGGGGGGGTAATGATGACAGAACTGAACGATCAGGCTCTATCTCTTACGCTATTTTAGCTCATTGCCCCGGAGGGCGCGGTCGTGCGAGAGAAAATTCTCAAAGACAAGGAGGAAGATTGGGAGTTCCCTTTCGTAGGGTACAATGTACATTCGTTAATCGTTGTGACAATATACATACAATCGTTGTGACAATATACATACAATCGTTGTGACAATATACATACAATCGTTGTGACAATATACATACAATCGTTGTGACAATATACATACAATCGTTGTGACAATATACATACAATCGTTGTGACAATATACATACAATCGTTGTGACAATATGTATATTGTCACAACGATTGTATATATATTGTTGGCCTTGATGACAGAGGGCCACGAGAAAAAATATTGCCCATAAGAGGCCATGGGCTGAAAAAGGTCGCGAAACACTGAATTAAAGTATTACTACGGATTCTTCATAAAAGGAAAACGAAACTTGTTTTCATTGAAAAAAAATCATTCTTGTGAAAATATTATTGAAAAACTATCATTGCAAGAACAAGGAAGTCGACAAAAATGTTCGTTGAAAGCTCATAGTTCCAAGCCGTGGTTGCAAGAACGTTTTTTTTTTTTTTTTTTAAGCCATAATTATAAAAACCAATGCTAAACATCACCGTTCTAAAGAAAGTTGTAAAGTGATCGTTTTAAGAACGTTTTTCAAAACCATCGGTGTAAAGGAAATTTTTGATACCCATCAGTGTAGTAAAGACATTTTTGACAGCCCTCGATGAAAAGGCCTTTTTGATAGCCATTAGTTAAAATCCACCTCGGTGGGCATTTTGCCTGCTGTAGCCTTGTATTTGTATAAGACATTCTTGATAGTCATCGGTGTAAAGGCATTTTTTGATAACCATC
Source organism: Pholcus phalangioides (assembly GCF_987345545.1). NCBI lineage: Eukaryota > Metazoa > Arthropoda > Arachnida > Araneae > Pholcidae > Pholcus > Pholcus phalangioides. The sequence goes on along the minus strand of NW_028301603.1, from coordinate 29,881,309 downwards.
GGTGTAAAGGCATTTTTTGATAACCATCAGTGTAAAGGCATTTTTTGATAACCATCGGTGTAAAGGCATTTTTTGATAACCATCGGTGTAAAGGCATTTTTTGATAACCATCGGTGTAAAGGCATTTTTTGATAACCATCAGTGTAAAGGCATTTTTTGATAACCATCAGTGTAAAGGCATTTTTTGATAACCATCGGTGTAAAGGCATTTTTTGATAACCATCAGTGTAAAGGCATTTTTTGATAACCATCGGTGTAAAAGCATTTTTTGATAACCATCGGTGTAAAGGCATTTTTAGATAGCCCTCATTGGTGAAAAGTCGATGTTATAAGAATATTGTTTGAAGTCATCGTTGCAGCAACACTGTCAAAAACCACAATTGTAAAAACACAGTTTCAATCCCTCGTTGAAAAGAACGTTGTTCGAAGATATCATTCTAAGAACATAATTTAAAGCCATCGTTGCAAAATTATTGTTGAAAAAAACCATCGTTGTAAGAAGGTTGTTGAAAAGACAGTGGTGTTAAAACATTATTCAAAGCTATCATTCCAAAAATATTGTTGAAAAACTCATCTTTTTGTAAGATTTTTTAAAACATATTGGTCTTAGAACACATTAGAAAGCTTTCATTCTGTAGTAACTGTTTAAAAGTTGTAAAAAAATTGCTTAAAGTCATTGTTAAAAGAAATTGTTAAAATCGTTGTTAAAAGAAATTGTTAAAAATCATTGTTAAAAATCATTGTTAAAAATCATTGTTAAAAATCATTGTTAAAAGTCATTGTTAAATTCATTGTTAAAAGTCATTGTTTAAAGAAATTGTTAAAAGTCATTGTTTAAAGAAATTGTTTAAAGTCATTGTTTAAAGACATTGTTTAAAGTCATTGTTATAAGGGCATTGTTTGAAATCATCGTTGCAAAATTAAAAATATAAAGGACTTATAAAAAAAATTATATTAAAAATATCATAGAAAATAATCAAAAAATTATGAAAAATTATAAAAAAAACTTTTTCAATTTAAAATAGTGAAAAAATTCAATAAAATATGCAAAAAAATTTGAAAATGTAAAAAATATATATAAAAAAAGAAGAAAAAAGTGTAAAAAATTATCAAAAAGTGTAAAATTTATTAAAAAGTGCAAAAAATTATCAAAAAGTGTAATATGTCAAAAACATAAACTACCATAAAAAATTGTAAAAAATACACAAAAGAATTTTAAAAAATTCCTATTAAAATTATCTTCCAATGTCGCGGCAAAATTTGTTGTTATTATGAACAGTTGCATCCTTTCTTAAGTATAAAAAAGGACTATATATAAGGACTATACATTATTTTTTCATGATTTTTATAAATTTTTTGCCAAATGTTGTTACATATCGTAACAATGAAAAAGTCATAGTTGCGCAGAGTAATATAGTTAAAATCACATTAATGTTCATATAATATAAAATCACAAACTCGAAAAGGGCCTGTTTCTATGCAACGGAAATCGGTAACGATTTTGGATGAAGTTTTCATTTGACTCTTGAGTACATCGGGAATCGTTTGACCCAACGGGACCAAATTATGTGTATGTACTGAGACGCGAGGCCCCCTCACACCCTGCAGCGGGCCCCCTTAACCAGCTTTTTCACGGGGCCCCTCTGTAGTGAATTTATAGTGTGAAAAATCAAAAAGAGTGGTAAGAATCGTTCCGGCCACTGTCATCCCTGCCGTTGTGGGAGCCATGCCGAGAGGTATGTATATGTATAATATACATATATCACCAGTGTTCGCAGCGCACAGGGCCGGCGTACCCAGGGCGTGGCATTGCAAATGAACCTTCATGGAGAAAGTCAAAAGGTTTAATTTCCAGGGGCCTTTGACTGATATCATTGTTTTTTTGCTGCTTTAACATTGAAAAAATTGCAATAGCGGAAGTCTAAGATATATCCAGTTTGGAGGTCCCATAAAAATTTGCGAATCGGGTCCCGGCTCCTTAATTGGGCGGCCCTGGATTTTATTCGTTGTTAAAATGAATACAAATAAAAAATTTTCGTGGCCCTCACGGGGGTGATGTCCGAGAGGTCTCAAGGTCGCCCCCCCCCCCATAGAAAAGTTGACATGTTTCGTTTCGGGGGTGGGGGGATGAATCTCGATGATTTTTGTTGTTTAACATTGGAAAATTTGAACAGCGGAAGCCTAGATAAATCCAGTTTGTTGCCCCCCCCCCCCACTAAAAATCTGCGTATTGGATACCGGGTAATTGGTTGGGGGCCCTGGATTTTATTAGTTGTTAAAATGAATAAATGAAAATTTTTCATGGCCCTCACAGAGGGGATGTCTGACAAGCTTCCAGGTGGAAGCCCCATGTGGCAGTTGAAAGGTTTCATTTTGGGGGCCCTAGATGAATCGCATTGTTTTTTCGTTGTTTTACACTGTAAAATTTGCAACGGTGGAAGCCCGAGATGAATCCAGTCTGGGCTCCGCTAAAATTCGGAGAATTGGGTCCCGGGTCCTCGATTGGCTGCCCTGGAATTTATTTCTTGGTAAAATGAATACAATTGAAAATTTTTCGTGGTCCAACAGGGCCCAAGTATGGGGACCCCCATGGAGAAGTTTTCTGGGGGTGCTTGATGAATCACCTTTGATTTTTTTCCCCTTTATTATTGTTAAATTCGTCAGTAAGTTTTGACGTTTCAGTAATTTGACGTCACTTTTCATAGCATTCTGAAGAAGTGGGACGAAATAAGCAAGATATGTTGTGAAGAGAAAAGGGGGGGGGGTGCCACAGGCGGGAAGGGGCCAGAGCACCCCAGTTTTTTTTTAATAGTTACAAAAAAATAAAACATTCATATACAGGAGACATTAGTTCCCATACCTGCAATAAGTTACAATTCTTGACAAATAGATACAGAAATTATAAGAGGGGTTTATATATATAGTATTAAAATTTATTATAATACAAAAATACAAAATTGTGAAAAAAAAAGCGGTAAAATTTAAAATATAAATAATTCATGAAAAAAAGTAAAGAAAATCATATAAAATTGTCAAAAGAAATTACAAAAATATTTTTTTTAAATATTAAAAAAAAGTAAAATTGTTTTTTAATTTTTAGTATTTTTAAAAATATATAATTTTTCTAAATTGTATTTTTTTTAAAAAAAAGAAAAAAATACTAAAAATTTAAAATAAAATATGTAAAAAAAAGTTAATTTTTTTTAATTAAAAAAATTTTTTAAAAATATTTAAAAAATTTTAATTAAAATTCAATATGAAAATGAATGAAATTATCTTCCAAATATCGCGTCAATATTTGCTGTCAATATGAACGACCTTTAACTTAACATCCTTTCTTAAGTACAAAAAAAAGGACTCTATAAGGACCTCTACATTTCTTCTTTTTTTTTTTTCCATGATGTATACATTTCTTATTGTATCCTTTGCAACAGGTGAAGGAGTCTCTCGAATTTTCCCACGCGATTTACACCGAAAGAGGAATTCTTCTGCCATCTTTTAAAAAGAATACAACCAGCTGTCATAGTACAGAAAAAAAAATGGCGGCAGTTGATCAGTACGGTAATAATCTTCACTATATATGTGATTTTTTTTTTTTCTTACACCCAACGTGAGGCGTATACCGTGGCGTACTGCCTGTATCATATACACACTAATAATACAAAAAAAAAAATGATTGTATGTACAGTATAGGATTGGTGTACGCCAGGCGTACAACCAATACACAGATACATATTCCCACGGAAGTCATCTGGTTCTTCGCCTGTGCCTGAAGAAGCACCTATGTGTATATATATAAGCATAATACTATCATACATTGTATGTATACACTTCACGCAGTACCGCGGCTGTACATGTGCATCATTTAGTTGTTCGATGTATCGGTACTTATGACTAAAAAGGAACTGGAATTCCTATTCCCACACTGTTTACAGGAAATTCCCACAGAGTACATTGAGGTTTTTTTTAGGTAATTTTTAAAATAACATTTTTTTTGTGTGTGTGATGTACAGCTGTACATGAAATTTCGGAAGCATTATATATGGGAAATATACTTGTTTTGGTAGAAAATTTGACTGTAAATTTGATTCTTGAAATTTAAATATTAATGGTATCGGTGTAGAGCAGAGGTCTTCAACCTTTTTCTCGTCACGAGCACTGTCTGTACCCATCCTCAAAAGAAGAGCACCCTTACGACAAGTTTGACATAAGAATGCATGAAATCAAAATGAATGCAATTTGTAAAGGGTGTTCAGTTGGAAAGTTGATCAAAAGCACGAAATCGGACACAAGCATCGAACACTCTGAGTGCTTCAGGGAGCACCGTGGTGCTCGCGAGCAACGGGTTGAAGATGCCTGGTGTAGAGTTTGAGTGGTATTCATTTGAGATGTATAGGTTCAAGTATGGTAGTTTCTCTCTCTCTCTCTCTCTCTGGGCATGGTAACTTGTAAAGTGAGCTTTCGTTTGATATATATTGTGTGGTGTTTCAGCTGAGGCCCCCTAAACTCGGACGTGTGGGTCTATTCTAGATCATACATGCTCAGCCTATGTCCCACGGGCCAAATGTAGCCGTCGGAGTCAGCTGGCCCGCGACGGCAGACCAAATTATGTAAAAATAAGCAAAGTGACACATTTATATATCACTTATGTGACTCGCCGTATGTTCCCAGATCACTTAAATGGTTCACGGTATATTTACAAATTATTCGAGCGGCCGGCGGCACAGTTCCAGACCACTTAAGTGGCCCGCGGTGCTTGTCCATGTCACTTGTCCGGCACGGCACAGTCCCAGGTCACTCAAACGGCCCGCGGCACAGTTCGAGATCATCTAAGTTATCCGCGGCACGCTTCCAGATCACACCACTTCCAGTGGTGCGGCACATTTATAGATCACTTTAAGTGACCTGCGGCACATTTACAGACAACTAAAGTGGCCTGTGTTATTCCAGGTCACTTAAGTAGCCCGCGACACATTTTCAAACCAATGAAGTGGCCCCTCACTCTCCTAAAGGTTGAGCAACTTTGGTCTCCACGGCTGTTTCTCAACCGCCGGACCGCTGTCCTGTACCGGGTCCTGACATCAGTCAAACCGGACCGCGAGAGGTCCTCCGTTTCATTTTTACCCATTTATTTCCCAATAGTCTACCCTACACGGCGCAGCTCTTGCCTCCCAAGAGTAAGGACACAATTCCGGCGACACAGCTCCGGGTCACTCATGCTGCCCGCGGCCCGTTTACAAATCACTTAAGTAACCCGCGGCGCTGTTGCGGATCACTTAATTAGGTGTCCCGCGACGCGTTTTTTTAAATGAAAAGTGGCCCACACTCTTCTTCCTAAAGGTTGAACAAACACCCTTGTTGTAAAGATCATAGTTGCGTTTAGTTAGTTTAGTGTACTATATATGTTATATAAAAATTCATATACAGTCGAATCCCGTCATAACGGACGCCAAGAGACCGGAGGAATCACTTCGTTAAAACAAAATTCCGTTATAAAAGAATTCCATATTACCTGGCATTGTTCCTATGTAAACTTAGTCGGGGTACTAAAAAAGTGTTCGTTAAAACGAGATTCTCGCTATATCGGTATTCGTTAAAACGGGATTCGACTGTATTCCCAGATGGGACCTTTTCCGCATGGCCGAAGGCACCCCAGCACGTGCCAAAACCCAATCGTCCGTCGGTGGCCCTCCAAGAGACCATCTAACAATAACGTATACATAAGAGAGAGCAGGACATGCTAAACCCAAGGCAGCTGCTATTTCACAGATGATCTTTATATTCCATATCTTTTCTCTCTTTTTTTTGCTTCATCATGGATCTTGTATCGAGAACAAGATCCGATAATAAATATGACAGGCGGCATGTGGTCCGTCGGTCGTCACCGCCTCAATAATAATACATACAAGGAAAAGAAAAAGCCAGAGGTCGAGTGCTCAGTAAACAGAGCCACGCGCCGAACGCGCGCGCTCGCGTGCACATGTGCGTTTCAACCCCCTCCCCCCCACCCCCACACACTTCTCGTAGTAGTAGTAGTAAGATCACATCACAATATAGTACACACACATGCACATGAAAGAAGAGTTCGTCCAAGGAGGGCAGTGGTGGATCTAGGACCCTCCTTTTCTTCATCCTTCAATGGTTGGAGATTGGGGGTGCTGTGGTGGTGTAGAACCACCCCAAGATAAGTCCACCAGCTGTTCCTTATGAGCACGAGACAGTGAAATTTATCTTATTTTTTCCAGGTTTTCTTGGATATCTATTTACGAAGATATAAGTAAGCTCCATCACCTGTTGATGTAAAACTTCCAGAAATAGATTCCCGTGGGGGCGAGATGAATGTTGAGATGCCCCCCCCCCCTCCGGAGCAACCCTAATAAACTAACTATCCCATCTGCCCTTGATGCGTAAACACCCACTCTACTAGTCCAGATTGGCAGTGTGTTTCCGGGGCAAAAAATTCTTGTATCTTTGTGTGTTTGGAAGGGTTCCTAGGCCAGGGTTTCTCACGAATTATGCTTTATGGTAAATTTGCAGTTCAATTTAGAATATATTCGAAATTCGTTGGATTTCATTGGTTTTATATAAGTAGAGCTTGTTAGAGAGCTTAAAAATATTAAGAGCTTCTAGAGAGCTCGAACCTCAGATAAACTAGAGAAAATTAGATTTATTACGTCCTCACTCCTTCCCCCTTCCGGGCTGGACCCATGATAACACACTGATTCACACACGGTGACACGAGTTAGAGATATATAAATTTCGTAGGTAAAAGAAATCCAAATTTTGCTATCTTAAAGCTTTACTTAGACTTCAGCTCTTTTAAAGCTCTATTTAGACATCAGCTCTCTTAAAGCTTCTCAAAGTTTCAGCTTTCTAGAAGCTTTTCCAAACGTTCGGCTCTTTAAAATTCTGTACTTTGTTTTCACCTCCCTAAAAGCTCCACAAATTTGACATTTGTAGAAGTTATACAAAGTTTGGGATTTCTAGAAGCTACACAAAGCTGAAAAGCTATATTCAGATTTCTAAAGTGTGTGTGGAAGCATGTGAATGACTAAAAGAGTGACCTAGAGAACAGTGAGCGAGCTAAAGCGTGTGGAAACATGTGAACCACCAAAAATACCTACGGAACAAGGAACCAAATCAGTGAGCGACCAAAAGAATGACCTAGAGCGTGTGTAAGAATTTGAATTACCAAAAGCGTGACCTAGAGAGTGTGTGTGAGCATGGGAGTGACCAAAAAAGGTTCGCAAGCATGTAAGTGACCAAAAGAGTGACCAAGAGATGCAGGCGTATGAGCTGTATACACGGGAGATGAGTGGACAACGAGTTAGGATGTAGAATGGGCAGCAAAATTCGTGCAGCCCACACAGCTTCTGCTGTGTCACCCCTCCTAAAACACCCATCATGGCTTTTCTCCATCATATTTTTCACCCGTGGCCCCCTCCCCAGAATGGCTGAGGACTACGGGCAGGGGGCTATTTTGCCCCAGGTTGAGAATCATTGTATTCATTTCACTTCAAAGCTTCATTTCTTCATGTTAATTTTTTTACAGCTCTCTGAGTTCCCCCTCTCATGTCCACCCTCTTACTTGATTTTCATCCGTTGCGCCCCCCCCCCCCCCGTATGACACCAGGTTGAGAATCGTTCCCTTAAAAGATCCATATCTTCAGAATTAAAATCCATGTCTGCATTTTTTTTCACCACTGTATGTGCCCCCAAAACACGCATCATGGCTCCCCCATCTTGATTTTCACCAGTAGCCAGTGCCGTCTTAACACATGGACTCAACTAGTCACGGCCTGAGGGGGTCTCAAGTGAGTAGGGGGGCCTCATGATAATAAGGTTTGATGCTATGATTTTCAAGAGAAAACATTGAAATTTATAAGCAGGTACATTAAGCTAATTAGGGGGAGGGTCCCATGCAGTGGCGTATTTACAGGTTCGCTTAGTGGCCCAGGGTGGTAAGTTCAGAGATGCGGCAAATTTGAGAAATGAGTGGCAAGGAAATAAGTTAAATGGGAGAAGGGGGGGCAGCAAAATTTATGTATTTATATACCCCCTCCCCTCAATAAATCCGCATCTGCCCAGACATGTAGGGACTAGATCTGTGAGTGGTCTAGGGAGTTTGTAAGCACGTGAGTGACCAAGTATGTGAATGACCAAAAGAATGACCTACAGAGATTCTAGAGCACGTGTAAATGTTATAAATAAAAGATTGGCCCATAAAAAGCAAGGAGCCAATGAGGTAGATCAGTGAGCAGCCAAAAGAATGACCTAAAGCAAGCATGTGAGTGACCAAAACAATGCGCAAGCATATGAGTGACCAAAACAATGCGCAAGCATATGAGTGACCAAAACAATGCGCAAGCATGTCAAGACCAATAAAGGTGACAGAGTTTGTGAGAATGGGAATGACCAAAAGAGTGACTTGAGACACGGGTGCACTTGCAGAAGCGGGAGAGAGGCTAATTGCACAGGGTGGTGAATTCGAGGAAAGAGTAATCAAGAAAATTAGACTACAATATGATAGAGGAAAACGGCAAAATTCATATAGTGCGCAGGCAGCAAAACCATAAATGCGCCTCTGGGGGCCCGTGGTGCTGTTAAAACGGACCTGCCCGTGGCCCCAAAGAATATCTCAGTGCCTCGTGGGGGCCATATTGTCCCAAGGTTGTCAACCACTGCCTTACACTTTGCACATTCTCAATGCCAAGTGCAAATCGGAAAATCGATACCATCACTATTTTTTTTTTTTAAATAGTTCATTCACAGAATCATTTTTTTCGCACATTTCGAATCCAACCTGATATTTTCTAAGATCCTACGTAGAGAAAAACCGGGGTGGGGGGTGAGGAGCAGAAAAGGGAACAGCCCTAACAGCCGGCTGTTTCTTATCCCGAATTTTCAGTGGTGGGGGGACTCCAATGCAAGCCCGAAAAAATCACGGAAGCATAGGGCCGAATTGGCTGGCGCAGGTAAAAACCCATGGATGTTAGGAACATGACCAGCTGCTTTTTGGTTCTTTCTCTTTCTTACCTTTAAACCCCCCAATGTACAACACCGCCAAACACCTGGACGGCTCCAAACTTGGAAGATGTTGCCTAAAGTAGTACGAGTGATGGTGGTGTTTTCTTTGCTCTCTCTCGTACTACATAACGCGTTTTGATCGTCTCGGGGGGTGCGGGGCGGGGAGGCCCCCAGAGAGTCCAATATACGCACGCGCTTCTTTTCTAATGACTTCTTCAGTGCTGCCTCCCCCCCCCCGTCCTTATATCAAGGAGATAGCGGCAGCAGAAGCAAGCAAGACAGTTGTGTATATGTTATTGATAAGGCAGATGCAACACTTGTGACGAATGTCAATGATCCTGGGTCAAAGAGAGGGATGTATATATATATATATAGGTATCAGTATATATATATGAACCTATGTATGATGCTTCTATAGCCCCCCCCCCCCCGATGATTCCATATCTTTAAATAAGCCCTGGGCCGCGTGTCCAGGAAGCATCATTTTTTTCCTTGAGAGAGATAAGAAATAAATAAACTCTACAGCTGGTTCATTTTTTTGCTGAATAAACCATGAACGCGTGGCAGACGCGTGGCATGCTTTAATTACGTGTGTGTGGATTGGATAGTCGTAATTAATGGCGTGGATGTAGTCAGTCAGTAGCATCCGCTCCTGAGGATTAATGTGGATTTTGAGTTGAAACTTATGGTGATTTTTTTTTTTTTAATTTAATTTTGAAATTTTTTAAAAAGACCGGTGGAATCTACAAAAACTGACGTGAAGAGATGGTCAAACTGAAGTGTACCGATATTCGTGGACACCTCTCATAATTCAGTGGAGACTAGAGGTGTATTCATGGTTTTTCCGCCTGCGGGCCACATTGGGGGGCTACATGCTTGCACGGTTTTGGTCACTCACATGCTTGCACACTGTTTTGGTCACTCACATGCTTGCACATTGTTTTGGTCACTCACGTGCTTGCACATTGTTTTGGTCACTCACGTGCTTGCACATTGTTTTGGTCACTCACGTGCTTGCACATTGTTTTGGTCACTCACATGCTTGCACATTGTTTTGGTCACTCACGTGCTTGCACTGTTTTGGTCACTCACGTGCTTGCACTGTTTTGGTCACTCACATGCTTGCACATTGTTTTGGTCACTCACATGCTTGCACTGTTTTGGTCACTCACATGCTTGCACATTGTTTTGGTCACTTACATGCTTGCACTGTTTTAGTCACTCACATGCTAGCACATTTTCTTGGTCATTCTTTGATTGCTCACTGTCATGACTCCCTTGCTGAATCACTCTTTGAATTACTCACTGATATGGTTCCTTGCTGGGTCACTCTTTTGATCATTTACACCAGTGTTTCCCGAAGTGGGCGATGGAACCATCCTGGGGGGGGGGGGGGCGATAGAAGCTATGAGTTAACCCATAGGATCCTATGGGTTCACTTGAGTCGGGAGCGATGAGAGAAAAAAAAATTCCGAAGGAGTGGGCGATGCAACAAAAAGTTTGAGAAACTGTGATTTACACCTTTACACATGCTCTCTAGGTCATTCTTTTGGTCATTCGCATTATTTCACACTCTCTAGGTCACTCTTTTGGTCATTCACATGCTTGCACCCACTCTAGGTAACGCACAGGACTTGGTCCCTCATTCTGTAGGTCATTCTTTTGGTCATTAACATGCTTGCTTACGCTCCAAGTCACTTTTCTAATCACTCACTGATCTAATCCCTGGTTGTCTGGGCAGAGGTGGATTTATTGAGAGTTATACATATATATATATATATATATATATATATATATATATATATATATATATATATATATATATATATATATATATATATATATATACAAATTTTGCCGCCTTTCTTCCATTCTACCAATTTTCTTGGTCAATCATTCCTCAAATTTGCCGTTTCTCTGAACTTGCCCCCCCCCCCCCATGAATACGCCACTGGATTTGTGGCTTGTGTGTTATTCAAATTTTTCTCACTTTTGTTCCGTTCTAATTTGATGTTTTTGAACATGAATTGCTTAAATCTGCTGCCTCTCCGCATATTCGCTCCCCCCCCCCCCACCGCCCGCTTAGCATCCCCCCTGTGGTAGAGGTACATGGATCGGGTCCTCTTACACTAGATGTTCAACCTTTAGGATTGATTGCGGGCTACTTTGATTTGAAGACGTGTCGCGGGCCATTTAATTAAGTGATCTGGAATAATGTCGCAGGTTAGGTGATCTGGAACTGTTCCTCGGTGCTCTATAAATACGCCGCTGTGATCAGTAATTATGCCGTTGATCACTCAAGTGATCTGGGAATGTACGGCGGGCTGTTCGAGAGTGATATATGACTCTGTCGCGTTGATCTGTGTATATGCCGTCGCCGCAGGCCGCTTACGTGATCTGGAATATGTCACGGACTATTCAAGTGATAAGGAACTGCGTCGTGGGTCATTTAAGTGATCTGAAAATGTCCCGATTTTCAAAATTAGGTCTTGAAGCAAATTAGGTTTTTACAAAATTAGGTCTGAACTCTCGGGCCACATCAGATGTCTCCGACCCGCGTGGCATGGGTTGAGAATGTATGGATGCAACCTTTGCAGGTTTCCTTACGTTGATTTTGTAATAAACTTTAATTTTAAAAAAGAAAAATTTCTACCTGGTAGTTTTCTTCTTCTACTTGAGTTGCAACTTCCTGAAGCTCCACGAAATTCTAGCTTTCGGAGATGCTAGAGACGCCGACATGAAAAAAGACGTTGGGAGAGGGGGGAGGAGCTGAAAGTTGCCGCGGTCCAGTATATACGAGATTGGAACGCCTACGCAGGAGGAGGAGGGAGGGGTGCGTTGCTTTGCGTATTCATTAATTATTGGCGGGCTCTACAATCTCGCAAAATTTATTGTGGGAGACGGGGCTCAAATCGATTCAGCCTGCAGGTTCTGATGCCTGTTCTAGATGTTTTATTTACTTTCCAGCTCCCTTAAAGCTCTACTTCGACTTCAGCTCTCTTGAAGCTCTACTTATACTTCAGCTCTCTTAAAGCTCTACTTGGTCTTCAGCTCTTGAAGCTCTATTTGGACACCAGCTCTCTTAAAGCTTCTTAAAGTTTCAGCTTTATAGAAGCCTTTCCTAGTTTTTGGCTCTTTAAAATTCTGTACTTTGATTTCAACTTCCTAAAAGTTCCACAAATTTTACATTTGCAGAAGCTATACAAAGGTTGGAATTTCTAGAAGCTACACAAAGCTGAAAAGCTATATTCAGATTTTAGCTCTCTAAAACCTATGATCTTCCTCTCTCTAAAAGCTTCATAAAGTTTGAGCAGAAGTTCTTCCTATTTTTCAGCTCTCCAAAAAAGCTCTTCCTATTTTTCAGCTCTCCAAAAAAGCTCTTCCTATTTTTCAGCTCTCTAAAAGCTTTACATAGATTTCAACTCTCTAAAAGCTTTACATAGATTTCAGCTCTCTAAAAAAAGCTTTACATACATTTCAGCTCTCTAAAAGCTTTACATATATTTCAGCTCTCTAAAAGATTTACAAAGATTTCAGCTCTCTAAAAGCTTTACATAGATTTCAGCTCTCTAAAAGCTTTACATAGATTTCAGCTCTCTAAAAGCTTTACATAGATTTCAGCTCTCTAAAAGCTTTACATAGATTTCAGCTCTCTAAAAGCTTTACATAGACTTCTCCTTTCCAAAAATTTCTCAATGTTATAGCTTTTCAGTAGTTATACAAAATTTGAGCTTTCTAGAAGCACTTCCTAGTTTTCAACTCTCTTAAAGATCTATTTGGTCTTTTTAGCTGTCTAAACTGCTCTACTAAGTTGTCAGTGTTCTTTAAAATGCTCTACCTGGAATTCAGCTCTTCAGATGCTGATTAAGCTTTCTAGAAGCTAGCTGATTTTCATATAATAAAAAAAATTAAACATGAGTTGTTCAATGTTATGTTGATCAAACTCAGCATTCCAGGTTCACTTATGTGAAAAGGCAGCCAATTTCTGGGGGCCCTGAAAATTTTTGCACCCTGGGCACGTTTCCCGTTGGCCCATGTCAGAAACAAGCCTGATCATGGCTCCCCTTCCACTTGATAAGCACCCGTGCAATGCCCTTCGAGTATATCTCAAGGCTACAAGGAAGCCAGGTGGTCCTAGATTGAGAACCACTGTTGCATTGATTTACATTTGGGAGAATGCAGGTTTCATCAGTTTTTAAACGTGCCGCAGACCACTTAGATGATTTATAAATGTGCAACGAGATCACTAAAATGTGCTGGAATTGTGCCACAAGGTCACTAAAATGTTCTGAAATTGTGCCGCGGTTACTTAAGTGCCCTGGAATTCTGCCACGGGTCAATCGAGTCGTCTTTAAATATGCCGCATGTCAATTAAGTGATTTAAAAATGTGCTGCGAGCCACACATATCATGTGAAAATGTGCCGTGGACCGCTTGAGTGGAACTGCAGTTCTGGCCACTTAAATGCTCTGGAACTATGTCACGGGTCATTTAAGTGGGCCGCGGCTCACTTAAGTGTTCTGTGAATGTGAAATTAATTAGTCTGAAATTGTGGCACTCAAAAAAAATCTGTAAATATGCCGCAGGTCACTTAAGTGGTATGGAACTGTGCTCTGCTTATTTCATTTTTACAAAATTTGATGTGAGGTCGAAGGGCCCCTTCAGATGACTCCGAGGGCCACGTTTGGCCCTAGGGCCATGGGTTAAGCATGTATGGCGCATGACTTTGCTTTGAGCTCTGCAACTAAAGACAAACATGCGACAGTATGATACGCGCTCATCGAATAAGAAAGGATACTTCGCTATACCCAGCTCAGTTCAGCTGATCACTCGGACTCAGCCCTTCCCATGACCGGATCCGGTTCCGTCCTCAAACGAACTTGACTTCTAAGTTATTTTTTTATATATGTATACTTTAGACACGCGCTCACACAAGACCCTATGCATATATGCATAAAAACCGGAGCCATGCGCTCACGATTTAATTCTCGACTCTTCACAGGCCCTTATTATTATACCTAGTAAGAGTGTGTGTGTATCGGCATCCGCTCATATTTCTCTACAACAAGGATTTGAATTCACATAAACGCAATAAATTACATTTTATTGCTTTCGTCACACAATGAGATGATGTTAAGGAGTTTTTGGGGGGAGGGCTCCCAAGGAAGATGATGGCACCCCCCCCCCCTCCCGTCTCAATCTCCGCCACCCGGACAATGTACGGTGTGTATAAAAAAATGTCTTTCCTTCTAAACTAAAAATGGGCTTGTAGTGGAATAAATAAAGGAAATAGGTTCCTTTTAATATGACTTTGGGAGGGGGGGAAGGCAATAGTTCGATGAGGAAATTGTACGATAGAGATTGGGGGGGGGGGGGGAGGTCCCAGAGAAGACGTGATGAAGTGTTGATCCTTGCGCACGCCTTCTTACATCTCCCTCCAGGTGCCTTAAACGCGTACACATAGTCCGTGGATGTACATCTGTCAGGGTACCTGATCGACTTAAGGAGAAGACGCTAAAACCTGAAGTACAAACACACATTACAACAGAGGAAAGTCCCTCATTCTCTCTCTCTCCCTTCTTATCATCCATCCATCCTCGTACGTACTTCCTCAGGTACTCACGGACATAGTACAGGAAGAACGAGCGAGAGAAGTGCACGTACTGTGCGTATACACTGTGCAAGGCAGGGCTCGTCCGGGCCTTTTTCATCAACGCTCTCTCACTATTTTTTTGCGTACCTATGGGCACGACAGGAAGTCCGATGCCATACGGTGCCTAGGCCTTTTGTGTGTCCTTAATTAAGGAGCGGGGGGAGGGAGGGTACGCTATTGACTAGGGCCGGGGGGATAAGATGGAAATAGGCACGGGTCCCAAGGGCCGATTCATCTTCTTAAGAATCTTCTAAAGACGACTAAACAATAGGTAACATCCTTTCTTCGGGCTTTATTATGAATTGTTGTTTATGGGAGACGTCTTTTGCGCATGCGCTGAATTAATTCCTCATAAATTGACGATTTTTGTGAAAATCTTTTTCCTGAAAGCTTTTTTTATGGAAATCCGGCTCTTGTGGGTTCCCGATTCTTCTAAAGATTACCGATTCTAATACGGGTTCGATTCCATTCAAGGTATTAAATTTTATAATTGAAAATGTTCCCGATAAATTAATTATTGAAAAAATCATTGATTTCATTGATTCATGTAAATTAGGTGTGATCATACACGTGGCCCTCGAAGCTGTTTCTAGTGTTCTAGTGGCCCTCCGATGAAAAGTCTCGCATAGAATGTGTAGAAATGCTTGAAAGCTTTCACAACTAATGAGGAAAATAATTTCATAATTTATGAGAAATAATTTCAGCACTAATGGGAAAATAATTTCATAATTTATGAGAAATACTTTCAGCATTAATGGAAAAATAATTTCATAATTTATTAGAAATAATTTCAGCATTAATGGAAAAGTAATTTCAGAATTTATGGAAATAATTTCAGCATTAATGGAAAAATAATTTCATAATTCATGAGAAATAATTTCAGCATTAATGGAAAAATAATTTCAAAATTATTGGTCCAAAATAATTTCAAAATTATTGATCCAAAATAATTTCAAAATTATTGATCCAAAATAATTTCAAAATTATTGATCCAAAATAATTTCAAAATTATTAAGACATGATTTTAGAATTATTGAGAGAAATGATTTTAAATTATTGAGAGAAATTATTTCATAATTATTGAGAGAAATTATTTCATAATTATTGAGAGAAATTATTTCATAATTATTGAGAGAAATTATTTCATAATTATTGGAAGAAGCACTTTCACAATTGATGAAAATAATTTTCAGAGTTAATGAAAAATACTTCCACACTTATTGAAAGAAATGTTATCAAAATAAATGAAAAATATTTCCGGAATTACTGAAAGAAATATTTTCAGACTTGAAATGGATTCATATTTAATGAAAAAATAATTTTAGAATCTCTCAATGAGAAATTCATATTCAATGAAAAAAATACTTCCAGAGTTATTGAAAAATTGTTTCCGAATTAATGAAAAATAGTTTCCGAATTAATGAAAAATAGTTTCCGAATTAATAAAATATATTTCCGGAATTACGGAAAGAAGTATTTGGCATCTGACTTAAAGTGGATTCATATTTAATAAAAAAAAACTCAGAATTAATGAAAAGTTAAAATCATTTTAGAATCTCTCAATGAAAAATTCATATTCAATGAAACAATAATTTTAGAATCTTTCAATGAAAAATATATATACTTCCAGAATTATTAAAAAATAACTTCCGAATTAATGAAAAATAGTTTCAGAATTAATGAAAAATAGTTTCAGAATTAATGAAAAATAGTTTCAGAATTAATGAAAAATAGTTTCAGAATTAATGAAAAATATTTTCAGAATTAATGAAAAATAGTTTCAGAACTAATGAAAAATTTATATTTAATGAAAAAATAATTTTAGAATCTCTCGAGATGAAAAATTTCGTATTGAAAGAAAAAAAAATTCATTGCAATTTGTAATTCCTAAATTTTCATCGCAATTTCTTTGCAAAACAATAAATTTTGAAATCAATTTACTTAATTCTATCATTAAATTTCCCTTGAAAATAACAAATTTCAAAAGAAAAACAATTATTTACATAACCTTTCATTTCTTAATTTCTCTGCAAAAATAGTTTATAAAAAAAATGTATACGTATTTGTCCTATTTCATTTTTTTTCCTTTAGTTTCTTTGAAAACCATCAATTTCAGGGAAAAAAACTTATTTCATTTTTATAACTTTCTTTAAAACATATATTTTTTTTCTTTAATCATCAAATTTTACTAGCCATTAACTTTTTAAAAAGTAATTTAACTTTATTGTTAAATTCCTATGACAAATTATTATTCCTACACAAACATATATCACAACTTAAATTTCATATTATGAATTTTTTTTTTAAATTATTTTCACAGCTCCCGGTTGGACCCTTTCTTAACCCCATCCACCCACTTGATTTTGATCAGTGTGGCCCTCTTTAGAGTATCCTAAGATTACAAGAGAGGGGAGGGTGCATAGTCTTTGATTGAGAACTGTTGGATATATGTTACGGTAAATGTAATAAATCGGTTATTACGCATGCTTACAAATCGTCTTTTTTAACTTCGATAATTTTATCACTTTTAACGGACATTATGCATAGTACCCAAGTGTCGTTGGTGAATTTGACAAAAATAAAAAAAATTCCAAATGAGTCTAGTATGTGTGATGAATATAGTCGGACCTCTGATATAATGACAACAAATTTTACGATCGTTCCCCGATAAAATGACATATTATACGTCTGAATTATCATGTATGGTATACCATACAGTCAAATTCCGTTATAACGAATTCCAAGCGACAGGAGAAATCGCTTTGTTATAACGAAATTTCGTTATAAAGGAATTCCAGATTTTTTGCACTGTACCTATGTAAACCTTTCTGGGGCATTAGAAAAGTGTTCGTTAAAACGAGATTTTTTCACCATAACGGGGTATTCGTTAAAACGGGATTCGACTGTAGTACGATTTATCGACCCGACTCTTGGGTATTATCCATAATCGCCGGCAAAAGTGATTAATTTGGGAGGGGGGGGAGAGAGAGAGAGAGTGTGTGTGGGTGACAGATAAAAAGAGCAAGCCAAACAACCCGAGCCCCCCCCCCCCCTTCCTATCAAGTATTGAGGACTGGGGAGCAAGACAACCAAAATGATACTCGCGTTCCCCGATCAGATTGATATTCCGCACGCTCAGTTCTCTCCAGAGTGGCCCAACCCCAAAACAGTAGAGGGCTTACGTTCCCCCGGGACAGAGCCCTGGCCAACAGTTCTGGGCAGAGGCGTACGCAGTGGAGTGCTCAGGGAAGCCCGTGTGCCCCCCCCCCCGCCAAGCTGACCAAAAATTAGTAAAAAAATTCAATATTTCGATGAAAAAATTGAAATATCGAAAGAAAATGCCCTTCATGGGCTATGTCAGTTTATATATGTTTATGTATGTTAATTTAAAGGATTTTTAAAGGTTGGTAACTCAAAATTTCTCGTGAAGAAAATTTTTGTGCCCCCCCCCCAAGCCTTTTGTGTCCCCTCCAAAAGTGGATCCTGCGTATGGCCCCGAGTCCCCCAGATAATTCTCAACATTTTAGTATTTTCACCGTATAAATTCACTACAAAGGGGCCCGTCAAAGATCCCAGCCTAGGGACCCTGTGACAGGAGGAAGCCATGGGGGGGGGGCCATATGGTCCCAGATTGAGAGAGTCACTGTTCATTACTATTTCCACTTGAAATCTTCATTTCTTCATGTCTAAATTTTTTTTTCACAGCCCGCTGTGGCCCTTAACCACCTGTCATGTCCACCCTTATATGTTCTTGACTTCTATCCGTGGCCCCTTTAGGATATCCCAGGACCACTAGGGGAGAGACACGGCCATTAGTTAAGAGCCACTGGTTAAATCGAAGATGTTTTTTGCGGCTCTTATAAATATTTAAAATTCCTATCAAAAACGACGTAATATGTGAAATCGATCGATTCACACACATGTGTTTTCTGTATACGAATCCCATTTTCACACAACAGGCAGATGATGATTAGAAACGAGAACGTAGGGCTATTTTTTTTATTATTATTATTCCATGTGGGAAACCTGTATTTGCTCAGAAAAAGAGAGAAGCGCAGGGCTAGCAGCTGCCACACAGCGGAAGAAACCTGCATTGGATTTCGTAAAAAAAAAAAGTTATTAGAGGGGTTGAGAGAGAGAAGAAATGAGGCACACACACCATGTGCCCGCCGGTGTGCCTTGCAAAGAGAACACACTCACTAAATCTTCAAACACCCGGTGTTTTTTTCTCCCGAAGGAGAACACCGGGCTTTTATTTCGCGAACAGCCGGCCACAATTTTATGCAAAGTGCTCAAAACAACCTGAGCAAGTTCCTATTGGAATCCAAGTAATGTTCACACGCGGGCAGGTTCTCGTCATTATTCTGCATACTATTATTATATCAAAAACACTCATTGTCAGCGAAGATAATTATGAAATTATGTGTTTTTGTCACAGTGACTTAAAAAGTCTCACATAAAAATCTATTCATTTTCCCAATTATTAATAAATTATAATAATATCGTATATCAATACTTTTTGAAATTATTAAGGTCTTCACATAATTGACGAGTTTCATTTTATTTTCCTGGAAGAATTGTTTTTAAAAATTATGAACCAACAATTGACCATACGAAAATAATGGCTGTGTTGTTTAAAAAAATAGGGATGTTTTTACTACAATATATATATACTTTTCCTCAAAATTTATCTGATAATAATGTGTTTTTACAATGGTTTCCAATGATGTCTTTTGTTACTGATGATTGCGAAGAATTGGGAATATAGTCAAAATTTTGCGTTCTGGTTTCCGGACATTTGTAATATCTCCTGAAACTTTGCAAGTTGAAAAAAATTATGATATTGTAAGAAAAATATATAAAGGAAATTTGTTTCATTTATTAATTTTTATTTACTTTTTTTACTTCACTGTTGAAAACAATTGTTTGATGCATAGTAATTCTTAGTGAACATGAAAAAGAACATCTAAATAATCTGAAAATTTATTTTAAAATCTAAAAGATGATTAAAAAGTTCTATAAAATCTAAAAAAAATTACAAAAATGAAAAATCTATAAATTTATAAAAAAAAAGAAGAAATATCTGTAAATTTATTTAAAAAAATCTATAAATTAAAAAAAATAAATCTAGAAATTTGTAAAAAGAAAATAAATCTATAATTTATTTTAAAAAATTATTTAATTTATTATTTAATTTAATTATTTTATTTAAAATTATTTAAATAAAGTAAAACTTGAAAAGTGAAGTAAATCTAGAAATTTATAATAAAAAAAGGTAAATCTGTAAGTTGATAAAAAAAAGCAAATCTAAAAAATTTATATTAAAAAAACAATCAGTCTAGAAACTTATTTAAAAATAAGAACAAAAAATAAAATCTGGAAATTAATTTTCAAAACATGTGTTCAAAAATGTTTTCAAAAAATGAAAAAAAATATATATTTAGAAATTTATTTGAAAAATAAAAAAAAATAATCTGGAAACTTATTTAAAAGTAAAAAAAAAAATTCTAGAAATTTATAAAAAATAAATCTAAAAATTAAAATAAAAATGTAATCCAGAAATTTGTTTGAAGAAATAATAATAGCAATCAATGGAAATTCATTAAAAAAAAAATTTAGACATTTATTTTAAAATATAAAAAAGATGGAAAAATCCCCTAGAAATTTATTTAAAAATTAAAAAATTAATGAAATAAATATAAATCTAGAAATTTCTTTAGCATAAAAAAATCAAAAAACTTGCAATCTTCGATCTATCAAAACATAGAAATCATATGAAGAAATCAACTGCCCAAAAAAACCCCAAAAAAATCATGGAGTTTACACTAAGTAAAAACCCTAATATATTAAAAAAATTAAGTATAAAGAAATTAAGTTCATTTAATAAATCAAAAACATAGAGATGATATTGCTAAACAAAATCCTAATATTTAAAAAATTTTGGACATTCTATATCTGATTTTTTATTTGACTAAAATTCTGGTAATTTGTGGAAGTAAAATATAAATTTATACTCGAAAAAACAAAAATCTGAAACTTTCAGTAAAAAGTAGGGCCGTAATAGGCTGGGGCAACCAGGACCCTGAGCCGAATAGGGGGGCCTCCAAAAAAATTCGCATTTATTTTACATAATAACAACCCTTTCGAGAAGGACCCCAAGGAAAAGTCTGACTAGAGGCCTCAAAAAGGCACACTACGGCCCAGGTTAAAAAGTGTAGAAAATCATCAATTGTACAAAAAAAAAAGACCTAAAAAAATACAGGGTGATTCAAAACTCAACGTTCATACTTTTAGGGGAGGTAGAAAACACAAAAACACCACAAAATAGAATCGCATAGGAATGTATCACTTTTTTTTGTGCATAACTGTGGATTTTAAGAACTTCGAGCACTTGTTGTGAAACTTAACGTGTGTACACGTACTGTCCTCGTGTAAAATATAATAAATAAAGATTTTTTCCACCCATTATTGGCTTGTCATTTCTACATCTTCGTTTATCCTCCAGCTGATCAGGTTTGGAGTCCGGTCATTCATTCCTATGTGAAATTCTGTTTCGTTTTCGTGTTTTCTACCTTCCCCTAAAAGTTTGTACGTGTGTTTTGAATCACCCTGTATATATAAAACTTCCACAAACACACCAAAATTTAAAAATATTTAATATTGTGTTAATTTTTTTTTCTTCTTAAACTGTAATAATTTCCGTTCGAATGTTTTTATTATTCAAATATAAAAAAAAAAAAATATGCTTTATATATCGATCGACCTGCCACATACATCCGGGACACCCCGGGTCGTACGCGAAAGACGGATCTGCGCTCCAGAATCACTTGCGACCAAATTCAATAGATAAAAGTCGACCATCATTTTTTTTTTTTTTTTTTGTTCAATGTAAAATTTCTCATTCAAGTTTAAATCGACCATTTTTTTTGTTGTTGGTGTAAAAGAAGAAGAGAAAGAGGGAACAGCTGGCGCGCACGACACGTGCCTCGCGCCGATTTTTAAGGTGGGGACGGACTTCTTATGTATTGGGGGGGGGGGAAGGAATATGTAAGGAAAAAGTATGAATGGGAACTTTTTAAAGAAAAGAAAGAACCGGGGGAGGTCGAAAGTTTTGAACCCTTGCCACGTGACTCGAAGCAATGACCAATCACAGCCACGGGAAGTGACAAGTGGCGCGTGGGTACCATCATACTACCAAGGTGTTTGTTCACCTACTTACAACAATTCCATATACCAGCGTTTCTCAACCCATGGTCCGCGACGGTGGGCACAGGTGGCCCGCAGAGGCGGACTTGATAATTTAATTCTCACCGAACGAGAAATTGTTCGACGTTGTAATTGATGTTAGTAATACCCATATAGTTCAATTAAAAATGTACCTTCATACATGATCGAGAAAAATGCGGGAAATTGCGATCATAAACACGGGATGTCACAAAACTTTGCCAAAAAATTCAATTTATTGCTTTAAATTTAATTTTTTAATTCCTTCTACAATCACGGAAGGGTGGAAAAATAAAGAGCTGCTACAAATCACAGTTAAGCATAATGTATCTATTTTTTAATCGTAATGTAATCTATTTTTTGCCGTAATTATCATAATATAATTTATATACTGTATTATGAAACACTAAGTATTCACGAGACTTTAGTAAACATTACAAATTCAAATAAAAGCATCGTTTGAAAACGAAACAAATGTATAAAAAAAACAAAATCGGAACAACAAAAATTACAGGAATGTCCCGTAATACGGGACACAATTGGTCCGTGAAATTATTTCAGGCATTTTACTGGTACTTGGATTCAGAAAGGTTGAAAAACGCTGCCCTAAAAACACAAAGAGATAAATAATTTCTATTATCTAGCTGCGACCAATTGAAGACTTCTAAATTAAATATATTTTTGAACTTATGTCACAATATTAGAATATAAAGCTTTTTACTACATTAGGATGTTTCAGTCTGAAGTTCCAAACTTTTTGTGTTAATCTACCCCGTGTATTAATTTAACCGATCTCGGCGCGTCTCTTTCAAAGAAGTTATTAAGGTTCTAGAAGTTTCAGAAATTTGTCATGATTTATAAATTTAATGATTTTTTTTTCTTCTATCTTTTCCCGTATTTAAAATTTTTCAAATACTTTTGAAAAAAAAAAAGAAGAAGAATCAGTATGTTTTCGATTTTTTAAATTATTCAAAAAAATTGAAACATTAAATTTTTAAAAAATAGTTTAAAACTATTGAATATTTTCAAGAAATTTACAAACAATTAAAAACAATTTCTATTTTTTTAAATAAGCTTAAAAAAATTTAAAAACGTTTACTTTTTTAAATCATTTTCAAATACGTTGAATTTTAAGTGATTAAAACTCTGATTTTAAGTAAAGTTTAAATATTCAAAATAGTTGAAAAATCGTGAAAAAATCCAAATATTGCAGATTTTACACGACTTTTATAAAATAAGAATATTTCTAATATATTCAAATATTTTTAACCCATTTTTGACTGACGTTGCATTTGTGAAATGCTTTGTTTAAATATTTTTTTTCAATTAATTTTCATACAAATTTTTGTATGAAACGCGAACATTTTTGGAAATTAAAAGGTCTAATGAGAGAGCGACTGCCATAGTATTTTTTTAAATACGTTTGCAAAGAAAAAAAATATTTTATGACTTTTCAGAAATTTTACCCTATATATAATTTTGGATCTAATTTTTTTTTCTTCATGACCATGAATAAAGTTTTTTAAAGTAGAAAAAAAAAAGTTTTTTTCTTAAATTTTTTTTTGCCACTTGTTACATGAGGTTTTTTCAAAATCATAATTACTCGTTATTTTAACTAAATAAAGTCAATTAATTTATATTAATAAAAAGTGATTAATTAAAAATTTGAATTAATGACAAAGAAAAACATGCTAAATTAATGTCCATTTTTTTTTAACTTCTCAAATATGTTATTTAAGTGACCAGATATCATATATAAAAAAATTGAGCAATTTGGTCATAAATTCGAAGGGCGGTCAAAAATATGGGTAGAATAAATAAAAATATTCAATTTTTAAAGTAATTTTTAAAAACCAGAACACTTTTCGTTTTTTAAAAAAGCCAAAATGCAGTTAATCCACTTTTTCAATAATTATATTAAAAATAGTTTAAAGAAATGCATAATTTTCATGCTTTTCAAATATTTCAAAAATATGCCTATTCTTTTAGGTTCATCTAATTAATTTTATATAATAATAATATATATATATATATATATATTGAATAAGATAATATTTTGTATAATTTCCAAAAATATTGT
Source organism: Pholcus phalangioides (assembly GCF_987345545.1). Lineage (NCBI taxonomy): Eukaryota > Metazoa > Arthropoda > Arachnida > Araneae > Pholcidae > Pholcus > Pholcus phalangioides. Next base: position 29,857,326 of record NW_028301603.1, on the reverse strand, counting down.
ATGCATTTGTGAATTTTCTGTATGAACCAAACATGCTGTAAAGGTAAATGTTGCTTTGCAGCTAAGTGGTTATTAGCACAGCAACCTCTTTTTCAACAGCTCTAAATGTTTGGGTCCGGTTAGTAATGGGGGAAGCATACGATTTCAGAATCAACTTGATACAGCGGACCCGTGGCCCTTGCAAGAAAGAGTTTGATAGGGATCTAGCCCTGAGACCCGGGGAGTAAATGCTTATACTTATTTTTATATCTTTATAAATTTGTTATGAAAATCACTTCGAGAAAGAAAATGATTCAATAAAAATTCTGTCCTGTTGCATGCAAATCTCGTATGCTCCGGAGGATTTAATCTTAAAATGGAATTGTTGTGACAAAAATTATCAGTTAGTTATTCAGAACAAAAATGCCTGCGGCTGCACATGGAATATAGGAATTAGCATCTCCATGTGGCAAAAATATGGTAACACTTCATATCACAAGTGTCTCTTCTTATTTTCTTTTGTCCCTCAAGAAGAGCCAAACAAATCTGATATGTAGAATAAACTTCCTGTGATTCTGTTTATATTAAACTGTCTTCTATAAAAGTTACTTCATCCGCCCTCTAATATAACATCTTGAGTTTTTCTTCAGCGAAAACTCACTTCGTATATGGGAGAATATGAATTATTTTTTATCTCTTCTCTTCCCTCGTATATGGATTTTATTTTGTGCAAAAAATTTTACGCTTTACCTAAAAAAAAAAAAGAGAAAAAAAGTGCCAGGATGTTGAAGAAGAAGAAGAAGCGGCACTCAAAAATCGTATATGTCCGCACCATCTGTGCATTTTGATTCGTTTTTTGGAGAAAATCTTGTTTCTCAGCGTTTTCATCAGGAAGTCAGGAAGGAAGCCTGAGGTGGAAAGGGAGGACCCCTCTCTCTCTCTCTCTCTCATAAGAAGACATGGGGTGGCCCTGGGAAATGAAGGAGGGCAGACAAGCCATAAACTTCTAACAAGTCTGAGGTCTCTCACGACTTCTTTTCAGAAGGAAAAAAAAAAAAAGAAACTGTGTGGAAAAGACGACATCTGCTGTGCTGCTGTTGCAGTCTTGTTCCCCTTGGTGGGAAGAAAGGGACCCTTTTTTTATTTTCCTAAGGATCTTCTCTTTGTTTCCTGATAAGTCCGAAAATTTTAGTCCTGGGAAATCTAGATACAGGAAACAATTCATTATTTTTTTATTTTTTTATTATTATTGTTATTCATATATGAGCTCAAATACGTATGCTATTAAAAATCTTGTTCATGCGTATAATGAAAAATTTTGAATAATTTGGGGGGGGGGGCCCTACGTCTGACTCGAGATCCTGGTCACGGGATCCTACCAGTAAAGACAAGCGTGTTCAACCTTCAGGAGAGTGAGGGCTACTTCACAAATTGATTTGAAGGCGTGTTGCGGGCAATTTAATTAAGTGATCTGAAAAAACGCCGCAGGTTACTTAGGTGTTCTGTGAATGTGCTGTGGATCCCTTGAGTGATCTGTAAATGTACCAAGGATCACTTAAATGACCCGCGACTTTATCCGTGAATGTGTGGCGGGTCGCTAGAGTGATCTAGAACTGTGCCGACGTGATCTGCAAATATGTCGCGGTTCACTCAAGTGATAAAGAACCGCACCACAGCGCTCACTCAAGTGATCTAAAAGCATGTCGCTTAGTTCATTTTTACAAAATTACGTTTGAGGTCAAGGACCGCACCAGATGTCTCCAAGGGCTACATCTGGCCCGCGGGCCATGAGTTGAGCATGTATGATGTTAAGACAACACTGAATAAGGAGAAACAGTCTCATAATAATAAACTATTCTCGTAATGGTGCTTTTTAAATGTTAGTAGTTGTTTCGTAAAGAAACATCAACAAAGCAATAGTAAAGAAATAGTAAAGAAACAAACAGAGAGAAATAGTTTCATAAATCATGCATGAGAAATATCCTCACCAATGGTGCTTTTTTTTTATCCAAAATAATTTTTTTTCAACAATGTTTTCATAAAGAATCATCCTGACCACTGGTTTTTTTAACGTCCAAAATAATTTAATTATTAAATAATCATATTAAGTATCATATAAATAAGCAATTCATGAAGAAAGAGTAACACCAATTGTTTCATAAAGAAAGAATAACAACAATGGTTTCATAAAGAAAGAGTAACAACAATGGTTTCATAAAGAAACATTCACAACAATGGTTTCATAAAGAAACATTCACAACAATGGTTTTTCATGAAGAAGCATTCACAACAATAGTTTCATTAAAAACAATCACAACAATGACTTCATAAAGAAACAACAGAAAAATAGTTCAAACAATTGTCTGACATAGATTATAAACAATGCTTTTCTAATACAATAAAAATTTTAAGCAATTTTTCTATTTGTTTGAAATTTATGGTGCCAAAATTTAAAAGAAAATATTTGAAAAAAAAAAATTAAAATTCAAGAGTTGAAAATTACAGAAAGAAATCAACGACACTTTTAGAGTAAATTGGAATTTTTTGAAATTCTACATTTAATAATAAATAAACTTAAAGAAAAGTGGAATTTTAATGGAAGGAATTTTAGCATTCTTCACTGTGCGAGGGAATTAATGAACTGAATTTTTATAATGTATTTTGTATTTTATTTAATAAAGTCTGAAAACTTTAATTTATTTAAACTTTTATTTTCTCGTGTAAAAAAATCTAGTAAAAAAAGCATTTCGTCCATTTTTTCCGTCGCCATTCATTTTCTCCCCATTGAAGAATAAAAAGAAAGGAAAAAAAGTTGAGTGCTCACCAGCGATTGGTTTGCGGCGCATCACGTGACTGTAGTACGTCTGTCCATATATGGTGCTCGATACGGGCAGGTGTGTGCCTTGAAGATGCTGCCCCCTACTGGCCAGAAATTGCAGCAGACCGTGGATATCTCGCGATACCTTTCTCCCCCCCCCCCCTCCTTCTTTTCAAAAAAATTTTTCTTTTCAGAAATTCAAGAAATTGGCTTCACAATTTTGGTTCAATTTTTTTCCTCAAAAATAAGAAAAGACACTAAAATTTCACAATGTTTTACAAAATTCTGAATGTTTCTACAAATTTCCAACTTCTATAAAAGATTTGAAAAAATTTAATCATTTTTACTTTTTTTTTGTAAAAACGGGAAAAATTCCAATTTTTGTAATCGAAAATCGCTTCTTCACAATGTTTAATTCAATTTATTAATGATAAATGAGAAATAGAATTAAAAATTTCAACAATGTTTAAAAAAAAATTGAATTTATGAATAATGTAAAAAAAATGAAAATTTCGGTATCATAATTTTAATTCAATTTATCCCTGGAAAATGAGAAAAGAGGTCATAATTCCACCAATGTTTAAAAACAATTTGAGTTCATTAAATAGTATAAAAAATAAAAGTTTAAAAAAAAAAACGAACTTTTCTAAATCATTAGGAAAAATTCAGTGAACATTATTGAAAAATAATAATTATTTATAGATACTGGTAAAAAAATTGGAAATATTTTAATTTTTTTTTAATTGAAGAGAAGCTTTGTAGAAAAAAAAATCTAAATTATGCGAAAAATGTTACTTCTTTTAAAATCTTCACAATTAAGAACGAACGAGTCAAATTAAAAGAGTATAATTCTGGAAAATTTTAAAAAACCGAGTGAAATTTTTACACTCTTTTATTTCTCTCTTATCTTCATAATATATAATATTTGTACTATTTACCATTAATTATTGCATTTTAAATTCTGACAGAATTTTATTGTAATAATTTTAACATATACAAACATTTTTATTCTAACAACTAGAATGGACTGGGACTGAAGTCCCCCTTGGTTTTTTCGTTTTCGTATGTGTGCGAATATTATTTTTTGTATATATTTGAATTAAATTAAATATTATATTATTATTGTAGTATATTATAATTTTTAATATTTTCAATTAATAATTTGCCTTAATTAATATATATTGAATTATTTTTTTAATATTTAATTAATGATACATTTAATTAAGTATAATATAATAAATAATAATAATAATAAGTAATGGCATGTAATATTATAGAAATAAATTATGTTAAAAAATAATCTAAAAATATTATTAAAAAAGTAAAAATTTATATGGAAATTTTGTTTTATTAAACAATCTCGAACTACATATTTTAATATTTTTTCTTAAATTGAAGAAAAGTTTTGCGAAAATATCTAAATTATTTTGAAAAACATTGTCTTTTATGGAATCTTTCTTAAGAACAAATGAATTCAAATTAATTATATAATGAGCACAATTCCGGACACTACCCGGAACAGGTTTTCCCATTTTTCCATATTCTTAATGGTAATGGTTCCATTTTCTCCCAAGATCTTTTCATTTCGCCGGAAGTCCCACAAACGGATCTAGTCTCAGAGGTGAAAAAAAATAAATTCTCAAGAAAACGAGGTCTCGATCCTTTAAGAAAATCCCCCCCCCCCCATATTCTCAAGAATGAAATTTTAAGGTTTAGTAGCGCCCCCCAATATATTTTTTTCTCATTGTTGATCAGAGAGAAAGAGAAGGAAATCACAATTCCTCCTCTTTCTCCCCCCCCCCACAAAAAAAAATCCCATTTCGTGCACCCCTCATAAAGTCGTCCAATGGATGACAGACAGAAAAAAGACGGAGGGAAGGGGGAAGGAGAAAGAGACAGCGCGCTTCCATCTCCGGCCGCCAGGCGGCGCTGCATTCAGACGAGCGAATAACAAAACCGGGCCGGCAGCTGCGACTGGTTTCAGTCTGTTGTTGTTGAACGTAGTGAGTGTGTGTGTCGATCACAGAGATGTTGCGGCTGCCGTCGTTGTTGGTGTGATGCTAGTCATCATCATCGCGTCCGCTCTCTTCGCCAATCGCTGTAGTACTACCGACACACACGGCAAAACGCCCGCCGCATGCCTCCAGTGGTGCTACTGTGTTACGCTGCTTCCTCCTATGCTACTTGGATTTACTGTGTAGTTGTCAGTGCAAACTTGTGCTCACAAACATTACGGATAATTTGATGATATCGAGTGATTCCAAACAGTTTTGGAGTACAACAATGTCACTTCGCCGGTGAAATTGGATTTTTTTTTTAATTTCTCATTGTTTACCTCCGATACGTCTTTGTTTCGAGTCTACTTGTCCTTTGTCTTGTTACGAGTACTGTTTCGTCATAGCATTGGATTTTAGTTGTTCTTCTCTATTAATTCGGGATCTCTTGTTAGACTACGGAGATGGGGTTCATAACCTCATCGCTCCTGTGTGCTCGGATTTTACTAATTATTCTTCTGTACGAAACGACCAAGGTAAGAACAATTTCTGAATTTTTAAACTATATAAATTTTTTAACATTTTAGTTTCTACAAGACCTCTCTCTCATATATGCGTTCTATACTTTATTTTAGATAATCTAGTGTCAAATTTCTCGTAATCTGACCTGGGGTTAAATTTCTCGTTGTCTTATGTAGAGTTACATTTTTCGTAGAAAAACCGTGCTAAATTGTTAGATATGAAAGAAAAATGTGAGCAAAATATATCAGGAAAGATATAAACATAAAAATGTTGGATATTTTCATCTTTTAAACGTACATAGATAAATATATGTTAATGGATTAGGTTTAGGACATAAGAATGTTTGAATCTTACAGTTGACAATAAGAAGAATCTTACAATTCTAAATAACATTTTCCATAATCTTCGGGTACGTTTAAGAACTTTCGGAAAATCTTCGTTCAAGAGTTCCGTTAATCATTATATCGAGATGAAGTTTCAGATGTAAAAAACATCTTTGCAACAATGACTTTCTGCGGGAAAAAACATCTTTGCAACAGTATTTTTTTTTATAATCTGCACATTCATCAAATGTCCATGTTCAAATTACTTCGTATCGGAATTTCGCCATTGATTTAGAGATTTTCATTACTAAGACATTTTATACATCTACGTGTGGTTAGTATATTTCTATGAAAGGAAAATATTTTTACACAATGAAAATTCTCTTACGACAATATTAATCTCTGGTTTCAATGCACTTTTCATAGTGCTAATATGATTAACGATTCGTATAACTCTTGTAACAATAAACGGAAAATAGTATTTCCCATGAATTTCGGGTACGTTGACGAACTTTCGAAAAATCTTCGTTCAAGAGCTCCGTTAATCATTCCATGAACAAAAAAAGTTTCACTTGAATGTTTCAGATGTAGAGAACATCTTTGCAACAGTAACTTTTTTTTTTGCGAAAAAAATCTTTGCAACAGTTACTTTTTACCGAACAAAGTATCTTTGAAACAATTGCGCTTTTTCTATAATTTATAAATTTATATCAGCTGTAAAATAAATGATCACTTGATACGGAAATGTTCAAATAACTTCAAATTGAAATATTCATGACATTTTAGACACATCTACTAGCGTATGCAGTGTGCATTTTTAGGGAGGGAAAGTATTTTTTATACAGCGAAAAGTCCTAATGACGATATCAATCTCTGATCTCAATGCACTTTTCATAGTGTTAATATAATCTATAACGATAAATCCTTATAATGAAAGGTTTCTCCATACCCTCTATACAGGATTTTCGCTGTATCGTGATTTCAAAGGTAAATTTTTATTCGACACTCTCCGACCTTCCGCATTGGAGAGTGTTATTGCCGGTTATCGATCTGATCAAAAAGAAAAACTTTCAGGATAAAGTTTACTAAAAAATTATTATGTGAGAAAATTCAAATTTTCTCAGAAAAGTTCCTAGCATAGGTTCCCCGGATGTGAAAAATTTTCGAAATTCGCGGAAATTACGTTTTTTCCCCCCCCTCCCCTCAATTTATTGAGTTGTCACGTGAGAAAACACGAGAGTTCCCAAGAGATATACATCTGCATATCCATCTCAACCGATTGCCATTTTCTTCCATTTTTAAATTAAAAAGAAATATCTTTTCTCTTTTTTATATATGCATCGACATGGTCAAAGGATTTCGATACGCAGAGTGTGGGAAAAAAATGCGTATCGAGGATAGCTGCTGCTGCTATATAGTAAAGTAGCTTCCGTGAAATGTTATGTCTGGCGTGTAGAGTTGCGAGAATAGATTGATCTCGCGCGAGAGTGATTGATCAGTGCGTACATATTTATTCTTCCTCAACAGTTGTTGAAGACGAAGAAGTTGTTGTTATAGAAGACAACATCACACATAACACGCTGAGAGAGAGAGAGAGAGAGAGGTTCTTCTCTTGTTGGTAAGGAAAAAGGCAGTTCAAGGTTCGTAAAGGAGGAGGTCAGCGCCAACCGATTCCAGGTCGTGTGAATAAAACCCCTAGAACTAGAAGTGGCAACGCTTGAATTAACATCGCACTAGTCTAGTCGCCCTTCTTCTATATTATTTTTTTATTTTCTACTTGACGAATAAGTTTTCTTCTCTTTTTTCGCATTTTTATTTTATTATTATTTCATTTATGTTGTCTTTGTTTTCGCCACTGGTTGGCTCTTCTTGTTTTATGTAGTTCCGGCCGTTCGCATCTCGTTCCTTTTCTTTTACGATTTTACATTATTATTTTCCGTAGGTGTGTTGCCATTGTTGTTTGTTAAACTTGAAATTTCTCGTTTTTTTTTTATCTTTTATTTGCTCTGTGGACGGGAAGGATCAAAATTTCACTGATAGATGGGGTTTTTTTTTGGGGTGTGATGCGGATATTTGACGTTGGATTTCTTGCGGTTAATCCTAATCTTGATAATGGTGTTTTTTTTATATATAAGGATCGTGACTTATTTTCAGTATTATCAGTAATTTGATAACCATTGTTATGACGGAACGCGAAAAGCGTTTTGTTCTATTAATAGTTTTCTAGACGGAAAGTACCTTTACAGTAATAATATTTGGTAGATGAAGATTATTTCTACAACATTTGTATTTTCGATGTATGTTTAGAATAATCGCAGTAAATCCTACTTATAAAGTTTTTCAATAAACCGTCTTGAAAGAAGGAAAACGCTTTAAACGGGAAATTTTGATGAGTGTTATTAAGAGTGGTACCATGAAAAATGAGTCGTACTAAGCGGGAAAACGTTCCAAGTGGGAACGTCAGAAGCGGGATCCACTGTATAGGCCTACTCTTAAACATTTTAAAAATATTTTTTTAAAAAACCAATTTTTTCAAAAAAAAAAGTATCTTTACGATATGATAATTTTATTTCTGCGGACAAAAAGTATTTTTGCAATTATCATACTTTTGAACAGAAAAGTTTCTTTGCAATACGTGTATCTTGACTTGTTACTAGTATCGGTACTTTCATTCATTTGATAATCATTGTTATTTCCGTCAGAACGCAAAACACAAACTTTTGCTCAAACAATGGATTTTAAGAAAAAAAGTATTTTAACAATAATTTATACTTCTGAACACAGAAAAGTATCTAAGTATCTTTATAATAATTAAATTTTCGAGACTGAAAGTATCCTTACCAGAGCCGCAAGTAGTGGGAAGAGCGGGAGGTGCTGGTTCCCCGAGCGCCGGACCAGAAGGGGCGTAAATTTCACACTCCAACCTCTCCAACATTACAAGGGGTCGCAAAATGCGTGCTAACCCCGGCTGACCAAGCTTCTAATTGTGGCCCTGATCATTACAATCATAATTTTTTAGATCAAAAGTTTCACAACAATGATTTTTAAGACCAAAAATATCTTCACAACAGTAATTTTTGAAACTAAAAGTATCTTCACAACAGTAATTTTTGAAACTAAAAGTATCTTTGCAACAATAATGTTTAGCCTAAAAGTATCTTTACTACGATAATGTTCGAGACTTGAATAACAAAGTTCGAGGTATAACTTGCGAAACTAAAATTAACAATAACTTTAGAGACTAAAATTAAAGATAACACTTGAAAAAATACTTTATGAGAAAAGAAATAAATTATATTATCTTCGCAACAATTATTTCTAAGGTGTAAGAGTATCGCTGCAACAATTATTTCTCAGGTGTAAGAGTATCGCTGCAACAAATGTTTCTCGAGAAATTACTGAGAAATTTAACTGTTAGAGAGCTCCGTGAGAAAATCAAACACGATATTGTTTCTTTTAATACTGAAACGGTTATTCATTTCCAATGTGAATGTATTGAAAATGCTTCCGTGAGAATTTTCTATATACCACAGGGAAACTTTTATTGTTTTGAGTCGGGAGCACCTTCCATGTTTTCGGTCATTAGAAGATGAGCACCCCCCATCATATATATAACAACTCCGAAATATTCTTATATTCAAATCAGCAGTAACGCCAGATCTTAAATGAAAATTCGGAAGACGGGCAAATTATTCGTGAGCACGGAATCAGGCGTGAACATTTATAGCACTCTCATGAGAACTAGTTAATGAGCACCACCAAATACGCCGGTTGCGTATATCGAATTCTGATCTGCCTTATAAAAGAATTCATTCATCTTTTTCTCCTCTGATCGTTAAAAACGAAGCACTGTGATGATGATGATTTTGATTCCTTAATACTGTACTCACGTTATTATTATTATCGTCATGTCCGGCCTCATCGTGAATGAACATGTTCGTGTTTTTTGAACATGGGAAAAAAAAAATCCTTTTCTTCCGGTGTCGAGCAACATTTTCTTCGGTTTCTGTCTGAGAGAGGATTACAGCGCCTTTCTTTTCTTCTCTTTTGTGGACGCATAATAACATCTACAGCTGCCGACGCTTTTTTAGTCCGTAATTCGGTACTTTGCCGTGCCGCTGTATATATACGGTACCCGGGATAATAGAAGTGTCTTTATGAGTCATTCCCAGAGTACTTTACCCAGACACGGTAATTTCCGGATTCCGAGAACAATTCAAAGACGCTCGAGGTATTTTTGTGCCGTTGACAACAAAAAACTGTGGAAGGCTATTAATAGAATCGTGAGAGACATGCGATTAATTTATTATGGTAAGGATCGGGGCCTGTTCGGTCCATGGGCAAATATGAATTTTTAGGCCCATTATGTGTAGTTTTCTCTGAGGCAGGGAAGAGGGGGGCATGTGTGCTGTGCCAAAAATTCCAAAAAAAAACAGTCAATTTCGGGGCCCGTTTGCCCATGTGAGAAACATGCCCTGGTAGGGATGGTTAATTGTACGCCGACCGACAGTGGATAATACATTGAATAACTAACGTAAGCTGTCTTCAATGAGGGTTGTACGACATAATGATAAGTAGTCAAAATTGAATTCAACCTCATTCCCAGCATTCATTGGCTCACTAGTTGATGTTAAACAGTGGCGATGCAAATGCACTTATGGATGATAATGATGTTCTGCAAAAAAAAACATGTAAGACAGTTGTCATTATGCGTGTCTGGAGCAGAGATTGTCAGCGCCCAAAAAAAAAAAAGAGTAGAATAAATAAGTCCATGGTGATCACATGGATGTAAACGATCTCTTTCATTGACATTAAGGTAACGTCGAGGGTAAATTATCATTAACACGATCCCCTTGAGGCGGCAATTATTGCGGATACCGTCCGTGAAAGGGGTCCGTTGTTTTGGTTGGATATTTTCTCGAGTGTCCGCGATGATTATCTAAGTTAATGTTCATTTTTTGTGTCTCAAAGAGGGGGGGGGGCTATTCAAGTACAATATATAATTGTTCCTTAACATTTAATTATAATAGCCCCATTGACTGAATTATTGAATTTATTTATATCTTTTAAATTAGGTGCAATGTTCCGGGATGTTCGAACTGCGGCTCGAGAACTTCGCCAACGACTACGGTCGTGATGCGGACGGTTCGTGCTGTTCCGGGATCCGATCCCCATCCGGGATCTGTTCCGGGGTCTGCCGGACCAGGTTCCGGGTCTGCTTGAAGCACTACCAGGCGACGATCGATCCGAACCCTCCCTGTACGTACGGAGAGGTGCTGACCCCGGTTCTGGGCAACAACTCCGTTCACTTGGGTCAAGTGAACGACCCGGAATCAGGATTCACGAATCCCATAGTCTTCTCCTTCGATTTCTCTTGGCTGGTGAGTACAATTTTTAGAAGAAGTTCTTGCAATATCATTTATATGTTTCAGATGAGGATTTAATGGTGTTCAGAAAAGGATGCTCGGAATTTTTCATTAAATGATCCGTGAACCCTAATCTTTGGCTCGAAGTCAACTGGGATGGAAGCCAATACTAATAATGCTCGTAGTAGTAATATCCCCTCACGTTTTCGTAATTGAAAATCCGATGATGAAGGATTCTTTCCACCATCGGTAGCCGTTTTATTGGAAATGAAATCAAGACGGCAGTTATCTACTGTAATTTTCATACAGGGTGATTCTGAACTGATGGTGCAAATTTCAAAGGTGCGGGAGGGAATAGAGCACGTAAAACATTCTTTTGTGTACCAATTCATGTTGCCTAAGTAGAGTGTTCAGGAGACTGCTTAGGCACTATTGCAGAATTAATTAATTTTTCTCATTTGAAAAAATGTCTTTTTATCAAAAAAAAATTCACCGGTAGAGGTCAAATGTTTGGCTTGGCATGTTCAAAAACGGGCATGTCTGCCTTCTCGGAATTCGTCACGTGCGAAAAAAACTCCTCAGCAAATGACTATCCCAGGCTCCTAGGATGAACATTCAATCAGTGAGATATTTTAAGCATGCTAAGCAGTGCCCTCTACCTGTGAAAGAAACTTGAAACATACTCGATTGATGCACATTTCTGGACAACTACGCTTAATAGATAAATAAAATGTGACTTCTATGCTTAATAGATGAACATTGTTGAGCGTCTATACTTGATAGATGAACATTGTTGAGCGTCTATACTTGATAGATGAACATTGTTGGACGTCTATGCTTATTAGATGAGCATTACTGGATAAATATTCCATCAGAGGAGATATTTTAAGCATGCCAGTGCATTCTATCGGTAAAAGATACTCATTGGGAATCAAACATAAACAAGAAACTTTAAGGATCACGCTTAATAGCTTCCTAATTCAGTATCACCACTAACAGGCCTGAAAAAAGCTCCATGCGTCAACAGAAGGTTTGTTTCAGGGCAACTGATCAACCTTTCAATGTTTGTACCATGCTTTCAGAATCAACCGCACTGTACATAGAAAAAATAATTTGCAGGTCCCGTATTTATCTCAATTTTCCCCATATATATTTTCAGGGAACGTTTTCGCTGATAGTGGAAGCCTGGCACGAGAGTGATCCGTCGTCGCCCCCTGGTGAGTTTTATTTATATCAAATAATAATTCCGTTCGCAACACACATGTCGCGAGTTCCAACCTGATCCAGTAATGTGATTATTCAATTTTTGAGAAAACGAGCAAGAGAATTGGGCTGGGCATGGCTACTGTTTCGCCATCTATCGGCTTTCGAGTGAATCGGGCCGTTTCCTTGACGAGTTTTATAATTTTTCTTTTTAAATACGTTCTTATATTTCCACTATTATTATTATCAGCGCATGCGTCAAGGTAACTCCGTATGTACCTCGGACAACAGACAGACAAGCTAAAATAGAAATAAAAAAAAGTTTTTAACTGGAAGAAAAATAGATAAGATGGAAAGAGAAAGAAGAAAGGCGAGCAAAGGGAGGCCAAAGCGTGGGAAACAAGTCTCCTCAGGAAGAAGAAGAAAGAAGAAGGGAGGCTCGATTCAAATAAGAAACAGCCGGAGGGGGTCCCTAGAAGAAGGGGAAAAAAACCCGAGTTGTGTGCCGAAAGGGGGCCCTTTCCTCATTCACATCAGTCACTTGTTCACGAAGATGGTCTCTTCCACTAGAGGGGGCCCTATTCCTTCCATTCGTATAAGGAATTTTCGCCTTCAATAACGCTATAGAATTTCACTGAATAAATTCCGAAAGTCCTTAGAAATATTTAACCGTGTGAAGCATGCATGCTTGACTCATGGCCCGCGGGTCAAATGTGGCCCTTGGAGTTACCTGATGTGGCCCGCGACTTAATAAAAAGTCATCAAACTGAAAATCGTCATGCATAATTTTGTAAAAGTGAATCAAATCGGCAAATTTCTAGATCACTTAAGTGACCCGTGGTGGAGTTCCACACCACTTGAGGGACCCGTGCCATATCCCCAGATCGCTTAGGTGACCCACGGCATATTTGCCGATCACTTGAGTGACTGGTGGCATAGTCTCAGGGCACTTGAGCGATCCGTGGCACGGTTCCAGATCATTAAGAAGCACCGCGGCACATTCCCAGATCGCTAAAGTGACCAATTTCCCGTTTCCGACTGGTCAGTTGTCTCATATGTCACTTTTGTGACCCGGAGCTCATTTACTGATGACTCAAGTTACCCGCAACACATTTGCGTGTCACTTGAGTGATCCTCGACACACTTCCAGGCCACTTAACTGACCCGCGGCTTACTTACAGCTCAACGCTGCACAGTTCCGGAGCATTTAATCGACCATCCAAGATGACTCGATTAAGTATCCCGCAACGCGTTTTAAAACCAATGTGAAGCGGGCCCGCACTCTCTTGAAGGTTGAACACCCTTGACGTAAACCTAGAAGCCCCCCCACTGGAAGTTAATGTAATTTATTGATGGGCCCCCCTACAAACATCTTGTGAAGAATTTTTTCCCCCCCCCCCCCCAACTATCGGTCTGCTTTCTCCGCGTGGAACAGCAGCAGCGGCGGAGGAGGTGTGGATAAGGTACGGCAGACAGTAGCCCTGTTGGGTCCCATCCTGACAATGGGCAACCAGCCAGCTGCCCTTCTCCCCCCCCCCCCCACCTCACTACACAACACACCTCTCCCACGGTTGTACTACTTCGTAGTAGTACTATCTTTTTTTTTTCCTTTCTGTTTAGGGTTATTCTCCTCCTTCAAGAGGGTGGGGACCCGGTCATCCCCTTGCCCCCTCTTGTTTTTTGTGTGTGTGTGTATATATCTTTCAAGAGCAGTAGCGCTTGTCTTGTGTGTGTGGGAAATAAGCCCCCCGGGGGTCTCTAGGAAAAATGCGTCTTCTTCTTCTTGATATGGGCGCCCGATAACTGTAAAAAGAAGAGAGAGACTAGAATGACTGCGAGGTCTTCCCCGAGCGATGATTAAACATTTTTTGTTGTTGTTGTTGCTTGCGATGATGAGCTAAATATAAATTAAGTGCAATCATTTTTTTTTTGTAAAGGGAAGAAAATCGCGCCCATGAGCGGTCCGTGGATCTGAAATATTATCAGTGTCCTCCTCTGTGGGAATATCGCATATGGTTCCTGTTTTGATAAGGAAGGGCAATGGCTCATGACAATGGCTGTGAATTGATTTACTTTCGCGAAATACTTCAATTTCTGAATATTTCTATGAACAATTTTTTTTTTTCCATAACAACCCATGACCCGAGGGCCGTCGGAGTCACCTGATGGGGCCCGCGACCCCTTACCTAATTTTTGTGAAAATGAACTAAGTGGCACCTTTACATATCGCATTTATGACCCATGGTACACTTCCACAAAACTTGATGGGCCCGCGGTACATCGCAGTTCCAGAGCACTTAAGTGGCCCGCGGATCAGTTCCTCATCACTTAAATTATCCGCGGCACATTTTCCAGATCACTTGAGTCAAGGGTGCTAAACCTTTTGGAGAGTGCTAGCAAACTTCATTAGTTTGGAAATATGCCATGGTGGCACTTGCATTGTTTGGAAATGTGCAGCGAATCACTCGGAAGATGTAGAAGTGTGCCGTGGGGTGCTTGAGCGATCTGGAAATGGACCTCGCGTCACTCAGGAGATCTGAAAGTGTGCCGCAAGCCACTTGAGAGATGTGAAAATGATCCGCGGGACATTTTAAGTGATTTGTAAGTATTCCGCGATCCACTCAAGTGAACTCGAAGCTTGCCGTTGTCTGAAAATGTGCTGCAAGCCACTTAAGTAGTTTGCAAATGTATCGCAAGATGCCACCTGTGTGAACTGAAGGTGTAATCCGCGACACACTTACAGATCGCTCAAGTGCCCCCCTCCCCCCCGCACAATCTCCCGAAAGGTTGAACACCCCTTGCCCTACCGAAAATTATTACCTCTCAAAGATTATCGAAAAACGGGATAAAACGAGACTCTCTGATCTCGTTCGCCCATCGATTCTCAGCAACGCGATGACCTGTTGCTTCATTTTAGCTGCGGGAAAAACACCTGAAAAAAGTTACCTTATCACAGGTTCCTTGGGATTTTGCGTCTTTAGGTGAAAAAGATACGAGTTTTTTTTTTTAGAAAAAGAAGGGAAAAAAAAGGAAACATCCTTCACTAATTAAGTTTTTTTCTCTCGTTCTTTTTGGAGGGAAGTGCCGTTGGGAAGTAATATAACAGGAGGGACAACACACACACATTCAAAGGCAAGAAAAGAAGAAGAGCTACTGAGGAAGTTGATGTGGGCTCTTTTATTATGATAGTGTGTCTCGAACACCATTAAAAGGAATTACCTCCGACTCTCCATCTTCCTCCGGGCACACGAAAAAAAACCCCTCTTTTTGAGAACCCAAGATGAAAAGGTAATCGGGGCTGAAGAAAAGGAAGAAGTGATGAGATAAAAAGTCTTTTAATGACCTCCCGAAAGCCTAAGCACAATAAACTTCACATCGGACCCCCCCCCCCCTAAATGACTTCTTTTTTTTTTGACCGAAGAAATGGACACCGTTTTGTGCAGATGTGCACGTCCTCGTGTCCCCCCTCCGGAAGGTTTTCTTTTGTCCCGTGTGTGGAGGGATACTTTTTTTTTTTTTATCTCCTATGCATGGACAATAATGGACACAGAACTTCCCCTAGAGGTGAGGGCAATATATAGAGAGGAATATTCTTCTCGCACGAGCTAATCACTTCCTTCCAGCTTTGTCGTTTTTCTTGCTGAGGAAGATGGCATCTTCGTTTGTGCTGGTGGCTATTAACTAATTAGGTGGAGTGTCTTCCTGGATTTTCTTAATATGCTTCTCTTTTTATTGTAATTTGATTAACAGCTGGATCTCTCCGTTTATTGGTCGAATTTTCCGTGGTTGTATTTCAGATTTGAATATACAGTATACGGGGGCGTTCAACCTTTAAAAGAGTGCAGGGCCACCCCCTCATCTATTTGAAAACGCATCGCGAGCCACTTAAACTGGACAAATCCCAGGAGCCAGCTCTCGCCATGGCGACTAAAAAATTGGTACCGACGCCTAAAATTTTGTTTGTGCGGTTACTGAATTGCAGGCTGAGAGCGGCACAAAATGTTTGGAATTTATAGCGGCGTATCTGCCAACATGAAAGATGGTCGCTGTACCTGCCCTCTAAAAAAGTCAAAAGGAATATTATTTTAGACGCTTTTCCTTCGGATGAAAAATTTTTGGCGCCTAGATTTGTTCAGCTCTGGTGATTTGGAATAACGCCACTAGTTTCTTGAGTGATCTGTGAATGTGCCGCGAGATTCTTGAGTGATTGTGGAACTGCACCTCGGGTCACTTGAGTTACCTGTAAATGCTCCGCTTAGCGAACCTAAGTTTATAAAATTAAGTTTTGAGGTCGAGGACCAAATGCGACCCGCGGGTCATGAATTGATTATGTATGCAGGAATCTGACACATATCAGACCAGTGTTATGGCGGATTACTGAAAGAAAGTTGAAAAAAAAATTAATTTAAATCATTAACTTCTGCGCATACGCACGCACAGGGCCCGATTTTCTCATGGGCAAGTAGAGCATTTTTCCAGCCTTTCCCCCCCCCCCCCTTCAAAGTATCAAAGTTGGGCCCTGGACACTCAGCAACATGTTTTCTTCTTCCTCACGAAGAGAGCCGCTCTGAAAACGCCGGATCATAGAGACAGAGAGAGAGAAGCCTACGGGATTAAATAGCATAGAATTAGAATATGGAAGTGTGATTGCAAGTAAGAACTTCTTGGCAGGTCCTATAACATGAACATACCTTCCCGGGTCATTGAGTCCGGCCCTAATCTCCACCATTAATTACACCTTTTTTTTTCATTTTGTACCTCATTCTGCCAACAATACTGGTTGGTCATCCGTCTTCAACCTGTCCGCAACCATTATTTCTTGCTATTTCTCCCTCCCTTTCTTCTGTCTGTCCACCTTGTTTGAGAGTAACTAGTTTTTTGTAGGGACTTCCTCCAAGAAAGAACCGTGGGAAAGTGGTCATTTCTGAAGGAAAGACTGACCCCCCTTTGGAAAAAAATCCTCCCTGACCATCTGCTCTCTCTCTCTCTCTCTCTCTCTGATAAAGGGGGTGAGAGAGGAAACCTACAAATGAAAGAGGAGTAGCAGCATGGGTCTTTGGAGAAGTTTTGTCCCCTCTTGACAGAGTAGCCGTGTTCCTCTGAAATGCTTTTGTACTCGCCCCTTGACCACTATGGAAATTCTTAAATTCTCCGATATCTGGTAATTAAGGTGAATAGAAACGGCTTATAGAATGGAAATCATGATAATGTGGGAAAATGACCTATCTGTAACGGAAGCTTGCGCCCCCCCCCCCCCTACAAATCACCTACTTGAATGAAAATATATATATATATCAGGCTTTATAGGAGAGAGAGAGGATTTACACGTAAATCATCGGCCCGTCATCCGCTTTTAATATTCGAACCGGGTTCCTCATTTTAGAGGTCATTAGCTCAAAACAACATCAGATTTCGAGGGGTTAATAGTGTAAGGGTCCATCCCTCATCCACTCCGTATTATTAAACGCCATGTTGCATCGGTGCTGACCGACCGTGTGCAACTTATTGGAGAGAGAGAGAGAGAATAAAAAAAAGGGGGGGGGAGGGCTTCTCTATCTATCTTTAAGCTATTTTTTTATATGTATACTTCAGCCAGACAGACAGTCAGATCTGTGGCCCCTGCTGGCGACTTCAGATCACGTCCGATCGCGTGAGATCTTGTCATGGTCCAAGGGACCGAAAACCCCGACTAGCGAACGAGCGATTCCTCTCTCTCTCGCTCTCTTCGGTCTTCTTATGAACCCGATTGAAATAGAATATAAAAAAGTTGTAATTTTTTTTTTCATTCTTGTGTAGCATGTCACGTCCTCCATGGCCACTTCTCCCCCCCCCCCCCCCTCCAAACGTTGAATAAGAAAAGGTAAAAAAGAGAGAGTCTTCGCCGCACACACGTCCGTCCAGTCCATTGCCAACAACTACTAACCGCTACCCTCTGTTGGCGGAGACATAGGAGAAATCTTTCTTGTGGGTCCCCCCCCCCCCGACAGTCTTTAATAGTAATTGCCCCGTTGTTAGGAACCACAAGTCAGTGAGCATGAAGACGTGTATGTGTCTGTATGTGAATGCGTGTAAGTTATATAAAATGAGTCTTCATCCTCTCTCTCTTTTCTTTGATGGCCGACTGGCACAGACATTTGGATTTTTTTCTTATCTTTACTGTGTGTGAGGGAAGTGGGAGCAATACCTAACTAACTAACCACTTACCCACAATAATCAGTACTTTTGATCTTTGAGCCATCGATTTTAGAAATTTCTAGAAAATCATTGACCTGTATTCTCTTTCATGAATCAAAAGTTTCGTTGTGTGTGTGTCATCCGGTGATGGAGATTGCATTCTGTCCCTTATTGTGTCAAGTTTCAGGCCCCCCCCCCCCCGATAGGAAACTTTTTTGGGGGGGGGGGACGTTACAACGTATCTTAGGCGCTGAAATTATTTTATAACCTACTTTTTTAAACTGGAATTCAGAGAAGTATGCTTGCTTGATGGGCATTTCCGGACGTCCACGCTTAGTAGATGAATATCATTGAACGTCTACGTTCATTAGATGAGCATCATTGGACGTCTAAGCTTAATAGATGGATATTTATTTTACTAGACTGCTTAATAGATGAACATCATTGGCCATCTACGCTTAATAGACGAATCTTGTGTGACTTCTATACTTAGCAGATGAACATTATGGTTGTCCATAATGTTCACAGTCTTAATGCATGAGCATCATAGAACAACATAGATGAGCATCATTGGCCATCTACGCTTGACAGATGAATCTTATATGACTTTTCTTTTTTACACTTAGTAGATGAACATTAGAGACGTCCACGCTTAATAGATGAACATCATAGACGTCCGCGTTTAATAGATGAACGTCATTAGACGGCTATGCTTTTAACATGTGAATATCACTGAACGTCTACACTCAACACACCTGGGTATAACTTAACATATTATAAGCTTGGTAGATGAAATTATTGGGCTTCTATTATTAATAGATGGGACTAACTAAAATATATTTTCCGGACCGCGGGCTTCCAAAGTTTGTGAACCACTGTACTAGACCGTACTCAGGGAGAGGAGAAGAATAGCGATATTAGATAAATTGGAAAATATATTCAAATAAAATTGCCTTTCACGCTGTTTTAATTAATTTCTTTCTAACTCCAAAGCTTATCCGATAGAGCAGTGTTTCCCAAAGTGGGCAATATCGCAATAGTCCAAGGGTACGGTAGAAGCTTTGGGTTTAGTATAGGATCCTATGAGTTGGGGGCGATGAGAACAATTTTTTTTAAAGAAGTAGGCGATGAAACAAAACTTTTGTGAAACTATGCGGATAGTGGTTCCCTGCACAATCCTCTCCAATTCACGTGCGTCCCTTCCCCCCCCCCTCCTACAAATGTGGGAGCCCTTTATACACGCTCCCGACGTCTACATTCGATAGACAGATATCTCTGGACGTCTACACCGGAGGCATACAACTCTTGGCGTTCAAGTGATTCCCATAGGTTTGTCACAAAGAATAGTATTCTCGGGTTATTCCGCCGTTACTACGAAGTTACAATCGTTCGTATACAGCGCATCGTTTTTATGGTGGAAAATTCAGAATGGCACAAAAAAAAAAAGTTCATGACCTCAGCCCATTGTCCTTGAATGACTGTATATAGTCCCTCTCTCTCTCTTTACACGTCTTTTTTTTTTTTATATCATGCCCATGCACGCACTCACTGAATTACGGCGAATTAAGGCAAAAATGCCTTTACCTTACAGTTGACTACCGCCGCTTCTTTTTCTGTTGTCTTTTTTTCCATTTTATAGCGTCACAGTGACTGGCTTTCCTTTTGCTTTCTCTTTTGCTTTTTTTTTTTTTCCTTTGCTTACTGCACTCAATTAGTAAAGCCTACCTGAGCCCTGCCTATGCCTAGAAGTGACAGATGTTCTTCTCAGAAGTAGGCCAGTCGACAGAGAAGGAGGAGGAGGATGATGATGAGAAAAGACTACCTTTTTTTTTTCTTTCAAGGAGGTGGAAACCGGCGAAATTTCGTCGCCAAGAAACGATTTTTTTTTTTTTTTTGCTATTTTTTTACGGCTTAATACCCGTGTGAAAGTGTATCTTATCCATCCTCTTCCCTTTTTTGTTAAGCGTTCTCGGAAACCGTGGTCGGTGATTCGCTTAATTAAATTTCTCTCTCTCTCTCTTAAGTGTCTTGCCTAATGACGGTGATTCGCGGCTATTTAATTAAGTAATTGTCTGAAATGTCTTTAAACGGATTCCATGTCTATCATGGTTATTTAATTGACTATATTTAATTATTTTTCTTTCCTTTTTTTTTTTTAGGATCCGGACGTAAGTTGATCACCCGTCTCGCGATCCAACGCTGGCTGGACGTCAGCCAGGACTGGACGCAGGACAGCCACAGGACCAACCACACCGCTATAACCTACAGCTTCCGGGTCCGGTGCATGGACAACTACTACGGCGAGAACTGCGGAAAGTTGTGCAGGCCCCGGAACGACAAGTTCGGACACTACACGTGCAGTCCGTCCGGGGATAAAGTCTGCCTGAGGGGATGGACCGGGGAATATTGCACTACAGGTAAAGATAATCACTTCGGTGTCACCTTAAATTTTTAAGATCGTAGAGGAAAAGTTCATTTCCCATCGTTCTCTCAAAAAACGGATATCCGCAGTATTTTTTCGATCGCAGAATGGACGTCCTGTACGGTGGAAAATGGAAAGAAAAACCACTTCTTTGGCCCCCTTTGAGGAAAAAAAAAGATCTAAGATGGGATCCACGGGGACCCTTTAAGAAGTGTGTGTTCCTGGACTATATACACAGGGGAGAAGGGTGAGGTTCCTTTAAACCTACCCTTCCCCCTCCCCAGGTTCCACGAGACAGCTGTTCTGGTTGTAAAAAGAAAACAGCTGGCTTTTGGAGTTTTCTCAAGGAGGGTTCCCAAAAAGAGAGAGAGAGGAAACCGGGGGCTCAATATATATATATACGTACTCATAATATTCATAGATGCGTACGAATGCCTATTTATACGCACATGACGTGAATGAGAAGGTTCCTAGTCGGGGGAAAGGCCCCGCATCTGCTGCAGTTTAGTAGTAGTAGTCGTACCCACTATAGGGCCTTACTTTTTTTCTTCTTATTTCTCTTCCGCTCTGGTACTACAATGAAAATCGGAAGGAGGGAGGTGTTTGGGGGGGGGGCTTAGTAGCGTCTTAACATGTAAAGATTGTGCTATCTTTCAAAGGTCGATTTCGTCTGGCTACCCCCAAAGAAAAAAACTTAATCTGAACAGCACTGACAATAAAACAATAAAGCAGGTCTACAAGAAACATAGGCCTCTCATCTGAGATTTCGGCTTTGGAAAATTTCAAACTGGGTGCCTATACAATTATCGTCCTTAAACGCACAAGAATGTGCCCTAAAGTCAACGATATCTTCGTCAACGTCCCTACGAATACCTGTTTTTTTTTTCTCCTTAATACACAAAGCAGCTTGAGCGTCCTTTATTTGAGCTTCTTTATTTTTTAGGGCCCCGAGGTTGTGCAATTAAGCGAGTTGCTTCCCAGCGATTTTTCATGTTCTCTCTCTCTCTCTCTTCGTTCACTCGCTCTTTTATTTATTATTATTATTTTCCTTTCTTTAAAAGTTAACTAAACCAGTTTTCTTTTCACTTTCAGCTGTGTGTGCCCCGGGCTGCCATGAACAACACGGCTACTGCGACCAGCCCAACGAGTGCAAGTAAGTGCTTCTCTCTTACCCTACATGTATATTACACAGAATGAATATATAACATTTACCACCCCTTATATATATATATACACCATATTACATTACTACCCCTCCAGCACGAGTTAACTATAGTCTGAGAAAGTCTTGCCGACACTAGAGTCCATTCTTTCGATTCTAGTAGTTGTATTAGTTATCAGATTTTAACGTGTCTTGATTGGTTGCATTCCTATGGTAGTTAACAAATAACAAGATTACGGCTACTCTTAACTATGTTCTTTCCCCCCCCCCCTCCCCTCGGATGCCATGTAATTATACCTTTGTTAATCGCGATGGCAACAGGGACCGATCAAATATCCAAAAAAAATTGGATCTGTTCTAATGTGGGTATTTAATTTTGATTGAATCAGGAAGAAATTCGAATCGGTCTGAATGTGGATATTTAGTTGAGTTGGAGAGAAATTTGGATCTGTCGGAATGAGGATTTTAAACTTTGGTAAAAATGGGAAGAAATTTGGATCTTATTGGCAGAATCGGGAAGAAACTTGGGTCTATCCGGATGTGGAAATTCAACTTTGGTAGAATCATAAAGAAATTCGGATCTGTCCCAAAGAACTTTGGTAAGAAATTTGGATCTATCCTAATGTGGATGTTCAACTTTGGTAGATTCAGGAAGAAATTTGGATCTATCCGAATATGTCGTCTATGTATGGAACATAGGCTTAGATGATCTCTGGTTATGAACATTCTTTGGATGGTGACTGGAATCCTGGACGTTGAGTGCCGTAATCGATTACGTTTTCTGGTTAGGTTCCCATAATGGGGAAAATCTCTCAAGAACATCTTTCTCCTTTATTATCTACTATATCTTAACCAGCAGCACCAGAACCTGCTTAGAGAGAGGAGGGGGAAGGGGACTGGACTCTTAGCCTAGGTGTATATAGATAGTAAGAGTCATTGCATAAACAGTTGTAGGCCCCTCAGCGATTTAGGGAGGAAAAGCGCCTGGTTTTCAAGAGACTTGAAAAAAAAAGAAGCCATTATCACTACTTTCAAGTTCTCACTCATCCTTTCCGAAACAGTCTGGTCTTGGAATATCTGCTCTTTTTTTATTTTACCAGAGACCCATGGCCTCCTAGGCTCTTGACACAGACTCAACAGATTCTTCTGTTTGGGGGGGGGGGGGAGGTGTAAGTATGTATGTACCAGAGAGGCCTTGGGTGTGTATACTAATAAGAAGAGTGAAAAAAAACCAAACGAGGTAGGTAGGGGGAGCATAATGCTTAAGCACGGTAGCACTGAAAAGTTTTTTTAAACATGGGGTAAGCATTAACCTCCTCTAATAGTTTGGAAGGCCGTGCTTGTTAGAAAAATATCGTTCAGGGACGCAATGTGCTGCCTAATTTGAGGCCTATGGTTAACTCTCGAAAGTATATACAAATTATAGTTGTTCTGTTTAGATTGAATGTTTTATGGGGGGAGGGGGGCATTCATGTTTGTTGCTACAACAAAATTGTTACTTCAATAACATATTTTGTATGTTATATTTAGATGTAACATTCATTAATGGTTTTTCTTTTTCTATTCCTTTTCTTAGGTGCCGTTTAGGTTGGCAGGGCGCAGCTTGCAACCAATGTATCCGATACCCCGGATGTTTGAAGGGTACCTGCAGTCAGCCCTGGCAGTGCAACTGCGATGAAGGTTGGGGAGGACTGTTCTGTAATCAAGGTACGATTAATTTCATTCAGAAATAAACTTGAATTCTACTCGTAAGCAACCAGCACTACACACACACACTCTCGCGTGCCATTCATCACCACGGGCGCATGCGTGACTATTGCATGACGGTAACTTCCGGTTGAAGTATAACTACTACCGTGTCATGGGCCATTCAATTGAGCACCCGGAGGACTGCGATGGGAAGTGTGTGGTGTGTGTTTTCTTCATTGAGAGAGGACTATACTAATTAGGGAGAGATCGTGGGAGTAGGTGGAAATAAGGGTGTGGGGGGAAAAAAAGGGAATGATTAAATGAAATGAGTTCTTCAAGGACGTTGATGTGTATTATAAAACTCGTACAAAGTATCAGTGATTATATCCATCGTCACCACCACCCCCTCGCTTTCTCTCCCTCTCTTCTCAGAAATTTATTGTTACACGAGAGTCGCAACTGTGTTATAGTCTGGGGTATATTCATCCAGACAGATGCGTCCTTGGTTATTCTTTCCTTCATAAATGGATATAAAAAGGGGAGAGAGCATTCAGTGGCGTAACGGGTAGTAAAGCATTTCACGCATGACTTCTGTTTTGACATTCGCCGTTTTTCATGTGAACTTTCGTTCCCATCCCTTCTATTGCACATACGCATGTAAATAAAAATATATATAAATAGACTATATATATATATAAACACTCACACGTGATTTAAGTGGGAACAAAGCAACAGAAAACTTATCTCTCCACCCTCCCCACGTGATGAAATCCTAGAAATTTCTATTGAAAAATTGTGATTTTTTTTTTTTCTGCTTCATATAGGTGTTTATAGAACGTAGTTTATTGATTTGTTTTTCTTGATATTTCCTGTAGATCTGAATTACTGTACGAACCACAAACCATGTAAACATGGAGGTACGTGTACGAACACCGGCCAGGGATCGTACACGTGCGCTTGTGCCGAAGGTTACAGCGGCACGAACTGTGAGGAGGAGATCGACAACTGCGTTCATCTGCCTTGTCTCAATGATGGCGTTTGCAAGGTAATTATCAGATTTATAGTAATTTGATAATGAGAAAATTATGTTGTTACTTTTAATGAGTTGTCGTGGACAGTATTTCGGTGGTATTTAATCAACTAAGTAATTTGGTTCTCTCCCAATGGTGACCGAATCGGGGAGAAAGGTGACCTGTCCGAATGTGGATCGCCAACGTTAGCCACATCGGGAAGAAATTAGATCCGTCCGAATGTGGATGATCAATGTTAGCCAAATCGAGAAGAAATTTGATCTGTCCGTGGATGATCGAAATTGACCACGTTGACCAAGTTGGATCTGTCCAAATAAGGATGATCAGTGTTAGCCAAATCGAGAAAAAATTTGATCTGTCCCAATATGGATGATAAATGTTGCCAAATCGGGATGAAATTGGATCTGTCCGTGGATGATCAAAATTGACCTCATCGGGGGAGAAGTTGGATCTGTCCGAATGTGGATGATCAATGTTAGCCGAATCGGGAAGAAATTTGAATCTGTTCAAATCTGTGCACGATAACAATGTTAGAGTGTTACTATTATTTCTATGATTATAATGTACAGTAATAATATAATATTACACGAATTTTTTCCAACTCGCTTATAATTGCATGCTAGCTGCGTATACGCATTCACATACACATCCAGTCGACACATCGCTGATAATTTATGCTTTTCAATTCATGATCGACCTTCGAAGTCCATAAAAAAAAAGAGATCAGAATATTGATTAGGTATTTTCTAAGCTTTCAAGAGCATTTACCAGCAGTAATGCATGTAAAGAGGGTTTTTATTTCTTGAAGTGACTCAATAGAAGTGACCATTTGATATAGTACCAACATCAGACGTGTCGACGTTTCAGTGAAGGCCGAGAGAGAGAACTTCTTGTTTTCTTTTATATTCCTCCTCCTATTTTTCTCTTGAATCTATCTTAAAAGTGTTTATTATACTCCGTAATTATTCCTTATATAGGTTATACGTGATCAACGATCTTACAGATTAAATAACTAGTTCTCACCGCCATTTCTTAAAAGAAAAACCAATGGCCTCGCCAACTCTCTCACACGCTTTTATGTGTATTTTTTCTCGATAATAACACGTTTTCTCGTGAATATGACCACCTGAAGGCGGAGATGGATATACATATAATATTTTTAAATGTTTTTCCTTGCGCCATCTGTCGGAATGGTTCGGTACTAATGTGTGATGATATCGGATACACATTAATTAGTTTTATGATGATAATTATAATAATAATTTTTTCCTTTCTTTCGCAGACTTCTGGTAAGAATTATACTTGTGAATGCCCGTTGGGATTCTACGGCGTCCACTGCGAGACTGCTGCCAGTACCTGCAGTGCCCAGCCGTGCCTGCACGGCGGAACTTGCGTGGATGGAGCGAGTGGTTACCTGTGCCTGTGCACGCCGGAATTCGATGGTGAGAACTGCCAGATTCAGAAGGACGTCTGTAAGCCGAGCCCTTGCAATAATGGTAAGTTAGGGGGTCCTGTTGGTCTTGTCGTTGCTGTGCTTGAGTGGTTTGTTTTAATTGGTCAACATTTTATTACCTGAGACTTGTATTTAATTATTTGTTTTTTGTTTGATAGGTGGCACTTGCATCAAAGATGGAGATTCCTATCACTGCACGTGCCCGACTGGATACACCGGGGATAATTGCGAGACTGATATAGACGACTGCGTGTTGAATCCGTGTCTGAACGGCGGATCTTGCATCGACGACGTGAACTCCTTCCGATGCGCATGCGTACCAGGATTCGTGGGTGCCTTGTGCCAGGCTAACGTCGACGACTGCTTGCTCAAGCCTTGTTCCAATGGTGGAACCTGCCACGACCTGGTCAACGACTACACGTGTGACTGCACTCCGGGATTCACCGGCAAAGACTGCTCGTCCAACATCGACGAATGCGCCTCCAGCCCGTGTTTGAACGGTGCCACCTGCGAGGACCTCGTGGACGAGTTCCTGTGCCACTGCCAGCCCGGATACGAAGGCTCCCTTTGCGAAAAGACCAAGGGTTCTTCGTCTGCTGGTGGATCTCAAAAGGAGAACGCCGTGTCCAAGGTCGACCGGGATCGAGTCCTCGTCACGCACAGGGCTCCTCCGGTCGTGCCCAAGACCAAGCGTCCCACCGATCGCCCGACCGCAGTGCTGGAAATCGCGCACCAAGTGTCGCCCGAGATGATCGACGACGGCGATTCCACCAAGAGTGACGAATCTCAGTCCGGGCAGGTGGCCGTGATAGCCACCCTGTCAGTGATCATTCCCCTTCTCCTGCTGCTGGCGCTGGCCGCCACCCTGTTCCTGCGCCGAAGAAGTCGCCACAGGAGGGAGCAGAAACAGCTCGACGCGGAAGTGTGCCGCCAAAACGAACAAAACAGCACCTACATGAACAATAAGTGCGTCGACAAACAGATAGTGAACACTCTGGGCCGCCCGGGCCCAAAATCCCTCAAAGTGACGAACGAGGGACAAGACTCGAGTGCGTACCAGAGGGGCGAGGACCCCCTTCAGAGGACTAAGTCCACGAAACTTTTAAACACGGACTGCACTTGTGGTAGCCGGACCAGCAAAGTGCTCGACACAGACTTTGAGCACGATTGTGTACAAAGGACTTTTGACAGGAGGGATTCACTACAGCCCTTACCTGCGAGTAAAAGGTGAGCTCGAGTCACATTTCGAACTCAATTATCATAATAATATATATATGTCTTAAACACACGTAGATAATTATTATGGGCGAGATTTCTGTTCTGAAATCGAATTAGTTTCGTGTGCACAGGGTAATACCATCCGGAAGCAGCCGAACTAAAAGCCGTCAAAATTGTCCCGTTCCGCTGTTAACGCACAGACAGACAGACACCCCTCGCAATTGTCTGATGAGACATTTGCCACCGTATCACCATCGCGTGCAGCGTTCTTCGGAATGAGAAAGAAGCCGTCTTTCGTCCGTGTCATCAGATGGCATCTTTGGAGATAATTAACCCTTTCCTCACTTGTCGGCGTTTATTTTTATTTTTCCTTCAAACGCTATTAACCCAAGATGACGTTTTATCATTAAATGGACGAGCTTTGGGCCGCCGCCAACTTTATATTCAAAGAGATATCAGACAGAGATAACGCTGAGATCCGTAATCTAGTCTTTAAAAAAAGCAAAAAAAACTGTTCCCAAATGTCACTTGCTAATGTCGTATATTCATTGGATCCAACCAATACTTACCATGGTCCTCCTCTTCTTTTTTTTTCTTGCAGCGAGTCGTCTCTGCATTCTGCGGTGGAAAGCAAGTCATGTTCGCGGAATAGCGTCTACGTCATCGACGACCACTATCCACAGCCCTGTCCAGAGAACCTGCTGGCCACGGAGGTATAACTCAACGCCAATATCAGTAGTCAATTAATACCGAGGCAAAAAAGGAAAAAAAAGGAGCGAAAAAAAAAAGTGTGATTGGCTATATAGCATTTCCTCTCTTTTATACCTCAAATTATCCTTTGGTGTCAAAAAAGAAGAAAAAATTATATATATATATATATATGGAAATGTTCTGTCGATAATTCCGGTTTCAAGAACGTTGAAGACATTCCGACCGACGGTGCTGGTTACCACGGCCCAGCACTTAACTTACACGCAGAGAAATTATCATCACTATACTCTTCTCCCACCAGAATTCACAGTTTTGTCATTTATCCCCCCCGAGATGTTATTGTGCCTGTTCAAAAGTGATATTTTATACAGTTCCTGACAGACTCTGATTATGGCGCATTTATGTGGACAATAGAATCCTCCGGACACGATTCTTTTCAGTGGATAAACCCTCACTCTCATAATTTGGCGACTTACTGGTTCCTATCACACTAAAAAAAAAAAAAAATTGACGGAACCGCTTCTTGACGGAACATTTTTTTTTTTTTACCATACATCAGGGCTCGACAAATCCCAGGTACCAGGTCGCCATGGCGACAAAAAAAAATCTGTATTGGCGCCTAAAATTCTCTTTCTGTAGATACTATAGAGAGCAACGCAAAATATTTGGAATTTACAGCTCAGGGGTTCTTAACCTACGGGTGGCGACCCAAACTTGGGTAGCAACGTCTTCCGAGATGGGTCGTTCAAATCTATTAACATCCACCGTCTTTTGTGCTATGGGTTACGACCCAAAATTAATCTACCAGGTCTTCCGAGATGGGTCGTACAAATCGGTTCACAGTCAGGGATTCTTTATCTATTGGTCAATACACAAGTTTATTCTCAGAAGTTTCCGAGATAGGTCGCACAAATGCACTCTATCCCAAGAGATCTTGTGCTACGACCCACACTTGATACGGGGGGGGGGTCTTCTGAGAAGGGTCATATGAATCTATTTACAGCCAGGGATTCTTAATCCAGAGTCACCACTCAAGTTTGATACTCAGTGGCTTCCGAGATGGGTCGTACAAATCCACTTACAGCCAGGGATTCCTGAGCTACTTGATTCGCAGGTGCTTTCCAGATTGGTCGTACGAATCCACTCTTACGGTCCTGTTATAAATTTTCACCCCAATTTCGAAAAACAAACGTTCCCGTGGGTCGCGAAGCTGATCTTTCTTGTTGATTTTGGGTCGCGGCTTAAAAGAAGGTTAAGAACCCCCCCCCCCCCCCCCCACCCGTTATAGCAGCATATCTGCCAACAATGAAAGAGTGTCAATATGCTGTGAGAAGTCAAAAGAAGCGTTATTTTGGATCTTTTTTTTGGTGCCTAAAAATTTTTCTGGCGCCTAGAGATTTTGGCGATTTGTCGAGCCCTGCCATACATACCAAAAGGTCGTGTTTTATTTGTTTTTTTTTTATATATATTGTTCGCCTTTTTTTTCCTAAGCGTGCGCATCCAAAGATGTATGATCTTCTGATCTTCTTCCTAAGTCTTATTATTTATTTGATAAAAGAAAAACCGTGTATATTTGAAGAAGAATGGAGTAAACTAGTATTAGAAACTGTTTTATATATTTTTGTTTTGTTTCTGAAAAATGTTCAGGAAGAAAAAAAAAAGGAAATAAGTTTTTTTCCCCAATTTTTTTTTTTTTTTTTTTTTTTGGGAAAAAAATTTCTGAAGTAAAATACGTTGTACAAGTCTTTCGATTCAATTGTTGTAGTGCCTTCCATGTATATTTCTATATTTGTATTTGTAAAAAAAAAGAAGAAAAATTAACAAAAAAAATATATTTGTCAAATTTAAAGTATATAACGGACTTTTCCTAATTTATTTGATTTTTTTTCTTTCTTTTTTAAAATAGAATGTACAGTGAAACCCCTCCCCCTTTTTTTTTTCTTGTTACGGACATTCCCCGCCGAAAATAACGAATTCATGTCATTCTATGATTTTTAACGTTAAATTTAAATCCTAGATGCGATGTTTATATCGGATTCTATATAAATTCAACCCCCGAAAATATATCATCCCTTTTCTTACGGATAAAAATTTCTTCCTGAATCAACATGTATAGGTATCGAAATTTCTTCGCAATTCGACATTTAGACGGATCCAAATTTCTTCGCAATTCGACATTTAGACGGATCCAAATTTTTTCTCAATTCAACATTTAGACATGCAAATTTCTTCTCGATTGAACATCCGAATAAAACTAATCATTGGGAATGATCCAAATTTTTCTTGACATTCAAATAAACATAATTATCCAGAAGTATCCAAATTTTTTCCTGATTTAACATTGAAATAAACATAACCATCAAGACGGATTCAAATTTTTTTTCCTCATTTAACATTGAAATAAACATAACCATCAAGACGGATCCAAATTTTTTTCCGATTCAACAGTCAAATGAATCTAATCATAAAGATGTCCGAATTTCTTCAGCTGAGTTGACATTCAAATAAATATAATAATTTAGACGGATCCAAATTTCTTCTCGATTTGATATTGAAATGAATCTAATCATTCGAACGGATCCAATTTTTTTTTCCTAATTTAACATTCAAATAATCAAGAAAATTCATCATTAAAGTAATTTATCTGATAGTCAAGTAATAATTAATTGCGAAAAATAATAAAAATTCATCATTAAAAAATAAAAATAATTAAATAATTGCAGGAGGCGGGAATAAAATGAAATTATAAAGTAATTATAAAAAATATTGATTATCAAACATTTATCCGAATTTCTTCTCTGTTTATATGCCGTCAAATGGCCCCCCTTTACCAGATAGGACAAAATTTCTTGTCAAATTTCTGTTTGGGGGGGGAAAAAACTGGTTGACTTAGAAAAAAAATTTTACCAATGAAAAACATTCATAATTTTTTTTTAAACAATTTAAACTCAGTTTTTGAAGTTAGTAATTATCAAAAAAAATTTAATGATAACTGTTTGAAATTCATTTTACCCCCAAAAAAATTCTTTGATATACCGTCAAATTTTCTCCATCTAAGAGGGCTCTTTCACTGTACAAAAAATACAAATTATATTTTTAATCACGTGAAAATATGCGATTAAAAATATTAATCACATTATCGATTATCAGTTTTTTTTTTCCCTGTAAAAAAAATATGATAAAATAAAATCGTGCAGCTAATTATCCAAAGAATAATTGAATAATTTCAAAAAAAAATGGAGATATAAAAAAAATAATTTTTTTTTTGTTTCCATTTTGTTTATAATTTGAAATTTCAAGAGGGAAGAAAATTATTTCGTACTTGAAAAATTTGTGATTTTTTTTTTCTTTTTTTAGAAATTTAAAAAAAATATATATTATTTAATAATAAAAAAACAGGCACGTGTTTTTTTCACAAAAAAAAATGAATGTTCCGTGTTATTTTACATTTTTAATGTTGAAAATATTGTAAATACTTTTTTTTTTTTTAATGTGATGTATATTTATAAACGACGTTGTCTCATCATTTCATTGCATTTTGTACATTTCGCTCATTGATCACACGCTTTGTCAAGAAGCTTATTTTGTCTTTGATGGTATATGTATATGATATTATTTGAAAAAATGAAAAAAAATTGGAAAAAATGCCAGTGTTAAATAAATGTCGTTGTCATTTGAAAAAAAAATATGTATATACATCGTGTCTTCTTTGTTTATTGTAAATTATTATTTTCCCATCATTTCGGTCGCCTAAATTCCGATTTTACTCGGAAAGACAAGCTAAAATTAAATAAATACGACCGGGTTGTTTATATGGTATGAAAACAGAAACTCATCGTAACTTATTACGGGTTTTCCCCAGCACTGTTCGCAAATACGCATCTAGAGATGCGTGATTCAGGAATCACAATTTTCAATTTTACTCCCCCAAATTTCATTGAGGGGTGAAAATACTCATTTAAATTTTAGGTGATTTTTTTTTTAAATAGTTATTTCCTACTGATAAAAAAAAATATTCCATAAAATTTTAGGGAGGAGTGAAATTAATTCTCCAAAATTACATTTTTGGATAATACTTGTTTCTAGGGACCTGGAAAGTCAGAGGAAGGGTTGGCAAAAGTCACAGGGAAATATGCAAATATTTGATAAAAGTCAGGATAAATTTCTGTGAAGAGAAAAACAAAAATTTAAAATTTGGAAGGTTAAGGTTGATTTTTTTTTTCTTTCGGAGTTTTGATCTGGATAAGGCCGGGATTATATACACTATAAAAGTTTTGTAAAAGTTCCTTGATAAAACGTGAAAAATTCAACCGGTTGAATTTTTCAAATTTTATAAATATTTCTTATCAAACTTTTATAGTGTAATCCTGGCATATGTAAGGGAAATGATTAAGCAGATTTTTTTTTTTTTTTTGCTGAGAACCCTTTAAGACTGGGGATTATACTATAAAAGTTTTCTAAAAGTTCTTTTATAAAATTAGGAAATTTCTACCAATAAGATTATCAGTTGCATTTGCTTGAATATAACCTATGAGTGGTTGGATTTTTTAAGTTTCATAAAAGGGATTTTATCAAACTTTTATAGAGTAATCCCGGCTTAATGTATACATAAATTATATTACGATAATTATGACAATAAGTATTCTTCTCACAAATTTTTAAGGTTTAACTTTTTTTTTTCCAATTTTTGGTTAATTTTAATAACAATTGGTGATTGTGCCTACTTCTGGCAACGTTGTTGATGACAATTGGCGATTTACCGTATTTTTCCCCATTTAAGATCCAAGTTCAACGTATATTTCTTAGTGAAATATGGTCATCTATCTGATTATGGGAATATTCTTTTCCCGTGAAATACGTTTTTGTTTTTACTACTATTTTGCAGTTAGTCCTTCAATACCCTTACTCTACAGCAAATGGCATTTGAGGCAATAAATTGCATTTTTTGACTAAATTTAGTGATACCCCGTATTTATCGCATCCCGTAGGATCGTAGTTCCCATTTCCCACAATGATGTATGTTGAACCCAAGTATGAAGGTATTTGAACCCATATGGGGAAAAACTAATATCAATTACAAAGGTTGAATGGGTTTTTTTCCTTCATTTAGAATAAAGTTTTATTAGAATCAATTTTATCAAGTGTCTGCTCGCTCACCACCTATAGCATAGTTTCCCCAAACTGCTGGTTCCATCGCCCCCTTCTTCAGAAAATTTTTCTTCTCATCTCCCCCCCCCCCCAATTCAAGTCAACCGAGAGGATCCTATACTAAATCCAATGCTTCTGCCGGACCCTTCATCGCCCACTTCAGGAAATACTTACCTAGCATTGTCTCGGCTCCTAGAGTAGGTGACCAGATGAGGTGCCTGCAAAATCGGGATAAATCCCATAAATCGTTCTTGAAAACCGGGACGTCCATCAATAATTACTGGGACATTTTCAAAAACTCTCATTTAGTGGGTGTTACAGTGTAAAATTGAAGACTAACGATGCATTACGAAAATATCATCACACTACTTTCACGCAGAGGCGCAAGAACGAGTAAAACATCGGGATGGGAAAGCCAGTGTTGGCAGACGTCCCGTATATACGTGATTGAAGGGCGTATGCCGTGAAGGGTGAGATGCGTTACGTTATATACTCATAAATTATTCTGGGGGAGGGGAGGGTTAAGTACTCCTAATATCATATTACAACGTCTATGCTTCTACGGACAGTCGATCCTCGGTTTACGAACTTACTGCATGTAATTCGTTCCGGAAGTACGTTCGAAAACCGAATTGTTCAGAAACCGAAATAGTGCCCCCCCCCCCCCCGACATAGAAATCAATGTGAAAGGGACGGACTCCAGATATTTTTAATGTCAACTTTCACAGCAGTGCTGCTTTACGCTCAAGTGCATAACGTACAAAACCGATTGAAATCGTTAGTTTTTACGCTGCAAACGCTTTTCTCTAGAAGAGACAATCCCAACCTTACGGGCTACATTGGCGTACGCAAAGGGGAGGGGGGTTTGGGGTTCTAATCCCCCCCCCCCATGCCGAGATTATAGTGTTATTTTGCCCCCGAGAAAATTCTGCGTACGCCTATGACGGGCTATATCCCATGTTGAAGCAAAAGCGGGCCCATGTATATGGTATCTTTGAAACAATAAAACCCTCTCTTTTTGTAGACACTGGCGGGACAAAAAAAAATTCGTCCGTAAAAGGGGGTGTCCGTTAAAAGAGGTTTTACTATATCATCTATAATCTCAGTGTCAAAGTTCTCGGCATGCAAAGCAATCTGGCCACAATTCCTTCGAAACTGATTTCATATTTCTGTAAGTCACTTGTTGCCAATCAATGTAATCAATAGTATAATCAGTAACTGTACTGCCATACCAATAACAGCTATCAGCAATGTAGTACATGTTAACATGGCAAAAAAAACATAACAGTGAAATAACAAATTCCTAGCTAAAAAGTTAATTTGGAAAAAATACTGAAAATAATTCTATTTTATAGCTCACAAGCAAAAACTGGGACAAACAGGCGTCCCTTTCGGGACAGGGCGAAAAACCGGGACACCTGACCACCCTATGCAAGAGGTGTCACCAACCTTCAGGGGCGTCGCGGAGAGCTCGAGATATTGATTTGCATGCTTATTTATGCTTGGAAGTGGTTATTATATTAGTGACAATATCTACTAAACCAGCGTTTCTCAACCTATGGTCCGCGACGAATGCATGAGCGGTCCCCCACACGCAGACTCGATAATTCAATTCTCAGTTGCAATATTGGTATTAGTATAATGTCCACATGGGTTTAACTGAAGATATACCTTCATACTCAGGTTCGCTATATGTCATCGAGGTGTGATTTATACGTGATATCACTAGTTTTACAAAAAATTGCAATTTAGTGCAATTTTAGTAATTAGTTCTAAAATGCTGAAGGGTGGGGGAAAAATAAAGAGCTGCGACAAATCACAATAAACATAATGTATTTAACGTAAGAAAATGTGGCCCTCGGAGTCATCTGATGTGGGCCTTGGTGGTACATGCAGACATTGGCGTGCGCAAGGGTCGGTGTTCTGACTCCCCAACCCCCTGAGCCGAGATTATAACGTTATTTTGCAGGATAAAACGTTAAATCCCCCTCCCTGAGAAAATCCTGCGTATGCCTATGCATACAAATCACTTAAATGACCCGCGACGCAGTTCCAGATCACTGAATTAAGTGGCCAGCAATACATTTTCGAATCAATGAAGTTGGCCGCCTGCTCCAAAGCAAGGTTGAGCACCCTTGCTTTGGCATTTGTGGGACCTCAAAACCAAGATCAAAGATGTCAATCAATGAATAAATGCTCTTTAAATTTGAGAACAACCCCCCCCCCTCCCCTCAAAGCAAGGGTGCTCAGCCTTTAGGAGAATGCGGGACAGTTCATTGGTTTGAAAACGAGTCGCGGGGCACTCACGTGATATGAAAATGTGCCGTAAATCCCTCAAGCGATGTGTAAAGTGCCGCAGATCACTCAAGTGATCTGAAAATGTGCCAAGAGCCCTGCACTGAAACTGTGCCCTATCCAATGGAGTCGTGTTGAAATGTGCCGCGAACCTCCTGAGAGATCTGAAACTCTGCCGCTGGTAAATTGAGTGATGTGGAACTGTACCGTGGAACTATGCCCCCCCCCCCCGTCAACTAAGTAATCCGCAAATACATCGCGGGTCACTTAAATGATCTGGAAATGTGCCGCGAATTATTTTGAGTGTTGCGGAACTGCACCTCAGTTCAATCAAGTGATCGGTAAACGCGCCGCAGGTCACACAAGTGCTCTGGAAGTGTGTCGTAGGTCACGTTAAGCGATCTGCAAATGTGTCACGGGTCGCTTGATTGATCTGTAAATGTGCCGCTTAGTTCATTTTTACAAAATTTGGTTCGAGGTCGTAGCAGTGCCGTCTCAACTCATGGGTACACCCGGGCACGGCCCAGGGGCCTCAAGAGAAGAGGGGACACACAAAAATGAGATCCAATTGAAATTTTCTAGAATTTACCAAGGAGGGTCTCAGAAAAATCACTTGGCCCGAGGGCCCATGATGCTCTTAAGACGGGCCTGGGTCGTGGGCCCACATCAGATGACGCCCGAACATAACATTTGACTCGCGGGCCATGGGTTGAGCATATATGCCCTAAAGCAGCGGTTCTCAGCATTTTTTTCACTCGCGGAACCCTTTTCAGTGTATAATTTAAATGGCGGAGCCCTGTTTTGCTCGAGGAGCCTTTTTTTTGCACATAATTTTTATGGCAGAACGTTTTAGGTCTCTCTTATTTACGGATTCATTTTATTTTCCTCGAGTCGGCGCGGAGCCCCTGGGAGTTGCACCACGGAGCCCTTGAGGCTCCGCGTTGCACCGGTTGAGAACCGCTGCCCTGAAGAATAGAGAGCACTTTTGAAACACCCGTTCGGTGCCCTTTCCCCCAAGCTCCAGAGAAGAACCCCACATCAACAAACTTCACCACAATACAACGATGAGGGATATGTATATATATATATATGCTAGTTATCCATCACCATTATTATTATTATCATCATCGTTATCATGATTTCCAAGAAAAAGCTCTCTCGCCTCTCCATCTTTCTCTCTCTCTCTCTACAAGCATCATTTCTAGCAGTAGCCATGATGCAATAACGCATGCGCCGTCTTTCCGGTCAGTCTTTCTTTCCCCTTTAATATTACAGTACATGTTATAACACAGCGTGGAAAATGTTGATATGGCCACCGGACCGTGACCAGCCAACACCAGCTTCAACTTGGACCGGCGGCAGAGGTTTCGACCCCTTCTTCTTCTTCTGCGTACGTACGCAGTTTTTTGGTACGGGTTCGGTTCGACTCTCTCTCTCTCTCTCAGTGAGGAAATAAGTTTGACAATGGGTAAAAGAAGCCATGTACGCATACGGGACTTGCAGGTAAAGGAGGCGGAGGGGGGGAGAACAAGGGATAGCAAGTGCCCCCTTTTTTCTTCTTCCAAACTACGTAGCTTCACCTATCTGGTTCCTCCCGTGGTCCCACCTTTTTTTTTTGTTGTATCTTCGT
Organism: Pholcus phalangioides; assembly: GCF_987345545.1. Taxonomy (NCBI): domain Eukaryota; kingdom Metazoa; phylum Arthropoda; class Arachnida; order Araneae; family Pholcidae; genus Pholcus; species Pholcus phalangioides. Next base: position 29,820,188 of record NW_028301603.1, on the reverse strand, counting down.
CGGCTTTTTAGTTATATAGACAGGTTTTTTTTTAGAGGTCAGGTTGGTAGAAAACGGTTTTTTTTAGCATTTTCTTCTCACAGAAGCCTTAAGAAAAAAATTATATTTTTTTTTTTTGGGGGGGGGGGGGCTACCTGTATTGGGTTCGGTGTCTTGACAGGTGGTGTTGCCAACACAGGAAGAAGAAGAAAATAATATCCATATGTGCGCTGTTTCTCATGGAAAGTAAGTCGGGTTTTTTTTTCTCTCTTAGAAGATGACGACAAACAACAGTAAATAAAATGGGGAGATATTAAATACTAAATTATGCGGTATTTTATTGCGCTTTTATGTCCCTTGGGGTAGACCGTTTAGTTCGGTCTCTGTATTTATACGAGGCATCTTCTTCAACCCCTTCGCTCGCGAGCACCACGGCTACCCATAGCGCTCGATACGCGTGTCCTATATCGTGCTCGCGGGCACTTAATCAAATTCCGATATATCAAAACACCTTCGTACATTCAAGGATTAAAATCGTCCTGATTTCATGCGTTAGTATGTCGAACTTGGGGGGTGCTCTTTTTTTTTATGATGGTTACAGGCAGTGCTCGCGACTAGGAAAAAGGTTGAAGACTTCTGCTTTATAGCAAGGGTGCTCTGCCGTTTAGAGAGTGCGAGTAGTGGTGTTTTGGGTCGTTCTGGCTGCGCCGCACCAAAAATTGTCCCGTTCTGGTGCTTCTCTCACTGGTCTGAGCTTGCCACTTAAGGGATTTGGAACTATGACGCGGGGTCACATAATTGATCGGTAAATGTGTCGTGTTAACGCATGGGCCCCACCCCCTTACATGGTCCGGGGGGGGCGGGGGCAGGGCTCACAAAAATGAGATCTGGTTGAAATTTTCGAGATTAATCATGTAAATTTGTCTGGTAGGGCCTGAGAAAAATCGCTTTGCCCGGGGGCGCACGATGTTCCTTAAGACTGCCCTGGCCACGGACAACTTAAGTGGCCTTAAAATGAGCCGTGGGTCGTTTGAGTGGACTAAGCGGCTGGTCACTTGAGTGATCTGGAACTGTGTCGTGGGCAGGGCCGTAACTAGGCTGGGACAACTGGGGCTCCGAGCATGGCCCTCACAAGAGGTGGGCTGACAAGGCTCCAGCCCTGGGGCCCGGTGTGATTTTAATCATTTTTTTTTTGTTTTTTCACGCTATAAATTCATCATAAAGGGGCCCCGTGAAACTCTGGTCGGGGGGGGGGGGGGCCGTAAAAGATCCTAGCCTAGGGCCCTGCTTCAGGATGGGGGGGGGCATGGCTCCGAGACAAATGGGGGCCTCACAATGAATGTACACTTATTTCTCATAATTTTTTCCCTTTTTTAGGGGACAAAAGAAAATTTCTGTCCCGGGACCCCGAAAAGGTACGCTACGGCTCTGACCGTGGGTCACTCCAGTGATTTAAGAATATGTCGCAGGCCACTTGAGTGAACTGTAAATGTGCCACGCTTATCTGTAAATATGCCGCGGGTCAATTTATTTATCTGGGAACGGGAGCGAGACATTGAAGTGATCTGGAAACGTTAAAAAAAGCTCGGGTCACTCATGTGACCTAGGAACGTGCCGCAACCGATTCAGTTATCTGAAAATAGGATACGGGCTACTTGAGTGATCTGGAAATATGTTAAGCGCGGGTGATGTGGGGAATATGCTATGGGCCACTCAACTCGTCTGGAAATGTGCCGCTAAGTTCACTTTACAAGTTGGGTGAAAATTAGGTTCGAGGTCACAAGCCACATTAGATGCGTCCGAGGGCTACATTATATGCCTCCTAGGGCCACATCAGATGCCTTCGAGGGCCACATTTGGCTCTAGGACCATAGGTTGAGTGTGTACGCTTTGTGCAATGCGAGTACGCATAATGGAAAAAAATACTATTAGTTTCTTTTACGTAATTACGTTACAAAGATACATACGTTACAAAAATCGGAATCCACGTTTGAAGAAAATATCTCGTTTCGATATAAATCCACCAGTGTCTTCATTATGGACACAATTCCCATCTTCCATACGTAAGAACTTTCCTTAGGCATCATCATCATCATCATCACTGTAACGCCTAAGGAAAGTTCTTACCATTGGAAGGTGGGAATCGAGTCCATAATGAAGATGCTGGTGGATCTATATCGAAACGATAATTTCTTCAAATGTGGATTCCGATGTCTGAACAACGTAACTCCCCCCCCCCCCCCGACCCCCCAATGACGGGCCTGGTTGGTTTCACAAAAAATGCAACGGTCGTGAAAATTGGAACTGGCTTGCCGAGCATTTCGCTGACCCGGAGTATCACACAGACGAGCTAGCTGAAGTTGCAGCTGATTACGTAGCAATCTACAATAATGCCTGCAACATCTTCTACTTCATTTTTCAAACGCTCGTCAACAAAATCAGATACTACAAAGAGAAGAGTAAGGGGTCAGTCAAGTATTACGTCAGCATCGGGGGGGTTTCGGATTTGCTGACTTTTGATGACAGGGGGGTTTGAAGTTTGCTTGCGTCATCAATCACCCTTTTTGAGATATGAAATATTCTAAGCTGCTGACGAAATTTTGCTGACAGGGGGGGGGGGGTCAAAAATGGCTAAAAATCTGCTTACGTAATACTTGAATGGCCCCTAAGAGGTATTTTTTACCCCTAAACTTAATGTAATACCTCATGTTCGTGATTTTCAACATGGGGGGAATCTTCATCTCATCTGAAGCGGTTTGATCATGTATTTATCAATATTCTGGTGGCGAGCGGATAAACATGTAACTTACCTCCACCCTCTGCTTGATTTAAAACCTATCTTTAATGAATGAAAAGAAAAAAAATTGTGATTGAGATAAAGGGGCAGGATATATTCATTCGACACATACTGTATTTTAACAATGTGCGGGAGGGAGGGAGGGCGTTGTTGAAAAAGAATATATAAATTAGCTTCACACACATAGGCCTGCACATGCTTTTTTCCTCGGTCTGGGAGTGCGTTGCGTTGAAACCGATGATCTGGGTTCGGGAAAGTAAGTGATTAGCAATTATAAATCAGAATTTAAAGTGTAGAGAACAACAACCCATGTGCCCCTCTACCCCCGTTGTCTCGTCTCTAGGATGTGGAAAAAATAGTGTGTTTAAACCCACTTACAGCCGAGTTATTCGCAATGCCTTTCTAAAATGAAGATTCTTGAGCTTTTCAGTCAGAGATTCTTGAGCTTTTCAGTCAGAGATTCTTGAGCTTTTCAGTCAGAGATTCTTGAGCTTTTCAGTCAGAGATTCTTGAGCTTTTCAGTCAGAGATTCTTGAGCTTTTCAGTCAGAGATTCTTGAGCTTTTCAGTCAGAGATTCTTGAGCTTTTCAGTCAGAGATTCTTGAGCTATGGGTCACTATACAAACTTCGCAATGGCTTCAGAAATGGGTCGTACAAACCCCATTAACGGCCGGGATTCTTGAGCTATGGGTCATGACCGAAAATTGATTCGCAGTGGTGGGTCGAGCTTGAGATGGGTCGTATAAATCCACCTACAGCCAAGTATTCTTGAGCTATGGGTCACGACCAATTGACTCGGAATAGCTTCTTAAATGGGTCGTTCAAATCCTCTTAAAGCCATGGTTTCTCGAGCTTTGGATCACGACCCAAACTTGATTCGCGATGGCTTTCAGAAAGGGTCGTACAAACCCTTTTATAGCCAGGGATTCTTGAGCTATCGGTCACGACCCGAAATTGATTCGCAATGGCATCCGAAATGGGCCGTAAATACCCTCTTACAGCCGAGTATTCTTAAGCGATGAATCACGGAGAAAATTCTATTCTGTCTACACTATAAATTCTATTCTGTCTGCACTATAAGTGCCCCTATGGGCGGCAATGTAAGACTGCCAAAAATCCTGGACTGAGAGCAGAGCCGCGCTTAGGGATCTGTGACAAGTGCGATCACACCGGGTCCCGCTCTTTATGGGGTCCCCGCACTCACGGCAAATTATTGTAGGCCTTCACAAATTCTTAAATTTTTTTTTTGCATTTATTTGGAATTTTCATCAGTTCTGGAATCAATTTTGAAATTTTTTCCTTTAATTCAGAATTTTTTAACACAAAATTTTCATTTGTTTTGGGAAATATTTCTCACATATTGCAGTTTATTTACAATCACCTTCAGCGCTGAATTTTTGTGCTGATTTGGGGCCGTTCAAGTATTACGTAAGCAAATTTTTAGCCAATTTTAACCCCCCTCCCCTTGTCAGCAAAATTTCGTCATCAGCTCTGCCCCCTCTGAATCCTAACTCATATTTTCATGAAGGGTGGTTGATGACGTAAGCATTATCCAAACCCCCCCCTCCCCCCTTGGCATCAAAAGTCAGCAAATCGTAAACTCCCCCCCCCCCATCGATGATGACGTAACACTTGAATGACCCCTTTTCATTAAATACTATGTTCAAAATTTTTAGTATTTTTAGCGAACATCTTTTAATATTGATCATTCTTGTATTTTCTGCAACAATGGAAGCCGATTCCATTCTCCCCCCCCCCCACACACACACACAAAGCATATAAAATCGGGTGGAGAGGGGATACTAGGTACTAAACATTTTTGGTGCCCTGAGATTGTTGAGACGCACCGGGCTCCGCTTCTGATAAGGACGACGCTCTGACTGAGAACTCGCTTCAGAATATAAAGGCTCCTCTGGTTGTCAATGGCCCAAAAAAGTGTGCGTATACTGTATTCGGAAGAAAATAGATTCAAAATCAGAACCTATACATAACAAAATGGCTAAAGGCCGGGGCCAGCTTTCTTTCCTATGCACACCGAGGTTTCGCTGCCTATCTTCACGGTACAGGAGCTTGCACACACACAGTCACACGCACTGTCGGTATCCATCACCTGCTGGAGAAAATAAAATAAAAAACAGAAATTACAGCAGGTTTCCTTCCTGTCCACCAGTACACCTGTCCCCACAACGAATCTAACTTATTATAGGAAAATTTTAATCAATAACATCACATACACACAGTGTATTTACACTTTGTTAAATAACTCTATCCTCAATATATTCTTCTTGTCGTAAAAGAGAATGTACCAGGAGTTGAATATTATTACCGAATGCTTTCGCAGTAAAGTAGTAGCAGGTTGAAATAACCATCTGCTTGCTTGCTTTTGGAAGGTCATCCACAAAAAACAGAAATGAAACCCCTTTTTTTTTTCTGTAAAGTAGTACAAGTGTCACATAATTAGGAGAAGGGAAAAAAAATTGTCCGAATGGTGGTTCTTCCCAGATAATAGTAATAAAAAAGGACTGGTGTGTCACACCATGAAATTTCGCCGGCTGGCTGGCTGACTGGTGGCTGTGCAGGTGGTTTTTTTCCCTTTCTTCCTTTTAACGCAGAAATTCAGTGTAATTAAGCTAATAAATAACATCTCTAAGTAAATTTATACTACAGGTACATTTGGCTTTCTCTTTTCCTCTTTCAGAACGGAACACCGGTCCGTCTAATCGGAAGAATCAAGGGAGATGTTGAAACTTAAAATATTGTAATAACTTGGTCACACATACTCATGGACACAGCTATTATACTTGGGCAAGTTCCTGATTTAAAGAAAAAATTTACTTCTACTATAGCAGTGGTTCTCAAAGTGTGCGCCGCCAGCTATTGCCAGGGGTGCCGTGGTGAGCTGTCTGAGAGTTACAATACTGTGGCGCTGCTTGTCTTGTGCAATTTTTATTTTTTTTATTATGTTTTTTATGCCACCCACTAGCTAGGCATTATCTAGTTTCTTCTTGTATTGCAGTTCAGTCTGGCTCCACCTGTCGACCGAACATGTAAAAATCTCTCCCTCTTCTATATCTTCTATTAAATAACTTAAAAAAGAAAAGGAGTCATTACAGTATGTTTCTAAACTAACGAGACATCCACCAGCACTCGCGTCACCACAATACCATGAGGTGGTTGTTTGCTAGACTATTCTGGTAAGCCCCGGATACATGTCCACTGGGATTTTAAAAATTTTAATTTTATTCTTTTTAAATATTTAAAATTATTTAAAAAATATTTTTTTTATTTCTTTTTAAACTTCAAAAAAATATTTTTTTATTAAACAACGTTATCCACGTACGGCGTTCACTCAGGGCCGGATTAAGACGTTTGAAGTCTGTAAGCACTTGAATAGTTTTGGTGCCTCCCCCTCTGATATCTATAAACTTCACTCTAAAAGGTTTATGAAAATTATTTTATAAAACTTGAAAAAAAGCAACCGATAAATTTTTATATGAATTAATTTTTATAGTGTAATCCAGGCTTAAGACAGAATTGTGATGTGAACATTTCTAAGCACAGACATTTTGAAAAAGTCTCTGCCCCTCCCCTTTTTTCTCCTCGCAAAGTCTTTGATATCCTCTGATCTTTTTTTTCTTTTTTTGGAACATCATTGGATGTTTTTGGAATTTTTCTTCTATATTTTTCCGAAAAGACAGATTTTTTTTTTTTCAAAATCTTTTGAACATATTTTAAGAGATTTTCTTTCATCGACTACTTGTGAGGATCGAAATGAAGCCATCTTTTTACCCATATATTCTATGGAGCTCTATATTAAACCACCAAAGAATGTCCCTAGGCTGCCTATGGGCACTGAATCAGGGAATGAAGGGGAAAAATAATTACAAAAATTGAAAAACAAAATAGTTTTTAATTCACGAATTTTAAACTGAGAGCGCACTGGACTGATTGAAAACCATGAATAAAACTTTAAAAAAATTAAATACTTTTATTGAACATTGCGCTATCCACGTATGGCGTTCACCGGGTGAAAACAAAATCAGTCTAAAGATGCGGGCGAAACGAACGCATCTTCAGTGCTCGTGTGAAAGGGCATGCGGATCCGGACCCGCTCTGTATGAAAGGGGCATAACTTTCCCTGGGTGCCGCAAACTTGAAAATCATGGGTATCCTTGGTCTGTATAATCATTTTGAATGGTTTTGAATTGGTTTTACTTCCAGTGTAACATCAGCGTACGCCACTGCCTAGAACGAATAAAAGTAGTATATACTCATTGTATTAAGAAAAGATTCGAAAAGAGGAAAAAAAGAAACCTCTCGATAATTACACGCGTATAACCCTTACAACCTTCACAGAAGTGAGACAAAATAGAAGACGCATAAAAAAAAAAGAGTTTTTGACCCTCAAGGTCGGGGCTCCATTCACGCCATTGTCGTTTTTTCGACGGCGTAAGAGTTCCTTTTTTTTTATTACATATATACTATATACTATTTCTTTTTATCTACTGTATACACATTATTTCCATGCACACAATATAATAACGCGTCTCCTTCTCACTACAATTACCTGTGAAAAATTACTTACGTATTGCGACGCTTAGCACACTCAAGCGGAACAACGAGCCGTGTTCTGTCTGTCTGTCTGTGAAACCAATCTCTTATTAACGCGGAAAGAATACATAGAAAGAAAGAAAGAAAGAAAAAAAAAATAGAGAGATAGAGAGAATGGATATATATCGTCTGCTTCTCTTTATCCAATAGAAACGCTCGAAACAATTCAGATCGCTGGGGGTCAAGGAGCTATTATTTAATTGTTGCACACGCATTCTCTTCTGCCCCTTAATTTTTCCACGACCCGACATTTTTTATTTTCCCCCTTCCATATGTATACGAATACTCGTGGATGGAAACATTACGAGCGTTATATAGCGGGTAGGGGGAAGGGGGATAAGAAAACTACTGTAGTTTTTGTTTTTGTTTCGTTATCTGTGTCGAGAATATTTTTGTTGGGGACATGAGAGAGTGTTGGCAGAGGCGTATTTACGGGGGGAAGTGGGCTTAGAGGGCGGCGGCAAGTTCGAGGGGTGGAAAATTTCAGGAGTGCGTGGTCAAAAAAATTATTATCATGGGAAGGTGGGCGACAAAATTTTAGCCTACGGGAGGTAAAACAACAAACTAGAATTTGCCTATAGAGTGAGGAACCAGGTCAGTAAGTGACCGAACGAGAGACTTAGAGAACAAGGAACAAGATCAGTGTTTGACCAAAAAGAGTGACCTATACAGTTTGCAACCATATGAGTGACCAAAACAGTGTGTAAGCATGTGAGTGGCCAAAGCAGCGTTCACCGGGCCGCAACTAGATGCTTGGTCATCCGGGGCAAGCGCGCCTTTTGACGCCCCCTTGTAATGTTGAAAGAGAGGTTTCAGAATGAAATTTGCGGCCCCTCGGGTCCAGCGTCCGGGTCACGAGACCCGCCTGTTCCCCCTTAATTGCGGCCCTGAGCGTGCAAGCATGGGAGTGACCAAAAGTGTTACCTGGGGAGTTTGCAAGCATGCGAGTGACAACAAGAGTGATAACAAGAGTGACCAAAACAGTGTGCAAGCATGTGAGTTACGAAAACAGTGTGCAAGCATGTGAGTTACGAAAACAGTGTGCAAGCATGTGAGTTACGAAAACAGTGTGTAAGCATGTGAGTTACGAAAACAGTGTGTAAGCATGTGAGTTACGAAAACAGTGTGTAAGCATGTGAGTGATGAAAAGAGTGACCTAGAGAGTGTGCAAGAATGTGAATGAATAAAAGAGGGAACACGGAAGTGATCTACCCCCCCCCCCCCACACTGACCTAAGGAGCGCCTAAAACAGTTGTGAGCGACAAAAACTGTATTCAAACATGTGATTAACAAGGGAGTCCAGGTCAGTGAGTGACCAAAAGAATAACCTAGAGCAGCTAAAGTTTGAGACCCACTGACCTAGAGTGTGTGTAAGCATCATAGTCACCAGAAGAGTTTGTAATCATAGTAGATCCCCTAGTGAAAGGAGTGACTCTTAAAGGATGTGAAAGTATGTGAGGGATGGCAAAAAAAGTGACTAGAAGACCGAGGCATGTTTACGGGTTACGGAGGGGGGGGGGAGTGAATGAGGAATAAATGGTCAAGCAAATTAGAGCAGAATGGGAAAAAAAGGCGGCACAAAACCATGAATCAGACTAAGTGTTGATGGGGGGTGAACGAGAGTAACCGAAATAAGGAAAAAAAAACCGTTGTGTCCGTCTCTCATAAATACGTTGTTTGAGTAACGGGGTGAGGACGAGAGTAAAATAAAAAATAATAATAATAATAAATAACTTTACAACTTTATATATATAACAACAGCGACGAAGACAGACGAGGACAGTAGAGGAAGAAGGGAAGACATTAAAACTAATCGTTATATTAATACATTGTTGGTAGTTCGTCGTCTGCGATAAAAACAATTGGATTAATGAGGATCGTTAAATGTTGCGTAACCAAAAAACAAAAAATGGCGACCGGATTCCCGATGAGGTTATTGGTATGTTTGGCTCATTTATGAAGGTATTTATCATCAGCATCACATGCATTAATGTTTTTTCTCCTCTCTTTCTCTCTTCTTGTATGTTTAATAAAAGACTCTCCACGAAGGAGACCTTGAAATGATAAAGTAGGGCCCTGTTTGTTGACACTATCGAATTAGATTTTTCTACTCACGTTTTAAAAGATGCGGGGCATTTAATCTTCTTGGTGGCTATTTCAGATTCTCTCATTGGTGGGGGGGATTTCTACACTGAGTGAGAATCTAATGACAATGGTGGTGAATACGAATGGAAAAAAAAACCGTTTACTTTTTAGTCAAACTTGAATAATTGCTGGAGAAGGCGCTTTGAAACCCGGTGCTCTGGAGCACCTTGGTGCTTAAATCCCGCTCCTGATATTCAGGAGTAATTGATATTAACATGAACTCGCATTCAGGAATTAGCATTGTGCTGATTTATGTGTGAACATATGAGTTTTGCTACTAGAGTGTTCTTTTTTCAGATGCTGTGACGCGCAAAAAAGATTCACCCTTGGTTTATGGGTGCTCTTCTTCAGATGTTGGGAGTAAACGCTGCTCGTGAAACAGCGCCGTCTTAATGCATCGACGCACCCAAGCTGGGCCCTTGGGCCTCAAATGCAGAGGGGGGGGGGTTCTTATTATAATGAGATCTGGTGAATAATTTCAAGATTATGCCCATGAATTGGTAGGCAGAGGCATTTCAAAAACTTGAGCCTTAGAAAAACAATTTCCCCGGGAAAGCGGCATGATGCTTTCAAGACGGCCCTGCACTTGAATCGAAAAGGTTTGGAGATCCTTGGTCTATGGATGCTCTTCATCAGATGCTGGGCATGAACACCGTCTTTGACACGTAAAAATATAGAGACCCGTGGTTTATGGGTGCTCTTTTTCAGATGTTGCATATAAAAGCTGCCCACTCTAGTCCACTTGAATAGTATTCCTAAAGAAGGTATTTTGCAACCCGTTGCTCGAGAGACCCGTAGTGTCCAAATCTTGTGTCCGATATATATATATATATATATATGTATAGAATCATATGTTGATCCTGAATATATTCAGGAGTAATTGAACAACGTGAAGTTGTATTCAAGAATCTTATTATGCTTGTTTATGTGTGAACACGCGACAGAGTTTTACCATATAAGTGTTCTTTTTCAGATGCTGGGCATAAGCATCCCTTGTAACTCGAAAAGTTGCTAAAGACTTTTAGTCTATGAGTGCTCTTCTACAGATGCTGGGCATAGACACTGTCGTGACGCGCAGAAAGATTCGCCCTTGTTTTATGGGTGCTCTTCTTCAGATGTTGGGAGTAAACGCTGCTCGTGAACAGCGCCGTCTTCATGCATTGGCGCACCCGGGCTCGGCCCTTGGCCCTCAAATGCAGAGGGGGCCTTATGATAACGAGATCTGGTGAAGAATTTTAAGATTACGCACGTAAATTGGTAGGTAGAAGCATTTCTAGTCAGAGGTGGAGCCTTAGATAAACAATTTGGCCGGCGGGGGGGGGGGAAGGCATGATACTTTCATAAATACTGCTCGCAAATCGAAAAAGGGTGGGAAAAGCTTGGTATATGGGTGCCCTTTTTCCAGATGTAAAATATAACATAATATACTTAACCGTACATGTGCACCTCATATACATAATTGGGTATGATACTGCTCGTCAGGGTTCTTCCTTTCCAGCTTATGGGCAGAATCTCTCGCCACTTGTAAAAAAGGTAGAAGACCCTTGGTTCACGAATGCCCTTTTTTTTCAAGATGGCAGGACGGCAACAATGAGTTGCGTGCTGGGTCAGATGGGTGACTTCCTAAATGCATTCAACATTACATGGTGTTCCAAAATGCATACTGGTCATATCATAAACGCTGCTTGCTACTCGGATAATAAGGGAATCACTGGAAAATCATTCACCACTATCTCGCGAGTCGCACGGAGACCTGCTGGGTGCTTCAATGAGCACCACGATGCTTACGAGCAGTTGAAAGTGTTTGCTGAAAAGTAAAATTAATATCCTCCGTTCCATAAAATAGGTCTTAGGTTTTGCAACACGGTGATAAAAGCTATTGTAAATCATTGGACAAGTGAGTAATAGATAAGTGACGATACCTGGCGAAACGTTAAAGATGGGGTGAGGGGGGATATAAATGGTGCACACTTTTACCGGAAACATTTTGCATGAATATTTTATGAATAAACTGGCCTTAGTAACAACAAGGAAAAAAAATATAGAGCGTGTGTATGTGTTAAGGTTAAAAGGAAATAAATGGGGGAGCTCCACAGAGTGCCAAGTATCAAGTGACGTAGGTGACGTCAGCACCTGCCGATTTCGGCGACACACAAGGCGGCGACAGGTGCAGAACTAGAGTCACCCGAAAGAAAAAAAAAAGTATACTTTTTTCCTTTCTTTTCTGTAAGAAACGGAAGAGAAGAGAAAGAGCAAAATAATGCAGGTATCGTCGTAATCATGGTGATGGTGGTGATGGTGGCGGTGGCCTCGTGAGAAAGTTGAAAACAAGGTGAAGTTCACCCGCTGGTCCAGCAGATTAACGATCAAGCGTGGTTGTTGGCTGGTGTATGTGTGTGTGTGTGTGTGTGTGTGTGTGTGTTTGTCATTGTTACACGCAAGGAGGAAAAGAAGATGAACCGAGATGAATCTCTTCACTACAACAAGTAGATACTTGTATAATACCAGCAGGATCAAAAGAAAAATCGGTATCAAAAATCTTTTGTGTGACCATGAAGAACTAGTCGCAAATCCCTCTAAGTCAGCGTTTCTCAACCTATGGGCCGCGGGTCCGCGACGATGACAGAGGTGGTCCGCAGGCAGACTTCGTAATTTACCACCAAATTGATTGTAAAAATTGTTAATTGATATTAATAATATCCTTTTTAGTTCAAATGAAAATTATAGCTTCATAATTGGGGTCACCATATCTCATCGAAGAAAATCCGGGAAATTGTGCGACCCTAAATACGGAATATCCCTAATTGTAGCCAAAAAATGCAGTTTATGACAAATTTACTAAATATTGCAAAATTTATTAAAATAAAGAGCCGCTGCAAATCGCAGTAAACAAAGATGTATTTATTGAAAAAAATTAGCAGGTTTTGTTTGTCGAACTGAATTTGTTGGGGACAGTTTCCGATAAAGTCTTTGCTGTGTTTGTGATGATTATCGTGAAACTTAATAAAGTATTTTTGCACTTCCCTGAGTTTTATTCTAAGTTGTTATTTTACTTCGACAATTTTCTATGACAAAATTATTGTGTCTTCATTACCAAAAAAAAACCAGTGTCGTCGGGGAAATAATTCGAAAAATCCTTGCAATCTTTAAATGCTTGTTTTTCCATTGTCAGCATCGGTTGAATAATCCAACCAGACATTGTTAGGAAACTGTTATCTCATGGGAGATCATCAGAAAAATTTTGGGCAAAACATTTTGGGTGTTGTTTGAAAACAGTTGAAAGTTCTTAAAAGAAACGAGAGCATTGTTTGGCATTTTTTGGAAATCGTTAACTATCGTAACGCATTGGTGAAAAAACCATTCGCCATCGTGAGCATTGCTAGTGAACTGTTTACCATCAAGAAGATATTTGGAAAAATCGTTAATCATCACAAATACTGCTAGTAAATTGTATATTGGGAGTGCTATTGGACCAATCATAGCCATCGGAAGCATTGTTATAAATAAATCATTGATCATCGAGAGTTTGCAAAATCATTAACCGTCGCGAGCATTGGTAGTGAATTTCCCTTCGTGAGCTCTATTGATTAAAACCATTCACCACCAGGAATATTGCTAGTGTGTCCATTGTGACAATTATTGGAAAAATCATTGACCATCGTGAGCATCGTTGAAAAATCATTGGCCATCGTGAGCATTGTTGAAAAAACATTGGCCATCGTGAGCATTGTTGAAAAATCATTAGCCATCGTGAGCATTGTTGAAAAATCATTGGCCATCGCGAGCATCGTGTAAAAACCGTGAACACTGTTGGAAAACCCACTAACAATCGTGAGCATTGTTGGAAAAATCATTTGTCATCGCGAGCATGTTTGAAAAAAATCTTTAACTGTTACGTGAGATCTATGTTACAAATTTTAAAGAATCACCAACAATCGTAAGCTCTGATGAAATACTTAACCGTCGTAAGCATTGTTAGATAAATCGCAAACTATCGTGTGCATTGTTAGATAAATCGCAAACCATCGTGTGCATTGTTAGATAAATCGCAAACCATCGTGTGCATTGTTAGATAAATCGCAAATCATCGTGTGCATTGTTAGAGAAATCGTAAACGACAGTGTGCATTGTTAAAAAAATCATTGATCGCGGTAAGCATTGCTAGAATATTTATTGGCATTGTTGAAATAATAATGGATCTTCCATAATCGCTTTTCATTGTTAGAAAACCGACTGTTTTAGAAAATCAACACCCATCCTGAGCGTTGTAAAAAAATCAACAACCAACCATATCGTGAGCATGGCTAGAAAATTTTTAATCATCCCCGAACATCGTGAGAAAAAAATTTTAGCGAACACAAACATTGTTTAACAAGTTTTGAATATCATTATCACACTTTAGTATTGTTTAATTTCGTTTCAAAAACCAACGTCCTCGTAATACGCATTAATAAAAAAATTCATTTTTTTTTCTTTTTCCAAAAATTGTCATAAATATTTTCTTCTACATTATATTAACACTAAAGTAAAAACGTTGTAAAAAGAACATTTTTAACGCATTGTTAACCACTTTGACTCGTGGTTAAATCATCTCAATGCGTTTCAAAACGATTTTTAAAGAGTATTTCGTGGAAAAAAAGGGGGAACCGTAATTAGGGGAAACAATTCTATGGTGATGGTATCGGCAACAAACGATAAATTCTTCCCCAATGAAAATTTATTCACAAAAACTACTATGAAATTCATTGATCATTCATTTGATCAATCACGCGAAATGATTATGATCTGTTTTTGACGTATTTCGTATCGTACAAGTTATATTCACGATACCGAAAAAATCCTGGAAATTACGTATGTTTCTCTATTCAGTCGAGCATTTCATGAATCGATATCTATCCTCCCCACACCATTAAAAAACAGAAAAATCTACGTAAATGAAATTTCTCATAAGAAAAAGTTTCACGTTCATGAACGAAAATTCAAATTTGTAAGGCAGATGAAACAAGAAAAAAAAAAAAACAGAGGAAGGACCTACCATACACACACACACACACACAAAAAGGATGAATAATAAAATATTGGAGAAAGCTCACAGCGCATGCGCTCATGAATAAATTTCACCAAAGTAAAGGAGCCATCAAGGTTCTCGCGTTTGGTGAAGAATAATTTGCATATATGAATTTATAACTCAATTTAAAGTCATCATTTCCCTTTTCTTTTCCAGTTACCGCACAAAAAATAATGTTAAAAAATATATATATATATATATTCGAGAAAATTGAAGAGCGGAAAAAAAAATGTTGCGAACTCTCATTTCTTTTTCATGGAATTTCAAGTTTAAAACAACAGAAATTATTGCATGTAGTGACGTGCGGCTTGTGGCTATTACCTCAAATCATTTCAACATGGCGTTCCGAGTAGCGAACGAGAAAACGCTAAACCGAGAGTTTTTTTGTTTTTTTTATAACTTTTCAAATTTATTTTCTTTAACACACTTATTTTTTTTATTGGAATTTCTTCCTCTTCTTCCATTATCCGATAATATTTCGATTATAGGGAATATTTATAAAAATCGGTTCTTGAACGATGCAATCACGATAATCGGGTGACATCGATTGTAAATTTAATGATTGTTGAAGAGTCTTTTATTTTTTCTTCTTGTATGAGAGATTTGAGAATTTCTAGAGATGAATTCACTATAATTTAGAATTTTCATACTTTATACAAATACAAGGCCCGACACACAAAATCCCCAACGAGGTGACTGAGAAAAAGATGCCCATGACACAAATACGGTTGTCATAAATTTCTAAAATGCAGCAACCATATTAAAAGTGCAATTATAAAAACTAAAGACCATATATATTACATGATAAAATGTAATGCAGTGCCCATAAAAAATATTTATGATTTCCTCATCTTTGTTCTCACTTAAAATTGTCGCCCTTAAATTCTGCTGCCAGGCAGGGCCGTCTTAAGGGCATCATGGGCCCCCGGGCCAAGTGGTTTTCCTGAGGCCCTATCTGGTAGATTCTAGAAAATTTTTATCAGATCTAATTTTTGTGAGGCCCCTTTTCTCCTGAGGCCTTCGGGCCGTGCCCGGGTGGGCCCATGCGTTAAGACGGCACTGCTGCCAGGGGCAGTTGCCCCCCTCCCTCTAATTCTGGCCTAGGTCACATCTAAGTATGATAGCTTTTTGATTTATCCCAATATATTTATCGCACATCTTTTCAAACGTGTCAAATGTGTTAGAGCTCACGACAACCGGAGGTAAGCTATTTCAGTAATTGACAACCCTATCAGAAAAAAAAAATTCCCTGCGACAACCTGGAGCTGTCCTTTACCAATCGATACTGGTGTCCCCTCGTCGAAGCAATCGATTGACGGCGTATTAATAATTCATGGTACATCCTATCCATGAAAATTTTTAAACACTTCGATCACACATGTCCCCCTTCCCAACACCTGCGTTCTTCCACTGTAAACATGTTCAAGAAATCAAGTCTCTCTTCATAGCCCAAGCCTTGTGTACATACAAGTGCACACGTAGCTCTTCTCTGCACCCCGTCGGCCAAGTAATAAGTCTATGTCCCTCTGTAGGTAAGGTCTCGGCATACTCCAGTCCAGGATGAACTAAGCCTCGAAAAGGTGGAAGAATCACTTTAGGAGAACTTTATACAATAGGTCAGTGTCTCTCAACCTTTTTCAGCTCATGGCCCCCTTTGGACCATATTTTCTTCTCTGGCTCCCAAGTCTTATCGGGAGCCCCTACCCCTCATCTGAGACCTTTTTTACTTATTGAATCGAATCGAATTCAGTCAGAACTAAATTTATAACGAACAAAATTCGATAAATATGATCGATCTCTGGAACCCTGGGCAAATCACAGATGCACATTGAGGGGATTCATTCCACCCAATAGTCGAATTATATGGGGAGAAATAGGTTTCTGTAACTGTGGGTTGTATGCATTTTTTCGCAGTTTCAGCATCATGGGTTCTCTGACATAGTGATGTTCTGGGGGGCCCATAATTAGCTGGTAGTATAACAGCTTGCATATTTGCTACTTACACTCGAAAATCATAGCACCAGATCTATTCCTTTAAGCCCTATGGAGATGAAGCCCCGGGCTGTAAATACGGGTTAAGGTTGCGCTAGTACCATGGACAGTAATGCTAGATTCTGAAAGTAGCGACATTCTTTCCCGTATTATTTCACTTGGAAGCTTTATTTCTTTCCAGTTCTCTGTAGCCCACTTCACCACTTGTCGTGGCTCTACTTTCGTCTTCTTTTCACCCGTGAGTCCCCAGAACATCCCAGGACCGCAAGGGGGGCCATATGGCCCCAGGTTAAGAAATACTGCTATAGGTTATATAACAAATTCCCTACATTCTTTCACGTAATGCAATTAAAATGTGCTCGTTTGTGTGCGTGTAGAGCTAAAGAATATTGAATTTAACTTGATCAATATCCGCTCTTTTTTACTGTATTTAATGGAATTTAAAAATAAATCATTTTCCACAAAAAACGGTATCCGGATAAATACAAATACAACACCACAACAGGCAAAATGCCCAACGAGGTGGCTGAAAAATAGCTAACTTAATTTTTTAATTACTAATATTTGGGTTATTAGTTTTAATGATTTCAGCCTCAACCGAATGAAGTTACCATTGTTATAATGAGCAAAATTTTGAAAATGTTTATAAATCTTAACACTTCTGAGAACTGTAGCAATATCAGAATGAAATTATTGTTTGAAGAAACTATGACATTGTTTTTGTTATTTTTAGTATTATCTGAATACCATTTTTATATGAAAAAATAACAATGATATATTATTTCAACTATCAACAAATCTTTGTGTGAAGTCAGCCTCTTTGTTTCAAACAAAACAACGGTTTATAAAAAGAAATATCCCATTGTTGTTTTAAAGAAACTATCAAAATAATATTGTTGTTCAAACAAAAAAAAATTTACAACAACAGTGGTTTATCAAAAACAATAACAATTGCTTTTTTATGTTTAAGGAAATTCTCAAAATAATATACAGGATTATTATTCTTATTCAAGCCAAAAAAAATCTTTGTAACTGATCTAAATATGGTCATTATATGTTAAAAAATTCTCAGAGAGAAACATTGTTGTTCAATTAAAAAACCCTTTATTTGAAATCAATCTTTATTTCAAGCACACAACAATGGTTTGTCAAAAAAAAAATTGAAGTATTGAATGATATTTTTATCCAATCAAAAAAAAAAAATTACAACAACAGCGGTTTGTAAAAAAAAATATCATTATTGTTTGAGGAAATTCTGTAAATAACATTGTTATTCGATCAAAAAAATGTATTTGTTAACTACAGGTAGAGAAATATTTTAATATCATTGTGGTTTAAAGAAATTATAAAAACAATTGTTGTTCAATCTAAAAAAATATTTGATAACTGTTGTAATACCTGAATGCCAATGTTATTTGAAGAAATTCTAAAGGAAAAAAATTATTGTTGTTCAGTCAAACAATTCTTTGTTTCAAACCAACAATGGTTTACCAAAAAATATCATAGTTGATTCAAGGAATACTCAAAAAAAAAAGTTGTTTACACACAAAGACACATACAGTTTAAAAAAAAAATTCACACACATACAAACGCAGCAGCAGTTTATCAAAAAAAATACCATTATTGTTTATGTTCAAGGAAGTTTTAAATATGATACACACCAGAGGCGTAACTAGGATTATTGCCGCCTGGGGGAAACATGATTCAGTCTCTCCCACAAAATTCAATAATTTTATAATGGTGTTCTTTGTTCCCACCTAAAAAACTGTCATCGCTAAATTTTTCCGCACGGGAGTAGTTGCCCCCCCCTCCCTAGTTCCGGCCCTGACTTACACACACAAAATCCCTGTTAGGGGAGAATCGTTGATGGACAATATGTTGACATTGTCTTTCCATAGTCTACGCATGCGTCGCTCTTCCGCATCAGACGATGATGATTGACTTTACGCATAATTAATTATGATATCACATTTCGATCGCACATCGCTTCTTTATCTTATGAATGTTTCTCCGTGAATACATTGAATGAGAATCTTCCATCATTTGAATATCAATTTATTCAATGAATAGACTGTTCGTACAAATTAGGCGGCAACTTCACGATTACTAAATTAGCATTTAATTAGCAATTGCTGCAATTAGAGCCTTGCGATTAACTAACGAACGACAGTTCTTTTATTTAAAACTGGTTTTTAACCCTTCATGCTTCAAGTATCCCCCCCCCCCCGGCGAAAACGCGTAGGAGAGGTCTGCGTATCTTAAGAAATGGTTATAACAAGAGTTCTCAACCTTTCTTCAGTCGCGAGCACTGCTTATGCTTATCACCGAACTAGAGTTGCCGTGAGAGTGCTGACGGCAACGTTGACATAAACATGGCTGAAAAATCTGCATAATTGTAATTCTTTAATGCAATTTTTACAGGGTGTGTTTAATTGGAGCGTTGATCAAGTGATCGCGAGCACGAAATCGGACACTAACATTGTGCACACTTGGTGTTTAAGGGAGCACAATGGTGCTCGCGGCGACTGGCGTAGAAAGTACTGCATATCTGTCCGTAGAAATGCGTATTAGGATTACATATTCCTGAACAGTGGTTCTCAAACTTTTGTCGGCCGCGGCTCTCTTGCCCGATTCATGGCGCATTTACAGCTCCCAAAATAGTTTCGTAGATATTTCCTCTTATGTGAAAGAACCACTTCAAACCATAAATATTCGCACAAATAAATATCTCCCTAAGCACGCCGTGACCAGTGCCGTCTTAAGGCATGGGCCCACCCGGGCATGGCCCGGGGGCCTCAAGAGAAGAGGGGCCTCACAAAAATGAGATCTTTTTGAAATGTTCGAGAATTTGCCTAGTAGGGCCTCAGAAAAATCACTTGGCCCGGGGGCCCATGATCCTCTTAAGACGGCCCTGGCCGTGACCCCCCCCCCTCCCATCCAGCGTACATTTTGAGTAACACTGCCGCAGAACATTTGTCATTTGTCAACTGCAGTTCAGCTCGAGGTTTCAGGATGAATTTCACGATGAGAGTTGTAAAATTTTTCATTGGTGTTATAGTGAAAGCATATTCGGGAAAATTAATGGAAATCTATCATCTATACGGGGGAAATATTTATTTCTACTTGGATTCTGTAGATCAGTATAGTTATCCGTCAAAGGTTTAACATGAAGTAAAACGCTGACAAAGCCTCTCCCCTAGAAATGCATAGGAAGCTTTTCCCCCTACTGATGTAGAGAAAACTTGCGTACTTCTAGAAATGCTTGAGAAGCAAGATAATTTCTAGAAGTGGTCGTGAAGCTTGATCACTTCTAGAAATGCACGACAAGCTTTCTTACTTCTAGGAAACATAGAAAGTTTGCATACTCATGGAAAATTCATAGAATACTTACGTACATCTAGAGAAATGCTTGCAAAGCTCACGAACTTGTAGAAATCCTTGTAAATCTTGCTTACTTCTAGAAATGAATCCTCCTCCTAACCAGAATATGGCCCACCACTTTGTCTTAACGAAGAAGGTGACTTCCGTAATCCAACAGCTATAGAAAACTTGCTTACTTCTAAACATGCTTTTAAAGCACGCTAATTTCTAGAAGTATTTGTGAAGTGTGATCACTTTTAGAAATGCATGATAAGCTTGCGCACTTCTAGAAATGCATGATAAGCTTGCGCACTTCAAAAAATGATTGGAAACTACGTGTTTCTAGAAACTTATAGAAAGCTTATGTACACTTAGGTTAGGAAATGCACGAGAAGCTTGCGTGCTTCTAGGAAATGCATAGAAAGCTTGCATGCCACTAAAAAACGTTCAGAAATCATGCGTGCGTCTTCTAGCTTCGCATGTAAATACCATTTCTTCTAGAAATGTATAGAGGGCTTTCGTGATCCCACATAAAAATAGGATGCTTGCTTGCATACTTCTAGCAATGCTTGTCAAGCCCGCGTTACTTTTGGGAAACTCATTTACTACATGTGCGAATTAGTAGAAATACTTGTGAATCTTGGTTGCTTCTGGGAAACACACAGAAAGCTGCCATACCTCTCTAGAAAATTAATAGGAAGCTATTGCATTCTTCTTTTGTACATAATAGCGCCATAATCAAATTTTGTACATTATTATTTTACTTTGCCTTTCTTTTTTCCCTGTCATTTACTGATTAGTGATTATTAATCGTATGCCCAACCATTGATTTAAAATAAGAGTTTTTACTTCATTTTAGGTCATTTAGGTCAAGTTTGAAGGCAAAAAATACGTTAGTTTCAATGTCTTCGATGGAAGTCGTGGTGTGAGAAAGAAAATGTATCCATCCTATGCGTGAATGTGACATCCAAGTCTTTTTCTTCCTCTGAAATTGATGCAATAATATCTGTGAGAAGTTTGTGGTATCTTCAGTCGGAGATTGCAAACATGTATCTACAGTACAAATGAACTCGCGAAGTTCAGTACATCATTATTATTGTCACAAGATAACGACGGCAACAAAGCTGCTAAGGCACGCATTATATCGTTCTGTCTGATGATAGTGAGTGACATCCATGTGAAATGAACTCGATGGCCACTATTTACATACCATATCGCTGGGTCATAAAACACACGGAAGAAAAAAAGATTCCACAATGATCAACTTCTGCTTCAGAGAATAGCGTGACCAATAGTAAAAATGGCTGCTGTCCCGTGTGTGTGTGTGTGACTCTTTGTAGGTCCTCATGGACAGCTGATATGTATATGTGCGGACAAAAAAATAACAGAGAGACAGAGACAGTTTGGCTCCCCTCTTTTTTTTTCTTTCTCTTCTATCTTGGAAGAAAGAGGGGGAGGGGGGGGGGAGGAGTCCAAACTTTTCATGCCGGTGATTTATTATTGATGTCCTTCCTATCCTTTGTCGATAATAGGTACACGATGCCGTCCCTGAGGGAGTCCACCATTGTCGGAATGGTCTTCCTCTGTACAACGACGAGGGCAGGACTGATTCTGCTTCCTTTGATGAATAAAGAGGGGGCCACGTGATGAGGTAGGTGGAGTTGCAACATGACCCATACACATTCGCTGCAGGTTGCTAATCCTTGCAAATTAGCAGGTAGAGGCTTCGATTTGAGAAAAGATGGCTCCTCTCCGAGAAAAAGTGAAAATGGCTTTCTTTTCAACAACTTTCTCGCTTTTTCTGCCATCAATGGTTCGCTCTGTCAGAGTTTCAATAGCTACAAACATTTCCTATGGCATCAATCTTCGGGATCCTAGAGAGTTTCTTCTGTATCCACCTATATGGGCCAACCTTCTGTTTTGAGGTATGTACGTACAAACAAAGTCTCGCAAAATCAGTAGAATCACCGCCGGCACCTCGACCATGAATGAATTCCAGAATTACATAAGGAATCTATGAATTATACTTGGGTAAGGTCCTAATCATGCCCCCCCCCCCATCTCCAGCAGGACCCCCTTGGTCAAGACCATTGTCGGGCCTCTCTATAGTAAATTTGTTGTATGAAAACAAAAAACGATGAGAATCTTCCCGGGGACAAGAATGGAGCCCCGTCAGCCCCATCCTTGTGTGTATGGGGGGGGGGGGGGGCATTGTCTTAATTTATAAAAATGCGAAAGTTTTAAACATCTCTCTGCTCCCCACCCCACACTATTCCGTTCCTCATGAACATCCGTTCCCAAAACATCATGCAATGTAAAGCATCAGCGTAAACTTCTGCATGTTGAACATCATTTAACTGGAACTACTACTACTACCGGGGGGGGAACTGAGATAATCATCCTGAATATGCGGAATGCGAGAATTTCTTGCCGAGTCCTGCCGTCAAGACGATAACAGCATCCTGAATATTATACGTAAGAAAAATTACTAAACTGGAACTATTGCTGCCATCTATCAAATAAAAAATACAGCTGTTGCGATTCTTCGATTGAAATTGAGATGACCGGGTTTTTGATTAATGCACTGCATGGAAAAAGTCAATATAGCATGATATTAATAAATGTTTCTTTTGAGCAATAATATTAGTTGAATTGGGAAATTTATTTCGAAATTTTAACAATTGCTGTTTGTATGTGGTAAATTAACATCATTAAGATTCCATCTAATTTTATTTAAAAAGTTCTGCATATCGTATTAACGTTAATTTACCATGTACAAACACCAACTGTTAAAGTTTTCAAGTATATTCAACTGATATTGTTGCTCAAAAAATATTTATAAATATCATACTATATTGACTTTTTTCCATGCGGTGCATTAATCGAAAACCGGTCGTTTCAATCGAAGAATCGCAACAGTTGTATTTTTTATTTGATAGATGGCAGCAATAGTTCTAGTTTAGTGATTTTTCTTACATATAATATTCAGGATGCTGTTATCGCCTTGACGGCAGGACTCAGCAAGAAATTCTCGCATTCCGCATATTCAGGATGATTATCTCAATTACCCCCACCCTGCCTCATTTTACTGGCAAACCGTTGATTCTAGAGCAGGTATCTCCAACCCGTTGTTCGCGAGCATCACGGTGCTCCCTGAAGTGCCCAGATTGCTCGGCGCTCGTGTCCAGTTTCGTGCTCGCGAGCACTTGATCCACGTTCCTAATAAACATCTTGGAGAAATTGCATTCAAGGATATTGAAATCATCGTCATTTCATGCATTCGTAAGTTAAACTTGCCGTAAGAGTGCTCTTCTTTTGATGATGGGTTCATGCAGTGCTCGTGACTGGGAAAAGGTTGAAGACTTCTGTTTTAGAGGCGTGCATCTAATTAGAAAAAGTATAAAAATGATGTTTGACTTCAGATACGCCATTCATGTTGCCAGGGTTTGTATAGTTATCATTATAGAAAAAAAACTTTTTATAAGAGCACAATGTCCCCAAAAACCCAGTTAGAAACTTGTTGTCCTGTCTCTCCTGGAGCCAACAAACCCCCCCCCCCCACGTTTATAAGTGCGATATTCGCAGAGATATTTGAATTCAAAAATCGAGGGAAAGTTGGGGGGGGGGGAAACAACAAAAACTAATGGGCAACGCTTCTTTCCCCCTGATTTATGCTGTTATTTCAATCTGCTGATTTTTTTTAAGAGACACTGTCTCTTTAAAACTCAAAAGAAGAACAGCTTTGTGAGTAGTCGAATCCCGTTATAACGAACGCCAAGAGACCGGAGGAATCACTTCGTTAAAACGAAATTTCGTTATAAAGGAATTCCAGGTTACCTAGCATTGTTCCTACGTAAACTTATTTGGGGCATTAGAAAAAGTGTTCGTTAAAACGAGATTTTTGCTATAACGGCATTCGTTAAAACGGGATTCGACTGATTAGTAGCGAGAAACTTCCCTTCTTTTAAAGCTCTTCGGGTTCCGGGACTTTTAAGGACTCCGTGGCGTTTGATCTGGCGGAACACCAAAACACCTGTCACGGAACACCAGTTGGAAATCCGTGCTTAGAGCTCCGTCAGCCGTTCATTGTGGGAGCTATGGCAAACCTATTAAGCGATTCCCTCCTACACATTTCAAGATCGCTGCTCGGCGTTTTGGCTAAGGTCGAAGTACACATTTTAGTAGTACACAAATTTCGGGGCGGGGGGGGGGGTGATGCACACCTACACATTTACATTATTAAAAATTAATCATCAACCACCCTTTATAAAAATATTCTTAACGGCATCTTAGCGGGTGTGCTAAAAACAAGAAAAACCTTTCCCTGACCTTTGCGGGCACCTGAACTAACATTCCCCCTATTGATAAGTCCTCCACGCGGATCCTACAAGTTATCTGGATATGTGTCCGGGCCGCCCGCTTAAATTTCTGGAACTGTGCCGTACGCCACTTAAATGATCCCTAATTATGCCGCGGATCACTTAAGTCAGCGGTTCTGAACCTTTTCTGACTCGCGAAGTCATTTTAGGTGTATAATTTCTATGGCGGAGCCCTGCTTAACTCAGAGCCCTTGTATTTATACGACGGTACCCTTTAGGCCTCTTTTTTTTTTTTTTTTTGTTTATCAAATTTATAGATTTATTTTATTATTCTCGAGTGGCCGCAGAGCACCGGTTGAGAAACGCTGACTTAAGTAATCTGGAAATGTGCCGCGGGTAACTTAAGTGATTGTAGAATTGCACTAGGAGCCGCTAAAGTGCAGTAAAACTGTATCACATATGGCTCATGGACCGCTTCAGTGTTCTGGAACTGTGCCGCGGGTCACTTAAGTGATCTGTGAATGTGCCATGGGCCTGATCTGAAAGTATGCCACGGGTCACTTAAGGGATCTGTAAAAGAAAATGTGCCGCCTAGTTCATTTTTACGAAATTAGGTTTGAGGTGGCGGGCGCCACATCAGATAACCCCGAGGGTCACATTTGGTCCGAGGACCATGGGTGGGTCGCAATTAATTTCTCAAAAAGCAATTTTGAGTCCTTAGTCTTCAAATAGCATTGAAATTCACAGAAATCGATTACAATAGCATGTTAAGGTTTAAACTTCAGAAAAGTTTATTATTTTTTTAAAATATGTTTTGCATAAAATTTTTTTTTTTTTTGATTATCTTGGGAAGGGGCGGCATGAGCACCCCCCTTTCCCGCTTAGGGGGTCATTCAAGTATTACGTCAGCATCGAGGGGGGAGGGGTTTTGGATTTGCTGACTTTTGATGGCAAATGAGGAGAGGGTTTGGAGGTTGCTTACGTCATTAACCACCCTTTTTGAAGATATGAAATATTCTAAGCTGCTGACGAAATTTTGCTGACGGGGGGGTCAAAAATTGGCTGAAAATCTGCTTACGTAATACTTGAATGGCCCCCTTACGTCTCTGATCTGAATATACATTAGAAGGTATTTGGCAGAGCTGACGAAATTTTTCTGACGGGGAGGGGGGTCAAAAAGGGCCAAAGTCAGTTTTGCAATCCTGTACACATAATTTTGTCTGAGTGTTAATATACAGTGGATCCCGCTTATAACGTTTTTCAAAAAAAAAAACTCTGATAAAAAAACGTCGCAAGAGGGAAAACGTTTTAAACGGGAAATCTTAATGAGAATTAATTAGAGTTGGATCACCAATATAGATCTTACTAAGCGGGAAAACGTTCCAAGTGGGAACGCAATAAGCGGGATCGACTGTACATTTCGACTGTCTATTTCATTTGGGTAGGAAGAACCTAAACAGAACATCCTATTTTATTTGGATAGGAAGTATTTGTTATTTGGAATCTTATTCTATATTGTATATGTTGCTCAGTTGATTTATGTTGCTATCACAGTGGTTCTCAACCTATTCTGACTCGCGGAGCCCTTTCCAACGTATAATTTCTATGGCGAAGCACCGAGTTTGGCTCGAGGAGCCCTTTTTAGTATATAACTTATATGGTGGAATCCTTCAGAAATTTTTATTCATTTATTAATCAAATTTGTTGATTTATTTTACTTTCCTCGAGCTGCTGCGGAGCCCCGGTTGAGAATCGCTGTGCTATCATATGCTTGCCCGCCCCCATTCATTGTTGACGAAACGGTTGCAAACACAGTAATAATTCCTCTGGAGTCTGGACCACGGCTTCTTGTTGCAGAACTTTTCGCGGGGAGTTCCCGAGCAATTTTCCACGCCGCCACCACCACCACTGACGTGGCATATTTCCGTAACTCAAGTATGTGTACGGTGATCCGATTTCTCAAACGCCACGTTTCTTGCTGAAAACGCCAAAAAAAAAAAAAAAAAAAAACTACCTGTTGAAGATATCTCTCTACGAGCTACCGTAAATCGAAAGCGATTGCTACTTTGCGTTATATGCGCAATCAGAGAAATTGATCACATACCACAAGGGGGCAAAAAGAGATTGATGACCAACGCTACAACCAACGGTTAAAGGCTTTTTTCTTGACCCCTTTTCCACCTCTCGAGCGGTCTTTTTTTTTTAAGGTCTGGGTGTGGTCCCACCGTTGGTAGGCCCCCCTTCCCCTATTTTTTCCCATACATTATGTGACCTGAACTTCGCCCTTCTGTAAATAGCTTCCTATTTTTCTATATATTTCTTTCACGTAGAAGCGAGGGTCTTCTTTTAATCACTCGCGTTCGAAAGTGAGAACAACTTCCAAAAAACACCGATTCTTCTCTACTTTTGTCGTCACAAAAAAAAAAAAATCTACGAAACCCATGTTTTTAGAAGTTGCTCCATCTGGAGAAAAAGAATGAGAAGAAAAGGAATCCGTCTCCATTATAATGAGAAGAAGAAACCCTTTTAACACATAATAATGAAAGTGGGTTTTTTTGGTTCACACGCCGGTGTTAAATGAGTTCAGGAAGTCATTTAAAAACAGGTGATATCCCTTTTTTTTGTGTATGTGTGTGTATTTTTATACGCTATTACTTCAACAAAACGGCTTTGTTGTTGTTGTTGTTCAGTGTCACTGAAAGTGGTTTCTATTTTCATGGATGGTCTTTGAAGCAAGATGGCAGGTTGAGGAACACTCCTGGAAGAATTCAATCCCGTGAGAATCGGGACCAAATGGTGGTTTTGCACATACCAATATCCCCACTATTGTGGACATTTTCAAAAAAAATTGTTTTGTTACTTAATCAAGTTTTAATATAAAAATATCAAATGTGCTCAGAAATTATTTTACATTTCCCGTCGTGCATTAGGAATTTTGTCTTTCTCGTGTCGTGTATGTTTTTTCGTTGTTAATTTTTATCGTTACGTTTTTTATTCGGCATTTCGTCTCGTTTAATGTTGTATATGTGTCCTTTTTTTAATGTTTCTGCTCATGTGTCGTATTTTTTATTTTATTCATTGATAAATTTCCATTTCGGAATTTTCGATAATTCTCTGAAATTATTTTTTTCTTCCGTTAATTCTAAAAGTCCTTTTGATGGAAAATCATTGATAAATTTTCAATCATCCGTACAAGCATTTACTTAGGGCATGCAGATGCTAACTGCAAGATAAATATGTTTTACAAAAATTAACGTTAAATCTCTGTATGTTGAAAATGAATAAATTTTATTTTATTTTATTTGAAAATACCAAAAAAAAATGCAAGTAGTCTTATACTGAATAACATTAACAAGAATTCAGAATGAATGAAAATGGAGAAATTCAAAATGAATGAAAATGTAGAAATTCAAAATGAATGAAAATGTAGAAATTCAAAATGAATGAAAATGTAGAAATTCAAAATGAATGAAAATGTAGAAATTCAAAATGAATGAAAATGGAGAAATTCAAAATGAATGAAAATGGAGAAATTCAAAATGAATGAAAATGGAGAAATTCAAAATGAATGAAAATGGAGAAATTCAAAATGAATGAAAATGGAGAAATTCAAAATGAATGAAAATGGAGAAATTCAAAATGAATGAAAATGGAGAAATTCAAAATGAATGAAAATGGAGAAATTCAAAATGAATGAAAATGGAGAAATTCAAAATGAATGAAAATGGAGAAATTGAAAATGAATGAAAATGGAGAAATTGAAAATGAATGAAAATGGAGAAATTCAAAATGAATGAAAATGGAGAAATTGAAAATGAATGAAAATGGAGAAATTCAAAATGAATGAAAATGTAGAAATTCGTTCAAAATTAATGAAAATGTAGAAATTCGTTCAAAATTAATGAAAATGTAGAAATTCGTTCAAAATGAATGAAAATGCAGAAATTCGTTCAAAATGAATGAAAAATTTAAAACTATTTCAGAATTATTGAAAATTATAAAATGGAAATTCAAAACTAATTCCAGAATTATCGAAAACTCCGAAATGGAAATTCAGAAATACAGCAATTTCAGAAGAAATTTAGAATTACACCGAAAGAGTGGAAAAACTATAGATAGCGAAATCGATATGAAGAGATGGTATCACTTTTCTTTCCAAATATCAGTTTCGGCATAACATCCAGAAAAAAATTCAATTTCTCAGCATAGCGAAATTATTTATGATTACTGTGATTTTAGAACTTTTGGAATTAACGGAAGAAAAAAATAATTTCAGAGAATTATCGGAAATTCCGAAATGGAAATTTAAAAATATATACAGTAATTTCAGAATGAGTGAAAAATCATAAATTATGAAATGAATGATTTTAGTATTAATTGGAAGAAAAATTATTTGAGAATTAACGAAAAATAAAAGATTTGAGAATTAACAGAAGAATTTTTTCCAAGAATTTTAAAAAATGATTAAAATCCAGAATTTTTTTCGAAATCCGGTTTCATTAGGAAAAAAAATCCGGAATCTTCAATAATTTTTGAAAGTCCAATGTTTCTCTCGTGGTCCACCCGTTAAGACGCTACTAGTCAAAAAAGTCGATCACTATCATCATTTTATTAGTTATTTTTTTACTCATCTCCTCCTACGTTTTCACGAACAATCACCACTACACTCCCGCAGGTTCGATCCCCGCATTTGCGCGGTAGGCCAAAGTCCAGCTCATATACGGTGTCAAATCGAAATTTCCCGAAATTCAGAATACGATGGGGAAACTCATTCAAAATTCGACGCCTATGACCATCATACTAGGCCGGAAGAGGAACGTGGCAGAATTTCGACTCGAAAGCCAATGTGGCATGTCACCTGTGACCTTCTCGATGTAGCCTATACCATATCGGGTATGGGTGGTCATGTCCCACGTACAACACACAGTAACATACATACAGGGAGCGGTTATATCCCAAATGGCGTGACCTCTCCCCAGTCATGTAATAAACACGCCGTGCATGCCCAAAAAAAAACCCAAAAAAACAAAAGGGCCAAACATGTGTTGCCAGATTCACTCCCCCCACTATTATTATTCGAATGTATATGCTCAAGTTTCCCGCCTTCCGTGACAAGAGCCAAAAAAAAAAGTAAAAACTATGGATTAGAGGAATACGTAAAACATGTATTATATATTAGAAACAGACCCGCAGAACATGATGATATCCGGTTTCACTTGGCTTGTGTGTTCCGTAAACACTCGTAGTTCCGGCCTTAAGTCGAATAACGGTCGTAAGCACTCGAGTGTGATTTACGATTTTCAATTCCCGCCTTTTTTTTTTTTCCTCGTGATACATAACGATATATCTCTTGAGTTTTTATTGCTGTCAGAGATCAATTTTTCTTGAATTTAACCCGTCCTTGTGATTGATCGTTTGCCTTGTGAATGTTGCGGGCCAATCACAGAAACGAATTCCGATTGATTGAATGGTGAATGGGGTGATGAATATGCAGTCGAAATTGGTTAATATTCGAAGAACAAGGAGACCGCAAAAAAAGTACGAATTTGCCAATATCCGAATTATTCAATTCATCCATATATAAGGGGTCATTCAAGTATTACGTCTGCATCGATGGGGGAGAAGAGGAGGGGGGGGGGTTTCCGATTTGCTGGCTTTTGATGATAAGACGGGAGGGGAGGGGTTTGGATGATGCTTGCGTCATCTACCACCCCCTTTATGAAGATATGAAATATTCTTAATGGCTTCTTATTCGGTGAGTCAAAAACGGAAGAAACCTTTCGATAGTTATAGGGCACATGGCCCCCCACATCATGTAGCGGGGCCCCCTAGGCTGGGGTCTTTTGCCCCTCGGTCACTTTTAACGGGCTCCTTCTGTAATTAATTTATAGCGTGAAAAAGCAAAAAATGATGAGAACTGTCCCGGGCCTCAGGGCTAAAGCCCTATCAACCCCCCCCCCCCATGTGGGGGCCATGATTGGACACCTGAACTAACATTCTCCCTATTGATAAGTCCCTTACAGAGCCACTTTAGTGATCTCTAAATGTTGCACGGTTCCTTCAAGTGTTCAGGAAATGTGTCCGGGCCGCTAAAGTGCTCTGGAACTAACTGTGCCACGCATCACTCTAGTGATCTGGGAATGTTCAACGGGTAACTTGAGTGATGTAGAACCACACTGGGGCCGCTTAAGTGCTCTAAAACTCTGCCACATGTCCCTCAAGGGATCTCTAGATGTGCCACGGATCGTTTAAGTGTTCTGGAACTGTGTCGTGGGTTACTTAAGTGATCTTTGAATGTGAAAGTGATCTTTGAGGCCTACTTCAGTGATCTGAAAATGTGCCACGGGTCACTTAAATGCTCTGCAATTGTGCCACGAGTCATTTAAGCGATTTGTAAATGTGCCGCTTAGTTCATTTTTACGAAATTAGGTGTGGGGGGGGGGGGGGCAAGCCACATTAGATAACCTTCAGGGCCACATTTGGTCTGCGCGTCAAGGGTTTACCATATATGGCTTAAAGGAAAAATATTTTTTGCATTAAAAAAAAGCCGATTCGTTAGAATATCGCCGAGGACATTCGCTGACCACATCCTGTAGCGGGGCCCCTAGGCTGGGATTTTTTGTGGGCCCCTCGGTCAGACTTTTAACGGGCCCCTTCTGTAGCTAATTTATAGCGTGAAAAAGCAAAAAAAAATATGATAATCGTCCCGGGCCCCAGGGCTAGAGCCCTGTCTGCCCCTCCCCCCCATGGGGGGGCCATGGCCGAGGAGTACGAGCACACGAATCGTGGAAAACGCCTCGTGCCCTTATCATCCCCTCCGTGGTCACAGCTCCGCCTACACGCACGCGTGTACGCTTACGTATTCAACACTGAATATTTGCACACTTCTTCGGTGGCACTATTAGTACCTTTGGCTCAGTACTTTTTGTGAAAATAGACACACACACACACACACACACAATGTGCAAATTCTCTTAATTTTGCACACGAGTGTAATGTGTGATTTTCCCCAACGCATTCATTCATGATCTGTTTGGCCTGCGTGTTATGTTAGTTAAGAAGTGCTGCCACACAACTAAATTTTCTTGCAATGCTCACAAACAGCTTACAATGATAGTCGCAGATTTCCTAATAATACTTAGATTGATGCAGGGGGGTGCACAACTTTTTCCAGTCCGCGGGCCAGAAACTTTTATATATCGCGGTTGACCATGTGACTTGTATTTTACGGGACATCCCGTAATATTTTTGCCGTACAATTTCTGTTTTTGTATATTTTTATAAAAAATATCCCGATTTCTCCATTATTTTCAACAAAGCTTACTACTTGAATTTTTTCAAACCAAGAATTGAGGTTGCTTCCATGGCTTGTAAATTACATAATGATAATTATGACTTTCATAACTAATTATAGTCATTTTGGTTTTACGCACAGCGACATGTAGTAGTACGTTATTGCCCGCCATTGGCGATTTTTCAGCAATTTTATCTATAGATGGCGACAGAACTTGCCTTCGATAATTTTTTGGCTGTAATTGGCAATTTTACTTGCCTTTGACAATTTTTTTAGTCGCTGCAGTTGGGAACGTTACCAGCCATTAACATTTTTTTTTTTTTTTTGGTTGTAATTCACAACTTTAATTGGCTTTAACAATTTTTGGCTGATTGGTAACTTTACTTGCATTTGATAATTTTTTTTGTGATGATTTGCCATATGCCGTATGAATCCCGATTTTTTTCCCCTTATTTTCATGAAGAAAATATGGTCAGCCTAGGAATGTATGCCGACGTGTATCGATGCGTGGATACTTTTCTAACGGAACACCTTCCGGGCGCCGGATGTCGCGCAACCCTGGGTTAATGATAAACCTCTATTTTGATCAATCAATAGCCCAATAAAAAAAATCTAAGCATTTTAATATTGAAAGGAGTACCTCACACATAATGCCGATGATAATAATTATTTCACTACGAATCAAGAAATTTCAAACTTTGATCCAATCAATCGGCTTCACTTTGATCCAACTTTAGCGCATACATAAACACCCTCTTTTACGCGAGTAATTAAGACGGCAGAGATGCAACGTATATATCATATGTTGTACCTTTTGAATTCCCAACAAGTTTCGTTTGCCAAAGGTGAAAAGAAATAAAAAGCACATCCGAAACACATCCCCGTACATATGGATTTGATCGATTGCATTTGGGGAAAAAAAAAATGAAACATCGCCACTAACATCATCAACAACAATAATAATATATGGAAGAGATAGCAGGACAATGCGACCATTAGGTTGAGGGGCACATTTTAAACGACAATGATCAACAGCTTATCGATGCCCAAAGGGCAAAGACTGCATTATAATGACCTCCCGCCTCCTTTAGGGCTCGTAAATAAAGTAACAAGATGTCTCGAGATGCAAAAAAAAAAAAAAAAAAGCCGAGTATTATAATTTAGATATACAGATTCTAATCAGCTCCTAATTTCTCAAACGATATTGCGCCATCTGTTGACACAAGCGGGCATTTTCTCATTGTCCACTACGATGTTGCGGGGAGGGTTCGTGGCGCTTGCTGCTGCTGCACATTGATATTCCCGTGCGGTTGGTTTTGCAGATAGGGCTTTTCTCACCGAGGGTTTAACTACCTGTGCTCGTGAGAACCGATTTGATTGAATGTGATTGGTTTGTTGATCACGTATGGGGGGATAGGGTAAGTAAGAAAACAAGAGGTTGAGACACAGATTAAAAGAGAAGAAGAAAAAGATTAGGCCCCCCGAAAAGGAAAAAAAAAACTGTTTTTCTTTTTTTAATAAATATATAAAGAATAACTTTGTTATTTTTTTTTTTTTTGGCGGCTTCTAATCCTCGGCACTTTCGTTGCCTGACCTTCCACAAGGCACTTGTTACCGTTTAAAAAGAGCAATGACTTTCTGCCAACTTGGTGGCAGCAGTATAGGGTAGGTACGCACACATCGTGATGTTTTTACAACCGGTCACGTCACAATCGTGTCACGCTATGAGATGGGCCGTTTTTGCCCCTTTTTTTTTTGTTGTTGTTATTTGACGGATGGATATAAGACGGTCGCCGACATTCACGGAGCGTTGACAATTCTGATCGGAAATATTCGGATGTCTGGTTCGAGATGTTCTCGGTGTGAACAAGACGATTTTTTTTTTTGGTGAGCCCGAGCATCCCTTAGGGCAGTGGTTCTCAACGTTTGGACAGGATCGTCTTGAGAGCATCAGGGACTCCGGGGCAAAGAGAATTTTCTGAAGTCCCTACCTGTCTGCCTGGCCTACCAGTTTACGTGCTTACTCTCGAAGATTTCATACAAGTATCGTTATCATGAGGCTCCCCCGTTCCCATGTGTTAAGACGGCATTGCCTTTGGAAGCCCGCGGCCCGGTTGATTTCTTTCTTTTTTTTTGTGAGTGGAAGACCCGGTCATGTACTCGACCGATGGAGAATAAATGAGGAAAAATGAAGCAGTGAATTGGGGGGGGGGGGGGAGTCCGTTTTGGCTGATGTCATGTCCCGGCGGTTGAGAATGGCTGCCTTAGGGCAAAGCCGTCTGGACAGTATCATGTGGCATCGGGCTGAACGGAAGTTCTGAAGCCATCCGAGGCTTCTGAATTCTAGAATTAATGAAAGTTTATTTACTAAACAATAATTCCAGAAATGATAAAAACTCGGAATTCCAGAATTAATTCGAAGAGATAACTGAAGATTTTAAATGAAAATTCAGAATTAAAATTTAGAATTCCAAAATTAATAAAACAAATAATTTCAGAATTAGTAAAATAAAATAATTTTTAGAATTAATAAAAGAAAATAATCTCAGAATTGATAAAAGAAAATAATTTCCGAAATAATAAAAGAAAATAATTTCCGAAATAATAAAAGAAAATAACTTTTAGAATTAATAAAAGAAAATAATTTCAAAATTAAAAAAAAAGAAAATAATTTCAGAAATAATAAAAAAAATAATTTCAGAAATAATAAAAAAAATAATTTCAAAGTAAAAAAATAATTTCAAAATAAAAAAAATAATTTCAAAATAAAAAAAAATAATTTCATAATTGAATTGAAAATAAACTCCGAATTAATAACAGAAAATAATTTCAGAATTAATGAAAATTCAGAATGAACAAAAGTTCAGAATTTTAGATGAAACCGCTTTCGAGATTATCGGTATCTCGTGATTTCTCTATTCTGATATTATTTCTGTTTCATTTTTCATTCCGTCCGCTTTTCGATTTCTTGCGTCAAAAAACTTCTCAGGTGTTTAACCAATCAGCAATGGCACCGACTTGCAGAATCGGAAACCAGCGCGCACTACGTCCGTACCCTTCGTAATGATTCGTTTTAAACCAAGTTCCTGGATTTTTCTCCACCAGGACTGGGCTGCATGGAAAACGATATCCTACAACAGCGGGTCTCAACCTTTTTTGACTTGCAGAGCCCTTTTTAGTAAAAAAATTCTATGGTGGAGCCCCATATAGGCCTATTTCTTAATTATTCATCAAAGTTACTGATTTATTTTTTTACTATTTAAAAATATAATTTTTTTTTTTAATTTTACAGTTTTTTTTAATATTTTCCTCAAGTGGCCGCGGAGTCCCTGGAGAGTGCACAAGGAGCCCCAAGGGCTCCGCGGAGCATCGGTTGAGAACCGCTGTGTTGCAATATTGCATGCTGGCTAAACATTGTGTTGCATGGATTGCCGTTTCAAAATTAGCGATAATATTCGTGGGATCGAACCTCAATCTCAACTCTTCACAGCGCTTACAGAGCATTCTAATCATGTCTTCATAAGTGCAGGTAGTTTTATTTGGTAGAATAAGAAGTGACATGTAATTCCCATTTCTCATTTATATCAACAGTGAACATTCGATAGAAAAATTTTGGGCGATTTGTAAAAAAGGTTCCATCGATAAATCGCATTTCACATGCGGGAAATGAAGTGCTATTGCAAATTACATTGAATTGACATGAATTCCACGAAATAAAACGTTCAATAACATGACAGCTATGTGAGATGAATATTCTTACTTAAATTTGTAATTATCAATAATTTATCTGTGATATGACTGAGTTGAAAAATAATTTCAATAGAGAATAAAAATTCAAGTAGGTTCCGTTAAAAATACGCAAAAAAACGGGACATTTTTACAAAAAATAGGGATGGCCAAAATTACGTGAAAATACAGGAATGTCCTGGGAAATACGGAATTTATGGTCACCCTAAGTACATAATACTTCCAACACCATCTACTGTTGATTATACAATGAGATAAGATAAGGTTCGGGGAATTTTATCTATCCCCCCGCGCTATCATCCCATCAAATAAGAGGGGATTCCAATTCAATTGACCCTCGGATTGGTGTGACAGGTTTTGCTAGCAGTGCAACTGACCCTCGTCCAATAAAAGTTCTGAATTAATGAAGATTCAGGATTTCAGAATCAAATAAAAATTCCCAATTAATTGAATAATAATTCCAGAATAATTTAAAATTCAAAATAATTGAGCAATTCTTCCAAATAATGAAAATTTAGAATTCCAGAAATTATGAATGATTGACATGAGTGCAGAAAGAGCCCGAAGAACCAGACGCCCCCCAAGTTATGTTCACTTTATGCTAAGAATTGTATTTCACATATAGAAAGGTGCCAGTCACAATATGAATAAGTCTATTCCAAAATAGTTTCCCGACCGGTGTTCCTCGGAGCCCTGGGGATTCCACATCATCAAAAGATTTAATTTTTCTCATTGGAGTTCAACAATGTTCGTTTTTGTTTGGTTTCAAGTGAAGCAGTATCGTAACCACAAGGGTTCCACGTGAGCTTAAAATTCATATAATTGAAGTAGAAATCGCGTGAGAAGAGGGCTTGTTCTGCGACCCCCCCCCCCAGAAGCGCCCAATTTTAACTCCCGCCCCCGAGGAAAAAAAAGTCAATGAAATTCTCGCAACCCGCTCTTTCATGACCATTGACGAGGGGTCACGCATGCATACGCAAAGTACTACACGAACCGGAATCATCCTCGTGTGTGATTTGAATAGGTAGTGGGGGGCGTTCTTTGTATGTGTCTCAATTAAACTTACATGCTCCAAAGGTATGAAGGGGGGAGGGGCACGAACGGCTTGTACAAACATCCGGGAGTGTTCGTAATGATATGTGATGACAACGAACAAACATATTGTTTGACTCGAGCATGTGCGAATGTTACATGTATAGTTATTCAACATTGGCAGATGTGTCGGAAAGTGTAGCTCAATATCAATCGGTGGCGATCGTTTTCACGCCCTTGTGGACCCTCGTGGGTCTCCCCCCGGGGAACTTTTTGACCGATGGTAAGTGTAGGGTGAGAGATCATGGGAGTCATGGTCCGTAGAACGATCCGCATTTTCGCACGCTATTCTTTTTTTTTTGTACGTGGCCTAGGTGGCTGTCCGTACGCAATCGCGGATCTAGATCGGGCGATGGGGCGATCGCCCCTCCCAAGAGCCGAATAATATGGTGAAAATCTGTCTGCCAGATAAAATAGGAGATGATCCAATGTTATCCAACATCAAGTGGCACACATGGCCCCCTGATCCGCCTGCCTCTGATTCATATCTGCCTCGGCTTCATTCACAACTGAAAATGTCTGACTCCACTCCATTCGCAACTAAAGATATCTGCCTCCACTACATTCGTAGCTCAAGATATCTGCCTCCACTACATTCGTAGCTCAAGATATTTGCCTCCACTACATTCGTAGCTCAAGATATTTGCCTCCACTACATTCGTAGCTCAAGATATTTGCCTCCACTACATTCGTAGCTCAAGATATCTACTTCGGTTTCATTGTGGCAGCTGAAGGTGCCTGTCACTTCTTCATTCACAGCTGAAGATGTTTGCCTCTTCTTCATTCACAGCTGAAGATGTCTGCCTCGGCTTCATTGGCAGCTGAAGATGTCTGCTTCGGCTTCATTGGCAGCTGAAGATGTCTGCTTCGGCTTCATTGGCAGCTGAAGATGATTGCCTCCACTCCATTCGCAAATGAAGATGTCTGCCTTCACTCCATTCGGATATGAAAATTCGAAAGCTTCTGCCTAGGCTTCATTCACAACTGAAGATGTCTGTCTCCACTTCATTAGCAGCTGAAGATGTATGCCTTCGCTCAGACGTGGATCCAGTGGGCGTGGGGGGGGGGGGGTTAGGGGGTAGGAATGATCACCCCCCCCCCCAAGAGCCGAATAATATGGGAAGCTTGTCTGTCCCGTAAAATAAGGGATTATTCAAAAAACTTACCCGCGCTACGTCGGGATACCCGATACGTCGGGATTCGCCCCTCCCGACCAGGGCCGCAACTATATGCTTGGTCACCCGGGGCAAGCAAGCATTTTGACGCCCATTTGTTATGTTGAAGGAGAGGTTTCAGAATGAAATTTGCGCTCCCTCGGGTCCAGCACCTGGGGCACGAGATCCGCCTGCTCCCCCCCCCCCCTAGTTACGGCCCTGCTCCCTACACATCATCCTGGATCCGCGCCTGTCCGTAGACATTTTTTCTCTCGAATGGTGATGAAGAGGAAGATCAAATCTTTCTCTCTCGATCAATTCTCGATGTGTTGACGAAATTGAAAGTATGTCCGGACGATGCCTTTTGCAGAGTCGTTCGTAATCAAAATGTTAACGACATTTCCATTTGGAATTCTTTGAAAAATGTCGATGGTGATCGAGTCTTGACCCTACTTTGGATTCAGTTGTTTTTTTTTATATGCGGAACAGCTGCCGCATTTAGTATCATTTGACGACTAAAATGAATTTGCTTCGTTATGCATCCAATTGCTTCGCGATACCTAGCATTGCTCGTTCGAGCCCCACCGTCACCACAGTGGTGGTCGGCTGAAGTTGGTTTTCTGTGGTTCCCAACTTCAAGGCGCAAATGCGAGCCGATCTCCCCGTTAAAAAGTCTCGCCACAGAGAGCAACAGTCCTACAAACAGTACAAATATTCAGTCACTACACATCACTCACTTCACTTCTGAGATATAGATGGCAGCACTGAAAAATCATACACAACACTAGATACGCACTCAGACTGTTAGTTACACGCACTTACACTTCCGGCACAACTCACTAGGTAGTAAATTGCCTATGGCAATAGACCTGAGTTGTGCTCGATTTGAAAAAAAAGTATTGCTCGTGGCCGCTGTGGTGGTCGAGTGGTCATAGTGACGGACTCGCTTGGCGGCGATCCGGGTTCGAACCCCACCGTCACCACAGTGGTGGTCGGCTGAAGTTGGTTTTCTGTGGTTCCCAACTTCGAGGTACAAATGCGAGCCGATCTCCCCGTTAAAAAGTCTCGCCACAGAGAGCAACAGGCCTACAAGCAGTACAAATATTCAGTCACTACACTTCACTCACTTTACCTCTGAAACATAGATGGCAGCACTGAAAAATCATATACAACACTAGATATGCATTCAGACTGTTAGGTACACTTACACTTCCGGCACAACTCGCTAGGTAGTAAATTGCCCATGGCGATAGACCTGAGTTGTGCTCGGTTTGAAGAAGAAGAAGAAGTATTGCTCGTGATACTTCTAATTGCTTCGTGACATCCAGTACTGCTCGTGGTACGCCGAACTGCTTCGTACTTCCAATTGCTTCGCGATACCCAGTATTGCTCGTGATACTTCCAATTGCTTCGCGATACCCAGTATTGCTCGTGATTCCCAACTTCGAGGTGCGAATGCGAGCTGATATCTCCGTTAAAAAGTCTCGTCACAGAGAACAACACAGGCCTACACAGCAATACAATTATTCAATCATTACACTTCACTCATAGTTAGAAAAATTGATGGCAGATGGAAGCACTACACACAACAAGCATTACACAGAAACAAACTTCGCGTCAGGTTCGCTGCACATACACACACATTCCAACAATTCGTTAGAAGTTCCACAGAGGAATATGGACTCGTTACATGTGTGGTTCAGTAGTAGTAGTAGTATTGCTCGTGATACGCCAAATTTCTTCATGATATCTAGTATTGCTTGTGATACGTCCAATTGCTTCGTGATACGTCCGATTGCATCGTGATACGCCCAATTGCTTTGTGATATGCCCAATTGATTCGTCACCCCTAGTATTGCTTGTGATACGCAGGGTCGAAAGTTGGAAAGGGCAAAGAGATCTGGTGCCTGGGTGCTGGATCAGAAAGGGTGAAAACCCGGATGAAATTTGGGAAAACTCGGATGAAATCACCCGAAATGTGAATTGAACATCGATGAGCTGCTGTCTGTGAATTTTTTAAATAACTCAATGTGAAAATTAGAAATAAACTGAAAAGAGCTAGTTTATGACTCCACCCACAGTTTTGTAGGCAATATCGATAGCCAATGGCTAATTTCCAACAGCTATACATGCGCTAGAAAAGCAACTATAATTTGAGAGGCACTACTACAACGAAGATAGTCGATAAAATTTGATGACGATATAATACTTTCTGACAGAACGCAATACCAAAATACCATAAACTGTATTGTCAAAAATACCCTGCGCTGCCTTTGTCCCCTCCTCCCGAGATGCGATAGAATCGATTTTGTTATTCATCCCGCAGGGTCCATGACTGTAATCCATTACGGAACCAATTTTTACGTCAAATAGTATCCAAAATTGCCTTTAGAGAGATTCCCACGAAGGAGGAGGAAATTCTAATATTCAATTAAAAAATATTCCCCGACAGGGTAGGGAAGGGAAAACAAATTTATTTATGAATAGACCAGTAGAGTAATAAAAAAAAATCCATAAAAATAATTCAGAATTAGACTAGAGGCTAGATATTCCGCGGGTGATATCGACCGACTGACATGATTACATTAGCGGCTATGATAGACTGTTATGTGTACCGTATGTGATGGCTTTGCAAAGTGTCATCGTGATCCTGCGACATCAAGTTTATTCATCGGTTTCCGATACATAAAATGACAATGGCCGCTTTTCATGTGTTTTGGGCGGTTTTTTTGGATTACCGTGGGAAGAAGCGACATGTGCTCGACGCGTGGCGTTCTGTTCTCTAAAGTTTGATTAGATGTATGGAGTGAGTTAGATGTCATTGGGATTGCTCAGTGCTTTTCGTGCGCTCATAACTCCGTATGAGCTTTTTTTGTTACCCCCCATTTTTCCTAAGGGGGTTGTTCAAACCTAATGCAAATTTTCAAGAGTTCAAACGCCTCTTTACACTTTTCTGGGGGAGGGGGAGCGATGAAATTTCCCAGCACATTTCCCAAGAGAACGTTAGCTTTCTATACATTTCCAAGAGTACTAAGCTTTTTTACATATTTCTAGGAGTACGTGATTTTTATGCATTTCCAAGAGTTAAGTTAGCTTTCTATGCATTTCCAAGAGAGAGAGAGAGTGAGCTACATAATTTTTTTATATACAACTATTTCTAGGAGTGCGTAATTTTTTATGCATTTTCCGGAGCACATTAGCTTTCTATGCATTTCTCGTAGTACTTGAACTTTCTATGCATTTCCAAGAGTACTAAGCTTTTCACATATTTCCAGGAGAACGTTATTTTTTAAGCATTTCAAGGAGGACGTTAACTTTCTATGCATTTCCAAGAGTAGGTTACATAATCTTCCTTATATATTTCTAGGAGTGCGTAATTTTTGATGCATTTCCTGGAGTACGTTAGCTTTCTATGCATTCTAAAGAGTACGTTAGCTTTCTATGCATTCTAAAGAGTACGTAAGCTTTCTAAACATTTTTAGCATCTTTACTTTAGCATGTCATTTCCAGTAGTGTACTTTCTAGGAGCATAATTTTTTTTACACATTTCTAAAGGCACGGAAGCATTCTACGCTTTTCTAGGAGTACGAGCATTTTCTACACATTTCTAACCGTGCTTGAGCTTCCTACTCATTTCTATAAGTATATGAGTTGTCTACGATTTTGTAGGCGTAGCTACGTGAGCTTTCCACACATTTCTTGTAGTAATTGAGCTTCTATGCATTTTGTAGGAGTACTTTTACACATTTCTATGGGTTATGAAAGCCTCATACGTATTTCTAGGGACCGTGCAAGGCGTTTGCACATTCCTAGGGAGGTTTTTCAAGCTTCTTACAGCATTTCCAGAAGTACGTGCATTTTCTAGGAGTACCTAAGCTTCCTATACATTTCTAAAGGTGCGTAGGTAATCTACGATTACTGGTGACGAAATTAATTTCATAACTAACCAGTTAATTCAATTAATAATGGAGCGGTTTATATACACCGAAGTTGCACCACTGATGAGGCCCGCGACGCTATAGCTGACTATTATGTTGGCCCGCGAACAGAAAAAAGGTGGCCACCCCTGCTGTGTATATAAATGAATTCATTTTTGGAAATATCTCTAACGTTTGTTCTGGAGATACTGCGTGATATTATTAGATATCGTGGCCGTTGCTTCAAGTTTGTGTTGTGTGGCCCCTCGCGCTCAAATTGGGCAATGAAAATTATACACCCTTAGGTCCCCATGAAATTACAAATGGGAATATCGTTGCCATACAATAAGACGACACCAATGAAATTCGAATATACGATAAATTTTGTGCGCGATACAATTTTGTCGATTGCCGCTCTGGCTGTTGTTACGCGACGAGCGGCACGCGCGAGCACTTCCCGCTTTTCCTCTCGTTTACCACATGACGTTTCTGGGGACATGATAATGATAATGAAAAAAAAGGTGTAACAATAAACAACAAAGTTGTATAGGGGGGGGGGGAAGGAGGAATGTCCAACGATGTGCGGTGGCCTGATTAATTGACGACAACTGGCAATACAATGTGATCTTCCCTGTATAATAAATAAAACAGCGAATGCAGGGCACACAACAGAGTGCCACATCTGCCCCATTAATTGGTTAACGCTTCGGATTTCCTCGCGAATGGATTATTTATAATTAAAAAAATGTCTTAATCAGCTTGGAAAAAAAATTTACACGAATAGCCATTTTTTTTTCAAAATTGAATATTTTTCTTCCAGTTACAATTAATAATTTAATAACAATCAAAAGTGTTACGAAGATAGCATTGTTTCAAAAAACTATGCGTAAATACTTGTCTGGTATTTTTCATGTGAATATAACTAACGTTTTTCTGGAGTCATGAATACTCATCGAACATTTTTTGGAGTCTCGGGGATACTCATTTAAGATTTTTTGGAGTTTCGGGATACTCATCTAACATTTTTCGGAGAGTCTCGGGAATACTCATCTAACATTTTTCGGAGTCTCGTGGATACTCATTTAACATTTTTCGGAGTTTCGGGATACTCATTTAACATTTTTCGGAGTCTCGTGGATACTCATTTAACATTTTTCGGAGTTTCGGGATACTCATCTAACATTTTTCGGAGAGTCTCGGGAATACTCATCTAACATTTTTCGGAGTCTCGGGGATACTCCTCTAAAATTTTTCGGAGTGTCGGGAATACTCGTCTGAAACTTTTCAACGACTAAATTAACGGCGTTAAATACAGATAAACCGTTCCACCTGCATTTAAGCTGCTTTTTTACCGAATTTTCTGTTTTTCGAATTCGAATATCTCAGTGAATATTGCACTTAGAAACGTGGAACTTTTTTTTTTGTTGGGATCAGAAGAGACAGGGCAACACCCTTCTAATTGGAAGTTAAAGGACAGCGGGACAGTATAAAAAACTTAAATTATGTATCTCGATACATATACGACCCCTAATGAAAAAATGAATGGCATAGCAGAGCTGGACATGTTATTTGGATACTTCTTATATTTGAAAATATGCGTCTATAACCAACGGTTCAAAAGATAAAGGGTGTCTAATGACTTGACTTCCCACCCTGCATATATCAATAATGATCGTATTTGTGTTACTATTTTGATATTTTATAATTCAATATAAGATTTATATTAAAAAGTACTTATTGCATTGTTTTCCCTGTAGCATTTGTATTTTTTTTATGTTTTTAATTTTACCCTGTTCAAGGTGCATACTTCAAAGTACAGGACCCCTT
Source organism: Pholcus phalangioides (assembly GCF_987345545.1). NCBI lineage: Eukaryota > Metazoa > Arthropoda > Arachnida > Araneae > Pholcidae > Pholcus > Pholcus phalangioides. The sequence continues at coordinate 29,776,886 of NW_028301603.1, read as the reverse complement.
GTTGTACCTTGGAGCACTTTTGCCTTTCAAAAGTCCATATTTCATGATTAAAATAGAGGAGAAAAGCAATCTAAAATTTATATGATATTTCTCTCATACAGTATACAGCTACAGAAAATGAATTTATTTAAATTTTATGGTTAAAATTGACTGAGAAAAATAAAAGTTAGAAAAATAATGTGCCAAGGTATTAACACACATAACAGTTTCTCCTACGCAACACTCCTTCCAATGATCATTAAACAAAAACAAAGTCCAGTTGGTCAATCCCGAACGGTCAGAGAACTTCCCCAGCATCTAAAAAAAAGTTACTCAATCTCACTACAAATAACATGAAACAAATCACGTTCCCGCAACATCTGCAAAGAAAAAAGCACACGCATGTAATCTACATGTTCCTGTTTACTCTAAAAGACGGACGACCCGGACGCCATATGTCTTACACTAAAAAAATAAAATAGAAGACACACAGACAACACACACACACACACAGGCCCACAACATATAGGAGAGTGTTGATCACGCGTAACACCAGGCATTTTTTTATATTTTAATTGGTGCAAAAAAATGATAACGAACGGGGCACGTGGTCGCCTTGAGAACATCTGCCGCGAGCGAGACTCTCCCAATTTTTTATGCCGAAGACTTGAATACAGACAGAAAATTCTGATTAATCCATCAAAGACACACCGCGATGTGTCTCTGGGAGGCCATCTTGCGTTAATCTTTGCATTAGGGTTGCTCCCCCCACCCCTGCCAAGAACAGAGACATTCGGGAGAAGAGCCAGGATATGAGATTTTTGCCAATATGACGTCTCTATATGTTAGTAAGTAAAAAGAAAAATGGCAGAATTTAGAGTCATAACATATGTCCCTAGCGATTGATTGATTCGTGTGTCTGGGGCTCCCGGACCCCCATGTGTTTGTTTCCAGGAAATGGGAAATAGGGAGAATAGCAGGCAACACACACACACACAACACATATGTTTGTGTTATTATGCACATTTAGACAAATTATGCAATGACCTATAAAGTTAATCGGGCGTAATATACGTAAAAAATGAGTTATTATGTGCGTTAGTATGAATGTCATTGCTGTTATTTCCTTGGAGAATGAATTATGAGTATTGTGGGGGGGGGGGGCCCTTCGAAGAAAGTCTCCAGCCTGCCCCCCCCCCTACCCTCCCCTTCCGGGATGATTCTTATCTTTTTTTGTTTTTTCATATTATAAATTTACTACACATGAGCCAGTGAAAATCCTGACTTGGGCCCGTGAAAGGGTCCCTGCCTAATGACCCTTGGAATATGGGGGCCCACGAGGCTTTGAAAATGTTAGATAGGTACTCATGAAACTCCGGAATGAGTATGATGAAACCATTATGCATGAGATAAGTATTAATAAAACCATTTTTAGATTAACATTCATGATGAGTATTTTTAGATTAACATTCATGATGAGTATTTTTAGATTAACATTCATGATGAGTATTTTTAGATGAGTATTCGTGAAACCATTTTTAGATGAGTATTCGTGAAACTATTTTTAGATGAGTATTCATTAAATAATTTTTTCGATGAGTATTCATTAAATAATTTTTTTTCGATGAATATTCATGAAATAATTTTTTTCGATGAATATTAGTGAAAACATTTTTTAGAGGAGTATTCATAAAACTTTGAAAATGTTAGATAATATTCAAAATGATTCTTTTGAAAATGTTAGATAAATATCCATTACGCTCCGTAAATGTTAGACGAGTGTTCATGAGGCTCCAAAAAATATTTGATGAGTATCAATGTGCGAAACAATGAAAAATGCCAGATAAGACTCCGGAAATGTTACGTAGGTGGGGTATTCATGAAACTCCGAAAATGTTAGATGAGTATTAAAACGAAAATATTTTTAGATGAGTATTAAAACGAAAATATTTTTAGATGAGTATTAAAACGAAAATATTTTTAGATGAGTATTAAAACGAAAATATTTTTAGATGAGTATTAAAACGAAAATATTTTTAGATGAGTATTAAAACGAAAATATTTTTAGATGAGTATTAAAACGAAAATATTTTTAGATGAGTATTAAAACGAAAATATTTTTAGATGAGTATTAAAACGAAAATATTTTTAGATGAGCATTCGTGAAGAGATTTTCAAATAAGTATTCTCACGAAAATTTCAGACGGGTGTTCATGACGCTCCGTGAACGTTACGGTTAGACGAGTGTTCGTGAGACTCCGGAAAATAATTAGATGTGTATTAATGAAACTTCAAAAAATGCCAGATAGCATTGATAGCAAAAACGTCAGAATTAATATTTAATGAGAATCCTGCTCCTAAAACCAGATCATGGCCCGCCGCCCTGTCTCAAAGAAGCAGGTTCAAGGAGAAAGTAGACTTCATCGTATTAATTTCAATGTATATTCAATGAGACTCCGAAATTGTTTGATGGGTAGTCATGAAACTGAAAAATGTTTGAAAGTATTCACGTCATAGGCGGAGATAGACTTGGAAGTCTGGGGGGGGGGGACACGGTCATTATTTCTTGGGGGCACGATGATGATGATGATGTCTATTCATATATGCATACACACATCAGTCAACTTCACCTTTGACGCTGGGGGGACCCAAGCCCTCAGGCTCGTATCTCCACCCATGATTCACATGGACACTTCAAGCATTGTCCCATGCAGAATGTAGGGGGCACGTGTTTTTACATGTGTCGATCCATTCAAGTCATGGAATCGAATTTATATATAGCTTGCGAATTATCACCCGATAAGGTATGTTTAGCCCAATGTTTCCTGAACTTTTTCGATTATGTTTTCCTCTTGTGCCCCCCTCCTGGGGCCCCCAACCGCCATCCAAAAGACAGAGAGAGACGTTTCTCACTTATTGAATTAATTTTTTTTAATTAAATGTATAGTGAATAAAAAATTTGAAAGGCCTATCTGGTTCTCTAGGCTAGAAGTGAGTGAGTGAGTGAGTGAGTGAGTGAGTGAGTGAGTGAGTGAGTGAGTGAAGTGCTTCTATCACCCCCCCCCCCAATCTATGCAGGATCGTCTCACCATCATGGGGCCTCCCGGGGCACAGTTACGTTGTGGGATAGGGGGAAGGGGTTACGCTCCCAAAAAGTTACGTTCATATTTGCCCTCAAAAATCATGGTACGTGATCACATCATGTCCATCCCCCCCCCTCGTGAACATGAGGCAGGCCCCTTGAATTATGCCAGTATGGGGATCCCGTGCATACATTTGGCCGCAGTTCAATGGGAACTTATACTGAAAGTAGTCACACTTTTTCCTAACGTAAAGCTTTATTCCTGAAAAGCTTTATTTCTTTACATCTGAATCTCTTTTCATCTCTTCGTGGCCCAACTTTAATCCCCCCCTCCCGTCATGATTTCTTTTCCACGTGGTTCTAACCCCCCCCCCCACAGGCAGTGGCTTCCATTTGGAAACAATGCAGTGCTGTCTTATTGCATGGGCCCACCCTGGGGAGGGGGGTGCATGAAGAGGCCTCGCATGGATATTATCTAATAAGCACTATGATTTTTAAGAGTAATGTCGGAATTGGCACTATAAAAGTTTGATAGAAGATCTTTTATAAAACTTGTACAAAAACAACCAATGAGCCTATTGGTTACATTCGCTCGAATGTAACCGATACGCTTATTGGTAGAATTTTTCAAGTTTTATGAAATAACTTTTACGAAACTGTTACAGTGTAGTCTTGGCCTAAGAGAAATGCAATTGGTAGGTAGATACTTCTTGCCCGGTGTTGGGGGGGGGGGGTATCCATGATATTGTTAAGATGGTCCTGAAACTCCATATGCAGATAAAAGTTCCTCGAGGGGATGGGGGGGGGGGGAATGTCCACCTTTCCACCTTTGCCCTCTCACCTATGCCAATGATACAGTTATTTCACTGAACGTGGGAGGGGGGGAATGGAGCAATCGCCCCTTTCGCCCCCTCCCCCCGTCCACCTATTTCCTGAAAAAGTATACAAATCTATCAGTCACAGGCCTATTCATGTAGCGGCTACCCGCAGTGTATGTGCACATACCCCCCCCCCCCACCTACGTTCAGTAAAAAAATTGCATTATTGGCATAGGAGGGAATGCGGAGATGTAAATTCACCGTCCCCCGTCTAACAGACAATCGCAGCCATATTATATACATATCTCCAATATAAATTTATCCACGAAAATTTCGTGTCACCCGTGACCGATGATTTCATGTCACCCTTGATTGCCATGACACCCCGTTAGAGAATCACTACTTCATGTAATTCGATTGATAATTAACGTAGCAGCAGCAGTTCTATACTTTTAAAAGTCTAAAAGAGCAGCTTAGGTTTCGAATCTAATCCAATCTCTTCGAGGATGACTGACCCTTGATGAATTTTGACAGTCACGTCCGGGAAGGTCGAGGAAGCGAGACCGGATAGATTGGAAGACACTTGACCAATGCAATGGTCATTACACTGACCGCTAAATGAAAAATTCATGGGGATTTTTCGGAAACTTATTCTTTTCGCTTCTGGACCGCAAATTGTGCCACTGTGCCACGAAAGACATACTAAACTTCTGTCTCTATGGGTCGCTGAAAGTAATTGCCCGTTTTGTGGTATCATTCCACGTCACGTCCGTTGAATTTTTAATGCTAATGTCTGACTGACAACTTCATTCTGGATGGATACGCGAGGAGGGTGGTTCACCCAGTTTCGACGATTCCCTGATTATGTGATTCTTTCCTGTGCTCGTGTCGATTCGGTCGCCATGAAAATTTGATGAACGGGACGTGATGAATCCTCGGGTCAAATTTCACGGGCCTCTTTAGTGAAACTTTCCACGTTTCTAATTGTCTCTTCGGTTTGATCAACATCAATGTTCCCTTGTCTTGTCCTCGCAATGACATACACCCTTGTTGGCGACGAACACAATTTGAGAACCATATCGAGCGAGAAAAGGTATGAGAATTATTTCAGTTTCTAAATATATTCGAGGCTATTATTCTTGATTGAAGAAGGAGTCACATCACAAAATTTCAGTCCGCGGGCCAGAGCCTTGTATATGTTACCGCCAAGGTAAGGTAAGGGCGAGGTAGGGGCTGAATCCATCTTTTTTTATCACCGCCAACGTGTGATTACATGATTGGATTAGCTCCATGTGACGAGAGGAAAAACTATTATAAATGTATATATATACATATATATACTGTATATACAATTTTTCTGCCAAACTTTGGGAGAACAAATTCTGCGGTTTGATGTGTTGCCGTAACTAATGTGGACATAATTATCACGAAAAAATATAATACGCCAACTTGACGATGATCCCGAATCATGTCTTCTTTTGTTATCGGACTTTGGCCAGGGAGCTCCGGTCACGTCTTCACATTGGCCGGGACAATTTACAACGAAATTGGCCAATTTCGGACTTTAGCAGTAACATATATAAAAGAGAGACCATATGATCCGATTTTACGGGATGTTCCAGTAGTTCTGAGCGTCACGACTTTTTTTTCAAAAAACGTGTCCCGTTTTTCCCTTATTTTCAACATGACCAAGTTGAGTTTTTGAAATGAAGAATAAGGAGTATTTTCATGGATCATAAATTATATCATAATAATTATGGCTCCATCATAATTAAAGTCAAATAAATATATTCATCTCACGTACATGATTGTGTACGATATTAAAGGCGACGGCAATGAGAAGATGTAAATTTCATTTTTAAAGACATGAACATTTTATTTACACAAACGGACAAGTTATGCGCGGCATCCATTCTGTACGACGAAATACAATCAACTCATTAAAACGTTCGAAAAACTCTCTGGCCATCCGTTGCTAGGTTACCATCCATCACAAGGCGAAAAGCGCTACAACGGGAAAACGTGACATCTTGACGTCACAGAGCATCGTTTATTATCGGTCACTACACACTCCCCCCCCCCTAGTGTCAACGAAATTTGTGGTCGAATATCTGTCGGGGAAGTGGACGTGACGACCGGAGCGAGTCACAGTTGCTGGTACTGCTTGTGCTGGCAACGCTGTACTGGATGGCTGTATGGGCACTTCTGAAGGTACCTTAAAGCTATCTCCAAGGAAAGCTGGAATCAAACGATCAATGGAGATCCTCTTGCTTGCCCCATTGATGCCAATGTCGAAAAAGTTTTCTCTGCGATCTTTGACAGGAAACGGGCCTTGATATGTTGGTTGTAAGGCAGGATGTGGTGCGTCGTTGCGTACGAAGACATGCGACGCGGATTGCAGATCACTAGGAATATACGTCGGCGTGTATCCGTGAGTTGTTGTAGGCACCGGCTTCATTGAACGCATTAGCTTTTGGATTTGATGGACGAAATCGGATTGTATAATGTCTGGTGTTTTCGAAAAATACTCGCCGGGCAACTGCAATGGTGTTCCGTAGAGGATTTCTGCGGAAGAGCATCCCAGGTCTTCTTTCACTGCTGCTCTTAGACCCAGTAGGGCGAATGGAAGAGCATCAACCCAAGCAGGATTCGATTGAATACGGCATCTCAGGGCAGTTTTCAGCGATCGGTGTTGTCTCTCGATCAGCCCATTTGCTTGTGGATGATAAGCAGTCGTTTTATGATGTTGGAATCCTAGATATCTGCTCAAGCTTTGGAAAAGCTGGCTCTCGAACTGCCTGCCCTGGTCGGTGGTGATCCTGTGCGGTATGCCGAATCTTGAAAACCAAGTGGCAATTAATGTTTTGGCGACTGTTTCGGCAGTTTGGTCTGGCATTGGAGAGGCTTCGATCCACCTGGAGAATCTGTCTATCATCGTTAGGAGGTACCGAGAACCTTGGCATAATGGTAATGGACCAACTATGTCAAGATTGATATGCTGAAATCGGTTGTTAGGTACCTTGAATTCAGCCAGCGCGGATCGAGTGTGTCGGTGAACTTTAGAGCGTTGGCATGGAATACATGCTCTAGTCCACTCATGACAGTCAGATCTAATTGAAGGCCAAACAAATCTGTCGCTCAGCAGTTTTGATGTTGCTCGGATGCCAGGATGTGATAAGCAATGCAATGATTCAAACGCTCGTCGTCGTTGAGAAATTGGTACAAAAGGCCTTATTTTGCCGTTTGACACATCACACCAAATTTCGGCTGTTGCGTCAGGAAGGCTGAGTTTTTTCAGTTGTAAAGATGATACACTAGAATTTAAGATGGTTTTGAGATCGTTGTCATTCTCTTGGTCAGCTGCGAGTTGCACATAATCTAAAGGTGTGGGTACAGAAATGGCCGATATTCTAGAAAGAGTATCAGCTGGAATATTGTCGACACCTTTTATATGGAGAATTTCTGTTGTGAATTGGCTGATAAAGTTCAACTGTCGTAGCTGGCGTGGTGAGCACTTTTCTGGTTTCTGGCTGAACGCATACACCAACGGCTTATGGTCACTAAAAATGCATAACTGTCTTGCTTCTAGCATATACCTGAAGTGCTTGACAGCAGAATAAGCTGCAAGTAATTCTCTATCGTAAGCAGAATAACTTCTTTGTGCGCTTGAAAGCTTCTTCGAGAAGAATGCAAGTGGTTGTAGCTGATTATCGTTAGATACTTGATGCAAGGCGGCACCTATAGCAAAATCACTGGCGTCCACATGTAAAACTAATGGTGATGATGCTAAAGGATGGTGCAAAAGAGTAGCATTAGCGAGCTGTGTTTTGCATTTTTCGAATGCTTGTCTGGTCTCAAGAGTCCAAGGAATTGATGTCTTGTCATTCTTCTTGGTGCTGGACAAGAAGGAATGAAGTGGTGCTTGCACAGCTGCTGTAGATGGTAGAAATCGCCTGTAAAAGTTCAAAGTTCCTAGAAATCTTCGAAGCTGCTTGATGTTTTCTGGAAGAGGAAATTCTTGGATTGCACGAACTCTGTCTGGGAGAGGCTTTGAGCCGTGTTCATTGACCAAATAGCCCAGGAAGGAAATTTCCGGTACCTTGAACACGCATTTAGATGTGTTGATTGTCAGTCCGTACTTATCGAGTCTTTCAAACACTTCTCTAAGGTGCTTGTGATGTTGCTCTGCGTCATGGCTGGCGATGAGCACGTCATCAAGATACGAGAAACAGAAGTCGAGATTGCGTAGCACCTCGTGGATGAAGCGTTGGAACGTTTGTGCAGCGTTTGAGAGTCCGAACGGCATGACTACGAATTCAAACAATCCAAAGGGAGTTATGATTGCTGTCTTGGGAATGTCGTCGGGATTTACAGGAATATGATGAAATGCTTTGACCAGATCTATTTTAGAGAAAACTTTACATCCATGCAGATTCTGCGCGAAGTCCTGTATATGTGGCACTGGGTAGTTATCCGGCACAGTAATTCGATTCAGACTTCGATAATCACCAGTTGGTCTCCACTCATTCGGTCCTTTTGAAACCATGTGCAACGGGGAAGCCCAGTTTGATTTGGATGGACGACATATACCTTGGTCCAACATCATCTGGAATTCGGTCTTGGCAATCTTGAGTTGAGCTGGGTGCAATCTGCGTGGCTTTGCGAAAACAGGAGGACCTTTAGTTTCTATGTAGTGCAAGGTATTATGGGAGGCTTTCTTCGAAAACGGACGAGGTCTCGTTAATTCGGGAAATTCCTTCAAAATTTCAGTTATAGCACTGTTTCCTGAGATTGTTTTAATCGTTGTCGAAGGTCCATTGTAAGTAAAACCTTTACACGTGAGAGAAGTGAGCGGATCTATAAGTCGCTTGTTTTTGATATCGATGATGAGTCCGTAGTGAGCAAGGAAATCCGATCCGATAATTGGTCTCTCAACGTCAGCGAGGGTGAAATGCCATTTGTAATTCCGCCGTAAGTTCAAGTCCAATTCCAGGAGTTTCAAACCGTAGGTAGATATACGGGAACTATTTGCAGCGAAAAGCTCAAAAGTTGTTGGTTTGCCGTTGCCTTTGTTAGGTAAAATTGATATATCAGCTCCAGAGTCAATTAAAAACTTCATGCCGCTTTTCCTTTCCATAATGAACAAACGGCTATGGTGAAGACTGCTATCGCCGCCACCGCATGCCGTTACTGCGGGGGGCTTGGACCGTTTCCCTGAATATTCTGAGCGTTGTAAGCGCAGGGGGACTTGCATCTGAAAGCTTTATCTCCGAACCTGCTATGATAATAACACACGTTAGAGTTTTCATCGGAGTCTCGATATCGCGAGCGATTCCTAGAATCAGAATAACGTCGGTCTCGACTGGAGTTTCGATAGCGGTTCCGGCTATTCCTCGGATATTTGCCCAACTGCTCAACTCTTTTAGTCAGCTCCGAGATTTGCAGTTTAAGGTCTCTTATTTCCGAGCAAGACGAGGCTTCTGCTACATGACCGTAATTGGGTTCGGTGAGCTCAGCTACTCGATCAGCTAACTCGGCTAGCTTGTCCAGTTCTTTCACTGCTAGCTGCTAACACCGTTTGCATACTCTTTGGTAGCCGTTGAAGCCACACATTTTTGAGGAAAGTCTCATCGCTAATTCGCCCTGTCGAAAGCTCGCGCATTTTACGTAGCAACGTACTAGGCTTCTGATCACCTAGGGATAGGTCTTCTAACAATATCTTGACCTCTTTCGCGGCTGAATGTTTATACACAGCGAGAAGTCTCTCCTTGAGTTTCGAGAACGGATCCGATGCGGGAGGATCGTAAACAATGTCACTTACCGTTGACAAGACCTCCACATCTAGGCAGTTGACTAGGTAGTTATACTTGGTTCCTTCGGCTGTAACATGGTTGATCTTGAAGGCAGCGTCGAGCTGGACGAAAAAAAGTTTGATCCTGTCCTTCGAGAATGTCGGCAGTTTCGCGTGGTCAGCTTGAATTCGAAGATCGCTCTCTTGCTGTTCAGCCATGGCGATAAGTTCTTGGCAGGTTCGGGATCACGTCCGGGTCACCAGTAAAGGCGACGGCAGTGAGAAGATGTAAATTTCATTTTTAAAGACATGAACATTTTATTTACACAAACGGACAAGTTATGCGCGGCATCCATTCTGTACGACGAAATACAATCAACTCATTAAAACGTTCGAAAAACTCTCTGGCCATCCGTTGCTAGGTTATTGATCATCATTTGATCATTTTTGTCGCACCACGGTCATTTTCTGCACACGAGGGCTAATTAGACCGGGACCTACAATTTTTTGCCGATTCCGAACGGCAGGCTTGTTTTTCATACTCATCGAGAGGTTGGTGCGCTAACCCCTCGATGGGGGACTCCCTGCGGTAGCAATTTTTGTTGCGGTCAAATCGCCGTTTTTTGTTGTACCCCTGTGTCAGGAAAGTTTTCTGACAAGGACGAACTGGGTATCGAACTCGCGACACCTCTAAACATCCTTTGGTACTTTAGGCGAGCATCTTATCGACCGGGCTACCGCGCCCGTTGCTAGGTTACCATCCATCACAAGGCGAAAAGCGCTACAACGGGAAAACGTGACATCATGACGTCACAGAGCATCGTTTATGATCGGTCACTACAATATATTTGTCAAACATACACTTTTTTTGGTGAATTTCATTTTGACATACAGTACCCATCATTTTCCGCGATTGGCGATTTTTCAGTAATTTTAGCGATAGAGTTAATAATTTTCCTTGCATTTAACAAATTCTTCGGCTGTAACTGGCAACTTTATTGGTCTTTGACAATTTTTTCGGCTGTAAATGGAAACTTTACTTGCGTTTGACAAATTCTTTGGCTGTAACTGGCAACTTTGACAATTTTTTCGGCTGTAAATAGAACTTTACTTGCCTTTGACAATTTTTCGGCTGTAAATGGGAACTTTACTTTCCTTTGAAAAATGCTTCGGCTGTAATTGGCAACTTAACTTGCCTTTGGCAATTTTTTCGGCTGTAAATGAGAACTTTACTTTCCTTTGACAATTTTTTCGACTGTAACTGGCAATTTTACTGGCCTTGATAAACGTTGATAACGTTTTGGCGATATCCCTTATTTTCACTATAGAAATATGGTCAGCTCAGGTGTTAATCGTGTTGTGTGTATTGATACTTTCCTACCGCAACAACTTTCACGGGTCGGATAGAACCGCTTGGCGGGCCACATTTGACTCTCGGGTCGGAGTATATGCATCCCTCTGAACAAGACCATCTCGAATCACAAGTAACTTTGTTTATCTGGTATCGGTCAATGTTACAATGAAAAAAAATTAAGCGGCATTGTGTGTACATCCAAGAAAGAAACGGGACCCAAAAAAAATTGTTTCCTTTCTTGCGATGGTAAGGAGCCCACGGGAAAAAAGTTTTCGCGTCTCCTTCTAAGGAAAGAAACTTTCTCACACAACACACACACACACACTGTATAAGAAAAACACCTTCATAAGAAACAGGTGCCCGGAAGAGTCTTGTCTGTGGTGTGAGAAGAGAAGGTATTCGATCCCATTCCCCATCACCCCCAAACAAAAATTGCTCGGTTTTTTTAATGTTTCCAGAATAAAGATAGGGAATTTTCTCTGTCTCCTCTTCAGATTTCTTGTATAACCATACCTGCGAAACAGCTTGTCGAACGCTAGAACAATAATATGCACCATATGTTTCGTAAAATTAACAGTATTTTTCAGATCTTTCATAACAAATAGAAAACAGGCCGGTTGTGTGTGTTCTCTCTATAAAAATCTACAGTTTTAAATCTATGGTCACCAAATTTTGCATTTACACCAAACCGTTACCGACTTGAACGATAGCTACTTTGAAAGCTTGTCAGAGCTGGGCAAATGCCCGAAATGGGAAAAAAAACCATTCGGGCAACAATGGCTCCTGCGCCTCAACAATCACTTTCGGAATGTTTACTTTGGTTACCGTGGTTCCCTAAAAATGCGTTTCAGAGATGTATATGCCTTTACAATGGTTTGTCACTTCTTTAAAGTTGCAAATTATTATGTATAATAGTTCATTCCTTTGTAATGGTTTGTCACTTTCTTAATCCTCTCAGTAATTGAAGAAAATCCGGGCAGCGCCGGGTATTATAGCTACCAGATAATAAAACAAGTGAGTTGAAGTCAATAGCATAGGAGCGACCAAAAGAGTCGCTTAGAGACATGAGTACTTGCATAACTGGAGTACTTGCAGGAGTGGAGGGGGGGGGGATGCAATCGGGTTATGGCACAAGATGGCGAATTCGAGAAAACAGTAGTCAAGGCCGTGACCGTGAAACAGTTATGTAGAGCGCCAGACCCATTTTAATTTTAATGGTCTACATCTCCTTCATCTTGGGGATCACTAATGGTATAGTCAAGAGAATTAAACTAGAATGGGAGAAGGGCGGAAAAATTCGCATAGCCTACGGGTGGCAAAACTATATACGCGCCACTGTCCAGCCCCCATCAAACTGTTAGTCCATATAAAATGTGGAGAAACATCCAAAAATACTTCTCTCAAACTTCTCTAAACATCAGTCTTGAGATAACTCTTAATTTATTGACAATTAGATTAGAATTATCTTTCCATTGTAGGTTAGCTGAAATAGTAATTCCAAGATATTTATAGTGCATTAATATGGGCATCTATATTTTTATGGGCATCTTTTTATCAGCCACCTCGTTGGGCATTTTGCCTGTTGTGGCGTTGTATTTGCATTACTCTTTCAATGTACGTACAGTTATTAAGGGGAAAGTCATTACATTCATGAAATTTCATTCCAGTTGTCTGTGTGTTTGAATTTGTTAGATTCAGGTGTATCTCAGGGATCGGTCCTGGTGTCCATCTGTTTCGATTTATATTAATGAAATTCATAATATCAATATATCCGGTTAACTGGTCTCGTTTGCAGACGATACTGTTCTGGTTTCCTCGGCTGAAACATCTGAAGAGTTGATCAAAAATTTGGGAAAAGATATTTATACAATAAATAAAAGAATTCGAAATCTTCGACTTAGGCTAAATGATAACAAGGCTAAATGGATGCTTTTTAACCTAACAAATTCAAAGACACAGACAACTGGAATATATAGACAACTGTATAACTTCCAGGCAGGTACGCAGCTATAGCGAAGAAGCAGGCTGGTCAGTTGTCACGGTCGCTGGACTAGAGAGGGTGCCGAATTCACCCTTTAAATGCTCCTTCTACATGACATTGGGTCTCCAAAACACATGCTTGCCCCCGGCTGGCAAAGTATCTAGTTGCAGCCCTGCTTCCAGGAGCCCTTAAAATTTTTTCATGGGAACTTGTGGATGCTTGTGAAATTTAGCCGAATCCTTGAAAATATTCTTAATGATTGTGGTCAGAAGAAAAGATTGTCACTGTCCGAGGTTAGTTGAAAATATTGTTAATGTCCGAGGTTTGTGTAAAATATCAGGTTTGTAGACGAAATTGCTAGTCTTGGGTTTGTAAAAAAAGATTTTTTTCTATCCAGATTGGTAGGAAAGATTTACTGACCCAGGTTAGTAAAGGAGTTCATTACTCACTGAATAAGTGTAGAAGAGATTCATACTGTCTGAGGTTAGTAGAAAAGATTGCTGCTGTCTAAGATTGTTAATGTCCGATGTTATTAGAAAATATTGTTACTGTTTGAGGTTAGTAGAAAAGATTGTTAACACAAAGTACGAAAGACTACATACCAAGCGGAGATGAAGTTCGGAAAGAAAACCCATATGCCTCTGCGAGAAATCGTTTCTCTCTCTACGAGATTGTTATTTAGTGTCCGAGATAATTGGAAAAGATTTTTCCTGGCCAAAATCTGTGGGAAAAATTGCTACTGTCCAAGGTTGGTATAAAAGAATGATACTGATCGAGGTTAGTAGAAAACTTACACAGTGCCTCAGAAGTTCGAGCGAGTTCAATGCCTTTTATATTTCATTTAAAAAAACTGTCCATCATAATCAATGATAATTGATCCGAGGAAATTGCTCCAGTTCCTCAAAAATTAGATGAAATTTACAGCAGACACATCAACAATCTAAAATATAGAGAGATTTAGATGGCTTTTTTTCTCAGCCAGAGATATCAAGGAAACAGTTATTTTCCGGATATTATGCTGAGGTGAGCTCGGAAAGAAAAGTCATCACGTCTCCGCCGGGACTCGAACCCAGGCCCTCTTGCATACCGGGCAAGCATGCTACCATCTACACCACTGGAGACACATGAATCTGCCTTCCTAATTTCACGCACTGTGTCGTGAGGCGCTGAAGTAGAGGCATTAGTAGAAATTAGGAAGGCAGATTCATGTGTCTCCAGTGGTGTAGATGGTAGCATGCTTGCCCGGTATGCAAGAGGGCCTGGGTTCGAGTCCCGGCGGAGACGTGATGACTTTTCTTTCCGAGCTCACCTCAGCATAATATCCGGAAAATAACTGTTTCCTTGATATCTCTGGCTGAGAAAAAAAGCCATCTAAATCTCTCTAAAACCGTCCCACCCGGGGGCCATTTCCTGAAGTTAAGAGAGGCTACTAATGCCTCTACTTCAGCGCCTCACGACACAGTGCGTGAAATTAGGAAGGCAGATTCATGTGTCTCCAGTGGTGTAGATGGTAGCATGCTTGCCCGGTATGCAAGAGGGCCTGGGTTCGAGTCCCGGCGGAGACGTGATGACTTTTCTTTCCGAGCTCACCTCAGCATAATATCCGGAAAATAACTGTTTCCTTGATATCTCTGGCTGAGAAAAAAAGCCATCTAAATCTCTCTAAAACCGTCCCACCCGGGGGCCATTTCCTGAAGTTAAGAGAGGCTACTAATGCCTCTACTTCAGCGCCTCACGACACAGTGCGTGAAATTAGGAAGGCAGATTCATGTGTCTCCAGTGGTGTAGATGGTAGCATGCTTGCCCGGTATGCAAGAGGGCCTGGGTTCGAGTCCCGGCGGAGACGTGATGACTTTTCTTTCCGAGCTCACCTCAGCATAATATCCGGAAAATAACTGTTTCCTTGAATCTAAAATATAGTTACGATGTAATTTTCGGATAACAGCAGGGGTTTTTCTTCTGGGCGGTGTCACCCGACTGAAAAATAATACACGTCCCGTTCTGACCCGTCTAGTTGACATCACATCACGTCCCCAAGAAACACACTTAATGACAGTGTCTTGTGTCACTCAAGAGGGCATCCACAGGACACACATTTAGAAAATGTACAATCGTGTTTAATAGCTTCTTTTTTCGACTACCAAGGATAATTTGAGTGTACTTTCGTGGTGGGGGGGGGGGGAGGCATGATATACACGAGTATGTGTGTGTATATTTTTTCATGCAGTTTATATAGGAGGGGGTATAATATTGTGGCACTAATTGCCAAGTGTCACTGGTACAACCGAGGCCTTCTCTTCTACCATTAAAAAGTTTTTAATGAGTTTTCACGTAGTGGAGGAGGCCGTTTTATGGGTGGTCACGTGACCGGCTTCAGGAGGTATCTAACCCACAGAGGGTTCTGAGGAGAGTGCCTCTTTCTAAGGTAATGCCTCTTATAAGTTCCATGGAGAATGAAAAAATTGTATAGTTTATTTTACTTGTGTGTCATGCAATTGGGAAGACTTGCGATGATATTAAGTACAAACCGAAATGAAAATATTCACAAGAAGTGACGCTGGTTGTAAAAGCAAATATTATTTTCTGCTATTTATCCAAAGGATTATCAGTATGAATTGTCCGAAATCAATAACACCTGAGGGGATGTACGACTATATTTGTCCTTTAAAATGCTGCATCCTTTAACCTTAGAACGTACCGTTCAGCATTTACGCTTCATTTTTAAATGATAATCCAAACTATCCAACAGACTCATATGATTACAGTATCCAAAAAACAAATCCTTAAGAACCGAAGAACTATTGCAAAGAATAATGAATGCTTCTTTACATAAATCAAGTTTCAAGTGCTGTAAATATATTTAAAAAAAAATTCCGGTATATAAATAACCGACCTTCGAATTCTCTCTGGACAAAGCAAATCTAGTCTGAAATGACAACAACAATGACAACAAAGTTGTGAATGCGATTCCTACACGTTAGAATCTGTTTCTGTCGTATCCTCACCTTCTTCGCCATCCAAAGATACAGAAAATAAAGGTCAAGAACTTTGGTTTAAAAGAAACATTTTTGCTGCTTTTCTTGTAAGAACTTATCCCACTTGAGAAATACCGAAAAAAGAAAAGTTTTTTTCGTGGGAAACCCACGGTGGGGAAGAAACAACAAGAAAGTATCCAAGAATACTGTGTATACATTCCCCCCCCCCTCCCTTTGGTGTGTGTCTCCCTCCATCTCCTCTCTTCCTTTTCTTATACGACAAGTCCATGATGCCATGTGGCTGTTGCCATAGTAATATAACCGGAAGTTTGCATAATGAACTTCCGTTTCATGAACGTATATTCCCGAATAATCCCTCATTTCACCATTTTTTTTCCTCTCCCTTAAACCGAGGCATTTTTTTTTTTTTTTTGTTATAAATGTAGATATGACCGTTAAATCGAAAAATTTGCTCACTTTTCTGATAACTTTCTCAGATGATGTCAGAATGAATTTTTAAGGTTATTTCTAGGGGAGAGCATCTGGATTTCGATAAGATTGCGGTTTCTCCCTTTTTTATATCGATTGATTATTACGAGCTTTTGTGAGGTTTTATAAATAGGTGTAAGATGAACAGAGGTGCTTTTTTTTTTTTTAGCAAGTGATATTACTAACTGAGGAGCTTGTGAAGATTGTTGCTTACGGGAGTGTTGTCAAACATTGATGCGCTGACTGAGGATCTTATAAATATTGTTGCTAAGTGAGGTCTGAAAGCCTCGGAGTGCCTATTACTGACTGAGGAATTTGCAATATTGTTCCCGACTGACACATACTATATACAAACAATATTATAGACTGGAGAGCTTATGAACATTGTTGCCGACACAAGAGTTTATTAACACTGTTGCTGACAGAAGAGTTCATTAAAATTGTTGCTGACAGAAGAATTTATTAAGATTGTTGCTGACAGAAGAGTTTATTAACATTGTTGCTGACAGAAGAGTCTGTTAACATTGTTGCTGACAGAAGAGTTCATTAAAATTGTTGCTGACAGAAGAATTTATTAAGATTGTTGCTGACAGAAGAGTTTATTAACATTGTTGCTGACAGAAGAGTTCATTAAAATTGTTGCAGACAGAAGAGTTTATTAACATTGTTGCTGGCAGAAGAGTTCATTAAAATTGTTGCAGACAGAAGAGTTTATTAACATTGTTGCTGGCAAAAGAGTTCATTAACATTGTTGCTGGCAGAAGAGTTCATTAAAATTGTTGCTGACAGAAGAATTTATTAATATTGGTGCTGGCAGAAGAGTTCATTAACATTGTTGCTGACAGAAGAGTCTGTTAACATTGTTGCTGGCAGAAGAGTTCATTAACATTGTTGCTGGCAGAAGAGTTCATTAAAATTGTTGCTGACAGAAGAATTTATTAATATTGTTGCTGGCAGAAGAGTTTATTAACATTATCACTATTTGAGGAGCTTACAAATATTTTTGCTTACTGAGGGCCGAGATATTTAAATCAGTATTACTGACTGAGGAGCTTACATAATCTTTTCCTTCTGAAGGGGAGGGGTTACGTTTTTTTCTGCAAAATAACACTATAATCTCGGCTTGAGGGGGAGGGTAAGAACCCCAAACTGTCCCCTCCCCCTTGCATACGCTAATGTATGGGACCATGGAGAATAGAAAGATTCAATATATAAAAAAGTTCAATTTTTGACCACCAGGTGGAAAAGTGACACTTTTTTAATTGCAGTTATCTTTTTTCCCCCATGATCCAAATAACGTATATACCAAGTTTCAATGAAATGCATCCACCACACAAGTCCGCCACACTGGCGCGACTTTTTCCCCCTGGTGGTAAAAAATTTTGAACTATTTTTATTCTATTGAATCTTTCTATTTCTCATGGTTCATATATCCTATATATCAAGTTTCATCAAAGTACCTCCATCAAAATGGGCACTATATATGTCTGAAAAGTGTCAGTTTATTTTTAACTACCCCGTATAGATAACTGCGGCGGTGTTTAGATATTATTGCAGATTGAGGAGCTGCAGACGAACAAACATCGTTGCTGATCTGCATCTGGAATGCTTGAAAAAAACTTAGTTACCATAACTGAGATTTCCTTTCGAAATATTTTCGCATGTGATGTTTAAAAGAACTGTTGCATCTAGAAATGATTGTTGGAGTCGGGTTAGCTTTTAGACCACAAGGACCTGTGTAAAGCCCTCTTAAATTTGCAGGCTCAAGAAACATTATTATTGATCGAGGTTTCTAAAAACACTCCACTTCCGTGAAACGATAACTTGGGAATTGAATCTTATGAGCAAGTTGATAAAAGGGTTTGAATGTACTCATTAATCACAAGTATTGCCTACAACACGCATTCAGCAACGTTTTTACACCAATACAGATATGTACTATTTTATAGAAATAGTTTGAGATAACTTTCCCAGAGAAAAATAAATATTTCGTACGAAAATGAAAGCCGCCTTTACCTATACAATAATATACAATAACACGAACTATACAATTTATCCGTGTAGTTAATTTACCACAAACGTGAAAAGTCATTCAGTTTAGGAAACGACGAACATTCCTCTCCAGTATTATCCATTTATGTACCTTTATGCAATATCTTATACAAGTGAGAAAAAAAATTCCCGTGAAGGCACAAAAGAAACATGTTTTGGACTTCGTACGAAATAATTGGAGCCTTGGGCTTTTCCTTTTTAAGAAACTCGAGAAAATACACCTCCAGACGATTGTTATCAGCTGAATAAGAATGGAAAATTCCGCAACAGAAAGGACAAAAATCGAGGTACATAAAAACTATTACTAACAAATAGCAAGCCTTACGCCCTTGGCACACTGTATATAATAATGAAAAAAGATTTTGACAAACGAGGCGAGATACGATGACACATATTTTACTCGTAAGCTACTGATAATCATCATCGTTGAACAATGAAAAAACGATTTTTTTGGCTGAAAGTCATATTGTTGAGGAGAGAAAATAAACTAACACTATGGCCTATGGGAGTTTTCACATAGATATATATTCTTAAAAGGTAATAAATATCTTTCATTGTTACGGAAACAAAAAATCATATCTTTTAAGCTCGAAGCTTCTGGAATTTCCAGAATTTTTTCCCAACTTTCCGAAAGTTTCTTGATTCTTAAACTATTATAGCGTATTATAATAGTTAATCCCTGTTATAAACGGCACTGTTATTAATAGCGTGGATATTCCCTAAGGAATATTTGAAATTTATAGTAAGTATATAATCGATAAGAGTTTACATACATTTTTTGAAAATAATATTTATCTATAAAATATAGTGCATATATATACCTGTGTGCAAACTCCCGACAGAATATTATCAGCATATAACAGGAAATATAATTTTCTTTGGAGCAATAAATTACATTCCTTTAATTAGAAGCTTTCATAATTTTTCAATAAGTTTTATATTTTTCCAATTGTTATCTTTCAAGAATAAAAAAGAAACATCCTAGTTAGTTTCTTTAATGGCTTGGTTTCTGAGGATTTGAATTCACCAGTAAATTTCCGGGCCTGTAAAAATTCGGATCATACGAACCACTTTTCATACATGGAAGAATTCTGATAAAACGATCAATTTTCATTTCTGTAACAATTTGGCTTAACCGGACAGTTTTCGTGTCTGTAAGGATTCGAATTAACCGGACAGTTTTCGTGTCTGTAAGGATTCGAATTAACCGGACAGTTTTCGTGTCTGTAAGGATTCGAATTAACCGGACAGTTTTCGTGTCTGTAAGGATTCGAATTAACCGGACAGTTTTCGTGTCTGTAAGGATTCGAATTAACCGGACAGTTTTCGTGTCTGTAAGGATTCGAATTAACCGGACAGTTTTCGTGTCTGTAAGGATTCGAATTAACCGGACAGTTTTCGTGTCTGTAAGGATTCGAATTAACCGGACAGTTTTCGTGTCTGTAAGGATTCGAATTAACCGGACAGTTTTCGTGTCTGTAAGGATTCGAATTAACCGGACAGTTTTCGTGTCTGTAAGTATTCGAATTAAACGGGCAGTTTTTGTGTCTGTAAGGATTCGAATTAACCGGTGAGTTTTTGTGTGTGTGTGAAAATTCGGATTATATAAACGGTCAGTTTTCGTGTCTGAGACTTAGGATTTAACGGTCAGTTTTCGTTTCTATTGAACGGATCGAATGGTTAGTTTTTGTGTGTGAGAATTAGGGTTAAATGGTTAGTTTTTGTGCCTGAGAATTCTAATTAAACGGTCAGTTTTTTGTGCCTGAGAATTCTAATTAAACGGTCAGTTTTTTGTGCCTGAGAATTCTAATTAAACGGTCAGTTTTTTGTGTCCGAGAATCAAGATTAGTTTGAAGATTAGAGATTGAAGATCAGTTTTCTTGTCTCTGAGAATTTCAACGAAATGGTAAGTTTCGTGTCTTAAAAGTTCGGATTAAACAGTGAGTTATCGTTTTTTGTGAGAATTCAGATCAAACGGTCAGTTTCCGTGTCTGGGGAAATTCGGATTGAATGGTGGTTTTCGTGTCTGTATGAATTCGAAACAAACGGTCAATTTTCGTGTCTATCAACTCAGATTGAATAGTCAGTTTTCGTGTCTAATAGACGGATTGAACGATCAGTTTTCTTGTCTAATAATTTCCATTAGACTCAACATGAGCTACATGAACTCTAAACTCAAGTTTTCGTATCTATAAAAAATTTTGATTAACCGGTCAGTTTTTGTATGTGTAAGATTTCTGATAAGATGTCAACTTTCTTGTCTGTAAGAATTCGAATTGAATGGTCATTTTTCAGTGAAATATCCGGATAAAACGGTCAGCTTTCGCGTGTCAATAAAAAATTCTGATTGAACAGTCGGTTTTCGTGCATGGCGTAGCCTACTGTTCAAGAAAGAATTTTGATACATTTTGATATGTGACTTTTAGGTGACTATTATACGTTGTTGCCGTTTATCCTTAACAAAAATCACTACAAAGATAAAAAAAATGGGCATTATTCGTAAAAAAAAAAAAAAAACTAGAAGAATCCCAACACAGCCAAGTAATACCCAAACTAGCATACAGTTGTAAACCGGTAAACATTTACGTCTCCTCGTCCAATGGGAGTGGGTAAATTAGTTACACCCGAGTATAAAAACGCATACCTGGGGAAGAAAATCACAAAATTAGTACTACAAGAAACCAAATTATAGGGTTTTTCCTTCTATGGGTTCTCACAACAGGGCACCCTGAATTCCGCAAAGGCTAATATTCAGTCTTAAGGCGTTGCTCGTTGTGTGTGTGTGTTTGTGTGCGCGCGTGTTTTTTCTCTCTCTCTGACAAATAATATTTCTAGACTTTTTTGAATTTTTCCAAGGGCCCCTACCTCAAAGAGAGTGAGGAAAAAATAAGGTTGTTTGGCGGCTGTCCCACGTTTTGCTTGAACTTGACAACTATTGTCTGTTCCGTGGCAAAATAGGGGGTGAAAAACACAGAGACACTCACATTTAAAAATAATAGTAATGGCAGCGGCAACATTCTTATGCGTTGTGTTGGGATGATGGCATCACCCTGTGGTATTTCTTCAACTGGAGAGAGAGGAATGCTTTTGATCTATGTCTTCGCTCTCATTTCAAACAGACACGCGCATGTCTTCTTTTAGTTTGTCTCCTACTTGAAAAGATACGCATGGCTCTTAAAAAATGCTTCTCGATATATTAACATCGATAGGTATGTTTCAGCGTCCCATCCTGGTAAAGTTCTAAATCGATCTCTCTCTCTAGCATGAAACCTTATCTACAAGAAAACTCACAGGCTATTCCAAGTATTTACCATCGAAAATCTTAGTTAATATATATTTTCACTGACACAGGCGCGGATCCAGGACGGGAGGAGCGAATAAGTTCGTTTAATAACCGTCCCATATTTTACGGGACAGACAAATTTTCCCATATTATTCGGCTCTTGGGAAAGCGGTTGTTCCCATCGCCTTCCCTGATTCCGCACATGAGCGAAGGCAGACATCTTCAGCTGCGAATGAAGCCGATGCAGGTATTTTCAACTGCGAATGAAGCAGAGCCAGACAACTTCAGCTGCGAATGGACCGGAGGCAGGCCGATGTGTTGGAGAAGTGACTTACCGTGTGGGTGCATATGATCCCGTATTTTACTGGTAAGACAAATTTTTTCCCAATGTTATTCGGCTCTTGCGAGGGGTGAGAGCCCCGTCGCCCCCTTCTGGATCCATGCTTGCACCGTCACGAAATGTGTGTCAAAATTATTCCGAATGCACATGTAAACTCACCGGTTAATCTAAGTTTTTAGACAAGGATGTTGGTCATTCCAAATCTTCACGAGAATTGATTAATCCGAATCGTTACCTGCACCGAAACTGAGAGTTTAATGGGAGAGAAAGAGGACAAACACAAAAACTGACAATTCAATACAAATTTTTACAAACACTAACAGGTGCATCTTTAAAGTCAAGAAAACTGAACGGTTAATCCCAGTACTTACCGATACGAAAATTAACCGGTGAGTTTCAATTTTTGCTGTCACAAAAACTTATCAATTTACCTGAAATTCTTACAGACATGGAAACTGACTAACATATGTGAATTCTTACTGACATGTAAACCGATGAAACTGACCAGTTTATCTGAATTCTTACTGACATGTAAACCGATGAAACTGACCAGTTTATCTGAATTCTTACTGGCATGTAAATCGATGAAACTGACCAGTTTATCTGAATTCTTACTGGCATGTAAATCGATGAAACTGACCAGTTTATCTGAATTCTTACTGGCATGTAAATCGATGAAACTGACCAGTTTATCTGAATTCTTATAACACGAAAACTGACCAGTTTATCTGAATTCTTATAACACGAAAACTGACCAGTTTATCTGAATTCTTATAACACGAAAACTGACTAGTTTATCTGAATTCTTATAACACGAAAACTGACCAATTTGTCTGAATTCTTATAACACGGAAACTGACCAGTTTATCTGAATTTTTACAGACATGAGACTGACAATTTCTGAATTCTTACAGATACGAAAACTCATCAATTTCTCAATACTTATAGAGGAAAAAACATCAATTTATCTAAACTTTTACACACATGCACACTGATCAATTTACCTGAATTCTTACAGACACGAAAATTAAAAATTTCTCAATTTTTGCAGGTGAAAACTGATCAATTCAAAGGGTTTTTATCATTTTTGGCGCACCGAGTAAGATGCCAGTTAAAAAATTTCATATTTTCATAAAGGGTGGTTGATGACGTAAGCACCATCCAAACCCCCTCCTCCTCCCCCTTGTCATCAAAAGTCAGCAAATCGGAAACACCCCCCACCCCATCGATGCTGACGTAATACTTGAATGGCCCCCTTATAGCATTAAGCCGTAAAACAAAACCGTTACGATGTACTTGAATTTTAGTTCTCACCGGTAAATTCCGACTGGATATTGATATTTCAGTGCGAATTTTAGTATTGAAATTAACATCGCGAGAAATTTTAACTTGAACTGGCTCTTCGCCAGACGGAATAGAAGAAGAAGACATCATCTGTGCCGAAGATTCGCTGCAAATCGTTCCTTGGTCTTTTATAAACTGTTGGCACATCACGGAAACGGTTCTTTGTTCCGCCATGGGTGGTCCTTAAACCGAATGCCTGTGCTATGATGTGGTGCTGCAGCACCCTCTTCAGGAAGAGACGAAACAAACAAAATATCACACCAAAGACTTTTCTCTTTCTTTCTCTCTCTCCATACTATTTTTATTATTATTGATAGTAGTCTTTTAGTAGCACATGCAACGGTGTGCCACGTGTAGACAGGAACGAAGACACATCACCTCCGCAACGATGTCTTTTCAAGTTAAATGGAAGTCGCGCAAAAAACTTTGACATTTCGCGCTAAACACATCGACTCCAATGAGATAACGCTGTGTTACGACATCTTAGAGGAACGCGACGACTTCGGTTTATGATGAATACAGCCCGGTCACAAATATATTTCACGTATATTTTTTGATCTACGTATAATGTATATGCCTTTTAAGGCATATTGAACAAATTTGCATGGCATATTTTTCATTTATGCATATTTAGATATTTTTGGAGGCATATTTCGATATTTTTGAAGGCATATTTCAGCAATTTTTAAACGCATATTTCAGCAATTTTTAAACGCATATCTCAGCACTTTTCAGCGTATATTTTGCCACTTATTCAGCGAATATAGTCCGGGCTCTAGTGATGACCGACCTCGGGGCATTTTTTCGATTACCATGGTCCATGCAAGGAGGAGGAAGGGGTAGCTGTGACAGGAATCCAGTCCTGGGGTCCAACCCCCCCCCCTATTTCTTAGAAATTTATGAGGGTTGTCGATGACGCTCTCACCTAAATCATAAATGCTCAACTCATGACCCACAGGTCAAATGTGGCTATTGAAGTCATCTAATATGGCCCGCGACCTCCGACCTAATTTGGTGAAAACGAACTGAGTAACACATTTCCAGATCACTTGAGTAACCCGTGGCATATTTGCAGATCACCGCGGCACAGTTCGACTACACTTGAGCGACCGCAAGCACGGTTCCAGCACACTCAAGTGATCTACAGTACGGTTCCAGAACATTTTAGTAACACGTAGTACATTTATAGATCACTGAAGTAACCTGCGAAGCTGTTCCACATCACTTAATTAAATGGCCCACGACAAGTTTTCAAATCAATAAAGTGACCCACACTCTCTTAAAGGTTGAACACCCTTGCCCTAAATTATCTTGATCAACATAATTTAACCCCTTTTAAACATCAGACGTCAACCCCTGAACCCCTGAATAACCCCGAGTCACTTCAGTGACACCCCTGAATCGTCGCGACACGTTGATCTGAACCCTACGACTTTTGATTACGCTCAATATAATTTCACCACCAAACTATCTTGCGACACCCTTGATCTAGTGAGGTCGGAGCCGGGGGTGCTGTGGGTGCTCAAGCACCCACGGTAATTTGTGGCATGGGATTCGAGCACCCCGGAATTAATTCCGAAATTAAAAAATTTCCGATATAACGCTAAAGACGAGCACCCACAGGTTCGAAACATTTCCTACGCCCCTGCCCTTGACTGATCTAGGTGACACCCTAAATTGCCGTGACATCTCTGGTTGCTGATCAACCGTGGCAACACCCTGATCAAAATTTATGATTGATCACTGATCCATCACCTAATCAGGTTGAAATAATTTATCCAGAGAAAAGATTAATTCAGAAAAAAAAATTTTCCACGGTTTTTAAATAACCCGAATTAATTTTGGATTTTCCCCATAATTAATAACTAAATTTGACTTGGCGTGAACTTGGCGAGTTTCTTCAAAAAACAAACCCGGTCCCTGGAGCAATTTTCTGTTTACTTCTTCTTCTAAGCTAGGAAATAATTACAACAGTGTTTACCGTGAATGTCTTTACTACTGTTTACTGAAAAAAGAAAAAAGAAAACCCCAGTTTTTCTACTATTCATTCATTTTAACTCTCCCCTTAAGGGCCAAACAACACTTGTCACGTGACAAGGACAAATTGTAGACTAGTGTGAAGATTTTGCTCTCTTTTTCCCCCTTTAAATAAGAATGCATGACAACGTGTTTAAAAAAAAGCCAAAAAAGGGGGAACTGACGTAAAAATTACAGTTTCTTATCCTCTTATGAACAGGGATAACCAGTAATGATAATAATAACAACAATAATAATAACAATAAACACCTTTTTCTTTTCATTTTAATTTGAGACTAGTTGCGAAAAACTAAAGCCTGAGAATCGGAGTAAAATATAGTACGGAAATATTACTTTAGGGATATTCACACCACACACACACATTGTTAGCGACCGAGATGCTTCTTGTTGCAGGCCAGATACATCTTGCTCGCGAGCACCGTGGTGCTCCTCGTAGTAAAGACAGTTACTTGATGCTTATGCCTAGTATTGTACTTACGAAGATGTCTTAATTTCACTCGTACAAATTTAGTTACTCCTTTAAGAATTTATATTATGCAGGTCTGGCCTACAGTTTCAGCATACAGTAAAAGTCCGTTACAACGAGTACGGCTTATAGCGAGAATTTCGATACAATGAGCGATTTTCAGGTGATTTTCAAAGAGCTAATGTTACAAAGAACATTCGTTTATATATAACGAGAAGTCCGTTTTAACGATATGTTTTCCCGTTATTGTGCGCTGTCGTTATAATGGACTTCTGTTGTAACATACTGTTAACCATAACAACCATAACTGTTAACCATAACAACCATAACTGTTGCAACATAACTGATAACCATAACAACCATAACTGTTGCAACATAACTTTTAACCATAACAACCATAACTGTTAACCATAACAACCATAACTGTTGCAACATAACTGTTAACCATAACAACCATAACTGTTAACCATAACAACCATAACTGTTGCAACATAACTGTTAACCATAACATATAACTGTTAACCATAACAACCATAACTGTTGCAACATAACTGTTAACCATAACAACCATAACTGTTAACCATAACAACCATAACTGTTAACCATAACTGTTAACCATAACAACCATAACAACCATAACTGTTAACCATAACAACCATAACTGTTAACCATAACAACCATAACTGTTAACCATAACAACCATAACTGTTGCAACATAACTGTTAACCATAACAACCATAACTGTTGCAACATAACTGTTAACCATAACAACCATAATTGTTGCAACATAACTGTTAACCATAACAACCATAACTGTTAACCATAACAACCATAACTGTTAACCATAACAACCATAACTGTTAACCATAACAACCATAACTGTTGCAACATAACTGTTGCAACATAACTGTTAACCATAACAACCATAACTGTTGCAACATAACTGTTAACCATAACAACCATAACTGTTGCAACATAACTGTTAACCATAACAACCATAACTGTTGCAACATAACTGTTAACCATAACAACCATAACTGTTGCAACATAACTGTTAACCATAACAACCATAACTGTTGCAACATAACTGTTAACCATAACAACCATAACTGTTGCAACATAACTGTTAACCATAACAACCATAACTGTTGCAACATAACTGTTAACCATAACAACCATAACTGTTGCAACATAACTGTTAACCATAACAACCATAACTGTTAACCATAACAACCATAACTGTTAACCATAACAACCATAACTGTTAACCATAACAACCATAACTGTTAACCATAACAACCATAACTGTTAACCATAACAACCATAACTGGTGCAACATGACTGTTAACCATAACAACCATAACTGTTAACCATAACAACCATAACTGTTAACCATAACAACCATAACTGGTGCAACATGACTGTTAACCATAACAACCATAACTGTTGCAACATGACTGTTAACCATAACAACCATAACTGTTGCAACATGACTGTTAACTATAACAACCATAACTGTTGCAACATGACTGTTAACCATAACAACCATAACTGTTGCAACATGACTGTTAACCATAACAACCATAACTGTTGTAACCATAACATTTCAACACTACTGATGCTGTCTGAAGAGCTTACAAATATTGTTACTTTGTCTAAGAAACTTATAAATATCGATGTTGGCTAAGGGGGGGGGGGGCTTATAATATTTTTGCTGTCTGAGGTGCTTATAGATATTTTTTCTGTCTGAGGAGCTTATATATATTGTTGCTGTCTAAGGCAGGCATCTTCAACACGTTGCTCGCGAGCACCACGGTGCTCCCAGAACCACCCACAGTGCTCGCCGCTCGTGTCCGATTTCGTGTTCGCGAGCACTTGATCAACATTCCAATCAAACACCTTGTACAGATGATATTCAAGGATGGAAATCGTCCTGATTTCATTCATTCGCATGTCCTACTTTCTGTAAGGGTGCTCTTCTTTTGAAAATGAGTACAGAGTGCTCGCAGCTAGAAAAAGGTTGAAGATCTCTGGTCTAAGGGATTCATAAATATGGTTGCTGTTTGATGAGCGTATATGAATATTTTTGTCGTATATGGGGAGGTTATAAGTACTGTCGCTGACCGAGGTCTTTTGATCAATCATCAAACTGCAAATGTTGCGTATTGAAATTATATTATTTTTATTTCAACATTGTTTGCTGACTAAGGAACTCATAAATATTGTTGCTGAATGTGGAGCTTATGAATATTTTTGCTGTCTGGGGAGCTAATAAATATTTTTACTGACTAAGGAGCATATAAATGTTATTGTTGTCTGATGAGCTTATAGATATTGTCACTGACAGAGGTCTTTACAAGCAACCAACAGACTGCAAATGCTGTTGCTTGTTGAAATGCTTTCAACGTTGTTACTGACTGAGGCGGTCATAAATATTGTTGCTATTTGAGGAGCATATATTGTTTCGGTCTGAGTTCATAAATATTGTTGTGGTCCGAGGAGCTCGTAAATATTGTGGTGGTCCGAGGAGCTTATAAATATTGTGGTGATCCGAGGAGCTTATAAATATTGTTGCTGTTTGATGAGCTCATGAATATTGTTGCCGTTTGATGACCTCATGAATACATTTGCTGTTTTATGAGCTTATGAACATCGTCGCTGTTTGGTGAGCTTATGAACATCGTCGCTGTTTGGTGAGCTGATGGATATTGTCGCTGTTTTATGAGCTTATGAATATTGTTGATGTTTGATGATCTTATACGTAAATATTTTTGCTGTTTTTGACGAGTTCATAAATATTGTTGCTGACGCAGATACTTCCACAAGTAGTTACTGGTCGAAGTCTTTGCAAGTAATGTAAGGAATGTAAGAGACTGGAGGAAAGTTTCACAAATAATCGTTCACTGATTGATGTCGTTGCTGACCGAGTTCTTGGCAAACATTGCAGTGCAGACTGAGTTACTTGCAAACCTCGTTGCTAATAGAGGTATCTGCAAGCGCGGTCGGTCGCAGAGCAGTTTCTTTCTTCCTAACTACTTATCAAAAGAATCCCCCTCCCCCTTGAGAAAATCCTGATTACGCTATTGCTCTGTTTCACCTGTTTAAAAAAAGTAGTGTCCATGATAGGCGTCTAAAAAAGGACATTTTTATCAATCCATATAGACATCGCCATTTCATGCGACTTAACAACACGGAGGACAGAAATTTAGTGATCCGTTTTTTAACAGCTACAGTATTTTCAAGATTATTACAATGCAAAACTATCCGAATCGGAAAAGAAGCAGCACAGCCAACACTTTTCTCACGCTCCACTTTGACTCAAATCACGTTCTCTCTCTCTCTCTCGATGGACGTTAAATCTAACAAATGACTTTTATTTTTTCCTTCTCGATTTGGTGACTTTTTCTTTTGTGACTTTTTCTGGTTCTCCCTCTTTTTTTTTTTTTTTTTTTTACTAATATTTCGTCATAATGGGATTGGAGGGGCGTGGCTTATCTCAAATCACGAAACGGGACACAACCAGAAATAGTTCTTACTTGAAAGCTAATACGAGTGCAGTTGACTGCACGCATTCGTAAAACTCCGAACGAACTTAATTATTCGCTGGCATTATTAAGCAGTAAATTCCTTCGTATACTTCTCAGAGAGACATTCGCACAAAAGTACGGCATTAGTGTATTTTTTATTATTAAAAGTCACGTGATTTTTCGATACTCCTGTTATAATCCAAAAATTACCATTGAAAATAATTTTCGCACAACAGAAATTTCTTATTTAACGCGATTTCACGAATTTAATTCCTGTCAAGAATTAATTCACTATCTTGTTATTGTGATTTGTGATAAATGTTTTCTTCGGAGAATTCGCTATTCGGGACTCTTTTCTTTTGGTGATTCTTAGATATCGGGATCACAGTTTTGTTGTTCTGATTGGTGAAACTATCTATTTACCATTTTGTTACCTATATGTGAAACATTTTTTGAAACTGTTGTCATTTCGAGAATTTGCTATTGGGGGTGGGGGGGGGGGTCACAAATTTGGCATCGTGATTTGTGAAACGAATTTCTTTGGAGAATTCACTTTATTGTTATTATGAATAGTGAATCAACTCATTGCTGAAAAATATTTCAATCATTACACTTCACTCACTTCACCTCTGAAATATAGATGACATCACTGAAAAATCAAACACAACACTACATACGCACTCAGACCGTTAAGTACACACACTTACACTTCCGGCTTAACTCACTACGTAGTAAATTTGCCATGGCGATAGACCTGAGTTATGCGCGGTTTGAAAGAAAAGTGAAACTCATTTGTTTAGGGAATTACTATCGGGATCATAAGGGCAATTTTTTTTATCGTGATTCGGGAAACTAATTTCTTTTGGGAACTCCCAATCTGCGCATCTTGTTACCGTGATTTGGGAAACTAATCTCTCTTGGATACTCTCAATTCTGCATCACTATCCTGCTATCGTGATTCGTGAAACTAATTTCTTTCGGGAACTCCCGATGCGCATGGCTGTTTTTTATTCCGATTTGTGAAACTAATTTCTTTGGAGAATCGGACTCACAATTTTGCATCTCAATAGAAATGAATTCTTCCAGCAGGATTACCCCGTCCACGCCGCTAGGTCAGAATTGTGCTGTACGGACTTGAGGACCGCAACTAGGGCAGAGGGGGAGGCCAGAAAATAGAGGTGTCAAATCAACCCTTTAACAGTTCTTTCAACAATACGCGGGGGCACCAAAATGCGCGCTTTCCCCTACTCAGTTGCTGCCGTGGGTTTGGGGACAGCGCGGATGATTTCTTGACTTCCTATCTCGCAGGATTTCAATCCTGTTGAACACGGCAGGGGCGCAATGCAGCTCATACTGTGGAGGGGGCACACGTAGCCACTCCCCATCACAATCTAAAAGCAAGGGTGCTCAACCTTTAGGAGAGCGCGGAACACTTGATTGGTTTCAAAACGTGTCACGGGCCACTAAAGTGATCTGTAAATGTGCCGCGCATCATTTAAGTGATCTAGGAATGTGTCGCGTTCCGCTCAAGTGATGTAGTTAACTAAAGTGATGTGTTTGTATACCGTGGGTCACTTGAGTGATCTGTTTCTGTTTATATACCGCGGGTCATTTAAGTGATTTGGCAATGTGCTGCGGGCCACTTAAATTATGCAAAACTACATGTACCACGACTTTCTTAAGTGATTTTTAAATGTACAACGGCTTTCTTAAGTGATATGATCTATGTGCCACCGGTCACTCAATCGATCTGAAAACGGATCGCTTAGTTCATTTTTGCATAATTAGATTTGTGTGCCATCAGCCACTTGAGTAATAATCTGCGAATGTACCACGTACCACTAGAGAGAACTGCAGGTGTGCCGCGGATCACTCAAGTGATTCGCAAATGTGCTCTGGATCGCTTTAGTTATCTGAATATGCACCGTGTTGCCAGCTTAAATGATCTGGAAATGTGCAGCGAGCCACTGAAGTAATCTGGAAATGTACAACGAGTGGTTTGGTTATTTGTCACGAGCCATGTCAGATGACTCCGAGGGGGCCACATTTTGCCCGCGGACCATAGGTTGTGCATATACCAGTATTGAGTATTACATATCACGTGCTTGCAATTCTCTCGGGGGGGGGGGGCGCACATTTTAGCTCTGATCACTTAACAAGGACTTGTAGATCCCATGCCTACAGACGACTTGAAGTTTCATTTTTTTACCCATGTTGTGAAGGGCGAACCAATGGAATATTCGATGGCTGGTCATGTAATGTTTCGGCTGATCGGTGTCTGTTATATTTTTGACTATTTCGGACATCCCTATCCGGAAGTCATTCATTAGCATTCAAAGCAGGAGAAGAATGGGAGTAATAATATTAATAATAATCGTAAAATAAGGGGGGGGGGGTACACTAACAATTGAAATTTATTTTACTATCAGCTGTAAAAGCTTATTACAAAGCTTCTTGATGTGTGCGTATATTATTTCCTTTTTCTCCTTTTTTTTTTCTCCCAAGATCTCTTAGGAACGTGCACGCAACGCACGTAAAATCCGAACTCCATTCCCATTTGCTGACCGTCATGAGAACGAAACGCTTGTCCCTTTTTCGCTTCCTTCTAAACTCAATCGAATACAAGTAGTCTCTCTCTTCAGGTCTTCTTCCAATTAAAAAAGCCCGGCCTGTCTGGTCCGTGGATCGTCGTCTGTGTGATAAAGATAATGACCTTACGAGGCGATGACACAATAATCTTAATCGCGTAATGGTTAATGGTAATCTTTCTCATGGTCTGTATCGGACAGTGTTTGCATGTGGGAAATGCGGCTGGAATTTTTTTTTTTACTCATGTATCAATCACATCGAGGGTTTTCCCGTAATCATGTGTTTTCAGCTGTTTTATATCGCATTAAAACAAACGTTTTAGGGGTAACGAGGGGAAGTTGAGAGTCTTTTGAGATGCCCAGTTTGTGTAGTACTCAACAATCGGTACATTTTGAATAATAGGGCTGATCAAAAGTTGAATTCAAACCCTTGATTTATTGCATCCGGTTATTATGCATAATAACTGACCATTTTGGTAAATTTGATAAATTTCCTTAAATGTATAACTTTTACCGGTGATTATGCATAATACTCAAGGGTACTTGGTAAGCATGATAATGGCAGCGTCAGGTGTGGAAAGTGAAGGGACGTGGGTTCGATTCCCCGCAAAGGCAGTTGAATTTTCTCTTTCCAAAATTCATCTTCGCAACAGCCAGTTGTTAAAAACCTTCGAAAGGAATTCAAGGTTTTTGCATTGTCCCTATGTAAAGTTATCTGGGGGATTAGGACTGGCATTTTTCGCTATAGCGGTATTCGTTAAAACGGGATTTGACTGTATTTAAGTTCCCCCAGTTCCCCAATTAAATATAGTCATACATGCAAGTAAGACAACCATAAGTATTCTTTATGGGCATTGTATAGTATTTTATCATGTGTATATATTGATTGTAATTTTTGTTAATTGCATTTTTAATTGGGTTGCTATATTTTTTTTTTTGGAAACATATGACATCCATATTTTTATTGGCATCTTTTTCTCAGCCACCTCGTGGGCATTTTGCCTGTTGTAGTGTTGTATTTGTATTTGTATCTTTATGCATTTGAGTGTTTCCTTTCGTGAAATACATTTTGTTCACTGCGATTTGTGGCACCCTCCATCCATTTTTGCAGGAATGAGTAAATTTCGCACAAATTACACCTTTTTGCTACAATCAGTAATATCCCGTATTTAGGTATCGCATATTTCCCCCGCATTTTCCTTGATAAGGTATGGTGAACCTAATTATGAAGGCACAATTTTTGAATCCATATGAATAGTTAGTAATATAAATTACAACCATTGAATGATTTTTCACGCAGTTAAGAATCGAATTATCAGGTCTGACTGCGGACCACCTATGCCAGAGAGATCTCCAACCTTTTTTCCAGTCGCGAGCACTGCCTGTACCCATCATCATCAAAAGAAGAGCACCCTTAAGGCCAGTTTGACATACGAATGTATGAAATCAGGATGGATTTGAGTCCTTGAATGCAATTAGTAAAAGGTGTTCAATCGGAACGTTGATCAAGTTGCGCGAAATCCGACACGAGCATCGAGCATTCTGGGTGCTTCAGGGGTGCACCGTGGTGCTCGCGAGCAACGGGTTGAATATGCCCGACCTGGGCCATCGTCGTCCGTGGTCGAGAAACGCCGTTTCAACGCATTTTGAATAGCTGTTCTTCTTTCGGACCATTCCGATGTCGGAATATTTTTTTCCAGCACGAATCAATTCAGAAACCCTATCTCTTCGAGAAAAGCTCTCCTAAATTACTTTCCTTATTAAGAGACGTCCTGTAAATACTGTATTGTTTGATCTCAATCGACCTTCTTCGGAATGAAAAGCACAAGAAAACTAATCAGATATGGGGGGGGGGATGATTCCACATGAAAAAGAATTCACTTCGGCCGGAAGACGGCCGATATGATCGTCTTGGACCGGTCAAGTCTCGTACATACCATGTTAAGAAAAAAACAACGAAGAAAGTCATGGTCATTAACGATCACCCTCCATTGTCTCCATCTTTTAAAAGGTTACCCCTTTCCTGTCTTTTCGGCCACAAATTACGCGATCGGAATATGTTAACATTACAGGGCATTTTTTTTTTTTTTTCACGAATGTCAATGTACTACTATGTACGCATACGCAGGAGGGGTGACGGATCAGTTTAGTTCATTCACTACACTTTACTCCGGTATATTTTGTGGTTGTGTTCACCCCTTTTCTTCATATTTCCCATTGTGTACGTGGGTACAAATGTCTTGCTCTTTCCACTCACCCTTCTCTTCCGGTGAATCACCCTGATCTTGGCCTTTTATTAATTCATCCTTCTCTCACTGTGGGAAAAAATGTATCGGGTTCGGTACAAGGTCGGGGATGTTTTGTGGTGATATCGTTTTACATGCACCACAGAGGGCGCACTTGTTTGTGTGTGTGTGTGTTTCTTGATTTGGTGACAAGTGACCCTAACTTCCATTTTTTGTATCTATCACATCTGGGTGCAACCCCTCCCCCCTCTCCCATCCTGAACTGAAGAAAGTGATGCTCGTATTCATCAGTGTTGATGCGAATTCCCTTCTCACACCACCGACCGGCGGAAATCGAATCGCTGTCTCTTCCTGTGCACACATTACCCACCACAAAGGATCGATGGAATCATTCTTTGAATATGTTTAGATCCTTTCAACTTCCTGGATTCCAGTTTGATAAGTTATTGTCTTGTAATGCGCATGCGCATTGCAAGCAAGACCTTTTTTTTCCCCAACTCTTTAAGCGGCATTGACGAGCTATCTCGCCACTTTGAAAGCCGTTTATTTTAGCATTGAGAAGCTTAGATATTTTGTAAAGTTAATTTCTCAGTGAAACACTTTTCCGTATACCTAGGGATACGTAATTTTCGTATTTACGAAATGAACGCGGTAAATGCAAAATTTGGCATTTTTGGAGTTAAATGTGAAAATTTGATTTTTACCACTTTTCCGCGAAATCATGATAATTTACACTTTGTGAATAGAAAAATAGTAATTTTGCTGAGCACTCGAATTCTAGAACTTCCGATTTACGTAGCCAACTAAAATACTTATGCGGAGGAATGCAATTTTTTTATTTCAAAATATTTTTACGGATGAATGCTAAATTTTTTATTTGGAAATATTTTTCTAGTGAATGCAAAATTTTTTAATTAAAAAATATTTTCCCGGATGAATGCAAAATTTTTTATTTGAATTTTTTTTTGGACGAATATTATGTGAGATTTCTGATTTGGAAATATAGTATTTTTTTTGCGAAATCTATGTATCTCTACCTGCAATTGTAATTTCAGAAACACAATTTCTCAGTATTATTTTAAATTGAAAAAATTATTTCAGAATTGGAATTTGAGAATCATTATAAATGTGGAAAAATTATGGAAGAAATAATTTCAAAATTATTTAAAATTTAGAAATTAAGAAATAAATTCAAGAACCATGAAAAATTTAGGAATGCAACAGTAGAAATGAGTTTCAGAACTATTTTACATTCAGAAAATGATGAAAGAAATTATTATGGGATAATTTTCAATTCAAAAATGATGAACGAAATAATTTCAGAATTAATGAAAAAAAATTCAAAATTTATGAAAAAAATAATTTCACAATTAATGAAAAAAATAATTTCACAATTAATGAAAAATAATAATTTCGGAATTAATGAAAAATAATAATTTCGGAATTAATGAAAAAATAATTCCAGATTCATTGAAAATTTAGAAATGATGAAATAAATTTAAGAACTCTCTATGAAAAATTTAGGAATGTGACAGTAGAAATAAGTTTCGGAACTATTTTACATTCAGAAAATAATGAAAGAAATCATTTTAGGGTTATTTTTGATTCAAAAATGATGGGAAAAAAATCATTCTAGAATTGATAAAAATTCAGAAATGGAAGAAATAACTTTAGAATTAGTGAAAGAAAGAAATTTCAGAATTATTTTACATTCTGAAAAAAAAAATGATGAAAGAAATCTACGTAAAAAAAAGAAATAATTTTTCAGAATTATGTCTATAATTCAGAAATTATAAAAGAAATCATTTCAGAATCATTGAAATTCCAAATTGATGGACAAGTTTCTTCAATATTTAATTTGAAATCCTCATTTGATTCAAGGCCCTGTGAGGGGTGCGTGCACCCTAGGCCTTAAGAACCACTGTACTGAAGTGCGCGGGATATACCATAGGTTCCTCGAGTATAATTTGAAATTCAAATTTCATTCTCAAGGGTGCTGCTAACGCCATGAATAAAATTCATGGGAGATTGAAAAAAAGAAACCGTGGTAAGAGCTTGGGGAAACGGGTGCCTATAGCAACAAGTGCACGGTGAGCTCCAATCCATTCAGGTTCTGGTTCCGACGTGATTTTTCTTACGGTTTCCCAGCGTACCACCAGTCAGTCATACGCTCATTCACCTACTTTCGAAGCACCCCATTCTTAAAAGAATAAAAAATACCCTGAGCAGGTGTAACACGCCAATCTCAGGTACGTATACACACGAATCTGTCTTATATAGTACTCGTTCTTCCCGTTGCGAGCACCGCCGACACGGTGATCACGTGCGGTGCGCTGACTGACTTCCCTTACGGCACCCCCTCCCCTTGCGAATATATATTCGAGTTGGAGATTTTCTTCTATGGAAAAAAAACCATGAGAGTAAGGGTGGTGCGAAGACAGTATTCTTATGGTGTGTGTGTGGCGTGGATATATTTTTTCTTGTCGACGCGATGGCGTGGGAAAAATATCCGCGAATCTCTCAGACTGAGAGGAAATAAAAATTACAGTATGAAAAAAAAAATGGTGCGGTGCACACTCTTCATACTGAAGCACCTTTAAGTGGTGTAAGAGCCGAGACGGACGGACATCTGTGCCTTGGCTGTGGTGGGGGGTCATTGAAGACGTTTGTGGTCGGTTGGCAGGCACAGGATTGGTCAATATAGGTTCAAACAGCATTCAATCTATTCTGAAATTATTTCTTTCATAAGTGTTCTGAAAATTTTCAATTCTGAAATTATTTTTTCATTAATTCTGAAATTGTTTCTTTCATGGTTTCTATAAATATATTTCCAAATTCTCACCTGTTTCTATAGTTATTTCCGAATTCTCACCAATTCCGAAATTGTTTCTTTCGTCGTTTCTATAGTTATTTCCGAATTCTCACCAATGCTGAAATTGTTTCTGAATTTCCATCAATTCTCATCGTTTAAAAATTATTTCTGAATTTTTATCATCACCGAAGACATTTATTTTCTCAATTCTGAAATTATTTATTTTATTAAAGCAAAAAAATTTTCTTAATTTTTATCAATTCTGAAATTATATTTCTGAATTCTCAATAAAATTTAACTTTATTTTTTCCTATCATAATGTCCAACTTCAAGGAAATTCCAGTGATAATAGAGCGGGATTTATATATATATATATCGCTATAAGAGAACTGGCACAAAAACAACACCCACAATAAAAATGTACAGATGGCGTTACATCAAAGCCAGGACCACCGCCAAAAATTCTATACACGTTATTTCCACTCGTAATAAAATGAAATATATATATATATATCTTTATAACAAAAATAATAGTAATAGCAGCATTCTTTCATTACGGTGTATGTAGCAAATATAAATAACATTATGAGCAATGGTCATATAAAATTGCATTCCAACAAGAAGAATAGCCTCCAGTGAATCAAACCCGGGACATTGATGGTTAATTTGTCTCGAGGTGGAACGTGGCATGACTCAAGACATTATTATTATTGTTGTTTAACTGTGTGAGTGGAATTTACCGCAGTATATTACGTATAAACCAACTATCTTGAGTTTGAAATATGTGTGTGTGCCTATTTATTCAGGAGTAACAAAAAGTCCATATTACGTATAAACCAACTATCTTGAGTTTGAAATATGTGTGTGTGCCTATTTATTCAGGAGTAACAAAAAGTCCCTTTGTTCGAGGCACGCGACTCGAGTAGATAGTATACCCAGTTATATGCGCATATGTAGGCCTATAAGCATATAGGCCTACGTATAACAATAAAATTGCAATGGTCAGTCATTCCCCCCCCCCCCTCAAATACCCATGTGCATGACGTTATTGTATAAGCGGCACCTCAGGTACCAACGTTGTTCGAAAAGCCTTGCTTTAAAAATTCATCAGGGAGGAAATATAGCCTTACGAGGTGCCTTTTTATCTTTTGTGAATGTAGTAAAATACAGTACACAGTAAAACCCTTCTTAACGGACACCCCCCCCCCCCAGATGCAGTCACCTCCATTTTTTTACGGCCAAATAGTAATTTTCCTTTTATAAATAAAAAAACATGCATTTCCAAACCACTGATTAACGGCCATCCCTCTTTTACGGACGAATATTTTTTTTGGTCCCGCCTGAGTCCGCAAAAGAAGGTTTTACTGTAGTATGCGACTGAATGTACGCAGTACGACCTCTCCCTGATTTAATAAAAAGATTAGAGCATACCATGATCCGTGGCCCTCGGAGTCATCTGATGTGACCCAACGACGACCTTAAACTTAATGTTGTAAAAATGACTTAAACAGCTTGTAACCAGCTTCCTTACGTGACCTGCGGCACATTTATAGATCACTTAAGTGACCCATGGCATACTTACAAGCCAATTAAGT
This sequence comes from Pholcus phalangioides, assembly GCF_987345545.1. NCBI lineage: Eukaryota > Metazoa > Arthropoda > Arachnida > Araneae > Pholcidae > Pholcus > Pholcus phalangioides. The sequence goes on along the minus strand of NW_028301603.1, from coordinate 29,738,127 downwards.
GGCCTGGGGCACTGTTTTAGATTACTTAAGTGGCTCGCGGTACATTCTTACCTCAATTAAGTGACCTAAGGCACATTTTTCCAGATCATTCAAGTGGCCGTGGCACATTTTCAGGTTACTTAATTGACTCGTGGCATATTACACAGGCCACTTAATTGACTCGTGGCATATTACACAGGCCACTTGAGTGACCCGCGTCACATTAACAGACCACTTAAGTGGCTCGCAGTACATTTGCAGGTCACTTATGCGGCCCGCGACAAGCTTTCAAACAAATGAAATGGCCCGCACACTTCAAAAGTCTGAGCACCCTTGCCGTAGACCAAGGTTGCTCAACCTTCAGGAGAGTGTACGGGCTACTTAATTAGTTTGAAAACGCTTCGCGGGGCACGTAGGTGCTGTGGAAGTAAGCGCGCGTCACTCAAGTGATTTTTTAAATATTCCGTGGGTCACTTAAGTGATCTGGAACTGTTCCGCAGGTAACTTGAGCGATGTGAAACCGAACCGCAGGCCGTTGAGTGCTCTGGAACTGTTGCTAAAGTGATCTGCAAATACGTCGCGGGGTCAATCGAGTGATCGGTAAATGTCCCACGGACTGAAAACGTGCCGCTGGCCACTTGAGTGATGTGGATTTCTCGACGGGTCACTTAAGCGCTATGGAACTGTGCCGCGGGTCCCTCAATGATCTTCAAATACGCCGCAGGTCCCTTAATTGATCCGATAAACGTGCCGCTTAGTTCATTTTTACAAGATTTGGTTTAAGGTCGCGGGCTACGTCAGATGAAACCGAAGGGCCCACATTTGACCCGCGTGCCATAGGTTGAGCGTCTACATGCGGCCATGCCTGGAAACCGTGCGAATAGCTCGATTGAATCACGTACAGGCTAAAAAACACACACACTCTTTAGGACGGATTTTAAGTAAATTCAGTCATTAAAAGGGGGTCACACATAAATATAGAGCCATAAACCTCCTTTTCCTGGGGTTTTTTTTTCCTCTATTTTCCTCCCAACCGAAATTCCTACGGACATTAAAAAAAAGGGAAACACTCCCATTCCAGTGCTGAAATGTTCCAAGTGTTAATAATGTAAACTCATTTGTGTGCCTGAGTGGTGATGTCACGTCAAAAGCTCGTTACCCGAGAAGAGTTGTATACTTCTTTTTCCCCCCAGAGCACGAAATTCCCATTTAGCATTTCCCCCCTCGTGTTGAAATAAAAACATTCGCTCCACAAAAACACGTGTATGCCCATTAGGTTTTATTTAATGTCACGCGTGTTATAAAACAACCCCCGTGCGCAGGGTATAATTCCTATTAATGTAATAAGATTGATTAAATCACACACTCGCAACCGCTTATACGTTAATTCTATTGAAAGTATTTGCTCGTTTTGAATGAATAATTTAAGTGCGTTCGAGGTAAAAGAACGGCGTCAAGTCCCAATATCACATAACAAGCCTTTTTTTTTTTTAACATGCTAACTGTAGGGCCAACGATCAATCTTCATAAAAAATCGGAGGTTGGCAACCCTACTCTAAAGTCTAGAGACAAGGGATCGTCGAACTTTTAGACGCGGTGGGCCAAATTCAAGCTTCCCGCGGGTCACCAACTCATGTAATTTAGTGCCATCTTAATCTTAATACAGTCGAATCCCATTATAACGAACTCCAAGAAACCGGAGAAATCACCTCCTTATAACGAAATTTCGTTATAAAGGAATTCCAGGTATTTGTATTGTTTGAACTTATCTGGTGGATTAGAAAAGTGTTCGTTTAAACGGGATTTTCGTTATAACGGTATTTATAAAAAACGGGATTCGACTGTACAGTTGGGTCGGTCCACTTCATTGGTTTGGAAACGTGTGCCGGGCCATTGAGTTATCTAGAAATGTGCCTCGAGCCACTCAGGTGATTTGAAAGTGTACCACGAGCCACTTGAGTTATCTGGAAATGCGCCTGGAGCCAATTAGGTGATCTAAAGGTGTGCCGCAGGCCACTTGAGTTATATGGAAATGTGTCTCGAGCCACTCAGGTGATTTGAAAGTGTACCACGGGCCACTTGAGTTATCTGGAAATGCGCCTGGGGCCAATTAGGTAATCTGAAGGTGTGCCGCAGGCCACTTCAGTTATATGGAAATGTGCCTCGAGACACTCAGGTGATCTGAAAGTGTGCCTCGAGACACTCAGGTTATCTGGAAGTGTGCCGCGTCATCTAGAAATGTGTTATAGCCAATTTAAATGATATGGAAATATGCTAAGAATCACTTAAGTGATCTATGAAAATGCAGCAGGCTGCTTAAATGTTTGTTCTTGTGTCGTGGGCCGCTTAAATGATTTTTAAGTGCACGGCGAAACTTTCGTGGCCCACTTCGTTGGTTTGGTTACTTGTCGTAAGCCATATCAGATGATTCCAATGGTCACATATGGCCCACGGGTCATGGGTTGAGCATGTATGGGCTAGAATTTAAACCAGTAGGTCCCAACTTTTTTGAGTCAAGGAACCCCTTTTTTAAATTAATTTATGGCGGAGTCTCTTATATATATATAGGCCTCCTATCTATTATTTATTTATTTATTAAATTTACTGATTCATACTATTTTCCTGAAGTGGCCACAGAGCCCCAGGAAAAGTACACAGGTTGGAAAAACACTGCTTTGGACCAATAAGCTCTTCAATACGTGAAGAAAAGGGGGACTGGGAACCACCAGTCTTTGTCAACTGATTCGCAAATGATTCAACAATTCATTTATCCTATCAAAAAACAATGTTAGTTGCAACAATTCATTCAAGTTTTCAAATGTTAGTAGCAGCAATTCATTTAAGTTTTCAAACAATGCTAGTAGCAACAATTCATTTAAGTTTTCACACAATGTTAGCAACAACGATTCATTTACGTCTTCAAACAATGTTGGTAAGTTAGGAAAAATTCGTTTACGTTTTCAAACGATGCCAGGAACAGCAGTTATGTTGCAAAATAATGTTGGAAGCAACAATTACCCTTTCAAACAACTCTCGGGAACAGCTCAAGTCTTCTAAACAATGTCCGAAAAAATTGTTTTCAAACAATTTTTAAAGAAATTGTCACGGCTTCCGAACAATACGCAAAAAAAGTGATTTTCCGAACAATATTAAAAGCAATAGTCGTGGCAAGACTACGTTTCGTACACAATGTTAGTAACCAATTCATTTATATTTTCAAACAAATGTTTGTAGCAACAAATCGTTCACGTTTTCAAACAATGCCAAACACAGCAATTATGTTCTAAAAAATGCCACGAGCAACAGTTATGCTTTAAAACAGTACCACAAGCAACAATTACGTTTCAAAACAGTTGGCGAAGACAATGAACCTCTACGCGCAATACCGAATGGGGAAAAATGTTCTGTCCAAGAAGTGTTTGTTGATATTAATGATAAAGATTAGTATCAAATCATCTGGAAATGCCCATCGGGAATATTCAGCAAAATGAGACGAATGATCCATTAGGTCCATAAATCTCTGGATAATAATAAATACTCGTAAATCATACTTTTCCGAAAAACACCGCAGATGTCGCATGTTCTTAAACCCATGTGTGAACGTATTGTGTAATGTGTTCAGAGAAAAAAATGGCGCACATAGTTGAGAAAGGTCTATCACAAACGTGTCTTGACGTTCGTGCCTGGTGAAAGAGTTTGAGGGATTATTTCGAGTGGGGAGAGTTTTTTTACAATGTCCATCTTTTTGAAAGAACCCTGTTGTCTGCTTCCCTCCAATGTTACGCGTGTCCAAGAGTAACGTTACGATGGTCATTGAGATGTCTTCATTCGGCTTTTACGCAATGGCTTTACCTATGTGGCTGACCGTAGCTAATGCGATTGACAGGGGTGAGAGAGACACATTCATTGGCTCTAACACGGCACGCGCATGACTTGCCAGCTGGCTAAATAATGTTGAACCATTTCTATGCCAACAATATTTTTGTTTTTAGTGATGCCTAAAACGAAAATGTTTCACTTAAATTGAATTTTTAACAACTTTACAAAAACATCAACTATATCACGTATTTTAACAGTGTCAAATTCAACGATGCAAGCAATTTTTTCCCCCCCAAGGAAATAGTTTCGTTTTTGAACAATGTGGAATATATTGCTTTTGAGCGATATCCAAGGGAAGAACCGATCTGTTTTTAATAAAAACAAGAAAACAATATGTAATTGAGCAACGTTCCAGGAAACAGTTTTGCCAAAGGAAGCAATTTGGTATTGTGAAGATGGCCAAGCAAAGGCAATTTGGAAAAAGTGTCTCTTTGAGCAATGTCCGGATATAGCAATAATGTTTTCCAATCAAAAGGTAGATCGCTTTAGGTGGCACTTTTTTTTTTTTAATAACTTTATATTTTCATTTTCTTAATTTTTTTGTTTTTCTTGAAGCAAAAAAATTCATTTACGTTTTCAAGCAATGCCAGGAAAAGAAATTATATTTCAAATCAATGCCAGATGAAACAATTACGTTTTCAGATAGTGACAGAAGTAACAGTTACTTTTTGAAACAACAATGCATTAACACAATTGTGTTTTTAATCAACAATTACGTCTTTAAAAAATGTTCAAGCATTTCAGAGCTCTGAACAATAAGTAAAGCATCATTTGGGGTTAACGAATAATTCGCGAAAATATTGCTTTCTAAACAATGTTCAAAGAAATAGTCACAGCTCTCAAACAATACGTAGGATTTATTGTTTTCCATAAAATCTTTAAAGCAACAATCGTGGCTTAAAATCAATGTCCGAAAAAATCGTTTTTCCAGCGATTTCTATAGAAATAGTCACTTTGCTTCTCTCTTAAACGATACGTGAAAAAATTGTTTTCCAAACAATATTCAAAGTTAATTTGTTTTCTAAATAATGTATAGGGCAACAGTAGTGGCTTCCGAACAAATGCCTGAAAAAAAAAAATTTCCAGGCAATATTCAAGGCAAAAGTTTCTTTTTCCTAATGATGTTCCCGGCAAAAATTATTTTTTGTTGTACAATGTTCACGTTTTTAAAAAATGCAGCAAACAACTATTGCATTTTACAAACAATGCCGCAGATATTATCAATTGCGTTTGCAAACATTGTTAGTAGTAACGATCAATTTTCAAACAATGCCAGTAGCAAAAATATATTTTAAACAATGCCAGTAGCAACAATATATTTGAAACAATGCCAGTAGCAACAATATATTTTAAACAATGCCAGTAGCAACAATATATTTTAAACAATGCCAGTAGCAACAATATATTTTAAACAATGCCAGTAGCAACAATATATTTTAAACAATTCCAGGAGTAGCTAGTAGTAGTTATATTTGAAAGCAATGTGTGTGTGCCACACAAACAAGATATTTTTTTTCGAACAATGTTAGAAGTAACAGTTTTATTGAAAACAATACCATAAACAAAAATTTCGCGGAAAAAATATTTTCCAAACAATGCTCAAAGCAATAATCCCACCTTCCAAACAATGAGCGAAAAACTTAATTTCCCAAAAATGTTGAAGGCAACAGTCGTGGCTTCCAAACAATGCACGAAAAAATTGTTTTCCAAACAATACTCATGGTAACAGTCAATAACAATGTTCAAGGATAATTGGAAAAGAACAGCATAAATGTGGGGAAGAAGCGTTGTCCGTTAGATTTTGCTATTCTTTCCCCAACTTCCCACAGAATTTGGAATTCGAATATCTCAGTGAATATTGCACTTGGAAATATTGTGGTGTTTTTTTTCCTCAAAAGAGACAGGACAACAACTTTTTAATTGGGTTTTTGAGGGCAAAGTGTCCGTATAAAAAGTTAGTTTTCGTATTTTAATACAACCCTTTGCAACATGAATTACGTATATCTGAGGTCTACATGTTGATACTTCGTGTAATTTGAAGTATGCCTCTAGGATCAACGGTTCACCAGTAAAATGTTGTTTAGGGAGAAACTTAAGCCGGGATTACACTTTAAAAGTTTGATAAAGTCCCTTTTATAAAACTTGAAAAATCCAGCCAATAAAGCTCATAGGTTTCGTTACGTTTGAGCAAATGCAACCGATAATATTACTGATTGAATTTCTCAAATTTTATAAAAGAACTTTTAGAAAACTTTTATAGTGTATAATCCCGTCCTTACTCTACCCTGTATATATTCATTGTTAGGATCAATTATGTTCAACAACCCTCAAGAAATTTCAAAAAATTCGGTGAAGAGAAAACGAGGGAATGTACAGTATATATATGTCGAGAACTCTCGATGACACACATAAATCACATGACTACTGGTTGCAACGACGAAAACTCGTTATCTCAACGGCTAGACACTTCAATGAAATCCTAAATTTTCCGAGATTGAATCAATCAACTCAAAGTGATCGTCACATCTGCTCGTTTCAAACTGACTTATACATTATATATGTATGCGTATCGCTTTAGTAGCAGGTGTCAGTCTATTTTTCGCAGGTGATTCTTCGGGTAATTGTTGCGGCTCCGTAATCTTAACAGAAAAAAAAATAGGTGTTTTCTTTTCATCATCATTATTATTATTATTATAACTAGTATCTCAGCTCCTACTTCTTGATATTAACTAAGTAAAATGAACTGAGTCTTTTGGCGAGAAAAAAAGAAGAGCACACACACACAGGTGCAGGGTCTTGGCCCATCGGAAACAATCGATTTCATCTGCAACGAATTTTCTTGTTCTATTTAATCCTTCATCTTCTCAGAGAATCGTGCTCTTAATAAATTCTATCCAATGTATACGTGCTTTGGCTGTAAGTCAATTTGAATGGCTTCGATAGGGCAACAAAGAAAAAAAATCTTTTCTTTAGTTGTATATATAGCTAGCACTCTATATTACAGATGATATGATATAGATGATCTTTTTCCAGTTCCAGAAAATCCTGTTGTGTTTTTTTTCCGGAAACTTGGCCAAAAGTTTATGTTTTGATCGCCAAAAGTATCTCTTTTCCAGCTATTCCGCGTCAAACGGCAGTTTTGTTTGTATGTGGCAAGCTTTTTTGGAAAGTTGTCCGGTGGGAATCGAACTCTCAACCTTCGTCACTACAGCCCTTTACGCTAATCATTGTACCAAATACGGGTTGTTTTGCGCCCGAGTGGTGCAGTGGTAAGATGCTCATCTTCCACTATGAAGGTTGCCATCAAGGTCCACGTGTTCAAATCCGGCCAAAGAACATCAGAAACAAGTTCTTTACCTACCGAGGCTGGGGTGACCACCAATAGATGGCGCCTTCATTTCCTACTCAACTCCACTGGTTGGAAATTACCGTATGGTGATATAGACACACACATTTTTCTGACCTTCTCATCTTTATATACATATGATGAATATATAATATTCTTATAGATATAGTCAGAATTGATATGAATTTCTCTCCCTCGCTCTCGAGGAGTGCTATATATAGGCAGAGAGATCATATAGATTATCACTCAATAGAACGGGCACTGTACGGTCTTGAAGATGTACGGAATCTCTGGTTATATTTGTGAATTTATTGCGAACGAAGTTTGCGTGCTCCTAGAAACACGTTGGAGGTCTGCGTACACCCAGAAATTCATTGGAGGCATATGTGTTATCGTTGGAAATGTATATGATACGAGGCTTGAATGCTACAAGAAATGCTCACGAAGCTTGTTTGCTGCTAGAAATGTGTATATGTAAGAAACTTACTCAAAAAATATCTCAAGAAATGCTTATATATAAGAAGGTTGCCATCCCTAGAAATTCGTGAGTCTTACTTATCTCTAGAAATGGGTACGAAGCTTTCGTACTCTTAAAAATGCGTACAAGCTTCTGTGCTCTTAAAAACGTGTAAGAGAAGCTCAATCATTCCCAGAAATGCGTACAAATCTTGAAACGCCAAGAAATGCATAGGAATCACGCGTTCAGCTAGAAATGCGTAAAAAGTTTCATCTATAAAATATATATTGTGTAAAACGTATGCGTTTCGCAGGAAATTGAATCCCTAGAAATGCGAAAAAAGAATTTGCTCATCCCTATATAGAAATGCGTACACAGCTTTAACGCTCCAAGAAATACAAATACGTACGAGGCTCGCGTGCTCCAAAAAATGTATGAGACGTGAGAATGCTCCAAGAAATGCGCAAGAAGCTTTTAATTCTTAGAAATTCGTACTTGATACGCATTTCTAGAGAGATGTATATGTCAGCCCCACAAGGTGAAGGGACTTCAGCCTGTGATCCTGAGACGATTCTGATTTTTTTTTTCGTGCTATAAATTCACCGTGGGGGGGGGGGGGCAGCCAAGATTTCAGCCTAGGGTCCTTATTGCAGGATGTGGGAACCATAGACAAGGTCGTCTCCCCCCCCCCCCTAAATCTGTGGACGGCCACTTCATGACTATAGTGGAGCTACATAATAACACCTGATGCTATGATTTTTGAGTTTAAGTATGCAACTATGCTACTCATTAGCTGATACTACCAGTTAATGGGCTTCCAGTGGCCCGATGCTGAAAGTGAATATCATAGAACACCACAAGGAAACCCTTGCTGAACTCTAGCTTAGGACTTAGGAGTCAAGAGAGACTGACCTTATTCATAAAATTTTTTGGTTACTGTAAATCAGTGGTTTTCAGTCTTTTGAAGTCCGCGGCCCGGTTGATTTTTTTCGGTGATACACGCGAATAACAGAAAATAAATGAGGAAAAATGAAACTCATCGAAAAAATGAATCACTCATCGAAATGAAAATCACTCGCGGCCCGGTTTGACTGATGCCAGGTCCGGCGGTCGAGAAACACTTCTATAAATGAACTCCGTGGTACACGAGGAGTTGTATCAGTGGATCCAAATAAAAAAAACACATCAGCTAAATACAGTAAATAGACATGATCTCACTTCTAGATGAAAATGAGAGGAGCCCTGAATAAGACGGGGGGCACGAGAAGAAAGGATAGTCTGAGGGGGGCCACAGGCGAGAAAAGGTTAAGAAACACTGTTCTATAGAAGCCATCACGTGACGCCAATTCGTAGAAATTTCCCACCACTAACCTGGATTCATAAGAAAATAATAATAATAAATAAAAACGGGTTTCCTTCTTGCATTTTTTTTATTAAAAGGAAGAGAAGGCAAATAAAATATTACATATATGCATAATAATCAAATCACCGAGCGGAGAATGCGATGTAAAGCGTGACTCCTTGAGAGGTCCACCATCACAAGCCTCTCTCTCTTTCTCATTCTCCATCTTCAGGCAATAACTTGGGAGAAGAAAAATCCATTTCATTTCAAAGGGACAAAACAATAGAGAAATAAATCTTGTTGAGAGATAAGTTGGGGGGGGAGGGGGCACAGAATATAAGAGGGGGGGGGGGCATTTGTTTATTTGATATTAAAATAGCTTGAAGGGGGGGGGAAGGAAGGGAAGGATAGGGCAAATACACATAAGGCTATTTGTTGTGCTTGTCTGGCATGTCACAATTGATGTAAGGTGGTCGGTCACGAGCACCAGCAAACCTTCTTTTTCTTTTGGCTTGCTACTGTACCTTCCTGGGTGAGTAACAATCGGAATGAAATTAATGTATGGGTATATATATATATTGTACGGTGACGTCGTTGGCTTTGTGACGTCATGACTGTGATTGTTAATCAGTTTCTGATTATAAATGGGGTGATTAATGTCCGTGGGATTGGCTTCGGGGAGTGTTTGTGTGTGTCGTGGGAATTAAAACTTGCGATTCGAGGGCGTGGGGGGGGGGGTCGGACGAGATGTTGTGAGATTACGTTTATGTAGTTTGGGGGTTTTGATGAGATTGTGTGGCTCGATTGCAGGGCCGTCCTAAACAGTGCCGTATTAACGCATGGGCCCTACAAGGGAGCCTCAAGAGAAGAGGGGACCTCACAAAAATGAGATCCGGTTGAAATTTTCTAGGATTTACCAGGTAGGGCCTCCGAAAAACCACTTGGCCCGGGGGCCCCCGTGATACTCTTAAGACGGCCCTGGTCCTAAAGAGACACGTAGTTGCTCGGCGTGGAAGTAATCGCGGAAAATGTAAAGATAATCAATGATCATCACAAAAAACCCTTGTAAAGATAAATCGAAAATCCTTCACGGTTCGAATAATCTTCTCTAGTTCTTTATGCAATGGAACTTCTTCGTTAGTGGGCACTTCCCGTTAACGGACGCGTTCATGTGTCTCGTGGAATAGGGCAGCATTTCGTTAATATTGGCTGACAGTCAGGGCCGTAACTAGGTTGGGGGCAACCGGGGCACTGCCCTTGAGCCCGAGCCGAATGGGGCCCACAAAAGTTTACATTTGTTTTGCATAATAATAATAACCCTTTCAAGAGGAACCCCAAGGAAAAGTCTGCCCCGGGCACCCGAGAAGGCACACTACGGCCCTGCTGACAGTTAATAGTTGCCGACAGAATTTTCAGTGCATGATTTCCGTATGGGTGAGCGGGGCATTTGCCCCTAACTTTGGAGCCCCGAAATTCAAACTGAATAGATTTGATGCTAATCAAGAGGGTGAAGGCTGATTCTGGCTTTCTTCCTCACGTCGAATTCCGGCTCCAGGAAAGCCTCTGTCCCCAGAAAAGATGCTGGTTCCGCAGAGAGGTGGCGCCTTTTTTGAGGTAAATCCGTAAAAGCACGTGCTGAAATGGAAAAGGGGTCATTCAAGTATTACGTCAGCATCGATGGGGGGGGGGACTTTCCGATTTTCTGACTTTTGATGACAAGGGGGGAGGGGGTGTTTGGATGATGCTTACGTCATCAACCACCCTTTTTGAAGTTATGAAATATTCTTAATGGCATCTTGTTCGGTGCGCCAAAAACGGAAAAAAAAATTTTCAATAGTTATTGGGCACCTGAACTAACATTCTACCTATTCATAAGTCCCCTAAAAAGAGCCACTTTAATGGTCTTTAAATGTTTCGCGAATCCTTCAAGTGCTCTGGAAATGTTTCTGGGTCGCTTAAGTTCTCTGGAACTGTGCCACACATCACTCAAGTGATCCGTAATTACGCCACGGATCGCTTAGGTAATCTGGAAAATGTTCCGCGGGTAATTTGAGAGATGTGAAACCACACTGGGGGCCGCTTAAATGCTCTAAAACTGTGCCACATGTCACTCAAGGGATTTCTAAATGTGCCACGGATCGTTTAAGCGATTTGTAAAAATGTGCCGCTTAGTTTATTTTTACAAAATTAGGTTTGGGGGGGGGGTGCAAGCCACATTAGGTCTTCGGGTCCACATTTGGTCTTCGGCTCAAAGGTTTACCGTATATGGCTTAAAGTGTGGGTCGCAATGAAATTTTTAAAGAGAAATTTTGAGTTCTTATCCTTCAAATAGGATTGAAATTAACAGAAATAGATAAAAATAACATTTTATAAAATGTATTTTCTTTCGAAATTTTAATTTTTTTTTTAATATTTTTCTTTCTTTCTGGGGGGGGGCGCACGAGCCACTTATGCCCCCCCCTCCCACGTACGTTTCTGATCCCACCAATATGCGTTAGGAGGTAGGGGCAGTGTGACGAAATTTCGCTGACAAGGGGGGGGGAGGGGGGGTCAAAAATGGCTAAAAATTTGCTTACGTAATAATTGAACGGCACCAAATGTAAAAAAAAAAGTAAATTTTCTGCTTTTTTTCATTCTAGGCAATTATAAATTGACCCAAATTGGTGGCCTTTCACACAATTGTTTCACTTCTTTGAAAAAGAAAATTAATATTTTCATTTCAAAAAATTAAAATATCGAAAGAAAATGCCTTTTATAAATTCCGTTAATTTAAATGTTTTTTTGAAGGTTGGTAACAAAATTTGTCTCTTGCAAAGGTAAACCTTTCTCCCCCCCCACCTAATACTGAACAAATGAACAAACAAAAAGCCTAATGACGAAAAATATCTTGAAATTTCTGATCTTTACCCCCGAATTATTCTACCAACGGAGATAAAACGAAAGTGAAATTCTATTGTGTGTTGAGCGCCATCTATGGATGAATTTTCCAACTATCATCGGGATGGATATCGTCGGAAGAATACTAATAACTGTGAAATATAAATAGAGAAAATTTTTAAATAAAAGAGAAAACAATTGAAAAATAACATGAACATAAAATATCTGATCGCACAGCGAGGTAAGAGACACTTGATGCAGTCTCTATGTGTTGATTCATTTTGTGTGCAAAGTTATTTGTAAAATAAAATTTGCACATAGAGCTGGAAATGCGCATTTCCACAGTTGTTAGTGCTAATTATAACAGCATTATTAATCCAGTTGAGTTCATGCTTCCAATTGAATATAAGCTCTAAAGATTTTTATAGTTTCTACAAGGAAAGAAATGGTAAGTGAAACACTTAAAATAGTAGGTCCCTGTCTAATCCTTTGTACGGTATGAGAAACCTGGAAGTCTCTACGTTGAGACAATTGCTCTGATGCCTTTTTATTAATTTTTTCAAATAATTATTATAATCCGTTATTAATAATCAAATGATTATTATTATATTCTCAATAAATAAGATATAAAAGTCATAGCTAGTATGAAACGGGTTTAAATTGCCAAACGAAGGGCTAAGGCTAAAACCATCTGAGTTACTTTAGTGCAGCGATTCTCAACTGGTGCTCCGCGGAGCCCTTGGGACTCGTGCACTCTCCAGGGGCTGCGCGGCCGCTCCAGTAAAATTTAAAAAAAAACAGTAAAATTTAAAAAAATAATTATAAATATTTTCAAATAGTAAAAATAAATCTAACTTTGAGGAATAATTAAAAAATTGGCCTACGCCATAGAATTTTTTTACTTTAAAGGGCTCCGCGCGCGAGTCAAAAAAAGGTTGAGAACCGCTGCTGTAGTGTATATGTGTGCCGTCTACACGTCAACGGTCGATCAGTGTCGTCTTAAGAGCGTCATGGAACCCTGGGCCAAGTGATTTTCTGAGGCCCTACCTGGAAAATTCTCGAAAAATTCAACTATTTCTCGTTTTTCTGGAGCCCATCTTCTGGCCCATGCGTTAAGACGGCACTGCGGTCGATCAGCGCATCTGATCACTCTAGGGCGAAGAGATGCTAATAAATAGAGTGAGAAAGTCGCAAATGAAGGATCGCAAGAGTGATCGGCGGATAAATAATCGCAAGAGCAGGGAAAAAATTATTACTAGGGTGAAGAGACCCGCAGATAAATCTTGACAAAGAGCTGAAGGTGAATGAGTGCCCGGGTTATGAAGCCGCGGATAAATGAGCACAAAGGCAAGGAGCAGCCGGAACACGATCGCTAGGATAAGTTAATGATCGTTTGGGCAAGGAAATCGCAAATTAAACAGTCGCACCAGCCAGTGGAGCATAGATTAAGCAGAGCCTTAACAAGAGGGGGGCAACGGCCCCGTGTGGCAGTTTTAGGTAGCAACAAAAAGAACACTGTTTTATAGAATTATCGAATTTTAAAGTTGTTGAGGCGACAAAATAATGTTTGCCCGGAACAACTGAATCATGTTTGTCCCGGGCGGTAAAAATCCTAGTTACGGCCCTGGAATAAGTGTTAATAATTAGGGGAAGGAGCCTAAACCAAATCACTACGAAAACCCTGCACATAAATCATTACATGGAACCCCGAAAAAACATGACAAGGAGCCGCAAAAAACTATCACAAGGAGTCTCGGGTAAATCACGAGGAGCCTCAGGTAAATCACAAGATGGAGTCAGGGCCGCAACTGGGGGGGGGGGGGTAGCAGGCGAGTCTCGTGCCTCGGGCGCTAGACCCGAGGAAGCGCAAATTTCATCCTGAAACCATCTTCAACATTACAAGAAAGCGTCAAAATGCGCGCTTGCCCCGGGTGACCAAACATCTAGTTGCGGCCCTGGATGGAGTCTCACAAGGAGCCACAGAAGAACCACGACAAAAAGCTGAAGGAAAATCACGACAAGGTAGCTGCTAGGAAATGACCGCCAGAGTAAGGGAGTCGTGAATAAATGATCACAATGGCAAGGAACTATTGTGATCGCCAAGTGAGAGAGTCGAAAGTAAATAATCGATCGCGAGGGGGGAGTTGGGGGGTCTAGTCCCCCCCCCCCGAAACGAAATTTCTGGCTACGCCCCTGATCTATCGCAAGGGCAAAGGATCGAACCATAAATTCTCATCAGGAACGAGGTTATATAGTGTGCATACTATACAGCCCTGTCAGGAACTAGGGCAAGGATCGCAATAGCCACAGGTAAATGATCACCATGGTAAGACCAGCAGGAAAATGATCACAATTGCAAGGCAGCAATGGGATTTGCTCCCTTCTTGCAGGTAAAAAACCTGCGGTGGGGCTGTTTTTATTCTGCTCGCAACAATCGGACAACTGCCCCGGATTTCTTCTGCATTCAAACTTCAGTATTTAACAGGGCGTTAACTTCTGTATTCGATGAAATGATTTTTGTTCAGCGCGAGAAGAAACTATACATTGCCGTGCACACGCGCAGCTTAGAGGCAACGTTGCAAAAAAGAGCCACGGATAAATAATTGCACGGATAAGGGCAAAGCTGCTTTCCAGGGTGGGCGATGGGTGCGGTCGCATCGGGGCCCTGCGATTTGAGGGCTCCCTCGCTTGCGATAATACAAGTGAAAAAATATGCAAAAATCAAATACTTTTTTTTCGTTGTAGCCTAAAAACAAGGTGTCTGAGAATCAACACATTGATTCGATTCCGGAATCTTCATCAATTCTGGAATTATTTTTTTCCGTCGTCAATTCTGAATTTTCAGTGATATTCTGCGGTTTTTACTCCCATTAATTCTGAATTTTCGTTGGTGAGTATATATTGTTCGGCATTCCAGTATATTCTGTGTTAAAATGCGTGAATCTCCTTCCCCACAAAATATATGAAATCGGGGGTAATTAACCTCGAAATTGTTTCACATCTGGCCCCATGTTGGATAAGGGCAACCCTGGACAAGAGAATAGCGAGTGAGAAAGGATTTCTAGTTTCTAGTGCACGGGTGCCGTAAGTGATTGCTAGTGCGAGGGAGCCTAGGGTTTGGTCTAGGTCAATGTTTCTCAACCTTTATGTAAACAAGGACCATTAGAATGTCTGAAACGATGAGACACTTGTGTCCCGTATTACGGGACATTCCTGTAATTTTCGTTGTTCCGATTTTTTGTCCCGTTTTTCAACTATATTTGAATCTAATGTTTATCAAAGTCGTGAATACACACACACAGGGTTTTCATAATATAAATTATATTATGATAAAATGCTGTATAGCAAAAATGATAAATATTCATCTGACGTATTTGTCACGTTAAACGTTTTATCCTCAATTTTTTTGGAATTCTAATTGCGATTGGTGATTGTGGCTACTTCTAACAATGTTTTTGATGGCGATTGTCGACGTCCCGTATTTTACCGTTTTAGAGATCCTAGTTCCCCCTATTTTTCTCAATGAAATATGGTCATTAGACCATTTGAATTTTTTTTTTTTTTTCGTGAAATACATTTTTATTTACTGCCATTTGTAGCTGCTCTTTATTTTCACACCCTTCAGGAATTTTAGCAGTAATTAAAAAATTGCATTTAAAGCAATAAATTGCAACTTATGCCAAAATTTAGTGATATTCCGTAATTAGGATCGCTATTTTCTGCTATTTTTTGCTATTTTCTCCTCGATGGTGAACCTAAGTATGTAAGTATACTTTTGTTTGAGGGGCCGTTCAAGTATTACGTCATCATCGATGGGGGGGGGTTTCCGATTTGCTGACTTTTGATGACAAGGGGGGGTTGGATAATGGTTGGGATTACGTCATTAACCACACTTCATAAAAATATGTTAGGATTCAGAGGGCAGAGCTGATGACGAAATTTTGCTGACAAGGGGGGGGGGGGGGGGGGTCAGCGTTTTGCTGACTTTTGCTGACAAGGGGGGGGGGGTCAAAAATGGCTAAAAATTTGCTTACGTAATACTTGAACGGCCCCTGAACCCATATATGGATATTATCAATTACAACGGGTGAATAATTCTATCAAGTCTTCCTGCGGACCACCTATGCCAACGTCACGGACAGTAGGTTGAGAAACGCTGGTTCAGGTTGTTCAAACTCTCACCTGAGCTGTGAGTCTAATAGACCCCCCGTAATTATCGGGGTAGTTCGGGGAAAGCAAGTGATACATACAAGGGGAAATGCGCTATAACACACCCCCTCATTTTCGAGCAGCTGTCAAATCATGTAATGGTGTCGCATCGGAAAAGCAAAGGGTTCGATACCCTCCCCACGTGCTCAATTCCTTGCTAGAGCGAGTTCATTCAAGTGACATTAAAAAATTCACACTATGCTTTTCTGAGTTTGGGTATGTGTGCCAGAGTTGCCTCAAGAGTGCTGTTCTTCCGATACCGGGCTGATAAAGGTGCTCGCGACTCGGGAAAAAAAACATTGTTTTCTGCGAGCACTGAAGCAGGATCGGATCTGATTTCGAAGTCCGATGCGACGAGTGGTTAGTAATCTGATGGGTGGAAATCGCTGATCCCGTGAAAAGTCGCGCGCATCGATAACTATACGGACCGGAACAGATGTGGTCCCTTCCTTTCAAGTCCTTAATTCATTTATCTGTCGTGAACTGTCAGTGGGGGAGGTCGAACCCATTCCCCCTCGGCTTTGTCAGCCACTCATCTCGAATTTGTGACACGCGATGTTAATATTCATATGAATATACACACATTTGAATGGCGTATTTATGCACAAGCAGAACTGAAAAAGCTACAATTACCAAAGTACCAGACCAGAATTGAACGTTTTCGTCGGTTCCTGGCCTTTGCGGGCTGTCTTCCGACCTACAAATTGCCTGAGATTGGCATATGAAGGAAAGACAAGTTTGTGCTTGCGTATCAGCAGTGTAGTGAGTGTATGTTTAGAGAAATAAATTTTGATGTCAATCCCCCCAAGTGGCTAATTTACAGATCTTTGAATTCAGAGCAAACTAATCACGAGAAATATTTACTAAATTCTGAAGGAACATTTGCCATTAAAGGGGGCGAAAAGAGTAGCTGATGTTGTGCAAAAACCGAAAACCCCCCACGGATCATGTGACATAATCGAGAGATGCTAATCAGAGATTTAGGTTTACAGAGCATGAGTATAATTTTTTTTAAATATCAATCATTCATCAAATAGTACAATAATTATACACTTTTAATGGTCTCACTGTCTCTGAACACCCCCTCAGTAGTCAACCCTCTTGTGAGTTGTTACTAAATTGCAGACCTTGCTGTAATACTTTACGCATATATTCATAACTATACAAGTAAGACTAATGCCGTTAACATAATGAATATCACAAACTGAGTATAATTTCCAAAAATAGCAAAATTATAATAATTGCAATATGCAACTTTGATCACAATCCACAAATGCCCACAAAATAAAAATAGGTGTCGTATCTTATAAGTTTGGGAAAAGGAGGATCGCGATTCTGGAATTATTCCTTGCATTTGCTCTGGATTTTGTTCAGTTCTGGAATCATTCCTTGCATTCACTCTGAATTTGATGGACGCTGGAATTATTCTTTGCATTTATTCTGGGTATTATTCATTCTAAAATTATTCCTTGCGTTTATTCTGAATTTTGATGGACGCTCTGGAATTATTTCTTGCATTTATTCTGGATTTTGATCAATTCTGGAATTATATATATATATATGTATGTATATGTATGTATATGTATGTATATATGTGTATATATATATACATACACACACACACACACACACACACACACACCCCTTGTGTTTATTCTGAATTTTGATGGACGCTGGAATATTATTTCTTGCATTTATTCTGAATTTCCATGATTTTCATTTTCGGAATTTTTGATTCCCCTCTCCCACAGAATATATAAAACTCGGGACTAAAGGACCCCCGAAATTGCCAACACGCCTCGCTCCTGCTATTATTTTCGCACCGGGCCCCGCGACTGGTAAGGGCAGCCCTTTAGTGAGAACCACAGTGCTCGGGAGCATTTGCGTACGCAAAGGAGGGGGTTTTGCGGTTCTGATTCCCCCCCCCCCCCCGAGAAAATTCTGCGTACGCCTATGCTCGTGAGCACCATGAAGATGCGGTTGGAAACGTTTTCAATGATCCGACCAGCTTCGGATCGATGGATCATAGACTTAAGATATAAATAGTATAATAGTATTATTATACATTATTATTATTATTATTATTATTATTATTATTATTATTATTATTATTATTATTATTATTATTATTATATAATTATTATTATTAAGATATAATAGTATTATTGCTCTGTGCGATGGATAGTCGATATCCAACCGCAATTTCAGTGGACGCCGCTCCCCGCCCCCCTTCCGAGTTATTTCGGATCAAAGAAATCAAAGTCCCGTCAACCCGTAGCGATGACATTTTCCACTCGATAGCACCAGAGTCACCTGGAATTTGGCTCCCTGTCCGTCACGGGTCCAACGAAGGGTAACGTCAAGTCGAGAGTTTCTCCTTCATTAGTCAATTATCAGAACTCGCCCCATCACAGCATTCTCTTCCACTTTATGAAGGACCCTCTTGGGAATCCATTCCGTCAATGGAATCGCAGTTGGAACCTATTTTTGCTGGGTACATATTACGTGAGGATCGATGCTTTCGTATGTCTCGTATATATTTATTATTTCTGTGGATCCTTATGAAAAATAGAAAATGTCTCCCATACCGCGCGACATTCACTATGAATGACACTTTCCGACATTGGTGCATAAATGAAACTGCAGGGGGCGCTGGAATAAGTCTTCCTGATGTTATTCAGTGATCGTCATCATGTAAGTCCCTTTTTGTGTATATGGGGGTCCTCTCCCCACACCACCCATCACGGGAGTTCGTCGTCCCCGCTGGAGTTGTGGTCTTTCATGAAACTTTCCACGCTTTGCATTTATCGTAAAATAAAGTATAGTATGCGTCGTTCGAACGTTGCCATTCGTCAAATTTAGCTTTCACTACGCTTTAGCTATACAGGGCGTTTCAGAAATCTATGTACAGTACAAACTTTTCTAGGCTGGTGTTGTAGGAGAGGTGGCTGTGTCCGGGAGCGGGTGATGTGCCGGGAAGTGCTATTAACTACGTAAGTTCGTGGGATCGTCCCATATACGGAACAGACAGATTTTTCTCATATTATCCGGCTCCTTACGGAGGATATTTCTTAGGCTCTTGGGCAATCAAGTATTCAATTCCCAAATCGCGTTGCCCGGTGCAATCGCACCTGTCGCACACTCCTAAGGGCGGCTCACTTGATTTCCTCCCGTGACTCCTTTAGAACATACCAGCGTCGCAAGGAGGTGACATGGCCCCGTTGTCAAACATTACTACTACTACACATACCCTTCACCTGAAACTAGGTGTAGCAGTAAATAGAAATCAGTGTTACAATTGCCGATTTTACTGCTGAAATGCGGAAATTTAGTGGGGGATTTATGCCACATCAATAATTTTGAAAATTGTATAGAATTCCCGATTTTTGAAATATTGAGTTCGCTTAGAGATACGAAGCCCAGGAGATTAAATATGAAGTAATTTGCCGGACCTATACATTTGAGTTGGACATTCACCATATCGGTTAACTTGGACACGGTTTGTATGTTCCTCAGAGACAGGGAGATATCACGTGATCCAAAAAGCCTCATTGAAGAAAACTCCGGGAAGCGCCAGTTATTATAGCTAGTAAATCATAATCATGATACCATCATGCTGCACATTAATAGTTGTGACCACGAGACATTACACCCAGATCACGACCAGAAATATTTTTCCCGCCCGTTATACGTATATGAACGTTTTATTATGAACTTCTGTATTTAAAGTACGTTTTTTGCTTGTTTTAACTTCCTGTTTTCACCTTTTTTTTTTAACTGCGAGAATTCTCTATGAATTCTTCGATTAATTTCTTGCACGCAGCATCGTCATGTGATTTTAGGTTTCTTTTTAATACCCACGTTGGCAGTAGTTCTAACATGTTTCTTCAATTCAAATATCATATACGTGATGATGGGATATCGGAACAAAGCCGTGCTATACAGATAGGCGGCTTCTTCTCGGCCCAATATATATCAATTAAGGAAACAGGTATTTTCTGGATATTATGCCACGGTGAACTCGGAAAGAAAAGTCATCTGGTCTCCGCCGGGACTCGAACCGAGGCCCTCTTGCAAACCGGACAAGCATTTATACCACGACACACGACCCTGCCCTCCTAATACACGCATTGTGGCTTGAGGCGCTGAAGTAGAGGCCGATTGATTTCTGAGGCCTTACCAAACAAATTCTCGAAAATTTCCATTTCAAATTTCAATCATTCAGATCTCATTTTTGTGGGGCCCCTCTTCGCTTGAGGCCCCCATGCCTTAAGACGGCACTGTTAGTAGCCTCTATTAACTTCGGCAAATGACCCCCAAGTGGGACGGTAGACAGCTTTTTCTCAGCCCAATATATCCAAGGAAACAAATATTTTCTGGATTTTTATGCCGAGGTGAACTCGGAATTAAAGAAAGTGAAGAAATAAGGTGAACTAAGGAAGCCAGGATCTCCAGTGGTGTAGATGGTAGCATGCTTTTTGCCAGGAATGAGAGAGTGCCTGGGTTCGAGTCCCGGCGGAGACCAGATGGCTTTTCTTTCCGAGTTCAGCTCGGCATAATATCCAGAAAATATGTTTCCTTCAAAGCTATGTTTATTTTATTTTGCAATTCTATTCAAATACAAACATGCAAAATTTTTTTTGTCCATTTCACGTTCTTAAAATTCCTTCACAATCGCATAATCTACACCCTGCCATTAAAAAAAGCATGTGATGTTTCTTATTCCAAACATTTTTCAAGAATATGCAACGTATTTCAAGGCAACTAAAGATTTTTGGCCTTTTTTTTCCCCCACAAAAAACATCACTGTGGGCCAGTAGCGTCGGAGCCGGGGGTGATGTGGGTGCTGAAGCACCCACGGTAATTTGTGGCATGGATCCGAGCACTCCCAGAATTGATCCAGAAATTAAAATTTCCAATATAAAACTAAAGACGAGCACCCACATTTTCGAAACATTTCCGACGCCCCTGCTGTGGGCCATAGGCGGAGATAGACCCGAAAGTCTGAGAGGGGCAAGGTCATTATTGCTGGGGGGCACGATGACACCAATTCCTATATGCACATTAGATCAGTCGACTCTATCTTTGACGCTGGGGGGGAGGGGGGCTCCCGGGAGGGACAGAGCCTGGGTCGTGTCTGGTCTGTCGGGGGGGGGGGGGTGCCCATGCTGTGGGCCGGTTGAAAATCCTCTGGATTAATTAATCATTTCGTTGAATATTGTGGGCATGGTCCACACGTGGGTAAGCAGTGTTTTGGACCTGCTTAACAAATGGAATATAAAATTAGGCGTCAGCAAAATTTTAGGAGCAAGGCATATTTGTTTTTGAGGAAAACGGTTCAAAATAACGTTCTTTTCCGGGACTTGAAGACTATTCTCCATGTTGGTTGACACGATCACAAAAAAATTTCGAAAAATCAAAAATTTCGCATTTTCCTCCGACTTAAAAATTTAGTAATAACACTTGGGTAAGTTTAGGCGCTAGTACAAAATTTTTAATCGCCAAAGCGACCCGGCACTCTTGTGTAGGAGGTTTCAATATCTGAATCGATTCCTAGAGTCCCTCGTGCACCTAGAAGCACTCCTGGCTCAGATGCGTGATATTTCCTGAGACCCCCCCACCTGGTGAGACATGTTTCATTTCGAAAATTTTAACCAGATTTTTAGCCGTGCCCGGGTAAGCCCACGCGTTAAGCGGCTCATACGCCGCCAAGATTGACAGTGCTCCGGTTCAAGAACAATCGGGGTTTTTTCCACTGTACATTTACTAGAAAGGGACCCGCTCCTAGATACTATTGCCGGACCTGTCCTCAAGGAAAAGGAAAAAAAAATAACTGAAAGCCGCGAGTCACTTCAGCAGCAGTGTGACGGACAGCCGTAGTGTAGAGAGAGAGAGAGAGTGACCAACGCCCATTCATAAGTATTCATAAAGTCATTCATGAGAACGGGGAACTTCTTGACCCATTCAATGAGCTAGAGTTCATTTAACGTGCACCTGGTGGGAAATCAACAACTAATATGAAAAGACTTCTCCATTGACCCGATTGCTTCCAGAAAGGCATTCATCACCGACTTAATCTCTATTGTCGTGTGTATAGAGTCACCACAGTCAACTAGTGTATTATGTATGGCTATATCGCTTTGGACATTGGCTATGTTTGGACACGGGACGTGGACAACCCTTTTATCTCATTATGGAGTTTCGCACTTCTTTTCAATAGTCGTGCGAAAGATCGATGACTCTAAACACACCCTTGGCATGGCCGGCGGTGCTTGTAGTGTGTGTGTGTGTTTGAATTTTTCTTTTACAGAATGGGGGGTTCATTCCGTTTGATTGGCAGGGCCGTTGAATGTCCGCCATGTTTTAATGTCGACCGCCCTTCCGTTTGTCTAATGAAGTGCGAACGAACTTCTTGATGGCAATTTCGATACTTCTTTTTTTTTTTGCTTTATTGCATTTCGTGATTTCGAGCCTTCATTCAAACGCACAGGTAGGAATGGGTTAAAGCAGTGGTTCTCAAAGTGTGCGTCGCGGCTCCCGGGGGGCATCGAGACTCCAGCTGGAGATATTCATTTGTGTGCTCATTTAAGCTTTGAAGTGTTTCTTTTATAAGTGTGTGAAAGTATCTGATAAACTATTCTGGGAAGTCGAGGATGAACCATGAAGTAGTCAAGGGAGAAGGGAGCAGCAATGACCCGCGGGCCGAATGTAGCCCCGGAGGTCATCTAATGTGGCCCGCGACGTCAACCCCAATTTTTTAAAAATGAAATAAGCGGCACATTTTTTTTAAAGACAGTAAAGTGAGCCCGACACATTTACAGATCACTTAAATGACCTGCGGTGCAGTTCAACACCACTTAAGTGGACTGCGGCATGGTTCCAGAGCACTAAAGCGGCCCGTGGTATAGTTCCACATCACCCAAGAAGTCCGCAGCACATTTACAGATCACTTAAGCAGTTCTACATCAGTTAAGGGACCCGAGACACTGTTCCAGAGACCTTGAGAGACCCACAGTCAAGCAAGCACACTGCGGTTAAAGCCGCACACCAAAGAAAGTCTTAACGAGGGCGCACGCAATATTTCGTCTGTCAATTTTTAGAAAGGGCACGGAAGCAGGCGCGGATCTAGGTGGGAAGGGAGTGATCGCTCCACCCAAGAACCAAATGACACGGGTCAGGTGACATGATCAGTCCCGTGAAATACGGAACGATCCGATGAACCTGAACAATAAGTCGCCTCTCCCTGGACCCGTGGGAAGGAGAGGCACGATTATCCACCCCCCCCCCCAATACCTAGACATGGCGGGGCCCTTCATGGCGTTAAGCGGCACCTTAATCGTTAAGCAGTGCCGATCGTAGAAATTCTGCCACCTTAGGCGAATAATATTTTGCCGCCCTTAAGATATGACTATCTGAAAAGAGTTTTCTTTCTTCGTCCATGTTACCTTGATAGTGGTTCCCAAGGTGTTGGTCACGGACCCCTCTTCCCCCGTGGGAAGGAAGTAACGTTCATGATTTAAGGCGTCGCGAGAGAATTTTCTAAATAAAAACGTCCTGATGTGTTATGTGCGTGCGAGTAAATACAGGGTGATTATAAAAAAACTATCCCAACATATGGGCCCCTAACTATCATACCATTCACAGAAACTGAATGAAATTTTGGCATAAGGTATTTTGATGTATGCGCTCAAGAATGATATGGAAAACAACAGTGTCACTCTAACAGTTACGGTTACAGTGAGAAAATTTCGAAAATATCAAATGGCAACACCAAGTTTTTTTTGTATTGGAATGTGATCTCCATTGTGAAAAACCCTAAATAGCGTTCGAACGGCAACTGTAGCATGAAAATCACCTGCGGTAGATAGGCTGAAAGTGAGGACAACCAATAAAGACAGAGAAGCAGCATAAAATAAAGCATTTTATTGTGTTTCACAAATTTTCCACATGACCTTGTGGAGGACTAATCAGGCTGGGATCTCAGCCGAAGAAACGGTGTGACGAATGAAACGAACATTAATGCTCTGGTGCACAGGAAAGTCCTTTTTACTTTTTCCTTGCCTAGCTCCGGGGATTTTCGTGCTACATTCCAACGCTATTTAGTGTTTTTCAGTATGGAGATCGCATTCCAATACAAAAAACTTGGTGTTGCCATTTGATATTTTCGAAATTTTCTCACTGTAACTGTTAGTGACACTGTAGTTTTCCATATCATTCTTGAGCGCGTACATCAAAATACCTTATGCCAAAATTTCATTCAGTTTCTGTGAATGGTATGATAGTTAGGGGCCCATATGTCAGGATAGTTTTTTTATAATCACCCCATATATCAAATATACAGTCGATCCCACTTATAACGGTTTCTCACTTAGTACGACCTATTTTCGTTAAGATTTCCCATTCAAAGCATTTTCTCGTTTACAATGTTTACCCCTGCTCCAGGTTGAGCAATGGGATTGGGTCCCCAATAAAAACACACACACAACATATCTTAGTTACTACACAAGGTCATCTCAAAGGCCATTCATGCACAAAGAGGGCATTCCATTTCCCCCCCCCCCCCCGGACTGAGCCCAGGTAAGTTCATGCATAATAAGATGGCTTTCCAGTACACAATTCAATTTGAAACATGTGGATGATGTGGACTGTTGTGTTAACAGATGAATGTGTTGACAAATATTGGATACTCTTACATAGGAATATACACTGGGACGATTTACACAAAAAATTCCCAGACAACCTGTGTGTACCGTGTGTTTATTTTATACTTATTTTCGTCACTACATGACCACCATTCTCTTTCCGAATATCATAAATATCTATAAGAAGCAACATCAACAGCAACTTGAAATAATTTCTGGTTTTTCTAACAAGACGAAGTACATATATATCATGATAAACCATAAAATACAGTAAGTTCTCAAACAGCAAGATGAGACCTGGCTACGTCGGATGATTTTATTCAATTCTCTTAGGTAAACTCATCACCTAAGTGACTAAAGCTCGTCAATATGACTGAGCTTTCACAACTGGTTTGACCTTCTAGAAAAGAATAAATTCATTCGACGTGATATGACACATGTTGTGGCCAATTCTCATCTTATACTTCGTTATACATACAATTAAAAAAATAATAATCATATCACTCGACTAGATTTCAAAATCCGTTCAAAATGAGAATAGCGCTTGTAAATACATGGTGTAAAAATAATATCATAATCATATATCTAAGCAACACACATAAAAAAAAGTTAAAATAATAAAAAAATAGACAATCAAAAGGTATAAAATTAAAAAAAAAACATCACAGAATTGAATTGCGTGCATTTACGACACAAATTAATTGCAGCAAACATTGTATGTGTGTGTGTGAAAAATAATCATATATATATAACGTTCATAATATAATAGAAAATGAACTAGCT
This sequence comes from Pholcus phalangioides, assembly GCF_987345545.1. Classification (NCBI taxonomy): domain Eukaryota; kingdom Metazoa; phylum Arthropoda; class Arachnida; order Araneae; family Pholcidae; genus Pholcus; species Pholcus phalangioides. The sequence goes on along the minus strand of NW_028301603.1, from coordinate 29,712,613 downwards.
TATTTCTACAGCAACTGTAATGATAAACAAGACAAAAGCACTGATTTATAGAGAAAAATAGACTTGAAGTAAATAACAAATTTTGTGGATTTTTTGCCATGCTAATTTGGAGCTTCACAAAGTTTTATTGCTTTCAAAAGCGACAAAGGTTACACATGCCTCAAAATTTTCCTTTGACACCATCCAATTTGGCAAATGAAACAGATTGTGCTCTGTTTGCCGAGTGTGTGTGTTATGTAAAGTCCCATGGAGCACGCAAAAACATCTTAATTCTGTATAATCTCAATTTTCCTACATTGATATGCATTTCCTTCACAAATCAAAATGAAAAAGATTCTGTAATTAACAATAAGAAAAGAACTCATTCTGTGAAATAATTGCTCAAACTGCTTACTTTGTATACTTGTACTCCGATGCGAATTTAACAGTGGCGCACAGGCTTGCACCCAGGGCCTCAGACTTCTAAAGGGCCTCCAAAAAACACAAACTTCACATTTTTTGCTAATTTAAGGGGGGCCCAATATTTTTTTTTTTGCACCCAGGGCCTCGAACAGCTTTAATTTGCCACTGCTTGTACTCAATCATATCAATTTTGGTTCCAAGCCTTTGACTACCACAGCAGGGAAAGAACCTCCTGATAGATCAACTAATTTACTTTTTACTTATTTTTCTTTATTTATTATTATTTTTTTTGTGAAATTTTCATTCATATCATCAGTTCACATGCAAGACAGTGGTCTGTGGAATGAAAGCACAGCAGTAGTCTGAGCTGTGCAGTAGTCAAAGAGCCAATTCAATGGCAAAGAGGAGCTTCCAACCAGGGCTGTCCGTAGCTAAAAAGGACAGGGAAGGGGGGTAAAAATTCAGAAAAGACCAAAAATGAACCAAAGAACTAAATTTTCAGAAAAGGGATTCTATTAGAATGATGTTCACTAAATCCAAAAAAAATATGACATGAGACAAATGAATCACAATAAATGGATACCAGCTGAAGAAATGAAAATAAAATAAGTCAAAAAATGAGAATGTCAGTCTCTGGAATGCTAGAATAAAAATTGTCATTTTTGTTAACAGGAATGGTATCAACATCTGAATGATAGATAATTACTAAGAATTCATCATTTTACGAATTCGAAGAAAATCTGAACAATTCACTGAGTCAAGATACAGTAAGAAAGCTTGAATATTTCAATATCACTTACAGCATTTTTCAATCTTCCCCAATCTGAAGACCAACAAAATGGCTGAAACAGTCTAACAGACCGCTAACTTGTAGTTCCTTTAAGAACTGCTCTCCACTATTGTTGATTCTCCCCCACTACAGATTTCTTGTTCAATGTTACAAAATATCTGTGTGTAAATCAACCGCATCCTCTTATATAAGCCTCTCGGCTAGTGTTTCCCAAAGTGGGTGATGGAAGCTACGGATTTAACATAGGATCTTATGGGTTTACTTGAATTGGGGGACATTGAGAGAAAAATATTCTGATTAACTGGGCGGTGGAACAAAAAAATTGGGGGAAACTATGCTCTAGGCCAACAATAAACGAAGCCCAGAGTGTTCTGAAACAGCTGTAAGGAGTTTTTACCATACAGTGGAATTTTACATTGACTGTTATAATGCTGTATTTGGTTTGTAATCAATTTTGGGTGACGAAGATGTCTGCATGTGCTTTTATTTATTGCAGTATATGGGTGTAACCTTTCATTTGAACCCTGTGGATATCATTAATATTCATCACATACAAATGAACAATTTTCATTTAATTTCAATTTGATTGTAGTTTTCAAGCCTACCTGTAAACCACCTGTTCTTTCTTCGCAAACCACAAGTTCAAAAATACTGACTGAGAAAAAACGTTTAAAAATTGGAAATTTAATAAAAATTTACTATCACTGCCATTTGTGCTTGGCTACTGATAATTTTTCTGTGTCCAACTCTCATTTTTAAAACTAGCAAAAGTGTGAATTTAAGAAAATTAGTGATTTTATATGAAAAATTGTTGCTTTCGTGCCAGTTTTTAAGAGAAACTTAGTTTCAAATGCATTAAAAGTCATGAGGTCACAGCATCCATCAAAAGTTTTAAATTCTTGAGCAAATGGATAGGAAAGAATTTAATGATAATGAAGGAAATGTATGCACCCAAGTATACCTTCCATTTTTTTTCAAAAACAAAGCAGGTTAACTTCCAGAGATTTACTGAATGAAATCAGATTTAAGGTGAAACAATACTGTAATTATCAAGATAAACAAAATTGTTTATCAAGTGCATTTCTATTCCTTTACATTTTTTGTTGAACGATGATATCACATAATTTATCTTAACTAAAACCACATTTTTTGAGATTTGAAAATCTCATCAACTTTTACATTTTCAAGCGGTTCATAGTACAAAATTTTCAGGCTCTACAAGTCCAACACACTCAGTCAACGCAACATTTAGTGGGTAATAAAACATGTAAATCACTTAAAATAAGACTTTTCTTCGATTAAAACATAATCAACAAAATTAACCTATCAAATCGTAGTTACAACAATACAAAATAGTTTTACAAGCCTACAATAAAAACTGTTGCAATAGTTCCATACTTTTCCCCTTTTTCTTTTATGCGTCCTATGTGAAAATCACTGCTGAATAATTTCAGAAGTAAAGGACGAGATATCATATTAAGTTAATGTATCAGATATATATATATATCAGATAAAAGCATTGAGCCCTAATCAACTACACCATGTCAACAATATGGACCAAGGACTAAATGTTAGTCGATGGTCTGAAAACTATGTGGAAAGAAATGGCACAAACGCACTCACACGCAAACTCTCACGAACATTGATAATGACATCAGAGAAAAATATTATACATACACAACTGTGCAAAGGAGGAGAGAGGGAAAACACAGGAACTATATACTCCAGAAAATAAGCAGAATCAACATAAATCAGGGGTATCCTGCAGGGTCTTCTTGATTCGCAGCAGGATATTGGTGTACCAGGCATCCAGCCTGGAAATGGAGTCGTAATCCTTCACAGCATCCGTAAAACCATCAATGTCTTGCTCTTCAAGTTTCTCGAGAAGTGTCTGTAGGGATGAATAAGAGTATAAGACAACTGAGGGTAAAATCAAGTGCTTGTAAATGTATATGAATTAGCATTAATTATTTCATTTTGAAAATATTATCTTACATGGTGCACAGTAAAATGTATATGTCATATCTCCGCAGAAAGAAATTTTTTTTTGGGGGGAGGGGGGATTGATGTTTTGGGAGGTGAAACTGACAGAATAATAGACTTGACTATGTGATTCCATAAAATTCAGCTATTTTCTAATATTCCAGGAAAAAAGTGAATTATCAATAAGGCCCTGCTACAATCTACACTCGTTTTTATGAAACAACCTACAGACATGATGTGAATATAAGCAGCAACGTGTAAGCATTTTAAAAATGTCAGTCATTACTGTCACAAGTTGGAAAAGTTATTCATCAGATTTAAATAAAGACAACTTGTCTGCATGCTATCCAAGCACATCACAATATGTCTGACACAGAGCAGTATGTGAAATATTCAGTTTTTGGTATTGTTTAAGTGTACCATAACCAGAAAAATTGCACTTATCTTCTAAGCCAAGCATAACTCGAGTCTACCCCCATTAGGCAATTTACTACCATTCAGAGGTGAATTATTTGTGCTGGAAGTTTGTGCATGTGTGTGCTCAACAACCTACATGCATATCTAGTGTTGTGTGGCTAATGCTATCATCTATACTTAGTTGTAGTGTCTGTTGCTTGGAGTGGAGAATGATGACTGGGAGATTGAGTCACAAATCCGAACTAAAGTTGGAACACCAACTTCAGCCAACAACCACAGTGGGAATATTTGTTTTGTTAGATCCAGGACAGTAACCAGAATTTTTTTGTGAAGGAATGAACATGATTGTGCCGTCCCCTCCTGTAAAATTTGATGATTTTATAAAAATGTTTTCATTCCCACCTAAAATCCTCCCATTAATTTTTCCACTCGAGGCAGTAGCTCCCCCCCCCCCCCCCTGAAATATGAGATGACTGAAAAAAGTGAAAAAGATGACCAAATCTATTGTTCTATCAATTTAGTCCCCCAAATGAAATTTCTGGCTACGTGCCTGCCCCCCCCCCTTTTAGTTCAGGCCCTGTCCTCCAGCGATGGATAAAAAAAACCAGAATTTTTGAGATACGAGTCCACCTGACACTATAAATATACTATAGAGGGCTCCCCCCCCCCCCCCCTCCTGAGAAAAATTCTGGGCTGTGGACATTTAAAAAGTCTTAGCCAAGAGAAAAAAGAATAGGCTCCAGGAAAAGAAAACAACAAACAATTTTAACATTAACAAAGAAAAACTCATTTCATTACCCAATTCATCACAAACTATTTGATGCATTAGAAATGATTAAACAATATAAACACATCAATTCAGAGTACTACTGCCCAACTGACATACACTTTTATGACTGTTTTGCCATTAAAGAAAGACTTTCTGGATATTAATGCTGAGATGAACTTCAGAAAGAAAAAAAAATTGACAGTCTCCACTGTGTGTGAACCTAGGTTCTAAACCTTCCTTTTTCCTAGTCAGGAGCCCTGCCTATACCCACCATCAAAAGAACATCCTTATGGCAAGTTTGACCAAACGTATATGCATTAAATCGAGATGATTTTAATCATTCTTAAATGCGATTTGTACAAGGTGTTTAATTGGGGTGATCAAATACTTGAGAGCATGAAATCTGACACAAGCATCGAGCACTGGGTGCTTCAGGGAGCAACGTGATGCTTGCGAGATGCAGGTTGAAGATGCCTGTCCTAGACAAGGAATTGTGGATGCAATTCTCAGTGGATGTGATCAAAAATAAAGTTTATTCATCTCATTAAAAAGAATTTGGGATCTTGAATCATGCACATACATGTCATTTTCTGACTGCAGATGTGGTGGCCTGACTGTGCACAAGCTACCAATAACTTACTGGTTGAAAATTGTTTCACTCAAAATATTACTACAGTTATATGACCTCTCAAAAGAACATCATACCTTGACAAATTTACTTTCTCTAGAGTCACTAAATGAAGGACACATTTCCTCATACTTTTCAACGGCTTTCTGATAAAGAAAAAAAGAACATTAAATGTACATAAAAATATTACCAAAAATATAGAAGTTATGATTTTGTCTTCTAAAGTAAGAGTCAAACATTAACTTCAATACAGTACTCTCTCGATAATCTGGCCCTGTGCTAATCCAGCCCATCCAGTAATCTGACATTTTTTCTTCAAGCCCATAGAATAGGAAAACATGGTCTACAAAAAAAAAACTGACCAAGAACTGAAATTTATTTTTAAAAATTTTGTTTTTACATTATATTTAATGTAATGTAAAAACACAAATAACAAACTACAAAAAAGTGGAGACAAAATTTGACTATACTATAGGCGGGCCATTGCAAAAGAAACTTCATGCTGCTTACATGGATTATAGTAGCTGCTACTACTGTCCAAATAGGGCATTGCAAACTGAGTATGGAAGCCATAATTGATTATGACTTTTGATCTTCTACATAGTCTTGCAGGTTGATACCTATAATTTATGTGACAAAAAGTCTGGTTCTACCTCAGTGTCCAAATGTGCAAAAAATTTTTGAACGGAGAAAAAAGGTAACTGAAATCCTGAAAACTACAATTTTTTTTCTCATGTTATGATGTTGGTCTGTTAAGTGCTTTTGCAAAATTTGTAATATCCAAACGACATTGATAACATTATCCATGAGATTCTAAGAAGGGACATCTACTTTATTATTCAAACGGGCTTTTTCAACTAACTTCCAATAATAGTGATTTTGATAATCCGGCACAACCTGGTCTAATATGTGCCGAATTAGCACGAGAGTCTACTACAGTTTATATATTATTTAATTGAGCTTTTTTAACTAACTTCCTAGAGATTTTGGTAATCTGACATACCAGGTCTGATATGTGCCAGATAAGCAAGTCTAATGTATTACCTGCTTGAATTTGTGTAATTTAATCTGTCAAGTTCATTGTATTTTTCAGTGCTGTCTTAAATGCATGGCCCCACTCAGAAATGGCCCAGGGACGTGAAGATAATGAATGATATAGTAAAAGTATGGTAATTAAAAGGCAGAAACTTCTAGCCAGTAGCAGGCCCTATGATTGCACATATACATTTTTGGTAGCCATTTGTAGCACCACTGAAAAAAAATTTAAGAAATGGATGGAGGTTGTTGGCCAAGTTTTTAATGAAAAGATGCAACTTCTTTTCTTCTTTTTTCTCAAGGAAACAGATATTTTCTGGATATTATGTTGAGGTGAACTCAGAAAAGAAAAGTCACATGGTTTCTGGTGGGACTAGAACTCAGGCCCTCTAGCAAACTGGGCAAACATGCTACCATCTACACCACTAGAGACACTAAACAATGACATAATAGATGAGTATTTTCAAACTCCACACTCTGAAAAGGACTCCAATAACATGTCTGAATGTAAGGTGAGTGTGATGTTGAAATTCTACACCAACCAATAAATTATTGGAAGGTTTTTGATGAATAAATGTCACATCTTGAAGCTCCTTAGATTTTATGCATTTTCTGTGCAAATTTTTTTTTGATTGGGCTAACAAAAAAGAAATCCCTAAAAAATGAGACTGTGTCTAATAAATTTTGCAGGTAACTATATGAGATTTCAATATTTTTCTGAAAACTAGATTTACAAATAATAATAACAAAAATGACTACGTAAATAGACCTTTTCTGGATATTATGCAGAGGTTGGAAAGAAAAGTCATCTGGCTCCTCATTGGATCACTTTTCTTTTAGAGTTCACCTTGGCATAATATTCAAAAAAGGTCTATTTCCTTAATGTAATAAGTTGAGGAAAAAGCTGTCTCACTCTCAAGAACGATTAACTCAACAAAAAGACCATTAATATCATGTGGCACTCACTTGAGCCTCCAGAGTATCTACACACAATTGCAATAAAGAAGCACAGAAGAAGTATTCCTTGGCACTATATTTCAGAAGCGGACTGGCCAGAGCTGCTTCACCAACCTAGGCATATACAAGTAAAATACTTTTACAACCAAACAAACAGAACTGGAAGCAAAAGAAAACTACTGAAATTTGTAAATGATAATGATGTGTTTTTCAAAAAATCATGCCAAGTCTATTGCATAGTTGAACCAAAATTGTACACACTCAAAAGTTAGATTAGTGATAAATACTGTATTTTAACTTATATAAAGAAACCCTTTTTTGTCAAAAATTAGCTCCCAAAACTATAAAAGGAGTTTCTTATATATTAGTGATTCCCAACATGGGCATTAACGTCCCCCTGAAGGCGATGGAAAGTTCCAGGGGGGCAGTACAAGCAACGAGTATAACATAGGATCCTATGAGTTAGATTGCGTTGGGGGCGATGGGAGAAAAAAATTTCTGCAGAAGGGGGCAATGTGGGACAAAAAAGGTCTGGAAACTGTTATATATGGACAGTATTATAGATACTTCTTTTCCACACTTTTTTTTATTTCACAAATACAAACATATAATAAATGAATACCAATATATAATAAACAAAATGCATACACACACAATACAAACACTTTGTAGCCTCAAGGGGCTGAAAAGTCTTTCCAGCAGGCCAAAAGGGATTAGTTATTAAATATTTTTTGTATGTGCAGCAGCGTTATTATATTTATTAGATATGTGTCCAAATGTATATCCATTTGTATATATTTCTGAATTAAGTTCAGAATCAGGTTACTTATTGTTAAGCTCAATGTAATATAATTATCATGCATCATTTCTTTTTTTCATTATTGTACTCTATTCATTAGTTTTCATATACTCTTACAATACATTCATCAAAATGGCTTCATGATCTATGCTTCTAACGAAGCCAAATATTAAGATGATTTATGTTTTTATTATTATTAAGTTGATTTTCAGAGTCAAAAATTTTTAATATCTTAGGGGCAATGTAAAAAAGCTCTCTTTTAATATGTTTTATTAGGTTTTGGCATTTGATAAACTTGATTATATCTATTTGTAGTTTTATTGATTATATCTATTTGTAGTTTTCTTTTGATTTTTTAATTATTTTTCATTTAATTGTGAAAATTTGTGAAACTCAGAGAATGTCATTGTATTTTGGAACTCTCTCTGAGAAAAACTTTTTGTACTAACTAAAATATTTGAGATCTTATTCTGTCATATATATTATCTTTTTCCAAATTTTAAGCCTAAAAAATCAGGGGGGGGGTCCTTATACATGTTAAAATATGATAACTACAATTAAAAAGATGGGAAGGTAATACATACGGTTACTCAAAAACGTGGCAGAAAGTTTTTCTAAACCTTCAAAATATTTTTCAAAAATATAATTTCTCTGGCATAACATCATATTGAATAGAAGGCAATCAAGTGTGTTTATTTGGTGGTATCAAAAACAAGTCTGATATGCTATGCCCAAAGCAGAACATACATAAATTTGTGAGGTACATCGCAGAACAATCTCAGGAAAAGTTTTCTAAAAAAATAATTCTTCCATGTAGAAAACACTATAATGAGGGATTTTTACAGCAGAACATTGTCAATCAGCTGAGGGCTGATTGCAGGGCAATGCAAAACATTCTGCTTTGGGGTAGGCTATCTCAGATGAAATTATGTTGATATGATGATGGTGCAAAAACAATATTCACTCATTGTTGACAAGAGATATGAGAATCTGCATTTTTCATTCATAAAATATTGTCAATGAATGATATTCAGCTGTATTTTATATCTGTGCAAAAGATGGAGGTCAGTGAATCAGTGTTAAGTTTTCCCACATTGGAACACAGGGCAGTAAATTACATCTTGTTGCAAAACGATTGTCATTTGAGTTGATCGTTGCATAACATTGCATTTATAATGCACCACAGCTTTGTATACTTTTGAATTTTTCAAAAATTAATCAGAAATGAGAGAAACTCGAGGCTTGATTCGTTTCTCAGTATACCAGAAACAATGTACCCTTATACTCCAATTTATGTCCTTGAATTTGCATCACCCCACATTTATCATCTTTCCTTGTCCTAAAATTTTTTTTTTTCTCAATTAGAATTATTTTGAGCAAAGCTTGTAAGCTTTTGATATTGTGTTTTAAAAGAGAAATGCTTCGCCAAGAGAGTAACCCCAATGAAAATATAAATAGGTAAAAAAAATAAATAAAACCTGCAAATTTACTTCCCATCTCCTCCTGAGAAAGCACAAAACATTACCCCTGAGAAAGTTTACTTTAACTTGCATCATTAATTTGTTCCAAGACTGATGATGTAAGTCAAAGTATCACTGTATTAAAAGCAAAATTTATAAATAACATTCACAAAGTTACATTTAACACAAATTAATACCTGTTCATATATATTGATGGCTTTTTCATACTGTTCCAGCTGTCCAGCATACTTTGCGACACTCAACATACATTTATTTGCAGAGCTATAATGAAAAAAAAAATCACATAAAAAAAGTCATTGAATACATTGGGAAAATCGATGAAAAACACGTCCACTACAAATATTCGGGTGGATATAGCAAAGCAGATGATTTAGAGCATGATATATCAGGTGAGCTGTTACCTAATCGCACACTTAATTTTGCAGTCAAGCCTCTATTGTAAAAGTTTGAAGAGTTAGTTGAATTGAAGTTCTAACTACTATCTCTGAAACTGTTTACTTTAATGTTCAATATAGAATCTTCCTTTATCAATGCATGTTTTGCAACATTCATGCAGCTGCTTTAATGTCCCAGAAATTTATTCAAGTGTTCATCTTCAAGAGACTTACAGCCATTCTTGAACTTTGTTCACCATGCAAAAACTCTAGTACACCTTGAAAACAATCTGAATCACATTCTATCTCACCATTTATTATGTTTCAAGGCCAATTTTTCCAGTTTTTAAAAAATATGATTTAATTATGGTTGTTTGAACCAACCACAAAACTCTGACAATGGCAATATTGTGACTATATCTTCACATATACTGAGGATAAACAACGGTTTTCCAGTAATCAAAAATAAAATTAGAGTATTCTAATTCTGGCGGCAACCAGTGAATGGCTGTGCTACTATACTGGAGAAAAAATCAGTTTGAGAACTTTTTGAACAGATTGTGTGTGTACCCACTCCCACTCTATTTGTTTTCTTAACACTCAGGAGCTCTCCTTTGCTCTCTTTTCTATAAAGTCACTGCAGATAAAAGTAGTCTGCCCAGTTACTTTGAATCACATCTGTTGCAGATATCTCCTGACAGATAGGCCTATGGTGATTCCAGGTCCTAGTACATGATGTTAACATACACTATATATATGGAAGAGTAGATAAATTTTACCTAATAATACTCAGAAAATCACCAATTCACTGGCAATTTTCTGAACATACACTATACCCTCTCCCTTCTCTCGTCCCAGAATCAATGTAAGAAATCTCCACAGAAGAAAGCTTCTTCATATTTTTGTGAAAGACAACTCATGATATGTTACATGGTGTTAGAGTAATATACAAAATTGCCTAAACTCTTCCCTATGGAAAAGTGGCAAGAAACAAAAATGAAGAAAATAAAGATAGTACCAGATTTTCACCATTGTCAAACATATTCTGATTTCATTTACAGCAGAACTAATTAGCCCGATATAAAATATGAAGGGACATGAACAGTATAATTTAATTACCTTGTTATATTGTTAAATTTTCTCTTCAAAATGAGACTGAAAAAATTTCCATGATCAGAAACAAATTCAGGGAATCATGAAATTCACAACACTCACCTATTTGACTCTTCTCCCCGGAAAAAGTCAGCTGCTTGCTCATAGTGGGTCATTGCCTAGGTAAATAAATATACAGATTACTATTCAAGAAGCTAGAATTGTTTCTCCCCTCAATAAATGAGCAACAATTGTGTCACAGACTAACACTAAGTAAGTACAATTGGTGTTTGGTTAAGACACTATACAGCAGGGTTGTCAACCTATGGGTCACAGGCACTTCAAAGATGGGTAGAGATATATATATGTGTGGGGGGGGGGGCATAATTGGCTTGCGCCTCCACCCGACAGACCAAAAAGTTGAAAAAATTAAAATATTTTTGAAAAAAAATTAAAACATAAAAAACACCCTTTTTTAGGTTATTTTAATCAATTTCAGTTAATTTAAATGCTTTTTGAGGGTTGGTACCCCCCCCCCCCAAAGGTTGATCTTGCCTATGATCCTCGAAATGGGTCATACAAATCCACTCACACCCCTATTCAAGATGCACTTATTGCGCCCCTGGTTTTGCTAATTTCATAAACCAAACGGAGTCCCAATATATATTCCTTTTAGTAAGTTCTGTACATGGTCTTTGCCAGATCTTTTTAATCATTGTTGTTCTATAGGATATCTGCATGCTAAAAAGTAAAGCGAGTTTCTACAAAGCCAAATCTTCCACATTTTTCAAATATTCAGTAAAGATCATAGGTTGTCTTGTTTGCCCTGTCACTCAGAGAAAATTTTGAAAAACTGTCTTATATCAGCTAGGATCAACCGTCTAGCATTAACCTTTGTCATCCTATTTATGAATGTTTTCAACCTGATAGTCTCACACATGAACAGAAACGGATTTCTCCGATAGGTATTTGTGCTGATGTGTGAAGATTATAAGAACTATAAGCTCTCAATGCAGTTGAGAAAAAAAGTGCAAAAAAACTTTTTTCAACTCGTATCTATAAGGAAGTGGCCATGACAAGTTGGTCACCGACTGAATACAGAGGTGGCCGTGAACCAGGGTTTATTATTATATCTATAGAGCCTACTGTCTATTCCAGGTGAAACTGACCACGAAGAGAAATTGGTTATGGAATAGAAATGGCTGCCTATGGAAGTTTTACTGTATTTGATATTTTCAAATGCATCTCGTGTTTGCATCAAATATGAAAAATTCACGACGGACAAATTATAACATTTTGTGTGAAGGATACTTATCATTGAAGTAGCTCACCTTTTCGATATCTGCTAATTCAGACTCATAAATTTCAGCAATTGTCATGTGATGCTTAGCTGCGATGGTGAATCGGCCCTAAAATTAATAAATTTATCTCTTGATCAAATTAAAATTTATTATCTTCAAAATAAAAAATACAGTGGAGTGCAACAATAAAGTTAATGACTAAAACTGAAATTTACAGTGAGCTCTTTGCTATAATTTTGAGATTACCAAACTTTCCACCTGAGACTTAAATTACAATTTCTGATATAACATGTGCATTGATTGAGAAAAATCACTGTCTTAATTACTACTTCCAATAATATAATTTCCTCCCCTAAAATAAATTGTGATATCCCTGGCAGATCTTGTGGAATCCTGATTGGGAATGTTCTAGATTACCTGATTATATTCACAGCATGAAAGAAAGTTATACAAAATTGATACCCATAAGCAAGTGTAATTGAGTATATCTAATTGACCTGAATAAGTGATTTTTGATATGAATGCATACATGCCAGTCTTGGAACCAAGCTTCTCCATAGTGGCAATGTTCATCGGCGGGGAAAAGGGAGCTGTCTCCCCACCGCCAGGAAAAAAAATTCGAATTTTTTTTTTCTCATTACCTTGTTTTTACTTGAAACAATTTTCTCCAACTTCTTTAGAAAAAAATTGAATCTGACATTGTGTATTAAACTAGAAGTAAAACCCCTCTTAACGAACATTCTTCAGACGTGATCACCCCTCTTTTATGGCCAAATAATAATTTCCCAGTGTATAATAACAGTATGCTTTTCAAACCCCCGATAAACAGTCACCCCTCTTTTACGGTTGAATTTTTTTGTCCCACCCGTATCCACAAAAGATAGGTTTTACTGTACTTGACACTTTCCGAGTTTTCTTCATATACTGGGAGCATTAAAAAAGCAACAAACCATTGTTTGGGAACAAGGTAATCAAAGTAGTCATTCCAGAAGTGATTGTTGTTGGACAGGTTTTTGATCCTATAGAGCATTTGCCTAACTCCGACGAACTTTTAAAGTAGCCTGTAGTTTAAGCTGGTGCTTTTTTAGTATGCATACAAAATTTGGCATAGATTGGTATGAAATTATAAATTTGTATAGAAAACATACACACAGACAATCAATTTTATATACATAGATGTAGAGTTTTCGTTTTACAGTGCCATCTTTGAGTGAAATTTGAACTTTATTTTATTTATCAAAAAGAACTGTAGGCCATGATAAGTTAGTTATCTTAGTGTAAACTGCACCTTTTTATGTCAAATGTTGTTATTAATTTGATATTTATTCCTTGAAGACGCAGTCTTTATGAGACATTTCATAGAAATTCTCGAACAAAGGAAATTTAAAAAAAAACCAGACTTCACGGTTCGCTGTAGTTACATATTTTATCGTAGAAATCTGTAGAAACCACGGAAATTCCGTAATCGATGGCAAAGTATGTATGAATGAATGACATTTTTAGAATGTTGATGGGGAAAATCCTTGTAATTTCCTACATATAAACCATATTGTATGTTAAAATCTGAACCTTTTAGCACATTATATGGACCGCTGCAAATTATCTGCATTTGGTTTTGAAACAAAATAAGTCACAAAATTTTAATGATAACAGATGGCGTACAGATAGGAGTGAAAGAATGTGTATTATACACAGGAAATTATAATATATAGCCTAGAAGAATACTTATATAAATAAAAATATAGGTATATTTAAACTGAAATAACATTTACCATGTCCGTATAAAATTCAATCGCCTTCTGGATGCATTTTATTGCCTCTGAAAAGAATAAAATTAAAAGTACAATGGTCATTCTCTTTTATAAATATTATACATATTGAAATGTGAGCATACAATACTCAAATTACTGTATAATATATAAGTACTACATAGTATTTCTGAAAAAAAAAATGAAAAGTTGAGTTCTTGGAGGAACAAAAAGAGAGACAAAGAGGGTCTCAAGAAGGAAATTCTATAATTTTCAGCGCCTTCAGATTACCCGGAAACTCAAACTTTCAGGGCTTGGATTTTTGAGACTCTACTGTATTTCATTGTTTTAAGTGAGTGATCTCTCATTCATGGCATTGTTTTAGTGTCACAGATATGTGCGTGTGGTATTTTTGTAACATTTCTTTGAGAAACGGTTGATAGCTTGGAAAGACTATTTAAATGTCTCTGTGGTAAGCGTGAGACATTCAACCATCAAAAAGGTGTTATTAAAGAGCTGAAAGAGACACATGAAAAGGAGATCCCTCTTGTATGCTCACAAGTTATACACATTTATTCAAAGATAAGGGTTTTTTTAATCAGAATTAAAAGTTTGAATAGGCATACAATATAAAAATGCATTTGGAAAGAGATAAAAACTAAGAAAAAGATTAAATCCAAGAAATAGTTGGTAAGTAGTTTTAATGTGTTTTGATATTAGCATTCAAAATGATAACTTTAAGCATTTCATATTACAGGTTTTTTTTATATATTTGCTTCCCATGTTTTTATGTTGCAGTTGTATTGGTGATAATAAAGTCCAAGGCTTCTAAAAGTTAAACCTAACTCAAATGAAAACAAAAAGATAATCACAAATCACTAGAAAGTTCAGAAGATAATGGAAATTATCTGTATCAAGTTGGCTTTCAATCAGCCCAATTAAAATTAACTAACGCTGTATGTAATTCAACTGAAATAGATCTAAGAAAAATATTCTTAGTGAAAGTCACCTCATAAGCAGGTGTAAAACTTCTTTGTTTAAATAGTTGAACGAAGCCAATACACAGATATGGATGGCAATAACTGAAAAGGTAATTTTAGAAAGAATTCAGTAAAATGGGCAGTAAACATTGTAATCAACATGATAGCAAAGCGGGCACGGTAGCAATGACAGCAGCCTGTACAGACTCCAGCACATCATGTGATCTTGCATGCATTCGATCAACAGTGATCTTGCATATTAGCTTCTTCCCCCCCCCCCCCGACAGAAAAAGTTGGCACTCCCATTATAAAGTTATAAAACAAAATAATTTGATTTAACTATTCATTGATTATAAATAAAATCATGAATAAACCATAGTATTCTCCTGGCTTCTTCTGTGGTTTCCATCTTTGAGGCGCGAATGCAAGCCAATCTCTATGTTCAAAAGTCTCGCCACAGAGAGCAACAGGCCCACAAACATTACAAATATTCAATCATTACACTTCACTCATAATTTGAAAAAAAGATGACAGATAGCAGCACTATAACAAGCACAAAACAGAGAAACAAACTTCACATTAGTTTTCTTACACACACACGCATATTCCAACATGTACCAATTTGTCAAATTCCATAGAGGAATGTGTACGAGGTGCATGTAGGGTTAAGCAGTAGTAGTAGTGTTCCTGGCTTACCATGGGGATCAGACTTTTTATAACAATTCCCAGCATCAATAAAACAAGTAGCTGCTTCGTGTTGATTTTCCGTCTTCAGTCTTAAGTTGGCTGCCTCTTTGAAAGCACCACCAGCAGCTGCAAACAATTCAAAAGAGAAAAAAATGAGTAATCGGAACATAGAGTTGAAGATTGTTACATACATAATAGACCCCTGATTAATCTCTTAGGATGCGCACAGAGTGATTCAACCAAAGGGGTATGGGAATGTAGAATACAGATTAGCGATGTAAACAGTTACATTGTTTTGTTTTTTCATAGTCGCAATTCTCGTACCTCTTCATCCTAGTATGTGCGCAGCCTTAAAGTTAAAAAACATGCGACAATAAGTACTGGAAGCAGAAAGATTTGATCATGATCGAATGCATCTTGGTGGGCGGCTTCAAAATTGAACATTAAGAGGAACACTTAGTTAATTCAAGAAACAGAGTACAAAGTTTTACATGCATACCACTCCACTTCTTTGCCATTTTAAACATATTTGCGGCTCGGGTATACATCTCGCAAGCTTCTTCAACTTTTGAAGATGACCTGTATTTATAAAAGAAAAGAATGTAATTGCTACATCTCAATTTTTCACGTAAGCTAATGACAAACATATAATTTTATCATGAACAACAAATGCAATATAATGCTCGCATAGGTAATTTCACAAATTTTAGCACAAAAAAATTCTGATGGCAACAACAAATTTTCAACCATTGATGTACATTGAACATTGAAGGACTGGACACACCCCACTTCCCATCTCAAGGAGATATCAAACTGTTTCCCAACGATGAGTGTATGTGCATTCTGAATTTTATTAAATAAGTAAGCATATGTATATATCTACATAAATTTGTATAATGGAATAACACGTCTGGCTACAAACATATGAATCAACAAAATAATTATGAGATGAATCATCATCAAAGAATCGAAATCGAAATGAATATTGTAGCATCCTTAGTATGTCTAGACTCGATAACCAAAGTTTCGTTGGTGGCGGTCTGTCCGCGTGCGTTTGATGTCAGAAGATGCAGTCATGTAGGACATACTATGACAAATTGAGGTCATGTCTACGTCACATGGAGTCCAAGTCAGCCAATGTTAACACATCCAAGTATTTTAGCTCATTCCAAGCACACACTGCTGTTTCATAAGCACCGTACATCTTAATTCTCTTGGGCAAATAGGAGGATTTCATCATTCCTGAAGCTACATCAGCGGCCTAGTTTGATTATGGGTGGCATTGATCCACCGTGTTTAAGTGTTTGTTTCGCCCATAGAAGTTTGCCATTTAACATCATATCATTTTCTTGAATTTCCAGTATTTCTACGTGGCCACAAAGTGTAGACTCTCCCTGGTATCAGCTTTATCAGCCTTGGAAGGCTGAAATTCGCCCTGCTTCTTCTGTAGTCTATCCTTCTTGTCGTGCAGCAAATACAGGTTACGGTCTAAAAACCAAATCAAATTTGATTCAATTGATGTACAATGAAACCTGTCTTAATGGTCAGCCCCTTTCATGGCCAAGTAATAATTAAGTTTTATTTTGAAAGCTTCAATGGGAACACCTCCTTTCCCTTTCTCTTATGAACACCTCGGTTAATTCCCAATACACAGTATACCTTTTTGTCTATGCCAAAGCAGTGATTTGTTGCCAATGTGACGGTCACACAACCAAGGCCTCAACTGAATATCACAAGAATCGAGAATTTAAGAAACTCAAAATCACTAATTTAATTTCCAGAGTATTTAACATTTAGAATTTAAAAAATTTAGCATACTGTATTGCCACAACTTGTCAGTCTTTATTTCCATCAGTAAGAGTATTTGGATCACATCTGCATGCCCGATGTCAGCTCACAAATTCCTTCTAACTGTTCCTTTACCTCAGGGAGCCTTACGTGATGAAGCGAACTTGATTAGAGTTCAGAAATGTTTAGCGAATTGAAGAATTACCCCACAGCTAAGACATCCCGAATCCCCAGGTAGAGCCAACCCGGCAAGACTATGGCTTAGGATGACTATGAATGAAGTAGCATTGTAGCATAATAGTGACTAGCAACGAAAAAAATTGTATTGTTTTGTTCCACACCTCACGTACTGAAGAGAAAGAGACACTCAACGAGCTGCAGGATTCAAATAACAGTAATTGTTTTCACCTCAAGATGGGGGACTTTTGTTATCTACTTATATATTGGTTTGCTTTTCTCCCCTTTTTTTTCTCTCCCTCTTCTGCGGAGGCATCATCATCATCACACTTTTACATATCAGAACCCTCCAGTCGTCTTCTCTATACTCTTTTACTACTGCGCAGACGTCGCTTCCTCCACCCCCTATTCATTTTTTTCCCTAGTCAAAATTCTTGGAACTTGTATCTCTTCGCTTCACTAAAACTGCAGCCTAACAATCTGAGTGTGTATATACTGCTGTGTGTAAATTCTTAGTGGTGTCTATCTAAGTTGTGGGCTATGATACACGACATTTTATGATTAAAAATGAAAACATTGCTCAGATAAATACTCCAAAAACATTAATACTGTGCTGCATTTAACTGTTAATGGTTTACTCAATATTCAGACATACATAGTTAAGGCATTATGTATTCGCTCATACCAAAAAAAAATATATATAATAAAAAAACTTGTTCACTCATCACCAAAAGAAAGAAAAGAGAGAAAGAAGAGAAAGCAGCTTGAAATCTCCATTTTAGAACCTGCACACAAAGTAACTCGCATGGTTACAGGTCTCAACTGACCGTTTTAAACTAAAATGAAAGTAATTAAACACAGTGCCTTAGCACTGAAATGCGAATCAATAGAGTCATGATTTTTCTGCCAGTGTCTGTGGTCTCAAGAGATGGGCGAGGGAGGTAACTCACTTTCTTTATTCGAAGAAAACCAATCTGATTGGTTGGACAAAACGCCTGACTATCGGGCCACACGCTTCATGATAGGTTCAAGGATTAACAAAAGAATTAATATGTCATGAGAATATTTACATATATCTAAAGGGTGTTTTCGATTCGAATGTGAGAACATTTGGATTTTGACAGTGATTCAAATGTCTTTTTTTTTATGCCGGAGATATTTAAAAAAAACAAAGCATGTTATGCCGTGGGGTCTTGCTTTCATATGATGGTGTCAATTCTGTTGATGTGTCCCAGAAAATTATATTCAGCATAAATAAAATGAGTGCGTTGCGGGATATCTTAACATGTTCCTATATTCTTTCCCATGTTATCTTCTGATTAATTTATTTGAAGTGGGATTTTTAGAATGAATACTTTAAACAGGGAGGGAATTGCGATCATGGCCATAGGAGGAGATAGACTTGAAGTCTGGGGGGGGGGCAAGATGATGATGATGTCAATTCGTATATACGAGTTTTTTTTCAAAAAAAATACGTTAAATTCGGAAGAATGATAAAAAGTGCTTTATTCAAAGTATGCTCCATTGCTTGGTTATTTGTTATACATTTCCCCATCTTTCCTGAAATTTGTGAATACCATGGCAGTAAAAATCTTCTCCTTTTGCTGCGAACCATTCATCGAGTTATTTTTTCACATCTTCGTACGAACCAAAGCGTTGCTCAGAAAGTGCGTGACCCATCAATGCAAACAAGTGGTAATCGGAAGGAGCCAAGTCTGGTGAGTAAGCCGCATAGGGTAGAACTTCCAGCTGAGTGCTTCCAACGTGCCGCAAACCGCTTTTGCCGAATGTGATGGAGCATTGCACATTGAACATTGTCAAGGAGCATTTCATGTTGTCATGGGGCATTGCGATTGGAAACAGCTTGTTGACTAACGTCCAATTGCTCTGCGAGTTGATTTTGTGTCTGTGTAGTATCATCTTCGTCCACCAATGCTTCCAATTCCACATCTTTTTTTTTTTTTGCGGTTTTCCATGTTCCTTGTCTGCAACATCAAAGTCGCCACTTTTGAAACACCGAAACCATCATTCACACGTATCTTGCGATGGAGCATGTTCACCATAAGCTTCTCAAAGTAATCGGTATGATTCAGCAGCTGTTTTCTTCAAATTAAAACAAAAAAATTAATGCTGTCCGCGAATGCTCTTTGTTCAGTATAACTTTCGACATATTGAACACAACAATATAACACTATGCACACATTTTTCCAATTTATCATTCGTGCACATCTGACACTTGTTGATGACACAACAAAATGGCGCAGTGTCAAATCTTTATAGCACAGACTGCATTGGTGCATCATCTGTTTTCTGAAATCCGCATTTCATACTTGAACACAGTTCTCGTTTTCACTGGTATATACATTAGATCAGTCGACCCCCCCCCCGTATCTCCACCCATGATCATGGCATCTATATCACAAATTCTGAGTGAAATGTGATGTTTGAATATTTGTACTGCTGTAGGCTTGTTCGAGCACCTCAAAGTTGGGAACCACAGGAAACCAACTTCAGCTCACCACTAATGTAGTGGCTATGGAGTTTAAATGTGAGTCTGTTATTCTGACCATTCAACCATCACAGTTGAAGCAGCAGTATTATACTGTATATTATTGCAAACTGCCCATGGCGATAGGACCAGAGTTTTGTGCTCGGTTGGAAAGAAAATACATTAGAAACATTAATATAATGATGCTCCGTCAATGAAGAAAAAATGTAGAAGGATTGTCTTTCATTAGGAATCGAGAGGCAGCAGTTTAACATTCAAGTATAGACATTTCTAAACGAAACTTGAAAAAAACATCTTCATAGAGGAATTTATCATTATATTGAGTATCATTGTAGAGAGGTTTCACTGTATGCCGTTATCAGGAATTTACAGTCACCTGATTTATGACCAAAAAATTTTCACCTCTCTGGTGTCCGTAAAAGAGGGCTTCTACTGTCATGGCCCCACAAGGTAGTAGGCTACTGTAGGGCCCAGAATGATTCTCATCATTTTTTTTGTTTTCCCCAAAAATTCACCACCAGTGAGAGTCCCTGAAAAATCTGGCAAGGGGAGGACCTGCCAAAGATCTTAGTCTCATCAAGGACCCTCATGCAGGATGTCGGGGGGGGGGGGGGCACTGTTTGCTATATTAGATGCAAATCCAGTCTTTGGTATTCATTTTTATCTCTCCCCCCCCCCCCCAACCAGAAAGGAAAAGTTATTTTCTGCACGCCCCCACCCCACGCTAACCCAATCTACGCGATCCCACAACAAACCTGTAGCCCACCGGTTCGTTTCAGTAATCTCCCTTCAAAAGGGCGATGTCACCCACATTGGGAAACACTGTACTAATCAATACCTAGGCACATAATATGGGTGGGGGGGACGGACTAAGAAGGCCCCAGCCCAGGATGAATCTCGTTTTTTCCTATACTTATAAACTACAAATAGAGGGATTAACCCCCCCCCCCGCGAAAAATCCAAGCCAAAGCCACCCCCCCCCTTCCGAATCGATATTAGGTACTGGGGGGTGGAGGCAGGCAATAGACAGCCAGTCAACAAGAGGAACTCACTTGAAAAATGATCCCAGGAATCCTTGACCGGATTTGAGCTTTTTCTCGGCGTCGGCGACGAGTTGCATCGCTTTCTGCTCGTTGTCCGCCATCTTCAAAAAATTAATTAATACAACGAGCGAACTGACGAGATGTTCCAACCGAAAATGACAGAGGTCACTGATCAAAACAAAACAGAAATGACTTGACTCGACTGAGCGAATGAAGTGAAGACTCCCTCCGAGTCAGGAGATTACGGGTGAAGCTGAAACTGATGACAAGTTCAGTACATTTTGTATTAGCAGTAATGCTGCTGCCATCTGGTATCAGAATTAGAATTGGCTCATGTAGTGGTGATCTTTTCTTGAGACCAGAATTGTTCAGTTCCCTGCGAGCAAAGGTCACAAACTGAACTCAATTGCAAGTTCAGTCTTTTCCTCAACGAATAAGGGGGTCATTCAAGTATTACGTCAGCATCGAAGTGGGAGGAGTTTCGGATTTGCTCACTTTTGATGACAGGGGGGTGGTGTTTGAAGGTTGCTTACGTTATCAATCACCCCTTTTAGAAGATATGAAATATTCTAAGCTGCCGACGAAATTCTGCTGGGGGGGGGGGGGGGTCAGTGTTTCGCTGACTTTTGCTGATAAGGGGAGGGGGTCAAAAATGGATGAAAATCTGCTTACGTAATACTTGAATGGTCCCTAAGAAAGAGCCCAAAAATAAAGAAACCGGAAAGGCAGCAGGCCACAAAAAAAAAGTTTGAATCGCTATTGATGGTGCTGTTATCGGTGATCGAGATGACTTTTGCGGTGACGTTTCTTTTTTCAAAACTGCAGAATTTTTAATTCACTTCAGTTCCTTACGATTACAGCGCACAAACTGAAGTAGATGGCATGTTCGGTGTTTGAGAAATGAAGAGCCTTTGAAGAAGTAGAAAACATTGGCTGTTTATGAGGCTTTTTGCATCATGTGATATTTTGAGGACCATACACGGCAACCAATATGGTGACATCCTGTGCGATTCATGAAAGAAACAAATCCAAATTAAAGAAAAATAGAAATGAATCGTTTTTTTCTTTTCAATGGGAGCTAGAAATTTCGAAATTTCTTTTTAACTCCAAGTTATCGATCTGACTCTTTTTCCTTCAAAAAATGCTTGATTAAAGCTGCGGTTCTTCGATATGATTTACATGGACCCATAATTAATTTAAAAACATCCTAAACTATATGGATTGATGCAATTGGATAATATAAGACAATACGGAGCAGGGCCGCGACTAGATGCCTGGTCACCCTGGGCAAGAGCGCATTTAGGCGCCCCCTCTGGTCTAGCGCCAAGGGGACGAGACCCGACTAGTTGCAGCCCTCATAAGGGGACAAATTATATCACGAAAATTTATGGTGAACCAAATAAAGACACCTTTTCTTCATTTCGCTCACCTTACTGACAAAAACCTGGCTAAGTCATTTGAAATAAAGTGAGGCTTTAGGTCCCGAGGACAAGACGCAAGCATTCAACGTTGCTGATTATTTATAACGACCTGGTAAATGAGTAACCGAAAATCTTATATCTGATAGGTGTAAGTTTGGACTGAACTGTTGATTCTCTAACTGAAAATTATCTGACATAATAACGAATGTACCCGTGTGTTTACAATCACAATATTGTGTCTGAATATAAACAGTCCATACTATGCATTATCATCATGCATAATTAATAAAATTCAATCTACTGTTCCTCACACATAAAGTGTTTTTTCTTATGTCTAAACGCTTGTTCGCCATTGAGGAATTGTACTTCAATTTTCACATTTAGGAAATGGAGAAGCAAAAAATTCGAAATTAAACAATTTGATTGTCATAGCTTTCGCTGTAATATATACCCATTAACACTTTAAGAGTCATTTAGAAATCATAAAATCAACCTTCAAAATGCCATTTTTTTTTCAATGAAGTTCGATTTCTTCCGAATTTCAGCAGGTGTAAATTCCTGTTTGTAAATACATGTAGTTAACTGTTGTGTAAAATCAATGTGTTGTCCTTCAAATTGCTTCGCGTTTTGCCATCATGAGTGCTTCTGAGAGACATTACTCGTAACACTATCAATGTGTGCTCACTATTTATCTATTACTTGTTTACTATTGTAACAGTCAAACTTGGTTATAATGACATAAAATATTTCCCAAAAAATTTTGTCGTTGCAATCAAAGTTGACGTTTTGAAGGCCCTGTCAAGAGCCAAAAACACAATAAGATTGTACTCAAATACACCATAATTCAACAAGAAAAATACAGGAAATCTGGGCATTACCGATTCTCGCCAAAAATGTAACCAATTATCGATAACGTTGCCAATTATTGCATTCAAACACACCCCTCAATGGATAATAAACAACAAGCCTGCAATGAAATACATTTCATAAGAGGGAAAAAGAAAATTGAGTACAGAAAAAATTCAAAATTTGGAAAAACGGGACATTTTTATAAGAAAGAGTATCCAAATTACGGGAAAATATGAAAACGTCCTGTATACAGGACATACAAGTTTGAACATTGAACACCTAAATTTTTTTTTCTCTGATTAGAACAAGAGACAAATATTCCTGCAATGCAATGAACTCTAGTTCAATTAATTTCTTGGCAAAACGCCCTAAAAATGGATGTAAAAGTGTTATATCCAGGATCATTGTGTTTTCATCAACATTATAAACTAACAAGAATAATCCAATTTATCAACTTTATTCTCTGTGAGAATCATCAGTAACTGATGTTGTCATTATAACCAAGTTTGACAGTATTTCTTTTTGTCGATAACTTCAATATAACAAGAGTTCTCAACTCTTCGGACGTTTTATTTAACTTCCAAAGAACAAAATACAATTCGTTGAAATTAAACCGTCTCGTACAATTAGCAAATGTACCGTCAGAAGAAGGGGGGGAAGAAACTTCCCATGAGAAAGATACAAAAAAACTTTCAATATAATAATAATATAACGCATTTTCATAAATTTACATACACCAATATCTGCAGAAAAATTGACACAACTGAAAGAGAAAAATTTTTTTAACATTCCTGTACAACACACATAGCTGCGTGAAAATAAAAGTGATATGTAACATGGGCAATAATAGACATATTGCATATAATAACCGATGCAATGTGTTTCGAGAAAGCATTATTCAAATACTTATAAAATTATCAAAATGGAATCTCTACACATTTTGATTTATCGGAAACAATTTTGTTACATATGAATCAAAAATACAGTAGAACCTCACTATAACGGACAGCTAAAATTTTTTTTTAATTTTCCATCTGAGTTTAAAACTTATTTGAAAAGCATTTCCAAACAAGCGATTAAACGTTGATCCTTATTTTGTATAAATATGGATGCACTGCATGACTCGTACCCCCTCCGCAGCTAGAAAAATTAAGATTAATGCAGTATATACGTACACATCTTTTTCAATTCAACTTATGTGTTGAAGGCTGTTTTTTATATACAATAAACGCTTTTTGTACCTAATTACTGTACTTTCATTGATGTACACAAGGGGTGGCCAACAGCTGGCCTGTGAAGTGATTTTGTGTGTTGTAGAAGGAATGTGGCGGTTGAAGACAAACACTTCCTGCCACAATTCAAAGATATTATTAAACATTTATTAAACAATTAAACACAAATGAACAGAACCTACAAACGAGTGGACAGCGTGACTATCTCGTTTGAGCGGTCAAACCCAAGTCCAGTTCCACCATCGCGCAGGCACGCTCTTTTCCCTATCAAGAGGACAGCGCCCTCCAGTGGTGGACACTGTTGCCACATGTGCAGCCTGCGACAAGGTAAAAGTACCGTGAAAAAATTAAATTTGTGATCATTATTTGAACTATCCTACAGCAGATTTCTTGATTAAAAAACTGATTACAAACTTCTTATTTCTTGTGACGAAATAAATTTAATAACTAATATTAATTCAATTAATAATGGAGCGGCTTATACACCAAAGTTGCACCACTGATATGGCCTGCGACGCTATAGCTGGCCATTATGTTGCCGCGAACAGAAAGAAGTTGGTCAACCCTGATGTACACCAAGGGTGCCAAACCCTTTAGGACAGTGCGAGCTATCTTACTGATTGAAAACTCATTGCGGGACACTTAATTAAGTGATCTAGAACACTGAAGCAGGTTACTTGAGTGATCTGTAAATATGCTGTGAGCCACTCAAGTGATCTGGAGTTGTGCCACAGACCACTTAAATGATCTGTAAATGGGTCACAGGTCGCTTAAGCTCTGGAACACAGTGATCTGGAGACAGGCCACAGGCCACTTAAATGATCTTTAAATGTGCTGAAGTCTTAAATGCTGTGGAACTGTGCTGCAGCTACTCAAGTGCCCCGGAACCATGCCATGGTGATTGGTAAATATGCTATGGGCCATTTGAGATATCTACAATGTGCAGCAAGCGACTCGAGTGATTTACAATTATGCCAAGAGCCACTTAAACGATGTGTGAATATGTCACAGGCCACTCGAGTAATGTAGAACTGCAACCGTGGGTCACACAAGTGGTCTGGAAATGTGACACTTGGTTCACTTTTACAATATTAGATTTGAGGTTGCAGGCAACATCAGATGACACAGAGTTGGCTACATTTGGCCAGCGGGCCATGAGTTGAGCATGTATGATGCACACCCTGTAGCATTGCAATCATTATAAGAATTATTTGTCATAAACCAAACTTGCATTATAGCAGACAACCTTCAGCCTCTATAAGTCCGTTATAACAAGGTTCTACTGTAATCTCTTCCAGAGATGATTTAACCCTTTATATACTGCATTATGCAAAAATTTCAATAATTATGTAAATTGTTTCGGTAGGTTCTTTTTATATTAACTAAAGCCTAAAAAGGAACTTTTTCTTTTCAAACCGAGCACAACTCAGGTCTATTGCCATAGGCAATTTACTACCTAGGGAGTTGTGCCGGAAGTGTGTGTGTGCCTAACAATCTGAGTGCATATCTAGTGTTATGTCTGATTTTTCAGTGCTGTCATCTATATTTCAGAAGTGAAGTGTAATTGATTGAATATTTGTAATGTTTGTAGGCATGTTGCTCTCTGTGGCAAGACTTTTTAACGGGGAGATTGGCTCGCATTTGCACCTTGAAGTTGAGAACCACAGAAAACAAATTTCAGCCAAACATCCTGAAAAGAAACCAAATTTTATTAATTGTAATTTTTTGCACAGAATAAATCCCAATGATGGCAGTAAAGTCTTTGTGCCCGGTGCTCACCCGGGCACGGCCCTCACAAAAATGAGATCGGATTAAAATTTTCGAGAGCACAAGCATGTAAATCTACCTAGTAGACTCAGAAAAATCACTTGGCCTAGGCAGGTCCCTCCATGATGCTCTTAAGACGGCCCTGAATCGTGATACAAGGATTTAAAAAGCGCAGAGAACAGCATAAATTTTGTAGTGCACAATGGTTGTGCTGCGCCTCTTGATGCAACGATGATTCACTTTCAGTTTGTTTTTTATTATTCCTTGTCTGTGGAACATCGTTGTATCGAAATTTCCCTTTACTACTTCAACAAATTTTTAGAAAAAACCCTGCGTGTTCAAATTATAACAGAATTGCAGTTCATCATTCTTGATATGCAATCTATACCATACATGGTCAATCCATGGCCAGCGGAGTCATCTGTAGTGGCCCGCAACTTTAAACCTTATTTTATTAAACAAAATTAACTGAGAGGCCCATTTCTAGATCGATTAAGTGGCCTGTGGCACTGTTCCAGATCCCGTAAGTAGCCCGCAACACGTGGTAACTTAAGTGACCTGTGGCACATTTACATACAACTTTAGTGACCCACAGCACATTACCATTTCACTTAAGTGACCCGCAGCACACTTACAGATTACTTGGGTGAACTGGGATGCTGTTCCAGATCACTCAAGCAGACTGTGGCACATTTACATATTACTCAAGTGACCAGCAGAGCATGATTTAAGTTCACTTCAGCAATCTGTGGTGCAGTTCCAGATCACTCAAGTAGCTCGAGGCACATGCACAGTTAATTTGAGTGACCATCAACACCTATCTTAAAACCAATGAATCGCCTGCGACACATTCCCATATCAATGAAGTGGCCTGTACTCTCCAAAAAGTTGAGCACCCTTCATTTACACCAAGGGTGCTCAATCTTTAGGAGAGTGCGGGCCATTTCAGTGGTTTGAAAACATGCTGCAGGCTACTAGAGTGGTCTGGAACAGCACCACAGGTCACTTACACAATCTGGAAATGAGTCAATGTCAACTTGGATCTGAAAATGCCACAGGTCACTTGAGTGATTGGTAAATATTTTACGGATCACTGAAATGATCTGTGAATATGTACCGCTGGTCTCTAAAATCATCTGGAAATGTGCTGTGGATCACTTAAGTGGTGTGACATTGTCCACGGGTGTCACCTAACTCATCTGTAAACGTACCACTTAGTTCAATTCTCCAAAATTGAGTTTGAAGTCGCAGGCCACATCAGGTGAATCAGAAGGCAGCATTTGGCTCGTAGGTCTTGGGATAAACATGTATCATACCAAAGATTTTCAATCTGTCTCGAATTGCAAGCACTGCTTATGCTCATCATAAAATAAAGAGCACCTTTATGGCAACATAAACATGCACACATATGCCTGAAATCTGCATAATCGTAATTCATTAATGTATAATTTTACCAGTCATTTAATTGAAGCATTGATCAAGTGCTTGCGAGCATGAAATCAGACATAAGCATTGGGCACTTTTGGTGCTTCAAGGAGTACCAGAGGGGTTTACAATGTACTGATGGTTTTTACAAGTACCAACAATCCATGTAAGGGATGTTAGAGTTCCCCATTGGTAGATAAAGGGTTAAGTTATTATCGTCATGACACAGTGAACATAATACACGTATAATTCACGCTGCAATAAGAAAGCGTTTTATCTGCCTTTCAAAAAATGTAGTTTGAACCCATAGAAAAATCAATTGACTACAATGGCGATGTCAGTGATGCAATTCAAATATGCATTCTGTGTTCTTTCATTTTCACATGTGAATGCTTTTTCCTCATCTAGAAAACAAAACAAAAACCTTTCACACGCAACTCAGATAACGTCAAAAGGAAAGCATCACAATAAGAGACAGCAAATATCTCTAAGTTTTCAATAACAAACTAAATGTCCATTCCATCGGAAGTCAAAATATCGCAAATTATCCTTCATCAAAACTTCATAAAGACTAATTTTCATCGCCATCTATATATATATTTTTAAACTCTCTCAAGAGAAATTCACGTTCACGATTAAGAGAGCGTCTGAGTATTTTTTGTTCAAACAACGCACATTAAAAAATATAATATTTTTTTCCTCCCGATATTTATACACATTTTCAGCGCAAAACAGCTGATGGGAGGGAGAAAAAATTTACAGCATGATAAATTCATGTAATATATATATATCTATACACTCGCAACATACAACATTTCGAGAAAATACCATAACAATTGCTGAGCAAAAAATAAACAATTGATCAATCGGAAAGAAAATCCCGAATTTTCTTGCAGTCGAAGCAGCGAAAACAACAACACACCTTGTATATCATAACCCAATCATCAATGGAACGATAAAGCAAAAGAATACAAAAAAACCACATTCATAATAATATACATAGGGGAAACAACGTCAGTAAACCCAAGATAGGAAGAGAACAACAGCTAGAGTACCTTCTTCAGGTTCCAGAAGAAGAGAAACTTGATATAGTTTCAAAACTCATCTAGCTGTTGTTCTTTTTGTATTTTTGGTTTAGTGATGTTGTTTCCCTATGTAAATTATCTCCCCCAAAAGGTGATTTATTTATAGCACGTATAATAACATAGAAAGCCATTTTAATTTTAATCACTCTGAGAGAGTGGGGGGAAGAAACGTTCCTTGTTTCTTGAAAAAAAATTGTTACAAATTCCTTGAAAAAATTGATAGTACCCAATATCTATCTATCCTATTAGATAGGCCTCCCCTACATATTAAGACGACCCTGCATGCAGGCATGCTCTTTCGCCCTCCCCCTCCTAAAATAGGGTTTCGACATTGATCTACGGTAGATGCACAGACCAACAAAAATAAATCAATCCCTGTGACTCTATGCTAGGCCCCATGTCAAATCTCTTGGGGGCTGGAGAAATGCCCAAACACAGGGCGCTGACTGGGAGATCAGTATATTGGGACCTAAAATTTTCTACACGTGATTGCAGAATTGAAATCTGAGGAATGCGATGAAATCAGAGAATTTTGTGACAGGTTCATTAAGTCCAAAAAACGAAAAAGAAAAAATATTCGGGACAGTTTGTCATGAGGAAAATCCATGCTTGGCTCTCCATGGAAATTTTGCTGGCACCTAAATTTTTTTTTAGATTTGTCAAGCCCTGCTCAAACATATTGTAGATGGGCCGCAAAAAATTACAGTCCCGACTAAGGAGAATCATTACTTTATTAGTGAACCCATCACACATATGCCTCTCTTCTTCTTCGCAATTAACAAACTGCATTACTCCACGATGGGTATCATGTACTATCCAGGGCTTGAGAGTTGCCATGGCAACTAGAAAATATAAGTAATAATATTTTATTAGTAAATCAATATTTAAGGATGAAACAATAAATCACACGGAAACTGATTGAAACTCTTTTGTTTTCGGTCCATAATCGTTACAGGATAAAGGAATATCAAGGTGTTACAAGTTATAGCACAGAGAGTTTCCGCTTTTTTTTTTCTTCACAAGAATTAGAACTTGATGGAAACACATTCACAAAAGTTTGCATTTGAAAAATCAACAAGGCTTTCGAACTAATGGAAACAATTTCCATCAATTTTATAGACCATCCCTTACGAATGACTCTTGACTAACTAATGTTCTAGGGAAGTCACTCGCACACTCTAAGCTGGGGGGGAGGGGGGTCAAACACGTGGCCTGCGGGCTGCATGCTGCCCTTGAAGAAACTATTGGTGGCCCAAGAAGTCCCAACAAGATCCAAAAAAAATATGTTTTTTTATTAAATAAAAA
The DNA here is from genome assembly GCF_987345545.1 of Pholcus phalangioides. Taxonomy (NCBI): domain Eukaryota; kingdom Metazoa; phylum Arthropoda; class Arachnida; order Araneae; family Pholcidae; genus Pholcus; species Pholcus phalangioides. The sequence continues at coordinate 29,682,569 of NW_028301603.1, read as the reverse complement.
AATTTGAAGCATGTCAAAAAACTATAAATCCGAATGAATCGGCAGTGAGAGCCACTACATATATGAAATCAGCTACAGAAAATTCCAAGTTTTTTATCAATGGTTCCTCTGTCAAAAAATGGATGATAAATGCTGCAGAAAATGTCTGTCTTGAATATATGCGAGCATTTCATAATATTTTTTATACCGAGACATATTATAGTCGAATGAATAACAGTAATAGGTGATAATTTGAGTGCGTCGGAAGTGACCATATACTCAAATGTGCAACGTTTTTCAATAGCCCGCAATGAAATTTCAGGTCTTGAAAACATGGCTCAAATGACCATTTATTCAAACTAGCAATGACAGTATGAATATAAATGAATAATTTTTAGAAATGTTTTCTATTCACAAAATCACAAAAGGTTACGATGTCTATGGCATCGTGGAAAAATGTATCAAATAATGCAGTGAGGAAAAATATCAATTTCCGACGAACAAACTTGTAGTACCAAGAAAGAGTGATATGCCAGTAATGGCTGTCAAAAATAGAAATTTTGGTTCGAGATTTACTGCAAAATCAGAAAAAAAGAAAAATGCATCAGAAAATTCTTAAACTATGATTTTGTCATTGCGTCATTTATCAGCAGGGCCTTTTTGCTGCAAAGAAAGAGTTGAAAATAAGCAACATTGTTCTCAAGCCTACAAAGAGCACTTTGAACTTCACCTGATCCAGAGGCATCAAGCAGCGCTTATTCAAGCAATTTCTTAAAGACTTGGAGAGTGAATTTGACTGGATACCTCATTACAAAGAAATATATGTTCGTTGTCTTGTCATAAAGTTCCAACTTTTTTAAACAAGGTAAAGATGTTCTTGGAAAAATCAAGATGTTTTGTTTCATAATGATAAGACACGAATGAGATCAGGGCTGTAGCTAGGCCGGGACAACTGGAGTCCCCGAGCCTAATTGGAGGCCTCCCAAATAATGTGCACTTATTTCACTTTTTTTTCCCCTTTTAAGGCCCCCCCCTGAGAAAATGTCTGCCCCGGGGTCCAGAAAAGGCAAGCTGCGGCCCTGAGTGCAATACACAGAATTCTTGCACTTCCTTTCGATTCCCATTGAATGATTTTTTCAAATGTTTTTAGTTAATTTCTAATTACAATCAACAAATTTTAAATTACAAATTAAGATTTTTTTTAATTACTAATTTTTAATAATTGGCGACCCACTTGAGAAGATGGCCCAGGGCCCGACTAAGTTTGATGCCCCTCTCTAAGCACTGATAGACTGAAATAACGCCCCCTCCCCTTTCTTCCCACCAGAAAATAATTCTCATTGCTTTTGGGTCCCTGTACTATACATTTTTTAACGTGCTCATATGAAATCCTACCAGAAATATAATAGACTTATATCTTTAGTCACATACATAAATAATAATTATAAAGCGCTACTATAATAATCTTCAACGAGACAAAATTATAAATCATAAAAAATATCATTTAGATGTGAAATACAAATATATAAACACATTTCCAAGAATTACATTCTCTTAGTTTCACACTAAGGTTGTTTCCGAAATTTCACGGAATCTTAGGAAGAAATTATTTAGTTCTATTATTAGGACATATAACTCAACAACCAGAAGTTTGGCATGACGAAAAATTCTCATAAAAAGCAGTGTTATTCACGTTTATAGTTGCATTGGAATAACTGCATAATAACATCTGAAGGGAAAAACAATTCACCTACGATGACTTTTAGCTCGGGAGAATCATTGGCCATAGAAAATGTGCTTGTTAATCAATATAAAGCTTCCTCAACAATACACCAGTCTTGTTTTTTTAACAAACACACTAATTAATAAATATTCATAACACATATAACTCAATAGAAGAATACCTTTGTATCGCAGCAACAGATTCCATGATTTGAAAATCACGTCTTCAATGTAAATTATGCTCATATCAGTGATCCAGAAAAATGTAACGCTCACAGAACTTGAAATATAGATCGAGTTCGAGAAACGTAACAACGTAATACTTGAAAATCATTCAATCTATCAAATTGTAGCGGGGGGGGGGGGGGGAAATTATTATTAGGCATCAAGATAATTTAGTATTCAACAACCTGAGCAGAATCGATAGAGGTTGATAACAGGAACAAAAGAAAATGACTGAAACTAATATAAACCGTATGTATAATAATAATATATGATATAGTACATTCACGATCTGATAAATACACAAGTTCACAGTCTCGCAAATTTTTCATTATCATTATTTTTTTTGGTATATTTTACTGCATTTTGTTTCCTTTCCTACGCTTGTCTATGCCTGCTAAATCTGCGGGTATAGTAACTGAGGCTGGATTCCGGAGCAGGACTCGATGAGCTGGAAGACTCCTGACTACTACTGGCAACTCCATCCACAGCGACTTCATTGCTGTTCCTTCTGCTTGAGCGAGTGCTGTCTCTTTGAGCAGTATCATCCTGTGTGACTGCAGCGGCAGCAGTAGTGGTAGTAGTAGCAGTTTCTTGCGTAGTTTCGACGTTCATCTGTTTCCGACATATTGGGCAAGTCGCATGCTGTAAAAATGAGAAATAATCTTTTTTTCCCAAGATGTTAAAATGAAATCACTATAATTCAGTCAATTACTTCACTACATAAAGTTAAATAGTTTTGATTACACAACATAACTGGGCTTCGGAAAATAGAGTTCCAAATGAAAAAGAATTGCATAATATAGGTTCAACTGTTAAAAATGCCGCAAAACACTTAAGTTACGCTTTCAAAAATTAAAGAGCTGCACCACTTATTCCCAGAAATAAGGCATGAACACGTTGCTTTTTAACGACTAGTACACACCCAGACCCCCCCCCCCCCACATGCAATTTCCATCTACTTAATTTTTTTTGACAAATATCAGGGCATTGGATGATAGCCTACATGGCCAAGAGGAAAATTAAATCTGATTAAAAGTTTCACAAGTAAACATACAAATTTGTAAATAGGCATTTCTAGCCAGGTGTGAGCTCAGAAAAATCACTTCACCTGGAGTCCCCATAATGCTCTCAAGACAAACCCTGGCCATGAGTAGAAGTACCCCCCGGTCAAGGATAACCTATTTCGTTTGAACTAGTAAGCATTAGGTGCATCTACAACACATCAAGCAGTGCATCTTATTGATCTATAGAACTTCTGTTAATGAGCAAAAATTTTGACTCAGTTAACGAGTAATGATTTGCATTATGAGCAAAAATTTTGCTAGTATTCTTCCACACATTCTCCAGTCAGCATGTCTCACTCGAAAAATGAACACACATGCAAGCGTGACTGTTTACAATATGAAACTAGATGTAGTAAGTATTGCAACCACGCATATGTGCCACTTGAAATTTTTTTAAACTCTGCTTGAAGAAAACTGTGAACTGATTGCATTATTGAACGTGACTTTGAGGGACTAACTTATGGATGCTCAATAGGAGCCAATATCTGTCTGAGAGATTGCATCCTTGAAGAGGGCCATGGGATTGCAGATGCATAAGGATGACATTTAAAAATTAGTTTTAGAACAAGGCCAGCAGTTGATCGTAGATGAATGGATGGATCTCCATTGTGTGCAACAGCAAGAGCTTATGAACAGTATCTCATCTGAGAAAGAGAGAAGTCTTTCACTTCAGAGATGTGTAAAATGTGGGACATTGTGAAATTTTGTATAAAATAACCACCTAAACAAAGCTGTAGAAGTGCGAGCAGGAAGCAATGCAATTGTTGACACACACAATATAATAAATTCTTTTCTAGTCACACAAAAGAATACGTTTGCAAACAACACAGTCTGTACAATCAAATATGATAGTCATCTCTGTCGTCATTTAGAGTAAGTTAATTTATAAGCATTCATCATCATAAACAACAATCACCATTTTCAACCACTGCTGGATGAAGGTTTCCTCTAAATTTTTCCATTTTGCTCTGTCTGATATTTTAGCAATCCAGTTGACTCCAGCCACTTTTCTGATCTCGTTGATACATCTTACGCGGGGATGTCTTCTCTGAAATTTAACACCACAGGGGTACCAATCTAGAACACTTGTGGTTCATCTGTCGTCCTGTCTTCTTGCAATATGTGCAGCCCATTTCCATTTTAGACGCTTAATTCTTTCCATGATATCATACACCTTTGTGTAGTTCCTTATCCAAGTGATTCGTTTTGCCTAGCATACATCTTTCCATGCTCCTTTGTGTTGTCTGTAGCCCTTGTATCATCTTGCTTGTGAGTGAACATGTTTCAGCTCCTGACCATAAGTCAGTGCTGGTAGCACACACTGGTTAAAAACTTTTATTTTCAGCCATAATGGCACATGACTCTTCAGAATTACACAGTTTTTGCCAAAAGTGCTCAATCCAATCCTCATCCTTCTGTTTATTCCTCTAATGATTCCATTGTCCATGCTAATTTCTTGTCCCAGGTATACATAGCTTTCTACTTCTTCTATCTCTGTGTTGTTGAGCAAGATTTTCCTCTTCAAAGCACAGGAGTTGAAGATAACTTTAATCTTTTGCAGGTTCACTTTCAAGCTCACCTGAATACTCACTTTTGCAAGTTCTTGTATCATTTCTTCTAGTTTGCCTGGATTACTGCTAATAACAACAATGTTGTCAGCAAAACACAAATGGTTGAGAAATTCTCCATTTATTTTAATTCTTTTCTTATACCAATCCAGTTTTCTGAATGCTTTTACTAAAAAAGCGGTAAAGAGTTTTGGTGAGATAGTATCACTGTGTCTGACTCCTTTTCCGAGTGTAACCTTTGCTTTTCCTTTATCCAAACAAATTGTTGCAGTTGCTTTGTCATATATTTTCTTGATGATATTGATGTAAGTCTTCTCTACCCTAATTACATCTAGAGCTTTTACAACAGCAGATGTAAAGGCAGAGTCAAACGCTTTCTTAAAATCAATGAGGGCCATACTAATGGTAATTTGTATTCCTTGTGTCTCTATAAGTTCCCTGATTGTTTGGATGTGATCCATTGTACTGAATCCACTTCGAAATCCTGCCTGTTCTTTTGGTTGAGCTTCGTCCAATTTGGATTCAAGCCTACATGTTAGCACCTTGGTGAAGATTTTATAAACTACTCATTGGTCGATAACTCTTGATATCCTCTTTTTTGCCCTTTTTGTAAAGAACCATCATTGCATTATTCCAATCTTTAGGCACATCCGATTTTGTGAGACAATTTGTGAACAAAGCAGCTAGCATACTGGCGAATTCTTCTCCTGCTTATTTAATAATGTCTATTGAAATCCCATATTCACCTGGGTATTTCCCTTTTTTCATGCATTTTATGGCCTTGTAGACTTCTTCTTTGAGCACAAGTGCTACTTGTACAAATTCTGATCCATTTTCTTTTCTTCCTGCTCCCTTTCCTCTGTTCTAATTCCTTTCTTCTTGTTTGTATAGAGTATTATAAAATTCTTCTGCAATAGTAATAATTTCATTTCTATCTTTTGTGATGGTTCCATCTTCCCTTTTCAGTACAAAAATTTCCATTCTACCAACACAGTTCTCGTTTTGCTGATTTTAAGCTTCTATTATCTTCTAGTGCTCTCTTTACAATTTCGCAATTAAACTTCCTGACATCTGTAATCCACTTTCGTACTGTCTGTCTTAAAAAGTTCTGAATATTCATCATGATTTAGGGTCATTCATCCTAATCTGAAATTCTCTCCAGTCTTCCATACGTTTTCTTCTGTTACTTTCTACATCAGTTTGATTTCTTTTTTCCAGCGACTTCTTTTGCTATTTCTTTAGGGTAGTAGTTAAAGTTCTGTTCATCGTGATGATAACTTGTCCATCTTCAGTGGTCTTATATAGGAAATCAAATCGGTTCTTTAGCTATAATTGGAATTTATATAGATGTTCGTGAAGTTTTGCCATATCGATGACCGTTTTGTATTTTTGATAAGTTTCGCTTAACCATGGGGGAACCTGGAGAAGCCCTTCCAGTTGGGCTTCTCCAGGTCCATTTTCTTTGAGGTTTCTTCTTAAAAAACAAATTCATGATGCATTCTGCTCTCTGCAAATTCAACGAGCCTGTTTTCTCTCGTTTTGTACACAGTAACCATGACTTCTAACTGAACTTTCGCCATTTCTTCTCTCTCCAATTCTAGCATTGAAGTAACCCATTACTGTTTTGGCCAGCCAGATCTCCAGACCTTAACCCTATAGAGCATGTCTGGGACGCTCTGGGGAGGGCAATTGCAACTCGCAGCCCCCCCTCCGGTAACCATCCAGGGAATGAAAACAACATTGCTGAACGAGTGGGACCAATTGCCACAGGAAATGATAAACTGCCCTATGCAAGTATGAAATCATGCTGCGAGACCTATATATCTGTAAGAGGAGACCATATCCCCTATTAACCCTTTTTTTTTTTGTTTATTCTGCAAACGCTGTTTCATACCTTCCGACTCCAACGAGTGTTACACACGATCATGCATGAGTATTACACAATTATTGAATGGTTATTTGTTTTGTATTGTATCAATGTATGTAAAGATCAAATTTCATTAAAATCGGTACAGTAGTTCTAGAGATAATCGACCAAGTCTGCAAATTCTCTTAATTTCTTACACCAGGGTATTTCCTATGGGGAAAGGTTGACTTGATGTACAAGCGATTAGGATAACAAGCACATTCATGGAACGAATTAAGCTTGTTAACTGAAGTTCCACTGTACTATTAACTGCACTTGCATCTCATTGCATCACTTTTCTGTAGAATCTTTCTTATTGATCTGGTGCATCATGTCCTACCTCAAATGACACAAGTTGAATCATGACTTACATTGTTCAATAGGAGCTAAATTGTAAACTCACCATTTCTAACCATGGCACAATGCATTCCTCATGAAAAAAATGATCGCAAGGCAGGCATTTTGCTTTCTCCCTGAGGTTGAAATCTTCCATGCATATTGTGCACTGGACGCCATTGTCTGAAGAGGAGGAAAACACATGAGACGAACTGAATATGATATTTATATTCAAAAGATTTCAAATAAATTCCCCCCTCTTTTTTTCAACAAAATTTAAGTGAAAGGATTTGGAATGTTAAGGGTATTAAAATTTTGGTTCATCAAGGCTACGATATGAAACTTTTAAACATTATCATTGTTCATATAATCAATTGCATTTGAATTTGATCACACTAATCCATTCAAAAATCCAGTAATGATTTCTTTTGAGAAAATAGTAGTGCTTTCATTTATCACTAGCTATAATACCTGGTTGCTGCCCAAGTTTTCTTCATAGGCGAAGTGACAAACCATTGCAAAGGGGATAAACTTGTTTGGAAACCACAGTAGCAAAAGTAAACATTTCGAGTCATTGTTTAGGGCCATGAACTACTGTTGCCCAACAGTTTTTTGCCCATTTCGAGCATTTGCCCAGGTCTGACAAACTTTTAAATAAGCCTATCTATTATTCAAGTCTATATGAAAAATTTAGCAAAGATCGGTCTAAAATTGTAGATTTGCAATCACAGGCAGGTTTTTGGTTTGGCCTAACTTCTCTCATTCTGTTATAATTTTCTTGATGACTCACTCCTCTAATTTGCCACCCCTCCGAACTTTCCGCACGGGGCTATAGAGAGCTACCAGGTGGGGCTGTAAGGTTATCCTTTCCACCTTTCCACACTCCTGTGTCTCTAAAATTCTCTCTTTTGGTTGCTCAAATGCTTAAATATTATCTACATCATTCTTTTGGTTGCTCACTGGACCAGTCTCTTGATCTTTAGACAGAGGCATGGTTTAAAGTAGCCGCAGGTGGCAAATTTATGGTTTTGCTACCTGGAGGCTATATAAACTTTGCTGCTCTTCTCCCATTCTGCAAATTTTCCACCTCTCTGAACTCGCCACCCTGGGCTATAGCTGCTAAGCCCTCCCCCACATTAAACATGCCTTTGGCTGACCTCTGTCTTCCATATCTTGAATTGAAAAATTGCAGATGCCTGAATTTTTATCTTCAATAGACTATACTGGAGAGCCACAGATAGATGTTGACTGAGACAAGAGAATCACAGGGCAAAAAAGTTTGAGAACCACTAGTTTGAGGGGATAAACAAGTTATTTGGGTCTTTTACCTATAACAGATTCCCAGGTTAATCTCTCAACCCCTGTGAAGGGAGCAGAAAAATCAATTAGAACTTGGAAGGAAAAGAAGACAAAATATTGGCATCAATACTCACCTACGTGAGTTCTTCGCACATTTATGATTGGCAGAGAATCTATTTGATCCTTGGGGAGTGGTGGTGGACCAGTGACTTCAGCTTCGTTCAGAATCTATTAAATGCGCAAATTCAAACACTTGCAATATCTTTATATTTCAAAGCAGTAAAAAATCATAGCGGGGGAAAGCACATAAACCAATCGTTTCTCAGTGACAACAGATGAAAAGACTGAACAAAAGCGAATCACACAGCATACCTGAGTAATTATTGCATCCCATTCATTTCCTAATGCATAGTCACCCAGATTTCTATGAAAAGGACCAGATACACATACATTCACTTACATATATGTGGCTATTACATTTTTTTAACAACATAATGAAAACATTAAAGTGTCAAGATAATATCTCAATATAGTGATAACTAAAATTTTATAAATACTGATTTTTTAATTTTGATCAACAATAAATCCATGTTGTTCTTGATTCTACACAGAAAATACTGTATATACTCATTAATAAGTAGTTTTGATGAAAAAATTGTTCCTTAATTTCGGGGGTAAGCTTCGAGGATCAATGCAGAATATATTATTATCGGAAAGAAAATATCGACCCCCCCCCCCTTTAACAAATCATATAGCTACGTGGCCACAGCATGGCTTGCTTGAAGATCCAGGAAATCGTTAGGCTACTTTAGATGGCGTCACTAATCAGTTACATGATTTTTGTAGCTATATGTTCAAACCTCGAAGAATTGATGACGTTAAAGCCAAAGTAAAAAAAATCGAACACGTCATTTGTTTTGATACATGTGGACTTATGTCAATTTCACAACCCTTAGATTTGAGCATCAACAAGCCTTCTAAAGATTATTTATGGACTGAATGGATGAGTTCCGAAGATAAACAGCAAAAAAAGTGGTGCCTTAAAGTAACCCAACATTGGCCTAGTGTGGTAGTGGGTTTATGAGGTGTGGAATGTTTTTTCACCGAAATCATCATTATCAAAACCTTTAAATGTGTTGCAGCTGTAATGCAATAGGCGGAACTGAAGAAGACATTCTCTTCGAAAGTGTCGACGTTTTCATTGTAACTTTTATTGCATGAAAATATGCACATCCCCCTCCTTTAAAATGAGCTGATTTTTGGAGGGTTGGCTTATACATGCGTTTTAATTTATTAGGGTTTTGGTGGTCCTGAAATGAGAGGGGTCGGATTATACACAAGTATATACGATATACTGTATATCTACATTTTTCATCAATACACCCTAGTGTAATTGCAAGGTTCACGGCTATCTATAGACTTGATTAATCATCAAAAAATTATGAAACTTTAGGAACTGTTAATGAAGAGATGGGGAAGAATTTTCATGTCCCTTAATTAACATTCTCACAACATCATGGATTCATGTTATAGACCAATAGAAACTTCTGAATTTCATCATATGAAGTCTGTCTTTTACATACTTTATATTATAAATAAAAATTTTAATGCTGTAGACTCACAAATCCCACAAATGTCAGACCAGGATGTGCCAGATTACTGGAAGCATTACGAAGAAAGCATTGGTGGACACAGTTGCCAGTAATTTCTGTAAGTACTGCAGTGTCATATGCATACACAGGAAGTAAAAGGGGTGAATTGCATTCTATATTTATGAATAATCGAGGGGCGGGGGGCTTCTCAAATGATATGAGCCCCCAGTTCCAGTGCCTATACTGGAAGGTATTTGAAAAAGCCCATCAAAATATGGGCTATAAACTTCTGAGCGCAGATATGCGTTGGCATGTTTTCCTATTCTACACTCACAGGAAGCCTACCTAAAAATGCCAGGCCAGGCTGAATTAGCACATTGCCACATAATAGAGTCTACCATATTTCTTACGTATGACCTACAACCAGCAATAGTGTATAAATAATTCTAGTAAAGCTTTACACAATAACATCATAAATAAATATAGGAAAAAAACTTACGCAAGCTGGTGGAATCGCCCAAGACCTGTATAAAAAAATATAAATTAAATTATTGCCATAATTTTCCCTGTTTATAACCAGTGACAGAATACAATCCTCACATGCGAATTCACTTATTCCAAGAAAAAATTTCATAACAAAGTGTGAATAATTTTTTAATTTCCCTTGTATAATCTGCAGATTTTAGACAGGAAATTATGTTATAATATCATAATACAGGACTTTATTTAAATATTTATTTTTTCGGGTTCACAGTTTTCCCTCATGACCAATTACATACTTTCTTTTGCCTAATCTCATACTGCATCATTCTGAGATTGAGTTTTTGTATTTACCACTAAAACCTGTTGTGTAAATATGTATATTACCATTATGCAAATATAAAATGTTATGTCACTGTTGCCATATATGGCATCATACCGTGTATGCAGAATTTTCTGGGAGGGGGGGTTCAATTTTTTTCCTTCTCAGGGGGTTACGTTTTTTCCTGCAAAATAACACTATAATCTCGGTCTTGGCTTGAGGGGGGGGGGGTTAGAACTCCAGCATTCCCCCCCCCCTGCATACACCAATGTCCAGGGGTACATAGGAAAGTCTAGCTTTATCCTGGAATAACTCTCAAACCATTGATCCTAGAAGTATACTTCCAACTGGAAAAAGTATCCATATAATGCGTAGACCTCAGTATATAGGTCCTGCAGCTCTTTCCATCTCACTGAGATATTGAAATGTTCATGGAAGATGGATGTGTCTGGAAATTTTTTTAAATATCTTCAAAATAATAAATGAAAATATCACATATAAATTCACATGTAATCAATACTTGCTAATGGGTGGATCATAGTATTTGATTTTAAAAAAATCAACTATGAAGTCAACAATCTTCTGAAAGTTCTTGATTCCATCCGAAGACGAACACTCTGATGTCCATGTACATTAAATAGCGTCTCTTGGCACTGTGGACATAGCCTAGAAGTATGCTTCTAGGATCAACAGTTTGGGAGTTTTCCCAATATAAAGGGATGTATGTGCCTATATCCTGGCATCCATGCACCGTGTAAAAGGAATGTATTTTCAATGCCTTGCTTCTACCTCTTTTCTACATTCTTTAAATAAATTTAAATAAATAACGTGATCAGCACATATTCCCAAGAGATCGTTACAATCTGTCCAGGGAATTTGTTAGTATTAGTAGACATCCATGCCCGACTTGGGATTCGAACCTATACCTGCGCAGTCAGGAGCTTTCTCCATAACCAGGCAGTGCAGTGGTTACTTGTTATTACTTGTTTTATTTATTACTTGTTAATCGTAGCATGGCTATGCAGTCTGGTACTGTCATGCTTTGTTTAAAAAATAATTCAACATTGTTTTCACACGTCCTTATAATGTATGTAAGTTTTTCTGAATGACAAAAGAAAATTGCAGTTTGAGCCATACCACACTTTACAAACCTCATCAGGGTTTAAACATTGAATTACATAAACAGAGAAATAGTTATCATACAATAGTTCATAATAAAATTTTAGTCAAGGGGTTTTAAACGCTACTAAGAAAGAAAATAAATTTAAATTTTTTAAAGATGTCTCAAAAGCCAACCATAGGCCACGATTCAAACTTCTGTGATTGACACATTTGAAAAAAAAATTTTATAAACGATAATATAATTTTCATCAATGGAAGAATATCGTATTAATACATCATTTAGTAACTCATATTAGAAAGTTTCTGGTTTTAGTACAGTCAATACCACAGTTGAAAAAAAAATATTATTACTTAAGATAATACCTACCCCCTTCTTCTAAAACCTCCGCCAAAATTGGAAGAACCCTACAAAAGAAAATGAAGAGATTATGGGAAAATTAAACGTGAATCATGAATTGTTTTATAGCAAGAAATTCTGCAATTTACTGGAACATGTTAGAACCCATATGGGAAAATACTGATACAACTAAAAGTTTGGAAATAAAATACAGTCGAGCCTGCTATCCAACGAAATTGGATATTACCAGGTACTGGTTATGGCAAACTTTTTTTCATCCCAGTGAACCAGCAATACCAAAATAGTGTTAAAAATACCACTTATCATTACATTTATGAACATTGGATGTAAATAAGTTTTTGTCAAGAACTAATTTTTGTAATAAGATCAAGTTCCCTAAAATTCAAAATATTTTAAAAATGAATTCTGAATGTAAAGGGCTACTGTACTATTCCAAGAAAGGCTATAAGTATGATCTGTCAGAACAACCATCAGATCTCCAGCAATAGACAGTGCTCTGGTTCTGTTCATTTTTAAAACCGAACAAATAAAGTGAAATCAATATCACCCCAGTCATCATTTATATCGCTGTTTCTCAGTCTTTGTAACTGACCATTGATGGCAGTTGGCAGCACTACACATAACAAGCATTACACAGAACATGTACCAACTCGTTAGAAATTCTGTAGAGGAATGTGTACAAGGTGCATGTATGATTAAGTAGTAGTAGTCTTTGTAACCTTTCACGACCATCGAAATGTCTGATATAGTTCGACCAACTTCCTCGTAACAATAATTCTTAGAGTTTCTGTAACCCCGGCTCCTCAGAATAGTCTAATAAAGACTCACTTCAAAGCACTGAACAGGCACACACCAATATCAACAGCTTGCCTTTGACATAAGTTGGTAACACCCCCTAAGAGCCAAGGTTTAAGCTAGATAAAACATTCCTTTAGCAAAAAATCGAAAATGGGAAAAAAAGCTTTATCAAAATGCTAATGATTGATGGATGGATGTCTACTCATTTCGTACCTCCTGCATGTATTTTTGCGAAAGTAGATACTACTTCTTTCACATTCTAAGATTTTCTTTTGCATTTTGTGAAAAATGAGACCGTAGCCTCAACCCTGCTACGAGCCACACGATGCCCACTTTGAAAACTACCGAATTACAGTATATGGGTCTCATTTTTTATTAAAACCTATATGAATATCATTAATATTGTTCCGGATAATTTTCCACAAAACTTCGAGATTGCAAAACAAGAAGCGGTTCGACGGACAAACACAGATTTATTTACAGAACAGCAATTTACACGTATTTGCAGCCTAATCAGAGAGCTAACAACTTTCTCGTAAAGTTTAAACACAACTGACTGTTCGTCGAAACTGTCTCTATTCGAGTCTCTTTGAGCCTGTCTAGCCTGCCATCTTGTGAGCGCCGCACTATTTATAACCCTGGAGAAACTTCGAAAAAAAGAACATTCCACAAAATTCTATCTTACAGTTTCCTAGTCGGCGGCGCCACCGTACGGTCTGTCTGGAAGGGAATTGAACCATTCTTCGGAAGGGCGGGGCTTTCTAGAATGTTCTTCTAGCCCTCTGCCAATCGGACCTTTTTCCATTTAACCGAAACCGATATCAACCGATTTCGATATTTCTGAGAGCAATCGATCAAATCGGTATGTATATAATAATACTGCTATATATATCATGAGCCCAAGTAGATGTAGGTACCCTCTCTGTTTACTCCTGTCACTGTTATTGGTGGTCACACCTCCTGGGGAAACGCCCCTGCACACAACTTTATTTTTATGTATTGACACATTCTCCTACTTCGATGGAAAATTCTGATAAATCAGAATTTTTCGCCAAGGCGGGAGGGTATGTTGCATTAAAATTGATGGATGAATTTTTACATTTATTTATATTTATTTTTTGATTTTCTGCCATTTTGTACATATGCATTTTTGGAGACGTTCGAACCAGGCACAGGTGGCCGCGCAGCTATTCTTTGCTCTAATAGCTTCAATGTAACACAATATCCTCTTCTCATTTCGTTACATCTATTGCCTACAGATTGTAACAATATTCACACACACAACACACGTGAATAATTTTCATTTTGATTATAATAAAATTTTCACGTTTTTATAAGGACCACCTCTAGTCAGCGGACCACAGGTTGAGAAAAGCTGCTCTTCAAGTGGATTCTTACCATAAAACTCAAGTACATACCAATACCAAGTATCGGTTTTAACCAGTGCTGGACAAATCCCAGGTGGACTTGAAAATCAGTATTGGTGCCTGAAATTCTGTATATGTGATTGCCAAATCAGAGTCTAGGAATGGCTAAAAATTTTCTGATTTCATAATAAATTGTCTCTCAACATGGGAAGGGGCCATTAAGTCACAGAAAAGGCAAAAAAACATTATTTAAGACAATTTTTCTTACAGATTTTTTTTTCTTCAGATTTTTAAGAAAAAAAAACCATGCTTGGCTCCTATGAAATTTGCCTGGGGCATAAATTTTTTCCTCAATTTGTTAACCCTTAGTTTCAACAAATATTTTTCAAATTCCTCTGCAGCCGAGCTGGACTGTAATTTCACAAATACATAAAATGTTGGAGGGGGAAAAAAAGTGGACCACTTTTCTCTCACTGCAATAAAAAAAGAAAATTTATTAATGAATTCACGCAAGCGATCATACCTATCATCGAATTCCAATTCCGAATCCCTCGGAGCATTGTGATCCTCTCTGTCTAGCCACTGTGACACAACATCCGCACGAGGTCCAAAAGTGATGTCGAGTAATGTCCGTCGGATTGTCCTCCTCATCAAGTTATACAAGTTTGCCTTAAAAAATGTAAAAATATAGAAAGCATGAGATTCAGCATATAACGACAATGGACTGATCCACCATTAAGAAAAATATATAAAACATTTCAGGTGTGCAAATATACATATAATTTTTTTTTTTTTACTTTAACAAGCATTTCAGCCAACTATGAAAAGTCGTCAACACTAAAAGCTTAAACCAGGCATCTTAATGTGATGTCAATAGGCCAGAGCTTGGCAAATTGAAAATTAATTTAAGCACCAGCAAAATTTCTTAAAAGCAGCGCTTTTTCTTTTTTCCTTGAAAAACGAGTTGTTTGTAATTTGGGAAATGGTGGTACTAATATCGGATATCATCGTATTCTAGTGCTTGACAAATTCCAGGTGTCTGTCAGGTTGTTGTCATGACGACTAAAATCTGTATTGGTGCCTGAAATTTTCTATATATATCATCCCCCTCATGCCAGAAGCATGAATGTGTAAATTTTCACTTCTTGGGTTTATCAGCAGGTAGGATCCCTTATTATGCTATCTGTTTCATCAGGGAAGTTAATTTTTAAACCCTATTGAAATCCATGTTGCAAAGCACTTTACGAAAATGACACTTGTAGAGTGACACGGGTAGAGTAAACATTCAACGTCATTTCCCACGTTTTAGAAATTTGTTCGTTCAAGCTTCTGGAACGATTGAGATGCTATGATTAAATCAGTCATTCAATATGAGTTTGGGGCCGTTAAGTCTCTGAAAAGTCAAAAAACATTATTAAGAACTGTTTTTCTAGGGGGGGGGGACTAAGCTTGTCAAAAAGAAAAGTCATCACGTCTCTGCCGGGACATGATTATTTAATATGACTTTTCTTTCCGAGTTTACAGAGTTCATAATATCTCAAGGAAAATAACTGTTTCCTTGATATTTCGGGCTGAGAAAAAAGCCATCTCTATCCCACTCTAAACTGTCCTACCTGGGCCATTTCCTGAAGTTAATAGAGGCTACTAATGCCTCTACTTCAGCAGCTCATGTCCCAGGGAGTGAAATAAGGAAGGCAGGGTCATGTCTCCAGAGGTGTAGATGGTAGCATGCTTGTCTGGTATGCAAGAGGGCCTGGGTTCGTGTCCTGGAGGAGACGTGATGACTTTTCTTTCTGGGTTCACCTCAGCATAATATCCGGAAAATAGTTGTTTCCTTGACATATCGGGCTGAGAAAAAAGCCATCTATCTCACTCAATTTTTCAGAAGTCTGGGAGATAAAGTAGAAATCTGTGAACCTCTCGGAAAATCCGGAGACTTGTCGGAAACATGTTTTGCCTCGTTGAAAATGAAGATCAGCTAAAAAAGCTGCTGATCACTTTCGCTTTACAAGAAATTTAAGAAACAACTTGTCATCAAATAAAAGTAAAAAAATGTTATATTTCCCAATGACTGAAAAAGCGAAACAAAATTTTTGAAAATTTCAATTTTGACAAAATGAAATACGGCAGACTCTCGCTAATCAAGCACACATCAGGCCAAGGTGTGAAGTATGGAAATCACCAGATTACTGGAAGTCCATTGAAAGGGCCTATTCAAATAATATAAACTTCTGCGCACAGACATACAGTGGCATTCCAGTTTCCCCCTCTTCTATATTTGAAGAAAACTCACGTAAAACTGCTGAATCACTAGATTGGGGTGGATTAGCCCACGGCTGGATTATCAAGAATCTACTGTGGTGCGATTTTAGGTTTGGTACATGAATCAATTAACATGAAAACATTTAAAACCTCTGGAACGATTGATACCAGTCACTCACTACATTTCCCCTGAGTGGTGCAGTGGTAAAATGCTCATCTACCACCATGAAGGCTACAGTTAGGTCTGTGAGTTCGATCTCAGAGAACATAGATAACAAGCTCTTTCCCTACCAAACCTGAGGTGACCACCGATACTGCCACCATTTCTGACCCAACTCGATCGTTAATAAATTGCTGTGACAATATGGCAAGTTAGTGTGCATTAAAGTAGTGGTATTCACTCACTACTAAATTAAAATCAGGCAAAAATATATCAGTTGATGGTATTTTGGTGCTTTATGAACAAACAAAAATTTGCAAATGTAAAACTTCGCAAACACGATACAGATGCATACATCTATGACTCATCTTAAATGATGAGGAGCTTCACAAAAACGCTACTCATGTCACTAGATAACTTCGAAAACATGCAGAAAATGTAATCTAGGGAGACAATAAATAGAAGAAACGTCATTACACTCACACGCCATCAGAATTAATTAAACAGCACAACACACGATGCATTACATGCAACAAAATTCAAAACCTCCTAACCAACTAGCGGAAACAAAAGGCAATAGGAGTCAATTCAGTTCAAACACCAAGCATGCGATTTTCTGGGGTTTTTTAATTTATTCGCAAATAAATTGCAAACTCCAACTCCACAAACAAAATCACTCACAATCGACGAGTATGTCCATTGGAGTATAAAAGTAGGACTACCAAAATAGGCAGCAAGGAACTGTAAAACAGCCAAAAGAAACTGCTGTCACGATTTATAAAAAAGAAGAACAAAACAATGACATCTTAATCCTGTCGCACAATCAACATTTTTGAAGCTTCTCTTCTTTTTTTTTTTTTAAATTAAAAAGTTACAGATTTGAACAGAGCAATATGAAAACACAATGTAAATACAAAAATGTAGTGATAAGCGTTTCCTTTCCCCCAACTCTGAGAATAATAATGAAACAAGGTGAGGAAGAGAAATACTCTATATTTTCTGTTATTTATACTTTACGCATATCTCTTTATTACCTCGAGTCTCCCTCCTTCTGTTATACAACTTTGAACGAAAGCTGACTCCATCTACTGGCAGTTGATGTAACTTGTTGGGAGGGATGGGAAACATGTCTTCTCTTTACTAAGAACTATTACAGGACAGTGTGGACTCAAAGGAAAAATAAGAGGGTTTCAAGGGGACATAAGGTAATTCGTAATAAAGGGCATCAAGTTGGGCAAGATATCTTGTCATTGCCGCTGTAAGATACTTTCATCAGGAGTTCTCAACCTGTACTCCATCCAAGTTTCGATGTCTCGAAAGCTGATGTCTCTCTCCCAAACCATGGGTGGGTCTTGGGCAGTGTGACCCGTGCAGGCTGCTGCTGAACCAGACATGCACCTAGTCCATATTCCTCAGCGGGATGTCTAACAAATTGGTACATGTTGGAATGAGTGTGTGTATGTGTAGTGAACCTGACGTGAAGTTTGTTTCTGTGTAATGCTGCCACCTGCCACCAATTTTTTCTAACTATGGGTGAAGTGTGGTGATTGAATAACTGTGACCTGTGCAGCAGTAGCATAGGACACCAAAGTTGAAAGGGCAAAAAAAAAAATACTTTGTCAACCAAAAAACTTGGTCGGGATGCCAAAAATAGGTCCCATCAGGATAGAGATTTTTTAGCCGCCCTGTCCCACCTTCCTGTGTGATTTAAACCTGTCTTTCCACTTCCAAAGAAGTTTCCATCTGCTTCCCTGCTGTTCACATAAGCCTTCAAAGCATTTCCATACTTCCTATCTGTGACATCTTTGGGCGTTAGAGAGTTAACTAATAAACTAAAATAATCTACAATGTTTTGAATAGGCTATGGCTTACATAGAGACCATTTGCATAGATAACATTTTAAAATAAGTTCAAATCCTATTTTAAAAAAAATTCCTCCTCCCATACATACCTCGACAAGAGGAGGAGGCGCAGCTTCAATATCAAGATCGGATTCATCACTATAAGACAAAAAATAAACAGTATAACAAACATAACACCGATTTGCATCATACTAATCTTAAATAATGGGAAAAAACAGGGACAGGGGAAGGCAAAAAGTCCCTGGTGGTCGCAAAAATCAATGGTTGCAAATGAAATCCGAAATATAGGTGTTTCAAAGAATGGGAAGAGAAACAAAAACCTAGCTCCTGCAGTTATGCTTACAGCATAAAAAAATTCAAATTCAACACCCACTTTCACGTGTTGTAAAGTAATCGGCACAGTGAAAACACACAATGCAAAATGCAAAGAAACATGTGGAAACAATCATTGCAGATCACATTACAGCCGCTGGAAGTTGCCCACCGAATGGTTAGCACACCAACCCTTTTGGCGAGTTCTTTATCTGCATCCTACGCCAACATTTATGGTGCTATAGATACTGTTTCAATGCCCTACAGTTATGGTTTGTCACTACGTATATCACTTAGCAGTGCACAAAAGTGAATGTTGCCATCTGAACTTTCTGGTTTCAGAAAATTGTTTGTTGCTGTGGACTGTAACCACAAGGGCTAGGGTTTTGTTTTCCTGTCAGTTTTTAAATGCATACATGGAAACACTTATATTTGAAATTGCATTTGTTAATTTTTCCAGCCGCTAGGAGCACCTACATCGGCAAAATTATTTTATGTCCACCCTGTATATAAGCGACATATTAATGGATTGATTTTAAACTTTGGAAACACAATTCACCTTCCAGAATCTTCGGAAACGTGTACCTCTTCAATGAATCCGTTATTACATCTTGCACATGTCAATTCCTGGAATGTAATAAATAATAATGATTATTCATTGACAGGAAAACGAATAAAAAATGCATGATATAAATTTTCAAACATCGATTGAGAATTTTGTAACTACTTAATATGTTGCAGAGAATGTCTAGAGGTGATACAAGCAAAGCCGGGGGGGTGGGGGGTGTCAATATACACCATAGGCGTGAAGTTATTCAGAAGTATGGAGAGGGATCAAAAATATTGGAAGGGGCTCAAACCTTCTATCCACAAGTATTATGGTGATGGGGCAAATATTGGCACTTTTCGTGATTAAACAAAAATGTTTCTTAAGTCAACGGTTTCAGATATATCTGCTTTCGTTGAGACAGAGCAGTGAGCATGTATTTGGTACCGCCTGTACAGTGTTAGTTGAGGCAGAGGCATAAGCAGGATAACGGGTATGTGTATACATATATAGGCTGTGCCTAAAATACAAAAGCCATAAAATGCCAATTTTTTGGGGGGGAGGAGGGGCTGAAAATTTGTGGGCCCTGGGCAGGTATTCTGTTTTCCCATGCGAGAAAGACACTAATTTGTGCATACATATGAAATTGGCTTCGAAATACTGTTGGCAAATATTACTACTACTAAACCATACATGCACCTCATCCATGTTCCTCTGCGGAACTTCTAACAAATTGGTAAATGGTGGAATGTGCGTGTACGTGTTGTAAACCTAACCGAAGTTTGTTTCTGTGAAATGCTTGTCATAGTGCTGCCATCTGTTTTTTCAACTATGAGTGAAGTGTAATATAATATATATATATATATATATAAAATTCACTTTCTGTCTGTGTGGGGGAGAGTGTGTTCTCTATACAAATCTACAATTTTAGACTGATCGTCGCCAAATTTTACATATATACCAAACAGGATAAAAAAAAACCAAACCGGATTGAACAATAGGCTACTTTAAAAGTTCATAAGAGCAGCACAAATACCGAAAACAATCACTTTCGGAATGTTTTGTATTCTAGTTACAGTGGTTCCCAAAAACTTGCTTCAGACATGCATTTATGCCTCTAAAATCGTGTCTCGCTTCTCTGATGCTGCCAATATTATGTATAATAGTTCATTCCTTTACAATGGTTGGTCACTTTTTCAAATCTCCCAGTAATTGAAGAAAACCCGGGCAGCACTAGGTATTATAGCCAGTGCTTGAATAATTGTATTGTTGTACGCCAGTTGCTCTCTGTGACAAGACTTTTTTAACAGGGCAATCGACTAGCAGTTGAGAACCACAGACAACCAACTTCAGCTGCAAACACAGTGGTGGTCAGCTGAAGTCGGCGGCAAATATTACAGCAGTCCAAGTTAATTTTGCAATCATTTAATGGTTTGTTA
Source organism: Pholcus phalangioides (assembly GCF_987345545.1). Classification (NCBI taxonomy): domain Eukaryota; kingdom Metazoa; phylum Arthropoda; class Arachnida; order Araneae; family Pholcidae; genus Pholcus; species Pholcus phalangioides. The sequence continues at coordinate 29,661,849 of NW_028301603.1, read as the reverse complement.
TACAACATAAGGTCATGAATAAAATGTTTCTTTTGTGATTTTGATGGCAACTTCCATGGAGGATATTAGGACTGCTTTAATATTCATCAAAGCTATTACAAGACACCTTTCATTCACAAGTATCATCTTATAATGGAAGTGGGGACATTGCTCCTAACAAATTCCCAGAGATCCAGCTACACCAGAGAATCCTCAGGGTAAAAAAATCCTCTCTTCCATCATAATCATGTCAAAGCCAGACAGGTATACAGGTATACATCCCAGTATACCGAACATGCGAGTGACCTAGAGAGAAAGGGACAGTTAGTGAAGGATCAAAAGAGCAACCTAGATCATGTGAAAGAATGTGACCAATAGTGACCTGGAGCATGTGCAGCAATGTGAATGACCTGGAGAGTGACTTAGAGAGAGGGGAATCATTTTCAGTGAGCAACTAAGAGTGATCTAGAGAATGCGCAAGAATGTGAATAATCAACAGAGTAACCTAGATCATGTACAGGAATGTGAGTGACCAATAATGATCTAGAGAAGTTATTTATAGAGAAGGAAATCACATTTTCAGTGAGCAACAAAAAAAAAGTGAACTAAAGAATGTGAATGACCAATAGTGACCTAGAGCATGTACAGGAATGCAAGTAACCAATAGAATGACCTAGAGAACATAGGCAGAGATAGACTTGAAAGTCTGGGGGGGGGGGGTATGTTCATTATTGCTGGGGGCATATATACATTAGATCAGCCGACTGACCTTTGATGCTGGGGGCAATGACCCCCCCACCCATATCTCCACCCATGCTAGAGAGTGATTTACAGAGAGGGGAATTACTTTCAGTGAGCAACCAAAAGTGACCTAGAGCATGTGTAAGAATGTGAATGATCAATACAAGTAGAGTAATCTAGATCATGTACCAGAATTTGAGTGACCTAGAGAACGAGTGATTTAGAGAGAGAAGAATCATTTTCAGTGAGCAACAAAAAGAGTGACCTAAAGCATGTGCAAGAATGTGAATGACCAACAGTGACTTAGATCACGTACAGGAAATGCAAGTTACCAATAATGATCTAGAATAATTTAGAGAGAAGGGAATAATTTCAGTGAGCAACCAAAAGTGTGTGACCTATAGAGTTTGTAAGCAAGTGACCAAAAGAGCAACTTAGAGACACATATTTACTTGGGTGGAGAGTAAGTAGGCCATAGTTCAGGGTGACAAATTTGAGGAACGAGTAGGTGAAGAAAATTAGACAAGTAGGGCAACAAAATTTGTGTAGCCCCACAGGTAGAAAAACTATAAATCCACCTTTGCCTGGGACCCTCATACAAGTCAGGCCCCCTGACATGGCCCCACAAAAATAAGGCTCACAGGGGGGGCTCCAACCCTTCCCCTCTCCAAGGACAATCCTTAAAAATCTGTCTTTCACCCTATAAATTTATCATACAGGAACCCACGAAAAATCTGGCCTGTGCCCCCCCCCTTAAAGATCCCAGCCCAAGGGGCCTTGCCCATAGACGTAGAAAATACCGCGGATTCATAAAAACAAACCACACACACATCATCATCATTCAATAGGATTAAATCAATTCACAACCCATCTATACTAATGGACACTTGAGATCAGTGATTGTCAATGGTGTACATGAAATAAAAGGTTCAAAATTTAATGATACATGTCAAAATTTGTGCGTTGACAATAAATGAATGTTCAGCTGATAATCATTTCCATAGATTGTGTAGAGTGTGATGGCAATTGACACGCTTTTCGAATACTGATGAAGCCATCTACCCTAAACCATGTGCAATTTATTATCATCATCATCACCACCATCACCGTCCGCAATGTCCGCTAAACGTACTTACTGGATGAACAACGTCCACTTCCATGAGGCAATAATGACAAAAGTACTTTGGTACAGATTGAGGCAATTCCAGTTGCAACCCTTCCGCCATTATTATTTATTACGTCCGATAATTCACAACAACATAACAACAACAACAACAACCCCCCCTCTCTCGTTTATGCCAAATGATTCCTACTAAAATTTTTCGGAGAATAACTTTACGACTTTTGCAGCGACTTTTCGGAAAGATCGCGTAAGATATTACGATTAAGTCGTAAGTACACGTTTTGATCGAACTACGAACTTGAACTTGATAGAAACCGGATCTTTACTGATTCTTTGCTGATTTATGGTCATTCTGTTTGATCGTTTTAAACTATGTTTCAAACTCATCATCCTTTTTTTTAATTCTTAGTAGCAAAAAAGTGACTACTATTTTAAAGTCAGGAAAGTTATCGAATTTATAGATGACCATATGAACCGTAGTTTACGGGACATTTCAACATTTTTCGGTTATTTTCATTTTGGAAACAGCGACGTTTTCCATCGGTTTTTTTTCCCGTTTTCCATCACAGCTAACGAGAGCTGACCATATTTTCTCCAGAAAAATATGGGAAATTAGGATTTCAAACACGAGGAATTCACGCCAAAATTCGCGAAAATTGGACATCGCCAATTTTTGCCAAAAAAGATGCTGGAAGTAAGCAGAGCTGCCAACTATCGTTAAAATAACTGAAAAATTGCCGACGGTGGGGGATGAAGCACTTCTGCAAAACACAACTCCAGTTATCACAAATCCAACTGCAACGGTATCGTTGTAGATGTCGGACCAACGTCGATGCAACGTCGAAACGTCAAATGACTACCGAGCGTCGTAAAGAGGTCGGAAATTTCTACGTGTCCGATACCGAACGGTATAGTAAAAATGTATTCATTCGGTAAATGCCAAAATATCTTTATTTTTTTCTCTAAAATAGTTTTACTGTCATTTTCACAGCATTTTGTTTCGAAGGAGAATATCTTAAACGATAATTTGTTTCTTTTGAAATAATCTAAATTTTTCGCCCATCATAACGTCGCACTTGCCATTTATAACGACCGACAAACGACCAAGAACGGTATAGGCCCTCTCTCTCTCACGACGCGTTCCCCCCCCCCCGCCTTTCCTGTCAGTGAGCGTTAACAAATACGGCCATTTTGTTAGAAGGTGGTTTTACAAGCTGCGAAGGCCGGCGATTTTTTATTGTTTATTAACGAAACAGTTGACGCCGAAGACAGCGTTTAGAGAAAAGGTAAGCATTATTTTACTATTGCTATCGAACTAGAGATTAAATTTTCCAAGATACTGTCAATGTTTGTTTGTTTTTTACCGTCGTTTTTTTGTTATTTATGTTCATAAATCCGTTCCGTCCTGCCGGGCTGTGATCTTTGACGGGCCCTTAGGTCAGGTTAAAATGGGCCCCTCTGTAGTGAAATTACAATGTGAAAAAAAGGTAAATAAGGGTTATGTCACGGCACGAACCGTACGTGCCGGAACCTTGGAGCTGAGGCTATGTGAGCTCCTATGGCCCACATCCTGCAGGGTTAGGGCCTCTTAAACTAAGATCTTCTCGGGCCCTTCTATAGTAAATTCATAGCATGGAAAAATCAAAAATGACGGTATTTGCCCTGTTGGCCCCACCCTTGTGATGAGCCATGTTGAGCTCTCCCTATAAATTTTGTGCTGAGCCCCCAACCCACATTATTCACGAATATACACAATACCACACATCCCACTCCTCCTGCGTACGGGACGACTAGGTATACTTTCAGCCCCCCTCAATATTTTTTAAATTATTTAATCCATTTGGATTAAAATGAGTTCTACGAAATATGAAAAAAAGTTCAACATGACAAATATTGAAATGAATATTCTATATATTTAAGGAAATAGATATCTTTTCTGGATATTATGCCGAGGTGAATTCGGAAAGAAAAGCTACCTGGTCTCCGACGAGAATCGAACCCGGGGTCCTCACGTAAATCCGTGCATGTGCGCTCCCGCATACACTACTGGAGACTTGACCTAACTTTCCTTATTTCACGCACTGTGGCGTGAGGTAAATATTCTATTTACAGTCATAATTATCACAATATAAATGAATTTGGAAGATAATGGATGATAAAAATTCAAGTTGGCTTGGTTGAAAATACGTGAAAAATTTCATATTTTCACAAGTAAAGTCGGATGGCCAAAATCACGTGAGAATACAGGAATTTCCCAGGAAATATGGGATGCATGGCCACTTTCATCGTGACTACCACTAAACCGCACATGCACTACGTAAACATTGTTCTGAGGAAATGTCGCAGTTCTGGTGCATGTCGGAATGTGCTGTGTGTGTTGTGTACCCAGTGTCTGCTTCTCACATGAGGAAACGAGACATGTGCCCCAGGCCTACAAATTTCCAAAGGCCCAAAGAAAATGCTGCCTTTGATTTCACCCTGCGTACGACTCTACCCCAAAGAACACTGGGGGACCAAAAATTCATATTTATGATTTTATAAAGATGTTTTTGTTTCCGTAAAAATTCCCACCCTCCAAGTTCACCACCATGTGCAACTACCTTCTTTGCACTCCTTCCCCTTTCCCTCCAGTCCTGTGACCAACCTGCGGTTTAGTTGAAATTTCGTTGAGAGACATGGAACCAGAGGCGTTGGAAGCCATTTGGACCCTTGGGTGCCCAGCTTAACTTTTTTGATTTCCATTTCTGCATTAATTTTGGGCTTGCTCTGGCACGTGATGCAAAATAACATGGGTACTCGAACCCCTTCGGCTCTGACGCAATTGCAGGGAGTCATAGTCGTTTGGAAATTTCTGCGGAAGAGATTCCTTGTGCACCCCTGCCCCTTTCCCGGGGCCACAACTAGAAATAAAAATGCACTCTGTCACCCGGAGCCAGTATCTATTTTGGCGCCCACCTCTCCACTATTTTCAACGGAAAAAAGGGTAAACCTCTCAGCGCCTTTCCTGTTCCAGCAGCAGGGGTCACCGGATTCTCCTGCCCTTCCCTAATGGCAGCTATGCAAAACCCTTCGTGTCCCCCTCCAAAGGTCGATCCTTCGAACGTCCCTGTTTCGCGCCTTGGAATCTTCTGCTGGTTTCGGACGTCTAAAAAGTTCAGGCCGTCCACGTAATTTGAAAATGTTCGCGCTATTCATCATCTAAAATGGTTTTCATATGTGACAGTGGCGTGCCAATAGTAGAAGGGACTTCTCATGAGGGAAAGAGGGTTCTTTTTGTAGTCACCCGTTTTAAACAAGGCCTTAGAATTTTTATGACGGAATTTACAAGCAATATATCACAAATTATTTACACACGCTGAGGAATTTCGAAAAATTAACAGAAGTTTACCGTGTCATGTATGGATATAGCCATTATAAAGGCTAAAAAGATCAGGGGTCAGATGATGGACAACATAGGTACATAACATATCTTTACGAAGTGCTTCAGGGACTATTAGTTTGTTATTAAAAAACAGCAACCCATCAGCTATGTATATCTGATCTCGTAGCTTGTAGTACTGTTTGGCAGTGCTTGAACATCTGTCAGTGGGCCAACCATTCTCATTATAATGAATTATCTCTTGAAGGGTTGGGTCAAGCTCAGTACATTTTTGGAATTGTTTCAGTTTCCTCTCACTAATAGGCAGTGATCTGGAAATTTCATGTACAACATTCAACATTTCTGGATCGTCTACACACGTGTCTTTAATGTAAGCCCTTGACAATGCATCAGCAATATGCATTCGACAGCCTGGCAAGTATTCAACAGTGAAATCATACTTAAGTAATTTGAGAAGCATTCTTTGTAATAGAGTTGAGATCTTGCCGATGGGCTTATGAACTATTGAAATCAATGGTTTGTGGTCACTTTTGACAAGTACTTTGTGGCCATAAATCAAGTTGTGAAATTTTTCAAAAGCAAAGACTATGGCAAGTAATTCTTTCTCAATCTGGGCATAGTTTTTTTCAGTTTCTGACAGGCTCCTGGATGCAAAAGAAACTGGATGATCTTCTTGCAATAAGCAAACACCGAGCCCATCTTTGGAACTGTCGCACTGAATAACAATAGGCAAGGAGTCGTTAAATACTTTCAACACAGGAGTTGAACTGATCAATCTTTTCAGATTCACGAAGCGTCGATCTTGCTCATGGTTCCACTGAAACTCAATGTCTTTCTTTAGCAGTCCCCTTAGAGGAGATGTCACAACAGACACGTTTGGAATGAACTTTGCTAAAAAATTAACCATACCACGCAATCTCTGTATGTCATTCTTGTTGGATGGTTTTTCAAACTTCATAATTGCCTTCACGTGGCTTGGATCAGCTTTTATTCCATCCTTACAAATTAAGAGGCCCATATACTTGACTTCATTAACCCTAAATTGAAACTTATCAGGGTTGAATTTCACATTGCTTGTTTTTGCCCTTTCTAAGACTTTCAGCAAGATTTGATCATGTTCTTTCTTGTCATTGCCTGCTACTATCAAGTCATCGAAATAGATCTCAACCCCATTTATGTCACCAAACAGTTTTTTATTGGCTTTCTGAAAAACCTCTGGAGCAGAGCTAATTACGAATGGCAACCTGTTAAATTTAAACCGCCCAAAAGGCGAATTGAAAGTGCATAGTTCTGAACTGGACTCGTCCAAAGGTATCTGCCAAAATCCTTTTTTCAAGTCAAGCACAGAATAAAACTGTTTACCTTCTAACTTGCTGATAATTTCATCAGCTGATGGGATAATGTGATGTTCCCGCTTTATGGCTTTGTTGAGATTTCTGGGGTCAAGACAAATTCGTAATTTCCCATTTGGTTTTTCTATTATTACTAGGCTATTGACCCAATCAGTTGGTTTGTGAACTGGCGATATAACACCGGATTGTACCAGCTCGTCTAATGTTTTGCCCAATTTTTTATATAGCGACTGGAGTACTCTTCTGGGGGCATTTATTACAGGCACTACTTCATTCTTTACAACTATGTTATGAGGCTCTCCCGGAAATTTTCCCAAACCAGTAAATACACCTTCATATGTTTCAATGGCCTTTACTTTAGAATCAATAGTTACAAGATCTATCAACTGTATAAGATTCAATTGTTTGCATGCTTCTAAACCTAGAATAGGTTTGGCCTGAACATCTACAATTACAAAAGGGAGTTTCAGCTTAGAACATTTTTTAGTATTACAAGATAATGAAATGACTCCTTCGGGAGTTAATTTGTGATTGCCATACGAAACTAGAACAACATCAGTTGGCGATAAGTTCTGTTTACATTCGACATTTAGAGATTTGAATACTTTGAGTGGAATGATGTTGACTTGTGCCCCAGTATCAAGCTTGAATTCCACTACTTTTCCTTCAACTGATATATCCTTGAGCTATTCATTTCTGGAACTGATCATATTAATTTCTAAGACACTGTCAATGTATAAACTTTCGATGTCGTTGTTGCTGTATGGAAAGTAGTTGTCTCTGTGGGGGACCTCATCAATCCGTCTATGATTACCAGCAGATTGTGGCTTAGGAAAACAATTTTCATTGCACATTACCGCAAAGTGATTTTTCTTTTTGCACAGATTGCCCAACTTATTGAATGCAGGACAATGCCCTCTCTTGTGTTTTCGACCACAGGAATTACAGTTTTTCTCGGGCATGAATATACTTTTACCTCTGGACCTTATAGCATCAACTTCAGGACCCACATGAGGCTCATGGATTTTCTCCATCTGTCGTCGGCTAATCTCACAAGCACGTATGCTATCAACTGCTTTGCTTACTGTAAGATCCGGTTCTCGAAGCAGTCTTTCTTGCAGATTAGAATCACGGATGCCCAAGACAATCCTATCCCGAATTAAGCTGTTTTCTTGCTCTCCAAAGTCACATGAGGCTGCCAAAGTTTTCAGTTCGGTAAGGTAAACATCTATACCTCATCGGTAAGGTATACATCTATATCTTCCTACACTGCATACAGACGTTAATCAAAAGATTACTCGAGTGGGGAGAATTTGTAAACGCCCAATATATTTGAATGACTATGTAACCTAAAAGCTTAAGAGAGGGATGTCATGTATGGATATAGCCATTATAAAGGCTAAAGAGGTCAGGGGTCAGATGATGGACAACACAGATACATAACATACCGACATTGAAATTTCATACATTTCTTCCGCAAAGAAATATCATTCGATGACGTATGATCTTGTTGCGTAAGGAAAATAGATAGCTTTCAAATTCCGATTATGTAAATTATTTGAGACATGTTAAGTACTTGGAGCTGCGAATTAATGTCAGTTGATGTGCATAGAAATCAAAACATGTTTTATAGAATCACCTGAACTATCGCAAGACATCAGAAAAATAAAGAAATAACTATCGCATCATCAGGTGTGTACGACACTGATTGGTAGCGTTTGGGTTCTCGGAGAAGCGCATTAGAGAAAGCAAGCAGTCTAATTCAAGTTTGACGTCATAGGAAGTAATCGTTCAAAAAAAAGGGAAGCCAAAGTTCTCTTTTAGCCAAAGGTCGAAAGGTTAAAGTCATGTGGAACCGTTTTTGCGTCTCTATATTTTTTCTCTTTCCCTTCAAACAAAAACTCGCTCCCGTTACCAAATAAAGTTGTTACGCGTTCTTTGTTTATAATGTTATCATCTGGAGATCTGACACTTTGAAAGATGTCTACCGCAAGTTACCTTAAAGTTTGCGTCGTTCTGGTACGATTTCTTTCGATTATCGGGAATCCTATTGTACCTGAGACTGGTAAGTTAGCTAGTTTTAGTTTGAACTTTTTAAGTATATAGTCAAAAAAGTGTAATGTGTTTCTGATATCAGTTTTCTTATAGTATAGCATCTTAAAATGTTGTCTAAATAAATTTGAAGACAGCGGAACAATTCCCGAATTGTTCAAACAAAAAAGAGGAGATATGTACAGGGCGATAATGGAAAAAGTTAGCCTGTACAGAGTATTCTTCAGTAGTAAACAATAACTAAATCGACATCAAATTTTTTTGCATATGCAAGTACAAGGGATGCGCTCAAAGATTCTAGTATTAAAAGAAAAGATATGGAGTTACTCAACAAAGAGAGAGGGAGCTTCATGCCAATCAGTTGTGAGTTCACAAATTTTTTCCCGTCTTATCTTTTCGAAGATATCATTTCTGATGGTCCTCAGACATGTTCTGTGACAGCGAGTAGATATCGTTACACGCTCTAGAACAGTCAGAGACGTCGGAAGTGATTTGACTCTTAGGGTGCTTGGCTAGGATGCTTACGGGAAATTTTGATTTCCAAATTAATTCTGAAGGTGCTTGAAGGTGCTTAGATGCTTGGGCCTATGCTACAAAAAAAAAAATACTGTGGGCGCCACACCGTACCCCGGCTCCGACGCCACAGCGAACAATTGGTCTCAATTTTTAGAAGACCGCTGTCAAGTTTTTTTTTAGTTATGTGCATAGCGATTTCGGTATCAATCTGACTATTAGTTGTAGAACACGCTGAGCAAACAAACATATTTTACGCTCGCCTTGTAGAAAGTGATTGTTATTATTGTTAGAGTCCACACTCACGACCCTAGCGTATCACATCTCAAATCATAAGCGGATGACTTCTCGAACCGGAAGGGGGGGGGGGTGAATCACCGATGGCTTCCACCCTTGTTGTCAATAATGCAACTTTTTCGCTGAAGGGGGGAATGCGCTGTATCAGCTGATGCCTCACACCGTGCATATACTTTTATATGAGATCGAAATTAACAAATGAATGAAATAAAATGATCCTCATATTCGATATTTTTACTGACACAATGGTTTCTTTTTCAGAAATTTCGAATTCTTTAATCTTTTGCGGTCCTTTGATCGCATCGGGGAAAAAAATGATACTTCATTGTTATTACGGCCTCTTACGATTACAGGAAGGCCCCTTGTGAATTCGGTTTCTCAGCAGCACTTATGAGCAATGCAAAGAACTCGAGAGTCAGCTTGCAGGAGCCTTCCTTATTGTGGGGGGGGGCACTGTAAAGTACGAACTGTACCAACGAAGAAGTATTGAAAAACCTCCGGACAGCTAAGGGTTAATCATCAGAAACACAAATATCTATGGGGAATAAAATTTTACAATGTTTTTGGCTCTAAAAAAACTATTCTTTGAAAACTATTCAACATCACGATGTTGTGCATTCATTAATAATTACTTATTTACTTGTTATTTTTATCGTTAACGTATCTCTTCAGAATCATTTTATTGAAAGTGTTTCCGTCCTCCAATCACCAAAAATTAAACGAAGATGTTTTTCTTTGTTGTAGCAAATAAATTTAATCTTGAAACTCATAACATTATTTCCTTCTTCCATTTCGTCTAATGAGTCATATTCGGCTTCCAGGTCACAGGAATTCTTGGAATCGAACGTTATGTCTATAATGATAGCATCTGATGGAAAGGATAATACTAAATTTTATCCAATAGATAGTTGGAGCGTAACTTTCAGCCACGCTTCGCCAACACGCAATGACGTAAATTCGGAATTAGGAAGGATATCTAGGTCAGGGCATAAACATGTGTTTCGTTATTATTTTTTTTTTAATGTCTTAATAAATAGACCGATGAAACTCAACGAGCGAAAGAAGAGACCACTACTCAGTCCGTGTCTAGAGTTTTATGGGTGACAGAGGTCAACCTTGTGAGTTACGATGCTGCGAGCGAGATTTTTAATTTCAGTTATTTCAAATAATGATAAGATTATAAATTGGCGATAGAATATCTTTTGTGAAACGTTTTCACATATGTTAAAGAATAATTGTATGCAAGGTTGGTATGAAATAAGTTGGTCTGTTCGTAGCATGACTGCGGCTGAATCGAAACTAAAATTTTTACTCATGTTACTTGAATGAAGTTATTAATTATGTAACAAAAATAATCATAGAATATAATGGTACTTATAGAGGGCACTTTCACTTCTATATGCAAAGGAAACGGGAACAATGTTGAAAAAAAAATTTACTTTTTACTTTCCCGGTGTTGCATTTTGGTGTCACCAAATTATGTGATATTGCTTGTGACTTTCACAGCCTCTTACGGGCAGTGATCTGTTGCGATGCACATGCAGCACAGGCCGAGCACGACCAGGCTCTGTCGCTTGATTTTAGCTCATTGCTCCGGAGGGCACGGTCGTGCCAGGGAAAGTTCTGAAAGACAAGAAGGGAAGGAGGGAGATTGGGGGGGGGGGAAGCTTTCGTAGGGTACAATGTATATTCGTTAAATGTTATACATACATACAATCGTTACGCTCGCCGATACAGTCGTTGCGGCAATATACATTCATTCGAGATTCAAAACTACAATTCATAATGTGTAAATGCAAAATTACAAAAAGAAAAATCGGGAGCCCTACCATGGGACCCAAATGTCGTTAGTGACTCTGCGCAAGTTCCAGATCCTATCATTCTGCGTCCGACTGGATCTCTGTGTATACTTGTCTTGTTGTCAGTCTAACTAATCTCCGGGGAGCCACTGGGGTATCCGGGACCACAATTTTTTCATCATCATTCGGGCTCTCCATTAGCTTGGCCTTCTCTGGATGGTCGTTCAGGAAGGTGATGAGGTTTACTAGCCGTTTGGTTAGTTTCGGTTTTTTGAGTATCCATTTCATCCAGGCAGCGGTCCAGCGTTCAGCAGGGGCCCTGAAGTGTAGAAGCACTGAGTATGAGCAGGCCGTAGCATAGGACATTTTAGTCCCAATCCAACCACATCTACACTTGTTATTTGAATCCACACTTTGAAACGGCGAAGGTTCGCTGCAAAGGGTTCGTGTCCGGTGATAAGCATGATGATTTCTCTTTTCCACCTGTTATTCTTGGTTTTCACCTTAGAGATCACGTCGTGTGCCGTTCGTTCGGATTGTCCCAAGCCAGCTGCCATTCCTCTATCGTGTTCCTCCACATTAGCGACGCACATACAGCGTGATATTGTGTTAAACCCTTTCCGCTGTTTTATAAATTTCCTTCATCCGCATCATAACTGGCAAAGTGGTAAATAACAAAACCCTCTGTAATGGCCACATCTTTTATTCAACAAGATTTGTTTTGATTTTGCACAGGTAATAGTGTTCCCCCCCCCCCCACCTCCCTCAACTCCAAAAATAATGAGCCGAGGAAGAGAAATACTCTGTCTTTTTTTATTATTCATACTGTTCACATACACCTACATTACCCCCATAGCCCCGACATCCTGGAGCAGGGCCCCTAAGCTGGGATCTTTCGCGTCCCCCCAGACCAGACAAGGGCTCCATCCCTTGGGGGGGGGGGGGGAAGTGCAATGATTACCCCAAAGGGAAAAGAGGAAAATTTTTCTCAAATGTCTTCTCTATCATTTTATTATCAAATGAACAGAAACTGACTCTACCTACTGACAATTGATCTCGCGGGTTTTGAAATGAAAAACATTTTCTTCGGAGAATCGAAGTTGCAAAGTATCTAGGCTCGTCATTGCCGAAATAAGAGGGTTTTAAAGAAGCGAGATATCTCGAAATTGCCGAAATACAAAGCAAGTTAGGTGACATATCTCGTAATTACCGTACATGAGGTATTTTTCATAACCAAAAACAACATGGATGTAGGTTTGGATTAAGTGAAATCGTAGTTTATGGAGTAATTCTGTGTGTGCTATATTTTTAGAGAAATTTACATTGAGCACATTGCTAAATTTCAATTTCTTATACTCATTCTTACTTAATCTTTTGGGCAGATGAAAATGAAGTCAGCAATCAACTGATCCGGACCGATGAAAACAAAAACGTCGCCAAGGTCAAGGAATACGTGCGGCATGCCAGGACCGAAGACGGTGTGATCGATCTGAACAGATTAATCAGAAAGAACATCGTCGACCCTTCAAATATAGCGGACTTCAACGTGTCTAGCAGCAGTTTCCTTACCGATATCAACGGACGGTTCTCGAACGTCTACCTTTATGGTTTGAAAGGGTTCAGCTTGAACAGGGTCGCGGTAAACCTTTCACACATGGAGCTGTCGGCAGAGATGTCGGTACCAGCTTTGAGCGTGGGTGGGGACTACGTCCTGGACGGGACGTTGACCTTTGTGCAGGTGTCCGGCGATGGACAGTTCTGGATGAACCTCACCCACGTCACCATTAATGGAAATTCCTTGTTCCATGCAAAAAAGGACGGTGGTTTAGAAATGGGAGAAATCAAGCTCCACAGCGACGTGGGAGACATACAGCTCAATTTCGAGAACCTGATGGGAGGTGGGACCTGGAGTAAGTTCTCGAACTCCATCTTAAACCAGCTCAGTGAACTGATCCTGGACGAACTGAAACATTCGCTGCTGAGTGAACTGGGTTCCTTCTTGAGAGACCAATTCAACGACAATATTCTGCATAACGTGCCACCGGGATTCATCGATCCGAACTCCGAAAGCATCATCGACGAAATTCTGAAGAAGGCCGCGGAAATGATGGTCGAAAACCATCTGGACCCACTACCAATGCCGGATTTCTCGAAGGCTTACGAGCACACGATGTTCTTCATCACCACCAGAGGTGAAGTCAACCTTACAGGGGGTGCCCTCCACGGTCTGGCGTCACTGAAGAGGAAAGGTGACGTCGTAGCGTCGCTAGAGAACAACTCACTAGTATTTCAAGCCGACTTTGGATTCGACAACCTCACGGCGAGTTACGCGTGGGCGGCGGACCTCTTTGGCATAGCCCCTGAAGGCCTACTAGACGTCCAGGTGAATTTCATGGAAGGGTTCATGAAACTGAAACAGGACCTCAGAGAAGGGAGCGAACTAACTCTGGATACATTCAACGTGACGAAGGTTGGGCAAATTTGGCTCAACATAGATGGTTTGGGGACTTGGGACTACGTGATGGAAGTGTTCGCCAACTTGATTACGAACGGGTTGAAGATGCAGTTAGCTGATGCTATCACTGGCCCAGTGAAGAGCAGCATCCAAGAACAGATTAGTGCCCGTGATCTACGCATTTCTTAGCATTAGTACGGATAAAATGGCTGTCGGGATCGCATGATTGATTGAACAAACATGACTCATGGTGCTTTCAATAAATTGTACATTGAACAAAATCGGTGGAATGAAGGTTGTTGCTACTTCTCAGGAAAAAAAAAAGGAAAGCATTCCTTTAATATAACACATGGAATCAAACGTGTGAAAAATTCCAATTCTAAATATTTATATACTGAAAATTCATGTGACGATTTTTTGTAGCTCATCAAGTGTTAAATGCTATCAGCAGCATATAATGGGAAGATAGAGTGTCGTCCAAGACACACGCTAATGGATTTGCTGGAAGGTCGTCCATTCCATCTATACTTTGAAATTCAAATTACTTGATATTTTAGTTGAATTATATGTGAATATTGTCGTTTCCTCCCACATAACTACATCATTCAGTGGTTTTCTTTTTTTCTTTGCTCAGAATCACCATCACATGGAATTTTATCTCCCCATTCAGCCTGTACCATTGGGTTGAATTTCCCCCCCCCCCCCCCCATACCAAGAAGGTTTTTTTCTCAAACCCCAACAACCACGACCTACTGTGTGTTTTAATTGAATATCAATTCATATCAGAAACATATGCTGTAAAATCACTCCCCGGACTTTCCGAGTTACGAACCGAAGAAGATTTGGCATTCTTGAGAATTTACTTTGGTGATGTTTGGCAAAAATGTTTCAACCAGACCTGCCTCCCTCCTTTCTGTTTCTTTTATATCTCTTCTGAATCTGAATTTTCTGCATACTGGTCTTCCTGTATACTGTATTCGTTTTCATGTAGAGCGTTTGTTTATAACCCATATCTCTTTTTGATTGTCTGTCTCATATGATGAGGGGAGTGCTTGACTGTTGAGGAGGGACTTATTCGAACCGGAGCATCGGCTATATTTTTTTTTCGGGAAAAAAATGTCTTTCGGGACACTGAGCTAAAATCACTTCGGTGACAGAGCCTGGTTTACTCTGCTCACCCCACCCGCCTCCGCTCTTTCTGATCCTAAATTGGTGATTTGATGCTAAATATTGGCAGGGTTTCTACTCCCGGAATTCTCAAGTAACAAACCAAAAGATTTAGCGCTCTTGGCTATGGATCGACGTTGGTTACATTTGACAAAAATTCTGCTTCTCTCCTTCATGTTTCTGATTTTAAATTAGCGAATTGACACTAAACTGGGGAGGGGAGGATTCGACTTTCGGACAATGCTCGGAACGGATCCTGCTCGCTAGTCGAGGAGTGGCTGTTAATGAGTACCTGACTACTCTTCAAGAACGAAAGAACTTTTACATTTTTTTCCGCATTTTTTTCCTTCCACTTCTGTTTTACATACGAACATGCACCATTCTTTATGCATAGATGATATTCTCTACACTTAGTGACACAAGATTCACTGAAAACTTGTTGTTTATGTGACTAACGATACTGGTCAGTACGTACATAAACAGCCAGTTTTCAATATATCTGGAATTGAAAGAGAGTTTTTCGGGTCAGGGCCTTCGTTAACGATTCCTTACCAGTTCATTTTCTTCTCAACGTTTCCCTAACGCCAGTGGTTGGCTTCTCCAAATGGTCCAAGAGAAACTGTCTTTCAATAAAGTCCTATTATCAATCAGTCATCGAGAACTGTAAATCAATGTAAATTCAAGGTAAATAAATCTGTATTTAGTTTATTTCATTATGTACTCTTTTTTTAATCAAGCGTTTAGTTTATTTCGAATGCATGTACAGTATGCCAGAGCTGGACAAATCGCAAAATAACCTAGGCACGAGAACAGCTTTTTAGGTGCAAAAAAAAATTTTTACCTGAAGAAAATGGTACAAAAATAATGCTTCTTTTTCCTTTTCCAGGGCATAGTGACTCTTTCATATATGTTGGAAAATAGGCTGCTATAAATTCAAAATATTTTGTGCTGCAATTTAGTAGCTACACAAAGAAAATTTTAGGTGCCAATATAAATTTTTCAGTCTCCTGGGATTTTTCCAGCCCTTCAGTATGTATACTTTATACTGGGATAAATACATACGCCATTAGATACTTCGTCATCCGGGGCAAGCACGAATTCTGACCCGTGTAGAAAGAGCAGATAAAGGATGAATTCAGTGCCCCTCTAGTAGAGCGCCCAAAGCACCAGAGTCACCTACTCCCCACTCCCCTAGTTGCGGCCCTAACTGTATACACTGTACGTTTAAAATACAGTACGTTAAAATACAGTATAAAAATACAGTACGTTAAAATACAGTATAAAAATACAGTACGTTAAAATACAGTATAAAATCAATAGTGAGTGGTTGACCATATTAGTGCGAGACAAAGACGGTTGGTGAAATTGCATGGTCAAATTGAAAACAGTGATGCAATCTACCAGCAAATTTTCTGTATTTTGATGAACTGTGCGTACTCTGTACATACGGTACCTTGATCTATCACTGTATGCAGGGACGGACTAATATCTGAATTTTTTGTCATCAAAAATTTTTGTTACCTTCCTATGATCAAGTTCTGAAAAAACTTGGATTATAGGGGTGTGAAAAGTATAACTAACTATCACTAACGCACCGGGCGCAAATTTTCAGGTGCCGCAATTTTTCCGAAAGAAACCCTTTCCTTTCTTGGCAAATAATTTGGAAATTTTTGATTAAAATTTAGTTTTTTCCCCATAAACTATTAATGATTTTGAAAGGAGGCATTCAGTTTAAAGCCCCTATAATATCATTTTTAGTGTTATTAGGTATGGGATTGGCTTATTTCAAAGAGGAAAAGAATGCACATGAAGCTGGTCACATTCTTTACCACTCAAAAAAGTCGGGCCTTTCTTTCTGCCTTGAAGAATAACAGGGCTACTATATTAACCATGGGGGGAAAAAAACACAACATGCTTAAGGCATCAAACGGAAAGGGACATCACAAAAGAAACCTAGTAATTTTGTCCTCTTGAAATCCTTTCCTCAGTTGCCATCTGGTCTGGAGGAACATACCAATAGTGAGCATAGCCTGTAGTGTGGACATCTCTAGATGATGACTGCCCCGGAGCGAGGCAATTTCCACTGTCCATCGGAATGTTAATTGCATGACTTCCTGGGAACAACTCAATCAAACCACATCAATAATTTAAAAAATTAAATTGAATTCTCGATTTTTAAAATATGGAATTCACTAGGAGATACGAAGCCCAGAAAATTAAAAATATGAATAATTTGCCGGATCTACTTTTGAGTTTGATATCCATGTAATAACATTGATTTCAACTTTTTATTTATATCTTCTCAAGCATGAAAATTAAGTTCTCCGTATTGTCTTTTGATATTTATTTGCATAAATTCATATAGTTTAGGATGTTTTTAAAATTAGTTATGGGCCCCGTAAAGTGCATCGAAAAAATTCCACAGCTTTAATTAAGCATTTTTGGAAGCTCAAACAGGCAGAAATAGATAACTTGAAGTTCAGGGGGAGGGAATCGAAATACCCTGCGCCCCTTAAAAAATGGAAAAAAATATTCGTTTCTATGTTTCTTTAAATCTAGATTTGTTTATTTATGAAGTCGCCATATTGGTTAACTTAGACACGGTTTGCATGTCCCTCAAAGAAAGAGGAAGATATCACGTGTTTCTAACAGCCTCATTGAAGAAAACCCGGGCAGCGCCGGGTATTATAGCTAGTATATATATATATATATAAAATTGATTTTCTGTGTGTCTGTGTGTGTGTGTGTATGTTCTCTATACAAATCTACAATTTTAGATCGATCGTCGCCAAATTTTGCATATATACCAAATGGGACCCGACTTGAACGATAGGCTACTTTAAAATTTCGTCAGCACAGGGCAAATGCCCCAAACGGGCAAAAAACTGTCCGGCAACAATGATTTTTGGGCCTCAACAATCACTTTCCGAATGTTTACTTTGGTTACCGTGGTTCCCTAGCGATGCGTTTCAGACGTGTATATGCCTTTACAACGGTTTGTCACTTCTTTAATCCTGTTAGTATATGTATAATAGTTTATGCCTTTATAATGGTTTGCCACATTTTCAATATACTCTCAGTAATGAGGCTTTTTGAATAGACGTCATAATCATCATCAGCATCGCTTTGAGAGTCAGGAAAAGGGTGATCCTCATAGAAATCAGTGCTAAAATTGTCGATTTTACTGTAGAAATGCGGAAATTAGTGGGATTTTTCGCCCCGTCAATAATTTTAAAAATTGCATTGAATTCTCGATTTTTGAAATATTGAGTTCGCTTAGAGATATACGAAGCCCAGGAGATTAAATATGAAGTAATTAGCCAAACCTATACTTTTGAGTTGGATATTCGAGCAATATCATTGATTTCATTTATATCTTCTCAAGTATGAAAATTAATGTCTCCATATTGTCTCTTTTGATATTTATTTGCATAAATTCATGTGGGTTAGGATATTTTAAAATTAGTTATGAGCCCGTGAAAAGTGCATCGAAAAAATTCCACAGCTTTAACTAAGGATTTTTGATTTTTGGAAGCTGGAACAGACAGATGGATAACTTGAAGTTCAGGGGGGGGGGGGGGAATCGAAATACCTAGCGCCCCTTAAAAAAAAGAAAAATATACGTTCATTTCTACGTTTCTGTGTAAATATAGATTTGTTTATTTCATGAATCGCGTAGGTCGCCATATTGGTTAACTTGGACACGGTTTGTATGTCCCTCAAGAAAAAGAGAGGGAGATATCACGTGATCCAAAAAAGCCTCATTAAAGAAAACCCGGGCAGCGCCGGGTATTATAGCTAGTATGTATATATAATTAATATGCATTGTTGCAATAATTTATTTCAAAGTATTGCATTAATATCTGTGTTTTTGATCATATTAAAGACATTGTAATCTGTATTTTTATAACTATTTGTGTAATTACTAGAGTAGATGAAGTTCATTATTTTTGGTGCGGTGTAACAAAAACTTTTTTAAAATGATGTTTTGTTACTTTTAAGCACTTGATAAATATTTGTATACTTTTATATATATTCGATGTTCTATTTTCATTTTTTACTAACCATTCTTCGTTTTTGATGATAAATTTATAAATTCTGTACATGTAATTCTGCCTGTGTCAATATGTGGCACTGTACTCTTTTATTATTTATAGGAACATTTATTAGTTCCTTTAATTTATTATACAGATTGTCTAAGTTACGTATGTTTTCCTAATACAGTCCTCCCCAGACACACATTCCATAATTTATATTTGAATAAACCCATGCATAGAAGAAAAACTTTAAAATAGGCAAAAAAAGGCATTTATGGCATTTTGCCTGAACTTCCGGGTTCTGGTAATCAAACACGATCTATTGAGAGGGAATTGCATTTCAATTAATTTGACAAAATTTATAAATGATTAATATTAATTAGTGTGGTCCACCTGCTTATACTTCATCGTGGCTCGAATCATATTGAACAGGCATATAATTATGACATACCTTATAGTGTTTCATCATCTTTATCAAATGTCTGTTGCAATTCGATAACTTTGATCATTTTTATAATCTTTTATTGCTGTTTTTGTTTAATTAATCTACATAATAGAAGAAAAGGAATCAAATACTGGGATTCCCAAAAATGAAGAAAAACATTCTGAAACACGCGTTAGAACTGTATTTGAAAATGTAGATTAATTTTAAATTACTACTACAGTATATTCCACTTATAACGTTCCCACTTAGAAAGTTTCCAAGCTTAGTACGACTTATTTTCGTAATCCTAACTTTAGCTAACACTTATCGAAATTTCCCGTTTAAAGCGTTTTCCCTCCTACAACGTTTTTTATGACGAGTTTTTGGAAAACGCTATAAATATGACTCACTGTATATGAAATCTTCAATGTTATTACTTGTTTAAAACCAAGATTTTCTTGCCACAAATAAAATCCATGGTTGCAATCTCAATATTTGAATATTCAAATTCGAAATTCAAAAAGACGCCCTGGTATAGGTTGTCGAATATTAACAACACTAGCTGCAATCAGCCTAAAAACCTCAGATATAATTTATTTAATAGTAGGTACATTGTCTTGTCAGAGAACGAATTATCGGGGCTGCAAGCAACGTAGGTTATATAATAAATTTTCGGACCTTTGCACCCTTAAATGTTTTTACGCATGAACTGTTCATGAAACAAAATGTCTCTAATATCGGTACTGTACCGAATGAGTAATTAGATTGAGAGAAAAAAATCAGGGAGAGGTCTTACTTTTTTTTTCCGAAGTTCAGTAGTAAAAATTGTCAAAATTGAAAATTTCACAATTTAGACATTGTATATCTATCTTCCGGAATATATGTGAGTGAATGATTTAGATGGTGGTGTTTGAAAATTTTGAAGAAGTTCTCAAGCCTCCCTAGGGAAACATGACAGTTCAGAGGAACTGTCATGTCAAGGAACCCCCCCCCCCACTAAATTTCCGTATTTATGCAGTTAAATCGGCAATTTTAATAGTGATTTCTATGAGGATCACCCTTTTCCTGACCCTCAAAGCGATGATGGTGATGATTATGACGTCTATTCAAAAAGCCTCATTACTGAGAGTATTGAAAATGTGGCAAACCATTATAAAGGCATAAACTATTATACATAACTGGCAGCATTAAAGAAGTGACAAACCATTGTAAAGACATAAACACGTCTGAAACTCATCGCTAGGGAACCACGGTAACCAAAGTAAACGTTCGGAAAGTGATTGTTGAGGCCCAAAAAACCATTGTTGCCCGACAGTTTTTTGCCCGTTTGGGGCATTTGCCCTGCTCTGACGAAATTTTAAAGTAGCCTATCGTTCAAGTCGGGTCCCACTTGGTATATATGAAAAATTTGGCGACGATTGATCTAAAATTGTAGATTTGTATAGAGAACATACACACACACACAAACACAGAAAATCAATTTTATATATATAGACTAGCTGATACCCGGCGACGTTGCCCGCCCCGTAAAAAATTTATATATGTATAGCTTATTAATTACTTCTTAATCAAAAAAATTTCTGCATCAAGTAAGAAAAAATTACTTTTATATTTAAATATTTTAATTAAAATCTTCAGGCAATCGCTTGTGGATACACAATATTTTTTCTTTTTCCATCTCGTGTATAGATGTACAAATTTTTGCTATTACCAACACGCGAACAGATGACGAAAAGGTGTGAAAAACAGGGCTCAAGTAAGTTGATACCTGCCACTGCTAACAACTGGCCTTGCACTTTGTTGATTGTCATGGCAAAAGCTAAACGAATCGGGAACTGTAATCGCTTGAAAGTGAATGACATTTCTTCGGTGATGATTGGCATACGTGGAATGAAGACTTCTTTTTCTTTGTAACATCCAGTTAGAATCGTCGCTTCAATGATGCAATTGTGCAATTTCTTCACGCAGAGTCTGTTGCCATAGCAGAGTATCGGTGTCTCCAAATTTCTTAAAAGCATTACAAGTGCTCCGACTTTGAGGGTCAAGTTGTGTGGTGGCACACCCGGAATATCCAAAGAGTTCAGAAATTCTGCAGGATACAGAACTGTCTGCGCTGTGTCTGTGACAGTGTCAACCGATTTGTAAGATGTGGAGTCTCCCGGAATAATTTTTAGGATTTTTCCGTTGATCTTGTTCACACGGTCATTTTTCGGTGCCAGAATCGCACTCTCACAAAGCCACTCACGGTTTCGGTGATTTTGTTGAATGTTTGGGAAGACTTTGTCTGCAAGTTCTTGAACTGAGTTTATATATATAATAACTGGCAAAATCCATTTGGGAACGTTATCAGTCCAGTGCTTGGGTCTACGGGAATTCTTCCATTGCCAAGTTTGATCAACTGATGTGAAAATGATAGCAGTGCTGAGTCATTTTGCAGTTGGACTCGCATGTTGGTGGATAATGATAATTTTTTAGCTTCGTGCCAGAGTGTTGATGTGCTAACAAACTCGAGGCGACCACCGATAGACAGCACCTTCACTTCCAACCCATCTCACTAATGGCAGTAAATTGCAATGTAGCGATATGGCCAGAGTTGGTGTTTGGTGAAGTAGAGTGCTGATGATTTGAGGCAAGCATTGAGTTCATCAGCTAGCGTTGAACATTTTTATTCCCTGTTTTATCGTCGTAGTTGTTGTTCTCTGTTGTTAGTGACGTCATATGTCCAGCTTCTGCAGCAAATATTATTCAAACTCCTTTTAAGCACTTTTTAAATTGAAACTATACCTCAACGATGGGTGGTTGATGAGATAAAGGCCACATCAACCACCCATTAGCACTTACAGAACACCCTGTATACATGCAAGCAAAAATATCTGGCGCTTCCCGGGTTTTTTTTAATTACTGGGAGGATTGGAAAAGTGACAAACCATTATAAAGGAATAAACTGTTATGATGGCAGTGTTAAAGATGTGACAAACTATTGTAAAGGCATATACATGTCTGAAATGCATTGTTGGGAACCATGGTAACCAAAGTGAACGTTCCGAAAGTAATTGCTGAGGCCCCAAAACTATTGTTGCCCGACAGTTTTTCGCCCATTTCGGGCATTTGCCCAGCTCTGACGAAGTTTTAAAGTAGCCTACGGTTCAATCCCGGACCTGTTTGGTATATGTACAAAATCTGGCGACGATCGATCTAAAACTGTAGATTTGTATAAAGAGCATACATACATACATACATACATACATACATACATACTTTCACATTTATATATAAGATAGATATAGTGAAATGCATCTAATGAAGAAAAGAGCTGTTGCTGATGAAGAAAATTATATAATAAAAATCATATAGACTTGCTTGAAGGACCATACACCACCCTTGGGGCTACCTACATAGTGCATGTAATATGTGTGTTCTGTGTCGTTGTCTTTGTGTAACTTATATTTGTATTTGTATATTGTATATTTCTATCTTGTAATTTGTTGTTTGTTTGTTTAAATAAAAAAATAAATAAAAAAGCCTTTTTTGTGTTTCTGCCATAAATGTCTGTTTTGACATAGTTCTAAGTTTATTGGTGCATTTCAGAGGTCGTAATATGCAAAACTTGGATATTTTGAGCATTAAGAACCAAAAGAAACGCTTTTTTTATATAATTTTCCAACTCTCAGTATTAATTTTCATCAGAAAGTTCTCCCCCCCCCCCTCCTTTCCAGCTCCATTTAAACGCGAATTAAGTGATCTTAAAGATAGGGAACTTGGTGTTGGTATGAGTTGACTTTACTTTGACCGGACGGTGTTAGCAGGGCCTTGCCCCAAATCCTGCAGCAGGGCCCCCAGGCTGGAACCTTTGGTGGGCCTCCTTATCAGATGCTTCACGCTCCCCAAAGTAGTGAATTTATTGCATGAAATAACAAGAAAAGGGTAAGAATCGGCCCGACTGGAGCCCTGTCAGACCCACCCTTGTGGGGGGCAACAGGTGTTAGACGCGATGTTTTCGATGAACTCAGCCCACGCTAGAAAAGCAGAGGAAAATTATAATTTTTTACTTCTCCACATGCTTCATATTATATTTCTCGCTCAGGCATTGGAACTGCATTGTATATATATGTATATATATATATCTGGCGATGCCTACCAAGACGGCATCAGTTGACGTCATGACTCACCCAAGGCAGAGTAGGAGAAAACAGAGCTCTGGGGGGGGGGAAGCATGCTGTTTTGATCGGGGCAGCTTAAGCAAGGGTGCAAGGGGTGCAGTGCCCCCCTCGGAAGGCCGGTTGTAAGGGGCAGCAGCCTGGACCTGTTTAGACACAAGTTTTAAAATTTTTATGATAAAAATTACAAAATGCCACGCACTTTCACTCTTTTTTTTTTAGTCATACCGTGACAACGAAGATGTTGAGGAAAACAGACAGGGCCTTGGCAATATCTCCGTCATTAAGCATAAGCTATGTAGGAGGTATTGGCCTAGGGCCGTAACACCAGAAACAAGGATGGATTCTCTTACACAGGGCAAGAGCGCATTTTGGTGCCCCCACCCAATAATTTTTCGGGAGCCGTCAAATAAAGGCAACGAAATAAATCACATTCTTACCTTATACAGGGCCTGGAGTCTCGTTTTTCTGAGGCACCCTTCTCTTGAGGCACGGCCCGAGGTGGGGGAGTCATGCGTTAAGACGGCACTGCCTAAGGTTCACACCAGGCGTCCTCCTTTTCAGTTTTGAATCTGGTAACCCTATCTGAAGACCACACATAATCCGTATTTTCACTTATTTGTTCGATCATCCACATTGTCCGAATTTTTTTGTGGAAAGAAATGATTTTTCTGTCTACATAAAAGCGATTATTGCAAATGTACGAATTTTTCGAGATTATATGGCAGCACCAACAGTATATAAATCAAGCCTCCATCGAGCTTATATTACTGGAGAGAGTATGACGTCCGCGGTCTTCGCCTCGGCAGTGCTGATAACGGTGTCCCCCAACATCTTTCGCCGGAAGCACGTGACTCAGTGAAAACAAACACGATCCCCCCCCCGTTATTTTCCTATGGCATAAATAGGAGTTAAAAACAATAAATGAAAAAATAATTTCAGCATCGATGAGATAATTCCAAAATTAATGAAAGAGATAATTTCATCATCGATGAGATAATTCCAAAATTAATGAAAGAGATAATTTCATCATCGATGAGATAATTCCAAAATTTATGAAAGAGATAATTTCATCGTCGATGAGATAATTCCAAAATTAATGAAAGAGATAATTTCATCGTCGATGAGATAATTCCAGAATTACTGAAAGAGATAATTTCATCATTAATGAAAGAGATAATTTCATCATTAATGAAAGAGATAATTTCATCATTAATGAAAGAGATAATTTCATCATTAATGAAAGAGATAATTTCATCATTAATGAAAGAGATAATTTCATCATTAATGAAAGAGATAATTTCATCATTAATGAAAGAGATAATTTCATCATCGATGAGATAATTCCAAAATTAATGAAAGAGATAATTTCATCATTAGTGAAAGAAAATATTCTAGAATTAATGTAAGAAAATATTCTAGAATTAATGTAAGAAAATATTCTAGAATTAATGTAAGAAAATATTCTAGAATTAATGTAAGAAAATATTCTAGAATTAATGTAAGAAAATATTCTAGAATTAATGTAAGAAAATATTCTAGAATTAATGTAAGAAAATATTCTAGAATTAATGTAAGAAATAATTTCAGCATTGATAAAAGTGATAATTCCGAAATTAATGAAAGAGATAATTCCGAAATTAATGAAAGAGATAATTCCGAAATTAATGAAAGAGATAATTCCGAAATTAATGAAAGAGATAATTCCGAAATTAATGAAAGAGATAATTCCGAAATTAATGAAAGAGATAATTCCGAAATTAATGAAAGAGATAATTCCGAAATTAATGAAAGAGATAATTCCGAAATTAATGAAAGAGATAATTCCGAAATTAATGAAAGAGATAATTCCGAAATTAATGAAAGAGATAATTTCAGCATTAATGAAAAAGATAATAATAAAATTAATGAAAGATAATTCCAGAATGAAGGAAAGATAATTTCAGAATCAATGAAATATAATTTCAGAATCAATGAAATATAATTTCAGAATCAATGAAAGAAATAGTTCCAACATTAATGAAAGAAATAATTTCGGCATTAATGAAAGAAACAAATCCAGAATTGATGAAAGCAATTATTCCAGAAGTAATGAAAGAAATAATAATTAATAAAAGAAATAATAATTAATAAAAGAAATAATAATTAATAAAAGAAATAATAATTAATAAAAGAAATAATAATTAATAAAAGAAATAATTCCAGAAGTAATGAAAGAAATAATAATTAATAAAGGAAATAATTCCAGAAGTAATGAAAGAAATAATAATTAATAAAGGAAATAATTCCAGAATTAATGAAAGAAAATTCAAAAAATAATGAAGGAAAACTCCAGAATTAATGGAGGAAAATTCCAGAATTAATGAAGGGAAAATTCAAAAAATGATGAAAGAAATTATTCCAGTATTCATGAAATAAATAATTTATCTTTTTTCACCTTTAAATTTCACCTCTATCTTTTTTTAAATCTTTTTTAAACCCAATATTTAGAGATTGAACTGTACATTTCTAAAGGCAAATGCGGGAGTTTTCACAGAGTCACGTGATTCCCTTGCATTTGATGTCGCTGCCATCGCGGCGGCTGGATGCTCCCTCCAGTAATATAAGCTCGATGCAAGCCTCAGAATCTCTGTCGTCTGCTGCAGGGTACTTGTTTTAGACGTCTCCTTGTGTCCTGAAAAAATTACTGAACTGGAAGTTCAAACTGTCAGTTCTGTTTGTGAACTTAGCTTGTAGGGAACCGAACAAAACCAACTTCTTATCTGTCGTCTGCTCATTAAGAGATTCTTCGTTTTGGACGACTCCTTATTCTCAAATAAAATAACGGAACTTTTAGTTTGAATTTCCAGTTCAGTTTATGAGTTTTTTCTATAAGGAACTGAGCGGAATAAAGAATATAGTTTTTTTCTTTAAACTTCTTCATCACCACATGAGTCACTTTTAAATTTGAAATTAGATGGCAGCACATTACTATAAAGTGAAAAGTGGAAATTCACTTCTTACGATCTTACCTGTCGTCACTGAGCTATAAGTAATGAGAGGGAAATGAGCGAAATGAGAAGGGGCGCCGAAACGCTTTAAATATACACTACTAGAAAAATATGTTTAAGATGCTTATTTAAAAAAATAACTATAAATATGTATGAAAAATGAAATGACCGAGATGTGAATGTGATAATTCGGAGGTTTGTGTATATATAATATTACGGTTATTTTTCGAAAAGAAATGTGAATAAGAAAAAAAATGTATGGGCAGTGCATATACGTACAGTACATAGCGATTTGGGTCAGATAAAAATACACGCTCTCTCTCGAGCTCTTTTCGTTTACCCCTGCAGGAGATATTGGGGGAGATGCAATTTCTTTCTCTTTTCTTGTGCAGTAAAAAATAAAAATAATGGAGGAATCGCCCTTGGTCACTCAATGTTTCTACTCACGAGAGCAAAAATGTTTTCCTGTGAGGAGTATTACAGGAATTGAAGGTGTCTTCTGATGTGAGAAAGATTTTTATCCAGAGGCCTTTCATGCCTCTTTTTTCCCGACTTATATTACTTTTATTAAAAACGCAGAATCGAATCGCCAATACAGTATAGTATTTCGAAAAAAAATAATAAATAAATATTTAAAAAAAAGACCAATGAATGAATTAAAACCGATGATCTGCTGACCATTTAAATAGAGATCCTGCACGTGGGACTCGTTACTACCTGTCACACGAGAAAGAAAAATGTGCTCACACGAGAAAACCCATGCACTTTACCGCCACCGATCACTGGCCAGTCTACCGACTCGCCAAACTTTCCTATTAGTTGAACCAGGGGCAGCTCGGTGGACTGGGTGTGCTCTAGAAGGGTGTCTAATGCGAGGTGGAAGGGCAAAAAAAAATTAGGAAAAATTATTTGTGCCCGCTGTAAGAGGAGCGCCAAGTCTGAGGTAGACAGGGCGAAAAAAAGTTAGGAGAAGTGATTTCTGCCCTCTCTAGGAGGAGCGTTAAGCCCGAAGTAAAAGGGCGAAAAAATGGGAAAATGATTTCTGCCCGCTCCAGAAGGAGCGCCAAGGTAAAAGGGAAAAAATAAAATCGACATGATGTGTGTGTTATGACATAAAATATCGCTGTTCCTTTGAGCGCATCAAAATGAAGCGATTGAAACAAAAGTTTTTTTTTAATTGGGGAGGTCAGGGGTCCCAAAAATGGGTTCCGCTCGAGTAGAGATTTTGTCTCGAGCCGCCCCTGAGTACAACGTATGTGTGTGTGTCGAAAATTATAACAAACAGTTTATACACAAGTGAACATCTTTTCGGAGTTTCATGGATCTTGTTCCAGATACCCGGTGAGTAATTGTTGGAAACGTACGTTGGAAATTGATTTTTTTAAACCGCTTTGCAAACCATATTCACAATCATGACCCTCATCCCGCTATTCTGTTTCTGAAACTAAGAAAAAGTTTGAGGTGCAAAATATGTATTGCTTTATTTCATTGGTATCGTTGTCCCTAAGATATGCTTCACAGCATTGTTTTGCACCTTGATAAGGTACTAGGTGTAAGAGCGATGATATGTCTCACCAAATAGATTTATTAATTAAATAGTGTGACAGTTTATTAAAACATGCAATTTTCCCACTATGTTATACATTATTTGGAAATACGAATCATAGTGAGAACTTAATCTAGATGCCTGTAAACTGTAAGGTAAGCTTATATATTACTTACGATTTGAGGCGCAGTGTTAAATATTTGGGAAACATATTGGATACAAAACATATTGGAAAACATTTGGATTCGCACCGCGAAACAAGAAAAAACGTTCTAGAACTAAAAGTTCTTAGGAAATGGAAAGATAACATCTGAAAGAGAGAAATGCGAGATTTTCCAGGAGCAGATTGAGTGGTCTTTTGTTGCCATTAAAAGATGCAGGAAGAACAGTTGGAAGTTACGATTAGCTAAGCAAATTCGAAATAATAGAACCATAGACCGAACTCCTTTTTCAGAACAGTTCGCTCTGTACAAGTCTCACAAACATCAATCGTCTCGGTAAGTTTGATAAATTTAGCAACATTTATCACTTTTACCGGTGATTATGCATAATCCTTTTAGACCATGTATGAACAAACGTGTGGGTTGCTTCTTTTCACTTTAGATATTATTTTTTTATCCTCAGGGATTTTCAGCTCAAACTTCAAGAATTGTGCGTTATCGCCGAAATTAAAGCCCAAGTCCCTGAGGTTAAAAAAAAATCTGCAGAGAGAAAAAAAACAACCCCTTCCCAGTGCCGTCTTAACGCGTGGGCGCGGCCCGGAAGCCTCAAGAGTAGAAGGGCCTCACGAAAATGAGATCTATAGTCCGTTTCAAGTTAACTTTGCAGTGAAGAGGAAGCTACGAGGGAACCTCATCACTCGTTGCTATGGCAACAAAAGCCTCTTAACCAATGTATCGATACGCGGCCTCGGTAAGGTATGGACGATTTGTAGGGTATCGCACCAAAATGTCGTTGTGGTTGCTATAGATTTTTAGATAATGGTAAAAAATATTTTTTCTAATTTAAAAATTTGAAACGAAGAAACATCGGTTCAAAACGATACTTTTTCATTATTTTTTCAAAATCATTAAAAAACTTGAAATACTCTGTATAAATGATCATCATAAAACTACGATTTATGGGAACTTTATTTTGCGGCGAAGGAATACACTCTCTACCTTTCTCTCCACTGCAAAGTTAACCTGAAACGAACTATAGTTAAAATTTTCTAGAATTTAATAGGTAGGGCCTCAGAAAAACCACTTGGCCCGGGGGGGGGGGGCATGATGCTCTTAAGACGGCTCTGCCCCTTCCCAGGGCCGTAGCGTACTTTTTCGGGAAGTCTTTTCTTGGAGTCTCCTTGAAATAGTTATGCTCAGAAAAAGGAGTTATAAACGCGCGCCCCTCCCATTCGGCTCGGGCACAGAGTAAGAATAATATCTTTAGTCTATGGGCTCGGGGCACCGCCCAAGTTGCCTCAGAATAGTTACAGGCCTGCCCAAGTTGCAGGGCCCTGTGCTTTAGCTGGTGTTTGCTTGCCCCTTCTGTTTCTTAGTACTGGGTCTGAAAGGGATAATTTCAAATGAAGTTCACATGAGAGTCTTATAAATATGAAAGAAATCATACGTAATTTCACTTTAATTTAATCACTTTTATTATCAGCTTTGATGCGTGCACTACATGAATTTTACCATAAAATTCAATTAAAATAAGTATGAAAAATATAGATCCTTTGTGATGAGTATCCTGCATAAATGTGTGACGTTTTGCTTTTTTAATGTTTTTAAATCTCATAATTAAATCAAACAAGTTGGGATTTTATGCTTGTTTACTAGTTAAATAGCAGTAATCCCATTCTAGAAGAAGTTTTTCCGACTTCTTCGTCCCTTAATATCCAACCAAGAGGTGGGGGGAGCGATGGGGACGATCACCACACCTAGAGTCTGATATGGTAGAATGAATCTGTTCCGTATTTTACGGGACAGTAATGACTAGCGAAAATTGCTTCCTCTGACACATCAGTCTGGATTCGCGCCTGGGGGGGGGGCGCTGACTACTGTTTTTGCACCGGGCGTTAAGGTTAAAAGTGGGGGGGGGGCAAAAAGGTGGGTTTGAAAGAAAAGACCCCCCCCTCCCCCCGCTACGGCCTTGCATGTGTGCTCAATGACAATGGATACAACCAAAGCCTCCTAGAGAGACTGCTTCCCCTGCTTCATGTTTTATACACTGTCCCGTTTTGCTGCATTTGTGTTTTCAGTAGTTGTTTGGCCTATTATTTCCCCTCGCATCACGTTATACATCATCCCGCTTTACTGCATTAGTGTTTTCGGTATATGTTTGTGGCCTATTATTTCCCTCGTATCATGTTATACACCGTCCCTCTTTGCTGCATTCATGCTTTAGTATATGTTGTGCCTTTTATTTTTCCCCTGTATCATGTTTCATTCACTGTCCCGTTTTGCTGCATTTGTGTTTTAGTATATGTTGTGCCTATTATTTTACCCCGCATAATGTTTTATACACCGTCTGGCTTAAAAATTGTTTCAATGGTGTCGTATTTCCTTTTGCATATATTATTGTCTTTTACAGTTTTATTGAAAAGTTGAGTACATAATAGTCTTATAAAGAATAAAATTTTAAAAAAATCACTTGGAAAGTTTATATTTTTTCCTACAGCTGTGGGAATTTCCCTTTGAATAAGCTGAAGAATTTGAAATGTGATTGGGTTTAATAAAAATTGTTTGAATTGTGTTTTTCCTTTTCATATAACTTACAATTTTATTGAAAAGTCAAGTATATTTTCTTCCTATAAATAAGTTCAAAAAAACCTCTTGGAAAGGTTAACATTAATCTTTTCCCCTGATTTTGTGAGAAATATTCAACAAAACTTCTAAGTGCAAAAGATTAAAAATATGTGTTTTATTTCTGGATTAAATATTATATATTACTCATTAATATTGCACCAGCTGTTAAGAACTTATTTCACACGTCTGATTTTATTTAAAAATTCATATAAACTACTAGTTGTAGATGCGAGTATACGCGGTAGGACCCGGACTGTGACATCACGAAAACATGTTTCAGGCTTGTAGTATCTAGGAGGCTTTGATACAACGCCATCGTTTAAATGCACAGTACTTCCTAATACGCGATGGACCGTAATGCGCAATAAATCGAGATGTGAATAAAATAATTCCCGTGCTTGCGTCATTCGCGCTCATCGTTTTCCGAACGGAGGATACGACGACCAAACTGCATGTTAGGATGCAAAAAGTTTCGATATTCATTAATCAACGGAAGCACATTTCTCCCCTTCCGACAATTTTTCCATAGGATAACGTAAAATGAAACATTAATCCAGTGACCGATTAGCCTCTCCAAGATCATGGCATAGGCGGGCCTCAGCTTCAAAGGCGGAGCAGACTGATCTAATGCATATAAATAGGAACCGACATGTCCCATCATCCAGACTTTCAAATCTATCTCCGCCTATGTACCACGACTGTTCCTGAACAAACAAGAGCTCCGAAATTGAGCCGACAAACGGCCAACCGATGATCATTTATACGCGTTTTCCGTTCAAATATCGGGTTGGAGGTTCGTTCTCTTTGGGAAGAGGCATTTCTGAATGGAAACCCACAAATAAATTTCCCAACTACAACAGTAATTTTTCCAAACAGAACCACTAAAAAAGGCAGAAACAAAAATTCTGGGAATTTCGAGGGATATTGGCGAATGCGTGTGGGGTAAAAACTCTAATGAAGACAAACGTTTCAAAGTGGAGATAAAAATTTCCCAAGGGAAAAACTACGGAAACCTGGAGGTAGACCGGCCCACATTTGCATCTCGAAGTTGGAAACCACATGAAACCAACTTCAGCTGATCACTGACTCAAACCAGTTCACCATAATCACTCATGCACTTTCATTCAAACATAGCTCCAGTCTATCACCTCGCCATGGGCAATTTACAGCTGACTGGGTTGTACCTAACAGTTTGAGCATGTGTACGATGTTACGAGTTCTTAGTGCTGCCATATTTCAAATTTTGAGTGAAGTGTTACGATTGAATATTTGTAATGTTCTAGGGCTGTTGCTCACTGTGACGAGACTTTAATATATAGAGATGGGCTCGCAACTACTACTTAACCATACACATTCCTCTTACGTGTGTATGTATACGCATGGCCCTAATGCATTTATGTTGTAAGCATTGCGCTTAGGGCTAAAACTAAGGGCGAGCAGGCAGATTTCATACTTGTTTTCCCCGATCACAAGAGGGTTCCAGAATTTGTTCTTGCCCATACTATCCAAGCATCAAGTTGTAGTCCTGATTGTGCTTATTCAGTGCTATGGCTGAATTTTGGAAACACCTGAATTTTCAGGTCTTCCTGCACTACGGGAAAATAACAAAAAAAAGCCTCTTTTTTGAAAAATTTTATTTACACATTGAAAATGATGCAATTTAATATCTTGATGAAAATTGTCCTTCAAAAAAAATTAAAAAACAGTTCAATGGAATTTAATTTACAGCCTTCAACTCAACTGTAAAATATAAAGTGCTATTCTGAGGTATGCCAGGCATCTTCTTGTTTCCATACCTATAAATAGAATAAAAATAGAATGTACAATGTCTGGAAATTAATTTATGAAGAAAAATCTATGTATAAGTATGGACTCTGAGGTGATACTCCAAGAAAACCATAAGGAAAAAAAATTAACCAAATGAACCATAAGAAAAGGAATTTTCTAGCAACCCTCCCCCATGCACCAGATTCAGGTAGGATTCAGAAAAAGGGGGGGGGGGTGTACAGAAAACTGTACATTCATTAATTATCAAGGGATCAGATACTTCTCACAAATTTTATCTAGGATGCTCAAGTGACATGTGACCTCCTAACCAGATTATATATATATATATATATATATATATATATATATGGCCTGCTGCTCTGTCTCAATGAAAATATATTAACAGGTGGTTGAAGACCTGGGCCATGCTGGAAAATGTGCATGTACTAATGTGAACCTAACAAGTTTGCTTCAGTGAAATGCTTGTTACGATGTTGCCATCTGTTTTTTCAACTATGAGTGAGGTGTAATGATTGAGTAATTGTACTTTGACCTTTGAAGACCGGACACTCTTATCAAACTTAACTTATAGCAGAAAAATATTTACTAGAATGATGCTTAAAACCTACTTGCTAGCAAATACAGGGTGTTCAGGCTAAGAGTACCTAAAAGGAAATCTAAAGTTGAAGGAAAATCTTTTTTATGTACATAGATATAATATAACTATCAAACTAACCCCATTTTCGGAGGAATCTTCAGTTTTCTTTTTCCACCAGTACGCATCCCTATGAAAATAAGAAATAATTAGTGGCTTCGAGACAATGCTGCAAGATACAAGAAAAAGAACAAAAATCAAGTTTTCAAAGTGATAAAAGATTTATAAGCAGCTGTATGCTACGTCTCATGACATTTTTCATTTGCCCTAAATACACACAGAGCCTGAAGCTGTTAAACTAGTCTGTTTCTTAATTTCAATACATCAGCAATTTGGTTTTTTTTTCGGCTCGTCCCCAAACTTATTTCTAGATATGATGCAGAATTTCAATATCTTCTCAAAGGAGGGGATTTACCTCTATGGTATCCCAGTTGAGAATAGCTAGATTAGAGCAATTAATGATTAACAATAAGTCTTCTAAGAAATAATCGAATTAATGAACAAATTGTTTTAAATTCTACTTAATTTGAGTAAAAAAATAAATGCAATACATTACCAATGAGCCCCTCATCCCAACCAGAGATGACTTCATTCTTTCCTAAACGAAGTGTGAATGGTTTGTTCTTTCCTTCTTTGACTGAATCAAACACCTGTCCATTTTCAAGTTTGCCGATATAATAGACATGAAGCTAGGGGAAAAATAAGATATTGTGAAATGTCTATTATGAAGAAAGTAGTAAATATGCCAGATGTTTCAGTACAAGAACTTGTTTAACTCAAATCCCTGATGTAGGAAAATATTTGAAAAATCTTTTGCAATTGTAAATTACCTCCAAGATAAACTATTTAGGAATTATGTGGGTTCATAAGGGTGGACACCTGAACATTATTATTAAAAAACCTCAACCCTAAAATTATATAAACATGTTTTACTTACAAATTTTCCATTTTTTGCCATTGGTCCATTTCCTATTCTGACATCTTCATACTGAACACCAGAAGACAAAGTATGGGAATACTTTTCTGATTTTTCTGGAACCTAAGTTCAAAAATGAAAAAAGTAAAATAGCTTCTGAACATAAATTGTGATACAGTCAAACCTCACTGTAGCGCGAACTTTTACAACAAACATTATTGGTTCATTACCATCTTCTATACATGCAATATTTTACACAGCTGTAACAAATATCAAAGGTATGAAAATTGGACATGATTATTGGTCATTATCTCCTTCCCCCATTCCCCTTTTCCTCATCATCCTCTGAACAAAGTCCATTCGAAGCATAGATCAAAATAAATTTCAAAAACAAACATAGGACAATGTTTGAATTTTGAACAAAGTCGCCAGGTGTCGAAATCAGTGGTTCTGAGGTAGATATAACAATGCTAATACCATATTTTTTATGATTTTATACTGTACTATCCATTTTTATATTAGATTGTAGAGCTACCCTTAACAAACAGGTGCTGCCGCACTGGGCCTGCACTCACGGTAAATTATTAGGCAGTTTTATCAATTCTTAAATTATTTCTTGCATCAATTTTAAATTTTTATCAATTCTAATTTTTTATACCAATAATCCTGGATTTGCATCAATTGCGAAATTAACTTCATCAATTCTGGAATCATAGGTCATCATCCCCTGAGCAGGATTTTCTCAAGGGGAAGTGGTTACACTTTTTCCTACAAAATAAAACCATGACGTCTTTGCATACACTAATGTCGGTAATTTATTTTTTTTTAAAGTCAGAGTTTCATCAATTATGGATTTTCCTTGTTAAATCCAAATTTTTACCAATTCTGAAATAGTTTCTTACATTGGTTCTGAATTTTTATCAAAAATCTCGTCAATTTCTGAAAATCTCAATTTTTGTCAATTTTAGGGATTTTTCCTCAATTTTGGATTTTCACTAATTCTGGGTTTTTTTTCCCTTACATTAATTCGGGCTTTTCATTTGCGAGTAGATATTTTTTTAGCATTCCGGTATATTCTGTGGCAACGCATGAATCTTTGGATGGCTGATTCCTCTTGCACAAAATACATAAAATCAAGGCTAAGGAGCCCAAGATTATTTTCGCACCGCCCCCCCCTTCCCGTCTGATAACAGTGACCCTGTTAGATTGGGTAGATCAAACCAAATGTTTGTTCCAATGAATTTCGTTTGAGTGCATTTCAAAACGAAGGCAAAATTTTTACAAAAAGTAATGTTTCTTCACACTCACAGCTTTCACTAAAGGTTTCTTTCCTTTATCATTGGATTTAAGACTTGGACTGGAAAACGATTTTGATGAGCTCTGGTTGCCATTCTTCAGAATGCTCATCATTTTCTTGGGCATTGGGGTGTGGCCTATGGATGATTCCATATCTTCTGATAAAACCAAGAAAAGAGGGGGGAGAAAAAAAATTATTCAAATTTAGATATAGCATTAGATTAGCATTCAATAAAATCATGCTCTTAAAGATATTGGAGAATTTTTCTCCCGTAGCTAAAGATCTTGTTTTGTCATAGTGTGATTTGTGCAAGAAGGCAGAGACAAAATTTTTCTTGTTTTATCGTTTTCTTTAGTATAAGAATTCGTGACTGTACAGTAATACCCCCAACTTAAATTACCCTAAATTTATATGCTCTTCCTAATTTTTTTCTTCAATTAAATGCAATTTGAGAAAAACGTGAAAGTTTCAATGTCACGTTCTGCAAAGAAAATGTTCCCGTGTGAGATTTATGTGGAAGAAACGAATAGATGAAAATAGGGTTAAAATATGACCTATATTTTCCGGGACATTCCTGTTTTCCCAGTATTTTCAATGAAGCTTACTTGACTTTGTA
This sequence comes from Pholcus phalangioides, assembly GCF_987345545.1. Classification (NCBI taxonomy): domain Eukaryota; kingdom Metazoa; phylum Arthropoda; class Arachnida; order Araneae; family Pholcidae; genus Pholcus; species Pholcus phalangioides. The sequence continues at coordinate 29,625,801 of NW_028301603.1, read as the reverse complement.
ATTTATATGCAGTGTATCTGGCCGCAGTGTATCTCAGCGACCTTGTAGGGCATTTTACCAGTTGTGGCGTTGTATTTGTATTATAACTTTTTTCGAAAAGCCGTCATGAAAAATGTAAGTGGGAAAATGCTTTAAATGGTAAATCTTAATGAAAATTAGAGTGGAGACTACAAAAATAAATCGTGCTAAGCGGGATCGACTGTACATATTATTGATTTTCTATGTGTGTATGTTCTCAATACAAATAAAAAATTTTACACCATTCTTCACCAAAAAAAAAACTTTTCACATATATATACCAAAAAGGACCCAACTCAAATGATAGGTTACTTTTGAAAGTTTTCAGAGCTGGACGGATGCCCAAAGTGGGGAAAAAACTGTAGGAAAACAATGATTCTTCTGCCTCAACAATGACTTTTGGAATGTTTACTTTGGTTACTGTGGTTCCCAAACAATGTGTTTCAGACATAGTTGTGCCCCTTACAATGGTTTGTCAATTCTTTAATGCTGCCAAGTATATGGAGAAAACTTGGTCAGCACCGGGTGTCATAGAAAGTGTTAATTAAAATTGTACATGCAGATAATTTTTGTTGCTGATAAACTTAAATATTACAATAATGATCAGGATCTATAAATACCACATACTTATGTCCTCAACTTTGTTTTCAAAAAATACATTTTAATTAACTGTACATTTGCAGCAGCACTTTATTTCCTTCTTAAAGGCAATTTTTTTGGCAAATTCAGCCATTATCAGTAATTTTTCCACATTTGGCAAATATTTTTGGCAATAAATAATGTTAAATACAAGAGATTGGGGTCACTAGATTTTAACTTTATTTGTCTTATTGGTTTACTAGTAGAAAAATTCATCTTGAATTACGTATTACGTTGTTAGTCTCAGAATAAATTACTGATTTTAATCATGGTATGATTACACTAGTTGCATCAATAAATGAAAAAAAAACCATTTGTGATAAACAACCCACTGGAAAAATGAACGATTTTTCTTACCATCATCATCCTCCTCATCATCATCATCATCATCTTCATCACTGTCAGATGATTCATTCTCAACAGAGTTCTCACCCATGGCTTTTTTCATTGGTTTCAAGCTGGATTTCTTTCCTTCGTGTTTAAGTCGCTTCGTATCTATTGCGACCAAGTTCCTCTTCCGTTTCTTACTCGTGCTGGCTGCAAAATCAGCATACTGTTGTCACCAAAGCTGAATATATCTTGCAGAAAACCATTTTCCACACAAGAGAGAAACCAAGTTATATTTCAACATTTTTAAAAAAAAATTAAATTTTGTTTCATTCAAAGTTACCTCCAGCGCTCTCTTCATCTTTCAATAACGAATCAGAATCATAATTTTCCATATCATCATCTTGGTCTTCATCATTGTCGTCATCTTCATCATTGTCATCATTATCATCATCGCTATTCAAACATACAACGTTATTCTTTACACGCTGCTTAAAACCTTTGCCTTTTTGCTGTAAATCTATAACAAACATGCAATAAATAAATACATCAGATTTATCTCAGAATTTTATATTATTCTGCTTTTTAAAATTAGTCAATTCAAAGGAGACATTTGAATTTGATTTCCCACAATCTATGAGAAAGCTATTCTCAGAAGCCTGAACGAGACTTAAAACTTGTCACCTTACCTGCAGCTGGATCATAATCGCTATCATCATCATCACTATCATCGATTTGGGTCAGCACTAAAAAAATGTCAAAAATTAAATGCTATAAACTTTTATTTTTCAATCATATGTTAGCTATAACAGCTAGCTTTTCTAAACCAAAACAAGCTAAACATAAAGGTCAGCAACAAGCAAAAGAAATGAATGGCTGCTATCCTAGTTTTAGACTGAAAGATATAGCACATGGTAAAAGTGGTGTTAAAAGGACTGTTGGTCAACTTGAACTACTGCACTCTTAGAAGGCGTATTAAAGTTATAGGAGTTAGGAGTGACCCAATGAATAGGGTATGGGTGCACAAAAATTGTAGCCTATGGGCCAATCTGAACCACTGTTCAAATTCAGGGTTTCCAGCAAAATCTGATCATTTCCCTGATGGAAACTCCAAAAGAAATGTAATTTAAAATCAACCTTTTTTCTGAATTTTAAATTTGTTTTTGTGAGTTTTTCCCTTCACAGAACTTTTCAGATTCACATATTTCCATATTTCTCCTGGCAGATATGCTACGATAAATCTGAAACATTTTGTAGTGCTCTCAGTCTACAATTTAATTGCAACACGAAGAAAATTTTTGGCGCCAATACCAATTTTTTAGTCCCCATGGTGACCTGGGATTTGTCCAACTCTGGTGTATAATACTAACCAAACAAGACAAACAGCTTCTGAATGGGGAAAAAATACCACCCACAACTTACACACATCAACTCCTACATTTTTTTTATCATCTTCACTATCATCGTCATCTTCAGAGTCGTCGTCGTCATCATCCTCCAAATCACTTTCCTCGTTTACAACAACCATTCCGGATGTACTCGGTTGATTGTATACATCATCTATTTTCTCATTTGCAGAATCTTGTTCAAGGTAACCAGACAAGTGAATTGTACCTTAAAAATAAATTCAAACAATACATAACAAGGGAAAATTCAGAAAATGTACTTTTTGAACCTTTTCAAATAAAGAAAACAAATATGTCACAAAATATGAATTATTTACTGCTAATTTTTTTTAGGAAACTTCTATTGTTATGTTGAAACAAAAATTAGAACCTGTCGGCTGGGAATGTAAAATGTTACAAAACAAGTTGATAAAATGAAAATTTTTCTCACAAAATATATCAGACATATCTGTTCTGAATAAGAAATGCTTCAGAAAATTTTGGCAATGGAACAAAATTTTCATGACTTCACTGACCTTCACCACTAACAAAAAAATATGCTTCTTCTCCTTCACTGAATTTCAGGCTCGTGCTGACTTGCATAACACGATCATATTCCAGAGTACACAAAAGAAACTCTTTCCCACCATGCTCCAACATTAATGAGACTTGCTTGTTTTCTGGTAATGTATCTGAAATATAGAAAAAAAAAATTCCATTAAAGACATAATTTGTTAATAATAGATAAGTTTGCATAATAATACTCAAAAAAATCACCAACAAATAAGGCAAACACAAGGAAAATGTAGGACAAATACAAGGAAATGTATTTGCCTTATTCATTGGTGATTTTTTAAATATCTTGATTATATTAATCTAAAACACCAGACATTAAAAATTTCAAACATACCTCTGGGTTCAAGGGCAGCCATAGTGATGCAAAATGACTCTTTGGGTTTTTGGCAATACCTCTTTCCAGCTTCACAAGTCACAGCTGTAACGGAAAATAATCGCTCAATAAAATATATCATGGGATATTTTCCAGTTTAATTCAATGGTTAAGAACCTTGAAGCTGTAGAGATGGGATGAATATTCTGCCCTTTTGCCAAATATTCAGTTTGACCGCATAATGCTCAGGTGTTCGACCAAATATCTATTTTAATATTCGGCTGAATATTTACTGAATATTCGGCAAAAGGGCAGAATATTCGTCCCATCTCTATAGCTTCAAGGTTCTTAACCATTTGATGTCGATCGATCTAAAATTGTAGATTTGTATAGAGGGCATAGAGATACGCAGAGAATAAATTTTGTGTGTATAGATTTTAATGTTACTTACGGAATCAATTTTTTTTAACATTTTTTACCAATTTATACATCTAATTAAAATATTAACCATTATTTCTACTCTTAACTATTATATATATATATATAAAATGTACCACTTATTTTTCCACTCTTGATGTACTTTGCCCCTTTCAGTAGCTCAATACATTTCTTGTCTAGGTGCATCCTTTAGTCAGTGAACTTGTGTACTTCATGCTCACTTTCACTTTATTGCAGTAGGATTCTATTTTCAGTTTCATGTTTTCCTTATCTTTCTTTCCTTATCCTTACATATATACCAAACGGGATCCGATTTTAATGATCAGCTCCTTTAAAGGTTCGTCAAAGCAGGGCAAATGGGCAAAAAACAGTCGGGCAACAATTGTTCCCAGCCTTCAACAATCACTTTCAGAATATTTACTTTGGTAACTTTAACACGGTTCCCTAGCAATGTATTTCGGACATGCATACACCTTTACAATGGTTTGTCACTTCTTTAATGCTGTCAGTATTAGATATAATAGTTTATTCCTTTATAATGGCTCTTGCCACATTTGCAATCTCCCTAGTAATTGAAGACTTCCCGGGCATTATAACTAGTACAATATATGAGTGTTAAATTTTATTGTCAGTATCATGACAATGAATCTTTTAATTGCCATTTTCTTAATATTTATTTAAATAAAAAATTTCATATAATTAAAATTCAATCATCTAAAATTATCAATTTTATTTTTGATTAAAAACAATTTTATTCATAATTATGATAAATTTTAAGAAAAGTGCTGTGATATTCTGCTGATGAATGTTCAATATTCAGCTAAATCACTATTCGTCACATCCTTATAAAAGGGTACACACATACTAGGACGAAGAAGTACGAGAATTGCAACTTGAAATAAAAAATTACATGGAGGGGAAGAGATGTCCACTCATAATCAGGAGGAAGAAGATAGAGAAAATTACTGAAGTTCTGAAATGTAAAGGTGTAATGTTCCCCCTGCAACTTTTTTTTTTTAAGAGAAAAAACGAGAGAAAAGGGACCAATCAGCAGATAGAGGTAGAAAAACAAACTTGGTTGTTCAAGTCTGGCACCCCGTGTGAAGTTGCCTCTTTCTTCCGCTCCTCGAGTATGTGTGGGGTGTAAAAGAAAACTTTTTTCATCTCTATTCTACATTCACGTACCTAATGGTCGCCTCACTATGGTCATAGCATTAGACAAGGCAGTTGCAGGCCCCCATAACAGAATGTTTTGCTTCATTCTGCAAGCTCTAAGTTGAATCAAAATTTTCTGTGGCAAAAGTTCCCATAAAGGTTTTTCAACATGTTTTCTTTTCTTCAAATTTTTATCAAGACTGACCTTTAACGTATGTTGCAGTTTTCAATATATTCTGCTTTAGGGTTTTCAGGGAATGTATGGAGGACCCCCTTTTGGAAGGGACATGTATTTGCCAATACGTAAAAGCATGATTTACACATCGAAATTCAATTTTAATCCACACAATTTCATTAAAGAATGAAAATACTATAAATTTTGGTCATTTTTCAATAGCTATTTCTCAGATAAAAATATACCTGAAATTTTGACAAGGAGTAAGATTATTCTAAAAATTATGTTTTTGGATAACACTGGAAGGAATACATAAGGAGGTTTGTGAGAGGTAAACAGAATTTCTTTCAGAGAAATTATGGTCCAAACTTTTTTTGGAAGTACCTCATATGGTATTGTATGAGGTAGAAGCATATAAAGAATTTTCTTCTGACATTTTAGTTTTTCATACAGACTAGGCTTTCGTTAAGCAGTTATGAAATATGCAGCCAACACATATTTTCTCCTTTTTTTTACAACCATGTTCTCCACCAAGCCTGGTTTTACTTCCATATGCAAGGGGAGCACTAACTTGATAACCTCTTTTCCAATGACAATAGCCAGGAAAACTAAGACTGGAAGTTTGACTAATTTCAGCTTTTTAATGTACATCAGTTTTATTCACTGCTTTGTTTTTTAAACAATGAAAACCAAATAAAATAAAGAAAACCAAAATAAAAATTACTTGAATTAAATACCTTAGAAAACCGAAATAAAAATTACGTTGCTGAGGAAGGTTACTATTTCTGTACTCAACATATGACATTACTGTGCATGTTATAATATGGAAAGAAATAGTTTAATCGCTTCATGTAAAATTTTTTTATTTTTAACAAAATATATTTACTCTTTTCTTCATTTCCTACTTATAGGTAACCTGCATGTTTATATTAGCCCAAAGAACATCGATCTGTGGCAAGGGCGTCGGAAGTGTTTCGAATCTGTGGGTGCCCGTCTTGAGATTCATGTAGGAAATTTCCGATTTTTGAATCAATTCTGTGGGTGCTCTGACCCATTCTACAAACTTCCATGGGTGCTCGAGCACCCCCGGCTCCGACACCACGGATCTATGGTGCCTGGTGAAAGATATCTGCTGCTAAAGTTTCAAAAACTTATACAAAAAATGGCTGGCATTGAATATTTTTTTTTCATTTCTAAAAACTCATTTTCGTGACTAATCTAGGGTTTGACAAATCAAATATTTAGGTGCCAACACAATTTCTTAGGAGCCAAGCATGATAATTTTTGCTCAAGAAAAACTGTTCTAAACAATGTTTTCTATTACTTTTTCCATGTTAAAGGATGCAGCGTAATGAAATCATAAAATTTTGTGTCACCCTGACTTCAATTTAGAAATTTACTCTAATTTAGCGACCACATTAAAAAAATTTATGCTCCAATACAGATTTGTCTAGTTGCCATGATCACCTGGGATTTGCCCAACCCTGGATTAATGCCCTTTTCACATGAAGCAATTCAACTTGAAATTAGTTAGCGTGCTTGCCTAGATTACAAGACTTCGGTTTGAATTGTGGCAAAGATAACAAACTTTTCTTTCCCAAGTCCATCTCAGCACATTAATATTGATAATGCAGGGACGTAACTAGGTTTCTTGTCGCCCGGAACACATAATTTTTATAATAGTGTTCTTTGTTTTCACCTGAAACTGCCACATCCCCTTACCCCCACATAAAGCTCCTTTGAAGTGGTGTAATGCTAGTTGCTGAGAAAAATAACATTTCTCCAATTCAGTAAATCCAGTAATGATATTTAACAATATCTTCAAGGCATATATCATTTCAATTTTCATGCCTAGGTGGACATAAAATTTTTTGGAGATGTCTGGACCATGAGCCTTCCACTGAGTGTTGGAAGTACAATTTGGAATTTTTTTCAAAAGATTTCATTCCCGTCAGTAAATCATTTGGAATTAAAAAAGGTCAGTCAGTGAACAAAGCAATTGCCGGATTCTGGAAAAGAAAAATTTAAAAAATTATTCACAATGGCAGGAAAACCGGTACTTCCAATTTATGCAATAACATACTTTAAAACTTACCCCAAAACATTTTTATAGTTTTTCTTGTAATGCAGCTCCTAATTACACAACAAATATCAAGCTAATTTTTTCACTAATTTGACTCAATCCAATAACGAAAAAAAGCCGGCTTCACTTTTTATGAAAGAACTCACCATGTGCAGCTACATAGCAATAGAGCCTTGAACTGAACTGATCTGAGGAGAATCAAACAGATTGAGCCAGATTTAGGGAATAGCCTTGGAAGCTAAAAGTGCTGTATAATAAAGTCAAGTCAAGATTGGACTGGGATACAGATCAGATGGGGGTTTTTTCACAGGTTGTTTCAATATAGCTTTGTTTACATTTATTTTATCAAGTATAGTTTCACATAAATAAAAAAATTTCATAAATTTTCGATTAGTACTTCAGAAGAATTTTTTTAAAGTACCATGCAATTACTCATTCAGTCGTCACCATTGCATTCGCCATTTCAACAGGGTAAAATTCAATAGCAGCGCTCCCTATAAAAACTTTTACCTAAATGAGATAAAACTCTGAAAATTTCGTACCTTGTTCCTAAAAAGTTCTAACTTGTGATTATTGTTTACATTGCGTCGCGATTTGATTACATGGTGTCTTGCAATGCTCCATGGACCATTTGTTATCAATTATAACCATGGCATGATCATAAATTTCCAAAACATTTTCCAAAAATGATATCTTTCGTTACTTAACGGTGAGCGAAGTTTTAAATGAGCTTTGTAAGTGAATAACATTCATGATGAGTTGCATAATGGGAAATGATGTCATTGTTAAAGATTTATTCATTGAATTGACAGGGTACTGCCGCCTTGACATGTGGCTCGCTGACAAGACTGGAGCAGCTTCGTATAGTGATGACCAACCGAGGAAAAGCTCTTCGTCGATGTCTCATTCGAACTCGCCTCCTCTGGAAGGGGGCGAAGCTCCGTGCGAGTTCAACATCACCAGGTAATCAATGACAAGACATGAGGATTCATGTTTGAACACCACATGCGTTGTTACATGATGAAGTGCTGCTGTCTTTAACACTGAATTGTGACCATCAGTAAAACGTCACACCCGTTAAAAAGTCTCGCCACAGAGAGCCAACAGGCCTACAACAGTGAAATCTTAAATCATTGCACTTCACTCATAGTTCGGAAAATAGGAAGCAGATGGCAGCACTATAATAATTCTTACACAGAAACAAGCTTCATGTTAGGTTCACAACACAGACATGTACATTCTAACATGTACCAGTTCTTTAGAGGTTCCGCAGAGGAATATGGACGAGGTGCATGTATGGTTTAGTAGTAGTAATAAAACGTCTCATGATTTTTACGATGTTAAAAACTTGGGGCAAATATTGTTTGAAAAACTCAATTATTGGTTAAAATACAGTAAAACCTCCGTTTCAATGCCAAATAATAATTTCCCACACCCATTTCAAATCCCTGGTGAACGGTCACCCCACTTTTGCGAACAAATTTTTTTGTTGCCCCAGTATATGCAAGAGAGGCTCTGTAATGTTAAAATTGCAAATTTTTATAAAGACATATCTTTTTCAATAAATATTAACATAATATATTTCTAGATAGCTTATGTTGAATTATTATTTCTTTGCCGATACAGATTGTTGCCTAAATAGATTATAGTCAAGTGTCCGCTTGACTATAATGATAACAAAGTGGTGGTCAGTTAAATTTGGTTTTCTGTGTTCCTAACTCCCAAGCCGATCTCTCCCATTAAAGTCTCGCCACAGATTGCAACAGGCCTACAATGATACAAATATTCAATCACTCATGTATAGTCCGGAATATTGATGACAACTATAACAAGCATCGCACAGGAACTAACTTTGCATTAGGTTCAAAACACATGCACGCACAGCCTCCAGCATGAGCCCTGGTCTTCTTTGAGCACTCGCTTATAACTCTTCATTGAGACAGAGCAGCAGGCCATGATCTGGTTCAGAAGAGGAGGAGGCCACTGCACGTTATTGAGATTTGACTGTAATTTAAGACTAATATGAAGGGCGCAAACGTGCAATAGTTGAACATGGAAATTTTTTTTGCTGCTTGGAATAAGTGTAATCTTTCATACAGAGCTGTGCAGTAAATGATATAACGAGTATGGCTTATAATAAGAATCTCGTTATATACTGTGAGTAATTTGCTAGAGATTGTCAAAGAGGGACAAGCATATACCTCTTTTTTCACAGAAACTTACGGCTTAAAGTAATTTTAGAATGGCTGAACAAATCATGTTTAAAAAAAGCCTTCAAATTAGCAGAAATAATTAATAAATCCATTAAGCCATGGAATCCAGCAGTGAAATGCAGTCGAGGCTTGTTATAGTGACCATTCCATAACACCGACAGTAAGATAAGTGTGATAACGACTATCGTATATGTTTTCCTTTCAATATGATGACCCTGCCTGTTTTCAAAGAGACCAAGGGGGTCGCTATATCGAGCGTCGACTATAATAATAGAAAGTTTTAATGTTTGATCATTCGGGTAAATATTTTAAAAAATACAAAATTCTGTGCGAAAGTGTTTTTGAGAATCAATTGCTTTGAGCCAAAAAAATCAATTCCATGATTGGAGAATCATTTTCATTCTCTAACGTTTGGTTAGAACAAAGTGATCTGAAAGACAAAAGGAAAAAATTTATTAATTTATTACCCGACAGACCAAGAATGTTAGAATTATATTATAACAAGAAGTCTGTTGTGACAAAAATAACTCTTGCAGCTGTGAGCTGTCCTCATTTAAGATTTTTGCTGTATTTAAAAATATATATTATCTTTCCCTAATTGTAGTTCAGAAAAATTTGAAGAAATGGACGAGTTCAGTTCCCTCGGGAAGAGAGAAAAATACCAAGAGGGATCGCAAAGTCAGCAGGTAAACCACAAGAAAATTACTTGTTTTTTTAATAACTGTTGTTTTAATCAGTTTTCTTTTCTTTTCTTTTTTTTTGCCTTCTCGTGTTTCTTTACGTATCAATCTTTCTGTTTTACTATTAGCAGTTTAGTCTTTTAGAAGCATTTCAACATTTCCATAAATGCCAGACCTCCGCTGCTGGACTAAACCATTTGCTGAGATCTCCCTGGCAGTGTATATTTTAACATACACAGGGTAATTGAAAAAAAGATGGGTCAAACTTTACAAGGTTAGTTTGGCCCATCTTTTTTGGTGTACACACACCGAACTAAACATTTATCATCAGGGTTGGAAATAATGAAAAAAGGTAAATGCCCTACAGGACACTTACTCACTGGGAAAGTCATTCTCGTGTTTTCATCTCATCAAATTGTTCATTAAATGTCAATTACAAAATGACATTTAATGAACGATAATTGCAAGAATGGCTCAAAAAAGGGACCCCCCCCCCCAACCTGAGTGTGCATCTCACTGTGATGACGCGATTGACGAACTCTCTTAAACCAGCCAGGCATGTCGCACACTTCTTTAGTAGCAGCCAAAATTCTAGCTATGAATTTCTCTTCATATTCAACAGTGTCACAGGCATACATGGTTGCCTTCTTCAGCCATAATGGCACTTTCAAGTTTAAGGAGTGTTTACTTCCCAACGAGTAAGTGACATTCAGGGGGGCATTTCCAAACTGGTAAAACTATAACAATAAATATTTAGTTTGGTGCATTTAAAACCATGGCTTGCTCAACACAAGACCAACGAAGCTAGAAATCATATGATTTTATCTGTCTGATGTACTAGAATATATTATGTCCGATGTAGGAATATATTCCCTAAGTTCTTCGCTAGTGGATCAGCTGCATGTCCCTCACAACGGTGGGACAATTCTCATCATTTTTTGCTGTTCCACACTACAAATTAACTATAGAAGGGCTCGGAAAAGTCTGACTGAGGGGCCCTCCAAAAGATCCCAGACTAGGAGCCCCATTTCGGGATGGGGGGGGGGGCATGGTCAACTGGAATATGTCATGTGACCAAACACATAGAGTCTACCATGGCTGAGGTTCAGATGGATATAGTCATGTGATCTCTAGCTCCGTTGACCTTGAATTGAGTCTGCCCCTGGTACTACTACTACTACTTTGTTAAGATTTGACAGTCTTTTTTTTTTTTTTATCGCCCTGTACATCATTTTTTAATGCTTTTCTTTGCATGTTTTATCATATCGCTGGGCAATTTTGAATTTTTTAAGCCTGGTACCGAGGCCTCTAATTGAGGCCTCTTCCCCCAAATATTTTTTCAAGCATCCCAATGTTTGCAATAAATTTACACCTGTGATCACTCTCCTTAAAAAGAAGATTTCTTACACAATCAAAAATGATTTTGGTGGGAAAACTAATTTAAAGTAGCGCTGTCTGATACAAACCGCACACGTATGTAAGTGGCACTGTTGAGGATGCATCCTCATTTCCAAGTTTCGGAATGTGGTAACCCTAAATAAATTATATTAAATTTCTTCTTCAGAAAAGAAAAAGTGGGGGGGGGGGGACCTTTTTTCTTTTTTGTTGCAGAGATCTATGTATTATCTGAAGATCATGTAGCTCTTCGCTATTCATACGAAGGTTTTAGCAACTATCTGATGCGAAGATGAATTCAGGAAAGAGAATTCAACTGCCTCTATGTGGAACCAAACCCACATCCTCGCAAGTGCGGGGTGAATGTGCTGGACCTTTACACTATAGAAACAACAAACTTCTTTTATTACAGCTTATATGCACTGAACGGGACCGTACATGGACAATTAATAAGATATTTTTTCTGATGACTGATAGACGATGCCTTCATTTCCAACCCAACTCAATGTCAGTAAATTGCAGTATTGCGATGTGGCCGGGGTTGGTGTGTGTTGAAGTAGTACATGGACAGTCAGACCTCACTCAGCCAACAGTGGACTTGTGAGAGGACATGGGTTCTTGAATTACCTTAGAGAGACAATATATTCATATATTCACCATCTGTTGGCAAAATGTCGGTGTATGTGAGCTGTTGGAGGAGTTAGGTCTGACTGTCCATTTATGGTCCCGTTCAGTGCCTACAAGCAGTAAGGAAGGACATTTGTTGTTTTTATATCATAGCTGCCAAGTCTTCCAGATTTTCCAGAAGGCTCTCAAATTTCTACTACATCTCCTGAACTCCCGAAAAATTCTTATATCTCCCAAATTTCATTCATGATTGTAAAAATCTCTGATTTCAATGAAAAATTATTTCCAAAGTATTTACCCGGGAAAAAAAGACAGTCACTTTAGTTTTTTTATCCTAGAAATGGCTTCACAAGCATGAAGTAAATTGTCGCTGTTGCGTCAAATCACAAAAAAATATTTAATTTTTTGGGGGACAAAATTCACCAAACAGTCGATGTCAATTCTGACTTTTGACATCTGGAATTGACAAGATGACTTGATCTGCTTTGACTATATGTCTCGTTTTGGACCAAATGGAGATTTTTTTTTTGTTGGTGAGATCTTATTTAAGAGTAGTAATGACAGGTAATTTGACATACTTGTTGGCGATTTGGTGCTAATCAGCGATGGTTTTCACATTTTCACAAAGGGAAAAATCCCTACAATATTTCTTTTCTGCTTAAAAAATCCCTATATTATTTTTAGAAAATCCTTTTCATATTTATTTTTGTACGAAAATTTTGATCCAAGTGAAAACCTCCCTAGTTCTCATTCTACAAAGTTGGCAGCCATGCTATATCGTAGTCTTGTGTGCCTTCCCAGCATGTGAGAGGACATGGGTCCGATTCCCAGTGGAGGCAGTTGAACTTTCTTTACTGAATTCATTTTCACATCAGCCAGATGTAAACCTTCATACCTATGCATTCTCAAACCTCCAAAGATGCCTGTCACAAATCAAGGTGAAACATTGAGATATATAAACATCCCTGACCGTGTCCTAACATCCTGGAAGTTTAATATTATTCCTTGAAATAATTTGCTATATGTACACTATTTTGAATTTGCCATGTTATTTCAGTAAGTTTTTAATTGTTTGCAGGCAGCAGCTCAAAGCGTCGAAGAAGATAGTTCCAAGAAAAAGTTGTTCTCTCTATTCGGACGGCAACTGCTCTCGGCAAACAGCTTTACCCAAACATTCCTGCAGAGTATCCTGTCAAGTGTCGACAGCAAAGATCAAGGTTTTATTTTCTTATAATTATAAATACCAAATTTTTTTAAAATAAATTTCTTATATTGTTAATATGTCTTTTAACAAGATTCACAACAAATTTATTTTTTCGAATGAATGATAACAGACTTCATATACGGTTTATGCTCGTTTTCACAAACTTGAATAGACTTGAGAAATTAGTTTATAAAAGTGAAAGTTTGTAAATAGGACAAGCATTAAAAAAAATTATATATTATTTGGGACAGCAAGTTATCATATTTTCCTTCATATAATCTGCCGATCGATCATACGTTCAAAAAATTGGAATTTCTTGGTGCAGATTATATGCAGCTGCATATTTTATCTTCAGCTTTCTTTTTCTGAAGGATTATAATAGAGACAATTACGCTCTTGCCAACCAGGCTGTGTTAACTCGTCGAACATACAGAGTACGCTCTTGCTGACCAGGCCGAGTTGACTCATCGAATATCCTGACTACACTCTCGCCGACCAGGCCGAATTAACTTGTTGAATATATCGATTAGGCTCTTGCCGACCAGGCCAAGTTAACTTGTCCGACATCATAAATATGCTCTCACTGCTCAGGCTGAATTTAGTCGTCCAATATCCCAAACACGCTCTTGCTGACCAGGTCGAGTTAACTTTGAAAAATTAATTCATAAAAAATATTTTTTTCATGATTTGTAGATGCCGTATAGATGTCAGTAGGAAAAACCAACATTTTTTTCTACAATAGCAACACAACCATTTCCATTCCTTAATATTTCATTATCGATGAATGGAATTTTCACATGTAGATTGCAGACCACTGTGCACTATAAAATGTCATTGTTTCTCAAAGTAGCGAAATTTGTATCTGTGGATTATATGCTGGGAAATTACTGTAATTTATCTCATTCTTCAGCTGAGACAATGAAAATAACTATGTTATATATAGGCCTACAGTTGAACCTCTCTTTCTCAAAAACTATTTCTGGAAGAAGAAAATTCGTGCATTTACTGTACTAAATCAATGCATTTTCATCTCTGTCTCGAAATAATCTTTTAAAAAAAACTCTTATCTGGAAGGCCAAGCCTTCAGATAGTAAAAAGAAAACATGGAAATTCCTTTTTTTTACACTTAAATTTGGCTTCCTTCCGTAGATAAAATAAAACTGATAAGAAAGAATTATTAATATTTTAATCCATTGTGTTGATGGATCTTGTCAATCATAGCTGGAAAGCATGATTGACGGGGATGTATGGCTTGTTTGGCATGACAAAAGGTCAGCCAATAGACAATTCAAAATTGCTTCAAGAAAGCTGGGTTTGGAACCAGTCATCTCAGTGATGAAGGATCAGATCTGGTAGTTCACTCAAATTTCAACGATTGATAGAACAATGTTGAAAATAAATTTCAGTAATTGGAACATCACTAAAAAGCACTTGTATCTCGAAATTTCATTTTCCGATTATATGTAAATGGACATTTCATTACAAACTGGCAGTACCTGAACTGATACCAAAATTATCGCCGAATGTATGACAGACTTGGGGGATGAAAATACAGCAGGAGATGATTCAGGTTAGCCATTTCGCAAAGTTGCCGATGCAAGTGCGCAAATGTTTTCAGATTGGGCAACCGCCTGTGGGGAAAACGCTCACCGTACATTCGTGCTGGCTCTGTGGTACTTCTGTTTGCAGCTCATTAAATGAAAGGCATGTCTTCTTTTCAAGTATTACTAAAGTGCACCATTATCCCATACTTTACAACTGTTAGAACGGTTACCCGCTGGAATAACTTCACAAGGCTGGTGTCCGTGCCTTTTATTCACTGTGACACAGATTTGCATGCAATTTCATTTTCCCCAGGTTACATTTGCATTTATGGTGTTCTTTTTCTCCTGATAAATTTCATCAGGAATGTCGTTTTAATGTTTGCGGAGCGGCCGTTTTGAAAAGCTCTAGCACGTTTGTATTTCATGTTAGACCATGCATTCTTTGGTGACAATTGTTTGTATTGGTGTATACTATCACCTCTTAAAGTTTTTCCCATCTTTTCTGATTAGTAATTTAGAGGATTTTTTTGTCAAAAATTATGTTGCTCATATCTTATCAAATGATTTTCTATAAAATTTGATTGAAAGTGCTCTTGGTTTTCAGTTGTTGCTGAAGCTTGGACAGAAACACTTCTAGATGTGATAGATCTTCTACCAAAGGATATTATTAAAGATGAAGTGAGTTTCAGCTGGTTCTGATTTGCATCATATATTTTTTCAAAGAGCTTATGCATATATTGACAGAATTGTTTATCAGAATTGTGCAACATTGTTAGATTCATCAGAATCAACATCAATACACACATTGCTAACATCAATACAGAATGTTTTAAATGATGAAATTTGTATATCTATCTGACCTGATGGCAGGGCTTGACACATGAAGAAAAAAAAAGTTAGCTACTAGATAATTTCTTATACAGCCCATGTGGGGTGGTGGTAAGATGCTTGTCTACCACCGTGAAGGTTGCTGTCACGGTCCCAGGTTCAAACCTGAGGGAGGATATAGATGAGATATTTTTCCTAACGAGCTTGAGGTGACCACAGATAGACAACATCATTTCCAACCTATCTCATTAATGGCAGCAGTATTCAAAATCATTGGTGGTGCACTGGTCCGAGACCACTGATTAAACAATCAGACCACTGAGAAAAATATTGTGGTGGTCCGCAGAACCAGTAGCGAAAAACTTTGCTCCCTCCCCCCGAAGGTGATACATTGATCGTGGAAGAATCTCCTACGGGAGAATCACTAATTTCTTAGGAGACAAGCTTTTTTTTCAGAGAAAAATTCAGAAAGTTTCAGAGATAAATTTAGAAAATTTTGTTTTGTCATCCAATCATTAAGTTCTATTTAATATACATGCATAAAAAATTTTAGGCATTGATAACAATTTTTATATGACATGAATGTCGCTCTCCACTTGTTAATACAAGATATACAGAAGACTGGATGTTGTGAAGATATTTATTATTTGAGATGTTAATTTTTTTTAAGGAAGGAAAAAACTCATCACTGCCTCTACCGGGAGTCGAACCCGGGTCCCTCGTTTGCTGACAATCATGGACGAGTTGTCCATGAGCTATTAGCTGATCGGTTCACCGTCCATTGCACGGTTCCATTCGACACATATACGCTCTAGCGAAGGAAAATCTCTATCTCCTCTGTAGCTTAGTGGTCAGAGCACTCGTCCGGCAGTTGAGGAACCCGGGTTCGACTCCCGGTAGAGGCAGTGATGAGTTTTTTCCTTCCTTAAAAAAAAATTAACATCTCAAATAATAAATATCTTCACAACATCCAGTCTTCTGTATATCTTGTATTAACAATTTTTAGTCATCACCATGGCAATCTGGTGCTTGAAGGTGAACTGCAAGATTCTGTTCAATAGTGGTGTTGCTGGATTCCTATGTACTTTTATTTTGATTCATGTATCCAACAATTGCTGTATCACTCGTTGATTATACTCGAATTTATATAGGTTCAACAAAATTTCTAATAATTATTCTTACTTTAGTTATAAATTAATATGTATACATTTTTTTCGTTTCAGATATTCACACTTGCTGTCAACAAGGGACAGTTGTCTCAGCCCGTCTCCTCCCGTTTGTTGTGTTGTAGAATGCTGGGAAAGCTATGCACTAAATTTGATCCCTATGTGTAAGTGTGATCAAGTACAATGCAATAGTCAACAGACCCTATGGCACTAGAGTCTTGTCCTACCTTTCGTTACTCTTAACTGATTTCTACTTGTTTGATAACATGTTCGTCTACACCAAAATATTGTGTTTTATATCATTTTCAATCCTATCTATGACCTTCAAAATTTTGAATATTTCTATCGTGTCTGTGATTCCATGTTACTTCTAAGGAAAGAAATCTTAATAATCTCTAAACAGTTTTTACCCTGCATTCCCATCAATGATTGTGCCTTGCATCTTTGAACTTTGTTCACTTTCGATTAAGTGTGATAATAAACATTTTACTGTAAATCCAGATTCCCTCCCCTGTGATTTTGCTGATTCATATTGTTTTTCCTGTAGGATTAGAAAAGAGGTTCTTCCTGTTGTTTTGTCTTTGTGCCAAGATGTTGATTTTGAGGTCAGAGGTTGCATGTGCCGACAACTGGATATAGTGGCGAGAGGGGTTGGGTCAGTTTTATTTATTTTATTCTAACTTGAAACAAATTTTAGTTTATCTTACTTAAATTTTGTCAACAACTGAGCTTATTTTTCTGTATCTTTACTTACATTATTAGTCTGGGCTTTTTTGAAAGGGTTTTTTTTTATATATTGCAACAAAATTTCATGTTTGTTCATCACATAATAATACAAACTACACTTTGTAATGCATTATGACTTTTTATAAAGTTTCTGCACCAAACAACGTAGTAAAACTGATTGGCATACGCAGTCTTGCAGAGGCAGGGGTTTCATTGCTGCAACTGTAACAATTTTAGTCAGCTGAATTGGTTTTCTGTAGTTTTGAAACTTTGAGACGGTGCACATACAAGGTGTCTTCCACTTTCAAAAGTTCAGTCTATAACAATACTGTAGGGACTTAAAAAAATATTATTATAGACAGGTTATTGTTGTAGACAGTTTAAGAAATTGTGCTATTTCCTATTGAATAGGAATTTCACTGGGGCCAAAGAAAATATTGTTATATTATATCAATTTATCATTATAGATAGTATTTTTATACACAGGTTTCACTGTGTACTCATTATATGTTATCACTTATTACCTTGGGAACCGATTGCATCAGGGTTCCCATCTACCACAAGATATCAAACCCTTTCTCAGTAGCGAGATAAATTGCAATGAAAAGAAAGGATATCCAGGGACCACAGCACAAAAAGAAGAGAAGAATTGGGGGGGGGGGGAGACAATTACTTTTTAGGTTATATGTGAGAAGTTTTATATTTGCAGAACAGAAGAAAGAGGTTAAAAAAAGTATAGTTAACTCATCACCAAAATTTCTATCTTCAAATTTATTCCTTACTGTACCGTGGGCAACTGAGGCTCACAGCATTAAGAGGTACCCTGAGGTGAGCAAATTAGATGTGGAAATATTAGCATAAGCTCTTCTCTCAGATCTTAATCATTCCCCCCTTGCTGCTCATGGTACCATCCTGTTTCTTAACTGATCACAAAATTTACAAGAACTACAGACATACCGTTCAACAAATTGTCAATACAATTAACTTTTCTGGGAATTTACCTACAATAAATTGGCTCAGTGACAATAGAACAGTTGCCAGTGTTCTGGAAGGGGAAAGAAAAACTCATGATAAGAACATTATGTATTTTTTACATCAGTCACTTTTCTAATGATCCATATTACACTCAAAGTTTTAAATGAAATAATTTGATCACACAAATTTCTTAACTTCTTTTCATTCTAGGCTGGAAGCTACAAAACATGCAATAATACCTGAGCTAGTGGAACTGTCCAATGATGAAGAAAGCAGTGTTCGTTTAGCTGGAATAGAAACTGTTGTCCAAATTTTACCACTGCTGGATGATGGTACACATTCTTTTCCATGAAATTATATATATTTATAGCATAAATCTAGTTGAATAAATTTTCATTCTAGTTATCAGTTATATTAATTATTAAAGTTATCAGTGTATGCATTTTCGATTATTAAAATTCATAAAATACTCAAAGAGAAAGATATTCACAACTGATTCACAAATAGTGAAAATATACATAAGTAATGTAAACATAATATTCAAAAGTAATCGCTTTAGCTTGAAGTGTTTTTGTTGTGTTGATGGAATCAGGTCCATAACTATGAATGAATGAATATTTATTAATGTTTCCTTGAGATGACCTCACATAGCCGCCTCACAGTTGCCGCCCCCCTTTAGTTACAGCCCTGGATGGAATCACCAAATCTTCCTTACAAACCCTTACGTGCGTTCAAAATCACTAAAATACACCTTTTGTGTATGAGACAGATTGTCTTGCAATATGTGCAGATAAAAAATAGAATGAGGGGGACATGGCTAAGATTTATTATTGAAAAGAGTTTTGTTTCTTCCTTTGTCGAGGCATAGCTTAGCTCGAGCCTGTTTCAACAGTTTTTGTGTGTTTTCTTCTACACATACAAAGTACTTGTTCCAGCTGCCCTTTTGGTTGCTTGTGTGTCCAGCCAACTGCTGTTTTATTGATGAATAAAAGCAGTAACATTCCTAATCTGGACACAGTAGCCCGAGATACATGTCTACTGTACCAAAGAATGTGCAAAGAATTTCCAAGTTCAATACCCGCTCAGTCCTTGCAAAAATCTTTCCTGACACGTAAAGCAGAGAAGGCACCAAGATAACCACAAAAAGTACATCGCTACTACAGAATATCTGCACACTGAGCATACTAATCTCTCAGTGATAAACAATAAAAGGAAGGGGACATTCGGAATCTGCTATAAACAGTAATTCCTGGTTTATTGGTTTTCATGTTCAGAAAATTACCTTTGGTACAACAAAGGCGATCAGCTTTTTCTTTATTCTCATTGAATGGCATTTTTTGACATTTGAAGAAATAGCCTTTTTCTGTAAGAGCTTAAACCTAGTATTTTTTATTTTTCATTCTGTTACAGAAACATGTGCTCAAACGATTGTACCGTTGGTGCAGAAATTCTGTGAAAATGCCATTTGCTCAGAAGACATCACTCTTCCAATTGTCAGCAAACAATTGGGTCGTTTATGCATTGGACTTGAAAGTCAGTAAATTTTTTTTTTTTAATTTCGCTCTTACTTGTGATTTATTTTTATTTACTGTATTCTCCCGCATTCGCTGGCATGAAATAGAGGGAGAACAGTATGCTGGGAAATTTAAGTTCCAGATTTTGGAAAATTCTTTTCAGATAAAATTTAAAAAATCCATTAAATTGGCTAAATGCATATTGTAATCCTTATTAAACCTTACTTTTGCCAGTATGTCGGGAATGGACCAGACCCCAAAATTCATACAGCTGGTGTCCCTTAAGTTTCATGGCATGCCAGCATTGCCCCTTCAATGCGGGGAGTACAGTATTTATTTATTTTTTTAATTTGCGACTTTTACTTGGGTTCGAGGATTTTACTTTGGTTATGGCTATGACTGGTAATTAAATATATTATTGGGCTCCAATTTTCAATTAGTGGCTGAATGTGCTGCTTTTGTCTCAATTAAATATGATTAGAAATGGGTGTCTGTAATTTGGGAATAATAAATCTGCTAACCCCATCAATGGGGGGAAAAGGGAAGGAATTGTATTTATCTTTGGTAAAGGTTTGTGAATCATAGCACTGTAAATTTTAGTAATCTTGTATTTTATGTTTCAGTCAATTTGTCAATTGATCAGAAGCTGTGGTTTCTGAAGCTGTTCCGCAATCTGGCTGTCTTAGGTCTTTCTCATCGAATGAATGAGATGGGAGAACTGAAGTTCCATAGTCCAGTAAGTTAATGTCAGGAGCCTATTAAATATTATTATTCATTTAAACCTTGACCACACTACTGAACAATGTTCTGAAAACCTACGCCGTTAGTCAATGGCGGTTACACACTACCATGTGTTATTGCCACCATTCTATATTATATTGATCAGTATGATATGTCAATGTTTTTCCTGTTCATCCCATGTTATTTTCCATCCAATATAATGACTTTACAAAAACTATTCAATCCAATACAACGTCCGAACTCGCCCCATCTTTTTCTTAAAAGAAATGTACAAAACTCATGTTTTTCACTTACCAAAATTGTGTTTGTCCTTGACCCTTGATATTGAAGAATTCAATACATAGGTGCATACATGCAATTAATTATTACAATTTTCTTATCATTTTCTAACCTAAGGCATTTTCGCTGCAACTGCTTACATTATAACAAAAGAAATAATATAATTTTCTTATTCTATTGAAGTATGAATCTCCAGAGGATTTCTTTTTTTTTCAAACATTCTATATAATGACCTCCCAGAAATGTCTTTTTCCTGTGGAATGAAGAGGGTCGTTATAATGAACATCAACTGTAGATTGGTAGAATTTGTGAACTACTTTCCCTTGCATCATTCATACTATCTCTCAATACAATTTGAAATATATCATCATCATCAACCATTTTCAATTCACTGCTGGTTGAAAGTCCCCTCAAAATTTTTCCATTTTAGTCTGATGTGCTTTTGCCATCCAGTTTTTAACCACTTTTCGGATCGCGTCAATCCATCTTGTTTGGGGATGCCTTCTCAGACATTTAACACCACAGGGATACCAATCCAAAATACTTGTGGTCCATCTGTTGTCCTGTCTTCTTGCAATATGTCTAGCCCATTTCCATTTCAAACGTTTAATTCTTTCCAAATGATATTACATACCTTTGTGTGGTTCCTTATCCAAGTGATTCGATTTCTGTCTCTCCTTGTTATGCCTAGTATACATCTTTCCATGCTCCTTTGTGCCGTCTGTATCCTTTGTATCATCTTGCTTGTGAGTATCCATGTTTCAGCTCCATAAGTCAGTGCTGATAGTACACACTGGTTAAACAGTGAAACATATATGTAGTTTGAAAATATAATGTATTCCTCTTTAAATCTAGGACTAGTTGATGAAAGAGAGTTAATTATATTATATCTTACAGATGCCAGATTTAGTTCCGGAATTAGAAAACAAAGATCGCTTCAGGGATTGTCGTTATGCATGCGCATATAACTTTCCAGTAAGTATTTAAAGAATTTTGAATTAACATAAATTGTGCAATGTTTCAATGTGTGTTCAAAATCTTATATCTCTGGTTAGAGTTTAAAAAATTTTAAATTAACTTGAAAAATTAGAATAATTCAATTATTGTAATTTTTAATAGTCAAGTCGCTGTGGCTGTTAAACTGATACCAGTACAAAATACTTCCCAAAAAAAAAGTGGCATAGATAGGAGTGACCATTACAATGTACCAGGAGTAATGGTAGTAGTATGTAAAATAGTTTCCTATACTTAATGAAGCAGGGCACAGATGATTTTTTTCCCTTCTCTGGCAAGGTTTCTGAGCCAGTGTAGTGTATCATAATAAAATATCTTGGTAAAATGTCATCTATTCATCTCTTATAGGCTATGGCTATATTTGCTGGGCAGGAAAATTTCAAGGAAGAGTTGCACAAAACTTTTTCAGAATTATGTTCCGATCCATTCCTAAATGTGAGGAAGACAATCGCATGTGGTTTCTGTGAGGTACATATTGTTTCTTTTTGATTTACATAAAAATTTTATTTCTGATTTCTGTGTTAGTTTTTAATTAATAAAAAAATTTAAAAAGTGAATGCATTTTAAATTTTAGCATTTATGCCTCCTAATGATACGTGGTATTTTATGCAGAATTTTTTTTTCTTCTTTTCATGGCGATAGTTTGTGTTCTATTTTAGGCAATTTTATACTTTTTTTTTTATATTGCAAAAATTTATATTGCTTATAATTTTCTTCATCAACTAGTTAATCTTTGTTTCAGGTTGTTAAGTTTTTAGACTATCAGTCTTCCATGTTGCTTCCAGATCTAGTTCGACTCCTTGTTGATGACTCGGTTGAGGTATGTTATCAATTGAAGTAATGGAAATGTTGAAACTATGCAAAGTAAAAGCTGCATTTATATAATTTATGCAAAAATCTATACTTATTCAATAATTATAATTAATAATTTAATTTTACATATTATTACATATCACAAATTAAATATATTTAGGGTTTTGTGGAATCATTTTCAAATTTTTTGGTCTTCAAAAAATAACATGTTAACTGCTATTGCTTCGTGTGTTGCACATAATTATGAACAATCTAAATATTGATCAAATCTTAGTAGAGAGATGTCATAACAAGGGTTTAGTATGTGATGGAATTATTAATCTAGTGTTTTATATAAAATATTCTAATTTATAAATCGGAATTTGATTTGGTAATCTTTTTTTTTTACTTAATATTTATACAGTGCAGTTTTGACCCAATAAAATGACTGCTGTTAAAACAAACCTTTCAACACTTTATGCAACCTCCATCTTCATTCTTAGTCTCATTGTATAGATTTTACTGTTTTACTTGAGGGCAAAATAGTGTAAACATATTTATTGAGGAATCTCAAGGCGAGTTGTAATACATTTCTTTTTCAAACAATCACATTAGTTGTGGAGTGAGAGATTTTTTGACATGATTTTTGGTTTTTTCTCAGCCCAATATTCCCTCAGCATGATATCCAGAAAAAAGTCTTTCTTTCAATCACATTATTATTTTTAATTTTTTAGACACAATATCACATCTTTTACCAGCAGTTTAATGGTTAAGTGGACTGGGTTAATTGTTGTACTTTGTTTAGGAACTAAGATACAGAGTTGACGGCAGTGAAAGGTAATTTTTTTAAGGATTCGCCACCAAAAATCCCTTTTGTCATAGCAGCTCAATGTGCCTTTATAGCTCTCATTAAATCTTAGAAATCTATTGTAAAATCTTAACTGAGCGATTTCTCTTCCATCACACACACTAGAATGATGGGATTTTCAAACTACGTAGAATGACGGAAGTGGCTAAAGGACCACAACAGAAAGTCTCTTTGACTTGTTTTTGCAATAAACACTTGTTCGTGTACTAGTTTTTTGGCATTTTGGACAAAGGCCTTTTTATGACAAAGGCTAATCCTGTGTTTTGTTACAAAAAAAAGAGGTTTAACTATGATTTTTGTAGATCTTGCAATTTGTGGCTGTATTCTCACTTGGCAGTATACTGATGAGGTTTGAAGTATAATATGCTTGCAAAATTTGTGAAGAAATTGCATGTGCAGAATGAGAAAACAGTGAATAGCTGCCATATCTGGAGAAATATAATATACTAGCTATAATACCCGGCTTTGCCCGGGTTTTCTTCAATGAGGCTTTATGGATCATGTGATATCTCCCTCTTTCTTTGAGGGACATGCAAACCGTGTCTAAAGTTAACCAATATGGCGACTTCCTGCGCAACTCATGAAATAAACAAATCTAAATTTAAAAAAACATGGAAATGAATAGTCCCACCCCCTTCTTTTGATGGGCGCTAGGTATTTCGATTCCCTCCCCCTGAACTTCCCCATCTGCCTGTTTCAGCTTCCAAAAATGCTTAATTAAAGCTGTGGAATTTTTTTTATGTACTTTTTACGGGCCCATAATTAATTTTAAAATATCCTAACCTACATGGATTTATGCAGTTGAATATCAAAAGACAATACGGAGACATTAATTTTCATGCTTGAGAAGATGTAAATAAAAAGTTGAAATCAATGTTATTGCATGAGTGTCCAACTCAAAAGTAGGTCCAGCTAATTACTTAATATTTCATCTCCCGGGCTTCGTATATTTCTAATCGAACTCAATATTTCAGAAATCTAGAATTCAATACAATTTTTAAAATTATTGATGTGACAGAAAACTCCACAAAATTTCAGCATTTCTACAGTAAAATCGGCAATTTTAACACTGTTTTCTATTAGGATCATCCTTTGCCTGTCCCTCAAAGTGATGCTGATGATTATTATGACGTCTATTCAAAAAGCCTCATTACTGCGAGTATTGAAAATGTGGCAAACCATTACAAAGGCATAAACTATTACGCATAACTGGCAGCATTAAAGAAGTGACAAACCGTTGTAAAGGCATATACACGTCTGAAACGCATTGCTAGGGAACCACGGTAACCAAAGTAAACGTTCGGGAAGTGATTGTTGAGGCCCAAAAACCATTGTTGCCCAACAGTTTTTTGCCCATTGGGGGCACTTGCCCTGGTCTGATGAAATTTTAAAGTAGCCTATCGTTCAAGTCGGGTCCCATTTTGTGTATATGCAAAATTTGGTGTCGATCGATCTAAAATTGTAGATTTGTATAGAGAACATACACACAGACAGACAGACAGACAATCAATTTTATATATATAGATATACGTAAGACAGTTTTTCGATGGCAATTGCATTGTGCCCTAGAATGAATTCATTTTGTCGAAAGCATCAACGACACCTGTTAGTGTAGTGATAAAATTTCATAATTTCTGGCAGAAATTTCCTTTGTTCGCGATTTGAACTTTGTACAAATCTTGGTACTCAAGACTTAGATTATCTCTGCTTATCAACTGTAGAATTATTTGTCTGCTCAGTCGAAAGCATGATATGTGATTAAATAATGGTTTCACTACATCATCCAGCAGGGCCTCTAGGCTGAGATCTTTGATGTTGTTCCCCCCAGGACCCCTCTATAGTGAGTTTATAGCAGAGAAAAAACAAATGATAAGAATCTTCTCGGCTCCCAGGCTGGAGCCCTGTCTATGAGTAAAATTGTAAAGAATGAAGATTATTTTTTGTTGTATGACATTGTACCAGTTAATTCAAAGCACTAGAGATGCAAAGATAAATAAATCCGCTAAATGAATCAAATAACGTACGACAACAAGCTTTTTCAAAAGTGTACTTTCGAATAGTACAAAATGGGTACTGGAGAAAAGCAAACACCATGATAGAGCATCTGTTCTCTCTCAACGTTAATGTTCATGTAAGAAGACTGTCCATTTCAGCATACTTTGCATTCACATTAGTAAAATATCTCTATAATGTCAAAATGACTGCTACCATCGTTCTAGGTAGACCTTCATTTTACAACTAAACTAAGAAACCTAGAACATTTATATTTTAGGAATTTAAGAGCCTTAACAAGATAAGAAAAATCATGAAATTTCAACAACCTGAGATAAACGGTTTGTGTGTAAGCTCATGTGAAAGTAGCTTTGCAGTCAAAATGACTGCTTCCGTTGTTCTAGTATTAATGAAGGTTATTATAAATTCTTTAAAACCTCAATCTTTACCATTATTTTACTAATGAATATACATTTAAAAGCCCATCAAGCTTGTCTGTTAATGTAGCTGAAATTAGTTCATCTAATTTTATATGGAATTTTTTTTTCAGGTGCTTAAGGGAATTATCATAAGTTTGCCAGAGATACTGAAATGCATATGCAAATCACAAGAGCATGTAGCTGATAGAAAGGTTAGGCTTAGTACAAAAATATGCATTTCTTCTTTCGCAATCGGTGTCAAAGCTTGTTTTTGTTGCAGAAAGTACACTTTCATACATGACTTTATATGAATTCATTAATTTTTTTCTTCCCAAAATTCAGATTTCTACGAATGAGCTTGTTCACGCATTGATCACTTGTGAAGAGTCTACCTCAGTCTGTAGCAACTGGCGTCTTCATGCTGAATTCTTGAACCAGATGTCTTTCCTTCCCCATTGCCTTCCGCCTGATGTTATTTACTTGCATTTTGTGCCTTTACTGTTTCTGAAACTTCATACTGCTGTAAGTATCAAGAAAGTCATTGACTATAAATCACAATAACTTTAAATACTGCCCATGTTTTTCTTTCTCCTTCCAACCATATCATTTTCAGGAAGACAGGAGGTTCTTTAGACAGTGTATAAGCTGCTTCAAATATTTTCCATGATTCATTGAACATAGCTTGATTAGTTCCCACTAAAATGAATCTGGAAATTTTAGTTTGACAGAAGAGATTTTTTTCTCAGCCCACAGCATATTGAGGTGAAATCGTTGCAGAGAAATTCACTGAGGAAAAAAAACTTTTCTCTACTGTCCTCACCTAGGGGTCATTTTCTGAAGTTTAGACTGCAAAGCCTCTAGTTCAGCACTTCATGTTATTCTATAAGGCTTGAAAAATCTCAATGCCTGTTCATCAGGGTGACTAGAAAATTGGTATTGGCTCCTAAAATTTTCCATGTGTTTGAAATGGAGTCTAAAATTAGAAGTCTGAAATTAGAGTCTGAGGACAACACAATTTTTTTCTGAATTTATGTCAGCATATGTACCCACATTTCCCCCCCCCCCAGCGAAATTTTGTCATCAGCTCTGTTCCCGAATCCTAATGCATATTGATGGAATCAGAGACATACGGGGGGGAAGGGGGGAATACGGGGCTCATGCCCCCTTCCCCCACGTATGTCTCAAAAATTTATTTTTTAATGCAAAAAGTATTTTTTTTAATTTAAATTTCAGAAAAAATACCTTTATTTGTTATTATAATATATTTCTGTTAATTTCAATGATATTTGAAGGCTAAGAACTCAAAATTTCTCTTTAAAAAATGCATCGCAACCCATCCTCTAAGCCAGTGTTTCCCAACCTTTTGAAGTTCGCGGCACCCTTGGGAATAACATTAAAAACTTGGGGCACCCTTCTTTGAATATGAATATAATTTACTACAGCAAAAGTCACTGAGTAAAAGTACATCAATAGAGTTTTGTTTGATTAATCATTAATGTGAAACTTGTGATTGATGCTTAGAGCACTGATATTAGGCCTTACAATTGGCAACGAAACACACATATTGTCTTCAAAATTTTGCAGTCTATTTCTTGCTTTGTATTTTATTGTCTCCATAGTTGAGAAGGCTTTCTCACATAGATCTGATGTCGAAAAGTTCAAAAGTGTTAATTGCTCTCATAATACCTCTTTCGCAAGCAGTGAAATATATTTTTTCCACACTGTCTGCAAAATCAAATAGTGAGACAACCCAGTCGAGATTCTTAGTAAAAAGATATTGAAAGTACATATCTACTGCAGTTTGCAATCTTGAAAAATGAGGTCTTTCAGCTTATCAGAAGATGTCACTCTCCACTATTACTACAAAGGTTTCAAAAGCTAACTGATGTGAAGATAAGTCCTAGAAAGAAAATTCAACTGTCCCTGTGGGGAATCAAACCAACATCCTCTCACTTGCCGGGTGAGTGTCCAAGACAACAAAGCCAACAAATCCTCTTTCCTTAGAGCACGTGTGCGCTGAACAGGGCTGTACATGGACAACCAGACCTAACGCAGGGCAAAGCTCACAATTGCTGACACTGTCACCAGATGGCAACTTATCTGATAAGTCTATCATGCATGAGAGTAATTAATTTGACCTAATTTTTATTTTAAGACTTTAAGTGGATCGTAATATTTTTTTATTTATCTGCATAATATCTTGCACCACCCTTTAGCCAATATCGTGGTACCCCAGTTGGGAAAGACTGCTCTAAGCCATATATGGTAAACCCTTGGCTCAGTGATCAAATGGGTCATCTGGTGGCCCTGGGGGTTATCTGATGTGGCCTGCCCCCTCAAACCTAATTATATTATAGCATTGCTGATGTAATACTTGAATGACCCCTAGTGAAAAAGTAGGTAGTAAAGAAAAGTAGAAAAAATTATTTTGGACATTTTTGCCAAAAAAAAAATGCTTGGCACTCCTAAAAAATTTGTCGTCCAAGTTGACAAGTTGTTTAACGGTGTGATTTTTTTTTTTCAAACCCTGGTTCAATATTCATTTATCATTATTATAGATTTCATTTAAATGTGCAACTTGAAACAGATGAAAGAATTTTAAATGCTATCAGATGTGAGCACTAATTTCATGAAATAAGTTTTTTGTTTGATAAATGTATAGCAAATTTCATTGATGTTAAAAGCATGTTATGAGAAATATTTGAAGTGTTACTCATAATGTGATGTCACAATATTTTATTTAATTCCTAATATTTTATTTAATTGTAGAGGCCCATACCTTGCAGAGTGGCTGCTGCATATAGTCTCCTTGTTTTGTTGCGCAATACCTATAAATTGGATCAGAGGAATGGTATCATCAATGAATTAATAAGAGGTCAGTTGAAAAAAAAAGATTGGTAGTTTCTTAGCATTGAATGCTGTTGACTTGGTATTTTTAGGTTTTGCGCATTCACATATATATATATTTATTTATTTATTCTTCCCTACACTTTTATCACTTGAATCATCATGTTTTCCACCAGTATGTTCAGTTGAAGCCATATGCACGCCTAAAATACTAAAGTAAAGTGTGTGTTTATTCACAGATTTTTTGTATTCGCTGTGAATGTAACCCCCCAGCAAATACCAATTGTCAACTGTGTATCTTTCTCTTTTTTATATATATTCTTATGTGCATGCTTTATTGCTGTTTAGCATTGCCGCTGTGGTGGTCGAGTGGTCATAGTGACAGACTTGCATCACGAAGATCCGGGTTCGAACCCCACCGGCTCCACAGTGGTGGCCGGCTAAAGTTGGTTTTCTGCAGTTCCCAACTTCAAGGCGCGAATGAGACCCGATCTCCCCGTTAAAAAGTTTTGCCACAGAGTGCAACAGACCTAAAATGTTACAAATATTCAATCATTACACTTCACTCACAATTTGAAGTATAGATGGCAGCACTGAAATATCAGACACAAAACTAGCTACACGTGCAGACTGTTAGGTGCCCTCACTTTGTTCCAGACTCTGCCACGAAGCTGGGCTGGAAGAGATCTCGGCAACGGGATAAGTCCAGTGGCAGAGACCCTGTCATTCATTCATTCATGCTGTTTAGCATATTTGCTTTGCTTTGTTTGTATTTTTATGGAGATATTTCTAACGAGTTCACAGTTTCTTCTCCATTAGATAATATTTGCATTGTAAGTTCTTTGAAAAACTACCCAAAACGTTCATGGTGGCCATAATTTTACTGTATTCCAACACGTCTTAACTTGGTCTAACTAGGTCAGGGGTCTTCAACATTTCAGACACAGTGGGTCGAATTGTAACTTCCCACAAAGCCCTTTTATCTTTGAAGACGATACACCCCCCTCATCCCATCCTGGAGATCCCATGAAGGTCGTGGGCTACCAACTCATGTAATTTAGTGATAAGGAAGGGGCCAATAGAGCCCCAACTTAAGACAAACAATTGAAAAATTGTTTTTATTTATTCTGAAATTATTCCTTTTGTTAATTTTTAATTTTGATTTAGTTCTGTGAAATAATTTTTTTCACCAATTCTTAAAGTTTTTGATTAATTACTGATTAAACTAGTTACTTCTGAGATTAATTTTAATCTGCAATCACTTCAAATGATTCTTTAATTATTTATTTCAGTGATTCCAAAATTATTTTCCTTCTCGATATGTCTTGAAATCAATTCATTCAATATTTATGTAATTATTCTTTTATTGATTGTGAAATAATTTCTATCAGAAGTTACAAAATTATTTCTCTCATTGATAAGTTTTTTGAAATTTATTGTTCACTAATTTTGAAATTATTTTTTTCAAAAATTTTTAAATTACTTCTGACTTTTTATCTACTTCTTCGAGGAATTATTTCTTTTATTTATTCTAGAATCATTTCTTTTCCATCTGTGCTAGAATTATTTCTTTCATTAATTCTAGAATTAATTGTTTTCTAATGCTTTCAACAATTTTCTCAAAATGATTAGCTGGCCATGACAAAAAAGCTCTGAGGGGGCAGGATGAATGAAAACACATAAAAAGGATTTAACAAAAAAAAAAGCTTAAAAAGTAGCCAACAGGGTAAAATCACTTTGCAATGCTCAAAAGAGTAGATACACAAATGAATAACAGTGGCACAGATATATCTTGGAATGCTGAAGAAACCATTTTTAGTGTTTAACTCGATGAATCATGTGCTTCATTACATGGAAGTAAGTGAGCTGAAAGTGTTTAAAATAACAATGCAAGTGAGTTGCTTAAAAAGAGAAATAATGGGTTGTTAAGATTTGCTACTTAAACTTAGAATGTGTAGTTAATCTGCTGAATTACTTTCTTATGATTTGTGATACAGAAAGGGGAAGTTTTTGTTCTTGCTTTTTCAGAAGAATATATTTCCAATTGTAATTGGAACTAATTAGTCATGGTTAATGGGTTAAAATATTCAATTTTGCATCCATGTCATGTCAACAAATTTTCACCTATTTATAAGACCATCACAATCACAAGTATTTTAAAATGTAGTAAAAAGGCACAAAATAAGAAGAAACAGTGATCCCCATGATGGCAGAATTTTGTTTCAGAGATGCATGTTTTATTATTTGGAAATAAATTCTTATTCTTTCATTTGACAGAACTCTGTAGCGGACGAAGTTGTCATAAGCGGATGCTTTTCATCAAAGTATGTGAGCTGGTTATGGAATTGTTTTCAAAAGCTTTCTTCAAAAGGCATTTCTTCAAACCTGTGCTCGAGTTATCTGGTGAGATAAAAACCCAAATTCTTTTCTTTCAAATTTTGTAAAAAAAAAAAAGAGAGTAGAATATACAGACAATATTATGTTGTGGAGAAAAATTGATAAAAAAATTCATTACTTTAATGAACTGGTAATATTTTGTCTCTTTTACAGAGGACCCAGTTCCTAATATTCGCCTAAGGCTTTGTGCAATTTTACCGAAACTGAAGAGTTTGTTGCACCTTCCCAAGGACGAAACTCTGCTAGAGAGCCTGGAAGCTTCTGTGAAGAGGCTTATGACTGAAGAAAAAGACAGAGATGTCACTTCTGCTGTCAATAGGGTATGATGACGGCTGCAATGATTGAATTCAACTTTTGTAAAGGAACGTGTGGTATTGTTTTATAGATACCGTCATCTCTATGAAACAATATCATTAACACAAAATCAATTTTTATTTTTGTAGGATTTTTCTCATCAAAATGATTGAATTAGTGTCTTCTATTTAATTGAGTCTCATTTTGAATAATATTTTACGTTTTTCAAATGTGATAAGTCATTTATTACACATTTCCACTAATATATGGTTTCGTATGAATCACTAGGCTATTCAAGAACTGGATAAAATTGAAATGCCCATAGAGCCTGTAAGTATTCTTTTAATTTTATTAAGCAGAATGTCTTGTAGTTTATCAAATAGTTGTTCATAGTATCTTAAACTGAAAAAAAATGTGCAGTAGCTCAGGCTGATCAATGCTACTGTACTGGACCTAATGTACTAGAGAACGTTCTGAAGTTTTGTTAGTTCAGAACTAAGCTGCCCTCGTCTGAATCTTTCAGGTGACCAGAATCAGTATTTTGCAGAATAGAGATTATACCACAGTCGATCCCTCCTATAACGTTTTTTTAAAGAAAACTGTTGTAAAAGAAATGTTATAAGTGGGAAAACGCTTTAAACAGGAAATCTCAATAAGTATTAGTAAGAGTTTGGTCCCAAAAAATAAGTCGTACTAAGCAAGAAAATTTTCTAAGTGAGAACATTATAAGCGTGATCCACTATATATAAAACCTCTAATTATGAATTAGAGGTTATTTGACGTATATTTTTTTCATTTTTTTTTTACATTTCTACTTTTTAGATATATCGATCTCATAATTTTTAATTTTGGAAATTTTCTGGAATTAAGAGGGGATATTTACCCTACGGACTTGACACTCAAGAGAACCAATCTTGACCCCCTATCTGTGGATCTCCTTGACCTCAAAATTTGCTTGTCTAATAACATAGCCTTTGTTAGAATTTTTGATAAAAGAAAAGAATTTAAATTTAATTTTCTCTCTAATTTCAATTCTAATATTAGTATTAGAATTTTGAAAAATATATTCTTTGGACAACTATCAAGAATTAAAAAAACTTGTAATAATGCAAAGGATTTTTTTAAAAGCATTTTCTAAATTTTCAAATGTCTTGAGTGTCACCAGTTATCCATCTTCTTTCATGGGTTTCAAACTTCACCCACGTTTTTCAACTTGTTACCTCACGCCATGTGGTTTGCTGGTGACATTGGTAATAAAAAGTCAAATTTTTGGTAGGTTTTATATTTTATTTTATTATTTAATTTTTATATTTTCAACCTTTAAACACACTTTTGTGTAAATGTCTATTTAATATTGTGCTACTCATGCGATTTTTCATGTTTTTGGTAATAATTTTGTATTTTCTCATACTTGCTTTTTGACTTCCAAAGCTTGTTTATCGCAGAAATGTCAGAGGAACTGATGGTAAATCTATGCCTATTTTGGCCTACCATCATTAGAAACATTTTTGCTGTTTGGAGCAATGGGGGGAGGGGGGTTCCCCCTTGACAACGACCTCCTCATTGTTCCATATTATTTCCATTTTTTTCAACTTCATTTCAATTTCTTCCAATTTATTTTTATTTCCAATTTTATATATATATATATATAATATTCATTTTGTGCATTTTTATATACATATAATGAGAGAAAATCAGATTTTATCGCTTGCTACTTCTCTTTGCTTGAAGTATAGTGCATGAAATTAATGGCATATATATATATATATATATATACTCATACATTTTCTTTTCTCTTTTCGAGAAGAGCTCAAGAAGGACATCAATGGATTGTGAAGCTCATTTAGCAGATATGAAGAAAGAAGAACATGAACGTCGTCTTTTGGAAATGGTATCTTTAATTATTCTTAAAATGTTATTTTGAGAAACTATTGCTCCAGTGCTTGTGCCTATTATCTGAGTCTATCTAATTGTTAGTGACAATGGGTTTTATTGACCAGAAATTTAAAAACTTTATAAATCTTTCTTTTGCCTTTAACACTTAGGTTGCGTGAATAGTCGAAGCAAAATATATTTCAATTTATAATAGTCAAGTGTAAATACTTACTCATAATGGCAGCTTAAAAAGTTTCCCTTTTTTAGTTGTCTTTTGTGAAAGATAGATGCACTTAAACTCATACGTTGCGAATACAGTGAAACTTATCTAAGACAGACACTGTATGAGAGCCAACCCTGTCTTAGACAAAATAAAAAATATTCCCTTCATTGATTAATGCTTTTATGTGTACCTTTATAAAACGGAAACTTAGAAAACAGAGAATGGAAAATAATTACTAGAACTCTCAAAACAAATTTTCAAAACACAGAATGATCTGAAACGACTCATTTAATCCCCTTTAGGTCTCATAAAACCAATCTAATGACATCAGTGCTGCTGTTACAAGCTTTTAGCGCCAAAATCCCATAAATAATGTCGCTTATGGGGTTGCTCCACTAAATGAATATTTCAGGCAAGCAAAATGGGGGTATAAAAATGTTTTTTCAGTAGTTTATGCACCAAACAAAGCATCTACCAGTCAACTACAAGAAATTAGTATTAACTCAATTTCAAATTTTTTGTCGGTTGTGGGGGTTTCTAGAATAAACACTTCAGTTGAAAAAAGGTATGATAAAACAGAGAATCTGGATACACAAACCCACAATCACCGATAAAATAGTGATTGTAGGTAGACAGGCATTCTACCCATTTCTCAACAATGTACACCCATGCTATATAGTACAGGCAAACCTCTTTAGAGAATATAGAAATAATAAAAAAATTAAAAACATCAGAATATTTATGCATATGCCATCTATATATACGTCATTTTAAGAACTTCATGTTTAAAAGGAAAAAATTCAGTTCCTCACAGGATGATTGAGCACACTACTACGCTCATCATCTGTGAGTGATAGGAGCATTCTGAGGGTTGAAGGTAGTCTTGTCATTCTTAAGGATAATATTGTTCAGATAAGTTATTATATAACTTAATTATATTGTTAAAAATGTGATTCATCAGAAAGAAATATATTTTTTTTTCAATTCATATTGATTTGTTTTTTCTAAGGAGTTGGCTCTGGAACGTGAAGATAATGACCGTTCCCAAACTTCACAAAGTCTTGTTAGGCCAGCTAAAATTCCAGTTCGAAAAAGTGAGTATCTGTGAGTGAAAAAACAATTTCCACCAGAAAATATTTTTTTCCTTTTATTGATCTTGCTATTTGAACAATTGATATGAATGGCCTGGTGTGAAAACCTCATGTCTCAATTTTTTCCAAAAATAAGGTTTTTGTGACTATGGAAAATAGACCTGGTATCTCACCGACCAGACAAGGCACATCATCACTAATGAGCGCAGTGCCATTGTATTGCAAAAATCAAAAACTTCATAGCAGTACTATATAAGAAAAATAATAATTTTAAAAAGTATTTTCACTCCTCTCCAGAATTTCAAGGAGTGTTTTGGCAAAAAGAGGGGTATTTTTTTAAATGAAAAATGGCAAAATTACTCCATCAAAAAAAAATTACCAAAAGTTTGAAGGAGTATTTTCACTCAACATAATTTGGAGGAGCAAAATTGAATTTTGATGTGTGAATCACACATCTAGATGCGTATTGGCAATCACTGCTTAGTAGTTCATACTAGCAGTTGCAGCAGTGTGCATGTTTATTTTTTTTCCCTAAAAACTGACGCAAACTTACTTATGAAGGTTCCACACATAGGCATTGATATATCACTCGAATAGATTTAAAAAAACGATTTTTAGAGAAAGAGTATTCCATTGAAGTGTTTTGATCATTTAAGGTGGTACATTGCCCAAGCAGTCGAAAACCAAAGAATTCAAAAGCAATACTTTAACAAGGAACATGCTGAGAAGTTCTCCAAGGAACTCGCCAAAGTGTAAGTTGTATATATACATATTTTGCCCTTAACAATCTTTAGTATATGTTATTGTGTAGTGTTGGATATATTGTGGGGATAATATATTATTGGATATATATATTGTGGGGATAGTGCACAACCTTAGATCAAAGTTTCATTCGGGTCATGCAAGGTTTTCCTGGAGAAAATGATCAATATACACAACACCATGTATTTGCCTAAGCTGAACATATTTTCGCAAGAAAAATACAGAAAATAGGGATTCTTATGATCATCAATTATTGCCAAAGGTAACTATTATTGTTAGTATCATTCAGGAATTTTATAATACTCTATACAAACATGAAGAGCAGAATTGGAACAGAGAAAAGGGATCAGGAAGAAAAAAAAATTTAGCAGAATTTGTGCAAGTAGCACCTGTGCTGAAAGAAAAAGTCTACAAGGCTATAAGAAAAAAGGGACTAAAATTATGTAAAAGGGAAATACCCAGGTGAATATGGTATTTCAGTAGACATTATTAAAGAAAGAATTTGCCAGTATGCTAGCTGCTTTGTTCACAAATTGTCTCACAAAATCAAATGTGCCTGAAGATTGGAATAACGCAATGATGGTTCTTTACAAAAAGGGTGAGAAAGAGGATCTCAAGAATTATCGACCGATTAGTCTCTTATCAGTGATTTATAAAATCTTCACCAAAGTGCTGACATATAGGCTTGAATCCATATTGGACGAAGTCCAACCAAAAGAACAAGCAGGCTTTCGAAGTGGATTTATTACAATGGATCACATCCAAACAATCAGGGAACTTATAGAGAGACACAAGGAATACGAATTACCATTAAGCATGCCCTTCATTGTGATTTTGAGAAAGCATTTGACTCTGCCTTTACATCTGCTGTTATTAAAGCTCTAGATATAATTAGGGTAGAGAAGACTTACATTACATCATACACACACACACACAATATCATCAAGAAAATATATGACAAAGCAACTGCAACGATTCATTTGGATAAAGGAAAAGCAAAAATTAAACTTGGGAAAAGGAGTCAGACACGGTGATACTATCTCACCAAAACTCTTTACCGCTGTTTTAGAAGAAGTATTCAGAAAACTGGATTGGGATAAGAAATGAATTAAAATAAATGGAGAATTTCTCAACCATTTGCATTTTGCAGATGACATTGTTGTTATTAGCAGTAATCAGACGAACTAAAAGAAATGATACAAGAACTGGTAAAGGCAAGTATTCAGGTGGGCTTGAAAATGAATCTGCAAAAGACGACTAAAATTATGTTCAATCTCTTTGCGTTGAAGAGGACAATCTTGCTCAACAACACAGAGGTAGAAGAAGTAGAAAGTGATGTATACCTGGGACAAGAAATTACCATGGACAACGGAATCATTAATGAAATAAACAGAAGGATTAGGATTGGATGGAGCACTTTTGGCAAAAACTGATTAATTCTGAAGAGCCACATACCATTATGCCTGAAAAGAAAAGTGTTTAACCAGTGTGCGCTAACAGCACTGACTTATGGAGCTGAAACATGGACACTCACAAGCAAGACGATACAAAGGCTACAGACAACACAAAGGAGCATGGAAAGATATATGCTAGGCATCACTAGGAGAGACAGAAAATGAATCACTTAGATAAGGAACCATGCAAAGGTGTATGACATCATGGAAAGAATTAAACGTTTGAAATGGAAATGGGCTGGACATGTTGCAAGAAGACAGGATAACAGATGGACCACAAGTATTCTAGATTGGTACTCCCGTGGTGTTAAACATCTGAGAAGGTGTCCCCACGCAAGTTGGATCGATGAGATCTGAAAAGTGGCTGGAGTCAACTGGATGGCTAAAGCATCAGACAGAGCAAAATTTTAAAGGGGACCTTCATCCAGCAGTGGATTGAAAATGGTGGTGGTTGATGATGATGATCGCCATAATTATCATTTTATTTATAAGTAATCGAAATAATCCTAGATTCTAGTAAAAAATAAAAATTCAAGTAAACTTCGTTAAAAATACAAGAAAAAATAGTAATTTTAATTTTAAAATGTCAGAATAGCCAAAATTATTGTAAATCAGGAATGTCCCATGAAATGCAAGTCATACAGTTACCCTGTATACACCAGTTTCTGACCTGTGAGCAGTTGCAATATCACATATCTAACCCTCGAACTGAAAAGGTTGATTACCTGTGGTGTTGATGAGCATTTATTTCTTTGTATATCTATCGATTTGAGTTTGTGCATTCG
The DNA here is from genome assembly GCF_987345545.1 of Pholcus phalangioides. NCBI lineage: Eukaryota > Metazoa > Arthropoda > Arachnida > Araneae > Pholcidae > Pholcus > Pholcus phalangioides. The sequence goes on along the minus strand of NW_028301603.1, from coordinate 29,587,987 downwards.
CTTCTTAATTGCTCGTGATGTCTGTAAAAGTACAAATGTGTGGTAATTAGATATTCTTTGGCAAAAGTTTTTGAGCTTTGTCAGCAGAAAATATAAGCCTACTCACTCTCTATACAGCATTTATATATATAGTTTCAGGTCGGGATAAATGCATTATCCAGAAATTGGAAACAAAGCCCTCTCCAAGTCCAGATAAAGATCATCCTGACAAATATGTCTTACCGTTTGACTCAAAAAAGTGTGGAAACTGGACACCAACTTGCAGGTGAATACTTCAATAATGCTATTGATTTATGAATCCAATACTGTCTTTTCAAGCTCTGTTGCGTAGTTCTTTTTTAGTTAAAGTAATAATAATTTTCTTCTGTGTTTTCAGACCCGAGACACCGGTAGTACGAAGGATGTTGCCAAAGACACCAACTTCTTCGGGGAACATTCCAAAAAGACAAAATATTGACAGATGTCCATCACCCATGCCACCGCCGCGTAGATTCTCCGATTCCCTCATGAGGACCCGATCACCCCAGGATGTTGCTCAGAAATCGGCATACAGTTCCCCAGCGCTCAACTCTTCTCCTAAATCTTCAGCATTACGCAGCAATGAAACTTTAAAACTGGAATCTCATCTAGCCTCTCTCGATATAAAAAATCCCAGCTCTTCTATTTCTGTGCAAAGTAAGTGATTGGCTCTGAGTTCAAAATTCAAATTATTTCACTTCTGATACTCTGGCAAATGTATCAAGGAGAGAAATAGTGGATTTCGTCTGTCTTTACAGCATAGATTTGTGCAATGGTAGTTTCGTAATGCACCTAATCAGCTGAATTAAGACACAGATATTTTTGAAGGGAAATTTAACTTTTTTTTTTACACTTATGAGTTTGGTATTGAATCTGCTTTGAACAGGTTGACAGGCACAATCTGATTTCCCCCGGCAATAGCCAGCATGCCGTAAAAAAATCTGGGGACATGCTTTTTGAATGCTGGAATCAAAGCTGCCGTTGGGGGTGTGTGACATTCAGGGGCAACTCGAGAAAAAATTCTCCAGCAAAGTGCCAGACATTTTTCAGAAATGAAGATTTGCTGTGGGAAAAAGTAAACATGAAGTTTGAGTTATCTGAACATAACTCGTTAAACAGAAAGGATCTTAAAATGCAGAGAACAGACAAAGTTCAAATCAGCCAATTCAATGGTTTCTTAGGCCTTTCTAGCTTGGGAATTCTCGAATTGATCTCCAGTAGCCTAGATGACTCTAATTCAGCATTTCCCAACGTGAGCAGCATCCCGACCTGGGGTAATGGAAGGGTCTGGGGGGAAGTAAAAGCTTAGGGTTTATTATAGGATCCTATGGGTTGATGTGTGTGTGATCTGCAACATAGACATGGATTGATTAAAAGTATTTAACTAATACATGTCTGTGTCAAAAGATTGTGTCCCATCAGTCCAGTGTGAACCCAGCCCAACATGCCAAGTTGTCAGTCAATGGGACACATAGGTTTCCTAGTCACTGATTCTCCAAATATCCCTATCAGAGTGGAAGTCAGGAGTTAATAAAGAGTCTTCTGGTATCCAGGCAACATCAAATATCTCCATGTGAGGAGAGGGACAATATCTCCTTGTATAGGGCCTTGGAGTTCCTAAACAAGAATTTTCCGGAATTCCCCTTTTTTTTTAAATGAAAACCGACTCGCATTCATGTTTTAAGGTCAGAAAACTATCTTTTTAGTTGACCACTACTGCACAATCACATGTATCCATCATGTTTTTGTGATTGGAAGCTCGATAAAGGAGTCATGATTTTCTGCAATAAAAAATTAGGAGCTCTGGAACTTACGCCGGGGGGATCTGAAAATCAATTTGTGAAAAGATCTGAGACCTTCTTTCTTAATTCGCAACTTTTCTGGGACTTTGTAAATTTTATATGATTGTTGACACTCTGGTGTTTCTTGGCATGCTGGCTAATGCAATAATACTAAAATACAAAGCATGCATACACAGATGAAAGTAGGACAAACCTAACCTGTGTAGGACAATCCTAAAGATCTCATACTTCAAAAGCGTGGATAATTTTTTACTTTCTGACATAATATACTTTTTGAAGAAAGAAAAAAAAATTCCCCTATTTATTTTATCACCTATTATAATGTATTTTTGTTTATTTTTGCTTCAGAAGCAGTTCTTGTCGAAAGATCTTCACAGCGTTCTTCAAGCAGGATACCGACTCCGAGCCCCAAGAGCTAGCTCTCAGCGATCTTCTTTTTCTTATGATCGAAACTTCGACTCAAATCTCTCCTAGCCAAAGTAGTTCGTACAAGCCGGTTTGTACATAATGTACTTAATTATTCGGAAACATGATGCCTTCCAAGTATATTTTAAGATTTTTTTTTGGAAGTTTTTATGATATACTATTTAACGAATGTGTTTGTTTTATATTATTTGTTGGAACAAGTTTCCGTTTGTTGTCCTTGATGTTCATACATTTTTCATCTCCTACTGGAGTTCGAAAGAGCGTTTAACGATGTAAATGATCTTTCAGTGCAATATTGAAAAAAAAAAAAATTTACAAACTAATATAATCAAAATTTTTTTGTCACCAGGTTACGCCTCAGAGAGGCATTATGATTATTTTCCTCAGCTTGTCAATGTTGAAATTTGTTTCTATTTTGTGTGCAAATAAAAACCGAATGCAATGATCCAAAAATTCAAATGTTTTGATTCTTCTCTCTAACAGATTTTAATGTTTCCAACACTGTGAGCCACATTTTAAATTTCTATGGTGCCTTCAAACTGCCAAGTTATACTATGGCATTTACAGTTGTAAAAATGAATCCTATTTACGTGATGCATCAAACACACAGCACGGTGAATCCAGAAAGAATATTATATATAATTTCCAGATAATGTAGTATAGCTTAGTGGTTTGTGAACTTCATGTTATGTAGCTGATTTCAGTTGACGCTCATAATGATCCCACCCACATTATATAGTAATTATTTCGTTACAACGACTGGTAGGATGATTATCAAATTTTTTCATTTAATACGATGACTTATATCTGTGTTTCTCAAAGTGTGCATCATGGCTTCTAGGGGCATCGCAGAAAGCTGGGAATATTGATTTGTGTGCCTATTTAGGCTTTTTAGTGGTGAAAATATCTGCTAAACTATTCTAGGACGTCACAGATGAGCCATGAATTAGACAAGGGAACTACAGATGACAAAAGTTTGAGAACCACTGCCTTATATGTTTTCCTTTTGATACAATGACCACCTGATGTAACGCAGGCACAAATCCGAGACAGTGTGGTGGGAAGGGCAAATTTTGTGATTTCTTTGAATCATCCTGTATTTAAGGGACAGACAAATTTTCCCATATTGTTCGTCTCTTGGGAGGGGGGTAGTATCGTTCCTACCCACACTGGATCTCCACCTGAGCAAAGGTAGGCATCTGTAACTGTGAGTGGAGCAAAGACAGACATCTTCAGCTTCGAATGGAATGGAGCAAAGGCAGGCATCTTCCAATGCGAATGGAATGGAGCAAAGGCAGACATCTTCCAATGCGAATGGAATGGAGCAAAGGCAGACATCTTCCAATGCGAATGGAATGGAGGCAGGCATCTTCAGCTTCATTGAGCAAAGACAGACATCTTAAACTATGAATTAAGCCTAGGCAGATGTCTTAAGCTTCAAATGAAGCAAAGGCAGACAGCCTTCAGCTGTGAATGGAGCGGAGTCAGACAGATCCAGGGCGATGTGTCTGAGAAGCAACTTACTGTGTAGGTGCATTGGATCATCACATATTTTACAGGACAGAAAAATTTACCCCATATCATAGCTGCCAAGTCTCCCGAATTTTTCGGGAATCTCCCGAATTTTAACTTCATCGCTCGACCTCCCGAAAAGTTCTTAAATCTCCCGAATTTTTAAGAAAATCACAAAAAATCCCTAATTGTCCCTAAACATTCCCTACTTCATTAAAAAAAAATCCCCGCTTCTGAAAACAATCCCTAAGAAATTTCTTGTGGGGCATCAAGCCTCTTTTTTTTCCCTTTCGAAATGACGTCACACGTCGTAAATGGGGAAATTCCCTTTTTAAGGAAGTTTTACAAACCCTCTGATGGTAACAAGGAAGTTGCTTGTCTTATCCTGCAGGGAAATGGCTTAGCAGCCAATAGTCCTGGATAATAATTGAAGATTATAGTGACGCGTATACGGTCAAAATGTCTTTTGTTGAAGTTACGTACGTGCGATATAACAAAGCATGAATACTGATAAGCAAAAACATATTTAATCAATTTTAAAGATACTTATTCCGATGAATTTCCTTTCATCAAACGTTCCAGAAGAGGGCCGACTTTTCCTTTTTGTACAAGTTGTGTTACGGACATAAACATCAGTCATGGTGGAAAGAGTGACATCATCACTCATGTGAAATGAAAAAAAAGACAAGCAAGTGTCACAAAAAGTCAGTGTTCTTCAAAAATTGACGGTGTTTTCCTTCATCTTCCGATGATTTTGGGGTCATTCGCGGAGAATGTTTGTTCACAGCGTTTCTGATTGAACACAATATTTATTTTTACATCATTGAAGTTTTGGCCTCCAATTTCACTTGTTTTTTGCGTAGGAATTTTATTCCCAAGGGTTTAACTTTCATGTGTGTAAAATCCCTATTTTAATTTGACTTCAGTTTTGAGTAGGGATTTTATTCCCTACGCTTTAACTTTTATGTTTGGAAAATCCCTATTTTATTTGGAGAAATCCCTATTGTATTTATTAGGGAGTGGTTTTAGCATAAAAATACGGGTTTGCGCGAAAATCTCCCGAATTTTCATTTTCAAAAGTTGGCAGCTATGCCATATTATTCAGCTCTTGTGTATTTGCGCTTGTATCCTTATATGTTTAGTGTTTCAGACACTGCAGGTCACATTGAAAATTTCCATGGTGCCTTCAAGCTGCCAAGTTATACTGTGGTATTTGCAGGGGTGGGAACTCTGCGCCAATTGCGCCGCACTGCGCCAAAACTAATATCTTGCGCCATCCTGCTCCCATAGCGTATTTTCGCATTTTTCTGCGCCAAATAGCGAATTTTGCTTCAGTATGCCCGGAATTTCGGAAAGGACGCCAAAAAATTTTTGTTCCTGCTAGCCACGAAACGTTTCTTTACGAGAAGAGCGTGTTTTATTCCACTATACTTAAACTATCGGCCCCTGATCGGGCTTTCCATCGCGAAACCCCGATATTGTTCGTGATCGTGGAACTGAAGATGGTTTGCAATGCCTTTCAGCTTTAAAGTGCAAATTCGAGTGTTTCCGTTTAAAAAAAAAGTCGTCACTGGAAGCAGCAGAAATTACTGCAGTCGATTGTCATTGTGTTAAATCCCGATGTTTCGTGAAAAAAATTTTCATTCCGGGAGTAAAAAGCGCATGTCCGCCGAATTACGAATGTTAGTTTAGAAACTTTGCCGAATAACGAGATTTAAATCGCCAATGTTGCCGAATAACGAGCGTTAAATCGTCAATATCGCCAAATAACGAGCGTTAAATCGTCAATCTCGCCAAATAGCGAGTGCCAGATCGCCAATCCCGCCAGATAATGAGTGCTGAATCGCCAAACATCGAGTTGATTCATTCGAAATTCTCTCCATTTCGCAACAATTTCTTTCTAAGTATAAAAAAATTAAAAACTTATACATTTTTTTAGCTCATTTGAAGTGCTGCTGTTCAAGGCAGCAAATAGTGCCCTCAGTAAGCAAAAATCATCTCAAATAGACGGGTGCAAAGCAAAATATTTTACTACAGCCGCTCTTTCAAACAAGGTGTCAAAAGCCTAAAACACCAAAAACTGACGAAAAGATGTTTGATAACAAAAAATAGTGCAGTTTTATTTTGAAAAGGGTTGAGGGTTAACGAAAATATTCTTGTTAATTTCATTGCTCCAATTTATAAATATCTGCTCCGAATCCCATATTTTGCTGCTCCAAAATTGCTCCAAATCATGAATTTGCTGCTCCAAAACTGCTCCAAATCCTGAATTTTGCTGCTCCAAAGCTGCTCCGAAATGGACTTAGTCACTTCCCACCCCTGTATTTGCAATTGTCAAGTGAGTCCACTTTACATGATGCATCAAGCACAAAGCACAGTGAATCCACTTGAAATATTATAATTTCCTGATAGCGCAGTATAGCTTAGTGGCTTGAGAGGTTCATGTTATGTAGCTGATTACAGTTGAAGCTCATAATGACCCCCATTCTAGCGATTATTCCATTGCAATGACCGGTAGATATAGGATGAGTATATTCATATGGCAACTACTTTGTTTTCCTTTCAATATAGTGACCACCTGATGTAATGCTTGTTTTTTTACAGAATAGGGGTCATTATAATGAGCATTGACTGTATTTATATTCATTTATATATTTTTTACAAAATATTAGGCAGGCCATGGCAAGGATTCCTGGGACCAAAACTAAAGAAATAAATACATTTCACTCTCAACATTGAGCAAATTTCTGTGAAAACTTATATACTGTTGGTGCTCAATTTTACAAACTAGTCTTTCTTGTGACCGAGCCTGGGTGTCTTGCGGTTTCTCCAGTCTTCTGGTTCTTTACAACATGACATTTCTTTGAATGATTCCTATTTAGGGCAAGTTCAAGTTCATAAAAACGAGCCTCAACTATACAGGGTACCCTGTAAGTCCTAATTCAGCCTTTATCTCATCAACCATTCGTCGTAGAGAGGTATGGTTTTAGTGTAAAAAATACATGCTCAAAATGTGTTCAGGAATCACCCTGTGCCAGTTTCTAGAGTGAAAATATAGTATGCAATAGTGAAAATCTAAATTTTTGTACCCCGTTCCCACCGACGTCCACTTGGAGAGTTGTTGCATTGTCTTTCCTGAGGCCAATAAAAAAAATCCTACATAGTAAACTGCAATATTTGCTGAGGTATTTGAATTCAAAAATATCTCGGAGAAAATTTGGAAAAAGATCATAAATGAGGGAAAGAAGCATTTTCTGTTAGTTTATGCTGTTCTTTCCCAACTTTTCTCAGATTGATTATGTAACTGATATTTCGTATTATATTCTGTATTTCTCTGTTAGATGGCACTGCTATCACAATTGTTATCTGTTATTTTTCCCCACCTTTTTAGTTGTTCATTTGTATCGGCTCAAGCCAATACAGGCGTTCTTCTGCTTATGTCTAAATAAATCTTTTTTTTATTACTGTTCGAAACCTTGCTTTATCCATGCATCAATACGTTCGTCGATCACATACACTGATATCTTGGAATTCAAATACCTTAGCAAATACTAAACTGGTAGTTTTTTTTTGATAACTTTAGAAGAGACAGGATCTCAACTTTCTAATATAGCTTTCTGCACAGGTGCGGATCTAGAGCTCGCTATTGGGAGGAGCGATTTTTCGAATTGCTAAAAATTTTTTATCTGAGCATGAGGTGACCATACATCTCCCATTTTGTCCCTTATTTTCCTCGACAGTCCCGTTTTTTCTTTTTTTTCTCCCACCCCGACTTATTTAAACAATGTCCCAGTTTAACCCGTTTTTTAGTCGAAGTTTTCTTGAATTTGTTGTTCCAATATTATCATACAGAAATAACGAAAATTCATGAATTATCGCATTTCGCTTGGGGGCTGAGATCCGCCACTGATTCTGTAAATACACCTTTGTCATTAAGTCACTTATTTGGTTCACATAATTATGGTTATTTTTTCAGTGTTAATTTAATGATTTTCATTGGTTTTAACGTTATACACAAGAGCTGTTGTTAAAATTTACAATAGAGAGAAATTTTCGGGAGCCAAGGAATGGATTAATTCATTTTTACATTAATTCGTATGAGAGAAATCGTTTCGGTTTGCGAACAATTCTGTTTATGTACGGCCGTCAGGAACGAATTATGCTCGTAAATCGAGAGTTCACTGTATGTATCCGCTTATGAGTCGTCACGATCATAAGCGGATACAGGCTCCTCGAACGGGAGGGGTGAATCTGCGAGGCATAGTTCCCCCTCAGGTTGAGATCTTTGGTGGGCCCCCAGGCCAGACATTTTACTAAAGTGAATTTATAGTGTGGAAAAAAATTGATGAGAATCGTTTCGGACCCAAGGCTGACACAACTCCACGTGACTTTATCCGTCTGTCCTAGCTCCAGTAGCACACAACGATATCGTTAGGATATCGTACCGATACCGGTCCGACGTCGGAAAGAGGTCGAAAATTTTGACGTCCCATATCGAACCATATAGTAAAAATGTATTCACTCAATAAACTCTGAAATATCGTCTTTTTTTTCTCTAAAATCGTTTTGCTCTCACTTTTACAGCATTTCGTTTCGAATATATCTTGGTTGTACGATAGTTGGTCCCTTTTGAAATAATCCAAATTTCTCTATGTCGAACTACGACGAAAAATGTATGCCATTTCTACGTCGAACGGTATAGAAATCTCCACGTCATCCTCAGCGCGTCAGGCGGAATGTATCTCGTAACCAAACACATTGGCTCGGCTATGCTCGAAACATGGGCGGAGATACGGGGTTTCTCTCCCCCCCCCCCCCCCACGCAGCGTCAAAAGCCTACTCATCGAATGTATGTGCGTATATATGAATTGTTATCATCATGCCTATCCCCTCAGTAATCATCTCATCGTGCCCCCCTCCAGACTTTCACGTCTATCTCCGCCTATGGCTCGAGACCAGATATAAATAGACCGCGCACGCTATTCATAAAACTTGTCGAACGTGAAGAAAAGATGAGCAGTATTGTCGGGGAAAGAACAGGTTCTGCGCTATTACATTTGGCGCGTTTTCGCAGAAGCTAGGATGTTGCTGTAACGAAATTTGACTCAATTCGATCAAATTGATGAAAACTTTCCTTCATTTTTTCAATGAATTTCACTCATTTTTATGTGAAATATTTAGGGAGTATCAGATTTGAAAAAATAAATTCTATAAAATAAACAAATATTGGAAAACGGAACAACGTATATGTTGTAAAGCCTTATTCATTTATATTTTTAAATATTCTCTTCATTCACTTTGTCGCTTTTAATTTCGAAAATTTATTTATACGAGGGGTTATTAAAACAAAAATATATCTTTCCAGAACATTACAATTACTCTATATACTCATAATTAATGTATAATTAATTATAATGCATCATATTATGTTATGTAATGTAACACATTCACACTCATACCATATTCAGTCATGAAATAATATTCAAACAATAAGAAAAAGTTTCATTTCTAACATTCCTGAAAAACCTTTTATAACCTCATCACACAAAACTGTAAACACTTACATAATATTTCAGGATTAAAATAGATTTTACTCAAGAAAATTACAGAATCTCATCATCAATTTCTCTAAATTATAAGAATTAAAATTCCATGTAGAGTATATATGTAATAATTTAAAGTGTGTATATATATATATAATATTTTAGGATATAATATTTCATATATATAATATAATATTTACACATGTCACATATATATACATACACATATATATATATACACACACACACACACACACATATATACACACATTATATATATATATATATATATATTATTCTAAAAACGATTTAATACCTTAAATTAAGATTAACATATGCATACTTTTGGAGCGAAGAGATTACATATGTCACATATATATATATATATATATTAAATCGTTTTTAGAATGATTCTTTTTCAAGATAACATCTGAGGTACACAATATTTGACTTCAGGTCTTAGTACAGATATTGACTCAAAAAATCAATTGAATAATTAATTTTCTTGTTTGAAGCGGCAATTTCACATACAACAAACATAAATTAATGAATAAAAAAATTTATTTTCTGTAATAGTTTTATCTCAGGTGTGAAGAGGGGTAAAAATACTATTATTTTTAGAGGTTGTTATGCATTTTTATGCAAAACTGCAATTGTCTAGAGGGGGGGGGGCGGGGAAGTTTTCCTCACATTCTATTTAAATAGAATATTTTTCATAAATTTCTCCTTCTGTAAAGCATATTTTCTTCCAAGTTGAGCAAAACTCGAATGAACTCACTAGCTCGCCAAATCTTGCGGAGACGTATATTTCAGTTAAAACTTCATAAAACTCACAATTTCAATCATTTATTGCCAAAAATTCTATTGAAACATTTAATAATGATTCATGACATTTGAATTTTACTAAAACTTGGAACTTTAATTGAATTAAATCCAAAATGGAGTCGTTAAAAACTTAGATTACGTCAGAAATCCATTGCATCGTCAATTTAATACTCCAATTTTTAATTTATAAGAAGAGGAATAAGCAAAAAAGTATTCCCTTGTGAAAGGATACTGGTCCCCCTTTCCTAAACCGCTCAGAACATCCGAAAGCTGCGCAAGTGTTGGCCATTCTAATCAAAAATAAGACAGCGCGTGTAGATCGTCATACGAGTAGCCATAAGGAAAGCATTGCCAGCGAAATTCCCTGACCAGCCTTTCGACCGGAGTCACGTGACTCCGGATCTTTGCTTCACATTGTAACCCCTCGCGCGCACTCTATAGTATTATTACTCTGTGCTCGAGACCTCTAGCATCGTTGGCCCTGGATTGAGTCGGCCGTGGTCAGCCAACACTACACTAGAGATATACCACATATTAGGTAAGCCCCACCCTCGTAGTCGTAGGGGCCATGCACCGAAGGGACGTAGGGGAATGTATAGTTTAGCTTTCCCACCTACGACAAGAATATACGATTTTGTTATTGAAAGGGGGAGGGCGAGCCCCCCCCCCTCTATTGCCTTATACATTGGGAACAGTTCTCGACTTATCAGAACGGAGGTTTCCGCATGTACCAAACCAAGAGGGTGGGGTTGTACCCGTTTTGAGTAATGATTACCAACTGTGTGGTTTTCGTTCCAACCATGCATCAAGGCCATCGCATCCGGGTTTCGGAAAATTATGTACGTGAGAGCTTGAAGTGCATGAAAGTGGCAATCGCGCTGTCCTGTTCCGTTTAGTACGTATTGTGGTAAATTAAGAGAATCTAGATTGCAGGGAGGGGGGGGGGCGGTTAAATGTTTTTCAAGTTTCGTAAAAGATCTTTTATCAAAACTTTATAGTGCAATTCTGAACTTATACTAGAACACCTGATACTACATAATGTTTAAAAAATTAAGGATTGTAATTAAGTTTGGGATAAAATTCATATTCAGGGGTGGGGACGGTAGAGATGATCAAACCAGAACTACAATTTAAAATAATATTTCGTCCCATAAAATACGGAAGGTATATTTACCATACGCTATTTTCTTCCAATAATTCACCCCCCCCCCCCGACATATTGACCTGTATCCATACCAAGGGAGTAGCGGGGAGGGGGGAACGTGGAGGTCTGGTCCCCCCGAAATGTAAGAAAATGACCACCGAAAAAAGGGGAAAGATGGCCAAATTTATTGTTCTATCACTTCGGTTCCCCCCCCCCTCCCCGAACGAAATTTCTGGCTACGCCCCTGATCCATACCTATTTGGGATTAATCGAAATTACATGAAACTTGGGAATCACTGCCCTACGCAATACAACAGCGTAGTAACGGATGGCTCTGCGTGGGAAACAAACACCAGTGCCCCGTCTTAACGCATGGGCCCACTCGGGCAGTTTACAGAAATTTCGCCACCGAAAATGTCGCCTGTCCTGAGTGTGAGTGACGAAGTGAGTGTATGACTAAGTGAATGCGTGCGTGACCAAGTGAATCCGTGAATGACTGTATGAATTAAAGAATGTGAGTGACCGTATTTGTCATGAAGTTGCGACCGGATGAGTGACAAGTGAGTGACTCAATTGTCACTCTCACACTTATTCAGCCATTCCCTTGACCGTTCATACTGTCACTCACTTGATCATTCACTTGTTCACTAATATGCAGAACCGCAGGTGGATCTCGTGCCCCGAGCCCAAGATCAGACGGGGTTGCAAATTTAATCTTTTATAACCTCTCCTTTAACATTACCAGAGGGCGCCAAAATTCGTGTTTGCCTTGAGTGACAAAGCAACTAGTTGCGGCCATGATAACACAGTCACTTGTAGATCACTCACTAGATCCTTCGTATGGTAATTCACTCAATCATACAGTCACTCACATTCACTTATTCATCACTCATACTGCCAGACAGGCAATACTGTGTCGGGGGCGAAATTTCCGGATCCCCACTCGGGCATGGCACGGGGAGAAATTATGAAAAGATCTGATTGAAAATTTGCATGAGTGATCACATGAGTCACAGAGTGAGTGACCGTATTATAGTGATCAAGTTAGTGAGCAAATGGTCACACTCAGGGGCGGGCTTAAATATTTTGCGGCCCGGTGCGAAAACAGCTTTCCGGCCCTCTAAAGCGAAGTTTCGCAACTCACCAGTAACCACGGACCCCCCCCCCCCCCGGTGCACGCCAGGCTCACATTTGCACCTAATAATTAATATCAAACTACTATTTTTTTTCCATGTTCATAAAAAAGCATGTGAGAAAGCCATTTGACAATAAATTTGAACAATAGTGCGTTCAAGTGAGCCTCCAGGCACTCAAAGGTTGGGGGGGGGAAGGCTGTCAGGCCAGAGAACCGATTATCTGTGGAAACCCTAGGCCAGAGGGCTCGATGTCTGAATTTTAGAGTCCTTGGACAGAGAATTTTGAGCTATTTGATTTGTTAAAAACATTTAAGTTGAAATCATAGCCCTCACATCCTGTAGCGGGGCCCCTAGGCTGGGATCTTTTGCGGGCCCCTCGGTCAGATTTTTGACGGGCCCCTTCTGTAGTTAATTTAGAGCGTGAAAAAGCAAAAAATGATGAGAACCGTTCCGGGCCCCAGGGCTAGAGACCTGTCAGCCCCTCCTATGTGGGGGCCATGGTTGAAATGTAATTAAAGCATTTTTCTCTCGCTTGGCGGCCCTAAAATTTAGTGGCCCAGTGCTCCCGCACCCTTCGCACCCGTGCCCCCCCCGCACAGTCCGGCCCTGGTCACACTCATTTGTTCACTCATTCAGCCATTCACTTGCAGAGCCGCAACTGGGTGGGAGGGAAGCAGTCGGGTCTGGTCAAAGCCTCCTAGAGAGAGATAGTAGTATCTGGGGGGGGGGGGGCTTTGGTCTGGTGCCCCAAGCTCAAAATCGCGAGCACCAGAAGATATTTCGAGAGTAAGCACGGAAATTGTTAGGCGGGTATTTCTCGCTAGGTAGGATCGTCTCAAGAGCATCATGGGCCCGGGCCAAGTGATTTTTCTGAGGCCCCACCTGGTAAATTTTAGAAAATTTCAATCTAATCTCATTTTTGTGAGGCCGCCGGGTCGTGTATATAACCTCGTGGCCGTGCTAGGGTATCTAGGTGGTCGTGTCCAGGGCCGTCTCTATTCTACCTCTATTGGTAGAATAGAGACGGCCCTGCCGTGTCAGGGTGGGCCCACTGTCGCTAGGCAGGAGGATCAGAAAATTATTTCGCCGTCATCATTGACCCCATGACACTCCTAAGACGGCCCTGAAAAACACTTGAAAAAGGAAGTAAATACGTCATTGGTGGCGCAATGCGATTTTCCAATCTTTCCCTGGTCATTTAAAACGTCCTTTATAAGTTCCTTGAATATTAATATACGTAATGTGTGATAACGTGATAAGGAAGGTGTTGAAGGAAAATTTCCATTCACCGAGGAAAGAAAAATTCCTTCTCTATATTATCCCAAAGCCGCTTGTAAGTTACTCTTAATGCAGCTTTGATATTATCCAAGGCCGACGATCTTCCACGTCACTGGCTTCATCCACCATGACGTCAATCTTTTAAAATAGATTTTAGAAAAAAATAGTTCATAACTCTTTATTTTTTTTACGACAATTTTAAACAATAAAAATCAAAAACATTTATGATTTCATTTCATAAATGTAACAAGTAATTTATTTTTCTACATAAACAATTATTTTTCACACTTAATTCATCTTTGGCAGCTGATGCAAAAAAAAGGGGTCATTCTTCTCGCGGAAGTCTACAAAAAAACTCCATGTGCCAAGTGAATGGGGAAAACCCTTTAACATACGTATGAGTGAGCGATTAATTACGTAGACATAAAATTATTATCGTAACGAAATAGAATTTTCGGGGAAGAGGATATTTACAATATTAATCGTAAATTGGAGTTTGAATGGAAGACTCTTCCAGTAGAAACTTATGTAAATATTCCAAACACCATATGATTTTTTTAAAATATTTAAATATGAATATTTTTAATTATTATTTCCTGAAAACGCTTATGGCTATTGTTTTACAATTATTACCAAGCATTTAATCGTAAGTTCAAACAACGATGATAGTGGTCGTAGGCTGAAGCAAACAACTCGTGGCAGTTGTTCTTCAACTTCCTTTTCCCACGTCGCCATTTTCCTTCTTTCTTCTTGGAGTACGTACGTTCCTGGAGTCCGACCAGTTGGTAAAAGAGCTTTATTGTCTTTGAAACAATTCGTTTGAGTTATTATTTTCACTGTTACGATGTGCTACGGAAAAGATCTTGACGTGATCTTCGAATTGGTTGACATGGAGTCGAGCATCAGGGAGAAATTAAGGAGGACGAGCAGCAGCGACGACCATCGAGTGAACGTCCTGCTGTCGGCCATGTTGAAGCGCGTCCAGAAGGAGCTGAGGCTCAGGAGGAAAACGCTCAAGAGGAAAGAGTCTCACTACGTGTCGTGCCCGAAGAAACGCTTCAAGCCGCAACAAGATCCAAACGAAATGGTGATCTGTTCCTCATCCAGCTCTGAGGAAGACGAGGACGACATTTTGGGACTGGACAATTTCTTCGCCAGGTTGAACGAGATCAAAAGCGTGTGACGGCGAGGATGACCTCCTTTCCATATTCCAATCCCACGCTACAAAGAGAATCTTCGATCTCGCCATCCGTGGTCAATTTCGTCAATCCATTGGACATGTCATCGAGAAAACAAAAAAAAAAAAATCAATCTTCCCTCAGAATGCGGAGGAGTCGTAAAGCGTTCTAATGATGCGTGTCATGTTCGTGTATATAGTTCTCATTGTAAATATTTCATATTCATATTTTTTTTTAAGAAGCTGTGATAAATGTTCACTAAACATGAAAAACTTTTTTCAGTTTTGCGAATAATCCCGACGTCCATCCAACTAAGAGCTCGTTTATTGTTGTGTGAGCTGCTTTATTTAGCGGGGATATTTATTGATGGATTTTGAGCACCCCCCGAAGATGGTTGTAGAGAGAGCGAGAGAGCATGATGCACCTGGAAGGTGAAACGATACTTTCCGTAGTTTTTTTTAAAATCCATTTCCATGTTGCATACATATTTATCAAAGTACGTTGTTATTAACATGTTATTACCACTGGAGTGTTGTGATGTGCAATGTGAGATTCACCTAATTAACGTTTTGAATGCTTTCATTTTACTGAGAATACTTAAAAATTGTCACCCTTGTTATATAGCGAAATTATATTAATCAGTTGCCAAATCATATGCTTCACATTAATAATAGGCATGTTGAGTTAAATTCTGTCATTATGCATGTCTAAATAGAGAAATCTTAATGAAACCTTAGAAATTATCAGCATTCTATTTTTTTAAACTAAATTGTGCTTTTAACCAGTCACCTGGGTACGGTCGGTATTCATGTTGTGACAAACAGGTAATTCTCAATATATCGTGAATCTTAGGTTACCAAGGTTTTGCCTAAGCCAAAACAGTGATATGTTGCTAACATCCTCTGGCATTGGAACGTGTTTTTTATATTTCTATTGTCTTAGCACTGGCCCTAGTAAATAGTGCCAAATCGGATCTAGCAAGAAAAGACTATTATATTGTATACTAGAAATTTACCTAGTGAAACCTTTGTATAAGTGAGTTATGGAGGGGAGGGACACACACAAGACCTCCCTTACGTAGAGGTGTCTTTATAACAGGCCTTTATGTTAAAAGGTTAAACAGAGGATATGTACACATGGAGCTGGATATTTTTTCTGTATATGGTGAAAGACTTGCAGTGACGTCACAGACCTTGCCAGATCTTTTAGATGCACATGAATATCGATACAAGGCAGATTTGTTTATTTTGATGAGATTTAACATTTATTTTGACTCGCATGGGACCGGTGGGTATGCTTTGCTTGCTAATCTGCCATCCCATATAACGATCGCATCCTGATCCCCCCCCCCCTCCGAATATAAGTAATTAAATATTGTCATGAAGCCTTGGTTGAGATCTTCTGAAGATGACTTGTTTAATATCAGCTTTGCATACAAGTGAAAAACAAAGAAATTGTTAGTTAAGAAAACTTGAAGAGGTAAAGGTAAAAAGGGGGAGAAAATAAAGTTATGACCAGGATTAAAATTAAAATCATCAACCTTTGTACTGCCATGTTTATATTATGACGTTTTTTTATCACCAGATTGATCAGGCAAAATTTTCCTGGGTTATCTATGAAATGATAGTAACATCCAATAAAGTTTGAAACTGTGCTAGAGATGGTGTTGGCAACATATTTTTTTGGGATATTTGAAAAATTTGTAATTAAAAATCAAACATGCCATATATTGGGAATCAACCTGTAAAAACTGTGTGGTAGGTTTTCCGATTACTGCTCCTATTGCAATGTAAAAAGTTCTACAGATTTACATATGTATATACATGGTGCACCTGTGCTTGCGTTAGATGCAAATCCTATTTTCCTATTCTCTGATGCAAGCTTTCAGAATCTGGAAAATCTACCATGTTATGCCCTTCTGTTGGGTGAAGCCAGGTATGGGCAACCTGTGAATTTTTACAGCGTTTGATATGAAGCAGGTGATTATGATGTAATATCCGTTGTAAATTATTTTTAGAAAGCTCAATTTCTCTATCTTTTTACTCGACAGAGATTGTGCTTTGAGAATATAAGTATTCAGGTGACTGGTTGAGTTTGGTGATGTGGACCAAGGTAAATTTTTTTATCGGATTCGTAAATATTTTATCTTTCAAGCAGGATATTTAATAACGACACCAGTTCTTACTGATCGGTGCATTATTCAGTTGATCGCAGTGTTTTTTCAATCTTTTTGCCCTTGCAGTAATATCCACAACCAAAGGAGTCCTTGAAATGGCCAGCAACTTGCTAAAGCGTGTCAAATGTTTAAGATTCTGGAAAAACTACCAATTCAATTCACCTATCCTGCTTGTATTCGGTAAGGATTTGTTTTTCCCAACAGCTGGTTATGACCAAGCTGTTATAATATTGCTAATTATAAATATTTCAGAAGAACCCTAATTTTCTTTAAAAAATTTACCTAGAATTTGGAGATTCAAATAGAACCGGAACTATTCGCTTCTCCATTCAATTTTTTTTCTTATAAAATGTATCTTAATCCTGTTGTAGAAGAATGCTGATTCAAAATATTAAACTTGAAATCTGTGTGTGAAGCTAAAGAAATATATCAACATGTTTTCGATAAATCTTTAAATAAGTTTACATATGTTCCCAAATCTTTTTTTTTTTCCCTTCAAACCTTTGTATGTCTTGGTGTCACTCAGATTTGGCTTTTCTCAGATTCGTTTGTCCTATGTTCCATCATTGGAGAGCGAGCATTGAGCTTCGTTGCCTGTCCTGCATAATGACAATCAAATTCTGCCATAAAAGAAAGACGGCTGTTTATGGTGAGTAACAATGTGTACATCTGGACAGTTTGAAAGATTGATTCATATGATTAATTGTGAATTGTTATGTTGAAAAATATACTTTATTAATGACCAAAATTCTTCGTATTTCTTGTATCTGCATATTAGTTGGATAAATGGCTTGCTATGTTGATTTCATTTGAATGTGAGGTTCGACTAAAAGCAAGAAGCCTTTCATATTAAGCGTATTTTGTATCACGTATATTTAGTGGTTTAAAATTCTTATTTCATAAGCTAGATATGATGTATAATTTTGAAATTATCTTGACGTGAATTTTTAAAAAATATTGCATCCATTACACCGAGTAAAATAATCACAATATCAAATACACAATATTTCTTCTTGAATATGAAGTGTTTTGTCTGTCTATAAGAAATGCTTAGTGTTGTAGCTCTCTCGACAACCATGAGTGACGGATCCATTCTGTACATAATGTGATGTTTAATTTCCGTTTTCTGTGCATATGAGATGACCAATCGCATGCGACCCATTGTTGCCAAAGAAAGATATATATATTGTTGAACTAGTCAGATTTTGTATGATTCGTAGGAAGCTAAATAAAATATATAATTGTCTCGATTTGTGAATTCAATGTGCTATTTATTTTGTATCTCATGTTTGTTTTTGGCTTCTGTTCAAAGTAAGCGCCAATGTCTTATCTCTGGAGATTGATGCTGTGTTTGTGAAGGGAAAATAATTACTGAAAGTATCTCCTTCACTTCAATCTGTATGCCAGAGACGCCATCTTACAACCCTTTTTAAAGCAGCTGTTCCTGTTGAAGATCTCAAGGTGGGTGAGTATGTGTAGTGATGAGCTTATCCCGTAAACTACTGTTTATTATCCTCGATTTTCGTTTTCAATCATAAATAAGTTTTGAGACAAATTTCACATTAAAGGCTAAAATCATTGCAATAAAAATTTTTTATTCCGTGTCTTGTTGCTAGAGAATTTTTTTACTTCAAGCATGTTTAAATGTTTTGTATGGAGACGACGATTAAAATCAGATGAAAAGCATTAAACAATACTAAAACACTATCGTATGTTTCTGATTAATTTTCGATCTGTTTCAATAAATTTCGGTGGAGATTTTAGTTTTATCTGTAGGAGCTCGTCATATTTTCCCTTGGACGCCTGAAAGACAAGAGTACTAGGCAGTTGCAGCTTTCTGAAGTAAGAAAAAAAGCATCACCTTTCATACTAGTACAGTGAGTTACTGATATAATTGAAATTCTGAAAAATATATCCGGAGGTATGTTTTCACTCGGTCAAATATTTCGTTGGCTAAAAATTTTTTTGTTGTAGAAAATTTCCCAAGATTATTGTTTAGTTCATCAGTAGTATTGGTAACATGGATTTCATAAAGTTCCTTCTGTGGACCTTGAATTTTTAAAATGTATGTTCAAACATCTAATAAAACTATTTCAATGGTTGATTCAACTTTATAAAATCCAAAATGGCTGAAGACAGTCCTGGTAGGGAATATAGGTAAGTCTCACACACATGGAAGGGTGAGGAGAGGAAATGTTTTTGGGATTTTTTGTGGGAAAAGAAAAACTAAAAGAAATGTGAACTTGAAAACCTTTCTGTTCAGCTTTTTAACACTATCAAGTTGTGGATTTTTTTTTTTGATACTTTTTGTTGACGCTGAGGATACAGAGCTGGATGTTTATTAGGTGTATGGCAGAACAAGAAGTGACATCTCATCTGTGTATCCATTTCGAGAATACATGCACATTGGTGGCAAATGGATGTTCAAGAAGTGATAGATTAAGACTGGCTCTCATCCACTGTTAGTCTCATTGGTAGAAGTGTAGATCGGGTAGTACGAAGTTTGAATTGCAGTGGTAACTATTAAATTTTCTTTTCCTTTCATCCTTTTCTTTTCCCCCTTACATCTTCAATTTTTTGTATGATTGCCAATTTGTTTTTTGTTTATCCAAAGCTGATAATTTGTATCTAGTCATCCCCAGAGTGTTGCCCCCATGACAATTCTTCAATCATACATTCATCCCCCCCCATGACAATAATTGCTTTTATTCTGGGGTGAAGGGTCATGATGTTTTTGTTGCATGGGGTGGTAAATCATCTAGCAAACTCCTCATGGCAAAGTAAAAGCAAAATTGCATTGCACTAATTATAATGTGATAATTGTTTTATTTTTGGAAGATACTGCAAACCAGAGATGACTTAATGTAGTTTCTAAATTCCCAACATTTTGCAGCCCTCAGGAATATGGGAAATCAAATTTCCCAAGAATTCCCGAAATCACTTATTTTTACATGGGAACCTTATTTATAAGACTCCTTTTGTTTTTTTTGCCTCGTTTATTCTATACTTTTAAACTTAAAATACTTTTTGCATCACATGTCAATTACACTGACACGAATCCCAAATTTTGTAATTGATTAATAATATAATTATATTTATATTAAAGCCCAGTAGTTCAGGCAAAATACCATAGATGTCTATTTTTGGTTATTTTCAGGCTTTTCTGAAAAAATGCCTATTTTAACATTTTTAAATTGGTAAATTTCGGAGGCCATAATTTGGATATCTTGAGCATTGAGAACAAAAATGCTTTTTGAAAATTTTCCCAACTCTTACATAGCTGCCAAGTCTCCCGAATTTTTCGGGAATCTCCCGAATTTTAGCTTCATCGCTCAACCTCCCGAAAAGTTCTTAAATCTCCCGAATTTTTACGAAAATTACAGAAAATCCCTAATTGTCCCTAAAAAATTCCTACTTCATTAAAAAAAAAATCCCCACTGATGAAAACAATGTCTAAGGAATTTCTTGTGGGGCATGAAGCCTCGTTTTTCCTAAGTTGTGTT
The DNA here is from genome assembly GCF_987345545.1 of Pholcus phalangioides. Taxonomy (NCBI): domain Eukaryota; kingdom Metazoa; phylum Arthropoda; class Arachnida; order Araneae; family Pholcidae; genus Pholcus; species Pholcus phalangioides. The sequence goes on along the minus strand of NW_028301603.1, from coordinate 29,567,446 downwards.
ACGGACATAAACATCGGTCATGGAAAGACTGCCATCATCACCCATGTGAAATGAAAAAAAAAAAACCAAGTGTCACAAAAAGTCACGTGTTCTTTAAAAATTGACGGTTTTTCCTTCATCTTCCGATGATTTTGGGGTCATTCGCACAGAATGTTTGTTCACAATATTTATTCTTACATCATTGAAGTTTTGGCCTCCAATTTCACTTGTTTTTCGCGTAGGAATTTTATTCCTTAGGGGTTTAACTTCCATGTGTGTAAACTCCCTATTTTAATTTGACTTCAGTTTTTGAGTAGGGATTTTATTCCCTACGTTTTAACTTTTATGTTTGGAAAATCCCTATTGTATTTATTAGGGAGTGGTTTTAGCATAAAATACGGGTTTGTGTGAAAATCTCCCGAATTTTCATTTTCAAAAGTTGGCAGCTATGCTCTTAGTATCAATTATCAAAGTCTCCCCCCCCCCTCCTATTCCTTCCAGCCCCATTTAAACGCGAATACATGATCTAAGAAATAGGGAACTTGGTGTTACCATGCGTTAACTTTGCTTTGCCCATTTGTTAAACATTGATAATTTTGTTTCAGTTGAACGCAGCAGTTCACTTTTAGAAAAGCGGAGGAAAGTTAAAAATTTGTTTCTCCACGTGCTTTACGTTTATGTCTCGCTCAGATACTGGATGACATTGTATGTGTATAGAGTTGACCGATGATTGTCCCAAGTCATCAGTTGATGTCATGACTTACACAAGGTGAGGTAGAAGGCAGCTCTGGGAGGTCCATATTTTGATTCCCCCCCCCCCTCAACACCATAAATCCACTGCAAACAACCATAGCTATTTATATATGTATTTTTTGGTATTTGATTAAATTGACCAGTCACCCTCAGGGTATGAGACAAATGCGGCCACACAGGGCCCCATTCTTAGAGGAGTCCCGCGTACGTATGAGGGAATACTTCAAAAAAAAAAAAAAGGAAAATTTTTTTACAATAGAAGGTAGCCTTTTTTGAATGTATCAACTATAGAAATTATAGTGATGTTTCAAATAATAAACAAATATTATTTGCCTTGCCTTTCAAATGATTGGTTGGTTTGAATTTCAACTTACATGTGCGACACTAAGATGGCTTCACTCCAATTATGCTGATCACATGTTTACACATCACTCTTAATCATTCCTGATAAATAGAGCCCAGAAGCTCTCAGGCAAAATGTCATGTCTTTTTGCATATTTTGAACCTGTTTTTGGGTAAAAATGCCTTTTTTGAAATTTTCATGTCGTAAATGTCTATTTTAACATTTATTAGTGAATTTCAGAGGCTCAAAAAATAACTGAGAATGGGCAGACAGGAATTCTCGAGCAGAAACTCTAATGTAATGAAATCTGCTGTGTGGCAAATAAACATCTGGCTCTGTGTATATATATATCCTCTACCTTTTTGTTTATTCCAACATTGACTTGATTTTGCTGTAATATTTATCTGAACATAAGTGAAGGAAGGGACAGGGTGAAAGAGGAAACAATGTCATGAATGCTGGTACCGTAGTTGAAATTTGTATGTTGATGAACTGGTTGTTTTTCTTTGTATCCAGAATATCATGTTTCATGGTCTGTGGAACAGATGTGCCATCTCGTGAGAAATTTGAAACATTACATGTTATGTTGGTAAGCTTGTGTTTGTGCAGCTTATTTTTCAAGCTTTTTCATTGATTGCCCAGAAAATTACTACTTCAGTTCTAAAATCAATAGTCATGGTGAAAGGTTCATGAATACTGAGAAATTGAATTTTCTGTATGTTTTGCCAAAACTAATATTTGGAAAGAAAAGTGTTCTCCTCTGGGAATCGAACCGGGGTCCCCTTGCATACCGGGTAAATGCACTAAACCAATACACCGAAGGTGCTTTTCAATCCCTTATAAAACACATTAGTAGTGTGAAAGGTATAAGGAATTGAAAAGTGTGTCTGGTGTATTGGTTAGCGCACTTGCCCGGTATGCAAGTGGAACCAGGTTCGATTCCCGGAGGAGATAAATCACTTTCCAAATAGAATTTTCTGGATGTTATGCCGAAACTAATATTTCTCGGTATATTTCGGGCTGAAAAAATACCATCACTTAATTTAGTTATTGCTATGGCTATTTTATTTCGATGCTTAACGAAGAAAAGTGCCGGTTTGAAAATATTTTAGCATTCTTATGATTACTGTGTTATGTATTGCAGTTGAATTTTCATTAGTTCGGGAATCACCTGATTGGCCTATGCCAGATTCTCGAACTTTTGTCACCTGCAGCTTTCCAGAATAGGTTAGTAGATATTGTGCATTCACAAAAGAAGCACTTCAAAGCATGAATAGGTACTCATCAATACTGTTAGTTCACTTGTGACGCCCAGCAGCTGCGATGCACACTGAAAATTAGCCGGGACCATACTATATAAGTTTTATAAGCTGTGGGAAGTGCAACCACACCATAAATTTATCTTTATAGACATGATTTGATTATTAATTACTTAACTACATTTTTTTGAATTTTGTGAAACAGTGTAATTCCGACTGAAGCTGTAGTACTGGTTGGTTATCTGGAAAGCAATTTACATGCTCAGATTCAAATGGCAGTGTATTAAACGATACATTACCATTACAATGAGACTGTCGAAGCAATCCCGTATAAGACTTGACCAACTTTTTTTTCAATTTTTGATTGTCCTGATAAGACTAGTATAGCTTTCTTAGTTTTTGAGCTAAATATAGGATTGCAAATATATCGTTATTCGAGATGACGATGCAAATCTCGTTATTTGGAAAGCTGAAATAGTAAGTGCATAGCAGCTAGAAAATCAGTATTGCTGTTTTAAATATTCCGTACGTGTAACATTTCCTGTAAATTTGTTTTCATCCTGCATGTGAAAAGAGTCATTGAAACCCAGTAAAGTCATGCTTAGTTCCTTAAAAATTTTCTGGCCTCTTAATTTGTCATGTCCTAGTCTAAGAACATTCTTGAAATTTGTATTACTCTGACCACCGCCAGGAATTCTTCGCTGGATAATTTATTAAAATATTTCCAGTCTTTAAATGCTGGCTTCAACATGTGGAAATGAGTGTTGTGAGTAATGTTTGAATGAATGAGTGTATGTAAATTTTCAAATGTTGTAGGACTGCAACTTGTTAGCAACAAATTATGGATGTCACAAGAAGCCTTTGGATCACGAAATGAACAAATCTCCTGGAAAACTATAATTCACTCGGCTCATTTCTCCAAAGCATCGCCTTTATGACAAGCGGTAAGCTAAGCTGTCCTGATCATTAGGATTGAAGTGCTTTAATATTTTGAGCTGCAATTCTAAAAACAAATGCATATCATGAGACATCATGTTTTAAATACCCGAAAACCAGAGTAGTGATACCACTTTTGATTTGGAAACATATTTAACTGCCACAATGATACAAACACACATTCATTTAGCAATATTTTCAGTTGTACCAGCAATACCAAGCACTGATAGCAGGCAGTTATGACTGTTAAATGTGTATACCATAGCTGCCAAGTCTCAATCATGATTGTAAAAACAAATCTCTATTTTTTGGGGGAAATATTCCCAAAAGATTTACCCCTGGGGGGGAAAAACACTTAGTTTTTGTTTTTTCCATGTGCATTGTCACTATTGCATACTGTGTGTATACATATACACACAGTAAAACCTTGTTAAGTCGTCTTTTCTTCAGGCTTGTCCAGCTTTCATAGACGACGATGTTATTAAACCCTCATTTACTCATTGCTAATTTTGGTTAACTCATCACCATGGAAAAGAGAGGAACAGATGATTTCTATGGCTTACTTAAAAAATAGCTTGTTAAAAGCATTGTCATATGCTTAAGTTGCCTAATGTACGAAAACAGAACAGTTCAAGTAACGAAAGTTACACTGGGGCAGTTCATTTGCTGACTAAAGGTTTTGGAACATTAAGGACTGTTCAATCAAGACCTGATTTTTGCATGGGCGCCCACTAATTTAAAAGCTCCAAATTTAAGTTATCCTTGTTGAAAAACCAGATTTTTTTTTTTCCAATGTTGAGGTGGTCTAATGTGTGCTTTTCTTTGTCCCAGGCTCTCCACGAGTTCCTTAAAGTGAAACCTTTGAGTTCACCTTGATAAATTTTACCAAGATTGCCTTGTAGTTTCATGAACTACTGATAAAGAATTAAAACACTAAAATTAAATTTCTATATGTAAAATTGATGTTCTGTTAAGGAAAGCTAACTATTCTAACAGTTGCTCTGATTGGTCTAAATTAAAAATTACTAGTATAAATCAAAGTGTTCCAGAAAATTTTAACACAATAAGTTTAGTAATAAAAGTTCTAAAGGGGGGAAAAATTCAAAAATTTATTAATATAATTTTAATTCATAATTTTAATGTTATATTACTTTAAATTTATATGATTTTCACAATACTGTACATTAAAACCGACGGCACTTTGCTTAAGTCGCCATAATTTTTGCTTATCAAGGTTTTACTGTATTTAATTTTCAAGGGGGGAGAGCCAAATTACGGCAGGCAACCTATGCCAATTTGGCCTAATCAAATTTATTCATTTTCAACATACAAAGATTTAATGTTCATTTTGTAAAACATTTATCATCCAGAGATGTCTGTACGGATGATTGAAAATTTACATGAAATTAATAAAATAAAAAATATGACAAACAAAAAAAAGACAAAACAAACAAGACAAAATTATCAATGTCAAATATATAAAAAAAAAAAACAATGATAAAAATTAACAATGAAGAAACATGCACAGCACAAAAAAGACAATTCTTAATGCCTGAGAGAAACGTAAACTAAACGAAACAAAAAGTATGGGGAAAAACATGAAACTCACACATACATAGACAGTACAAACAAGAACATTTTTTTAAAATTAAATTTACATGATTAAAGTGACAAAGCTAAAGAAGTAAATAAATATTATTGCTCTTCGTAAAGGTCAAGAGTCCACATCGTCTATTGAAATGAATAATTTGGGTAATGATTTTTAAATGCCGCGTGTGTGGGTATATTTTGTATTTCTAGTGGTAGTGAATTATGTAATTTCGGAGCTAAATAAAAATGCTCACAGAAAATTTCTAGAAGTAATAATACGGTAAATCATATGAGGTCTTCACTCGGATACATTATCTTTTAACTTGCATAAGCCTTTATTACAGTTTAAGAAAATAATACGGGGAAAAGAGCATTATGGTGCAAAGGAAGTAGATTAATATTTCTAAAAATTGAAGAAAGACTGACCCTGACTCAAAATTTTAAACTTTTTTGGATTGAAAATAAAGGCAATAAATTAGTTTTATATATATAATCACTGCCCCATAGAATTGTGTTGTAATTTCTAAGTGAAGAAAACCATGTGGAGAGTACCCAGGGGCATAGCCAGAAATTTCGTTCGGGGAGGGGGGGGCACCAAAGTGATAGAACAATCGATTTGGCCATCTTTTTCATTCATTTTCTCACATTTTGGAGCGGGGGGGGGGGGCAGATCCCCAAGTCCGCTCCCGCTACGCCCTTGAGAGTACTACTGGTCTTTTAATAAAATTAGCAGAGATTTTTTGAGTAAGTCATAAGCACATTGAATTTCCATTTTTAAATAGTTATCTACATTCAAACCCAAGTATTTAATTCTATTTACTTGAATTGAATCTCAATTACAATGAGATTGTGAATCGCAAGCGAGGGTGTGACAACCAAAATTGATGAGATGGCTTTTGTGACTTAACCATATGTCCCGTTTCTATATCAGTGTCTGTTGTGATTTGGCTTGAGAGTAGTAGTGACAGGTAATTTAACCTAACTGGCCCTGGTATATTGCATGATGCCACGTTTTTGCAAGGGGGAAATATCTTTACAATTTTACTGTTATTTATGAAGAATTTGTATGTTCGGTTTTCAAAGATCTTAATTTGTTTTGGTGCTGAATTAATAGCCGTGCAAATACTTCGCTCATTCTTATTCTCTTAAGTTGGCAGCTATGGTGTACAGCATTTTAACAGGTATAAGGAGCCCCAGTTTTTTTGGGGAGGGATGAAAATTTGAAATTTGTTTTTTTTTGTCGAACATATGTTATAAAATATTTTTTATTCACCATAGAAAAGTGCATTAAATTATTTTGTCACTCTCTTCTGATGTATCACAATCAGCTACATCAACTAGTTTATAGTGTAAGAATTCACTATATTGAACATGTTGACTTATTAAACTTTATTATATATATTTAACACTATTGAAATGAACTATTTGCATCACAGTCGAGAACACATCCGAACATTTAGAGGTCTCAACTCTGCTCGCCAGTGATACATATATAAATATATATTCCCAGCATTCATCGACAATTGTGGATGGCTAGCACCATCTGCTCGCTGTTTGCTACGTGATAGTATGGCTACAAGTTCATTATCAGTCACTCTCATCGCAAAGGCGGAGATAGACTTGGAAGTCTGGGGGGGGGGTCACGATGTCAATTCATATATCCATTAGATCAGTCAACTTCACCTTTGATGCTGGGGGGGGGGGCAACCCTCCTTGTTTTTTGGGACTTAATTTTCTGGAAAAATGGGGTTTCTTATACACGTTAAAATACAGTATCACCAACAGAATACGATTCAATTACTGTAAGTCATTATATGGTGTGTGTCGCTAGACAAAGAAAAGTAGCAATATACTACTACAAGTGATATAACTTTATGCAAATTAAATTTTTAAAAGATGTTATATGAGTGCAGTATACTGAGAAACCAACTAGTCCCTTTTTTTTCTCTCACACTTATTTCGAACCTTTTCTGTGTAATATAGAAGGTCTGAGTTGAACAATTTTTTGAGTTACAACGAACTCGGAGGTGGACGGAAGAATAAAATAATGGAAAAATTTCGGAAGATAGTTAATTGTAAAATCTGCTCCATTTTATTATCTATCGCACGCTGATCTGGGCAGAAGACCAGTTTGTAAAAAAAATAACGTGTTCTCAAAATAGAGCGTCAACTAACTTTTTGGATGAGAAATAGAGATGTAGGGGCTTACACAAAAGCAAAATGAGCTGTTGCAGAATGATGAAACTAAACTATCCATATGAGATGTATTCATTCTCACTGATGGCAATGTCATAGTTACCCTGACTGTGCTCGTGTTTTTGTATACAATAATTCAAATAAAGGATTTTTCTATCCTCTTGTCGGTTCAATTAACCAAGGCTGTTACTCGTATATTACACATTTTATCAATTGGTCATGATCACCAGAAAGAAAAGGCATGTGTTTGGTCATTCATTTTTTTAACTATAATTTATGAATTTAATTGCATGCTGTTATAGGTTATGCATCACTAAACTACTGTTATGAAATACAGAATGAGTCATTAACACTCCAACTGGCACAATACACCAGGGTTTAAGCTACGGTCGTATTTTTTGCAAAATGCAAAAGAAAATCTTAGAATGCAAAAGAAGTGGTAGCCACTTTCGTAAAAATGCATACCGGAGGTACGGAACAAGTAAGACATCCAACCATCAATCATTACATTAGCATTGTAGCATTTTGCTAAAGCTTTTCTCCCCATTTTCGCTTTAATAATTCTTTAATTAATACACGCTTTAATTCTTTGTAATCTGAAAAGGGTAGCACTGAGGAGCGGATCGTGTAAGATTTTGTTGGCAGTTAAGGGATTGATTTTGTGACGGGTAACATTTAGAAACACGAAACTATCTAGTTAATTTATGAAAAAAGGAATGCCAAAATTATGGCTTCGTTTATTTGTGTTTTGTGAAGTGAATGGTTTTTTTTGTTTTTTTTTTTAATTTGCGATCTTGTGGAGAGCAGGGATTAAGCTAGAGAAAAAAAAATTGTTTAGCAAAAAAAGAAATTTGGGGGGGGGGGATGCTTTTGCAAAATGCTGCAATGTTAATGATTTTGATGGTTGGATGTGTACCCGTTTTGTATCTCCTGTACATATTTTTGTGAGAGTAGCTGCAACTACTTCTGCAGCCATAACTTAAATCCTGGTGGAGAGTCTGCAAGACAGGCCCAATTTTTATATGGACAGACGCTTAGTACACTATATTGATATGTAATAGTTAATGCTATTTTCATGGTAATGCTCATTTTTAGCTGAAAAACGTTAATTCTGTGTAATTCGTAAGGAATGTTGATTCTGTAGAATCATCAAACATTATAGCATGAAGTTTTTGAAAAGAATCTAAATATTTTCAAATAAATGAAGTTGCATTTTTTTTATAGAAATCTTAAGGGGGGGAAAACATTTCTCGTGTATTTTTTTCCTGTCACTGTAAAATAAACTCGACATGTGAAAAATCCTCACACCGCAAATTATTGGCAAACCATTGACCTTAGAGGCATACTTCCAATTTGAAAAATTATCCAAATAATATGTTGACCTCAGATAAGTTATTCATGTTGCAGAGGGTTGTATAGTTATTAAAATAAAAATGTTAACTTCATATACAGATATCGTGTTCCTAAAAACCCGATTAAGAAGGTGGCCTGTCTGTTCCGATGCCAACAAAAAAGTCTTTCCAAAAAGTCAATATTTGCTAGATATTTGATTTTAAAACTGGGGATAAACACATTTTAAAGTTTAACTGCATTTCTGCTGCCCCCCCCCCCCAACATTTTCTCCGATTTGTGAATTATTCAAATAAATATCTCGGGTGAATATTGTGTTTCCTAACACAATTTTTGTGAGGGGGGGGGGGCTTGGGAGAGAGATGGGATAACTCTTTCTGATTGGGTTTTTGGGCATAAAAAGTTTCTCTTATTTTAATTGCCATAAAATCCAGTTAAGTATGAAATGGCAATGCTAAGGTCCACATGTTATTTGGATATTTTTTTATAATTGGAAGTCTGTCTCTAGGCCTTACAGAGGTTTCATTGCAACAATTTGAGCATTCTTACATTACTAGCAGGATGATAAATGGCCATATTTGTGATGTTTTTGTGATATATAATTATGCTTCCGATTTTTCAGCCTTATTAAAATCTTCCAGTTCGAAATCCAATTCTTTCGATTTTTCGTATCTTCATAGAAAAATCCCTAAAAGTCATCAAATTGAGCTTTGTTTGAATGGGAAATCCCTAAAGAAAATACTCTTCCAGTCAGGGTTTGGTTTAAACCAAGTGGTTTTTTTTAAAAAAACAGCCAGTTTGGTTTTTAAAAAAAAATAATGAAATAATGGCAGAATGATGATACTTATTACCCATAATTTGTGCTTGTCACATTGATGGTCAGTCATAGTTACCCTGACTGCCAATATTAGATCAGGACCAGAGAAATTGAATAAGCATCTTAATTTTTTTCTTCATAATTCCAGTCTGAAGGTGACTGGGCTGGTTAAACCATTTGATAACTTCATGGAGGTAAGTGCCAGAAAGATTCATTTCACGATGGTGTTGGTGGTTTTCATGATGGTGTTGAAAAAAGGTTTAACAGTTTTTAATTTTTGAGGTTTTTTTTATACTAAGGCCACAACAGACAAAATGCCCAATGAGGTGGGTGAACAAAAATATGGATGTCGAATACATATCTAAACTATATATAAATACAGCAAACCCAATAAGAGCAATAAATAGCCAATAATTATGATAAAATACTTCTGGTTGCCTTATTCTAAGTATGGATAACTTTATATGATGAAATAAACCCCAACATTTTTATCATATTCCTTTTTTAAACGTGCCAATTGTGTTGGAATAACTTTCCCCCAGGGTTATATAGTAAATTCTATTTATTAACAACCCTATTAGAGAAAAAACTCTACTACGTAGAACACATTACAATCTAGAATTCTTCTTTGCCAATGAATGCTGGTGTCCTCTTGTCGAAGTAGTTGATTGACAATGTATTCAAGTGACAAATGTTAAGGTCCCCCTAAATCTGTTGAAAAAATTATGCTCAAGCAAAGCGCAAGGACCAGATGGTATCTATCCCATCGTCCTCATGGAATGTGCTAATGAATTGGGGCCAGTCGCACAGATTTATAGAAGTAGTGTTGAGGGTATCGTTCCAAGGGATTGGGAGCTTGCTAAAGTGATTCTGATGTTTAAAAAGGGTAGAGAAGCTGTGCCGAATTTTTTCTATCGTCCAGTGACTGACGAGCTCCCTCTTAAATTAAACACGCAAATATTTCACAAGGCAATTGCATGTCTTACCAGTCATTGCACCCAATCAGGGGAAACAAGTTTAATTTAGAAAGTGTGTATATATATATATATTTTTTAAGAGACTTGGCCATCAAATAATGGGTTTCACTAATGTATCTGATAATCAGCATAGGTTCAGGAAGGGAAAGTTGTGTAATTAACCTGTTTTGCTTTTATGATCACGTGACTAAAGCTTAGGGCAGCAGTTCTCAACCGGTGTCCCTCGTGGTGACTCGAGGAAAATAAAATCTGTAAATTTTCAAGACATAATAAAAGAGGCCTAAACAGAGTTCCGTTTTAAAAACTGTATATAAAAAAGGGCTCAAGTCAAATGGCTTCACCATAGAAATTATAGATTGAAAAGGTCGAGAACCGCTGGCTTAGGGTAAGGGCAAAAATGTAAATATTTACCTGGAAATGTAAAAATTTGCCAACATGGTAAATTTTTGAAGTGTTTTTACACGAGGTTGTGGGATTGGGGGCAACTTGATGAATTGGATAGAATCATGGTTAGCGATAGGTCGCAACAGGTTATGGGGAATTCTCTGATTGGAGACAGGCATCACAAGTAGAATGTCCTTGGCACCATACTTTTTCACTTTATTGATGAACTTGATTAGGATGTTGATGGGGTTAGCAAATTCGCAGATGACATGAACTGGGGATAGTCAGAATCAAAGCGATAGGGAATTACTCCAGACAAAGTTGAATATAATTGCAGCATGGGCTAATGAATAGAGCATGGCCTTTAGCATTTACAAGTGCATGGTCGCTCATTTTGGTTTGAACAACCTATGTTTCACTCACGAGTTGAATGGTGTCACTATATCCAGGATGCAACTAGGGTCACCGATTTGGGAATTCTCATTTACAAGCGGCTTATGTTTTCTGAACTATGTTCAGCGGTAGTCAAAAAAGCAAATAGAATGCTTTTAATTTTAAAAAATTTCTCTTCGTGTTCTAATATTTTTCCGCTTTACCGAGCCTTAGTTCGTCCTGGACTGGAGTATGCTGTAAGATTTTAGAGACCATACCTACGGAGATACATAGACTTGGTTGAGAAGGTGCAGAGAAGAGCTACGCGCGTCCTTGTCGACACAAGGCCTGAGTTATGAAGAGGGACTTCATTTTTTGAATATGTTTACATTGGATGTGTGTGAACACAGGTGTCGGGAGATAGGATCGAAGGCTACAAAATTTTCAACTTTGGGTAGATAGAATGGACCATGAATTATTAATAACCTTTCAATTGATTTCTTTGACAAGGAGACAATTCTAGGTTGTGTCGCAGAGAATTTTTCTCTAATAAGGGTTGTGAATAAACGGAATAGCTTACCCCCAGGGGTACAAATTTTAACACAATTGACTTGTTTAAAAAGAAATACCATAAACATGTTTGGGGTAAATCGAGAAGCTGTCCATACTTCGACAATACTATATAATACAATATAAGACATCCATATTTGTTATGGGCATATTTTTCTCAGCCACCTCATTGGGCATTCTGCCTGTTGTGACATTGTATTTGTATCAATAACTCATGGAAATAATTTAAATTTATCGGACACGAAGTGATATTTAAAAAAAAAAATATGTCTAGCCAACCCTGAAGGAGAGTGATTGTGGTGAGGGGTCCCTAGTATACAATGGCTGTCATGTTCATAAAATTTCATGCAAGAATTCAAGTTAATGGTGGTCGCAGATTGGGGACATCACACACACACAGATTATGAAGAAGATTGCATGCTCACTCGATAAATATAATATTCCGGCTAGTTAAAGAAAATGAAATAGTGGCAGAATGATGATACTTAATAGCCATAATTTGTGCTTGTCACATTGATGGTCAGTCATAGTTACCCTGACTGCCAATATTAGATCAAACTTAATTATATTGAGAAATTAAATATCTCAATTTTTTTAAAATGTTTTTCACAGCTTAATTTGTAAATAAATGATTGCGATGTGTAAGCAAATCTTATTCAAAAAAATGACAATGTAAAGAAAATTCTTGCAGAAATGCAGCTTTTTTTTCAAAAGTCATGTTTAGCGGAATAGGCCTAACCATTGCATGCCGATACCCACAAAAAAAAATTATGGATAGTACTTTTTATCTCTGCTGTCCAATAAATTAATTGCACATAATTCAAATCTATTTACTCAATAAATATTGAAATAGTCGGGCTACAGTGCTCCCACTTGTCCTACCTATACTTTTAAGAAAAATGCCCTTTTTTTGATATATCCTATCAACAAATTCGTGTAATTATTCAGGGAGTCATCGATATATTGCCAAATGGTGTACACATGTAGATTAAATTAACGATTCTGCTAAAGCAGAAATTGTATAATTTCTCAGGTTATTTGGGGTGATGTATGTGGGCCATTTAGTTTATTTTTTCATTTGCTTAGTTTGCGGGTTCAAAGTGAAGTAGTCATTAAAAACATCATTCTGGATGGGAAAAAATGATTGTTGTTTCTACTTTGTGGTCTTGGAATTCATTGTTCAGTAACTATCATTCAAAAATATAGTTGCATAACGAAACAATTGGATACAAAAGGCCTATCCTAGGTTTTGTGATTGATGCTACCCAATAGCATTCAGTTGACTTCTGTGTTTTTAGAACATGTGCATAGCAGGGTTTAAGCTAGATAAAAAAAAAAAATTCCTTCAGCAAAAAACTGAAACTGGAGAAAAAAGCTTTAGTAAAATGCTAATGATTGATGGATAGATGTCTACTCATTTTGAACTTCCTGTACACATTTTTGCGAAAGTTGCTACGACTTTCGCATTCTAAGATTTTCTTTCAACCCTGATGCAGAGCCATAAACAATGTTTACATAGCTCTGCAAAGAGCTAGAAATGAAAGTGATTCGTTGGTCAAACTGGACAACAGTAAACAAATCCTTTTTAAAAAAAATATGGGCTGGGCAGTAAAACTATCCGGTTCACCTTGAGTTATTAACATGTCCTCATAATTTACTGTGTATCCAGTACATATAATAGAGATCTGTGGTTGCTAAAGTACTAAAATAGGCAAAAACATTTTACCTAAAAATTGTTGTTACCAAGTCCAGACCTGCCACCTCTCCGGATTTTGGCAGAAAATTAGATTTTACGCTAGCTCTCACGTTGTCGTGACGTCAATGACTGCCGTGGTCGTTAGAGGAACCCCCCCCCCCCCAGAGGACAGCCGTGGTCATTTCCATCGAGCAGCCGTATAAAGTCTTGGTGTCCGCATTTAAGCAACTTGCAAAGACGACTTTGTTTACGATTTTTTTGATCGAGTCTATGAGTGCCGGGGAGGGCCCCTCCCCCTGACGGGCCCCTCCCCCTGATTTCTGAATTCCAAAAGTTGGCACGTCCGCGAGTAATTTCTGTCATTTTGCTTCGGCTGGAGTCAATCTTATGGGATACCAAAATATACGCCATGAAAGAAAATAAAATTTTGTTGAGGGATTTTTTTTTTTATACTGTGATTTTTTAATATTTTGTGCTTGTCAGATTGATGGTTAGTCAGTTACCGACTGCCAAGGATTGGAGAAATTGAATAAGTATCTTATTTTTTTTCCTTTATAATTCTAGTCTGAGGGTTGAAGGTAAGTAGGCTGGTTTTTTAAATTAATACGTATTTCATGTAGGTAAGCGAGATTAATTTCTCTAACCGTGTGCTGTCGGAATTCGGATTTTCATTATTCTGTCCACAAAAAAAAGATCCCTTTCCGATTTTTTTTGTTATTTTGATAGCCAAGTCTTAAAAATATATATATTCTAAATTAAACTTATGTTTCCCCTGATTGGATGCAATGACTGGTAAGACATGCAATTGTCTTATGAAATATTTGCGTGTTTTATTCAAGTGGTTTTTATTTTTTTTATGTAGCAATCATGTTGTAAAAGAGGAAATAATGGCAGAATGATGATACTTATTAGCCATAATTTGTGTTTGTCACATTGATGGTAAGTCATAGTTACCCTGACTGCCAAGGCTATAAGATCAGAAGTTGTTTGAGGGATGTTTTATTTGAAATATTGGTGCAATTTTTTTTTTTGCCAGGCTCCTTTGTTATAAGCTCCTTTTGAATGAGGGAGGGGGGACGGTGAATGTCCACCTTCTACCTATGACAATAATACAATATTTTATTTGGGAGGTGATCTCCTGTATCCGCCTAAGGCCAGGATTACAATACGCTTATTGGTTGAATTTTTTGGGTGCGATAGCCCAGGTCGATAAGATACTCACCTCAAGTACCATTGGATTTTTAGAGGTGTCGCGAGTTCGATACCCGGTTCGTGCTTGCCACCAACACCAAACATGCCCCCCCCCCACTCTGTCCTTTGCGAGATATAAGCGGTTCGTCCTTGTCAGAAAACTTTCCTGACACGGATTCTACAGAAATGGCGACATGACCGCAAATGACAAATTGCTACCGCAGGGAGTCCCCCATCGACGGGTTAGCGTACAGACTTCTCGATAGGTATAAAAGCAAGCGTGCCGTTCGGAATCGGCAATAAATTGTAGGTCCCGGTCTACAAGCCCTCGGGTTTAGAAAATGACCGTGGTGCGACAAAAATGATTCAAATGAAAGAAATCTCCTGTGGCCAACAGTAAAAATTCCGCTACCTGGTTTCCAAGTGTGCAATATTCGCTAAGATATTTGAATTACGCTCTACTTTCTCTCATTTATGATGTTCTTTCCCAATTTTTCTCCGATTTTGTAATTCGAATATCTCAGCGAATATATTGGACGTAGACACTTAGTTTTTTCTGTTGGTCTCAGGAGACGGAAATAACTTTCTAATTTTAAGTTAAAGCACGGGGACCGTATAAAAATTTCGATTTCTTTTTTTATTTTGTTGTACACTGTATTTTCACTCTAGAAACTGGTACAGGGTAATTTTCGAGCATTTTTTAAATTGAAACTACACCTCTACTACGGGCGGTTGATGAGATAAAGGCCACATTAGCACTTACAGGACACCCTGTAAATTGCCGCTTTAAGGGTCAAAAGCAACCGAAAATCACGAAATTGATATGAAGAATGCTAGGAGAGATGGCCCGTCGAACACTTTGAGAAAATAGCTACTTAGAATTACAAACAAAATTGTCAGAGAATGCTTTCCACTGAAATCTGCACCGTTCTATTCAGAACTGAGACTCTTTCAACATTGGATAGTGCTGCTGCGCATTACATTGAAGGGTCATCGCAGCGAATTTGGCGGACCCGGAGCCAAAACACTTCTTGAGGCACATGATTTTACACATTTTGTGAGGCGTGTAATTACGGAATAGAAATGCTGAAGAACACCTTGACCCTTTAAGCGGTTTTTAAAAATTTCCTGTTCAGTATTATAACTGCCTCATTAGTCCTGTTTACATGGGAAATAGAAAAAGCTGGTTTTGCTCTCCCATTTCTTTCCTTACGAAGGGGAAAAAAAGTCGTCATGCGGGTGCTAGAACTCCCAGTGATATCGCAATATTGCACGTGTAAACGGGGCTATAGAAAATAAAAGCTTATCAAGAACCCGAGGTATTTTGGGGTGACCGAAATAAATCGGATCAAGATTGACGATATATCTCGGGATTGCCGCTGTAAGGGTTGATGAAATTTCATAATTGACGATAATAGAGTAGAGAAATAGTTGCCACCGCTTATAAGAATCATGTTGATTCTTATATCCAGAAATTTTTGGTGTTACTCTTGTAGTTACTACTGGGGGAGGGGGGGGGGCGCGAGATTCTGGTGTTTTTAAATTTGAAAATCGGAAAAACCCTATTAATTTTTTTATTGAATATTCTAATTTCTAAATCCATTTCAATAGCATATCATTGTCTTTAGAGATCGTTCGTTTTCAATATAGACTGACTAAAATGTTACACAGTAATTGAACTACTACTGTGTAGTACTATTGTGTTCCCCCTCCCCAAAGGATGAAGTTGACGGGGCTGCAGCCCTGGTTGTTTCATTTTTTGTGTTTTCACGCTATATATTCACTATAGAGGGTCAGGAAAACACCAAAGATTCCAACCCCTCAGGCAAAGGTCATCTTTTTTCTAGTCACGAGCACTCATAGGCCTACGCAGAATTTTCTCGAGGGATTTTCAGTTTTTTCCCTGAAAAATATAATCTCTGCTTGAGGAGGGTTTAGAACCCCTAAACCCTTCTTTGCCTACGCCAATGCTAGCACTGATTGTACGTATCAAAAGAAGAGCACCCTTATGGCAAGTTGTGTATTTAATCAGAGAACGTTGATCAAGTGTTCGTGAGCAAAAAATCGGGCACGAGCATTGAGCACTACTCGCGAGCAACAGGTTGATACCTGCCCTAGGGGGCTCTCCTCCAGGATATGGGGGGCATGACTAGATCTTACATGTTCCTAAAGTGTTTGTTCCATTGCTGTCGTCGTCGTCCCCTTCAGATTATTTTTTAATCATCCCCCTTAACTCAAGCCAACCCATAGAATCCTATGTTATACCCGTAGCTTTACCTCCTGGAGCGATAGTAAGCCCACTTTGGGAAGCATTGCTCTAGATCAGTGATTCTCAACGTGGGCGTTAACGCCTCCTTGGGGTAGTAGAAGCTACGGGTATAACATAGAATCCTATGGGTTAGATTGCGATGGAACAAAAAAAGGTTGGGAAACTATGCTCTAGATAAATGGTTCCCAACGTGGCGGATGGAAAGTTCCAGGGGGAGCGGTAGAAGCTACGTGTATAACAGGATCCTATGAGTTAAATTGCGATGGGAGAAAAAATTTCTGAAGAAGGGGGCGATGGGACAGTTTCCCAAACTTTCTCCCACCGCAATATAACTCATAGAATCCTATGTTATACCCATAGACTTAAAATATAAATAGACCGCGCACGCTATTCATAAAACTTGTCGAACGTGAAGAAAAGATGAGCAGTATTTTCGGGGAAAGAACAGGTTCTGCGCTATTACATTTGGCGCGTTTTCGCAGAAGCTAGGATGTTGCTGTAACGAAATTTGACTCAATTCGATCAAGTTGATGAAAACTTTCCTTCATTTTTTCAATGAATTTCACTCATTTTTATGTGAAATATTTAGGGAGTATCAGATTTGAAAAAATAAATTCTATAAAATAAACAAATATTGGAAAACGGAATTTTTTTATTTTCCATTAAGGGATAATTCTTAATAATTTCTTAACACATGGGTTTTTAAATTTTTATTGAATATATAATATTTGAAGGAAGTGAATATAAACAGTATAAATTTCATGAAATAAATTTTTTTGGCACAGTTTTTAATAGCTTTCTAAATATCTATACACACACAGGAAACAAAATATTGCATACAACAAATATATAATGTTTATGTTACTGTAAATTTGATAAATCCGTAGTGCGCGTTATCTTCAAAAATTATGCACAATAGTTGGTAAATATATGCATAATTACCAATATTTTTAGTAAGTTTGATGAATTTCGTAGCATTTATCACTTTTTACGAATGAATCGAATAATTCTCAAAATGAAGTTAGTAAGTTTGATGAATATGGAAAAAATCCATGCTGAAATATCACTTTATTTCAACAACTTCGTTCTGCCCGTATGAGATGCGTGCACTACACATATTTCGCCATAAAAATTAAATTAATAATAAATGCGAAGATAGAGAGAGATTTTTTTTCATCGGCTTAGTTCATGTTGGCTTTTGCTGTATTTATCAGCATATGCAAACATAACCGTTACGAAGAGGGGTAAAAATACTATTATTTTTAGAGGTTGTTATGCATTTTTATGCAAAACTGCAATTGTCTAGGGGGGGGGGGAAGTTTTCCTCACATTCTATTTAAATAGAATATTTTTCATAAATTTATCCTTCTGAAAATCATATTTTCTTCCAAGTTGAGCAAAACTCGAATGAACTCACCAGCTCGCCAAATCTTGCGGAGACGTATATTTCAGTTAAAACTTCATAAAACTCACAATTTCAATCATTTATTGCCAAAAATTCTATTAAAACATTTAATAATGATTCATGACATTTGAATTTTACCAAAACTTGGAACTTTAATTGAATTAAATCCAAAATGGAGTCGTTAAAAACTGAAATTACGTCAGAAATCCATTGCATCGTCAATTTAATATTCCAATTTTTAATTTATAAGAAGGGAAATAAGCAAAAAAGTATTCCTTTGTGAAAGGATAATGTTCCTCCTTTCCTAAACCGTTCCGAACATCCGAAAGCTGCACACGTGGTGACCATTCTAATGAAAAATAAGACAGCACTTGGAGATCGTCATACGAACAGCCATAAGGAAAGCATTGCCAGCGAGATTCCCTGACCAGCTTTTCGACTGGAGTCACGTGACTCCGGATCTTTGCTTCACATTGTAACCCCTCGCGCGCACTCTATAGTATTATTACTCTGTGGTTATACCCGTAGCTTCTGCCGCTCGCCTGGAACATTCCACCTCCCCCAGAAGGCGTTAACGCCCACGTTGGGAAACACTGCTCTAGATAGATCCACTTATCAGTAACTTTAAGAAAATAAAATTTCACCATAAAATCTTGGGGATAAGTTGTCATTCGTGGAAGGTAGCTAGATCACTTCACTATGAAGCTGTAATCCTTACTCTTGGGAGAGGGATGGAAGGAAAGGCTACAGTCAATATGGGATGGTTTCATTACAAGACGAAAAAACAGTTGGTAAGTGGCGCTGACGTCCACAAGTCTGAGAAAAGGTACGCAAATAATGTTCATCTAATCTGTCGAAACTGAAAGATGCGATCCGCCGAGAGGTGTTATGTATACATCCGGACCTGCTGTACTCTGCCGTTGCTGGATTTGTGACTCGCCTGTGATGTGTTATGTGGAACACATACTACTATAATAAACGATTTGGAGGCATTTCGCGTTCGTTACTTGCGTATCTTTTCTTTGACTTGTGTTCGTCAGCGCCACCTATCGGCTGTTTTTGAGTTTTTCCCGTCTTAAATTTTCGTGACGTAGCGATGCTAACCCTGCAAACCGTTTTTATTTGTTAGTTTTTACGGACTTTTTGCATACCTTGTATCTTCTCTTGGGTTTGAACCTGGGTCCATGACGGAGTCCTTCACGGTGGGAGGCGAGCATCTTACCACCACGCCACTCAGGCGCTCATTCGAGAACTAAATTTTTTATTTGGCGTTTTCCAAAAGCTGTGGAATAATAGCCATTGAACTCTTAGAAAGACAGCTTTCGTGTATGTTTTTTATTTCTGAATTGTGCTTAGGGCCGCAACTGGAAACGAAAATTTACTCGGTCGCCGTAGGCGAGCGTCCATTTTTGGCGCCCCTCTTCCTGTAATTTTGAACTGTAAACTTACTACTCCAATGGTTGGAAATTAGCTATATATGACTGGAGTTGATGTGCGGGAAAGTAGTAAGCTTGATGTGTCCTTACTGATCCTGGTCACCGGATCTCACTTTTGCGGTCCTGATTGTGCTGCAGCGAAAATGGCAATGATTGCGGTTCTCCCTGTAGGGTGTGCATTACCCCCACGTGAATAGGATTTCATTTTT
This sequence comes from Pholcus phalangioides, assembly GCF_987345545.1. NCBI lineage: Eukaryota > Metazoa > Arthropoda > Arachnida > Araneae > Pholcidae > Pholcus > Pholcus phalangioides. The sequence goes on along the minus strand of NW_028301603.1, from coordinate 29,547,714 downwards.
GCTGTTCTCGTATTTTCTGGATCTCATCTAGTGCAATTCCCCCCTCACACAGCGCCGGATGCTACCAATTGCATTTCCACCAGGATGAGGATCATTATTCTGTTTGATTCCATCTGATGGATGCTTTCGGTGGTTATTTCGACTTGTAAACGTTGTAATGGTGCCGATGTGAGACCGGATCACGCGACATTTATTTTAAATTTAAATAAAACCCAATTAAATAATCAAGATTGAGACATTGTGACGCAATAATTAGATTTTAATTTCAAACATTTTGTTGTGTTCAGGGATCACCAATAAAATATAATTAAAGGAACATTTTAAACAGTTATTCGATTGCGTTTTGCGCCGTATTTAAATTCAATTAATTATTAACATGGTTCACAATAATTAAAGAATAGATTTTCCTAAAGAGAAATATATGAGATGTCACGCACACAAAAATAAACGAGACTTGCCAAGGAAATGTTCATCTTCACTGGCTCCCTTGGCGGCCAACTGGCACTGAATACGGTACTACATTGTCATGATTTTAAGGGGGTTCTTTGCTCGCGAATGATGAGTGAATTCACACACGAATGATGAGCACCCCAGAAGGGAACTATTTATATGTACTAACACCACACTAGAAATATATCTTTGGGTTCCCGTATAACACACCACTCCATGACGCGAAGCCGCAAAGAAAGAGTAACTAGGAGATGTGGGTGAGTAGATAAACTTTACCTAAGAATAGGAAGACCATACGTCCCGTATTTGCCGGGACAGTCCAGTACTCCTAGAGGTATCTAGGACAGTCCCAGTTTTTGTCCCGACTATTTTGCAAAAATGTCCCGTATTTTCAACAAAGCCAACTTGAGTTTTATTCTTCAAACTAACGATTGAAATTATCTTCCTAACTCAGAAATTACATTACGATTACAAATAATATTTATTTCACATATTTGTCATGTTTCTTTTACTTCACTGCAATTTTGAAGTGGTGCTTCATTTTTCTCCTGCGAATTTTCTGTGATTTCAGCATGAGTTGGCGACTTTGCTTATTTTTGGCACCATTTTGGCGATTATTGGCAATGTCCAGTACTTTCCCGTATTCCAAAGCCCATTTTCAAGTATTTTTCTCGAGCAAATATTATCAGCCTAAGCAAGAATTGTAAGTAACTATAGTTCGTTTCAGGTTAACTTTGCAGTGAAAGGGAAGCTACAAGGGAACCGCATCACACGTTGCTATGACAACGAAAGCCTTTCAACCAATGTATCGATACGCGGTAGTGGTAAGGTATAGCTGATTCTCGCCAATCTCATTGCGAAAAATCTTTTTTTACGTATAATGGTGACCTAATTTAAAATTCTTTCATGAATAAAAATCGATTCAGAGAACAATATTTTTTCAGTATTTTTTTTCAATCATTAAAAAAATTGAAATATTCTGCATAAATGATCATCGTGAACCTCCGATATATGGGAACTATATTTTGCGGCGAAGGAATACACTCTCTACCTTTCTCTGCACTGCAAAGTTAACCTGAAACGGACTATAGGAGATACTTTTCTACGTAACAAAAAAAAAAACTCTTATTTGATTAGTTAATTGAAGCATAGGAATGGTATGATATTCTATATTTTATTTGCGTTAATGTCCTGGTGCCGTCAGTATGAACTAAAACGTGACTCACCAATTTCAATCATGTACAATTGTACATGAAAAAGTAAGCAAAAGATGATGTGAAAGAGGAGAAAACGCCGTACGGCGACATCGGCCATTACCCTTACGGGCATAACAGGGTCTGTAACAGCACATGGTCTCATCTACTTTGGGCTCAGTAAACTCGCCTCGGGAAGAGGTTCAGTTAAACAAATAATAGTAATAATAAAAGTTAATGTAAACACTTTTTGTTATTCGTAAATTTACAATATTTATAATTACTAATCAATTTTGTGGATGGATTTGAAGTATTGAATCTATAGTAACTCGAACACTATAAATTCATTATAGATGAAGCCAACGAAATATCTCAGTCCACGGAGCCTGGATCTGGGTTGTGTGTGTGCCTGTGTGGGGGAGGGGGAGGTTGAACACCGTGACATTCTCGCGGAGAAGGGAAAAACTTTATTCCTGCATTAAAAATGCCCTCTAACTTTTTTTTTTCCAGATAGTGGGCACATTCTCTTTTATCTCACTTGCACGGACCTGTTGTTTCTCTGCGCACAGAATTTTGATGTCTCGATGTCTGCGCGATATGAAGAAATAAAATGTGTTGCTACCTTATGCACTGTAGGGAATTTTTCTCTGCTCAGCAAAAAACCTATGTGTACAGGGAGGCATTCCCATTCACTTTCAGACTCTAAACCTCCACATTTTGCAAACTTATTCTCCATGAAAAAATGGCGCCTTTCTTTGTTACTTTTTGTCCTATAAACGGGTAAAAATAAAATTTTATTAGTAAAAATGTGTTTTCTTTAAAAAATTGAAATAAGTGTGCCCTAAAAAGTATATAATACTATATATACTGCATGTAAAACATCATTTAACTGGAACTACTGCTGTCACCTATTAAATAAAAAATACAATTGTGATTTTCCAATTTGAAATTGAGGTAACCAGTTTTGATTAATTCGCCGCATAGAAAAACTCAATACACAGCATGATATTGATAAATATTTTTTGAGGAATAATATTAGTTGAATTGTCAAGTTTGCTTCGAAATTTTAGCAATTGCTATTTGGCAAAGGTAAATTAACATTAGTAAGATGCGTAGAAGTAAGACAATTCGATTCTCGTTTATATATTTTTCGATTATAATTACAGAAAGAATTCTGCGCATCTTACTAACGTCAATTTACCGCACACAAACATCAACTGTTAAATTTTTTAAACAAACTTGACAAATAAACGGAACCCTCAGGACTCCTTGTAACACCAGTTGGAAACCCGTGACCTAGAGAGTGTGAACAAAACACTGACGTAGAGAGTGTGTGAGCATGGGAATGACCAAAAGAATGACCTAGAGAAGCGTTTCTCCACCTATGGTCCGCGACGATGGCGTAGGTGGTACGCAGGCAGACTTGATAATTCAATTTTAAGTGGATGGGAAATTATTAAATTATTGTAATTGATATTACAGTGTATATAATGTGTATATACGGCCATATGGATTCGCAAATTAAAATCGTACCTGCATATTTAGATTCATTATACCTCATCAAGGAAAATGCGGGAAATTGCGATGCTAAATACGGGATATCTCTGATTTACAGGTTTAAAAAATTATATTGTCCATTTTATGAGTAACATTAGCATATTAAAACCTCGTTAAGTCGTCACTCCGGTTAAGTCGTCATTTTTCTTCAGGTCCTTCCACCTCTTATAGACAACAATGTTATTGAACCCTCGTTTACTCGTCGCTAATTTCGGTTAAGTCGTCACTATGACAAAATTTGAGAAAGTGGAACAGACTATTTTTATGGCTCACATTAAAAAAGAGCTTGTTAACAGCATTGCCATTGCTTAAAAGTCACCATAAAATCCTAATATACCTAAACGGAACAGTTTAAGTAACGAAAGTTACGCTGAGGAAGTTCATTTGCTGACTAAGGTTTTTGGAACGTTGGGGAGTGTTCAAGCTAGATCTCATTTCTGCATGGGCTCAACTGGAGAAACCACGAGACACCCAGGCTCTGTCGCAAGAAGCAAAGTAAGCACTTCGCCCCCCCCCCCCCAGGGCATCTCCGGAAAAACCTAAATTTATTGATACGTCGAATATTAGTGCACGGAATTATTTATTCATACTGCAAGGAAATCAAAAATTATGTAAATCGAAGAATCAAATTAATCAAGTCAAAGTGCAACGCGCGCAGGTGCGGATAATAAATAATCATAGAAAGCATGGACTCTACTAATTTAGGGCTTGAAATTTAAACAAAATATCTTCGTTGAAAAAAATTAGACATTATTTCCCAAGTTGAGGTCTTCTGTTTATTTTTCCCTGCCCAGGGCCCCTCCACCAAAAAAAATAACTATTCAGCTTTTAATCCGTTTTGATCGAATAATATATATAGGTAGAAAGAGGGGAATCTCGAGTTTCAGGCAGTTGACGACAGGCAGCGCTAACGCTCTTCCTTCGGCCGTCACTTACTTAAGTGTTTGTCAAGATGGCGACTGCACAACAGAAATCGTTTTGTGTTCTAAGCTTCGCGAAGTGTGAGTTCGTAACAACTGTTCATCGTGCTTTTTCGTCGACAATACCCTGGTGTTGAACTTCGTACCGCTCAGACCGTTAGGCGATGGTACAAACTGTTCCGAAATAAGGGTTGTCTGTGTAAAGTCCCCGCACGTGAGATGAAAACGTGGAGCGCATCCGACAGAGTTTCGAACGTAGTCCACAGAAATCCACTCGCAGTGGATGCAAACATGCTCGCAAGAGTTTGGGACGAATTTGACTACCGTATAGACATATGCCGGTCATCCCAAGGTGACCAATATTGAGCACCTTTAATTTGGTTTGTAAAAAACTTTATGCTTAGCCATCTTATATATAAATGTGAAAGTATGTATGTATGTATGTATGTATGTATGTATGTATGTATGTATGCTCTTTATACAAATCTACAGTTTTAGACCGATCGTCGCCAGATTTTGCATATATACCAAACAGGTCCGGGATTGAACCGTAGGCTACTTTAAAAGTTCGTCAGAGCTGGGCAAATGCCCGAAATGGGCAAAAAACTGTCGGGCAACAATGGTTTTGGGGGCCTCAACAATCACTTTCGGAACGTTTACTTTGGTTACCGTGGTTTCCAACAATGCGTTTCAGACGTGTATATATGCCTTTAGAATGGTTTGTCACGCCTTTAACGCTGCCATCATTACAGTTTATTCCTTTATAATGGTTTGGCTCTTTTCCAATACTCCCAGTAATTGAAGAAAACCCTGGAAGCGCCAGATATTTTTGCTTGCATGCATACAGGGTGTCCTGTATGCATATGTGGCCTTTATCTCATCAACCACCCATCGTTGAGATATAGTTTCAATTTAAAAAGTGCTTAAAAGGAGTTTGAACAATATTCGCTGCAGAAGCTGGACATCTGACGTCACTAACAACGGAGAACAACAACTACGACGATAAAACAGGGAATAAAAATGTTCAACGCCAGCTGATGAACTCAATGCTTGCCTCAAATCATCAGCACTCTACTTCACCAAACACCAACTCTGGCCATATTGCTACATTGCAATTTACTGCCATTAGTGAGATGGGTTGGAAGTGAAGGTTCTGTCTATCGGTGGTCGCCTCGAGTTTGTTAGGACATCAACACTCTGGCACGAAGCTAAAAAATTATTATTATCCACCAACATGCGAGTTCAACTGCAAAATGACTCAGCACTGCTATCGTTTTCACATCAGTTGATCAAACTTGGCAATGGAAGAATTCCCGTAGACCCAAGCACTGGACTGATAACGTTCCCAAATGGATTTTGCCAGTTCTTATATATATAAACTCAGTTCAAGAACTTGCAGACAAAGTCTTCCCAAACATTCAACAAAATCACCGAAACCATGAGTGGCTTTGTGAGAGTGCGATTCTGGCACCGAAAAATGAGTGTGAACAAGATCAACGGAAAAATCCTAAAAATTATTCCGGGAGACTCCACATCTTACAAATCGGTTAACACTGTCACAGACACAGCGCAGACAGTTCTGTATCCTGCAGAATTTTTGAACTCCTTTGGATATTCCGGGTGTGCCACCACACAATTTGACCCTCAAAGTCGGAGCACCTGTAATGCTTTTAAGAAATTTGGAGACACCGATACTCTGCTATGCCAACAGACTCTGCGTGAAGAAATTGCACAATTACATCATTGAAGCAACGATTCTAACTGGATGTTACAAAGAAAAAGAAGTCTTCATTCCACGTATCCCACTCATCACGGAAGAAATGCCATTCACTTTCAAGCGGTTACAGTTCCCGATTCGTTTAGCTTTTGCCATGACAATAAACAAAGTGCAAGGCCAGTTGTTAGCAGTGGCAGGTATCAAGCTACTTGAGCCCTCGGACACCTTTTCGTCACCTGTTCGTGTGTTGGTAATAGCAAAAATTTGTACATCTACACACCAGATGGAAAAAGAAAAAATATTGTGTATCCACAAGCGATTGCCTGAAGATTTTAATTAAAATATTTAAAAATAAAAGTAATTTTTTCTTACTTGATGCAGAAATTTTTTTGATTAAGAAGTAATTAATAAGCTATACATATATAAATTTTTTACGGGGCGGGCAACGTCGCCGGGTATCAGCTAGTCTTATATATAAATGTGAAAGTATGTATGTATGTTCTTTATACAAATCTACAGTTTTAGACCGATCATCGCCAGATTTTGCATATATACCAAACAGGTCCGGGATTGAACCGTAGGCTACTTTAAAAGTTCGTTAGAGCTGGGCAAATGCCCGAAATGGGCGAAAAACTGTGTGGCAACAATGGTTTGGGGGCTTCAACAATCACTTTCGGAACGTTTACTTTGGTTACCGTGGTTTCCAACAATGCGTTTCAGACGTGAATATATGCCTTTACAATGGTTTGTCACACCTTTAATTCTGTTATTATAACAGTTTATTAATTTATAACGGTTTGTCACTCTTTTCCAATCCTCCCATTAATTGCAGAAAACCCGGGAAGCGCCGGGTATTTCAGCTAGCCTATATACAGGGTGGCCTGTAAGTGATAATGCGGCCTTTATCTTATCAACCGCCCATCGTATAGGTATAGTTTCAATTTAAAAACTCTGGCATAAAGTTAACACTCTGGTACGAAGTTAAAAAGTTATCATTATCCACCAACATGCGAGTTCAACTGAAAAATGACTCAGCACTGCTACCTTTTTAAAACCGTTGATCATACTTGGCAATGGAAGAATTCCCGTAGACCCAAGCACTGGAGTGATTACGTTCCCAAATGGATTTTGCCAGTTGTTAAATTCAGTGTTCAAGTACTTGCAGACAAATTCTTCCCAAACATTCAACAAAATCACCGAAACCATGAGTGGCCTTGTGAGAGAGCGATTCTGGCACCGAAAAATGACAGTGTGAACAAGATCAATGAAAAAATCCTAAAAATTATTCCGGAAGACTCCACATCTTACAAATCGGTTGACGCTGTCACAGACGAAGCGCAGACAGTTCTGTATCCTGCAGAATTTCTAAACTCTTTGGATATTCCGGGTGTGCCACCACACAACTTGACCCTCAAAGTCGGAGCACCTATAATGCTTTTAAGAAATTTGGAGACACCGATACTCTGCAATGACAACAGACTCTGCGTGAAGAAATTGCACACTTACATCATTGAAGCAACGATTGCACGTCGAATTGCAATCACGAAGCAATAACTGGATGTGCTGGAGGAGAAGACGTCTTCATTCCACGTATCCCAATTATCACTGAAGAAATGCCATTCACTTTCAAGCGATTACAGTTCCCGATTCGTTTAACTTTTGCCATGACAATCAACAAAGCGCAAGGCCAGTTGTTAGCAGTGGCAGGTATCAACCTACATGAGCACTGTTTTTCACACGGACAGCTTTACGTCGCCTGTTCGCGTGTTGGTAATCCCAAAAATTTGTACATCTGCACACTAGATGGGAAAACAAAAAATATTGTGTATCCACAAGCGATTGCCTCAAGTTTTTAATTAAAATATTTAAAAACAAACGTAATTTTTTCTTACTTGATGCAGAATTTTTTTGATTAAGAAATAATTAATAAGCTATACATATATAAATTTTTTACGGGGCGGGCAACGTCGCCGGGTATCAGCTAGTCTTATATAAAATTAATCTTAAGTGCCAATGCTCAATATTTTTCAGAGGAGGAATATTTTTAGACCGGAGGAATCACTTCGTTATAACGAAATTTCGTACAGGAATTCCAGGTTACCTAGCAATGTAAACTTATTTTAGTGATTAGAAAAGTGTTCTTTAGAACGAGATTTTCGCTATAACGGTATTCGTTAAAACGGGATTCGACTGTATACGCATTTCCAATCGGGGGATTCTTTTTGAAACACCCTGTATATAAAATTGATTTTCTCTCTCTCGCTGTGTGTGTGTGTGTGCTCTATATACAAATCTACAATTTTAGATCTATCGTCGCCAAATTTTGCATGTATGCCAAACGGGACCCGACTTGAACGATAGGCTACTTTAAAAGTTTGTCAGAGCTGGGAAAATTTCCGAAATGGGCGAAAACTGTCGGACAACAATGGTTTTCTCTAGCCTCAACAATCACTTTCGGAATGTTTACTTTGATTATTCGTGGTTCCCTACCAATGCGTTTTAGACATTTAGCTATATGCCTTTACAATGGTTTGTCACTTTTTCAATCCTCGCAGCAATTGAAGAAAACCCGGGCAGCGCCGGGTATTATAGCTAGTTAATTATATTAATTATATCATGATAATTTTCCTTAGTTAGCATCAGGAATTAATAGGTTCATGATGGTTAATTAGTCCATTAGTAAATTATGAGTTAATTACAATTATTGAATAATTATAATTATTGATTGATAAATAAGCGTCAGGAGCTAATAAATTTATCATGATGTTGTTAATTGACTCATTAAAAACGGGCTTTGACTTGGTGAAAAACCAAAATGAAAACGTTCACGACTGTATTTCGGGCTTTTACCAACTCGTCTTGGTAAAACCTAGGTCTTACCGGTAAAATCTATGTTTTTTTACTGGTCCCCGCGCATTTACTGCTACGAATACATGAAAGAATACACGTTTTTTTTCGTTAAAAATACTCTACTTAATGCCCGATATCAAAATCACCGTAAATCAGAAACTTTCAAACATATTGCTTTTAGGTTTTAGATCATTGCACAGCCAGAGCGGTTGAAAATACAGTGGGGAGAAGTTTCGCAAAGAAAATGGCCAATTTTCCGTGAAGTGAAAAATTAAGGGAAAAAAAATTCTTCAGAAAAAACGCATTCAAAATTTCCGTATCCACACTAAGATCATTAAATTTGGTTTTACTTTAATTGGCAATGACTCTTCGCTTCTAGTTAGTTTAGTTTAGTTTTGAACCGAGCACGCCCAGGCTCTGTCGCTTTTGCGATATAAGCTCATTGATCGTGTGTGAGATCGTGGGCGTGCCGGAGAAAACTCAAGCCGGCCAGTAAAGCACACTCGGTTCGGACCAACACCCCGCCAACCCCCCCCCCCAATCCCCGGACACATCACCGCTCTACGAAGTGAGGGCAGCACCGCGAGTGCAACTCCCCTCCGTCCCGACACGGCGCGGTCCACAGCGCCCCAACACCCCCCCCCCCCACGCTCGGCGAAAGGAGACCCCGACCACCCCCACCCCCCACCATCCCCACCCCAAAGAACCTCTATTGTGGATATGAGAGAACAATATGTTAGGGGCCATTCAAGTATTACGTAAGCAGATTTTCAGTCATTTTTGAACCCTTCCCGTGTCAGCATAAGTCAGTAAAACACTGACCCCCCCCCCCCCCCGCCCCATCCCCCGTCAGCAAAATTTCGTCAGCAGCTTAGAATATTTCATATCTTCAAAAAGGGGTTGTTGATGACGTAAGCAACCTTCAAACCCCCCCCCCCGTCATCAAAAGTCAGGAGGTATCGTATTTACAGGAGGGGGGGGGGTCCTCCATTCTGAGGAATGGAAGGAGGGCGTAGAATTTTTTTCCAGAGACGGCAAAAAACGCCACAGTAAAAATTGACGGCCGGCTGAAGTTGGTTTTCTGCGATTTTTCCAGCTCCGACGAGCGAATCAGCACCTCCTAGAGATAGAAGGCATCCGCAGTCTGCTTGTGACGTCAGCAAGTAGTCCATTTTCCCTCAGAATATTCAAGGGAAAAAAATTCCTTGCTCGTGCCAGTATCATCGTTCCGAGGAAAAGAAATGATCGGGCTCAGAATTGGCGGTTTCTATGACCCACATCCAATCACTATGCGATAATTATGAGCCAATCAGGAAGATTCTACGCCAAAATAAGGAGAAACGCAATAGGATGCTGTGTTTCAAAATGTGGCAAACTTGCTAGGTAGTATGAATGACGTTTATGGCAAACAGTGCAGAGGCCTTCTATCTCTTGGAGGTGCTGAGCGAATGCGAGCTGGTCTCCCATTTGCAAAAAAAAGTCTCTCCCCTCAGAGAGCAGGCAGACCTACAACACGATACTGACGTAACATGAAAATTCAAGCGTTTACATCTTTACTTCAGAAAATGGAAGCCAGATGGCAGCATCAACAAGAAACAAGCACAACTCGACAGCATAAATACGTTAAGGCCACACATTCCGGCATGTGGCGATTCGTTTGAAATTTTGTAGAGCAGCGGTGATTCGCGGAGAACTTTTTAGTAAAAACATTCTATGGCGGATCCCCGTGTAGGCCCATTTCTTAATTATTCATCAAAGTGACTGATTTATTTTTACTATTTAAAAATATTTATAATTATTTTTTTTAATTTTACTGTTTTTTATTCTTTTCCTCGAGTGGCCGCGGAGCCCCTGGAGAGTGTGCATAAGGAGCCCCAAGGGCTCCACGGAGCACCGGTTGAAAACCGCTGCTGTAGAGGAACGTGTTCTAGTTGCATGTATGGTAAAGTAGTAGCAGTAGTAGTAGTAGCCTACAGGCGGTGAAACAATAAATCTGCTTCTGTGTAGAGAGTTAGGGACTAGGCTCCTAAAGAGTTTGCAAGCACGTGAATGATCAAAACAGTGACCTAGAGAGCAAGAAACCAGGTCAATGAGCGATCAAAACAGTGAGGCTCCCAAATACTTTTAACGTGTCCCCTTCCCCTGGAAATCTTGGTGTCTGCCATGGACCCCCCCCCCCCCAATTTAAATCATGGACCCCGGAAGTTTTTAAGGTGTGCCGTAGAACCCTATCCCCACTCATTTATAGCAGCAGAAACTACAGCCATCTAACAGCGAGAATGTTCTCGAACAATGGAAGACATTCTATCCAGTACAGTAATAGTAAATGCCATGAGATAGGAATGCCATCTGCATTCTGCATTGCAAGAGAACCAAAAACAACGTTTCATACTCTTATCGAGTGATGTCGCAACAAGTACAATTTCTGCCAAATCATATAACAATATATTACTACTTCAGTCTACCAACGTTGCAATTGCAATTTCGTGCGTTAAATTTGACAAAAACTTTTGTTTTTAAGTATTTATTTATATATATTTTTCCAAACTTACCAGTAATTTTCTTTTCCTAATTCTACAATTGGACCATGGACCCCTAGTAAAAAAAATCCATGGAGCCCTGGGGAGAGGGGAGCTCAGGCACCCCCGATTGGGAACCACTGTCCTAGAGTATGTGTAAGAATGATTAAGAGTATCTATAAATCGATTCGAACGAGTCATTTTTCCAACGATTCGGGGAGAGGGGGATCGGACCCTCTGCCGCCACCTCTCTCTACGGTCTTGACCCATGGTACAGTGCCGTCTTAAGGCATGGGCCCACCCGAGCACGGCCCGGGGGCCTCAAGAGAAAAGGGCCTCACAAAAATGAGATCCGGTTGAAATTTACGGGAATTTGCCTGGCAGGGCCTCAGAAAGATGACTTGTCCCGGGGGCCCATGATGCTCTTAAGACGGCCCTGCCCTGGTATAAATGAAATTAAAGCAAAATGCTTCTGCATCTCAAGTGCGTGAAAATAAATTTTCCTCAATTCAATGCAATTTCATACGTGACAGGCATGAAATACACCTAGGCAATCAGGAGAACTAGAACTCTCATTGGTCAGTTTTCCTTACGATATAGTAAGTGTGTGACGTTGTCGGAATAGGGCGAGAGGCCATACATACATACGTACGTGTATGCATACATACCATCCAGGAATGGTGTACTCCAATCGGGAATACGCGTGTATTTTATTTCATACGTCACAGACATATCACGTGATTTATTTATGAGAAAAATGGAAGAGTGACGGAGGCTGCATACACATCATCTCCATGTCGGTGTCTGTATTCACGGGATCTATTTGACTCTCGGCGTTAAGTTGTGTTTCCACCTCTGATTGTGCGTTTCGACAGGTAAAGAATTCGTTTCTCTTATTGGATCCATCAATTGTGATTGTTTATTGGGATCATTCGGTACGTAGTTATAATTGCCTGAATTGTTCTTGGACCAACATATCGATAAGGCGTAACAAAACCTTCTTATTGTGGGAACGCGCTAATCACGCGCTAATCTGAAGTTAATTCGCAATTAAACATGGCATCCTCAGACGAAAACTTTCTTATCGGCATTTCAGTGGCTAATGCTGCGTTTATAGCACTGGGAGAGTTGGCGTCAGGCTCCGAGGAGCCCGGTCTGCTGGATTCGGCGAGTTCTCAAATTACCGAAATTGAGCCGGATCGTGAACGGAACAAAAATCGCATGGCTGGGAACCCGACCCCGAATTTCACCGAAACGGACCTTGGTACGGAACCCTGCGAAAGTTCTTCACGCCCAACAGAAATGAACGGTGACTTTCAGAAATTGAGAAAAAATGACGAGGGTGCTGACGGACCACTCGCAACGAGTTCACCAGAGGAGATATTTCAGAAACTCGAAGTGATGGCCGGACACTCTCCAGACTGGCTGAGTGACGGGAACTGGGAAGGCGTCAGCCTGATGTCGGGTTTGGGGGATCTGCCGCGTGCATTTGGTTCGTTCAGTCCAGACCCACAGCAACCAGACACAGCTGCTGCTACCTCATACCCGTATTCGCAATGCGATACAGATTCGAAACCCAGTGTGTCTGACTTACGCGAGGAATTATTTTGGAAATTTGTTTTCGGGGAGGAGACATTAGAACAGAACCCTGATGATGGAGGTGTTCCTTCTTCATCTGGCTCGAGTAAATGCACAGAGAATTCAGCTGATAATGATGCTATGGTTTGCTTCCCAGCAGAAGTCGGAACGATGATCACGAATGAAGATGAAGCCGTAAAATGTGCATTGGAACAAGACGTACCGTACAGAAACCTGTATGATGAAGGTGTCCCTTCTTCATCTGGTTCGAGTAGATGCGCCGAGTACCCAGTTGAAAATGATGCGATGGTTTGCTTCCTAGCAGAAGTCGGAACGATGAGCACGAATGAGGAGGGAACCGAAGAGTACACACGTGAGCAAGACGCTTCTCTCAGCTGTCTTTTCTGTGAAGAGAAATTCGCCGGACAGGCGGATTTAGACAAACACCAGGCTGGTCATTTGGAAGAATTCCCATTCCAGTGTAGTATCTGCTTGATCGGATTCACTCAGAGACGTTCCCTGCAGAGACATAACTGGGAAATGCATAAGTGCGATGACGAGATACAGGCCTGCAGCCTTTGTGGGGAACGTTTCGATGACGTGAAAGTGATGGAGGATCACATGACGATTCACGCCCTCGCCGCTGCAGACCCCAATCGTGCCAACAACTTCAGCTGCCGTTTCTGTTCGAGGACTTTCAGTTCCGTGTCCGGTTTGAAGTCCCACGGCAGTATCGTGCACCAAAAGAAGAACGTCTTCGTCTGCGGCTACTGCAGGCTCTCTTTCTCCCATTTCAAATCTTTCCGCAAACACGCGCTCCTTCACTTCGGATCCCTGTCTTGTAGCGTATGTCGATCGTATTTCAAGACCGAGCACAGGTTGAAAGAACATGAGTACCACCACACGGGTGTCAGAACTTTCGAGTGCTTCTGTGGCAGACTGTACAGCCGCAGGGATTACATGAAGCGGCATCAGTTGACGGGCCACGGAGGGAGAAGTTCCCGCACCTGTGATTTGTGCGGCGATGAATATCACACGAAAAGTGACTTCGACAAACACATCTCGCTGAAACACCTCCAATCGAAGGCAGAAATACCACGGGACGGACATAGTCAAAATCAGTTCAGCGTCAACTCTGCAGCAGCAGCAGCAGACTGCGGCACACCACATCCTGCCGGAGAACAACAGCAACAAGAACTGCACATTTGCGACACTTGCCAGAGACCCTTCTGCACCAGAACAGGTATGAAGGTGCATTCGTTCATGCATGCGAAGAAGCCGGCCAATCCGGAAAATTGATCCTTGACATGAACCACGCCCCCCCCCCCTCTTGAATCAGATCAGAAACTAGAAGTACTATCAAATTTCATATTAACGAATTGTATAGTTTTTTTATTTTATTTTACACACGTGGCCATAAATACACGGCGTATAACAAACTTTACAGGGTTTAGATAGCCTTTTAAATCGGAAGAACGTACACTAAATCATTCATTTCTAGTCAGTTTGGGGTGTAGGCTAAGGCCGATCGTCCACTGGAGCAAAAAACAAGTCACGCGCAGTGTTCAATATGAATTCGATAAGTTCTGGCTTACTTATCACAGAAATTTGGAACTTGTAGAGCTGCAGGGGTTGGACAAAATAATGTGAACACCTGTGCAAAAAACAACACTCGAAGGAACCTGTCGTATACGCCCGTCCTCTAGTGTGGAAGAGTCCACTTAGTGGGCGATAATGTGCACACATCAGTATAGTCGTAGCAGTGATAGCGTTCGGATGCGATGTATATTGGGGCGTTAAAACTTCGTTATGGCTGCCCTCACAGATTTCTCAAGAGGCATGATTGTTGGAGCTCGTCTTGCCGGGGCCACAGTAATGAAAACGGCACCCGTTGTTGGTGTCGGGAGAAGTACTGTGTCGATGGTAATGACAGCCTATAGCAAACAGGGAAAGATATCATCTACCAAGCATAACAGTCGCCGAAAGTCGAAGATGGCTGATAGACCCAGAAGGGTTTTGAAGTGGATTGTGGCCAGAAGGCACAAGATAACAGCATCCCAGATAACATCTGAGATGAACACACATCTACAGGAAGGTGTATCGACAAAAACTATCCGCCGTGAACTGCATGCAGCAAACATACAAGGTAGAGCGACTATTCCAAAATCATTGATGACACCATGCAATGCCTTGAAACGACAAACATGGTGTCACGAACATAAGAGAATTGGACACAACAACAATGGAAGAATGTCATCTGGTCAGACGAATCGTCGTTCACATTATTCCAGACTAACGGACGTGTTTACGTTTGAAGAACGCCAGCACAAGCCTATGAAGTTGATTGTCTCCTTCCTACTGTTAAGCATGGAGGGGGATCAGTGATGCTGTGGGGCGCGATGTCTCACCATGGTCTTGGCCCACTTGTTGCCCTGGATGAGCGGTTTAATGCATCGGTTAATGTCAGTATTCTGGCCGACAATCTTCATCCAATGGTGCAATATTTGTTCCCTGATTCTCGTCCTGTGTTCCAAGAAGATAATTCGCCCGTTCACATTGCTGGAATTGTCCGAGACTGACTTGATGAACACCATGATGAACTGCAACACCTCGTGTGGCCCGCTCGGTCCCCTTATCTTAATATAATTGAACGTTTGTGGGGTATTTTGCAGGCCAAAATGTGCAGTAGGTTTCCACCTCCAAAGACACGTTCTGAATTAGTGGCCTTTTTGCAGGAGGAGTGGCTACGTATCCCTGTGACTGTTGTGCATGATTTGTATTTGTCCATCCCACGACGGATACAAGCTGTAATTAATGAAAAAGGAGGGCCAACAGCCTATTAATAAAGATTTTGTCTCATTTCACAGGTGTTAATATTATTTTGTCCAATCCCTGTATGTCCGAAGGAGGTGAAGTATGAAATTCAAGAACTCATAAACATCCTAAAACATGAGTCTAACTCGTAAACATGGGTTCACATTTCATATGCAATTACAAAATCTAACTGTCAATTTTCTGAGCAAATAATTGACAAATAAGTGTGGAATCATGCACCTAATGGTTACAACAGAGTATATATATGTTCATTCTAATGAATTGTGTGATTAAATACAATATATATGACTGGCTGTAATACCCAGCGCTGCCCGGGATTTCTTCAATGAGGCTTTTTGGATCACGGGATATCTCTCTCTTTCTTTGAGGGACATGCAAACCGTGTCTAAGTTAACCAATATGGCGACTTCATAAATAAACAAATCTAGATTTAAAGAAACATAGAAACGAATATTTTTTTCCATTTTTTAAGGGGCGCAGGGTATTTCGATCCCCCTCCCGAACTTCAAGTTATCTATTTCTGCCTGTTTCTGCTTCCAACAATGCTTAATTAAAGCTGTGGAATTTCTTCGATGTACTTTACGGACCCATAATTGATTTTAAAACAACCTAAACGATATCAATTGATGTAGTTGAATATCAAAAGACAATAAGGAGACATTAATTTTCATACTTCAGAAGATATAAGTTGAAATCATTATTATTGTATGAATATATCCAACTCAAAAAAGTAGGTCCGGCTAATCACTTCCTATTTAATCTCCTGGGATTCGTATATCTCTAAGCGAACTTAATATTACAGTAAATCAAGAATTCAATACAATTTTTAAAATTATTGATGTGACAGAAAACACCACCAAATTTTCGCATTTCTACAGTAAAATCGGCAATTTCAACACTGATTTCTATGAGGATCACCCTTTTTTCCTGACCCTCAAAGCGATGATGATTATAACGTCTATTCGAAACGCCTCATTACTGGGAGTATTGAAAATGTGGCCAACCATTATAAAGGCATAAACTATTATACATCACTGAGCTATAAGTAAACTTTACTTATAGCTCAGTGTTGTACATATACATATGCTAACAGGAGAAGTGACAAACCATTGTAAAGGTATAAAACACGTCTGAAACACATTGCTAGGGAACCAAAGTAACCAAAGTAAACGTTCCGAAAGTGATTGTTGAGGCCCTAAAACCATTGTTGCCCGACAGTTTTTTGCCCATTTGGGGCATTTGCCCTGCTCTGACGAAATTTTAAAGTAGCCTATCGTTCAAGTCGGATCCCATTTGGTATATATGGAAAATTTGGCGACGATCGATTTAAAATTGAAGATTTGTATAGAGAACATACACACACACAGACAGAAAATAAATTTTATATACATAGATTACATGTGGATACAAGATTAAATGCGATAAATATGGGTAGTAGCGTTAAGCATATATGCAACACTATGCCTCCAATGAATGAAGAGAGAATTAGAACTATTTACACACTTTTTACAAAACTAAGCCAATTCGCTGACCCATATCAGGCCCGTATGTTCTTAGGTCGAAGAAACTTCAACATCTCTCTCGCAGGATAAGGTGCGATGTCTCTTACGTGCTGATATTCTGATGTTTCAGCCCTATCGAAATATCCTCTACATAGCGTGACTAAATAGTCATGTGTGGTTTCAATGTTCAAATCCTTCATTATGTCAAGGTTTCTGATATATCATTGTGCCCCGATATATCGCCGAAGTATTTTATTTTGTTGCGCTTGCAATTGTTTGATGACAGAGGTTTTCGCTGTGGAACAGCATGGGTGCTGCATAGCACATAATTGGTCTAATGACTGACTTGTGCATAATGGTTTTGTTTTTGGGGCTAAGTGCCATCGTTCTCTTCAGCGTACTCTACGCCTCTGGTCCCAAACATACGAACTCGGAATGTTACTTCGCTAGAAAATATATTTCGCTGTAACGTATGAATAAAAAGGTAGGAAAAACTTATCTTTATATATGCGACGCAACCTAACAACACGTAAGCAACATAACGCGGAGAATCACGATTTTAAAAACTAAGGAATGACAAGAGCGTTTCTTTGATTTTCAATAAATTCATTTTGTCTTTGGATTCAGAATAAATATATTAATTTACCAATTTTCATGTTTTCTCCTATATATATAAAAATGCGCAAAAACACATTTGTGATACTTGATTGAATAAAATGTTTCTTCAAATTAACTTTAGTAAATTTTTACGAAGAATTTTATTGCGTTATATGATATAATGTGCTAAAGGTATAGCAATCCTGTGAAGGGCAGACATTTTTCCAAAACCGATAGGAAGAAATGTAAACAAGTGCGCCCACTATGGGACCACCCTCCCCCTTCAAAGAAGAATATTGATTCGATGAATTTACTTCATCAGAACGTTTTTATGTAGGAAATTCTCTCGTGACATCTTAAATCATCAACATTACATCGTGACCAAAACTTTGGGAACTACTGTATCAAGGTAATAGAGGTGAAGAAAGAAAACTCTTTCCACACAGTTGTTTCTTAAGGGCGGAAAAATATTGTATTCGTCTCAGGCAGCAGAATTTCTAGGACCGGCCCTGATTCCAGCTACGCACCAATTACAATTCAGAAAATATAATATTAAAAGAACCCGGAATTGAAAGAAATAATTGGTAATACTGTATTGGTGTGTAAATAAGTTGCTATTATAAACGATATTTCAAACTAAGAATAGAAGAATGCGAACTCATCTTCATATTATCCCTGTTTCTTTTTGAAAATTGCTCAAAAACCACCAGCCGCGCAACACGAAGAGTCGCTCGCGCACGTGGGGCACGAGAATCTGCGTCTGGACAGTGGCGCCACGAGAGTGTCTCAATTAGCGCTGTTCTGATTCCCGTTGAATGCAAAAGGGAGCGTTGTGTCGAATCGCGAAAGCTGCACACGGCTAACATTTTGCTAATATATAGCCTCGTGTTACTTTCAGTGGACGAAGTGTCGATCGCGTTGCTTGTCGCGTTGGGATTTGCTTGCAGTGGACGATCAGCCATAGTCGTGCGCAAGCACGCGATTTGTTTTCCCCTCCCAGTAGCTTCCAGTGGACGACCGGACCGGCCTTAATGTAGAAAACCATGACATAATCAGACATACGAGGGGAAATCTTTATTTCAAGTCATTGCTTACAAACAGGATGTAAAGGCATATACTTTTGCACACTTTATCTTTTGAACCGTTGGTGATTGAAACATACTTTTATTTGGAAAAAAATACCCAAATAAACCTATTTGGATAATGTCTATTGTGATACCTATATTTTGGATAATGTCTATTGTGATACCTATATTTTGGATAATGTCTATTGTGATACCTATATTTTGGATAATGTCACTTAAAAAAAAATTTATGTTTCTCTAAGTAAAAAATTAGCCGAGAAATTGAGTTCAAAAACCAATTATAACGACAGAAAGAACAGAAGCATTCCTTTGCACAGTTGCGGTTTATAAAATTTTCACAAACTGCTACGTACCCCACGATGATCAAAAATAAACATACTGTTAAATATTTTTCGAAAAAATGTTATAACATAAGAGAAACCTGTAATACCTATCCAACATAAGATGTACGTTATCTTTCTGTTGATTTGAAATGCTTGTTTAAGGATAGTAAGACAAAATTTCTCTAGAAGATATACCATGGCGCCCTGTCCAACGGTCGATACTGATTACACCTCTAAACACTACCCAGCGCCCTCCCGGCGGGGAAGGGAAGGTGAAAATGATAAATCTTGCATTGAAATTGAATTAACGCTGGGGGCGTGAGAAACAGAGGCGTATTTACAGGGAGGGGGAGGGGATGATAAGCGGACGGCAAGTATCAAGGAGTGGTAAATTTAAGAAATTAGTGATTACTGATTAAGAACATTAAATTAGAACGGGAGGAGGGCGGCAACTTTGAATATCTGTCAGTGACAAATCCATTAATCCGCCTCTGGTCTGAAGTGTTATTACAAATACAAGGCCACAACATGCAAAATATCCAACGAGATGGCTGAGAAAAAGTTGCCCATAACAAATATGGATGTCATATATTTCAAAAATACAGCAACCCAATTAAAAATGCAATTACAAACAATATATATACATGATAAAATATTATACAATGCTGATAAGAATACTTATGGTTGTCTAATTCTAAGTATGGATTAAGCTTGTCGATTTACGCCAACATGTTTATCGTATTTCTTTTTAAATGCGTCGATTGCGTTAGAATTTACTACCTCCGGGGGTAAGCTATTCCATTTAATAACAACCCTATTAGAGAAAAATTCCCCGCGACACCGTAACATCGCATTATTCCTTACCAATCGATACTGGTGTCCCCTTGTAAAAACAGTCGATTGACGGTGTACTAATAATTCATGATCCATCCTATCCATCCCGTTGAAAATTTTGAATACTTCGATCATATCCCCCCGACACCCTGCTTCCATCCAATGTAAACATATTAAAAAAAAGTCTCTCTTCATAACTCAAGCCCCGTGTGCCAATAAGTAAACGCGTAGCTCTTCTCTGCACCCCCTTCAACCAAGTCTATGTCGGAGACTAAAGTCTACTGTATGTGGGACATTTAATTCTGAGATAAATACTTTTTTCTTCGATCACCACCTCCCCCTCCCAATATTCTCAGAGAAATTTACGTTTATGGTGGGAGGGGGGGGGGAGACAATGCTAATGATACCTCCTTTCCTAAACGCCCACGAGACACGTTACAATCGAAGAACGTTTGTTACGTTTTTTAACGTTCCAATCGGAGATAAAAAGGAAATTTCTGGACAGGAGAAAACTGTAAAATACCGCGTACATTATCTTCTTCTTTCTTTTTCTTACTGGTTTTCCACGTGTGTGTGTGAGCATATCACTTTTTTTTTATCTCACACAACCTCGAAACATAATGGAATCACTTGAATTATTATCACCTTCTAATTTTTTCCCCAATTGAGATTATTTTCACGAAGAACGTAATGTATTTACTGCCCGTGTCCAGTCTTTCTTCCAGCGTGTTGGTGAATTCCATGAAGAATCGATTTTGGATTCGTCCTTCACCACCGTAAGTATTTTAATGCAAAAAAAAAACTATCCCCTCCTAAAAAATCTATCCTCCTTCTTAAAGGATAACTTAATTCCTTCCGAGTATTTAAAAAAACAAAAATGTGTGAGTTTTTTCATCATTACGATACTGAAATTTTGAAAAATTACGTTTTGGATCCTACAAATCCATACGAAATATGGATTCTAGACGGCAATCCCGGTTACAAATATTTCATCTTCACACATTTAGGACACATAAAGGTAGACACTGCTCATATCTATTTTACACCTCGTAGGAATTTGAGACTTGAGATCCAAATAAATCCACGTAGTTGTTATACCTTCCTGGAATTGAAGCAAATCACAAAAGAAGAGCTGTATAATAAAACTAAACGGAAGATATTTTGGTCTGGAATCAGAGAAGCTGAACATGATCAGTTTGAAGAGACCTTGTTGACGAATATTAAGAAGTATTTGAAACTGGATTGATATTCTCTCAAATTTTATATATAATCGTATTGAATTAATATTCCCATTAACTTATCAATCAGTTCTCGATCTATGAACACCTCCATAAACATAAGAAGCAAAGGGAAAAAAAATTCAGGTTTTTTTTTAATGTGAGGATTTAAATTATGAAACTAGAATACAGTCGAATCCCGTTTTAACGAATACCGTTATAGCGAAATTCTCGCTTTAACGAACACTTTTCTAATTCCCCCCCCCCCCCCCAGATAAGTTTACATAGGGACATTTTTAAATAACCTGAAATTCCTGTATAACGAAATTTTTGTTATAACGAAGTGATTTCTACGGTCTCTTGGAGTTCGTCATAACGGGATTCGACTATATATATCCCAAAATGGACATTATTTTATATTGAGAATGTTGCGAATTTTATTCTTTTCTTTCAAGAATTATGCATATATATGATACAGTATATATAACTTCAACATCTCTAGAAACATATTTTGCTTGTCATACATTATTAATAACGAGCTTTCAGATTTAATACAGTAATGGGTAAATGTACAGGGTGGTTATAAATAAACTGATACTACTAAAACGTATGTAGTGCCCATTCTGATGGAGATATTTTGATATAACTTCCTATATATAGGATATATGAGCCATTAGGGGAAAAAGAAAGATTCAATATAAAAATAGTTCAATTTTTGACCACCAGGTGGGAAAAAAGTGCGCGTCTTTTATCGTAGTTATCTTTTTTCTAATAGTCCAATACGTTGTTTAGACTATCAGAAAAATATAACTACGATAAAAGACGCCCCTTTTTTCCACGAATCTTTCTTATATGCTTTCTCCCGTATATGCTAAGTTTCAACGAAATGCGTCCGCTCAGCTTGATTCTATATAGTGGCACTACTCCGACCTATGTAGCGCCTGTTGCGGTAGATGTATTTCATTCATAGATATAATATAACCATCTTATCTTATGTCTGTTAATCTTATCTCGAAGATTTCGCATTGAATCTTGGTATATACGTTATTTGGACCATGGGAAAAAGATAACTGATAAAAAAAGTGCCACTTTTTTCACCGTGTGGGGTCAAAAATTGACGTTTATTTTTTATTTAATCTTTCTTCTGGGGCCGTTCAAGTGTTACGTCATCATCGATGGGGGGGGGGGGGTTCCGATTTGCTGACTTTTGATGACAAGGGGGGGGGAGGGGGAGTTTGAATAATGCTTACGTCATCAACCACTCTTTATGAAAATATGAGTTAGAATTCAGGGGGGGGGGGCAGAGCTGATAACGAAATTTTGCTGACGGGGGGGGGGGGTTAGCGTTTTGCTGACAAAGGAGGGAGGGGGTCAAAAATGGCTAAAAATTTGCTTACGTAATACTTGAACGGCCCCTTTGCCCAAAGTCCATATGTCCTATATATACCAAGTTTCATCAAAATACCTCCATCAGAATGGGCGCTACATATGTTTAGTAGTGTCAGTTTATTTATAACTACCCTTTATATACATGTATTAACTTTATATTCCGAAGGATATATGTACCCCATTGTACGGGAAAAAAATTTTGTAAAAATTTAATTTTGTATGTGTGTTTTTTTTAAACACAAAATAAAGTGTTTCGGACTCTGAACGAAGCTGGGCTGGAAGAGATCTCGGCCAGGGCTGTCTTAAGAGTATCATGGGTTACCCGGGCCAATCGATTTTTCTGAGGCCCTTACCAAACAAATTTTCCAAAATTTCAACCAGATCTCATTTTTGTGAGGCCCCTCTTTGCTTGAGGTGCCCGGGTGGGCCCATGTCTTAAGACGGCACTGATCTCGGCAACGGGATAAGTCCAATGGCAAAGTTCTGGCGTTCATTAATTCGTCTCACCAGCTAGCTGCAACCGTATAGCATTAGCCTTTGTCATCCTATTTACAAATGATAGTGTCATACGTAAAAAATGCCCAACGAGGCGGTCTCAGCCACCATTTTGCCTGTTGTTGCGTTGTATTTGTATTTGTATAAACAGAAAACCCGATTGATCCGAAAAGGTATTTATATTGATGTATAAAGATTATAAGATTATATACAAAAAGAACTACCAGCTCTGAATGTACCAGAAAGAAAAAACGCCCAAAAACTTGCTTTTTTTTAACTCTTATCTAAAAAAAACAAGGAAGTGGCCGCTGACCGTACACAGAGGTGTCCGCGGAACGGGGGTGATTTTTGTATTATGTCTATGGAGCCTATTGTCAGTTCCGAGGAAAACTAGCCGCGAAGGGGGGTGGCCGAGGAATAGGGGAGTTTCACTGTATAATAATATAATGTTATTTATTATGCATTATATGTATTCTTTCATTCGCATTAATTGCAAGTATAAGCGTTTTATTGACTGTGTTATGTGTAAAATTTTATGTGTCTTTTTTTTTAAAATTTTCAGGCAGGTGTTAATTACTTTACATTGATTTCTAATAAAAAATAATTATTAATATCGATTTCTGAAAATTTTATTGTTCTTAAAATATGGAAACTTCCAAGCCTGAAAGTTGATTGATTTTTTTTTTATTAGTTTTCCCAAAATTTCAGTAAATTCTTGAAATTTTGACGGCATTAATACTTGTATTATGAGTGTTGACTGTCATATATTGACTGTGTAATCTATTTATTATTATTATTATTTTTTTTTTTTTTTGTAATTATATTGACGCTATTTTTTCTTCAATTACTGTACATTTGATATTGATTTATAGAAAAGTTCATGCTATTAATTGACTATCGCATTTTTAAGTGTTCACACCTCAAAGCGTTCATTCAAGTAGAGATCACGGTATTGTGTATTATGTTATTACTTATAACTGCTCATTAAATGTGTATACCAGAGATTGTCAAACTGTTATCGTCCAAGTTTTCCTGGAGAGGACTTACAGAATTTTCAGTGTTGAAAAGCTTTTTTCTAGCACTATTTTGATTTTTTTTTTTTTTAGCATTACAGGGTTTGGGAGCTCGGATAGAGTTGGTACGGCAAAAAAATATGTTGTAAAAACTTCTGGAACAACCTATATCATGGCCCCCGCATCCTGGAGCAGGGTCCCTAGGCTGGGATCTTATGCGGGGGGGGGCCTCCGGTCAGACTTTTCACGGGCCCTTCCATAGTTAATTTATTGCTTGAAACAGAAAAAAATGATAATTGTTCCGGATCCCAGGGCTAGAGCACTATCAGCCCTGCCCTTGCGGGGGCCATGGCCTATATGACTATTTTGATTTAACGAAATCGAATCATTCAAGTGTGCAAGTTAATTAGATTTTTTAGATTCTCATGTTCGAAAAAAGAAATGGAACTTCAGTTAACGAGCTTAATTCGTTCCGCCAACGTACTTGTTATCCGAATCGCTCGCATCGAATCAAACGTTCCTATAGGAAATGATGTAAACTCTGATAATTCGCGTTCCACAATTATTCATTCACATAAAAATGACAAATAAAAACGGCATCCATTCAATAATACAACGCATCAATAATTAATAAATAATACAATAAAATATATATAATATTATAACGCCATAAATAAACATGCAATGCGATAATTTTTACAAATTAACTTACTTTTAATTAACAACGAGAGAGGGAGAGAAAGAGGAGGAGGAGGACTATTATATCGTTTAGGACGATTTACAGACTGAAATGTTGTTTGCAAACTTATTCTTTTTGCGTGAATTTCAAAAAGAACCTTATCCAATGGCACTTGCTTTTGCCTCCTTTTTAGGATTTCTGGGAAATGGGAAATTGCAGTGCTTTCGTTGGACAGATTCATTGCTCGCACACGGGTACAGTTTTATTTAATTTGTTCTTTTCTACAAAAGGACGGAGATTCCGTCCATAAATTCTTGCAGTTGCGTGCAAAGAAATCCACCTGTTCATCTACAGTCAACTCCTGGCCACTAGTTCTTGAATATGTCATCCTCATGCTGCTCCAGTCCCATGGTCTTCTCCATGGCCACAGTCTGTTCGACCAATGATGGTTCCTGTTCGTGAGCTAGCCCCTCAAAGTCACGTTGTTCAATAATTCAACCAGCCCACAGTTTCTTCCAAGCGGAATTTTAAAAAAACCCCCGCAAATACGCGTGTTTACAATGCTACATCTAGTTTCGTATCATAAACGGTCACGCTCGCACTTGGGTTTATTTTTCGAGTGAGGCACGCTGACCGGAGACTGTAGGGGACAATATTATCCACATTTCCACAGTACATGTGTGAACGAAAGCGAAAAGCCATCAGCATAATTGTGATAACGTGAAAATAAATAAACAAAGCGCAATCGTCGCTCGTTAACCGAAGTACCACTGTGTAAGTTGTCCGGTAGAAACTGCATGAATTCTTCGATACACGAATTCCCTCCCTCGCCCGTTCCGAGTAGTAGCCTATATGAAAATTGTCCAAAGGACCATGTTCTTGATACTCTATCACCTACGCAAGCCATTCGGTAGAGCGGCACTATAGAGTTGTTATCGTTCTAAAGGGAACTATAACTTTTAGTTCCAATTCCATGTGACGGACGGTGAATTCGTAAACTTTGACATTTCACTCAAAAACTCTAGATCGTATATATAGAGGCAGGGTTCTCAATGTGGCGATGCATTGTGCAATGATTATGTTAATGATGGCATTGTTTTTTTGTTTTTTTTTTATGAAATTCGAATATATTGCAATTTAAATGTGAGCATATGTAAGTCTTTTCAGTGTATTTGTATTCATTTGCTATAATGATGGTTATTATAAATGTTAATCATTGTATTCAAAGCCAGGCCCGGTCCTCTATAGCAGGGGTTCTCAACTTGTGTTTCGCGGAGCCCTCGGGGTTCCACGTGCACTTCCCACGGGACTTCGCAGTCGCTCTAAGACAGCAAAATAAATCAGTAAATTTGATAGCAAAGGAACCCACGCGGCTCCATCATAGAAATTACGCACTGAAAAGGGCTCTGCGAGTCAAAATACAGTAGTATTTGTTTGCTTAAACCAACTGAGCCGTCTCAACGCATAGGGGGCCCACCCAGGTATGTTCGGCACGGCCTCATATCCAAAGCGGCTTCCATGATACATCTGGCATTGATTTTTGAGAATAATTGTATAAAATAGTAGGCTGTTTCTTCCAACTAGGTAGATCTAGGGGGTGAGCTAGAACGAGGGGCATTCTGCACATCACTTTGCCCGAGGGGTCTTATCATGTTGTTGAAACGCCATTGCCCAGAGGAGCAGAGATTTAACCTTTTTTCCCCTAATCTTTTCCACTTTAAACTTACAAGAAAATGTAATGTACGGGGGAGCCCCTGATAAAATCATGGTTGAGAAGCCTCTGTCAATATGTGTGTGTATATTTATCGATAAGGCATAAGATTTTAATAATTTTGTATAATTTAAGTATTTGGTATAATTTTGTAGTTTTTTTTGTAGTGTGAATTTTTTAGAGCTTTGTTAAGCAGTTGAGGTGAAAATGAAATATGCAATCAATGTATTTTGATCTAGTTTTATGAGTCCAGTATTCTTATTTTCTTCTGCCTGATATCAGCCTTTGACTGTACTACTGATTATATCCATGAGCGTTTTTTTTTTCTCTTTTATTTTGTGTGAAATTTGATTGGTCACCGACAGAGCCGTAGCTAGGCAGGTGCATCCACACTTGGAAGGGGGCCTAAATGGGACATTCTGGGCTCAAGAATGGGCCAGAACCTAAATGCAAATTTTTGCACAGTGCACAGGAATGGCTAGTTACGGCACTGATCACCGATACTGTATTCAAAAAATTGTTCAAACTTCATCCTTTGGTTTGTAAACTATGGACTACATTTTGATTATTGATCATGATGATGAGTTGACATAATTTATGTGTATTACATGTTGAATCGAATCGAAACACATGAAATTTTCGACATAATATCTTCTTAATTATGATAAATGGCGGTGGTATTTCGTGAGTTGAGCATCTTTAATGAAAAAAAAAATTGTGCATCTTGTTTTAATGCAATGTCATGACTATTTCTATGGTCACAATGACCAACTTGGTTCTCTCTGGAATAATTCAAAGATGTAAATTGGACTTGTACGCTAGAGCAGGCAGAACAGGTGTGTCGGCAACTGAAGAGATAGGTTGATCAACATTCATACAAGGTGATGTACTACCAAGACAGGACTTTGACTCGCCGAGCCTAGGACAAAGCAGTCATTAGTGAGTCTTACTCTGACTAAGATGTTTATCTAGACAGCGATAATATATTGTTTAAATGTCACCTCCGACATGTGACAGAAGAGATACCTGGGTGAATTCCAAACTTACCGATGCAGAAATAAGGCCTAGTGCACCAAGAGAGAGAAAAAAAAGCAGCGAGAATGACTTGTTGTTGCTATTGAGTACAGAAATTCAGGTTTACACAATTCTTGCTGACTGGTGCTGACTGATATAACTGCTGACTATGGCCCCCACAAGGGTGGGGCCTGACAAGGCTCCAGTCCTGGGGCCCGAGATGATTCTTATTATTTTTTTGTTTCTACGCACTATAAATTCTCTACAGAGAGGACCCGTTTTGACCTATTCTGGGGACCACCACTACTACTAAACCACACATGTACTTCGTCTATATTCGCCTGCGGAACTTCTGACGAATTGGTACACGTTGGAACGTGCGTGTCCGTGTTGTGAACCTAACGTGAAGCTTGTGAAAAAAAGTGATGCCAACAGCACGCGGTGTTCCCAGGTGGTCACCCTCCCAAGTACTGACCGCTCCCGATGCTGCTTAACTTCGGTGATCGGATGAGAACCGGTGTTTTCAGCATGGTACGGCCGTTAACGATAAATCCTGTGGGCCACCAAAGATCACACCCCAGGGGCCCCCTGTTACAGGATGTGGGGGGGACCACCCATTGATTGACCATCAAGAGATGGTTTGCGCTCTTCCCCAAGATGGATGGACGGCTGAAACCTGATGTATAAAAACTCGATCCACAAGTCAACTAAGAGAATGCTGAGGGAAATGGCGCGGATGCTAGAGCACCAGACATTCCACAGTGATGCTTCAATGCTTCTTCGTATGATTGATCAACTCCCCGTTTGATTCAATAATGCAGATTTTGTGACGCGATGCCTCCTTTCCCCATGCTTCCAACATGATCTTTCCAACCTCGAGAGAATCAACTTATACAATCAAAAACGTTCCGCGTAAAAAACGGAGGTAAAAACGGACTTTTTTTTGTGAACAGCGTAAAGATGTTGATCATTGATTCAAAATGAAAACGCTATGGATTGCTTCAGAATTATGGCTGTCAGACTCCTTAATGCAGTGATTCTATCTTCAAGAACGCATGTGCATTACTCAGTATAAATTTCTCGAAAATAACATGTTCACCTCACTTCGTTTACGACTTTGCTATGCGAATTTATCTATTAATTGTGATATTGAATAATTTTTTTGGTCGATTTGAAGGATTCTTGTCTGTAAATAATTATGTAGGCTATACGATGCAATAAACGCATGTTGATCATATTGTGGATGCATTTTACATGGAAATTGCATTTTGTATAATTTGGGAAATACAATATAAAATAGGTTTGAGGAATTCTAATTAACCTTGTCAGTTATTCATTTTCCAATACTTTCTGTAATTACTGTGTAAGAAATTCTTTCCTGACATGAAATCGTTTGAATTAAAAAAATCGGAGAAAAGTTGGGAAAGAACGGCATAGACTATCGGACAACGCTCCTTTTACTCATTTATGCTGTTCTTTCCCAACTGTTCTCAGATTTTTTTAATTCAACTATCTCAGCGAATATTGCTCTTTAGAAGCGCAGAATTTTTTTTGGCCCCAGGAGAAACAGAGCAACAACTTTATAATTGGCTTTTTATTAAAAGGTGTCCATATAAAAAAATTATTTTTATATTATACTAACTATACCCCTTTTCAACATGAATGGCATCTCTGAGTGTTCAACACGTTCTTTGGATAATTCCTCCCAAATGTTACTTGGTGGTAGAGGTGCTTCCCGAATATCGAAAGTGTTCACAGTGAAGACAAATACGTTTTGGTCTCTTCGAACTCAATTTGGAACTAAAATCATCACCATTTTTCGTTGAATAGACACGTCGGAAAAATTTAATCAAAGTATTGATTCGAAATACGGCCACTTATCTGAAATACATCTACACATAATTCACGGCAACCGGTTTCGCGTAAAATATATAAATCAAGTCACCTATAAACATTTAATAAAAATTTTAGTCGAATTTTAATCGGATTGATCGAGTCGGTTAACTCAGTGGTCGGCAAACTCATTAGTCAACACAGCCAAATATTAGCAGTACAGCGATTGAAATTTCTTTCGAGAGCCTATTTTTTTTTAAACTATACAGGTAGGTACATTGTTATTAACTTAATTAGGGTACTCCTAAGCTGGCCCTTTGCTAAAAACGTCCTCGATCTGATGAGGGTACGTTCGCTGATGTCGACCCCTTCAGACTCTCCCATCCACACTCGTCTTGTATATGACCGATGTTGGATGCGGATGGAGAGAGAGGTGGCCACGGGAGAGTCGTCGTGAGAGGTGGTGGCCCAAGAGCGTCGTCTTCTATGATGTGGCCAGGTAGAGGTTGACGTTCCTTTGGTATAGAAAATATTGCATGCCCCCCCCCCCCCATGTTCCGAGAGGGGACTCGTCTTTTGCGTCTATCTGTCCCCCAGTACCAAAAGCCGGGTTTTCCTAGGAATAGGTGTTTTGCGCCGCGTGAACCGAAGTGTATAATTTCACGTCGGCAGAAACGTGTTACATAATCACGCTGCTCGTTAATGTTTTCCTAGCGGGGCGCATCAGATCAGGTCAGCTATATTAATAGTATATGGCCTAGGCATCAGCTACTCTGTCGTCTGCATGCTCCGGTTTGAAGGGAAGGGAATGAAAACACACAAGAGTGAAGAGAATATCAGCGAAACCGCGGCGCACGACGCATTTGACTCCTCCAGAAGCAGTGGGCCAATCACGCCCGACGTAAAGCGCTGTCGTCAGGCGTATTGCGCTCTGTAGGAAAACAGTCATGCTGCTCTTCTTACTGGTGAGTGGACGGCGTGTCAAGCTGGGCGAATCACGTTGCGTGCGGCACAGAAAACCTGTTCCTAGGAAAACCCGGCTAAGATAGACAACTTTTTCCGAACTCTAGTTTCGACCCACCTGATTGGTCGCGGAAGTGTCACATGACAGCAGCGTCAGGCTTTCGGCAAAATCCCGCGAAAAAGATGACTCACTAGGGAAGGGAAAGGATCAAGAACAAAATGGCCAAAATGCGTGTCTAAACCAGTGCCGTCCAAACGCATGGGGCCAACCCGGGCATGACCCAGGGGCCTCAGAGAAATTAGAACCGGTTGAAATTTTCGAAAATTTGTCAGGTAGGGTCTCAGAAAAATCACTTGGCCCGGGGCCCCATCATGCTCTTAAGACGGCCCTGGTCTAAACATTTTTCAAAAATCTGGAGTTTTTGTGCTCCCGCACGTGGTATTTTGTTGAAGAGCCACACTGTAGGGGCCAAAGAGCCGCATGTGGCTCGCGAGCCGCGGTTTGCCGACCACTGGGTTAACTCAACTAACAATTTTAACTACGATTGATCGATTAACCAACCCGATTAATCGTACCAGCCCTAATAAAAATGTAGAAAAATGTGATATAATTATTTGATATTTCAAGGGAAAAAAACCAGGACCATTTCCAACAATCCAAAGCTAGAGCATACTGAGATCCAGAAAATTAGTTTCTGGGTATAAACCGTTTAATGTAATCGTTAACTAAAACGTTTCGCCAAATCAAACTCATCAATGGAAATTAGATCAAAGGACCTAATGCAATACGATTAATCTAAACAGGACGAAAAAAAAAATGCGCATCTTTGCATCCTCTTTCTATGCCGTCGTCTATTCCGTAACAAACCATGAAAATAACTTCACAATGAATCATTCCATTCAGTTAACAGAAAAAAAATTTTCATCATAATTTATGCTTTTAATTTACTGTCGCTGATATGTCTATCCGTCCATTGACAGGATGATCACTAAACGTTGTCGAATTTCGTAAATGTTAAAAGGAAAAGTTAATTGCATAATGAATCTCTAAACGGTAAATCTGAGTCAACTAACTCAACCAAAGCCATATTAATGCATGCAGAAGAAACCGGGATTTTACTTGGTCGGCCCATGATGCTGCTAACACATTGTTATCAGTTTTTATTCTACAAAACAAATTCATCCTGTACATTTCGGTACATGGTATAGCTTTGATATACCATGGAATCGGATATATATCGCATCTACCATCATCACTCCCACTATTTTACCGAGTTAATAAAAATCAAATGGGTTAGGTTACAATGCGAATATAACCCTGACATCATATTTCACAAAGTTTATTCATCAACAGAATCAAAAAGAAAGAGAAAAAACGTCTTTCCATGCCTTTTATCAACAACATGTTACGATGTAGAGCCAATTATGATTGCACGTGTTTAGATACTTAGCGAGAAATCACGGATTTCAAAATGATCTTTACCATACACACACTTATGATACTGTAGATTTCCCAAGTTTATAATATCTTAGGTAATAATTTAAGAAAAATAAATACTTTGGTGAAGACAGTATATATGGCACATTAACATGGTAAAAATAGAATCTCCGTTAGAGAATGCAAAATACTGAAGAGGTATTTATAAACAGGTCAAGATTGTTCTCGCCACAGTATTCACGTCAAATGATTTCTTCAATGTCAACTATGTCTGAAGAAACTTCTGGATCATTCTGATGAAGTAGCCTCTTTAACAAGAACCCATTACGATTCAGAACTGCAAAAGACAATGAAGAAGAAATACGGCTACCTATTAAAATTTGAATATTGGTCACTTGCACGTCACTTGTTGATCATTAAACAAACAAAGGCAGTGAAAGAGTTCACAGTGAATAATAATCTCCCATTTCTCCCAGTGGTGTAGCAGTAGTAGGTAGGGCCTCCAAAAAATGGCTCGGGGATCCATGATGTTCAGCCACCTCGTTGGGCAATTTGCCTGTTGTGGCGTTGTATTTGTATATAAGATTTTCCATGGTCATCTCAACTTGTGACTTGCTTCTCCGGGAATCGAACCTGGATCCCTTTGCATACCGGGCAAGTGCACTAACCAATACACCTCAGTGCTTCTCGCTACTGATGCGTGTTATAAGGAATTGAAAATTGTATATCTCTGGTGTATTATTGGTTAGCGCACTTGCCTGGTATGCAAGGGGACCCGGTTTCGATTCCCGGAGGAGACAAATCACTGTTCTTTCCAAATACGTACTAGAGAGAGAGTTTCGGCATAACATCCAGAAAATTCAATTTCCCTACATATTACGAGCCGAAAAAAAATACCATCTCTTAATACAAAAGACAAGGAAAGAAAGAAAAAGAAATATCTTCAAAAATTCACCTCACTTTTTCTCAGGGTCGGGCTTGAGAATTTCGCGGTGTGGTGCAAAGGAAATTTTGCGACCCCCTCCGAGAGAAATTCTTGTAGTAGCTCCCCGACTAACAAACTTTCCCAGTTACGAACATAAATCTTGAAAGGGAAAGTATTGTTCAGAAAGAGAGAGACGTATCTCATTGCACTCATTTTTTTGTTATTTCCGGATCGCGTTCATGGTTTGGATCGTAATCAAACACTATCCATTAAGAGGGAATTTTTATTAATTTGACAAAATTAATAAACAATTAGTAATGATTAGAGTGGTCCACCTACTCAGAGCCGTCTTAAGAGCATCATGGGTCCCCGGGATAAGTGATTTTTCTGAGGCCCCACTTTAGAAATTCTCGAAAAATTTAACTACTTCTCATCTTTCTGAGGCCTCTCTCCTCGTGAGGCCCCCCATGGGTGGACCCCCGGGTGGGCCCGTGCGTTAAGAAGGCACTGCCCGGCTGACCAAGCCTGTTGTAGCCTCTGGACTTTATGATGCTCTTAAGGCGGCTTAATGTACCTAAGGCGGCTAATGTACATTAAGGCTCTTAATGTACCCGTAGGCAAGGGAGGCTAGAGAAAAAAAATCTCTACCAGTGTGGGATCTATCTTTGTGCCCCCAATGACGTTTTTCTGGTCAACAGTTTTTTTTACCTTTCCACTCGGATTTGGCACGCCCCCTCCTAGACAGGTGCCCCATGATGCTGCACAGGTCGCACGGGCTCTGAGGTGGGGGAGCTGGAAGGCTCCAGCCTAGTGCGATTCTTCTAATTTTTGTTCTTTCATACTATAAATTCTTTATCGAGGGACCGGTGGAAAATCACACCAAAGGTTCCAGCTTAGGGGTCCTTCCAGGACCGGATCTCGAATCCTGTGAACTACGCGGCCACAGAAGGTGCCAACCGATAGGGGCTGATTTTCTAGGCCGCCAACCATTGAGCTTATATTACTGGAGAGCGGGGCTAACGAGAGGGCTCTCTTTCTCGTTAGCCCCGACTAAGACGCCTTCATATGTATTAAGGAGTTCTAGCCCCGACTGGAGATAGTATGACGTCAGCGGTCTCCGCCTTGGCAGTGCTAATAACGGTGTCCCCAACTTCGTCGGAAGATCATGTGACT
Source organism: Pholcus phalangioides (assembly GCF_987345545.1). Taxonomy (NCBI): domain Eukaryota; kingdom Metazoa; phylum Arthropoda; class Arachnida; order Araneae; family Pholcidae; genus Pholcus; species Pholcus phalangioides. Next base: position 29,513,904 of record NW_028301603.1, on the reverse strand, counting down.
CTGTGAAAACACACACACAATCCCCCATTATTTTGTTATGGCATCCACAGAAATTTAAAACAATAAATGAAAGAAATAATTTCAGCACCGATGAGATAATTCCAAAATTAATGAAAGAAAATATTCTAGAATTAATGTAAAAAAAGATAATTTCAGCATTGATGAAAGAGATAATAATAAAATTAATGAAAGATAATTCCAGAATGAAGGAAATAGATAATAATAAAATTAATGAAAGAAAAATTCTAGAATTAATGAAAGCGATAATTCCAGAATGAAGGAAATAGATAATAATAAAATTAATGAAAGAAAAATTCTAGAATTAATGAAAGCGATAATTCCAAAATTAATGAAAACGATAATTCCAGCATTAATGAAAGATAATTTCAGATTGATGAACGTGATAATCCCGAAATTAATGAAAGAAAAATTCTAAAATTAATGGAAGAGATAATTCCAAAATCAATGAAATAGGTAATTTCAGCATTAATGAAAAATAATTCCAAAATCAATGAAAGAGGTAATTTCAGCATTAATGAAAAATAATTCCAAAATTAATGAAAAATAATTCCAAAATTAATGGGAAAAAATCTGGAATTAATGGGAGAGATAATTCCAAAATCAATGAAATACTTAATTTCAGCATTAATGAAAAATAATTCAAAAATCAATGAAATACTTAATTTCAGCATTAATGAAAAATAATTCAAAAATCAATGAAATACTTAATTTCAGCATTAATGAAAAATAATTCAAAAATCAATGAAAGAGGTAATTTCAGCATTAATGAAAAATAATTCCAAAATCAATGACGGAGGTAATTTCAGCCTTAATGAAAAATAATTCCAAAATTAAGGGAAGAGATAATTCCAAAATTAATGAAACGATAAATACAGCATTAATGAAAGATAATTTCAAACTGATGAAAAAGTGATAATTCAAATATTAATGAAAGAGATAATTCCAGAATTAATGAGATTTCAGAGTCAATGAAAAAAATAATTCCAACATTAATAAAAGAAATAATTTCAGCATTAATGAAAGAAACAAATACAGAATGGATGAAAGAAATAATAATTAATAAAGGAAATAATTCCAGAATTAATGAAAGAAAATTACAGAATTAATGAAAGAAAATTACAGAATTAATGAAAGAAAATTACAGAATTAATGAAAGAAAATTACAGAATTAATGAAAGAAAATTACAGAATTAATGAAAGAAAATTACAGAATTAATGAAAGAAATTATTTAATCTTTTTGTCAGATAAGTTCTCCATTCTTTTTCCTAATCTTTAAAACGTAATGTTATAAAGACCGAACTGTATATTTCAATGAGGAAATTGTCAGGCACGAACTGTTTCCACTGAGTCACGTGATTTCTTTGCATTTGATGTCGCTGCCGTCGAGGCGCCTGTGGCTACCTTCCTGTAATATAAGCTCGATGGCGCCAACTGATGGGAGGGATGATTTTTTTCATCACCAAAATATCTTTCGTTCACATTTGAAAAATGTCCAAAACTGTCCCTGAGCCAACACCTATGGAACATGTTCCATAGGTGGTGTTGCCTGGGTCCTGCTGCAGGATGTGGGTGCTGAAATGCACACACACACCCATTCTTTCCCACTACCTCCTATCATAGGCGTACGCAGAGAATTTGGAGTTTTCATTTTTTTTTCTTCTCAAGAGGGGGGGGGGGTTACGTTTTTTCCTGCAAACTAACACTATAATCTCGACTTGAGGGGGGGATTAGAACCCCAACCCCTCCCCCCCCCCTTTGCGAACGCCAATGCCTTCCACAGATATTGTACAATATTAATTTAACACTCTGGAATACTTTGACTGCGGTTCTCAACCTTTATCGACTTTAGTATAAAATTTGCATAACGGAGCTATTCTCTTTTATTTATAAAATTTACTTATTTATTTTATTTTCTTCGGGTGGCTCTGGAGCTACTTTGAAGTCCACACGGATCACCGGTTGAGAACCGCTGCTTTATAAGTCTTTTTTTAATATTTTGGTGCTGCTATCTCATGTCGAAACTAGAAGTGACTTATGTGGTGATGATGAAGTTCAGATTAAAAAACTATATTCTTCATTCCACTCAGTTCCTTATAGACAAAGCTTATGAACTGAACTGAAAGTTCGGACTGACAGTTCAGTTATTTTTCCAGGAAACAAGGAGACGCCTTAAACAAAGGTGTTTCCAACAAGCAGACGACAGGTAAGAAGTGAATTTCATCACGTCAATTGATAGTGTAAGTGCTGCCATCTAACCTCAGAATTAAAAGTGACACATGTGGTGAAGATGAAGTATAATAAAAAACTATATTCTTTATTCCGCTCAGTTCCTTACGCACAATGCTCATAAACTGAGCTGGAAATTTAAACTAAAAGTTCGGCTATTTTATGTGGACATACGGAGACGGCCAAAACGAAGAACCTCTTAATGAGCAGACGACAGGCAAAAAGTAGATTTATTCCGTTCCTTACAAACTGAGCTCACAAACTGAACTGAAAATTCAAACTAAAAGTTCAGTTATTCTTTTATAACATAAGAAGACGTCTAAAACAGAGAACCTTGGGAGAAGCAGACGACAGAGATTGGAAGGCGGCTTTATTTATTTACCATTGGTGCTGCCATCTAATTTCGAAATATGTTTCAACTCAAACGATGATGAAAAACAAAGAGAAAGCGGTCGTTTTTGTTTAGCAACATCAACTTCGTAATCAATATGAACCTAAAAATTATTGATCAAAATGAAAAAAAAACTTTTATGATAATTTACTTACTAAATTATCATAAAAGCTTGTAAATTATGATAAAATTTCTTTATGAAATGAAAATTTCGGTAACAAAATTCATACATTTGTAATAATCAATTATTTTGTTGTAGGAAAAATATTATTATTTCTTTCCACCAAAAAGTCCTGACAATATGGATGATCGAACAAATAAGTGAAAATACGGATTATGTGGTCTTCGATAGGATTACTAGATTCAAAACTGAGAATGGAGGACGCCTGGTGCTAACCTTAGGTAACGCCACTTTCCCGAAGTTTTGCAACAGATGGCGCCACTATATTGACAGAAAAACCACAACAACCTACCACCACAATAATTTTTCACAACTGAAACAACCGCTGCAAGAAAGGAAAACGGGAAAGACGTACTGCTTTGCGGTCTTTGCCTAGAGCAGCGGTTCTCAACCGGTGCTCCGCGGAGCCCTTAGGGCTCCTTGTGCAATCTCCAGGGGCTCGGCAGCCGCTCGAGGAAAATAAAAAAACAGTAAAATTTACAAAAATAAATATTTTTAAATAGTAAAAATATATCAGTAACTTTGATGAATAATTAAAAAATTGGGTTATGGGGGGCTCCGCCATAGAATTTCTACTAAAAAGGTTCACCGCGAGTCAAGAAAGGTTGAGAACCACTGGCCTAGAGCATAGTCTCCCAACCTTTTTTTACCATCGGCCCTCTTTTAAGAAATTTTTTTCTCCCATCACACCGAACGCAGTCTAACCCATAGGATCCTATGTTTTGCCCGTAGCTTAGCTTCTACCACCCACGTTGGGAATCACTGGCCTGGAGCATGGTGAGGTGTTTTTATGGCCAAGAACTTTTTTTTTTGCATTGATTGGCATTTCTGAAAGACTTCATAGCTCTACCCAGTGCCGTCTCAATGCATGGGCCCACCCGGGAGCCTCAAGAGAAGAGGCTCCTCAGGAAAACGAGAAGCCTCTTCTTTAATCAAGGAGGGCCTCAGAAAAACGAGAAGTAGTTGAATTTTTCGAGAATTTTCCAGGAAGGACCTCAGAAAAATCACTTCGCCCTGGATCCCATGATGCTCTTAAGACGGCCGTGGCTACAAATTAATTACAGAAGACCCTATGAAAATCTGCCCGGGGGCCCCGCAAAAGATCCCAACCTAGACGCCCTGCTACAGGATGTGGGGGGTCACGAGTCATGCTCTACCGTCGCACATGGGAGAGGGTGGTATTTGCTGAAGCTAAGAGAAACTATTGATGCGTCTATTTCTCACAGTTAACACCAGCTATAGAAGATCGTCTTCCCTTCTATAAGTATGGTGTTGCCTCTCATCGCCTCACTCCATAGTCCATGAAATAAGGAAGGAAGAGCAGGGCCGTAAAAAGAATACAATGGCCCCAGGGCCAAGTGATTTTTCTGAGGCTCTACCTAGAAAAGTTTTGAAAATTTCAATCAGTTCTATTTTTGTGAGGCCCCTCTTCCCTTGAAGCCCCCGGGCCGAGCCCGGGTGGGCCCATGCGTTAAGATGGCACTGGGTGCAGGAGGGTCTGGTGCCACGGTCGCCGGACTAGAGGGAAACAAAAATTTCACTCTTTAACCTCTCCTTTAACATTATTGGGGGCGCCAAAATGCGTACTTGTCTCGGCTGACCAAGCATCTAGGTGCGGCCCTGTGCATGATCACCTACATCCAGGCGCCCCAGGTCGAGATCCTTGGTGGACCACTCTACACAGTAAATTTAGAGTTAAAAAAATGATAATGAGATTTGTCCCAGGCTGGAGCCCTGTCAGCCCTACCCTTGTGTAAGCCATGCCGGTGTGCCCTCTCCAAAGGTGTGTGCACCTTTGAACATACTCAGGCCCGTCCCGGTGCACGATTTCTTAGAATATCTGGTCATAGAGTAGTTCGTGGTTTGAGCCTGTGGTGAGATTCGATTTGTATTTTATCTCACAGATGGCGGCACTTGTAAAGCCGACGCCATTGGATTGTCGCGCGGGAAATCGGGAGAGAAGCGACCGAACCATCAAGAGCTTAACATGTCGCTCCGTAGATTTTTTTATTTCGTCTTATGTTTCGTGTTGTAAATAAATAATTATTTTAAGAAATTAATCAATTATCCTGAATCCATCATTTTATCCAAATCACGCAACCTCATAACCCAAAAGCCCTCCCAGAACACACACACACACACAACTAAATAAAAAATATCGAAAATTTTAAGAAAAAAATGATGAAGATTTGTTGACACACACATTTATGTTTTTTATATATTTCTTGAGTATCAAAAATACAAAAACATCTTGAAAATTCCAAAAAATTAGTGCTGGGGTGTGAAAGGGTTAATGAATTTACATCAATTTGCTTTCCAGTCGGAGATAAAAACGAAAATATCGTCAGTTCGCGTAAAATCATACATACATTATACTTCTTTTTTTGTTTTCCATGAATACTTTTTATCTCACACAACTACAGAATATCACTTGCATTATTATCACCTTCGATTTTCACCCATGTGACATCGTTTTCACGAAGAACGAAAAACAATATGAGTATGTATTTCAGTTCCAGTCTCTGTTTTCCCCATGCCCAGTGCCTTTCTATATCAGACGTGTCGGTGTATTTCCATTATAAAATTCCTTTTTGTAATTCATCCTTCATCACAGTGAGTGTTTCATTACAAGAAAAATTATCTCCAACCCCCCCCCCCCCCCCATCACTTTTTTGAAATATACCTCCTTTACCTTCGAATATAAAAGAAAAAATGCGTGAATTATTGCGCCATTGTGATGTTGAAATTTTGAAAAATTACGTTATAGATCCTACAAATCCATACGAAATATGGATTCCAGAAGGAAATCCCGGTTATAAATATTTCATCTTCACACGTTTAGGACACATAGAAATAGACACTGGTTATTTTGCTTCTCACACGAATTCGACATCTGATGTCCAAATAAATCCACTTGGTTATACGTTCCAAGAACTGAAGCAAATCACAAAAGAACTGTATAATGAAACTAAATGGCAGAAATGTCCGAGTGGATTCAGAGAAGCTCAACATGATGAGTTTGAAAAGTCGTTGTTGACGAATATTAAAAATTACTTGAAACTAAATTGATATTCCGTCAAATTTATAATCATATTTAACTATTAAAACACAATTAACATTATCCATGAAACACCTCACTGAAACTAGGCAACATTTTTTTCAGGAACTTTTTCAACAGGATTCAAATAATGAAATGGTAATAATACACACGGCCATATATTCCAAAAATGAATATTATTTTATATTTTATGCAATGGAAAAATTCCAACTTTTCTTTTGTATGAATTACATATACTGCAGTATATAAACTGAAGAGCCAAAAAAACTGGTACAGGCATGCGTATGCAAATAAAGAGATATGGAACCAATCAGAGTACGGCGCTGCGGTCGGCAACGCCTTCATAACACAACAAGTGTCTGCCATAGTTGTTAGATCGGTTACTGCTGCTACAATGGCAGGTTATCGAGATTTAAGTGAGTTTGAACGTGGTGTTATAGTCGGCGCACGAGAGATGGGACATAGCATCTCCGAGGTAGCGATGAAATTTGGATTTTCACGTACGACCATTTCACGAGTGTACCGTGAATATCGGGAATCCGGTAAAAAATTAAATCTGCGGCCGGAAAAAGATCATGCAAGAACGGGACCAACGACGACTGACGAGAATCATTAAACGTGACAGACGTGCAACCCTTCCGCAAACTGCTGCAAATTTCAATGCTGAGCCACCAACAAGCGTCAGCGTGCGAACCATTCAACGAAACATCATCGATATGGGCTTTCGGAGCCGAAGACCCACTCGTGTACCCTTGATGACTGCACTACACAAAGCTTTACGCCTCGCCTGGGCCCGACAACACCGACATTGGATTGTTGAGGACTGGAAACACGTTGCCTGGTCTGACGAGTCTCGGTTCCAATTGCTTCGAGCTGATGAACGTGTACGGGTATGGAGACAACCTCATGAGTCCATGGACCCTACATGTCACTAGGGGACTGTTCAAGGTGGTGGAGGCTCTGTGATGGTATGGGGCGTGTGCAGTTGGTGTGATATGGGACCCCTGATACGTCTAGATACGACTCTGACAGGTGACAGGTACGTAAGCATCCTGTCTGATCACCTGCCCCCATTCATGTCCATTGTGCATTCCGACGGACTTGGACAATTTCAGCGGGACAATGTGACACCCCACACGTCCAGAATTGCTACAAAGTGGCTCCAGGAACACTCTTCTGACTTTAGACACTTCCGCTGGCCACCAAAATCCCCAGACATGAACATTATTGAACATGTCTGGGATGCCTTGCAACGTGCTGTTCAGAAGAGATCTCCCCCCCCCCTTACTCCTACGGATTTATGGACAGCCCTGCAGAATTCATGGTGTCAATTACCTCCAGCACTACTTCAGACATTAGTCGAGTCCATGCCATGTCGTGTTGTGGCACTTCTGCGTGCTCGCGGGGCCCCTACACGATATTAGGCAGGAGTACCAGTTTTTTGGCTCTTCAGTGTAATTTCAACACCTATGAAAAGGTATCTCGGTTGTCATATGTAATTAATAATCAGCTTTCAGATCTAATACATACAGTAATGAGAAAAAAAAAAGTAAAGTGTACGCTTATTATAACAATCTCCTTCATGTCATCGAAAACGGACGTTATATCGAAAGAATTACCCTTTGACAACTCATTTATATCGATACACTTGCATATGTTTAGATACATCGCATTATCGCATCGTATACATTATATTGTATTGCTTTTTTTCGAATTTGATTGAATAAAGGTAATTTAATTTAATTAAAAAAAACATAGCTGTACGATAGTCGTTGTATGAAAACATTTGGGGCTTTTAGTACCGGTCGCTGTGACGGAACAGTCGTTATAACGCGTGGTCGTTACAAAGAGAATCGACGGTACTAACATTATATTACGGAAAATTATGTTTCCTAAAAAAATTTGGTAAACTAAAAGAAATGTTAGTAATCGATATGATGAGAGTTTAGTTAAAAAAAAACTCAAGTCGAAGTTTGGATATACATCCCGTTTGGAGTCGAATCCCGTTAGAACTCCAAGAAACCGGAAAAATCATTTCCTTATAACGAAATTTCGTTACGAAGAAATTCCAGGTCTTCGTAATTTTCCTATGTAAACTTATCTGGAGGATTAGAAAAGTGTTCGTTAAAACGGGATTGTATTTGATTTGTATTTTAACTGAAACGCATTTCTTCAAGTTAAATCTATTCTTGTATCAAAATTATACTTGCTAAATTTTGAGTAATCATTTCAAAATACATTATTTTTTAAAGAAATTTTCAAATTTTTTTTATCGCATAATTATTTTAAATTTTATTTTTGCATAATGAGTATGCTGATATTAATTTGAATTTTTTTTATTGCAATTGGTTTCTAAATTTTTTTATTGGAATTAATTTTTTAAATTATATTGGAATTTCAAAATTTTTAAATTATATTGCAATTTCAAAATTTTTCTATTTCAATTAATTTAAAAAATTTCTCATTGGAATTAATTTCAAAAATTTTATTGGTTATAGTTTCTAAAGTGTCAATATATAGTTTCTATTGACACTTCTTAAAATTTCATGCAGGCTTTTTTTTTTAATTTTATTTTTGCACCATTGATTTCTGAAAAATATATTAATATTAAAACTTTTATTTTTTTTTTTCTTAGTTTCCCAATACTTCATTCAATTCTCAAAAATTATTGTCATCAACTTCATTAAGTTCACAAAATTTTATTGAAGTTAATTTTCATTTAATTCTTATAGTTCCATTGACATTTATTTCTGAAAAAATTGAATTGATGAATATTTGTAAAAATTGAATTGATGAATATTTCTAAAAATTTTATTGACATGTGATATACTGCTCATTTTCCTTCATTCGCATTAATTATAAATGTTTCATTGATAGTAAACCTAAAACTTTTATTTGCCACTTGAAGCTTTATTGATATATGAAAAAATTCATACTGTTAATTAACTATCACATTTTTAAGTGTTCATTCATGGTAAAGAGTACGATGCTGTGTATTATGCTCATTGTGTATACCAGAGATTGTCAAACTGTGAGCCGTGCATTTCCTGGGAGGCGTCAAACTTTTCCTTAAGAGTGTTCAGTAGAGACTGCATGAATTCTGCGGAACAATTTATAAGCATATTGGCATTATGAATATTAAAGTCTTAAAGTACAGGGTGATTACAATTAAAGAAAGTTCCCGTACTCTGAGTAGTTTCACTCAAAAACTGCTTATCCGAATACAACAAAGTTTTTTAGGCTATCTTAATGAGACAATGAGAGAGAGATGTATGAAATAAAAATAGTCAATTTTTGACCACCAGGCGAAAAAGTGGCGTTTATATTGACTTTTTTTTATTTTCCCATGGCCCATATAGGGTAAATATTTAAGTTTATATAATTAAGTTTCAATGGAATACAGGCACCACGGAGTCAGTGTACTGAATAATTGAAATTTCTGAACTGTAACTCAGAAAGGGTGCTATATAGGTCTGATTAGTTTCAGCACACTGATACTACTTTGTAGCGTCCATTCTGGAGGACGTATTCCATTGAAATTTGCTATATTACTGATTACATACAGTATAAATAAAAAAAGTTAATCAATGTATATCCACCTCAGAAGTATATAGGTCCTACTTCTTATTTTATATTTAATTTTTTTTCAGCTTCATATCTCTAAGCAAACTAAAGCTTTCAAAAATTAGGAATTCAACTGCAGACATGCCATTCCATTACAATGGAAAATTACGTTATTATGAAAATGTAAAACAAGAGTGATGAATGTGACATTGCAGGATCCCAAGCAAAATTTCCCTGATGCTGATCATTACCTGAGCAAACTCCTGAAGAAAGAAATATTGTATAATTTAAAATCTTAAATTCCAAATGTTCTTCAAAATTCAGTTTTTTTCCCTTCACAGAATTACCCCCCCCCCCCCCCGATTTTTAAAAAAAATATTTGCATATTCCCCTGACTTTTTGCTAGATATTTTTTATTTCCCTTGGCTTTTGAGGTCCTAGGAACCCTGTATTGGAAAACAAAAAGAATGGAAACACTGTCTGAAAGAAAAGATGAACTGAAAATTTTATTTCAGTGACTAGCGCATAGAAAATACAAGTAGTAACAGCACATGACACGTGTGATAATCTCTATTATCTCAGTAATGAAGCTAGAAATCTGAAAAATGACAATTTCACAGACAAACAAAAAACTAAAAGAAAAACAAAAAACAACTAAAAATCACAACTTTTTGCTGAACAAAAACTCAGGAAATGGTTAAAATTTTTCCCATTACTTATACAAAATTCAACTGTTGTGGTCATTAATGAAAAACTGATGCACAACTGATTGTCATGATTACAAGCAACAGCAAAACAGGCCTTATCCAAGGATGATGTCACTCTGTTATCCATACAAAGGTTTCCAATAGCTGGCTGATGCGAAGATGAACTCAGGAAAGAAAGAAAATTCTGCAAAACAAAAATTCGGATAAACCTACGTCCTCTCACTTGTGAGAGGATGTGTGTTCGATTGCTCACAAGGACAGTTGAATTTTCCTTCTTTCCTGAATTCATCTACGCATCAGTCAGTTGTTGAAAATTTTCGAAACAGGTCTTACCAGAAAGTGGGAAGTGGGGCGGAGGGGGCTATAAACCCTAGCATGAAAATAATAGAGTTGATATGTCTTACATAAGCTATGATTAAGACAACATCCAGCATGGCCTAACCGTATGGGGTAATGGGCTTATAATCTCATCTTGTGACGGAGCCAATTTCATGGATGGTTTAGTTCATTTGTTCAAGATAAACTGCAATAAAACCTCGATTATAAGAGCCAATGTGGTGGGCAGGAAAACCACAAATAAACAAAACACATGGTTATGCTGCCAAAGAAAGTGACATCGTAAAATGACTGAAAGATATATTTATATATTTTACTTGTGTATCATAAATATTAAGCATATATCTTCATTATTCATGTCAAACAAAATCACAATTCAAATCAAGAAAGCATATACAGTCAACGCTTGATTTCACAAACCTCCAATTTACAAACTGAAGCGATTTCACAAATAAGGCCTCTGGTCAAAGACTTTACAAAATTTCCTTGAATGCTTTTTACATTTACAAACTTTTGATTTTAAAAATTAATTGTTCAAGTCTGTTCGAGTTTTCAAAAACAAGCCCTGGTTGTAATATATAGTTTCACATACATTCATGCAATCCAGAATAACCTCAACTTTCTTCAAAGGCTATACTACAGTTCTGGAAGAGGTTACCAGCCACCAGTGGTCACTGACCTGCTGCTAACTGGTGCCCTGGCACCATACACTTTTTTGTTTAATTTTGTGGAAAAAATCAAGTCTCAAGAGTTTTGCATGAAAATGTAGAAAAACCTTAATGTAATTATATTATTTCAAAGCAAAATCAGAAACATTTTCAACAATTGACAAAAGCATACTAAGACCCAGAAACAATTTTTTCAAATCATACCCATCAACTACATCAAGAAATAAATATCTTAATAAAACATAATGTAATAGGATTAATTATATCTATGCAAGTCTGAAGAGAATAAAACAAATTGCACATTCTCTTTATATTCAGATAAATATAACATTACGAAACAAACTATGAAAATAACTTAAGGTATAGTGGACTCTCAACAATCCAGTCATGTACTAGTTCGGCTCATCTAGTAATCTGGCATTTTCAGGGGGGGGGGGGTCTTCTTTGAACATAAACAAGAAAAATATGTCACTGCATATCTGCGAGCAGAGATTTATATTATTTGAATGGGCTTTTTCAATTAACTTCCAGTAATCCAGTGATTTAAATAATCTGGCACACCCTGGTCTAATATGTGCTGGATTAGCAAGAGTAGTTCGCCCAGCGCAACACAACCTGCATGGGTAAAAGGCTTATATCCCGGGAGGGACAGAGTCTGGGTCGTGTCTGGTCTGTCAGATTAGCAAGAGTCTACCGTATGCATAAAAAAACATCTTTTCAAGTCTTCCTTCCCTGTCTACAATGTGTTAAGATAGCTCCATGTGTAATCGATTATGATTGCACTTGTTTGGGTACGTAGCAAGAAATCATGGACTTTGGAACAATCTTACTACACACACACACACTTCTGTTACTGTAGAATTCCCTAAGTTTATACTATCTTAAAAAATAATTTAAAAATAAATACTTTGGTGAACATAATATGGCACATTAACATGAATGCAAAATACTGAAGAGATATTCATAAACAGGTAAAAATTGTTCTTGCCACAGTATTTACATCAAATGATTTCTTCAATGTCAACTATGTCTGAAGAAGCTTCTGGATCATTCTGATGAAGTAGCTTTTTTAACAAGAACCCATTATGTTTCAGAACTGCAAAAGACAACAAAGAAGAAATACCGCTACCTATTAAAACTTAAATATTGGTTAATTGCACATGAGACTAATCATTCAACAAAAAAAGCGGTGAAAGAGTTCATAGGGAACAACACTCCAAATTCATTGAATGAATTGGTTCTAACAGTCATTAGGGTACTGCCCTGCGTTTTGCTCATGCTCATTCAGTCCGTGTCCACACACTCCAGTTACTCACCAAGCTTTGGCTCAGGAGGATAAATTTGAAAGTTAAGCATCAATCATCAAAACAGCAGGCAGTAAACTGATAAAGGTCTGCCTATACACAAGAGTCGAGAGGCTTGTGGATGTATAGCAAGCCTCTTTGATATACTGTCAACAGGCCAACATGAGCCACCAACTCACATGGCACACATTTTTGTCCTGTGACTTCTCATTCCCAGGTATATAAAGGCATCTACATATGCTTACTCACTTTGCAGATGGAGTAATAAATAGATGTGCTAGACTTGCTTTTTTCCCTCTCCCCCTCCCCCAGTACAACTCGGTTGTGATGACAGTGCCACGGCCTATGCTATACAAAATGCACAACTCAAGTCCCTTTAATGTATCGACCATCCATAGATCCCCTCACGTTTGACATTCATCTAATGCATGTTGCTTGGCTCGCAATGAAATATTTCATAACATCTGTACACATTGATGGGGGAATTTCAACAAATCACTCAAGGTCACCACCTTGTCTTGTGACTTCTCATTCCCAGGTACATAAAGGTATGTCTAACTCACTTTGACTGTGGAGTAATGCATAGATACACTACAGTTTTGACCACACAACCCAGTTGTGATTGAAGCACCACTGTCTGTGCTACAGAAAAAGAGACGCAACTCAAGTCACATTGATGTACTGACCATCCATGGGTCCTCCTAAGTTTGGCAATTGTTTAGTGCAGTGGTATACAAACTTTTTGAAGCGTGACCCACTTTTGACCAAAAAGAAATTTGTCGCTGACCCTTACATAGGCTGACCATGTGTCCAGTGACCCAATATAAGCTGACCATATGCTCCGATATTCCAGGACATTCCGATTTTTTTGCCAGTAAACATGCTGTCCTGAAAGCTCTTTTCGGAACACTTGGTCCAATTTTAATTAAAAGATATTGTTTTTTAAATATGATATAAATATTTACTTTGTTTTTTGATGTACTTGGTGACCCTTATGCAAGATGGAAGTGCATGGTCCTTGATTTTCGTATACAGGGTGATTAAGAAAGAATCATTCGATTTCAAAATGATTCTACACTTGAAATTGACCATAAAAAAAAATTGTTCATAAAACGTACACACATTTTCCCCCGTATATATATTCACATATTATGTACTTATCATTCTATTCTGAGTTTTTAATTTTTAAGAAATATACAATTTTGAAATCGGGTGATTCTCCCATATACTTTTTTTGCAAAGACATTGCACATTTGTGATTCTGGCATGACGGACCCAATATACTGATTATTGTACAAGTAGAAATTGATAAAATCACATGGTAATTAACTCAGATGAATAAAGGCATTCTTTAGGTCTAACATATTTTTAAATACAAATTAATTTCTCATTTGGAAGTTTTTATTTTTGAGAATCTCTCGTGACTCACGGTTTTCGCACCACTGATCTAGTGCCTATCTGCTTGGCTTGGCTTGGCCCACAATGAAATACTTTGAGACATCACACACAATGATGGGAAATTTCAGCAAACCATTCAAGGACAAAAGCACTTGGATGTAGATGCACCTTTACTCACAAACTCAGTGAATCCCATAAATATAAGTATATTACAGCTGTGCTTCTTTTTTAAAATAGTGTAGACCCAAATCTTTAGCACAATCACTCACATGTGAAACAACAAAAAAATATCTACTACTATATCCTATATAAGGATGCTCAATATTACTCTCTGGTCCTGATGCATTTTTCATAGTGTTAATAAATTATATCTATAATGACAACTTCTTTATAACAATAAGTTTCTCCAATCCTTTGATTATCATTATACAAGTGTTTAGCTGTATATCTGGTACCGTTAAAGTGTATAATTCAGTTATTTCACAGAATAACTGAATTATATAACTGTAACAATAACATATACATTATACATTTTCAGAAGAGAAAATACTCAAATGTCACTTCGCAGAAAAAGCAACCCATAGAAAATGAAGTATTATCAAGTGCAACCATTGACTTCAGCAGGATCGGAACTAGGGGGAGGGGCCAAGGGGACAGCTGCCCTGGGAAGCAAACACTTTATTCGGCAACAGATTTTAGGAAAGAATAAAAAAAATACTGTTATAAAATCATCAAATTTCACAGTGTAGGAGATGGCAAAATCATGTTTGTCTCCTCCCCAAAAATACTAGTTACGGTCCTGCCTACAGTCAAATTATGTGACCAAATCAGCTGAACGAATCATTTACAACACACGCTTCAATTACGTCGCTTGAGTCAAACTTTGAAGTCAAAACTTTATCACGGGAAATAGAGTAGTCTAGCTACCAAATACTGGGACTTTTAGTTTGATTCCCACAATATAAGATTAGTAATCCACGAATATGTCATGTACATCAAAATACAAAAATATGCCACAACAAGCATGAACGATAACAGACATGTATAAATTAACATGAGTCAAAAAGAAAAACATAAGGTTTGTAAAAATCACAAAAAAAAAACAAAAAAAACACAAATTATGTTTCAAAAATAACAATTAAAAGGCAAAAGGAAACTGCAAAACTTATGCAGTAAAACATTGATTATCTGAATATGAATACTGATCAATCGAAACATAGGTTAACCGAAAGCATTCTAGTCTGCAAATTCACTGCCTTTAGATGGCTATGAAGTGGTTAGAATAACAAGAATGTGATGCTGCCTTTAAAATGTTTGCGAGATTTAGCAGCAAAAAAAAAACAAGTCTCAGCTCTGAAACAAAAAATAAAATTTTGGACTTCTTTTTCTAAACCGTAGGCCTACTTTAATGCCATTCGAACTTGTCAAACTAGACTAGTCAGTTCTCTGTGTTATTTGTAAGACGTGCGATACAAAATATATACAGTTTTGTTTTTAATATAACTGTTTCTTTGTTTCATATTGCTCCTATGACACTGGTACAATTTTTTTCATGAATGATTGGTTATCCAAAAAATCAGTTATCCGAACACCCCCCCCCCCCAGTCCCCAATCATTTCAGACAATCAATACTCTACTGTAGTATTCTGAATGTGCATTAGCTTCAACTGGTTCTATAGAACTGGGAGAGAGGGGGATGTGCACACACGCAATGACAACTAATTTGTTCTTTTTTGTTATTGATCTGTCCTTGTATTTAGAACGCCCCTTGATAATCAATATTTTATATACACATGTATACCAGCATAAACTTGAAACAGTAACATGAATTCACGTTCAGCTTCATCAAAACATTTGACTCAAATGGTACACAGAATTATAATACAGCAAAGAAAATAAAAACTTGGCAAATATATCATATTTTCAACCTTAAATCACACGAAGCAAGTTACCTCATGAAACTGAGGGAATATGTTAGTTTGATGCATGCAATACACATAAATATACCAAGAATTTTTACACTCAAAAGTGTAGCACACTTGTATGAAACATAATGAATGATATGAATTAAAAACACAACAATCATATTAATAAAAAAATATAATATTGCAACAGAAATTGCATAGTTATCTTTGCTCACAATCTCAAACCCAGAAATTTAGTCAGCAGCTGCTTCTTTGGCTTTGAGAGCACATTTTCAACATCTTCGGGATTGGGAAACCGTTTCTTGTAGATGTCTGGATATAACTCTTTAAACTGTGACAAAGAAACAAAAAATTATCAAAATTATCATGATGTGCACAGAAATAATAGCTTTAGCTGGCCAAGGAAAAAAAAGAGTAGTACTTTGTTCATACGAAAAAATTTAAGCTTTCAAATTTATGTTACCCTTAAATCCTCTTAAAAAGAATAAAAATCATTGTTGATTTATTTATTCCAAGTTTCAAATATAAATATTTACAAGTTGTACTCAGAAAAACACAGCATACAGATCTCTTTAATGCAAAATAAATATAGCATGCGTTACAACCAGATTTTTAGTTCATTGCATGAATATCATTTTATACGTAACAAAATTTTTTATTTTTTTCCAGAAGCACTGAGCCTCTTAATGACAGTAACTTTTCGATACCCCAGCAACATTTGCACATTCTCATAAGCAGTCACTGTTAGGAGCTTACGCTGTATAACTTGTCGATATTATAGCAACTTTCAGGAATAAATTAAACTTGCAGCTCAAAAAAGGTAAAATTGTCAGGGGTCTGTCAGACCTTTTTTGTAAGGTCTTGTTTTTTTTATATTTTCTTCAATTTTGTGAGAAATGAAACAATCACATAAATATATTGCAAAAGAAATGAAATGCCAAATTTATGGTCTCATTAATTTGAATTTTATGAAGGGTCTGATTTTCAGTTCCATGATTTTGTAAAAGGTCCAGAAAACAGACCCAAATTTCAGCAGGACAGACCTCCTGATTGTATCTGAATGCTTTTCTTCTGATACATACAATCCAAAAAACAAAGCTGTGTAAACTAGACCGATCTCTTTGACAAGTAAAACAAACTCTCAGTTTTTAAATATCTACCTGTTTAAATCGTTTCCGCTTCTCTTTTTCAGAAATCCTTTCATCTGACACAATATTTTCTAGAAGATCCAGTAAAGCCTGTTGGGATACCGACACTTTCTGCTGTTCGTACTGCTGTCGTGAAATCATTTCACAATAAGTTAGGTTACACAGATCATCCATAGAAGAGTATTTAATCTGAAACGAAGTCACAAAATGCCACCAACATGAGAAAGATGAACATGCTTCCCCATTGGAAAAAGATTCATGCAGAGACTATACCAGACATTGCAGAGACACTAAGCATGAAAGTTCACAGAAACCAAAAAAAAGCAAGCCCAAAACCTTGTTGACATTGCGGATAACTTAGGTATCAAGATTAACATGAAACATTTTTTTTACATGAATTGGAAAAGCAAATAATTCCCTGACATTTCAAAATTTATTTACTTAGTACACAACAGCGATATTTTCTCATATGTTAGAGCAGCAAAATATCAAGCATAATTATGAATGAAAAATTAACTTTTTTTTTTTTCGCTACATTATTCAATCTTCCATTGTCCTTCAAGTTCAGATTCACCACACTCATATTTGTGTGTAATCCTCATTGAAGTTTATGACTAAAGCTCAATACCAATCATTGATTTGATTAATAGTGATATGTTAATCTCAACTGTATGCAAGTAATTATCGAATTCAGAACCAAGCAAAAAAAAAAGAGGAAACAGATTGAAATGTTAGATTCATAAATGACAAATATTAAACAGCATAAAAAACCAACAGTATAAAGAAAAGATATTAGTCGTAAATTAGTAGCTAGTAATAAATATCATGCGATAAGCTAATGACGTGAACTGGGAATAGTTATAGCATCATCATTTTGGATAAATTAAGAAGTTATTAATAAAAACAAAAATAATTGAAAAATTTATAATATTTATATCATTTGTAACAAAATTGACAGTTCGAAAGAGTAAAATTAGTTCATAGTTATTCAAAAGTAAAAACAGGCAAAATTACAAACAACAGTTGTAATGCACTAACTGATGATTTCAGTTATCATATTCAAGTAATATCATTACAGGCTCATTCTTACAGTAAATAAATCATGTGCAATAGTTAAAATTTGCTAGGTTAGTTAGAAATACATAATATGCACAAAATAAATACATAGTATGATCAAAAAATAATGAAATCAATTTCCCCCTCATCTTATATGTAAAAAATGTTTGGAAGTGTGATGCTGTTACAGATAATGGGATGTCTAAAGTGACTGGTGACAATGCATAACTGCCAACAGTAGAAAAAAGATGTTATTTGTAAATTAGTGGCTAGTAACAAATATTATGAGATAAGCTAAATGATGAAAACTGGGAATAATTATAGCATAATGATTTTGGATCAATTAAAAAGTTATTAATGAAACACATGATTTTTTAAAAAAAGGTGAGAATTAGGGAGATTTTAATGTGGATCCAAATGTCTTACAACATCCAATATACAAGGGATTTTCCATTAAATGAAAATTAAATCATAGGTTCCCCCGGATAAATGTAGCATTGTGCTAGCCATGGCCGATTGGCATAAAGTCTCTAACTATTGCCATCAGTGGGTTGAAAATTACCTTTAATTACTACACTGAAATCTCTGCTAAAAAAATCCACTGACCTAAAAACGGGACATAGAGACTCAATGAGATGTACAATCTGTTCAGGCCATTTCCGAGATTTAACTATAGAGAAGCAGAATTGGTGCTGGATGTTTGGCGAATTTAGGCTTTTCCCCACCAAAAAGGAAACATTTCTTTATAGTTTCTAACCATAAAGAAATGTGCAACAGTGACATTTTACATTAATCTCAACGGTACGATACACATCGTAACATCGTTTTGGGGGCAGGGAACAAAAGCAATGGTCTTTTTTTTTCTGATACATTATTTGATAATCATTTTTTCCCAAAAATGTAGAGATTTTTTTCAATTAAAGTTTCTTCCTGTTAGGAAGGCATGAAAGCATAGCTTCTTGTAGAACATCTTTAGACTGCAAGTCCTGGCATAACTAGTTCTTATGCGTGCATAAAATCATAAAATGAACTTTCTTAAAACAAAACTATATATACAGTTTTGCCGGTATATATATCCTCCATAAAAAAATATAGGCAACTCCACAGCAAGAAAATCTTACCTTTCTCCTCTGTAACTCAGCAATTTTGTTCAGAGCTTCATCCAATACTGGAGATGGTGGTTTGAAGAATGATTCACATTCATTCACCATCATAACTAATATTTCCTTGATAAAATCCCTCTGGTACCTTGACCTTCCAAAATTCATCAGGGCCGGCAAAAATGTTTCCATGAGCTGTATGAAAATTCATCAGTAAAATTACTCATGTTGAACTTGAAAATCGAAGGGAACTCGTAAGCATTGGAATGCATGGGAGGACATTACGAAATTGAAAGATTGTTATTCACAATTTAATAATAATTCACATGTTAATCTAGTTCAGACAGATATAAATATGAGAAATGTTTTCAAAGCAGATTTATCCTTCTTAAAATTATGTAGACCATTATGAAAGTTTAAGACCAGCAAAACTATATCATATATCAATTCAGAGATTGTAACAGTGCCGATTCATCTGTACCTCGCAGCCAAAAAAATGTGCGTCATAGATTTCGATAAATGTGATATGATCTTTAAATTTAGAAATATTTTCATAAAAATCAACGAGAGCAGCAAATATCAATAAAATACAAAAGTTAAACTTGCATATTCAGCGTTTCCTATGGCTGAATCTAAAACAAGTTTCTCGTTCCTGGAGATTTTATTCATCATTCTCAGAAGCAAGTGTAAATGACGCCTCTGTGATGATGGCATTATCAGCAAAACAGTCTGAACCAGATCTCTGAAAAAATCTGTATTTGAGACAGCCTGAACTTCTTCACATTCCGACTGATCTTTGATCTCTAAAAGATAAAATTGGACAAGTCAGACTATGAAATTTATCAAGTGTATAAATGATTCATATCTTGATGTATCATTAAGTTATAGAATTAAGTATTATATAAGTTTCATTCCAGCAAAGAAATTGAATTTCTACAATATTCTCATAAAATATTAAGTGATAATTATTACAACACTTTTATTTGAACATAATAATTCATTGATAGTCAACTATATATTACAGGAACAGTGCATCTAACTGAAATTTAATCAATCAATTTATCAATTAAAATTTTTTGGAGTGAATAAATATATAAAAGCACATTTTCTAGTGGTACTAACTGTCTCTGTGGTGGTCGAGTGGTCTTAGTGACAGACTTGCATCACGAGGACCTGGGTTTGAATCCCACCGCTGCCACAGTGGTGATCAGCTTTCTGCGGTTTCTAACTTTGAGGTGCAAATGCAAGCTAATCTACTTGTTAAAAAGTCTCACCACAGTGAGCAACAGGCCTACAATGCACAATTATTCAATCATTACACTTCACTAACAGTTAGAAAAATTAATGGCAGATGGCAGCATTGCACAAAAAGCAAACTCCACATTAGGTTCACAACACGTACATTATGGCATGTACCAATTCGTTAGAAATTCCGTAGAGGAATGTGTACAAGGTGCATGTACGGTTAAGTAGTAGTGGATATCATCTGAACTGAAATGCACCTCATTCCATCCCTTTAAAATTCAAATACTTAACAACAAAGTAATTAATTGGTTGTATATTATCATGTTTGAATATTATTTTGTGCCATTCTTTAAGACGTGTACTATCACTATCATACTACTATCGTGTAGAAAAGATGACAACAACAGGATAAATGTGATGATAATGTGTTGCCTCTTGATATAATAATAATCCATTTACAACATATCCACTTTTTCATGGTCTCCGCAGAGTATTGTTATATTGAGGTTTCACTGTACATGCACCATCATCGTTTTTATGCGATAAAACAAAGTTATTAAATCAGAGTCTATCCCCACTTAAAATTTGTTTACCTTCATGTGACAAATCAAAGTCTCTGAAAGCAGCATTTTCAAAGCAGTTTACGCTTTCTGTATTCGATTCATTCTTCTCCAATAAGTCATTGATAGGATTCGAATGGACAGAATCTTCTTTTTTTTGAGAAAGGCAACTCTGGTTACAAGTAGATGCATTTTGAGAAGATTGGAAACTACAAAAATTATCTGGTTCCTTGGACGAATCAATACTTTGGACAACAGATGTTCCAACATTTCCCCTGCATGCTATATCATCATCATTTGATAACTGGCAAGACACATAAAAACTTTCACTGGTATCACCTGCATTGCATGAATTATTGCAACTGTTTTCAATAGCAGTAGTTGAGTTCTCATCACCAATATATTCAGACTCTAGAGACAGAACAGTTTGATCTAGTGAAGAAGCACCCTCGGTTACATTGGATGACTCTAAATTTCCGTCGCTTAGCAGAAAACTTTTGTTACTGCATGCATTGCTACACCCAGTACCCGAATATGTGCAAGCACTCATTGTACTAGCAATGCTTCTGACAGTTCCACAGCTTTCGGCTAAACTCACAACCGATCCTTTTCTATTTTCCCTATAGCTTGACACAACTCTTGTGACTGGACTCACCGATGAAAATTCTGTTTCATAACGCATACTACTCAATGGGTTCTCCCACATTGCCTTTGAATCATCTAATAGGATCTTGCCTTCTGTGCTCTGGATACATGTCAAATTGCCAGAGCCGTGATATAATGATATTTTACTCCTGCACAGCGGAGTAGAGGTTTTGTGATAACTCGAAAAATCTTCACTTTCTGCCAAGCCAGGATTAAAGAACTTTTCCTTGAGCACCGCCCAGCTATTCGGATACATGCAATAAACTGAAAATAAAAAAACCCATACATTACAGTGAATTCAATGCAACATATATATATCTAGAAACGGCAAAATCAAATTAAAAATTAGAATGAAATGGAGCAAGCGATAAATTAAAATCACTCCAGCTCTAAATTCAACTGCTACAAATGCACTGTTATCTCAGCTAACCAAGATAATTTGTTCCGCAACCACACTCAGACGAAATGCGATTTCCCACATAGATTTCAATGGAAAATTATTTAATTCATTCTAAGTGCTGCCTAAAATTTAAAGATAAATCTTTTAAAACACTAAGCACTGTAAAAAAATAAATAAATAAAAACTGATCAGAAGCAGAGATGAACAACTCCAGAATTCAATGTAGGAGAATTCGAAAGACGAGAAACTGAAAATCTTTTTACTTGGCACTATGGACACTGGACACAACCAAATCGGGTTTGTAGGTGTTCTCATACATTAGGTGGTCTCAACTCATTTCTCTCTCATATACACACAAATGAAAAAGTTAGCTCCTACACTATCAGAATCGTTCAGTTTAGTGTGTAAAATGAAAACATTCAAGTCTAGGCTTCGTTATTTTAAAATGAATTTTCTTTTATTTCATATGGAATGACTCAAAAGCTTTCTGAAAAAGAAATAGAGGTACACATGAAAAGTGAGGCGAACTTTAAATAATAAATAATTAATAAAAATAAATTAAGCAGGCTTGAGTGACAGCAATTCTGATGATGATTGCTGCGAAAATTCAACTCACAATACGGCTATGTTATGTATTATAATTGCAACACTTCTGAACATCCTTTGGTGAGCATCTCATCGACCTGGACCCCCATATTTATGATGTCTCAGATGTGTGTGTAATGTGTTTGAGAATCGCTACCATATATATTGATCTACCATATATATTATTAGGCCTATGACGATTTGACTATGCACATGTAAATTGAATTAGAAAAATTATATTGGTCCTTTGACAAAGATCACATATCTAGCTGAAGCTTTCCATCAGACCTCAAGAAATTCCATTCAAAGTTTAAAATCCATTCATCTAATTTAAATCAAATTGACAAAATTATTTTTTAACTTTTTTTTACGTTACAAAATAATTAAACATGAATTTATTAAACGACACTGATCTCTACCGTACTGTTAGAAAATGAACATTTTTATCTTATTTTAATCATTAGAGTTAAAACAGATTACTATTACAAATAATAATTACAAAATATGAGAAAATATTTAAAAAATCATAATTTTTCTCACTGCAATGCAACATTGAAAAACAAGTGTTTTTTAGCAGTTGTATGCTGTAATCGATTTCTCAGCTTAGAATAAATGAATGGAAAAGACGAGGAAATTCTTTTGAGTTCTGAAGAACTTGAAAGCATTTTGACATATCTTTGAAGTTCATCAGGTATGTCGCCGCGAAGATTAGGAAGATCCTTCCGAGTTAGGAAAACAATGGGAAAAAGCAGCAGGAAGAAATAGATTTAAACAAAAAACAAATCTTTCAGGAAGAAATCTATTTCTTCCTGCTGCATTAAATGTGGAAGAAACTGATTTCTAAAACATTACTTTTCCTTTTATACTCATGCAATAATAAGCTTGATTCTAACAAAATCACCAACGAATGAGACAAATACTAAAACTCCTTATGCATATTGACATGCTATAGGTGTTGTCTTCAGTGGATAAGAATATCTCGCACCACATAGATTGATTACCACATCTTCAATTTCAGTTCCTCAGCGGAACGAAAAATCAATGTCTGTTCAAGTCAAATGACGTGGCAAGAATGAAGCGAAGCACCAGCGTGTAAGTCTTTTGCAACAACCTGATTGGCTGCTTGCGAAATGGAGCTATCTGATTGGTCTATTCGAATTTTCTTTCACTCACCAATGATGAAAAACATTATGATTAAAAATATTTCCAAGCATTTCAATTGGCTGTTATATCTGATGTCTACCGGCAGCTTTGGTCTTATTGCATAGGGAACCTGTCGATCATGCATGTCATATGATAATCCCTAAAATACTTTTACATTTCAATTAAATGTGACATATTACTTCTTATAGTTATATATTGCCAAATAATTACATAAATGTGCTGAACATAAGAAACTAATTATTTTTTAGAAACATGCATTAATTATACTTTCAATAGAATATTTTTTATACTCATTAACATTTTGAGCTTTAATTATTAAAATAATTTGTTTTAATATGTGTGCTTTATTTTGGAAAATTAAATACTACACATCTTGGCGAGATATTTATAATCAAATGTTAAAAAAAATATTGTTTTTAAAACATATTTGATATTATTTTACAACCAATGAGGTGAAATAATGAGCATTATTTATGTGTACTTCAACTAAACTATAATTAATGCACATTTTTTCAGTTTCTTCCATTTCTTCCACTGTCCCGGAAGAAACTCAACCCTGCCCCGTGGTAACAATCTCCTGTGGTCATGTAGATGCAGAGGTATTACTGTATTATAGACAAGACCTTCATTATCAAAGCAGCATATGAAAAACATTTTTTTTTTAAATCTACCAATGAATTCATTTAATTCTAATTATCACAATTATTTTAATTACCGGTAAGAATCTAGAATATCACAATATTAAAATTCTCTTTGAATACAATATAAATTGTCTTTTTTTCTATTTTTTTATTTTAAGATTCTGAGCCAGTTGAACAAATACAAAAAAAAAAAACTTAAAATGAAATCGAACAATTTCAAAAAAAAAAAAAAGGAAAAAGACTGCAGAAACATATATAAAGAGAATTCATACTTACAATATGAAGTGATGATGAATATTTGAATATCACTAGGTATCAGGACAGATTGCGGATTCAAGAAATGATTTCTGATGACTTTGAAAACGTCTTTTTCAAATCCTGGGTACTGGGGAAGACAGCTTCCTGATCCACTTGCATCAGGCCCTGCACAAATTGATTATAAAAATAATAAACTAAATAATGAACGCTTCTCTGTAAAGAAAATATTCATCACAAATCATTTGAAGAACGAAAGAGAAATATTTATTACGAGAAGTAGTGTGTATATAACTGAGTTTTGTTAATTATTCAACACAGTAACATTAACTTAATTTAAAAATAGTCAATAAATGTTTGATATAAGAACTGAGAAATTTCAAGGCAAGTTAACCCAATGCACAACCACAACAGCTTCTTCAACTACTCTTACAGTCGTGAGTATGTGAAATATTTTCACCCATTGTATGAACTGAAGTTTATTCAAGTGATCAATCTCTCAAAAATGTAAGGAATAAAATTCTTTAGTATTAGATGTACCATAAAAATATACTATTGATTACATTATTCTCATATTTTCATGCTTTTAATGTGTTAAGTTGAATAAGAAAATGTCTATATGCCTTTGTATCTGCATCGGTATAAACTTTTGTCTCTGTAAGCCAATGCCAGAAAAAATAAATAAATAAAGACCGATCTTTGAGCTTCAATTAAATTTGAAGTGATTTCTATGTGTGTATTTATAGTATATATTGGTTAATTACATTATCAAAAACATTTCGTGACATTACCAAATAAATAGATTATGGCTCAATTTTTTTCAACTTTAACTCTTCATTGCTCATCCACATCGATGCAAAATCAAATTAGACATGCTTAACAACTTCATAAATAAACTTATTACTCTTTTTGAATAAAACAAAAATATAGTGAAACCTTGCTACAACAATACTTGATATAACGATAAATCCCTCTACAATTATATTTTTAAAAATCTTGTTTGGAATCACCTAGTCTCTTGTTAAACTCCTCTTGATATAACAATATCCTTTACTACGATAAACCTCTCTATAACAATATTTTCCTACGATATTTCAAAATTACCATAGGATATAACAATATTTTTCATATTTCACTCAGAATCACATTCAATGTATTTTTAAATTCCTCATCAGTTTTTGTTTTTTCGAGGGTGTTTAATAACATCATTATTTTATACTGTCTACTCTCGAAAGGACTTTTGAAGTTGCCGTGAAGCTATTTTCTGTGTAGTACACAACAGCGTTGTGTGATAAGCAACTTTACAGAATGAAACAACTTGCTGAATTTTACTAATTCAAATTTTTTGAGCACAATTAAATCTTATAAATGTATTTTACACAGTTACTAACAATGCAAATTAAAAAGATATGCCAACAACAACATAAATTTGGCGGCAGCTGATAATGCTACCTTTCAATATAATGATAACCTCTCTCCACAACAATATTTCTTCTTGATCTGTTGAGTATCATTATATTGAGGTTTCACTGTATTCAGATGAGGTTTCCTATAATCATGGCGATCAAACTAGATTTTAGGTAAAAAAAGTCTGTTACTCACAATTAGCCAAACATTTCATAGCAGAAATAACCCAGTGTGGAATATCATCTGAAGAAAGAGTAACACATAAAATGAAAATGTTATGAATTTTTTAGTAGGAAAAGCAAATAATAATAAAAATAACAACTCTATAAAAATGTGAGATGCTTTATCTTGTTTTTCATAGAATAAATACTTTAATATTTATTGGCACACTAAAAAAGAGGCAAGTTTTTAGAGTTAAAAAATATTTTTTTTATTCACAATAATACTAAGACACAAGAAGTGAGCAAGTGCTTCCAGAAATCAATATTATCTAAGTAAGCAGTGCCAAATATTCAGATTGGATGAATATTTGGCAAAATGCTAATGTAAATCTGAGACATTAAACAGGACATTTATAAAATAGTGCTGATTAAAAAAATTAACTCTCTCAAAGGATTAAATTCATCTGGGGTTTTTTTTGTGTGGTATTATGAAATTTTTTTAGGTAGCTATATATGCAAAAAAAATTCCTCATAGTGATGAAACCAGGCAATGAGCTAAAATTGCAGTCAATCCAATGAAATGGTTCCATGAGAACACTGAATTTGCTTGTATATTTTCTTTCAAAAACATGAGAAATTTTTGCTCCACTTTCACCACCAAAGCAAATTCAATTTACAAAATAATTACATACAGGCGAATAGCAAGCTGTCATCTCCTCCGCAATAAAATTCTCTTACTGAGACTTTTTGAAAGATGTTGCTAACTTGCATTCGCTCCGGCAAGCATACAGTGATAACTGAAAGCTCTATGAATACCACAGCCACTATTCTATTTCTTTTATAACAATAGAGCCTCTCACATAATTTTCAACACTTATTGCTAATTCTGATATAGAAAATGCATATAAAAAGAATCACCCGCTTTGTTGATAAGTGTAACTACACCGGTTCGGCTGATCCTGTTTACATTGTGCAAGATTGTCTTCCCTTTCACTGCATTCAAATCTATAAGATCCTCAGGTTTTATTGGTGAAAGTAAATGTTCCAGCCTGGCAAAAGATATAAAAATCCTTTGGTTTGACAGACTAACTTTTACAGGCAAAAAAAAGTTTGTTTCATAAATATTTTTATTTTTTAGCCCTGATTTGATATACATTTTCCAGACCATTAAATAATCACTGCTGGCATCACATTTACAAAATATTTAAAAGGAAAAAGAAAATCACGTCTTAAGAATAAATATGAAAAATGTTTATTCACCAGTGAAAAGAGAAATAAAAATAAATAAATAAATGAATTAAGCATGCATTCATTCAATAATAATAAATTGATGTAAACATATTTTTATTCGTGCTGAGTGAAATTAGGACAAGCACATGCAGAAGAAAAGATTCTTTCCTTCCCCCTCCCTTTCATGTCACTCTGTTGATAGCCTTTGTCTGCTTGAAATTTTAATTAGAGGTCAACTGGAGTTCAAGGATAACACAAAATATTATGATTTTGTAACACAGTGTCTTCTTACAAATTTGAGGATAAGAAAGCTATTTAGGGTAGTTTTTATTGAGCAAAAAAACCTAAGAAATTAGGCAGGCACTTCAATTTTTTTGATTTGTCACACCTTGGTATAATACATAGACTTAAAAGATTCTATGGTTGGCAACTCTCTGCAGGATTAATGGGATAACACGCATTCAACTATAGCATCAAAAATACAAAAATGTCTCTCAGCATTCAATATCTTGAAAAAAAAAAATCATCTTGGCATAATTTTTTTTCCTTAAAATATTAACACAGGTAAAAAAGCAATGTATATTGTATTAACAATTTACAACATTTCGAACATTATTGTGCATATTTTGAAAACAGTATTTTCATTTAACATGTAAAGCTCTTGCTATGCACTGACGCTGTAGCTGAACAAGTTTGACACAATGCAAAGGATTTTATCTCACGTTCGTGTGTCATTCCATTTCACCTACTTCTTAAAAATCAATAGATAAAAAGCACTCCAGATAACACGAACCTTGGTAAATCAAGGTCTCACTGTATGAGCTTAAGTTTGCGAAAAAATTGAAAAGTTTCAATAAAATTAACCAAACTTTACTACAATACTGTGAAACAATTATGATTTAGTGATGAGCAATTTACTATTTCAGTCACTTGTAAAGCAAACACTACTAAAGGAACACACGTGAAATTAATTTCAATAATCCAACAGCCAAATGAAGAAATGTAGAATGAAAAATAACAGAAAAAGACATTTAAACACAATATATATATATATATATATATATATATATATATATATATTGTGTTGTGCAAAATTGTGTTGTTAAAATTCCTTTTAATTTTTTCGCCTTTTCATAATATCTAATTTATAATTTCGAGTTATGTGTATAAAGCAGCCTTTTTTGGTGCTATACTCTGACTTTTGAAGTTTTTCATTGAAATCTAGTTTTTGTCAGTTGCTATTTTAATGCATACTATATACATATATAACAGAAAATTAAGTGCAATACCTTTTTAGTAATGCTGCTCGCCACACATTTTCAACTTCACTCACAGAGAGTTGTCTTTCAACAAAATAACATTCTGGATATGAATTTTTCATTGGATAATCCGAAACTTCTTTGGATTTGCTTTTAGTTTTAGGCAATGTCCCTTGTCCATTGATGGAGTTGTTTTTATGAACGAGGTTAGTTCTTGATGTCATGGGTGCCCTGAGCAATGACCGCAATGGAGACTTTTTGACAGATTTTGCTGGTGTATATTGGACAAATCTAGAAATATTTAAAACAAGAATGATTTCGGTTTATTAATCAAATGATTAATCAGAAACATGCAGGTAGTGCAAAATATATATATTTAGATACATGATAACAAGTCCAAGGAAGGGATGTTGAAATAATGTTAATTTACATATATATATATATTTTTTTTTTTTCTGGAAAACGCCAGATTATGTGAGTATTTGTTTCCATTTACATTTATTTCAGTAGCTGAACATTTATGGGCACTAACATTCTTCATCGAAAACATGAGATGAGAAATAAAAATCTATGTATTTGCCTGTATAAATGAGAGTCGTCGTTGAATTCGTTTTTCCCATTCTTGTTTGTTGCACTTTCTATGACATTTGACTTGACAAACTTCTGTAGAAGCTGCATTGTCTGCTGCCTATTGAGATACAAAAAGGAAAGGTAAGAGATTAATAGAATTGAGAAAATGATCGGCGGGCCATGATAAAATGCTCCAAAGGGCCAAAAATGTGATCCGTGAGCCATATGTTGAAGAACCCCTTGCCCTATGTGCATTCAAGTTCCTCAAAGGGTTGCACATAAGTACACCTGACTTTTGCTTTTCTTCTTTTTCTCTTTTGAACCCTCGCACAAATCAGTTGTGAACACAGTGCCACAGTTTTCTGTCATAGAAGATTCCAGAGGCACGACATAAGTCTTTTCACTATACCAACAGCGATCAGATCTTCATGAGCAGTTTATTCACTTGTCATAATCTTTCAAATTATAAATAGCTCAACAAATCACTCAAGGACAATACATTGCTACCTTACAGAATTTGGTGCCTAAATTTTTTTCTGATTTTAAGTTCTGGTAAATACATGCTCTGTAAATTAGTCATATAATATACAGTGAGTTAAATTGTATTGAAA
This sequence comes from Pholcus phalangioides, assembly GCF_987345545.1. Classification (NCBI taxonomy): domain Eukaryota; kingdom Metazoa; phylum Arthropoda; class Arachnida; order Araneae; family Pholcidae; genus Pholcus; species Pholcus phalangioides. The sequence goes on along the minus strand of NW_028301603.1, from coordinate 29,484,087 downwards.
TCAAAGCCTTGTACTTGCTACTGCTTAAGAAAAAGAAAAGCAACTTCGAAGAACAGTAGAGTCTCTTGAAAACAGACATCCACGAGACATAAAATTTTGTCTACTAACGAGTGTTTGTTAATGGTTAGTAAAATATATTAAGGCACGCGTCGACATAATTTTAAAAGACCCCCCAAATTAATGAGAAGCACTCGCTATGAAGGAGGGGGGTTTCACTCTATTATCAATAAATAATTATTAAAAACTATATTAAAAAAAATTGAGTTACCTGGTAACATGAGGTCCAAAATTAGGATTGTTCTTCAGATAACAATTCAACCAACTGATGCAATCGGAGGCAGTGAAGCAGTCTTTATAATGCCTAATCCGATGGCGGTGTCGTTTCAGTGGCATACCAGTACGGAATGCTAAGATAACTTCATTCCACTATCGTGGGGGGGGGGGGGGGGGAAAGAAACAAAAATCAACACTTTACCACTTTTTTTACAACAAATAAAACTGTTGTATACTTATGACTATGAGGGACATGTGCTCAGATTTCTTTTTTGCCTTCAAGGGGGCCTTACAATTTTTTTAGATCTGTCTGTCTTATGCATTTCAAAGTCTACCCGAATATATGGTTCTTACTCCCTCTATATTCTATCAGTTTTATGTACCCATTAGTCACGGGCAGAGATACGGGTGGGGGGAACATCAAAGGTTAAGGCTGACTTATCTAATGTGGACCTAATATGTGTATACAGTCAAACATCTCTATCTCGAAGCTGGCAAGACTGAAACAATTTTTGAGATAGAGAGTTTTCGAGAAATATTTTTTAGTAAGAAAAGAAAAACACTCCAAAAATGGTGAAACATTCAATTGGTATTGATAAAAACTAAAAAAATATTGTACTATTGTATGTTTGCTACATACTAATTAAATTATTGGTTAAGTTACACAATAAATGTTCAGTTACACTGTATATAAATATATACTGTAATACGTTCAATTTTTTTGTTCAATTCAATTTTATTTATGTACCTTCTAACATCTAACAAGCTCCTCACACATTTCCTTGTGAACTTACAGCGCAAAAAAGAAATATATAGAGTCATGTCCTGGACCCCTAGGAAGGCAAATTTGGTGCTCCAGATGCTAGACCAAAAGGGCATTGGATTTACTCATTTTTCGTTCAACGATAGAGAGGGAAAGACTTCAATATGGAGATACTGGTCCTGGGTGACAGAGTTAGTTTTAGTTTCTAGTTGTCTTGCTCCTGGGCTTGAGCCCTTGGAACAGCAAAAGTGTAATCCCTTTCTCTTTGGCAATTTCCTTTCAAGCCTGTTGGCGCTTTTCTTCCATTGTTTTTTTTCCTGTCAGCTATTATTATTTCCTTCAGCTTTTAGGTTTGACACTTCTTTTTTTACTGTTCGTCTGTATTGTCATTGTCTGAAGGTGAAGGCATCCCCCCCCCCCCCCCCGAAGTAATGGGCTGAAATGTATGACATACGTTGCAGAACAATTTGGAAGAATTGTGAAGAAAAGTGTAGAAAAATTACATTATACATGGAAAATTTTACCTTGTTTTCAGTCAGCTAAGGGCTCGTTGCAAAACATTCTGCTTCGGGGAAGTCATCGCTATAGGTCACTAGTGGTAATAGGCTTTTGTGTTCAAAAATGCAGTGTTTCAATTTTGAAGCTTATTTGCCTCATTGTACCGTTTCTACAGTATGTTACCTTCAGTTTTTCTTGTTAGAATATCTCGTTTTCTCTCAGTTTGTACATTTCATACTTTTATTTTTACTAATTTTTTGTATAATAGCTATTATACGTAGAATTTTAACCCTGCAATCATATTTTTATTGAACCTAGAGACCAATTTAGACCAAACCCAGAGAGACTTTTTTGTCCTGACCGTTGCATTATTTAAAGAGAGTCCTGGTTTTTATTTATACTTCAGAGAATATTTATTTATATGACACTGTAAAGGGAATCCTGGTTCATAACCAGAGTTTTTTATTCTGGAATCATGTTTCTATTTCTATGGAATCATGTTTCTATTTCTATGGAATCATGTTTCTATTTCTATGGAATCATGTTCATTTTATAATAATGTTATTTCATTTTCAATCTTGATCCCGTATCTGGTCTAAGATGTTTTATTTTTAATCTGGATTTCTTATTTCGTCTGAGAATGTTTTGTTTGTTATTGTTTTCATCTGTTGTTCATTTTTTCATTTTAACAGCTCTAGTATAATCCATTTTTGGTGTTGTGTTGGAGATTTTTTCTTTGGCAAGAAAAACATCAAAAAGCATAATTCCATCTCATCTTGCTTTCGGAAGTTTTTCTTACCAAAGAAAAAAAATAAAATCATCAGCACATTGCCAAAGAGGGGATTATACTCTGTGTTCGGAAAACAGTCTCACTCTTGAATGTGGGTAGGAGCCCTCGATAATGTAGGGGGGAGGGAACAAAAAAAAATTTAATCTAAAGGGGATAGATGAAAACAGATTAGGAAACATTGATCTATATCCCCCTTTAGATATAAGTGGAAAAGCTATTGTATATTTCGCAAATTCCTTTGGCAACTTCCTTACCAGAACACTAGCGCTTTTCCCCCAGTCCTCTATTGATGCTGGGTTGCTGTTTCTTCTTTTTCCTTCTATCTGCGATGCAGGTGGCACTAGTTTGAATACTCTTTCGCACATCAGTACTCGCCCCATAGCTGAGAAAAGCTTCAAGGGTTTCAAATCATTCAAACAACGCAGTAATACAATAGCATATTATACCCAGCACCTTCTATGGGGTGACATCATCCAACAGCAAGGGTTATGGAAGGAGTAATCAAACTAGCGTCACCTGCATCACATATGGAAGAAAAGAAAGTTCTAGAAGGAAAAAGATTAAACGGCAATCGAGCACCAATAGAGAACCGGAGAAAAAAAAAGCGCCAGCCTTTCGATAAGGAACTTGCCAAAAAAGTCGCCAAGAGAATTTGCAGATTATATTATAGCTGTTCCGAGCTGTGCATAGGACACTTTCAAATAAATTAAATTTGCACTTTGGTGAGGGCAAAGCAACTCCCCCCTAGCTACAACGTCTAGCATACCCCTTTTATAGATTTCCCAGTGAACTTACAGAGTAAAAATGGAAAAACAAGGGTCATGCCTCAGGATCCTAGGATAGAACCCTGTAAGCATAGCCCATCTCCATCCACAAGGGTGGGGTTGGTGAGGCTCCACCCCACCCCAGGCACCCTAGACGATTCTCATAGGGGCAGTGGCGTCTTAACGCATGGGCCTGGGGGCCTGCAGAGGGGTCTCACAAAAACGGGAATCAGTAAAAATTTTCGAAAATTGGCCAGGCAGGGCCTCAGAAAAATCGCTCGGCCCGGGGGCCCACGATACCCTTAAGACGGCCCTGCACAGGGGCCCTAATGGGGGGGGGGTGTGAGGGCATGCCTATAAGCCTCCACTTGTTGGGGCGTAAAGATTGGAGTCATTAACTAATTTAATTGGATTTCAAGCGTGGGGAGAGAGACTTACTAGACGAGTTGCCCTGTAAGGTTGATCAGCTTCATCGTCCATTTCGCTTGTCATCCAAATTAATACTAAGAGCTATTCATTGAGCTTTTGCGTCCTAAAATATCGAGATAAAATGCTAATTTCATAGATAAACACGGGCCAATAAAAAATAAATAGAAACCAACGTAAAGTTTTCAAAACAAGTGCCAACGTTTAATCGTCAACATCGAAGATCCTGATTGGTCAGTGTAATTACCGTAGTTGTAGTTGTGTTTCACACATGGCAATCAAATTTACTTGCATTTGAAAAAAATCTCACATTAATAAAATAATCGGCTAATAATTATTTTACAAATAAAAAATCATAAACACTTGTTAAAAAACTTCATATGAAAGAAATCAAAATTTTATAATAATAATAAAAAAAAACCTCCGTCGCCATCTAACGGTGAAAATCTGATAAAAGAGGAAAAAAACAATGTTATCAATCACGTTAGGGTCCGAAAATACAATTGATGTGTTATGGTGTGTTGAAGTCATCCTCTCTTAACTCAATTAAAAATCTAATTAATTTAACTTCCCTCGATATTATAATCCAAAGGAAAATCAGCCGTTGATGTTCTAATTATGTATATAATGGAGGGACCATTGAGTAAATGGACAAATGTTATGAAGGGCTGGCAATACAGGTGGTTCGTGTTGGATGATAATGCGGGCCTTCTATCATATTACACGGTAAGTGAAAGTAGATAAATGTTTCAAGTGCTTATTTTGTTCATCTCCAATCTATCACGGGTCCTATTATTCACAATCGTGACCAGTCTCCGATTTTGTTTTGATGGGGGCCCTGGGCTCAACGGGGTCCCCTAATAACAGGGGTACAAAATGTCATCTATATATGTACGAATATACATTGTTTTTTATTTTAAGGCCCTGGGTAAATGCCCACATACCATGTCAAACACCTGGCTCAAATCATTGAAAAAAAACATTTTTGAGATAATTAGTATCCTAAGATAACGTGCCTAAAGTCTAAATTTACCACGCTAAGTTTGGGCCAAACCAAGATTGGCCCTTGAATACTTGTCTTTGTTTTGTGATATAAAAGAAACATACCAACAGTTGTACTGTTGATGATGTTAAAGAGATCATTCAGTTGGATGTATAGAGGTTTATAGATCTAGGTCAGCAATGGCATATTTACAAAGGAGCTTAGCGGGCTATAACCCATTGGCAGCAAATTTGGAGAAAGAGTGGTCAAGGAAATAAGTAGAATGGGAGAAGGGTAGCAAAATTTGTTTTGTCCACTGTAAATCTGCTAAGAAAGGGAGCGACTATGTCAGTGAGTGACAGCAGATGGCATCACGAACACGAAACAAACGTAACTCAACAACATAAATACGTTAGAGCCACACATATACGCAAAACATGCATTCTTTCTCTCCGCACATGTGGTGATTCGGTAGAAATTCCGTAAAGGAATGTGTACGAGATGCATGTACGGTTAAGTAGTAGTAGTGACTGACCTACAAATTTTGCGAGCATGTGATGGAAAACGAACGAGTACGCAAGCATGTTAGTGAGTAAAAGAGTGGCCTAGCAAGGCCATAGCCAGAAATTTATTTCAGAGGAAGACAATTGGCTTTTCAGGGGTGGGGTGTATAGTAGCATTTTCTATCATTTCTTGAGGGACACCCCCCCCCCTTTCGTTACAGCTTGTGACCTAGAGTATGTGCAAACATGTGAATGACAAAAAGAGTGATTTATAGAGTATTAAAGCATTTGAAAGATCAAAAAAGTGATGTAGAAAACAAGGGCACCAGGTCAGTGAGCATGTGAACTGACCGAAAGAATGACTTGGAGTGTGTTTAAGGGTATGCATGACGGAAAGAGTGACTTCGAAACACATGCATATTTACAGGAGGGGGGGTCAAGTGGGTTTTGGGGATGGTGATTGAAGCTGAGACACTGATAACTGTCAACTGCCTTTCCAATGATTTTACATAAGCTATTGTGTCCACCAATATGATAAAAATGTTCAAACTTGCTTCTCTTTCTCGAAGACACCAGAAACTTAAAATGGTCTGTCAATATTTCTCAATCACCGAATCCTGACATCAGTCAAACAGGGCCATGAGTGATTTGCTTTTTCATTTTTTCCCATTTATTTTCTATTAGTCGTGTGTAAAACCAGACTTTCCAAAAAAGCAATCAACTGAACCACAAGCATCTGAAGGTTGAGCCACTGGTCGATGTCCATTCAACGGAGAATCTAATATTTTATTACCCATTATATATAGGGCTGGGGACTATAATATGTATATACTATATGCTGTTCCTGGAAAAAAAAATGAAGTTTGGCTCTTGGAGGAAAAATGAGAGAGAGATAGAGGGTGTGAAAAAGGAAATTAAAAAATTTTCCTTGTCTCAGATTATCTGGAAATGCGAACTGTAGGGGGCTCAGATTTTCAAGACTTTGCTGTGTAGTTGTTCTGATGATTTTTGGACATTTTTTTAACATCTGACAAAGTTTTAAAGTATCCTATCATTTGAATCAAGTTTTGCTTAGTGTACAAATGTAAAATTTGATACTAATCAATCTAACCGTTCTACAGATATTTGAATGTTCTATACAGCAAAAATGTATTTAAAAAATTTTCCCAGTGAATAAACCATAACATTTCTCGATCCAAAAGATTACAAGTAGATCTTTCTGAATTGCATTGATTGTTTTGTCTTTGCAGTCAAAAGAAAAGATGGTGAGAGGAGATCGTAGGGGATGCGTTCGGTTGAAGGTATGCAGTTTTTTTTTTTTTTTTTTCATTTTATGGTTTCATTAATGCTTGTCATTATTTGCATAGTATATGCGAATATTTTTTAAAAACAGGTTTCTAAGTTTTACTTTTATTAACTTTGTCATCTCTGTCTTTGTTGCTGGGAATTACTTTATCATTGTCTTTGAGAATATCTCTGGGAAGGCACTTGAAGCGAAATTTTGAAATTCCCTGTTGACAAGTGATACGATCTTCCAGCTTCTATGCTAGAAATACTTCATGTTTCTACACACAATTTATATAAGTTAATCTTTTATTGACTCGTTTCTCTAAATTGAATGCACTCATTTTTACAGCTGATGACCTTTTGTTTCATTTCTTGCAGTGTTTCTAATAAAAAAAATTGTGTTTTTCTCTCTTCATAATAGGGTGCTATTATTGGTATTGATGATGAAGATGACAGTACATTCACCATAACTGTCGATGAGAAAACTTTTCACTTTCAGGGCAAGTTATTTCTCGTCTCTTTTAATTGTAAACTTACCCATGTATGAGATGATTTTCATTCAATACAACTAAAAATTTTAGTTTCAAAATGTAAAGTAGAATGATGACACGGCTAATGAAAATGATTCATTCTGAAGTCTTATTTGTCAGCCAAAACTCAATTTCCCATAGGTTTCTATGGAAAATCATTCAATTCGTTCCAAATATGGCCCAAAATCTGAAGATAAGTTTTACAAAGCACAAAGAAGAACTGCATTTGTTAGCCAGGCTAAGAAATACTAATTTCTTGACTTGGCTAACAAATATCACAAAAAAAACCTGTATGAGACAAAAAATTTACAAGCCAAGGAGTTAGTTAGCTGAGCTATCACCATATAATTTTTAAGTTCATTTTTTAAATTCAGTATAAGTCAATAAAAATAAATGTGATAACTTAATTATAACTTAACTCTAATAACTTTGATCTGAGAAATTATATTTTTTTGTGTTTATATATGTATGTTTTCCTTAACAGCTCGTGATAAAGAAGAAAGGGATCAATGGATCCGTGCTTTGGAAGACACTATTCTGAGGCATACTCACAGTCACAAAGTGCAAAAGGTGAGTTTCTGAAAACATTCAGTGTTATAAAAAAATAATAAGATATATCTCAGTTTTGCTTGTAATTAAAGAAAGTGATTTTCTGGATATTATTGCGAAATTGAACTTGGAAAGAAAAGTCTGCTGGTTTATTTTGAGAATCGAACCCTGGTCCTCTTATGATACGGGAAAGTGTGCTAACCAATACCCTATGGAAGACAATTTTTTGTCTGGACTCCTTAGCAACATCTCATGCAGCGCGATAGGTCAGTGGACCAGCTTATTGAGCTGCACCAGCCTTTTGTATATCACTCAGTGATTGAAAATTACAATATATTTATGAAGGTGGTTTGAAGTTTTATTTAATTTATGATTATAAGCTTGTTGTGAATTTGAAATTTGAAAAATATATAATAGCAAGCTGGTGTATCTGCACTTTTGAGATAATTGTCTGAAAGAATTAGCAATGATTTGCCACTTTTATTATGCAATGAACAATTTATTCGTTTGTTATCACATCTTCAAATTCCATTTTATATGCATCTCTCAAAGAATATTGAGCCAGTCGCGTATTTCGGCTTTATGATTTATTTCTTCTGTAATGTTCTCTTGAAATAATATAAAGCAACATGCTGTATAATTATTTACAGCTCTCATACTTATTCACACTACTTGAATTTCAGCGTTGGGAAGAGCTGAATATCCATACTTCGATCCAGGATTTTGATAAGAAATTAACTGAGACTGATGGCTATCTACAAGTCCTCATAGATCAAATAAAGGTATATAGCTGCTTTTATATGTTGTGTATAAAGTGTTGAAAAGTTTATTATATATTACTATGATAAGCCTGGTGACTTTGTTTACTCGTAAGTTGTATTGGTTATTCCAAAAATGTTTCCTAACTGCATTTGAAAATAAAAAAAGGCCAGGGATGACTCATTTTATGTATTTTTCCATTATATAGGGGCCGTAAAAAATCTAACCGGGGTGGGGCAGAGACAGGTTCCAGCCTAGGGATCCTGCTGCAGGATTTGGGGCCATGGGCACTGCATAAAACCACCACAAGAATCTCCTCCACCTCTGACTGAGGGGTCTTCTCATTCAGTGGTCAACCTTTATTCATGAAATTTTTGTTCACTATAAATTTGCTCACAAAGTCAATTCAATAAGTAGGAAGGATCTTGCTCCTTGATGGTGGGGGGGGGGGGGGGGGGGGCTCTGGATAAGTTAAGGGGCTATGAAAAAAATATTGTTCAAAGCGACCATGGGCAAAAAAGGATTAAGAAACACAAACTCTTTCTACTAATAGATGAGAGGTGCCAGGATTTTTATACCTGCTCAGCTATTGTCAAAATATTTCCTGACACAGAGACACAACAGCATGGGGCCAAAAGGACATAGCGACACATTTCTACTGCAAGAAATCATGACGCCAAATAACTAATGCACCAGCCTGTGGATGAAAAACATGAAAAGGAAATATAAACTGTAGGTCTTGGTGCAATTTGCCCTTATGTGCAGAAAATAACTTTTATGCAACAAAAATGATAAGCATTGAAGGCTAATAATATTGAGATGTGTGAGATATTAGATTGCAGATGTTTTTGAAATATCTCCATATTAGATGAGATCTTGAACTAAGTTGGAAAAACTCTAATTTTCTAATGATATTCTTCTTTAGGACTTGGACAACAGAATTGAAAACTCGGAAAATGAAGTGGACAAGCAACAACTAAGTACTATTCGAGATAAAGCAAATGTGAGCATTATTGATTTTGACTGTACTTTAATTTAGTGTTTATACATATAGTTTATTGTTTGTACACTTGGAAAATTCAACTGATCAGATTTCATTCTGGTTATTTATAGGTTTTTGATTATCAAACATGCCCCCCAGTCCTCTGAGTATTGGATAATTATATTGAGTGTCGGATATTCATATTTTTTTTTTTTTTTTTTTTGGCATTAAAAACCATGGTCATTTATTGCCTCGATTTATGTTTAATTTTCCAATCATACAGGAAATACTGAAATTATACTTGCTTACATACAGTTTTATGAATTTAATATTCATTATTTTATTTATATATTCCTAGAGTATGCTTGAAACTGTGAAACATTCCATTATACTCCTTCAAATTGCAAAGGTGAGCTGCATCGACTTTTTTTGCTACAAATTTTAGAATATAGAATTGAATGTGCTTGCATGAAGATCAGTTTCACAGAAAGAAAAAACAATATGCTTGGCTTCTAAGAAATTTGGGTGGTGCCTAAATGTTTTGTTTTTCTCTTTCCTGTTTTTCTCTTTCTTTTGTTTTAAAACCTGGAAATTTCAGACAACGACCTGGAAAATCGTCACAATTGTCATCTGATCGGGAAGAAAAAGATTGATAAAAAAATAATAAGAAAGAGAAAAAAAAATTCCTTCAGGGAAAAAAAGGGGAATTCAGGTAACATCGTAAATATTGATAATCTGTAAAATATCGCAGTGTATCGCAAAAACTATAGGTACTGTTGAGGAGAAACGAGGATTCCATAAGTCCGTGTGGAAAAGCGTATTGCTGCGACCTTATCATAACTCTTTGTAGTGTTTCCAGAAACATAACTACGCAGTGTAGAACGCCATGGGTGCAAAGCTCAGTTGCGATAACTTCGTAAGTTGACTTCGGTTAGGAACAGCGATGATGCACGTGTATATTTTGATTTCCATGTGGTTATTTTTGTTTGAAAACAATGAGTGGCAAGAAAACTTGTGTAGTAGTAGGTGGATAAAAACCTGAATCGTCAGTAGGCTGATTGGATCAAAGCAGTCAAAAATAACCTGTATAAAGTGTGGTGTCAGCTTCGTGGCAAAACTCTCAACTTGAGCAACATGGGAAGAGAAGTTGATCCTCATAGAAGAGGGTAGTAAATATTTCCTCCTCTTTTCTTGAGTGAAAAAAGTCAAGTGGATTCCAGAACTCCCAATGCCGACAAATAACTGAAAATGGAGTATATATCAGTCAGAAAATTAAAATTAAACTATTTCTTCATTGTACCAATAATTTTTAATGAAACATTTTGGTTGATAGAATTCAGGGAAATCTCAATATAATGATACTCTGCAGACCAAAGAAAAAATATTGTTGCTGAGGGGGTTATCATTGCATCAAGAGATGGTAGAGTTTAACATTTGACTATAGGCGTTTGGAAACAAGACGAAAAAAATATAGTTGTAGAGCCGTGTTTCCCAAAGTGGCAATATCGCCCCCCCCCCCCCTGGGAGGATAATATCCCCAGCAGTCTATCTGTTTGGCCGGAGAAAGCAAAAACGGCTCTGGATTGTTTCCCCTGGTGATCAATGGAATGGTCCAGGAGGGCAATAGAAGCTACAGATTTAACATAGGATCCTATGGGTTCACTTGAGTTGCTGATAATGAGAGAAAAAAAATTTCTGAAGAAGTAGGGCGATGGAATACAAAGTTAGGAAAACTGTGTTAGAGAGGGATTTATTGCTATATTGAGTATCATTGTGGTGAGGTTTGACAGCTCAGAAGACGTATTTGGTAGATTATGTGCATAAAAGTTCATTTCAATAAATGTTAGGTTTCATCTATCTCTTGTTCTGTGTTGATATTAAATTTTTGTTTCTTTCCAATCTTATGCGTATGTTCCTTACTCGTAGAATACTACACATCCTGTCAATGGAGTTTTTAATGCTGTTAATGGTCCGATGAGGATTCAGCAGGTTCAGAATAATGCTGTTGTTGGAACCCAAGGTAAGAGTTATATTTCATACACTTGTATTTGATGTTACAAATAAATTTTTTTACTGCGAAAAAGAGCAGACCATTTTGATACTTTATTAGCTGAGAGTAGGAATAAACACATCAGATCAGAGGTCTTCCACCCATGGGCCACATGTGGCCCCTCAAAGTATTTTCTTTTTGCTTTTGCCTGCAGACAAAAAGACTTACTTAGTTTTAGAATTTATATAAATGCTGTGTGTGTGAAAAAATAAAATTAAAAATATATTCCAGAATTGATGAAAGAAACAATTTCACTTTTATAAAACTAATGAGAGAAATGATAATTGCAGAACTAATGAGAATTTATTTCATAATTAATTAAAAGAAATAAGTGTTTTGCAGTCTTAAGATTCATAATTAATGAAAAATATAGATATATTTTTAAAATTGATGAAATTTTTTTCTTTTTTTTTAAATTATTTCAGGATGAACAAAAATTTATAGTCAATGAAAAATAATTTCAGAATTGATAAAATTCATATTCAGTGAGAGAGTGATTTCTAAATTGATGAAGATTCATATTTAATGAGAAAATAAGTTTAGAATGGAAGTAAATTTTTATTTAATAAATTGTGATGAAAAATAATGAATTATATTATGAAAAAATAAATCAGAATTAACAAAAATTCATATTTAATGAAGAAAGTCTCGCATTAAATAAATTATAAAATAATATAGGGCCCCTATTTATAACTTAAAGCCGTGGGCCCTATTGGGCCAACCTGTTATAAGACACTAATAGATATAAATATGACCACTACTAGACAGCACAGTATCAACTTCTTAACTGTACATGCATCTTGTACACATTCCTCTACAAAATTTCTAACGAATTGGTACATGCCGGAATGTGTGTGTGTTCTGAGTGTATGTGTGGCCCTAACGTATTTATGCTGTCAGAATTGTTCTTGTTATTGATGGGGCTGCAATTAGACTTCCTTATCTTGAAGTAAAGAAGTCACACAGTATCAACTGTTGGCCCTCTGGTTTCATAGAAATATTTTTTGTCCAGAATGTTTGAAAGGTTGAAGACCCTTGCATTAGATCAGTGTTTCCCAAAGTGGATGATATTGCCTTCCCCCCCCCCCCCGGGCGATGGAGTGGTCCACGGAGCGGGAATAGAAGCTACGGGTATAGCATATATAATAGGATCCTATGGGTTCAATTAGGTTGGGGGTGATGAGCGAGAAAAAGAATTGGAAAGGTGGTGGGGGTGATGGAACAAAAAGTTTAGGAAACTATGCGTTAGATGATAATATATTAATTTTTTAATCTCGCTGAGTTCCATGGGTTTTCTCCATCGAGCCTGTTTTACGTTCTCGTACATCCAAATTTCTTATTGATTTTGATAATGAGGAATAAACATATTTACAGAACGTGCTTTAAATACTGGAAGTGATGGAAATTTAATTTATGCTGAAGAATGCTGTGAGGGAAGTGTTACAGCGCCAGCAGGTGTGGATGTTAGCATTTCCTCGATTCATTCTGAAGATATTCCAACATGTGTGACCGGTAAGTTTAATAGGTGAAATTTAGGTGCACATCTTATTTTCTTGCATAGAGCTAGCAGTTTCTGTTCATGAACAATTCACCATAGTGAAAATATTGAGATAAACATTTGTTTTTTCTAGTTAGAATCATTTTTTTTATTACAAGTATATTGACTATTAGTCACTTGTGTGAAATTTATAGAAAGTTATGGTCTGAATCAGCAGTTCGCAACTTTACAGAGCCCGTTTTAGTGTATAGTGTTTGTTGCGGAGCCCATTTGTTTATAAAGTTCTGATTAATTTTATTTTCCTTGAACGGCTGCGGAGTCCCTGGAAAGTGCACATGAAACCCCGAGGGCTCTGCAGGGCATCATGTGAAAACCGCCAGTCTAGATGACTTATGCGCTTTAATTTCTGTACTTTGAGAGTCTGTTTATTGATTTTTTTCCCTTTGGTTCTTCCTTCATGTAGTGCCTGCATCAGCTACCCATTTAAATATGGTAGTACCAGAAACATCATATTCTAGTAGTGATGATGATGATTTCTTTGATGCCGCTGAGGAAGCTGTCAACCATGTTCAAATCCCAAAGTAAGTCTTTAATTTATCATTAAGTTTGTAACTGTTGTTGCTGATCTATAAACTTATATCGAGGAAAAAAGACTTTCTTTGGATATTAATACAAACTTTAGAGAGGAAGTGTGGCACGCTATTGCATATAAGTATAAACATATACTCTCTAAGGGGAAAACATAAAACTTGCCAGACTTCTTTTGAAATAAACATTTGCACATGTAGAATATCTGTCTCATAAGTATGACCCAAAGATATAATTATATGTTCATAATAATATTTATTTATCATGTTCATTTCCATAGATAGGAATAAGTTATCAAGTGTATAACATGCAACAATGTGTATGTGCGTTTCATTCAATTGTGACCACCTCTTCAGACATGGCTGCTGCATCTGCCTATAAGTTACTTTACCACTCAATATTTTTGCAATAATTATGCATAAAAAAATTGGCATCACATTTTGATTTCCTCTCGCTGTTGGGAAACAACTTTTAAATGTAAGTTCTGGTCAGTAAGGCCTGGCATGAATGAATAAACGCCAGAACTCTGCCACCGGACTTATCTCATTGCAAAGATTCCCTAAAGCCCAGTAAGGCCTGGCAGTGAGAGCTGATTGTGGTGGGCTGTCAGTCACTGGAAATGACAAAGGTCTGTTTTGAATGAGGTCTGGAATGTTATATTTTGAGAGCTGATGAATCAGAAGAGAGGACAATGAAAAACATTTGACTTTTCTTCCATCTTTTGTTAGAAATATTTCAGTTAATGAAAAGCATGTGGGAAAACAATGATAATAATCTATCCTTAATTTAATTCTTATGAAGAAATACAAAAAATAACCTGCTTTTACAAAAAAAATTTTGTTGACAAATGCTTTCTAATTTTGCAATTTGCTATCAATGCATAGATTTTGCATCTTTAACATCAGTTCTTTCACAGTGCAATGCAAATCAATCATAATAACATAATCATTATAAGTCGCACTTGTTATATCTGGCTTTCACCGTATTTATATAATCCCTAATGTTTCTCGCCATTCATAGAGTCAATCAAGTACCTTTAGAAACTGATACTGTGAGTTCTTCGAATGAACTTCGCCCATCACGATTAACTGCTGAAGACTATGATGGTTAGTAATTTTTAATGTTACTGAATTTATGAAAATTTGATTTTCTTTTTAATGGTTAAAATCTTTGTTCAATCTTCTTCACTTTGCGAAATTTTTCATACTTGTTCAGTTACACCCAAGTGTTACATCATTCATTTACTTCTTTTACCTTATAAAAATTAAACACTTTTATTTATTTTTACAGCTCTTTATGAAGAGGAAGAAGAAGATCGTAAGTTTTCTTTTTCAACAAAGTTATTTCAACATCCACTCAAAAGTTTTGAAACTTTTTTTTTAATTATTATTGTAAACAAATACACATACATACACATTACACAAATACTGGGCAATAACAAACAAAAAGGAATATGAAAGAAAAAAAGACATACACATATAACGAATATACAGTCCTTCCAGGAAGCCAAAAAGAAATTATATTACATGGTTTTGCCGCCATTGTGAGCCGCCAAGTACGCAGTATAATTGTAGAAAAAGAACATGTAAAAAATTTAAGACATGATGTATAACAGTTCAATGTAAAATGACGTCGAAATTTTAACAAGATGATGCGAGTATATTCTGGGTACAACATTAATACACATAAAAATATATAATTTTTTATATGAGATCGTGTAAGTTATTGAAGATAATTGAATTATAAATAAGTTTTCTTCATATTTATTTCTTTGCAAATTTCACATTTGCAGTTGGATCTCTGGAAGGACAGGGAAGTGTCATTAGTCATTTGCTGGCCCAGGTTCATGTTGGTATGGACTTGACTAAGGTTGTGTTACCTACTTTCATATTAGAACGAAGATCTTTACTTGAAATGTATGCTGACTTCTTTGCACACCCAGATATTTTCATCAGGTACGTAAATGAAAATACATGTATATATATATATATATATATATATATTTTTTTTTTTCCTTCTGATTTCAAGTTTTATTTCTATGCATTAGAGTTTGAAAAAGTAAAATAAGATTCATATTCAATTGCTCAAGCAATATTCAAACGTATCAATTTGGCTTAACCCCTTAATTTCCAACAAAATCTTACATGATTTGTTCTCCAGTGCCACCTTTGTTCGCTCACAGGCGTAGTGACATGGTGTATTTTAGAGAAGAGTGGTGGCATAGTTTGAAACTTGAAAAAAATTTAAGTATTATACTAAGAAAAAATCTGAATATTATACAAAAAACTGGGTTTTTTTGGTTTAAAACGGTTTTTTTGTTTTAAATAGTATTAACATTAAAAACAATAAAATATCTGAAAAATCATTCAAACTTCCAATAATTAACTAAAATAAAATGTTTATTAATGTAATTAACACTATTCCCATGCTAATTAATCAATAAATATTTCTTACATTTTAACAAAAACAAACTTTTGCAATTTAATTATTTTTTGCTTAACTCAATGGATTACTGTGTGTTTGAAAATTCTTTTAATGTTATTATTAATCATATAATATAAAGATGTTTTCTCCAGTTATTTTCAGTATGCTTAATTAGGAAGCTATTTCGCAAAAAGTAATAAAAATTAGGTGAATATAATGTATTTAATTAATATTAAGACTGGAGATATACAGTAGGAGATGTGCTACTTCTTATGAGAAAGAGAATGAAAATGTATGTGAGGTAATGCAACAACTAGTACACTAGTCTTTGTCCTTTAAGGACAGCTGGTGTCTTTATTGGATTATAGGACCACCTGCCCCTAGCATGATGGTGACACTACTGTAGCTGCTTCTTTGTGAAGGGAAAAAGAAACCCTGTGAGATAATACACCACTACATTTAGATGTGTGATGCAATCCTTATTCATGAATTTGAACACCCGGGGCAGTTAAGGGGTTAATGTTGTATTAAATTTATGAAATGCGTAAAAAGATGATTTTATCAAGTGCCACCTGGTTGTACACTTCTTTCCATTGAGCATACAACACAAAAGGTTCGAGTTTCAGAATGAGTAGCTTTTGTTAATTAGTTTAGTTCATAGTTTTCCAAACTTTTTTGTTCCATCGCCCCCTTCTTCAGAAATTTTTCTCTCTCATTGCCCCCAAACTCAAACAAGCCCATAGAATCTAATGGTATAACCGTCGCTTCAATCGCCCCCACCTCCGGACTATTCCATCGTCCACCAGGGGGCAATATTGCCCACTTTGGGAAACACTGGTTTAGTTCATGTTTTAGTTGAGAATATAAAACTTTGTGTATGAATTGAATATCTATGGATAAAAAATGCATAAACATGCTTGTTATTTTAAAAAGAAATTCTCCAAGAAAAATATTTATGAGGTGCGCATGTGTGGTGTAAAAGTAGTTGATGCTCTGCTTCAGTTTGTGATAATTAGTGTGGTGCATTAGCCAAGATTGATAAGATGCTCTGCTGTTCTATAGGATGTTCAGAGGCATTGCAAGTTTGATATAGAGATACAACAGAAACAGCTACAATACGATTACTACTACTCAACTAAGATTGCACCTCGTTAACATTTTTATGGAGAATTTCTAACTTATTGGTTTTCGCCGGAGCATGTGTTGTGAGCATATGACCCTAATGCAGGAGTTGTCAAACTTTCTCCACCCGTGACGTCCCTTACCCTAACCAACACTTATCCGCGGCTCCCCAGAGCAGTTTAACAAAGAATCTCTTTGAAAAGCCTTTGTTGGGCCACCACTCCAAGTCCCTTCCCCCCCCCCCCCACCCAACAAAGGTTAGTGGCAAACAGTTCGAGAACCCTTACCCCAATGTATTTATATTGTCAGAATATATGTATTTTTCATGCTTTTAGTGATGATACCATCTGTCTTCTGTGTTTTGAAGTTAAAACGGCACATACGTGAATTTTCATGTTATGTAAGTACCATGTTGAACGTCTGTCTGCTCTCTGTGGAGAATCTAATATCATTGGAGAATACATTGCTGTTGCTACTGCAAGAAGGTTCCCCCCCCCCCAACTTTCCAACCAAGAGGTCACGTACCTCTGTGCAAAACATACGGGGCGGGGGGGATTGTAGAATACTGCCATTCAGAATCAGCAATTAGTAGGGTCCCGGTCTACTTCGTTTCGTGTGCAGAGAATGAGTTGAAATGATTTGGTGATCCTCAATCGTCTTACTATGTCTTAGTCTTCTTAGTTTTACACCATTAATATTCTTTACATCTGTGTGGTTAAAATGTTTCATGAATTAAAAACTCCATCAAACGTTGAGATATTCTCTGCATGTAATTTTATAACAGAGTTTTATAAAAAAATATCTTATAAAATGTGTTCTCATTTATTTTTATGCAATAATTACCCAGCATTCCAGACTTCGATAGTCCTCAGGACCGTATGGTGCAGCTCCTAAGGTGGTACTTGTCTGCTTTCCATGCGGGGAGGAAGAGCTCTGTTGCAAAGAAACCTTATAATCCCATACTGGGTGAAACATTCAGGTGCTTTTGGCACATACCAGGAATGCCTGAAAGCGAGGCAAGTGAATGTTTTTCTGAATGTGTTGTAGCAAATTTTTGGTGAAATTTTGAGAATAGTTTCCTGATTTTTAATTGCTTTTTATCGCATTAAAAAAAAACGTATGTGAATTATCAATTTAAATCATAAAATCCTATGTTTGTTCTTATTTTAAACATTAGATGAACTTCTGTGTAGTACTCAATTTTACGAACTAATTTGCTGGTCACAAGCAATAAACTATTCCTCTCTTTAATTGTTTATCCCATATTTAGAAACTTTTGATTTTACAAACTATTTTTTATGTCCGTACGAGTTTGTATAAACAAGCGTCACAACTGTTGTTGTGAAAGGCATGAGTTTCGACATTGCCAATGACTACTTTTTTTGCTAGTAAAACATGTGCTAGTCCGGCTCATTCAGTAATCCAGCATTTTTTTTCGAGAAAGTAGAGAAAGAAACATGTCACTGCATGTCTATGTGCTGAAGTTTAAATTATTCAAATGGGCTTTTTCAACTTACTTCCAAATAATCTGGTCATTTTAATAATCCTTTCTCTTCTGTGATGCTGGTTCTTGGTCTTTAATGGGGGTGCTATGGCCGACTTTGACTTGATTGGGCCTCAGGCGAAAGGGGGTATTGGGAGTCTCCTTGACTGTAGTCAAAATGGTTTAGTTTGTCAGCAAATACAGTACATGTTGTTTGCAAACATATCAAAAGACATATGCGCTATTTTAAATGAGAAATGTAATGTAAAATGCTCCATGAAATATCTTACAATAAATGTTTTTTTCACACTCTCATATGAGCAAAATCATTGATAATGACATCAAAATCTAATTTTTGAGTTATCTCAGCTTCAATAAACGATAAAACTAAAGATGATAACAGTTTGATGGTGGTGATGTTGTCAATGATGATTCAATGCTGTCTCGACATTTGGAAACATCTCTTCTACACCTCTAGCATTATTTAACATTTGTGACATTGTGTCACCCACCTGCCCGAACCAAGGGTAAAAATTGTTGCAGTTCATCTGAAAAAGTGTTTGCAAGATCAAAGTTTTACATTGCATACATACAGTGTCTACATGAAAATTTGGAGATTTCATGTTGATCAAACATGCAAACTTTCTTGTCATCGTTTCTTATAAATCATGTTATGGTCAAAAAGATGTAAAATTGAGGCTGTCACACATTGAAACATATTTTTGTCGTGGGGTTAATATTACGATAGGTGCATTATACATACATGCTGTCCAGAGTCTATATTACTGATTTGCATAATATTAAAATTTATATTTGTAATATCTAGATGTACTAATAATGGATACTTTGGAAATAGTATGTAATATAGGGAAAAATTTTACCCAATAAAATTTATAAAAATTTGAGTAAAATATATACTATTATAAATTTGGGGCCCCCTTAAAACATGGGGTTCTGGGAGTGCACAACCGTTTTGCTCTGTGGGTCAGATATGTGATATGGATGCTGACCGCTTTGCCAGAGAAACTGGTATACCAATCATATTGTGTGCATTGATACTATTCTTTTAATGCCTTTCACGGGCCAGATAGAACCCCTCCCTCTCTGTCCGCAAGTGTGAGAGGTTGTGCACCCCCGATTTCAATTTCTGGACTGCCACAAAAAAAGTTATTCAGTTTGTATGTTTCCCCTCAGAAGGGGGGAGGTCCCCCCTTCTGGGGGGCCGAAGAGCTTACATTGCTTCTTGCGACAGAGCCTGGGTGTCTCACGGTTTCTCCAGTTTGTATGTTTGCAACTTCAACCACATCACTGCAAAATCATGCTCGCAATTGACATGGAATTTCAACGAGGTTTTTCATTTCACCTTTCTAAAAATTCTCACAATTATGTGTCCTACAATTACGGGTACCTTTTAATCACTTCTGGAGATTGTTACTGTAAAAGCTGGAGCTTTTAAGGTATATAAATGTTCCACATTGCTTCGGAAATGGCTGACGATTTTTTTTTTTTTTTTGTTGAAAATTGTTGAGCCTATATTTGAGTCTCTCCCTTTGTGTAAATATTTGAATACACATTTATAGTTCTTGGTGTAATGATTTGAATTTTTGTCTGATGCAGAGTGTCAAAGGTGTTGAAGATGGACCAGTGCCGTGGGCAACTACTGACCAGCTAACATTCATAGCTGAACAAGTATCTCATCATCCACCCAGTAAGTGCTTTCATCTTTTTTTTCCTTAAATACTAGTTATTTCCTTATTTAAATAATTAGGTTTATTGCAACCAATTATTAGCCGTATCACAGTGATTCAATTTTGTTAAGAACTTATACTTTATAGAACTTACTTAAGAGAGTTTAGTTGTCATAATACACTAATTAACATTTTGATGTCTACAGAAATGAGTTAATCAAGTTACTTCTTATTAGTTTCAGCATTTTATGCTGAACATGTGGAAAAACAGATTACGTGTTGTGCACACATATGGACAAAATCTAAGTTCCTTGGCCTTTCCATCGGTGTTCATAACATCGGACAGGCTGCTATCCGTTTGCTGAAACATGATGAGGAATATATCTTGACTTTTCCGAATGGTTATGGCAGGTATGTAATAATCGCTCAAAAATATTATCAGAAATATTTTCCATTGACTAAAATGTCATTTGTTTTTTAATAGGGATTGCCTTTTCAACATTTTCAATATGGTATTATACGTTGTGTTAAAATTCATTACAGTATTGATAATTTTAATTGAGATACGGGTTGTTATGCCACTTCATGGTGTTCTGCAGGTCGATATTCAGAGTGCCTTGGATTGAATTGGGTGGCCAAGTCAATGTAACTTGCCAGAAAACTGGATATAATGCTAAAATTCAATTTCATACCAGGGTAAGCAGTTTTCTGTAGTTATTGTTTGTTATTGAGTATGTGATATGAATTCACATGGTGTAATGGATGAAAAAAAATATATTTTTCAGTATGTAAAGAAGTAATAAAACAAAGATGATAACTTACAGAATAAGAATGTATGCTACTATGTTCATAACCCTTACCATGAAAATTAAATTTTATTATGATAGTTTAATATATCGCTAAGTTACTTGTAGACGTTTACCTTGACTTATGAGATTGATTTGTTCTGGAAGTTACTCATATCTTTGAATAAATTTATACCCTTATAAGATAATGGGGGAGCCAATTGACTTGTTCCGCCCCCTCAAAGTATTAATACTTGTATAAAAGCAAATCAGCATAAGGCAAGGAATAAAAACATTTTGGCTCATAAGATGAATACAGTGAAGCACGCACAGTATCATGGTAGGCTTTGATTTGTTTCAAACACACAAGCCTTTGCAAGTTTCTTTTGCTTTTTTTGTCCATAATTTTAATCACTCACAAGTCAGAGCATTTCTATAGAATTTTGCTTATAGCAGGTGTCTTCAACCGTCAACATTGTGGAGGCCTCATTTGACATTTTACTGAGGCTCTTGGGCTACTCAACTGCACTGCACACATGTTACCAGCTCTGTGAGCTATAAGTGTCCCGCAGGCTGTATATGGTGAAAATTGTGACACTTAGAGCTTGGACTATTCACAAATTTAGAGACGTAAATTGAGATGACACTACATGGTTTTTTTACTTCACAGAACACTGAAAAACAAATGCATTTAAATGAAACCATGTCTTTGCAGGATTGTTTTAATTAATATGTTTTTCTCATCACTGTACAGCCTATTTATGGTGGAAAGAAACACAGAATAACAGCAGAAGCTTTCAAACCAAATGACAAGAAAGCGTTTTTGGTTGTAACAGGTGAATGGAATGGAGTAATGGAAGCGAAATGGGCAACTGGGGTGAGTTTGAGTTTGGATCCCTTTTGTTTCTGCTTGCAATCTTGAAAGTTCTAACTCTGATCAGCTATCCCTTAAAGTCAATCTTTTATTGCTTTCAGCTGACGACTCATCAACATCTTAAATCTCTCATTTAACTATATTGTAAAATGAGCTGAAACATGCATTATTTTTTAATCAGCCCAGTTTTTATAGTATTGGTGATATGCAGGTTGAACGCTCCCTGTTCTGACAAACAAAATGGCTTGATAGACAAGCCCGAGGGGAACATAGAACACCCTACCAACCCTGTCTTTGAAACATTTTTGACTTAAGGTGGATAATTGATTATGGGGGAAAAATACGTCAAGTCTGAAAAAAATCCGTTTTTAAAGTTTCTGCAAAAGCAGAAGAAATCCTATTAGATGACACCATTTTCATCAGAATATCTGAATTTGATGGCAAGCTACAAGCGTTGAAAGATTGGCTAAGTTCACAATTAAATTGTCGCCAAAATTCTTAATCGCCAAGTCTGTAAATACCCTTCTAGCTACAATAGGTCTAATTTATCAAAAACTTGTTCTACAATAAATCATATCTGTATTCTGGAAATTTAGACTTTTGTTTGCAATACATAACTGAAATCAGCATTTGTCATTTGTTGAAGTAAACATTTTGGTGATAATTTGATTTTGCACTTCACCAATCTTAGTGCTTGTAGCTTGCCATTTAACATTTAATTCTGATATCTTGATGGGGGGGGAGTTGTAATCTAACAAGGTTTTTTCTGCAAAATCAAATTGATGCCAAAATCATTAACTGCCAATTCCAAATTTTCATTGAATATCTACTTCTACGAATGCTGATTTCAGTGATGTATTGTGAACAAAAGTCTAAATTTCTCTTGAACCAAAACATCAATATGGCTTGTTGTAGGCTCTTTCAAAAGGTGGTGGAATGAACAAATTTTTTGGTAAATTTGACCAGTGGAATTTGATACCAATTGTAATGGAATTCCTTTTTTATGGGATTTTTTCTGATATAATATTTAATATGAGCTTAGTTTGTGTGTGGGTCTTGCAGAAACTTTACAAATTCAGGTTTTTTCAGACATGATAAATTTTTCTTCCATAATCAAATATCCCTCCCCTATAACTCGAAAATGGTTCAAGATAGGACAGGGTTGGTATGGCGTTTTATGTTCCCCTTGGGCTCATCTATCACCCCATGTGTTTCAGTGCGTACAAAATCACTCAATAGACCATTGATGTATTTGATATGTTTCCTTTCTGCGTGCAGAAAGGACTGGTTAACATAGGAAAAAAACAGTGTTAGAAGAAATGGTCTTTTATAACTTCACAAAGTAGTTTGAAAATCAGCACATACCATAGTATCGCTGTGATGAATGAAAATGGAAAATGTCAAGAACACCAACTGAGCAAAAAATTAAAATGATTAATTGAAGAGTAGAGTATAAGCACATAGGTCAAAAAACAGTCAGTTTTCATTTGATGATCTTAAAGATAAAAGCATGCTGTCTTATAGGGAGTATACAATCACCTCTGATTGTGATGCAGGTTGTGCAAGTCTAACTATTCTCAGTATGAGGTGGTGTTAGTGAGCTCTTGAAGCACTCTGGTCCAAGTATATATGTGCTGTACAAGCGTTTAACCTCCCAAACCATTGTGCTGACGAAATTCAGTTGTATTTGAAGAACATCCCACACATAGTCTGTGACAGGGTGCACAACTTCTGGCATTTTCATGCTTAGTCCAATTTACTCCAATTTCATGTTTAGTCTAGAAAAGCATATTACCAAATCTCATGGTTACCACACCCACTCCGTCATTCCCAAATGGGGCCCATGCCTTACCATAGATGGAAAGATTGACTTTACCTTTGTTGGGCTACATGTGAGTTTGTGCTTGTAACATAGCATTTGGATGGGACGAAGTGAGAGTCCATCTGGGTCCCAGTGAATAAAATTGTTTTCTGGGAAGTATTAAAAAAAACTGTGAATGGTTTTGAGAAAACATTTTTAAATTCTCCCAAAATCCCCAGTGTTTTTAACCTGCAAATGCCTATACTGATGGACAATGTTCAGAATAAAACCTGTTCATAAGTCAAGTAGTATTTTTATTATTCTTCCTTTGTTACACATTTAATAGCACAGCTTGAAAGCAAAAAAGCATGCAGCTGAGCTGTTCCAGTTTGAATCTTAGAAAAAGTTGTTGATGACCTGTAGGGCTGGACAAATCCCAGGTGCCAAGTCACCTAGAAAATCTGTGTTGGTTGGCTCCCAAAAATTTGATAAATGTGGTTGTGTTAAATTGGAGTTTAAGAGTGACACAAAAATCAACATGTTTAATTTCATTATGCTACATGTTTTAACACAGGTAAAGTGAAAGAAAACATTATTTAGGACAGTTTTTCTTGAGCAAAATACGGTGTTTACTTGGCTCCTAAGAAATTTGTCTAGCGTCTAAATATTTTTTCAATTTGTCCAGCCCTGGTGGTCTGTAAGCGGTAGTCATCTCACACTCACATAGCTGGCCTGTAGACTGAAAAAAGTTGTGCACACCTGGTATATGATATTTGATGTATAGGCTAGATTAGACATTGGTATATGCATTTACTCATGTGCAGCGGTACTGGCTCCTAGTCTATCGCCTGATCAGTTTTTCCTGTCATTTCTGCCTGTTCCTTTGAGTTTTACCCACTTTGTCCTTAATTTTTTAAAACCAGGGTTTTTGCCAGTAAAAATCTAATCAGCTCATTGAACTGATCAAGACTAGTTTCTCTGCCGAGTAGAGAAAAACTCATAAGCAACAGTGGTGGGCTACTGTCAGTTTTTATTACAAATACCAAACCATGCATTGCACCCACCTCCTGGTCACCCTGTCAAATTTGTGAACTGTTTTGTCTTCTGTTTCATTTGAATGACCCATGTTTTCTGATGCATGCTCTGAATATTTCAGAGCTTTCTACCTGACAATATGTTGCCACAGGAATCAAACGGTTATTGTATTTGTGCAATGTATCGATAATTTTTCTCCTCTCTCCTTCTTTGCAGGAAACCGAGGTTTTTGTCGATACTAGAACTATACCGATTATAAAGAAAAGGGTGAAACCTGTCACTGAACAAGAACCTCATGAATCTAGAAAGTAAGTTTTAGAATTTATATATACTGTGGACGCTGCTTATCAGAATTGCAGATAATGTCACAGTTGCCAATCCTTGTAGAAAAAAAACCAAGATTTTTCTCTTGGATATGAATCTCATACAAAAACTTTAAGATGGTGTAAAATATATTTTTTTAAACAATTTAGATATTTTTCATTAATGGAAGTGAAATGATAAGGATTTTAGTTTGCCCCAGGCATTTCGCCCTTAGCATGTTTCATCCCTGATACATTTCGCATGCCCTGACCGCATGAGCAACCAAGTGAGGGACCAAGCCCAGGACCACATGAGTGGCCTAGCACATAACCAAGTGAGTGACCATGCAGCCACTCACTTGGTCATCCATTCGGTCACTCACTTGCTCATTCATGTGAACACTCACTCATACAGTCAGTTGCACAGTCACTTAGTTATTTATATGGTCACTCACTCATAGTCACTTTACCACTTATATGATCACTCACCTAATTACTTGGTCATTCACACAGTTGGTCACTCATGCAGTCAAGGCATGCAAAATGGTGGGTGCAAAATTCCCAAGAACAAAACGTACCGGGGCGAAATGTACTGGGGACGATTCAAGAGGGGGGGAAATGTCGAAGTTTAAATTTCCGGATCCCAAGTGAAATAATAGCCAAAATTCTGATTGTTATCCAAAACTGCATCAAAAGAAATTCAAAAATGAGATTTTCAGAGAGTTACCACCAAATGGCGGAAAAAGGAAAATTACATCAAATAAAACTGCTAGTAATTAGCTGAAGAAATTTGCCAAAAAGTTACAACCAGTTTGGCCTCTTGGCAATTTTTTTAATCTTTTCCTCGTCAAAATTAAACGTGATTTGGTGCAGTGGCAACAATTAATGTCATACATTTTTTGTTTTGGGGGAGAAAAAAAAAACTAAAAACTGACTTTTACTCGATAATTTCTTTGCTAACAACTCTTTTCTTCCCCCTCCCTCCCCGTAAAGAAAAAGTAGGGATATATTTTGCAATTTCGATAAAAGTTTGAAAGAGAATTTTTCAAGAACTCCAGTTGGAATTCTGGAGACTTTGCAGCTATGTGATCTTACAATTCAGGAACTGTCATTAACATAGTATATAGACAAAACATATCAAAAGATGAAGTAAAACATATTGTTTGTAATTATCGAAATTTGTATATGTTTTTCCCACCCATTTTGAGGCTTAAGTTGCGCCAAGCTTTTTTCCCTATATGTACTAGTTTTTTGTTTTTCAAAATTATTTTCGCTTCTTAATTTTATTGTCAATTGTAATTATTTTCAGCTTATGGAAAGACGTAACCACATCCTTGAGGCTTCGAGATGTAGAATCAGCAACAGAATCAAAGTTCCTGCTAGAACAAAAGCAGAGGCAGGAAGCAAAAGACAGGCTGGAAAATAATATGAAATGGGAAACGAGGGTATGAAATTCTATTTTTTTTTTTTTTTTTTTTTTTCTTTATGAAGCAGCTTATCACCTCCATGCCAATGAGTATATGCCACAGTAATTCTAAGTAGAATCGTTTTGACATTGCCGTTGCAGGCTTTTCACGAAGTCGGCGAGGTGTGGATGTATGACAGATCTCTGGACAAAAGAGTAGCGAAAGAAGAGACCCCAGATAAAGTTGATTGACTAAACGTGCGATGCTAGTCATGTCATAACGAAGAACTATCCAAATTTGATTTCATGTCATATGATTATTATTTGTTTGGTTTCATTTATATATGTATATCTAAACTTTCTATTTTTTTCCGTTATAAGTAATCTTGAGCCTTATCACTCGTAAAAAATTCGATTACAGAGTTTCTATGTGTATTTGAATGGATAGGATCTGTAAATATGATTTGACGTAACGATTATTGTATCTACTGTTGATTTTTTTTTTATATATATACATAGATAAAGAAATGGATATTTCTTGTTATTCTGGTACATATATATATATATTGTTATATTGCATATCTATATATTTTTATTTTACGTCGTTTCTATTAACACAATAGCGTCTTTGTAGCTTTAGCATTGAGAAGATGGTTTTTCTATTTTCCGATATTTTTTTGCACAGAAATTGGTTCTGTAATCATTAGAACATTGAGAAATGTATCAAATATACATTAGCTTTGCAAAAATATTGATCTCGTCGAATGTTCTTTGATACGGTCTGCCAGTCTCTGAAACATCTGCGAAAGAAATTGAGTATAAAATAAGACACATCTCGGCCAAAAGTTGACTAGATATTTTATTTGCTGTACTGAGAAGATGCATTCAAGATGGTTCTGATTCTGGTCCTGCATTTGCGGTATACTAATCGCAAATCAAGCTCCAGCAAATACGGTTTCTTTATTTTTATAATCATTGAATGTATAAAGATCTGGTATTGGTACTTATCGTCATTTCTATCATAGATTGCAAAAGGGATGGCTGGAAAAGACAGACATGCATTTTTTTATGTATAGTGCTGCGAACTGGAAAGCTTTGAAAGCTCAAAAACTGTCTGGAGTGTTTTCTGGGAAAGTGTGCACGGGATTGGGGAAAAACTTTTGAGTGACTGCACCAGTCTTTTGTGCAAAACAGACTTGTGCCCCCCCCCCCACGTCTCTGACAAAGGAGTCTTTTCCACACAGATACTGGTGCGATCTCTTTTTTGATCTGGCACGTTTTTAATGAAGGAAAATACTCTCACAGAGTTGCCAACTGGTACAGATCGCCTATGGTTTCTACAAACAGCCACTCTCAACTATGGAGATACCCCATCAATACTACGAAAATTGTTTTCTTCTGACTTTTTTCGAAAAGTAATTCAGTTCTTTGAATTTCTTGCTGTATTTTACTTTACTTTTTTTCTTTTTGAAATAGCATCAATCCATACCGAATACCTATATGTACACTCACTACACCCCCACCTCAGGGAACCTTATTAAGGTTTGCCGCCAGAGCATGATGATAAAGCAAATAATAAGCATCTAATATTGAGACTTCTGAACAGTATTTAAGGAATACGTGAAATCTACCCTCTGAAGTGGTCGTACTTATATTAGCACTGGTCCCCACATTTAATAAAGGTAGTTCTGGATTTTCAAAATAAAAGACCACTGGTTTTAGGACCAATTAACAGATTGCTGGTAGATCAAGGGGAAGTGGACATGCATTTCATGCATGGCGCTGAGGATTCTGGAAGCTCAGACTTCACCAGGAATGTTTTCAGGCGAGACACATGCCAGATCTAAAAAAGTGTTAAGTGCTTACACTGGTGTCTGTGCTACATGCACAATTACAAGGCATACCAGTAGTGTGACATCTCAAGAACCCAGTGTTTTGCAGAGACACCGTACCACAGCAATCTATCAAAATGTTTTCCAATCTAACGGGCATGTTGTCAAAAAATATTTCCAGCACAGTGTTTGGGCTTCAAGAGCATATCTGTTTGCGCACCATACACATAGACAGGGAGAGATACGGGGAGCAATGGCCCCCTTTCCACATGCCAATGATGGAGTCAACTGATCGAATGTATTTGCACATATATGAATTAGCATCATCATGCCCCGCAGCCTATGACTGACCATACATGAAATACATGTTCGGTTTTTCATCCCTTCTGCAATCTACAATACGAATGACAGATGAGTGGGAAGATCAACACTCTATGCGTTCAATAGTAGTTCACCACTTCTGTTACGGCCATGCATTGCATGACAGAAGTTGTTTGTTTAGATGCGTTCTGTGTCTCGCTTCAAATCTTTTTTTTACCTGTGAATTCTGAATCACCCTGCATAATTATGTTAACTAGCTTCCCCCCCCCCCCATGAAAGTATGTGGTTCTGCTTGTCAAATTAATTTCGATGGTATGAGAAATATTTCAATCTGTCGCTGTTTTTCCGTCCATCCTGGTATTCAAAAAGCATGTGGTTTTCTAGATTCAAAATAAGCATGTTGTCGAAGCTTCTGATTTCATGGTCTTGTACCAGAAGGTTAATGAAAAGTTGCGTTCAAGATGCATATCAACACAGAAAATTGGACCGAACACACTAGAAATTTCGGAGAATATATATATAGGTTCAATGTCTCAGAATAAAACTTGAGATTTTTAAAAAAAAAATGTTGAATATATATTAAAGCTTTGGTTAGTCTTGCTTTTTTTTAATGAATTTCTCGATGATTCTATGCAATAAATATTACTAATGTGGTCCACTCGTAATGGAAGCCTTATTAAAGAAACAACTCGTTTTTAGAAGTGGTTTAAAAATGTGGTGTAACGTCATTCAAGTTATTATAAATTAATTCTAGGCTGAAGTTCATTGTGAAATTGTTATGTACCTGATACATTTTAATTGTGTGCGTGTAATAAAGTTTACTTCTTTTGAGTCTATGTTAATGGTTGATTGAAAATTGCACCTTGTCATTCTACACTGCTGCTCAAAAGTTAAGCAAAAAACTGAAAATTTGTCGCTCTGGCTCAGAGTAAAAACGAAAAGATGCCAAAAATTAACATAATAGGATTTCCGTGTGCCAGTTAATTTGATACATTAATGACATCATTTAAACAGGTTCTGTATTTTCTCATTGCATTGTTGTAAAGGAAAAGTTGAATAGCTAAATCTTAAAAGACTAATTTACCATATCATTTAAATGGTGATATGCAATGGGCAGCAATAGGACGTCTCGGAACTTCCATACAAACAGTGTGAGCTGTAAAGTCAAGATTCACAACTGTTTGCAATGATCATACTGTGCACTGCTGTAGGGGTGGGGATCATAGTGACAGATTCGCATCACAAGGACCTGAGTTCGAACCACAGTGGTGGTTGGCTGAAGTTGATTTTCTGTGGTTCCCAACTTCGAGGTGTAAATACAAACCAATCTCCCTGTCTTGCTGCAGCGAACAGGCCTACGATGATGCAATTATTAAATCATTGCACTTCACTCATAGATCAAAAAATTGATGGCAGATGGCAACACTACACAACAATCATTAAACAGAAACAAACTTCACATCAGGTCACTGCATGTATACACACATTCCAGCATGTATCAATTCGTTAGAAGTTCCGCAGAGAAATATAGACAAGTTGCAAGTGTGGTTAAGTAGTAGATCACACACTGCCTGTCAATTTGATTCTGGACTTGACAAAAAGATTATCAATTATCACACTATAGTTTCTCGATGGCTGCATGAGGGTCTCTTGTATGTGAAACGACCAGTTCTCAGCATTTCATTGACATCCCTACACTATAGGGCAAGGTTGGAGCGGTCTTGAGATCACCTTTGGACCCCACAACAAGGCAGAAAATATGCTTTACATGGACCATGCTTGGTTTGGTGTACAGAGAGACTCCCGGTGGGTGCTAATGTGACAAACATCTGAAAATCTATCATACCCTTGGCATCCCCAAAAGACACGCCTACAGTGATGGTATAGATAGAAATTGCTATTGGTTTGGTACTGTCTCTCTTTACTAGAGGTTCAGAGATGGTATTGCACTATTGAGATGACTTCCTTGCACCACATATTCGCACCATTTCTTTCTGCCACAGCACCTGATGATGCCACATGTTTTGACTCATGAAATGGCCATCATTCCTTCAGACTTGAACCAAATAGAGCATGTATTGGACATTCTTGGAAGATGCTTAATTGCTTGCCATGACCTTCACAGAAGTCTCAGTGAGCTGCGAACATGTCTTTTATGTGAATGTGTGGACCCTGTTCCCCAAACTACTATTAATAGTCATTACTGGTATGGATCGATGTTGATGAGCCTGTGTATCCAGCAGACCTACCTATTTTAGGACATGCACCACCAAAGTCTCTCAGAAATCCTGATGTCGTCCCCTGATCAGGGTCGTAACTAGAAATTTTGTCAGGAGGGGTATCCCCTGTGAAAATTCATAGTTCCATGTATGAGTTTTTTTCTGCTATGTAAAAACTTTTTGTTTAACATCCTTAAATTTTGCAATCCGGGGAGCTTTAGCCCCTTACCCTAATTCTTGTTCAAAAAAGTAGTCCTATTCACGTTGAGGGAGCCAAAAGTTATTTACTACATTAAAAGCAGCAGTTCTTAACCACAGGTTCTTAGAAAGACTTCGGGGGGTCTGCGACCTTTTGGATGAGATAACTCATTGTTTTTACACTGCTACATATTGACTTTTATTTTGTAAAAGGGACCGTGGCTTGCATACTTCTTTTTATTGGCACAGGGGATCCTGCTCCTTCATCTCACTGGCAATTGTTCACGGAACATAAAATGTTAAGAACCCTTAGTTAAACCCCTTTAAAAAAAAAAAAACAGAAAAAGAAAGTTGTTTAAAAAGTAAAAATTTCAACTGGTATAAAAATTGGTAGGGGGTTCCAAGTCTTAAAAAAAAAACCTCATTCTCATATTGTGCTCCCTCCCCCCACATTGGGAACCACCATCCTAGGGATATACTTCAAATTAGAAAGTTTCCAAATAACGTGTAGTACTCAGATGTTTCAAGGCGTATAGTTATTAAAACAAAAAAAATTTAACTTTTTATACAGTCCCCTGTGTGACAACAAAAAATAATTCTATGTTTATAAACAGCGCAGTATTCACTGAGATATTCAAATTCAAAAAACAGGAAAATTGTTTTTTTTCCAAAATTTCCTGGTGGTTTTAAATTTTTAAAAAAAACCAATAATTTTCATTCAGTGAATATTGCACTTAGAAACACTTTTTTTTTTGGCATCAGGAGAAACGGTAAAAATTTCTGATTGGGATTAAATTTTTTTATTTTAATAACTATGCCTTGAAACATATCTGAATACTACATGTTATTTGGAAACTTTTCCTAACTGGAAGTATACCTCTAGAATCAATGGTTTGTCAGTACAATGCCATACCCTCCATATAAATATATCCAATGCTACAATTGTGGTCACAGCCTCTTTATTCAGCATTGTGTCATGCAATATTAAAATTTTGGTCATTTCTCTCACAAGAATGATTTCCAAAAAGTACTAATGCCACCATATTATACACAAAAATAGGTCACCTTAAATAGTTTGTCATAGTCCTAGTTAAAAAAATCAGCAGCTTTAAAACACAACCCGTTCCCTATGTTTTCTGTGACGAAGATTATTCGAAGAACTTCCCAAAAAAAAGTCAAAACTGATAAAGAAGCTTGGAATATCTATACGTATGCTTAATGGCTTCCTAGGTAATCGCTGGACCGAAAACAATTTTGAGCTTGTGGGGAAACATGAAAATCTATACAAAAATGGAGTTTTTCCAAATGGCACATCTCATCTCGAAAAATTCAAAGAAAACGAGTGCTCACAAAAAGCATCTCCATCAAGGAATTCTCGAATTTGAGCATCTGTATCAAGAACACATCGAAAGCATCATGGGAATTACTTTTAAGGGCTAAAATATGGAAATAAAGTATATATGAGGGGAAAATTTTTTTTATTTTCTGTGAAACGTTCAAATATAGGACTTGTATTCAAAATTTTTTAAAATTATTAAGAATGTGAAAAGTTCTTTTTCTATCATTTTCAATATTATAATCAGCCGAGGGTAAATGATCAATTCACAAATATCAATCCCCTTAGCATGAAAGCAAAGTTTTTGAGGGGAATAATCATTTCCATGATTATTCAGACCAAGGAAAACAGAGAAACAACTCTTACCCAAGGACATAAGAGTTAAAGAAAAGTTTTTTTTTTTGGTTACATAATGTTATTTCGAAATACAGAGACCATTGATGACTGAAGTTGGTTATCTGTGGTTTTCCTTCGCAGAGAGCAGGCAGACCTGCAACACGATACTGAAAAAACATGAAAATTCAAGCATTTCCATCTTTACTTTAGAAAATGGAAGCCAGATGGCAGCATGAACACTAAACAAGCGCAACTCGACAACAAATTTGTTTGGGTACATACACTCAGAACACATGTTCTCTCTGGCATGTGCCGATTCATTAGAAATTCTGTAGAGGAATATGTACGTGATGCATGTTCGATTAAGTAGTAGCCAAACCTCTTCCAGCCTTTAGTGTATTAAATCAATGCATTTTACCTTTTTGTGTCTCAAAATAATTTTCAAAAACTCTAGCTCAAGCCACACTGATAGTAAAAAGAAAAAAAAATTCCTTTTCTTCAGCGTAAATCTGGTTTTTTTTTCAGAGGTAAAAGAAATTGATGGGGGGGGGGGGTGGATGGCCTGAACAGCACGGCACAATTCAACATTGCTTCATGAAAGCTGCAGGTTTGGAGCCAATCATCTCAGTGATGGAAGATCTGATCTGGTAGGTTCACTCAAATTTCAACAATTCTCAGAACAATGCTGAAGAAATTTTAGAACATTGGAGCATTACATGGAAACAAACTTCACGTTAGGTTCACAGCATACAAACACATTCCAGCATGCACCAATTCGTTAGAAATTCCGTAGAGGAATGTGTACAAGGTGCATGTATGGTTAAGTAGTATGTATAGTAACACTAAAAATTCATACACACCATATACGCACTCAGACTTTAGGTATACACTTCCCCATTACTCAATCAGTAGTAAATTGCCCATGATAATAGACCATGGTTGTGCTTAGTTTGAAAGATAGAGAAGGAAGATGCTCCAAAGGAATTAGAAAAAGTTACAATGAACATGCTGTAGAACTGCTGCGCCATTGTCTGAAGCAAGCTGAGAAGACCCAAAACATTTACAACTCTTGCTAAGACATAACGGCTCAGAGAGCAAAAAAAAAACCTATCAATCTAAGCATATGAATTATTTTGAGGATAAGGTACCTAAATAAAATTTAAATGAAACAAAAAAAGTTATTCAAACATATTTCATTGTATTTGTGTATGTAATGTGATTGAACATCGATTGTGTAACTTAACCAATAATTTAATTTAGTATATAGTAAAATATAGTAGAGTATTTTAGTTTTTACCAATCGAAATTTTTGTCATTTTTGACAAAAAATGAATCTTTCTTATTTTTAAAAACTCTGCCTTAAAATTTTTTTCGGTCCCGTCAGTTTTGAGATAGAGGTTTGACTGTAATTACGACTCAAGACAGTTCAAACAAGAGTTGAATCATTGGCCTGTATCAAGAACAAAATTGTCTGAGAATAGCACCATCCAGAATTGGGGGTGGAAACATTTTTCTTCAATATAAAACAACATTTTTATTGAACTTCCAAAAATAAAATTAAAATAAAAACTACCAGAAGGAAAAAAAAAACACTTGGTATAATAATAATTATCCATATAAGAATACAGATGGTAATGACGAAGTTAACATAAACTCAATGAACCTCGAAGCTTAATAGTAAATAAATATATGAATCAATTTGTTTCATTTTAAATAACATCGATTGATGAAATATAGAATATATTTCCCCCACAAAAAAAGAAAAACCTCGAGAACATACAAAATGCAATGGATCAACTCGCACGCAGGTACAAGTACAGAAAAACTAACACATTTTTTTTTTTTAAATCATTATTATTGACAAAAAATGCAATGAAACAACTGAATGCGGCATAAATAGCTTAACAAAAAAAAATCGGCCCAAAACACAATTTTTTTTCATTCACCCATCTTCCTCGTTGAAACTGAAACTGCACATTGCTGCGGCAAAATAATTTAAAAAATGACGATAATATCGCGAGAAAAATGAATCAGGATGTACACAAAATGATCATAATAAGCCACGTCGAACAAGAATGTGGAAAGCGAAACTCATTCGCCACAATTTCCCCCATTGCACGAATAATTTTAACAAATCTACCAAATATTTAAAAAAAAGAGAAAATAATAATACATCTTATCACAATATTTGTGGTTACAATGAATTTATATATACAAGGACACTGAAATTACTTCATAAAGATTGCGTGTCTTATTCCATTCAAACGGTTGCCAAGTTCGAAGGTTTGCAAACTAAAAAATATAAATAAATCACCATACATATCTTATGCATGTATCAAACAAATTATGTGAGTGTGGGGGGAAAGAAATTCATATGGTAATAACTCGTAAACTTTTTGTAACTTCGAAAATCGAGTGGCAGCCATAGCTATGAGTTACGAGATGATTTTTTTTCCTTTAAAAAAAACTCAAGGGAGAAAAAAAGTTGAGAGAAAAAAATTGTATTCGGAAAAATAAAGAGAAAAAACAATTCACAAAATAGTGAACACGAGTCCTTCTATATATATAATATAATTTTTTGTTGTTTTTTTTTTGTTTTTAAAAAAATGCGATAAGACAAGAGGAGAGGAGGAGGAGTAGAGCATGACAAGTATCCTCAAGATTTGTGATTGGATGTTAGCCACGTGAGCCCCTCGTACAGACCGTCGCCCGTTGTGGCACAGGATGGCTGGACATACCAGTTTCGATCCCTGATTCGGGTGAGTCCTAGTTTTTCTTGGATTTCGTAAGGTTTCATAGCTGAAATCAGGAAAAATAAAAATCATCATCGTCACTTTTATGGTGGTCAAATACAAAATCAAGTATTTTTGTTATAAATACTGTTTCAAAATTCAATCGCCATTGTACCACATGATTGACACGTAGGAAAAAAAAAAAGGTGATTGGCAAGGCTACAAGTTTAGTGTGCATACAGTCATGAATAAACAAGGTTTTTTGAAAACAGATTTTTACCAGAAAATAGGATAATTTCATGAATGCAGGTATGATAGTGCTATAAAGTTGGCAAATCCATTACTGAGATTTTAATAACAAGGAGTAAACAGACACATTGTGTACTTTCCTTAAGAACCTTATGAACTTCTCATATTCAGGGCACCCCTGCTTGGTCTTAAGACACTTTAGAACATAGCTGCTAATTACTATGGGAAAACAAGAATTCAGTCAATTTTCTTGCAGATTCCAATTCCTTATAAAAATCTTACACAGACATCTGTGAATGGGATTTATGAAAAACAAAGTACAAATTTTTCATAAATTCAAAAGAAATGTAGAGTCTCCCTCCCTTGGAAAAACATGTCATTGTACTTGCCATCGTCAATCAGCAAAAAAAAAACCACTTAACAGTAGCTTAAATTACTTGTCATTACCACACTCGAATCATAATAATTGCGGCCAAGCCCAAAAACGTCACAAGAATATTTAAAGCAGGAGGCATGGTCAAAAGACATTGTCAAATGGCCATACTGATTGATATACTGGCCATTAGGTAAATTTTGTCTTTCTCTCGCCAAAAATGATACATCTCTTTGTGATTTGATGAAAGTGAGTGACAATCTATGTATGAAACATCTTTTTTTTTAAGAACAGTCTACAGACTTTTTTAGGTGAATTCTCTGGGAATAATTTTATTTTCTGAAAAATTAATTTTTTTAATCACGGTCGAAATTTGGGAGATATAAAATTTTTTTGGGAGTCCTCTGGAGTAAAAATTTTGGAGCCTCATGGGAAATTTGGAAAGTCCCCCAAGCACAAAAAAAAAATAGACTTGGGACCATTTTGCTTTGCTCCTAAGAAATTTGGTAAGCAGGGACATACACGGGGGAGGGGGGCACAATAAACCCCTTTTATGCACAGTTTTAATTAATTTGTTTTTCAAAATGGTTTTTTTTTTTAGGGTTGGTAACTCAAAATTTCTCTGGAAGAAATTATTTGTGTATTCCCCTCCTCCAAAGGTTGATCCTAGGTATGTTCCTGCTAGTAGTCACATAAATTTTTTTCTGATTTGTGATGGTATACTATGATCAAGAACATTTGAACTGCTGTCATATGTACACCATCGTCGCAGACTGGTGTACTTATCGCGTATTGCATGGACTAATACATTATTATGGATACCTTTCATAAGTCACATAGAACACTTTGGTGGGCCACATTTGGCCTATGGGTCATAGGTTGTGCATCCCCCTGCTCTATATCTTCAATTCTATTGACCTTTGCATCCAATTCACTGAAGAGCAGGGCTGAACGCACTCACAAAAATATTTAGGCAGCAGCACACAAAATGTTTTAGGAAGCAGCACACAAAATGTTTTAGGAAGCAAACCTAATTTTTTAGAGATTTGTTTTGTCCTTGGCATTTTGTCAACTAACATGGACAGAGATCACTAAACATGAATTTCGAAAATTTTATGACACTCAAATTCCATACAGAAAACTTCAAGAATGAATTCAAATGTTTTAGTCACCATGATGATCTGAGATTTGTCAAGTGTTGGAACAGAGGAAAAATGATCATCTTGCTTTCTTGGGCTTTTTGTTTATCAACATTGAACACAGTTCTACAACCACAGTTTCTGAAAACTTTTCCTCTACCCTACTGCAGCCTTTTATCATATCTACCAACAAAAATATACACAGTATTCAATTTTTTTTCACAAGCTGTCAACGACTGCTATTTCCCAACCCAGAATCACTCACAGATGAATTGAATCATCTAAAAGCTGTAGTTGTAGATTGGGAGCTACAGTTAGCGCTTAAAAATAACAGATTACACAACAAATTGATCAGAAATATTTCTTCTACTAAAAAAACCAAAACCTGAACACAAAAACTTTTTATTGTTCTACCCTTTTACCCCAAACACAATAAACGCATTGCAAAAATCCTATGAAAATATAATTTTGTGATTTTTATATTTTTTGTACTGCAAAATTACATTGCAATCAACATAGAGAACCCCCCTCCCCTTTCTCCAGGGTTGGCAGGTTTTTGACACATGGCAGTTTTTGACGGTTTAAACCACAGTTTAAACTGTCACGTCAAAAACCCTCCGTCAAAAACCTTT
This sequence comes from Pholcus phalangioides, assembly GCF_987345545.1. Taxonomy (NCBI): domain Eukaryota; kingdom Metazoa; phylum Arthropoda; class Arachnida; order Araneae; family Pholcidae; genus Pholcus; species Pholcus phalangioides. Next base: position 29,446,559 of record NW_028301603.1, on the reverse strand, counting down.
GTCAAAAACCTCAAATATTGCTTTTCGATATTAAAATTCCCATTGAAAATGCACACGTTAATTGCATGTAATGTTTAAAGTGACTATGTTATACAAAGAATAAATATTTAATAAGATTCTAAAATAATTTTCTACTCCCGACAGAATTATTTTGGACAATATATGTTTTTTTTTCTTATAAAATTTGAATAAAGCATAACATGAACATTGAATGGAAAACTGTGGAACGATTTGACATTCTTTGATTCAAGATGATTCTTGACCTTCCAAAATTTCTTCAACTGCTTATATATATGCATTGATATAAACTATCTGCTGTACTCTTTTTACAACAGATAAGTGTTTAAAAAAGTTTATTACATCATGTATGTAATGTTGATTTCTGTTATTATTAAATTATCTAGATAACCACTGATACTTAAAACAATACTCTTATTGCACATAACATTGAAATACATCTAGCGATCAAAATACTAAATTGTAGAACTAAAATGTCATTTAATTTGGCAATGCTAGCTTGTATATGTCAAACTTGGTTTATTCTTACTTTTGCACTATGATATGGTACATTTACTAGCATTTATAATGCAATGGTTTTCCAATTGAAGCTGTATTCAAACGTGCAAAACAAATGCTTTGGGTATGAAGTCTTGTCAGCTCTGCTTTGGTTGAAAATACTCTTTAAAGCTGTGTGAATTTATACACACTGATCTAAGAAATTTTCAGGCGAAAATAAATGAGTTTAGTTAGTGCATTAACAGATGCTGCGTCAGAAATTTTATATGGAATAAAACTTTGGGCAGATCAGAAAATTTAAAATATCAAAATATATATTTTTCCTCAGTAATTATAATTCTGAATATAAAACCCTTTAATCTAAATAAAAGTAAGTATTTTGTTATTTAATATATCTATCAAGTTAACAAAAACTATTTGACATCATTGACAGTAAGATTTTGATAGTTTTAATACCGAGTTAGTTTCTGGGATCAAAAACCTAACCCTGATGCCCTATCATACATATTTTGAATAAGCAGCTCTAATCCACTTTACAAATTGAACACAGGTAATGAGTAGCTTAGATAAATAAACCATAAAATTATATTTTACATGTTCTAGACTAGATATGTTGAAAAATTCAAAAGTGCAAATTATAATTAATATTTTGTTTTAATTATTGTAATAAATTAATGTTTAAAAATAAAACATTGTAATATGTCAAAAAGTAAGTTTTTCATCACGTTGTACACCTATTATGTTCAAAACATTATCAAAAGGCATTCATTTAGGTTTTTGACAGTTTTCGACAGTTTTTGACGGTTTAAACCAGTTTTTGACAGTTTAAACCAGTTTTTGACGTAAAAACCCAACCCTGCCTTTCTCCAGGGCAGTGATGGGAAAACTTCCCAATCGTGGGCCAGATTTCCTGTATTTTTGTCACTCACAGGCCAGAAACTTGTAGGTATAGTCCCCAAAGCAGAATGTTTAGCACTATTCTGCAACGAGCCCTCAGCTAACTGGAAATGTTCTAAGGTAAAAATACCCATAAATGTAATAGTGGGTTTTTTTTTTGCACTTTTTCTTAAAATTCTTCCAAACTGTTCTGCAACGTACGTCGCAGATTTTGACACTTTCTGCTTTGGGGGTATAGTGTTGTGACCATATATATATATATGACCTGTATTTTACGGGACATCTCTGTAATTTTAGACATACCACTTTTTTGAAAAATTTCCTGTTTTCTCTCTCATTTTTAATGAAGCTTACTTGAACTTTTGAAATCAATAATTAAGATTTTTTCGCAATTTAGTCATATAATTATCACAACATAATTTATATCATAAAATTTATCATATATAAACAAATTCATCTCACATATTTGTCAAACATATAGGTTATGTTAGGTGAATTATAAATTTTCACCCATTACGTCTAGCAAAAACTCCCTACTTCCCACTATTGGCTACTTTACTCATCTTAGGCAATTTGTTGGCTGTAATTGGTAACTTTGCTTGCCTTTGAAATATTTTCTGGATGTACAGTGATACTTCAGCTAACAAATGCTCAGCTTACAACTTTATTGGCAACAAAGATTTTGCACACACTAGCATAAATATCTGAGTAGTGAGTTGAATTTTAGTGCCAATCAGCATCGGATTTACTGTTACTTGAGCCCAATCAACTCATGTACACCTCAGAATCTTTCTCCAGATGTATCTACCCTTCTCTTTCTGGAAGTTTTTTGAAACCTTTCATGTAAAGTGAAAGATTTTGCCAATAGAAAATGCATTGGAGGGGGAAAAAAAAGGAGCCTATGTTTTCAGTGCAAGACTCTCAGCATCAAACTGAACAGTCTGGGCATTCTAGGGAAGATTATCATTTTCATCTCCATGTACCAGACTGGATGAAACCCCATGGCAGGCCACATTTGGCCAGCAGGCTGTAGTTTGCCCATCACTACCCTGGGGAGCAGCCCTTTAAGCCCGGTTAAGTTGTCCTTTTCAGAGAATATTTAGTATGCCACTTTTCAGAATCATGATAAGTTTAGGTGGCTCGAAACCAGAACTGAAAAGATTTACATGAGAAAGAAAGGGGGGAAATAGTGTGGTATCTTTAACTGAATATTGAGTGAATTTTACTTAATCTTGATAAGAAAATATAAAATTTCTATAAAATTTTATAGTGCACTAGTAACTTGATTTTATACACACCATCTGGCAAATCTTGTTTGTTAGCAAATACTAAAATTATGGCATCACGCATTTCTCTGTCGTTAATTATCCTATGAAGCTCTTGCCTTGCTTCGTCGATCCTATCTCTGTCTGCACAATCCACTACGAATATCAATCCTTGGGTGCTAGTGTAATAGTGCCTCCACAAAGGACGTATTTTGTCTTGCCCACCTACATCCTGTACATAGAAGAAAAAACAATAAACATAATATTGCAGACAGGGCAACTAAACTCATACTCAACTCTTAAAATTGTGTCTGCTACAAGCTTCCGAAACTGTTTCAAAGTGCCACTGAAGCCAAAAAATACAGTCCAATAATAAAGTTGGTGTAAGTTTTTCATTATTTTCATCTCAAAAATATATAGCTTGATGTATAAGTATGAAAAAACAAATATATATATATATGCACATGCAACTTACCCAAACATTAAACTTCACATTTTTGTAAGTGACAGTTTCCACGTTGAAACCGACAGTAGGAATGGTTGTAACTGATTGTCCTAGCTTCAATTTATACAGGATAGCTTCACGTCATTAAGGGATATAAATCAGATATCATAGAATGATAGCATACACAACAAAAAGACGATTAAGATGAAAAAAAGCTGCAGATATGTATTGCAGCAAACATGGCTTTCTTTCTCTCATGGCTCATTAATCATACCAAGATACTAGTCGGATCTACTTATAACGAATTAATAACGGACCTGCTAATACTGAAAAAACAGTGAATTTGTTCGTTATACGCAAACTCTGTTACACCCGTATTGGCTTTAAAAATGGTACGATTAAGCAAAATCAAACATAATTTACAAGCACATGCCCATTTTTTAATAATATAATTATTTTATAAATAGATTGTTATAAAAATTAATTCTGTATACCTAATAAAATTAAAATTTGATTGAAATTGTACATAACTGAATGAACAAAAATATGTGAATATTTTTAATACATTCAATTGTTACTAGTTTATTTTTCCTTGATATGATTTTGGAAGTTGAATGTTTTGTGTTGAAAACATATTTGCTTAATAAGCATGCCAAATGTGAAGTCTTTTCGTTTAGTAGGATCAGTGGAACATACGTACAGTACCTTTTTCCAAAAAATGCAAGAATTGCCTCCATATCAGTGTGTGCACCTTCTCTGAATCTTTTCTTACAGATGTTCAGATCGCCATCGGATTGTTCCCTCTCAACTGGAATTTCTCTTCAATTCCTCTTTGCTCTTCAAAATTGTGAATAGCAAACTTCGAGTAATCCAGAATTTCTTTGATAATTCACTTTTTGTCGGTTTTTGGTCTTAAGCCAACTGTATAGTCCAAAAACAAATGTTTAGCACTGTTCTGCGATGAGCCCTCAGCTGACTGGAAATGTTCTGCAGTAAAAATCTCCATACATGTAATAATGTTTTTTGCACTTTTTTCTTAAAATTCTTCCAAATTGTTCTGCAGTAGCACTAATTGTTGTGCGACATACGTCACAGATTTTGGCACATTCTGCTTTGGGGCTGTATAGCTTCAATTTTGAAAGCTATAGGAAGCTGTTTGAGCTTAGACATTCTAAAAATTTACTCATGCACACAATAAGACTACCACAATCAATGTCCAAATCTAGCTAAAGAAAAATGCTGAACAGGGGTGTAGGAAGTGTTTTAGACATGTGGGTGCTCGAATTGAGTTTTAGGTAGAAAAGTTTGATTTTGTAAATCAATTCTGGGGCTGCTCTGATGCCAATGATGGCAAATGTAACACAGGCATTTTGAAGGTTATGGTCTTAAGAATGCAATAACCTTTCTCTCCTTTCTTCTAAGACTTTCTTCAAGCAAAGTAGGACTCAATGAAGAACAGAAAAAATGTTTTTCAAAGAAGATTTTACAATACATATCAAAAAACGCACCAATAGAATGTCTTCCATAAAAAAAAAAAAACATTTTCAGCTGTAGCTAATCATTGTAGAACAGTAAATTTTTAGATAAGATCTAGATAAGAATACAGAGAAATTCTTGAAAATTCTTGTTTGAAAATTCATTATAGGCCCCAAAGCAAAATGTTTAGCACTGTTTTGCGACGAGCCCTCGGCTGACTGGAAATGTTCTGCGGTAAAAATCCCCATACATGTAATAGTGTTTTTTGCACTTTTTCTTAAAATTCTTCCGAATTGTTCTGCAGTAGCGCCAATTGTTCTGCGACGTACGTCGCAGATTTTGGCACATTCTGCTTTGGGGATTATAGGCATACTTTGCTGAAATCGATGTTCATTATAAGCAATCAAAATAACACAGATAAGCAATACAAAACTCACGGGACATGGAAAAACTTTGCTAAACAAGTGAAAATTTGTAATATCAGTGTTCGTTATAATAAGGTGTGACTGCACTTACTAACAAGTCTGTCAAGTATGTTTATTTTATGCTTTCAAAACTAACCATCAGAGATATAGCCAAAAGATCATTTAGAATCTATATATATAAAATTGATTTTCTGTCTGTCTGTGTGTGTGTATATTCTCTATACAAATCTACAATTTTAGATCAATCGTCGCCAAATTTTGCATATATACCAAATGAGACCCGACTTGAATGATAGGCTACTTTAAAAATTCGTCAGAGCAGGGCAAGTGCCCCAAACGGGCAAAAAACTGTCAGGCAACAATGGTTTTTGGGCCTCAACAATCACTTTCCGAACATTTACTTCGGTTACTGTGGTTTCCTAGCAATGTGTTTAAGACACGTATATGCCTTTACAATGGTTTGTCATTTCTTCAATGCTGTGCATATATGTATAATAGTTTATGCCTTTATAATGGTTTTCCACATTTTCAATCCTCCCAGTAATGAGGAATAGATGCCCTAATCATCATCAGCATCGCTTTGAGGGTCAGGAAAAGGGTGAACCTCATAGAAATCAGTGTTAAAATTGCCGATTTTACTGCAGAAATGCGGATATTTAGTGGGGGTTTCCTGCCACATGAATAACTTTAAAAATTGCATAGAATTCTTGATTTTTGAAATATTGAGTTCGCTTAGAGATATACGAAGTCCAGGAGATTAAATATGAAGTAATTAGCCGGACCTACTTTTGAGTTGGATATCCATGCAATAACATTGATTTCAACTTTTTATTTACATCTTCTCAAGCATGAAAATTAATGTCTCCGTATTGTGTCTTTAAATATTCAACTGCATAAATTCATATACAGTCGAATCCCGTTATAACGAACGCCAAAAGACCTTAAGAATCACTTCGTTATATCGAAATTTTGTTATAAAAGAATTCCACGTTACCTAGCATTGTTCCTATGTAAACTTATTTGGGGGATTATAAAAGTGTTCGTTAAAATGAGATTTTCGCTATAATGGTATTCGTTAAAACGGAATTCGACTGTAGTTTAGGATAAAGCACATCGAAGAAATTCCACAGCTTTAATTAAGGATTTTTGGAAGCTGAAATAGGCAGAGATGGATAACTTGAAGTTCAAAAGGGGGAGGGGGGGGGGAATCAAAGTACTTAGCGCCCTCAAAAAAGGAAAAAAAATATGTATTCATTTCTACATTTCTTTAAATCTAGATTTGGTTTTTTTTTTCAAGAGTCGCGCTGGAAGTCGCCATATTGGTTAACTTAGACACGGTTTGCATGTCCCTCAAAGAAAGCGGGAGATATCGCATGATCCAAAAAGCCTCATTGAAGAAAAGCCGGGCAGCGCCGGGTATTATAGCTAGTTTATAATATTCCTCAATCACACGGTATTAAAAAAATCATGATTTTTTGAAAAAATAAGAAAACTGATTTTTTTAATTTATAAAAAATTAGATTTTTTTTAATTAAAATTGACTACTTATTAATTAAAACAAATCTTGTTAATCATTAAGAATGCATGTTTTCAGATAACCTACATATTTTTTTCACCTAATCTCTCAAATTTAATTCAACATTAATGAACAAGCTAAAAATATGAACACTAAAATTCTGTGTTTATGTAACATGAAAGGTCATTGAGTTCCAATTAACTTCATGAATTAACATTTCTCTCGTAGAGATGTGCTTTTATGCATGAAGGTTCCCTCCCCCTCTTCAAAGTGAATGCCTGGTGGCGATTCAGTATCGCATATGGTGGAAGGTTTCTCCAATCAACTAAAGGGTCATTCAGCATCAACTAAATGAAAAACATTCTATTGACAAGATTGTTTCTTGCACAATATTGATGCATGCATTTATTATGATGTGTTTCTGGCCTTCATAACGTTTTGCTTAATAATTTACAAATTTTTTATCTTTCACAGATTTAATGAGTTTTGATTAAAAAAAAGCAAGAAAACTTTAGATTTTTTAATTTTTCGCATTAAAATTTCAAGTGCAACAGTATTTGAGTTGGTACAATATCTATTATTTTAAATTGGCAATTACAGACACAGAATTCAAGGCTTTATACATAACTAATTTTTCTGTTTTTTTTATGAGGGTATGAGGGGAACCCTAGTGCCCCATTGTAATGCATTACAAATGCCCAGTGCAGTTATATCTAAGTTTAGTGCTCCATTATTTTTCTGAACTTTTTTCCATGCCCAAAATCTAGAAATAGAACAGCTATCTTTTTGCATTGTATTTAAGGTTCGGGTTCAAATCTATATTTGTGGATCTTCTACATTTCTTTTAATTGACAACTTTTTGACAACAGCATTTAACTTCAATACCATTGAAATTAAATAAAGGAAAAATGAAATTTAAATTTTGTGTGATTTGAATCAATGATTCTTTACCTATCGGTGTATCTTCATTTATCGACGTACCCTGCTCAATAAAGAAAAAAAAAAGGATACTCGTCTTTCCTGCAGCATCTAAGCCAAGCATCAGGATTCTCATTTCCTTATTGCCAAATATTTTTGATAGCAACTTCCCCATTTCATTAGTGGAACTTCAGAATCTTGTACCTGAAACATATAAAGTAATTATGTCAGCATAAAAACAAACTATTTACTGTTCAATAGATTATTCAATATTCAAAGTCTAGTTCTATAGCAGTAAATACCCAGAACACAACAGAAATATCAACAAGATGATCATAATACTCATGGCTACTGCACGAAGACCCCCTCCCTCCCTGAGGGGTTTGTGCAAAACTTCCCAGAATAGGTCAATAAAGACAAAAGAAATGTAATATGCTTCCATTTGGAACCAGCTATAAACTGTAGCACCCAAGTGACGTGGTTGTAAGATGCCCGTCTACACCGTGAAGGTTGCTGTCAAGGTCTTGGGTTCAAGGCCAAGGGAGGATATACATAAGATATTTTCCTTAACGAACTTGAGGCGACCACCAGTAGACAGTGCCTTCATTTCCAACCCATCTCATTAATTTCAGTAAATTGCAATATAGCGATATGGCCAGAGTTGGTGTTTGGTGAAGTAGTAGCTATAAGCTGTAGTAGGTCCAGGTCTAATTAGCCCTTGTGTAAGGAAAATGACAAAAGTACAACAAAAGTGATCACATAACTGAAGACGAATCGTCCAAGACCTATAGCATATATCATGAAATCAAATATATTTTTCTCACATTAATGTGTAAGTAGTCTTATTTTTCACACAGGCCAGGACATACTTTGGAGTTGATTCTGAAATGGCTAATCCAGCAAGTGGGCAACCCCAACTTGAAAACCAACATCATGTCATATTGTATGTCTTTTAAGTCTTGCTCCCAAAGAGAAGCAGAATATACTAATCAAATGGGTCAAATACTGAATTGGAGGACAACATAAAATTTCTGGAATGTATATATGTGTGCATGTCTACCAACATAAGAAGGTATCAATAAGTTTTGGAAAAATATAAAAAATTACTTTGGACTGTTTTGTATAGTATATTTGGACATATTTATATGTTTTTGGATAGTTTTGAAATATTTCCATACAAACACGTTGTATGCAATGTGACAGACAGAAGCAAATGATGACTGAGAACTTAACCACTAGAAAGGTTATACAGTTGAACTCAGCTTATAATTTATCACAGACATGGCTCACATATGGGAATTGAACTGAAAGGGCTACAGCACACGGAACCCCAAAATGAATCTCATTATTATACTGTTTTTTATAATACAAATTACTATCAGAGTCGCGTTATCAGGTAAAATCTTGGCCGGAAGGGGCAAATATTTCGGGTTTCTTGACCAGAGAATATGCAAATGGATATAAAATACCATTACAAGTGAAAGAAATCTGATGAAACGGAAAAACTTGTTAGATATATCTTAAATCTGGTTTGCTATAACAAGGTTTGACTCATCTATATCATGTTTAACAGCAGTGAATACTACATAACCTGGGTGAATGTCAATGGCCAACATTTCTTAAATCTCTAAATAAAAATTGGGTCCAAATCACACACACGCCCCCAAAGGTAAAGGTAGTCTATAGCAGTGTTTCTCAACCGCTGGGCCCTGACATCAATCAAACCGGGCCGTGAGTGGTTCAACGTTTAATTTTTACCCATTTATGTCCCATTAGTTGTGTATGACCAAGGCTTCCACTCGCAAATAAATCAACTGGGTCATGGGCTTCCAAAGGTTGAGAACCACTGGTCTATAGGGACCCTGAGTTGACATTAGGACTATCTGAGTTATATTCAAAACTCTGTAGTGAAACTCATCAATATAGTCTAATGATGAAAACACCAATACTTTTTTTTTGTTAAAACTGAGCAAAACAATCACCTATCATCATTTTGGGCTATGTATTACCGCATCACCCCCTTTCAGAAGTGAGTGTACCTAAAGTCTGCTCCACACTGGCCTCGCTACGCGATTTAGAGCTGTGCAAAACTGTTTTTTTTTTTTGGGGGTGTTGGCTTCGCAAAATCAACCATTAAAATTGTCCACTCTGTGCTAGCCACACCCAAAAATAAAAACAGTTTGGCACAACTTGAAATCGCATAGCATGGCTGGCTATGTAGACCCGGCTTAACAGTCTGTATGGGGTATCTATTGTTGTGTATGCTGCCATCTATACCTCAAATTGTAAGTGAAATATAATGAACAAAAAACTTGAAGTATGTTACATCAGGAGCTCACAATACCAAGGAAAATTTTGATAACAACTGATCTCGCCATGAACAACATGCATCTTCAACATTAGCTCTGATGGTAGGCCTGTATTGCAAATAACTTATGATCGCAAGATTTCTTGTATAGCCCATACTCATGGTATCAGACTTTTCTTACTGTACTAACAAACGTGTTTTAACAAACATTATAAAAAATTTCAAGAAACTACATTTAGGGCAGGGATGGACAAATCGCGAGGAAATCTAGGCGTCAGAACAATTTTTTTTCCGCCAATATAGTGATAGTTCCTCTAGAATAATATTTTCCTTGGTACACAGTGTGTTGTTAAATCGAGATTTCAATGTACATTCCATCTATAACGATGACTCCTTTGCATCAATTCATTTCTCCGGTCCCTTGAGCATCATTATATAGGCGTTTCAGTGTATTACAGAATTTCATAGGCATTGCTGATTTTCAATTACCGATTGCGGTATTTTCGCCAATCGCCATTCACGCGGAGTATTTTAATACTGCAGTATAAAATAATTTTACTGCAGTTAACGTACTTTCAATCAATGCAGGTTAAAGCATGTTGACCTCATGACTAAATTAACGCCGAATCCCAATGCTAATGATCAAACCATCCCAACGAAAGCATCGCCAAGCAAGCATATAGCGACTTGGCGAGTTTTCGATCCCAATTTTACTCGAACCATATTCAAAGCACACACACACATAATCGCCAAGATCCAAATAGCGCTACACTTACAATTCAACGTAACTATCATAATTATTTGAGAATTTTAAAAGCATGTGAATCGGAAGCAGATCTCAATGATTGAGTTGTACTTACAATCGCTACCAACTACAACACAATTTCTTTAAATATGAAACCGGTGCTAAATAGTAGAAAAAAAATCCGAAGGCGTTGGTCCCACTTTTAATTCACAGGACGTAAACAAATGCCGTTCGAAAACATGTGTTTATGTGCAGTAATATCTAACGAATGTTCACACGCACATGTGTTTCCAGCTCCCAACAACAACATCAGGGGCGAGAGAAATCGCAAATGAACAGAGACGTAAAATCATCGAGAGATTGAAGCGAGAGTCAGACGATCACAACATCGTACAAAATGAACTCATTCAACCCTCTACGATACGACCAGTCAATCGAATTTCCGACTCTGAGCAGTAGTTGTTTTTTCTTGTTTCTTTCGAGTTTAATTAAATGCGGAAGTGGCGAAATTTTCGTTCGTGATTGAGAACTAAATTGAGAACTAAATCGTCGTTTAGTTAAAAAAAAAGAATTTTTTTTTTAATTTAGGAAAATTTTTATTTTTTCCTATTCCGTTTTTCTTTTTTTTCCCCCTTTTTTTTTAATGTGTATAGCTTGAAGCAAAAGATTCTACTGTGAAAGGTTAAGTTTGAAATTATTTCCTTGATTAATAAAATGATTTTAACAAAGATTATTGTGGCGAAATGGTTCCTCTCAACTTCAGGTCTTACGGGGAGTGGAGTTCAAGCCCCGAAATGAACGTTTCTTCTTTTTCTGCAGCCTTTCGGAATCGGCTCTAAACAGAGGCTCCCGTAGAGAGGCATTGAATGCACGTGCCCTTTCTTTTTCCATGAAGATTCACATTAGGTCAAATGTTAGTTCCCGGTCTCAAAGGACCACTGAGCTCCAGAGAAACTTTCCTTCTCAGTGCAAAGGGCAAATCCCATCACCATCGGACGGCATTTTTTTCTTACAAGAATCGGAAATCAGGCGTAAACAAAAGCATATTAGTAGGGAAGAGCAGCACTCCAAGGGCATGTGCCTCACGTGATTAACCCCCTTCCTGTACAGGCTTTTGGCAACAAATATGGACAATGTGCAGTTCAACTGGCAGAAATGAATCTCAAAAGTAGTGTAACAGTTGACATATATAGCAAACGAAAGTAAAAATGAGTGGAACAATGTCTTCTATTCCTTCTCCCTCTTCCAACCACCCTTATATATATATATATATATATATATATATATATATATATATATATATACTGCAGTCTGGAACCAAAGCGAGGGAGAAAAGAAAAGAAGTTAATGAACGGTAGGAAGAAGGGAAAAAACCAATTTTCGTTTATACGGGTAGAGTCCTTCGTTTATACTAGGATGAAGGGAGAGAGAGAGCAGAATGCATTTCTTACATATCGTCCCTATACATTGATCAAACTTTATTAACCCTCGAGGGTTAATAAATTTTTAATGCTTTGCGCCTCCCAACAAACAGGGCCGTAGCAAGCCTTCTCGGAGCCTTGGGCAGACTTTTCTTGGAAGTTCAAGGCCTCAGATAATTACTATGATTTTTTATGTGCTATAAAATTCATTACTTTACCAAACAGTACTCCGGCTATATCACTATATTGCAAATTACTGCCTAATGAGTTGGAAATGAAAGTTCCACCTATCGGGTGGTGGAAAAGAAACTTATCTGTAGTCTTTCCCGGGTTTGAACCGGATACCGAGACGGCAACTTTCACAGTGGTAAACGAGCATCTTATCACCACACCACATGTGCGCTTTTGTAGGTTCACTGTAGAAGGGTCCATAAAAAGTCTGACTTGAGAGTCCGGAAAATATCCCAGCCTAGGGATCTCTGCTCCAGTATGTGGGGCCATGGACCTGCTCACAAGGGTAGGACTGACAGGGCTTCAGCCTGGGGACCTGGGAAAATTACTCTTGTTTTTTTTGGGTTTTTTTTCTCAAGGTAAATTCATTGTTAAAGGCCCCGTGAAAAATCTGGCCGGAGGCCCGACAAAATTCCCATTCTAGAGGTCCTGCTGCAGGATGTGGTGGCCATACCCCCACGGTTCTATAAAGTTAATAAATATGTAAAAGTAGGGTGACCATACGTCCCGTATTTCCCGGGACAGTCCCGGTATTTTCTGTTTTTTTGGCTGTCCCGACTTTTTAGCAAAAGTGTCCCGGTTTTTCCCGTATTTTGCACGAAGCCTACTTGAATTTTTATTCTTTATTGAAGTCAAAGACTAAAATTAGTTTTCAACTTATAAATTATATTATGATAACTACAACTATAAATACGTATATGAATCTCCCACATTTGTTTTGTGAACATTTTTTTCCGTGGAATTCATTTTAATCCACTGCAATTAGCAGTAATGCTGCATTTCCCGCCATTGTGATTTCTCAGTTATTTCAACAATATTTGGCGACTTTGTTCGGTTTTGGCGTCATTTTTGGTGGTAATTGGCGATGTCCCGTATTTTCCCGTATTTAGAATCTCAATGTCCCGTATTTCTCTCGAGGAAATATGGTCAGTCTATGTAAAAGACAATATTTCAATGTGAAATGCGTAACCAAACTAGAGATTATTTGTTTGACTAATAGGTGACAGCACAAACATAGCATGTATGATTCATTTGTTTTTGTCATACTGGCCACAAAACTGATAATTTCCAGCTTACTCAAGGGTTATTTATGAAATACTTCGCTGTTAAAATAAGCGGGATAAAAAAAAAAACTCTAGTTACATCAAAATAATTAATTTCACTTTTCTTAATTATTTTTCCTTCCTCCATCGATTGAGACTTTTTGAAAACCGTCTGCGCTCTGTCCAAAATTTCAAATCTTCGGGTTTCGAGAGTTTCTCATTCACCCGTTGTTTGTTGTTCGAGTCCAAGATGGCTGACAACGGTATGGATGCCGATGATTCTTTCGAAAACGTCTTCAAAGATGTCAAAACTAAAGGCGGCGGCAACAAAAAACTGTCCGTGGAGCGCATCTACCAGAAAAAGACGCAGTTGGAGCATATTTTGCTGAGGCCGGACACTTACATTGGATCCGTGGAGCCGAAGACCACCGACAACCTATGGGTTTATGATGGCGAGGATGTCGGCATGGTCAAGAGGAAGATCACCTTCGTACCAGGTCTGTATAAGATTTTTGACGAAATTCTCGTTAACGCCGCCGATAACAAGCAGAGGGATAAGAACATGGATTGCATAAAGATCGATCTGGACGCCGAGAAGAACAGGATTTCCATCTGGAATAACGGCAAGGGTATCCCAGTCGTTGAGCACAAGGATGAGAAAATGTTCGTGCCGTCGTTGATATTCGGACACCTGCTCACGTCGTCCAACTACAACGACGAGGAGCGGAAGGTCACCGGCGGCAGGAACGGCTACGGCGCCAAGCTGTGCAACATATTCAGCACCAAGTTCGTAGTGGAAACCTCGTGCAAGCAGTACAACAAATGCTTCAAGCAAACCTGGACTGACAACATGGGCAAGGCCAGCGAGCCCAAGGTCCAACCCGTCAAGGGTGAGGACTTCACCTGCATAACTTTCCATCCCGACCTGTCGAAATTCAAGATGGAAGTTCTCGATAAAGATATCATAGCGTTGATGTCCCGCAGAGCTTATGATATAGCCGGTTGCACGAAGGGTGTGAAAGTTTTCCTGAACGGCAAGAGACTCGCCGTTAAAGGATTCAAGGACTATGTCGAGATGTATCTGAAGAACAAAGAGGATGAGCGGGGCGATCCCCTCAAGGTCGTTCACGAGGTAGTGAACGATAGATGGGAGATAGCAATGACGATGAGTGACCAGGGATTCCAGCAGATTAGTTTTGTCAACAGCATCGCCACGACGAATGGCGGCACTCACGTCAACTATATCACTGATCAGTTGACCTCGAAGATATCGGAGTTCATAAAGAAAAAGAATAAGAGTGGGAAGGATGTGAGACCACATCAGATAAAGAGCCACCTGTGGGTGTTCGTCAACTGCCTGATCGAAAACCCGACCTTCGATTCGCAGACTAAAGAGAACATGACGCTGCAGGTCAAGAACTTTGGTTCAAAATGTCAACCCGGTGAGAAGTTTGTCGCTGCAACTCTCAAGTGCGGTGTGGTCGATGCAGTCATGAGCTGGGTCCGGTTCAAGGCCCAGACAGAACTTGACAAGAAGTGCAGTGGTAAGAAAACATCCAAGCTGAAGGGTATACCAAAGTTGGAAGATGCCAATGATGCTGGCACCAGGAATTCCATTGACTGTACCCTGATACTAACAGAGGGAGATTCGGCTAAGTCATTAGCCGTTTCAGGTCTTGGCGTCATCGGGAGGGACAAGTTTGGTGTGTTCCCGCTCAAGGGTAAGATGCTGAATGTGAGAGAAGCTACCCACAAGCAGATCTTGGAAAATGCTGAGATCAACAATATAATCAAAATTATGGGACTCCAGTACAAGAAAAAGTATGAGACTGTGGACGATCTGAAGACGTTACGCTACGGTCGGCTCATGATAATGACTGATCAGGACCAGGATGGTTCCCATATCAAGGGTCTGTTGATCAACTTCATTCATCACAATTGGCCCAGCCTTTTGAGATTGCCGTTTCTCGAGGAGTTTATCACTCCCATTGTGAAGGCTACGAAAAGCAATAACGAGAAATCCTTCTTCAGCTTGCCTGAATTTGAAGAGTGGAAAAAGGAAACGGCAAACTGGAACACCTGGAAGGTAAAGTACTACAAAGGTTTGGGTACTAGCACGACCAAAGAAGCCAAGGAATACTTCTCCGATATGCTCCGTCACAGGATCAAATTCCATTATACTGGCAATGAAGACGACCACGCTATCCAACTGGCTTTCAGCAAGAAGATGGTCGAGATGAGGAAAGAGTGGCTCACCAATGGCATGGAGGAGCGAAAACGTCGCAGGGAGCTAGGACTTCCCGAGATATATCTGTACGGCAAGAACACTACTCGCATCACATTCAACGAGTTTGTCAACAAGGAGTTGATTCTGTTCAGCAACATGGACAATGAGAGGTCGATTCCGTCGCTTGTGGACGGCCTGAAACCTGGCCAGCGTAAAGTCGTTTACACATGCTTCAAGAGAAACGACAAGCGAGACATAAAAGTCGCTCAGTTGGCTGGTTCTGTGGCTGAGCACTCTGCCTATCACCACGGTGAGAACTCACTGACCATGACCATCATAAATTTGGCTCAGAATTTTGTCGGTAGCAATAACATTAACATTCTGTTGCCTATTGGTCAGTTCGGTACCAGGTTGCAAGGCGGCAAAGATGCCGCAAGTCCTCGATATATCTTCACAATGCTGAGTCCTCTGGCCAGGCACCTGTTCTCTGTCCTAGACATTCCGTTGTTGAAGGACCTTTATGACGATAACAAGAAGATTGAGCCTGAGTATTACGTCCCCATCATCCCGATGGCTTTGGTTAACGGTGCAGAAGGCATTGGCACAGGTTGGAGCACAAAAGTCCAAAACTACAATCCCAGGGATCTGGTCAAGAATATTTTCCGCCTACTCGATGGGCAAGAACCAGAGGAAATGATGCCATGGTTCAAGAATTTCCGCGGGACAATCGAGAAAGTTGAGCACCAGAAATATGCTGTACAGGGTGAAATTGCACGCCTGGGCGATAACAAATTGGAAATCACTGAGCTTCCAATCAGGGTTTGGACCCAGTCTTACAAGGAGAACGTCCTTGAACCCATGCTGCATGGAACTGAGAAGACGCCATCGATGATATCCGATTATAAGGAGTACTACACTGATACAACCGTGCGTTTCGTGATCACGATGACTCCGGAGAAATACAGACAGGCCGAGAGCCAGGGTTTCCACAAGGTGTTCAAGCTGCAGGGTATTCTCAGTACATCTACGATGGTGTTGTTTGATAAGAATGGCTGCCTCTGCCGTTATGAAACTGTGGAAGACATTCTGAAAGAGTTTTTTGAGGTCCGCATGCAGCTGTACGTGAAAAGGAAAGAGTTCCTCGTTGGGAAGCTCAACGCAGAAGCCCTGAAGTTGATGAATCAGGCACGTTTCATAGTCGAGAAAATTGAAAACAAGATCATTATTGACAACAAGAAGATTGCAGATGTCATTAAGTTGTTCATTCAGAAGAAATATGACTCGGATCCAGTGAAGGCATGGAAGGATTCCCTCAATGCGGAAAAGGAGGAGGAGGAAGAAGAAGAAGCTATCTCAGATTCAGAAGGCGAGGACAAGAGCAAAGAGAAACCACAGCCGGGCATGGATTACGATTATCTGCTGGATATGACATTCAAGAATGCTACTCTAGAAAAGAAAGAAGAGTTGCTGAAAAAGCGAGATAAAATGCAGAAAGAACTTGATGATCTGAAACAAAAGACACCTTCAGACCTCTGGAGAGATGATTTGAACGAATTCCTCAAAGAACTCGATGAAGTAGAGAAGAAAGAAAGAGAAGAGGCTGATCAGGCTCCCAAGTTGGCCAAGGGCAAGGGACTGACAAAGAAACAAATGAAGACGGCAGACGAGACCAAGCCATCTGCCTTCGCGGAGAGAATTGAACCTGTTATCGATGCCGAGATGAGAAAGAAGGTAGAGAAAAAACCGGTTGGTACTGATGCAGCTAAACGCGGTCGGAAAAAGAAAGGGGACATCAAAGAAGAGGATGAGGATATCGACGATCTGGTGACAACTCCTTTGGCAGAGCGAGTGGAATCTAAAATCAAAGCAAAAAAGACCAAGCAGACTAAGATAACCTTCACGTCGACGAATGACAAGAAATCCCCGGCAAAGGGAGCATCGCCCACGAAAGGTGGGAAGAAGAAGAAGAATCCATGGTCAGAATCTGAATCTGACAACAACTTGTCCGATCTGTCTGACGTAGAGCCAGCCGAAGATTACATCCCACCAGAGAAGAGGGAGGTGGCTCCCCGCAGGGCTGCCGCAAAAGCCAAGTACACGTTCGAGAGTGGGGATGAGAGTGACGGAAGCAATGTAAGTCTGCACGATCACGATCCAGAAGGCAGGTCTGAACCGAAACATTATTCCAGCGATGAGGAAGAAGATGAGTTTCCAGCAAAGGAAACACCTAAGAAGACTGTTCCCAAAAAGCCTGCTGCTGCCAAAGCTGTTAATGGGGCACAAGATTCGCCCGTGGACTCTGACAGTGCAGACAGCGATATATTTCCGTCGAAAACAGAATCAAAGGAAGGCAGTGGCGATAACCTTTTCGATTCTCTGCTCGGAGGTGAGAGTGCTAAGAGTGAAGTGCCAGAGAAGCCTTCAGCTGCTGCCCCAGTGCCGCCGAAGAGAGTAGTCTCTGACAGCGATTCCAGTGATGGATTTTCAGCTGCTAAGGAAGTCCCAAAGAAGAGGCAAAAGAAGAAGAAAGATAGCTCGGACGATGATTTCGCCATAGAGAAGAAGAAGCCGGCTGCTCCGAAAAAGCAAGCTGCACGGAAGAAGACTAAGAAGGACAGCGGTGACGAAGATGACCCTGCCCCGAAGCAGGCCAAGAAGCCCAGGAAGAAGAAAGCAGCAGCTGCCGCCTTTTCGGATGAGGAGTTCGAGATAGAAGCAAAGAAACCCAAGAAAGCGCCACCTAAGAAGAAGAAGGCCTACTCTTCCGGCAGTGATGGTGGTGAATCCGATGATGCTGTTAAAGATGATTCCATGGTGATTGGTCGTCCTCGTGCTACCGGCAGGGCCAGGGGACCCATAAAGTATAACTTTGGCGACGATGAATCCAGCGATGATTGATTTTTTTTTCTTAGTTCTATTTTCTCTGTCACTTATTATTTTAAAAAGTTTCGTTCATATCATTGTTATTATCATTGATGCTTTTTATTTTTCGAAGGAAACTGCTTTTTTTTTTGTTTCGGTTGTGACTTGCGAAACAGTGACATTTCATGTATTTTGAGTCTTTTTTTTCGCCCCTATACAATTCTGGTAAAAAAAAAATTTCTCCCCGATTTTTAGCAGTATGTAGCTGTAATACACAAAACATGACATAATTTTCCCCAAGAGACAAGTATCGCAACTATACGATATGTTTTTTTATTTTGATTTATTGACACGTCAACAGTCTCTTTGGTTGGATACATATACGTATATCGCAAAATGTCATGATGTCTCATATCGTCACCCCCATTGTAAATTTTTCACGCCATATTTATCTTTCTCTGTCATCATAGCATAACTTTAGTCTAACCTTTCCCTGGTGGCACGAGTGGAGCTTTATTTTTTTCATTTTGTCTTCCCGATTATTTATGTATTATAATATTTATCACCCCCGTCCCCCAACGATATAAACTAGTGAGCGTAGTAACCATGATTCTATAAATGCCCTCTACTCATGTAGCCGTTTGTATTGTATGTCCTGTGCTCGACGACTTAGGTTGTTTGGTCTCTTCATTTTATATTTATATAACTATGTGTGTGTGAAACGGTATGTATAACTGGACTATCCCCGAAAGTATTTGTAACATTTTTTTTCTTACTGCTGTGTCGAAGTCGTCCGTAAGGATGTCCCGTTTCTGTGACTGTATATATGAGAAAGAAAATGCTCACTTGATTTTGAACATTTTGTTCTGTGTTTATTTTTTATTTTTCTCTTTTAAAAAAAACGAGTGGCAACGAGGGTGTAGGAATGTTGCGTGTAACATGATGATGATGTTGGAAACGAGAAGATAGTAGCCAGCCGTGTTTCTGTAATGACCGGCTGTTGTACTTTCTTTTTTTATTGATTGCATAATGTGTTTTTGTAATGTAACATTTGTCATTAAATGTTCGTTTCTTTTTTTTTCTATGTATTGTTGGTTTAGAGTAGTCGTTTTTGTGAATGTGTTGAAATCCTTGAGAATTTTATTCGCTGAATTATACACATCAAAATATTGTATGGGACGTCTGTTTGAAAGGTATCTATCTGATCTATGGTTGCGGTGTGCAAATGTTTTCCCCATTATTTTATTTGTTGATTCTCCTTAACATTCTAAGGAAGAACCACTCGACAGGCATGCATCAATATATCTACCTAGCCAGGACGTCTCTGAAAGGTTGGCAAATATGCATGAAAGCATCCATCTTGCTTTGTGGAAAGTATTTTTCACTCTATCCATACTGTGATTTCTTTACAAATTCTATTTCGCCACGGCTATTAAAAAGATTACAATCTCCATCTAAAATTTTGTATGTGTAATTATTTAACTATATAAGATGGAGAATTGAAGTTCTTGCCTGGAATTTATTATTTGAGAAAACGGATACAGAAAAAAAATATATATCTTCTTGGAAATAATCCCCATCATTATCTACAACATTTAACCATTTTTCAATTTTTGGAAAGCTTGTTGAAAAGAAATCGGGAGTTTTCAAGTTGAGAAAATTGACCTCATTTTTTGGACTCTTTCGAAGTGTTTGGTTTGCGCTTGTTCAAGTAATTCTGTAAAGACAAGAAATAGGTGGGAGTAAGGAAGGTGGTCCACAGAAGTTCCCAGCCCAATTCCTGAATCTGTGACTTCGTGGCTTTTTCTGGGTGCTGCCTAGCGTTGTCTTGAAGGTAAAGAACGTCCTTGTGGTTCAAGAGCAATGTCCTTTTCTGCTTCAAAATTCCCTGAATACGGTTCAGCATCGATTGCCCTTCCACTGGGAAGAAAAGTCATAGAAAATTATTACACTGTGATCCTACCAGGCAGTCAATAGGACCTTGTGGATCAGTGCATTGGGCAAACTCCAGCTGAATTGTCGAGGGGAATGTCTGTAGTAGACCCACTTCTCATCGCAGGCAGAGATAGACTTGAAAGTCTGGGGGGGTCATGATAATGATGTTAATTCATATATGTATGCAAATACGTTAGATCAGATGACTTCAAGTGCTTCTGCAGAATAATCTGGAAGAATTTCAAGAGAAAATACAGAAAATGCTATTGTGGGGATTTTTCCCGCAGAACATTTCCAGTCAGCCGAGGGCTCATTGTGGAACAATGCAAAACATTCTTCTTTGGGGGCATCACCTATCATTTCTGGCAAGAACTTTGTTCCCCACCTTATATTTATATTGGCATTATTAGGTCTCAAAAGTTTTGGGAAGTTAAGTAAAACAGAGTGGTTTACCGTTTTTCCCTTAAAAAAAAAAAATTTCAAGGAATTTGACTGTCGGATTGAGTAATTTGTCAAACCTTGCTGTTATCACAGATCGGAAACTTCAAAACAGATGTCACATACAAGTCATAATATGTTTACTCTATTTTTGGTGTTATGAAAGTGAAGCATGTACACTATATCAGGACTTGACAATTCCTGAATCCTAGGTGGCCACTGCGACTAAAAATTGATTATTGGCACCTATGCGTGATTGCTAGCTCAGGCAAAAGAAATGCATTCAGCTCCTAAACTATTTCATTGATACCAAGATTTTTTTTTCTGGATTTATCAAGCCGTGTACACAATATAAGTCGGTGTTCATTTTAGAGTTTAGACTTTTTTTCTCGAAAAATACTGAAAAATTGTCCCGTAATTTCAGCACGTAAACATAACACTTCAAACTCACTTTTCTGTGTAGATTTGGTCAGGAGTGATTTCGGGAAGACTTTGACAAGAGAATTAAAATATTTTTGATCTACCCTGTATCATGAAAAGCTGCAAATGATTTTTAATTTTCCCAAAATGTTTTACTTTGTGTAATACTATCATGGATATTCATTAAAATATTGTGTATTCACAAAGATATGAATGTTTTTTCTTAATATTTCAATTTTCTTCCCATGGTTTTTTGCATGGAGTATTTGATCGAATTTCTCGATATTCACTGAAAATTTGACAAGTACACAAGACGTAGTGAAATTTGAAATAGAACAAATATTCAGTGCAAGACATGATTGTTTTAAGAAAATAATTTTTCCTCGTGAGTAGGAAATATCAATTTTTATTTTTTCATAATTTGGTTGCCAGATATATTGTGCAACTTATATAATAAATTCCAGTTAAATGTCACGAAAATTCAGAAAGATATCTGCAATACAGTGAGCTGTAATTTAAGTTAGTTACTGAAAGAAGCTGGATAAGAGATTTTTTCACAAATTCATATTTCAATTAGTTTCTGTTTGATCATTCCTCTCAGTTTGTTTATTTTGATGTCCTACATGTGGTGTTATATTCGAGCATGTATGTCAAAATATAAACTTGTGCTCATTTTCATGGTGCTGTGGGCTTATTCTTGAAATAATCAAGTGACAGAAAATAATCAAAATATCAATTTGTGAAAAATCCCTTATCAAGCTTTCAGCAAGTAACTTTAATTACATCTCACTGTGTCTCCCACATCTTTCTGAATTTTTATAAAAGTTGTACAAATATAGCTGGGAACCAGATTTCCGAAATATAAAATTGATATTTTCTAGGCATGCATAATGAAAAATCATTTTCTTAGTGATTATGAAGTTGAATATTTGTTTCATTTTAAGATTTCACTATAGTATGTCTTGTATATATTTTGTGAAATTTGATCGAAAACCATGTGAAGAAAATTGGAATTTTATGAAAAAACATCTTTGTGAATATACACCCATTGGCCAAAAAATTAGGAACCCCCCTGCTACTCACCACTAATATTGTGTGGGATCTCCTCTGGCTTTGATAACAGCAGATATATTCTTCTAGGCATGGACTCTACAAGTTGCTGAAACCGTTGAGGAAGAATATTAGCCCATACTAACGAAATGGCAGCTTTGAATTCCCTCAGATTAGAAAGTGGTGTTTCGAAGCTTTTAAGACCTTTCAACCTTGTTCTACAAATGCTCAATTGGGTTGAGATTGGGTGACTGAGGGGGCCATTGAAGTAATCAAAACTTTGAATCATATTCCTCAAACCAATCCGTAATAATTCCAACCCGGTAGGAGTGCATTGCCCTGTTGGAAATAGCTATCATCATTGGGAAACATTACGCCCATAAATGGGTGCACATGGTCAGCAACGATGTGGAGGTAGGCACTTTCATTGACAGATGCTTCCAATGGAAATAAGGGACCAACACTATACCAGGGAAAATGCTCTCCATACCATTATTCCACCGCCGCCCGCTTGAACAGTTGTCATGTGACATGCCAGATCCATGGCCTGCTTGCTCCACACACGGATCTTGCCGTCATCATGGAGAAGAAATCTTGACTCACATCGAACTAGATAACTTTCTTCCATTCATCAAGTGTTCGGTTTCGGCGTTCTATAGCCCACAAAAGCCATTTTCTTTGGTTTTGCAGTGAAATCAAAGAAACTCTTGTTAGTCGCCGGCTATTAAAACCAATTTGTTTTAATATCCATCTTGTGAAGCATAGGGGATATGACCCTGCTGCACTGCAATTTGTTGCATTGTAGCTCTTCTGTTGCTGCACACAATGTGTCAGTCGCCTGACACACCTTTCATTCGCAAGCGATTTCTTCCCACTATTCCGCTTGAAGTTTTTTTTTGACTTAGCTGCCATTCTTTGAAGATGGAAAATACTGTTGTACGAGAAAAGCCAATAAGGTTAGCGGCACTTCGGAGATACTGGAACCTTCCCCCTGGTGGCACTCACAATCATGCCACGTTCAAAGTCACCAAAACTCTTGTTTTGGTGATTTTGAACCATGAACAAGCAAATTGCGGCATCAACTAGTGCTTCTGAGCGGGAGACAGCTTTTTATCATTAAATCTGGTTTATTACAGAGCGCACGTGCTGCATGGACGAGTCGAAGTTTGAGTGAAGCTGTTCCTAATTTTTTTGCCACTGAGAGAGAGAATGTGATATTTTCATGAAAATTTATGCTAGAATATTTTACACAAGGCAATTAAAACGTTTTGGGAAAGTTACAAATCATTTGCAGCTTCGTATGATACAGGGTGGATCAAAAGTATTTTCAATTTTTCGTCAGTTCCCTGAAATTACTCCTGACTAAATCTTCATGAAAAAGTGCGAGTCAAAGCATTTTGCTTACATGCCCGAAATTACAGAACAATTTGTCGGTATTTTTCAAGAAATTAAAAAAAAGTCCAAATTCCAAAGTGAACACTGACTTATGGCTATATAGTGTATATATTACTGGGCCAAAACCCGAAGGTGGTCAATTCGCGACGGGGGCCAATGTCCAAAATTCGGGCTTTGGCCGGCTCCTGTATATACATCCCAATGATTCAGGATCATCGCCGGCTTTTGGTGTATTTTTTTCTGATAATTATAGCCATTTATGATTATACCATAGCCATAGTTAACCACAGCGACTATGGCTAGTTATGGCAACTCTAACGATCAAAGGAATCGGAATATCGATATCTTAGTGATCTATATATAGGGGCCGGATAAAAAGAACGGCGAAAGCCCGAACTTCGGCCATTGCCCTGCTCAACTGTGCTGCTAATACTACTACTAATTCGTTGTGATTTACATCATCGAAATTTATAGGTCAACTGGGCTGGTCCCCATCGCAAATTGGCCAATTTAGAGCTTTAGCGATAACATATGCAATAACTAGAGCCCAGATGTTCAGGTAAAAACACCATAAATACCTTTTGTGGCCTATTATCAAACCTTTTCTTTGAAATGCGTTTGGTGAATTTTTCCTGCCATAAATGCTTTTTTGAATTTTTTTTTGACATTTTCTCTTTCTCCCCCCCCCCCCCCGAATTTTAGAGTCCATATTCTGTAAAATTGAGAACTTGAAAAGAATTGCTCTCTAAAAGAAATTAAAACTTGTAGCAATAATTATTATCAAGATGGGGCTAGAGAGAGAGGGCGCTGTTTTTTTTTAATTATTTTTCCCATTAATTATAAGCATTTTTCTTTGGTGCCTTTTCCGCCGCGTGTCTAGTTTCAGTATTATTATTTCCTAAACTTCCGGGCTCTAATAAAAACGAAAACAATTTCTTTGAATAGTGATTGCATACAGTTGTTGTGCATGTGCTCTATCGCCAGGGGTCTGTCCAGCCAAAATTTGGGTTCGGGCACAAAATTCTAGATCTGAAAAAACTGACCCTTCACAAAATACAAATGAATTAAATCATAAATTTGGTATTTCATTTTTTTTTTTGTGATGAATTAACTAGATTATTTCACTTCCAACAAAATTATATTTTGCAAAATTAATGACCCCTGTGATCACTCATGCATCATCAGTGAGGGCAGGTCTGAACCCGTCAGTTTTTTCAGAGACAAAAGGGGGGGGGGGGATTAACGCGTGTTTTATCACTTGTTTAACCATTCAAGCTGATGTGGAAAACTTAGACTAATATTATCCTGAGGTGAACTCTGAAAGAATCCCCCCCACTGCATATGACTGCCCGACCCATGGCAGGATCATATTGTATGCCGCAGGGCTTGGCAAATTACAAAAAAAAAAAAAAATCTAGGCACTACAAACAATTTTTTAGGCACCAGAAAAATTTTACCAGAGGAAAACCAGTGCAAAAATAATGTTTCTTTTGACTTTTCCCGGGGTATATGGCCCTCTTTCATGTCAGTAGATATGCTGTTATACATTCTAAATATTTTGAGCTGTTCTCAGACTCCAATTTAATAAATGCAAAAAAGAAAATTTCAGGTGCCACAGAGTACCAATTCCTTTTAGTTACCATGGCGACCTGGCACCTGTGATTTGTCAGGCACATGTGACTGACAAATCACAGGTATACTGCAGTATATTATTACGTTCAAAAAGTTCAGAGACTTATTTTAATATTAAGTGCTTTTGATGATGGGTACAGGCAGTGCTCGCGAGCGACTGGAAAAAGACCTCTGGTCTAGATCGCAAGCTTGTTACCGTATTCCAATGGTTCTCTTTTGTCAGCGATTCGAATACTTTACACTTATTACATGAAACTGCAATTCCACTACTGTACACTTTAGAACGAATTTGTTGCACTTATACTTACGTCCCTGGCCATAGCCCCCACATGTTAGTGCCGCGCCCAGTGCCGTCTTAACGCATGGGCCTACTCGGGCACATCCCGGGGCCCCAAGAGAAGAGGGGCCTCAGATAAACGAGTAGTAGTTGAATTTTTCAAGAATTATTAAGGTAGGGCCTCAGAAAAATCACTTGGTCCGGGGGCCCATGATGCTCTTAAGACGGCCCTGGCCGGACCCCCACCCTCCTTCCCGAGCCGAGATTATGATGTATTTATGCATTAAAAAAAACGAAACCTCTTTCGGGAAGAAAAAAATGATGAGAATGCTTATCTGCCTCGATTCCCCTTAGAAAATCCTGCGTACGCTACAGAGTTTATATGAACAGTAAAACCTCGCTACAACGACACTCGATGATTTTAAATACCTATGCACAATATTTTTTAAAATCTTGTTTGGAATTTCCTAGTATAAGGTTAAATTCTCGAAACAGCGCGCGATATCCTTTACTACGATAAATCCCCCCATAAGGATATTGCTTTATAGACTGTGAAACCACAACACAAAGATATTTTTTTTTAATATTTCGCTCAAAATTCCCCTGCTATGTACAGTATTTTTAAATTATTCAAAAGTTTTTGTTCTTTCGAGCGTGTTTAATAAATATTGGTATTTTGTACTACCTTTTTCGAAAATGCTTATTAAGGTTATAATAATAATTTATAATGCTTATAAATTATTATTAATGCTTATTAAGGTATATTATATACGACCCCTACCCTACATCCTATGTAGGTGGGGGGGGGGGGGTCGCGCTTCAAAAAGTTTGGGAACCGCTGTTGTAAGGTAAAAATTTTCATCGGCCTGCAAAACGAAACTGAATTAATTCAAATATATATGTATTTTGTGTTCACCCCAATTACTCAACTTAGCATTGGCTTGGCAATTTAAAGATATGTCCTATTAAAAATAAGCATTTTGCACTTTATGAAACACAATTAAACAATCACCGCAACTGGCCTCAGGGTCGGGCCTTGACCTTTTTGGCCTCGTATGTTATAGTTAAATCGAGATGTTCAAAACAGAAATTTATATTTTTAGCGTTGCTTACCATTCTTTTGGGATAGAAGAAAAATCTCGAGGACTCATCAACATGGAAAAAATAATTAATCCTTATGTGTACACACTTCAAGTTCAACTTACGAAACGGTTTTGATTTTGAACAATACTAATAACTAATTTGTCAGACACGTGAACTATGAATATTTTTTGGTTCGACTGATCTATAGACACTAAAATAGGGGCCCTAGAATAGAATAGCCCTTATCAAATCGCCTTAGACTAATCTATCCATGTAGCCTCTTTTTTCAGAACCAAGGAAAAGAAATCCTTTTCGGATTGTGTGCGGTTTGAAAAACAATGAGCGAAATCACACCGGGCCGTGAGTGTGATTCGCAGTTTCATTTTCCCATTAATTTCTCGTTGGTTGTGTGTGTATGACTGAACCTTTCACTTAACGCAAAAGAGATTTACCTGGCCGGGAGCTTCCAAAGGTTGAGAACCACTGCTCTAGATCACTCTTTTGGTGATTCACATGCTTGAGAACCGCTGGTCTATAGAGGCTTTCAGACTCTATAGACCAGCGGTTCTCAACCTTTTTTGACTCGCGGAGCCCCTTTAAGTAAGAAAAATTCTATGGCGGAGCCCCCTAGGCCAATTTTTTAATTATTTATTAAATTTACTGATTTATTTTTACTATTTCAGAATATTTATAAATTTGTTTTTTAAATTTTACTGTTTTCTTTATTTTCCTCGAGCAGCCGCGGAGCCCCTGGAGAGTGCATAAGGAGCCCCAAGGGTTCCGCGCAGCACCGGTTGAGAACCGCTGTTCTAGACCACTCTTTTTGTCATTCACATGCTTGCCCATGCTTTAAGTCCCTCTTTTGGTCAGTTAACTGATCTAGTCCCCTACTGTCTGCGCAGAGGCTGATTTATTGAGGTTTATACAAATTTTGCTGCCCCTCTGAACTTGCCGCGCTAGGCTATAGCCTGCTAAACTTTCCTGTAAATACACCAGACCCCAGAGGTTCTCGAACTTTTGCCGCTCACAGCTTGTTTACCATGGCAATCATTTGTCCACACTACTCCCCAGAATAGTTTAAAGAAAATCCCTTCAAGGCATGCAACAGGTACACCCCCCTAGAGAGTTGCAATGTAAACTTTGAGGACCACCTGTATCCTCTCCCACATAAAAATCAGACGACACAAACGACTTTTGGCATTTCGTAATAGTATTTTACAGTAATATCATGTATACAGAATATATACAAAGTTTTTCTCCTTTCTAAAAAAAACAAAATTATATGCAAGTATTTCATTGATGAAGTTTGTTTCTGTCGAATTTCACATGGTGAACCAAGTGTCTAGCATGAGATTCGTCTCATTCCTTTCGATGTTCGACAAAATAAATTCATGGAGGACGTACATGTTGTACGGATAAAGGTCTGGATATTCTGTAATCGAATATATCTGGTCGTCGTCATCCTCCTCCTCCTCCTCGGTGTCAAAAGCTGGTCTGAAGTCATTGCTAATCCAGAACTTGTAAGGGAGCGGGGAATTATCCGCATTGTATACTTTTTCCTCTTCGTTATTTTGTCCGTCAGTACCTTTTCTATGCCGTCTACTATGACGTATGTCCTGGAAGTATAAACCATAATAAGAGATCTCGAGAAATGTTGCTGTGGCAAAGGTAGCATTGGAAAAAGTCCACATTAATTAAGTAAATCATTGCGAAACAGCTATGTTGTAATCATGGCCCCCACAAGGGGTGGGCTGGCAAGGCTCTGCCCCGGGATGATTTTCATTATTTTTTGTTTTTCAAGCTGTAAATCCACCATAAAGGGGGCCCTACTTCAGGATGTGGGGACCATGGTTGTTATCAAGGGTGATGATGGGTTGCATACAGGCAAGGCCGTAACGAGGGTGGGGGGGAGGCAGACCGATTGTGTAACGACTTACGGTTGAACAGGCTTGCTGGGTTAAAGCTGGACGTAGGGACAGGGCCGTCTTAAGAGCATCATGAGCCCCCGGGCTAAATGATTTTTTTGAGGCCCTACCAGGCAAATTTTCGAAAATCTCAACCACATTTCTGTGAGGGCCCCCTTTTCTTTTGAGGTCCCCGGGCCGTGGCCGGGTGGGCCCATGTCTTAAGACGGCACTGCGTAGGTATAGTTGCCTATGTCCAACCTTTCAGAATTGGTAATGATGGCGGCAGGAGAAAGATTGATCATTTTTGTTGCCTCAGGTTCCCCCCCCCCCCCTGCACACAAGGACTAATTAGACCGGGACCTACAATTTATTGTCGTTTCCGAACAGCAGCCTTTTTATACTCACCGAGAGGTTGGTACGTTAATCCTTCAGTGTGTGGGACAAATTGCTGTAACAATCTTTTTCTGTTGTACCCCTCCTCGTCAGGAAAGTTTTTGACTACCGCAAACCAGGTGTCGAACTCACGACATGAGAACTATTGGCCACAACTATTTAACCATGCATGCACCTCGTACACATTCCTCTACGAAATTTTTAACGAACTGGTACATGCCAGAACGCGTGTTCTGAGTGTATATGGTTTTGATGTATTATGTTGTCAAATTGTGCTTGTTTTGTGTGACAGATAATACTGCCATCTAACTTCCATATTTTGAAGTAAATATGGTAAATGCTCGATTTTTTTTCATGTTATGAAACTTTGCTCTAGGTCTGCCAACTCTCTGCGGAGAGACTTTTAAATGGGAAACTGGCTGTTAGGTTTCTGTTTTTTTTCCATGACCACGAAATAGAAGTTTGATAGTTATTCTTGGGTGTCAATGTTAACCTAGCGTGTACCAGGGTACCCCATGGACACTAGGGGATTAGGAAACCCCGTTTTAGAGAGCCGTAAAGCTGCTTTTGCATCGGGCCGCAAAATACTCCCACTTACGTATTTACGTACAAATTTGGAGAACGGGTATTCAAGAAAATTTGACTAGTACGGTAGGGGCTGGGGAGCTTGGGGTGATTCCTACCACTTTTTTTCGCATTAAAATTTCGCTGGAACCGCTTTTTTTAGGTTATCATGTCATTGTCAATAACCAAACATTATTCATGAGATATGATGAGTTGTATCGGAGAGTTTCTCTCAATATTTGTCTTAGCTACACATAGGCGTACGCAGTATTTTCTTGGGGGGGGGGGGGGGGAGTCTAAATTTTTTTTCTTATGAAGGGTTTTTTTTTACGTTTTTTCCTGTAAAATAACACTGTAATCTCGGCCTTGAGGGGGGCCCCCCGTTTGCGTACGCCAATGCAGGCTGCATCATAAAATCCAACGTTCAGACCAGACCAGAATGTAGGATATTGCCTGTTCCTGGCTACGCCATCACGCGGCTTAAGAAGTGGCCCTTTGGACCCTATAAGAGGAAGATCGATTTTTTTTTATGTATGTGTGTTATGTAGTTCATGAATGTTATACCTAATGCGACCTAACGAGATAGATCGCAACGAGTTATGGTGAACGGGGAATTCTCTGGTTGGACAGGCGTCACAAGTGGAGTTCCTCAAGGAAGTGTCCTCGGCCCCATACTTTTTTCACTTTTTATCGATAAACTTGATCAGGGTATCGATGGGAATACTAGCAAATTCGCAGATGATGTGAAGCTAATGGGAGTAATCGGGAATCAAAGCGATAGGGAGTCGCTCCAGATCAATCTAACCAGGATTGCAGCATGGGCAAATGAATGGAGCATGACGTTTAGCGTTGATAAGTGCATGGTCGCTCATTTTGGTTCGAACAACCCACGGTTCTCTTACGAGTTGAATGGTGTCACTATCCTGGATGCAACTAGGGTCACCGATTTGGGAATTCTCATTGACGAGCGACTTAGGTTTTCTGAACATTGTTCAGCGGGGGTCAAAAAATCGAATAGAATGCTTGGTCTCATTTTCAAAAAGGTCTCTTCGCGTTCTCCTAAAGTCATTCTTCCGCTTTTTCGAGGCTCAGTTCGTCCTGGACTGGAGTATGCTGTAAGGTTTTGGAAACCATACCTACAGAGGGACATAGACTTGGTTGAAGGGGTGCAGAGAAGAGCTACGCGTGTCCTTATTGGCACACGGGGCTTGAGTTATGAAGATTAACTTCATTTTTTGAATATTTTTACATTGGATGAACGCAGGTGTCGAGGAGATATGATCGAAGTGTTCAAAATTTTCAATAGAATGGACCATGAACTTTTAGTACACCGCCAATCGACTGCTTTTACAAGGGGACACCAGTATCGATTGGTGAGGGACAATGCAAGGTTATGGTTTCGCAGGGAATTTTTCTCTAATAGGGTTGTTAATAAATGGAATAGCTTACCCCCGGAGGTAGTAAATTGTAACACAATTGACACGTTTAAAAAGAAATACGATAAACATGTTGGGGTAAATCGAGAAGCTATCCATTCTTAGAATAAGACAACCATAAGTATTCTTTATGGGGCATTGTATAATATTTTATCACTTTTATATATTGCTTATAATTTGTGTTAATTGCATTTTTAATTGGGTTGCTGTATTTTTGAAATATATGACATCCATATTTTATGGGCATCTTTTTATCAGCCACCTCGTTGGGCGTTTTGCCTGTTGTGGCGTTGTTTTTGTATTTATAATGTGTAATTGTGTGTAATTAATGTGTTATGTGTAATTATAATGTCTGAGAAAAAGTAAAGTTCGCATTGAGAAATCGATTTAGTCAAATAAAATTTCCTGGTCAAGAAAATTTTAAGGGCGATTTCAGATCCCTCTACTCTGCGTCTTTAATAAGAATGCTAATCCTTAGTCTATTTGCAATGCCAATTATGAAACACCATCACCAGTTCAACATACGTTGCCGATTTTCGTTCTTAATAATTTAACTACTAATCAAGAGAGAAGTTAGCTACTTATCTACTTACCAAAGTTAAACCAGTTCAAAGTAATGCCCCCGTCTGAAATGTTTTTTTCTTTTCCGTAGTAATAGTTATAGGCAATAATAATGCAAGTAATGAGCAATTAAAAATAATGTAAATAAACAGGAGTAATGCGATTAAATGCGAATAATGTAATTATTTGCAAGCAATATAAATAAATGTACAGGGGTTGGACAAACTAATATGCACACTTGTGAAATGAGACAAAATATTTTCTTCCTGCATACCTTCCCCTTGAATATAGCGTTGTCAATTTTTTTTTAATTTAGTTTTTTGTAATTAGTTAAATTAATTATATCCGATAATTGTTATAAAAATTTCAAAGCTAAAAAATATTAGGTATCAAAATGATAGGTTTAAAAAAAAAGGTTTAGTATTTTTAAAATGAAAAATTCAAAATTTTGCGTCCTTTCAATTTTCAGGAGAATGTAATATATAGCCATCATGTTACATTTATATTCATTACGAACCCCCTGAAACTGCTTTCCCGCACGGCCACCCCTGGTTAAGAACCACTGCTATAGGG
Organism: Pholcus phalangioides; assembly: GCF_987345545.1. NCBI lineage: Eukaryota > Metazoa > Arthropoda > Arachnida > Araneae > Pholcidae > Pholcus > Pholcus phalangioides. The sequence continues at coordinate 29,414,600 of NW_028301603.1, read as the reverse complement.
TGACGCGGCATTCCGTTCGGGAAATCCCCAGATCCAGTTCATCACGTTGACCGCGAGAAAAGGTATTGATTTCTTGCCAGTAGAGACTATCATTATGTAATAACAATACCTTAACATATCGAATGCACGCATGCGCAAATAGGGACTTAATACGAGAGAGAGAAATTGAACAGAAAAATCGCGCTTTGCCAAATTTCTTACCTCGCACAAGAAAGGCGAAACAAGCAGAATTATAAGAAGCAGCAAATTTATAAACAAGAAATCGCATCGCATTTCACACGCGAGACAAACAAAGTCTGTCGACACTGAATGACTCCCGTGTTGGAGAAGGTTATGATGTGTGATGTGGTGGCATCAAAAGAGGCTTTATTTGTACATCTGCCGTTTCCTAGTGCATGTGAAAAATCGTCTTGTGATAGAAAGAAAAAAAACAGCAGGCGATTGTTCTTGAACATATCAACATTGGCAACATGTCACACACACACACACACACACACACACACACACACAGTGACGTTTTAAATAAATATTCGAATATATGGAAGAACAAGTTTGTAAAAATTCAAAAAAACCCCTTAGATCAGTGGTTTTCAAATTTTTATTATCACCCCTGGCCAGGGCCGCAACTGGATGTTTGGTCACCCGGGGTAAGTGCGCATTTTGGCACCCCCTTGTAATGTTGGAGAGGTTTGAGAATAAAATTTGCGCCCCCTCTGGTCCAGCGCCCGGGGCACAAGACCCGCCTGCTCCTCCCTAGTTGCGGCCCTGCCCCCGGCTGATCACGATATAATATTACAAAGACAAAATTTTACAGCAGCATAATATAATTATCATAATAATGATATACAATATAATATCACAACTCAAAAAAACATGCTTCCGACTACTTTATTAATAAATGCTCCTGTAGGCCGAACTTCATTCAGGCTCGGACGTCGCTTCGCTCCTCCGGCCGTTACAGGGGGCCCCTGCCCCCGGACTGAAATTATCAACTATGTTGTCACCACAACCGGAAATACGGAAAAACTTGTAAGTTGAAACAAGATATTCCAAAAACAGACCGCGGGTGAAACTATTAAGAAAAGAATTCGAGTGGGATTGCATTGAAATTCGAACCCACAACCTTCAATACACAAACCCCATACTCTAACCATTACACCGACTGGCAACGCCGATTGAAGCTAAAATTAAATATATGTACTGTTAAACGTTGCCAGGCAGTATATTGGCGCCAATAAATATGCCGCGCATTACATCGAGTTCTGAAGTCGAGATCGGGTTAAGACACGACCACCCAAAGCGCTTGCAGAGACCTAGCGCTTCGCGACCACCTAGATAATATAGGTTATATAGCAAAGCCGCTTGAAAGATCTTAATGCAGCTTTGGTTAGAACTCCTTAATACTCCTTATTTATTTATTTATATATATATATATATATATATATAGATATATATTTTTTTTTCCAGATTAATTGCTGTTGGGTCACACAGTTTCAAGAAAAGAACTATATTTCTATTATTTAAGCATATTTTTTTGTAATTCCCAAAGTTTACTGGTACTCTAAAGCAGCGTAATAATTGATTACATGGTGTAGAAAAATATGTGAAATTGTGAATGATATTTGTAAAATCTTGCTTTCATCAGTTATGTACATTATGTTTGAATATTTTTTTAATAAATAAATTTATTCACTCATTGAGCTCGTCAATTTACATTATTGAACCTGTGTGTGCTATTCAGAATTTGTAATTTACTGAAGAAAATTCTGATAAAATAAATGCTCCTAAAATATTTAAGAATGTTTTTACTAAATTTCCAATATCTAGAGGCAGTAGTTTATCAAATCCTTAACTTCACACAATCATTTAATATCCAGAAGAAATTTTCTTAATGTTATCTAAATTGACTATATATATTTTTGTATGCCACTTTTATCCGGAAATTAAGGATCGGGGTAAGGGATATATAGGAATATTTTATTTTCACCAAAAAACTGAAAAAAAGTTAAGAATTTTTTTTTTTGCTATATACTTTTGTGTTTAAGATTAATTACTTGATCGTCATCACACGAACTGTTACGAATTCAACCTGTTGTTTACCAATAATTTCGTGATTATAATCATAATTTCGTGAAACGCGGTTTATTTCCCATAGTAAATCCGTTCCTTGAAATTCCTCGTTTCTCCCACAAATTGAATTTTCCATACGCTTTTGCCAAGCATTTTTAGCGCGCGGGGAATTCTGTTAGGTTGCTATGCCAGATTTACCGAAGCGATTTTTTTTTCCCTCTGTTTGACGGTCATTTCAGAAGCGACGATTTCGTGCAGCAACCCTTCGGCGAGGACCAGAATGCTTGATGGTTCCGCTCGTATATGAAGGCGTCTTAGCTTTGGTTATATATATTCTAGAAACCTTGATATAGGAGGTCGTTGTTAAGACGCCTTCATATACATGATACGTGCATTAAGGAGTTCTAGATCGGGTGTGACGATTTAGTGACGTAATAGTGATCTTAGCCAATGAGGCGCATCCCATGTTCGGTATATGGAATTACGTCCCCCGGCTCTCCAGAGTGGTCTCGGAAAGAATTATTTCATTAGCATTAAATAATCGCACATCCACACGCACGCATGGGCCCTCACAAAAATGAGAAGTGGTTGAAATTTTCGAGAATTTTCCAGGTAGGGCCTCAAAAACATCACTTGGCCCATGGTGCTCTTAAGACGGCCTTGCTATAGATGGTCAGCCGGGGCGAGCTCGTATTTTGACGCCCCCTTGCAATGTTTAAAGAGAAGTTAAAGTGTGAAATTTGCGACTCCTCTGCTGCCCCCCCCCCACTTCAGTTCCGGCCCGGCCGAGGCGTCTAACGTTTTTGCTCATCCACTCTTTTTGTAAACTCGAGCATCGTCTGCACTGGAAATACGGTGTAAAGGGGGGGGGGGGGGAAATCCATCCTATTGCATCAGATAATAAGGGATCCAGGGCCGCAACTGGGAATGGGGAGGGGCACATATTTCCCCCTTTAAACCCTCCAACATTACAAAGGGGCGTCGAGATGCGTGCTTATCCTAGCTGACAAGCATCTAGCTGTGGCTGACTGAGCGGATATAGCACATCTGTCATTTTAAATTGAACAGACAGATGGCAGCGCCTCGAACTTATAACACACCACCTACAAGTATTCATACGTATACTCCTTTCCGACATGCAGGGCCGTCTTGAGAACATCATGGGGCCCCGGGCCAAGGGATTTTTCTGAGGCCGTACCAGGGAAATTCTCGAACAATTCCACTACTCGTTTTTCTGATGCCCGGGTAGACCCATGCGTTAAGACGACACTGCCCACAGAACCAACACCAGCTGGTGGTGGTGGTTAGAGCTCTAGCTGCAATTGCTGTCAGAACAGTGTTTCTGTAAGTAGGGCTGGGAGCTTTTACGGGCCCCTTTATGATGAATTTATAGCGTGAAAAAACAAAAAAAAAATGAAAATCATCCCGGGCCCCAGGACTGGAGCCTTGTCAGCCCACCCCTTGTAGGGCCATGTCTGTAAGGCTGGCGTCGTGGTTACATTCATGGGGTGTCTGTTCAATGGTGGTTTTTTATGGAGTCTCTATGGAGCTTCTCGGATAAACGTTAATCTAAGGCAAGGTAACTGCATAAGTGTGAGAACCACGCTTCAGAACGATGTGTACAGGGCCGGATTAACTTATATGAAGGCTCTAAGTACGCAAGTGATTCTGGTGCCCCCCCTTTTACTTTCAACCTTAACGCATGGCCCCTTATGACAATTAGATCCGGCAAGCAGGTATTTTTAGGTGGGGGTTTAAAAGTAGAAATTTTTGCCCAAATTCTACGATGCCACGGCTCGGGAGCCTCGAATGCCGGGAAAACCTCATAACAATTTCATCTGGTTGAAATTTTGTAGAGTATGAAAATTGGGAAGCAGGTATTTATACTAGTAGGATGGGGGCGGGGAACTCTTGTTTTACCCGGTGGCCTATGATGCTGTTGAGACTGCACTGGGGTCTATATAAATTTTGGCACCCCCATCCCCGTAATTTTTAAAGGAAAAAGTAAACTCGATGCCCTTCCAGCCTAGGGAACAGACTCCCCTTCCCCTTCTTTAGTTGTGGTCCTGGTCAACCTTTCAATAAAAACCTTCAATTGTACAATCAAGTGCTCTAAAATTTTAGGATTTTCTACAGGATTGTTGAGCCTGCATAAAAAATTGTACAATTAAAAACAATGTACTATTTGATCATTTTTTATGGTGCCCCTTTTCTCATGATGCCCTAAGCACGTGCTTATTTTGCTTAATGTTAATGGTTAATCTGGCCCTGGATGTGTACGAGATGCATACGCGATACAGCAGTTGGAGAGGGGGCAGAACCAAGATTACCCGGTCGCTGGACCAGGACCGTCTTGAGAGCACCATGGGCTCCTGGGCCAAGGGATTTTTCTGAGGCTCTACCAGGCAAATTTACATGTATGCTTCTTGAAAATTTCAACTCTACCTCATTTTCGTGAGGCTCCTCTTCGCTTGAGGTGCCGGGTGGACCCATGCGTTAAGGCAGCACTGCCCTGGACCAGAATGGACCATCCACGACTCATACGGTAGGGGAAGAGGGGTATCTAAATAGATGTACCTATGACCTATCTCTTTGGGTATGTAATTGTAATATTGACACGCCATCCTGCTTAGCACAAAATCAGGCAGGGTGAGGCGGGAAATAACCAGTGCTGTCTTAACGCATGGGCCCACCCGAGCATGGCCCAGGGAAATCACTTGGACTGGGGGGGCCCATGATGTTCTTAAGACGGCCCTGGAAATAACTCCCCGAATCGAGTGCTGATAGCCGTTGGATATACTACAAAAAAGGGTAAAGATGGCGCACGTGTCAGCCTGGTATATCCAATGACTATAGATGGGGTGACCTTCACAGTAACATAATGAACTTTGTGCAGAGGTAGACTTGGTGTTTTGCTGCATGTGGGCTAAACAAATTCTTTCGACTTTCTTCCATTCTATTGTTTTTTTACCTCTTAATTTCCCAAATCTACCATCACTAAGCTACATCGTGCCATCTTAATGCATGGGTCCACCCGGCATTGCCCAGGAGGAGGGGGGGGGGGCTTTCCTTACGAAGGAAAAAAATCGTCAAGCAAGTGCTAGAACTCCCAATGCTACCACAATATTTGCACATGTGAACGGGGCTTTTTTTTTTTCTTTTTCTTTCATCCGAGCACAACTCAGGTCTATCGCCATAGGCAATTTACTACCTAGTGAGTTGTGCCGGAAGTGTAAGTGTGTGTACCTAACAGTCTGAGTGAGTATCTAGTGTTGTGTATGATTTTTCAGTGCTGTCATCTATATTTCAGGAGTGAAGTGAGTGATGTGTCGTGACTGAATATTTGTACTGTTTGTAGGACTGTTGCTCTCTGTGGCGAGACTTTTTAACGGGGAGATCGGCTCGCATTTGCACCTCGAAGTTGGGAACCACAGAAACCAACTTCAGCATGTGAACGGAGCTGTAGTGTATCAGCATGCATTAGGAATTTCGCAGTTTTCCATGCATTTACCTCTATCATTGCTATGCATTTGTGAATATACAGTCGGCCCCCCGTATTCGCGGTTTTTTCCCTTTATTGAAATTTTTTTTTCAACTCTCAAAAATCGTCATTCATGTGTTTTGTTTACAAAATTTTAGTTGTGCATATTTAGAATGGCTTGCTAATGACATTACTGTCATCACCAGAGCCGTGGCAGCCCCCAAGAGAGAAACAGTCCTCTTGGGTTGGATTAATGTTTTGCCACAATGTGCACTAAAGAATACAACCATTTCTACAGAGTAAATTGAAGATACTATAAAAGGCATTGTCACGTTAGCGAAACAGGTGGGTGGAGAAGGGTTCAATGATATGGATATAGAGGAAGTTGAACAGCTAAATTAATAGCAATTCAGAGGTGTTGACCGAGGAGAAATTTGTCACGGTGGGAAAAGTGCATAAAAAAAAAAAAAAAAAAAAAAAAAAAAAAAAAAATGCAGTTTGCGCGACGAATTAGAGGATGCGCTTTCTCAAGCCCCGCCCATCACTCAATTTACATATTACCACTGAAAAACTTTGGAGGCGTGCAGTTCATCGGGACCAGTTGCACGAGAAAGCGTGGTCCCGCCGTTGAAGAATCCCCCCCCCCCCCCCACACGTAACTTGAAGAGCCCCTGAAACTCAAATCCCAAGTCAAGTCACTCAAACCCCTATTTAGTTCTGAACTGCCAAAAGTCGTAACATTTTACTTGAAGATGTAAGCTCAAGAAAAACAGTATGAAGCATCGTCTCGTCATATCAGTTGCTCCCAACTGATCCGTGAAGGAAGGCTTACTGTCATGCCAGAAAGATGAAGCCCAGCAGCTGTCTCTTGCAGTCCAGTCCAAGGTTGGTACTTCGACCACACTACCCCGAGTGGTAGTACAGATGGAGAACTTTGATGCTCCGACATCGTAAAGTATGTGCATGGACCGTCGCTTCAACAGATACAGAGGACATTACATTAATCGTTCAATTCGCCAAGCAGATTCGCCAGTCAAAGGATGACTTATGAGAAAACGAACTGTCCGTACTGAGTGTTCAAGTTAAAGGGAACTGTTCATCGAAATCCGGTTGTCAAGAATGAAGTGACCATAATATGGGAGATGTGAGTAAATTTTCTCTTACAAATTTTGTTGAGTGGTCAGGAAAAACCAAACTGCAGCAATATTTGGTTTTTTGTGTTTTGCACCCAAATAATTAATAATTTTTGATAAGTATAGTAAGGTATTTCAGCATCGTTGTTTTTTTTTGGTATTTTGTTTTGGTTATATGAATTAAGAATTAAAGAACCTAATGTGTATTTAGACCTCTGTGTGTTGACATATTATTTTTTTTTTGTGACTTAATTGTTTCGGTTAAAATGCTCTAGTACATATTTATTCAGGAGAATTACTCACCGACACACAAAGGGTTATTGCGGACACGGTAACAACTCAAAAATGGTACCCCACTAATATGATCACCAGGCCAAAAGTTTTCTTTCTTCGAGTACTGTCAACTTAAATAGTACTCAACAATTTAGCACCACAACATAAATGGTGCCGTGACAAACTTGAATCTGAGTAATTTTCTTTTCTCCTGAAGCTATTCTAAGAAATGCATTTGTGTTGCATGAAAATATAAAATATTCTGCTCTCTTGTCAAGTAAAATACTAATTAAATGTCACACACACACAAATTTTATTTTGGGGGTTAGCTATGAAATATGTGAATATTTGGTGTGCCTAAGATTGAAAAATTTCATGTTGGTATAGAGTGGATACAATTTAAGTATATAGTGGTGTATATATTTATATGTACAGGTTATGTTGATCGAATTCTTTAGGGGTGACCTCTCATTTGATGCACAAATAATTGTTTTGGTTCTACTGCTAGTTGTTTTTCCTTTGGTAAACAGACATACACACACAGTGACTATGGCACAAGCACAGGATCCACAAACCCTGTGGCCTATTTTGATGGGTGCATATAACAATTTGCCCATATTTTCAGGTACAGCTGAACCCTCAGCTCGTGAGTTATTTCGTTGCATTGACAATGCTGCTGCATTGGCAGGGTGGAATGCACCACAGAAAAAGCAGCTAGTACTGCAGAAGTGTGCCGGAAAAGTAGCTTCGCATCTGCGTGAAAATGAGTACCGTGTAGCTCAGATGACCTATGACCAGTTAAAAAACTATTTGATCGAACGTTTTGATACTCATGTCACTCCCGAATACACGTTAGCTCAGCTAACTAGTTCAGTGCAACATGACACTGAAAAGGTGAAAGATTTTGCAGACAGATTGGAAGCACTGTCTCGTAAAGCAGTTCCTATCACAGAAGATGAGGATGAATCGGTCACGACTTTGAGGAATTCACTCCTCCTTTCTAGATTTACTCATGGTGTAAATCCCGCACTTAGACAGTTGATGGCTACACAAGGTCCCACAACATTTGAAGCTGCTGTACAGATAGCTCACAGAATTGAGACGGTCTCAAACATGACAAATTCCACAGCTTGGGCTGGAACAGCCTCACAAATCGCACCTCAAACGTCTCTTGCACAGATACAGTCACAGGTGTGTTCCCCAGTGTCACATGCTGTAAATTCAGATACCATGTTAATTTCACTCATGGACAAAGTACAGTCACTGGAAAAATCACTGAAAGAGTTGTCACTCTCAAACCAGGCTAGCGTGCCAAATACTCGTCCACGTTCACCAAATTTTCTTTCGTGTACTCAAAGTGCTCGACCACAGACTTACCAAACACAAAACGTACCCTATGGTGAATCTTGGAGGCATACAGTAACATGCTTTTACTGTGGATATCGTGGCCATGTTGTCAGAGACTGCCGCAAACGCATTAGAGACCAGTCCTCTAGACAAACAAACACTTACTCTCGTGGAAACACTTCTCGTAACCAGTCGTCTCCACGTCCACATTTTTCACGTCCAAACCAGAATCGTAATGGCAGAGGTCAAAACACACAAAATGAGGGTACACAAAACAAAACAAGGTCTATCTCGCCAAATTCCAACAATGAAAACAATGCACGCTCGACTTCTCCAAAAGTCAGATTCACAGACAATGTGCAAACAAATGAAGAGACTACTAACTGTTCTGAGTCAGACAAATCACTACCAGTAGTTGATGTCACTGTTGATGGTCTTAAACTTCCTTGTCTCGTAGATTCAGGTGCTTCGCTCACTCTGATTTCACATGTTTGGTGCCGAAACAACCAAATGACTCACAGGTACACAAAAATAACGCCTGTTGTCATTAAAGGTGTGTCAGGAGAGACACTTAAAATTCAACATACTATCACTCTTTCTTTCCAAATTTTGGACAAAACAGTGGAGCAGACATTTTTTGTTATTCCTGCTAGCTCGTCACAAAGGTATGAAGCTCTCTTAGGAGTTGACTTCTTCACAAAACAAAAGGCTAACTTTTCATTTTCTTCTAAGGGAATGATTTTGACATTCCCAGACTCTAAGCAAGAGTGGTCAACCGAACACAAAATTGCATATGGTAGGTCAAAGACACAAATCAAAATTCCTCCACACTCTGAGATTTTCATTCCCATCGTTGTCAAACCTCGTGTGTCGTCTAATCTTTTGGTATTTGAGGGAAATCGTTCACTAGTCCAAGTATTTCACGTAGCAAATGCTGTTTATGAGTCTCTTCCAGAAAATGAGTACTTACTCAAGGTAATCAACCCTTCATCTCGGGAAGCTTTGGTTGAACCAGGCACAAAAATTGCTAAAGTGGAACCACTATCACTTGCACACTCAGTCACACATGACATATGCTCCTCGGTTGAAGAAAATTTTTGTGACACTTTCTCTTCTTTTTCTGACATTAACTTGTCCCACTTGTCACATGTAAACAAAACAAAACTTGAAAATTTGATTGTTGAATACAAGGACGTTTTTGCTAGTTCAGTATCAGAGCTAGGCTCTTGTGACACACTGCTACACCGCATCTTCCTTGAAGATGACATTCCGGTCAGACAACGTCCATATAAGGTCCCATACAAGTTGAAAAATGAGCTTCAGTCTCAAATAAATGAACTACTCGAAGCTGACATAATTCAGCCTAGTTCTTCACCATATTCAGCTCCTGTGGTTTTGGTTCGAAAATCTGATGGATCTTATAGATTGTGTTGTGATATGAGGAAATTAAACACAAAAACAATTCCTGACTCATATCCTCTTCCAAACATGACAGAATTGCTAGACATGCTCGCAGGATCCCTTGTCTTTTCTTCTTTGGACCTATGCTCAGGGTTTTACCAAATGCAAATACACCCTGATGACATGTATAAGTCAGCTTTCATCACAGACCAAGGCTTGTATGAATGGAAGCGTGTTCCTTTTGGGTTGAGAAATTCCCCTAACAGTTTTCAACGTCTCATGGAGATAGTTCTTTCTGGCCTAAAACCACTTAACATAGCAACATATGTTGATGATATCATTGTAGCAAGTAAAACGGTAGAGGAAAACTTGGATAAGCTACGAATAGTTTTCTCGAGACTCAGAGATCACAACTTAAAACTTAAACCTAAGAAATGTCAGTTCCTCCAGGATTCGATCACGTACCTTGGTTTTGTTGTTAAGGGTGGTTATGTCACACCCGATCCTAAAAAAGTTTTGCCACTGGAGAGTAGTTTGACCAGGCCTGTAAACAAAAAGAAGGTCAGAGCTTTTCTGGGTTTAGCCTCTTTTTACCGCCGTTTCATTCCTAATTACACACATGTTGCAATGCCACTTATTGAGCTAACGAAACGAGACACACAATTTCTTTGGACTGAAAAAGCTCAAAATTCTTTTGACACATTGAAAAAGTCAATAATTTCGTCTCCTTGTCTTAAACTTCCGGAACCGAACAAACCATGGTTCTTATATACAGACGCCTCATCAGAAGCAGTAGGTGCAGTCCTGATGCAGGATGATGAAAAAGGTATCCGTCACCCAGTCGCTTTTGCTTCACGCAAACTCAAGCCAGCAGAGGTCAAGTACAGTACGGTAGAGCGTGAACTCCTTGCTCTAGTTTTTGCTACTGCATATTTCAGACAGTACCTATACCAAGAACATTTCGTTATTTACTGTGACCAGGCTAGCATATCCAATGTGCTGAAATTGAAAGACCCACACTCCAGAATTGCCAGATGGTTGATGTTGCTACAGCAGTATAACTACACAGTTATACACAAACCAGGTCGTCAAAATACCACAGCTGACTTTCTCTCCCGAGAAGCTTTTCCAGTATCTTCGATACAGACCATGGCTGTACCAAATTACACTGAAGACTCTCTTCGTCAACTTCAAGAGTCAGATCCGTTCTGTTCCAAATTCTTTGACTCTGATGGTAACTTTGAAGCTAAGCCTGATGTATCCCCAAAATATAAGAATTTAACTTTCCTTCTTGTGGGCAAACTTCTTCATGTTCATTCTGCTGATGTTCCTGAACGACTCAGACTCGTTGTACCAGATTCCTTGACCATGGAAATCTTCCAGTTGTCTCACGACGTACCTACTTCAGCTCACCAGGGTTTCACCAAGACTCTCGCCAGACTGAGACAGTCCTATTGGTTTCCTCACATGTACTCGCTGCTGAAAACGTACATCTCATCTTGTCACGCATGCCAACAATCAAGAGCACACCGCGCTCAAGATAAATCACAAATGCTGAGAGTTCCAGTCACGTCCCGTCCGAATCAAAGAATAGCGATGGATTGTGTCGGACCGTTGCCACACACATCAGCTGGAAACAGTTACATTGTTGTCATCTCCGACTATTTCACTCGTTGGCCAGAAGCTTTCGCCGTTCCAAATATAAGGTCAGAAGTCATTGCTCAGGTCTTGATTCGTTACATTGCCACTCATGGTATTCCTGAAGAGATCATCACTGATCGTGGTGCCAATTTTTTGTCGAAAGTCATGACAGACGTCTACACAACTCTTGGAATCAAGAAGATAACTACGCACGCCTATCATCCACAGGCTGATGGTGTTCTCGAGCGTTTAAATGGAACTTTGGTCAAATCTCTTTCTCACTTGGTAAATGACACTCACACTAACTGGGATATTCATCTCCCATGGGCACTAATGGCTCACAGGTCAGCACCACATAATTCCACGGGTTATTCTCCAGCGTTTCTATTGTTCGGTCGTGAACTTCGAGTGCCGGCAAACATGCTCTACAATGGCCCAGTCCCTTCCTACACACACACAAGTTACGCACAGCATCTTCAGGAGACTTTTTCAAAATCTTTTAACATAGTTAAAGAGAATCTACGAAGTGCAGCAGAAATCCAAGAGTCTAATCGTTCAGCAAAGTCAGTTGACAAAAACATACAGGTTGGAGACCTCGTGTATCTTTTCACTCCTAAAGTCCCACCTCATTTGTCGAAGAAGTTTTTTAAGAAAAATACAGGACCATATAAAGTGTTGGAAAAACTTTCACCAGTTAGCTTTCGTATCCAGAAAGTTGGAAATGAACAGGATACCCAGGTTGTCCATGTGGACAGATTATCTAGACCACGTCGTAAAACTCAACAAGTTCTCTTGGACTCTAATAAAAATGAGAATCGGTCCTCTGTAACACTAAACTCGGAATCGAACCCTGAGACACAGCATACAAATGGTGATAATTCTTTGTTAACTTTTAGAGATATGCCCTTGTTTACGAAAATTAATGTGCCTATTGTTCCTAGACATAATGTTCCTGTTGTCCGAAGACACAACAGATTTCATAATCTTCGTCCAAGTGTAGTCCGACCTGCAAGGTTCAGAGACTAATATCGTTGTCATTTGAGTTAATATGTATGTACATAAGTGTTAACGTTGCAAGGTTCTTTGAGTATTTTGTTGTGCCAAAAATATATTGTCTCGCACATGAAAAGTTTTTTTTTGTCTTCGTAGTGGTCATGTTCACACTAAGCGAGATGTGTGATTGAAAGAAATCCATTTATTTTTTTTTCTGTGTCTATGATCGAAACATAGAATTTGTCAACGTATGCTCAGGGTTGCTCTCATGAATATTTGCTCGGTAATTTTTTTTCTTTCGAACACAAAAAGCAATGTAAGTGCTGTGTCTCTTTGGGAAATATTGATTGATAAGTTGCCTAAAAATCCTTTTTCAAAATGGAATGTGACCATAAAGTCTGTGCATAAAAAAAAAAAAAAAATTCGAGTCAAATCCTTCATAAGGATAAACGAAGCAACAATTTTTTTGTCCTGTCAAATGGACGTATGGTCAAACTACCCAAGCTCTCACCAGTGCAAACTTTCTTGAGACTTTAACATTCTTTGATCATTTGTATATCATGAAATGACATGTCTAGACAATGAAATATCATATGAGAATACACAAATCATTGAAATATTGTTATACACTTCCTTGAAATGTTTGTCACAACTCTTAAAGATTTGCTTTGTTATGTTGTAAGCTGGTGTTGTGACGTTTGGTGAACAGGAATCCCTTATACCATGTTTTTCTCACTGTAACTTCGCAAGTTTCTTTAGACCCTAGGGTTTGCAGTTACCGGAAACCACCCGAGGTAAACCCCTGGCAATCCGGTTCGGGCCAGTTTGTTTGGGCAAATTCGCCATGTTTGTTTTTGTCCGGCAATAATCCGCTTCGTTCTACAGTTGAAGGTAGGGTCTTTGGCTGTGGAGCAAGGATTGGGAACCAGAGGTCGGGCTATTGCAACTCACCCAAATCCCGGTTTACAACTCATAATGGATTCCAACCAGTTCACCGAATCACAGCATCCCCTAAAGACTGACATTGTAAAAAATTTTTTTCTACATTCTGTGTGTGTATCATATCATAAAATTGTCAATGTAACAATTTGCATTTGCCTGACCACCGAGACAAAATCGAAGTGGAAATTGACTCACAAATGTATAATTTGTCACAATGTAACATTGAAAAACATGTTTATTTTGTTTCCATAACAAATATCATTTGTTTATAATGTCAGCAATCGAATATTAATCATGTGTTGTTGCTTGAGTATTCCAGGAAAAAAGAGAATTTTGTGATGACTCGTAAACATAAGCAAGTATGTCGAGTATGATTGAGGACAATCAAATGAATCTCAGAAGAAGTCGGTTTGTAGATTTAAAGATTTTGTTCGTTTGTTGTATCTGTGAAACACCAGATCTCTTTTTGTTGTATCTGTGAAACACCAGATCCTTTTTGTTGTATCTGTGAAACACCAGATCTCTTTTGTTGTATCTGTGAAACACCAGATCCCTTTTTGTTGTATCTGTGAAACACCAGATCTCGTTTGTTGTATCTGTGAAACACCAGATCACTGTTGTGTATTGATGATTTCAGTATTTGTACGTTGAGAAGTAGTAGTTTTGTTTTCATTGATGTTGTCCTTTCTTTTACGTTAGTTTCATTTTCATGGTGCGTTGGTTTCGTTTTCATGATGCGTGTGTAGAGTCCGAAGCATGGACAAATTCGTTGAATCGAAGTCATATTTTTATCGTATGAGAAGCAGTATAGAGGTAACACATTGGAATAACTCAGGTGACACACTTTGTATTTTGTTCGTCTGTGTAGACATTGTCTTCATTCCTTGTCCCCAAATGTCAAATGAGTCATGGTAACGTTTGCGATTGTTCTTTCTTTTGAAACACTTTGAACAGCCAGGCAACTAAATCACTCAATCATTTTCTTTCTTTTCATCAAGTACTGTGTAACATCATTGAGAGTAGATCTTGACATCTGTTTTTTTTTTATGGAGTGTTTTCTCTAAAAATTTTCCCTACGGTAAAATTTTTTTTCCGAAACCGTCGGTGATGTCACGGTGGGAAAAGTAGGACACTTCCCCCCCTTTGACAAAGAAGCCTGACATATTTTAACCCAGAATTGTCATGTCAAATAAGTGAAATTTGCTAAATGTAAATATAATTGTGTTTGTCGCGTGGAAAATATTTGAGCTTCTGTCTTTATATTTTTGTGGAAAGCTGAACCGAATTTCGTGGTTGTCTAGTTCCTTTCCTCTTGTGTTATCATTCATGTGTGTTATGAATATCATTCCGTCTGATATTCATAAAATGCCCGAGATCTGAACCACAGATCGTTTGTATAGAGTGGACACACACTCTTTATGCATCACACTGTATGTGTTTGTCGGAAAATTCTAAATATTAAATGCTTTGCTTTGACATCTCAATCATTTGAGCTCAACAACAAATTCCTTGAATTTTTCTGATTCTTCCTGTGAAATTTTGAGAAATTCCGAGTTAAATTGAACGAGAAAATGTGTGTTCTTTTGAATAATATATTCTTTCTTTTGTGAGAGAGACACACCTAATGATCCACTGATAATCAAAGATATTATCGCCATCTTGATGAGTCAGTTTTCTTGTTCCCACACGAACGCGTTCGTTCGTTCGGTACGTGTAAAAGGAAGATAAGATTCCTTTTTCTTTTTCCCTCTCACTGTTCGTAATCTGTTGTATATTTTTTTTTATACGTGAAAATCCGATTTTTCGCTTTTTGCATATTCTGAGTCTGGTTTTTTTTTTTTATTAAATAAGGGAAACAAACATTTTTGTTAACCGGGAGTTAAATAATTTTGAGACCGTGTGAGTTTTTCAATTTTAAAAATTTATATATATTTTTTTCTTTTTCTCTCCACTGTTTCCAATGCTTTGAAGAAAAAAAAAAAAGGCTTGTGTTGTAAAATATTTTGAGGGAGAGAAACTTTTGAAATAATGTTATATGCTTGAAATTATTCTCTGTTATCGAGAAAGTGTTGAATTTGAATTTTTTTAAGAATTTCCTTTGTTTGGATTTAAATTTTTCGGCATGTCGCGAAACAAGAATATTTATATATGATGTCGCATATCGTTGGAAAGCTAATTTTTTTCCCCACACAATGATGTTAATGTTTTTTCATTTTGATGAATATTTGTGCATTTAATCCGGAAATCTTATATTGAAAATTATTGTTGTCATTATAAACTTTGCTGAAAGCCGTTCATTTTCTTTATTGAGAGAAGATGTTTTTCTTTTGGTTTCATGTTTGTGTTCGCGCCTTGTGATACAATTGGGTAAAATTTTGGATGATGCAGTTTGCGCGACGAATTAGAGGATGCGCTTTCTCAAGCCCCGCCCATCACTCAATTTACATATTACCACTGAAAAACTTTGGAGGCGTGCAGTTC
Source organism: Pholcus phalangioides (assembly GCF_987345545.1). NCBI lineage: Eukaryota > Metazoa > Arthropoda > Arachnida > Araneae > Pholcidae > Pholcus > Pholcus phalangioides. The sequence goes on along the minus strand of NW_028301603.1, from coordinate 29,398,838 downwards.
ATCGGGACCAGTTGCACGAGAAAGCGTGGTCCCGCCGTTGAAGAATCCCCCCCCCCCCACACGTAACTTGAAGAGCCCCTGAAACTCAAATCCCAAGTCAAGTCACTCAAACCCCTATTTAGTTCTGAACTGCCAAAAGTCGTAACATTTTACTTGAAGATGTAAGCTCAAGAAAAACAGTATGAAGCATCGTCTCGTCATATCAGTTGCTCCCAACTGATCCGTGAAGGAAGGCTTACTGTCATGCCAGAAAGATGAAGCCCAGCAGCTGTCTCTTGCAGTCCAGTCCAAGGTTGGTACTTCGACCACACTACCCCGAGTGGTAGTACAGATGGAGAACTTTGATGCTCCGACATCGTAAAGTATGAGCACGGACCGTCGCTTCAACAGATACAGAGGACATTAATCGTTCAATTCGCCAAGCAGATTCGCCAGTCAAAGGATGACTTATGAGAAAACGAACTGTCCGTACTGAGTGTTCAAGTTAAAGAGAACTGTTCATCGAAATCCGGTTGTCAAGAATGAAGTGACCTTAATATGGGAGATAGTGAGTAAATTTTCTCTTTCAAATTTTGTTGAGTGGTCAGGAAAAACCAAACTGCAGCGATATTTAAATTTTTTAATTTTTCGATAAGTAAAGTAAGGTATTTCAGCATCGTTGTTTTTTTTTTATTTATATATATTGTTTTGGTTATATGAATTAAGAATTAAAGAACCTAATGCGTATTTAGACCTCTGTGTGTTGACATATTATTTTTTTTTCTCTTTGTGACTTAATTGTTTCGGTTAAAAATGCTGTAGTACATATTTATTCAGGAGAATTACTCACCGACACACAAAGGGTTATTGCGGACACGGTAACAACTCAAAAATGGTACCCCACTAATATGATCACCAGGCCAAAAGTTTTCTTTCTTCGAGTACTGTCAACTTAAATAGTACTCAACAATTTAGCACCACAACAAATTAATGCAGGTTGACTGCTCCTGAAACTGAAGCGGTACCAGATGAAGATCAAGATAAAGAAGTAGAAGACAGGTTCACCACGAGTAACATAGCGGAGGCTTCGCACGTTCAAATCAGCAATGGATTATTTTCATGGCACAGATCCCCATATGGTACGCTCTTCACATTTAGAAAAATTGGTAGAGGAAGCCTTGTCATTATATTACAACATACTTGATCATATGAAGAAGATACGACAAACAGAAATCACAATATTCTTTCAGAAAACATTGCTAACAATCGCTGCACCCTCTTTTACATTTCGTTCTATCCTCTGCGTCACCCTGCTCTTTCCCATGATGTTCAATAAACGAGATATACAAGAAGAAAACTATGGTTTCGGTTATTCGCGGATTTCCCGTATTCGCGGTCACCCCCGGAACGTAACCCCTGCGAATACGGGGGGCCGACTGTATATACAGTCCTTATACTGTATATTTGTCTAGTCCTTATCTTTTTTACTAGTACAATTTTTCATGTAATTTATTTTTATTTCATTTTCACTGTAATTTATTTCTTGACTATGAGCATTACATGGACATTAGCATGGTGAAAAGAAAAGTGCTCTCACACATGATATACAAAAGTAATCCATTGGGAACCCCATTTTCAGAAAATGTGTAATAAAATGCAATAAATGACACAGAAATTCTGTACATATTCAAAAGGTAATTTAGCTGTTTCAAAATGTTAAATGGAATGACATCTGAAATAATAATTAGGAAACAAAGCATCAGAAGTGTGATCAACAGTGATAGCGGGAAATGGAGATAACCCAACTGGAGGAGTAGCCATTGATGAACTCTGTTCATAAAATTTGGCATCATCATCATCATTGATAGGGTCGTCATTTATAACTGAAGCTTCAGTGACATCAGCTGTCACTAGTTCCATCTCACTCTTATCAGGTGTAGCATGAGAAATGAATTCAGTGTTAGGCAAGCTGCGTAAAGGAGAATCAGCAATGATATCATTATTTGGTTCCTCATCCAAATGATCCAGATCCATCTCATCAGCATTGTGAGATACTGAAGTAAAATCATGAGTTGTATGATTTGGGGTACTAATAGTATTGAACTGATTGGTATAACAAGCTGCAGGGGCTGTATGACCTGGGGGAGTACAAGGAAAACTAGTGGGGTTGGTTGTTGAAATGCCAGAAGGACTAGCATCTGGTTCTTTGAGAGATTCCGTCTGTGGAGTTACTGGAATGTTAGTATGTTGCGATTGCCTGATGAATGAATGTCCAGGGAACATCACTGGAGTAGTCAGATTCTCCACGGACGGAGTCTTCAGATTTTCATCCACTGGAGTTCTGGATGCATTTAAACTGGTGGACTTTGAGTCACTTGTTCCAGGAGTATTGAGTTGGCATGTGCCCAGCAACTGGTGAACAGCTGTAATATTCCAAGTAGATGAGTCCACATTCATCTCAAAGACAGTTCTAGTGACAAAGGTGAACCTAGTAATTACAAATGAAAGCAGTTAACGTCTGATGTGTTGCATTTTTAATTTATTTTAACCCCTTTGCTTGCAAGCTATTGGCAAGAAAGTCCTTCATCATAAAGTGGTTAATAAATCATAGAATCTCATTCCTTTTTTTTTCTTGGCTTTTTTTACTTTGCTGGTCTTCAGCCAGGTTTAATTCTTATCTTTGGTGAAAGCCTTTTGAAGTTCATGTACCAAACTGTTGTATTTCACTCACAAACCTCTTGTCCAGGGCCATAGCATACTTTCTCGGGCTCCGTGGCAGACATGTTCTTGGGGCTCCCAAAAAGGAAAAAATTATGCAAAATAAGTGCACATTTTTTGTGAGGCCTGCTCCAGTTACCCCAGCCTAGTTATGGCCCTGCTCTTGCCGAATTATAAACATGTCTCTTCTGTTTGGTTCCCACATTTCGAGGAAATTTCAGAATTACACATGAATCCTTATTGACCGATTAGAAGACAGCACTTCAGACATAGTACTTGCGATACAGATGTCTCTCACTTCTTGGCCAGAATGTTTAAGCTAGAGATGTCAGGCTCTTGAATTTCGTACAAATGTAGGAACCAGATAGAAGAGAGCACATTTTAATTTGATGGCTGTCACAAAGTGATGTACAAAAGTTTGGTATATGAAATTCAGAAGGCTTTGCTGAAGATAGGAAATTAACCTGGCCACGGATCAGCAAAAAAGGGCAAAGAAAATGTGAGATTCTATGATTAGTAGAAATTAAAAATCCTTACAGGGAAAAACTCATGACAGAAATGAAAGACTGATTTCAAGTTTTTTTTCCTCTAAACCAGCGGTTCCCAACTGGGAAGAATGTATTAGGGGATATGCAAAAAGAAATGGCAGCCACCCATCTAAAAAAAGGTGTCTCATCTCTTAGGTTTTTACTAATATTGTCGGTTGTAATATTTACCTCCCTGTCAATAAAATTTTCTATAAAAGAGGGATTGCATCCGTTGGAAGGATCAGCGTTCCTAAGATGCCTTCATAAAAAGAGTTCTAGGCCTTCCCTACTCCCGCCAATACCCAAGATCCGGATTGGAGCAGTCCTTTTTGGCTCACTTTTCTTTGGTGTTTTGGATTTGATTGTTGACGCATGCCAGGCTGTGCATAAAAACAAAGAACTAATTTGCATTGTGTTCAACTTTTGTTATGGGTGTTTGTATTGAGGCTTGTGTTATTCCCACGATTTTCTGTCAACTTTTTCTACCAAGTGTCTATTGCGCATATGATTTACGCTATGGATCAATGGCTAAAAACTATATCTGTGTGGAAGCGGAAGTTGATTGAAACCACTAAATGAAGTACCATGTACCAGTGCCATCTTAACCCATGGGCTAACCCGGGACAGATCGGGGGCCTCAAAAGAAGAGGGGCCTCAGAAAAATCACTTGGCCTGGGGGCCCACAAAGTTTTTAAGACGGCTTGCCATGCACCAGAGTTATATAAACAGGAAAACATATTTTGAATCTGCCAAAAGTGATCTGTCAAACCTGAGGCTTCCTACTACATTAGATATCATATTGCTAGATGAGGAAAAAATATCACACCATTGGAAAAAATTTAATTTCACCATTTCAGCATCAAAGATGCTGCCAGATGCATATGCTTGCATAGGAAAGTGCTCATATAATGAGTTTAATACCTCTGTTAAATTGACAGTGTTAATTTGACTTCTGTTAAATTGGTGTGGTGTCTCGAAGAATACAGGACATGTCAGAAAATGTCGCGAGCAGTCATAAGTCACGTCAAAGGCTGTGAATTTTTTTCTATCCAAGTTGCCAAAAGTACAGACGTTGCACAATATTCGGTGCTACTTGTAATTGCTGGGTACTTGAAAGACTTAGAATTATTGAAGAAAATCTTTTTGTCACCCATTGAAGGGGTTGTACAACTGTTGAAGACTTATCTAAAGCAATTGATCATTATTTCGTTGAAAAAGGAATTCAATGATCAAAATGCATTGGGCTCACCACAGATGAAGGAAAATCCATGGAAGGTTTTTCCTCAAGCCTCCATCACGTGTTACCTCAAAATGTAATGGACTCACTGCGGTATTCACAGACAGAGCCTTGCATCGAAACCTTTGCCCCCAAATTTTGTGAAACATTTTTGATGAAGCGGTCAAAGTTGTCAACTTTATAACACACACACACAGTTAAAAACTACCAACTTCAGGTTGTTTAAATTGTTGTGTGATGACATGGACAGCCTTCACAACACTCTGCTTTTCACACCGAATTAGGTGGTTGTCCCAGGGTTAAGTTCTGATGCGACTGTTCGAACTTCAGCACGAGATAGTTGGAGTGTTCGAAACCTTTCATGATTTCTTGTCACAAGCCAAGCTAAATTTAGTAGTCGGTGATAAGATAATTGAGCACTTGGAAGGATTAAAATCCTCATTTGAAAGATATTTTTCAGAGTCAGAAATGGGTGATCGGTGGATATCTAATTCTTACAAAGAAAAGTATTTTAAACCAGTTTCATTGTTGATTCCAGAAAAGGAGAAGTTGGTAGAGTTTGAATCAGATGCCACTCTGAAGAACCTCTTCAATGGCGGAATATTGAAATTAGCCTGTTGGTGTGGGGTGGGGGGGGGGAAACACAGAATCCCTGAGTTGGGTGTACGTGGAAAGAAACCGAGCCAGCTGGTGGTATGAGGACTGAAAAAGGTTGGGAACCACTGCTCTAAACAAACATAAACAAACAATGTATTTTTGTATTATTTCTGTTATACAAGAGAAAAATTCTATATCACTGAACTGGCTTAGCAAACAAAATAATAATACTACTGAACAAGATACAGAGGTAAAAAATTAGAAAGTCATTTCAAGCTAAAGAATCTACTGAAATAATTCTTGATTACAACCAAATTCTTTGACTATATGAAGGATTATATATTAATATCTTTTGAATTCATAATTATAAACTCACTTCTTGTATTGCTCTTCAGTTCTTTGTGAATCCCTTGGTGTTATTTCAGCTCCTTTTATGACCAAATCAGAAACCTAAAGCACAAAATTTTCACAATTAAGCAGTTGATGTTACACATTTTATAAAATTATTTTACATCTCTCTTAAACATTCTTACTCGTTTTATCTTAAAAAGTCTGACACCCAATCTATTTTTGTTTTTTGGAATAATTATTTATTTCTGAAAGAGTAAAAAAATCCAGAATTTCAATACCATAGTGTTAAGAAAAGGGAGGTTTCAAGAAGAAATATGAATTTACTTGTTCCTCCCGTTGCAATATTCTTTTTGGAATGTTAGCACTGCAGGCCACATAACGGGCAAAGCTTCCATGAGCCTTTCCATCTGTTATTTTGTAGAGAGAGATAACCTCATTCTTGTTCATCATGGTTTCCATTGTCTAAGTGAAGAAATAAAAGGTCTAAATTCAATTTTACTTGTTGATGAATTTGTGGAAAAAAACCAACTGTATGAATGCTCATTTATTTATAATTATCACAGTATCAAATTATGATACATCTTGAAGTTTCCATAATTATATATTATATAAGTGCCTAAACACAGTTAATTTATTCAGAATCCTCATTATTTTAGAAAGCCATGGTGTTTTGAATAAAAATCTAATATTTGGTTATGGTTTTCGAAATAGGACAGATTCTTGGAAACAAAAATTTATGATGTCTCATATGCAGGACCACAACTAGATGCTTAGTAAGCAGGGCCAAGAATGCATTTTGGTGCCCCCTCACCTGTAATATTGAAGGAGAGGTTAAAGGGTGAAATTTTCACCCCTCTGGTTTGGCACCGAGGGCACCAGACCAGCCTCTTCCCCCAGTTGTGGTCATGCTCATATGAGTCCTTTTTAGTATCCTAAAAAATATAGTTCAATGTTGTTACAGAAAACCTTTTTTTTGAACATAAGCAGTTCATCCATGGACTCAAAAAAAATATGACATGGTAAATGTCAGAAGACTAGTAAATCCTAGGTTTTAACTAGTAAAATCCAGGATTTATCAAAGCGAAATGGTAAAAGCCAGAAATAAGAATAAGCACATAATTAGTAGATTTCATATTGTTTAGAATATGTGGGCTCTATAATTCAGAGCATGTACAATCAACCAACTATAATTCATAGAAAATTAATTGATGGATATTGATAATAAATATTTAGGAGTGTGTGAGATAAGTTAGTAATGATTAATTAATAACGGATTTGTAAAAGTATGTGCTGGTTCAATTACTGATGAAACGAAAAGTTTTTTGAAAAGATTCTTTATTAAACTGCTTTGGGGAACCACAAATAAGCGTTGATTAGGTAAATGGTCATCGAGTGGAAAAAGTTTAAGAACCCCTGGGTTAAATAAAAGCCTGAAATAAGAAAGTTTAAGACTATTTTTTTGGACATTCACTAGTTCACTTCTGTGTTTTATTATGTTCTTATGTTTATTCTGTTAAGTTTTATTCTATGTTTTATTAGTAAAACATAGAATTTACCAGACTTCAGGTTTAAACATTACTGTAACAAATACAGGGTGCATAGGTAACAGAGCGTAGTTTACTGGAGCACCTTTGATCCTAGAGGTATACTTCCAATTAGGAAAACTACCCAAATAACGTATAATACTCGGATATGTCATTCATGTTGCAAGGGGTTGTATAGTCATTAAAATAAAAATGTTAACTTTTTATACGAACAATCAAGAACCCAATTACAAAGTTGTTGCAGTGTTTTCCCGATGTCAACAAAAAAAAAATGAAAAAAAAAATTCCACTTTTCTAAGAGCAAGTTCACCAAGATATTCAAATTCGCAAGACACAGGAAGTTGGGAAAAAACAGCATTAAATATGGATAAACCGTTTTATCCAAATTTAACAAGGATAAACTGTTTTATCCTCATTTAACACAGATAAACCATTTTATTTGCATTTAATGCTGTTTTTCCCAGATTTCCAAATTCTTCAAATTTGAATATCTCTGTGAATATTGCGCTTAGAAACTTGAACATTTTTTGTTGGCATCAGGACAGACAGGACAACTGTAACTGGGTCATTGAGCACAAGGTGTCTGCATAAAAATAATATAATAATAATAATAATTATTATTTTTATTTGAACTATACAGCCCCTTGCAACATGAACGACATATCTGAGTACCACACGTTATTTGGATGTTTTTTCCAACAGGAAGTATGCCTATAGGATCAACATGGTTCACCAGTAAAATACTATACTGCCCTGTTATCTATATGCACCCTGTATATATACAGTAGAATCTCGATTACCTGGCATGATTGAGACCAATGTTAGCAAATAAAAATTTCCAGATATCTGAATACGTATCAATTTAAAGTCTCTGATGATCGCTATAAATTATGTTATAAACAAATGTGCATCGATTGAAAACAGAATTTAGTCAGTCTTTATGTTGCAGCTTCTTTACAAAATGTATGAAAAATAGATGACAGCACTTTTCGAACTTGAAACATGTATATTCAGGCATCTTAAGGCCACATGTGTGCACACACACACACAACACTTTCTGGCATGCACAAATTAGTTAGAAATGACCCAAAATATGTTTATGGGAGGTGAGGCATGTATTGCTCAGTAGCAATAGCAGTATTACAAAATTATTAGGAACATTATTTTTGATGATTTGCAATGTTCTCAATGCTACAAATAATCAGTTTCTTAAAATCATCATCCACAGTCATCCTTGTTGTTGGTTATATGTATTTGCAAAGTCTTTTTGTCTTCATATTTGCATGAGTATGAGATTTCTATAAATCTCTCCCCACCATGGAAAAAATATTGGCACTGATATCAGTTGACAAAGTACTGGATAAAAAAGAATCAGATAATCAAGGTTCTACTATATATATATATATATATATACAAGTATAATGAGAATATAAAACTTGACAAGCTATACACTCATTGCAGATTAAAAGCACAACACAATATGGGAAATGAATCTTAATAAACAAATCATTACAATAGAAAAGATGTATTTCAGTATATTCATAAAATTTTTTTATGTGACAAAAACCTAATAAACATTGCAAAAGCAAATGGGGAAACATATCTTGCCTGGAATTTCAGCAAACTATGGGTGGGTAGGTATTCATGCAAAGTGTGAAAATGAGTAGAAAGGAATACATGAGGGCAAGAGGATCCTCTTTTCAACCATACCATCAATGCTGATGTGAGAAGTGCAACTCCAGAATCCTAAACAAAAGCACACATTTTATGAAACAAGAAATTTACATCTTGGAAGAGCGAGATATAATTTAAAAAAACAACAATACTTTAAGTCAAGCGAATAACATTAAAATAAAAACTTCCCATGATTTTTCAATAATCATACACAATCCTGACTTATCCCTTTTATGATACAGTAGCAAATTCTGTTTGAATAAGTATTATGAAAATTATAAGTGGTTATAATACCTATTCAGTTACCTATTATGCCCTCAGTATATTATACCACACTTCCCAGATTCTGGAGTAATCAGTTGATGATGTAATGGAGCAATCACTCAGTGGATGTTTTGTGTATTTATTTCTAAATCAGGGTATGTCACAGATACTTGCCAGAAACCAAATGACTCCTTTATCAAGGTGGGAACTAGCTGTATATTGGAATATACAGTCATTGCTTGATTTTGAAAACCGACAATTTTTTTACGAACCAGTCCTCTGGTCTTATTTACAGGAAATACTTCCAATTTTACAAACTAAGTTTTTTGAATTCATAAAAATGAGCATTGACTGTATCAAGATAGATTAAATTTTTTTGTCAAGCGTCAAGCTTCAATCATAGCCATCATGCAAATATGGGGAAAAAATTAAAATGTTATCTCAACAAAGAAATGTCTTGACGCGACTCAGAGGAAAAGAAAATTAACTATATGTCTAGAACTAACACAGTGAAAGTTCCTATTAATGCAAATTCTCTTGAAAACAGTGTAAATTAAGGTCTGTCATTAGCAATAAAGAGGACGCTGAAAAATGTTATATCTGAAAACTATACTTTGAAGAAATTACATAACAAAGAGAAATGTTGACACATACACTATTTGTGCCTTTTCCAAACTCATCAATTACAACCAAAGATTTATCAGTAGCATTGATCAATGCTTTGGAAACCTGCAAAAACAAAATCAAATTTTCAAATATTAAGCATCTTTGAAACCAATTTTTTTTCAAATTAAAAATTTACACAAATACGAAGGGCACAACAGATAAATTGCCCAATGAGGTGGCTGAAAAAGATGCCCATAAAAAATATGAATGACATATATAACTAAAATACAGTAACCCAATTTAAGAGAATATATCCAGTTTTATTGCATATATATGATTTTAAGGCACAATGATTGCATAAAAGAGGGAAAAATAAAGAAATTTTCTGTTTGTTTTTTTTACTAATGTTCTTATTATTTGTTATGATGTAATTAATTATATTTGAGATTATTATGAAGAACCTTTCCTTGAATAGGTTATTGCTTATATATTGTAGAGAAAGTCATTTTGAAAATGGAAATTGATGAAGTAACAAAAATATTGGTTATATACTTAACACTAACTGAATTGACTATATAGCTACCTAATAACTGGTTAGTTCATCTCAGACATGGAAGACAGGTTGTAAAATTCATGAGCCCTATCAGATATGGTTGTTGAGGTTCTACTGTTGTATTTCTGATATAATTTTGTGATTATAATGGTGCATTCCTATTTCATGAGTGGTATCACTCTACTCTTGACCTCTGGCATAATTGTCCACATGCCATGATAGTTCTGTCTCTTGGAGGTATGTAGTTTGTGCAATTTTTCTTTCACTTTGTACTCAGTTTTATTCTAGAGTGATTGCATCCAACACAAGTGCAATTACTGATGCTTTTTTGAACAGCAGTTAAATTTTTATCACCTTCCCTTCTTACCCCCATTTCCATGTATACCTTCAGACAAAAATGCGACCATTTGTTTCTTGCTGAAAGAGTTACCTACAGTAGGAGTGGCCATATGACTTATGTAGGTACTGCAGCCATTCTTTCAAGTTTGGAAAGTAGAGGTCAATGCAATTCATGGCTTTGCTCAGTGAAACTTTTGATACAGTGAATATTTTTGAACAGTGAATATTTTATACCCTTCTTTTCCAGATTATTGAAATTTCTTTTTTATCAATCTGCCAAGTGCTGTCTTAATGCATAGTCCACCCGGGCAGGCCTCAAGAGAAGAGGAGCCTCACAAAAATGAGAACTAATTGAAATTTTAGAATTTTCCAGGTAGGGCATTAGAAAAACCAATTGGCCCAGGGGCCCATGATACTCTTAAGACATACTTTGAGTCTGCCATAACATTCATTTTGATGTATTATAAATTTCTCAACTATTAATAATCTGAATTAGAAATAAATTATTTACTCTTACTCAAAAACTTTTTAAGTACAATTAATCACCAACCACAGCACACCTTCTGAAGTGAAAAAAAGTGTTTTTCAAAATGAAAGATTGTTTAAAAATGCATTTTCTTTTATTGCTTTTATTTACTTTAATACAAGTAAAACTTGTGCGTGAATATACTTGAGCTAATTCTTGGCAAAATCCAGACATGTTCACAGACACAGACTCAATGACTTGAATTCTTGAATATATGCTGTCCACCAAGGTGATTTTTGCTTTCTCTGCTGGTACAAAACTTCCAATGTGAGCTAGATATACTATGACAGCAACCTGAATAAACAACCAAAAAAAAAAAAAAAAAATCTAAACATTTAGAAGTCAGAGCTAAACATCAGAAAAATAAGTAATTCTTTAGGACTTGGCCAAGCTCTAACAGGATTAAAATATTATACATGATGAAAGTCGAAGAAATTGAAAATATGATCATATAGCATAAAAGTGTAATGTAAAAAAGAGATACATGAACAACTGTTCATTAGTTGAAAGAAATTTGCAATGTGGCAATATTGCTTTCTGATTCACCATTATAATTATTAAACTTAATCCCTGCTATGAGAATTCACATTTACATTTTAAGAGAAAGTGACTTGAACTACTAAATAAAGTTATGATTGCATATAAGCCGAATTTTCATCCTCATTTTTCTATTTTGATAATTAAGGATTTAATTATCATACCCATATTTATTAGATATGCATCATTTATTCATTTAAAGGATTTCTGGAGGGATTTTTAATGAAATAAAAGGATTTCTTTTATCACAGGTTAAAAAAAAATATGAGTGTTATACTTAAATAGAAGTAAATCAAATATATTTATTGTAGTCATGCTTGCATATGACTGATAATAATTTGAGATGATAGTTTAATATTAATATTCTGTACAGCAAACCTGTTTCAAATATATGCTTTTCCCGCTAGAATTTGGTCCAGTGATCACTTTTATTTTTCCATGAGCTTCGCTACTGTGAATATCATTTGGCACAAAAGCAGAAATGCAGAGTTCTTGAAGTGGATGCCTATAAATTGGTGAGAATTGTAAAAATGTATAACTTCAAGATAGCACATGAATGAAGGATTTTTTAATGAATGTAAATTTTAAAAAGCAAAAATTAATTAGATCATTAATAAATGAAAATGCTCACATTATCATTTAATACATATGCAAATGAATTCATAGCCTATGTTTTCATAAGCTTCAATTCCATCATGATTTCTTTGTGGCAACAGGGCCATAAAGAATGAAGGGCCACTTGCAACTGATTTAATCAAGAGTAATACTTTTGTGGGAAAAAAAACACAGCAAAAGTCTGATGTATTAAAAGTCAGTAATAATGTGTACGACTTGTAACAAAAAAATCTCAGTATTACGAGTGATTTGTTCAGTAAACAAACTAATGTTAAAGTTAGAAAAACTGTACATTCAAAAAAAGAGTTGCAAAATTAGGAAGTATTCACAATAGCATCCACAAAAAATTTGAAAAAATATTAGTTTCTTCTTTCTTCTCTCTCTTCAAGAGTTATAAAAAAACTGATTATTATCACTACATATGCTCCTCATAAAAAAACCCTTTCCACATGATTTTAAAATAACGAAGCTAAAATCAATAATTGGAGATTGTGCTATATTCAAACAAGACCTAAAAGATAATTTTACTGCAGATAAAGGAGAAATATTCTATAATTTGTTATCATTCGCAGGAAAAAAACAAATTCAAATTCGCTTATAGCAAGGAGTTTGCTTCACCAACAATTTTTCTTGCAATTTTGTGCTCTTGTTAATGGATTTTTAGTTATTAAAGGGAACAAAACTACTTTGTGACTGAAAGAAACTAAAGATGAATATCTGACCTTCCTTTTACAACAGATATACTTCCATCTTCACACATCTCTGGTTTAGTAAAATTCAATTCCTTAGCAATGACTGCCAACGATATCAAACTAGAATGTAAAGAAAGAAAATATAATTTTAAAGTCTACCTGTAAAGCACAGATTACAATTAAACATTTTTGATGAAATATAAGGAAAAAAAATAATCAGGTGTGTACATGGACAATCTGGAAAACAATTCATCAGATGCACAGAAACTTGATCAATGAGTGGACTCTGGTAAGATCAGTGTCAAGACAACTGGATATGTGTAACAAACATCATTTGCATTTGATAATTATTTTCTTTAACAAATAAGAGAAAACTCATCTTATAAGACCCTCAGCAGACTGAGGTACTAATAAGAGTTTTTTGTTCTACAAAATACCGCATACCCCACTGCAAATATATATATATATTTTTCTATTGTGGTCAAAGAAGAAATAGTCAAACCCCTCATAACAAACTCCAAGAGACTGATGAAATCACTTTATCATGAAATTTTGTCATAAAGGAATTCCAGGTATTTTTTCTTATGTAAATTTATCTGGGGGATCAGAAAAGTGTTTGTTAAAATGATATTTTTTCGCTATAATGGTATTCGCTGAAACAGGATTTGACTGTATAGATCAGTGATTCCCAACGTGGGCGTAAACGCCCCCTGGGAGTGATGGAATGTTCCAGGGGGGGGGGTGGTAGAAGATACGGGTATAACATAGGATCCTATGGGTTAGATTGCATCTGGGAGCGATGGGAGAAAAAATTTCTGAAGGGGATGAGATGGGACAAAAAAGGTCGGGAAACTAGGGTATAGATAGAATGTACATGTGCACACATCAAGAAATTTAGAACAAATTATCTGGCTGTGAAATGAATATATACCATCAAATGTTTGAAGTTTTATAATAATATATTGAAAAAGCAAAATATGTGCTATTTCATAAAAATTCAACATTTGTTTCGAAAATGTTCAATACGTTTATGTGATAAATATTCTTGCCTGACTTTTCATTAATAGTAAAAATAACATTTTATAATCCCCCAACGCCTTTTTTTTTTAAATTTATTTTTATTTCATTTGGGTATGGTCAAATACAACCTCACAACCATAATTTTCCATACTCATAAATTATTTCCTATGTCAAATTATGCTTTGTTTCATTCAACCTGCCAGGAAAATTGCATGTTACATAATAGACTTAAATGTGCAATCTGATTTCAATCATAAAATTAAAATTTGAAAGATTATTATAATAAGTAACTTATCACAAAATTTGAAAAATATTGAAGGCTATTAAAAACGAATAAATTCTAATTTCTTGACTTCGACAATAATTTCCAGAAATATGATATAATTCAAAGTATAATATGTTAATGACTGCAACAAAAAATTACACAAAAAATAAAAAATATTAACTTAATTCATACAAAAATGCAAAATCACCAAAATATTAACCAAGATAATAATAATGGAAAAATATAGCTAACCAATCCAACTGAGCACAGTATTTCATTACACTGTACAAAACTTCAGACATGTCCAAGATTACATTCTGTAGCTTGTGCATTATCTCTGTCTCATCATCTGGGGAAAGAAGATTTTGGTGGGTTTTATTTTAAAATATGAGAAACTAAATTTCAAATATTCATAACATCAAAAATTTCAGGAAAAAAAACTCATACAAATGTAATAAAAGTAAAAAAATTACCTGTAATTTCACATAAAGTATCTCCAAGCAAACGATCAAGTTCTGAAATAAAGCTAAAATTACAAATCGAAATTCAAAAGTTTTGGTTCTTCATACAAAAATTTTGTTCTGAAAAATTCTTGTGAACCACATTCATGTTCTTTTTATCTCTAAAATGACATAAAATTGTATTCTTCTAAAAATTAATGATTTTCAAAATACAAATGGAAACAAAGCTTCTGTCAATCAAGAAAGTGAAATATTCGTTCATCAACTAGAATTCAACTAAGAAATGTTTATTCATTTTTTAAATTAAATTTCCATATATCAAGAAAACTCAAAAATAAAATTTTCTCTTACCTAATGTACATTTACTTTTGTAATAAGCCACACCATTAGACATAAACTATAGTAAAAAAGAAAGTTAGTTACAAACAATAAAGCTATGTAGCCAAACACGCAAAGAAAAGGTTTTTCTTCAATGGAATGTGCACTATATCATTGTGTAACTTTATATAGTACTTATAGTAGAGCCTCGATAATCCGAGAAGCTAGCTCGGATTACTGAAAACTCTATCCGAAATCAACTTTTGGGAGTGGGGAGACTTATACATATGTATTAGTACTTAGTCTAACCTATTTAATTCTGAATTCAACTGCTTACTTCAGTTTTTCCCAAAGTAGGCAATGTCGCTCGCTCCCTGGAGGGCGAAATCAAAACACCAATTTTTCTCTTCTGTTTTCTTCTTCTCAAAGAAATTAAAATTTTGTTGTAAAATTAATTTCAAATTTTCCTTGAGAGGAGATAGATATCAAATCCTCGAGAATTAATCAATGATGAAAGAGATGAAAACTTTTCGCCTCCACGGAGAGCGATGGTAGTTTCTAAGGAGCTGGTAGAAGCTTTGGGTTTAATACAGTTTCCTATGGGGTAGACTGATGGGGGGGGGGGGGGGATAAGGAGAGAATTTTTCTGAAGGGGAAAAACAAAAAGTTTAGGAAACTCTGGCGCTTAGTTCATTAAAATTAGGGCTGTGAAGCCTGATGGTCCTTTCTAAGGAAGACTAAAAGGAATTTTCATATTATGTTGTTAGTGTTGTGCTTGTTTTGTGTTATTGCTGGTGCTCCCATCTGTGTTCTATGTTTTCAAATAAGATAGTTAATGCTTGAATTTTTATGTTGGGTAAGTATCATGTTGAAGGTTTGCTTACTCTCTACACAAAGACTTTTTCAAACGGGAGACCTTCTCGCAGGCTAAAGATCCAGGACATTTGAAAATGAAGTTGCTTACGTTCGTTGAAAGAATCAAAGAAAATGAAATTAAGCAATCTTCGCAAAAAGCAGCAAGAAAGTAGTTTGAGAAAGAATTGCAAAAAATTCTAGCACCTTGGATTATCTGGAACATCAAACTTTTGAGACTCGAGTTATCAAGACTCCACTGTATCAAGTTGAAATGTGACATAAAAATATTCCAGAATTTTAAGAATTACCAAATCTTATTTTATGCAATGAGCTCAGTGAGAAAAATTAATTATACTAGCACATTAAAAACTTACCATATATTGCAGAGCTTGTAATGAATAATCTTTATTTTCCTTCATATTTTTTGTTTCAGGAATGGCTAGCAGATATCCAAGCTGAAGTTGAATTATGAAATTAAATTTGGTGAATTTAATTGATAATTTTGTGAATGTAAATGATAATAAATAGAAAAAAAATATAGTGTTAAAAAAACTCAGAAATTTCAGATAATGAATTAACAATAAACGTATTTGACTAAAATGAAGGAAATGATTGTTAAGTAATTTGTATAATGTCGAGCTAAAACATGTAAAACAACCTGTGAAATTTACAACTAGATGTTCTTCCAAGGAACATATTACAAAGCTATAAAAACATGTTACAATTTGTAAATAGTGTTTTATACATTGTTATTTATGTCGAGTTTGCTCCATAGGCATAATTTCATACAAAATATTAAGGGTGGGACTTGGAGGTAGCAAACTGAATGCCAGTGGCCCAGATACGGCCATGACAGCTTCATATCTGGCTCATGGTTTGTAGTGTACTTGAGTTTTTAACTTTAAACATTTTATTTATACATTTTATTTATTTATTTTTATACAGAGTGTAAAGTTAAGTTCTTAGACATCCTTTATTTTTTAAACTGTTGGTTATAGAAACATACTTTTAATCAGAAAAAGAATCCAAATAAAATGTCTATCTCAGATATGTCATTAATTTCACTGAGGGCTGTATATGTATTGGGACACAAAATTTAATGTTTTTTATATGACCCCTGTCCTCCAATTTCCAGTTAGAAAATTGTTGCTCTGTCTTTCCTGATTCCAAAAAAAAAAAAATTCAGATCCACTATTTTTTTCTTAAATTTTCATCTAATTTTCCTTAAACACACACAAATCTGACTTTAATATATATGAGAGAGGATACTTTGAAATTACAACTAAATTTGGTAAAGGTCAAAAATCATTAAAATCTGACAAATTATTGTTTCTTGACTTTGATAATGCATTTTACAAATATGGCATTATTTGGGTAACTGTGCTTCTCAACTGTTTCATAAATGTAAAACATGTTATACTTTTTATAATCTTTACAATGATTTATCAGTTTTTGATCACTTTCAATTTTCTACAGCTAACTGTGGTAGTTCTGCTAATAAATACTAATAAAACTGAAATTTCTCAGTCTTTGTTTCTTCTCATAGTATCAAAATTTTTAATACCATAAGAAAAAAGATATTTATTCTAATCTAAAGTCTGAAATATAAAGTTAAAAATTCTTTTGAAGAAAATGTTTCTATAGAATCATTTCAGTTTCTATACAGATTTGTAAAAAAAACCTACTGTATATACTCGTGTATAACCGTATATACTCGTGTATAAGCCAAATTTTTTTGTGGAAAAATTCGTTCCTCAAGTGGGGGGGGGGGGGGGGTCGGCTTGTACTCGGGTCAGTTTTTTATGAGAAAATTTCGACCCCACAATCAGTAGTCATTTTTGTAGTAGTGTTCGAGAAACCGGCATTATTGGTATGGGATATGTTTAAAACCCTGATAATGTCACAGACGAGGCAAAGAAATCGACAACATCATTGGCTTTGATACCAGGTGGGCTAATGTCGATTGTAAAGCCTTATGTGAACATCAACAAGTCTTTCAAAGACCATTTGAGGAATTTGTGGATTCGAACGAATGAGTTCTGATGATAAAAAAACTACAAAAAGTGGTGCCTTGAAGAAACCTGACATTGTCCTAGTGTGCCAATGGGTACATGAGCAGTGGAATTCTGTTTCCACCGATCCTTCGAAAAGTGTTGCATCAGCAATGCGATGGATGGAACTGAAGATGATATCCTCTTTGAAAGTGACAATGGCGATGGCAGCCCAGATGAAGATGAAAACAAAGATGCCACACCCCCTACGATGGATTACGATGGGCTTAGAGACTCAGAAGAAATGGATTAAAAATTTTGAATCGTTTTATATTGTAAAGTTTTGTAAACTATTCATTTTGCATAAAAATATAAGAATTTTTTTTCTCTGAAATGCATGGATTTTTTGGGGTCGGCTTATACATGGGTTTTCAATTTATTGCGATTTTGGTGGTCCTGAAGTGGGGGGGGGGGGGTCGGCTTATACACGAGTATATACGGTATTTCTATATACTTAGTCATATTTTCTAAAAAAAAAACTTTCTATAAACATATTTCCTCACATAATTTAGACATACCTGAGGGATATACATGACACTGCATTCCTCAATATCTTCTTGCAGGTTCTGGAGTTCACGTTGAGCAACCTGGGTCATGAAATATGGTAAGCCATTGTAGGTTCTTTTTTCTGGTTCAAAATGGAAATGAAAATTTAATGACAAAACTATAATACTACAGAGATAATTATAAATACTGTCGATTGGAAAAAATAAACACATTTCCAAAAATACCAGTTCACCCTCCAAAAGAAATTTCTGGAATTTGTATTGAATGAAAACAATATATTCACTTTACCTAACCCCCTTCCAATAACCTGTGCTTTTGGAAGGGGTCTCCAAGAAACATCATTCTTAAAAAGCTTACATATCTTCATAATTTGTTGTGATTGGGGAAGGGAGTTCATAGACTGTACTTTGGAGGAGAACTCGAAAAAAAAAAAATGTAATATAAATTTTTAATAGGGTTGCAGTTTTTTTTTTTTTTTAATATATGACATCCATATTTTTATGGGCATCTTTTTATCAGCCACCTCGTTGGGCATTTTGCCTGTTGTGGCGTTGTATTTGTATTTGTATTCAAATTTGAAAGAATCCCTCAATTAATGTAACTATAAAAAATTAAAGACCAAGGGAATCCATTCTACAATTTAGAAAATTTTGAATATCTGTTATTAATTACTACGAATTAAAAAGTAGAAAAGAAAATTTGAAAATTTTTCATGAAAAAGAATTGACACTGACATGATTTTTTCGAACACATTCACTAACAATAACATGTGAAATATCAGACTTATGTTTTTCAATGGTATAGTAGATATATAGTATGAAAAAATATGAAAAGCTTCAATGAAAACTAAAAGTTAAACACTGGAAACTGACTTTGGTCAAGCTTGTCATCAATGCCAGGTTTCACTGAGAAATGATTTTTAGCAAATGACTCATCAAAGTCTACCTATAAAGAATTTTCTATAAGTAAGATGCTTTTACATTACGCTGCGCTAATAAAAAGATTTTCTGCTGAAAAAAAAAAACGGAATATTTGGCACACTTACAATTGTATAAATTAGGCTTGCAATTTTGAATAAATCTTGCGAGAATTCTTTGGCTATCTGTGAGATATAGAGCAAAAAAGCAGTGGCAGAAAACAACAAAAACCACTTGTTATGATATCACAGTTATGAAATCTAATAACTGAAACTTTAAAAAAAACTTTTAAAAACAAAGAACAAAATTTTTAATTTCATTTACACACAAAAATAGTAAAATGATTCAAAGGCTCAATTGGTGTAATCAAGAAATAATTACCTCATCAAATAGCTCTATGTTAGCAGCTATTGATCTGCATGTATCTCCGATAAGCATAGCATTGTATGCAGTCTGGAAGAAATTATTGAATCAGCATCACCAAAATATTACATTCTAATTTTAGAAAATTCCATATACAGTAGAAATCTTATATATAACAATACTCCCTTTTAATGATAATTGCCTATTAAAATGATGAAAAAAGCAATTAAAAATAAAGCTCACTCGATACAGCCGCTGCCAATCATAAATTGTTGCTTGTGCTTTTCTCATGCGAGCCAATATAGTCTGAAACCAAAATTAAGAGGAAAAAATTTACAACATAGACTGGGAGAACATTATATAATAAAATGTTTAACAACGTTTAATTCTGTATTTTTAAAATTTTTCTCAATTCGCATACATCACATGCATAAATAAAATAATGAAAAATTAAAAGTGAAAAACATACAAAGATATTGGTATGAGGCACACATATCATAATAAGTATGAAGTACAAAAAACATTTGAAACTGATCTGAATATTAATTCATAAATAACTAAATAAAATACATATAAAACAATCATAATGCTTAAAAAATAGTTTACATGCATGATCTTTATATTTCTAAGAGCTGCTTGAAGTGACTGTAAAATTTCAACATTTTGACCAGCAATGAAATATTCAATAACTTGATGTCGTTTACTCAAAACCGCTGAATCATTTGTTGGTTGAAGGAACCACCTCCTAAAATAAAATTTCAATAAAACTTTTCTAACTCACTAAGATTTTCGATGACCTTATCACTAAAATAATCAGTGACACTAAATCATTTACAAATCAAGAAACATGTTTCTCATACTTTATATTACTTTGTAATTTCAATAAAAGCAATATTGACCATTTTTTAAAAACACACAAATAATATTTTAAAAACACACAAATAATACTTTAATATATAGTTATATTTTTTACTAAAAGATGGAATTGCATATATTAACTACAAATTAAATGAAAAATATAAATTGAATAAAACATTCAACCTTAATTCTTTTCTTCCAATGAATGTCTTGCATCTATTGAAAATGCCTGTAAAATCAAACAGCAATGGATGTAGGTATTTAACATACTTAAAGGAACTCATTTTTAACAAAAATTGAGTGCAATAAATAAAACTCTTGGTTCATGTGTGAAAAATTGTATTGGACTATAGAAACTCTCTTGTTTATAACTGGTTCAAGAACAAATTCTGTGACAATTCCAGCTGCACCATAGAAATAATGCCTCTTCCCGAAAGCTTTGATTCTTTGTCAACCTTCTCAACAGTTTCAATATTAAAATGAACAACTGAGTAATAGCATTTTATCATTAAAAAAATATATATATTTGTAAAAATACTATCAATAAAAAAAAAATCTTTTTAAAAGATTTCTGCAAAGTTTATGTAACTAATCAAGAAAAATTGGGGAAAAAGTAAAAAATTTTAAAACTACCATAAAGGCTTAATTTTTCCTTGGTTTTCATTTCTTTCTGAAAAACAGTACGTCTCTCAAAAGGTGGAAGAAGCTGCAGAGCACTAAATAAAATGAAATCTAAATCAATAACACAAAAAAGTATCATTTCATCAATGCATGTAAATCTGTATATCCTAAATACAAATAAATCTGTTATATTAACCAGCCCTTCTTTAACCCATATAGCATCCTCCCTCTAAATTCACTACTTCATCACTAGGGCTCGGATTTTTGATCTAAAAAACATGAAAATATGTGACCTTAAAATTTAAAAATGTCCCCTTATAATTTTCCCATTTCATCTCGTCTCTTTCAGTTATTGCTTCTTAAGTTAAAAAATAAACAAAAAATTCACCAATTTACCATTTTAATTAAAATTCTCTCAGCAGAGTACCTACCTTATGCACAATAACTGTGTTCATTTCGTTCTAGAATCGAAATGTATTTCATGAAAATATTTCCGTTTTTGAAAGTTAAAAGAAATGTTTAGTTTCTTCTAAGAAATATTTTAGAAAACAAAGGGTTTTTTTTTTGAAAATTCGTTAAAAATTACCAGATGGAATAATATTGAAAAAAAGCTTGTCATAAAACACAGACTCCAGTTCCTGCAATCTCGTTTAGTGTCTCTCAAGCTGAATTGTAATGTTGCAGCACATTAAATCAATTTTGTGTTGGAGCTTTTAATATCTTTAACAAAATAAAATACAGTGGTGCCATCGATACCACTTCTTTTAAACGGAGCATAATTCCAGTCTAGATATTAGTTGGCATGACAGATACGAGTTGTGCCGAAAGGGTGCATATGTTCTATATCTAATTGTGCTGCCATCTGTATTTCAAATTGTGAGTGAATTGTAATGCTTGAATATTTATACAGTTCTAGGCAGGGCCTTAACTAGGGGAAGGATCATGGCCGCAAATAGGGGGGGAGCAGACAGTTCTCGTGCCCCGGGTGCTGGACCCGAGGGGGTGCAAATTTCATTCTGAAACCTCTCCTTTACCATTACAAGGGGGGTGTAAAAATGTGCGCTTGCTCCGGGTGTCCAAGCATCTAGTTGCAGCCCTGGGAAGGATAGTCTGGTGCAATGTGCGCTGGACCTGGAAGAGAGCCAAGTTTGCTTTATGCTCATTCAAAATTATGAAGGGGTGTCAAAATAGGTACCCCGGTGACAGTGTCAATTTGTACCATTGCGGCCATGGTACTAGAATCGGTTGCAAGACTTTTCAATGGGATCATCGACTCACATTTGCATCTGAAGCTGGAAAACAACAGAAAACCAACTTCAGCCAACCCCCACTGTGCTACCAGTGGGATTCGAACCCAGATCCTCGTAATGCAAATCCCTCACAATGCCCACAAATACACAGCAGCTACCATTGGTACCGAAAATATTCTCCCCAAAGTTCTGGAAAATTTTCAAAAAAAAAGATCTTGCTTTGAAATATAATGCAAAAACATTGTTATAGAGCTTTGAAGTTCTACAGTGACAGGTTGCTGTGACAAAACCAAGTTTGCCTCTCTTGACAAAAGTCTGTGTTTAAGCATGATGACAATGCATTGAACGCAAAGATTTTGAATGTTCGAATGAATATCATCTTTTGCAAGTACTTGGTGTGCCATTCGGAAACATAGCAATAGAATCCTATGAAAACAAAAAAGTGGCTACTGGGAATGCAAACGTTTTTTGTCCAAAATAAAAGCAAGAGTTTGTTATAAGTGCACACATATTACATCTCTGAAAAAAATTCCTTCACATGAAAATTCAGAGATAAAATGACCAAAAGAAAAGTTTTTTTATTGCTTGAAAATTCCTAAAATATGACCAATAGCTCAAAAATGCCCAAAATATGACTTGTCATACAAAAAATATGACCCCCCCCCCACATCACAACTGAGCCCTATTCATCACCACACATTGGTAGGGGATACTGGCTAAAACAAACAAAACAAGCAGATTATTCTGCACTCAACTGATTAACAATTTAATTTGTTAATAATTCAGGATGTGAATGAGTTAAGTAGCCCTTAAAAATCTTGTTTATTAATGCTGACAGTGATTTTTTTGTATCACTACATTATGTGAACAAATTAATTTGATGTGTTATAAGTATGTATAGTTTATGGCTGGTGAAAGAGTCTATTTGTCCATTATTACAGTAGAACCGCTCTTAACGGACACCCAGCAGATGTGGTCACCCTTCTTTTATGGCCAAATAATTTCTCTATTTTCTTTTGTATAATAAAAGTATACATTTCCAACCTCTGACTAACTGTCACCCCTTCTATTCAACCGACCTATCATGGTCAAATTTTTGTGTCTCACAGGTGTCCACAAAAGAGAGGTTTTGCTGTATTTTCAAAGTTGAAATTTTTAGTTTAAAAAACATCAAAAGAGGAAAAAAATAAAGGTTGAAAGATGAAACCATACTGTTGAATGCAAAAAGTATGATCAATAGATAACCTCCATAAAACATCTCATCCCCAGTAGCACACTATATCGGTAGTATAGGGTGCCAATGGAGATCATTTTTAATTGCAACTTATCTTTAAATAGCATTTGTGAAATTAAATATATTCCCGATAAAGCACCCATTGTATTGTATGTAAAATACATAAATTAATCAATTTCATACTGGATTCATCTCCCTCATTTAATAGGGTTTCCTCACAAACAGCTGATGGATGATCCCAGTTAGAGTGACTAAGAAATATTCTACTTTAACAAAAACATTAAAGAATGAGGGGAAAAAACTGAAAAATAATTGCAGATTAAAATAAAAATAAGGCATGGAGATTTTGCCAAACAACAAAAAATGTCAATGCTATAAAGTTTAAAAAAAATACTAAAAAATAATTTCATCCCTCACCAACCTGAATGTGTTGTCATCAATTGCAACAATATTTTTTCTGAAAAAATATAAACATTCAAAGAATTATTGAATATTTCTGACAAAACAATAAACTTTACAAAATGGATAAGAGAATAATAAAAATTCACTACAGTATTTACCATTTTTATTGAACACAATAAAATTTTTCATTTTTTTAAAATAAAAGGTAATTCAATAATTTTATCCATTCAGAATATCAAAAACTTTAAGAACTACTTCAAATAAAAGAGAAAATTGATCACTTACAAACAAATCTTCAAACATAAAGCACGTAAAATAGTTTGTATTATAATAACAGAAATTAATAACTTAAAAGTAATTACAAAGTGAATACAGATATCCTTGAAACATTTGGCGTACTAGAATTTTCAAGCTCAATTCTGATTCTTCGCTTTTCAAGAAACTTCAACAACCCTCCAGCAGCTCTCACCTTAAAAAAAAATTATGTATGTGGATACACAGAGTCAATTTTCATTTTTTTAATGAAATAGTTTTCATAAGATAAACCACAAGTTACCAGATTAAACTAATGAACTCAATGAAATGAATGGACTTGAAATGAGGAATGACAAGAACTACATGACATATAAAGAAAAGAAAAATCATGATACAAATATATGTACAAAATTACCATGCAAGTCTTACTAAAATCAATTAGAGTGTTCATGTAAACTCGTTTTTCTTGCTCACTAATCCTTCCAGCCATACTAGGCAATTCAATGTGTTGAAGACGAAACTTGCAACTTTCATATGCTGGAATGAATCAGTTACAATAGAATCCAAATTTAAAAATTATTGACAAATTTTATGAATGAGCTCATTCAAAACATATTTTTTATCATACAAATATTTAATTATTCGAGTAAAAATAAAATATTAATGTAAAAAATTGCAAAAAAAATGGAAGTCCCTCACCAGACCACATATAAAAATGTTATTTAGTTTTGCAAAAGTCATGTGACCCAAAACTAACAGAAAAAATTTTTTGTTTGAAAAATTAACTTTTATACCTGAATTTACACATGAACTCTAATCATGATTACCAAGATTCAACATTTATTCTATACTGAGCATCGGAGTTAAAATTTTCTTTTAAAATGAAGATAAGAATAAATACATAAATGCATTATAATATTAAATGTGAATAATTTAAAGTATTTTTTCATTTGTTTCAAATTGAGCAAAATTGAATCCTTCTTGTTCATTTAGTGTCAAAATTCCTAACACCCATTAAAAGCTATCACAATTGTGTTGAATATTTTACTTTAATATTTTAAGGTTTTGTTACCATTGCAACAAGTAAAAAAAAATAAATTGAATGTCAATTCCACTTACAAAAATCTAGACTAGACTGAAGATTCACATAATTGTCATAACTGTTGTCACTTCCTGAACTTTCAACATTTGCATTCTTCTTTTCACCTGAAACAACAAAAACTGATTACTTCAAGCACAAAAAAATATTTATAATTTAAATATTTAAATATTTGAATATATAAATATTAAAAATATTTATATGTGTGGTATATATAATATACCACACAATTTAGAGCAGAGCTCAGCCAGATGTTCAATGGATGACAGATGACATGAGCCCAGCTATTAAATATTGCATTCACAATAAATGCATTATGATAATTTATAATGTGTAATAAAATTTTTTGTTTCAAGAATTAAAAGAAAACATTTAAAGAAATTTTTCAGCAGTCAACTGAAATTCAAGCCACAATGATGGGTTGTCGACTTGCCAACTACACTAATTTAGAATACAGAACTGCTGATCAGAGCAAATGCATAAAAAACCAATTTAAAATGAGTCAATCAAATTTAAACATTTTCAGCACATTTACTTTATGAGTAAAAATTCACATGGATCACTTACTTTGAAAATCTTTTAGAATAGATATGATTCGATCATCTGTTTTTGAGCTTACAATGATGCAAGTTGGTTCAACCTGTCTCAGAACTAGAAAGAAAGAAAAATCTTTTAATACTTCAGTAAGTATTAAAAGGGAACACAAGTAAGGGAAAATTAGTTTATACTATACATGCTCGCAAGTTCCTCCAGGAGAAATAAATACGCCTGGATTTAGCAATTTTTTTCCCCATCCACACACAAAAATTCATAGCATTATACCATTTCCATAGCTTTTTTGCCAGACAAGAATCAAGAGTCACTTTGATATACGGACACAAATGATTAACAATTTAATTTGTTAATAAGCCTGTATACTGGCAAGAAGCAGATTATTTTCGTTTTGTAACTTGTCATCCCATCCTCATCGTTGTTTTTGAGCTCAGCACATTACACAAAGACAATTGGTATTGCGTGTAGTGCTGACTCAGCTCAAGACATTTTATACACAAGTTCCCAGTACTGATAACAAACATTAGTTTCTACATACAAAAAAGCCTGTTTTAAAGAAATTAAAAAATGTTGATGGTGAACATCTTCATTGTTATCAACTGAATTAAAATTGAAATAGAATCGATTAAGAAAATATAATTATTGAAAATACTTTAGGAAACAAATGAAAACTACCATATTTTAATGTCAATAAGCCCCCCCCCCCCCATTTTGGTAAAAATTAGATTCCAAAACCAGAAGGAGTTTCTTATACATGGATGAAAAAAAGAGATCTTTCAATTTTTCCAAATTCGAAGTCCGAAAAATCAGGGGATCCCTTATATACATAAAAATACAGTAAGTTTTATCATGGAAAGCTAAAGTATAAAACATGAGGAAATTTTTTATGCTTACGTGTGTGTAATATTGTAAAACTTGGTGAAGCATCAATTTGATCAGGCATTAGTTGCATTTCAGCAGTGTTCACATCATAGAAAGCTGCACCTAACATCCCACCAAACCACATGATGCTGAGTATGATCTGAAACAAAACCCCAAATCATGTGAAAATCGATTGGCTTGTAATAAATTTTTTTTCAGAATGTCTCACTATAATATTGTAATCCAAACAATGAAACCATTTCAAATTTTTTGAAAGACTGATGAGTTTTAAACATAACCTGCATTTTTAAATAGCAATTGCATGAGAATAATTACTTTTATGGCAGGGATAAAATAACATTTCCATCCAGTGTCCTCTTTAGAACCATTTTACTCCGACAAACCAGACACGACCTAGGCTCTGTCCCTCTCGGGATATAAGCCTTTTAGAACCATTTTACTGTCTCAAAATTTTGGCTAATCACACAGCTAATAATTCATTGTCATATGTAACGCTATCACACATATTTTCATAACCCCCACACTCTGCTAACAAGTTTTCAGCCAGATGTTTCTCCCCGTAACCTTAATTTATGAAATAGGTGAACATTTTGAAAATTTAATATGAAGTTACTTACAATTTAGTTGATTGAAAATTTGTGTGGTGTTCACAATCAATATTATTTAATAGCCACAAAGTGGAACTTTTAAGAATAATCAGTAGAAAAACCAAAAGGTACAAAGGCTTTTAACAGCTATATTGATATATTGTATATATATCTTCGCATCAGCCAGCTGTTAAAAACCTTCATATGGATAGCGGAGAGTGACATTATCGTTGCAAACCAAAACTTGTTTAAAGATTCATTGCATGAGTAACAAAATCAAACTTATAATGTAACAGCAAAAATATGATTAAAAAGCCAGAATTTTCAAGTATATCAACTCCATACATCAGATGTTTCACTGTCAATGACATCATCCTCGTCATCAAAGCTGCTACTTTCGCCCACAAATCTTTGTCTGCTGCCTGAGCTTTGCTGGCTCAACACCATCTGGCCAAAGTTATGCTCATTGCTACTCCCTTCCATACTCCTTTCCCTAAAAAAATCACTAGGGAACCAATTTAAATATATAGACATGGATGCCAAAGAATACATATTTTTTTATCTCAAAAAACAAATCGAAATCATGCATGACATGTTTCTTAAATCTGAAACTTGGTTTTAGAGATTGGCCCACTTAAGGGAACAGCTTGCATAGTATACATTATAATGTATAGAGCCATGCGTTGAAAACCCCTGGTGTAATCATCATTATACCAGGGGATTTCAATGCATAGCCCTGAGTTTTTGAGGTGGCCCGCAGATCATTTTCATAGAAAATGGTTTAAAAACTATTAATTCTAAAATTAATGCAACAGATAATTTCAGAATTAATAAAAAAGATTTCAGAATTAATGAAAAAAAGAGATGATTTCAGAACTAATTAAAAAAAGATGATTTCAGAACTAATTAAAAAAAGATTTCAGAATTAATAAGTAAAATAATTCTAGAATAAAGGAAAAATATAGTTTCAAAAATAATGAAAGAAATAATTCTGGAACAAATCGATGAAAACTCAGAATTACTGAAAGAAATAATTTTTGAAACAAATAATTTTTGAAACAAATAATTTTACAACTAGTGAAAAAAATAACATAAATCAAGGAAAGAAAACTTCATATTTTCTGATAGAAATTATTTTACAATGAATAAAAGAATAACTACATAGCCATTGACAGAATTGATTTAAAGACATGTCGAGAAGGAAAATAATTTCAGAATTATCGAAATAATTATAAAATCATTTAAAGTGATTTCAGATTAAAATTAATATCAGAATTAATTTAATCAAAAACATTTTAAAAACTAATGAAAATTGATAATTAATAAAAGAAATAATTTCAGAATAAATAAAAGTCTTTAATTTTTGTCCCTGTTTAACTCCGAGCCAAACTGGCCCCTTCTATTAAGTTGTCACTAAATTATACGAGTTGGTGGCCACAGGCTTCGTGGGAAATTTTAATTTGGCCTGCAGTGTCCGAGAGGTTGAAGACCCCCTTCATTATACCTTTGTTTTTCTTGCTTTAATGGGACAGCCAGTTCTACATTATACATTATCTTTTGCTTCCAAATATAAATCTTGAGCCTGATGAATTCAACTGTAACACTTTACACATGCAAGTTTATAATAATAATTTTTCTGTTACGCAACATGTTCTAGCAACTTGTTTTATCACTAAACTAAATTTTATATTACCATATTAACATGAATCTTGGAGTTTAGAGTAACTGCAGAAGTGGCATCTTTACCAAGATGATAGTGGTATAGTGACATAGAAATTGCAGTTGTTATACAGTGCAACTGAATAGAGAAGTTGCAGGAACTTGATGCAATATACAATACTTGGTCTGAAGTCTGAGGTGCAGACATGAAAAAAATATTGCAGAGGCTTTCTTTCTTCCAAAGACGAGCACAACCCTGGTCTACCACCATAGGCAATTTACTAACGAATGAGTTGTGCGGGAAGTGTGCATGCATATCTAACAGCTTGAATGCATATCTAGTGTTTTTCATGAATTTTAGACAGCTGCCATCTATTTTTCTAACTATGAGTGAAATGACTTGGTCGATGGGGTGAAGAAAAGAGTCACGTGCTCTTGATGGCACACAGGGCTTAAGCTATGAAGTGAGTCTTAATTTTTTTAAATGTTTACATTAGAAGAGCGTGGAAGTCTGGGGAATATGATTGAAGAGTTAAAAATTTTCAACGGGATGTATAAAATAGACTATGAGTTAATACACTGTCAATCAACTGCTCTTTGTGTGTGTGACACGGTTACACAAATATCATTTAGTAAGAGCCAATTATAGGCT
The DNA here is from genome assembly GCF_987345545.1 of Pholcus phalangioides. NCBI lineage: Eukaryota > Metazoa > Arthropoda > Arachnida > Araneae > Pholcidae > Pholcus > Pholcus phalangioides. The sequence goes on along the minus strand of NW_028301603.1, from coordinate 29,369,271 downwards.
GTGGTGTTGAAGGGTGTTTTTCTCTAATTGAGTTATAAATAAATGGAATAGTTTACCTCAAAGGGTCGTGAATTTTAACTCGATTGACACGTTTAAAAAGAAATACGATAAACATATTAGGATAAATTGAGAAGCTATTCCTACTTAGACGAGACAACCATAACTTTTTATGAGTAATATATTCATATTTTATTATAATTATTGGATTTATACTGCTCTTAATGGGTTGCTGTATTTTTGATGTAGTTTAGATATCGACATCCGTAATTTTTATGGCATCTTTTCTCAGTCATCTCGTTGGGCATTTTTTTTTGTTGTGGTCTTTGTATTTGTATCACCTCTTTGTTGCCAAATTTTTGATTACACCAAAATTGTGATTTGTTGCTAACGTGATCCAAAGTTAAGTTTTCCTAGGAGAACCATTTTTATGTATCTTTTTCTTAACAGCAGGTTTTTTTAACCAATCAGCATTTTCATGCTGTGTGCTGCACATAAATTTCTTCTTAGGAAAACCTGGCTTAGGATATCACATTCATTTTTCCATAGCATTTATTGCCCTTTAATTTTTATTGCTACACTTTAGTTATTTTCATGTCACTTTTTTTATATTATGCTTTTCCTTTGCTACATTGTTTTGATGAACTGCAGGCAGGGCCGTAACTGGAATGTTTTTTGGCGGGGATGGCAAACTTGATTTTGCTGGCCCCCCCCCTTTCCGTAAAATTTGATAATTTTATAACAATGTTTTTGTTTCCACCTAGAATGTGTTGCCAAAGACAGTTGCTCACCTTTAGTTCTGGTTCTGACTCCAAATATCCGAAAATACAATGAAAAACTGCACGTTCGCCAGAGTTCCCATGAAAGCACAGATCGGTGAAAATGTCATTCTCTGAGACGTAGGTGAAATCATGGTTAAAGTAGATTTTCATTAAAAAAATACAATTGTTTTAAGAGAGTACAGAGCGATTAGATTTTGAGACACATGAAATAAAATGAAATCAAACATTTTCTGGGTGTTTTATAGTGTTTCATACTCAAGTGCAAATCTGGGTGAGGGGGAAGCGATCGTCCTTCTCAAGAATATAATAATACTAGCTACAATACCCGGCGCTGCCCGGGTTTTCTTCAATGAGGCTTTTTGGATCATGTGATATCTCCCTCTTTCTTTAAGGGACATGCAAACCGTGTCTAAGTTAACCAATATGGTGATGTCCTGCGCGACTCATGAAATAAACAAATATAAATTTAAAGAAACGTAGAAATAAATAGTCCCCCCCTTTTTTTTATGGGTGTTAGATATTTCGATTCCCTCCCCCTGAACTTAAAGTTATCTATTTCTGCCTGTTTGAGCTTCCAAAAATGCTTAATTAAAGCTGTGGAATTTTTTCGATGCACTTTACGGGACCCATAACTAATTTTAAAAACATCCTAAACTATATGAATTTATGCAAATAAATATCAAAAGACAATATGGAGACATTAATTTTCATGCTTGAGAAGATATAAATAAAAAGTTGAAATCAATGTTATTACATGGATATCCAACTCAAAAGTAGATACGGCAAATTATTCATATTTTTAATTTTCTGGGCTTCGTATCTCCAAGTGAATTCAATATTTCAAAAATCGAGAATTCAATTTATTTTTAAAATTATTGATGTGGCAGGAAACCCCCCACTAAATTTCCGTATTTATGCAGTTAAATCGGCAATTTTAATACTGATTTCTATGAGGACCACCCTTTTCCTGACCCTCAAAGCGATGATGGTGATGATTATGACGTCTATTCAAAAAGCCTCATTACTGAGAGTATTGAAAATGTGGGAAACCATTATAAAGGCATAAACTATTATACATAACTGGCAGCATTAAAGAAGTGACAAACCATTGTAAAGGCATATACACGTCTGAAACTCATCGCTAGGGAACCACGGTAACCAAAGTAAACGTTCGGAAAGTGATTGTTGAGGCCCAAAAACCATTGTTGCCGGACAGTTTTTTGCCCATTTGGGGCATTTGCCCTGGTCTGACGAAATTTTAAAGTAGCCTATCGTTCAAGTCGGGTCCCATTTGGTATATATGCGAAATTTGGCGACGAGCTATCTAAAATTGTAGATTTGTATAGAGAACATACACACACACAGACAGACAGAAAATCAATTTTATATATATAGATGAGTGAATTTGTCCTTCCCTTAAAATATGTAATGATCTAATGCACCTAGATTGCATTATATCATTTCTAATGACCTAATACATTGCTTCTTGACACATCACCCTGGATCCACTTGACTTTACTTCATTCGTAGCTGAAGATGCCTGTTTTTGCTCTATTTGCTGCTGACGATGCCTGTTTTTGCTCTATTTGCAGCTGACGATGTCTGTTTTCGCTCTATTTACAGCTGGCGATATCTGCTTTATCTTCATTTCTATCTGAAGATGTCTGCCTCCACTCCATTTGCAGTTGAAGATGCTTGTCCTTCACTCCATTTGCAGTTGAAGATGCTTGTCCTTCACTCCATTTGCAGTTGAAGATGCTTGTCCTTCACTCCATTTGCAGTTGAAGATGCTTGTCCTTCACTCCATTTGCAGTTGAAGATGCTTGTCCTTCACTCCATTTGCAGTTGAAGATGCTTGTCCTTCACTCCATTTGCAGCTGACAATGACCTTTTCCACTACATTTGCAGCTGACAATGACGTTTTCCACTACATTTGCAGCTGAAGATGACTTTCCCAACTCCATTCTCAGCTGAAGATGCCTGCCTTCACCCTATTTACAGCTGAAAACATGTTTCAGTTCCATTTGCAGGTGAAGATGTCTGCCTCCACTTCATTCACAGCTGAAGGTTATCTGCTTTCGCTCAGGTGTGAATCCCGAGGGAATATTGGTCCCCTCCCCAAGAGAGAATTAATACAGGAAAATTTATCTATCCAATAAAATATAGAATGAGTCGAAGAACTTACACATTTCACCCCTTCTGGCACATCGTCCTGGATCCCCACCTGTTCATACCACCCCGCTGGTAACCCAACACATAGCACCAAATCTACTCGGGCGACTAAAACAGAAGTTGCCAAACAGTGGTAATGTGAATATTGGGATTGAATTTATTTAATATAAGAAGTCTCTGCGTTCTATCACAAATTGTGACATTTAAAATAAAAATGAATCATATTCCTTCATAAATAAATTTATTTTCATTCCACAATAAATAATTTATAAATAAAACAAATGTAAACTCACGTATAGACGATTCGCCGGGTGGGTTGACCGTGATAAAAATGGACGTTATTTCGACGTTCTTACCCTGCAAAGAAATGACATATAAAAAAAATTGCAGACGACAATCCAAAAAAATTACAATCATAAATTACAGACAAAAATAGTTTTTTTAATAAATAAGAAAAAAAATGTGAAAATAATTTCAACATAATAAATTTAAAAACTCATAAAATAAATATCAATAATTAGTGTTATAATTTTAAATTTGTTGAGTTAATATCTGTGCTTCTCCATTTAAATTTCCCATTACTTCGACTTGACTTGACTTACGATTGAAGCTGGGATTTCCTATAAGGAGCAAGTTTTCTGCGCCGTAATCACCCAGCGTGATACGCCATCCACTCGCGTTGTGTGCCGCGCTTTTCGCCGATCTTCACTCGTTCAGCCGGGTTTTCCCACGACCTCCTATATAACCTTATATAGTGGTTATCTAGGTGGTCGTGGTTTTCCTAGGAGTAGGTTTTCTGTGCCGCACGCAACGTGATTCGCCCAGCTTGACACGCCGTCCACTCACCAGTAAGAAAAGCAGCATGACTGTTTTCCTACAGAGCGCAATACGCCTGACGACAGCGCTCGTCGGGCATGATTGGCCGACTGCTTCTGGAGGAGTCAAATGCGTCGTGCACCGTGGTTTTGCCGACATTCTCTTCACTCTCTCTTGTGTGTTTGCTTTCCCTTCTATTCTTTGCTTTCCCTTCCCTTCAAACCGGAGCATGCAGACGACAGAGTAGCTGATGCCAAGGCCATATACTATTAATATAGCCGACCTGATCTGATGCGCCCCGCTATGTAACACGTTTCTGCCGACGTGAAATTATACATTTTGGTTCACGCGGCGCAAAACACCTATTCCTAGGAAAACCCGGCTTTTTATGATTTCTTTTTTTCCCTTCCTTTCCGTCCCCTTTTTTATACCGCGTTTTCCAAAAACAGGCATGTCAGCGGCCTACGTCGGGCGTGATTGGCCGACTGCCTCTGGAAAGTGTGTCGTGCGCGGCGCATTTCACCGATCTCTTTTTTTTTTTTTTTGCGTGTGTGTTTTCTTTCCATCTTCGTCTTCATATTTTATTGTGCAAAATGGCAAAAATACGTGTATATGCAGTTGAAAACGCTATAGGGAAATACAAACGCGTAGCGTGAAAAATTACCTGTTTCTGTCGACGCGAATTCAGTTCACGTGGCACCATCGAGATTAATAATAAATATAATAATCGTAATATAAGCTCGATGGTGTGGGGGAGACAGTCGTACTGCTTTTTCCTTGGTGAGTGGACGGCGTGTCGCGTTTGGTGATTTACGTTACACGCGGCGCAGAAAACCTGCTTCTAGGAAAACCCGACTTGAAATATTTCTCTATGTTTTCGCCAAAAATTCATTTTGTTAAAAATGTTATCGTTTTTTTGGAATAATGTTAATAAAATTGCGTGTGAAGAGGTTATTATTTTTCCAGGTTATTCCTCCCCCCCACGCGGTTCAGGCCGTCTCATCGACAGGAGAATATGTCGTCCATGTTTTCGTTGGTAACTGGTCTCGGTCATTGCGTGTGTACGATCGGTAAAAGATTTTAATCGGTATTGTGGGGAAGATTTAAAAATATTTGCCATTAGTCTTTTCGAAAAAAGACACCAAGATGTCTCAATCTTCGAATGTGCCGAGCATTATCCAGTCCACTGCTGGTGCAGTGCCTGTGGTCAATGAAAAGGGTATGATGTTTATCTTTGCATTTAGCCTACATTATATACATGACAGTCTCAACTAGCTTCGGGGAAATATTTTAGGATCCCCTATTTACACAACACATCTCCCTGTTACACAGTAACTCAATGATATTACTATGAGGCACAGTGGCGGATTCATGGTTTTTCGCTGTGGGAACTTTGACGAATTAAAATTTTGTCACCTTTCTCCCATTTTAATCTTATTTTATTGACCACTGATGCGTCAGATTTGCTGCCCTCTGAACTTGCCATCTTGGGCTGTAGCTAGACACTTCGTCAGCCGGGGCAGGGCAGGCACACATTTTGAAGGCCTGTGTAATGAAAGAGGAGCAGTTGGTAAAAACAGAGTTCAGTTATCTTTATGGGCACCAAATTGATGGCAAGACTTCGGGTTGCAACCGTCATGCAGCCCAACAGGTTGTAGGGAAGTAAAAAAGGGTTTTTTTTATCGCTGACCTGTTTTTCCTCCTCCTTTCTCTACGGCACAGTAATTATACACATTATGAATCAGAATAATCCAAAGGGCCAGGCCAGTCATTTGCCCCCCCCCCCCGGCTTTTAAAAATAGACTAAAAATGGTATATATACAAATATAAAATTATAAATACATTGAGTACATGTTCCTTGCTTACACTGATGTCGGGGCAGGGCCCGGGAGTTGAGAAACACTTCTCTAGATGTGCATTGAATTTTAAATTTGACATTGAGAATTTGAGATAAAGAAAAACAATAAGTAGCAGTGAACACGATACTTGCACAAGCACAAATTTAGTCGTCTCCCACTTTCACTCTGCAGGTGGAAGACAGATGGCAGCACTTATCGAGCATGAAACGCACAGAACTGATATAAATTTGTTAGAGCTGCACATATCCTCACACAACACGTTCCGGCAGGCACCAATTTAGATGTAGAAAGAATTAAAATTGAAGAGTTTTGAAGTTTGAGTAATGGCCATATACATAAGCTATATATTTTTTCTTGCAGGTGAAGTTTCTATGCAAAAAGTGAAAGTTTTCAGATATATATCTGGTAGAAGGTGAGACTAATCTATTTTTTATTTCAAAATGCTTTTTTCTTCAAGTTTGAGTTATTTTTTTAAACTTCAGTCGCTATTAACTATTAACAATATCTTTGATGTACTGAGAAATTGAATTTTCTGGATGTTATGCTGAAACTAATATTTGGAAAGAAAAGTGATTTGTCTCCTCCGGGAATCAAACCTGGGTCCCCTTGCATACCGGCAAGTGCACTATACCATGTGCAAGGGGACCCGGGTTTGATTCCCAGAGGAGACGAATCACTTTTCTTTCTAAATATTAGTTTCTGCATAACATACAGAAAATTCAATTTCTCAATGTATTTGGGCTGAAAGAATATCTTGAATGTTAGATTATACCTAATAGTGAGATGCATGTACAGTGGATCTCGCTTATAACATTTTTCAAAAAACCACAGTGAAAAAATGTAAGCAGGAAAGTGCTTTAAATTAGAAATACAGGTGAGTATTAGTAAGGGTTGGGACCACGAAATATGTCGTACTGAGCAAGAAAATGTTGCAAGTGTGATCCATTGTATTTTTTTTTACTATGAAAATCTTGATCTTCAAGATCATCAAAATGGCTATGATCAGCTTGCAAGTATCGAATCATCAACAAATGCTGCTGATATTTTTATTAGTTACAAATCAAAACATAAGTGGACCTGCCATAGCTCTCTCATCCTGCAACTGGGACCTGTAGGTTGGGATCTTTATTATGGCTCCCAAGCCAGGATTTTCACAGTATTTTTAAAAAATATATGACCGAACATTTGAAAATTCTTCTACACATGAAAAATCATGACATACACCATAGGTAGAAATGGTATATTGCTTTTGCATAGAGAAGAAAGCAGATTCGTGTTTGTAAAATAAAAGAAAGAACATTACCTGACGTAGTTGAATTTCTTTCAATTTTTTGTTTTAATAGTTGATTGATAATTATATTTTAGCCTTTCATGGAACATAGCAATAATGTCAGTAAATTATATTTCATTTTTATTGATGTGAATTTGAAGAAAAAAATTACAAATGCGAATTTATTTTTTAGACCAAAATATGCACCCGAGGAAAGCAGTGATGAAGAAAGTGGAGATGAATTCCCTTTCGAGAAAAAACAGCAGCAATCAGCTGCTTCTGCCGTTATCCCAGAGCAAGCGATGGAAACTGCAGAAGATGATGCTGATGTTGAAAAATTAGATCCTCGTCTTCGCCGGCTACTCCAAAGAGAGCAGGAAAGTAATGAAAATGAAAGGTAAAAAATTGGTTTCAAATTATTGTGACAAGCATTTTTAAAATTGATTTAATTTTTGTCTTTTAATTGCTGACCAGTCGAGTGGTTAAGGAGCTAGCCTCTCACTGTGCAGAGGTCGGGGTTTAAATCTGTGTTCAGATACGGATGTCTGCCAACGCTAATTCCTTGGACAGATCATGTAGATCTCTTGGGAATACGTGATGATCACGTTTAATAAGAAAATGATCTGTTATTGGCAGATTCTTTTAATGAAAAGTATGTATTATCCAGTCATCCGGCCACTTAATTTCTCCTTTCCCTATTTTATAAAACTTTGAAGCTAATAAAATATATTGTCTTGATTAAAATTTTTTATGAATGCATTGTGAAACTGAGTTCATCATGTTCTTAACTGTGTTTTTAAATCATAACAAAAGAAATTATGATAGTTTAAATTATTATGGATTAATTTTCAAAAATTGAAATAATTAGATTAAAAGTTAACGCAACAGCATACACCGTCATAACCAGATGACTGGTTATATTTTTCTGGCACCATGTCTGCCAAACCAAATGTCTACTTCCGAAACAAAATAGTCATTATGTAATTTTGTGTGCTTAACAGGAATAGAGACCATAAAAAAGCTGGATAAGCAATGGCTTCCTGAAATTGCATATTTTATACACATATAATAAATGCAATGCATTGAAACACAACATAAGTAGATACAAAACAAAATAAATATACAGAAGAAACAACACAACTATATATAGAGGCACGACATTAATATGCATAAAAACACAACACAAATACATAGAAATGCAAATGTTTGGTAGGCGCTATAGTTCATTTAACGGCATCTGACACATTACTTTGTTTTGCATTACGCTTACACTGGACATAAGGAGAATCTCACATTTGTCTAACAGTAGTCAGCCAGTATCAAAGTTGACCATTGTTTCCCTGGTAACATTTTTTCTATGGCCCTTATCACTTTTTTACCTCACAATAATGCTCATAAAACACATTTAACCGAGGAATATCTCTAAAACAAGGGAATAAAACTTTTTTGTAGTGATATTCGTCAGGTCAAAAGTTATTTGAAATTGTATATTTTCATGTTGGACAGTTTTGTTTTTGTTTAACATTTACCATCATAGTATCTTCAAAACGAGAGCAAATAAAAAGAAATTTTATTTGAAAAAATGCAGTTGCAACCTGTATGAAACTGAAACGTCAAGGGGAAAAATAATATACCTTCTTATCCAGGTTTTAATTTTATAAAGATGCATGTAAAAGCTCTTGTCATCAATGGGGACTATCTTTTGATTCATCCAAAGCAGATTTTAGCCTCATACAGTGTTCCTGTTTGCCAGGTTTTACGGTGTTGTGAAATTTCAAATGATTTTTTCACATATTTCTTATCAGATTCAACATTTGTGCAAAAAATTTTATGATATTACTTAATGTAAGGTTATTTACTTTCGCTATTTTTCACTGGTCATTAAAATTTTTTCTATTGCTGTATGAGTGTTTTCATTTTTTTTTTCTGTTGATTTTAAGGATGTATAAAAATATGAGCTGTCACTATTTTGGGTTTTTTAAGCATGATTTTTTAATGAGTTCAAATATATAAATTTTTGTTTGAAAATTTGAAATCAAATTTCAGAATAGAGCGTCATCGTCACATCCATGAACCAGAAGTTCTAGCAGTTGCTGAGGAAAATGATGTTATGGAAATTGAAGAAAGGCCAAGAAGACGAAGGGATGATGAAGAGAGTAGCGAGGAAGATGAAGAGTTGGACGAAGAGGTTCGTGTTGTTTTCATTTCTTTTAAATCCACTTCTGACTATAATTGTGTGAGTATAAAATAAACTATGCAACAATTTTTAAAAAAAAATATATTTAAACAGTATTAAATATATATATATATTTCAAAATAGGAAATCGAGAGGCGGCGTCAGATGTTGCGTATGAGAGCACAGGAAAATGCTCCAGAAGAAGAAGAGGTAAGAAATTTCTCAATTTTTGAATTTAATAATATATAGGGCTTGGATTTTTATGACCTAAAGATGAGTCATTTATTGAGGGCAGTTCGTGTTGCTGTTTATTTGTTCTTGAATCATACAGTTGGAGCATGAATTTGTTGATATATTTTCTGAGATATTCTGTGATGTCTGTCGAACTGACTACATTGAATATATAATGAAGAACATAGATTAATGTGAGGGGAATTAAAAGTAAACTAGGAGCCCTGTATTGAACAGTAAGGATATTATCAGAATTCTCAAGATTTAGGTGAAGGTAATGTTATCTTTTAGCTTAGCTGCCGTCCCCCATATTTTTGCATCATCTCCTGGAATCCCAGAAAGCTCTGATATCACCTGAATTTTTCAGTTTTATTGAAAAAAAATCCCTAATTTTTTGAGTAAAAATTATTCTCAAAGAATGTACCTGGAAAAGTCGAGTCTGTTGCCTTCGCCCCCCCCCCCCCAAAATGATGGGCACACAGATTGTTGCCATTACTTCAAATCACAAAGAAATGTATAATTTACGCAATGAAAAGACAAAATTTGCCAAACTGCCAGTAACAGTTCATCCAATCTACTCAATGGATTTGATTATACGTCCTATTTCTGATAGTCTGTCCCATTTTTGGTAGTGTTTTGTTGATGTGATTATGATTATCAACCAAATGTAAAGTGATAATTGACTACTTTACACTAATTAACGATGGCGAGCATGGTAGTTTTGTTATCTGTATTTTATGTACATTATTTCATGTAGGATCTTCTTGACCTTGAAGATGAAGAGCGTAAATCTGAGCCTGAACAATCTGAAGAATCAGAGTATGAAGAGTATACAGATTCTGAAGATGAAGAAACTGAGCAGAGATTGAAACCTGTTTTTGTTCGCAAGTATGGGTAGTTTGAAAAATATATTTTTATTTTTTAACAACAATGACAAATGTCTTCCAATTTTCCCTAAGATTCAAAGTTTTTTTTTCAAAATTAGTTCCTGTTGTTACGGCTAGTGTTCCTTACAAAGATTCCACTTGTTATTAGGTTGAATATTTTCCCTCCCTTTGTTTTGCGAATAAAATCTCAAAATGATTATTTCTATAATGTCAGTCAGTATAGCATAGCTGCCAAGTCTCCCGAATTTTTTGGGAATATCCCGAATTTTAGCTTCATCACTCGACATCCCGAAAAGTTCTTAAATCTCCCGAATTTTTACGAAAATCCCCAATTGTCCCTTAAAATTCCCTACTTCATTAAAAAAAATCCCCGCTTATGAAAACAATCCCTAAGGAATTTCTTGTGGGGCATCTTTTTTTCCCTTTCGAAATGATGTCACACGTCGTAAATGGGGAAATTCCCTTTTTAAGGAAGTTTTACAAACCCTCTGAACAAGAAAGTTGTTTGTCTTATCGTGCAGGGAAATGGCTTAGCAGCCAATAGTCCTGGATAATAATTGAAGATTATGGTGATGCACATGTGGTCAAAATTTCTTTTGTTGAAGTTACGTACGTGCGATATAACAAAACATGAATACATCAGCAAAAACATATTTAATCAATTTTAAAGATACTTATTCCGATGAATTTCCTTTCATCAAACGTTCCAGAAGAGGGCCGACTTTTCCTTTTTGTACAAGTTGTGTTACGGACATAAACATCGGTCATGGAAAGACTGCCATCATCACTCGTGAAATGAAAAAAAAAAAACATCAAGCAAGTGTCACAAAAAGTCAGTGTTCTTCAAAAATTGACGGTGTTTTCCTTCATCTTCCGATGATTTTGGGGTCATTCGCGGAGAATGTTTGTTCACAGCGTTTCTGATTGAACACAATATTTATTTTTACATCATTGAAGTTTTGGCCTCCAATTTCACTTGTTTTTTTGCGTAGGAATTTTATTCCCAAGGGTTTAACTTCCATGTGTGTAAAATCCCTATTTTAATTTGACTTCAGTTTTTGAGTAGGGATTTTATTCCCTACGCTTTAACTTTTATGTTTGGAAAATCCCTATTTTATTTGGAAAAATCCCTATTGTATTTATTAGGGAGTGGTTTTAGCATAAAATACGGGTTTGCGTGAAAATCTCCCGAATTTTCATTTTCAAAAGTTGGCAGCTATGGTATAGCTATAATTCAGTCATGACATTTTTATTACGGGTGATAGAAAACTTTTTAGCATATATTTTGTCATTGGTACATCATTTTGTTTGTGATAATTTTTTTGTGAACAGGAAAGACCGTGTAACTGTTCAGGACAAAGAGCAGCAGGAGCAGAAAGCCAAAGAGTTAGAATTGAAGGCTAAGAAACAAGCAGAGGAAAGGCGACGAGAAACCTTAAAGGTCAGTCCATTGTTTTGTATCTAACAAAAGAAGATATATCTAATTACTTCTGTAATTTCCTGTGAATATGCATAGCTGCCAAGTCTCCCGAATTTTTCGGAAATCTCCCGAATTTTAGCTTCATTGCTCGACCTCCCGAAAAGTTCTTAAATCTCCCGAATTTTTACGAAAATTACAAAAAATCCCTAATTGTCCCTAAAAAATTCCTACTTCATTAAAAAAAAATCCCCGCTTATGAAAACAATCCCTAAGGAATTTCTTGTGGGGCATGAAGCCTCGTTTTTCCCCCTTTCGAAATGACGTCACACGTCGTAAATGGGGAAATTCCCTTTTTAAGGAAGTTTTACAAACCCTCTGATGGTAACAAGAAAGTTGTTTGTCTTTTCGTGCAGGGAAATGGCTTAGCAGCCGATAGTCCTGGATAATAATTCAAGATTATAGCGACGCGCAGATGGTGAAAATTTCTTTTGTTGAAGTTACATACGTGCGATATAACAAAACATGAATACTGATCAGCAAAAACATATTTAATCAATTTTAAAGATACTTATTGTGATGAATTTCCTTTCATCAAATGTTCCAGAAGAGGGCCGACTTTTCCTTTTTGTACAAGTTGTGTTACGGACATAAACATCGGTCATGGAAAGACTGCCATCATCATCCATGTGAAATGAAAAAAAAAACATCAAGCAAGTGTCACAAAAAGTCACGTGTTCTTCAAAAATTGACGGTTTTTCCTTCATCTTCCGATGATTTTGGGGTCATTCGCGCAGAATGTTTGTTCATATCATTTCAGATTTAACACAATATTTATTTTTACATCATTGAAGTTTTGGCCTCCAATTTCACTTGTTTTTCGCGTAGGAATTTTATTCCCAAGGGTTTAACTTCCATGTGTGTAAACTCCCTATTTTAATTTGACTTCAGTTTTTTAGTAGGGATTTTATTCCCTACGTTTTAACTTTTAGGTTTGGAAAATCCCTATTTTATTTGAAAAAATCCCTATTGTATTTATTAGGGAGTGGTTTTAGCATAAAATACGGGTTTGCGTGAAAATCTCCCGAATTTTCATTTTCAAAAGTTGGCAGCTATGAATATGTCACAAGGGTATATGTCTAATTTGCATCCCAAAATGACCAGAGTTATGCTGTTGTGGTAACCAATTGTGTATGATGTTTCACCCACTTTTAGATGGTTGAAGAGGAAGCTAAAAAAGAAGCCATGGAATCTCAGGGGAGTATCCTGCCACAAGATTTTGTTCCAACAGATGATGAGAATGATGAGGTTGCTTATGAAGCCTGGAAGTTGAGGGAGCTGAAGAGAATAAAACGAGATAAGGAAGAAAGAGAAGGGCAAGTCTCTTCCGTATTTGGATATTTAATAATTCTGTCTATCTTTTGTTCACACACATAGCTGGATAAAATTCATTTAGTTTCTCTTATGTCTTAGACAACTATTTAGAATCGAAAGTGTAAAATGAAAGCTTAAGTTTAAAAAAAAAATGTCAGTGTATTGTATATCTGTATTTTTTTTAGTGTGCACAATTTTAAATTGGATTCACTGCGTAACAAAAGGTTAGGGAGAAAAAAAATGTATTTTTTACTTTTTTTTTCTTTAAGAAAAGAAGATATATATGTTTGGCTGTAAAGAAATTTGACTGTACCTGAATTATTTTTTGATTTGTCAAGCCCTACTCTATATATATAGTTATTGTAAAAAGGTCAATTATTAAGACATAATTTCTGCTCAACAGGTATGAAAATGATTGAATTGATCAAAAGATCTAATCAAAATTTTGATTATACTTACACTTTTTGCTCAACAGTTATGAAAAAGATCGATTGGACATTGAAAGAATACACACTATGACTGAAGAAGAAAGACGAGCTGAACAGAGAGCTAATCCAAGAGTCATTACTAACAAACCGGCCAAAGGAAAATACAAGTTTCTGCAGAAGTATTATCACAGAGGTGCTTTCTTCCTGGTAAGATTCAAAATGTGTTTTCTTTTTGGATATACAGTATACAGCAGTGTTATTTGAAAATTTTTTTATGACGATTAATTTCACTCTCCCAAATTTTTAAGGGTATTTTTCAAAAATGAGGGGCAGTTTTTCAACAGTGAAAAATAATTTTAAATTGGAATTGAAACACCATGAAAACCATATGAAACACCAAGACATTCATAGCCTATATAAAATTCATGATACATAAATGACAACATATGTCAAAACTTTCAAACTTTGAAAAATATTTAATCAAAACAGTTATTTTAAATATTGATTTGATGCAAATACATAAAAAATATGAGATAACAAGAACCAACTTAATCACAAGTTTATACAGTATATTTATATACTTGTTTTCATTTTTTTAAATATATTTTGAGCTGAAAAAATACCATCTCTTAATTTTTCTTTTGTTTTCACATCTTAAAAGCCACTTCAAAATTCATATACAAAATGCCTTATCAGTGACAGTGAAAGGAGATCCTTCGCATGATAATCTTATTAGGAGGTATCCAGATGGTCGTCACTAAGTTGAGCCTTCTTTTTTGAGTTTATATGATTTAATCTCGCAAAATCATGTTCACGTGATGCTGTTGAAAGAGACACAGTTGAGGCAATGACGCTCAACTTTCTATATTCTGGATACATAAAAGGCGTGTTACCACCACCTTCTCTGCTCCCACTGATATATTTGCAAAATTCTGTCATTTTCATCCCTTTATATTTATGTAATAGTTCTTTTACAAATAACCATTTTTCCCTAAGCGGCACTTCTTTAGGAAGTATATTTTCATCTTTATACAGGGTATTCGCATTCCCTTTACAATAGAGACAAATTAAACTGTCCATTGCTTCATCAGAACTTGGATTGTAATTGGTTTTTGAACCGTTATACAGAGTATCATTTTTTATTATCATCAGACTCGAAAGTTTTCCCACATGTTATGCCATTCATAGGATTCAAAACTGCATCAAAGTCAATGAAAATGTTCATTCTACTTTCTTCAAACCTATTGTCCAAGTTTTCAACCAGATGGTTTAAAAACTGTTTTTGCTTCCATGGAATTTTGATCTAAATTGAACATCTTTAATTTTTATTTGTAATACTCATTTATACTTTTTTGAATTTTGAAGTGAAATCTTTCAAACATATTCCAGGGTTGTTATGAAATTTTTCTATTCGGAATTTTGTTGATTTCAACCTCTCAATAAGAGTTGGAAAAACTAAGGTTGTCTGCTTGAAAAGAAACAGATAGTTTGTCAACCAAGTCCAAAATATCTTTTAAGAAACAAATGCTCGCAACAAAGTTGAACTCAAATACTGCCTCTAAAAGGGTGGAGAATGGGGTGTCAGCCCTCCTTTTTAAAAATAAAGGTAGGTAATGAGCATTATACAGGATCAGAGCTAATTTACAAATAAGCCTGTATAATCAAGTTGGAGCTTCTACGCGACTAACCTCTGAACTCTTGGTATGCTATTCACTTTATGTTTATTGTCCCGTACATATATTTTCAAAAAAAAAAATCAACCTAAATTTTGAGTATTTTCACCCTCAAAGAAAATTTCACTGTAAAATACGCATCTGATGCGTTATTGGCGAACACTGGTATACAGCTTTATATGTATACTTTCAAACTGAGCACAACTCACTTCTATCACCATGGGCATTTCACTACCATGTGAGTTTTGCTAGAAGTGTGAGTGTGTACCTAACAGCCTGAGTGCATATATAGTGTTGTCTGATTTTTCATTGCTGCCTTCACTTTCAGAAGTGAAGTGTAATGATTGAATATTTGCACCTTTTGTAGGCCTGTTGCTCTCGGTGGCAAAACTTTTTAACAGGCAGATCGCCTCGCATTGGGGCTTTGAAGTTGGAGTCACAGAAAACCAATTTCAGTTGTTCTTTGTATATATGTACTGACCAATAGATAAACACAAGGGGCATTCACTAAAAAATTATATAGTCAGACTTGTTTTTAATGAAGCTGGAAAAAACAGCAAAACTCTTCATTGCACCCAAACTTCGTTGTATCTGTACCGACTTGAATAAATGGTGCATTTAAGCAAAATAAAACATTTTATGTGCAAAATACATGTTTTTCAGTTATGGGAGCATTCTTGAAATGAATAGATTAAAAATTTAATTAAAATCTCACGTAATTGTATTCATAAATAAAAATTTGTCAATCATTGTTTTTTTCTCCATTTCTTCAAACATTTTTTGCTTTGGAATCATTTTTACCAAATATGCATATAAAATATATAACATATGGCAAAGGTAAATTTTTTTGAACCATTCAAAAATAGAGTTGGGTACTTTGAGTAATTTAAATTTTTTTTTTTTCATAGCTCACTTTTTTTTCTACTTTTGACTTTTCAACTAATTGTATAGCTCCAATTTTTGAGGCAATGAGTAGTTGCACTTGGACATTCTCAAAATTCACTTGCGCACAATGAAACCACCACAACAAATATCTAACTTGAGAATGGCAAATGTGCACTAAAGGTAGTTTGAAGGTTAGATTTTTTGGGAATGGATAACTCAATCCTTTCTTCCTAATGAGGATTTCTACAAACAAAATAAGATTTACCTGAGAAAAGAGTAGAAAATAAAAGAAATAAAATACCGTAGAAGATTTTACAGTACCAAAATCGGCCTTACTAGAATGTCTTCCAAGGAAAGAACGGAGACATTATCAGGTTCAGAAAGGTAAATTTACAGATAAGATGTTTTAGATAAGATTACAAAGAAATTTGTGACAATTCCATGTTTGAAAATGTCAAAAATTTGTCATAAGTGTACTTTGCTGAAATTGGTATTCGTTATAAGCAATCAAAATAGCATAGATAAGCAATATGAAATTCACAGGACACGAAAAACATTATTATATATGAAAATTTGTAATACCCTTGTTCCTTATAAATGAGTCTGACTGTATTATGGACATGTTCAGAGGTGAACATTCACCCCTGTTCATTATACACACCCTTGGTGATTCCTCCTCTAAATTCGAAGAGCTTGTTTCCAGTTATGTACTGACCCATAAGCTTTTCTTTTTTCAATTATATTCTAGGATAATCTTAAACTTTGATGGTAATTCTAGTGTTTTGTCAATAAAATAAAAACATGTTTTTGTGCCTTGTATATATATTTTATTATTATTTTATATATTTTTAATTGTTTTAATTCTATTTTTTTTAGGACCAGGAAGGCGAAGTGTATAAAAGAGATTTCTCTGCTCCTACTTTGGAGGATCATTTTGACAAGACTATTTTGCCCAAAGTCATGCAGGTCAGTATTGCCATTGCTGAGAAATCATTGTGATGTGTTATCACTCTTGTCAGCTTATATGCATGTGTTAAAGAATACAGTATTTTGCTATTTATTCTTTTTTTATTGCTATAGGTCAAAAACTTTGGTCGATCCGGTCGCACAAAATATACTCATTTGGTTGATCAAGACACAACATTCTTTGATTCACCATGGATGGCTGAAAATGCTCAGAATATCAAATTCCACCATAATCAAGCTGGAGGAATGAAACAATCATTTGAGAGACCATCTGCTAAAAAGCGAAAGAAGAACTAGTATCATACAAACTTCATGAATATGTAGGTCTCCATGTAAATATGCTATCAGTGATTCATACTGAATATAATTTGCAGAAACCTCTCAAATGTTGTAAATAAATTTTTTTTAATGAAATATGTGTCTAACCTTGCATAAAATAATACATACAGTAGTATACCCTGGCTGAATTGAACTGTCTGTGTCTAGAATATTATTTACTCTTGCATTATATCCTAACCATGGTCCGACAAGATAAATGGGTTTTCTTCATTCCCCCTCACAGTGCATCAGATTCAGCAATGTATTTGAAGTAGTTCTGCATAAAATGTTTTTACTGTATGTACCATAATTTCCTGCGTAAAAACTGACTTGTCAGTTCTTGGTGAATTCAGCCTTATTTAACTTCTGATACCAACTCCACGAGTTTGAGTGCGAGGATCGTACTGGAATTTTTCCTTTTCTGTGAGGCGAGTTCTTTCATTTTTAGGGGTAAAATGTCCAATATAAAATTTTTAACTTTAAGGATAAAATGGAAATCATAATGTTTCTAGAAAAGGTGAAAAAAAATATGTGACAAGTATATCAGTATAACTATATACTATTTAATTTCCTATCATAATAAATTATTATAAATATATATTATATGAGCACTTAATTTCCGAAATTTGAGTTTCTCTTGGAAAATAGATTTAACAAGCATTTTCATGGGTAACAAGCTGTTTGTTATCAGTGGATCTGACTGTACAGTGTACATCTTTGTCTTTATTTTTGTAAATTAATTGCATGATATCTCACAAAAAGAAAAATATTTGAAGAATATTCAAATTTTTGTATTTTATTTCAAGAAATGCTTAGCTAATTATTTTTTGTTAAATTTTCAGATAAAATAGTTAATACTAGAACAAATCTCGATTCAAATACATTTATTCCTTGGCTTACAAAGATTTTTTTTCATGATTTTTTAATTTTTCCATCTTGGTTAATGAATATTTTTATTGATATGGATACACACCTTTAACAGTTTAATATAAAAAAGCTTCTAAATTTTCATTTATCTAATTTTGAAGTTCATTTTAGCCTTCAGTAAGTTTTTCTTTTTTTTACAGTGCCCCCCCCCCCCTCCCTTGTAAAAAAAATTTATCTTTAAATTTTGGGCAGTACCTAGAACAAATTAAACAATTAGTCATAGAAACCTATAGAGAATCACATTTTGGCTAACAAACATGATTCCAGAATGAATTATCATCAGCCGAGTTATCACTGTATTGTCAATAATATCCAACACAGAAATTGTTTTTAATCAGAAATTGTTTTGAATTACAGACCCTTTGTATGCAGACCTGCCAACTCTCCGGATTTAGGCAGGAGACTCCAGATTTTTCATCCTTCCTCCCGCTCTCTGGATTTGTTAAAATTTTCAGGATTTTGGCAGAAAATTAGATTTTATGCGACACCCATAGAGGACAGCCATGGAGATTTCCATCGAGTAGCCATAAAAAAATTTTGGTGACCGCATTTAAGCAACTGGCAAAGACCTGGCTTTGTTTACGTAGTGTTTATCGGCAATCATTTATCAGGGGCATGACCTTGGTTGCCAAAATTCCTGTATAATCGTTATTGTATTCCATTAACAGCCGTGCTTTAAACAGAAGTTTTTTCTTCAGCAGCTTTGTATTTTGAAGTTTTTTTTAATTGTTTTTTCTCCGATTAAATATGTCTTCAGAAAGAAAGTATAAAACTTTAAGCTATACGAAGCTAAATATGTATAAAGCTTTTAAGAGTTCATATACCCAAGATTATCAATCATTTATAGCATCCACGAAAGGAAACTTATGTTTTATGAACAGTAGATGTGATTTCTCTATTCTGCATGGAAAGACTGACATGGAATTATATTCTGCTCGGGAGGAGGAATGGAACTTTATTTTTTCTTAGCATACATTGTAACGTACTTGGCAACTTAAAATTCAGTTACAACTTAGGGCGGTATTCACAGACATCGTTTAAACTATAGACACAATTTATTGATAAGAGATCGACACCGATTGGTTAAATTTAGGTTTTTAATCAATTTATGTTGATCTCTTATCTAAACCGACATGGTTTAAACTGGTTAGTCGCAATTTTTGGATAAGAGATCAACATAGATTGGTTAAAAACCTGACTTTAACCAATCTGTGTCAATCTCTTATGAATCATAATATTCAAAAAAACATTAATGTGATTGTATATGAGAAACTCTAGACCACTTCGAGATTTGGCTATTCATCTTGAAAAAACGTTCAACCTAACTTCTGAAATTGGCTGTAAATTGTTTGGAAATGTTCCTTTTGTGAGTGGAGCTTTACATCTCATGGTTTCTGATTTTTGATCAGGGATCATTAGGAAAGTTGACTATGTATTCGTATTCTCTGCTGTTGATTCCGAAGCTTTCCAAAATTATATTTCATTTTGGAAATTCAATGAGAACTATGGTAAGGAATTAATCTAATACATTTTTCATTTTATCTTGAAACAGTTTACTAACAAGAAATAATATAACATTAACCCTTTTTGGACTTAACCGACCGATGGATCTGCACGTAGATATACGTGTAAAAATGTCTGCGTCAAAAAGTTTCTGCACGTGAAAACACGATTCATAAAATCCATTTCTAAAAGGTTCTGAACGTAAAAAACCGATTTTCCTTCCCCCCTCAACGTCTTTGTTGAAACATGACAATGAGGGTTCAGCACACGCCTCTCTCATTTCTGTGCACAAACACTCCCAAATCCATTGGGCTCCCCACGGTATTGAGCGAGAATTGCTGTCGCCACATGTGTGTGGTCAACTCGGAAAGTCAATTATCCTTTGCGGCTTATAGCATTGTATGTATATAATTCACATTTATGTGTAAATCCAGGTTATTTAGAAAAAGAGAAGAGATGCTCTATTTTCTTTTTTTCTTTACAAATATTCACCTAGATTTCAAAACAGACTCGTTCTGAGCTTATTTAGACATTCTTAATTCTATTGTATTTGAATGTAAGAGAAAAATTATTTTTTCTTCTTTTTTAGAAACGAAATCTCACGCTGTACGTTATCAACCGCAGTACAATGAGGGTATGTTGTTCCGCGAAAATTGTAGACATCTCTGTGACGATCGGGCAGTACAAAGAGAATCAAATCTCACAAAGACTCCTCGCTGTCCTGCTGTGCGTACAGGGGGAAGGAAAAATAGCCAGAACGTTTTCAAAGCTATTTTAATCCTGGAGACCAAGCATTTTTGAAGTGGTTTTGTGCCAACACCTCGAACCGCCAGTCGGTTAAAGTTGGTTATAATAATAATAAAAGATCTGGTAATGGTGAACCATTCTAACAGATTGCAATTAATTATAAAAATTAATTTATCAAATAAATGGCCAATATGTACCATAGAGTACATACCTCTTTAATTTACCATCTTTTTTATTTTTCCTGTTTTATTCCTCAAATTACTTCAGAATGTAATTAATAAATTTGCTGAAAATGGCTTGGATTTGCTAGAACACTTTTGGAAAAAATCTTTGAACTGCAAAGTGTTGACATTAATTCACTTTCAGTTCAAGTCTATTAACACTTTGCATTGCAGGTTTCTGAATGGGAATTCCTTGCAGCTCCCGTTCTTGGGAATTTTTTTTTTATTGTTCCTTCCTGAAGAAATTGGTTGGGAAATAAGGAAAAATTCCTCTTTGAACCTAATACATAATATACAGTAAAACTTTGATACAACTATATTCCTTCAACGATATATACCTGGGAAAATTGTTGTAGAGGGATTGTCGCTACATCGAGAGGCATCATTATCTCACCGTGCTGCAATGATGGTGCTACAGGCATTTCTTTCAGTTTTTCATAGCCTGTATCATCAGAAATGCATGCACTTACTAGCTCTCATTTTGTCCAATATTGATTAATTAGTTATTTAAAATTAATTATGCAGGTAACAAAAAATCTTAATGTTTGCCATAAGGTTTGATAGGCATGGGAAAACTTTCCCAAAGGCAGGAGGGGGCCTTTTTTTTTCACTACTAGTTTTTTAAAATGTCAGCTCAAGAAAATCCCACCCCATTGCATAATTGCATATCCAGTGGTGCATAAAAACAATTAAAATTACTTTGAATGGGAAAAACATAATATGACAACAAAAATTCGAGAGATTAAAATTAGAAGAAAAAAAAATGTATCCGTATATCTATTTTATTTGAAAAATGCTTGTAAACTTTCATACTGTTGATAAATGATTTTGATTTATAATTGATCAGTGGGAAAAATTATTATTCAGCGGTTTCATTTCATATAGTAGAAGCACTAGACTTCATTATTGTAGCACAGCAGAAAGTGTTGAATAATTTTAGGATTAGAGTGCCTGGAGAAAAAAAAGACAGAAAGAAATACCTGGAGTCTAGACAGTCGACAAGTCCTCTAAAAAAGGACAAGGTGGTCAAAATACCCACATACATACAGTAGCAAACAATTAGATTGTGCTGCTATCTTCAAATAATGAGGAAGTCTTCTGCATGCTGGACAGACAATATCCAAAAGAAGATTGTTCAAAGGAAGCTACCTATTGCTAACCTGTAGAAGTAGTTGGACATTGTGGAGGGGGGCGGGATTGCTCATGGGGAAAAAATCTGATACCACACCACAACAAGCATTCGAGAAACGAAAACAGAACAAAACCGTTTTCACAGAGACTCATTGAAGAAAAGAGTTTGAAAAAAAATCAGAGGCAGCTAAGCTAAAAAAAATTGTTATAGCTCTCTAAAAAATATTGTTATAGAGGGAGTTATTAGAGTAGAAAATATCATTTCATTGAGAGTTTAACATTATGGTAAAGGTAATTTCAAAGTAGATATGGAAAATTATTGTTGTAGAGAGAGTTACGGTTGCTTCAAGGTTTCATTGTATATCTAGAATGGGAAATAAATGTACTGCTCAGTTTTTTAGATGTCGACATATTATACATTACTTGGCTAAAAAATTTCAACAGATAGAGAAATTTTTAAATATCACAAATCTGATTGAAAAAACCAAATGGAAGTGACATATATATTTGGATTTTTCCCTGAAGTAATGAAATTGCTCATCTGTGGATTATATGCAGGAAATTATGGTACTTAAAAAGGGAGAGAGAGGTCTGACAATGAATCTCTGGATCTGATTGCAATTAAGGCGGAAAATGGGGTTCTTTGTTATTATACAGAGTGTCCAGTAAGTGCTAGCACAGCCTTTATCTCATCAACCACCTGTTGTAGAGGTATGATTTCAATTTAAAAAATGCTCAACAGGCATTCAAAAATTATCCTGTACCAGTTTTGAGAGTGAAAATACAATGTTTAACAAAATAAAAAATCTAAATATATGGTTCCCCTGTGTTCTAACTTCCAATTAAGAAGTTGTTGACCTGTATCTCCTAATGCCAATGAAAAAAATTTCATATTTCTAAGTGCAATGCACTGAGATATTCGAAAAATGGAGGAAATTTGTGAAAGAACGACGTTAAATGCGGGTAAAACGGTTTTTCGGCATTTAACGGTGTTTTCAAAATTTTATTTCATTTATTTTTAATAATGTGATCCTCACGCATTCCCAAGGGATCAGTTTCCCAAATTCCTTCAATTCGCATGGGCTAGTTGAACATTTGCCAAAGGTCCTACGATTTTTTTTGGCTGGGGGAAGGAATTGAGGGAGCAATTTTTAGTTGCTTTGGCGGGGGGAAGGGATTCATTCCACCTCTGTTTAATCTTCTGTAACTCGCCCGCATCTTTGAGTCGAAGGGGAAGGGCAATGTGCATAGGCGTTACGTTATTGAAAATATTGTGGGGTTTGAGCCCACTATCTTCATAAGTATTATGGCAGGGAAGTCTGGTCCTCCGGGCGCTGCCCTAGGAAGGTGCTGAGTTTACTCTTTTTCTGTTAAAATTATGGGGGGGGGGGGGTTGTGTGCCAAAAGAGATTCCTACTTGCGCCAAGCGATGAATACATTTTCGTTTCTTGTTGTGGTCCTAGCAGGGGTTCTTAACTTTTGTGCTAAACGGACCGTTTGTGCCGATAAGAGAAAGGCCAGGAACTTTTGCCAGTACAACATGGACATCTTCGCAGAACATAATAATGCACAGCAAATAATGACGTAAAGCAATTTATGTTTGTTTAAATGTCAATGTATTTGTTTCCTCATCTAAGCTCATGGACCTTTTGAAATTTTTGATGCACCTCTGTATTATGATTGGGGGGGAGGGCTGCCCGAGTCAATGGACCCAATACAGGACCCATACCCAGCATGTCTCCCACATCTGTCAGACCAGACACGACCCAGGCTGTGTCCCTTCCGAGATGTAAGCCTTTTACCCATGTGGGTTGGGTCGTGCTGGGGAGAGCCGGGCCGGGGGGGGGGCATCCCCGACCCTCTGACCAAGTGTCTTAGCTGCAAGCACGAAGCCTGATCTTTTAGGGTGTTCTCAAGGGGCGGCGGCAGCAGCCCCCACCCCAGGCAGCCATTTCCGGGGACGGGCCCGCAAATCCGAGCGACGACCGGGGGGGGGGCACCCAGACCCCCGAGACCCAATCCCAAAAATCTCCTGGGTGTTTTATTTATCTTGAGAATATTGGCTCCCACATCTAGCAACGGGGCCCTTAACAAAACCGTAGCGAGGAAGGGGGACTTGGGGGTGTCTGGTCCCCCGAAATGTGAGAAAATGTCTGAAAAAAGGGGAAGGTGGCCAAAATCTATTGTTCTATCACTTTGGTTCCCCCCCCCCCCCCGAAATGAAAGTGGTCCCCTTCCGAACGAAATTTCTTAGGTTCTTCCGGTGAGCCCGATCAGGTTCTTCATGGGCATGGGTGGAGATACGGGGGATGCTTTCCCCAGCCTGTGGACACTTGCTTGTTTTGACCAGGACTCCTGGTCAAAGTCGAACTGTGCTCCAACTAAAAAGGACAGTGACCGTGATACATCGGTCATAGGCGGCGATACATAACATACAACATAATTTGCCGATTATTAATTAGCAAAAAAGAAAAAAAAGAAATGGAAAAATTTTCTTCGAATTTTATATGGAAGCCAGTTTTTATGAAAAGGCCCATGTACTGAAAAAATAAGATTTCTACATTTTTCCTGTTTAAAGTTTGTTCGCATACATTTGCAATATGACACTATTCTTTTCCTTTCCAAATTTCTACTGAACCTGAACATCGTTACTTCTCTCTTTCTCGACTAATTTTTAATTCTGAGTAATAAAGATAATCAGATCAAATAAATGAAAAGAGGTTACTATAATAAACTATGTTGATGCCAGACGACAATACGACTGTCCTCCCTGTCCATGAAGGGCCTCCTCCCAATTCCCGCAGATTCTTTCGTACCTAACGGTGGCATCAATCATTTCTCAGTAGCATTTAGTAGGTGATTGATGACAGCAGCGTTTCGATGTCTCTTTCTCAGTAATGTTGATATTATAAGTTATCACCTCTACGACTAATTGATGAGTTTCTTTACTTGATGACCGGTGATTGAATTAATTGATCCCAAAGTGGTTTTTATCGGAGTCAAAGTGACATTGATTAAGACTTTGTAGTTGTTTTTTTATTATCCCTAGAGCGAATCTTAAAATGTTGAAGCGTTTACGACCGTTGGATTCTGTGGATGGGTATTATGAAGGTGAGCTGTGTTTCCACATCTGATATATTAAGTATTATAAATCTATCTCTTAATTCAGCATTAGATTCTTACTCTGTTCAGTATATTATATACTTGAATAGTTTCATTTGTACAGATCTAAAGTACTTGCGAAGAACTAAAGCTTCATATTACGACAAGAAGCTTAGAGCTCTCGACTTACATACATTTGTATGTCAAAAGTTAGACTAAATGATCCGATATCAATAAATTTTATCGTGTTAAAAGGTTTCGGGTTCGTTTTCCGAAGTGAGGGGAATCTATTTTCCCGATAGCTCGCCGATGAATCGGGCTTTAGGTAAACCTCAGATTCCCGCGTGCCAAAGTACGTGAGTTGGCATATTTCAAACATTTGGAGTCGTTGAAGTTCGAATCTTGATTTGGGAATGTGAAGTTGATGGCTTTTTCTCGCCAGCCTTATTTGTTGAAAAAAATTTAATGTTTTTAATGGTTTTTTATCAGCTTTAGGGTCTTGCTGTTGTTAACCCTTATCCATGAAAAACAATGTGGCAGAGCAAAGAAACGTCCCACTATATAGGCATATACCAAAGTTTGATGTCAAAAAGTCATTGATCCCCACACAATTGAGGGTGTGAGGGCTTATACGGGGCTTCAGTGGGATTAATATTACTTCGTTTTTTTTACACTATAAACTTTACTGTGGAGGACCAGTAAAATTATCAGTCTGGGGGGGGGGGCAGTTCTCATGGGAAGAAGTATTTTCTCATGATTTTTTTAAATACAAAAGTTTATATGTGACTAGAATTAGCATATTGACATTTCCTTAATAGCTGCCCATGAAATCAGGATTTAGGTAAACCCAACTGACTTCCCCAATGCCAGCATGTGTGAGTTGGCATAAAAACAAAAATCAGTTGTCCAAGTTAGAATCTTGATTCGATAATGTAAAGATTTTGGTCTCGCTAGCCTTATTTGGATAAAAAATTATTCTTTTTTATTCATTTTCATGAGTGGTAGGGTCTTGCTGTTGCTAACCCTTATCCAAAAAAGAATGTGTGGTAATGTAAAGGTAAATTTGCTCCACTGTAGGATTTTATCAAAGCTTGATGTCAAGAAGTCATTGATCCTTACACAAGGGAGGGCATGGGGCTTGCAAGGCTTCAGTTGGATCAGTATTATTATTTTGTTTTTGAACACTAAATTTAGTATGGAGTGTCAGTGAAATTCTGGGCCTGGTTGATCCCATCCCCACTTCCAATGGAAAGAAGTATTTTCTCATGCCATTTCTATTCAAATATAAATATTTGATAAGTTTATATTTGAGTAGAATTAACATGTTGGAGCAATTGAAACATTTTCATTAAAAACCTTCTCTATTCATATCATGAATTTTTGATTATAGGATTTTATTTTATATATAGGCCTACTTGAGTAGATAGTAGAATTATGCTGTTTCATATTCATAGGCCAGTGATTGATATCAGTGATTGTTAATTACATGTACAGTGAAACCTCCTAATAACGGAACTGAGGAAATATATCCATTACATAGCTACCAAGTCTTCCGAACCTACTCCATTTCCCGGACTCCCGAAAAATTCTTATGTCTCCCAAATTCCGGCCATGATTGGAAAATCCCTGGTTTTGTGAGAGAATAATTATTTCCCCTCAAGAATTTACTTGGAGAAAAAACATTTGTTTTTATCCCTTGAGATGAATGTCACCTTTATGATGTCTCAAGTGTAATGTAAATTATTGCCATTGTGTCAAATTACAAGAAATATTTCATTTTCCAGGGGGGGGGGATTTTCCAAATAACAAGTGTCAAGTTGGGCTTTCAACATCTCACATTGGCCAGTTGACTTGTATCTGCTTTGACCATATGTTCCGATTTGGGTCAGATTACAATTTTTTTTGTTGGTGAGATTTGATTTGAGAGTAGTTATGACAGAGACAGTCAAACTGCAGAGTACTGTTATATCGAGGTATTTATTTTTGTATGGAATTTGAATCCTTGCGAAAACCTCCTTAATAACCATTCTCTAAAGTTGGCAGCTATGCCATTGTCAGAGATGCCACTGGACTCAAATTTACCTGGGTACTGGGGCCCAGGTTATTGGCCAAATGTGGGGTTTTTTTTGTAGTAAAAGTGATTACCTCTCAAAAAAATTAAAGTGTGGTTTCTCTCCCCCCCCCCCCCAACCATCATTCACTGGTATCCCTGTGAATCATCAAATCATTTCTTAAAACATGTTCAATCCAAAGGTTCAACGAAAAAAAAATTAATTTACCAGCTAAATAACTAGGTTCTTTTACTTTCATTGTCTACTACTAGAGAACAGAATCTTTGAGTGTCCTTTTCTGAAATTCCGGGTATTTGATGCGTGTGGCAGCATCTTTGCATTATTGAGAAGCTGCCGTTGTTAAGAAGTTCAGTATTTCTGAGGGAAAAATTTCTGACTTCATGTGAAATTGTAACAATCCATACTATAAGTACTCAAAAGAAGCAGTTTTGGAGCACATTTTGCATTGAAACTGCATGAATTATAAAGATTTAAGCATGAACATTTTGAATGTGCACCCCACTTGTGAAACCCTGGAGCCGTTTACTGCATTTTGGGAATCACTGACATAGCAAGGATGGCAGGGTTTAAGAAAATCTTAGAATGCCAAAGAAATAGTAGTAGCCACTTTCATATAAATATGTACTGGAATTGGAAAAACAAGTAGACATCCAACCTTCAATCATTACCATTGTAGTATTTTGCTATGCTTTTCCCCATTTTTGCTTTTTTGCTAAAGGAATTTTTTTATCTAGCTTAAACCCTGAAGGGTAGATCTAGGGCTGTGCAGTTGCAATAAGGGTGACAAAGCAGTGGTAAAGGAGAAAATAATTGCAGAAAAAATAAGAAAGAAGTGTTTTTTATGTGGAATTTAAACTGTGAATTTGATACATTTGATCTAGATGGGAGTTTTGTGGTAATTTTTACTGATGCTGCTCATATACCGAGGCTCATATACATATTCTGCATTGGAGAGTTTGGGGATTCGGAATGAAAGAGCCATGAGTTTATTGATTTGAAATTTCTGTTGGGTGTCATCACTTTCTAACATGTCAATATCTGATGCATCTGATTCGGTTATACAGGATGAGCCAAACGTCAGTGATACATTTCATAATTCATATATTTGTATAATATCAATGAGCTTATGAAAGGGCAGTGTGGCAGTAAAGTAAACAATTTTTTCTCAAAAATGAAAAAAAAAGGGTTCAAAAATGCTTAACATTTCATGCAAAATTCATTCATTATAGATTGCACTCCATGAGTTATAATTGGTTAAAATTAAGAGATGAATCATACAAAGAATCAATACTTCATTACATACTATGGATACTGCAGATAATATTAGCAAATGCATGAACTGAAATAAAAGTAAAGTGAAGATACGAATTGCTTGGCCTACAAAGATGGTATATCCATCAAAGTGTAATGCTTGGTGAAAACAGGTTCAAACTCAAATGTGTACTGTTACAGTTTATGCCGAAATTTTACTTTTGTTTACATGTTTTGAGGTACAAGCAATGCATAAAATTTTGTACAATTTTTTTTAATACCCCAAAAGCAATGCTCGATCATGACATTGCAAACATCGCTAAGATGACAGTTTATTGATTTTGTATAGATTCTTTTAAACAAGTTATGTACTTTTGGAGCATCCTGTACATTACACATAACTGCTAAAATGTTTTGCTGATCTTTCCAATTATATTTTGAAAATTCTTTGTCATAGAATCAGTTTCCAATGGAGATATAGCTAAAATTTCAAGCATAAAAGCATGACAACAAAATGCTGAAAGGAAGAAGTTTACTACCTCAATTTAAGACCCAGTGATGCCCATCGCAATAGGCATCACGTTATCTTCATGTAAATGCTGAGGATAAACATTGTTATGTTCCCCTTCTCCCCTCCTTTATCTTGGTCTCACAGAGCACAACACTACTCACCATTTGGGGGCCAGTGATTTGTCCTTGATCCAAAGACTGTTCTCCCTCCACCTTTTTAAGAGCATGTATATATAAGATGCATATTGTATTTTTTTTCTGTCAGTTTCTTTTGTTTGAATGATAATGAGATTAGTAATATAAAATTATTTTTCCCCCCATTTTTAGATCGAAATAACAACTGGGATGATTGTAATGTAAGTACATTTTTATAATACATAGTTCATTGTATTTATTGCCAAAATTTAGAGTCAAGCTGAATACATCTAGAATACTTTTTTTCAGCTTGAATATTGACTCATTTTCTTGATGTTTTACTTTCATATATTCAAATATTTGGTTCTAGATGGTTATTAAAACGGCCCCAAATCAGCAATGGAAAAAAAATCAGGCAGCTAAGCCTTATATCATTGCTGAACAAATTGCAAAAAAATCTAAGCGGCACAAAAAAGTTTTTAGGCGCCGAAAATGTTTTTCACCCGGACAAAACGGTTCAAAATAATGCTTCTTTTGACTTTTCCAGGGTCTACTGACTCTTTCATGTTGACACGGATATGTTGCTATAAATTTGAACCATTTTGTGCTGCTAATTTAGTAACTATACAAAGAAAATTTTGGGTGCCAAATACCAATTTTTTTAGTTGCCATGTTGACTTGGAACC
The DNA here is from genome assembly GCF_987345545.1 of Pholcus phalangioides. Classification (NCBI taxonomy): domain Eukaryota; kingdom Metazoa; phylum Arthropoda; class Arachnida; order Araneae; family Pholcidae; genus Pholcus; species Pholcus phalangioides. The sequence continues at coordinate 29,339,735 of NW_028301603.1, read as the reverse complement.
TGGGATTTGTCGAGTCCTGTCTGTCTTGTATAGGATTGTTTTGACGTTCGAAAAAAACAAGCTTCTGCTTATAAATTTCAAATGAGAATTATACAAATTACTAAATCATATTTTCTTGAATCGCAATTGATTGCGGTATTGAAAAACCAGGCCAGTGACACTCCTGGTTATAAAATATTTAAATGTTTTGTATTGTACACCCATGAGATGAAAGTAGATCTTCTCATTGCTTTGTTCAATGCTGTGTTTGGAACATTCAAAATGGTTGAGATCACTTATTTCTAAATTATTCTCAAATATCTTTCTTATTCTCTATATATAATTAAATTTTTCTGATTTTTATGCTACCAGATTGTTTTTTGCTATTATAAGAAAATTGGAGTAGAAAATACAGAAGCACTACTTGTCAGTAGGGGTTTGATACTTTTCTGAAAACAAAATGCTTAACCTGAGAACATTTAAAGCAAGGCCTGTAGTGGGGGATTTGGGGGTCTGGTTCTCCCCCCTCCCCCGAAATGTGAGAATATGACTGAAAAAAGGAGGGAAGGGAGGGGGGAAAGATTGCCAAATTTTTGTTTGATCACTTAGATCCCCCTCCCAAAATACAAGTGGGCTCCCCCTCCGAATGGAATTTCTGGCTACAGGCCTGCTTGAAAGCCACTTATTATATAGGAAACGAAAAACTTCAGTATTTTGGCGAAGCCCGAGTGGTGCAGTGGTAAGATGCTCGTCTTTCACTAAGGTCCACGAGTTTGAATCCAGTAGGAACATCAGAAATGAGTTAATTACCTACTGAACCTGGGGTGACCACCAATAGATGGCGCCTTCCATTCCCACTGTATTCCACTGGTTGGATATTGCCGTATTTAGCAGTAGGGAATCTTGCTGAAACTCAAAATGCCTGAAAGCTTTTCTCCGTTCACTGCTGAAAGGATTATGGGAGAAAAGATATGAAACTCCCCTCCCATATATATCCATTACAAAGGTGATACAGATATTATATTCCCCCCCACCCCATGTTTTTGAGAAAAAAAAAAAGTCAGTTGGATTTGAAAAAAAAATGAAACCACCTTTGCACTGGCAATCTTGCTTGTGTTAACAGGTGAGATGTTTCCGTTTTTGTATTTTTTTTGCAAAGTATTGAAAAACACACTTTCATTTGAAAATACTTAATTCTTATTATATAAAATACAACAACGAACAATACATCTATTTCTTTACATTTATCAAAAGTGTGTTAGCAAAAAGCTTAAATATTGCATTAAGCAGTGTGCTCTATATAAGGAAATAAAGAAGACTAAATAATGTGATAAACAAGGTAAAGCAGTTGATTAGCATTAGATATTCCACATCTTGCTGCCATTCAGAGATAAATCGCAGATTTCTTCACATTTGGAGATGCCATATAAGGACAGTACCATATTAATTCAAGTAGGAAGACGTTTCACAATGTGACAGTCGAATGAGAAATAGCAATTGTTCAATGGCTTAAACTAGTGTAAAATTGAAAAAAGAAAATAAATTTATTGTATATGCAGTTGCTTCCAGGGCTTGACAAATCCAAGGTGCTATGGTGGAAAAAAAATGCTATTGACACACAAAATTGTGTGTCTCTGTGCATTTTTCATTGGCAATGAACATTTGAAATTAAAAGCCAACGTATCATTTTTGATATTAGTAGGTTATGGGCTTTGTGGCTGCTCCAGGACCATAAAATAAATCTGTGAATTCTATAGACAAATTTAAAAAAAGTGGCTTCATGAGTCAAAAAAGAAAAAAAAATTGAATTTTATTGACAGATTTTTATACACTGATCAGGTAAAAAAGACATTTGATTTTCACTTTGTGAAACATTAAATAACTATTATTCAATGCTTTAAACCTGGAGTAAAATTGAAAGAAAAGAAATTTATTTTTTATTTCTAGTTGCCTCTACGGCCTAAAAAATCTCAGGTCACCATGGTAATTAAAAAATAGGTATGGCGCCTAAAATTTTCTACATGTGATTACTAGCTCAGACAAAAGAAATACGCTGTATTTCACAGTGGGCTGTAACAGTCCACTGTGTTAGACTATATTGCACTGAGTGAGTTTTCTTTATGATTAAATTTATAAGGTCCATGCTAATTGCGATTTCCGTTTGCAGTTAGAGGAGCCGCCTGTTAAACAGCAGAGGACAAGCAGCAATCAGTTTCTGATGTTCTGTGACTTGATTTTAAAGTACGAGAAGTACACCCCTATCAAAGAGGTAAGTTCGCAACACCCATTGGGGCTCTTTCATTTCATGTAAATATTTTATTTGGTGTTCTAGAAAAATTTATCACAATGAGATTTTATCGAGCAGTTTTTTTAAAACAAAAAGAGAAATTGTCTGATTAATATGTTTTTTTACGGATAATATCAACAATAAATTTATTTGTATTCTGTAGCAAAACTGTGTTTGGGTGCCCCATTCGGTTCTAATAGAAAATGTATAGATAATAAATGTATTTAACTGAGATTTTGAGAAAAGTTCAATTGTAAATCAATTGCAGTGAAACCTCAATATAACAGTACTCTGCGGACCAAGAAAAAATATTGTTGTAGAGGGATTTATCGTTATATCGAGTATGCTTGTAGCGAGGTTTCACTGTATTTAAAATTTAGTTTATTGACATATGCTCGTTTTTAAAATTGATTTCCCAGAGTTAAAGGGAATTTATTCTGCAAATGAGAGCTCTTTAAGAAAATATGATTCAGCATACATAAAATGTTAAAGAAAGAACTGCCATACTTTGTAGTCTGTAAGCAGCAATACAGGAAAATAAGTTGAGGAAAAAATAAAATTTTCATAGAAATGCCACCATGCTGTGTGTAATTTTCATTAAAGTATAAAAAAAGGGCTAACAAAACAATAGCTTTAATGTAAATGAATTTAAACGTTAACATTGCTATCAACAGTTCTCACCGCCGCCAGTTCAATACTCGGCACGCAACTTATATATTAATTGTTCCCATTTTTACGCTGATTTAAATGAAAAAAAAATATTGATATGCAGAAAATAGAATGATATTAGTTCTACCATACAATCCCCATCGATCTGCGAAGTCAGGGAAATGAAAAATATCAGGGGAACTCTGAAACTGTAAAATATTTGGAAAAAGTCTGGGAAATGTGCAAATATAAAAAGTTCGATGGAAGGAAAAAAAACAAATTCAAAATTTGCAAGGTTAAGATTTTGAATATTTCTTCTGGAGTTTTGGTCAGGGAAATTATATCAAGCAGATTTTGCTGGGAACCCTGTATTAATAGGAAGATGTATAGACAATACACACGATAAATGAGTTTGAAGGTCTAATATCAAGCAATCTCCCATGTTTGGCCCCGTGCCAGTCGTGTGGTGGGGGTGAAGGAGTCCCATCGTGAAGACCCAGATTTGAACTCTACTGGCGGGGCAGTGGTGGTTGGCTGAAGTTGGTTTTCTGCGATTCCCAACTTTGGGGCGTGAATGTGAGTCAATATCCACCTTAAAAAGTCTCGAGACAGAGAGCAATAGTTCTACAATGGTAACAAACATTTCATTGATTACATTTCACTCATAGTTTGAAAAAATAGATGGCAGCACTAAAATTTAAGTAAAGTGCTAGATACACATGCACACATCTGGCACTACTTACTCCATGGCCATAACTAGGATTTTTGCCGCCCCCCACAACTTTAAAATTAGATAATTTTATAATGTTTTCTTTGTTCCCACCTAAAGCTACTGCTCTCTAAAATTTGCTGCCCGGGGCAGTTGCTCCCCGTGCCCCCCTCTAGTTACAGCCCAGACTTATTTGGTTGTAAATTGCCCCTGGCGACAGACCTGAGTTGTGCTCTGTTTTAAAGAAAGAAAAAGTGTCTTAATTTTGGACATCTGATTTCGTTCTTTTTGAAAGAAGACAGACAATTTCATTCTTGAAATGGTTTTTCATAAAGTTTCTCTCTCTCCACTTCTATCTTTTGTGCGTTTACACTTTGACCAATCAGAACTTATGCATATGTTACTGTATATGTGATAAATCTGATGATTATGCATAATTTCTGATTTATTACATTTACCGTAATATGGCTATATATTAAACAAAACTGTTTTGAATTAGTTACACGAACCAAAAATTAACTTAAGCTATGTAAGCTGTGGCTTTATTGTAGGAAGTTACAATATTAAAAAATGTTGCTTTGTATGAAAAATTGGATGTGCTAAAAATTTTTCTCAGAGTATGTGTGTGTTATGTTTTTATTTCGTCTACTTTCTTCATGTATGATGCCTATTAATGATAGTGTGTGTATGTGTTGCATCAAAGTTTCTCAGCGAATTGCATGAATGAGAATGAATGATATGCTGCTATTGCTGAGACAGCAACTCGTGGGTTTTCAGCAGCTTGTATATGAGATCATCATCATGATGGCATAAATCATGATTTGGTGAGTCTCCAACATTTTTTTTTTATTTTCAAGGAGAAAATCTCTGATGTTTAATGTGTTACTAGTTTTTGCTATTTGCAAATATGAGTTGATCATAAAATAATTTCCCTTATTTGCAAGCCATGTAGCAACTGTAGTTTTTTAAAAATCAAAATGAAATATGAGAATCTGGTATTGCACTGCATTCCTTTGAGGGGAATGCTGACATAATTTTATGCATTTCCTTTTTTTATTATTAATATTTGGCTTGGTATTTTCACTGGTACAGTATGGGTTGGGGCCTCAACTGTCTGAGCTGATGTGGACTTGACCCATCAGTTCATGCATAGCCAAAAATTTGGATAATATGAATTTTTAAAATTTTACAGTTTAATAAAACAAAAAAGACAAATGATGGTAATTAAGTTGGCCTCGAGATCACTTTAAATCACTGTAATTGCTGCAAAAATTTAAAAATACAGTAAGACCTTAGTAAGTCATCATTTCGGTTAAGTTGTCATTTTTCTTTGGTCCCCATCCAGCTTTTATATATAATGTTCCCTCTGATTGAACTCTTTGTTACTCATTGCTAATTTGGGTTAAGTCATCACTAGGGCTCGGATTTCTATGTCTTTGCATATTTTGCTCTTTTTGTGCAATAGAGCATATTTTCAAAATTTTAAGGAATATCTTTCATATTTCATAATTTTTGATGAAAAGTAAATTTTCTCCTTGCTATTCCAATCCCATTTCAGGCTGGTTTTTGCAGTTCCTGCCTCTGATGAGAGCTCTTAGAGCTAGGATTTTTATGCACTAAAAATGGAACGTCATTGCTGATTGGTGAAAAATTATGAAATTCAAGTTATTCAACCAATTGGCAATGACATTGAATTATTAGAGCATAAAATACTAGCTTTTCAAGGACACTGGTATGTGCCGTAAATAGATTAATCATCTGAATCGGTGTCGGTAATGGTAACTTGTGGGAAAAATTTTGGCTAAAATTGATAAATGGGGGTGGATGGAATTTTTTAGTGTTTGTGAGAAATTTTGAGAGTTTTATCAAATGAAAAGAATTATTTTTTTTACTTGTGTTTTTCTAAAGCTAAATACTCTACTCGACTAGGTATTTTTACCTACAAACAGATGGCAGTACATTAATTATGAATTCGTAGGGAAAACTTCCTTAAAAGAGAAATTTTAGCTCAATGAGATTCGTTAGTAAAGCAAAGAATTTCTGTTCATACAATAAGTAATGGTTCAAAACAGCTTGTGAGGGAAGATGACATAATTTCTATGGCTCCCTATAAACAATGAGCTTGATAACAGCACTGCTACTTGTTCAAAACTGACCATAAATGCCTTATGTACCAAAACAGAACAGCTCAAATAGCAAAAGTGATGCTGAGGAAGTTCATTCGCTGATAAAAAAACAGTTCTTGAAATGCTAGGTATTGTTTGAGCTGGACCTGATTCCTGTATGGGGCCCCCACCAGTTTAGGGCTCAAAATTTGAACAAAATATCTCCGTTAAAAAATCAGACATTTCCTCTCAAGTTGAGAAGGCCTTCTAATGTCTGCTTTGCCTTGCTCAGGTCCCCTCTCAAATCCTGTGTTCCCACTTACCTCATGAACTACTGATGCAGAATTCAAAGCATTAAAATTGAATGTGCCATGAATACATATGTAAAATAATTGATGTGCATTAATTGTGTTGTAAAGAAACTTTATTCATTCTAACAGTTGCTCTGATTAGTCTAAATTAAAAAAATAAATACAGTACTGCTATAAATCGTAAGTGTAACAGTGTATTTTATCATAATAAGTTGAATACTAAATGCTCAAAAAGATAAAAATTTCAGTTTTTTTCTCATGTAATCTATAAATTTTGCTAATACGTATTGCAATTTTAATTCATATTTTGATAAATATTATATTAGTTCAGATTCAAACAATTTCAACAAATTGGCACATTAAAACTGACAGCATTTTGCTTAAGCCATCATAATTTTTCGATAACTTGAGTGACGATTTATTGAGGTTTTACTGTATTAAATTTTAGAGTACATAGTTGACAAATTAAATGTATGAAAAAGTAAGAGCTTGCCAAATTTTTAAGAAATGGGCATATTTTTCTTTCTTACTTTTCCGTGATTTAGACTGAATTTCCTCTGTTCTGAAATTTTTGTGTTCCCAGATTTTACAAATTAGTAATCATACATGGATAATTTTGGACACGTGCTAAATGTTTTAGTCATCGTGTGCCCAGTATTTGTGTAGTCTTAACATGAAGATACACCAAGTAAAGTACTGTTCTTGCAATTTAACAGGGCCAGCAAAATGGCGATTCACCATGACCTATAGTTTGATAGGACTCATTAGTTTTATATATTTTTGTGTGAGTTTGTCGTCACACAAAGAGTTTTGTATGTTTGTCGATTATTTCAAAAATGAGTTTTTGGAAAGCACTTTTGTTAACCAAAAACTCTGGGGCCCTACTGTAAATAATTTTTTTATACTACATAGCAGATAGTTTCTATGAATATTCATTATTGATTGGATATTTAATAATTGTTTTTATATATTTTGGTATTTTCTGATATTTTAGTGTAAATTCATTTTCATGGAATATGTTTCATTTTTCCTCTAAAGTAATGAATTTTTTGACATGTGAAAACTTTTTTTTTAACATTTTTTGTTGAAATTTGGTTTCAGAATGCAATAGAGTTGTTAATGAGCTTTTATTCTAAACAAATAGCCTATAGAGAAATCTGATTTTTTTTTTCAGTATAATTTTTTTTATATAGGAATGGCGCAGCCTTTTTGATTTATTATATGATGTAATTACCAAGGTTTGACAAATGAAAAAACAATTTTTAAGCACCATCCAAATTTCTTAAGAGCTAAAGTATGATTTTTTTAAATGAAAAAGACCCCTAAATAATTTTTTTAACTTCCAAAACTCCAAGACATTGTTATGAAATCAAAAAAAAAAAAATTAAAAAAAAAAAAATTAAAAAAAAAAAAAAAATTGTGTCACCCATCATAGACTGTAATCATATATATTCAATGTGTATAGAAAATTTCCGGCAGCAATACATGTTTTCTAGTTACTCTGGCACTTGTCGAACCCTGGTGATTGCTAAAATTATTTTTCTGCAGCTTAATATATAACTTTTAAGAATCAAGGGGAGTCACTTTAAATGACATTTAATGTGTTAGAAATTGTTTGCATTCTCATTTATTCCAAAATATTTTTTGTTTCTAGGATGAAAATGGCAGCGTGTACTCATCTGATAGTTTGGAAAGAACCCAGAGTTTTTCTACTGAGAGCAACAGTAGTTTTGCTAGCTCGAATGGAAGTGGAGATAGACCAAATGAAGCAGAAGCTGGTAAGGATCTGTTTCTTGTTATTGAGAATTTTTTTGATCATCAATTATTTTTTGTTTATGAACATTGAAATCATGCAGTTATGTTTAGTGTCGGTCGTGTGGTCATAATGACGGACTCACATTGCGAAGACTTGAGTTCTATTCCCACCGTTGCCAGGGACGAGGGGGTTGGCTGAAGTTTGTGTTTTCTGTGGTTCCCAACTTCATGTGAATGTGAGCCTATCTCACCATTAAAAAGTCTCGTCACAGAGAGCAACAGGCTTAGACGGTACAAATCTTCAATCATTACACTTCTATCATAATTTGAAAAATAGATGGCAGGTGGCAGCACTATAACAAGCATAACGCAGAAACAAACCATGTTAGGTTCACAACACCCACACACATTCCAACATGTACCAATTCATTAGAACCTCTACAGAGGAATATGGACGAGGTGCATCAAGTGATAGTTAAAGAATTAGAACAGCACACTCTGACAAATACAATGACATTTAAGTGGTTTTGACCAAAGCACAACTCCATTTCATGTGATTCAGTTTTTTTCTCAGTTTTACTAGTGTCGATTACGATGCTTGTGCAATCAATTTCTTAAATGTTCTTTTTGCAATACCATTAAATAATTTTTATTTCCTTTTAAGATGATGATTCTTGGGATCTCATCACGTGCCATTGCATGAAGCCATTTGCCGGACGTCCTATGATCGAATGCACAGAGTGCCAAACTTGGGTCCACATGTCTTGTGCAAAAATCAGGCGAAATAACATACCTGATGACTTTGTGTGCCAGGTTTGCCGTGAAGCAAAATCTAGTACGCGCCGTTCTGAGCGCATACGTGGTGATGAACCACGAAGGGTTCCGAGTACATGAATTCTCTGTGTGCGTGTGTGTGCTTGTCCACGTATGTACATGTTTAATTTGTAAATATATATATTTTTTTGCATTTGTTAAAAATGTTTTAACGTTTTATTATTATTTTCGAGTGTTTTGCCAACCATTTTAAGATATTGTGTGTGTGCTTTTGGTTGTAAAATAATTTTTAAGTGTTTTTTTTTTTTGAATTAGGAAACAAAAACGAGCTTCACAGATTGAATTGCTCCTTGTTTTATGCTTGTCATGTGTTAGGATTTTTTGTTTTTAAAATCATTTTGACGCTCAATGGTTTATTTAGAAGCAGTTTTTATTTTTACTTTTATGCAAAAGTTAATTCAATTGGGAATGTGCTATATATCTTTCTCATTGTGGATATTATGATTAGTTGTGTGCGTGTGTGGTGTACATTGTAATGAAAAGTTTGTTACAAGCGTATGAAATTTTATTTGTTATTATCAAAGGAGAAAACAGCCGTATTTCTCAGAGTGAGCAACCACATTGCTGAAAATTTCTCAGCATGCAATTTTACTTCAACATCGTTTTTCCTCATATTTTCCTGGGTATGATCCATACATAAATTTTACTGTGCTACTCTGAGAAAAAAAACATTGCTGGAGGGCGTATGAGTTGCATATATAGTGGTTGTCTTTATGAATAAAAATAAAATATTCAGTAGCCATAACTATGAACTTTAGGGGGGGAAATGTGATTTTGCCACCCTCTCCATTGTAAAATGTAAATGTTGTCATGGCAAGGGAGACGCGAGTGGCAAAAGTTTGAGAACCACTGCTTTACATGCAGTACCGTGAGCAATAGTATTTCAATGACTTCTGTCATCGAGCACTCTTAATTACTTCAAGCAGCACCATAGTGCTTGTGAGCAACAGGTTTAAGGTGTTAATAATCTTGCAAAGTTTATTTGTTTCACCCTCTTCCAAAAATAATTTAAAAAATAAATAGAATTATCCCTTCTTGATAAAGCGAGACTATAATATCCTATGTTATATCTGTCATTTCTAACCTCCCCCGGTCCGTTTGTCCCAAAAATCAATATTGCCCCCCCCCCCTTTTTGAAATGGTAGACGTTATGTGAACCAGGTTTTTTCAACTGTAAGGATTTGAAGGGGACTTGAGTCGTTTTACTGTGTCAATTTTTTTTAATGAATTATGAAAAGTACTTGGTTAATCTGGGTCTTACTGTAAATAGCCCCATCGGTGTAAATGCCACAAGCCTTTAAAATTACATTTTAAAAAACATAAGTGTTGTGAACCTCATCCTGAGAAATACGGCACTACTCCAATTACATGGAGTCATTCAGGAAGTTGTGAAACTTGTATAGAGTCATTTGTTATGATGTAAAAAATGTTCTTACAAAGCTGAGCTTTACTGCAGTTTCCAGTGATGATGAGGATCGAGACTAGACTCTGAGGGTTTGTTAAAATAAAAATCTCCCATGTCGGAATGAAATTTTTGATGATTCACTTGGCATGGCATCTTTCCGTTACTTGTTCATCATAGCCACACTCATAGTAGACATGAGTTAATCTAATAATGATTTATTATGTTTACTCGGTTTTGTGTCAACATGTCTCCAGTGATGCTTAGATTTAAAATTTTTTGATTTTTATTGTGATTTTTTTTTTGTGTAACTATGAAATTGCAACTTTCTGCTTGTATATATATATGTTGTATTAGTTTTTATCGAGAGTTGCCAGAGCACGTGCGATTGTCCTTGCTCTTGAGAATTACGATGGAAAAAATATTGTTGGGAGAAGGAATTTTTTTTTTCTCTGTCGTAGTTGAAAATTTTCTCTGCAGATTTTTAAACCACAAATAACCTGTTATAATGAAAGCTGTTTAAAATGCACATGCTGTTTCAGGATGTGCTCTCACCGATTTTCTTCATTGTACCCTGTTTTATTACCAAAAATACTGTCTTTTAGTTAATTTCCATCGAAACCTACAATGAGTCCATTGATACAAAAAACATTAATAAGTAATTTTTAGTAAGAATAGGTGTCTGCTGTCTGGCGTGTCAGACTTTTGGATCGTCAGATCTTGGTTCGAAGTCCTGACTGAAGTGTTGGTTTTTTTTGTTGATCATCCTAACGCTAGATATAGTTCCATTCAGTTGTAAAGTGATGGCAATGTGACATAACCAACACCAAGTGTTGATTATTTGGATATTGGATCAATCATTATGAAATTTTCATGAAAATTATTATTTTTTTTATAATAACGTGATCCACACGTATTCCCAAGGGATCAGCATGATCCGTCCAGGGAATTTGTTAGTGTTAGTAAACATCCATGCCGGAACTAGGATTCGAACCTAGACCTGCACAGTTAGAAGCTAGTTCCCTAACCACTCGACTGCCAGGCGGCGATATGCAAAAAATGATTTGCTTAATCATTTTTGAGATACACTGTTTGGCTTCGAATTAATGTTGGCTTTTGATTTACGATGAAACACGTTGCAATTCTATTTTTCAGGATCCAGTAAAGTTTTGTTGTACAGTAAGCAATATTCTGACTCATGTTCCCTCAACTTTCATCAAACTGACATTTATGTCATCAAGTTCCTAAATTCCTGTTCTAGTAATTTCTTGCCAATAGATGGTGCTGCAAAATTCAATATTTAATTCTGTCATTCAGGTTGATAGATGGCACTATAAAAAATTAATTCCTTATTGTATGGCCTCTTTATAGTTAGCCATTAGTGACAGAGGCTCTCAAAACAGTTACCATCTTTATAGTATGCCATTGACCAATAGAGGAGCTCACACCAAGCTGTATGGCAGTATTTCTCAACTTTTTTGATATTGCGGACCCCCTGTTTATCAAAGCTCAATTTTGAGCGACCCGCTTCCCCTCAAAAAATCCAAAATGCATTTTCAATAATTGGATTCACATAAAAAATTGAAGTAATAAATTACAATTTCATAGCACTAAATGTGTCATTGTCACAATGATAGAAAAGATGATCTCACTGACCCCTTGTAAAGTACTTGAAAAACACTTCTGTATGGCTTCTTTATAGTTTGCCATTGGCAACAGAGGTTCTCGCAAACAGTTGTCCACTTTCTTGCTGACAAGAGGGGGGGTGGTGGTGTGTGCACTCAAGACTCATCCCCCTCATTCTCGGCTCTCATTGAGCTTTGGGAGGACGTTTTGAAATGAATTCCAATGAGAGAAATGCATTAAAAAAAAAAAGAAAGAATGAAAACAATCTGTGAATTTACCTCCTTTCTTCTGAGAAGGGCAGGGCATTACCAGAGAAAATATTTACCCTTGAACCTATACCATCAGTCTTGGAATGAACTACTGATGTAAGTTATTTTAACAGTATTTGGATGAGATTTTATGATCGCATGCTTTGAGAATGTATCTGAATGTTTCAGTTAGAAAGATGGCATTTGGAAAAAAAAAGGAAATTCAGACTTTGAAATGTGTTACACAATGTAACGGGAGAATTTTTTACTGAAGTATTGCTCGTGCAATCGACATGTGTATTGAAATTTAATGCAGAAAAAAAAGTGCAATGGTTAATCAAGAAATTTGGATAGCTTTCGTGACTGGCGTCATTCATTGTAAGTAGATTTCAGCCCCTCGAAACATGTTCCCGTGGAAGCGTGTTTCATCAAACAGCATATATTTTACGAGCATGGTTTTCTTTACTTGGAATCCATCCGCAGTTGTGCAATGGTTGATTAAGATTTTGAAAAGAATCTGCACCTTTTTAATCTTCACCGCCTCACACTTTTATTTCAAAGTTGAATTTTTTAATCTTTCGCCTCTTTGTGGTGAATGTATTTGTATTCTAATCGGGAAATTGTAGGTGTATGTGGTATTGTGTAAATTTTTTTATTTTTTCCACTTCCCATTTATTATTGCAGTAGAAGAAATAAAAGGGGGAACGCACAAGGCTTGTGTTTTTTTTTCCTTAATACCAATAATAGAATATCTTTGTGTGTAACTAAAAATTTATTTTGAGACTATTTGTATATCGTGTTGTACTTGTATTTTTTCAATTTCTCGAACTGTACAAAATTATATATATTTTTTGAAGGGAGAAAAAAATTTTCAGATAATTTGCATCCGAATTCCAGTGCATTTTCATAGTGTGTAAATGTATGTAGTAGTAATGTAGTTGAGAATAGAAATAGTAGTCATCTGAGATGCAAAACTTTTTTTATATCTAAACTAAAAATTTCATTTCTGGTCTATGCTTTGGCCAAAAAGAAACAAAACAGTTGCACGTTCAATACTCTATCAGATCATTTTCAGCATGAACCACTTATATGGAACAATAAGTTTAATTAGGTGATGCCATATCTCAATTGCAGTCAAACCTCTTTATCTTGAATCGAAACTGACAGGACCAAAAAATTTTTTTTTTAGATAGGTTTTTCTGAGAAAGTTTTTTTTGCATAAGGGAAAGGAAAAACATGCCAAAAATTTTGATTAACAAAAACTATAATATAAAATTTTGCTACATACTAATTAAATTTCTTTTATTAAATTAATCAGTGTGTTTGCGCTTTTGCATATAGTGCAATAAACTATATGCAAAGGCATTCAAATGTTCTGTTTTCAATTTTTATGTACATATCTTATTTAAAAGAATCCGTGACCTTAGATTAATGCAGTTTTTTTGCTGTTTGAGCCTTCGCAGTCATTTATTCTACTATTCTACCACTCATCAACTCCGGTTGTATCGCCTTGTAGTAATTTACTACAGATTGAGTTGGATTGGAAATGAAGATGCCACCTATTGATGGTTGGCCCAAGATCGAACCCACAGACCTAACAGCAACCTTTATGGTGGTAGACGAGCATTGTGTCATCTATATTATCAAGAACTGCAAATAGTTCTGGGCCCTACCTTCTCAGTTTGCTTCAGAAAATAGCTATGTATTTTCGTTAGCATTCTTTACTGATACCTTTTTTTTTTTTTTTGAATTTCTCTGGACCATCTCCCATGTTTTTGTTACCTGAGTCGGCCATACATTCAGCAATAATTTTGGTATTGGTAAACGGGGAGGGGGGGAGGGGTGTCCATCCATTTCCACATAATCGAAAAATGAAATATCAAGATTCAATTGTTTTTTTAGTAATTTTTATGACCCACCCTAATGTTCTGAAATTTCATCTCCAGCTTGTCCTAAAAATTGTTGGAATTCGAGTGAACCATCAGATTTGATCCATTGCTAGGCCTGCATTGAAGATCCAACCCATTCGTTTTGTTCAATGATAATACCAATATTCGAGGATGATGTCACTCTCTAATATCCATACGAAGGTTTTTAACAGCTGGCTGATGCGAAGATGAACTTTTAGAAAAGAGAAAATTCTTAAGACACCAATGACTAAGGCAAATACAATGAAATTCAAAAAAATCCTATTGCATTTTAACACCAATGGGTGTCGTCTTCAGAGGAAAAATATTTAACCACTAGTCACGCTGACCGAGTTTCCCACTTGGGTTGAATACCAATTGTGAAACTCGGTCATTGGTATTCAACCCAAATGGGAAACTCTGTCAGTGTGACTAGTGGTTGAATATTTTTCCTCTGAAGACGACACTCATTGGTGTTAAAATGCATTAGGATTTTTTTGTATTTTAGTGTATTTGCCTTATTCGTTGGTGTCTTCTTCATATTCTTGGGCAAAGTTGATCAACTCTTCCAAGAGAAACCTCAACTGAAAAAAATAAAAACATCTTCGCACCAGCCAGCTGTTACGGAGTGGGATAAGTCGTATAAGAGTCACCATCTGGGGTGATAGTGGCAGCAATTGTGAGCTTTGGCCTGAATTAGGACAGACTGTCCATGTACGGTCCCGTTCAATGCACACAAGCTCTAAGAAAAGATATTCTTTGCCTTTGTAGTTTAGAGTGTTCTAGGGTGCTCACCTAGCAAGTGAGAGGGTTCAATTCCCGGCAAGGGCAGTTGAATTTTCTCTTTCCTAAAAAATACATTTTTGCATCAGCCAGCTGTTACAAAAACTTTGTAATACAAATATGTTTATCAGTTTTGCGCACCTATGCTATGATGAACATAAGCCGATGCAAGCTCTTTGGGGGCTGGAGGAGGAGCTCCTCTCTCCCTTGATTTTTTGCCTATGCCACTAAACGTTTCAAAGCGAACATTCTCCCCTCTCCCATCAATCATAGAATTCGCCTATGATTGTCATCACAATGGGTAGGATATTCGTGATAGTATTGCATTCTTGTCAGAAAAGAACCAGATTTATATGGGGAAGAAAAGAAATTTCTGTGTTTTCTTTTTACTGTTACTGTGGCTTGCACCTTGTATGTAGTTTTTTGAATCTGGTGATGAAAATGGATTTGATTTAGTACAGTAAATGTAAAGATTTCTATAGCTGGTAATATTAATCAACAATATAGTAGAGGTACAGAGTATTTGAGGTACAGAGTTTCAAGAAAGGTTTGACCGTATCTTCAAAACCTAACCCCGATTTCTACTAGACCGTTTTGTGGTTTCTTGAATGTCATTATAACTGAGTTTGACTGCATGTATTGTCACACCGAAGTTGTTTTTTTTTTCTATGATTAATGTCATGCATTAGCTACTATTCATTTAGAAGAATTATTGGCTAATGTTGCAATATTTAAAAAAAAATCTCTATCGTCACCTTATAATGAAACCTCATACATTAAAAATTCCCAACTTGACAGGAAGAGCAAAAAAGAAGAAAAGGATGGGACATCCCGATGAATAACACACGAAAGGGGTTCCTATTTTTCTCTATCGAGAGCAAACCATTGCCGATTTTCTTCCCTGAAAAGCTGTTATAGGTGAAATATGTACGAGCTATGAGCTGTAATAGATAAGATACAAGGTTTCATTATAGGGTGACAAATGCCAGTTATAGCTATGAATATTAAAGTTTAGAATGTATCAATTTTCTTTGCACAAGTCTGTCTGGAAAATCTGAGCAGGTTTTCAGGCCAATTTTGTCACTACTATATCGAGCGTCCCGCTATGAAATTCGACCGCTTAAGGTTCACTGCATTGAAAAAATGCTACAAGAAATCTGAACAAAAATTTTAGGCAGTTTCCATCTGAGATGACAAACTATGATTTGTACCTTTTGAGGAGTGTCAGGATTTCTCATTTAATTGATCTAAGGTTCTTACAATTTCCGCTTCCATTATTCAGACAGTATCATTAATAAAATAGACATTTTTCAGCCATTGCTGTGTGGCAGTTACTGTCTTTGAGTATTTTAAGACGAGTCATAAGCTTTGCGAATCCAATTATATTAATTCAAGTTTTCTTGAGACAACAGTTTTTTCTGTAATCGCTGTTATTATATACTGACATTAAATTCTGCATTTGATACATCAAGTTATCGTTATGAGTTAGCTTTTTTTTTTTTTTTTCAATTATGAAATGTGCGGAATCAATTTTTTAACAAAAAAAGGTACTTACCGTGAGTCCCTGTTAGTTTCTGTCTTAACTGTGATTACATTATTATGTCGATACAGCAGAAAACAGAATGTAGTTGTGTTACTTTTTAATTCTGCGATTTGTATAATTGTTTTTTCTTCTCAATGCAATTTGTGGGAAGAATGTTGCCACACATGGATCCTTATGATAAATATATATTTAGAGCTGTGTGTGTCAATTTTTATCGCAGTTGAGAGTTAGTGTGGATTGTTGTAAAGTTCCATTGTAAATTGATTTGGCAACTGAATAAAAACTTTCTTGTTAAATATATGAGAAATAGCTGGTTTTTTTCCCCTTCTCCTATGTTTTGTTGAACAAGGGTTTTTAAAAATATAAATTTGATATTTCAACCGTTGGTGGCCATGATTTATACCGAGAGTGTCGACCTTTGGACAGTGCGGGGGGCCACTTCACTGATTTGAAAACAAGTGACCTGCAGCATATTTACAGATCTTTTAAGTGATAAGTGATTTGGGAATGAGCTGCGGGCCACTTGAGTGATCCAGAACTGTCCTGTGGGTAACTTGAGTGATGTGGAACTGTCACATGTCACTTAAATGATCTGTAAATGTGCTGGGGATCACACAAGTGCTCTGGAACTGTGCCACACTTAATGTGGTCACTTAAATGATTTACAGATCATTTAAGTGGACAGTTCCACCGTGCTACAGTTCCACATCACTCAAGTGGCCCAGAGCACTTAAGGAGCCCTTGATACATTGACAGATACCTTAAGTGACCCGCGACATATTTACAGATCACTTAAAGTGATCTGTAAATTAAGTTTACTCAAGTTACAGAGCACTTAAGATCACTGGGCCACTTGAGTGATGTGTAACTGTAGCACGGTCCACTTAAATGATCTGTAAATGTGTCGCGGGTCATTTGAGTGGTGTGGAATTGTGCCACACGTCACTTAAGTGCTCTGTAAATGCCCCACAGCCTGTGTTCTGGTAGTGCTCAAGTATTGTTCGGTGGGTCACTCAAGTGATCTGTAAATGTGCAGTTTAGTTAATTTTTATAAAAATTAGATTTGAGGTCACGGGCCACATCAGATGACTCCACGGTGCAGTTTCACATGGCTCAAGTGATGCACTGCCCATTTCCAGATCGCTTAATGACTCCACAGTATATTTACAGATCATTACGCTTATCGAAAAATAAATGGCAGATGGCAGCACTATAACAAGCATTACACAAACTTACTTCACGATAGGTCAACGGTAAAGGAGGAGGATAGAGAAAAAAATGACCAGAGGGGTTCTGAAATGTAAGGGTGTAATGAAACTTTTCCGCAGAAAACTTTTTTTAAAGAGAGAGAAAACGCGCGGGGGGGGGGGGGGAGAGAAAGGCAACGGACCACAATCAGCAGATCGAGGTGAAAACAGACTTGCTTGTTCAAGTCGCGCACCTCGCTGAGTGACCTTTCCATTTAGTCTCGCTCCTCTGGTAAGTGCGACGCAGAACGAAACAATACAACTGTTTTCGTCGCTAAGCTCTATAACACACTCCCGCACCTTTTGGTCGTCCCACAACGTGAGCGGCCTTACTTGCGCTCAGAGATGGCGGATGAGTCAGTCTGGGGATTTCAAGGAGCCCTACCCAAATCTGTTTGCCTGAATGGGAAGAAATTTGGTTTTGGGGCAAATAAAGACATGGGAAGGTGCAGGATTTGCGAAAAAAAAAAAGTTTCAAAATTCGGACCTGTGTGATCCCTCAGCTCTCAATTTAATGAAAGCGGATAGGCATACATTTGGAATCAAAAGATAGAGAGACCAATGAATCAGAAGACTCCTCTGGATGCATGTGGACATTAGACGGTTTGATTCCCAGAAGTTGAAGACCTTCATGTAGATGGAAATCTCATTTGCCATCAAGATTTCGCCCATGTGTCAAATGCGATGCTGCAGCATCAGTAGAGTTTCTTGAACCCGCTTGCAACCAAAAATCCAACTTTTTTGTAAAAAAACGTGTATCAATTGCATAAGCCTCTATCACTATTTAAGGCTGCGCTCATAGTGGAGCGAAGAGTTACGAGTTCCGAGAATTGCGACTAGGAAGAGAAAAAATGCATAGAGGTAAATATTGAATTTGGGACCCGGTACAGTTCTCATAATTTTTTGCTTTTTCACGCAATAAATTAACTACAGAAGGGGCCCGTGAAAAGTCTAACCGAGGGGTCCGCAAAAGATCCTAACCCGGGGGTGGGGGGCCCGCTCCAGGATGTGGGGACATGTCCGAAGGAAATTTTAATGGTTTTAGGGTGCGTATTGGGGATGTTAATTTCAAAACTGGTGTTGGTTTTGTCGAATTGGCTCTAGGTTTTGAGATAATGTACAATATGAATATTTCAATATAGTCTGCAGCCACTAATTTTTGCGTGGAAATTTTTCTTTCAACTTTTTATTCACTTTCCTATACAGGTATTATTCAACACATTTATCTTATTACCAGACACCCGTGATCTTTATGTATTGATATTGAGTTTATTAATGATTTTCATTGCGCACAGTTGCAATGCGATTTGTATGCTGCTTATATAGCATGAGCGGATTTAGAGCTCGCTGTTGAGAGGGATGATTTTGCACAAAAATATTAACAATAATAATAAATAAATAATCACTGCGACAATAGGGTGGCCATACATCCTTCATTTTCTCCCGTATTTTTTGAAATAGTCTCGACTTTTTCTCCGTTCCGAATTTTTTGAAAAAATGTACTGGTTTGTCCTATTTTTTTAGTCAAAGTTTTCTTGAATTTGTTATTAAATCAAAAACGTTAACACAGGTAATTTTCAACGGATTGATTGAATGCAATATGACCATATAAAAGTTCTGAAAATTTCATGAATTACTGCATTTTGCTTGGGGGAGTGATCGATGTGATCAATCCCCCCAGATCCGTGCCCGTGTTATGCTATTGCTATTGAAATTCAACTTTCACTTTAACTCAAAAACTGCATCGATCTGATAAAACCAATGTCAGATTCAGAATCAGTGCCCCGCACAAAGGCACCCTAATATCACTGAACTATTTTTGAGAACAAAATCAGTGTTGAATAGTGATTACACTATTCAACACTGATTTCAACTGATTCAACACTGATTCAACAATAGAAAAATTCTAAACCAAAAATTATTTTGAACATGTCAATTCGTAACATAATAAGTTTGATTAGAAGCTTCCGATTGAGTCGTTGCTATTATTTTACAGTTTCCACCAGCCACACATTCGTCAAGCTACCATTTTTGCATTCTTCATTGAAGCTTTTTACGCGCGTAATAGTTCAAAAAAAACCCAAAAAAAAATATTGCCGCTTTATTGATCAACATGTAATCTGATTAAAACAGCGAAGTAAAATAACGATTGTGAAGTAAACACGTACACACTATATGCACCTTCCCTCACAAAAATTTGACTTGATAGTTAAGGTAAACAAATTGCCACATTTTGGCAAATAAGTGTTGATTTGGCTAAAATAAATTTCAAACATCTCATTTGGCTGACACTACAAATCTGGTGATAAATTTGCCAACATAGTGGACGGAGCTAACACTTTAGCTATACGCAATAAAAGGTTGTAATATCACACTACATGGAGAGAAATAGTGCCGATAGTGAAGGAAGAAAGCTGAATTTGACTTCTAATGGGATTGAACATTTCAGTTCCTTTTCAAGAAGTGACAACCCGCTGTTGGCGAAGAAATGTACTTTCGTTCGGAGTTTGGCACATAACTGACCGTTAGAAAAAGGACACGTCACAAAATTTCAAATCGTACAACTCACTTAATATTCATCCGATCCAAAAACGGAAAACACTTTCCCGTATCAGTTTTTCACAAGGAATCACGTATGTAATTATTGGGCGGTCGATAGTTGCCACCCTGTATATGTGATGCAAAAAGGCGAAGTAGGTTAAGATTTCTAAAAATTTTAGAATAACATGACTGAAGGTAACTGACCCCGACTCAAAAAATTTTGAATATTCTTTTTTTATTTTTGAATATTTTCAATTGAAAATGAAGGATTGCCTCAAATTAGCTTTAAATAATCACCACCCCTATGGGACCATTCAAGTATTACGCAAGCAGATTTTCAGCCATTTTTGACCCCTTTATCCCCCCCCCCCCTGTCAGAAAAAGTCAGCAAAACACTGACCCCCATGGGCGGAGATACGGGGGCAGCATTGCCCCCCCCCCCCCAGCATCAAAGGTGAAGTCGACTGATCTAATGCATATATATACACTGCTGGCCACCGTAAATGCAACACCCTGAAGGAAGCATGCAAATAATATGAAATTTACAACATGCATTAGCGGAGGTGAGATATGCAAATGATTAGAATTTCAGCGCAGACGCACATCACGCGCGCCTGTGGCGCCACTTCAAAGCGCTATTTAAGGCTTGGAGATTTGGACGATTTGAAGTACGGCAATTGTGTTTTTCTTGTGGTTTTTTCAAAAAAACGATCAATTATGCCTCGTAGAAAACAGCGATCATCTTTTGATCAAGTATCCGAGTTCGACAGAGGAAGGATAGTGGCCTACCGAGATTTTGGATTATCTTTCAGGGAAATCGGTAGTCGTGTTGGACGAAACCAAACAACTGTAATGCGGATATGTGATCGTTGGATGCAGGAGGGTACGACGGACCGACGTGTTCGATCGCATCCACCTCAGTGCACCACTTCACGTGATGACAGGCGTATTGTGCGTATGGCAGTAACAGATCGCTCAGCCACATCACGAACCATAGCACAGCACATTCAGTCTGTACCGCATCATCCAGTGTCTGCGCGTACCATTCGACGCCGTTTACAGCAGAGTGGTCTGTCCGCAAGACGTCCATTGCTTCGTCTACCCTTGACGTCTCCGCCGCCAATGGTGCGATGAAAGAAGGATGTGGACGGCACAACGGAATGAAATTGTCTTTACTGACTAGTCACGCTTCTGTCTGCAACACCACGATGGTCGGATTCGAGTCTGGAGACACCGTGGAGAGAGGATGCTGAACAGCTGCGTTATGCACCGCCACACTGGTCCTGCACCGGGTATTATGGTATGGGGCGGTATTGGATATCGCTCTCGCACTCCTCAAGTACGCATTGCCGGTACTTTAAAAAGCCAGCGCTACATCTCCGAGGTGTTCGAGCCAGTTGTCCTTCCTTACCTTCAGGGCTTGCCCACAGCCATATTTCAACAGGATAATGCGTGACCACACGTGGCACGCATTGTCCAAAGGTTCTTCGTCAATCGCCAGATTGAATTGCTTCCCTGGCCAGCTCGCTCTCCGGATCTTCCGCCGATGGAAAACATGTGGTCCATGGTTGCTCAACGATTGACCCAGATTACATCCCCAGCTGCCACACCAGATCAACTTTGGCAACGCGTGGAAGCTGCTTGGTCTGCTGTACCCCAAGAACACATCCAAAGTCTCTTTGAATCAATGCCGAGGCGTGTGGCAGCGGTGATCTCCAACAATGGCGGCTACTCTGGCTACTGATTTTGGCAGGAACCACACTTCACAGAAGTCTATAAATTTAATCATTTGATGCTTGGTCAACATGTTATCTACAAAATAAATATTGTTGCGATATCTCTTGTCTTTCTTGGTGTTGCAATTTGGGTGGCCAGCAGTGTATATAGATGAATCGACAACAGCATCATCTTGCCTCCCCCAGCAATAATGGCCGTGCCCCCCCCCAGACTTCCAAGTCTATCTCCGCCTATGCTGACCCCCCCCCCCCCCTTGTCAGCAAAATTTCGTCACCAGCTTAGAATTTTTCTTATCTTCAAAAAGGGAAAAGGGGTGATGACGTAAGTAACCTTCAAACCCCCTCCCCCCTGTCATCAAAAGTCAGCAAATCCGAAACCCCTCCCCCCCCCCTTGATGCTGACGTAATACTTGAATGACCCCTATATAGTTGTACCGTAATTTATGAGTGAGTAAAATCATGCGCATAACATAAATGCTTTAAAAAATTGGGGGAAACTTTCTTTCTAATACTAATAAAAATTGCTTAAAATAAAACGTAGTTTTATTTGATACCTCGATGAATATGATACCCCTATTCACTGAAACCTCGATATAACGATAATCTGCGGATGAAGAAAAATCGTTCTCTCGATAAAACGATTATCCCTTTTCGGTGTATAGGGATTATCGTCATATCGAGAAACAACATTATCATCGTGCGTGACCAAATTTATGCTGTTGTTGACATCTTTTCGAAATCGGCGTTGCCACCAGAAAATGAGCTTTCAACTATTTAGTGGCCACCGAAGAAATTGTGATTGTGTGATCGATTTATAAATAAAATTCAGTTAATTGTATTGCCCCTGGAAAGAGATTTACCGTATTGCTCTTTTGTGTCGCACACAGAAAGTAGAAATACCAACGGCTTCATAAATACTTTCGGTAATCAAGTGGTGCAAAATACCGATGTTGTTAGACACCCTCGGAAAAACGAAAACAAGTGAATTCCGCACGATTTGGAACGAAGTATAAGAAAATATCGTCGTAGCTGTTTCAAAAACTCTTAAAAAATATCGTTATAGAGGTACTTATCGTAGTATCGAGAGGTGTTTAATATTAGAACACAGTCAATTCCAAACAAGATTTCAAAATATATTGTTCTGGATTGCGTCTCTCACAAGCATTCGAGATGGCAAAGCACGAATCAATTTCCAGGCCAAAACTAAGATTTATTTTACAGAACAGCTATTTACACGTATTCACAAGCAGCGATTTGACGAAACACTAAACAGAGAGCGGCTTCTCTCACATACAAGAGATTTCGTCTTGTAAAAACTCACACAACAGAACTACTTATAGTTTCGCTGCGTCGGTGCTTATATAAAGGCGGAGAAAGGATCGAGAGTGTTCTACCATATTATCGTGACATCCCACCTTGGCGTCCTGACGTTGCCAACTTATCGGCTCTGTCGCCAAACGTGCCAAGTTTTCATCAGTTTGGCGAGATATACAGAGAAATGTGTTAATGACTATTAACAGGCGAAAAATGACAAATAAGGACTATCTACGTAATTTCGTAACAATATCGCTGTAGAGGGATTAATCGGCTATAATGACGATACACCAGGGTTGAGAAGAGAAGAAAATGAGAGAAGTTATATATAGTCTCTTTTCGAAATAATTATTCAACTTAACTTCCGTATTCATAGAAATTCTATTATTCATCGTTTGCTACCTGTATTTGTAACGCATTCATCACTTTAACCGCTTTTGATCCCGATTCCTTTATTCTCATTCCGATGGGGAAAAATGATTCTTTTTATTTTCCGTTCAAGTTGTTTGGAGTTTTTTCCCCAATCAGCAATGAATGTGAAGGTGTTTCCTTATGCAAATACTGAAATATTAATTAGTAAGAAAATAGTCGTTTTTGTGAAATCTTGATTAGTACCTCATTTTCAAATATACGGTTGGTTTCTTGTCTCTTCTGAAGATTTGTTGTTTGGGTCGCGATACCCTCCCCCCCCCCAGCCCTCTCCCTTCCTCCGGGCGCCGATTTCTTTCTCAACATGTAAATATTGATTTCTGTGTTTCCTATTCTTGGTTCGAATTTCACCCCCTTCAAATGCTTAACCTGTTTTTGTTGGAGTAATAATATTAAGTGCACTTCAATTCGAATATTTTTCACGTGGTGCATGGAAATATTAATTCGGGCGCTTTAAAACGGATACTTTTCGCTAAGTATCCGTTTTATAGTGTAATACTAAATCCTACGGAGTTTTTGTAACGATTAACTATCGTTATTACTTATCGTTGATTAATTATGACGTAATAAAAGCGAAATCGTTAATTAATCAACGATAATTATAAAAATTATAACAAATTTAACGGAGTTTTTGTAGCGATTAATTATCATTATCAGTAATCGTTAATTAAAACTCCGTTGGATTCAATATTCCACTATGAAACAGTTGCTTTCCACAAAAAAAAAAACCAGATACAATAGAATCCGGCCTTATGTGGCGGAAAAGCGAGCCGGACAGGCCGGAGTTCTATAAATGCTACTTCCTTAATCCTACTCCCATCTAATTTCTACACCCATCATACCGTCAAAAACGACATCTTAATACCAAAAACCGCTCCTATTCGTACTTCGTGACCTCTTGGCACAGGTCAGTACTTCATACATAAATGTAAATGCTTATTTAGGTTTTAAAAATTTATTACCAAAAAAAGAACTTTATACCAATATAAATATTGTTAGGAAAATTAGGTAAATAGTTCTTACTTATCATTTATTATGTCATTTTTCACCTGTAAATAGTCATTATTTTATGTGAAAATGCAAATTAACGCATTCCTCTGTAAATATCGCCAAATCGGCAACAAACTCAGCGAAGTTTGGCGACAGCTCCGATGATCTGGTGACGTCATGGTGCCAGGATGCTTATAAACAAACCCTACATTCCTAGCTACATTATAGCAATTTAGTGATTGGCCGAAATGAGCGAACCAATGAAACTTTTGCTGGCGACGTTTAACAATAGATATACTTAATTGTAATTGGAGCAATGGTTGAAACACAGGGAAAACGTACTGTAGGTTGCGTGTTCAATTCTCTCTCTCTCAAACCCATCCGAGATTTTTTTTTTCTTCCATCTTAAATAAAAGCATTTACTAAAAAATGCTTCCATTTTTCTTCTGATTTGAATCACATGCCGTTCAGGTGCATCAAGGTGGCAATAATAATAACGGCTCGCGAAGGCCCTGCTATCATTTATTCATTCATTAAAAATGCTTTCATTTTTTGTTAATGAACTTCGAAATTTATTTTCTCCAAAAACTCCGCCCCTCGTGACGTTTTGCTATCTTTCTTGCAGTAGTAACCAATCAACGGCGTGCTAATGCCTCTTTTGTTACTAAGAATGTAGGGATTGTAATTACGCTGCGAGGGTACTTGGCCAGATAGTACGGAGGCCGGATAGTCGATATTCTACTGTACTTTCCACAACAAAATGAATACTTTTCACTTTGAAACGGATACTTTGCACTAAGTATCCGTTTTATAGTGGAAATTAATTAATACAAGTGATATTATTTTTTCTTGTGCGCATCATATCTTTTTCATGTTGAGATTTTTTTTTCATGTTGAAATACCTATTTTCATGTTCAAAAATTTTAATTCTAGTGGATTAATTTTTTTTTGTGTAATGAGTGTTATGAGTGCGAACTGTTTTCATCAAATGATCCAAACTAAAATGTGATTAATTTCATCCCGTTCGTTTTAAATTCTTGATTCTAATCTAAAAATGTGCTCGTTGTCGCAACTTGATACAGTAGAGCAGGGTCCTACGGTCTCCTACGTATGGCCCACCGATCATTTTCAGAAAATGGTCGAAAACATTGAAAAAACGGTTGCTACTATGAGGTCATTCAAGTATTACGTCAGCATCGCGGGGGTTTCGGATTTGCTGACTTTTGATGATGGGGGAGGGGGGGGGGGGTTTGAAGGTTGCTTACGTCATCAACCACCCCTTTTTGAAGATATGAAATATTCTAAGCTGTTGATGAAATTTTGCTGACGGGGGGAGGGGGGTCAGTGTTTTGCTGACAAGGGGGTCAAAAATGGCTGAAAATCTGCTTACGTGATTCTTGAATGGTCCCTATAACTAATGAAAGCCGCTGTGGTGGTCGAGTGGTCATAGTGACGGACTCGCATCGAGAGGACTCGAGACCGACCATGACCCCCACTCTGTCCCCATAAGGCAGGGGTTCTTAACCTTTCATCAGCCGCGACCCAAAATCAACAACAAGATCAGCTTCGCAACCCATGTGACTGTTTTTCGAGAAATGAGTGAAACCAGTAACGCAATAAATAGATTTATAGCAGGACTGTAAACAGTAATTGTAAGACTCACTTAGTAAGCCCCTGTGAATCAAGTTTGGGTCGTGACCCATAGCTCACGAATACTCGGCTTTAAGTGGGATTTTGCGACCCATCGTGGGTAGATTTTATACGGTCCCCCGTTTTCAAATTTCTAATCGAAAAGTTGTTTCTATGTATCTCCTGAGACCAACCAGAAAATTCCAAGGTAGGTTTTATTTTTTTTTTGAAACCCTGTATAAAGTCCATCCCGCTCCCCCCCCCCCCAAATAAAAAATCATATTTTCGCAGGGCCCGAACCTAATGAGGAACAGGCCCCAGTTGTTGCTAATTATGGAGTTGAAGCATCTGTTTTGAAATTTTGTCGGTCCGGTTTGTTAAGGTATCCGACTACGTTGAAAGCGTCATTTTGGAAGAAAATATGGATTTTCATTTTTTTATTTTTTATAAAAGCCCTATTTGTTGTGATTCCAAAACGGGCCTTGTTTTGTTTATATGATGCTTAGAATCAAAGTTACATTCACTTCAGTGTTGCGTTTTTACATAAAAGTAATACGCGAATAAAGACTTTAAACGTCTTTTACGAAGAATGCTATTTTTGACATTTTACTTGACTTTGTGACATGATTTGTAAAAATTGGTTCATTGCATCCTTACGAAATTTTAATGTGATATTTTGCTATATATTGTTGAAGTTATAAACCAAAATATTTTTTGAATTACAGTGTTTTATAGACAAAATGTAGGATGAAATTTCTAAAAACTCACACGTACTTAAACATATTTTGGTGTAACTTATGAACATATCATGCAATCCTTTAAATTTTGGTTCATAATCTGCAACATTACTAGCTAAATGCAGTGAGAAAATAACAAAGCATTTCATTAACAAAATTTTTTGCAATCGTGTTTCGAATATCACATGAGTTTTGCCTAAAATTTGACATAAAAACGACTTTTTCATAGAAAATGTCATAGATAGACCAAAATTTGTCACCGTTTTCGCCATTTCGAGACACTTTCTATCAAAAAATGTATTTAATGTTCACTCCGACAGAACCATTCACTCCAGAACCATTTTAAAGAAAAGTGACAAGAAAGGTAGTCGGATACCTTAAATACAGATTCGCACAATCGTCATAATATCTTGGCAGAATATGTTTCCCAGAAGCCACTGGTCTTACCCCAAAAAAGAGGTCACGGGGAAGAAAAAAAAGTTATAACCTGGGGGCCTGCCAAAAAGTTTCGACTCGGGGGTGGGCTCCCACACTCTTGATTGAATTAAGATTTCGATTCCCGATCCGGGAGAAGGAGGGAAAAAAATGATGAAATATCCCGCTCCCGGTCGGAAACCAATGGGAAGAATCGGCGCGAGAATTTTTTTTCGTCAGATGGCGTTGCTCGAAAAACATCAACCACCACGAGAGAGATATGCCTCTCTCTCTCTCTCTCCTGCTGCTCTCGCTCTCATTCAAAAAACAAGAGGAAACGGGATCGGGAAGGATCCCTGTATAACATGAAGGACAAGATAAATCCCAGGATCGGGGATTCATAACTCTTCAGTCCGGTACGATGTCGAGATCTCAAATTTCCACGTCGGTTGTGGTGATGACCACGCTTACGTTGTTGTGTCTTGTGGCCGCAGACAACGAAACCACGACGATGACGATGACCACGGAGATGACTACCCCGATCCAGACGAGCACTCGCGACAAACCGGAAGATCCGGGGAGCAAAGAAATGATCCTCGATGAAGAACCAGACGGTGTCGAGCGACAACAACAGGATGATGGTAACGAGAGGTACGAAGCAGTGATAGTGTCCATCCTCTACGACAACCCGGAGCTGAGTTACAAAGCCAGGCTGGTCAGGACGGCCATAGAGGTGGCCATCCGGCACGTCAGCAAGAAGTACGCCTCCTACAGCTTCCGGCCCGTGTTCAGGATCGGCAACAGGTCGTGCCACGAGTCGCTGGCGAGCGGTTTCGCCGCCGAGGAGTTCTACCAGAGGCGGGCGACCGTCTTCATAGGGCCGGGATGCAGCGACGCCCTGGACCAGGTCGCCAGGCTGGGGTCGTTCTGGAACGTGCCGGTGCTGACCGCGGGAGGCATCGACGAGGCCTTCTCCAACAAGAGGATATTCACCACCCTCACGAGGTTGGCGTTCTCCCTGGATCGCGTCAGCGATTTCCTGTTGTCGATACTGGACGAGTTCGGCTGGTCGCACTTCGCCCTGTTCGTCGACGAGAACCACGAGAGGGAGAAACGCATGTCCAAGAGCGTCGAGTCCGCCGTTTTCCGCAGGAACTCGGACTCGCAGCATTTCAACATGCACAGGTTCTACTTCCGGCCGACGAACAGGACGTCCTACACGACTGCCTTGAAAGATGCCTCAACCAAAGCTAGAGGTAAGTAAGCACCTGGAACGATATAAAATAATAATGAATACAATAATATATACTGTTCGTGGCAAGGTTGAAACCACACCGGGGTTTGAAAGTCCCGGGGTTCTGAACCAGAGGCGCATTCGTGGTTTTTCCGATTGGACCACATGTATTTTGCCGCTCTTCTGTTCTAGTCTAATTTTCTTGACTACTGTTTCCTCGAATTATCCACCCTGTGCTGTAACCCCGCTTAACCCCACTCCAGCAAGTACACCCGTGTTCCTAGGCTACTCTTTTGGTCAATTCTATGCTCACACACTCTCTAAATCACACTCTTTTGGTCATTCAATGCTTGCACACTGTTTTTGTCATTCACATGCTTGCACACTGTTTTTGTCACTCACGTGCTTGCACACTGTTTTTGTCACTCACATGCTTGCACACTGCTGTGGTCACTCACGTGCTCTAACACTGTTTTGATCACTCACATGCTTGAACATTGTTTTGGCGATTTATATACCTGCACACGCTCCATGCTACTACTCTTTTGGTCCCTCACTGATATGTTTCCTTGCTTTATAGTCACCCTTTTGATTATTTACACGTTTACACATGCTTTTGGTCATTCATATGCTTTCACGCACTCTAGGTCACTTACTGACCTAGTGCGTGGCTCTGTAGGTGACTCTTTCGGTCATTCACAATACTTGCACACAAACTCTAGGTCATTCACAATACTTGCACACAAACTCTAGGTCATTTACTACCTAGTCCCTTGATCTGTAGATCACTCTTTTGGTCATTCACATGCTTGCTCACGCTCTAAGCCACTATCTTGCTCACTCACGTGCTTGTAAACTCTTTAGGTCACTCACTGACCTAGTCCTTAACTGTCTCACAGAGGCAGATTTATTTAGAGCTATACACAAATTTTGCCCTCCTTCTTCGGGATTTTCTTCGCCACTCATTCCCTCAAATTCCCCTCCCCTCTGAGCTTGACGCCCTGGGCTATAGCCCGCTAAGCCCCTCTGTAAATATATGCTCTTATTCTGAACTTCCGTCATAACTACGACTCGGATTTTTATGATATACCATATTTTTTTTTATAACAAGTCATATTTTGGGCGTTTTCGAGCGATCGGTCGGTCATATTTTAGGAATTTTCAAACAATAAATCTTTTTTTTTTTGGTCATTTTATCACAAAAATTTTAATCTGTAGGCATTTTCTCCGGAGAGGTAGTATATGTTATGCACTTGCAACAAATTCTTGTCTTTTCTCTTTTTTTTGGAAAAGAACTTTTGCATTCCCAGCGGCCACTTTTCTTTTGTTCTCGGAGGATCCTTTTGCTATGTTTCTGAATGGCACGCCAAAGACGTTATTCATTCGGGATTCCTGGAAATCTTCGCGCTCAATGCATTTTCATCATGCCTAGACACAGGGATAATTGTCTATAACAATATTTTTTTGCATTATGCTTTAAGGTAAAAAAAAAAAATCGTTGTTTTTTTTTCTTTCCCCTCTAAAATTGCCACTTTCTTAAGTTTGGTACTTGTCTTAAGTTGAGTGTTCGGGGTGTAAAGAGTTACGAAATATTTTTGCATGACTTCGGGGGGGGGGGGTGGGAGAGGACATTTTCAGCACCGCTGTTAGCCACTTGCGGTCATATGGACCTCGTGAGGGATTCGCATCACAAGGACATGGGTTCAAATTCCACGGGTGGAACGTAGTTGTTGGCTGATAGTGGTTTTTGTTGTTTTTCACCTTCAGGCGCAAATCTCCCCGTTGTCGATCTCCCCGTTGAAAAGTCTCGCGACAGATCCTACAACCATAGTCCAAACCAAAAAAAAGAATTCTCATTGTCACCAGGGGAAAGTACCGATTTTGGCACCCTCTGATTAGTAATTTTGAACGAACAAAAAAATGACTGTAGACCGGAGTCGTGCTCGGTTGATGGACAGATGGTAATATTGTATCGTGTTTTGTTAATTACGTTAAAAGTTCCAGCACAAAACCGATTTAACGTGCAGCGACATCGCAATTCAGCTTGAGAAACAGTAAATGAGATTTCAGAAACTAGACGTCTCTGCTCTATGACAAGCGTGCTTCAAATATTTCTCAATCTGGTATAATTTTCATCGAGTTTTAAAAAACAAAACCTTTTCACGAAGTAGTTTCCTCAATAATTTCGTAGAAGAAACTAAACAATTAGCAGTTTTGTTTCAAAACATTCGAAACTGCATCTCATGAAACTCAGTTCAGTTTTAGAACGTATTGAAGAACAGTTACTGTAAGTGTTTGTAATTTCATTTTTAATCGGGTTGCTGTATTTTTGAAATATCTGACATCCATATTTTTTTCGCAGCCACCTCGTTGGGCGTTCGCCTGTTGTGACGTTGTATCTGTATATTTGTATAAGGTTAGGCGCGATTTTCATTTGAATCCGGTGAGAGAATTTTTATTGAAAAGGCAAATTGATGAATCTTATGTTTATTTTTTCAACTATGTACAGGGTGCATAGCAAACAGGAGATATGGCATTTTACTGGCGAACCGTCGATCCTAGAGGTATGCTGCCAATTAGAAAACGTTTCCAAATAACGTGTAGTACTCAGATATGCCTGTTACAAAAATATATTCATGTTACAAGGGGTACAACATGTACAGTTATTAAAATAACCAAAATTAACTTTTTATATAGTTCTCCGTGTGCCACAAAACCCAATTAGAAAGCTGTTGCCCTCTCTCTTCTGAGACCAAAACAGTGTGCAAGCACGTGAGTGAGTGGCCACCGCAGTGTGAAAGCATGTGAGTAACCACAGCAGTGTGCAAGCATGTGAGTGACAAAAACATAGTGTGCAAGCATTGAATTACCAAAAGAGTGACTTATAGACACGGGTGTCCTTGCAGGACTGGGGAGGGAGACCAGCGTGTTACAGCATAGCGTGGCGAATTCGAGGAAACAGTAATCAAGAAAATTAGAGCAGAACGGGAGACGGGCGACAAAACCATAAATGCGCCTCTGATTTCAGTGTCTTCCCTAGTACATAGAATAGTATCTGCAAAAGAGTTGTTAGTAAACATCAAGAGGAACAAAAATTGCAATGTGGGACATGGTGTCGCGCAAACCACGTTGAGAGGGTGAAAATCGCGGAAAACGCAGGCAGGTTTCGATCCTGAATGTGCTGATGTCAAATGATTTCGAATGTGCTGATGTCAAACATCCAGCTCACGAACTGTTCACCTTGGGGATAGTCACCTTCGGTTAGGTTGTACCTTGTGGATGTGGAAGGGGTACACCTTTTCACTATGCTGAACATTCCAGACCGCCGTGTGCTCAACATCGAGTTTAGCTGCAAGCGCTCGTGTACTTGTCGACGGGGAATCGGCAAACCGTTGCAGCACGGTTTCTTCCATTTGAGAAGTGCGTACATTGCACGGTCTCCCTGCATCTCTCTCACGCCGTGCTGGGTGGAAAGTACCCGTCTCCCGTAGTAGTCGATCGATAGTGGCGAAGATAGTATGGTGCGGACAAAGCCTCATCGGACATTGCTGTTGGTACATCCGCTGTGCTAAGCGCCCATTGCCATCTGCTCGGCCGTAAATCAGATGTACGTCAGCGTATTCCTCGTTCGTGTAGTCAGCTATCACGATACTCATAGAACAACTAACTGCTACACGCGCTTACTATCGCAATAGCGCTAATTTACGTCGTCCGCAGCGCGTGATCCCACCCCATCGCATGCGTTTCGCGACGATGCTTACGTCAGACACGGTGAGCGAACCCACGAACGCATTCAGCGATCAACTGACATCTACCTTTCATCTCCTCTGGGCTCAGAGCCTGCATGCGTTTTTCGCGATTTTCACCCTCTCAACGTGGTTTGCGACACCATGTTCCGTTGCAATCTTTGTTCCTCTTGATGTCTAATAACAACGCTCTGAGTTTGTCGGTCCATTAACACCATGTATATATCATTTATATCCGCACAATTACAGGCTCTTTTCAGATCCAGGAATACAGTAGTATTCATTATTACAGTTATATCAATTATTTAAATGATTATTTAAGTATTTTTAGATCATTCCATCACTTTTTTTGTCGCACCATTTCCTGCACACGAAGGATTAGGAATTAATTAGACCGGGACTTACAGTTTGTTGTTCAGCAGTCGGTATAGCCGGTCGTTATACACGAATCAAATAGCGACCGTCACGTCTCGTGTGAAAGGAAATAGCAAGAAAAAGAATTTCCTCAGTGATCAGTTCTAGAACCCATACTATATTTCTTTGTATAATCTAAAATCTAAATAGTAAGATAATATTTTTTTGTAGATGATACTATTGTATACAGGGCTGAAACTAGGATTTCCTCAGGAAGGCGGTGTGAATGCAATTTTAATAGTCCTTCACTGTAAAATTCGGTGATTTTATGACAGGATTTTTTGTTTGTCACAAAATTTGTCACCATACCCCCTTCAGGATTGCCGCCGGAGTGATTGCCTCCATCAACCCTGCCTAGTTCCGTTCCTGATTCTATACAGGGTGTTCTGTTAATTGACCGACAAACTCAGAGTTTTGTTAGTAGGTATCAAGAGGGAAAAAAAATTGCAACGGAACATGGTATCGCAAACCAAGTCGAGAAGGTGAAAATCGCGAAAAACGCATGCAGGCTACGAGCACCAGAGGAGCGAAAGGTGGACGTCAGTTGAGCGCTGAATGCGTTCGTGGGTTTGCTCACCATATCTGACGTAAGCAGCGTCGCGAAACGCATGCGCTGGGGTAGGATCACGCGCTGCGGACGACATCAAATGCATACGTGCTATTTTCGAGCGCGGCCGGGAATCATTTTTACGTCGTTGTAGAATGCGAAATGACGTCGGCGGCCGCCACTTCCAACTACTCTCGTAATAATCAATCAAACTTTTGTAGTTATTATTGTATTTTTTGTCGTTCCAGCGTGATGTCGAAAACCTGCATGCGTTTTTCGCGATTTCCATCCTCTCAAAGTGGTTCGCGAAGCCATGTTCCATTGCAACTTTCGTTCCGCTCGATAGGTCTACTAACAACGCTCTGAGCTCATCGGTCCAATAACATATACAATACCGACTGACTATTGGGGGAAGATACGGAAATTTATAATCTAATTGATAAAGAAGAAAAATATATGATCTAAAATTGAACAAGTGTCGGACTAAAAACACTTTTAAAACTAAAACAAAATTTGCTTCCCTCTCAATGTTTTCATATATTTCATCTTTTAGTACGTAATTAATTTAAAAGAGTAATGCATCTCCAACTGCAACTCCGATTTCAAATCCTTCCGTTTTTATCGAAGTTTCTTGTTATAAAATTCTCTTTGTGCATGTCAAGTATTTAGGCTTCTGAAAGAAGACTTGTGTAGCACATAATTATGCCATTATTACGTTTAAAATTTTTTTTTTCAATACGTTATAATTAATGCATTGAATTTTTTAACAAAGTTCTCTCTGACGCTTCAAAATTGTTTTTTTTTTAAGCACGTATTCCGGGTTTTTTCTTTATTTCTCTTTGATATATATATCTTTTTCAAATCTTTGATATCATGATCTTTGGTTGAATGATACGGTATCCAATATAAATATGCATATTTAATTTGAATGCAATTCTCGTTTGAAATAAATGTTTCAAATTCGTCATAATTATATATATACTGGGGGGAGGGGAGGTGTCAAAGAGTCCTCCGTAGAAACTTTAAAAATGAATGAAAACCGGAAAAATAACCGAAATAAAAAAACGGTTTGCAGGGTTAGCATCGCTAGGTCACGGGGATTTTTTTTAAGACTAGAAAAAAACAACAACTAAAACAACAGCCGATAGGTGGCGCTGGTACGAGCGACTTCGGTGGAAATATGCAAATGAGATGGTTATAAGAACTTGCGCTCCTAATCCACAATCAGTTCACCGTTATAAACCGTGTATGTGGACCTGCTGTACTCTTCCGTTGATGGATTTGTGACTGGCCCGCAATGTGTTATTCCCTGTGGTGGTGGTAGTCATGTGGAACACATACTGCTGTAATGAACGATTTGGAGGCATTCTGTGTTCGGTATTTGCGTATCTTTTCTTTGACTTGTGCATGTCAGTGCCATCTATCGGCGGTTTTTTGAGTTATTTTTTTTTCCCTGGTTCAAAAACATTCCCGTGACCTAGCGATGTTAACCCTGCAAACCGTTTTTTATTTCGGCTATTTCTCCGGTTTTTATTCATTTTCAAAGCTTCTACAGACTTTTTGCCCATCCTGTATATATAATAAGTTATGAAGTATTTGAAACATTTATTTCAAACGCACGGCCTTTATCTCATAACCTGTCCGTCGTAGAGGTATGATTCCAATTTAAAAAATGTTCTTTGAGAGTGAGAATACAGTGTGAGACAAAATAAAATATCTACATTTCTATATGGTCCCTCCCCACGTGCTCTAACTTCCCGTTAGGAAGTTGTTGCCCTGTTTCTCCTCAGGTGCCTGTCCTCTAATAATTGCAACAAGTGCCTCTTAAGTGCAATATTCACAGAGATATTCGAATTTGACAAACGGAAGAAATTTGGGAAAAAACAGCGTTAAATGCGGTTAAAACGGTTTTTCCGCATTTAACACTATTCTTTCTCACACCGTCTCCGTTTCTCGAATTCGAATATCTCAGCGAATATTGCACTGAGGAACATGGATTTCTCTTTTGTTGGCAGAAGGAAGCACAGGGCAACACCTTTCTAACTGGAAGTTAGAGAACAGGAGGACCGTATAAAAATTTTGAGTTTTTTTATTTTGTCGCACACTGTATTCTCACTCTCAAAACTGGTACAGGGTAAGTTTTGAACGCCCTTCGAGCATTTTTTAAATTGGAATCATACTTCTACGTCGCGACGGACGGTTGATGAGATAAAGGCCGTGCTAGCACTTACAGGACACCCATGGTCCCCACATCCTGGAGTAGGGCCCTAGGCTGGGATCTTTTGCGGGCCCCCCGAACAGACTTTCACGGACTCTCTTATGATGGATTTACAGCGTGAAAAAACAGAAAATAATGAAAATCATCCCGGGCCCCAGGGCTGGAGCCTTGCCTGCCCACCCCTTGTGGGGGCCATGACGACACCCTGCTGTCCAATCCCGTTATAACGAACTCCAAGAGACCGGAGAAATCACTTCGTTATAAAGGAATTCCAGTTTTTTGTATTGCTCTATGTAAGCTTATTTGGGAGATTAGAATAGTGTTCGTTAAAACGTGATATTCGCTATAACGGTATTCTTAAAAACGGGATTCGACTGTATATATATAAAAACATATCTAGGAAAGCGCTTTTATCCTGGAATAACTCACGTTGGTATAAGAAGCATACTTCCAATTGGGAAAAGTATTCAAATAACATGTAGACTTCAGACACGTCATTCATATTGCAAGGGGTTGTATTAGCAGGACACAGATTTTGATGACATTTGCATTTTTCTGCTTTTTTTTTCCACTGTCAGGGTATTTTTTGGAGTTTTGGGGCATATTTTGGCATTTTCAGGATATTTTTTCACTTTTTGAATTTTTTGACAATGGAAAGGATTGAAAAAATTATATGAATACTGATTTTTTTCATTGATCACTTAGGGGGGGTCATTCAAGTATTACGTCAGCACCGAGGGGGCGGGGAGAGAAAGGGGTTTCGGATTTGCTGACTTTTGATGACAAGGTGGGGGGGAATTTGAAGGTTGTTTACGTCATCAACCACCCTTTTGAAATATTCTAAGCTGCTGACGAAATTTTGCTGCAAAATTGTAAATACATTTATACTCATTCTCACTACTCGCAGTTAATGGAAATTACTCGTAAATATTGCTTTTGTAAAGGTATAACTCTTTCACTGAAGAATGCTCTTGAACCTAACTGCACTGGTATCAGTGTAATCTTGTAATTATTGAAAAAAATATATATACACCCCTTGGGTCTCGGGTGAACCTACGTTTTCCCCCACCTCACTAGTATCTAACTATCATTGCAAAGCGCACTACTGTACAGGTTTGGCAGAGTCATGATGAAGGGGGTTTGATGGGTTATAACTATCCATTGGAACCCCGTTTCACCAATTATGGTTTTCGGTTTCGGCACGAGCAGGGAATTCTTTCCCCTGAATATTCTGAGGGGAAAATGGACTACTTACTGCTGAATAGACCCCCTGGGCTACCACGCCCCTCAACGATTTTCAATTTAAATATCTAAGCAAATACTGCACTTAAAAACATGGTTTTATTTTGTTGTTGGGCTCAGGGAGAGACGGGGGGGGGGGCTTTTAATTGGATTTTGCAAGACAGGGTGAGACCAAATGAAAAAGTCTTTTTTTTTTTAAATTCTCATATAACTATACAAACCTTGGCAATATCGATGACGTATCTGAGGTCTCCTTCGAAACTTTTTGAGGATGACTCCTTTGAACCGTTTCCTTGTCAGTTGGAAGTGAAAACTAATAGGGGATAATTATCAAGGGGTTATACCACGACCACCTAGATAACCACTAGATAAGGTTATATAAGAGTCGTGGTTATACTCCTACGATCAACGGTTCGCGAGTTATTGCAGGATGAAAGGGACCTTTTCCTAGGCGCCCCGCATAATGTAAATTTCCATATCGGATTTTGCCTAGTTCTATAAAGAAAACAAAACAAAAAGTATGTCAATCTATAGCTCCCCTTAAGGGGTGTGCGACAGGTGCGTCGCCCCTGTTAATAAATGAAAAATTATACATAAATTATTATTATGTCTTTTAGTACGCAAAACAAGGTTTATGAGCTTGAAAACCATGAAAATATAAAGTTATTATCAAGAGAACTTGTTTGTCTCGGGAAAAGAGAGCCACCACTAGAGAGAGGCGGATGCCTTTGATGCCCAGGGGGCCCCGAATCGACACTTTTTTCATCAGCAATCATAGTGGAGGGGAAGCACAAAAATAGATGTTTGCTCCAGGTGACGAAATGCATTGTCTTTCCTGGTGGGGACTTTAAGAGGAGCTTAAGGAGCCTCGAATCAAACCGCAGGCTCCAAGTTATCGACGGCTTTCCGATTCTGGAACTATTTCTTCCATTAATTCTGAATTTTAACCAATTGTGGAATCACTTCTTTCATTTATTTGGAATTCCCATCAATTATATAATTATCACAAAAAAAATTTGTGTAAATTATATAATTATTTATTTCATTTATAATTTTGTATTTTTCTTCAATCGCGGCATTTAATTCTGCATTTACATCAATATTATGGAATTATTTATTTTTTCATTAATTTCCATTGATTTAATTAGAATTTCTTACTAATTCTGGAATTATTTCTTTCAATTATTTTTCCTGTTTTTGATTCATCAATTCTAAATTTTCATCAGTTCTCTTCTCTGTCATTGCAACAAAATATTGTCTAATACTTCGAAATAAGATTTTGCTTCTTTAAAATATTATAACAACTGTAGTAGTCTTTCTAAACGAAAAAAATTAGCAGCTTTCAAGAACTTGGAAAAGGGGAGTTCCGTTGGGAACTGTTCTAGGGCCTACTATTTCTTTGCTCTACGAAAATGGGCCTACTTTTCCACAGTTTATATATAGTTATTCCATTTTGCAATACGTTATGCCTTTCTGGATGCCCCTCCCCTCCCCCAAGTTAGAACTGACAAACATGGCTAAGAAGCTTGAAGGAAAATGACGGCCTTATTCTCATGACACCCACAGGAGATGGGAGGGGGGGGGGGAGTGACAGGGCTCCAGACCGGGACCCGGGAAGAATATTATCACTTTTTGTTTTGTCACGCTATAAGCTTATTATACAAGGGGCATGTGAAAAGTCTGCCCTGAAGGCCTGTGAAAGATCCAGGCCTGGGTGCCGTAATCCAGGGTGTGGTGGCCATGAATAAAAGGCGCATTGTTGTCGTTTTTTGTGTTTCCTCTCTCAATGACAGAAGTTCCACGGTGCCAAGCTGCTAGAGCCTAAACACCTCACCTGCTGAAAATGAATGGATCATATAAGCGGCATCCATCACATCTTAAAACATACAGACTCAACCCGTATCCCTTGCGCCAAACAGGACTATCTGAGTCATCTGATGTGGGCCAGCGATATCAAACCTAATTTTGTAAAAATGAACTGAGGAGCACACATTCATAGACCACTTAAATGGCCCGTGACACATTCCCAGATCATGCACACATTCCAGTGACCTGCGATGAAATTCCTCATCTCTGAAGTGACCTGCATTAGCCGGTATGGCGCAAAGCTCGAGGAACACCAGATTTTTGAACTTTGGGGTTCAAACTTGGGGAAAAGCGAGATTTAATGAGGATCACAGTATGCATTCAGCAAGATGCATACAGCATTTACTCATCATACAGCATATTTAGAGATCACTTGATTGACCCGCGACATATTTCCAGAGTTCTGCACTTAAGTTACCCACATCACTTTTACAAATCATTAAAGTAACCTTCGGCGCTGCTACGGATAAAAAAATTAGGTGGGCCGCGACACGCTTTCAAATCAGTGAAGTGGCCCACACTCTCCTAAAGGTTGAACACTTTTGCCTTGAAGTTTATACCGTGAGTTCAGAACCAAATTGTAT
Source organism: Pholcus phalangioides (assembly GCF_987345545.1). Taxonomy (NCBI): domain Eukaryota; kingdom Metazoa; phylum Arthropoda; class Arachnida; order Araneae; family Pholcidae; genus Pholcus; species Pholcus phalangioides. The sequence goes on along the minus strand of NW_028301603.1, from coordinate 29,300,710 downwards.
GTTTTGTTTTTGCTAGTGACATTGTCTAATTACTAAATTAATTAATTTGTTTCAGTGTTCATAATGATCGCACCAGGCAACAGCCTACGGCGCATGCTCATCGATGCGTATGATTGCGGCATGAGCGGTGGTGATTACGTGTTTCTTAGCGTCGAGCTTCTCAAGGGACAAAGCAGCGACAGCGTCTCCGGTTTCCATTGGTACGTCCCTCGTGACAGTCGCAATGCGGTTAGTTTTCATTTTTTAAAATTAATAATTAATTAATTTACTCCAATTAATAATTAGAGGAAGTTTCATGTCAAAAAGAGACGTTTCACTTTTAAAATACATATTACGTATGTAAAACCTGGGAAAAATAGCTTGGCGTATTTTCATCACAAACAAGTTTGCTTTCAATAAAACTGAAAACTCTTTTGAATACCATTGAGATGGAGGATTTTTTCATGCGGTTTAAAATAAGGCTATAGTTTGCAGCTCTGGGTCTGTCTCCATGGGTACATAAATATTATGGCTTGCGGGCCATATTTCCTTCTACGATTACTTGCAGGCAGAGCCACCCTTAGTGGTGTGCAACAGGTGCTGTCTCACGCCTGACCCCGTACTTACGGCAACAATAATTTTTTTCACAAATGCTGAATTTTCATCAATTCTGGAACTTCGAATTTTCATCCATTTAGGAATTATGAATTTTCATCCATTCCGAAGTTCTGTATTTTCATCCACTCGGGAGTTCTGAATTTTCATCAATTCTGAAATAATGAATTTTCACCCATTCCGAAATTCTGTATCTATTTGGGAATTATGAATTTTCATCAATTCTGGATGTATGTATTTTCGAAAGGCATATGCATGTCATGAAATAAAATGTAATATTATATAGTATATTGTATAGTATATAAATGTAATTTTCTACATTCCAAGACTGAAAAAGTCATTTGGAAGAGTCATTTGTTATGAGTTTTATTGCTCTTTGTTTTGAAGTTTTATTATTGGAGTAAGATTTGAAATGAAGTCACCTTCACATTAGAGATTTATTTTGAATTTCTTCGCTTTCTATTGCTATTTTACATGCAGTACTGTGGCATTTGAGTAGTAGTGTATGTACAAATTCTGGTATCGATTCTACTGGTTGCAGCAGTTGCAGAATGAATGTTGCCCTTCATGCAAACTTGTTTTACGGACACTGTATACGTACGAGACATCTCGTGCTATCAACCCTTGGAAGGGGTGTTGATGCAATCGAGAAGTTCATTTTCGAAACTTGTTAACACGGTCTTTACGGATGATGGGCGGCATAATGCAAGAGGCGTTCGAAACAATTTCATCGTTTTCTCCTCCTCCTGTGCTTAACTAACTTGATTAATTATCCTTTTAAAATGAAGCATCGAGGGCTTCAGTTGAGGTTATGAATGGTTATTATGTGTTAGAGAGGTGTTGTGAATAGCCACTCTAACGAAATGCAGCTCTAGTCCTCGTCGGATTTCTCCGCTGAGTCTCTCTCTCTCCCTACTTCACATAAAAGGTCTATAACGTCGTCGAAGACGGTAATATTTCCGCTCACAAAGAATCATTAGATGCAACCGCCGAAATCAATAGCATTCGATTAACAGTCATCTCAGTGAATTTTTTTCCAAAAATAGCCCCGATTCTTTGTCTGAAAGCCCGAATCGCGAAATCTTGGATTGGGATAGAAAACTGATATTCTGTCTGATATTTTGTGTAATAATAATAATACAGTACTACAATTTTCGAAAAAACCATATCGCCAAATTTCCCTACCAGGTGGGATCCAATTTGCATGATAGGACACTTTAAATTTTTGCATTTAATGCATTTATGCACATTGTAATTTTTTGCGTTCAACACAATGTAATTTTTCACATTCACTAATGATTTCTTGCATTCAACACTATATATCACCACTTTTATCTATATATCACCACTTTTATCTATATATCACCACTTTTCTCATACTAAAGAATGCAACTTTTCACATTTAGCAATGTAATTTTTCCTCATTCCATAGTGTAGTTTTTTTGCACTCAACAATGTAATTTTTCCTCATTCCATAGTGTAGTTTTTTGCACTCAACAATGTAATTTTTTTGCATTCGACAATACGATTTTTTGCATTCAACAATGTAATGTTTTGCATTCAACAATGTAATGTTTTGCATTCAACAATGTAATGTTTTGCATTCAACAATGTGATTTTTTCCATTCAACAATATAATTTTCTCACATTAAGCAATGAAAGTTTTGCATTCAACAGCGTAATTTTTTACATTAGACAATGTAATTTTTTTTGAATCCAATAATGCAATTCAATTTAAACACAACAATTTTCAATCAATGAAAATCTTTATTTGTTTGGGTGCATGGGCCCATGACAACACTAATATAGTGGTAATTACAACCGACCTGCGAGGTTATTAAAAACATAGGATTACGAAATATTAAATTAATAAAAACGAGATATAAATAAGTAAAAACACAAAATAAAAATTAGTAATAATAAAAACTATTTACACATGCGCACAAAATGAAATAAATGGAAGACTCACAAGTAAACACGTTTGGAAGATTGTGTGCATGGGGCATCAGTCAAACAACGAACGGAAATTACAAATGGCACGGGAAAAACGGAAAATATACTATTATAATTAATTGTGGGGTCATTAAGGTAGGTTACTATATCGTCGTTACATCTCTCGTCGTTACAATCTAATTCAATTTAAACATTCAACAATGTAATTTTCTACATTTCAACAATGTAATTTTCTACATTTCAACAATGTAATTTTCTACATTTCAACAATGTAATTTTCTACATTTCAACAATGTAATTTTCTACATTTCAACAATGTAATTTTCTACATTTCAACAATGTAATTTTCTACATTTCAACAATGTAATTTTCTACATTTCAACAATGTAATTTTCTACATTTACACAATGTAATTTTCTACATTTACACAATGTAATTTTCTACATTTCAACAATGTAATTTTCGTCAGTCAACGATACATTGTATTCAACAATGGAAGTGCACTTGAGAATGAATTTTTTTTGTATAAAAAAAAGGAACAGTCACAGCTAGTGATCAAAAGAATACTAAATTTGCAATTGTGTACATTCTAGGACGTGAGGAAGATGTTCGAGTCTCTGATGATCATTGCGGTCCGAGTTCCGATCAGTGACGACTACAAAATTTTCTTACAAGAGATCAACGCCGTGTTGAAGGAAGACACGTCTGTTTTCTCCAGAGATAACATAGTGAGTCTCTTCAAGTTCTATTGACCATAACGGATGCTGTTTAAGCATGTCCTTTAGCTGTTGCTCCTATAAGTGACTGATTCAAGGAGAACGGTCTGCGAGTCTGCGACGCACAGTGTGGTGCGTTTTGTAAGAAACGTGGTCAATAACCTTTACTCGCCTTTCAATACGTTGCATATTAATGAAAAAAAAAGCTGTTTCGAACAAGAAATATTATTTTTTTTTTTAACGGCAGGGTAAAATAAGCTTATAGCTTATGTCAAGGTGATTTTGAGGAAGTGAAATGGATAGAAAAATGAGGGAGATATGTTTTTGTTATGTCTATCGAGAGAATTTCGAAAACAAAACAAAACACAGCATGAATTTGTTCATGATATCCCATCACCACGTATATATATTGTATATAATGTTTGAATTTTAGTACGGGAAAGCGGGGTAATACCGAACACTTAAGGGAAATCTCTAATTATTCAATTATTTGCTGTAGTTCATGAAAAAAAATTTACTATAGGTATATACCCTGTTTCATTACCTAACTAAAAAACCACAAAAAAATTGACTTTATAGTTCAAGTTTTCATAGAAATTTTTTTTTTGTAAGAGCTTACACTGTTCGGAACTGTCCCGTGGGTCGGGGCAATACCGAACGGGGTCAGCTAAGTAAGGAATGTAGCTTCCGTTACGTAGATTTTTGTGAAATTAATAATTTAATTACTTAAATGACATATTCAACTCTAGGATCAATTGTTCCTGTGGAAATATACAACTAAGGTGAACATAAAGCTAGTAATTATTTTTAATCGATATGAATACCTTTAGTGTTCTAAAAATTTAAGTAACATTTGCATCTAAGTTCTTAAAAGAAATAGCAAAAATAACATCAACTGCAGAGTTGAAACTGGCTTATAGAACCTAACGCTGCCTACAAAAATCACAAATAAAATTTTCTGCAGTTTCTGCACCACTGAACAAAGTGTTCGGAATTGCCCCAAACGACACCTCGTGGTAATTTCTCGATCTAAACTCAAAATGTACACAGCAAAGCAAACTTTCTTCCTACTTAATAAATAGCTTAAGAAACGTAGAATCAAATGACACCAAGCTCACTACTCTAAACGCGAACCCATTTTACTTATCTCTTATCCAATTTAGCACCTTACATAATTAACCGGAAAAATTGTTTTTTACACACCACTCGCAATAACACAGCTAGAAAGGCACTCGCCCGCTCGATGAGTTTACCGTGGACACACCGTCAGGCTGCAACACTAATCAGACCCCTCTAGATTCAAACAGTGACCCAGAACAACGGTGTTCGGAATTCCCCACTGTTCGGTATAACTCCGCTCTCCCCTTAACATCATATAGAATACTGCTGACATGGCATTAAAAGTCTAAAATAACACAAGCATGTTGCATATAAAAAATTAATTAAGAATTCGAAGAGAATTAGCATTAAAAAAAAAGTTGAGTAGGCTGTGCATAGGCCCTTAAGTTCTGCGGTAAATACGTTTTTTGTGCCTTGAATCGCGTGTTAGGCACTGACGTTATCATCGGCTTTGTCTTTGGAATAGCTAACAAACACACCAATGTCGCCTATTTTTGTTGTGAACCGCTCGAGATTTAGCGGAAAACAATTTCGTTACGAATCAGGGCCGCGGGACACGTGCCGAGACGGGAAGAGATACCGAAACCGGAGTAATATCATTGGTCGCACCCTTGCCATGTGCATCTGGCTATACCATTGCTTTTGACGTGCGTTGTGTTTTTTGAGATATAGCGTAAAACAATTTGTTGCGTGTAATTGTGTGTTACGCGTTACGTGCATTTTTTATTTTTGCAAAACACGCTTGACCCCCCCCCCCCTCTTCCGCACACTTGTTAATACCCCTGTATCTCTATTTTGTTTCACTCACATGCTTGCATGACCCCCACATCCTCTGGCTTGGGATTTTAGGTGAGACCCCCTCCCCCCCCCCCCCCCAAGAAAGACTTTCTACAAACCCTTCTACAGTGAATTTATAGCATGGAAGAAAAAAAATGATGGGTGCCCGAGACAATTACCATAATTTTTCTTTTCATGCTATAAATTCACTATAGCCCGTGAAAAATCAGGCTTGGGGATCTGCTAAAGATCCCGGCCTAGGGACACTGCTCCAGGATGTGGAAGCCGTTGCACACACTATAGGTTAACTCTTTTGTCCCTTCACTAACCTGAGCCCTTGCTTTTCAGGTCACTGTTTTGGTCATTCACGTGCTCTCACATGATTGTACATGCTACAGGTCACTCACACTGACCTCATGATCGCTCTGTAGGTCACTTTGTTGTTCATTCACATGCTTTCTCACGCAAAAAGTCACTCTTTTGCCCATTCACACTCTTAAAATTTCTCTATGTCACTCTTTAGGTCACTCACTGACCTATAGTCCTCTACTTTTTCGGCAGCAGGGCCGCCGTTTTAAGAGCATCAGGTCCCCCCCCCCCGGATAAAGTGATATTTTTGAGACCCTACCCGGCTAAAAATGTTTGTGCGTACCAATTTACACGCTTACCCTCGAAAATTTTAACCGTATCTCATTTTTATGAAAGTCTCTTCCCCCTCCGTGCTCTTGAGGCTCCCAGGCCATGCCCAGGTAAACCCCTGTGTTAAGACGGCACTGCTCGAAGAGGCGGATTAATTTAGGGTACATAAATAGGGTGTAAAAATTTTGCCGCCCCATTCTACTGATTTTCTCGCCCACTGAATTCCTGAAATTTTCCGCCTCTCTGTACTTTCCGCAATAGGCTATTTGGCTCGCTAAGGCACCCCCCCCCCCTTTAAAGACGTCACTGGCAGTACACATTCCCGATGCACTCGAACTGAAAAATGTTAAAATGTGCATATCAAAAACAGTGTAGAGGGAAAAACAACATTTTCTTGTCTTTATAAGAAGTCATTATTAGAACTTATTAGAGCTTTTATTTGTCTTTATAAGAAGTCGTTGTTCAACAACTTGATCGGGAAAAGCGCACAAAGTCCTGCTTCTTGTAGAACAGAGTTCTTCAACTTTTTTTGCAGTCGCGAGCACTCCCTGTACCTATCATCAAAAAAAAAAAAAAAAAAAAAAAAAAAAAAAAAAAAAAAAAAAAAAAAAAAAAAAAAAAAAAAAACCACTCTTACGGCAAGTTTGACATACGAATGCATGAGATCAGGATGATTTAGATCCTTGAATGCGATTTGTACAAGATGTTCAATTGAAACGTTGATATCAAGTGCTCGCGAACACGAAATCGGACACTAGCATCGAGCACTATGGGTACACCGTGGTGCTCGCGAGCAACTGGTTGAAGATAGTTGTTGTCGAATTCTTCCGAACTAATACAAATTTGCTCATAGGAAAATCATGATTTTTCCACCACCTCCAACTTCAAATTATCCAAAAAATTCGAAAAAAGTTCGAACTAAACAAGAAATTTCGACATTAAATTAGATGGAAAACTCAAGGAAAGTTCGAATTATCCAAAATTAGAATTAACCAAAAGTTCTACTGCATTTACAGTATATAAACTTATGGTGTGGGATCCAGTAGATGGTATCGCTTTGGCACAAGCTGATTGATGCACTGCATCCTTGTTATCGTTGCTATTGCTCTTTTTTTTCTCACTCGTGTGACCAATACATTATATATATACAGGGTGTCCAGTAAATGTTAACGCTGCCTTATCTCACCTACCGTCCATCGTAGAGATATGATTCCAATTTCAAAATGCTCAAAATGCGTTCAAAAATGACCCTGTACCAATTCCTAGGGTGAAGATAGGACGTGTGTCACAAAATAGCGGCCTCCCTTAACTACAGCAATTTTCGCCCCAGTTGGCGTTTTCGTAAAGAATTAGAAGTTAGAGGACGGAGACGGGAACTGCATGGCAGCCTTCCTTAACTACGGCAATTTTTGCCCCCAGTTGGCGTTTTCGTAATGAATTAGAAGTTAGAGGACGGAGACGGGAACTGCATAGCAGCCTCCCTTAACTACAGCAATTTTCGCCCAATGCATAGCGGCCTCCCTTAACTACAGCAATTATCGCCCCAGTTGGCGTTTTCGTAATGAATTAGAAGTCAGAGGACGGGGGGAACGTATAAAATTTAGATTTTTTATTTTCGGACACACTGCATGTCCACCGTAGAAATTGGTACAGGGTCATTTTTCAACAGCATTTCTTAAACTGGATCCATACCTATACGACGGACGGTTGGTGAGATAAAGGCCACATCAACAAAGTTTTATGTATATTTTGTATATATTTTTTGTTTTTTTGAATTATTTTCTTGCAAGATCAGCCCGATCTTGGCTGCATTCTACGACTGCGTGTTGGTGTACGCCTGGTGCCTGAACAAGACGATCGTGGAAGATCGCGACCCCGCAGACGGGAGGAGACTGGTTCGTCTCATGTGGAACTCCACCTACTCGGAAGGTATTTTTCGGAAATATTTCAAATATTCGGATGACCAGAGACGGGAACTGCCGACATTTCCAGCATTTTAAATTAATTTACGTAAAAACCAAAAAAAAATGTGACTCTTCAACTCAGTGGTTCTCAAACTTTTGTCACCTGCCCCCCTTGCTCAATTCATGTTTCAGCTGCGGCTCCCCCAGAACAGTTTAGTAGATATTTCAACAAATCAATATCTCCAGATTACCGCGACGTCACTGACAAAGGTTGGCGATGCCCTTAGGAGCAGCGGCGCACACTTTGAGAAATACTGCTTTAATTGTTTCAATGACGGAAACAGGGTCTTGCTACTCGCCTCTCGACCAATCGCTCCTAAATTCGTCATACGTATACGGCCCTCTAAGCCAGTGGTGCATAATCTCTGGCCTGTGGGGCCAAATGCGGCCCTCCACGGTGCTCCATTCTGTCCGCTACGGTTGTTCCGGTGGAGGCGCACAACACGATAAATACCTAAGCTGACCAAAATTCCTTCACAAAAATTACGTTATGTTGCCAAAAAAGTTGTCAAGGCAAGTAAAATTGTAAATTACAACCAAAAAAAAAAAAGCTACCACTTCCGAAAAAAAATTGGTCAGTAAAGCTGCCATTTACTTCCAAAAAACTTGTCAAATGTAAGTAAAGTTGCCAATTACAGTCAAAATATACTGTCAAAAGCAAGTAAAGTTGTCATATACACCCAAAGGAAAGTAAAGTAGCCACTTATAGCCGAGAAAACTGTCAAGGTAAGTAAAGTTGCGATTTGTAGCCAAAATTTTTTTGCAAAAGCCAATAAAGTTCCCAGTTACTGCCGAAAAAAAAAAACTCCAAAGGCAAGTGAAGCTGTCAATTACAGTAAAAAATGTCAGAGGCGGGGGTAAAGTTGCCCAACTATCTCTAAAATATTTCAGGAAAAATCGCCAATCGCAGAAAATAATGGATACTGCAAGTCACACAAACATATTTTTGACAAATATGTGAGTTGGATATTCATTTATTTATAATATATAATACATTTATTTATAATATATAATACATTTATTTATAATATATAATACATTTATTTATATAACTATAATTAATTATGATAGAGTCATAATAATTTTATATAATATATATGACATAAATTATTACCATAACATAATTTATAAGTCCTAAAAATAGTCTCAGAGAGAGTTCTTTGATTTCAAAAATCCAACTAAGCCTTGTTGAAAATAGGGGAAAAAACGGGACATTTTTATAGAAAAGTCCACGGGCTAGATGTACGGTAGTTCTGCGTCTTGTATATATAGGGGTGACCATATGATCCGTCTTTTACTGGACATTCTCGTAATTTTGGGCGTCCTAATTTTGTTTTATAAAATGCCCCGTTTTTTCTCATATTTTCAACTAGGCTTAGTTGAATTTTCGACATCAAGTACTAAGATTATTTTTGGGACTCAAGAAATTACATTATCGTAATCAAATGAATATATTCATCTCACATAATATTTGTGAAACATGTGCTTTTTTTGACCAATAAAATTTCGACTTGCAGTACACATAATTTTCCGCGACTGGGGGATTTTTCAGCAATTTTAGTGATGGTTGGCAACTTTACTTGCCTTTAAAAAATTTTTCAGCTGTAAATGGCGACTTTACTTGCCTTTGACAAATTTTTCACCTGTAAATGGCAACTTTACTTGTCTTTGACAATTCTTTTTGCTTTTATCGGCAACTTGACTTTGACAATGTCTTTGGCTGCTATTAACAACTTGACTTCCCTTTGACAAAATTTTCAGCTGTAAATGGCAACTTTACTTGCCTTTGACAATTGTTTTGGCTATGATTGGAAATTGTATTTGTTTTTGACAACTTTTTTTTTACTATAATCGGAAACTTTTGACTGTTATTAGCAACTTGCTTTTGACAAATTTTTCAGCTGTAAACGTCAACTGTAATTCCCTTTGACAGTTTTTCATCTGTAAGTGACAACTTTACTTGCCTGTGACAATTTCTTTGTCTATGATCAGAAACTACTATTGCCGTTGATAATTTTATTTAGGCTGTAACTGACAACTTCACTTGTCTTGACAAGTTTTTTTTTTTTTTTGCGCCATCCAGTAATTTTACGAGGCAAATATAATCAGCCTAGGTGCCGCTGTGGTGGTCGAGTGGTTATAGTGACGGACTCGCGATGCGAGGATCCGGGTTTGAACCCCACAGTGGTGGTCGGCTGAAGTTGGTTTTCTGTGGTTCCCAACTTCAAGGCGCAAATGCGAGCCGATCTCCCCGTTAAAAAGTCTCGCCACAGAGAGCAACAGTCCTACAACGATAAATCATTCAATCATAACACTTCACTCATGGTTAGAAAAACTGGTGGCAGATGGCAGCACTGCACATGACGGGCATTACAGAGAAACAAAAAACTTCACGTCAGGTTTCACTACACGTACACGCACACTCCCGCATGTACCGATACGTTGGGGGTTCCGCGGGCGGGGGTGTAGCAGTAGTAGGTAGGGCCTCCAAAAAATGGCTCGGGGATCCATGATGTTCTTAAGTCAGCCACCTCGTTGGGCAATTTGCCTGTTGTGGCGTTGTATTTGTATTGTGTACCATGTTTTATATGTATTGATACTTTTCTACAGAAATAACTCTCGCGGGCCGGATAGAACCTCTTGGTCCGCGGGCAGGAGGTTGTGCACCCCCGGCTTTACAGACAACTTCCTGGCCCACAAGCGGCAGAAATACCGCATATCTGGACCGCGTACTGAAATTGCATTTGCATCTAAGGCCGTGATTACACTGTAAAAGTTTTTTAAAAGTTCTTTTTTAAAATTTGAAAAAAATTCAACCAATAAAATTATCGGTTGCATTTGCACAAATGTAATCTATGAGCTTTATTGGTTGGATTTTTAAAGTTTTATAAAAGGGATTTTATCAAACTTTTATAAGTGTAATCTCGGCCTAATACTTAAAAAAAAGCGATTGAAGGACAACATTAACCTGTAACACACATTTGATTACACATTAGCCTTTGATATTATTGACCGTAACGGTAAAAGAATTCGATTGATTATTTATTAATAGCAGCACTCACATAATCGTCACTCCCCCCAATGGTGTATCTGACTCCAATATGATATCTGATCTCGTCATCTGTTTTTTTCCGGGTTTATTAGACTCACTTGTGATGTGTCCTAGAAGCGTTATTATGTAGTCGGATATTGCGCCATTGCCGCATTCCTGTCCATGTGTTCCTCGTAATATAATCAGTGTCCGATTCCAATTACCGTAGATAGATTTTCCCTCTAGGGAATGTTACCTATGCTTGATGATGATCCTAGGACGAGAATATGTAGGAATTTTTCACGTTATTGGCTATCACTGTGTGTGTACTAGGATGGACCCAAAAGTAAAGATGATTGTTTTACAGGAGGGGGACTAGAGAGGGGGGGGGCGTAGGTTGCATCTGCCCTCTCGCTTCTCACTTGGTGCTTGTCCGTCCTCAAGTGTAGTGCCGGCTGTAGGCTACACAAATTTTGCCGCTTTTTACTCATTCTAGCCTCACTTTCTTGACCCCACTCATTTTTCGAATTGGCCACACTGGGCCACCCTCAACCAGGTTAGCCAACATTGTCCACAGTATAGTAGAATACCTTCACGCGAAGTTCGTTACGTCACTAAAAAAACAGTCTACTTATAGCTATTGGATGTAACAGGCCAACGCATTCGCCATATTTACCCTTTTTTGTGGTATATCCAATGGCTATAGGCGAAATGACTTTCTGTAAACCACTCTTTGGTCACTCAAGCTCCGAGTCACTCTTTCGGTCACTCATGGCCTGAATGCATTTCCAGAGCACCCAAGCGGCCCGGACACATTTCCAGATCACTCGGATCCGCGAAACATTGAGATCACTAAAGTGGCTCTGTAGGGCACTTATCAATTGGGGGATGTTACTTCAATTGCCCTCTAACTATCGAAAGGTTTTTCTCGTTTTTTGGCGCACCGAGTAAGATGCCATTAAAAATATTCCATATTTTCATGAAAGGTGGTTGATGACGTAAGCATTATCCAACCCCCCCCCCCATCGATGATGACGTAATACTTGAACGGCCCCTAACAGAGATGAGCCGGTCCAAATTACCACCACGCAACACACACACAATAAACAAGTCGTGGCTGCCGTCTATAACACTTTTCAAGGAACAAAATTTACTGGGGGGGGGGGCGACCAAGCGCTCCCTTTACCGTTAGGAGAGATGAGAGAAAGACCGCCCCCCCCCTAATCTCCTCCATCGTTGATTATACGATCAGTCGAACGGTTATAAAACCTAGCTCAAGAACGCTGCACGACAGACGCATCCTGCTCATAGCGAGTCCACAGAGCGTTCGAAGCGTTCATTTGGGAAAGGTTTCTCCGCAGAGAGACGATTCCGCGTTCAACACGATACTTGCATAACCTGAAAACTCAAACATTTACCAACTTCGCTTGAAGATATGGAAGGGAGATGGCAGCACCAGCAAGAACACGCGAAACAAGCACAACTATGACAATATAAATATGTTAGGTGGGCACACATTCCGGTCCGGTACATACCGATTCGTTAGAAATTCCGCTGAGGAATTTGTGCGAGTTCCATGTGAGATCCGGAAATTTCGCCTGCCCTGTCCGTATGAGTGACCCAGTGATTGGGTGAGTGACCAGGTATGAGTGACCAAGTGATTGTGTGATGACTGTACGAGTGACCAAGTGATTGTGTGATGACTGTACGAGTGACCAAGTGATTGTGCGATCGACTGTACGAGTGACCAAGTGATTGTGCGATCGTATGAGTGACTAAGTGAGTGACCGTATGAGTAAGTGAGCGTGAGTGACAGTATTGGTTGAGTGAATCACCATATGAATGATCAAGCGAGTGACCGTATGAGTGAGTTAGTGTGAGTGACTGTATGTGGTTGAGTATATGACCATATGAATGATCAAGTGAGTGACTATATGAGTGACCGTCACTCACTTGCTCACTCATACAGTAACGCACTTAGTCACTCCCCTCACTTGGTCGCTCATACGCAATGCATGCGTTGCATAGTTGTTGCGTGTACGGTTAAGGTAGATTCACATCTCTCACCGTGTCGTGGTAGACACGCAAACATTCTTAAACATAAAGCCAATGAACGTATTCATATCTATCGCGTGGTGGCTGCGCAGGCAGACATTTTTATGCTAAGGAATGTTCGCCATGTCTGACGCGACGCGGTGAGTGTCTGTAGACGTGAATCCATCCTAAGTAGTAGTAGTAGTAGTTGCCTCCAATGGACGGCTAGCCTAATAACTTCATAGGATTTTCCTGGAGGATAAATACCTGCTTGTGGCCAAGCGACGGTGTGGACGGAAACGCACCAAATGAGAGCAGACGGAAGTAACGCCCTCTATTGCTTCAAAAAAAAAAACCACTCCCCCCCCCCCCCCCCTCTATCCTATATTTCCGATAGAGTCCTATATTTCTAAGAAACATTGAGCATTGAGTTGTCCATTGAAAAAAAAACCCAGAAAAGCATGTCGTTGTTATTGCGGCATGTGATTGGTCCGAGTGGGAGGAGGGGGTCCTCGAACTGTTATGACGTCACATCCGAAAATTTAGACAATGATTATGTACAGCTCGTATTTGAATCCTTTTGCGGCGTATGCTTTGTTTGAACTCGTTAGTAGGTTTGACCGGGAGCGTGTTCATCAACGAGAATGGCGACCGGGAGGCTGATTACACCTTGAACGACTTCGATCCCAATACCAACATCATGAAGGTAAGTAGTCTCGGTACTCCCCCCCCCCCCCCCCCAGATCCTCTTGAGATGTTCTAATTGAAATTAATGGATTCTTATAAGTTGACGTTTCTTCCGTAGCCCGTGGCCAGTTACATTGGTTCGAGACACACTTATGAACGGATCGAAGACAGTTACATCCATTGGCCGACTGGAGTCGCTCCACCTGACGTGCCGTCCTGTGGATTTCGAGGGGATGCGCCGCATTGCAAGAGCAGTGGTACGTAAAATTATGTGGCTTCGTTTGCATCACGACTTCACGAGCGGGTACAGACTTCGCGAACGGGAAGGGGTTTTGAATTTCTACTTCCACCCTCTCGCCTATGCTAGTAATACAAATTTTTCACTGAAGAGGGCAAGGGTGATCGCCCCACTTCTCTCGAACGGATGACGGTGGCGGATGGACCATAAACGGGGGGGGGGGAGAATGATCGCCCCTCCCCCCCGTATCTACCTATGCCTCACATACAGGTGTAAGTTAGGAACCCCTGACTGGGGTATTCGGTTGGCTTTTTTCACGACCCCTACTGTAGTGAATCTATAGTGGGAAAAAAAAGACAAGAATTGCCCCTGGTCTTCGGGTTGAAGCCATGTTAGCACCACCCTGTGGGGCCATGGCTTCTTCCCACATTCACAATGTTTGCATAATCCGGAAAATTCGCCCCCGACGTTTCGCCCCAATCGAGTGAATGAGCGATTGAGTGAATGACTGTATGTTTTAGTAAGTAAGTGACCGTATGAATGACCAAGTGAGTAACCGTATCATTGACCATATGGGCGAGTAACCGTATCATTGACCATATGGGCGAGTAACCTGATGAGTGACTAAGTGAGTGAACCAGGGAATGGGTGAATGACGGAATGAGTGAGCGACTGAGTGAGTCAGTAACCGTGCGAGTGACACTCAGGGGCAAGAAATCAAGGCAAAATATCCGGGGCCAAACGTGCTAGGGGTGAAATATTGGAGGGGGGGGGGCAAGTTTCCGTAAACCTGGCCGAGGTACATTATACAATTAAATAGTGAATGCCAATGTTTATTAACCATTTTAACCCATGTCCCACGCCTTCCGTCTTATCCAGAGCCCTTCCACTCACCCTCATCCGACCGATACCCTGAATCAATTTACAAATGAGATCTCCAAACCACTGGGCTAGAATTCGCTGAGCTTTCTCCTTGCGGGGGGGGGGGGGAGGAGGGGCTGCAAGGCCATCTCAACATCACGGCGCCTGGGACAAAGTAATGTTCCCGAGGCCCAATTTTTAGATGAAAGTAGAACTATTTGAAACCCCAGACTGACTCACCCGCACATCTTTAAATGAACTGTGACTTCACTGTTATCACTATGGCCAATTGCTGTTCCCTATCCTGCTTTTTTTTAACGATTAGACGTCATTCGCGGCGGCAAAACCAGTGTTATATTCAAAGATCGAGGACGATGAGTGCTCCCCCCCCTCCTTTTCTTAGGTGCGTTAGCTGGAAGTAAGGCTTACATAATTGCGGAAATCATTGTTCCAGATTTCATCATAGGGCCTCCAATAAACGTGGGGACCCGAATGGGAGTAAATATGAGCCTGGTTCTTTAGACAGTTCCGCTAGATCTAGAAAAGTCAGCAGAGAGCTTTTATTTTTCCTCAGCTGTGTCCAGCCCCTTCCCCTAGATTACAAAGATTAGAAAATTCCAGGCCCACAGGCGGCAGCATCCAAGATAGCCCCCAAGGTAAAGAGAGCCACCGGTGTATACTATATCGAATATAAATCAATTCCTTTTCAGCACCACTGGTGGAACGTGATAGGATAAACAAACACTATCCGTGGTGTCTTCCTATCGGAGCAGGTGCGTCTCCTCGACAGACGCGGAACCCGGTGCGTGGCTTTTAAGCCGGGTTTTCTTATTAAGAGTAGGCTTTTTGAGCTGCGTGAACCCGAACTGGATCATTTCGCGCGTCGCCGGTAGAAACGTGTTACATAAAAACGGGTGCGTTTCAATTTCGGAGCACCAGAAATGTTTAGGGCCCACTTTGCTCCCGATAATATATATTTTTGGAGGAAGGAGAGGAGAGAAAAGGAATCGGCATCTTTTATTCCGAAATATGCAGGAATGCTGAGGAGTATCCATACAGAACATATTTTGGGGCCATTCAAGTGTTACGTAAGCAGATTGCCATTTTTGACCCCCGTCCCCACCCCTTGTCAGCAAAAGTCAGCATAACACTGACCCCCCTCCCCCCGTCAGCAGCTTAGAATATTTCATATCTTCAAAAAGGGGTGGTTGATGACGTAAGCAACCTTCGAAATCCTCCCCCTCCCCCCGTCACCAAAAGTCAGCAAATCCGAAACCTCCCTCCCCTCGATGCTGACGCAATACTTGAATGACCCCTTCAATAATAACTCAATTTAAATATTGATATATTATTCATTCCTATTACATTTAATTCAGAATCAACGAAACAAATAATTCCAGAATTGATGAAAAAACTCAGAATGAGAACGGGGAAAAATCCCACAATTCTGGTGATAATTCAGAATTAATGTAAGAAATAATTTGAGAATTAATGAAAGCCGCTTTTACTATGAGTGAAAATCCTCTCCCCCGAAAACCCCTCGCAAAGCGTCGAGCCCGGTGTGACCGCACCTGTCGCACACTCCTAAGTTCCGACTCTGATGAGCACCTCCTAGAGATAAAAGGCCTCTGCGCGCTGCTTGTGACGTCAGTAAGTAGTCCATTTTCCCTCAGAATATTCAAGGGAAAAAAATTCCCTGCTCGTACCAGTATCATCGTTGTGAGGAAAAGAAATGATCGCTCTCAGAATTGGCGATTTCTATGCACCACTTCCAATCACTATGCGGTATTTGTGAGCCAATCAGGAAGATTCTACGCCAAAATAAGAAAAAACGGAATTGGATGCTGTGTTTCAAAATGTGGCAAACTTGCTAGGTAGTCTGAATGACGTTTATGGCAAACAGTGCAGAGGCCTTCTATCTCTAGGAGGTGCTGCTCTGATCCGTAAACTTTACTTTGAATGTGAACTCTATTGCTCTGTATTCGTAGATAATCTTGAAACTTCATTGGCTACTGCTCTGTCTGTATCATATGTGTATAGGAAAGGGGAGCGGATATCCCCCTGACTTACATAATTCTCATTAGCACAAGAGTTAATTTACGCCACTGCACATAGTATGCAATATTGTTTTAGAAACCGCCAATTTTACACATTAGATTGTTAATTTTCCATTTCATTTCAGAAATGTCGGTTGTTCTAGGCACGGCCATTTTCTTCTCCATTTTTTTACTGCTCATGGTCGTCATCGGGGTCATTTTCGTCTACAGGTGAGTTCTCAACGCTGTCGATTTAGAATTTGTGTAATATATAGCTAGATACAGTCGACGACGCTCGTTACAACGACCCTTCCATTATAACGAGAGTTTACAACAGGTCCCAATCTTTCTCCTATTTCTGCCATTTTATTTTCATCCAATATGACGGTAAATATCACTCAATCCATCACAACGACCTACGTATCTCTCAGCTGCGCCTCCTGTTTATTTACAAACGAAATGAAAAAAAGTCCTTCGTACAGTTTGCTTGATCTTTGGGAAGGGGGGGGGGAGATAAAGCATTGTCACTTATTTCTAAATTTAAGAATATGCAGGCAACTGAACTTAATTTTTCATTCAGAAAAATTATTCATTCGGCATGGCTGTATCAATAAACGGAGCGCTGTATTTTTACCGTATTCTCCGGCATGCCGGGGTACATGGAGGGGACACCAACACATGCATGGCCTTACATCAGAAGTCTTCAACCTTTTTCCCAGTCGCGAGCGTCCGTCATGGGTCTGTCTGTACCCATCATCGAAAACACACATATGGCGAGTTTAATGCATATGAATGTGATGACTTCAATCCTTGAATGCAGTTTCTCCAAGGTGTTTAATGGAACATTGATCAAGTTCTCGCGAGCACGAAATAGAACTTGAGCATCAAGCACTTCAGGGAGCACCGTGGTGCTTGTGAGCAACGGGTCGAAGATGCCTGCCCTACATCTTGGAGCAGGGCCCGTAGGCTGGAATTTTTTTGCTAGTCCCCCCTCACTTCCCCAGATCTGACTTTCACGGGCTCTTTATGGTGAATTTATAGCGCGAAGAAACAAAAAATGATGAGAATCGTCCCGGTATCTGTCAGCCCCACCCTTGTGTGGGGGGGGGGGGGGTCATGCCAGGAAATTCGGATCGCAGATTCTGAAAAAAATTCTTAAATATCTTTTATTGAAAAAATCCATTCAAACCGCCAAATGCATAATGCGACTTATTAAACCTCGCTTTTTTTCCGGCACGCCGGGAACGCACCAGACCCCAAACATTCAAAAAGCAGCAATTTGGTGCCTCTCGAGCTTACAATAAGAAATTTACATTAAAGAAAAACAGTAGCATATATTATATAAGCATATTGTCAGCATATTAATACATTAGCATATTGTCAGCATATTATTACATTAGCATATGATATATTATTATACTAGCAATATATTGTCAGCATATTAATACGTTAGCATATTGTCAGCATATTAATACATTAGCATATTGTCAGCATATTATTACATTAGCATATTATATATTATTATACTAGCAATATATTGTCAGCATATTAATACATTAGCATATTGTCAGCATATTATTACATTAGCATATTGTCAGCATATTATTACATTAGCATATTGTCAGCAAACTACTACCAATGAACCATGTGTGTGGCTAACTAACATGTAATGTAAACATACATGTTAAGTAACAGCAACTAATTATGTAATGAATATTGAACGAACGTCAGTGAAGGAACAAAAGTCGAAATTGATATGCTGTTCAGGGCTGTCATTCCAACTTTTTTCCAGGGGGGGGGGGCAAAGAACATGTACTCAATGTATTTATAATTTTATATATATATATACCATTTTTAGTGTATTTTCAAAAGCCAGGGGTTGGAGACGGCCCCTCCGACCCCCCTCCCCGAATAACGGTCTGATTCTGTTTATCGATTTTCGCAAAGCATTTGATAAAGTAGACTTTTCTCTTGTGGTCAGAAAGCTATAGAAGCCTCTAGAAAAGGACCCGGGTGAAACAAAATGCCGTGTACTGCAGTGATATCTAAGCTCAAGGCATCGTTTGTAGTGAGCTTCAAATCTGCAATAAATGGAGATCGGCCGTTGTTCGGTCCTGCGAAGAAAGACGTTTCCAGTGGTGTGGTGCAAGGTTCAGTGTTGGGTCCACTACTGTTTCTCCGTCCTATTCAAGCATGGTATTACTCTTTACATTTTCACCAAATGCCACCAATGCAATTTGCTGATTATGTTAAACTGTTTTTCCCGCGTCTGAACACACGGAGCTAAATGCCGCCTGCCTTTCAAACGTTTTCGAATATCAGTTAATAAAAATGGTATCACGCACATTGGGAGAAGAGTACAGAATGAATCAAGCACTCAGTGGGTGGCGAAGAGCTCCAAAATTTCACTTTCTACACAGACTTGGGAATCACGAAATGTAATATCGGTAGTTTCGACCTACATTATTCGAATATAACGTGTAAAGCTAGATCAACACAAATAGGCTGACCATATTTTCCCGAGTAAAATAAGAGAAACTGAGTTTCAAAAAATACTATCATACCACACACGCACCTCGTTTATGTTCCTCTGCGGAACCTCTAACTAATTGGTACATGTTGGAATGTGTAGTAAAACCTGACGTGAAGTTTGTTTTTGGGTAATGCTTGTTATGTGTAGTAACATCTGCCACCAGTTTTTCTAAGGGCTTCAAAATACTGGACAATGCCAATTATCGCCAAAAGTGATGCCAAAAGTAAGCAATGTTGCCAACTCATGCTGAAATCACATAACAGTCGCCAATCACGTTAAATGAAGCCCCAAACCACATTGCAATGAATAATAATAATAAAAGCATGACAAATATGTTTTTTTTTTTTTTTTTAACCGGGCACAACTCAGGTCTATCGCCATAGGCAATTTTCTACCTAGTGAGTTGTGCCGGAAGTGATGAATATTCTTATTTGTACTCGTAATGATCGTAATGTAGAAGATAATTTCAATCACTGACTTCAAGAATAAAAAGTCAAGTTGGCTTCGTTGAAAATACGCGAAAAATCGGGACATATTTCAAAAAAAGTCGGAACATCCAGAAAAACAGAAAAAACCGGGACTGTCCCGGGAAATATGGAACGTATGGTCACCCTAAACATTACTTATAGAAGTAGGCCTCTACACGAAGCTCCTGACGTCACTGAAGAAGGCCATCTCACCCATAGAGATTGGATATAGCAGGCCGACGCATGCGCCGTCTTTACTTCTCTTTTGTAGTATATCCAATGGCTATAGGTAAGATGGCCTTCTTTAATGACGTCACAAGCTTCGTGCTATGGGTGGTGTTGACCTATGCGGTTCTTACGTCCTACGCAAGGGCTATCATAAATGTGACACCAATACACTCATGCACGAGTTTTCAGTATTTATACGACCAATTGTGGAAAATTGTTCGCAATGTGGTAGCCGTACGATGTGAAAGATCTGAAATTAATTGAAAATGTCAAAGCAGTTTAATAAGCAGCTCTGAATAAAAATGATAATTAATTATTATTGAAGAAGAATGTGTTCATTTTCACTTGAAATATTCAACCAGCGAATGGGCAACTCGTTTGTTTACCTTTTACGAAATTCTCTCGCTATGTATACACTCATAATTAAAGCCGAAAGCAAAAATGGTGGTCGAAAGTGACCAAAAATAGCGGAAATTACGGGAGATCCATTGTTTCCGGGAGTGTCCCGATCGATTTCGTGGTTTTTATTCATGAAGGACAACAAATAAATACGATATTCGACCATAATAAATGCGTCTAGAACTTTCTCGTCGAACTGTGATGTGTGGAGGACCTCGCCCTGGAGGTATTCATGGGCAGAAACACTCGATTCTTTTCTGATGGAAGGCTATAAAAATATATTAATGGATCGTACTCCATTCTTAGAGATACTATCCGTTGTTATATATTTACAATGATGCATTGAAGGAATTCGTAGGTGGTGTTTTTTTGTTATGGGTGAAACCGCTGTTTTGAGCTGTCAGAACAGCTCACGGAACGAAAAAGTTTTTGCTTGATATCTATTGTTGAAAAGAATGATCCATTGACCTTCATATAGTTGAAAAAAAAATTGTTTCTGGGCGAATTAAACAATTGTGTTTGAAGAACAATTTTCGATCAAAAGTAGGCTACGGTAGAAAAATAAGTTACTGTGTGTCACTCGAGAAAATATTCCTGATTTTCTCTCGTTTAACAATATTTCTTCATCTGGCAAAATTTCGATAATGGCTTGATAAAATTCTATCTGTTGTGATTTCTTACTAACTATAGTCTTTTCAACAATGATTTTTATTTAGCGGAATAACCAACGTTCAATGAGCTTTATCACGCGCTACTCCATTGTTGCGACGTAAACAATATTGCTAAAATGAAATTCTTGCGAAATCATTCTCAAAAATTTTTTTTTATTGAGAAAGAAACCATTATTAAGAGAATTGTCGAGTAACATGCCGTTGTTGAAAGAACTGTTGAGTGAGAAATCATTATAGGCGTTTTGTTGAAAGAGCTATTAAATAAGAAACCATTTTTGAGGAACAAAGTGAGGAACTATTATTGAAATTGATGTCAAGGCATCAATCAAGAAAGCATTGCTGAAGGAATTGTTAGTGAGGAAACCATTGTTGAAAGAACATTTTGCAAGAGAAACTCCTCTTGCACACTCTCCCGGGCGGAAAAATTTAATGGTGGCAATTTCAAGTGGGAAAAAAGAACACCGTCATAAAATTATCGAATTTTACAGTTGTGGAGGCGGCAAAAATCTTAGTTACGGCTCTGAAGCAAGAAACCATTGTTGAAAGAAACAATTAAATGAGGAACAATTTAAAAAAACTGTTATGCGAGAAACCACGTGAAAGAATTGTCAAGTGAGAAACCGTTGTTAAAAGAACTACTGTATTAAGAAGCTATTGTTGAAAAAAACTAATAGTATAAAAACGAGAAACTATTGTCGAAAGAACTAATGTATCAAGTGAGAAACCATCACTGAGACAACTATTGTACCAAACGAGATCCCATTGTCGAAAAGAACTACTGTATCAAGCGAGAAACCATTGTCAAAAGAACACTACTGTGCCAAGCGAGGAACTTTTCTGAAAAACAACGTTTTAGCTGACAGATCATTGTAGGAAAAAAAAATTTACCAGCGGAGACTGTTGAAAAAATTTTATTGTGCAAAATACCACTCCAACGGTGTTTATGAAGTAATGCACCTCATAACTGAAAATTTCCCGGAGAAAAAACATCGATGGAGACTATTTTGGGAAAAGAAAGTGCGTTGTTCAAAAAAACTACAGGGAAAAGAATTCGTTAATAGAATTTTTGTATACGTGAAACCATTGTTGGAAGGACTTTTTTAAGAGTGAAACCATTCTTGAAAATTCAACACATTCATCCAAAAAATAAATTATTCTTGAAAGAACCGGTGAGTGAGTTACCGTTTTTGAAATAATTTTTAAGTGAGAAACCATTGTTGAAAATGCTGTTAAACGAGAAACCATCGCTGTAAGAACCAATTTTACTGATAGATAAACTATTGTTTCAATAACCAACTTTTTTTGTGAAATAAATGAGCCATTGTTGAAATAAGTAACTTTCATTACGACATGAATGTCGCTCTCCACTTGTTAATACAAGATAGACAGAAGACTGGATGTTGTGAAGATATTTATTATTTGAGATGTTAATTTTTTCCTTCCTTAAAAAATTAACATCTCAAATAATAAATATCTTCACAACATCCAGTCTTCTGTCTATCTTGTAACCTTCATTAGTAATTAGCCATTTAAATTTCCTACTACGTGGATAAAACACTGTTGAAGAAAAAATGTCTTTTGTTGAAGTAGCTTTGAGAAGATGAAGGCATTGTTGTTTTGTCACTCAGACATTTGATATCGTTAATTTTCTTTTCGTTTTCCCCCCCATTGCTATTTTTGTTTCCTTTTTTTCCATTGTAGTTTCCGCTTCGTTTTTTCGTTGTCGATTTTTGTTCCGTTTTTCTCAATTTCCGATTTTCGTTTCGTTTATTTCCATTGTTTATTTTTAGTTTTTTCTTCATTGTCAATTTTCGTCTCCCTTTTCCCGTAATTGTTGTTTTCCGTTTCGTTTTTTCTTCATAGTTGATTTTTGATTTGTTTTTTGACATTGCAGATTTCCATTCCGTTTTTCTCCATTGTTGATTTTCGTCTCATTTTTATTTTCGATTGTTTCGTTTTTGTTTTATTATTGATTTTCGGTAAATTTTTTCCCCAACCTTGATTCCGTTTCATAAAGCATACTTTGTTCCAATTGGTGAAAAATTCAAATCTACTGTTGATAAAAATGACGGGTGGGGGGGGGGGGATTGCGCACCCCCAGTGGTGCAGGAGAGCATTTGTGGGGGAGCGAGATGGGAAAAAAACTGAAATGACGATAAAAATTAAATTTTTCAATTCTTAAATGCATACGAATCATGCACTTCATCCCTTGGCTTTCGCTTACAGAGATACTGTCACGCGAAATTTTCGTCGTAAAAGATTCTTTTTCGATTAGCGATCGATCATAATTATTTTGCATTTCCGCTGAGGAAAAATATTATTTACCTAAACTATTTCCCGATTTGTTTACATTGGTACCTCGTGTCATTAGCACGTTGTGCTTAGATTTGATACTCTCGTGAACACATGATTCAGGAAAAACGCCAAAAAATTCAGTCAAGTGTCAAAGAAACATTAATATGTATTTGTTGCGGCTGGAATCAATAAATCAAGAACTATTCAATGAATCTTTTCCTCAAAGTCCCAAAAAAATGCTAAAAAATTGTAACTTTTTTTTTTAGTTTCGTTTTTGAATTAATTTTTCAAAAAAATGAAGCTAAAATTAAATATTAGCCATAGCCGAAAATAGCATTAAATAATAAGTAAAAGAATTCGTAGAAAAATTCATTAATGGATAATTAATGTAATTAATTACGGAAAAAATAACGCAACGTCCAAGGAGGTGCGGGAAGAAAAAAAAAAAGGTTAAGAACCACTGCAATAGACGATGTTACTAAGGTTTCATCAAAATAAATCATTGAACAAGTCTCGAGCCAGATAATGAGCGAATAATAACATGAAACTCTCCGCGGCAAGATTAACAGCGGATTGGTTGATTGATGAAGTTGAACTAATTTATGGACGATTCTGATTCCCTTAATCTAATCAATACCGACAGCTGATTGGCTGGTCTGTTTCGGAAGATGATATTTGATTCCATGAGTTCGGGTTGAATATTTTGGTAGAGCCAAGTCTAAAGCTATCCCGTTGTCTTCTCAAATTTGCATTTAACAGTTTCTTCTCAGATGACAATATCCATCAATTATAGCAAATTATCTCTTTCATAAACGATCCACTTGGTTGAATGTCTCAGGCAAACTCTTCAGTCGATAGTTTTGCTGCAAGTAAATGTAGGTTGACCATATGACCCGTATTTTACGCGACGTTCCTGTTCTTCCTGGACTTTCAATACATTTATCCTAATTTTGCATTCCTGGCTGAAATCGGACATGAACAGTTTTTTTATTACCGTAAATTACATAATAAATTTACTCAGAATTTAAACATTTGTCATGAACTACACTCTTTTGCAAAAAAAAAACCAGTTTTTATTGAAATTAAATATGTGTTAAGCTCATACATAGATAATGCAATGATTAAAAATTCAAAGCCGAAGGACCTATCAATGGCTAGCAATTGCACATTGAATGTTCAAATGAGTAATTGGGGAATTCCTTACCCTGGAGGCGATTGATTCATGCCTGTATATGTTTATGTAAGGAGTGATAAAGATTCCTAATCTCATCTTGCAACACATTCTGCCAGGCATTCATCGATTGTTGCTCCAGATCTGCGCCCCTTTGGGGGGTCCCCGAATCTGGCAGCTTACCATATCTCATATATAATCGACTGGCGAAAGGTCCGGTGACTTTGCTGGCCAAGGAAGAGTATCAACAGCACGGAGGCAGTAGAGAGATGTGCGAGCCGTATTTAGCGTGGCTTTATCTCGTTGGAAAATTGCTTCAAGACGACGTGTCATGAAGGGTAACGTGACCGGACACTGGATGTCATCAACATATCGTTGAACTGTTAAAGTTGTACGCAGGATGACTATAGTCCGTTTCAGGTTAACTTTGCAGTGCAGAGAAAGGTAAGAAAGGTAGAGAGTGTATTCCTTCGCCGCAAAATATAGTTCCCATATATCGGAGGCTTACGATGATCATTTATGCAGAATATTTCGATTTTTTGAATGATTGAAAATGAATACTGAAAAAATAGTGTTCTGAATCGATCTTTATTCGTTTAAGAATTTTAAAATAGAAAAAAAAATGATCACCATTATGCGTAAAAAAAAGATTTTTCTCAGTGAGATTGGCGAGAATCAGCTATAACTTACCGCGACTGCGCATCGATACATTGGTTGAAAGGCTTTCGTTGTCATAGCAACGTGTGATGCGGTTCCCTCGTAGCTTCCCTTTCACTGCAAAGTTAACCTGAAACGAACTATAGAGGCGACCTGCTACAGTAAGAGATAGCAACCCACACCATCACACCAGGGTTAATGGCAGTATGCCTCTGTAAAACAAAGGCTGATTAGGACCGCTGGATCCGGCCACTTTGCACACTGGTCCGATGGTCATCTGCTCTGAAGTGGGATTCATCGCTGAACACTATGTGATGGCAGTCTGCTGGAAGCCATGATGATCGGCTGTGCAACTACACAACGCTAGATGACTCTATCGATGTTGTGGGGGTTAAAGGCCGCTGTGAGCGTAACCCCGCCTCAACCAAGCACTGCGAGATGGTGAAAAGGTACCACGGGTGGTATGGAAAAGGGTGTATATATATATATAAACGAGACATGCATCTCGTCCATATTCGTACATGAAATTGGTACATGTTCGAATGTGTGTGTGTGCACCAATTGTTCTAAATATGCATGAAGTGTAATGATTGAATAGTACACCGTTGTAGGCCTGTTGCTCTCTGCGGCTAAACTTTTTAACGGGGAGATCGGCTCACATTTGTGCCGAAGAGGTTGTAACAAGTTGGATAGCGGACAATGACGTCGTTGGTGGAGTTCGGGCCTGTCGCACAATCATCAGATCTTGACTCGCATTCGTGTACCTTGGTCTTTCAGAGCCTTCATTCCGCTGATGAGTTCCTTGCAGCAGCAATTGCTGCCAGCACCTTCGCGCAGCCGTGTCCGTACAGTGCGGATGGCTGCCTGTTGCTTGATATGACCAGACAGCTTCACGCATCCCGACTACTACTACTACTAAACCAGACCTGCACAACACGTATCCCGACTATGCGTTCAAAGGGCTATAAAGTCTGACAACGTCGTAATGGCATTATTGGTTGCGTCTCCAAGGAACTGCAACGCAGACAACGAGAAAAGATAAACCGTCCGCGATTGTTACTTTATACAGTGCTCCGCGTTACGCCGTAGTAACGCGCGCCATGACCGCAGTTAACGTTCATTTTCCTTGAAAATTTAATAATTTGCATACTGGGCATAAAGGAATTTGCATGCGGAATGTCGAGATGATCAGATTATGTTTTAGGGGTGCTTCGTTTTCTTTTGCAAAAAAAGTGTATACAAGGTGATTCAGAAAAGATGGGAAAAACTTTAAGAGGTGATGGTACACTCCAATACAAACAATTGTCATCAAAAAATACATGATCTAACATGAAACGCAAACGCGAAACGGCAGCTCCGCAAACGTTAAAACGGCATTCCTGCTGAAATTTAACGGGAGAAAAAAGAACACCACAGGCATGCAAATCTAACCTGGGAAGAAGGAGAAACCGTATGCAAATCTGTATCATAGTCAATAAAAGACGTGGACGCCAGCCCTATGAAGTTATTTCAGCGTGCAACCGCGCGCGCACGTTATAACAGTTGTAACATACGGGATAACAGCACCTTTTAGTAACACCGAAGTCCGTACTCTTACTACTTACTCCACAAAACTTGTGTGAATAGACATTTTGAACTGTCGAGCAATTCCGAAATTTTGTTTTGTAGAACTCAGAAACGAAACTCAACCGAACTCGTATTATACGAGTTAGAACTTCACCTTCAAAATCGAAGGGAAAAAGGTCACTTTCACCAGACGCATATTTTTCGAAATAATCGTTTACGGTGATCTAGTTTATGCCGGGGAATATTAGCTTTTAAGCACATAATAGTACGCACGGGGCGCAGATACTAAAGCAAAATTACGACCAATTTTCGCTCCAAAAAGCGTCAATTATCGTGAATTCGTTTCCGTGGAAAAAGTAAAAATGAAATTTTTGCATTTATTTCGACAAAATTTTGCATTTATCACATCTATTTCGCAAAAATACGAAAATTATGCATCCCTAATTATGGTCATTAGATTTCACAGAAACTTATAGTTGCCTCGTTATTTTCGCAATTATATCAGTGGAAAAATTCACCTCTACTTTAGGTCGACATCTGGGTACGAATCACTGACGTAATACAAAGGTATGACTGCATGCTATTTATTTTACTAGGGCCGTATATGTACCGTGATGCGAAATTCAATTGTTTTAAAAATATTTCTTTAAAAGTTTTAATAAACTGCAACTCTCTAAAGAATCTTCCTACTTCCCACGCTGTTTTCCTTCATTTTCATCGGTTTTTGAACTCAAATATCTCAGCTAATTTTGCATTTACAAGGAAAGGGTCCCAAGGGGTGTCATCCTCATAATATTATGACAAAAAATTTAGTAAATTCGTCTCATCCAGAAACACATAAAAACAAAGGACTTAGCGGCGGAGTGTAATTAATAAACCCTTGAAAAAAATGGAAAAAAATGATAACATGTCGGCTACTCATCGCCTCTCGCGCTTCTTGGCGATATCTATAAAAAAACTTCTCTTTTCACTTTCTTTTTCCTTTCTTTTCTCCAGTTTCTTTGTTCAAAAAAATAATTATTTCTCTTTCTTTGTCTGTACTGTATTTGATCACGTGTTGTTTGACTGACGTCACTCTGGATTTTTAAATTCATTCTTGGCCTCTACTGGCGTTCAAAAGAACAATACAGTCGAATCCCGTTGTAACGAACTCCAAGAGATCGGACAAATCACTTCGTTAAAACGAAATTTCGTTGCATTGCTCCTATGTAAACTTATCTGGGGGGGATAGAAAAGTGTTCATTAAAACGAGATTATCGCTATAACGGTATTCGTTAAAACGGGATTCGACTGTATTTACTTTTTTTTGAGTGATCCATAATAATTCCGCCCGATTTTTTTATATTTTTGTGCTCATTTAAATGAGTAAAATCGGTGGTAATTTTTTCGAAAACATTTGGAGGACGTCACCTTGGGAACCTTTCCTTGTTAGAAACAATGATTTTTTTAGGCTCAGTAGAGAAAAGGCAATAACAACCTTCTAATTAGAAATTAGAAGACGAGGGTACCGTTTAAAAAAATGAAATCGCGGTACAAAAACTACTCCTGGTAAAATAAATGGCATATCTAAGCTGAGCACGTTATTTGGGTACTTTTTCTAATCGAAAGTATGTGTGTTTCGATTAGAAAACTTACCAAAACTATAACCAAACTGTTCAAAAGAAAAATAAAGAGAGTGTATAAGAGGACTTGACTTTATAGCCCATATTATACGGATTTCCAGCTCAATTAAACCCAAAATATTCTTTTAACTTTTAATGAGAGAAATATACGTATACATTCACCAATTCCAGAAGGAATTTAAAAGGGAAAAAACTCTGATCTTTTCATTAAAAACGAGAAGGATTTGCAAATTTCGCCATTTCCGTCGGAAGAGTAATCTCGGTGCCATTTTATTCCCTCTGATGAGACGAACGAATGTAATCGTTTTGAGAAAGTTGATAATATCTAATAGTGAAAAGTCACGTCAGGTTTTCGTGATACGAATTCACAGAAGTGAATCGAATTCTTCGATTAGTAAACGCTATCTTCAGTGCAATATGATTGGACACCGGACGGAAAAGAGGAAAAAGGACGGTGGAGCTTAAAAAGAAACCCCGTAAGAAATTGAAATCATTGAGATAGTGTAATAAGGGGTCGTTGAAGTATTACGTCAGCATCGATGGGGGGGGGGGGGGTTCCGGGATGGCTGACTTTTGATGACGGGAGGAGGGGGGTTTTGAATGGTGCTTACTTCGTCAAAACCACTCTTCATAATGATATGAAATATTCTTAATGACATCTTAATCTATGTGCCAGAAGCGAGAGAAAGCTTTAGCCGGTTAGTTTTTTGGCACCTGAACTAACATTCTCCAATATTGAGCCACTTCAGTGGTCTCTAAACGTTCCGCGGATACTTCAAGTGATCTGGAGATGTAACCGGGCCGTTCAAGTGCTCTAGAAATGTGTTGCGGGCCGCTTAAGTGCTCTGGAAGTGTGCAGCGCGTCACTCAAGTGATTCGTAATTATGCCGCGGATCACTTAAGTAATATGGGAATGTGCCGTGGACCTACTCCAATTATTTGAAAATGTACCGCGGGCCGCTTAAATGCTCTGGAATTGTGCCACGGGTCACTTAGACGATCTGTAAAAATGTGTCGGTTCATTTTTATCATTTTTATAAAATTATGAACGAGATGTAAAATAATATTGCAGCGAATTTCAAAATACCTTGGAAACATATCGCGATAGACAGAGAGAGATTTGCCAGTTGAATAATATTCTTATATTGAGATGAGTTCAAGATTAGAATAAAGGCATTTCTATGCAAGATTTGAAAAAAAAAACATTGTAGAGTGATTTATCTTCGTACCGAGTACAATAATTTATAACGATTTGCCACTATGAATAATTTTTTCCAATCAGTATGTGTACAGATAACATTTTAAACGATAATGCTGTCTTTGAATCATGTTACTAAATTAAGTAACGTAATTCAGAGAATTATTATTCATTATAATGAAGAACTTGATAAATTAATAATGAATGAATAATTTCCAATTCTAACTAATTTGTCTCCGTTGCTCTCACCTTCATCGAAAAATGTACGCGCTAGCGGCCATGTTTATTTCCGTAACGCGAGCTTAACGAGTGGTCTCCGGTTCTCGTTAGCTAACGTTTCACGTAGCGATGGCGATAACGAAAATCACCAGTAACGATGTGAGAAAAATCAACCTTTAGCGATGATGGCGTAAATCTATCCCACAATGCACCGCAAACCCGAAACACGTTTGAAACGCTGGCATAACGACATCAGCGTAATAGATCCCCTGGTGTTTTTTTTCTCCCGGTAAATTTCAACAGGTATGCCATTTTAACGTTTGCGCGCGGGCTTTTCGAATCGCACTAGCGCGTTTGCGTTTCGTGTTACACCATGAATTCTTTGATGACAATTGCTTGTATTGGTATTGTACGTATCAGCTCTTAAAGTTTTCGCCCTCTTTTCTGAATCACCCTGTATAAGGTTCGTGATGTCATTTTATTGGTACTAAGGGTCCCTGGAGCACTAAAAGAGCCAAACACCCCCGACGATAGACTAGACTTCCCTATCGCATTGATTCCCGACAGACCCAATTAGCTTCACGTCATCTGCGAATTTGCGAACAATCCCACCGATACTCTGATCGAGTTTATCAATAGAAAGTGTGGGGGCAAGGACACTTCCTTGAGGGATTCCACTTTTCTGGTCTGGTCCAATCCTTTTCAATCGAGAAATTTCATGGCACCTGTTCAATTCTTTTTGTTCCGAAATAAATAGCAAACAAAGAATCCAAACCAGTCAGTGAAAGGGAAATCGAAACAAATAATTGGATTTACTAGTTGAAGTGAGATCAAGAATTTTTTTTTTAGTTTTTTGTCTCGTTATGGTCTCGTTGCGTGTGTGATTCAGAGAGATTTCATGACATTCCCACAGTTCAGTAATTTTGCTGAAACTTATTTCACGGAAAGAAATAAGAAAATGCTGTAAACTTTTATGCTCCTTTTTATTCTTTCGGCCAGAATAAAGCCGAAGCAAACAACTTCGATGCTTTGTAAGAAATCACTCGCGAACTGTATCGATTCATTTCTTGGAAGAATAAAACATGTTTAGTCTTCATTTCTTTTCCAGTTTGAAATTTGATATTAAATCGTGTTTACTTCGAAAAAAAGTAAAACTTATCGAGATATTTTTAAGTCCGTTTCACCATTTTCGATTTGCTTCGACACGTGTTATGTGTGTATATATATGCGTATTTACGCTAGGGTGATAACCCTAGTCCTCATGTTCGGTGGCGTTTCAAGCGTCCTCCTACGTTTTA
Source organism: Pholcus phalangioides (assembly GCF_987345545.1). NCBI lineage: Eukaryota > Metazoa > Arthropoda > Arachnida > Araneae > Pholcidae > Pholcus > Pholcus phalangioides. The sequence goes on along the minus strand of NW_028301603.1, from coordinate 29,269,737 downwards.
GAAAATTCGTCCTTTTGTCCTCTTTTTCAGGTTTCTGGAATCATTCCCTTTTTTAAGGGATTTTTTTTTTTCACTCTTTATTGGCATGAGTGTTTGCGTGTGGGTGTTTTTTCCTCTCACATCTTTACACACTTTGACCAACGCCCCCCAAATTCTCAGACGAATCCAAGTTGCCTCCAAGCAGGGCAGATGCCATTCTAACCTTCTGACCATGTTTCAGCTTGCCCCCAGGATAACGTGAAAAAGACAGTCAGAAAAACAGTTCTGGAAGAAGAAAACCGCAATATATCCACTTTCAGAATACCATTGTTTGTTCACTAACGGCACATGTCTTGTACTGAAGTGGGAAGGGGGTTACCTATTGCGTTCATAAATAAAGAAAATAAGATGCAAGCAAACAACTCAACGCTGATTTCTCTGGCAAAAAAAAAACAGCGCTCGCAAAAGATTCTTCAAAAACTTCTGAGGGTATAGAAAGGAAATCCCCTCCTTGCTCCAGGCGAAAAGTAATAAAACTTACCAGAGACGATGGGAACAATTCATTGAGAGCGAGGGAAGACGGATCTTTTGTTTTCCTTTTTTTTTTTGCCGCAACTCATGTCTGACTAGAGTCGTTTCAAGTCCAAGACTATTGTATAGCTTTCTGGTGGTCATCACATCCTACTCCTCTTTTCCGCCTGGTCTGAAATTTTGAAGAGGAAAAAAATTAACCAATGGACGGTAACATTAAATGAGCTTGGCAACTGTAGGAGCGTAGTATTAATTTTTGAAGATTATGACAGTTATATTTCACAAACATTTGCTGTATTAATTAATATTTGTTTCTCTCTTTATTGACAACTTACCCGATAAGTTGTCAGATAAAGTTGGATTGTCACGACTTACCAGACGTTTCAAATGCCCCCAAAGCCAAAAATCGCATGGATTAAAGTCCGGGGATCGGGGAGGCCATAGATTAGGGAAGTGCTTGCTGATGACACGTCCTTCTGTAAAATGTGTTTTAAGAACATTCTTAACACACACTGCAATGTGTGGAGGCGCTCCATCTTGCATAAAGATTGTGTCTGCAAGGCAGTGACGTGATTGCAGAGCCGGAACAATTTCGTTCTGTAACAGCAATGCATATCGCTTCCAGGTGATCGAACATGTCACTGGACCTGTAGAACGTAACTCCTCGTAGAAGTAGCGACCGAGAATAAATGAGGCAGTAAATCCACACCATACTGTCTGTCACTTTTTGTGAATGCAACGGAACCTCTAAAATAGCGTGCGGATTTTCTGGTTTGACAGTTGAGAGTATTGACTGCACCAACCAAGTGAAAATGCGCTTCGTCTGTCCAGAGGATAATCCAAGGCCATTCTGAATCGGCCTTAACGCGAGCTAGAAACTGCAGTGAGAACCCGAGTCTAGCGTCATAATCATGTGGAAGTGTTATGGAGAATGGGAAAAATGGAAGGTGTAGTGTTATTATTTTTTGTGAATATCATTCTTCATACACACACACACAACACACACAGACGTAAATACTCCCTATTCATATGTGGCCCACACGTAAAAACAAACACTACACAGTCACTAATTACTCTTATTAATTAATACAATTTTCAGCCTTGCTGAAACATATAATAACTAATAAGAGTAATTAGTGACTGCGTAGTGTTTGTTTTTACGTGTGGGCCACATATGAATAGGGAGTATTTACGTGTGTGTGTGTGTATGAAGAATGATATTCACAAAAAATAATAACACTACACCTTCCATTTTTCCCATTCTCCATAACAGAAGCAACCGCTACACAAGTGAAAGTTTGTACGGATACTATCGGCGGATATTCCGCATTGTTGAACGTGGCCTATCCAACGCCTGTGCTACACGCCTCGCACTAGTGCTACCACGAGAATTTGAAGCTTTGTACTCTTCCACTTGAAGAGAAACCTCCTGGGGGTCTATTACGCTCACGTCGTTATACAACGAGGTCGTTAGTGACGTCACGCCCTTAACGCAAATTCTCAACGAGCCTCATAACGCAAATTTCAGCGACCATCGTCAAAAACTTGATTTTTCTCAGCAACCCGCGGTATGTCGTTATCTATTTTACGAAAAACTCCCTGGTCCGAGAGTTGCGTTAGCTCCGAAAGGGATGGACCAATCGGATAATTTTCTCCGCTGCTGATAATCATCATCACTATCAACGAGTGCTGCAGCACGTGCGTTATTATTATTGTATTTATTTGTGCACGTTGGTTGTCCCTCATTTTCTATGCTACATTTTTTTTTTATAATTCATCCGGATTCTTTTTATTTTCATCAAATATTTGAGAAAAAGGTAGGCTATGCACGCACATGATACTGGCGCGGGGAAATTTTCTAAATTATTACGTTTAAAAAATGATTTTCTATTGAAGTTCAATGATGTTATGAATTTCCAAAATGACTATCAAAAATATCATCATCATATGTTACCATGTTTTCAACACATTTATCTACCGTCTTGATATTAAGTCAAAATCAAGAACAAGTAACCTTTTATTTACATCATTAATTAGACAATTGTGTCCTTGTTTGACACATGAAAATGAAGTGCCATCAAATTTACACTGTTGTTGACATCTCTTTTATACTCCGATCGGAAAATGCACTCAAGGATTAGAAAAAATTTATTTGTTGATTAATAAAATTTACTTTGATTTTTTATAGTGTACTTAGTGCGCAGAGTATAGTATGTGTGTGTGTAATGGTGTTTACTGCATTACACTTCTGTGTACTACACAGAAAGTAGCAATACTTAATTGATATCACAAAATATCAATGTTATTAAACGAATTAAGAAGGGGAAAATCTGGAGACGTTTAAATATATATTGACGTCGATTTTGAACGAGGTGTAAAAAAAATATTGAGCAAATTTCAAAATGTCTTGAAAACATCGTGATAGAGAGATTTACCAGTTAAATGATATTCTTATATTGAGATGAGTTTAAGATTAGAATAAAGACATTTCCATACAAGATTAAAAAAAATAATAACGTTGTGTAGAGTGATTTATCTTTGTACCGAGTATAATACTTTATAACGATTTACCACTATGAATAATTTTTTCCAATCAGTATGTGTACAGATAACATTTTAAACGATAATGCTGTCTTTGAATCATGTTACTAAATTAAGGAACGTAATTCAGAGAATTATTATTCATTATAATGAACAACTTGATAAATTAATAATGAATGAATAATTTCCAATTCTAACTAATTTGTCTCCGTTGCTCTCACCATCGAAAAATGTACGCGCGAGCGGCCATGTTTATTTCCGTAACGCGAACATAACGAGTGGTCCCCGGTTCTCGTTAGTTAACGTTTTACGTAGCGATGTCGACCCCCAGGGGGTCTATTACGCTCATATCGTTATGCCCGCGTTTCAAACGTGTTTGGGGTTTGCGGTGCATTGTGGGATAGATTTACGTCACCATCGCTAAAGCTTGATTTTTCTCACATCGTTACTAGCGATTTTCGTTATCGACATCGCTTCGTTAAACGTTAACTAACGAGAACCGGAGACCACTCGTTATGTTCGCGTTACGGAAATAAACATGGCCGCTCGCGCGTACATTTTTCGATGGTAAGAGCAACGGAGAGAATTATTATAATGAATAATAATTCTCTGAATTACGTTACTTAATTTAGTAACATGATTCAGAGACAGCATTATCGTTAAAATGTTATCTGTACACATACTGATTGGAAAAAAATTATTCATAGTGGTAAATCATTATAAATTATTATACTCGGTACAAAGATAAATCCCCCTACAAAACGATTTTTTTTTTAAAATTTTGCATGGAAATGCCGTTATTCTGATCTTAAATTCATCTGAATAGAAGAATATTATTTAACTGGCAAATCTCGATCGCGATGTTTTCAAGACATTTTGAAATTCGCTCAATATTTTTTTTACACCTCGTTCAAAATCGACGTCAATATTTATTTAAACGTCTCCAGATTTTCCCCTTCTTAATTCGTTTAATAACATTGATATTTTGTGATATCAATTAAGTATTGCTACTTTCTGTGCAGTACACAGAAGTGTAATGCAGTAAACACCATTACACACACACACACAATACTCTGCGCACACTCTAAGGACACTATAAAAGAATCAAAGTAAATTTTATTAATCAACAAATAAATTTTTTCCAATCCTTGAGTGCATTTTCCGATCGGAGTATAAAAGAGATGTCAACAACAGTGTAAATTTGATGGCACTTCATTTTCATGTGTCAAACAAGGAAACCAATTTTCTAATTAATGATGTAAATAAAAGGTTACTTGTTCTTGATTTCGACTTAATATCAAGACGGTAGATAAATGTGTTAAAAACATGGTAAGATATGATGATATTTTTGATAGTCGCTTTGGAAATCCATAACATCATTGAACTTCAATAGAAAATCATTTTTTAAACGTAATAATTTAGAAAATTTCCCCGCGCCAGTATCATGTGCGTGCACAGCCTACCTTTTTCTCAAATATTTGATGAAAATAAAAAGAATCCGGATGAATTAAAAAAAAAAAATGTAGCATAGAAAATGAGGGACAACCAACGTGCACAAATAAATACAATAAGAATAACGCACGTGCTGCAGCACTCGTTGATAGTGATGATGATTATCAGCAGCGGAGAAAATTATCCGATTGGTCCACCCCTTTCGGAGCTAACGCAACTCTCGGACCAGGGAGTTTTTCGTAAAATAGATAACGACATACCGAGGGTTGCTGAGAAAAATCAAGTTTTTGACGATGGTCGCTGAAATTTGCGTTATGAGGCTCGTTGAGAATTTGCGTTAAGGGCGTGACGTCACTAACGACCTCGTTGTATAACGACGTGAGCGTAATAGACCCCCTGTACTGCGTCTATAGAAACGGGGGTTCTTCCTCTTCGAGGACGAACAGCCAACTATCCTGTGGTTTCAAATTTCGTTACCATACTCCGAAGATCTTTAACATTCATTGGACCTATATATTGGACGATATTTCCGTAGAGCAGTTACTACAGAATTGCTGTTTTGGTAAAACAATTTGACCAAGAAAGCGCTATATCGTAAACTTATCTCGTCATTGCGAGCTGCAAACACATGGAGAAACTAGATCCCCGCGAATGTTTCTAGTTTTTATAACAGCTGCTGCTGCGTGACAGCACATACATTTACATGTTTACTACAGGTATTCAAAGTGAAACGCGCTCTGGTGGCGACATGCGCAACTAATTTTTCTTACCCCTGAAACAAATTCCCATCACTTCATGAAGTCCTCCGCAAAATTTCTCGCTTTTCTGATGACTGGTTTCGCCTGTAGGCTACTTTGAAATAGGGTCATTTAATTATGGACGCCCTGTATAATGATATTGTCTTAATCCCGCACCCGCCGATTATAAACTGCTGGTCCAGGTGTGATCCATCATATCCGCGTGTTCTCTTCTTTCCTTCCTCTCTTCCTCCCTTAAACAATCTCACCCATTAGCGAGAACCTCGCTACCACTCGCGAAATACGGGCCACGCACTGCACACACATTTTTTGCAGCTACAAGGCGAATAACAGACTCCACTCAATTCACAGGCAACTCAATCGGGAATTCTACATTTTCTAAAGAGCTGTCTCAGTGCACGAGTCTTAATCCCGACTTTGGTCGATAAGTTCGGCAAGGAATAAATCTCCCCAAGGAATAAATACTATGATACAGCTCAGCAGAAGAAGCGAAACAAGAAATACACACACACACAGTTTATTAGATGGCAATAACGAGCAATAATAAGAAAGAAAGAAAAGAAGTCCCAAGTCTATATTAAGTTGTTAAATCGTCCCGACACTCGTCACGAGACAACTTGGAATCATGAGTTTCGACATTATTATTAATAAGACGGTCACGCACATTTCGCATGGGGAATGTTTGCAGTTTATAAAGGACATTTTATTTCGAAATATTCGAGGTCGTGACTTGGACACGAAGGAGGACGAGACTTCCCTTCATTAGGGGGGGGGGGGGAAAGGGCGCAAAACTTTTTGTCAGTTGATATCAAGTCGTCAACGATATCGCTCTGGTTGATGTGCGTGTAAATAATAGCTTCGATATTGAATCTGTATAAGGGGTATGATTGAAACTAAAACGATGGACTTTTGATGGAGGACGATCATATCTATATAAACGGAAGAAATGTTCTTGTTACTTGAAAAGTTGTTCTTTCCGTGACTTCTAACTTTGCTTGACAATAATAACTATCGAATTATGGTCGATGTATTTAGGATGTACTTAATTATCATAAGATGTGTGTGTGTGTGGCTCGAAGTATAACCCCACTTGGATGAAAAAAAGAAAGTCACGTTGGAAAGAGACGTATGACATTATGTAAATTTATTTTAAGAGAACAAAAAAATTTCATACAAAGTATAAAGACAGAAAGATGGGTTTTCTCAGGTCTTTTCACAGATAAGATATTTTCCCTAATGAGCTTGGGGCGACCACGGATAGATTGCGCCTTCATTTCCAACCCCCATCTCATTAATGGCAGTAAACCGCAATTTTAGCGATATGGTCAGAGTTGGTGTTTGGTGAAATAGACTGAGACTCGAACCCCGCAATCTTCAAGGGAAAGTGTGACGTCATTATTATCGCTCTCTACTCAAGAGCCCCCGTTTCTCTATCCTGCCCTTTTCTAACCATAAGGCATCATTTAAGCCTGGTTTTCCTAGGAATAGGTGTTATGCGCCGCGTGAACCGAACAGTATAATTTCACGTCGGCAGCAACGTGTTACATAATCACGTTACGCGTTTGTGTTTTCCTAGCGGGGCGCATCAGATCAGGGCGGCTATATTAATAGTATATGGCGTTGGCATCAGCTACTCTGTCGTCTGCATGGTCCGGTTTGAAGGAAGTGAAAGAAAACACACAAATATCGGCAAACCGCGCGGCTCACGACGCATTTGACTCCTCCAGAAGCAGTCGGTCGATCACGCCCGACATAAAGCGCTGTCTTGAGGCGTATTGCGCTCTGTAGGAAAACTGTCATGCTGCTGCTTTTCTTATTGGTGAGTGGACGGCGTGTCGAGCTGGGCGAATCACGTTGCGCGCGACACAGGAAACCTGCTCCTAGGAAAACCCGGCTTTAGAGCATGTTTGGAGTTATTATTATTTTGAATGCTAATATTATCAAAAGCTATTATTACTTACGAAGTATTTCTTGGTAAGTGCCGCGAGTCGTTGAAGTGATCTAAGAACGTACCGCTGGTCCCGTAAGCGATCTGGAAATCTGCCTCAGACCACTTAGGGGTCATTTAAGTATTACGTCGGCATCGAGGGGTTGGGGGTTGGGGGTTTCGGATTTGCTGATTTTTTATGACAAGAGAGGGAGGGGGGTTTGAAGGTTGCTTACGTCATCAACCACCCCTTTTTGGACATATATATGAAATATTCGAAGCTGCTGACGGAGGGGGGGGGGAGAGGGATCAGTGTTTTGCTGACTTTTGCTAACAAGGGGGGGGGGGGTAAAAAATGGCTGAAAATCTGCTTACGTAATGCTTGAATGACCTCTTAATTAAAAACCTGAATTTCAAGGTTTTTTAACCAATCCATAATGGCGCCGACTCGCAGAGTCTGAAACCAGCTGCCATTATGTTCGTACCCATAGAAAGGAAAGGAAAGAATTAGCTATAATACCCGGCGCTGTCCGGGTTCTCTTCAATGAGGCTTTTTGGATCACGTGATATCACTCTCTCTCTCTCTCTCTCTTTCTTAGGGACATGCAAACCATGTCCAAGTTAACCAATATGGCGACTTCCTGCGGTACTCATGAAAGAAACAAATTTGGATTTGTAGAAATGAATATATATTTTTTCCCCTTTTTTTAAGGGGCGCTGGGTATTCCGATCCCCCCCCCCTTTGAACTTCTCAGTTATCCATCTCTCTGCCTGTTTTTGCTTCCAAAAATGTTTAGTTAAAGCTGTGGAATTTTTTCGATGTACTTTACGGGCCCATAATTAATTTAGCTTAGACTATATGAATTGATGCAGTTGAATATAGACACACAATACGAAGACATTAATTTTCATGCTTTAGAAGACACCCACCCACCTTGTAAATGCGTTCCTGATCTTGATGCCGACGTGATGTTATATATAAATGAGTCTTTTCTTCTCGTGCTGAATCAGCTCCGTCAACAGAGGGCGACCATCAATAGCAACCCCGTGTCACAAACAGAAGCGTAATAATTACAACATACGCCATCGCGGATATATTCTGTAAAATATTTTTCCCCCGAGGTTGTCGGTTCGTGTAGGTCAGCCATATTTGATGAATAACCACAGTATAGAACCCCGCACCCACTCGGACAAAATAAAAAATAGACTCCTTCTGTGCAATGAAGGTGTGTGTGTGGATACATAAGTCTTTCTTTTAAACCCAGCACAACTCGGGTCTATCGGGAAATTTACTACCTAGTGAGTTGTAAGCAGTGATGGTAACCAAGATGGTAACCTTGTCAAGCAAAATTTTCCTTTGGGGTCATTCAAGTATTACGTCATCATCGGGGGGTGAGGGGGTTACGGATTTGCTGACTTTTGGTGACAAGGGGGGGGGGGGGTTTGAAGGTTGCTTACGTCATCGAACACCCTTTTTGAAGATATGAAATATTCTAAGCTGCCGAAATTTTGTTGACGGGGGGGGGGGGGGGGGAGTCGGTGTTTTGCTGACTTTTGCTGACAGGGGGGGGGGGGGGTTAAAAATGGCTAAAAATCTGCTTACGTAATACTTGAATGGTCCCCTTTGACTAAATTTTTCCCACACAGTCCGAAAATTGTCCTGCCATCTATCGGTGGAATTATGCAGTCAAGTATTTTACACTAGAAAAAAGCATTGTTTTGCATTTATATATATTTTTTTTTCAAAGAAAATTCTTTTGTTTGATGGACTCTCAAAATCTTTCCCACAAATGCCAAGAAATTTCCCATGTGAACCAATTTTGGCCAATTTTTCCCACGAGTTACCATCACTGGTTGTAAGCGTGTGTACATCTAACAGTCTGACTGCGTATCTAGTGTTTGTCTGATTTTTCAGCGCTGCCATCTATATTTCAGAAGTGGAGTGAGTGAAGTATATTGATTGAATATTTTTACCCCGTTTGTAGGCCTGTTGCTCTCTGTGGCGAGACTTTTTAACTGGGATGTACAAAAATCAGTTGACGGATACTGAGTGGTTTCAGCCATCGCTTCCCTTCCCAGAGGTTCACCAGTTATCAACGGCTGCTCAGAATAATCTGGAAAAGAATCGCTGCAAAAATCTGGACACGGGCGCATCAATATCGCCGGCTCACTGCGCCGCCTTTAGGGGTCGTCGTCGTCCCCACTCAAATTTCAACACCACTGTTGTGTGAAACTATTTCACGTGTAAATGCACCGCGGGTCGCTAGTGATTTGTGAATGTGCCGTTGGTTACTGAAGTGATCTGCAATTGTGACGTAGGTGACTAAAGTGATCTGGAATTATGCCGCGGGTAATTCAAGTAATCTGTAAATGTGCCGTGGGTCACTTCAGTGATTTAGAATTGTGCAGCAGGTGACTGAAGTGATTTGTTAATGTGCAGAGGGCCGCTAAAATAATATGGAACATTGCCGTGCGTCGCCAAAGTGATCTGTAAATCTTCCGGGGGGGGGGGTAACTCAAGTGATCTGTAAGTGTGCTACGGGTCACCAAAGTGATATGGAATCATGCCGCGGGTCACTTAAGTGTCTGTAAATGTGCCGCTGGCCACTTAAGGGCGGTATTCACCGACATGGTTTAAACTATGGTCACAATTTTTTAATAACAGATCCACGTGGATTGGTTAAATTCAGGTTTTTAGCCAATGCATGTTGATCTCTTATCAAAAAACTGTGACTACAGTTTAAACCATGTCGGTGAATACGGCCCTAAGTTATCTAGAATGTGCCGTGGGTCGCTAAAATGATATGGAACAGTGCCATGGGCCACTTAAGTGATCTGTAAATGTGCCGGAGGCCACTGAAATGTTCTGGAACAACGCCGAGGGCCGATCGCAGCAGAAAGCAACAATGGGAAATTACCACAGTTTTGACCACACAATTATTTATAGGGACGCAAAGTGATTTAGTTCATTTTTACACCATTTGGCTTTCGGTCGCGGGCCACACGAGATAACTATGAGGGCTACATTTGGCCTGCGGGCCATGAGTTGAATGAGCATTTATGGTTTAGATCAATTTTCTTCTAGAAATAAACGACCCTATAAATGATCTTTAAGAAACGTTCCGCCGGATCACTGCGTGTGATTTCTTTTTTATTTCTTCGTCGATCCTCTCGGATTACACGTGCAAAGGCGTGGCTTTGCTGTATAAGTAGGAACACACACAAAAAAAGGAAGACGAGAGTATTTTTCTTTGTGGGGAAGAGAGGGACATAATCTCGTCTGGATTTGAACCAGGGCTTTTCTGTTCAAACAGTTAAGACTCGTGATGTCGTGATGGTATCCATTAGACAAGACTCTTTCTATTATTTCTTTAGCCACAAAACACACTGTTGAAGACCAATAACCCCCCCCCCCCACTTCTCCTCCACTACCCCCCTCCCGAAGGCTAAGATGTCACGGAAGAAAAGTCTTTAATGTCTTCATTTTGTCGTTTCCTTCTTTTTGTTTTGACTTCCTATGTCAAAGAAGTTGTCTAAGAAAGACAAAAGAAAAATGTCTTCGGACTCTATTTTGGATGGGGATTTCATTATTGTACTTTTTGTACGGGTTGACTGTATTAAATTGAATTTAACTTCTTTGTGGGGAACAAAAAGTCGTCGAGAAATCCTTAACTGGGGACGGACAAACTCCGAGTTAAAAAGTCTCGCCACAGACCCTCTTACAACGGTGCAAATATTCAGTCATTACACTCACGATTTGAAATATAGATGGCGGCACTATAACTTCACGCCCAACGCTAAAAAAAAGTGGACTGTTCGGTACACACACATTTCCGGACATAACTCCCCCCCCCCCCCCCCCCCAGATAAGAGGTACAGGTTAACCGTATTCACCAAAGCGTACAGACCTTCCACAACATTCTGAAAATGCTGCCTACGATACTGATTTTTAGAAAATAGATGGGGGGTGACACATACCTTATACACCGGAATTGCGGAAGTCTTTCGAGGCCTGGATGATGGCGGAAGAGTCTGTCGGGGTGTTGACGTAGCCGGTCAATTTGTCGCACTCAACTTGTTGCGCTCAACCCGTCGCCCCTCAATTTGTCGTGTTTCAAATTCGTCGCGGCACAAATTTGTCGAAATTCCAATTCATCGCGGTACAAATTTGTCGCAGTGTCAATTCGTCGCGGTACAAATTAAAAGTCTGATTTCATCCTTTTTACTTGAGAGTTGAAAAACAATCAAAAATCGATTGACATTTGCAGTGACGTCATAGACAAGGATGCTGTCGGTGTCCACGGTGCTTTATGGGAATGGCTATGAGCACCCAGAAAATAGATACAGAAATTAAAATTTCCTACTTAGAGATCAAGACAAAAACCCACAAGTTCCAAACACTTCCGGCATACATATATATATATTTCGGGGCCGAAACATAAAATGCCATCTCTTAATACAAAAATGGCAATTGAAAAACGAAAATTTCTGTAGTTAAGGGAGCGCTCCACGCTACTAATACGTGTTAGAAGGAATTGGAAAGTGTGTTTCTGGTGTGCGGTTAGCTCACTTTCCCGGTATGCAGGGGGATCCGGGTCCGATTCCCGGACGAGACAAATCACTTTCCTTTCCAAATATTAGTTTCGGCACAACATCCAGAAAAGTCAATTTCTCAGCCGAAAAAATACCATCAATACTAATTCCGGCGCACTTGGCCAGTCAAAGGCGTTGGCAGGAAGGAAACATTGAGGGTTCTGAAAATTGCCATTCATTCTGTATATACGGGACTCAAACCCGTAAAAAGGAGGCAGAATGGTCCCCTTGCATCGTATGAGTTATTGGGGGATGTGGGGAGCACAAATTGCATCAGCCCCCAGGTTCTGGTGCCTATGGCCGAAGTGTCTGAATATTATTTTGGCATATAATAATACAAGGCGATTTGAAATGTATATTGTATTGCACAGAAATAATTTAAAAATAAGACTTTTCACAGCTGTAATATATATAAACTTAGATACATTGTCGATAAAATATTCCTCAGAGATGTATTCAATAGTGAATTACCGAAATTGTCCTGGGGGGGGGGGGGGTGGAGGAGGCACATTGATCGCAATTTATTATCTTGATCTGATCCTCGACGCCCCTCGCTGAAAGAAATTGAAACACCGACAGAAAAGTACGGCTTATACGGTGAAAATTAAATTTTCAAAATTTATTTGATCCCAATTTATTATCTTGGTGTGCGTTTCAAAATGTCCCTCGATGACTTCAATGAATATTTTCCATCATTCGTAAAAAATTAATATTTAGACGAGGAGGAGGAACATTTCCAATAAATGAGAAAAATAAATTAGTTTCATTTTTTACGCCTAAAGGAAATATCCTACTTATAAGATCGCAATAAACATTTGAATTGTAAAGCAATTCAAATTTGTCTTGACAAATTGGCATCACAACGAAATGACTCCGCGACCAGTTTGTAGCGCGACGAATTGTCACGCGACAAGTTGAGCGCTACGAATTGACCTAGACCCGGGATGTTGATGATGATCGAAGAGTCTGGCGGGGACGGGAGAGTCTGTCGGGGCCTGGATGATGACGGAAGAGTCTGTCGGCACGTTGTTGGTGGCGGCAGAGTCGGTCGAGGCTTGGATGGTGGACGGCAGAGTCTGTCGGGGCCTGGACGATGGTGGAAGAGTCTGTCGGCGCGTTGATGACGGTGGAAGAGTCTGTCGGCACGTTGTTGGTGGCGGCAGAGTCGGTCGAGGCTTGGATGGTGGACGACAGAGTCTGTCGGGGCCTGGATGATGAAAGCCAGAGTCTTCAGTTCCTGGATGATGGTGGTGGAATCTTTCAGGTCCAGGTAATGATGGAAGCTTTGTTGAGGCTGTTGAGGCTTAGATGACAGATGTTGGGGCCTTAGGGATGTCATATACTGATTTGTAAATAAACGACTGGGGCTGTGGTGACGGAGGAGAAGACACATGATAATGTGTCTGCCGATAGGAACATTTTTCAAAAAACATAAAATTCAGTATATATAGAAATCGAGTTGAGGGGCAGTTGCGTTGGCTTTTCGACCCTTAAGGCCCGTGTGGATTATCGGTGGCTTCTCGAACCCCCAAATGCACCTACCTTCCGAGAACGCTTTGATATCTCAGAGAAGATGTGAAGCACGCGTGTCTGGTAGTTCAATATCAATGCAGAAAAAAAAACATTATTTGCTACACTTCGATAAAATTCCAAAAATACATCCATTATATTCACCCGTTGCTAATTTTGAAGGTAGATGGCAGCATCCACCAACATACAAATCTCTAAAAGTGAGCACTTCTAGACTGCAATGCAAGTGCTGAAACTTCATCGAATACAATCCTCCAAACGCAATCACTCTGTTTCTATGGTAAAACGGCGTTGAATCACCCTATGACGATATTCAGTGCTAGTTTTGTGCTGGGTACACATATTACACGTGTGAGTATAAGGTAAGCAGGCCTGTACAAAGCAATATGCAACTGTAACTGTTTGTCGAATAGACAGCGAAATTATTTCACGCAGTGCAACGATTCCCGTAGTTGAAAAATATAATTGACAAAATTCCTCAGTGGAGGGCGCTTCATTGCATCTCCCATCCACAACACTGGGCCAGAACGAGTCTCAACATCTGATCAAGTCTAGCGGCATCGCTTTTCTCTGTAAATAGTCGAAACATTGATTTATTTTGAAGTGAAATCCTAAAACATTCACGCAGGATTATAGTTGTAGTTTTTTTTTTTTTTTTGTCTAACAGATGGCATTACGGTGTCACGAAAAACAGGGGGAAAGATTAGGTACGTCATATTGGCAACAGAAAAGAGCTTTGGGCAACAGCAGTCGATGTGTGTGTGTGGCAAGATGGTGTCAGCCACTTTTTTTTTGGTGCTCTGTGCATGTTTCGTTGTGTTTTGTCTTTTATGCGTGAAATAAATGAGTATAAAAATGATTTCGTTTCTTCTCTGTGGAAGTTTATTTTACCCCTGGAGAATATCCCACAGTCATATAGAAAAATATTGTCGGGAAATTCTAAGAAAAATGAATAAAATAATGAATAAAAATATGAAATGGAAAAAATCGGTCATGAAATAAAATGCCAGTCATGAGACGATTTCACGGATTGCAGAACATTCCAGAACAATGAAAAGATGTCCTTCACGCATTATTACTTACCCGATCTTGCTCCGATCAGAAATAAAAATAGAAGAATATTTTCCCACTAGACAATCTAAAGAAAACTTCAAATGTCGTCTGCAAAAAAAATTTCTTTCTTCGTGTGTAGTATTAATGTCTTCTTTTATTGAAAGATATGGAAGAAGGACTTTTTTTTGTTTCTCGATGATTTCTTTGTCCCGTGGAAAAGAATCCTCTGTTTTAAATGACGAAAAATATTATGTAGTACGTATATTGATAGCAAAAGATGAAAAGTTTCATTTCGGATCTAATATTAAAGGAGCAGGTTCGATTTCTGTTTAAATAAAACTTTGACAAGTGCGATTTGTTGGTGGATGGCTTTCTTTTTTGTGTGTGTCTGAGAGAATAATAGGTAACCATTTTCTCCTTATGGGTTTTTGTAATATAGCCCTCTTTCTGTCTAAGACGGGAGCTAATCATTTTTAATTAAGCATTGTTGCGTTAGGTGTTGTTTGATGTGAGAATTTTTATTTTAAATGAAAAAGAAGCTTTGAGGTATTGTTCAAACAGTTTTTCTTGAACACCTTATGAAAAAAGCATTTCTGCTTGATGCATTGTTGGAATTAAGAATTTTCATTTAATGTATTGTTTTTTTTAAACACTTCTGCTGCATACATTGTTGGAACTAAGCATTTCTACTTGATTTATTGTTGGAAATACGCATTTCTACTTGATGCATTGGTGGAGCTAAGCATTTCTACTCGACGTATTGTTGTAATTAAGCATTTCTGCTATAAATATTGTTGTAATTAAGCATTTCTGCTATAAACATTGTTGGACCTAAGCATTTCTGCTGTATACATTGTTGGAACTAAGCATTTCTACTTGACATATTGTTGGAACTAAGCATTTCTACTTGACATATTGTTGGAACTAAGCATTTCTACTTGACATATTGTTGGAGCTAAGCATTTCTACTGGATTTATTGTTGTAATTAAGCCTTTCTGCTGTATCCATTGCTGGCACTAAGCATTTCTACTTGATGTAATGTAGGAACTAAGCATTTCTACTTCATGTATTGTAGGAACTAAGCATTTTTTCTTGAATGTATTGTTAAAAGAACAAATTTTTGTTTGTACTGCTATTTGAAAGAAGCATTACTGTGTGAAACATTGCTTAAAAACACTTTTGCTTAATTATAACAAGAGAAAAGCATTGTTAAGGATAAATTAATATTTGCTTGCAGAAATGATGGAGTGAAGCATTATTGCTTGAAGTTTCGTTTGAGTGAAACAGTGTTACTTGCGATACTGTTTCAAAAAGTATTGTTACTCAAAGTATTGTCGGCAAAAGCATTGTGTTTTGAAGTATTTTCCGAAATGAGCATTGTTGCGTGGAGTGCTGTTAGAAACAAGCATTGTCGATTGCAGAAACGTTTGAATGAAACATGGTTACTTGAAAATTTTTATTTAAAAGTATTTTTGGAAACAAGCAGTTTGTGCGAGAAACATCGTTGCTTTCGAATGAAGCCTTGTTGCTCGAAGTCTCCTGTTCGGATGGTGTATTATTTAAAGAAACAATGTTATTCTAATGGGGCATTGTTTGAAAAAAACATTGTTGCTTGAAGCTGTGTAATAAATTGAGAGTCCATACGAACCCAGGTTCGTATTAGGTGGCCGTGATAAGGGGCTGAAAGAGAAAGCTTTGAAAAGAAAATCAATTACCAAAACGGTGAGTGACCAAGAGTCAGTCCATTATGATTAGAGTAGGAAATTTAATCGTACATTATCTCATGTTGCTGCTGGATATCATAATATTGGTGTTTTTGTTTTGTTTTTTTTTTCAAATTTCGGATTCACATTAAATTAATTTTTTTAAATCAAAATAGTACAAATTAAATAAAACAAAATTTTAAATTTAAATATTATGATCCGGTGCGCCTTCACTCTTATTTCTTGTTCAATATGATTTCTTTCCTTTATTTGTTGAGCGGCATTGCGGGCAGCCTTATCTCATTGATTACTGAGCAGATGTTAGATCACAGTTCTAAAAGCCTTTCGTAGACTTAAGTGCGGAGTTGTCGATCACCATTGCGGGCAGCCTTTTCCTCGTTTATAAATGGGAATATGTTATATGACAGTTCCAATGGTCTCTATGTGCGGAGTTGTCGATCACCATTGCGGGCCGCCTTTGTTTGCGATTCAGGCGAGGAATTTACTTTTAAATCACACGAAAGAAGTGGGGGGAAGGGGAGGAGTTACAGCGACCCCGTTAGCACGCCCGAACTTCCTCATCTTCTCTTAAAGCCGGGTTTTCCTAGGAGCAGGTTTTTTGTGCCTTTCGCAACGTGATGAATCGCCCAGCGCGACACGCCGTCCACTCACCAATAACAAAAGCAGTATGACTGTTTTCCTACAGAGCGCAATACAGCTCATGACAGCGATTTACGTCGGGCGTGATTGGTGGACTGCTTCTAGAGGAGTCAAATGCGTCGTGGCAGCGCGTTTTGCCGATGCTCTCTTCACTCTTGTGTGTTTTCTTACCCTTCCGTTCAAACCGGAACATGCAGACGACAGAGTAGCTGATGCCAAGGCCATATACTATAATATAGCCGTCGTGATCTGATGCGCCCCGCTAGGAAAACACAAACGCGTAGCGTGATTATGCAACACGTTTCTGCCTGCGCAAAATGGTTTAATTCGGTTCACGTGGCACAAAAAACCTATTCCTGGGAAAACCCGGCTTTAGTGGTCGCTCTTACTCAACTGCCGCGAAAAACGCTATTCCTTGGGTATTCTCCGCCCATAGAGCATGTCGTTCCGAGACTCCTATTTGTTACGCTAGATCACGTGATTGATCTTCGGAGGCGATCTGCTGCTGGCGATGACTCATCTTTGGAACGTCTTGTTGTGATGATGATGTTTGGTGACTCATGCTTTTTACGCTCGGCGAAATTCGCGATTCAACACGTCGAGAAATCTGCACATACCGGGTGCTCCAAGGCATATTGCTCCTATTCTTTAACACATAATTTTTCTATTTCACTAATAAATTTCGATTTTTAATTTCAGCAAATATTATTGATACTTTAACACACACTTCACACTTTTCAAAGAACATTTTTCATTTCAATTTTAAGAAATATTAATCATTTTATGTTTTTAAACATTCATTGCTCTAGTGTGAACCACCCCACGGTACTGCACAAACCAATATTAGAACTAATATTGTTTTATTTTCAAATTCTGTATGAAAAAATATAAACAGGGTGAACATGACACGTTCTGCCGAACGGGGGGGGGGGGGGTGACAGAAGAGCTCAACAGGAATACGAAACGCCCTACCAACCCTGTCCAATCATGAACCGTTTTCGGGTTATGGAGGATAATCAATTATGGTGGGAAAAAATGCGTCAAGTATGAAAAAAACAAAACAAATTCGTGAAGTTTCTGAGAGACCTACACAAAAAAACTAAGCACATACTTGGAAAGAGCAGAAAGAATTCTGTATGGTGACACCGATTTCATGGCAAGCTACAAGCACTAAAAGATTGGCGAAGTTAAAAATCTGATTGTCGCCAAAGTTTTTCAATTCTGCAAACACCCTTCTAGCTACAATCGGTCAAGTTCGCCGAAAACTTGCACCATTGCACCAGCTCCCGAAGAACCCACAGTAAAACTCTACGATGGTCTAGCGCAGGGGAAATTTAGCCTTTTGTTTGCAATACATCATTGAAATCTGCGTTCGTCGAAGTTATTTTAGTAGGTTTTGGCGACAATTCGATTTTTCACTTCAATCCCTCGGCGCATTGAAGCTCGCCATTAAATATAGGCATCCTGAAGGTAGAGGTAATGTCTACCTATAGAAATAACAATCATTATTTCATGTGGTGTTAATTAAACAATGATTCAGTTTAATTGATGAATAGCAAGAACAATCATTATTTTATTCTGTTTTTCACGACGATTATTTTTGTATGGGGGGGGGGGGGTTGGTATGACATTTCACTGGCGAACCATTGATCCTAGAGGTATACTTACAATTAGAAAAAGTTTCCAAATAACGAGTAGTACTCAGATATGCTATTCGTGTTGCAAGGGGTTTTAATATAGTTATTTTAAAGTAAAAATGTTAAATTTCTATACGGACACCCTGTGCTGAAGAACTCAATTACAAAGTTGTTGCCCTGTCTCTCTTCTGATGCCAACAAAAAAAAATTCCACGTTTCTAAGTGCAATATTCACTGAGATATTCGAATTCGAAAAACGGAAGGAATTTGGGGGAAAAAACATCATTAAATGCGGAAAAAACTGTTTTACCAGCATTTAACGTCGGTTTCCCCCCCCCCCCAAATTTCGTCCGTTTTTCGAATTCGAATATCGCATTTAGAAACATGGAATTTTTCTTTGTTGGCATCAGCAGAGCAGGGCAACAACTTTCTAGTTGGTTTTTCAAGCGCAAGGTGTCCGTATAAAAAATTGACACTTTTATTTTAACAACTATACAAAACCCCATGCAACATGAATGGCATATCCGAATACTGTACGTTATTTGAATGGTTTTTCTAATTGCTAGTATGTATACCTCTAAAATGAACGTTTCACCAGTAATAATGCCATAACCCCCCTCCGTGTTTCCCTTGTTCGTGATGAACCTTATTTGAATACACTATCGATAGACATTGTTAATAAGCATCGTTGCTGCAAAAATGATCTGAGGAGCGATTGAAGTAAAAAAAAAAGATAACATTGTTAAGAGAGAATTTGCTGCGCTAAAAGGAATTGTTGGCATCGTTTTCTATCTATTACTTAATAAGAAACTGTTGAATTTTCAGACTTTCCGCGTCGCATTCGTTTTCTGACGTTATTATTTCTCCGATTTATTAGAATATTCTGGAAATGCACAAGAGCGACTTCATTTCCATGAATTTACATGATAAAGGGTCGGCGCTGAAGAAACATAAATATGTATTTATAAATATGAATATGTTTTAGAAATTCGGTATTACAACATACATATAGGATAAATAAGTTTGTGTAAGGATACTCAGAAGCTCTGGGGCTCGGCGCGGAACTGTTTGCCCAATCAAATTAACTTGCGGCGATACACGATCTCCAGCAACGAGCCAGCAAAGCATACGTGATCAACCCATCACCCGCGGGCAAAGCGTGGCCCTCAGAGTCATCTGGTGCGACCCAAGGAAGAGTGATCAAATCACTTAACTGGCCCCGTGGCAAATTATCTATATCAATTCATTGGCTCACGAAGCATTTCCAGATTCATTTAAACTGCCAACGGCACATATACAGGTGTCACTCGAGTGACCCCCAAACACAATTCCACATCACCTGAGCGTCCCGAGGCACTCACCTCCAGTTCACTAAATTGGCGCGCGATGCATTAGCGGATTTCTTATGTGGTTGGCTGGCCGGCACATTTGCAGATCGCTCGAGCGGCCAACGGCACGCTTCCTGGTCATTTGAGTAGCTCGCGGCGCACTTGCAGATCACTTAAACGTGGCCCAATGCAATTTTACTCATCACTTTGGTGGCTCTTGGCACATTTTCAGATCACTTAAATTGCCCTCGACACATTTGCAGATCACTCAAGTGACCCACGGCATATTTCCAGATGACTCAAGTGGCCCACGGCCTGATTTCAGATCACCTGATTGAATCGCGGCACGTTTCTAAATAACTCACGGAGCCCACAACCCGATTTCAGAATACCCGAGTAACTCGCAGCACATTTCCATATGGCTCAAGTCGCCAATTAAATGTAACCTGTGTGGTTCACGGCACATTTCCAGATGGCTCAATTGACCCGCGGCACACTTTCAGAACACCTGAGTGCTTGGCGGCACATTTCTAGATAACACAAGTGGCCCGCGACACGTTTCCAAACCAATCAAATGACCCACACTTCCCAAAAGGTTGAGCACCCTAGCTGTAAAGGGGGTCACCCGTGAACGAAATCGGATGGTGTTGGGGGGTTCTTAGTGTCCAAACATTCATGCATCCACTGTTCGGCTCAATTTCATAAAAGAAACGGATTGTGAGTCACATAGACCGGGATTTATCGATTGAATTGCGCCTGTAAAGCTCCATTGAGTTGATTCACTGCAATGATAGCAATTGTGCAAAGAAGCTACACATTAGGCGTAAATCGTTCATTTGCATAATCGATTCTCAACTCGCCCCACAACCCTAGAGATATCACCATACGGCAATTCATTACCGTTTCAACCCCCCCCCCTAACAGCCTGGAAACGGCCATTTTTACAGATGCTTATCTTGCTAGTGGTGCTACTACCCGCCTCGTGAACATTCCTCTGCGAAATTTCTAACGAACTTGTGCATGTCGGAACGTATTGCGTGAGTGTGTGAAAAAATGCATAGCCCTGACGTATTTATGTTTTAGGAGTTGTGCCCGCTTCTTTTTTTTTTTCTTCCTGGTGCTGCCATCTGTGTTCCGCATTTTGGAGTAAAGATGGTAAATGCTTGAATTTTCATGTCAGAGGGATGATGAAGAGGGACAATCGGCAATTGATTGCGGAATGGCACGGGTCTGCCGGTATTTGTGACGACGCGATTTTCCTTTTCCATTGGCAGGGAAAACGCCTGCCCACAAACCTATGTGTCTATGTGTGCGAGCGTGTATAGCACACATGCTCAATCCATGGCCCGCGGAGTCATCTGATGTGGCCCGAGACCGCAAACGTAATTTTGCGAAAAGGAAATAAGTGGCACATTTCCAGATCAATTAAGTTACCCGCGGCATATTTAGAGATCACCACGACACAGTTCCAGAGTAATTGAGTGACCCGCGGCACAGTTTCAGATCACCCAAGTGTCTCCCTGCACATCGGCAGATTACTAAAGTGCCCTGTGGTACATTAACAGATATGTACGTGCCACATTTACTTACTCAAGCTGCTCGCGGCACATTTAAAGCTCACTCGAGGGACCAGCGGCACGTTCTCAGATCAGTTAAGGCAGAGGCGCCAATATAAAGAAAACATTGGGGGGGGGGGTTGAAAGTTGCCAGTCGTCCCGTATGTGCGGGACTCGAACACGTACGCAGGAGAGGGACGATTACATTGCATTGTATATTCTATATATATTATTGGAGGGGCTGAGGTTCCTTCCAAAATTTATTACAGGGGCTCGGCTCCTCCCTCCCTCCCTCAAAGGTTCCGGCCCCTACGACTTGAAAGACACGCGACACAGTTCCAGATAACTCGAAATGGCCTACGTCATATGTACAGCTCACTCAAGTGACCCGCGGCACATCTTCAGAATTAAGTGGCCCTTGACACGTTTTCAAATCAGTGAAACATTCCGCGCTCTCGAACTGGTTGAGCACCTTTGAAGTAGAGCCATGTATACAGGGTGTGCAAAAAGTCCGTAGAAACTTTAAAAGTTTATGAAAACCGGAAAAATAACAGAAATAAAGAAGTGTTTGTAGGGTTGGCGTCGTTAGGCCACAGGAATATTTTAAGACGGGGGGGGGGGGACTCAAAAACAGCCGATAGGTGGCGCTGACGTACACAAGTCCAAGAAAATATACGCAAATAACGAACAGAATGCAGAGTGCAGCAGGTCCACATACACGGCTTACAACGGTGAACTGGTTGGGGATTAGGAGCGCAAGTTCTTATAACCGTCTCATTTGCATCCGAAGTCGCTCGTACCAGCACCGCCACCTATCGGCTGGTTTTTTTCCGTCTTAGAAAAAAAAATTCCCGTGACCTAGTGATGCTAACCCTGTAAACCGTTTTTTTTGTTTCGGTTATTTTCCCGGTTTTCATGAATTTTTAAAGTTTCTACGGACTTTTTGCCCACCCTGTACATGCACGCAATTGCACAGGCCTAACGGAACAGCCGGTTTTCTGTGATTTCTCAGCTTCGAGGCGTGATCGTGATCTGTGAGAAAAAGATTGTACTACAGC
Organism: Pholcus phalangioides; assembly: GCF_987345545.1. Classification (NCBI taxonomy): domain Eukaryota; kingdom Metazoa; phylum Arthropoda; class Arachnida; order Araneae; family Pholcidae; genus Pholcus; species Pholcus phalangioides. The sequence goes on along the minus strand of NW_028301603.1, from coordinate 29,247,430 downwards.
GTTGAAAAAATGATACAAACACATGAGTTAATCATGTGCTGTAAATGTTATTATTTTTGCAGGCATATGTCACTGGAATCAAAACTAGGCGACCTCTGGTGGAAGGTCAGGTGGGAGGAAGTGACCATCATCGACTTCAGGCATTCCAAGTCTCTGGGCAGTGTGCGGGTCCGTCACTCGGATGAAGCGAAGGCACGTTTTTTTTTTTTAATATTCTAATTTACTTTACCTTGCCGTCCGCCAACCCCGGCCTATCGCCATGACAACTATGTCAATGTATCGTATACAGGGTGTCTTAATTCGGCCTTTATCTCATCAACCGTGCGTCGTAGAATTATGTGGTTGGTCCCGTAACTAGGCGTAATGATGAGGGGATAAAGGCCGCATTGGTACTTACGAGACATCCCTGTATATACTGATTTCATGTTCTTTTAAGGTATTACAATCGAATTTTCTCTCTCTCTCTCTCCGTTCATAGCTCAGCAACAGAACGACGTCGAACGTGTCGACATCGATTCTCAGCACCATCGATGTGGCGCCGATAGATGGGGCGTTGATAGGAGTCTACAAGGTGCGTAATATATCTATGCTCACGGTGTTTTTTTAGCTGTTTGATTTTAATGGCCATTCATTGCACGTTACTGGGAATCGCGATGGACTGGCATCGTGATGATCGGGATCCGGAAAATTCACCTCCGACATTTCGTACGAGATATTTCACCCCGGATATTTCGACTCGACATTTCGCCAAGTAAGTGAGTGACCGTATGAGGGATCAAATGATTGATTGAGTTACTGTATGAATGACTGAGTGAGTATGTGATTGAGCGACCAAGTAAGTAGTGAGTAGGTGAGTTACCGACCTAGTGAGTGCTCGTATGAAAAACTCACCCACTTGCTAACCAACTCACTAATTACTCATCCACTCAAACGATCACTCACTTACTTATACGGTCACTCATCCATTCACTTAGCCTAATCCAGAGCGAAACGTCCTCGGGGTGAAATGGTCGGAGGCGAATTTTCAGGATCCCATCACCCTCACCCTCGTGGGTAGGAATGCCCTTCACATTGCTCCAAAATTATGAAGGGGGACCCATGTGTTAATTAGCCCCCCCCCCCGACTGTTGTCTTTGTAGATGTGTTCAGCTTGTGCTATCTTCCATTTCTCAATTCAGAAATGAACTCGTAATGTTCAAATTAATCGAGGTCGCTAGTTTAAGAAATTCTCGCCAAAAAGCTGACGGCAGACCGATAAGCTAGGAAAGCGGAAGGGAGTTGTAACGATTTGGAGTTCTTTTAGAAGATAATAGTTCTTGTTTGTCTTTTGAAGGGAGCGAAAGTTGTCGTCAAGCCGCTGAACATGAGCAAATTGATGATCAACAGAGATGTTCTCATAGAACTCAAAATGGTGAGTAGTACGTAGTACACAGTAAGTATTGCGAGTGTGTGTGTGTGTACTGCTTAGAAAAAAAACCGAAAATATATTCCTACGTCGCTAGGTTGTGCTCTCTTCTCAAGCTCAGATCCAGAGGAAGGGCGATGGGGGCGATCGCCCCAGACCTGAATAATATAAGAGAAATTTGTCTGTCCCATAAAATATCTCATGATCTAATGTACCTTCACAATAAGTCGCAGATTCATTTAAAGTAGTTAATTACACGTATTCACAAGCAGAGATTTGACTAAACACGCTAAACAGAGAGCCCCTGACAGACGGCTTCTCAAACGTACACAGGAGTTTGTGTGTACGTTTGCTCTTCTCCCTCAACTACTGTTTCGTTTTGTGTGTGTGTCGGGCACTTATAGTGAAAACTATCCATTATAACGTGCAAAGCATCCGTTTTAACGTGCAACCTATCAGTTTTAATGTGCAAAGCATCCGTTTTAAAATGCAACCTATCCATTTTAAAGTGCAAAGCATGCATTTCAAAGTGCAAACTATCTGTTTTATATTGCAGAACATGTAAACTAAAGTGCAGTTAATTCCATCCCCCTTTTTTTACAATAATTTCTTTACAGATGAAGGACTTGACGCACGAGAACTTGGTTCGATTCGTCGGCATCTGCCCCGATGCGCCAAACATCTCGATCCTGTCCGAACTATGCCATCGGGGCACTTTGCAGGTGATGAAATTGGATCTTCAACTCGAAAATAGTTATAATGATAATCATTATGTTATTAATTACTGCATGTGGATATTATTTTTGCAGGATTTCCTTCAGAACGACTCGGTGAAGATCGACTGGGTCTTCAAGTGCTCAATGTTATCTGACATCGTCGAGGTAAATTAGTTGATTACTTCAATTAATCAATAATTACAGAGTTCTAAACTCATTATTACCTGTAACAATTGATCAAGTGTATTTTTTATGATAATCAATAATCTAACAACATTATGAGAATAGTACTTTCATTTCAAATATTGCATCAAATCGCTGTTTATTTGAAAGCTAGATGGCCACATCTACCTTTTACTTACGCAAACGCTCCGTATTAAGCAAGCGAATACTTTTTCTTAAAATAATACTTCAAGCAACAAAAGCTTCAAAAAGTATCGCAAGGAAAAACGTCTAGTTTTAACAGTATTTTCCACCAACAATGATTTCTCAAGACGGTATTGCAGAAGAAAACCTAGTTTTGACAATAACAACACGTAACAATGCTTTATTCACAGTATTGCAAGCAGCAATTTCGGCAATGAACGGTATTTCACGTAAGAGAGATTAGTTCCAACAATGCTTCTTTAAACAATTTTCCAACAGCCATGTTCAGTTCCAACAATACTTATATCTCACAATACTTCAAGAAACTATGTGTTTTCTCCTCAACATTTGAAGCAACAATGTTTTCACAAATAATGTTTGAAGAAACAATGATACTGCAGCAAAGAACAATGCTTCATTCAAACAGTACTTCAAAAGCCATACTGCTTCATTCAAACAATACGTCCCGCAACAACGCTGGTTTTTAAACAATGCTTCAAGCAAAAGGTTTTTCCAACAATGTTGCTAAGAAAATTATGTAGAGTCATTATTTATCATGTATTATGTCATCTTTCACCTGCAAATAGTCATTAACACATCTCCCTGTAAATCTCGCCAAATTGACGACAAAGTTGGCGAATTTAGCAATCACTCCGATGATTTGGCGATCATGATGATCGCCAAGGAATCTTTCCAGAATGTTCCCGACTTTTCTGGGAGTGGAAACATGGGCAGTTTGTTGAGTTTTTGACGACGAGATCCCTTGGATGTGAGAGAAGACGCTCTTTGTTTAGCGTGTTTAGTCAAATCGCTGCTTATGAGTACGTACGAGTAAAAATAGCTGTTCTATAAAATACAGTGAAACCTGTCTTAAACGGTAAAAAAACCATGTATCAAAATACAGTCTGTTCAATTATTAGTGCTTTGATCTGCACCTTTATAAAACGGAAATCTGTCTTTAACGGAATATTATATCACGTTTCGTACAGGTTTCACTGTAAATCTGTGTTGTCCTTCAAATTGCTTCGTGCTTTGCCATCTCGAGTGGAATACTCGGAACAATACTTTACACAAAACTGCAGTTTTTGCAAACAATATACTTCCATCGAAAATGCTATTTTTTCAAACGATATTTCCATCAACCGAGCTATTTTAAGACAATACTTCACGCAAAAATGCTATTTTCAAACAATACTGTAACAATACAAATCAAACAATACTTCACGCAAAAATGCTATTTTCAAACAATACTGTAACAATACAAATCAAACAATACTGTAACAATACAAATCAAACAATACTGTAACAATACAAATCAAACAATACTGTAACAATACAAATCAAACAATACTGTAACAATACAAATCAAACAATTCACACAATACAAATCAACAGATCACTTTTAAGACAAAACTTCCATCATTACAGATCTTTTTCATGCAACAATGCTATTTTTAAACAATACTTTCATTAACAGAGCTCTTTTAAGACAATGCTTCACGCAACAATGCTCTTCGAAGTGGCTTTGATGGCTTCATTTTCCCTACATTACCTGAAATCAAAGTTGATCAAAAACTTTTTTTACAAATACGTGATTGGTCGGGTTTGGTGACGTCGCTCAAGGCAATGAACGCGATTGGTTGATTTGATTGATCTTAATTCATATCATTGGTTTTTATATTCCAAGGGCCTATTGTTCATTCATTCGAGTCCAATGGAGGTGCACGGCCGCCTTTGCTCGACCAACTGCGTCATCGACAGCCGATTCGTCGTCAAATTGGCCGATTACGACCTGAGAGCCGTCCACGAACAGATACTTGACGACATCGACGACGACAGAGAGAAACTCAATCCTAGTAAAATGACTCACTTTTTTATTCTACCAATGTTGCATGTACTGGCCATTTTGGACATTAATTGTCGCATTAGCGTAACATCAGAATATGAGCAATGTCAGCACAAATCACGGATTGGCTGGCCAAACCCAGAAGAACTGTAGCTTTCCGTATACTTCGAATTTCGACTTGATACACGAAGTGATCGGTGGCCCAGACTTTGTACATTAGCCATGACGATGATAAGTGACAACGGCGCGAGTGTGGACCGTGCACGATCTATCACCATAGAGCAGTTATTCTTGACCAGGGAGGAGGTCCACGGACAAAGTCCGTCTTAAGAGCATCATGGGTCCTCGGGACAAATGATTTTTCTGAGGCCCCACCTCGTTAATTCTAAAAAATTTCAACCAGATTTCATTTTAGGGGCTATTTTCTTGAGGCCCCCCGGGCTTTGCCTGGGTGGGCCCATGCGTCAAGACGGCACTGCCACTGACTTCTCCGGAAGCCTTCGAGGGTTTGTTAGTCTGGATGGAAAAACAATCAACTGTTTTAATATTAACACTTTTATAATAAGTAGATATTATTCTGAAAAAGGTCCACAGCCATTTTTTTTCATTGTTAAAAAGGTGTCCACGGTATTCACTTTATCGATACAGGGAGTCAGCGACTTTTATTTTATTGATACAAACCGGTCCGCGTGGGCTACACTTTATCGATACAAAGGGTCAGCGTCTTTTATTTCTCCGATAGAGGAGCTCCGCGTCCTCCATTTTATCGATACAAGGGATCCGTTCTTCACTTCATAGGTACAAAGGGTCCACGGCTTTCACTTTGTTGGTGTAAGGGGTCCACGGCTTTCACTTTGTTGGTGTAAGGGGTCCACGGCTTTCACTTTGTTGGTGTAAGGGGTCCATGGCCTTCACGTCATTGGTACAAAGGGTCCGCGGCCTTCACTTTGTTGGTGCAAGGGGTCCGCGGCCTTCACTTTGTTGGTGCAAGGGGTCCGCGGCCTTCACTTTGTTGGTGCAAGGGGTCCGCGGCCTTCACTTTGTTGGTGCAAGGGGTCCGCGGCCTTCACTTTGTTGGTGCAAGGGGTCCGCGGCCTTCACTTTGTTGGTGCAAGGGGTCCGCGGCCTTCACTTTGTTGGTGTAAGGGGTCCGCGGTTTTCAATCTTTAGGTGCAAGGGCTTCTTGCTCCATTGAAAGCAAAAAGTTAAGAATCCCTGCCGTGCAGACAAATGGTGTTGCATACTTTACGCGAAATCCGATCCCATAGAATTGAAGTTTGAATTGATACGTCACGTGACAATTCGAGCCGAATGCATCAAGACCGTTTTGAGGCATTCTCGCGAAATCTCGTGAAACGAGAAGCGCTCAATAAAGCTTTTGTCGTTATACCCCCCATCATATACGCAGAATCTCGCATCTGTCACATCCCATCATGGCTACGCGGAATACTTTTGGCTTATAAATATGGGAAAATCGGATCGCGGGAGTCAAAACAAGATTATTCGTCTCGACCCGGATATCGTATCGGGCAGCAAAAAGACATAAAAATCTCATTGGACCCGAAGAGAAGTTTTCGTGCGGCATTTCTAGCCATCGATGGGATGCCTGCCATCCATCATAGCAGTTTCCTCTTCTGGTTGATGGATTGGATTCGCCTTGATCCGATTAGGTAGCCATCTCGGTGGCTATTGGCGATGCCTCTGTAGTGATAGACTCGGGTTCTACACGGTTGGTGACGTCGGATCACGCTACTCTAGGGTGCAGAGTGGTTGGCAGTTCACGACCTCTCTTCCGTGCCTGAGGGGGTCCGAACGTTCCGGTGCAATAGGTGCAGCTTTATAGCTTTCTGATCTTCTGATCTGATCTTTTGTTTATAGCTTACAGGCGTGGATCCAGGGCGATGTGTCGGTAGGGGTGACTTATTATGTGTGTTCGTTAGGTCATCCCGTATTTTATGGGACAGATGAATTTTAACCATTTTATTCGGTTCTTGAGAAGGGTGATCGTCCCTATTGTGCCCCTCTCCGGATCCGCGCCTGAGTGGAGGCACACATCTTCAACTGCGAGTGAACCTGAGTCAGACATCTTCAGCTGCCTAATTAAGCCAAGGCATAAATCTTCAGCTGCGAACGGAGAAAGACATAAATCTTCAGCTGCAAAAAAAAAAAAAAAAAGAGCAGAAAAAAGCACGGATCCAGGGTGATGCTACCAGAGAGACATGGCTCGATCCCATGGACGTCCCAAGGGCATCAAGACTGACTCTTAGGCCGTGCGAACCAGTGTGACCGCACGGGGAGCTCTAGTAGGGGGGTGCCAAATCCAAGTCGAAAGGGTGGAAAAAAAGGCTTTGTCGACAAAAAAAAACATGGTCGGGATGCTAAACTTAGGTCCCGGAGTGGAGAGGGCCACTCCGGGACCTTTTCATCGAGTCACCCGTGCAGAGATCCCCCCGGAAAAAGTGATTTTGTCTGAGGCCCCTACGTGGCTAGAAATGCTTGGCTACATGTTTACTCTAGGAAATTTCAACCAGATCTCATTTTGACAAGATCTCGACGTATGTCACACTTATTTTTTAGGGCATTTTGTCCCAAGGACGTTTCACCCTTGGCACTTTTCACCCCCGGAGGTTTCGCCCTGAGTGAGTAATGAGTGAACTTTCGCACGGAAGTTTTATGTTGCTAGTCTAATTTTTATGTTAAACTTTTTGGCTTTTCAGAGGGCGAAACGGCAGTAGAGTTGTCCTAAGGGGAGGCGAGGGGGTGAGCGCGAGGTCACACAAACACGTCGCATGTCTGGGTGTTTTTTAGCTTCCTGAGTAAGTGATATTTGACACAACACTGGTCTCTTGTGAATCGGCTTTCAGAAAAAGGGGGTTTGTTTCATCTTTCTTTCAGGGAGTCTCTTCTGGTGCGCACCAGAGCACTTGAGGGAAGTTCACCCGCTCAAGTTCAGCTCTAAGAAAGGTGACGTCTACAGCTTCGCCATCGTCCTCAAAGAACTCCTCACCAGATCCGACCCTTTCGATGAAGGGAACCAAACCAGATGCATCGAACCCGAAGGTAATTTAACGTTCGTACTTTCGCCATTCCTCCAACTACAAGGTGGCGCCACAAGGTAGTTGATTCTCAGCCCCGCATCGAAAGCATGACTGTATGAATAAATGTATTTTATTCGGCGGAGTAATAAAATATATATCGAATTCGGTAATGTCGTCAAAATCACATGGGTGTATCTATTAATCAAACTAAATAATTAGTTCTTGCACCTAGAGCCACAAGCGAGTGAATTCCGAAACTGTGAGTGTTAATTTGCTAACGCGCCAATAGCAAGCGTTCGTTCATTAATGTCACCAAAAAATGGCTAAAATATTCGCGAATGTCACCACAAACATTACATGTCATAACTGATTAATAAAAAATGCCTGCGGGAACCCCCGACATTTGTTGCGACTGAACAACCATGCGAACTATTATAAAGAGCGGTGTGTGGCGCCACCCTATTTTCTTGCCAAGTTGCATTTCGAACTGAATTCCTGTTTCCTTCTCTTTCTGTCATCAGAGGTCCTTCACAGGCTCAGGAGGGGTACCACGCCACCATTCCGACCCGAGGTCGACGCCAGCAGCGGTCCACCTGAATTACTGAGCTTGATGCGCAGGTGTTGGGCCGAGGACCCAGATGAGAGACCCTTGGCGGCAGAGATCAAGTCGCAAGTCAAGTCCATAACCAAGTACGTGATATTTTTACCATTAGTTTTTCTCAATCCAACTGCTGAAACATGTAATAGTGAAACTATGATAATAGCGGCAACCGCTATTATCATAGCACCTGATCCTATTATATCGTGGAGTGCCCCTATGCACCAGAGAAGATCCTCCGGACAGTGTTTTGCAGTCCCATGCGTGAAGACGGCCCTGGGGTAGTTCGTTAAAAAGAACTTAGCAATCCCTTCCTTCTTTCAATTCAGAAACAAACGAAACGAGTGAAACAACACTTATCAATGGTTGACCGTTGAGTGCTGTTTCACTCAATTAATAAAACCCTCCGTTGAAAAGAATCGGAGGTACTGTTCTGTTTTGGTTGTGAAACAACTGTTGTTCGTTGTTGGTGCAGTGGTGCCATCTGTTGCAAACATATGGAAGCAACATAGCCAAAGGTTGCATGCTCATGCGTCCTCATGCCCAAGTTTAGGAATTTCTGGTAACCTTATTTTTCAACGCTTTCTCTCGCATATTGAGAACGTAAATAATGAATAACATCGTTACACACTGGAGCCCCTTCTGCCATCTATGAAATATAAAAAATACTAAACATCAGTCTGCTTAAAAGATCCCGCTGAGCTGAATAATTTCGGTAGTACTTTTTTATTTTCCAGATTGTGGCAACATCCTCTTTAATTTCCACCTGCACAAACCTGTTGTTTCTCTGCCCACAGAATTTCGATATCTGTGCAGAGTGAAAGAAAGATATATCATACCACTTTATACATACAATATGGGGAATTTTTTTAGGAAAAAACTGTGTGAACACGGAAGCATTCTCAGCAGTGTTCGCCAATGCGCATCTAGATGCGCGATTCACGCATCAAGATTCAGTTTTACTCCTCAAAATTTTATTGAGCAGTTAAAATATTCCTTAGAATTTCAGTTTCAATTTTTAATAGAGTTGTATATTTCTCAGTTTGTCATAAAAAGGAAATTACCTCTTCAAATTTTAAAAAGGAGTGAAATTTTTTGGATAACAATGATTCTCAGTCATCCGCAGACTCTAAACGTCCATATTTTGTAAACTTATTCACAATGAAAAAAAATGGCAACTTTCTGTCGCGCATTTGCCCATAACCAACAAACGGATAAAAATAATATATAATAAATAATTGCTGCTAAAAAAAATAAAATTTTAGCAGCCAAAATATGCCTTCTAGAAAATCTTTTCATTACTTTTAAACTGGCACCCCGTCCTGCCACCTATCAAATAAAAAATACAACTGTTATGTTATTTTTCGATTGGAATTGGTAATAGGTTTTTGATTAATGTACCGGATGGAAAAAAATATGCAGTATAATGTTAGTAAATATTTTATGAACAATAATATTAACTTGTTACGTTCGCCTCAAAATTTTAACAGTTGATATTTGTTTGTTGTAAAATAATGTAAGTAAAACTTGTGTAAAGTTTTACCCTTCATCACTTCCCTAGAAGCTGCTTGGTTAAGGGAGATCTGAACAAGATAAAGTGTTACTTCTGTGGAGGCCCTCATACAGGAACGTATTCTAAGTGCCCTGCCAGACCTGCTTCCACAGGTGAATCTGGAAGAACCTTCATCTCCAAGCTTCCACCTTCGCTTCGAGATTTCCCCCTTCTAGGCAGCGTAGGAAATAACGTAGTTTTAGAACGAGGAAGAGACAGAAATGGGGAAAACAACTTTTCTGAAAATAAGTTGTCTACTAAAACGGAGTCAAATCCTTGGGTCAAGGCTAGTACAATCCCGTTGGTATTACAACGTTCTGTAGATGAAGTCTTAAAGGGACCACATATTCTTGGAATAGGCAAAGTGCATCTCACGGAAGCCGAACTGGTCGAGGAGCTGAACAGAAAGTATAACGAAGCCGAGCAAGTGAAAATATTAGATAACAAAAATAATCAATTTGGAATTAATTTCACAGATGTAATTCATGAATTCAACAAACATCTTAATAATCGTGATGATTCTTTCGGCGATCACATAGTTAAGCCGTCTGAACTTTCCAAATCTTATAATAATTCTGTAAACAGGCAAATGCCAGTACCTTACCTTGTCATTGATGAAACTGATGTCATTGATTCGTCTCTACATTCAGTTCGTATGTCTTCAACTACTAATGAAACAGTGGAGAATTCACAGAAGAAAAACATCGAGAACTTTTCCAATGTTGTGCGAGAACTTTTGGTCAATATGGGCATTTCTGAAGATAAGGCTCATAACCTTATTCAAATTCTGATTGGTTTTATTTCAGCGCTCAAAAATTAATACACCAGTGTCAACTATCAGCAAACCGCTGAAAATTCTGGCATGGAATGCCACTGGGCTTAAACAGGAACTACAAGAATTCAAACAATTACTCTATGACCTACAAATTGATGTAGCACTGGTTTGTGAAAGTTTTTTAAAACCTTCTCATACTTCCAATATCTCTAATTTTATCTGTTTACGTGAAGACCGTCTACATGGAAGGGGTGGTGGAATTGCGGTGTTCGTTAAAAAGGACATTCCTCACCAAAAACTTTCGATTCCTTCTTCAACTGAAATGGAAGCTTTGGCAGTAAACATCTTCATCAACAGATCACCAATAACCATTTGTGCAATTTACAAACCACCTAATAACCATGTTGATATCAATCTCCTAAACTATCTCGTTAATATCAACAATCCGGTACTAATTGCTGGCGACTGGAACTGTAAAAGCCCTACATTCTTCAGCCATTCCACAAATAGACAAGGTAGAGTTCTAGAAAGATTTTGTAGGAATAATTGCTTGTGCATTCATTCATCGAACATTCCAACCAATTATCCTACTAGTCGATTTTATCGACCCGATGTTCTGGACTATGGAATCTCCAAAAACTTTAGGCACAACATCTTTTTCGAAACAACTGCCAAACTTAATTCAACTCACAACCCTATTATTTTCACCATCGATATAACTAGACCAAAGGATATTCCATATCAACTGGTTACCAACTGGGAAATCTTCCGCTCTACGCTGGAAACATTACCAGTGTGGAACTCAGCGGAATTGACGACGAACTGTATTGAAAATGCAGTAGTTGATGTGACTGAACAAATTAAAACAGCTATTCAAGCCTCTACCAGGAAGATTAAGGCAAAAGAAAACAGATTTGGCATTTCGGAAGAATTACGGGACAAAATCAGACTAAAAAATCGGGTCCGAAAACTCTGGCAAAGATTTAGAAGACGGTCTGACAAAACCACTCTAAACAGACTAGAAAAGGAAATAAGACAAGAAACAACTGAATATGTCAATGAGAGATTCACCCACTTCATTGAGGAGGCCACAGCATCCGATGGCTCACTTTGGAAGGCGTGGAAAATCTGTAAACGAAAATCTCCAGCGGTGGACAAAATTACAAACGAACAAGGTCAACTGTTGTATACAAATGAAGAGATTGTTGAAACGTTTGCTGATAACTATGAAAAGCAATTCATGCCAAACAGTCTGCAATCTCGAAGTATTGCTTCAGCTCATCATGGAAAAGTTCAAGAATTCCTGGATAGAGTTCGCTCGGATGCCTTGCGCGGAATGGGTGCTGCCGGTTTGACCAATGTTGACGAAATCAGGGGCATGATTAACAAACTCAAAACTAAAAAAGCTTCTGGTCATGATGAAATTTCAAATCTCGCTCTTAAAAATCTTCCTCTTTCTATCCTCAAATCATTCACTAATATATTTAATAGCATGCTTCAGACAAGCTATTTTCCTAATGTCTGGAAACTTTCTATCGTCAAACCTCTTCATAAATCTGGAACTGACCCACTTTTCTCTCAAAACTTCAGACCTATCAGCTTACTCAGTAACATTTCTAAAGTCTTTGAACGTATCTATATTTCACGTCTTGACGCTTTCCTGTCCTTCAACGGCATTCTTCGAAGTGAGCAGCACGGATTCAGGCGGGGGCATTCTTGCGTTACTCAGCTGCACAGAGTTACCGAGTTCGTGATGACTGCGTTCAACTACAAGGAACATGTCTGTGCTCTCTGTCTGGATATATGTAAGGCCTTCGACAAAACGAATCACACGACCTTATTATCCAAACTAATTGACCTGGGTTTGCCTGACTATTTCATCATCTTTTTAAACAGTTACCTTTCCAATCGAAGATTCCAAGTCAAAAATGGCAACTGTCTCTCAACTGTTAGACCAATAAGAGCGTCTGTCCCGCAGGGTTCTTGTTTGGGACCACTGCTCTTTGCGTTATACATCAATGACTTCCCAGCTCCTCAGCGCGGAATGCTTGGTCTATTTGCTGACGATGCCATCCTGTTGACCAATCACAAAAAAGGGAAAAAATGTATTGAAAATTTACAAGAATCAACTGAAGACGTTGAGGACTGGTGCCAAGACAACGATATAAAGTTGAATCATCAAAAATGTCAATATATTCTCTTCACAAGACGGTACAAGTTTCCAAGAACTCCCATATACATCGGCAATACGGTGTTGACAAGAAAACTCCAAGTCAAGTATCTAGGTTGTATACTAGATAAGTCGCTCTCATTTTCTCCTCAGGTGATGTACGTAAGAAATAAGGCCTCACAAGCAGTTGGGATGCTATCCAGAATCACATTCCCACAGGCCAGGCTAACATTGAGGAATAAAGTAATTCTTTTTAAAACTATTATTCGTCCTATTCTGACATATGCTGCCCCAGTGTGGGCTCATGCCAGTCTTGCAAATATGAAACGTTTACAGACACAGCAGAACATCATTCTTCGTCAGTTTACCAGAGCCCCCTGGTATGTGAGAGGAAAAAACATCCGTAAAGATCTTGACTTACCACTAATCTTGGACTATATCAAGGAGCTTGCCAATGCTCATTTTGACAGGCTACGATCTTCTGAACACCCGCATCTTAGAGAAATTGTCTATTATGACCCTAGAATACCCACAGTACACTCTAGGCCAATGGACTTGCTGAGCGTGGATTGGGTGACGAATTGATGTAATTTGCAGAACATTTTCATGATTTTGATTTTTTTTTTTCAAATTAATTTATCAATCTAATATCAGTTTTGTTTGATATTGCGGATGCTGTGATCGCAATTCAGAGGCATTTATAAGTTTTTTTTTTTTTTTTTTTTTTTCGCAATTAATAATTTTTCTCATTTATTCATAATTTGCGCTTGCATAAAATGGTGCATTTGGGTTCGTGTCGTGTTGAAACTGATGTTATTACAATACAGAGATGGTATGTGTCATGTCTTCATTATAACTTTTTCTTTGACGTTCTTGATTATGGTTATATGACTGATGAGGGTTCAACAGTACCTCAAACATCTCTGGTTAGTGTCTCTCGATTATGTAAATATTTATAATGTTGGAGTTTTTGGGTAGCATATCATCAGCTACTTCCCTTAAGACATTGCCCCCTTGTTCTTCGATTGTGTTGTGTTTTATCTCGATGAGCATTCATTTCGCGAAGATTTGTAAACAATACTCTCCTGGCTTATTCATTCTCTACACACACACGCATACACTACATACCTTACACACATGCACAAACTTGTCTTTTTCCTTCTCATACCACCCCTGGTGATCTGTAAGTCGCCAGACAGCCTGCAAAGGCTGGGCAGCGACGGAAACGTTCAATTCTGGTCTGGTCTGGTTTACCCTTCATCACTTCCTGTGATTGTAATCCAATTAATTTAGTTCTCGGTTGCGTATGTTTTAGGATTACAATAACAAGAAGCCAAAGAGGGCCACACTTTGCCCGAGTTGTACTTACGTTATTTTACAACAAACAAATATCGACGGTTAAAATTTCGAGACAAATTTGACAATTCAATTAATATTATTGCTCATAAAATATTTACGAACTTCATACTATATTTTTTTGTTTCATGCAGTACATCAATTAAAAACCGGTCACCGATTCCAATGGAAAAATCAATAACAGTTGTGTTTTTTATTTGATAGGTGGCAGGAGGGGCGCCAGTTTAATGATGTATCTCAATATAATACATACTCAATACAATTGCCGCTGTGGTGGTCGAGTGGTTATAGTGACGGACTCGCGATGCGAGGGTCCGGGTTCGAACCCCACAGTGGTGGTCGGCTGAAGTTGGTTTTCTGTGGTTCCCAACTTCAAGGCGCAAATGCGAGCCGATCTTCCCGTTAAAAAGTCTCGCCACAGAGAGCAACAGTCCTACAACGATAAATCATTCAATCATAACACTTCACTCATAGTTAGAAAAACTGGTGGAAGGTGGCAGCACTACACATAACAAGCATTACAGATAAAACAAAAAATCTTCACGTCAGTTTTCACTACACGCACATTCCCGCATGTGGCTTTTGTTTCATCAACCGTCCGTCGAAGAGGAATGATTCCAATTCAAAAAATGCTCAAAAGGAGTTCAAAAATTAAGCTGCACCAGTTTTGAGAGTGAAAATACAGTGTGCAACCAAATAAAAAAATCTAAATTTTTATACGCCCCCCCCCTAATTTCCAATCAGAAAGTTGTTGCTCTGTCTCTTCTGAAGCCAACAAAAGAAATTACGATTACGCATTTTAAAATGCGATGTTCACTAGGATATTTGAATTCAAAAAATCTGAGAAAAGTTGGGAAACGACAGCATAAATGAGGGGAAGGTGCGTTTTTCCCTTTAGTTTTTTGCTGTTCTTTCATAACTTTTCTCCGATTTTTTAATTAAAATATCTCATCGAATATTCCAGTCAATAACATATAGGATTTTTTTTGTTGTCCTCAGAAGATACAAGGCAACAACTTTCTGATTGCAGTTAACAGGATACCCCCTGTGTAGTGTGCAAAAGAAAAATTATGAGAATCATCTCCAACTCCCGGGCTGGAGCCCTACGAGCCCTACCTCCCTTGTGGAGGCGAATGATTCATGGCATTAAATATGTATATTGAGAACAGAGACGTATGCGGAGAAGGGAAATAGGGGAATTAGGAAGACGATTTTTGTGTCCATCCCTTCCTCCGAAGCTTTTATGCCCCCTACAAAGGTCGATCCTGCGTATTCCCCTCCCCCGATTAAGAGGTGGTGACTAAGCTCTCTTCTATTTTGCCCTGATGCTGTGATTGTCAAGGATTTCGCGGAACAACCTTATAACCATATCAAGGGTTCTGCGAGAAATTCTACGTTGGGAACCCCTGACCTTGAGAGTGTATGGAAAATGGGAGTGATCGAAAGAATGACTTAGAGAGCGTTGTACCAAGGGAGTGAGCGACAAAAGAGTGACGAAGAAAATGTGCAAGCATGTGAGTGTCTAAAAGAGCGACTTTTTTAGAGACAGAAGCGTATTTACTGGTATAATAGCAGGAAAATTTATGGAATGAGTGCTCAAGAAAATTGACCAGTAAATGGGAGAAGGGGCGCCTGAGTGGTAAAATGCTCGTCTTTCACTATGAAGGTTACCGTCAAGGACCACGGATTCGAATCCGACCAAAGAACATCAGAGTCGAGTTCTTTACCTACCGAACTAGGGTCGACCTCCGATAGATGGCGCCTTCATTTCTCCTCCCTCAAATCCATTGGTTGGAAATTGCCGTATGGAGATATTATGACCGGAGTTGGTGCGCGGTGAAGTACAATTGGAGAAGGGTGGTAAAATTTTTGTATAAATAACCCATAATCCACCTTCTGTTGCATATCAAATGAAAGTCCATTTCATGAGTTTCAAAGTGGCACCCATGCTGTACTATTTTCGTGAATTCATTTCCGTGAATATTGATCAATGTAGAGGAAAAAGCCAAAAAAACGTCAAATTTCGGTCATTTTTCTTTCCGATGTCGAATCTTGAAGGGGAGTGTCGAGCAAGAACATCATGGACAACTTGCTGAACCGCATGGAGCAGTACGCCAACAACTTGGAGACGATGGTCGAAGAGAAGACACAGAGTTTGTACGAAGAAAAGAAAAAGACAGAGGACCTGCTCTACCAACTTCTGCCGAGGTAAGTAGTGTACTTCGTGGGTCTTTGCCATGTTCTTCTTATATCTCGATTTGGCTCCATTTGGCGTGTGTATTGATCGCCAATGTCTCCAACAGATACGTAGCCGAAGAGTTGAGGAGCGGCAGGCCAGTCATGCCAGAAACTTTCGAGTCGGTGACGATCTTCTTCAGCGACGTCGTTGGATTCACTTCCATTGCTGCTGCGTCTACTCCCATTCAGGTGAGAATAACCGACGTTTAGCATTTTCAATTGACCTCTTTTGGATACTTTTATACGGGCTGGAAGTTTCTTCCGCTGGATAAATCTAGTGGCAGCGTCCTGGCGTTCGTATCACACACACAAGTCCTTGAAATGAGTATGCATTGTTGAAAAAGTGATAATTCCAAAATTAATGAGAGATAATTCCAAAATCAATGAAAGTGATGATTCCAAAATTATCATGTTATGTTGAAGGACAAATTAGGACTATTTACATATATATAGTTTTCGTAACAATATCATGTATCCTTTACCAGATGCTGTAATGAAATATTGTTTTCCAGCGGCGACCGATGAAAACAGCGTTTCTCAAAGTGGGCGATATAGCTTGTCGGAGCTTGCTAGAACAAACCAAAGACGAGTAGAGACTATAGATATAAGAATATGGGATCCTGTGGGTTGGATTTTTCTTCTGAGAAGGGGAGTCAAATAAGTTTCGGCAGGTCTATATATAGTAAGGGCTATTTCATGTCTTTGGTGTTGCGCTTGCCACCTTGGCTCAGTGGGCGTGGTTTCGGATCTGCTGTGTGGCGTCACGGTCTTGTTACTTTTTTTCCCTCGCAGACGACATCAGCTTACAAAACGTACAGTATTGAAGAGGATTATTTTAAATTTTAGTTGCTTATTTGACTGTTTTAAGTGAGTGATCTTTCGTTCGTGGTGCTGTTCTAGTGTCACAGGCTTGTGGTATTTTATTTTTTTTATTTTTTTTGCGATTCGGGTGAAAATCAGTGATAAAAAAATTTAAGTTCATGTGCGATTGCAACGTGCAGGAACAATTCTCGGAAGATAAAGAAACTTTGGATTCAAGTAACTTGATTTCGAGAGACTTGGGAAATATGGGTGTCTTCAAGTGTAAGAGGTTCGATCGAGTAAACTGTAAGTTCGCTTATATTTGCTTCCTATGTTTTTATGTTGCAGTTGTATTGATAATAACGAAGCTACACCTAATTCAAAACGAAACAAAAATTCAATTAAAAATTACTAGAAAGTTTCGAAGATAATTGAAATTATGTGTCTCGAGCTGGCTTTCAATCAACCCAATAAAAGTTGACGTACGTGATTCAACTGAAATGAATCCGAGAAGAATATTCTTAGTGTTACCTCATTAGCAAATGCAAAAAAACTTATCTTGAATGTTTAAATGGCTCAACGAAGCAAGCCAATAAATAAACCGACACTAATGGAAATAATCGGTAAGAATTCATTAAAATGGGCAGTACAACGATTGTGCAAACTACAAGGTAGCAGCAAAGCGGGCGCACTCGGTTCTGCAGGGTACCGACTCCAGCGCCTCATAAAACAGGGGTCTATTCAAAAGTTTCAATACGATAACACGGGCAGCTCTTGGTATTTCGGTAGACCTAAAAAGAAGTTGACAAAACGTCAAAGCATGTCCACCTAAGCAGCTCCGAGTATTCCGCCATATTGCGATGCACCTGAACAAGTAAAACGAAACTGCAAGACCTGCTAGAGCAGCTCGATTTTCTCGAACACTTCCAGTCCGAGATACAAAACGCCCACAAGCCCGGGACGATTATCATCACTTTTCATACTATAAGTTCATTATGGCGGGCCCACAAAACATCACAGCCTGGGGGGCTCTGCTGGAGGATGTGGGGACTATGCCAAGACCTCTAAAATTCAAGCATCCAACACTCTGGCCTAAGGTTTTCGCAGACCCCCCCCCCTCTCAAACGAGGAGAATAATGAAGGTGGATCTAGCCCCAAGCGCTGCACCGGAGGGGGGCACTCAATTCTCTTTTCAAAATTATCCAAAGTTACTAGAGGGAGGCATAACACATGCTTTCCGGCTGAAACAGTATCTAGTTGCGGTCCCGGATAGGCAATCGGTTGTTTAGCCCAGGCAGCACCCCCCCCCCCAACCTTTAAGTGCCTAGGGGCACATTTGTAATTTGTTTTACAAAATTGCAAACTATGCATGGTAGTGGAGGAAGAGATGTCCGCACATAAGTAAAGGAGAAGGATACAGAAAATGACCGGAGGGGTTCTGAAATGTAAGGGTATGATAATGTGATGATCCTTTCACAGAAGAGGTTAGGGGGGGGGGAAAGGAGAAATGGTCCAATTAGCAGATAGCGAAAATCAGCAGATCGAGGTGAAAACAAACAGGTTTGTTCAAGTCGCGCATCTGGTTGAGTGGACTCTTTCTTTCCTTCTTGCTTCTCGAGTATGTGCGGTGTAGAACAAAACAATACGATGGGGTTTTTTTTTCGTCTCTGGTCTCCATTATACAGGCCCGTACTTCTCGGTCGCCTGCCTCACCATGTGCGCGCACTGAATCGAACTACATTCTTTGCATGTAAAAGCGGAAGATCGTCTCGTTAACATGCGAAACGTTTTACTCCCGTTCGGTAACGAAACATAAAATTTTGAATATTTAACAACCTCGCTATAGGAATAATAATAATACTCGTGCTGAAATTGGACGCGCACCCATTCACCAGTCCAAGACATAAGCATGTGAGTGTATTCATAGAACCTCATTCTCCGCATCCCGAGTATTCGGAATCATATTTCAAGAAACACGGTCCATCATTTGCTAAACTCTTCGTAGCAAATGTATTTTTCATCTCCGTTGAAAGAGGTACCATTTCATATTTTATGAACACAAGAAATTAGCCGATGCAATATTTATATCCCAGAACACGGTACTAACGTTCTCCGACTGCGAGATCATCAGTTTCGTTTTTCAGTCACGGTTCCCGGCTTGTATATACCGAAAGTCTTGAAATATCGTTTGCTGCTAAGATGAGAGCAGCTATAGTAAACGTCGAAACAAACAAGTTTTGTGAGGGAACCTTCAGTCGCAAATGATTTTTTTTTTTTGTTTAGCGCTTGTTAGTATGAAATTTGAGTGAGTCGCAAATAGGGGGAGGGGAGAGGTCCTAAATTAACCCTGGGATCAGAAGGGACAAAAATATATCCCCACCCCCTTCATATACACACATAATATGTACTGTAGAGAGGAAAAGAGATGACACTGTACTTTTTTCCTCCTCCGTAAATGTCTGTGACTGGAAGGAAGATATTTCCTTGTCACTCCTCAGGAATGAGAGCCATTGACGGATACAAGCTTAAGCAGATATGGGGGGGGGGGGGCAAGAGGCAACCCCCCCCCCCTGTTTCCCTAAAAATTTGTACTATTATCAAAGGTGAAAGGGCAGGGGTAAGCATTCGCCCCCCTCCCGTTCACTATACACACCCTCGGTGATCTCCCCCTCCCCCATTCGAGGAGCCTGTGTCAGCTTATGATGGGAGCAAGGTCACTTCTGAAGTTGAGTAATACATGTATCCCCCGAATAAGTGGGCTATGCCCTTTTGCAAAAGTTTTGTTTTAACATGTACCATCATACCTTTCATTTTGGCGGTATAGTTTTCGAACTAGCTGTACGCATATTCATGTACTTGTTGATTGATTCGCAGGTCGTAGATTTGCTGAATGACCTCTACACGTGCTTCGACGCAATCATCGAAAACTACAACGTATATAAGGTAGGAGTTCCCTTCTTTGTCTCACCGATCCTTACCGATAATATTGCCGTGTTTTCTTGATACTGTTACTTTTGCGATTACGTAGGTCGAGACGATAGGAGACGCCTACATGGTGGTCTCGGGGTTACCCATCCGTAACGGACACGAACACTCTCGGGAAATCGCAAGGATGGCTCTGTCGATACGAAGCGCCATGGAGAAGTTTAGGATCCGTCACAGAAACGATAAGAAGCTCCAAGTGCGAATCGGCTTGCATTCTGGTAACACTTCACCATATAGTTATAAATTAATTAAAAAAAGCGTCTCCCGTGTGTTTTTCTCATGCACTACAGATGCAAGTTACACAGTGTAAAGTCTCTCTTCATTAAAAAAATCTTTGTAATTTCTCATTGCCCAGGACCGTGTGCAGCTGGCGTTGTCGGGCTGAAGACACCGAGGTACTGCCTTTTTGGAGACACTGTCAATACAGCATCTCGGATGGAGTCCAACGGAGAAGGTCGGTGTTTAATGTATATGCAGGGTGATTCAAAACTCTCAAGTCGGATCAAAAACCAAACGACTAAAACACATTCACGGGCAAAAGCATCACCTCATTGGAGGCTTTATAGGAGCTAGTGGTTCTAGTTGCCGCTGTAAGGCCATTCTGTTTCCAACTGTCTCGCCACAGAGGGAAACAGACCCCCCACAACATTACGAAATATACTCAATCATTACACTTCACTCATGATTTGAAATACAGATGTTGGCACTAGTTTCACACAAAAACTACACACGCACAGCACTTTCGGCGAAATTTATTTACCACTAAAAGAGAAGGTAAAACGGTATTAGATTACCCATAATGGTGACATGGTAGTGTTCGGTTTAGAAGTAGAACCGGTTCCAGTTGGTGTTTATGGCTCTTTGTGAGGGGCATTCAATGACCGTAGGGTACATTGGGTAACTCAGAGGTTTGAATCCAAGGTTTGAATCATCCTCCCAAGGCCGTTGCCAGAAATTTCTTTTGGAGGGGGGGGGGGGAATCTAAAGGGCCTACGGCCTTGCGCCCTTCACTAAAACGATTTGTTTGCTTTTTTTTTTGTAACTATAATTA
Source organism: Pholcus phalangioides (assembly GCF_987345545.1). Lineage (NCBI taxonomy): Eukaryota > Metazoa > Arthropoda > Arachnida > Araneae > Pholcidae > Pholcus > Pholcus phalangioides. The sequence goes on along the minus strand of NW_028301603.1, from coordinate 29,226,533 downwards.
TTTTCCTGCCAACGTGTTGCAATAATCTAAGCTGTACTTTTGTTTTCTTCATTCAGCAATGAAGGTCCACATAAGTTCCCAAACTGAAGCCCTTTTGACACTATTTGGAACATTTTTGATATCTCTCCGAGGTGATATTGAAATAAAGGTGAGTAAATACAGTACAACTGAACAAACTTGGTGCTCTGTGGGAGACAGAAACATTATGAGAAAGTTTGATTAGTGTGTTAACCATCATTGTTGAATATTTGCTAAAGTGAATACTGAGAGGTGTTGCCATCTATCTATCAAATTAGTAATCAGTGAACGGGAGACTGAAGTGAGTTTTGGAATGCTGTTGGTTTGCTCTGTAAACAAGGAATGACTTTTTTGAATAAGGTTGCCGGCTCAATGCTTGGGAACACTCTTCGGGATGCAGGTTTCAAAGCCATTTCTAATTTAGTTGATAAAATACTTCATTTCAGAGAAAATGATTGACAAGATGTAAGAATAATATATCTTTCCTAGAACAGTGTAAGCTCTTTTTGCCCAAGGCCCCCTTTGGACCATATTTTCTTCTCATGGTCTCCTGCCTTATCCAGCTGCCTCCCACCTTCAGGACTGAGACCCTTTCTATACTTATTGAATTTTTCAGTAAATTTATAATAAACGAAATTTTTATAAATTAGGTCTGATCCCCAGACCCCACGGCTATAGTTCAGTTTCATAAATTATGAAAAATAATTTAGAATTTAGGAAAGAAATAATTTCGTAATTAATGAAAAAAATAATTTAGAATCTATGATAGAAATAATTTCATAATTAATAAAAAAGATATTTCAGAATTACTGGAACAAATTTCACAATTAATAAAAGGGATAATTAATTTTAAAAAAAATCGGAATTAGTGAAAGAGAAATTTTCCCAAAATAAATAAAAATTCAAATTTAATGAAAGAAATAGTTTCAGAGTAAATAAAAGTGCTCAATAATTTTGGAAACCCTGTTTAACAACGGGGAATACAGTGGCTTCATGGAAAGTTTTAATTCGGCCTACAATGTGTGAACGGTTGAAGATCCCAGCCTTGATAGATTCCCTTTGGAAAACTGGAACTAAAGTACAATTTGCTTCAAACATCTATTTGAGGGGGGTCCCAGTACATAAAAGTTGCCTATGGCCGCTGCTGGTGTTAAAATGGAAAGTTAGTCAGAAATAACACACTACATTAAATAAATAAAATAATGATGATCAGTGAAACTTCTATATAATGATACGCTGCAGACCAAGAAAAAATATCGTTGTAAAGGGATTATCGTTATATTGAGAGAGGCAGCTTTTAAAGCATTAGAGTATAGACCTATAGACATTTCCAAACAAGAGGAAAAAATATTATTGTACAAGGGTTTATTGTTATAACCAGAGGCAGATTTACAGTTTTGTTGCCTGAAGGCTACACAAATTTTGCCGTTCTTCTCTCATTCTGGTCTAACTTTCTTGATCACTCATTCCTTGAATTCACCACCCTATGCTTTAACCCGCTTGTCCCCCCCCCCCCACCATTGCTGTAAATAAGCCTGTGCCTCTAGGTCACTATTTTTGCTCATTCACAAACTAGCACACTGTTTTTGGTGCTCAGATGCTTGCGCATGGGCTAGATCACCCTTTTGATCGCTCACTAACCTGGTCCCTTGATCTGCCTGAATGGTGTGGTTGTAAGATGCTCATCTACCACTGTGAAGGTTGCCATGCCGGTCCCAGGATCAAACCCAAGGAAGAATATAGATAAGATATTTCCCTAACAAGTTTGAGGCGACCACTGATAGATGGCACCTTCATTTCCAACCCATCTCATTAATGACAGTAAATTGCAATTTGGCAATACGGTTAGGGTTCGTGCTTGGTAAAGTATGGTCCTTCACCCTCTGGGCCACTATTTTCGTCATTTAGATGCTTGTTCACTCCTCAGTTCACTCACGTGCTTGCAAACTCTATAAATCCCTCATTTTGTCACTCGATGACCCAGCCTCTCACTCTGTTGCCAGAGGCAGATTTATGGTTCTACTACCAATGGGATAAATACATTTTAAGACCACTCATTCTTCAAATTTGCCACCCTCCTCTGAACTCTCCACTTTGGGCTATAATGAGTATCAATGTAATGAGGTTTCACTCTATTTAAATTTATGAGATTCATTTGTGTCATTCAATTTTAATGTTTGAATTATAATAACATTCTTTTACTCGATAATTACTAGGGTAAAGGACTGATGCGTACGTATTGGTTGGATGGCGAAGATCTGAACTTGGTGAATATCAATGACCACCCTTTCTTAAACACTATCAAGTGATGAACATTAACCGAAGGCATCAAAATCACATTTTGCACTTGTAAAGAAAGGACATATCCACGGAATGAAAAAAAGGGAAGCATAATCCCTGCATCCATGACTATTCAAGAATTTTTAAAAAAAAAACATTTTTTTAAAGATATAAAAGCAGAAGATTCACAAGATAATGCCAACCACACACACACACACTGCAATCCGTCCTTAATAAGCCAACAAATTAGTGACACGATAGCCAATTCGAACAAAATCACGAGCTAGAATCACTTCAAGCAAGATGGTAAATGGCAACTATCATTGCAGAAACTTTCTCTTTCTGTATAAATGGCTCGAAAATAAAACTCTGAACAAAGATGCTTAATAATTTCACAAAAGTAAAGGCATTTCATGGCAAAATATGTGAATTCATATATAACCTTAACAATACACCCTAATTGCCATAAAATCAATAACAAAAACTTTGATAAACAGATAGAATGGGCAATTCACTTGGGCAATTTCATCCCTGGGTGTAATCTTCCGACACTACCCAACTTACTAGAGACAGCTGCAGCTGGAGAGCGGTTACCAACAAATCGCTTTAGTGAGGATCGATTTACACTCTATGTGTGTTTCAATTATAAGGCAATAAAAGTAACATTAAAGTCCATATTAACTATTCATAAATTTCACAGAAGTATAAAGGTGGGCATAAAATAATGGGCGCTTTTTTTTAATACAACGGGTCTCAATGTATTTTTCTATCCATTAACAGACATTCCTCATTTGCAAACAAAATTTTCGGTTTCATGGGTGTCTGTTATTGAGGGGTTTCACTGTATTGTTCTCTCCTGAGATTGTAGCAGTAAACAAAAATTTAGAACTATTTTTCTTTTTAAAAATTGGGGAATTGGTGAATTTGTTCTCTGAATAAGTATGTAGATAAATTTTGGTATAGATCCAACCCGGCCAAAACCAGAAGGTGGCGGCAAAATTTAAGGAGGGGCCGTAAAAATTTTAGGTGAGAACGAAAAAAACCTTTACAAAATCTTCTAATTTTACAGTGGAGGGGTAGCAAAATTATGTTTGCACCCCCTCCCCTCTCAAAAGATCCTACTTACTGCTCTGGATCCAACCGTCCATTAAAGCTGAAAAAAAATGCTCCAAATATGTTAACTTATTTTATGCTCACCTTATCTTGAGGGCATTGGGAATCATGACAGAAGACTACAATTTATCACAGCAACATTCGAGGCAAAATAAATCTCACACAAAAATGAAGATACAGTAAACATTGATAAGGTTAGGGGGGGGGGGGCAGAAGCTTCTCAAACATGCTAGAAGATGGCGCGATAGTTTTACAGATACTCAAATGACTATACAGAGATGCAACGGGAAATTAAACACAAATAGACAATCATGAATAACATACCAGTCCCCTAACAACCGCCCTCTCATGTTCTGCATAATACGTGTGAAATAGCAAGTCAAGGCTTAAACAAAAACTGCTGTATGCTTGAATTGTGAAGTTTAAAGTCATTTAATTAAACAATGAGAGGTCCAAATATTGAAATCCGTGTAACAAACCAATGTAACAAGGAAACAACATAATGTAATTGAATAGTCCTTTTTATTGAATTTACTTTCGAGAGTCGTTTTGCAACAGCTCATAAATATTGAATCATTACACTTTCTATTACACATGCCTATTTCTAATTAATTTTTTTTTCTTTCTGATGGTTCGATGAAATGAGTAAGAATAAAGTTTTCATTGCACATTGTAACTGCCATAAAAAAAATTATCCATGAGTCATTCATAAGAAATTGATACAAGAGAGAAATGTTGATGTGATCATTTATGTACAATTCACAAACATGGAATAAATATAGCTTTTTTTTGCCTTTTCGATGTTATTTCTTGTAATATGATAGTTTCATATTTTTTGGTAACAAATATGAATGATGCATAGTTGTGGTACCACCAACATATCATAGAAACTGCTATCATAGTTAACATTTAAGAAATAAAAAAGGGAAAAAGATGAGTGGAGAAGGTTTTCCTTCTTTTTTCCCCAGCGATCCTGTTGCCCAAATTGTGTGCACAGCAGATATCTCCCTAACCGTTGACTTTAGAAACACTAACTTTCAATTACAAAATGTTTTCGAATACCCGTGTAATTACTTGGAATCTAAAAAAAAAATGAGGGGTCGTATATATAAAAAATGCAGAAATTAACTTTGTCTGCCCATGTGCTAAAACAGAGATCATCAACCTTTTGCTATTTGCGAGCACTGATAGCACCCATCAGCAAAAGAAGAGCGCCCTTACACCAAGTTTGACATAGGAATGCATGAAAAATCAGGACAATTTTAATCCTTGAATGCAATTTTTACAAGGTATTTAGTTTCTTCGCTTACAAGTGAACTGGCAATAAATTTGAATGATCTCTATTTAACGAATCAGCAATAAATATAGTAACCTTGTCCTAACCTAACTGCATGTCAGAAAAGGGAAGAAAAAAAAACAAATGAAAAAATAAGACAGTATAACAGATAAGGTGATAAGGATGTAAGTATGAAGTTATATTTCTTTTCACCGTCACCCTACCTGTTCTCTTTCACTATTAGAAGATACAGCATATGTGAGGGGGGAAAAATCACTATCAGGGTACACAAAAAACCAAAAAGAAAAAAATTGTAAGGTTGCAACAAAGCAGGATGATCAGGAGAGAGGAGAGAAAACAGAGCAAACTTGTTTGAATTTATTCCACTGGCATTTGGATGCAATATTACGCCCTTTGATCGTAAAGTGGTTAATCAGGAAATTGATCAAGTGCTTGCTAGCATGAAATAGCTAGACACGGGCAGGGAGGCAGCATGGTGCTCATGAGCAACAAGCTGAAGATGCCTGTCCTAAAATTTCCAATTCAGTAGCTCCCATGGAAAAGGACTCAAGTGCAAAAATCTTTTTTTCCTGTTTTGTTTTTTCATGGTCCTGCAAATAAAATGCAATGCCAGTGGCATGAAAAAGAGCTTATTCCTGTACCCTTTTAAGGAATAGGACCCCTATCCTATCCCTAGGATCCCCTGTATCCTATTCAGATTATTTTTTCCCAAAGGCTGCCAGATGGCATCAGCCCCTTGGCATACATAAGTAATTATGTCCAACAAATCGTACGAAATTATATCAAATCAAATATCTCTGTTGATATTGAATTTAAAAGTACGTCAAATATTTTTGTAAATGACTTCTCAGACCCACCTTTACATTTCACTAATTGGAAGTTTTAGCACACAGGGTCTACATAAGAAGTTAATTTCTCTATTTTTCATGTATATCTAGGACCCCTTGGGAAATTTAAGACATTTCCAGGTAATCGTACAGCACTAAAAAAAATTTTTGTAATTGAAAGTATGTTTCTAAAGTCAATGGTTGAATAGATGTCTCCTGTGCAAACGGTTCGGGACTTTTTTACGGTTGTGGCTTTTTTAATGCTTCCATAGTCACCATACATGCAACTGAAGTAGTTGCATCACAAGTGACAGCACAAGTAGGGAGGATGCAAATGGGTTAACAAAATCAAATTCGAGATAAAATATGTTGCATAGTAAGCAATTTAAAACATTATAAACTATAACATCATATTAGAATCTATTGACTTGAACCCTATGAAATCATTTAGGAGCGAAAAAACAATAAATGATCTCAATATATTCATGCCTGCTTACAGAGAATTTGTGGAAGCATGCACTAGAGACAATTCGACAGGGGCATTCAACACAAACAAAGAAATGTCATTGAAACTATCTCATAATTAAAAGAGCATTATCAGCTTTGCTGCTGCTGTTTTTGTACATTTGAGGACTCATCTTCAGTTTTATTAGACTCTCCCTCGTCTGTTTTCTGTTCCGAATCCTCTTTGCTACTTTCACTTTCAAAACTGGAAGTCCTATCACCTATGTTCAGTGTCGTCACTGCTGCCGTTATAGACTTCAGCTTGAAAAGAACCGGTACGTTCTCAAGAATCGGATTAGACTGCTGAAGCAAACGAACCCAAGACAAAACAGAGTCCTTACTTGAGGTGCCTGTCGCACAAGCTGCGAAAATTGTTCCATCTTCTTGTTCATGGATGGTGTTCGGAGCAACAGTGAGATGCTTTGGTTTAGGTTCTCCAAACATGTATAGTGAAAGGTTGGACACATCTGATAATGAAATAAAAACTCACCATCAGACAGAACAAATACAAAAATACCAAATTTTAGAAAACAATTAACATGGTGATTTCATATTTTATATTGAATGTTATTCTGTAAAGGAGTCCATGACCATTTTATTGCCACAAGGGGGTCTGTAGAATAAAAAAGACTGAAAACAACTCCCTATTCATTTCAACAGTGGAACCTATACAAAACAAAACATATCAAGAGATTGAAATGATATTCCGTTTTATACAAGTTTGTTTTATAAAGGTACTCTTCGAAACAATAATCATAGATGGGATTATCTTTTGATTCCGTTCATGTACAAATACAAAGACCACAACAGGCAAAAAGCCCAATGAGGTGGATGAAAAAAGATTCCCACAAAAAATATGGATGTCAATTAATATAACTATAAAATACAGCAATTTAAAATTTACTTTTCTTTGTATGGATAGCATAGCTTCTCTATTCATCCCAATATGAATATTGTATTTCTTTTCAAAAATGTCTATTTTGGTAGAATTCATGACACCTGGAGGTGAGCTATTCCATTTATTCATAACTCTATTGGAGAAAAAAAGGGAAAATATATGTCTGCCAATAGCACCGCTAACACCTTCCATTTTTAACATTAAAGAATGCAAAAAGAAAAAAAATATATTCTGCATGTGCACTAAAAATTAATTCAACCACCATCACTGAACAAAAGGTTTAGTAAATGTGTAAAGCAATGAGTGGAAAGCGATTCCTTTTATTTTTCCCCTTTTCATGTCATGTGATCTTAAGGAGTGAGCTTAAGAATAATTTGTTGGTAGCATTTTCCGGATTATTCTTAAAGTCATTCTTATGAACCTATGCTTATAATTCGGATGGGATAAGAATAAGCATCAATAGATAGTACTTCCCCCCCCCCTTCCTTACATTCTTCCAGTGTAAATATATTGGAAGAATTAAGACTCTATAGCTCAAACCTTGTGTACCCACTAGCATACTGATATCCAGGACAAACTAAGCCCCGAAAAGAGGAAGGATCACTTTAAGAGAACACAAAGACTTTTTTTAAGAATAAAACCTCAGAGCATTCGTTTTCATTTATTTTCTTTTTTATCACCACTGATAGCAATGTTCGGAAAACCTAAGCTGCTCGTCAATGAGAATTTCCTAATTGATTACTTTAGTTGCATTGGGAATAATATCACCCTTCAACTCTAAAACGTAGGGTGTTCAAAATGAGCAACCGTGAACTTTTCAATACTGAAAATCATGCTCCATTCATTTTTCCATGCTGCGATCAAATTCAAGTTCATCTGAAGCAACTCCCTATCGCTTTAATTCCCGACTACCTCTCCATTAGCTTCACGTCAAATTTGCTAAAAATCCCATTGATACCCTGATCGAGTATATCAATAAAAATGTGAAAAAAGTATGGGGGGGGGGGGGGGCAAGGACACTTCCTCGAGGAACTCCAATCAAAAAACTCCTTGTTCAACATAACCTGCTATGACCTATCACACAACCACAATTCTATACCATTTAACAAGTTGCCCTCAATGCTAATTTCATGTAAATGCTTCAAGAGTTTATCATGTTTGACCTAGAGATGTAAAATTCTCGAGAATAATCTTTCGGAGAATAGTCTCTGGTAGGACTACTATTACAAATAACTTGAAAATATTCTTTTAAGTTCTTGATGAGAATATTCTCCTGTAATTTATAATATAGTTACATATAATATCCTTGAGAATATTCTCTGGAAAGACTACTTTCATAAATTACTGCAGAATTATTCATATATAAAATAATAATTATTATTCTGAAGTTATTAATAATAGTGCTTCCAGAGAATATTCTCCTCGATGAGAATATTCTTCAGTTACCGAAATCTTTCCAGAGAGTATTATCAAGAATATATGTAATAACATGTATTATAATAAATAATCTGAATAAATAATTTGAGAATAATTACTATTTTTCATAAGAATATTCTCTAGTAATTTATAATAATAGTCCTTCGAGAGAATATTCTGTCTCCCATCTCTTTTCCTGTCAAAAAGACAAGGAGTATTGAAGTTTTTAGCCCACAATATTTAAGTTGAAAAGCAAGAAGATGAAACCAACATGGCTGAATTACATTACTTGCAAAGAAATGTGAGTGATATAGAATGTAAGTGTATGTGCATTGAAGAAAACAGCAGTTCTGCATCTTCTTAGAATGAAAGTGATTATATAAGAATAGCTTCCTTTATCAATCACCTTTGGTTTAATTTTTTGTTCTGAACTTATTTCTGAAAATTTATCTAATTTTAAAATAATTTTTTTAAGGTTTTAACCTAAAGGTTTCGAAAATCTTTATACCCAAACATAAAACTTCTCATCATGAAGAGAATATTCTCGAATTATAAGTTGCCATTGGGGGTGATTATACCAAAAATTGTTTTGTTGTAAATGTTTCAGCCAATGAAAACTGATTTATATTTCACAATATAAACAAAATTAGTAAAACAAATTCAAATTATTTAAAAGAAAAATGAATATTCTCAATTATTTTTCAATTTTTACATCTAGGAGAATATTCCCAGAGTATTCTCGTTCTCTGAGAATATTCTCACCTCACATCTCCAGTTTGACCTGATCGAAGGCCTTTTGGAAATTAAGATATACATCAACGTTTTAGGCCTTTGCCCAAAGCCCTAGTCACATGAACATAAAAATAAAAAACACTGGTAACACACGACTTTCCTTTCCAGAACCAATGCTGGGTTTTCGGCCAATACCTTATTATTGTCCAACCACTTCACCAGTTGCCTTTTTATAGTTATCTCCAACATTTTCGAGAAAAATAAAGGCAGGTTTGTCAATTCAACACAGGTTTCTGGCTCATACCATGTCTGTCTTAAGTTTCACTGTAGTAATTTGACAGTTTGAATAAAACCCATAAATGTAGTCATTTAAAAGTTATTCTGCTGTGTTGCTGTGCATTGCTTCAGTTGATTATTATTAATAACACGAATGTATATGGTAGGTATACATGCCAGTAGACACACATGCGGTACAAATAATCTCTCTCTCTCAGAGCTATATATGCAATCGATATGAATAGAATAATCTAGATTTCAACTCACCATCCACATCAAACTCAACAGTAGGTCTGTTCGGTGGATCCGCTCTCAGAACAAAATAAGACAGCGATACTCTCTTCAACCAGATTATGTACGGCCCTTCCACGTAAACCGGCTTTTCAACAGGATGCTTTTTGAGGATATCTTGTTGGATGGAACTCTGTGCACTGACGATCCATGTGTCATCCATTACGTTCTCGAGATCAGCTGTCTTGATGAATGAAAATTGAATAGAATGACAGTTACTTCAGAAAATTTTCACAAAAAAAAAAACACAAAACAATACAACAATGGCTATGTAATATTAATCTCCCAATCTATACATTTTGCAAACAGAGTGAAATTTTGATATAATGATACTCTACAGACCAAGAACCAAGAAAAACATAGTTGTAAAAGGATTATCATTCTATCGAGAGACGATAGTTCAACATTAGATTATAGGCATTTCCAAACAAGAGATGTGAAAAAATATCATTGATCATTATATCGAGTATCATTGTATTGAGGTTTCACAGTAATATAAAAATGTCCACAGCTCAATGCCTCATGCAAGTTTATTTATACCCCCCCCCCCCAACTCAATAATAAGATCATGGCTAAAAGTCAATTCACACTCGTGACCTATTTCCATTCTGAGAGACTCTTCTCGTCTCTCAGTTCAAAAAAAAAGCCTTCTCTATACCAGTCTATCTATTCATACTCGTCAGACGCAGTTCAGAATACTATTCTAATAGGTTTCTGAAAGACATAACAGATCTCTTGGAATGGAGACCGGCCATGATTGTTATGTGTGAACAGACTGCAACACTAGAAAGACGGGTAGGGGAACTATACATAGATATACAGAAGAGGTCTGTGTGATCCCATAGACAAGACCTTATGTTCCATTCTTTCGTCACTAAACGCAAGACCTAGTACATAAATAATCAGCCTTCCCCCCTCCCCTCCATTTCATGGTATGAATATGTTTACTGATTTCCCTTATACAGTCAGCACTTGTACATGGAACGATTTGGATGGAACAATGAGGGTCGTTATAACAAGCATCAACTGTATTATTTAGATTTAAATTAACATTCTCACGATTAAAGCATTGCCATCTTGTTTTATAATCCCAAATGTTTCATTTCCACGAATGTGGGGGAAGGGTGCAACCCCAAAACCTGTTACAACCCCCTCCCCCAAGGGTGGCTGTGAACAGGGCCTGTTCCTTGTAACATCAGGTTCCGGGCAAATGTGAATTCTCTGGGTCCAATCAACAATTGAGAAAACCATCAACTCATTATTTTTGTATTACAGTATACTGAATATTATTCTGTGCCCCAAAGCAGTATGCTTTGTATTGTTCTGCAACAAGCCCTCGGCTGACTGGATATGTTCTACAGTAAAAATCACCACAATAGTGTTTTCGACACTCTTCCAGATTATTTTGCAATGTATACATAGCAGATTTCAGCATATTCTGATTTGGAGATTTTGGGAAAGGGGCCCTCCCCATACCTTATTGGCACAAAGTAGTCCAAAGTAGTAAAGAGCACAAAAAGATTATAAACCCTCCTTCATAAACCTATACCTTGAAATGTGTAATCTTAGTTTTAGGATCAACAGACATCTTTTTCATCGCTAGTTCTGCAAGCAACTCTATATCACTTGGCAATGGATCTGGAACCTCGTACGGGTTGAGATTCTTCAATTTCGGCATCCAGTATAACATGCGACAATACTTCTTGTATACCACAGACCTCTTACCGAACACATTCAAGACAATTTCTTTCATCTCTTTGTCTGGAAGAACACCTGCGAGATAAGATAAAAATCAAGAAAACTGTTGGATTATCATAATTGTCATATCATATATTAATATATATATATATATATCACACACACACGCACACACACACAATACATTATTAATAACATTGAGGGAAAAATTCATATTACAATTAAAAACCAGCATTTTTAAAACATATACGTAAGTTGTTATTGCTCATAAGGTGGCAGCACTGCATTGTTTGGTTTTTGCTGTAAACATCACAGGATGTGATTCTGTGACATGAATCTAGGCTGAGTATGGGAGAACTTTCAAACCAGGGGTCTTCAACCTTTCAGACATCGTGGGCCAAATTTGAACTATCCATGCAGAATGCGGGCCACAGCTTTTTTTATCTTTTTTTTCAAACCGATCACAACTCGGGTCTATCGCCATAGGCAATTTACTACCTAGTGCCACAGCTGCAAGTCATACTGCTGTATTTATAATTGTAAGAATCAAGATTCACAAGTACTTGATGTAATGTGTGGATCACAACTCGGGTCTATCGCCATAGGCAATTTACTACCTAGTGCCACAGCTGCAAGTCATACTGCTGTATTTATAATTGTAAGAATCAAGATTCACAAGTACTTGATGTAATGTGTGGCTGTGTCTTTAACGGTTGGCCCAGCATGGCCCAGAGTAAAAATTGTGCTCTAAATAATTGAATTTTTTTTTCACTGATTCTGAAAATAATTTTAAGTAATTATTTCTGCTACTGATTCTGAAATTATTTCTGCTATTGATTCTGAAATTATTTCTGCTACTGATTCTGAAATTATTTCTGCTACTGATTCTGAAATTATTTCTGCTACTGATTCTGAAATTATTTCTGTGAATTCTGAAATTATTTGTCACTAATTCTGAAATTATTTCCATCGATTCCAAAATTATTTGTCACTAATTCTGAAATTATTTCCATCGATTCCAAAATTATTTCTGTGAATTCTGAAATTATTTGTCACTAATTCTGAAATTATTTGTCACTAATTCTGAAATTATTTCCATCGATTCCAAAATTATTTCTGTTGGTTCTGAAATTATTTGTCGATTCCAAAATTATTTCTGTCAGTTCTGAATTAAATTGGATAATCAGGGCCATACTATAATTCATCCATTAAAGGAGTGAGATTAGCAATGCTGTCTTAATGCATGGGGCCCTACCAGGGGGCTCAAGTGCAGAAGGGCGGGGGCTCATGACAACGGGATCCGATTGAAATTTTCGAGAGTCACCGCATATAATGAATGGTTAACAGATACTCCTAGATTGGTGATGGGGAGGGGGCAGGAAAATCACTTTACACCCAAGGGGGGAAGGGGAAGCACCAAACAAATGTTTTTTGGAGCTGAGCATGTTTTTCGCAAGATAAACAGTCCAAAATTAATTCAATATTCCTAAGACTTGGTAATACCTATTGAATGTCGTTAGACATGATTAGACCTACATAAATTCTGCAAATTTTGCATAGTCCTCTGGTCTCAATTCAATAATCCACATGAAAAATTTTAGCCGCCAGTATATTTTTTGTTGTTTATGTGACGACCTATCACCTCGGATGGTTTATGGAAATTTTTCTGTCGCCGTTTCATCCCTGACATTTTGCCACGGACATGTTTTGTCCTCGATACATTCCCCCCCCCCTTCCGACATTCAGCTCCAGCCATTCGCCTGCCCTGACCATGTGAGTGGCCATATGGGCAACCAAGAGAGTGGGTGAATGACTGTACGAGTGATGGAATGAATAAAAGACTGACCAGTGGACAAGTGACTATATGAGTGAATGACTGTACGAGTGACCAAGTGGGTAGGTGAGTGACTGTATGAATGAGTGGCCATTTTCGTGATGAAGTTAGTGTCCATATGAGTGACTAAGGGCGTGATCAAGTTAGTGATAGTATGCAACTGCATGAGAAACCAAGTGAGTATGTGTCACAAATTTGATCACTCATATGGTCACTAACTTGATCACGAAAATGGCCATTCATACGACTACACACTCGCTCATACAGTCATTCTCTTGATCATTCATTTTACCATATAGCCACTCACACTTTCTCATCTAATCATTCACGCACTCGTGCAGTCACTCGCCCATTCATTTGGTCTCACTTCAATCATACAAACAATCCCACTCTCACTTGGGCACTCATTCACTCATACAGTCACTCACCCCATCACTTGGTCACTCCCACAGTCAGTCACTTACGTGGTCACTCATACAGTCAGAGCGGGCAAAATTTCCAGGGGTGAAATGTACCAGGAACGAGATGTCAGGGTCGAAACATCAGGACAAAATTTCCATATAGGAATTTGGCAAGTCATGGAAATACCTCTAATATACTGTGAAATACCTACATACTTAACAATTATCATTATAGAGGGTAATGTTACATAGGATATACACTACAGTAAATGTGCAGGAGTTTCATGGGTTACCGTTCCACTCCATCTTGTCCAAGAGTTCGATGCCACACTCCTGATGCTTGAAAAAGTGGAAAAACTCAGCCTGTATCATGTTCTTAGGGATATATTTCCCTTTCGGAAATACGTTCATCAATTTTTTATATATCTCGAGATCATACTGCACGTTATATTCGTCCATGTTTCTCAGAGCAGCATGTACAAACTCGAGATGTCCGCGGAAGCCTTTGATGTTCTTCGAGTATGATTCTACCACGCTAAGGAAGTTTGTTTTAGTTTTCTCCGGCGTAGTCTTGAAAACTCTTTCCTTAACTACCACCAGCTTCTCCATTTCCTTTTCTTCTGTATCCTTTTTCGCCGGAACGAACGAACTGCTGTGGAAAGAGGAACATGCAGCCATTCTGGGTATACTGTAGGAGGTTCTGCACATGTGGAAAGTTTTCTGCAACATGTTGAAAGACATTCTAGGGCAGTATGAGACTGGACCAAACATGGTACCTGGAACATGCAAAAAACATTTTAATTTAATTATCGATAAAATTTATCGTCACTTTAATATTCAAAATATTGCTCTAATGTCATTACTACTACATTCACTTGGAATACAAAATTTATTGAGAGGTGTCTTTAAATTTTTGATTCAAAGTGCAAGAATAGTCGGGAACCCCCTATGAAATTGGCCAATCCACAAAATCATATAATCTTTAGCTTTGTTAGCCTTTAATCAAGTCTGCTGTGATCTGGTCATTGTTGGGATTTTGTGATAGGTCCATTCCTGAGTTGATGACGTTACATGGAGCTGAACCAATACAGCTGCTACCATATATAACTGTATACCACACATTGCAGATTGATTTCAATTACAGAATTATATCCCACTTCTCGGGTGCCTTAGCCCATGCTACAAAATACTATGTGGTGCTTGATTACTCACAGCACTGCAGGCTGCGACGCCAGGAATGCTGTGGACTGTATTTAATAAAGTTAATAGCATACCAAGATATAAGTACATCACCTAGGATAGACCACAGGAATTCCCATTCACATATTTTTTAAATATCTCACTTATTAACAATCCTGAGGTTGAACTTTCCCCTCATCCTTAAAAACTGCTCGTTAAGTTTACCCTTGTCCTTAACTAAGGAGCTGCGCTATGGATAGCGTGGAGGACAATGTCCCAAGATGCACTCTCTCCCCTTAGCCATTGTCCTTAGGATCATGACGTGTTACGGAGAAAAACCGGTATTTCGGTTCGTTCAGTTCGGCTCTTCGCTTCAGTTCGTCATTTGACCAATCATGGTCCAACTATGGGTGTCTATGAAGCCACATTCAAAATCAGCCTTAAATTTGTTACTTACTATAATTCTGAAGCCAGTACCATGGGGGCCCATGCGGGCATAGCCAGTGGAGGGGGCTCTTAAAAATAAAATCTGGTTCAATTTTTCGGAAAATAAACACTTATAATGAAAGATTATCACAAAGAATTAAATAAACCTAAAAAAAAATCACTGCAGGGGGGGGGGGGCGGCAAAAGTCTCTTAAGGCTGCCCTGCGTGGAGCGGAGACCCCCCCCCCCCCAAGGCAAAATTTACATGGGGGGGGGGGTTGCTCTATTAGTTTTCCCTGCCGCTGTGGGCACCATGGTCCCCCATCCAATTAGATCAAAAAATTACAAAACTAAATTAGCATATACGTACCCAATTCAAAACGTTACAGTTGATGAATTATGGCTTCAAGGTTTACACATTACATAATGAAAGAATTAATTAATAATGTCGCAACAATAGCTATTGGAAAAGTACATTAAATTATTTCATCTTATACAATAGATCAGCTTTATCTCTTTGATATTTTACGCTCAAAATTTATCATATAAAAGGAAATACACGAGATTCACGCGGTTCCGACATAGTTGTTTACATCAAACACGTTGAAATGAAAACAAACACATAGTTTTTTTTTGTTTCGCTTCATTCTTTCATACAAATAATAAAGACATAAATTTCCGAAAAGAAGATTACATAAACAAAATGTTCTTCCTGAACCAGGAAGAAGAATACAAAATGATCGTAATGTTTTTTGAACAGTCGTTTGGTAGTTCAGCATTTTCATTAAAATTCTATTTTAAAAAAATTATCATAACTGCTTGAATCGTTATTAATTTTGAGCTCAGATGGCAGCACGATGGTAACTCCCTTATCTGCTTCTTTGAAGGATCATCGTCTTGGACTTCTCCTTATGAGATGGAAAAAGAACTGAACTTCCTTGCAATTCAGTTTGTAAACTTCGCTCGAGAATTTCTTGCGCTGAATCTGAACTATGTAATAAAGTTCGAGTAAACAGAGCAAACTTCCTGTCGTCTGCTTTTTGTGAGATACTTCGTTTTGGAAGCCTCCTTATTTGCCGAAAAACCAAACTGAACTTTTTGTTCAGTTCAGTTCAGTTTGTGGGTGTTGTTCGTAAGGAACTGAACCGAATGAAAAATTCTGTTTATTCTACTAAAACCTCGTATCACCGGACAAGTGATTTATGACTGTGTGACTAGATGGCAGGAAGAACAGTATGAATTTTGAACAGTGGAAAATCCCCTCTCTTTCTGCTTCAAAAATTTATCGTTTCAGACGTCTCCTTATGTGACGGAAAAAGAACTTAATTCCAAATAAATGCCAGTTTGTGATTTTCAATTCTGCTCTCTTGAAAGAAACTTCTTATCACCGCAGTTCTGAAATTAGATGACACCACCAAGAGTAAGAAGTAAACATTGGAAAATCTCTCCGTCTGTTTCTTCCTTGGTACTTCCAAAGCTATTACAATGGAACCTCCCCGAACGGACAATCTTCTGATCGAAGGTTTTTAACAGTTGACTGATGCGAAGATATCTTTAGGAAAGAGAGAAAATTCGTTCGCTCTCTCCCACTTTCTGGGTGAGCGTTCTAGACCACTAGACTACAAAGGCAACGCATACCTCGATTTTTCATTGGAGCTCGTGTGCGCCGAACGCTACAGTACATGGATGGTCGGACGTATCTCAGACTGAAGCTCTCAATTGCTGCCACTGCCACCAGAGAGCGACTTATCCGAGGATGATGACTCTTCCAGTCCCATGGAATAGGGGTGCCTAATGCATTTCACTCCCCATTAGCGAACACTCTCGATAGCGGACAGTAAAATCAGGCGAAGTAATTCCCCCCCCCCCAAACTCTAATAATTTCTGTAAATGTAGTGAAAGTTAATAAAACTTTCTTTATCGAGACCATTTGTGATTATGAATAACCACTAACACTTTTACAGTAACATATGCATTTTTAACTTTAAAATGTATAGGTAAGAATTGCGCCTCGAGTCGAACGTCGTATAAATGTGAAAGTCGAATAAACGAGGGTACACTGTATATCGTACCTCCCCATTAGAGGACAAAATTTTTGGTCCCATGGGTGTCCATTATCGCGAGGTTCTACTGTATTGGTCATACCAGGTGCTATTGTTTTCGCAGATGTGCAAGTTTTGCCATAGTTGTATAGATGAAGTTAATTTTTGCAGCTCTTCTGCTACTGAACCACACATGCACCTCGTCCATATTCCTCTGCGGAACTTCTAAATTCGAATTGGTGCATGTTGGAATGTGCGTTTGGGGAACGCACGTGTTGTACAAATACAAATACAACGCCACAACAGGCAAATTGCCCAACGAGGTGGCTCACTTAAGAACATCATGGATCCCCTACCTACTACTGCTACACCACACATGCACCCCCCCCCCCCCGCGGAACCCCCCAACGAATCGGTACATGCGGGAATGTGCGTGTACGTGTAGTGCAACCTGACGTAAAGTTTGTTTCTGTGTAATGCCTTGTTATGTGTAGTGCTGTCATCTGCCACCAGTTTTACTAACTATGAGTGAAGTGTTATGGTTGAATGATTTACCGTTGTAGGACTGTTGCTCTCTGTGGCGAGACTTTTTAACGGGGAGATCGGCTCGCATTTGCGCCTTGAAGTTGGGAACCACAGAAAACCAACTTCAGCCGACCACCACTGTGGGGTTCGAACCCGGATCCTCGCATCACGAGTCCGGCACTATAACCACTCGACCACCACAGCGGCTGTACGTGTTGGGAACATAACGTGTGTGTCTGAAGTTTATTTTTGTGTACTGCTGCTATCTGCCATCTATTTTTTGAACTATGAGTGAAGGGAACTAATGATTGACAACTTGTACCATTGTGGGCCTGTCGCGCTCTCTGTGGCGGAACTTTTCAATGGAGATCGGCTCGAATTCGCGCGGACCCCCCTGTCCTCTAACTTCAAATTAGAAAATTGTTGTCCGGTCTCTCTTGAGCTCAACAACAAAAAAAATCTCACGTTTTTAAGAGCAATATTCGCTGAGATATTCGAATTCAAAAACCAGAGGAAAAGTCGGGAAAGAATAAAATAAATGGGAAAAGGAAGCGCTGTTAGTGTTTTTGTTGTTCTTTCCCAACTGTTCTCCGATTTTTTTAATTCTGACATCTCAGTGAACATTCAAAACTTTTTTATTTTGTGTGCTCAGAAAAGACAGGACAACTTTCTAATTGGAAGTTGGAAGACAGGGGAGACCGTATAAAGAATTTAATTTCTATTTTATGACACACTATATTTTCAACTCTCAAAACTGGTACAGGGTAGTTTTTGGAACGCATTTTGAGCATTTTTAAAACTGGAATCATACCTCTACGATGAACAGTTAGTGAGATAAAGGCTGCATCAGCACATACAGGACACCCTGTATAGAAACATTAATACCAAATCTATCTATATATATAAAATTGATTTTCCGTGTGTGTGTTCTGTATACAAATCTACAATTTTAGATCGATCGTTGTCAAATTTTGCATGTATGCCAAACGAGAACCGACTTGAACGATAGGCTACTTTAAAAATTTATCAGACTTGGGTAAAGGCCCGAAATGGGCAAAAAACTGTCGGGCAACAATGGTTTTTGAGCCTCACCAATTCTCTTTCGGAACGTTTACTTTGGTTACCGTGGTTCCCTAGCAATGCGTTTCAGACATTTATATGCCTTTACAATGGTTTATCACGTCTTCAATGCTGCCCTTATTAGGTATAATAGCTCATTTCTTTGTAATGCTTAGTCAATTTTTCAATCCTCCCAGTGATTGAAGAAAACCCGGGCAGCGCCAGGTATAGCTAGTCAAAAATATGAGCATACTGAACAGAAATCGATGAGAATTTAAAATCAATAAAAGAAATAGTTTCGGAATTAATGAAAGAAATCGTTTCGGAATTAATGAAAGAAATCGTTTCGGAATTAATGAAAGAAATAGTTTCGGAATTAATGAAAGAAATAATTTCGGAATTGATGTAAGGAGTAATTACAAATTAATGAAAATTTCTGAGTTTATGCAATCTGCAATCCTAAGATCCATCGAGCATTTTTGGGAGCGAGAGATGGAAAAATAATTACATGTTGGCTGATTATTCAGAATCATACTGACATTTTGACACGTTATTATAGCTTTCGTTTGCAAAAAAAAAATGTGTCACGTGAAATTAATGTTGCAAAAGTTTCTTTTTCGATTAGCAATATTATTTGTTTTCTGTTTCGATGGGAAAAACAAAACCATTAATAATCAAATCGCCCTGTTGATCTGACTCCCTCAGTTCTATAGGCAAGCTGAAGATGTCTGCCTTCTCTCCATTTAAATCTGAAGATGTCTGCATTCTCTCCATTTAAAGCTGAAGATGTCTGCCTTCTCTCCATTTAAAGCTGAAGATGTCTGCATTCTCTCCATTTAAAGCTGAAGATGTCTGCCTTCTCTCCATTTAAAGCTGAGTCTGTCTACCTCGGCTTCATTCGCAGATGAAGATACCCAGTGGCTGTGGGCACGGTAATTTGTGACATGGATCCGAGCACCCCCAGAATTGATACAGAAATTAAAATTTCCGATATAAAACTAAAGACGATCACCCACAGTTTCGAAACACTTCCGACGCCCCTGAAGATACCTGCATCCTCCTTATTCACAGCTGAAAGCTGAAGATGTTTGCCTTCGCTCCTTTTCGAATATGAAAATGCGTGGTTTTGCTCAATTCGTAGCCGAAGATGTGTGCCTTCGGTCAGGTGCGGATCTAGCGGGGAGAATAGGAACAATCATCCCTCCCAAGAGCCAAATACGTAGTTTTTTGGTTTAGTTTTTGAATTAATTTTCATAAAAAAGAAGCTAAAATTTAAAAAACCATTCCCGAAAACGGAATTCAATAATGAGTGAAAGAGTTTATAAAAATTAAATAATGGATAAATGTAATTAATCGCAGAAAAACTAAATTTCCTAATGGATCATCCACATTATCCGAGGGTGGTGCAAGAAGGTATGTCGCATTGCACTAGGCGCGCGGGATGGAAAAAATGTTAAGAACCACTGTTCTGGAACCTGGAATCCAAAAATGTTCTAGAAACTGAAAAATGAGAGCGAAAAAAATTCGGGAGAAATATTTTAAGAATCGGTTGAAAAAAATCAAAATTATTAAAAAGGAATAGTTTCAGAATTAATGAGAGGTAATTTCAAAATTAATGAAAATTCTATAAATAAACAGATGAAAAAGTTTCAGAATGAATGAAAAAACTCAGAATTATTAAAAATAATATTTCCAGAATTAATGAAAGAAATTATTTCAGATAGCTGAAAATCAGAATTAACGAACGAATTTCAGAAATGGCGAGAATGTGAATTTCAGCACTTGCGAGAATCCGAATTTAAGAAAGAAAGAATTACCGAGAATCAGAATTGAAGAAAGAATTTCATAGCTTGTGAGAATCAGAATTGAAGAAAGAATTTCATACCTTGTGAGAATCAGAATTAAAAAGAAAGAATTTCAGAATGATAGTGAGAATCAGAATCAAAGCAAGAATTTCGGAATTGATGGGAATCGGAATCAAAGCAAGAATTTCGGAATTGATGGGAATCGGAATCAAAGCAAGAATTTCGGAATTGATGGGAATCAGAATCAAAGCAAGAATTTCGGAATGGATGGGAATCAGAAATAAAGAATTTCGGAATTGATGGGAATCAGAATCAAAGCATGAATTTCGGAATTGATGGGAATCAGAATCAAAGCATGAATTTCGGAATTGATGGGAATCAGAATCAAAGCAAGAATTTCGGAATTGATGGGAATCAGAAATAAAGAATTTCGGAATCGTTGAGGATCAGAATTAAAGAAAAAATCTCAGAATTGGTGAGAATCAGAATGTAAAAAAAAAATTGAAAACTAATAGAAGAGCAATTTTAGACATATATATATATATATATAGAAGTATATATATATATATATATATACTGGAGAAAAAAACTAATTTCGGAATCACAAGTAATATCAACATTGAGAATTAATTAAAGAAATAATTTCAGGAGAAATGAAAGTGTTAACAATTTACGGCCTCAGTTTGATTCGGGCTGGGTCCCACCTATTTGGACCACACTGCTTCTATTTATGCTAACAGAAACGTTGAGAAGAAAATAAAACCATTAACGCTGTTTCAAATTTGAGAAAATACCCCTGCGTCCTTGATAATAATTTAACTTACAATCAAGTTTACTGATTGGCAGTTATTTTATTTAAAACAATAATAATGATACAATTCTTTATTAAAAATATCGATTTTCTTTTTAAAAAAGTGTGGTATCGATCCGATTACCAATTTAGTACAAACATACAAGATAAATTATCAATTTCTATTAATTATTATTTGAAATTTTAACTGCATCTGCTAGAAACGAGTCCTTTTAACACCCGTTGGTATTGCCTGGAGCAGATGTTTTTGGGTACGAATTTTCCTATTTCCATTCATATAATTCTTATTTATCATATTTCTGGTATTAGTCAAACAAAAAAAAGCATCGAGTTCAAGGGCGTATTCCAAAAAAAGAAACAGAAACATCATCAATTCTATACATAGTTTCTTTTCTTTCCCTGGAGGAGAGAAAACAACTAAAAAAGCTCTCGTTTGTGTCAAGTTCACATGCATTTTCATACAAACACCAGTAGTACTACAAGATGGACGTTCATCCCACCGTAGGGCGTGTATAAGAATCTGATCATACAGACAAGCAGTGGTTTGTTTTATGAGCCATCTTCATTAAAATTTCCTCTCGCGTTCACTTTGCGCCAGAAACAAAATGAGAAACAAGAAGGGATTCCACTGGGGCAGCATAATTTCTTTTGCCACTGCAGGCAAACAAACACGCGCGAACGTCTATCCAGTTCATACAGGTACAGGGTCATTTCCCTGATCGGAAATTCAAGGCGAGTTTTCGCCCTCGAGGGGATCAGGGGAATCGAAATTACCCGTCAGGTCATCCTTGTCAGGTCCTGAAGAGGATGGCTGGTGTGTGTGTGTGTGCATTTTCTTTCTCAATAACTAGGCCACCAGCAACAAGATCCACGGTGATGTTTGTGGAATGCACACTGCTTTTTTTTTCTTCGTGTTATTAAAGGAAGCTTATACAAGGAATGGATGAAAAAAAATGCACGAGGGGCTCAGAAGAACATTCTTCAAGTCGTATAGCCGCGAGTGAGGAATGTCTTATCACCCAGTCGTCGTATACACACACACACACCCAAAATTTACACAAAAATTTCTAGATGAACCTTCAACCCTCTCTAATCGGAATCGAAATCACATGCCTTCTGTTATGAATTCTTCAAACTTATGACTTTGAACTTCACTGGCTTCCTTCCGGGGCTATCAAATGAACCGTTTCAACGCTTAATCCTCATTCTGCATGCAGCTTTGAAAGCCACGCGCTATTTATTTGAACTAATGTGTAAGTCTTCGAAACTCGATTCGTTTTGACAATGAGCATTGATGATAAATAAGATACTGTGTATGTAGGTCTAATTGAAATTATTTTCGATAAAGAATGTCGAAGATCCAAGAAAGGTGAGAATCATAACCTTGAGAAATGCTGCCATGGTTACTGAACTTTTCCCCATCAAGTGGTATCTAATATGTACCATGATTAACTCATCGCATGGAAATCCGCCGCAAGGCAGGTTTGAATCGGAATTCGATCTCACCCGAGTTTATAGTTCACTCTTATCTATCAGTTAAAAAATTTCCTTCACATTTTCGTTTTCATGTCCTCATTCTGACTGTTAATTAGGCCTTTAAGTTGCTATTTTGGTAGTTTCTTTTTCTTCTGAATCTAAACTGACTGTTTTAACATTAGAATAGTTTCCGATTGTATATTTTTAAACGGAGTGATTCAAAACTCAACATTCAAACTTTCAGGGGAGGTGGAAAACAGCAAAACAGAATCACATAGGAATATATGACCGGAAACCCCAACTCGATCAGCTGGAGGATAAATGAAGATACAGAAATGATAATCCAATAATGAGTGGAAAAACTCTTTATTTAGCTATACTTTACACTAGAACAGTACGTGTACACGTTAAGTTTCACAACAAGTTCTCAAAGTTCTTACCACCTACAGCTATGCACGCTTCACAACGGCGACGCATTGATTGTCGAACCCATTCAAAATTACCATTTGGCGGGCGTTTGCAGCTGTGACGGAAATTGTTACGACGTGGATGGTACAAATAAAAACTTTGAGCACTTGTTGTGAAACTTAACGTGTACACGTACTGTCCTCGTGTAAAAGTATCGCTAAATAAAGAGTTTTTCCACCCATTATTGGCGTGTCATTTCTGCATCTTCGTTTATCCTACATCTGATCGGGTTGAGGTCTCCGGTCATATATTCCTATGTGAATCTGTTTTGTTGTTTTTGTGTTTTCTACCTCCCCTAAAAGTTTGTACGTTGAGTTTTGAATCATCCTGTATTCTGGTTTCTGTTTTATAACTGCTCAGAAGTATATTCTACAATGCATCTTTGCAATCAACAAATTCCATACATTGAATACATTCCATCACTTTTTTCCGGATAAAATTTACCAATCGAGTTTCAGATGCAATAGCGAAATCTATTCAAATTGGAAAATCAACGTTTCGGAGCTTTTTTCGCATTCATCGAAATTATTCGAAGTATATAACTATTAAAAATATTTAAAATCAATACGGTTTCTTTTTTAAGAATGAAAGATAATGTATTTTTTATAGATCCGTCAGTTAGTTGTGAAACTAAACGCTAAATATTTTCAGAATATATTGAAGCAGAATGTAGGGAAGAAGAAACCCGAGAGAAAGAATACGAAACTCATTAAAAGTATTCAAAGAAATCGCTCTTTTCTGGTTTTTTTCTTTTATTTTTTGTATACAATGGACAAAAAAAATATACATAAAAACATTTTCCAAAAAAAAAGTAGTAATAAATACACTGTTTTCCAGTCAGATAAAAGAGAGCAATTCAAAATAATAATTCACTTTTTTCGATTTCAGCCGCTCACAATAAGATATCTAATATGTATTTATATGTATATACTACCTCTATTTTACACTTTTTTTAACACACGTAGTTTAAAAATACATTTAATGTTTAATACATTTGAAGTAATTTCTTTTTTAATTAAATTGATATAAATGGCGAAAGAGAAACTACTTTATTCGTAGATATTGCGATATGGCTTTCGTTTCGTTTTTGTTTGAATGAAATAACGTGATCGATTCAGAACTCTCGTGAGGTTTTTAAAAGAAAAATTATTTGAAATATACAAATTTAACTTCTTTCTTTTTCTAAAATTCTGTTTTTAATAGATAAAATGACCTAATCGTTGGAAGCAGATGACAACTTATCAGAAAACCTGATAACCGTAGACTGCATGAATCAAGCGGTTTTACGGACAATTCGCGTTCGCAAAACCGTAGACTGATGTAATTACACGGACTTCAGTGCAACCGGTCGGTTGTCGTCTGCGCAAAAGAATTTCCTTCCACAAAATACATTAAAAATTTGTACATTGGTGCCATTAGAGAGAGTCTTTTTTTTTTCATACATTCATTAAGATTTAAAGGGAAAAAAAATTAAAAATGAGCGGCTGCAATTTAGTCAGCAGGAGAGGTAGAATCATTTTGTTATTTACCTGCAACATTATAAAATTTTTAAAAAAAATGTTGAAATATTATTAAATATAATAATAATAAACGAAAAAGTTCTCGGCAATCAAAAGCCGTACAGTACGTTCCGTCTTCAAGACGAAATATAGATCGTAGAGATTGAGACATAGAAAGAAAAGTATGCGCTTTTTTTTCATCACCTAGTCCGGCTAGGAATGGATGTATGAATGGATGATCTTCGTCATCCCTCCAAATACTTCTCATTTATATTCCCCGTTCATTTCCTAACTACTGCACAATGCTGGGGGAACGAAAAAAATTAAGTTCTTCCGACAAAAGTACCATTATTCCGCACCGTTATAAATACCGATATAATGATTAATTCAAACGATATTGAGCACAATTGAATGTTCTTTGAGGTCGATTCGCTGATGCACCGCGACATTTGTTGAATGAACTGATACCCCTAGAGACAGTTTTCTGTTCTGAAAAGAAAGAAAAAACTGGATTGGATTTTTTGATTTGTTTTGTACTGCAATTAGTTGTGTTTGTATTGGTTGATGACGACCGACTGAACCAGTGCAGAGTCCGTCTTGGGAAATCGGAGACGGTGGAATTCTAGTTATGGTGGTAGTAGTTGTAGTAGATGGGAACCTCTATCGGCGCTTTTGGTATACAGAGGCGTTAAGAGCTCTTTTCGGATACGTATAGAGAAGAGGATGACGACGAGGAATGGCCTGCAATGTTACCGCTGTTACCCGAGGGACTCTTGTGAGATCCCTCGTTGCTGTGACTGCCGGAGAACTGGACTGGCTGGAAGTTGGATGGCCCGCCACCGCCGCCACCACCGGAGTAACTGTGTTGGCTCTGAGGTGGCGGTCGCTGGTAAGACAACGAATAGGTTGATTCGACGGGATAGCTGCCAGCACCGGACTCGTAGTTGTAGCCGCCATGTACGGAATGTGGGCCGTTAGAACCGGCGAATGACATGTCGCTGGTGCGGACACCACTGGCTCCTCCTTGTTGAGGGTAATATCCGTTTGCCGTACTAGACGAAAAGTGAGTGGATGAAGTTGCGGTCAGGTCATCGGCACCACCGGGACCGAAAACGGATCCGTAGAAGGAAGAACCGCCATTGCCCTGACCACCTGTGCTACCTCCGAAAAATTCGGATCCACTGGCACCAGACGATCCATACAGGCCACTGGCACTGTACACGTTGGAAGTCGGCGAGAATGCACTGTCTCCAGTGGCGCTTCCAAACGCTCCAGCTGCACCAGAAGATAGAGGTCCGCTGCCGCCGCCAAATCCACCGACGCCAGAGGAACCTCCATAGAAGCTACCGCCGTTTCCGGCTCCGGGATTGAACAGCGGACCATTAGCGCTTTCGCTTGCGTACAAGCCGGAAGCATCACCGTATGAGAAACCTGAAGCTGCAGACGGATTCAAGCCAGCAGCTGCGAGATATTGAGCCATCACGGCAGACTGTGCAGCAGATTCCGCGTTAGCAGATGAGCCCGATGCACCATAGAAGGGCTTGAAGTATTTCTGCAGTTGCCTCAAAGGAACCGATATGGGCTTGTAGCTAGCGCCGTTGATGTAGATAGGCTTGGAGCTGTCAGCTCCATAACCTAGCAGGCCTGATGGGTTGTAGTAGGGTTTGACGTACTGGCGCCTATTCAGGAACGACTTCACCCAATTTCGAACTTTATCGGTGAGACCGATCGATTGAGGACGGTACATTTGCCTCAGCATACCACCGTAGGCTCCGTTTGCACCGCCAGTGGCCGCTGCCATGTATGGATATCCAGAACCGCTGTAGGCTCCTTGATAGCCGTTTAGCAGTTGCTGTCCGAGTGCTGCTCCGCCACCTCCTGCCTGGCGGAATTCGGCAACCGCCGATGCAGAAAAGTCGTCCAGAGAAGGAGATGATGCTGCTGCTGCTGCCGCCGCCGCTGCTGCAGATTGCTTGTCGGACGTTTCTGCCACCGAGGCTGTTGCCAGGCTGAGTACGAGCAGGATAACTGTCGACAGCATTTTCTACAAAAAGGAAAAGAAAGGCCCGTGTAAGTCCATAACTGCAGAAAAGGACATGTTTACGCATTCACATGAGAAAACAAATAACCTTGGTATTTTTGAGAGCTTTGGTTTTATGAACAGCGGTTCAGAAACTAGAATATACAGGGTGTCCTGTAAGTCCTAATTCGGCCTTTATCTTATCAACCGTTCGTCGTAGATACATGGTTCTAGTTTGAAAATGCTCAAAATGTGGTCAGAAATCACTCTGCATCAGTTTTGAGATTGAAAATACAGTGTGTAATTAAAACATCTAAATTTTTGTAGTCCCCTGCTTGCCTTCTATTTTCCAACTAAAATGTTGTTGCCCTGTCTCTCCTAAGGCCAAAATTTTTTCTTCATTTTTCTGATTGCAATGTTGGCTGAGATATTCGAATTTAAAGATTAGAGAAAAGTTAGGAAAGAACAGCATAAACTAACGGACAATGCTTCTTTCCCATCGTTTATGCTAATTCCTTACCGACTTTTCCCCAATATTTGAATTCGACTACATCAATGAATTTGCACTTAGAAACATAGCCTTTTTTTTTTTTTTTTTTTTTTTTTGGCCTCAGGAAAGACAAGGCGACAACTTTCTAATTAGTAGTTAGAAAACAGGGGGGTCTCCGTATAAAAATTTAGTTTTTTCATTGTACAACACACTATTTTCAATCTCGAAACTGGTACAGAATGATCCCTAAACACATTTTGAGCATTTTTAAATTAAAACCGTACCTCAACGACGAACGGTTGATGAGATAAAGGTTTAACTATGACTTACAAGATGCCCTATATATGGATGGATCAAATATAATTCGTTCGAATAACGACTGATGAGATGGTATATCCTGTGATGTATGAGAATGAAACACGAAATCTGTGTTAAGTGAGCTAAAATGCATTTGTATCTATTAAAAACAAGCCATCATGAGATTCAAACAAGCATTTGACTTCTTGAGAAGCATATAACCATTCGTAAAAGAAAAACGTTACTACTACAATGAAACATTGGACATCACAAAAGGCAATCATAACTAATCGTGACTGTATGGCGTGTAGTGTAATTTTGTTTATGACAATGCTCGGAAGCATCTGTGTCTTTTTTTTAGAGCTAATCCCAAGATCTGAACCTAATGAAAGTTGCGTGGTGCTGACGCAAAACCTCATACAATTTTCATGTAGAAGCCTCGTGCACAATGTTTCCAACTTGGTGACAAAAGAGCAATATGGATTGTCGTGCAGGGAGATCACACAACGGGGAAGCACGATTTGTTTCTTATTCTTGATGACTTTAGTACCTTGTCCAACCCCTTGTGTGTGTGTCATTGTAGTAGTCCAACCGAAGTTCATAACGAACAATATCCGTCTTAAAATCCGTTTTCTCAAGAAGTTGAATGCTTGTCTGAATGTGCACGGTGTGTTCCGGATTCCTTAGTTTGTTTAAATCTGTGACACTATCTCTCACTCATCTTTTCGTTCGGCTTAATAAATCCACTCGAATGGGAATCATTTGAGTGATACTAATATTTCAGAAAAGATTTTCACTAATCGTGCAGTCTAACAAATGAGAATTTTCAAATAATCCTTCACACAGATCCAGACAGAGTATCGGAGTGTCGGCAATAAACAAAACCAATCAACACAATAGTTGTCGAAATGTAATTAAGGTTCCAACATGGCTATGCGCCCATTTTAAAAAGTTTTTTCCATGTATTTAGTGCCAACCATTGCATATGAAAAAACAATAATTTTGTATAGTAATTTCACTTCTCCCCAAAATTTTAAGGGGTAGTTTTGCAGAAAGAGGGATATTTTTTCAATGAAAAACAGAGAAATAACTTCTAAAAAGACAACAGAAACCTAAAATTTGAAGGAGCATTTTCGTTTCTTAATGAAATTCGTTGGGCTAAAATTCAATTTTGATGCGTGAATTACGTATCCAGATGCGTACACTGGTGCCGAAATGTGGTGACTGTATAATACAGTTAAAGTGAAAATATCGTGACGTTTCATTTTCTCTCCGAGAGTTTCAGTTCAAATTCGGTTAGAAATCGTTCGTGCGATAAGTCATAAGAGG
Source organism: Pholcus phalangioides (assembly GCF_987345545.1). Lineage (NCBI taxonomy): Eukaryota > Metazoa > Arthropoda > Arachnida > Araneae > Pholcidae > Pholcus > Pholcus phalangioides. Next base: position 29,197,522 of record NW_028301603.1, on the reverse strand, counting down.
GGGAAGATGAAAGCACTTGGAATGAGAAAAAAAGAAACAGAGAGAAAAATGAGAAATTCCTCAACAAACACTTCTATTTTTTTTTTCTACCTCCTCCATCTTTTCTTATATCTATCGAGAGAAATATTTTTGGGCTTTTCTTTCTCATGACCTAGTAAACCAGAGCCCAGGTCCTGACCTGTTAGGTAAAAAAAAAATGATAATAATAAAAATTGCAGAAGACTGTAATCATCATCACTACCAGAAGCGTACAACCAACAGCCCGCGGCCATCACAAGGGAATCTGTTCGAAAGCGACTTTTTTTTTTCTTCTTATTTTTCTTTTTCGAGGGGAAAATATCACATAAATATATAAAGGTTGCTAGAGTTTACCTTGCCACGGCCTCAAGGTCATTGTCCCGATAAGATATGCAAATGATACACTGCGCCCTCTTCGGCGTGATGAACAGTTATTTACCTTGACGATATAACCAAATATCAAATGCGCATGCGTGAGATCCACCATTTATATATTATTATTTTTTTCACATATTCACTAGACCAGAAAATACGTCCTTTAAAAAAATGATAATAATAATAATAATAATAATGTAATATTATGTGTGTTGTGCAACTGGAGCATTTCTCGTATTGGCGTATTAGCATAATTTCTTTTTTTCTTAAAACAATCGACATCACATCCGCATTAAGAAGAAGAACAAAAAGAAACTTCTCTTTGTGTTTTTTGTTTCCGTTTGATCAAAACAATTTATCTCTTTGCATGTTCCCAATACACTTTTGTGTGTTTGTGTTTGTGTGTGTGTTGTACTAAATATAAAATACCATATAATATATATATATATTTGTATGCATATGTAGGGCACGTACCCGGATCGAAACCTAAATAAGTTTGAAGAAAACATTCCGAAACCGTGAATGTGTTCTTGTTCCTTTTTCCTACAAGTTAATTTTTTTTAGGAATTTCATTCAAAATTTAATTAAATATATCAAGTAAAATGCGTCTCTTTCTAAAATAATTATATACATTACTTTTTTAGAAATAAAACAAGAAAAAATAAATTATAAATAAGGTGGCCATAAGTTCCGTAACTAATGTTTTGGTAAAAATGTTCATTTTGTCACTGATTATTAATTTAATATTGTTATTTTCTAAATCGTTATCGTAATGTAACTCATTTATTATTTTAACTAATCATCAATTATTTTGTGTATGGTTGGATACAGTGCGTCTGGAAGAAATATGTCTATCGCGAGGTCACCACATTTAAGGTAGACTAATATTCTCTAACTTTTAATTAATTTGAAATAATTATTTTTAAATTTTCACTGTCATTTTATTAATACTTAAACGCATTAAATCACAAATTTCTTTTCACTGTGATTTTTCCTTGCACATTATCCGTATAATATTTAATCATCATCCATATTTAACGTTCAAATCATATATTCCCCCAATTTTCAAAATCTCTATTAATAAATTATTTCAATGGGCTGGAAAGGAAGTTTAAATATCCAGTGTCGTGATTGGTTGAAGAAATAATTACCATATTAACAATGTGAGCAGTGCCATCTATTTTAGATTTCACAAACGCCAAATTATAGTTGTAAGCGTTTCTTACTGTATATAGAAGACTATTAATGTAGACAGAAATTCCTTTTAGACGAGGACAATCGGTTAATTTCAATTTAATTTTTTTGAGGGGTGGGGTGAGGCACCAGGTTGGTTGAGTTTATTCTCGTATATTTAAGTAACTTTTATTAAATTTCAGGGGGGGTGTTGGAAGTGTTTTAAAGCCGTGGGTGCTTGGCTTGTGCTTTACGTAGGGGACTTTGATTTCTGAATTACTTCTGATGGTTCTCAACCGGATGGTATGAAATTCTCTGGGTGCTCGAGCAACCCCGTCACCGACGCCACTGAGCACAGTTTATGGTGATGGTAAATTTCAAGGGGGAGGTCGGATCGCCCCAGATCCCCTCTCTTGGCCTTGAATACTGTGTAGCGTATATGATTCGAAACATAAGTTTGACGAGTTTGGGGATCATTATTTGACTTATCATTAGGATTGATCTTTTCTCCATGTTTTTTACCTCTCCTGCATCACGCACGGGGGTACAGAAATCACGAGACGTGGCCAATCGGATTAAGGTTGCACTTCACGTCGCAGTTTTTTCTTGCCTCAACGTCTTGGGTCGTTAAGTGACGTCATACGTGGTCTCTTCGTCGTCGAATGGAATTGGGTCAGGGAGAGGATGAATAGCTTCCAAATACCGATCTTATTGCCCCCCGGGCTAACCCGGATGCCCGCCAGCGTAACCAGGCCACAAGCAAACAAAAAAAAAACTAACGACTTTTTTTTTAAAGTGCATCCGCATCATCGGCTCTGACCGTTCTTTTTTCTCTATTCGTTGTTGTTGTTCTTCTCCTTGATATCAGATTATGGAAAGAAAAAAAAAAGGAAATATTTCAAGAAGTCAAAAGAAACACCTTTTACGGGGTGCGAGTAATCAGCGTGAACCTTCGCATAACTTTTATTATTTTTGTATGACCTTCTCCAGATAGTTTCCGTTTAGAAACCACTTTTAAAACGTAGTGAAGTTGGACTCGATGACGTCATCAACGTCGAAATTGTTACGTAGCTTTTATTATTTCCATGATTCAACACTCGAGTGTGGGTAAATGCGATGCAAAACGAAATTAAATGAAGGTTTTTACTGCTTATAGATGAGAATTTCTGCTTTCTGTCAATCTTGGCACATCGCAAGCCGCAGGTCTACTCTGGGATATCTTATCACATACAAAAATTAACAGTAAAGTATAAAGTACGCCCAGTGGCGGGTTAAAGTCGGTCAGGGCCCCTATTGCAAACTTATGTTCCGAATCATAAATAAATACGCTACACAGTATTCAAGGCCAAGAGAGGGGATTTGGGGCTCCAACCCCCCCCCCCCCCAAATTAGAAAAAATGTGAAGTTTGTGTTTTTCAGAGCCCTTTAGAAGTCGGGGCACCCGGTGCGCCCGAATTTATATACATAATTTGTGTGTACATCTGCTGAATTAGAGGGGGGAAAAAAACAAGTGAGAACGAGATAAGAGTGTGTGTGAGGATAAATCCCGTTTTGTTTTTTTTGGCGGCAGGGTTATAATAAAGTATCACACCAGTGTGGCGCCTAAAAGAAACGATAAAACATTTTCACGATTACAGCTGAAAATCGCCCGAATATATAAGAAGTGTTAAATTTTGTCCTAGGACTGTACTTCATAATATGTCAGCAGGAAAACACTTGTTACTGATATAAAAATCAATTGCTGAAAATCGATACGGAAATATAGATCTTATTTTTCTCGTTCAAGATATACTTGACTTACAAATGAATACTTTCACTGGAAATGGAAGTTGAAAATGAGTTACACTTTAAAACGCAGCGGTGAAAATTATTTTGTCATTTGGTGACTGTTTTAACCCTTAAAGATTATTAATTGTCTTAGAAAAAGATGATTTTGGCTGCCATATAATTTTGACAGTCACTTATTTTCTGCTTAGTATTCCAATATCTTGGGAATGTGGACCGTTATGAGGTTGAGAAATAGTTGTGAATACTGTAATAACCACTACTACTACTTAACCGTACACACACCCCAGGCCCCCACATCCTAGAGCAGAGCCCTTAGGCTAGGATCTTTGGCAGGTCCCCCAAGCCAGATTTTTTCGGGGCCTTTCTATAGAGAATTTATAGCATGGAAAAAACTATGAGAGTTATTGCGCCGAGAACCAGGGCTGGAGGCCTGTCGTCTCCACCCGGGGGGCAGGGCCATGCACGCACCTAGTAAACATTCTTTTGGGAAACTTCTAACGAATCGATACATGTCTGAACCTTATTCGGGTGTTAATATGCGTGGCCTGACCGTATTTATGTTGTCAGAACTAAGCTTATTTCGTGTTATACCGATATGTTGCCACTATCTTCGATATTTCGAAATGAAATGTCAAATGCCTGAATTCCCATGTTATGTTGTAAGAACCACTGAAGATCAATACCGAAGTAAACCTTTGATATCAGAAAAACGAAAATATGAATTGCCTAACCATCAACCTGACAATCAAGTCCGTCGTCGCACAAGAGCGACATGCATGGGTTCCTCTCCCCCCCCCCCCACTCCCCGGAGCCCTAGGTACATAGAAAGCGCCACATGGTAATGACATCAAAACTTTCGACAGTATGTAAATTGGTATCCTTCCAGCCAGAGAAACTACTTTGCCCGATGACCCGTAATGCTGTTGAGATGACCATACCACACACAGTTATGGTTTTCCCGTTTTCAATGACAATTAATAATTGATAGGAAATAACTAAAGTTGAAAGCTGAATAATGATAATGATAAGCCGTTAGTTCTGTGTAAAATTAGCACTGCAATCCAAAAATGTCCTATCACTGAACATTCATGCTATGACAAGTTTCCCTGCGAAGAAACTCAAAATTATATCAAAAACAGTGATTCTTAGGCTATTTCGGGTGCAGTGAGATTATCTAGGACGGAGGGGGGGGGGGGGCTCTTAATCTTTTGTGTCCCACAGGCCCTTTGCGCCAGCAATACGTATGCCTCGTATGAAGTCTACAGACCCTTTACGCCAATAAGATGCATGCTGCCCCCCCCCACCCCCCACAAGAGTGGAGCTGACGGGGCTCCAGCTCTGAGGAACGGGACGATTCTCATCATTTTTTTGTTTTTCGCGGTATTAATTCACGATGAAGGAGCCCATGAAAGTCCAGTCTGGGGGAGGGGGGTGAAAAAGATTCTAACCTGGGTGCCGTGCTTCAGGATATGGGGGGAATCATAGAGTTATAATAGTATATCTTTAGTCTTATGGGGGGGAGTCATGATAAGATGATGTCCGCAATTCTCTGGGCCAATAAAATACAGGTCGCCGATTCCTTTACAAAATAATATTCAGTATATAGCATTGTAAAAATAATGAGTCTATTGTTTTCCCATTCAGGAGTACGAAACCACGGAAATCTGCCCTGGAGGACCAATTTGAACACTAGACATTTTTAGTATAAAATTATTATGAACGTGAACATTTCGGCTATCATAGTTTTAAATAGAACAAGGATTTTCAAACTGATATCTTTTGGCACTTATAGATGAAAATGAGATTGGTCTGTTTGTTAGTCTGCTGCAAAAAAAAGCTTCTCCTTGGATTTTGGATGCATGTCAATTAATGAATGTTTCCACGTCTGAGGGAAATGACAGTTAATTATTATGTGATTAAAAACATTTTTAAGAGAATATGTGCGTTAAGGTGCCTTCAAGGTGCTATTAAGGAGCCTTGAGATCCAAAGTATAGATGCAATGAGAATTTCAAGTTTTAGTCTCATCCCTAAGAATGCTCCGAAGGTGAAAAAGTTTAGTAATCCATACCATAAAAGAGTGAGTCAATTTCCAATGAAGTATTATTGGCCTGAAATATTATGATGATGATCTGATTAGCACACCTGTGTCCCGAATTCCTGAATTTACAATTTTCTGAATTGCCGAAACAAAAGCAGTCAAGTCTCAGATTGTACCCAATTCGGAGTGGTGTAAATCTGAGAAATATGAATATTTATTTTATATTTCTGGGTAAAAACCTATCAATCTTCACAGAAGTCTTATCAGAGGGAGGGGGAAGAAAGAAAAATCGATCAAATTTAATGCGTAATAATTCGATCAGATTATTCAAATTAACACAAACGGATGTTCTCAAAAAGGAAAACCAGGGCAGAATAAGAAAAGAAAACCAAAGAGGGACCCCGGACCTCGTGTGAATTAGGTTGTCTACACGGAACGCCAAAACCGGCTCGAACCTTATCGAGAAAAAAAAACAACATTTACTTGATAATCAACCTCCTTTTTCTTTGGGTTTTATTTTCTCACTTATATTCGATTGCGTAGTAATATTTCTGAATACAATAAATTGACTTATAGGAAGAGAAAAAACATATTTTAAGGATACTATTTAATTCATCCCAAAGATAAAAATGAACGTCGTTTAAACGAATTGCATAAAGCAAATAGCATAGTAATATAAACATGGTATTTAATATCAAAATAAATTAGGGGGTTAAAACTAAAAAAAATTTTCACGTTTTCAAAATAATTGAATAATTTTCGAATTTGTCAAGTTTTCTTATTGCTATTTTAGATTCGATAAGGACGCATAAATGAAAATTCATGAATTTTGACTAGGAAATTTTAATTAAAAATTATAATGAAAATTAATATCATTTTTCGATTTACGTTGGTGCTGAAAACAAAAAAAAAAATCTAGAAACACTCATTAAACATGTGAGCACTTACAAAAATCTTTCATAGTATGGAAATTTCTATAAATTTCTTTTCAAAATATGTATTGAGAAAAATATTTAAAATTAAACCGAAAAGACAAAAAAAATATATCGCAAAGATAGGATAAAAATCATAATTATATATGATAAAAATTGTGAAAACATGGCGAAAAAACTATAAAATTGTTATAAAAATGATTTTAAAAAAAATAGGACAAGATATCATAAAAAAAGTGAGTTTATATAATGAAACTGGGATAAAAACGTCAAAGTAGCTAAAAATAGCGAAAAATACCTTCAAAAAATGCTAAAAATCTGCAAATTTTAACGATGCGATAAAAATCTTAAAATCGGAAGAAATATCTCAAAACTAATAATATAAATACTAAAAGCCGCGGAGATGAGTAACTTTCAATTCTTAATAATATTCAAAAATTAGAATCCTCTCGAAAATAAGAATCGGAAACTTTTAAGAACTCTCAAAACTGTTAAATATAGGAAAATATAGTTATATATATAGTGATAATATAATATAGTTAAATATAGTTATATATAATAGTTAAATATAGTGGACCAAAAATTCCGAAAACTGCTACAAATATTTGATAAACAGTTTAAAATCCATATTATTTTTAACTTTCAATCGAAATTATATTTTTGTTTTATAAAATTTAATTAATTATATGATAGAGATATATAAGGTTGAGGCTTACCTTGGCACCGACTTCTGTTTTCATCTCAACGCGCGAAGGATATCGGAATATATATATAAAAAAAATAGAAAAATGTGAGACGATCGAAGCTCGGAAGCCCCGTTATAAGAGAAACTTCTTCCCAAAAAAAAGGAATCGGAACGTATCTCAAAGTATATGTTATGACGTTTATAACGTAACGTGTGTAACACCGTTTCCTTCTGTCCAAGTTCAAGGTTTTACCCAAAATGGCGACGACCTTCCCCGTGTAACGGCCTTTATGCAAGGCGCTGTCAGGTAACCAGGTCGATGGTATACAAGAAAAGAAACAAACTTGTTTGCTCTCGAGTGAGAAAGAAAAAGGAACATTATACGAGAAATGAAGAAAGAAGCTTCTTTTCTTTTTAGCTGATGATGAGCAAAATTAAATAGTTTATAAAATTACTGTCTTTTCTTTTGGTAGAAAAACCTTTTCTTTTCTCTTAAAAACAAAAGCGACATTCATTTTGGAATTGAAAGGTTTTACTCAATCACTCTTCCTTAACTTTTATCTTCTATCATTCTTAAGTTTATAATTTTTCTTGGTTATGTTCTAGTTTCGAAATTATTCGAGAAAGTTTGGAAGCGCGCAGAGAAAACATTTAAAGAATTTGAAAATCGTGATTAGTTAATAATCCAACGAATTTCGAAACTGTAAAATATAATATTCTCTCGACTATTTTCCAGCTTCCAAACTTCCTCGACTATTTTCTAGCTTCCAAACTTCCTCGACTATTTTCTAGCTTCCAAACCTCCTCGACTATTTTCCAGCTTCCAAACCTCCTCGACTATTTTCTAGCTTCCAAACCTCCTCGACTATTTTCCAGCTTCCAAACTTCCTCGACTATTTTCCAGCTTCCAAACCTCCTCGACTATTTTCTAGCTTCCAAACCTCCTCGACTATTTTCCAGCTTCCAAACTTCCTCGACTATTTTCTAGCTTCCAAACCTCCTCCACTATTTTCCAGCTTCTAAACTTCCTGAACTATTATTGTCCAGCTTCTAAACTTCCTGAACTATTATTGTCCAGCTTCAAAACTTCCTTGATTATTTCGTAGTTTCGAAAGTCTTTCGATTGTAATCCGATTTCGAGAAATTTTCTAGTCTTGAATTCTATAGACTACTTTGAGTTCTGAAATTCTCTTGTGAAATAATTCCAAGAATTAAATTACCTTAAATTTTTAAATTAATTTGGTTACTTAATAATTTTTCAATTGCTATTAAATTGCAAAATTAGAAGGAATTGTGGAACTAGAAAAAATTCAGTGAATTTGAAAACTAAAGAGAATTTCAGGACTGAAGCTGAGAATCAATAAATTTCGGAACGAAAATTTTTAATAAAAATAATTTCAAACCAAAGAGAAATTAAAAGATAATTTCACAATTAAAGTGAAATCGAAAGATAATTTCCCAATTAAAGTGAAATCGAAAGATAATTTTGAAACTAAAACTGATTCAAAGAGAATTTCGAAACTAAAATAGAATCAAGGGAATTTCGAAACTAAAACTAATTCAAGATAATTTCGAAACTAAAGCTAATTCAAGACAATTTCGAAACTAAAACTAATTCAAGATAATTTCGAAACTAAAACTAATTCAAGATAATTTCGAAACCTAAACTGAAACAAAAGAATTTTAGAACTAAAACTGAATCGAGAAAATTTCGAAACTAAAACTGCATGAAGAGAATTTCTCAACCAAAAAATGGATCAAGAGACTTTCGAAACAAAACGTAATCAAGAGAACTTCGGAACTAAATTTGAAACCGAAACGTAATCAAAAGAACTTCGGAACTAAATTTGAAACCGAAACGTAATCAAAAGAACTTCGGAACTAAATTTGAAACCGAAACGTAATCAAAAGAACTTCGGAACTAAATTTGAAACCGAAACGTAATCAAAAGAACTTCGGAACTAAATTTGAAACGTAATCAAAAGAACTTCGGAACTAAATTTGAAACGTAATCAAAAGAACTTCGGAACTAAATTTGAAACCGAAACGTAATCGAGAGGATTTCGAAACTAAAACTGATTCAAGAGAATTTTGAAACTAAAACTGATTCAAGAGAATTTCAAAAGTAAAACTGATTCAAGAGAAATTCGAAGTAAAACTGAATTGGAGAAATTTGAAACTAAATCTGTTTCAAGAGAGTTTCGAAAGTAGAACTGAATTGAAAGAAATTCGGAACTAAAACTGCATGAAGAGAATTTCGAAACTAAAACTGCGTGAAGAGAATCTCGAAATCAAAATAATTTTGAAACCAAAACTGAAACAAAAAAATTTGAAACCAAAACTGAAACAAAAAAATTTGAAACCGAAACTGAAACAAAAAATTTCGAAACTAAATCGAACGAATTTCGAAACTAAAATTAAATCGAATGAATTTTGAATCTAAAAATGACTCAAGAAAATTTCGAGACCAAAACGGAATCAAGAGAATTTCCAATTAGTGGTTTCAGATCAGTGAATAATACTGATAACCATTTTTCTATCTATTGCTTTACAATCCCGCTAATTTCTCTTTACTATCAGCATAGAATTAGTTAGTTAGCTTACTTATTCTCTCAGTAAAACCTCGATTAAAAAATGGCAATGCTCGGTCTATAAATAATGAAGATATGAATTTCAATCGTCCAGCAGGCCCGTCATTTCAGTTTTTTCCGAGGGGGGAGAGAAGGGACCAAGAGAGAAATATACTCTATATATATATATATTTATTTATTTATTTCACCTTGTTTCTCTATTTTTTAAAGCCCTCTCCCTGATCCTCCAAATGTCGGCCGGATCAAAATTTCGCTTGATTCTTCTCAGAAACATTACTGATGGCCAGTCACGTGACTGGTAAAATTGATGCAATTTTTTTTACCGTTGTTATCCAAGAACTTCGTTTCATTAGGGGCGCGGAAAGAATAAGACTAAGAGTTCAGTTACATTCACTGACGTGGAAAAAACACATCGAGTTCATTTTTCGAGGTGAGTAAGAGAGAGAGGAATAAGAAGAGAGAGAGAGAGAGAGAGGGCTATTAACGCCATTTTTTGAAGCATCACCAGCAACTATAACTCGTCCTTTCCTTTGGGCTTTTGTTTAGGAAACTTCGCCGCCAGGAAGAAACAGGTTACCAAGTTCAATGGTGGACTTATTTTTTTTTCCAGTCATCTCGCAATATTTATTATTTTTAGAGAGTCCGCCAAGCAGCATACTTTTTTTCTTCTTATTTTCGTGTGCATGTGTCTCTTTCTCCTCTCGGTACCATTGCTAACTACTACTACCGGCCATTAGTGGACGCGCTCTGTTGGTGAAGCTGCCTCTTAATAACACCGACCACAACACTCTTAACGCGAGTTGGGGCTATCAGTGAAACGAATCATTGACCGACAGGTCAAAGTGAGGAATCGACTTCCCGTTCGGCAACATCTCTACCACCATCGCCACTACTATCCTCACTACTTCACACTTCACGCATTTGTGTGTGTATCTCTGCCATTATTATTATTATGCATTATTGCCGTTATCAAATGAGGAGCTTGTTTTCAAAAGGGAACATTTTTACTTTTGCTAAATTTACAGTAGCAGTAAGAATTGCTGGAATACGTATTCCAGGAAACGTATTCCTGGAATACTGGAATTGCTTTACAAAAGTAGCAAACAGCCCAATAGGTAGCAGCATGTACGAATGGTAGAAGAATATTTAAATACTATTCTTCTTAATCAACATTAAAGCGAGTTATCCACATCTGCATTTTGAAAATGTTTCGTTTTGATACAAAATTATAGGAAATAAGGGAAATGTGTTCCTTTTTTTGATTAAAATTGAAACTGGTCAAGTCGGAGAAATTGGAAATTTCTACGTCACCTACGTCAATTCCAGAAAACTTTACCTACCCCAGGAAGGTACTCGTATTGTCCCCTCGTGGGTAACATAAGAAACGTGATCATGCTACAGCGGAACTTCTCATAACGGACACCTCCACTGAAGGACACAACTTTGAGTTGCATCGACGGGACACAATGTATCATTAACGGACACTTCTTGTTAGAGGACAAAATTTTTGGTCCCATGGGTGTCCGTTATCGAGAGATAAAAAATACCGAAGTGTGTGAGAAAAAAGGTGGATATGTGTTCCTTTTTGATAGAAAAACGACTAACTTTATACATTGTAATTTCTACCAAAAATATTACCGTTTCAATGATTCTGGTTGCATAATCTGACACAGTTTATTCCAAAGATTCATAAACCGTTAAGAAGTGCATTTCGGGAAAAAAAAGTGGAAATGTTCCCTAGTGAAAATAAGATCCTCATATACGGTAAGTCGAATATACAGCATTAACAAGGAGTTTAATCATTTTTGTCGCACCACGTTCAATTTTTTGCACTCGAGGGCCAATTAGACCGGGAACTACAATTTACATTCCGGGTTTTCTTTGTCGATTCCAAACGGTGGCGTTCGATATTTTGCCTTTTTTTTTATTACGCACCGAGAAGTTGGTGCGTTAGCCCCTCGGTGTGAGACTCCCTGCGGTACGAGAAGTTTAACGAGTGTTACGAGGAATTTCTCGGGAAAACGCTAGCAAAGCGTGTCTTTATATCCGAAGGCATTGTGTTTTCGTTGAAGTTATACATAAAGTTCATTAACATTATTCTCTCTAAGGGAAATCAGTCCGGACCGCCAATTATTGACGTTATAGCCGAGGTGTCGTTACAAAATATTAATTTATAACTGAATTTGACTGTACATGAAGATTTGAACTTTCCCAAAGAAATACTCATCGCCGACGTGGAAAAATTTGCTATGTGTTCTAGGCACCCCAGATTCAAAAAGAAATAACGGTGCCAGCTTCATACAGTCGTAAATTTCAACAGCCGCTGTGGGCAAAAAGTAAGCCCATGGTTGCCTTTAAATAAACTGGCAGAAATCGCATAATGCAGTCGACGCTCGTTATAGTGACTACTACTAAACCAGACATGCACCTCGTACATATTCCTCTGAGGAACTTCCAACGAATTAGTACATGTTGGAATGTGCGTGCGTCACTGAGCTATAAGGAAAGCTCAGTTTCTGTATAGCTCAGTGGTGTGCGTGTAGCGCACCTTCCGTGGAATTCGTTTCTGTGTAATGTTTGTTATGTGTAATGCTGCCATCTGCCGTCAATTTATCTAACTATGCATGAAGTGTAATGATTGAATAGCATACCGTGGTGGGCCTGTTGCTTTATGCGGCGAGACTTTTCAAGGTGAGATCAGCTCACATTTGTGCCTTGAAATTGGGAACCACAGAAAACCCATCTTCAGCCGACCACCACTGTATCGACGGTGGGGTTTGAACGCGGCTCCTCTCGATGCGAGTCCGTCACTGTGCCACTAGACCACTACAGCGGCTCGTTATACTGACTTCTTTCTTTTCTTTCAAACCGAGCACACTTCAGGTCTATCACCATCTGTGGGCGATTTACTACCTAGTGAGTTGTGCCGGAAGTGTAATTGTGTGTCTACCTAACAGTCTGCGTGCGTACGTAGCGTTGTGTTTGATTTTTCAGTTCTGCCATCTATATTTCAGAAGTGAAGTGAGTGATGAGTTATGATTGAATTACATTTGTACTGTTTGTAGGTCTGTTGCTCTCTGTGGCGAGACTTTTTAAAGGGGAGATCGGCTCGCATTCGCGCCTTGAAGTTGGGAGCCACAGAAAACCAACTTCAGCCGACCACCACTGTGGTGACGGTGGGGTTCGAACCCGGGACCTCGCGAAGCGATTCCGTTACTATGACCACTCGACCACCACAGCGGCCCAGTAAATACCATCCCATCCATTGCAACGGCCGAACTCAGCTCAGCCCCTCAGTTTTTTTTTCAAATAAAGGGACAAAATCCGTTGTTGAATGTGTTTGACCTTGACCTCTGATGCTTGGAAAAGAAGAGATGAAGCGTTGCTACGGAAAACCCCTGTGGTTAAGTAGCGCCCTCGCTGGACACGTGGCAGGAACACAGACACACTGCGCCGTCGCGGGCCCACTGGATGATGTTGATTTTATTTTCTCTCACGGTGGCTCTCTCACCACGTGGTGGAATGATTTTTATACAATTTTACTCAATTTCTCAATGGGAGAATTTAAAGGCCAGTGTGTGAACCTGTGCTTTCACTCTAAAAATTATTCATTCACAACATGGCTGTCTTAAATAGACGGAGCGCCACACTTTTAGTCCTCAAATCGAAAGTTTTGGCCGAAGTTGACAGAACATTTTTGTCGAAAGCCAAAATCGCTGGATCATTGAATATTCCAAAGAGATACATTGGAATCACCATAATCGAATCTCGGAGAAGCTACATTTTATGATTTTTTCAGAAACGTTCGATATAACGTCCGTTTTCCGTTTAACGGAGTCACTATGACGAGAGTCGACAGTATCTCTGTCTACGGGAGTATTTACCTTGCTAGACCCGTTGGGTGGGGGTGTGATGTATGTAGATAGTATTTTAGGAATCTTTTAAGACTACCAAATACTATGGTGAGATTTTGTTTTGTTTTGTTTTTTACCAGAAGCTAGCTTGCATCTGCGCTATAATTGAGAACCACGCAAAACCACCTCCGGCTGGCTTCTAAATTCAGGACATTGTTAAGCCAACATCGTGTGGTTACTGTTTCCCGGATAACTATAGCGAAAATATATCAATATAGCGAGAATCAGAGATGGAAGAAACTCCCGTAAGCTGTATAGATGCAGAAAGGTTAAGACACATCCTAGCTGCTGCAGCCAATGGGTACGCCCCTGGTTGTAACCTTTGTTCCTATTCATATCTGTACCGTCGTCCAAGAAATAACCCCGCAGATATCCTTCATTTTCTAAAATTTCAAGTGATTACAGTTCTTACGTGATTTAGCATTGCAGTTTCTTCGTCGCTCCGCGCAGTCACTCAATGCACGGTTCGCATTCTGTGATTTGCTGTCTGACGTTAGGTTATTGTATGCATGGCATTTCAAGAGAAAACTGGAGAAATGGAAGAACCCCCCCCCCCACCTCCTTGAATAATTGGTGCCACATTCTGGTCACTAATGATTCTACTATTCAACGTTGAGGCGGTAGTTTTGAGTTCACGTATCTTTTTAAAATTTGTGGGATTTGTGAAAGTATGTATGTATGTATGCATGTACGGCATATATAAGAAGGTGGGTATTCAAAGACATCAATACCACAGAAAGTCCTACGCATTCCCCGTGGGAGGGCCTATGGATAAGGTCAAAATCATTCAATTGGTTTCTTTTATTTTTTGCGAGTCAAGTTTTCGAACTTGAAATCTTAGTCGTGAACGAGTTTATATGTTGTAACAGTTGCATATTTAGGTTGCACGTGACTTCAGGTACGCTCCGGTGATAAATTTATAACGTTCTCACCTGCCCTGAATATACAATTGTTATTTAAAGATTAGACTCACCTCTATCCACTCTTGTCCTACAGTTTTTGTATACGGAAGCCTAACCCAACAAAGGGTAGCTCCGGGGTCATTCTGATTCGGAATGTAACGTAAATTCCTTTTTGGTTTACCTGAATATGTGCTTGAAACAAAAATACATCGAAAATACCTTGTATATTTTTTACAGCCTGCTCATTTGCATGAAGAGCTCGTGTTAAATACATTCCGTGTCGAGCGAACAACTTTCTTCTAACAGTGAAAGGAAAAATGCCGCGTTTCTACACAATTGCACCATTCACTTCGCTAAAATAACACTATTCTTATTTATATTTTCGTGTGCTGTCCCGGGAGGACCCCCCCCCCCCCCATACGTGCGATTGTGCTCGAAGATAACCGTGGTCATTGATCCAATGACTAATTTCATCCACCTCTAGAAAAACCTTTGTAGAGATTATATAGCATTTGTTTTCTTGCCGTACTTCATGAGAGTTAAAAAAGTTTTGCTAACTCTAGCATTGGTCCTCTCAAGCACAGACAATAAAAACAATGACATAAAGAGGGCGTCACATCGTTTAGAGCGTCTGGGTCTAGTAGTTTTCACTCTTGGGATATCATATTTCGTAGGCCTCGCTGCGAATTACGAGTGGCGCTACAGCTGATATTATTAAGCTGACCATATTTCCTCTAGAAAAATATGGAAAATTGTAGTCCCATACATAGTAAAATACGGAAAATTGTAGTCCCATACATAGTAAAATACGGAAAATTGTAGTCCCATACATAGTAAAATACGGAAAATTGTAGTCCCATACGTAGTAAAATACGGAAAATTGTAGTCCCATACGTAGTAAAATACGGAAAATTGTAGTCCCATACGTAGTAAAATACGGAAAATTGTAGTCCCATACGTAGTAAAATACGGAAAATTGTAGTCCCATACATAGTAAAATACGGAAGGCGTATTAACTCGGGCACCTAATGAAACGGCTGGACTCATTGTCCTCCATCTTGGAGCAGCAAAACTAGTTTTTTGTTCAAAGTAACGTCTAATCATTAAAAAAAAAGAGCAAAAAAAAAAAGCAAGATAGGGAACAGCGATTGGCTACAGAGATAATACTGGCTTCACACTTCGTGCAAAAGATGGCGGATAAGTCAACACATGTTTTAAAGGAGCCCTAGCCAAAACCATGGGAAAAAAAGGAAAAATGTCCGTGTAAATACTTGTCAAATATAGTAACTCCTGCTTCGGAACATAAACTGATATCGTTTCGTCCCTAAGGAACGACGATTGAAAACGGCTCCAAAATGAAGAATGTTTAAAAATTTCAAACTAAAAAAATTGATCCTTGGCTCCGTAATCATTCGTTTCATTCATTCGAGTTCTTAATGAATTAACTTCTAAATTTACACTCGCAACCACCGTCACATATATGACAGCAATGACCTTAAATAAGATGGTGGATTTTACGAGTTGATCCACTTTTTTTTAAATTAGAAAGAAAAAAAAAAAGCAGAATTCACGAAATATATAACGAATTTCACTGAAAAGAAACTGAATCACGCCTGTTGTGACGATTATTAGTATTTAATTCACGTCAATGAGATCGACGAGTTGAAATTATTCGCCAAGCACACACATTGGACAAAAACACGAATATAAAACAGAATAGAGAAGAAACGTTTCATCAGTTTAATTTGATATTCGGTGACCCGAAATCAGACGAGGAAGAAGAAGGAGATTAAGTAAGTATCAGGTGGCAACAGGAGCATCCGTCCAATCCAAAGTGAACTCGACTTTTTTTTTGTCCCTCAAGAAAAAGCGAAGGAGGGAATAGATAGCGCACGATGTCGGCGGAACTTGTTATCTCTCTCTCTCTCTCAGCAGCGAATTTATTTATATGCAACCAAACGTAAAACTGACGAGCAACTATAAGGCACATAAACCTCATTTTTGCCCCGAGACAAGAGCAGACATTAGAACAAACAAAGAACAAGGTGGAAAAAAAGGAAACTAGATGGCGGCTTAATCCGACTTCCTCGGCCTTTTTTTGTTTTGTTTTTCATTAACTTCAGCTCAGCTTGAATGGCCTCCGTAAACTTTGCCGTATAACAAGTAACTAATGTCGTTAAATTATTAAATTATTGTAATGAATGAAACTTCAAAGTTGTTGTTTTTCTTTTTGATAAGATTACGCGGTTTTGTTTCAGATTTATTGGGATCTCTGGAGCAGGGCCGCGCCCTCATCAGACACGGGGCCACGGTGAGAAAATAATTTCGGGTCTCCTCGGAATCGATTCTATACATTCTGTGGGGGCGGGGGGGGGGGGTATCGGCATCTAAAGATACATACATTATCACAGAATATACAGGAATGTGCTGAAAGATATCTACACACCAATGAAAACTCAGAATTTACGAATGAAAAAAAAAGTCCCAGAAAAGTGATGAAAATGCTGAATTAATGAGAGAAAAAGTCCCAGGATTGAAAATATATTTGCCCTTCCCCCCCCCCCAATTCTGCTACCATAAGTGCGATGCCTCCAGGAGGAGGACCCTGTGCGACCACACCTGTCGCAAACCCGCTAAGGGCACGCGGCTCTGATCTACAGTTCAGTCATTTGGAACTACAATATCATTTGGAAAATTTTGGAAATTTTTCTTTCATATTTTTCAAAAAGACAGGCCTTAGTTGTGTTTTTATCTAATGAAAAAAATTTTAATATACAGTCGAGTCCCGTTATAACGAACTCAAAGAGACCGGAGAAATCACTTCGCTGTAACGAAATTTCGTTATGAAGGAATTCTAGGTTTCTGCTGTGTAAATTTATCTGAAGGATTAGGAAAGTGTTGGTTAAAACGAGATTTTCGCTATAACGGTATTCGTTAAAACGGGATTCGACTGTATTTTCTCCCATCGACTGCTTGTTAGGATTTCATAAACCAAACCACAGCCATTGATTACCTAGAATCTCTAGCGGGATCCAAAACAAACCACAAAAGGGTGGCTCTAGGCTAGTGATTCCCAACGTGGGCGTTAACGCCCCCTTGGGGGTGATGAAAGTTCCAATGGGACGTTAGAAGCTACGGGTACGACATAGGATCCTATAAGTTAGATTGCGTTGGGGGGCGATGGGAGAAAAAATGTTCTGAAGAAGGGGGCGATGAGACAAAAAGGTTGGGAAACTATGCTCTAGGCTGTGTAACCTATGCGGACGCACGGAGTTCCGAATCAAGGGTGAAAGGGGAAAAACAATTTCAAACACTAAAAATAAAAAATTATGCAAATTTTTTAACTATATGAGCGTACTGGATCCGGCCCTAATCACAGTCGAAGGAAGCCTCGTGTGTGTCAGTAGTAATAAGAAATTTAAAAAAATGGTCGATTGTTGTCTGGCCGTTGCAATGACAGACGATCATTTGATCATTTTTGTCGCACCACGGTCATTTTCTGCACATGAGGGCTAATCACGCCCCGGGACTTACAATTTATTGCCGATTCCGAACGGCAGGTTTGTTGTATACTCCTGCGGTAGCCAGTGACAGACGATCATTTCGTATTACTTCCTGTGACTGACACAAAGATGGCCTTCTGTCGTTGTCGACTTGACCGGGACGTACGTGTTCGAGAGTAACCCTCGAAAACTGAGAGGGTTGTTTCAGTTTTCGAGGGTTACGGTTCGAGCCTATTCCAAACGGCTGGGCAAAGACAACTCATGCTCCAAGAACAGGAATGGCTTCATCATAATCATTAACTTTCTCATTTATCACATTAAGCGGGGGGGAGGGAGGTGATAAAGCAAGTATAAAAAGCCATATTCTAATTTTGAAGCATGATACGCATGCGCTAAAATGAAAAATGAAGGATTCATATTAGTTTCTTCGGAAGCCATCCTAACGAATGCAGTGCAGTGAACTATGAATGACAAACAAACCATTATTGCAAGTTCAATGATATTAATGCACGAATAGGCATCATCCGTTTGCAACATTCTTTGCTTTGTACACGTGTGCATTCAATGATGCGCATTAAACAACCGGAGGATTAAATGACTGCATTAACAGAAAGGTAATGACGATCAACGTCTTTTCGATACTTTAACATTTGGATCACACATGTTGGATCACATCTTCAAAAACTTATCGGCCTGAAACTGAAAAAAGCCCCCTAAAAATAAAAATTAATTGAGTCGGTGGAACAGGGCTATAAACAGGGCGTGCTCGGCATTTTATGGCTGACCTGCCGATGGCCCTTTTCACATCCGAAGTGTGAAGAAATTTCTTTCTTTTATTGTTTTAATTTCAACAAAAGCCTATAATGCCAGTTAATTTATAGCCGAAACACTTCAATATTCAATAATGCAATTCAACAAGGTGTCGTAAATATTTCCAGCGATTGTGAAATGCGTTCGAGGTTTATGACGTGTATAACTGTAAATACATCATCATTCAGACACAAAAAGTACGTTTTAAATAACGTACTTCCTAAACTGTAAATAATACAGTCAATACAATTTTTTTATTTTTTTGTGTGTTAACTTTATGCTACGATTATGAGAATGTTTTCCTCGTAGGGTTTTGACAATGGATATTTAACAATGAGAGAGGGTAATTATGCACAATTGATTTTAATAGTTAACAATGGGCCTCGGTGATGGAAATGCCCTTCAAAGAATAAAAATGCGTTGATGAGACAATTAGTTAGTAAAGATGATTTTTTTGACGATGAGTTTATAACAGTGTGAGATTATGATAACAATGGCTCGAAACAACGTAAGTTTTATTTATGGTAATCATATATATATATATAGGCGGAAATAGATTTGGAAGTCTGGGGGGGGGCACGATGCTGATGATGTCAATTCATACATACAGATATACATTAGATGATGATAATGATATGTTCACATAACAATGATAAATATAATTAGCTTTAAGTACATATGATACCGAAGAGTTTACAACAGTGCGATTTCAACTGTGTTAACAATTAGCTTAAACTACAGTAACAATATGATTTTACAACAATGTGAGTTGAACTTTGGTTACAATGACTATAACAGTGTGAATTTTAAGTGAGTTTTAACTATGATAACAAGACATGAATGTGAGTTTTAACTATGATAACAAGACATGAATGTGAGTTTTAACTATGATAACAAGACATAAATGTGAGTTTTAACTATGATAACGATGAGTTTACAGTAATTTTGGTTTTAATGATGATGACAATGAGTTTACAACAATTATTAACAATTACAACAAAATGTGGGTTTTAAATGTGATTACAGTGACTTTTAAACATGATAACAATGAGTTTAAAATATTGCGAGTTTTAACTGTGATCACAAATTCACAACAATATGAGTTTAACTATGATAACAAGTTTACAACAATGTGAGTTTTTACTGTTGTAACAATGAGTTTATAAGAATTTTAGTTTTAATAATTATGATAACAATGAGTTTTAATTATGATACTCTTAATAATGGTGTGACATTATACGTGGTACCCCTTAAAAATGACCACAAAAGATGTTTATTTTTTGAAATAAAAGAATTATGAAAAAAAAAGTACGAATTGGCAACTGAAGCATGTAGTTGCCAAAAACGCCCAGTACTTAATAAGCTAGATTTTCTTAGGAGCAGGTTTTTCTGTGCCACGTGAACCGAATACGATCATTTCGCGTCGGCAGAAACGTGCAACTTAATCACGCTACGCGTTTGTGTTTTTCCAGTGTGGCGCATCAGCTCAGGGCGGCTATATCAGCTATTCTGTTGTCTACAAGCTCTGGTTTGAAGGGAAAGAAAACACAACAAAAAAATGAAGAGAAGATCGGTGAAACGCGCGGCGCACGTGACTCGAGCAAAAGCATTCGGCCAATCACGCCGGACGTAAAGCGCTCTCGTGAGGCGTATTGCGCTTTCTGTTAGAAAAGCGTCATACTTTCTTTCTTTCAAACCGGGCGCAACACCGATCTATCGCCACGGGCAATTCCCTACCGAATCGAGTTGTTGCGGAAGTGTGAGTATGTGTACGTAACAGACACACTTCCTTTTCTTTCTTTCAAACTGGGCACAAATCAGTCTATCGCCATCTATGGGCAATTTTAACAGTCAAACTGATTTTCTTATTGGTGAGTGGACGGCGCTAGGCGATTCCCGTTGCACGCGGCACAGAAAAACCTGTGAAAAAACGCTCAGAACCAAAGATGGCGCGTGAGAAATTCGAAGTGAATTCATCTTCTTTTTCCCCTGATAATTATAAAATTATGATAATTTTTTTCCATAAAATGAGGCCCTCAATTCGAACATTTCTTTAAAATCAACTTATGGGAATTAGGGTGGCTTTTCTCATTTCTAATTACATCAGAAATGTATTCAAATCCAGCCGAACATGGGAGTAGACTCGAGTCGAAACAAATAAACTGCTACTTAATCGAACTCGAATCAACATCCTCACAAATCGATTGTTATCGTCACTATTATAATAATAATAACAACAACGCTATCGAAGATCCGGACTGATTTGCGCTCCCAATCTCGTCAGGCACTAAAATCAAATAGTGCGGATCCGACTCTTTACACCCCGACCCCCATTTTTAACGTGTCTTCACCCATTAACTGTTGTTGAAAAGAAGAGTTTTGTTGGGCATGTCAAAGTGTTGAGAACACATACATATAACCCAGAACCGGATTCTCGACAAGACGTTCGTACGTACGCATCAGAAAAAGAAAACAAGGTGCCGCGCTCTATTGGGTGCTTAATCTCGAACGGGATGCGCAACCGGTGTTGGTTAGGTCGGTCGCCCTCTTTTTATTAGAGGATGCATGCATGCCACTACCTCTCCATCGCCCTACCTAAAATGTATAACATGCGTATCCAATAACGTTGATGACGTCTGGATGGTGATGTGCGTGTGTGTGTGTGTGGGGGGGGGGGAATAATGTTAAGTATGATGTAATGAATTTGGAGCTTGGAAAAGGAAAGGGTGACTCGACCTTTCAGGGGTCAACCCGGACCCGATTGCGGTTTTAATATGTGGTGATCGTCGCGATTCATTCCACGCATAACAATGTTGTGATACATTAGTCTGAATTAATCATCGAGAGAGAATGTTGATCATGGGAAAACTCTGAAGTTTTAGGGTGGACCAGAGAGGGCGCAAATTTCACTCTTTAACCCCCTCCTTCACCATTACAAAGGGGGAAAGGCAAAATGTGTGCTTGCCCAGACCGACCAAGCATCTAGTTGCTGCCCTGAATAGGGCTCCAGTATTGATGTCTGGGCAGGGCTGCCACAAGAAACGAAAATTTACTCTGTTGCTCAGGGCCAGTTTCCATTGCATCACACCCCCCCCCCCCCGAACCATAATTTTGAAACAAAAACATAAAAGTCAGCGCCCTCACTCTGATCTAGCCCGTGGGGCATCAGACCCCATTCCCTGGCCTCCCCTAGTTGCGGCCCTACACCTGGAATGAAATTTATATTAGTTTTTTTTTTCTTTTTTATATAACATAAATTTGCACCATGAGGGAGAGGGGCGCAAAAAATATTAACTGACGAGCACCTCTAAAGATCCCGTTCCCATCAAGTAGGGGGGGGGGGCTATATATGCCCTACTGCAGGTAGCAAGAAAATTTGGTACCCCTTTTTATCGCGAAAATTGCTGAAAAATCTTCAATGGTTGGAAATTGATCAAAATCACCTAAGAACATACGTATGTGTTTGACAGAAACATAAAGGATGAATAGGGTGACCAGATATGACCCCAGATTTTTCCGTGATTTTTTTCCCCTCTCGACGCTCTTGTGAAAATGTCCCGTATTTTAAACAAAGCCAACTTGCGAATTTTTATTCTCATTGAAATCAAGGATTAAAATTATTTTCTCCCGACAGTAAAACCTCGTCCACAAAAGAGGGGGACGGGGGTGACCGTTAATCAGGGGTTTGAAATGCATACTTTTATACAAGGGGAAATTATTATCTGGCCGTAAAAGAGGAGTGACCGCATCTGGGGGGAGGGGGTGTCCGTTAGGAGGGGCTTTATTATGAATGAATATTAATCTCATTTGTTTGTCAGGTTCTTTTTTTTGGAATTAATTTTAATCCACTGCCGTGTGTTTGCGACATTTTTCTCCATTTCCCCTCATTTGTCGTTTCTCAAGTGATTTTAGCAATACGAAGTCTTTCAACAGCGGCTGGCTGATGCGAAAGATGAATTCAGGAAAATCGAACAGCCCTTGTGAGGAATCGGACCCACGTCCTCTCACTGGTCACAGATGAGCGTATCCTAGACCAGTGGTGCGCAAACCGTGGGTCACGACTCCTCGGGGATGGGGGGGGGGGTTTGCGAAGGATTCACCAGAAGAAAAATTTCCTAAGAAGAAATTCCTTTTTTTTTAAATTTAAAAATATGTCAAAAAACTAAAGAATGCCTTTATTCAGCAGGGCTAATTACCATACAATGTAATTTTACCGAATTCTACTTGTGTACCGTGCCGTCTTAACGCATGGGCCCACCCGGTCACGGCCCGGGGGCATCAGAAGAAGAGGGGCCTCACAAAAATGAGAATTAGTTGAAATTTTGCATAATTTGCCTGGTAGGGCCGCAGAAAATTCACTCTGCCCGGGGGCCCATGATGCTCTTAAGACGGCCCTGCTTGTGTATGATAATCTATATAACGGCTCCGTCATGCCAGAGTCACGAGTGTGAAATGTCCTTGCAAAACAAGAACGTGGGAAATGACGTCTGAATGTTTACTCTACCCATGTTAGGGTCCATTCAAGTATTACGTAAGCAGATTTTCAGCCATTCTTGAGCCCCCTGTCAGCAAAATTTCGTCAGCCGCTCAGAATATTTCATATCTTCAAAAAGGGGTGGTTGATGACGTAAGCAATGACTTTTGCTGACAAGGGGGGGGGGTCAAAAATGGCCGAAAATCAGCTTACAAAATACTTGAATGGCCCCCCTAAGGGGTCATTCAGCATCTATGGGGGTTTCCGATTCGCTTGAACTTGAACTACCAGACAGATACCCACGTCAATATTCCTTACGGAACCTCTAACGTAAAGGGTATCTGTTGGAAAAGTAGCAACACCTTCCCCAGTCCATCAAATCCATCCACCCTACCCGATCAAACATGAGAACACTTTTTCAAAGTACATGGGGGGGGGGGGATTAAAATATATATGGTAACCACAAAATAATGTGAAAATTAAACATTTGTGGACGCACAATGCACGTCACAGTCCAGGTTTTCCGATTTGCTGATTTTTGATGACAGAGGGGGGCTGGGGTTTGGATGATGCTTACGTCATCAACCACCCTTTGTGAAGATATGAAATATTCTTAATGGTATCTTATTCGGTGCGTCAAAAACGGGAAAAAAAACTTTCGATAGTTATTGGGCACCTGAACTAACATTCTCCCTATTGATAAATCCCCTACAGATCCACTAAATGTTTCACGGATCCTTCAAGTGCTCTGGAACTGTGTCAGGTATCACTAAAGTGATCCGTAATTATGCCACGGATCATTTAAGTAATCTGGGAATGTTCCGCGGGTAACTTGAGTAATGTAGAACCGCATTGGGGACTGCTCAAGTGCTCTAAAACAGTGCCACATGCCAATAAATGGATCTCTAAATGTATCATGGATCGTTTAGGTGTTCTGTAACCGTGTCGCGGGTTACTCAGGTGACCTTTGAATGTGAAAATGATCTTTGAGGCCTACTTCAGTGATCTTTGAATGTGCCACGGGCCACTTAAATGCTCTGGAATGAAGCCACGGGTCATTTAAGCGATTTGTAAGTGTGCCGCTTAGTTCATTTTTACAAAATTAGGTTTGAGGGAGGCAAGCCACATCAGATAACCTTCAGGGCCACATTTGGTCTGCGGGTCAAGGGTTCACCATACATGGCTTAAAGGGTGGGTCGCAATGAATTTCTTAAAGACAAATTTTGAGTTGTTTCCTTTCAAATAGCATCGAAATTAACAGAAATCGATTATAATAACATATAAAGGTATTTTCTTTCGAAATTTTAAATTTTTAAAACAATTTTTTGCATTAAAAAAATAATTTCTTTTCGTCTGGGGGGGCACGAGCCCCCATGCCACTCCCCTCCCATGTATCCCACCAATATGCATTAGGAGGTGGGGGCAGTGCTGACGAAATTTTACTGACGGTGGGAGGGGGGGTAGAGTTTTGCTGACTTTTGCTGACAACAAGGGTGGAAGGGGGGTCAAAAATGGCTAAAAATTTGCTGACGTAATACTTGAACGTCCCCTAAGAGACAACACTAAGTACATCAAAAAACAAAATATTTAAATGATATTAACTAAAAAAAATGAAATATATCTTTGGAAGTCAATATCGCTAATTGAAATCGAAACGAGCAAGAATCGGAATGTCCCGAAAAACGGGGACATATGGTCAGCCTGTGTACGGGTCGCCGTTTCGAAAAGTTTGCGCACCACTGCCCCTAGACCACCAAGCAACGAATCGCAATCTTTTCTCAGAGCTCGTGTGAACGGAACCGTACGTAGGCGGTCGGACCTAACTCAGGCTATAGCTCAATATACCGACATTGCCACCAGATGACGACTTATCCATGTTGCGCCCCCCCCCCACACTTCTCTCTTATGAGCTTTCTTTTACTTTCTTTCTTTCAAACCCAGCACGGCCATCTATAGCAGAAAGCTTCCGCGCGAAGCTCGTGACGTCACTGAAAAAAAAAGTAGAAACATATTGCATACGTCGGCCTGCTGTATCCAATGACTACAGGTGAAACGGCTTACTTCAGTGACGTCACGAGCTTCGCGCGAAATCATCATCTTCCCTCTGCTGTAGATGATGTTGGCACAACTCCGGTTCATCGCCATTGCTACCTAATGAGTCACGCCGGAAGTGTGAGTGTGTCTACCTAACACAGTCTGAGCATAATTCGAAAAACTGGTGGCAGATGGTTGCACTACACGTAACAAGCATTTACACAGAAACAAACTTCACGCCAGGTTGCACTACACGTCCACACACATTTCCAACATGCACCAACTCGTTAGAGGTTCCGCAGAGGAATATGGGCGAGGTGCATGTCTGGTTTAGTAGTAGTAACAGTCTGAGTGTGTATATAGTGGTTCATCAGTGCTGCCATCTACATTTTAGACGTTAATAGTGATTGAATATTTGTACCTGTTGCTCTCTGTGGCGAGACTTTTTTATAACGGGGGAGATCCGCTCACATTCGCGCCTTGAGAAGTTGGGAACCCCAGAAAACCAACTTCAGCCGACCATCGCTATGGCGACGGGGGGTTCGAACCCTTCACTATGACCACACGACGAATTAGTGAGTCTACAGTCAGGATGACCAAAATTACTAAACACGGCCATGTACACACACCACGGCCACCCTACACCAATTTCGGAAATATACCAATTTCTGACCCGCGAGCTGCAGAATTACTGCATATATCTGGTTCGCGGACCGAAAAGGTTGCGCACCCCCTCTCCGTATTAAAATGTTAAAAGTACGTCATCTCTTTAAATAGTAGGTCATTTTAGTCTTTTAGACACGGAACGCCCCCCTCCCCCGTCAAAACATCTCTTTTCCAGGGGCTCCAGCTATTAAACTATGATAACAGAACCATCTTGAACTTGGTTGCCGAGGTAAATACTCAAAAGTGGGAGTATGTGTCGCCCTCCCCCAAACTCTTCCCAGAGAAAGACTTCAGCCTGTACACCCCCCCCCCTCCTCCTTCTTCCCAGAAATAGCCTTGAAATATTCCCAAAGGTAGGGCTGACTGTGCTCCAGCCCGGGACGACTGTAATTGGGTTTTTTTTCACTCTATAAATTCACTATGAACACGCGCGTGAAAAGTTTGGGCGGAGAGCCTGCCAAGGACCCCAGATTATCAGCAGGGCCTTCTTAGGAGCATCATGGAGCTCCCCACCTACCACCCCCCCCCCTACCGGTCGAAGTGATTTTTCTGAGGTTCCCCCACCTAGCTAGAAATGCTTGCCTACCAATTTGCATGCGTACTCCCAAAATTTTTAATCAGATCTCATTTTCATGTCCTCCCTCCCTTCACTTGATGGTCTTGGGTCGTGCCCGGGTAGCAGTGGCGTCTTAACGCATGGACCTACCCTGGCAAGGCCTAGCCCCCCCCCCCCCCCCAAGAGAAGACGGACACAAAAAATTGAGATCAGATTGAAATTTTCGAGAGAAAACATGTAACTTTGTGAGCCAGCATTTTTAACCAGGGAGGGTCTCAGAAAACTCACCTTGCCCTGGGGTCCCATGATGCTCTTAGGACGGCCCTGCGGGTGGACCTATTTTTAAATTTACTATTGGGACCTCCCATTAAAAATTCCAGTCCTGGTGGGGAAGGGCCGCTCCCCTTCCCCCCTTCCGGTCGATGCAAATCCCGTATCTCCATTTATTTTAGAAAGAAAAAATTTAGTGATAAGATAATATATTGAGGAAATGGTGGAAAATTTACATCAAGAAATTTCGATTAATATTCATATGATTCTTCACTACGATTGCTTGCGTTATTTTGAAATTTTGTCGCCATCTAGCGGCAAGAATAAATTCGAAACTGATTATGCAATGTTGTGTCAACAGATGGCAGCAAAAATAAAAAAACGAATAGAAATAAATGATTGTTGAAAAAAATTGATTTTTTTTTCCATTCTCATCTGTAATGTAGTAAAGGCATGGCCAGAACAAGGATGGGGGGGGGGAGAGTTTCCAAAGAATTCAACTCTCCCCCTGGTGGCAAACTTTAGAGGGGCGGAAAAGACAAAAAAATACCATTATAAAATCATCAAATTTCGCAGTGGAGGGGACGGCCGAATCATGATTGTTCCCCTGTCCCATCTTCACAAATATCTTAAATTACAGCCCCGAGTAAAGGATGTGATGTTTTGAAAATACAGTAAAACCTCGATCAACCGTCACCGTCCGGACCGCAGGGCAGTGACGAATAACCGAATAGACGGATAACAGAAATCTCTTAATACATGTTACACGTACATGATATCATGTTACATGATACACGTTCATACATACAATACAATTTATGTACAGTAACGTGATTTCATCACGGGCTTGAGATGAAAATGAAAATAAAATCCTTTAAAAATGAATAATACACATAGTACACATATTGTGTTCAATTTTACACAAAGCGATCAATATAAGCTCAGCCCAGGCAGTAGCGACATTGAAAATAGCGTCCTTTATGTTTTGTATCTTATCCAAAATTCTTTAACAGCCATGGATGGCATCAGCAGATGAAAAGCTTTTCCGTAACGTCGCTTCCTATTTTCAATTAGGGGCCGTTCGAGTATTACGTCATCATCGATGGGGGGGGGGGGGTCCGATTTGCTGACTTTTGATGACGGAGGGGGGGATCGGATAATGCTTAGGTCATCAACCACCCTTTATGAAAATATGAAATATTTTTAATGGCATCTTACTCGGTGCGCCAAAAACGAGGAAAACCTTTGATAGTTTGCGGGCTATTGGTAAGTGCCCTACAGAGCCACTTTAGTGTTCTCTAAATGTTTCGCGGATCCAAGTGGTCTGGAAATGTGTCCGTCCCGATTAAATGCTCTGGAACTGTACTATACGCACGTAGCACAGTTCCAGTGATGCGCATCACTCAAGTGATCCGTAATTATATGCCACGGATCACTAAAATAATCTGAGAATGTGCTGCGGGTAACTTGAGGGATGTAGAACCGCACTGAGGGCTACTTAAATGCTCTAAAACTACGTCACATGTCATTCAAGGGATCTCAAAATGTGTCACCGATCGCTCAAGTGTTCTGGAATTGTACCACGGGCCGCTTAAATGTTCTAGAATTGTACCACGGGACACTTAAGCGATCTGTAAAAGTGCCGTTTAGTTCATTTTTACAAAATTACGTTTGAGGAGGGCAGGCCGCATCAGATAACCCCAGACCATATTTGGTCCGCGGGCCAGAGCTTATTATATGGCTTAGAGGGTGGGTCGCAATGAATTTATTAAAGATAAATTTCATAGCCTTCAAATAACATTGAAATTAACAGAAATTTATTATAATAACAACATATGAAGGTATTTTCTTCCGAAATTTCAATTAAAAAAAATTTTTTTTTTGCATTAAAAAAATAAATTTTTGATCGTGGGAAGGGGGCACGAGAGAGCCCCCTATGCCCCCCCCCCCCCCCGTGTACGTCTCTGATCCCACCAATATGCGTTACGTTTCAGAGGGGCAGAGCTGATGACGAAATTTTGCTGACAGCGGGGGGGGGGGGGGGGGTCGGCGTTTTGCGACAGTGGGGGGGGAGTCAAAAATGGCTAAAAATTTGCTTACGTAATACTTGAACGGCCCTTTTTCGGCTCTAACTTGACTCACGAATACTTTGTGGAACCATTATGAAAAAATTGTTTGGTCCATCAAAGCACTTTTTGGGGGCTTTTTTTGGTTCACAGGCGTGCGTTCCTATTTAAATTTTTGAAGGCACGTGGTTTTTGGATTAACCAATTACAAGCAGGGGGGTGTAATCTATGATTGCCGGTGGCATTTCCGCAGACCATAGCAGTGATCCAATCTTTTTGGACCTTAAAACCTGGGGCTGTTTTTTCCGCAGAAAATCACGGTAAAACGAGTGACGGTAAATCGAAGTTTTACTGTACAGAAATCTCACTCATTTTACATTTCTTTTATTTACAGCGCCAATTGTCTACATCACTTTTAATATGCTTCTCTTCCGTTTCCATGGCAACTTCATGTTTAGGATAGTATTCATTATCTGAGGATGATGTCATTCTCCGCTATCCATACGAAGGTTTTATAACAGCTGGCAACGGGAAGATATATTTAGCAATGAAAGAAAAATTCAACTGCCCTTTCGGGGGAATCGAACCCACGTTCTTCCTGGGTGAACACAGGTCCGTTCGAAAACCACTCATAGATGGCAGTAAAACTCCCTAATTAAAAAAAAAGAAAGAAATGTAAATCTTCCGTAATATCTGTCAG
This sequence comes from Pholcus phalangioides, assembly GCF_987345545.1. Lineage (NCBI taxonomy): Eukaryota > Metazoa > Arthropoda > Arachnida > Araneae > Pholcidae > Pholcus > Pholcus phalangioides. Next base: position 29,168,026 of record NW_028301603.1, on the reverse strand, counting down.
AATAGAAAATCGAGCACTGTAATGTTTTGTGTGCATATTATTACGATCTATAGATGATAGATGGCACGATTTGTTCGATGGCTCTCAAACAAATATCGAAATTTGTTGGCAACAGGTAGTTTGATACCGGTTTCGGGTTAGCGCAAAGACGTGCGTTTGGCGGGGAACTGGCGGAAGGTTGGCGAAGAACATTCCAAAGGGTTCCGCCCCCTCCAGACAGTGGCGCCACAAACCTGGTACTATGAAATAGAAATTTGTATATAAAAATATATCTTTTTTTTATGTTGAAGTTTGCAACTCGATTTTTTCCCCTATACTTTGAATCACATAGACCAGGGATTCCCAAAGCCGCTGTGGTGGTCTAGTGCACAAAGTGACGGATTCGCATCGCGAGGATCCGGGTTCAAACCTCACCACAGTGGTGGTCGGCTGAAGTTGGTTTTCTGCGGTTCCCAACTGCGAGGCGCGAATGCGAGCCGATCTCCCCGTTAAAAATTCTCGCCGCAGAGAGCAATAGGCTTACAGCGTTACAATTATTTATTCATTACACTTCACTCACTATGAGTTGAGAAAAACTCAATCAAAAAAATTGATTGCAGATGGCAGCACTACGCATAACAAACATCACACAGAAACAAACTTCACGGAAAAGGTTGACTACACATACACACATTCCAACATGTACCAAATCAAGGAAACAATTATTTTCCGGATATTATCCTGAACCGGATATACCCGGATATTATCCTTAACTCTGAAAGAAAAGTCATCACGATTTAAGGAAGGCAGGGTCATGTCTCCAATGGTGTAGATGGTGGCATGCAAGAGGGCCTGGGTTCGAGTCCCGGCGGAGACGTGATGACTTTTCTTTCCGAGTTCACCTCAGCATAATATCCGGAAAATAACTGTTTCCTTGATATAGGGTGATGCAAGTATTACGTCAGCATAGGGGGAAGGAGAGGGTGGTTTCGGATTTGCTGACATTTGATGACAAGGGGCGAGGGGGTTTGAAGGTTGCTTACGTCAGGGCGCGGTAGCCCGGTCGATAAGATGCTCGCCTAGTGTACCAAAGGATGTTTAGAGGTGTCGCGAGTTCGATACCCAGTTCGTCCTTGTCAGAAAACTTTCCTGACACAGGGGTACAACAAAATACGGTGACTTGACCGCAGCAAAAATTGCTACCGCAGGAAGTCCCCCATCGAGGGGTTAGCGCACCAACCTCTCGATGAGTATGAAAAACAAGCCTGCCGTTCGGAATCGGCAATAAATTGTAGGTCCCGGTCTAATTAGCCCTCGTGTGCAGAAAATGACCGTGGTGCGACAAAAATGATCAAATGAGTTGCTTACGTCATCAACCACCCCTTTTTGAAGATATGAAATATTCTAAGCTGCTGACGAAATTTTGCAGACATGGGGAGAGGGGGTCAAAAATGGCTGAAAATCTGCTTACGTAATACTTGGATGGCCCCTATCTTGGGCTGAGAAAAAGCCATCTATGTACCAATTCGTTAGAAGTTTCTCCGAGGAATATGGACGAGGTGCACGTCTGGTTTAGTAGTAGCGGTTCCTAACCTTTTTTCCTTCCCCCCCCCCCCCCCAGAGCAATGGGACTGGTCTAGGGATGCAGTGAGATGTCATCCCCTTGGATAATACGTTTTTTATCTCAGAAAATTCTGGGGGTTTTTTTCAGTGTTTGATTACATTGATTATCCAATAATTAATTTCTATGAATTCTTTTATTTATTGTTCACTGTCTTTTTGGCTGTGGCTGATATTTTAATTTTGGCTTCATTTCGTTGTTTTTTTTTAATTAATTCAAAAACGAAACTAAAAAAAACATTATTTTTTGAGATTTTTGAAAAAAAAAAGAAGAAAGATTCGTTGAATATACAAGATATACAGAAGACTGGATGTTGTGAAGATATTTATTATTTTAGATGTTAATTTTTTAAGGAAGGAAAAAACTCATCTCTGCCTCTACCGGGAGTCGAACCCGGGTCCCTCGATTGCCGGACGAGTGCTCTGACCACTAAGCTACAGAGGAGATAGAGATTTTCCTTCGCTAGAGCGTATATATTATACTACTATAATATATACGCGATACTATTCGTTGAATAGTTTTTCACGTATTGATTCCATCCGCAAAAACTAGAAATTAATGTTTCTTTGACACTTGACTGAATTTTTTGACGTTTTTCCTGAGTCGTGTGTTGACGACGGTATGAAATTAGCTAAACACAACATGTGTGTGATAATAACGCGAGAGGTAACAATGTAAACAAACCGGGGAAATAGTTCAAGTAAATAATGATTTTTTCTCAACCGAAATGGGAAAACAAGTGCCATCCATTAAAGCCGGGTTTTCCTAGGAATAGGTTTGTGGCGCTGCGTGAACCGAATTAGACCATTTCGCGCCGGCAGAAACGTGTTACGTAATTACGCTACGCGTTTGTGTTTTCCTAGCATGGCGCATCAGATCAGGGCGGCTATGTTATAATATATGGCCTTGGCATCAGCTACTCTGTCGCCTGCATGCTCCGGTTTGAAGGGAAGGAAAAGAAACCACGAGAGTGAAGAGAAAATCGGCAAAACGCGCTGCTCACGACGCATTTGACTCCTCCAGAAGCTGTCGGCCAATCACTCCCGACGTAAAGTGCCGTCGTCAGGCGTATTGCGCTCTGTAGGAAAACAGTCATGCTGCTTTTCTTATTGGTGAGTGGACGGCGTGTCGAGCTGGGCGAATCACGTTGCGCGAGGCACAGAAAACCTGCTCCTAGGTAAACCTGGCTTAATCGAAAAAAGAAACTTTTACGACGCAAATCATTGGTATGATTCATATTCTTTTAGGAATTCAAAAATTCAATTTTCATCACCATTTTAATGTTTCTGTTTAATCGGTCACCATGTTGTAATTTTTTTTCAACCTCGCCACCCCCCCCCCCCAAAAAAAATGCTATTTCTCATCCCCGGTTGGAAACCATTGATATAGAAGGTAAGTTATACAGGGTGATTCAGAAAAGATGGGAGAAACTTTAAGAGGTGATAGTACACACCAATACAAACAATTGTCATAAAAGAATGTATGGCCTAACATGAAACGGCCGCTCCGCAAACGTTAAAACGGCATTCCTGTCAGTGGCGTCGGAGCTCGAGCACCCACGGAAATTTATAAAACTGGTCCGAGCACCCCTAAAATTGATTTAGATATCAAAGTTTCCCACGTGAAACTCAAGACGAGCACCGGCAGATTCTAAACACTTCCGACGCCCCTGATTCCTGTTGAAATTTATCGGGAGGAAAAGAACAACCATGCACATGCAAATGTAACCCTGGGCAAGAAGAAGAAACCGTATGCAAATCTGCGTCGCAGTGAATAAAACGCGTGGACTCTTGTCTTACTAAACATTGTACATTACAATTGTTAGAACGGTTGCACGCTGGAATAACTTCACAGGGTTGGCGTCCGCGCCAGTTATTCACCGTGACGCAGATTTGCTTACGGTTTCTTCTTCTTGCTTCCCAGGTTATATTTTCATGCCTGGTGTTCTTTTTTCTCCCGATAAATTTCAAACGCGCATGTTAGACTATTCGTCATTCTCTGATGACGATTGTTTGTATTGGTGTGTACTATATATCACTTTTAAAGTTTTTCCCTATCTTTTCTGAATTACCCTGTATATTTCAAAAGTAATAATAACTCTTCAATACATTTGTTTTATACGCGATTTCACGTCCCTTTTACGACCCTGTATGAGCAGTACAAAGAAATACATATTTTTAGTATTTCCCCAGCTTTCTAAACGCCTCATTGAAGTATGAAAAATTATCAGCTCAAAAAATACAAAAAAAAGAAGGGATGATGGCACATAAAAGGTTGGGAAACCTATGCCCTAGAGCTAACTGCCGGACTGTGGTTAGGATAATAAGTAATCCCTGTTTAAGGCGCTTATACACTAGCGAACTGATCTTGCAACGCACGACCCCCCTGCAGCGGTTCCTATCCGCTCATGGGTACACAAATTCTCTTTGTGTTCCTTTCTTTCGTTTGTGTTCGTTGAAAAAACCGATCCCAGGTGGGTCCAGTGAAAACAGCTCAAGAATTGTTCACAACACCGTACGAATTACTGAACAACCAATTGCGAATGCTTTACTTGCATGACGCGTGTATACGCGCCTTTAGAGGCAATATTGGTTCTTGTACTCTGGGGAATTCAGACAGTGATTGGTCAAATCGTGTAAAAATGTGTGAGGGAAAAAAATGCACATATAAGCACTCGCATATCAATCAAGAGATAATAGTTTTAGAGTAAAAAAAATTTCCCCGGAAAAAAAAGAAAAAAAAATCCGGAAAACTGAAAAGGAGGACAAAATGTAGAATTTTCTAAAACGTAGGAGGACGCTTGAAATGACATAAAAAAAGAGTAAGTCTGGTAACCCTACGTGTACTGAAGTGGGGGGGGGGGAGGAGGAGCGGTGTTACGAGCGGTTTACTTCTTCCAGGAAACAAATTCCCAGAAACAAAGAAAGCAGGTTGCAAAAATAGGGTTACCAGACGTCCTCCTCTATGATGTCATTTCAAGCGTCCTCCTACGGGCCGCAAAATTCACCCTTTTGTCCTCCTTTTTTCGGGTTTCCGGAATTTTTTTTTCATTTTTTTTTTTTCATAGAGAAACACTTTGAAACATATATCTTCACAAACATGACTGTTTCCTTTTTTTCCTTCCTTGTTTTTTTTTTCGATTGACCAATAGCCGTTGAAATTCCTAGAATTCTTTTTGTTATGTTTTGTAGTTCTGTTTTAGTACAGAAAATGATTGTAGTGGCCGGTTTTATCGATCAACATAGTGACGCCATCTATTGTGAAAATTGAGGAAAATGGATTATCAAGGGTGCTCGCAAGCACCTTTCTCAGTTTTAGTATTTCCATGCAAACAGCACTCAAGGCTGATTCTTAGTCTTGCCATCTGTTGTGAAAATCGTGAAAAGTACAGGCCCGTCATGGGAGGGGGGGGGCCTGGCTTTTGAAGATATCCTAAAAATGGTGTATATATATATATATATATACAAATATATACATACATACATACATACATACATTGAGTACATATACTTTGTCCTCCTGGAAAATGTTTGCCACCCCCCCCCCGGAAAAAGTTGAAATGACGGCCAGTAGCAGATTAAAGTCGGTCGAGACCCCGGGCGCAAAAGAAAATAATGGGCCCTTAAATTAGAAAAAAGTCTGAAGTTTGGATTTTTTGGGCCCTTTAAAATTCGGGACCCTGGGCGCACCCGCCGTTAAATCCGCCTCTGATGACGGCCCTGGAAAAGTGACGTTAGAAAAATTGTCCTCATCTCAGTTTTCGAACCTTTTAATCCTACACTTGACTAGATCCTCACGCAAAAGCTTGCGCTCATCCTCAATAGATGACAGCACGTATTATGCCATCTCTCAATCGATCGATCGATTGCTCCAGTTATCGTCTGCTCCTCGTACCCCGGAACCAGAACTGTCGTTCATTCGCCACAGGAAGAGAGTTCTGTTTGTTTGTTTTTCTCTCTCGACCATCAGGCGATTGCTCAACATTTTTTCCTTGTGAAGAGCGTTTATAAACAAAACATGGCCGTGTACCATTATTATTATTATTGCCTGGCATTGCTCTGCTCGGTGCTCGTTCAAATAAACTCGGGCGAGGTCTTGGAAGACTACGTCAAAAATTCGTCGTCGCCTTCCTGCGAAGAGTTTTGCGATTCCACTTTCAGTGATGTAATGTTGTTGTTGTTGTTATTATATGTGTCGCAATCACCTTTATACATCAACAAATATACAAACAATATGTATACAAATTGTTTTATTCTGAGATATAACTAATGTTTTTCGCGCAATTGTAAATTACGTGTTTCGTGGGTTTTGTAGATTTGCGTGATTGTTTATTGTTTAATAATTAAGTATGCGTGTTATTTCAGATTTAATCTTTGATAATTATGTTGATACATAATTGTTTTTTGGAATAACTGTGGCTAAATGATTTATTCAATCCGCCACAGCCTTATGTAGTAATTATTTGTATAGGTGAACCTCAGTGCATAATATTGATTTGAAAGGGGTTCATTCACTTATTCCAGTTATTTCCATGGGGCGAATGCAGAGCCTGTTCCTTATAGGGCTCAAACCCTTCTTTTTATAAATATTGCTTTCTTTTTTTAAGGCACAGTTAATGGCGTTATTACAAAGCGATTATGAACAAATAAGCGGCTTGTGGGGGGAGGTTGAAGTATTACGTCAGCATTGATAGAGGGTTTTTGAATTTGCTGACAAGAGGGAGTTTAAAGGATAATTAAGTCCTCGCCGCTGTGGTGGTTGAGTGGCCATAGTGATAGACTCGCATCGCACTGTCCTGGGTTCTAGCCCCACCAGCATCACAGTGATAATGATCGGCTGAATTTGGTTTTCCGTGGTTTCCAATTTCGAAATACGAATGCAAGCCAATGTCCCCTGTTAAAATGTCTCACCACAGAGGGAAGCAAGCCTACAAACGATACAAATATTCAGTCATTACACTTCACCCATGGGGGATATCTCATTCCTATTGATAAATCCTCTATAGATCCCCGCCCACACACACACATCCTGTCTTATTTATGGAGGGAGTCTGTAGGGGCTGCCAAACTGTTTTGTGTCCACTCCCCAACTGCTGTACCACCTATGTCCCCTGTACAATGTGGACAAGATAAGAACCTGAGACTTTTACTTACTTATTCAATATCTTTTGGCCATAATCCTATGGGATTTATGAGGCAAGAAAGGAAACTACTACTCATGAAAATAATTTTCTTGTGTGGATAGTGGGAGGTTCTGATTGCAACTGTTTTTGCAAAGGTGGGATATGTAAAACAAGCTAATGTTTGGTGTATGGAAGTATAGTGTGGGCCAATTTGATGTATGGAACGGTATAGGTTGTCATTGCTTGTATTGTGCGAAGTATGGAGTATTGAGCTCTCGTCTTCACCGTGGTTTCTCTAAATTCGAGAGACGTTAATTAGGCAAGAGGGTTCCTTAAAAACAGCCATTTCAGTAATTTGAAGTAATACTTTTCTATTTCGGCATCAATGCAAATCGGAATTAATGTGGGTGCATCTAGTCTTGACTAGCCAATGATTATGCATCTGAGTGGCACTCATCTTGAAGGTTACTGTCAAGGTCTACAGGTTCGAATCCAGGCGAAAACATTGGGAACAAGTTCTTTACCTACCGAGCCTGGCGTGATCACCGATAGATGGATGATGCCTTCATTTCACACCTAACTCCACTGATTGGAAATTGTCATGTGAACATATATGACTGGAGTTGGTGTGTGGTAAAGTAGCTAATGATTATCATTTTTTAAGGCGCAAGGTTGGCCCACACCATGCATGGTCACTTTATTATTTTCATGAAAAACGTGACCATGCGTGGTGTGGGGCCAACCCTGCACTTGAAAAAAATGATAATTATTGGCTACTTTACCACACACTCGCTCCAGTCATATATTGCCAAAAGGCGATTTCCAACCAGTGGAGTTAGGTGGGAAATGAAGGCGTCATCCATCTATCAGTGGTCACTCCAGGCTCGGTAGGTAAAGAACTCATTCCTGATGTTCTCGCCTGGATTTGAACCTGTGGACTTTGACAGTAACCTTTATAGTGGAAGACGAGCGCCACTCAGACGCGTAATCATTGGCTAGTCAAGACTAGATGCACCCACATTAGTTCCAATTTGCATTGATGCCGAAATAGAAAAGTATTATTTCAAATTACTGAAATGGCTGTTTTTAAGGAACCATGGTGAAGACGAGAGCTCAATGCCTGATACTTTGCACCATACAAGCAACAGCAATCTATACCATTCCATTAATTAATAAACCTAAAATGCACAAGCTAAAAATGTAGCTTGTTTTGTCTACAAAGTCATGTTAAAAAGTGTTCTCCCCGTGCATACATAGCAAAGGTCATTTATAGCAGTGTCGGGAGGTGGTGGTCAGACTCACGCAAGATCAACCTTTGGAGGGAGTGCAAAAATAGCTCGAGATGGGGAAGCAAGAAGGAATTTCTTAAACAGAAATTTCGAGTTATCAGATTATATAGCATTGAAATTAGCGGAAAATTAATAACACAAAAATATTTCCTCTCGGTATTTAAATTTTTTTGTCTTTGAGGGAGACATGGCCCTCACCCATATATTCCTTTGTTCCCAATATGCAGTAGAAGGTGAAGGGTAGATCTGATGGAATTTGTCGGGGGGGGGGGTTCAGAAATTTGCTGACGTAATACTTGAAAATGACCCCCTTACGTGTAAGCCGAACCTCCAGCACATGGAAACCTTCAAAACCACAATGTAGACAAATTTTTTTCTCTCTACAAAAACCAACCCTTATGTGAGCCAGAACCCTCCCACCCCCCCCCCCCCTTCTTTTCCTAATGTAAACGAATCTGTGAATTAAAAACCTGGCAGGTAAAGCATTGGATTAGTCCAGGAGGGATGGTAGACACTGTAGGCATCATAAAGGATTGTATGAGTTTTCTTTAGTTGTAGGACGGGGGATGAAAAGAAGAATTCTTCTAGGGAAAGGGGTCCAGAACATCAAGGAGACAGGCATTTTCTGGATATTATGCTAAGGTGCACTTGCAAAGAAAAGTTTGGCAAAGTCGTGCTCCAGTGGTGTAGATGGTATCATGCTCTTGACCAATATGCAAGAGGTCCTGGGTTTGAGTACTGGCGGAGACAGGATGACTTTCCTTTCCGAGTTCACCACAGTATAATATCCAGAAAATGTCTGTTTCCTCGATGTCTTGGGTTGGGGGAAGCCATCTATCTCTGTCTGAGGAATGTTCAATAGTGAGTGTGTTATTGTACTTGATGTTTTGCGGTCAGGGCCAGACTTAAGCAGGTGCGAAGGGTGCGACCGCACCGGGCCGCAAAAATGGATAAAAATATTTTGATTACATTTTGTGACTTCAACTTCTTAACAAAGCAAGCTTCCAGCATTCAGACGTTGAACCCTCTGGCCTAGGGTTTTGATGGATCCCTTTCTCTTCCCCCCCCCCCCCCACAAGCCAATAAGGGTGATACCGTTGGATCTGGTTCTTATTCTTATATTACCAACTTATAAAGAATTAAACGAGGGAGGCATAATGCGTGGTTAATGCAGGAGTAAAGAGTATCTAGTTGTGGCTCTGAGTAAATATATATAGGTAATTGGTCCTCTAGCTTTGAAAGCCCCAAACCTTCAAGTGCCTGGGGGCACACGGCACTATTTGCCAAATTTATTGAATAATGGCTTTTTTCACGACCGTGAAATAGTAGTTTGATAGTTATTCTCAATTGCCAATGTAAAGCTAGCGTTCACGAGGGTGCCTAATGGACACTGGAGGATTGGGAACCTTGTTTTAAAGGGCCGCAAAGCTTATTCTTGCACCGGGCCGCAAAGTACTTAAGCCCGCTCCTGTTTGCGGTCAAGTTATGCCGGTTTATATTGAGATTCAAACATGTACTAATGTTTGAGTCTCAAGAAGATGATTTTTTTTCCGATAGGTTGACTTGGAAACAGCTTGCAAGAAAGGCTGCCGTCTCTATGTGATAATTGGATTGGCCAAAGATTCCAAAGGGAACACGACTGAGAATTCCTGCTTCGTTGGTGAGTTGCCGTTTTCTTTACCCTTTGCATATCAGGAATCGTGTAAAAAAATCAGGATTTAAGAATCGCTTCTAAGTATACATTTTTATTACATAGCTAGCCGTCTTTTTTCTGGAAATTTTTACAATTCAGCAATTTGTTTTGGAAATCGTTTGAATCTTGAACCTATCATGTCACATTTTTATGTAATAATACTTTTTCCCCCTTTGCCGTTATCCCATCAATGTAGCTTGTAAGGAAGCCTATGGTTTTGGTACTACAGTGAAAGCGTGCAGTGATGGATGCAAGCACGAGAGCGATGCTCCTGTCAAGCCAAAGGTATGCCGTCACACTTTTTTTTTTATTCTCATGGTATCTGCATCAACTACTGCTACTTAACCTTAAATGCACCTCGTACGCATTTCTCCATGGAATTTCTAACGAATCTGTACATGCCAGAATGAGTGTTATGTGTGGGCCCCCTGACGTATTTATATTGTCATTTTGTGCTTGATTCGTGTTCTTGCTGGTGCAGCCATCTGTCTTCAATATTTCGAAGTGAGAATGACAAATGCTTGAATTTTCATGTTATGTAAAGATTGTGTAGAAGGTCTGCCTGCAGGTTTAAGGAAATTTCACCTGCTCTGACCGTGTGAGTGACGAAGCGAGTGGCCAAGTGAATAGGAATACGTTAGTGACCATATGAGTGAACAACCGTAAGACTAACCAAGTGAGTGGATGAGTGACCGTATGACTGTTAGCCGAGGCTTCGCTCGAGAGGGGCAAATTGTGTATGTTCATTGTATTGTTCTGTATTTTACATGACAGGCAAATTTTCTACCCCCTTCCCGGATATGTGGCTGAGTGAAGACAGGCACTTTCAGTGGCGAATGGGGCAGAGGCATCTTCAACTCTGAATAAAGCTGAGGCTTCGAATTTGAATGGAGCGAAAGCAGACATCATCAGCTTTTAGTAGAGTGAAGGCGTGCATCTTGAGCTGTGAATGGAGTGGAGACAGACATCTTCAGCTACAAATGAGCTGAGGCAGATCTTCCCTTCAGTTGCAAATAGAGGCAAGCGGATCCAGAGTGATGTGTAGGAGAAGTAACTTATTGTGTCGGTGTATTGGATCGTCCCATATTTTACAGGGACAGCAAAATTTCTCCCGTATTATTCGGCTCTTGAGAGGGATGATTGCTCCTATCTGCTCCCCCCACCACTCTTTCCCCTGTATTCGCTCTTGTCAGGGTCCGAAGGTATAACTTTTCAAGTTTGATGGTTGTTATTTTATGAAATGAGGGGGAAAAATGATTATCATTATTTTCTTTTTAAGGATGATGCCCAGACTCTGCATCTACTGACACCGTTCATGTACGTGAAGAGTGCATATAAAACAGTTGTGCATCATGTGAAGCAGTTGGTGACAACAAGCTTCACCCTGTATGTCGAAGAGGACAGCGGAAAAATGATCATCCTCAAGTCCAGTCCCAAGACTGTTATCGACCTCTCTGATTACAGTGAGTGTTCTCTTAAGCGTTCAGTTACCTTATTTACCATTTCATGTGTAATAAAAATGTTTCATATATTTTCGAGAGATACCAAACCTCTTAACAAAGGTAGGGCCTTCCAATAGTGGCCACAATTTCACACTCCACTTTAGTTTCAAGTTTTGCTGTATTCTTACTTGCCATCATATTTTAGGTCAACAAGGTGATTTCCCTGAAGCATTTTAGATTGTAAGACATTTTTAGATTGAAACCCTCTGTAAAGGAAAGACCGCATCAGGATATTTGCATTATAGGATATCTACCATTAGAAGTCTCAGAGAAGTCACAGAATGGAAAAAGATCATGGAAATCAAGAAAAATTAGAACAAAGCTTGTAGATATGCCTATATATTTTTTTATGAATCGTTTTTGAGTTTTTCTTGGCAAGTTCCCGTACTTGATTTCATTGTAGAAAATCGGCCCCCTTATCAGGTTCCCTTTGTGAATTCGTGATAGATATTTGCAATGGTGGTCAACTGAACATGGTTTGCCACATTAACTGTGAGTCGAGAGCAAGTTCTGACATGAATAAGTTTTTTGTGCCTTGAATTGAGTGTTAGGTACTGGCATGAAATTATGTCATTATCATCGGCTTTGCCTTTGGAATAGCTATTAAACGACACCAATGTCTGTTTTACTTTGAACTGCTCGAGATATAGTGAAAAAAAAAATTGTTACGAATCAGGGCAGCGATCCTGGTGCCTGAACGAGAAGAGATATTGAAACTGGAGTGATATCATTGGGTACACCTTTGCCATGTACATTTGGCAATGTCATTGCTTTTGACTAGTGTTACATACTTCCTGAGATGTTAGCGTTTGAAGAATTTCATCACACACTTCTTGTGAATGCTCCCAGTATCATCAGACAATTTGAAAGACTTATTCACATAAAAAAAAAAAACATTCACACCAATGAAAATACAGTGAACGCAACCGCGTGTGTATCACACCAACAACCATCACACCATCATACTCAACAGTGCATGAACTCTCTTCTTTTTTCTTCTTCTGATGAAGGTCTGCACACGGAGCACCATCTATTTATCTTAAGACATTGAATCGCCAGATTTACCACATAACGAGTATTAAATTGCCAAAAAAGTCTATATATTGCCAAAAGTAAAATATTTATATCAGTAGCAAATTAGATTGGTTGGAATTATCATTTGTTACTGTGTGTTCGATCTTGCAAAACATACACAGCCATTGTACGGAGCTGCCTTTGGTTCAGACTAAGGGTACAACAAAAACAATGAATACTTAAATGTTTTTTGTTTATGAAAAATTGATGTTCTTGGTACAAAAAAGGGTGTTTTGCAATTAGAAATATGGCTTTAACCTACCGTAGTATCAAAATACGCTGCAATAATTTGGCTTATGATAACCAACATCTAAGTCTCTACCCGCAATTCTTTTCTCTTACTGTAACAAGAAGCTTTAATTTTATTTGTTGATTGTTTTCTGTCTGTAACAGAACTTCAATTTTTGTTTTTAACAGATGCCAAGGACTCCGGAAACGATGCCAAAATACAGGTGTCAAATTGGCAGGCAGAGCGTTCTGACTGGATGGACTGCATCTCTCAACAGTCTGGATTGCCGAGATGGATACTGGTTTCCGTGTTGTTCGGGTTTATTGTGGCTCTGCTCTGGCTGTGTTGCGTCACTACCGTCACTGCTCCCAACCATCACCTCAGCAGCAATGCAAAGGTGAGTGAAAAGTAGACAAATACAAAAAAGTAAACAAATGAGAGTGAAATTTGAGATATAGGTTCTTCACAGTACATGCCCGAGAATGAGTGGGGGAAACAATGGTTACAGTAACAAAATTCCGAAACATTTAAAATGGCAATGCTCTTTTTTATGCATTGCCAAGTGATCGCGCAGTGAAAACCTGAATGGTGTTGGAATTGTGCCTGTAGCCCCATAAACACTGGCGCTAGACACAAAGCATGTGGAAATGACCAACGCAGATCACATTTCTACCACCAGAAGTTGCTGCATTAGCACACCAACCCCCTGGGTGAAATCTTTCTTTGTCTGCGTCAACATTTATGATGCAGCAGGTACTGTTCCAATGCCGTCCGTGCTTCTTCACTGTGCTGACTACTTTGCAACACTTAAAAGGGAGTGTCGCCATCCATTTGAATTTTTTGAAATTTTGTAGTGAGAGTTATGTTTTTGTTTCTCGACTCATTCTCAAGCGCTTGCTTTGAAACACCTGTTTGCTGCCTCTAGAAGGCTCGTTTATCTGTTAAGTCATTTTATGACCACCACGTGTATAAAATTGATTTTCCGTCTTTGCGTATGTTCCCTATACAAATCTGTAATTGTAGACTGATCTTTGCCGAATTTTGCATTTATACCGATTAGGACCAACTTGATAGGGTACTTTAAAAGTTCGTCAGAGCTGCACGAATCCCAAAATCAGCAAAACAAATATTGCTCAACAGTGATTCGTGGACCTCAAAAATGACTTTTGGAATGTTTACTTTGGTCCGAAATTAACAAACTTCATCACTTCCCGAACTACTCCTTTACAATCACCTTTCTTCCATGGTCCCAGTATTTAGGGAAAACCCGGGGCACATATTGCCAGGTATTATAGCTACTTCACTCCAGCCATATCACTATGCTACTACTACTAAACCACACATGCATCTCATTCATATTCCTCTGCGGAACTTCTAACGAATTGGTACATGTTGGAATTTGTGTGTCGTGTTGTGAAAACTTACCGTAAGGTTTGTTTCTGTGTAATGCTTGTTATGTATAGTGCTGCCATCAATTTTTTAAACTATGAGTGAAGTGTAATGATTAAATATTTTTACAGTTTGTAGGCCTGTTGGTCTCACCTCTGTGGCGAGACTTAGTGGGGGGATTGGCTCGAATTTGTGTCGTAAAGTTGGGAACCACAAAAAAACTCCAGCTGACCACCACTATGGTGACAGTGAGGTCAGCCATTTCGCTATACTGCAATTTACTGCCATTAAGGAGTTCGGATGGAAATGAAGGCACCATCTCTCGGTGGTCACCCCAAGCTTGGTAGGAAAAATATCTATAGTCTTCCCCAAGATTGAACCTGGGACCTGATGGCAACCTTCACGGTGCTAGACGGACATCTTACCACCATGCCACTTGGGCTGGGTATTATAGCTAGTTGCATATATTTTGCATGGGCAGATTCATAAAGGATCCATCATGATCTTTATTGCTGCATTCCCACTACATAAATGAAGTTATTTCGCACGAGTAGCATTCTTGGTGGCTTTATATAAATTGTCATTTGGCTAATTGGAATAAAACTTTTTAGACAAATCAATGAAATTTGCCTGCAAAAATTTCAAATAACTGGGCAAGCATGGGTTGACCGTATTTTAACCAGTCAAGTGGCAATGACGAATATATGGGTCATAATGTTTCCAATCCTTGAGTGGTGATGACGACTATATGGGTCAAACTTTTTCCAATCCTTGAGTGGTGGTGACGAATATATGGGTCATGGAAGACCTGTTCCTTCCCCCTTGACCTATTGTACATTGACTGACACCTTCAACGCCTCCTAATCCTTCAAATGAATGAAGCGCTCGGTTGAACAGTACAATGAATTGGTTATAGACCGTCACAATAAATACCGTCTGTACAGAATAAGGTGTGGCTTTTTTACTGGTATCTTGAAAGTAAGAATGCTAGATTGTTAAAATGGAATTAGGGAGGGGTGGTACAGAGAAAGAGGGAGAGAAACTGTTTATCTTTCTAAGGAGGGGAACTGTTTCTTCCACACTTATATTCACAACATGTGATGCTGTACGTCAAAATTTTTCTCAAAAATATTTTTTTATTTTATTTTAATTTTTCAGTGAAATTTCGATATAACGATATTCTCAAGACCATGAAAAATATCGTTGTAGAAGGGTTATTGCTATATCGAGAGGCAGCACTTCAATATTAGGCTATAGGCATTGCTAAATAAGACGAAAAAATATCGTTGTAGTAGGATTTATCCATAGCCCCCACAAGGGGTGGGCTGGCAAGGCTCCAGCCCTGGGGCCCGGGACGATTTTCATTATTTTTGTTTTTTAACGCTATAAATCCATCATAAAAGGGCCCGCGAAAGTCTGGTCGGGGAAGGTCCCGTAAAGGATTCCAGCCTAGGGGCCCTAGTCCAGGAAGTGGGGGCCATGGATTTATCGTTGTATCAGTGACATTGTAACGAGATTTCACTGTATATAAACACATAAATAAACGTATGCAATCCACTAAAATCCAACAAAAAGTTTATTGACTGGAAGATGAAATTAAAATTAAATTTTTTTCCAGAATTTATTTTTTTTTTTTTAGAATTTATTCTAAGTTATATGGATATAAATTTAACTTGAGACTTGCATAATATTTCGTGCTATTTGTTAATTCACAATTGCTGTTTTAATTATAAATGTTTTAATTATATTTTACAAATTTTTTAAATACAGTGGGACCCCGCTACAACGATAAGCGATAAATCCTTCAACAATGATATTTTTCGAGTTTTGTGCGGAAATGTCACTACTCTAATGTTAAATTGATGCCTCTCGATATAACGATAACCAATATACAACGACATTTCTTTTTTAGTCTGCATAAATAAATATATATAAACGGGCAGGGCCGCAACTAGGGAGCAGGGGTGTAAGTCGTTGCGCAGAAGATAAACCATTTATAGGTCGATTGCGCTCACCCCGATATCCAAACAACCCGATTTCCACACTCGGCGCAATCGACCTGTTGGGGGGAATACAAACACTCCCATTTTCGGCGCAATCGACCGAGCCCTGGGGGCAGGCGGGCCTCGTGCCCTGGGCGCTGGACCAGAGGGGGGAGCAAATTTCATTCTCAAACCTTACTTTCAACATTACAAGGGGGGGGGGCAAAATGCGCACTTGCCCCGGGTGACCATGCATCTAGTTGCGACCATGTATAACAGTGGCGAAGCCCGAAATTGGGCAGTTTGCCCAGCCAATGTCCAAATTTTGTGCTTTGACCGGCCCCATGTATCGATTCCTATGATTTAGGGTCATCACCACGTTGGCATAGTGTTTGGTGATAATTGTGACCATTTATAATTATAGCTAGCGACAGCAACTCTAACGATCAAAGAAATCGGTATATCGATATCTTAGAGATCGATATACCGATCAGAAAGGCTCAGAAAGACTTTTTTTCTCTTTTGAAAGCAATAATAGTCTATGTGACTTGCACCCAACCAAGGGAACTAAATTTTATAAAGAAATAGCTCGTACGCGGTATACGTCAAAACCAAGACTTTCTTTATTTGAAAACGTATGTGATGTGGCCTTTTTGAAACATTGTGCTGCATGTTTAATTTGTCTTCGAAAGCAAAATCTACTGTATTATCCGACATCTTAATTTCCTCAATTTTTTCTTTTTTATGTGAAATTTGAAAGAAAAAATCATTGAGAGATGTCGGTTTGTCAAAAATAATATTGAAATTGACATGTTTTCTGAGCAGCGTCAAGGCATGAAACGATCCCCCCCCCCCCAAATACAGAATGTTTCGTTGGCGTATGAAAAGGGGAGAAGGGGTTCAAGCTTTGGCCGAGATTACAGCGTTATTTTTCAGTATAAACTTCACTCCCCCCCCCCCCCTTCAGAAGAAAAAAATTTGACCCCTCCCCATTCTTGAGAAAATCCCGAGAACGCCTATGTTGTATTTAGTATAATTTTGATACACAAAGCTACTCGATATATATATAGTAGTTTTCGTAATACATACCATGCATGCAAAAAAGAATGGGATGATTGTGGTCCGGATTTGATAATATAATTCCTTTTGTATAATTCTTTCATTCTCTTTGAATGATTCAAAAAAGAAACCAAAAATTGTTTGGTATTTATGCACTTACTAAAATAAAAGACACATTTTGTGCATGCTTATTTGGCAAAAATGATTTAAACGCAATACGGTTGACATATACAATCATATCAAGAAAAATAATAATCGGCACATATTTATTCATATGGAATGTTATTATATCATCAATTAAATTTTTAATCTTTATTTTAATCTATTCATTTTAAGAATGTTCAGAAAAATGCGTATCGCTCGTGCAAAATGTGTTATTCGCTTAATCGTATCATTTTCCAAGCCGGTACGGATGTAATGAAATTCACTTATATTGAATACATTCGCTGTTTTTTCTAACTTCGTTATAAGCGGGTACAACTGTGTGTATGTATGCGGGTTTTTTTTTTGAATGTGTTTATAGAATCCTATGATAACACATGTAATTTATGCGAAGCGTAAAAATTCAATTATATGTGACCAACTGAATGTGACATTACATTGAGATAAACCCTGAAAAGCAGTTGTTATCGTTGATTCAATTAAAATGTTGACAAATATTCCATTTCTTTTGTTACCTTTTATTTTTTTTGGTCTGTATATCATCAAAGAAAGTAAATTTCATCAAAAGAAAAAAAAATTCTGTAAGATACATCGCGTTGCTGAACATGCCACCTATCGAAACGAGGCTCAAATAGGCTTTTAAAACGTTTGCGTTTATAATGTATCTTACATTATTAATGGCATGTATTAAATACACCATAATATTGCTTCCTTCCATATACACATAAAATCGATATATTTTATAATCAGTTAGTTTTTTATATGTGAAGTATAAATCATTTCGTGTTGTATAAATAGATTAAATAAAAACGAAGGTATTTTTTTCATATTCATTGCATATTTTAAATTTACTCATAAGATATAATATCGATATTTGTATAATTAAAATCATCGACTACTGTTATTTTCAACTTTCTAGGAAATTCAAAGTACACCATATATGTATATTTTTGTGCCTTATCACACATAATGTGTGTTGCTTTCATAAATTTCCTATACTGTTCAAAACTGTGCAGCCTTTTCTCTTGCGAAAAAGCTATTCGATTAAACTGAAAAGTATGCATTGGAAAAGTGCATCACACTTCTCGGATAAAATGTGCTAAGACACTTTAGTGATACCACAAAATGATAAGTCGCATGCAACGTCAGCGAAAGAGGAACGAAAAAATTGCAAGGAAGTGCGATTATAAAGTATTGTAACGCCGTGAAACTCTACGTAGACTCAGAACGGGCTTAAATATTTTTTTAAATAAAAAAGAAAAGAAAAACTTTGTTGCGTAATCCCTAATACCCCGTTATAGTGTTGCTGTGCATTTAGAGAATATAAACGCTTCTTTTCGCCAATAAATTAGTGAGAAAAGTACAATATATATACAGTGAAACATCGATATAACGATAGTCTGCGGACTAAGAAAAAATATCGCTGTAGTGGGATTATCGCTATATCGAGAGGCAGCCGATTAACATTAGAGTATAGACATTTCCAAATAATACTTGAAAAATATCGTTGTATCAAGTGTCATTTTAGCGATGTTCCACAGCAATAGGAAAAATGAACTTCTAAATATGTCTATGACCACGACAGGGAGAAAAAAAAATGCCCAATACTGTAACAAAAGAACAGGTACTGAAGTTGAGTGTGTATTAGTAAAGAATAGGATCACTTTGGAATAGGTGTAGCCAACCTGTCACTTGGATGGACCCCACCAACCACGCCTTCTCTGTTGTCCTGCATGTTTGTTGGGGGGGATAGCACTACTTGAGATAAAGAAGCTTCGCCACTTTACAAGTATTTTTCCGTATAACCTCACACCGTTTTTCAAATAGAAATCGAAAAACCTTTCACCGCTCAACCGGTTAATCCTTAAACGCGCATTGTTGTTGCTTTTTTATAGTTAATGAAACACATATATAGAGTGCATACAGTATTTTACTGGTGAACTATGGGTTCTAGAGGTATACTTCCAATTTAAAAAAGTATCCAAATATAACATGATGTACTCAGATGCCATTCATTTTCAAGGGGTTGCGCAGTTATTAAAATAAAAAATAATTTTTATATGGACACCCTGTGCCCAAAAAATCAATCACAGTTGTTACCCCCCCCCCCCCCGATTCCAACTAAAAAAATTCCAAGTTTCTGAGTGCAATATTCACTGAGATATTCGAATCCGAAAACGGGAGGAAGGTGGAGGAGGAGGAACATCATTAAATGCAAGTAAAACTGTTTTCATTTCACCCTATGTGCAAAAAGGGGCGATTCTAGATTTTTATCTTGAAACTGGCTGCAGTAATAAATGTTCAAAGAACCCTTAGAGCGCATATGCAAAGCTACACATTTAAGGGTTAAGGGCCGTATTCATGACATGGTTTAAACTGTAGTCACAATTTTTGGATAAGAGATCAACATAGATTGGTTAAAAACCTGAATTTAACCAATCCGTGTCGATCTCTTATCAAAAAATTGTGACTATAGTTTAAACCATGTCGGTAAATACCACCCTAAATGACACAGACACAGGACTTTCAACCAGATATCGCAATTATGGCCCAACAATAGGCAAAGTTATGCAGGGGCAGCTCTTGGGCCGTGCGACTCTTGCTTTCAGTACGTTTTGGGGGGGGGGGTGAACCATTGAGGGCTAAGCTACAGAGGACTGACATTTTCCTCATTTTAATATTGACTGTGCTTTCAAGTTTTCTGCTGTATTTGCGATTGTATAATTTTTTCCTTAATGTACATTTTATCTTTCCTCACAGAAGTTTTCGACCAAAAACGACATAGGATACTTGTGCCTGTACGAGCCAGTGGACAAGTACAAAATACAACCCCCTGCCGCTGAAGTCGAGGCTCCAGCCCTACCAGTCAAAGTCAATCTGGGTTAGGTCTTCGTTCGTTGTTGCGGGTGACCTTATTTTCCCTTCCTCCCCATTAATTTCTGGATAGTGAAAAGGGATTCAAAAGATCGTTAACTTATCTTATCACTTCAAAATAAATCGTTAATTTTCTGTCCAATTCACTGTGATTTTTTTTTCTCAGAATATAAATGTGTTAACGGAAATATATATACGGGAAGTGTATATATAAATATATAATATAGTGATACAATATGATATATATATGTGTGAAATCCGGTTTAGTACAGAAGCCTGCGGAATCCTATTCGATGAAAACTTCAAAAAAACATTAGGTAGATTGATCTCTTTTTCTTCTCTCTCCTTGTTCAATGGTGGTGTGACGCTTGCGTTCGTTATGGACAAACTTAGAATATATATATACTGTCTTTCAGTTTATGGTGGTAAACGTGTGATATCGTGTATTTTGCATTTAGACATCAAAAAAAAAAAATCAGTATATCTTAATTTTTTTTCCCCTTCCTAAATTATTATCTTCCCCGGTATTTATTCGAGCGGTTTTTTTTTTTTCAATTGGAAAGTCCAATTATTCGTTGTTTGATTCGGACAAAAATGGAATTTGACTTGTGATTTTTTTCCCCATGTTTTAATAAATTGTCTAACATAATAAAGTTTACTGTCTGTGTTGTTGTATGTTTTTTGACTGTAGTCTTTATGTACGAAAAGAAATCTGATATATCTCTCTACAGCGGCATATACCAGTTGCGATCGTATGCATATGAAACTCCGGCAACCAGGGCACGCCGATTTAAATCGCTTGATTTTGCATTGAAGTTAAAGATGACCTAGTATCGTATGCATTGTTGTTGAAATGCTGTAAAGTTGATTAAAACACAGATCTGGGAAATAGACTTCAACCCAATCCCTAGATACAGTGCAGAAAGATAACTGTTCTATTATTTCTAGATTTTGTGCATGGGAAATAATTGCAGAAAAATATAGGGGGTTAATTTTAGACATAACTGGACTAAGCTAATCTTCAATGCATTATAATGGGGTTCTCCGCATAAAAAACAAAGTTATGCATAAAGTTCTAAGCCCCCAAATTGCCAATTTAAAACAATAGATATTGGACTTTCAAGTTTGCTCGGGTTTTTTTTAATCGAAACTCATTAAATCTGTGAAAGAATAAAAACGTGTAAATTATTAAACAAGTCAGAAAAACATTGTAATAAATGCGTGAATCAGTTGCCTAAGAAACAATCTTGTCAATAGAATGTTTTTCACTTAGTTTATGCTGAATGGCTTTTTGGTTGTATATCAAGTGAACAGAGAAACCTGCATCATGTGAGATACTGAATTGCCACCAGGCATTCACTTTAATGGACGGCACTTTCATATGTAAAAGTACTTTTCTCTGCAAGAGAAATGTTAATCCATGAAGTTAATTTGTGCTGTTTCATAAACACAGAATTTTTGTTCATATTTCTTTGCTTGTAGTTTATTTATTAACAGTGAATTAAATTTAAGAGGCTAGGAGATATGGAAATAAACTTTTTAATAAGCAGCCAGTTAATTAAAATTTTAAAAATGATTTTTTTATACCCTACAGGTAATGCTGTAATTTTTTTTGATCAGGGAGAAAATTTGTGAATTTTTTGTGATGATGGGTAGTTAGGAAAATTCCTGCATTATTTAATTGAGGGTGGTTAAGAAAGTTCTTGAATTTCGCGGTCATGGAAATTTGTTTTGTACAACAACCACAAGTCTGGTACAGAGGTGCTTTTATCTGTTGTAAATAGTGTCGAGCAACTTAACTGCAAATCTATTTCGGAATTTTTGTTTTAAAAATTTCTAATAACTAATCCGATGAAGCATTTATTTTTCGCACTTGTCCCATTACTTTTTGAATAAATATACTAACAAATTCTTTTAAGCTGTAGCGAAATAGACACATATGAATATTTCTTATTTTATTGCATATATAGCAGTGTGCGAGCATACATCACACATGTTAAAACAAACTAGGTACAAGTTCTAGTATAAATAAAAGATCTTCAACAAAGCATAACCATCATTTTTACGTATATCGAAAGTAACCAGTAGTAAAAAAGAAAGTGCAGAACATTTCCCTCTTTAAAATGAAGAATTGTATGAGTGTCTCTTCTCCCTTCCTTGATATGAAAACCAACATTGTGCTCATCATTTAAGGCAGTGATCCATGGAACCCTTGGAGGTCCTTAGAGATATTTTATGGGGTCCGAGGAACACAAAAGGTTAAGAATTCCTGATTTAAGCTGTTTTAAGTAATCATGCAATGAATTAAAATTGAACAATTTTTAAAAAAAACCTAAAAAGCTCTTCCCACGACTGCTAATCTACAAGCAGGGGGAGAACTAACAACGTTCTTCATACACTACTTCATCGGCATCGGACGAACACAAACAGCATATCAAAATCTAATTAACTCTATAAACGATGCAAGTAAAAGCCAAAACCCTCCGCCCATAAGACCCCCAAAACTAAAATCTTCCGATAAAATAAAAACAGTTGCACTTGGATATGGTTACAGAGGGATCTGTCTGGCAAACGAGAAACAGAAAAAAGTTCTTTGCATATATATACATACATTTTTACATAACTAATAAACAAATATACGTGTATATACATATCATACCGATGTAACAAATCTTTTTAGAAGTTCTTGTGTGCACATTTGTGTTGATATATTTTCCTTGATTTAAAGAATAAAGTTATCAGTTTTAACTTGATTCGTTAAATCAGGGTTTGACTGAATATGTGAAAGGTGTGAGCCTATCTTGTAGCTTTGGCACATCACTGAAACAACTCTTTACGTACTCGTCTCCAAAAACGGCTCGATTTTTCAGCAATGTGATTGAGAAGATTAGTTAATATAGTCGTAGAACCATGCAGAAATGGTTGAGCATATTCTTAAATACTGATATCTACAATAACCGACATGGATGCACAAACTTTTGTGCTTGCAGGCTGAGCAGATTTTCTGAAGGCTATGAATATTTGTTATACAGTATATTAATTAAAAATCAATCATCTTGCAGAGATCATAGTTCTCAAGTGTTTCGATTGGTGAGGCCATCAATCTGACTAGAGTGAGGTTATTCTTCCGTTCCAAAGCCATTCTTGGAGGGTACAAGAGTAAAGTCATATGGCCAATGGTCTTTACTCTATCTCACAGCCCCCCATCCACTCTGTCTCTACAGGAAATGAAAGCAGTATGATGGCTACTAGATGGATGTGAGCCACAGTGGAGGCTGCTACTACTTAACCGTACATGCACCTCGTACACATTCCTCTACAGAATTTCACAGTGGAGGCTGCAACTAGACACAAAAATGTACTTGGTCAGCCACATAATGTTAGAATGTGTGGTCAAAGAAAAGCAAAGCATGGATCTGGCTCTCACTTTAGTTCAGCATCTAGGTTCAGACTCCTGCCCTACCAGTCGTGGCTCTGGGCTCGCCTTCAGCATCCTAGTTCAGACTATGCCCTACCAGTTGTGGCACTGACCATCTTAGTTCAAACTTTCGCCCTATAAGTCGTGGCCCCGGACCAGCATTCCAAGCATCAGTTTGTGCACCCATGTAACAAAATTATGCTGATCGTCAAAATCAATAGAAAAGCATTGTCGTTTCATTTTTTTGCAATGAATGTGCACATGATGTAAAAATGTGGCATATGCAGCCTTGTAAACATATATCTCCAATCATTTTTTTTTCACACACACAAGTTTTTAACATCTGCAATAAATAATGAAAAACCAGAATACAGTTCAAAAACTGGCCTGTCCAGATAGTTGGTGCAGATTTTCAGCAGACGGCATCGGAATACAACAAAAGATACAGAATCATTGAAATGATATTCTAAAACATCTTCAGAATTGTCAGAATTTTTTTTTTTTTTTTTTTTTGCAGTCTTGAAGGGGCAAAGAAATGCTCAAACTAAGGAAATCATATACTAATCGAGGAATGCTTGCTTTGGACCATAGGATGCCTTTATGGGGGGTTCATTTGGGTCACACTAAAACAAGAAAAGTCGTTTTAGGCTACATCATAAAAAAGGGGGAAAAAAAAGATTCGGGCCACACTGAAAATGTAACAATGCATTCTTAGCATGCAAGTCTTAAAAAAAATTAGCAAACCAAATTTCCTCATTCAAGTAGTGGCGAAACACTTAAAATCATCTGAAATATTGGAGAAGCATTTATTGAGTTTAAAATTGCTTGATGGGCCACCACTTATGTTCTGGGCAGGCTGCAGTTCGAACAACCTGGCTTCAGATGACAAGTTTTCAAAGCATGGCTAGCAAAACTCTTTGATAACGTGTGTAGTACAGCTGAGTGACCCATAGGGCTCAGCAAACTGTCAAACATACCTCATGGTTTGGCAACTGTTGAAGACAATCAAAAAATGAAAGAAAGAAATTGTTTCAACTAGAAGAACCTTTTGCAATTGGTTCTGGTAGTGGTAAGGGGGCAGGGAATTACTTAGCATATTATAGGTACCCAACAACCATGAAAGGGTCAGTGCCCGATCGCTAAAACCGATCTTAATATAGTATTAGATAGAATTTAAAATATAATCGTCACATGGCAAATATCTAAATTAATTCTCATCCTTGCAGAGATTCAAAATATCAAGTACTTGTGTAAACAACTATTTTCTAACGCTTTGTTTCATGTGAATAACCATGACGTTTCCTTAAAAATCCACACAATCTTTCTGGACGACCTAATAAATGAATATAAACAGACTTATACATTATTTTACAGCACAAAATGGCCGGCCACTTTGTATAATTGGCCAAAGTCGAAAGCATATGAGAAGCTAGACCACTAATGGCTTTGATGGCCTGCAAATTGAACATCGGCTATAATACATACACAAAAAAATCGTCTTAAAGAGATACCAATTTTTTTCAGAAAACAAAGATAATAATCATTGTCGTTGTTTATAAAATTTTTAAAAAAAAGTTCAACATTATGCGATCGAATAATTTGATCGAACGTTCAAATCTACAAACAAAAATGACTAGACGAGAGACGTGATCCATTTCCACATTTGAGAAAAGTGTTGTGCATGATACATGCATACTAATATAAACATACAAACGCCTAAAAAAGCTGCTGCATTTCGCTCGATGAAAACCCATCGAAAGACCTTAAAAACGAGAAGTAGTATGAAATCTTGTGTAATGACATGCCAATAAATTAAGGATAAGATGATTATAATCTTTTCCCCCCCCCCCTCACTTTAGGCATTTTCTGGTTCGTTCAGGAGGCTCTGCATGGAATTCGCTGTAGTTTTGCCACGATACAGGCAATAATGCTGGACCATGAAGATTATGTCGAAGGTGACTGAAGCAGTACCCAGTCCAAATTTCGTGAAATTTCCAAATATCGAACTCCAGTCATCTAAAAGAGCAAAAAAATTACATGAATGAATGATGACACAATCAATTGATATCTAAACATTTCCACAAATTCTTGGCCTAAATTTCAAGCAAGACACATTCATAAACCATGATATCATCCACTTAGGTAAAACGGTAGTTTTGATGCAAGACATGCATTGGATATAAAAGAAATGATTTTTCAAGGTAAAGCGAGAGGTCCATTTAAATAGATATCATTTCATTAAAAATAGTTTATCAAACCAGGCTCACTGTGGGGCCAAATTTTGACATGAGGTGGTTCTGAAGTCTACTGAAATATGTAGACATGCCAACATTGTCTTGAAGCTTGTCAGTGGTGATTAATGTTCATCTTTGTCATGGGAGAAGGACCCCCCCCCCCCAGGACAACACAATCATAGTACAATTAAAAAAAAGACCACTCAAAAAACATTAATTTTTAGTTTTTAATTGAAAGTTCATTAAATACAGCACGTCATTGGCATTAGAACCTAGAGGGGCTCAGGCCAAATGAGTTTGCTTTCTCCCCCCCGGAAGCAACTTTCCGAGGTTGAAAAGTTGAACATAGATTGGAGATTGCCGAGTCCCTAATAATTCATGAATATTCAATGCAATCCCAACCTGCATACACCCTTGTGGGCCATATAAAGGATGTCTAGTAATCCTAGAACTCCCATCCCTGTTTTCTTCATATCAGAGCTCCTACGGCAAAATATTCTTTCCGATGCATGTTCCGCGGGCTCAAGCATGCACTATAAAAATGAAGCCAGGTCCAGACCCACCACACTGAGTCATTCAAAAACCTGTTTTTAGCCCTCGGTGTGGGGCAGTTTTGATTGAAAACAGGTTTTTACACGTTTGGGCATCAAGTAGAACCACAACATCCGCTAAAGATAATATAATCTTATTAGAGGGTTTATATCCCTATAGATAATCCTATCTATAGGGGGTGTTGGTAAAGTCAACACCATCTATAGCAGATATTTGCAATAGCTCTTGTTGGTAGAGCAGCCTATTTAGACCCAGCTTTACAGACTGCCTTCCACACACAGACAAAACAGATCGGCTCCGGGTTTGTCCTTACTCCAACTCTTTCATGCCTATACGAATTGGTCGTTATGGTGTTATGGTAAAGATCAATGCAATTATAAAAAATAAGTAAAATACCGCAAGAAACACCCCCTCCCCTTTTTTTTTAAACCGATTTCCATAGTATTGAGATTATCACCTGTAGCACCGTAGTTTATTGCAGCTATCTGTAGAAACTACGAACAATCAGTAGCAGTTGGCAACTCTGTATGTATATTTTTGTTGAACATAGTTGGTCAAACCAGGCTCAACTTTGACGTGGATGAGGGCACTAAGGTTTATCAAAATACTGTGGAACCTCTTGATAATGGACACCAGGGCCAGAACTAGTGGGGAGGGGGGGGGGGCGAAGGAGACATAACTATTGAAAAAAAATCTTATTTCAAAACATATTGCAAAAGAGCACCAAAATGAAGTTTGCTCCTTCTGGAAAATTGTGGCCTCCTGATCACAACAAAAACATCCGTTATGGAGGTTAGGTTCCACTAGAACTACCTTTTTATCAAACATCAATAAGTCAAAACATGCCTAATTTTGATATGGGTGCTTGAGGTCTATTGAAATAGCTATTTTTCATCAAACATAGTTAGCCAAACCAGGCCCAACATTGACAGGGGGGTGCATAGGTGGAGATAGACTTGGAAGTCTGGGGGGGTGGGGCACAATGATGATGTCAATTCATATATACATTAGATCTGTCCAATTAAAACAGCTATCTTTTTTTGTTGAGCATAGTTCGTCAAAGCAAGATTTAGGGGATCTCTGCAACCAAGGTCAAAGATGTTCGGATTTTCAGGGATGTCAATTAATGTAATTAACACTATTCCCAAGCTAATTAATCAATAAATATTTATTACATTTTAACAAAAACAAACTTTTGCAATTTAATTATTTTTTGCTTAACTCAATGGATTACTGTGTGTTTGAAAATTCTTTTAATGTTATTATTAATCATATAATATAAAGATGTTTTCTCCAGTTATTTTCAGTATGCTTAATTAGGAAGCTATTTCGCAAAAAGTAATAAAAATTAGGTGAATATAATGTATTTAATGAAGCATAAATAATGCAGATTAATTAGCAATGATTTACGATATACAGGGTGATTATAACTAAGGTTCTGATTTCAAAACACTGTAAAAAAAGAACGATTGCCAGAATGACTTGAAAATTGACATGAATATTCCTGAAAAAATTTAATTTTATTTGATAAGGGGGAAAAATACTTAAAAATGTAAAATTAATGACATCATCCAACATGTGAGAAATTTGCTCGTAGAATGGAAACGATAGCCATTCATGGCAGAATGATACCTTAATTATAGCATTTCATAATTCATGGAAACATCACAAAAAACGAAGTAATTGAACAAATAACTACAACTTAAGAAATGTTAAATATGTTGTCCAACGCGTGTTCTGGCTATGAAGTTGAAAGCATAAAAATTCTTGTTCAACAACAGAATCGGAGTATGCCATGGTCATAATGTGGATGTGCTTGCAATTCAGCTTTATTAAACCACAAATGCACCCCCCCCCCCCTGTTAATATTCCTGAGGAACTTCTAACATATAAGGAATGTGCTGGAGATTGCAATTCACCAAAGTTTGCAATCTGACCACTGTTTATAACATTTTGAGGTACCCCCACAGCCAGAAGTTACAAGGGTTAAGGTGCATCCTGTCAAAATGGGTCTTCAGCAGCTGCTTTACTGGTATTGCAATGTGCATCTTGATAGAAGTTCTATCCACACACTGATGCTGTGGAAGTGCCGAAATGATGTGGTTGCACAAAATAGATTATACTGCTGGCCAAGTACAGCATCATCTACTTGCACATATTTTCTTTTGCGAAAGAAACTTCTATTGCTTCAGGAGTATCCATGCCAATTTTCAAGTAATTCTGACCAGTACTTATTGTACAGTTTTGGAATCAAAACCTAAATTATAATCACCCGGTATATAGCTGATTATTTTTCATAAATCTGTTACTACTATACAGTAGAATCTTGATTAACTGGGCTTAACAGTGTGTGTGTGAAAGTATAAAAAAAACAACTATTTAATATTAAGACTGGGAGAGATACAGTAGATGTGCTACTTCTTATGGGAAAGAGAATGAAAATGTATGTGAGGTAATGCAACAACTAGTACACTAGTCTTTGTCCTTTAAGGACAGCTGGTGTCTTTATTGGATTATAGAACCACCTGCCCCTAGCATGATGGTGTCACTACTGTAGCTACTTCTTTGTGAAGGGAAAAAGAAACCCTGTGAGATAATACACCACTACATTTAGATGTGTGATGCAATCCTTATTCATGAATTTGCTAAAGATAGAGCATCAGAATGTAGCCAAAGGTTAGAAAATGTTGTAAGAATGAGAAATTTTGGCTTTTATATAGAACTTTAAATGACTAAGATACTTCACATGAAAAATATATATATTCTGGTCACTTTTATGAGACTTTTTGAAAAAAACCACTTATAAAATCTTATGTCATTTAAAGATATACCATCAGAATGTACCCCAAGGATATAAAATGTGGTAAAAATGAAACATTTTGGCTAATAATGAACCAATATATTTTTCAAGGAAAAAAATGATATTTAGGCAACTTTTATTTGATTTTTTGAAAAAAACCAAAGTGATTTTTTTAAAAAACCTAATTATAATCACTATGTGGTTTTTTTAAAAAAACCACTTGGTTTAAACCAAAAACAACCCTGGTTCAACCTTTTGTACTCTAGTAAATTAAAAGCAACCAAAAAAATAGACGAATGTGGGGGGGGGGGGGGGGTAGGGATCATAGAACTCACCGTAATTGTAAGCAATAATAAACATCTGCATGATACTGAAAATTCCTCCAACCACATCAAATAAAACGGTTCCAATACTCCAGCCAGTAGTTGATTTGCGCTTGTAGTTGTAAACAACCTGTCGGAGAAGAAAAAAAGAGTGCAACATTTCTATGGAATGCACTAAGAACATGCAAACATATAATCATTCAAAACATGCTGATTTTAATATCTCTGTGCTTTAGAAACTTTAGGGTGCGGTGTGAGGTTCTGCACAACATTTTTGTAATTAGGTTATATTGAAAATCTTAGTTAGAAAAGTGATCTTCCCATCCCACTTCAGGGATGTCACTGAAATTCCTCGAGATTGAGCAAGATGTGACAAGATACTTGAACATATAATCTCATTCTGAGACATGGAAGGTTCTTAACCTTCTGCATTCCATGGACCCATTTGTATCAATATAATGAAGGCCACTGATCCCCTTTTTAGAATAATATACCCAACATAAACTTAAATTTCATTATTTTTTCAGCTAAGCTCACAAACCTCCTTCCATTATGAAGGCTTCCCAAAGGGTCAGTGGACCTCTGGTTAAGAACCCGTTCTCTAAAGGGTATTGAAAACACGAAAAAAAGGGTTTGACAAAACTCATGTCACCATGATGACTAAAAAAATTGCAATAGCTTCTAATTTTTTTTATGTATTGATTGAAAAAAAAATTTTTCATGCCTTATGAAAATGACGGATTACAGTCGTTGGCAACCGGTCAACTTCCACGAAGGAAAAGAATTTCCCTGTCTATAAAGGATTATGTTTGTTCTCGATCTGAGTTTAGTACAGTTCAATTCAGTATAGTAGTCTCAAGGGGTGTGGTAGCCCGGTCGATAAGATACTCGCCTAAAGTACCAAAGGATGTTTAGAGGTGTCGCGAGTTCGATACCCGGTTCGTCCTTGTCAGAAAACTTTCCTGACACAGGGGTACAACCAAAAAACGGCGACTTGACCACAGCAAAAAATTGCTACCGCAGGGAGTTCCCCCATCGAGGGGTTAGCGCACCAACCTCTCGACGAGTATAAAAAACAAGCCTGCTGTTAGGAATCGGCAATAAATTGTAGGTCCCAGTCTAATTAGCCCTTGTGTGCAGAAAATGACCGTGGTGCGACAAAAATGGTCAAATGGTAGTAGTCTCAATTCAGTATGCATGTTGTTTCAGAATAGTTCAGTTGTTTGCCATGTTCGTTATTGAGTACTGCTATTGTGTTGATTTTTCATCCCAAATCTCATGTGGAATAAAACGAACTTTTTCATTCAAATCGGGTTCTTATTCAGTGACACTGTGCTAACAATGATAAGTCCCAAAGACAGTGCGAAGTTTTCAGAAATTATGTCATCATGTAAGCTGGCATAGAAAAGAATCAGTTGTCAGTCCTGGACAAGACAAGGAATATACTATTTTGGACCATTTCTATCCGGAAAAATAAAAATGCTTAGTCCCTATTAGATTTTGGAGGTCGCACCTATTTATTTATTTATTTTTTATTTATTTACATATTTTTTTTGATAATTTGTATAGCCCTAGTGAAACTGTTAAATACATGTTTCAACACAAGTACCAAAAAAGCACTTTAGTTAAACTACTAAACCAGAGGAATATTTTTACATATTTTTGTCTGTGCGAGTACCGCAGTGCTCAATGAAATATCCAATAGTACTTGAGATTTCTTGTAAGGTTATTGATTGCCGTCCAAATTCAAAGATCAGCATTATGCCGATTTGAGTTCAAGCACATAGAATTACCAGATTTATGATGTGTTTGAGCATAGCATAGAGATCGGAGGTACACTAGAACGACAAATATGGTAATTTTGTCTGCAACAGAGATTTCACACTAATATAGCAACAAAAAAACCTGGAATGGACTTTTTTTATATGAACACAAAATATTGGAAGAGTAAACATCTTATCATGTTGTTTGTTTGTTTTTTAGTATATATTTTGTATCATTCAAACAGGTCCATCATTTGGGGGAGGGGGGGGGGCAGGGGGGCGTTGCCCCCCCTCCCTGGCTTTTGAAAATAAACTAAAAATATATATATATACATACAAATACATATATATACATTCAGTACATGTGCTTTGCCCCCCCCCCCCCGGAAAAAGTTGAAATGGCGGTCCTGCATTCAAAGCTGCATCTATGAAAGGCCATCAGTATACTTTATTTCATCGATCTAGTATCTCCATGGATTTTGCTGCTTTTACTACACTGGCACGAGTATGAACAATTTAGTGGGGTTTTTTTGTGGGATGTAAAAAGGACATTTACATGACAAAGAGCTTCTTTACTTTTCCAGTTTTATCAAGCATTGGTTAACTGTCTACTCGACTCAGCAATATATTATTACGTTCAAAAAGTTCCACGACTTATTTTATTAAGGAAGAATAAATAACAGATAGAAACTATTTATTTGGCGTTTCCTTCAAAGTAACTACCCTATGCAATTTCGCATTGTTCATAGAAAAATGTAAATTACAAGCTTTTTCGTCACATCTTCCAGTGCCTTCGTCGCTACTAGCTGCACTTTTTCAGAACCTAAAAATCAGTGTCCCTTGAGTAAATTTTTTATCCAAGGATAAAGAAAAAAGTCACGTGAATGAGCTGCGAGAGGAAGTATCAGAATGTGATGTTTTGACAGGTAATCTGACACCAGGAGGGACCTGTGAGCCACTGCATTGTTATGATGGACCACCCACGACTTGGCCTTCCAAACATCTGGTTGCTTGTGTCTCGCCAAATCATGCAGATATTTAGACTCATAGGTCCCTTCTGGTGTCAGATTACCTGTCAAAACATCACATTCCCATACTTTTGCAATCAATTTATTCCCCTGATCTTGTTCCATGTGACTTTTTCCTCCTTTTTTTTTCCTTTTTCTCAGATAAAAAAATTTGCTTAGGGGCGAGAACAACGATTCTCAGGTTCTGAAAAAGTACAGCAAGTTGTGATGAAGGCACTGGAGGATGTGACAAAAAAAAAGCTTGCAATTCGCATTTAAATCTTTATATGAACAATGGCAAAAAAAATCATAATTGCACAGTATAGTTACTTTGAAGGAAACACAGAATAAAACAGGTTCTACCTGTATTCATTCTTCTGTAGTAAAGTAAGTCTCAGAATTTTTTCAACGTAGTAGTAATACGCGTCCCAGCTATTACCCTTTTTGTCTGAAAATCATAGTAGTAGTACATAGGTACCCGTACAGCCCACCTAAAATTCAAAAATCTCAAAATCGTGTGTTTTTCATGTTAGATTTAGTAAATCCAAGTATGAGATATAGAAGGAATTTCGAATTTAAAAAAATGGAAAAGAAACTACAAGGATATTTATGCATAACTGGAAAACAGAAAATTTATTCAACAAAATTTTCATTATGATTACTAGGCTCCTGAGTGAATGAATTCGGGCCAGGTCTATTTTCGTACTAATTTATTAATTCTCGAGGGGTAACCCTACACAGCTCTTTTAGACGCTGGGTTAAATAACAAATTTTGAGACTGTTTTTCTGATTAATTATTCAAATTTTGGTATAAAGAAAGGATAGCTATATAATCAATAAAATATTAAAAAAGAAAAGTGATAAATTATTTGTAAAAAACACTAATTTTGAGATTTTTGATGTGCTGTGATTTTTAGGTGTGCTGTGGGGGGGGGGGGGGGGTACCTATATACTACTCATAGGTTTATTTATCAACTGATGAGAATATCGAACCTGGTGGGAAACTGTTGTCATGCGATCCATGTCGCTAGTTATTCAGCAAATGGTGAATAATCGGAAGGGGAAAACGAGCTGAAATACTTGCCACTTGCCGATTTTGAAACCATATCAAATCCAATACTGTTGGTAAGCAGAGAAAATCTAGGTCTTGAGTATCAGCTACAGACAAGGCAAAACTGTACTACGGTAAACCATAGATGTTTTTAACCAAATAAATTGTCTGTGCACATGATCAGCATAGATACTGTACAATGTTTGATGTTTGTGATTTGACAGATATTTACAATGTTTTTATTCTGCAAATTCAATCCCTTTGCAAATTGCTTAGCTGTATTATATTTCAAAATTTCCTTGTCAGCGAACTGCCAAGTGAAAATGAAATTACAAATTACAAGAGAATGAAAAAATCATGTGATCAAAACTCATATTACCATTACAAAATACAAGATTAGACTTGCGTTTAAACAAACAAGCCATTTTGTCCAAAATTCCAAAAAAAAAAAAAAAAGGTACATGAATAAAATGTTTATTGCAAAAATAAGTTGAAGAGATCGAATAGATGCTGTTCTAAGAAGTTTCAATAACAAAAAAATAATTAACGTTCAATTTGTTTTTCCTATCGTGGTCAAGGAGGATCCTTGAAAAGATTTTAAGAAGTCCATGAGCTTGGACAACAAAGCAATTATTGTTTTTACATTGCTATACACCGAATATTATTTTGTAAAGGGGTCTCCTCCTGACCAGAGCATGGCCCTGTTCATAATCATGATCCTGAAAGAGCTATGTGGTCTTCATTTTATCAGCAAAGAAGATCCATGGAACACAAAAGGTCAAGAACCTCTGGCAAAATAACAATGCTCGTCACTTGAAAATCCCCCTTCCCCATATTTACTAAACTAAAAAAACTTTTGTTAAATTCATTTTTCCTCGTTTAATATCGGTAAAACTTATATCAATACGTGTGATCGAATATTGGCAGTAGAATCATCTCAGTTAAAACTCTAAATGGTTTCATGAATTTTATTCATGAATTTATTTTGTCAAACAAAACTAAGCTTTAGTAAAAGCTGAAAGTAATGAAATAAACTTTACTTGAGGAATGTATTTTGTAAGCGTAACCATCAATTTGACGTATGAAAAGAACAGCAAGAACGTGAGCCATGGTACATATGGATTGAGCCCCAGAGATGTTACGAGCAAGAACACTCCAGCCGTTGACCAGACCAATGAAAGTATTCCAACTGTTGTCTTAGCGATAAATTGGTCACCTCGCTGTGAAAAAAAGAAAATTGAAATTCTCAACAAAAACTACAATAATCATTAATTTTAAAATACTTCAAAAAATATGGGCCAAACTTTAAGAGGTGGTAGAACTCACAGCGAAAAATCCCCCCCCCCCCTTCCATCACAGAATCCATGGCTGTAAATGAAACATTAACTTACTAGAGGCTGCAGCAAGCACCTATTCCAATGATATAAAATCGTCACTTTCTACCAGAGTGTTTATCACTTTCTGAACCCAAGGACCAGTTAGATACCTGAAACAATTCACCAGAATACCAACCAACGGAATGAATGAAATGACCATATTACCCGTAATATATGGGACACTAATTCCTGCACTTTTGACTGTACTGTTTTATGCAACAAAGCCCTCGTTTGAATAAGTAACATTTATTTAAAATGTTAATGCAGTTAATTTTCGAAAATTACAAATCTTATTACAATATAATTACAGTGATAGATATAAATATTCTTGTATAATTGGTGACGTTGTACATTCCGTGAACTACATTTTCTTTTTACGTGATTTTAACAACCCTTTACTTCCAGCCCCACTGACGATTTTGCAGCAATTTTTGGCAACAGTTGGTGATTTGGTCTATTTATTGCAATGATTCTGATGGCAATTTGCGATGTCCTGTATTTTGCTTCATTTAAGATCCCAATTTCTGGTATTTGCTGTATTTAAGATCACAATTTCCTGCATTTTGTTGTCTTTCAGATCCCAATGTCCCAAATTTTTCTGTATTTAAGATCCAAATTTTCTAGGTTTTGCTGTATTTAAGATCTCAATTTCTCATATTTGGCTGTATTTAGGATCCTATAATTTCCTGTATTTTTGTCTAAGAAATTAAATTGACACCGCAGTCTCATGAACAGCATTTTTTTCTCATGACCTAAATTTTTGTTCCATGCAATTTGAAAATGTCCTTTATTTCCCACCCTTCACCAATTTTAGCAATAATTGGAAATTTTGCCAAAAATTGTATTTTTTGGGTGACAGTCAGCCCAAAAAAGGGAGTCAGTCAAAAGTCAGCCTTATATAGGATTGAAATTTTCCATATATCTTGATGAAATATGGTCACTAAGTGTGGTCTAATTCTTTCATTAAATTATCAAGTCTACTTATGGACTCTCCCCTTCTGTACCATCTTCGATGAACATAGGTTGAGATCGCTGTTCTATACAATATCTCCATATACAATGCCTGGTGTTTCAAAAATATATATATATGGATCAAGTTCAAAGTGATAGTAAAACCTAATAAGATGGTAATTTTTTTTTCAAGATAAGTGTGGGCGGGAATGAAACACGAGGTGCTAGATGGCACAGCAAGTACCCACCATTTTTATTAGTGTAGCTTACCTACATTTAGGTCCCGATCATGCATACCATGATAAAAATTGATTTTCTAGGTGTGTCCCACCATCTCTTGAAATTTGGTGTATAATACAACCCTCGTTATAAAGCATACAAAGTCGAAATCGTACATTTATGCAATATAGTAAACCTACTTTTTATTACATTACAAAAAAAAATATATGTAAAAAAATATAATTTCGTCACTAATACAGTAAAAGAGCAATCTTTTCAAAATAAATGAAGTGCAAGCACAAATTACCTCATATATGAAGCACTGCCCAATGGTGAACAGTGTTGCGCAAGTTGCATGCAGTGCGAAAACTACATCATTCAATTCGACAGGAATGACTCCTGTTGGATGGACCGTATGGTATTCAGCCTGAGAATAAGAGAAAAAAACAAGGAATGGAAAATCTGAGAGAAAATATTGACAAAATAATTCACATTCAGCAACTATGAATTTTTACCAATAATATACTCATTTAATTGATATCATGATTTTAAAGCTCTAGGTGAAAGTAATGGTGTTCACTACACATCTGTATCACAGATGCCTGTTTGCATGATGGCTTTTTATAAATCAAATTCACTTGAATGATCTGTGAATGTTCTGCGATCTGTAAATATGCTGTGGGCCGCTTGAGTAATTTGGAACTGTGCCATGGGTCAGGTAAGTGCACTGTGATCTGTAAATATGCTGTGTGTCACTAAACTAATCTGAAACTGTGTTGCGGTTCACTTAAGTAATCTGGGAATGTGTCACGAGACACCAAAAGGAGCTTTTAAAACATGTCACGGGACACTAAAAGGAGCTTTAGAAAAGTGCCATAGGACCCCCTTAAGTGTTCTGAAACTGTGCTGCAGGTCACTCGTGATCTGCAAATATGCACAATTCATTCAAGAGCTCTGGGAATGTGCTGTGGGACATTTGAGTGATTTGGGAATGCCACAGGCTGCTCAAATGATGTGCATCTTCACATAGGTCATTTAAGTGACCTGGAAAAAAATATGCCACTTAGTTCATTTTTATAAAACTAGGTTTGAGGTGCCATGAGTTTAGCATGTATATGCTGTAAGTATTGCCATTCATTGATAACAAAACTGGTTTTTACATAACAGTACTATACTAACCGTGACAGCATTTGGCGAAGAGAAAGGGTGAAAATAAAGTACATGAAATAATATAATATAATTGAGCCCAATCGATTTAGAATATCCAAGTATTTTTGAATACTTCTCTCTCACAATGGATTGCAGATTGTATTGCATTTGGTGCAAAGTAACCACTAACGTACATAGATGGATTATTCTGCTTTTGATATAAGGGGGAAAATCTCCATTCTGAAGCACAGTTGGCCCGGATTATGTGAAAATTCTGATCGCCATTCTGCAGCAATCACTATGAAGTTGGGCAAATCTACTGCCCAACATGTCCAGGGCATGTAAAAATTTTGACCAGGCACATATTTTTTCTCATGACTGGGGCTAGTATACAACATATTGATTCGGACATGTACTATCTAAAGTTGGGCACATAATTTATGTTCAGCACAACAATTTCATGTTTGATGACAATTAGCTGTAAAACTTTGCAGATCATTCCACTCTTGGTGATGAAGACAATAAAATTCACTGAATGAATTCTGCTAGTGGATGGAAATTAATAAAATGCTTTCCTTTAAATTGATGAGATCTTTGAGAAAATGATAAACTGGGATCTGTGAAGATGATAAACGGATTCCCCCAAATACTGCAAAATCTTAACCACATATTTCAAAACAAAGTTGATTGGAAATAATATAACTAGATGAGAGACAGTATACAAGAAAGCTTAACGGAAGTACAAGAGTCAAAAATCAGAAAAACAAAGTAAATTGCTACCTGCACTCTATCACTGAAGCGCATCCCCAGGTTGAAGAGTGAATATGCTATGAAGCCAGTTAGATTCAGACCCAGGAAATCGAAATTCAAACCAACCACACTGGAATAAAACAAGAACAAGAAGTCACATGTATGGCATGCACAAACATAAACACATAAAACTTCTCATACGTTAAATTCATAGAAACTTTCATAAATGCATCAACTTTTATGATCATTTAACATCCCCCCCACACACACACACACATAGGACAATACAATAATTTACTATGTATACTCTACCTTGATTTGTATTATACAGGGTGGTCATGAAATAACTTTGCTGATATACAAGTCTCTAGCGGCTGCAAAAATCAATGAATTTGGATGAAATTTGAGATATAGGTGTTTAAGAGTATGTGCTCGAGGATGTGAAAAAAAAAAGCGTGAAACCTATGCTCTTGCAATTACGGTCGCAACAAAAAAATATTTCCAAAAATTCAAATGGCAACACAATTTTTATGTATTGCAAAATGATCAGCGCATCAAAAAAAACATTAATGCTGTTAGAACAGTGCCTGCAGCACCATAAATGCAAGCCCCAGATGCAGACAAAGAAAGATGATCTCACCAAAGGGTTGGTGTGCTAGATGGTCGGTCAGAAAATTTCTTCAAATCTGTGGAAGTTTCATACCCAGCATCTAGCACACCAAACCCTTGATCAAATCTTTCTCTCTCTGTGTCCTGCCCCTGCATTTATGATGATATGGTTACCGTTCCAATGCTGTTTCTGGTTTTTGATACGCTGATCATTCAACAATACATAAAAGAGGGTGATGAAATTCAAATTTTTGCTAAATTTTTCCGTTATGGCTGAAACTGCAATAGCTACGGTTTTTTTTCACATTCTTGAGCGCATTCTCTAAAACACATATATCTTGAATTTTGTCTGAATTCATTGATTTTTGCTGCCACTAGAGGCTTGTATATCAGCAAAGTCATTTCATGACCACCTCGTATTTGAATTAAAAGTACAGTAGTGGTTTTATCTGACACATCATGTCAATGAACATGATCAACAACATTGCTGGAATTGAACATGACTGGGCTGTCAGCAGAATTTTATTGATAAAATTAGAGAAATTTGCAGGTGTGAATTACAGGAGGAGGTCCCCCCCTCCCCAGAAAGAATAGTGGAATTTGTGTGGACAGATATATAGATTATATACAGTAAATTATGGTAGTAGAATTTCGCTGTGCTCCACAATTGAATACATGTTGAGAAGGTCCACATACTTTAATTTTTCAAAAGATCATCAAAAATCAACCGACGTGATTTTAATTAGGTATAAACTATCTGAAAATTAACCTTTAAAAAAAAAACACAATTGATACCTTTTTCGTCTCCAGTTGTCAATGATTTGTGGATAAAACGAAACCGACCAGCATACGAAATACAGCCACCCAACAATTGCACTGAACAGATTGAGTGGATCACTGTTGAAAACTGCTACTCGAACAAAAGCTGTAGAATTTCTAAACAAAAAGAAATTGCTATTAATAACAAAAAAAAACTACTTCCGAAATTCAAAATTCAAATTCATAATTAATTCATGAAAATTTGTTCTGACAAGATACTTTAATGCCTTCAAGTTCCAATTATGGATATACATTGTTTGAAAACTGCTAAACTTATTTTAATAAGCTCTACACCTCTCTAAAAGTTTTTGCCACAAAATGGAATCAACCTAATGGTCAGAGTTCTCTTACAGTGAGATAAATGTGGTACTGTTAAACCTCTCTTTCTCGAAGAATTTTGCAAAAAGCTCTGTCTTGCAGGCCAAGCTGCATTGACAGTAAATAGAAAACCAAAATTTGTTGTTTTTTGGGGGGTGTTTTTTGCATAAATTTTTTTTCTGGATGGAAAAGAAACTTATAAGAAAGGATACTTGTCCAAATAGTATTACAACCCATGGTGATATTGCAACTTGTCAATCATAGGCGGATACTATGATTTAAGGGGAAGACAAAAAAAGTGTTGTGGCATAGCCAAGAGAGGTGGGATAAGGCCCCCCTCCCTTCCGTTCGAAGAGCTTGTATTTGCTTAGCACAGGCGCACAAAACTGATAAACATATTGGGGTTAAAATTGAATGAAACAAATGGGTTGGATCACAAATAGAGGTCAATGATTGTGCTGCAACAAGCAATGGATCAGACCTGGTAGTTCACTCAAACCCGAATGAACAATGCTAAAGATGAAATTCCAGCACGATGGGAACATAAAAATTATTTAAAAAAACACTTGAATCTTGAAATTTCAAATAAAATTCTTAGAAATGGGCAATTAACTACAAACTTTTGTGGCACCTTGACTGGTACCGGCTGGACAATTGGGGTGAGAAAAATACAGCAGATGATGATCCACAGGAATTTTAAAAAACTGACAGTAAAGAATGCTGAACATGCTGTAAAAACAGTGCCATTTTCTGAAGCAAACTGAGAACATAGGGTCAGAAATATTTGAAGCCCTTGCTAGTATAAATGACACTGTAAAGGCTCAAAAAACAAAAAATATGCATTAAGCTTAGATTATTTCAAATAGCGTATGTAAATAATAATTATATTGACCAAAAAAAAAAGATTTAAATGTGTAATTCAGTGTCTTCGCATATACTGTAATTCAGAGCTGAACAAATCCCAGGCACCAGGTCACCATGGCTGTGGGGCTGACAGGACTCTCCTGGGGTCCGGGAAAATCACCATCATTTTCTGTTTTTCATGCAATAAATTTGCTGTAGTCCGCAAAAAATCTGGCTTGGGGCTAGCCAACGTTCCCAGCCTAGGGCCCTAATGCCCAGGTGGCACGGTGGTAAGATGCCCATTTACCACTGTAAAAAGGTTGCTGTCACGGTCCCAAGGAAGGATATAAATAAGATATTTTTCCTAACGAACCTCAGGCAACCACCAAGTAGTAGCCAGCACCTTCATTTCCAACATATCTCATTAATGACAGTAAATTGCAATATAGCAATATGGCCAGAGTTGGTGTAGTAGCCTACGTCCTGCTCCAGGATGTGGGGGCCATGGCAACTAAAAAATTCATATAGGCACCTAAAATTTTCTTTGTGTAGTTATTAAATTGCAGGCTTAGAGAAGCACAAAATGTTTCCATTTTATAGCAGCATATCTGCCAACATGAAAGATGGTCACTATGCCCTGAAAATGTCAAAAGAAGAATAATTTTAGAACTTTTTCTTCAGGTAAAATTTTTTTCTGGCACCTAGATATTTTTGCGATTTGTCCAGCCCAGGCTTTAAGCTAGATAAAAAATTACTTTAGCGAAAAAGCAAAAATGGGAGGAAAAGCTTTAGCAAAATGCTACAATGCTAATGATTGATGGTTGGATGTCTACTCGTTTTGTACCTCCTGTACACATTTTTGCAAAAGTGGCTACTACTTGTTTCGCATTCTAAGATTTTTTTTTGCATTTTGCAAAAAATGCAACTGCAGCTTAAACCCTGGTCCAGCCCTAATGTAATTAAACAGCGACTGTGCAACTTGACAAAAAAGTTTTATTATTTTTTATGCAATAAAATTTATTATTTGTTTTTGTCAATCAAAATTTTTGCTGTTTTTCCTTTCTTATACAAAAACTTGATAAATTTCTCCAAAAAACTCTACCTCAAAAATTTTCGTCAGTCTCATCAGTTTCGAAATAGAGAGGTTTAACTGTATAAACTAGGAAAGGTAACATGTTAAAGAAACATAATAAAATAACAAAACGTAAAAACTTACCTAAATTCAAAATTTGAAGAGTCATTTATTAAGGGTGTGACAGTTACTTCTATGGTAGTATGACCTGCTTTTTCTGCAAATACGGAGTAGTTCAGGTTTCCAACTGTTCCATTCTCGATGACCAAGTCATCCGGAAGTAGAGCTATGCCACGATCGATACTGTAAGTAAAATTGACGAGGACAGGAAAAGGGACTGGTTCGCTGAAAATTAAGAAACAAAAAAATTATCTTTTTTTGCATATTTTCACATCAAAAGCACATTTTAATAAAATTGGAATAACTGACGTGCATGCCTAGCAAATCGTTGAGTGGCTTGCCTCTGCTCATAACAGATGACAGCACTTTCTTTGTATCAATGATTTGTAGCAGTTGTTTTGATAAACTACTAAAGTGTGTTGCTTTAGCATCATTCAGTGCCAGGGTATCCACATCTGTTCCTTCCCCCCCGATCAGGAATTTTGAGATACACGGTATATACTCATGTGTATAGGGCTTGACAAAGCCCAGGTTGCCAAGGTGACTAAATATTAGCGCCTATAAATTTTCTATGTGTGATCACTAGCTTAGCTCAGGCAAAAGGCTCCTAAAATATTCCTCTTCGCTTGGCTCCTAAAATATTTGGTTGGCAAATAGATTTTTTCCTTGATTTGTCAAGCCCTGCTCGTGAACCGATTCCCCCCCCCCAACTTACTCCAACTATCATTTTTCGGCACCTCCCCCCCCAATGGCTCTCTCACACTATTCACATCAATACTCTCAGCATATGAAAAACAAAAAGATACATACCTTAGTCTAACTGAGAATTTTTTTGACGCATTGACTTCAATGTCCAAATCGTTTGTAGAGGTCTGAACTTCCACAACTTTCACAGCTAAGAAAAAAACGAAATGAATGCATCATCATATTTTAGCAAAATGTCAAATATTTTTCAAAATTCTAACAGCTTGAGATGGTGGTAATCCTGAAGACTAGCAGTAGCTCTATAAGTACAATACACAGTGGAACCTCTCGATAACAGACACAATGTGACAAATTTTTTCAGTTACAATGCAATGTTCTTCAACCTTTTTACAATTGCAGGCCTTGGTCCTGGGACCCAGGTAAATTAAAGTGCAGTGGCATCTCTGTTGACGTTAACCACACTTATGAAAAATTAACCAGATAATTTGCAGACCAGTTAAAAATACATTAACAAGACAAATAATTTGCAGACTGGCAAAAATTGCATAAATAGGCGATCACTTGAAGATCAGTTAAAAATACGTAAATATAAACATATATTAATATATTAACTGGAGAAATAATCTATAAAATGACAAAACATACAAATAAAATAAATAATTTGCGGGCCAGCAATTTATTTATAAATAGGAAAAATAATTTACATACAGACAAAAATACATAAAAAGAAGAAATAATTTGGGAAGAAAGCAAAAAACAAACAGTTTGCAGACTGTATTTTATTTATTAAATCTAAGATTTATGTAAGAGCTATATGAATTAGGCACAACTTTTCACAGACTGGCGACGGTCTGCAGACCAGCAATTGCAGAACACTGCATTAATAGGGAGTGTCCGTTTATAAAAAGCAAAATACATTGACATTTTGTTCTAGTCTTCAAAAGGGCCCATCGACACGAGGTATCTGTTATGGAGGTTCAACTTGAAAGTAAACACCAATGGGTGTCCTCTTAACCCTCGGTTGAGTGCAACGTGTGTATCATTAGCACATGAACTAAAGTGGAAAAAAAATATTCAGAAATTTAAATTAATAGAGTTCTTACCTGAAAATCCTGCCGCTTGAAGGAACAATATTAAAATAAATAGAGCTGAGGCTTTGAACATTTTTTGATTATGAGACATGATCAACTTGTTTATTTCTCGTGAACCTGATTTGAAAAATAGAAACATGATATCCCATCAATAAATGATATACAAAAATAGTTCATGAGATGACAAAGAGCATTAGTTGCCATACCATAAGTGCTGGAACTCTTTCAATGGGTGCAGC
Source organism: Pholcus phalangioides (assembly GCF_987345545.1). NCBI lineage: Eukaryota > Metazoa > Arthropoda > Arachnida > Araneae > Pholcidae > Pholcus > Pholcus phalangioides. The sequence continues at coordinate 29,124,642 of NW_028301603.1, read as the reverse complement.
ACAGTGTACGATGCATAAGAAAACCATTCAAACTGGTGATGGAAAAATAGTTTTGCCTAAATATGTGGCGCTAGCTGTAAGTTTTTTTTGTAAAAAAAATTTCCCTGTAATGAACTGGGTTTTTTTTTTTTTTTTGCATTTTCAGCGATTGTCTCTACTACAGAGTACAGAAGACTGGATACGAAGAGGAGACTAAAATGAGTTCCGGAAAAAAAATTCATATGGTTCACTATATTCATACTTTGTATGAACAAGAGTTTCTTTATTGTCTGTATCAGGGATGGACAAATCACTGATATAAAAATCCCAAAAAAATCTAGGCACCAAAAAAATTTTTACCCGCAGAAAAAAGTCCAAAATTGTGCTGCTTTTTTACTTTTACAGGGCATAGTGACCCCCCCCCCCCCTCATATGTTGGCAGATATGCTACTATAAATTCGAAACATTTTGTGCTGCTTTCAGCCTGCAATTTAGTAACTACACAAAGAAAATTTTACGTGGTGACACCAATTTCTTAATTGCCATAGCGACCTGGCACCTGGGATTTGTCCAGGCCTGGTCATATTAACAGAGGATGACGGTCAAACAGTTAGTACTTGGACTGTGTAGAGCTCAGGAAATGATACGTCCACTTTGGCTATTGTGTAGAGAAGAAAAAAATGCCAACAAAAACTACAGTACTCTCTCACTAAGATGTGTCCCTAGTTACACGACTATTTCTGTATTCCTGATTGAAGATATAGCACAATAATGCTCTGTTCACTTATATGCAGGGCAGTCTTAAGAACATCCCGAACCCAAAGTGATTTTTTTCGAGGCTCCCCTATCTGGCAAGACATTTAGTTCAAAAAATTTCAACCAGATTTCACTTTCATGAGCATCCCCAGCCTTTCCCCCCGCAGCTTGAGGGCAATGGGCCATGCCTGGGTGGGGTCCATGTATTAAGATGGCACTGATTTTACAACTTTCCCACTTATTCATCTTTTTTTCCCTGTTCTCGTGCACTCATAAAAAAATTAACAATTGTGTGGTTATATATATATATTTAATTATTTTCAAATATATAAATATATATTCTTTGGAATATATATATCAGGAGGAAGATGGTTGTTTATACGAGACCTGGTTATTATTTTCAATCCTGTATCTGGTCTAGGATGTAATATTTTCAATCTCCATCCCCGATTTAGTCCGAGAATGTTATTGTTTTTGTGTTGTTAGTTTTTTATTTTTTTTGTTTCAAAAGCAACAATGTTATCTTTATGTGTTGACGATTTTTTTCCCTGCCAAGAAAGACATTCAAAAGCATGACTCCTTTTCCATTATGTTGGCGACTTCTTATTATGCTTTCAAAAGTTTTTCCTCACCAAAAAACAAATCTTCAACTAGGGGTTATACCAGAGGTCGGCAACCTTTTTCGGCTGCGGGTCAAAATCAACCAAAATGTATATTAAGAAGATAATTCGGGTATATATACACCTGAATATAATTACACTTTATTTTCGGAACTCAAGTGGGTCACTTGAAATTATGAAATGGGTGACCCACGGGTCATAGGTTGCTGAGGCCTGGCTTATACTATAGCTGTTCTGATTTGAGATCCACGTTAGATGATTTTGATGGCCACATTTGTCCCACGGGACACAGGTTTTTAAATTATGGATAAACTATTTTCGGATAATCAGGACATTATTAACATCAGTCTTGAAACTTTTTAAACAAAACATTTACTTACTGCAATAATTCAAGGATTATTCACCAACAACATTCGCGTCCACCAACTAATTAATAAAAAAAAACACTTTCCACCCACCCAGGTAAATATAGCAGAGCACCTCAAGAAATGTTAACAACCACTATTAATGAAGTCATCATCATCTGGATATCCATCTACCCGGATGACTTTCGATTTCAATGATGACTGGCAAATTTTAGCAGGAAATAAATGATGTGTAATATTTACCTAATTTAAAAGAGGGCAAATGATGATCTAAATCGATTAATCACAGTATCTAATTACCATCTAATGAAGAATTTTTCACATCAACAACAAACAAGTCCCGTAATAAATTAAAAGCGATGCGAAAATTTGATTTCAACTCAATGATGACCTTGGGGGGAAGTATAAACATGTTCGTCCGGAGCCAATGAATATTTAATAAAACAAAAACAATAAATGAAGTGAAATGCAAAAAATAAAATTCAAAAACAAAACTATAAACAATGTCAGACGACACTAGATATATAGAGGAAAAGGGGGAGTACCTTTATGGTCCACGGTCGCGTAATAAAAGGACTTTATCAAGCTCTTCATCCCCTTTTTCTAGATTGAGTTATTGCACTTGCATTGACATCATGACGGTTTTAACTTCCTCTTTTTTTGCTTATTGTTTACTTTATTTTTCCCCCCCTACACTTTCGTTTCTCTTCTGCCTCAGACGGACCATGTGACCGTTACAGGGATGTGACGCCATTTTCTGTCTATTACGTGTTATGTATGTGTGCGTGCATGAAGCAACGGCGATTAGATAGATTAGATTTTGGACTTTCTGGATGCGATAGCAAAAATATAAAAAAACGCAATTGATTGCTTTTTTTTTTCTCCTTTCTCCATTTAAACACTATCTGATTCTTATTTTAGCAAATCAGTGGAAACACTGTGTGACGAAATGAATTGCCTTATTTCCACGTTTCGTAAGAGGTCACGTACAGACAGGAAAAAAATTAGCTCCATTCTTAAATTGATAACTGTAAAGTCCTTTCTTTTTCGATGGCATTCGATTCCAATAATCACAAACATCTAAGCGGGTCTGGTGCGCCGGACTAGAGGGGGCGCCAATTTCACTCTAACCATCTCCAACATTATGAGGGGGCGCCAAAATGCGTGCTTACCAAGCACCTGGTTGCGGCCCTGCTATCAGGCCCGTGAATCCTCCTTCTTGTAGGAAGGGGGGAGGACAAAGAACATATGTACTCGATATACGCACGTCGACTGTCTATACACATATGTATAAACAGACGACGCGCGTTATAACGACCCCACGCTATACCGACCATTTCATTACAACGACTGGTAGAATAGGTCCCAAATGTTTTCATAAAATCACTTTCGTAGAGTTTTCGAGGTTTGACTGTTTTACATCCGGTATAACGACACTCTCAATATAACGTCCGTTTTCAACGAAACGAAGGGGGTCGTTGTATTGAGCGTCGACTGAAAAAAATCACACTTGTTTGTCTATTTCTATTGTATTTTTTCAGCCCCCCCCCCCGATCCTACCAAATGACTGGCCTGGGAGTGATGGTTGCATGCTAAGGCGCGTATACACTAGCGCGCGGATCATGCAATGAAAGCATTCGCAATCGGTTGCACGGTAATTTATACGGTGTTTGTGAACGATTCTTGAGCTGTTTTCACTGGACCCACCTGGAATCGGTTTTTTCAACGAACACAAAGGAATGAAACACGCAGGAAGTTTGTGTACCCACGAGCGGATTAGAACCGCTGCAAGGGGTCGTGCGTTGCAAGATCGGCGCGCTAGTGTATACGCGCCTTAAGACATGTTGAAGACGTGTCTTCAATGCATGGCCCGTGGGCCACTTGTGGACTGCCGAGCTCGTGGATAACATCAGCCCACCCGAGCACCTTCCTCCTTACGGGCGAACCTCATAATAAGCTAGATAGTTTTCGGTTGATGATAGATAGTAGAGTTAGTGTTTTCGAAAGTAATTATGTAAATTGGCAGGTGGGTATTTCTAGCCATGTAGGGGGCATGATGTTCTTTAGACGGCAGAGCCTAAAACGGTTGAAGATTTCCCCCCCTCCCCTCCGCCTATCGTATTATATGTATACGATATATCAAAGGCGTTGGAGGTGGTGTACTTCAGCGGGCAGGACCGTAACTATGATCTTATAACTGTATTCTTATGTTTCCCCCTCGAATTTGTCAGCCTTCAGTTTGAGTTTTGTCTGTGAATCCTATATGTTAAGCAGAATTTTTTTTTTTGAATTATTTCTGATGGTTCTTGACCAATGGCGTATTTAAGGTGCGCCGTGCAGGATTCGGCACACTCATTTCCTCTCCAGCGTAGTTCAATCCTTCGGGATAATGTGCTTATATCCCCCACGGGAGATCCTGGGTCTTGTCTGGCTCTACAGTGGCGTATTTACGAGGGGGAGGTGATTAGCGGGCTATAGTCCAGGGCGGCAAGTTCAGAGAGGCAGCGTGCAAGTGTATGTGGCCAAAGCATTATTCAAGCATGTGAGTATCCAAAACAGTGTGCAAGCATGTTAGTGGCTAAAAGAGTGTCTTTAGAGACAGGTGTACTTGCAGGGGGGAAAGGCCAATAAGCAGGTTATAGCACAGTGGCCATTGTTCGAGATATGCGGGGCAATTTCCCCCCCCCCCGCGTCAGCGACTGATCTTATATTGCATAAATGAATAGACATCATCCTGATGACCCCCCCACCCCGCGCCATTTTTTGAAGTCTATATCCGTTTATGAGGTTGGTGAATTCGAGTAAAGAGTAAATAAAATTAGAATGCGAGCGAGAAGGGCGGCAAAACCACAAAAACGTCTCTGCACTCGCAACACTTCACACTAGACATGCTACAAAAACACTGTATGGGTGCAACCGTTCCGACACTTCTAGTGCATTACAGCATATTACAGCGTTTCTCAACCTATAGTCAGCGGACCACCAAACATGGCCCTTCTCTGTCCCTTGCGGGATATAAGCAGATTACCTTGCGGCTGGACCATGCTGGAAAAACACTCCCGGTATCCAGGCCCAGCGGGCATTTCGATTCAGGAGTCGCGAACGAGATAGTCCACGGGCAGAATTCAAAATTTAATGGAAGTTATTGAATAGTATAAGTTGAATTGTAAAACAAACCGCGGGAATGTATCCGTCGAAAATTGTTTCATTTTACTGGACTTGTTATTATTTATTAATTATTATTATTTTTGAAGATTAGACCGACTAATATATACACTGCAAAAGTTTTATACAAAATGTATTTTATAAAACTCAAAAAAGTGCAACCAATAAGCTTATTGGTTGCATTTGTAAAGCTTAATAAAAGAATTTGTTTTGGAAAACGTTTTAGTGTAATAACAGCCTTAGCATAATCTTTGCGCTTGTTTTTGCGCATGGGTGGAGATAACGGGAGGGGGGGCATGGGGAAGCAATAATCCCCCCCCCTCCCCCCCCCCCATCGTCAAAGGTAAAGTCTACTAATGTAATGTATTTGTGTATATATATGAATTGACATCATGCCTCACCCCAGACTTTCAAGTCTATCTACGCCTATGCTTTTGCAATTCCTTAAACGCTACGGCGGTGGTTCTCATAAGTTTGTTCCCCGCGGCTCCCTCGCCCAATAAATTGCTTATTTGCGGCTCCCCAGTTTAGTATATATTTATATAGATATCTTCCTTTATAAAAGAATCACTTCAAGCATAAATAGGCACACAAATCAATATCTCCAGCTCGTCGCTACGCAAACTTTGAGAAACATTGCGTTACGGTGTACGTGAGGACGATAATTTAACAGTAAAAAAACAAAATTTCCCACCCTCATGCAGGGACGGATTAAAACTTGAAGGCCCTGAACACTTGAATGGTTTTGCTGCCCCCGGGCCTTAAAAGTATATTTTACTAGATATATTGAATCTATAAATTAAAAATAATTACATGGAATTTTATATTTGAGAACTAACTAATCCAAGGCAGAATTATGATTAGAATATTTTCAAGCCCGGACGTTAAAAGTCGCTTCACCCAGTGCCGTCTTAACGCATGGGCTCACCCGGGCATGGCCCGGGGGCCTCAAGAGAAGAGGGGTCTCACAAAAATGAGATCCTGTTGAAATTTTCTAGGGTTTACCAGGTAGGGCCTCCGAAAAATCACTTGGCTCGGGGGCCCATGATACTCTTAAGACGGCCCTGGCTTCACCTAGAACCTCCTAGAACTAGAGATTGAGAGAGAGGTGCTGCTCTTCACTCCCCTCCTTTTTTTCCCCCTACTTTTAAAGTCGTTGATAATATCGCTTGAACATTTTTTTTTGCAACATCTTTGGAAGTTTCTGGAATTTTTTTCATATTTACACAAAAAAAAACCCAGCCTTAGATTTTTTCAACTTTCTTTTTTTTCAAAATCTTTTTAAAACATTTAGAAGATATTTTGTCCCATTGACTGTTTGTTAAGATTTCACAAAGCGGCCTCAAAGCAACCACTGAATCTTAGCATGGCTGATATTACTCACAGGCATTGGTGTATTTACAGGTGAGGGGGCGGAGAACGCACTTAGCGAGCTGCATAGCCCAGGATGGCAAGTTCAAAGAGGCGGAAACTTTTAGGAACGAGTAGCTAAGAAAATTAGTACATAATGTGAGAATGCCGGCAATATTTTATAATCATTAACCTGGCCCTACATAGAGAGCGAGAGACAAGGTTAGTGAGTGACAGAGAGTTTTCCAAGTATGTGAAGAAAAGCGTGAGCAAGAACGTGAATGTGCAAGAGTGAGCTAGAGCATTCGCAAGCATGTGCAGGGCCGCAACTGGGGGGGAGGGACCAGAGGGGGCGCAAATTTTATTCTGAAACCTCTCCTTCAACATTACAAGGGGGCGCCAAAATGCGCACTTGCGCCCGGGTGACCAAACATCTAGTTGCGGCCCTGAGCATGTGAATGACATAAAAAGGGTGTGCAATCATGTGAATAGTAGAAAGAGTGACCGAAATTGTGACGCAAATCGTGTGCAATCATGTGAATGACCAAAAGAATGACGTAGAGAGTGTATTAGCATGGGAAATAATACGCAAGCATGTGTGTGACCAAGAGAACTCAAGACACATATTTGGGGGGGGGGGTGACAAGCGGGTCATAGCACAGGGCAGCGAAGCCAAGGAATGAGAGGTCAAGAAAATTAGACTAGAATATGAAAAGGGCGGCAAAACCGCAAATCCGCCTCAGCTCATAGGTACCTTATTTTTGGTAAACCACAATCATTGGGTACTTGTTCTTTCTGATACATTTTTGAGTTATCTGTTCTATGGTGGATCGAATAAAGCGTGTTTATACTTATATTCTAGGAGTTATGGATCGAACCACAAAAGGGTGTCCACAAAAGGTGTCGAACCACAAAAGGGCCCTTTCACACGGAGTGGATGCGGACGCGGGTCCGGAAGAAGTTTTAACAATTGGAATATACTGCGCCTTTCAGACGAGCCGAAAAATCTCCGCACCTAGGAAATGTTCATGCGGGTCCGGACGTCGTCCGCATGTGTCAAAACCTAAGTGCGGGCTCCGCATCCGCACATAGAAGTTTTGACAATAGGTTTATTCGGAGCTATTCAGACGATGCGGATGCGGAGCGAATTCGTCCGCATCTTTGGCTACTTTTTGAAGGTGATTTTTCACGGAATTTTTTTAATTATTTGCCATAAATACCCTTAAAAACACCATATGATGGTCCCTGCTCATTAATATAATGTACCTACATACGCCTATCCCTCCGTTTCCTTCTAAGATGGAGATATAGCAACTTCAACTGCCTTTTGTCCATATTTCACAATTTTATACAACAAAAACTGCCAACAACGGCCACTGACGGGACCAAAACTATAAGCCATTACGAATATTTAATTGACTACATACTTTAATAACTTTTAAATTTAATTTAAAAATTTTAATTTTTTTCTTTTTAAATTTTTAAAATTATTTGAAAATATCTGAAATATTATTTTAAATATTTGTTATTTTTTAAATTTTTAATCTTAATTTTTTTAAACTTTAAAAAAATACTTTTATTAAACAACGTTATCCACGTACGGTGTTCACTCAGGGCCGGATTAAGACGTTTGAAGACCCTAGCGCTTGAATAGTTTTGGTGGTTCCCCCCGAATACCTACAAGTATATTTTACTCAATATTTAGTCTGTAAACTTAAAAAAATGAAATTTTATATTTCAGAAGTGAGACTAATCTAAGGATGGGATTTCACTCTAAAAGGTTTATGAAAGTTATTTTATAAAACTTGAAAAAAGCAACTAATAAATTGCAAGTGCAACCGATAAATTTATCAGTTGCTTTTTTAAAAGAATTATTATAAAATTTTTATAGTGTAATCCGTACTTGAGGCCGGGATTATACTATAAAGTTTTGTAAAAGATCTTTTATAAAAGTTGAAAAATTCAACCAATAGGCGCATCGATTGCATTCAAGCAAATGCAACCGGTGATCTTAATGGTTGAATTTTTCACGTTTTATCAAAGAACTTTTACAAAACTTTTATAGTGTAATCCCGGCCTAAGACAGAATTGTGATGTGAATATTTCTAAGCACAGGCATTTTGAAAGTCCCCACCCCTCCCTTTTTTTATACTTGCAAATTCTTTGATATTTGCTGAATTTTTTTTTTTTTTTTTTTTTGGAACACCGAATGTTTTGGATGTTTTTGGATTTGATTTTTCGAACATTGGATGTGTTTTTGGAATTTTCTTTCATATTTTTCGAAAATTTTTTGAAAATATTTTAAGATATTTTCTCCCATCGACTACTTGTGAGGATCGGAATGGAGGCATCTTTAGGCTCAATGATAAAAACCACCAAAGAATGCCTCTAGGCACTGAATCAGGGGTGAAGGAGAAAAATAATTACAAAAATTGCGAAAAAACAGTTTTTATGCACGAATTTCGAACTAAAGATGCGGGCGATTCGTCCGCATCTTCAGCGCTCGTTTGAAAGGGTATGCGGACCCGCGTCCGCATCCGCTCCGTGTGAAAGGGGCCTAAGCTGTGTAGCCTATGCGCGGAAGCAAAAAAATTAATATTTTTATGAAAAATTTCAAACTATGAGCGTATTGGACTGAAGTCAAAAAGAAAACCATGACTTTTTAATGTAAAGCTCCCGCACTCCCAAGTGATCCGTAAGATCTATCCAGGGGATTTGTTATTAGTGTTAGTAGACATCCATGCTCGAACCGGGATTCAAACGCAGACCTGCAAAATCAAAGGCTAGCTCTCTGACAACTGGACTGCGAGGTGGCAATTTTTGACGCATTTCATCTGGCTGGGAACACAGCAGCGAATTTTCGGGGTTATTTTATTGGCGAGGCTTACACACCATGGGGCGGCGAAACTGTCTCACACGGGTAATAATATACTATATAATCAACGATAAAATAACACCCCTGAAACCATGCAGTTTATCCGCTAGTATTCTGTAGAACTTGCCTTACTCTCGATGCGTGGATATCTCCCAGATAAAATCCGAGGACCTCGTTGACAAATGTGACGACTTCCGAAAAGGGGGGGGGGGCGGGGAATACCGTCATTAACAAAATGGCATGTAAACGGGTTGTAGTGAAAATCCGTTACCGGGAACTTCCCGGGATGTTTTATTGCACATGTAAACTAGGCTTTAGATCTGTTTACAATTTGCGGCAGTTAGTATGCAAATTGGCAGGACGGTATTTTTAACTGGGGGATGGGGTGCTCAGTTTGTCATCAAAGGGCCCTATAATGCCAAAGGCCCAAGCTAACTTTATAGAAATTGCACGAAATTTCATCCCAAAAAATCAGTATTAACGTGATCTCTAAGTTTGCAATATTATTAGTTTTTTCTGCATTTGGGCCTTTTGATGGTCAACTAGACAATCGAAAATTCTAAGATTTTCTGCCGGATGATTGATATCGGAAAAATTTTTACATAAAAAACCAAAAAAAAGACATTTTGATAACTTTTTGCGGTGCTCCTCTTCTCCTGATGCCCTGAACATGTGCTCATTTTGCTTAATGGTTAATACGGCCCTTGCCCTCATGAAGCTACTGCGTTACATGTAAAGCGTATCCGGCTTCTGAGTCGAGTAACGCATTCAGTGGATCACAGCAAATGCTTCACCAAACGTTTTGTTCATGAAATGTTCCTGTTTTATCCTCGGTAAAATTCTCACCGTTAACACCAAGTTCCGAGAAACCGCAAATGAAACCGGAATTCATAGCCAAACACGTCAATGTTGATAGACCGATGCTGGAGAAGGTTGGACAGGAAAAGTGTCAACTCTACATGAGGGCACAACTATGGGGGAGCGGGTGGGTCTCGTGCTCTGGACGCTCGACCAGAAAGGACGAAAATTTCACTCTCCAACCTCTTCTCCCAACACAATGGGGGAGGCGTCGAAATGCGTGCTTACTCCTGCTTCCCACCCATCTCCTGTCTTTGCGAAGTTGACAAAGCCACTTCGAGGTAATTTTCTTCATTTCTACTATTTTTTCCATTAGTGGAACTACAGTTGGCCCAACTTGAATGAATATGAATATAGGTAAAAAAATGTTTTTTACGTCGATTGAAGGAATCGATATTCCACGCTAAAACTTTGATTAACCCCTCTGCTGTTTCGATTTCTGTAATTTCTTCCACTGAAATGCATTAGGTTCCTCCAAGCATGGCCGCAACTAGAAACGAACATTCACTCTATCGCCAGGGGCAGGTATCAATTTTGGCTGCCCCGCTTTAACGGGGGCGTCGCAAGTGTTTCAGACCTGTGGGTGCTTGCCTCGAGTTTTACGTAGGAAACTTTGATTATTGAACTAATTGAGGGGGATGCTCAAGCAACAGCAGCACCCTCGACTCCGACGTCACTGCTGTAGAACGAACAAAGAAAACTCTGAGCCCTTCCAGGTTAAGCACCCGAGAGCACCAGACACCCCCGCCCGCCCTTGCCTAGTTACAGTCCTTCCTCCAGCCAGAAATTCGCCAGTGGATATGGATGCGCTGTCAAAATGAAACTCCCGAGAAACGATTGGGTCCACACCAGGCTGTCACGCAACTGACGAACCGACTAAACAGTATTTACCCTAGTCAATGGAGTGCGAGGAGCTATTTCTGCTTTGTGCCAAGGGTCCCTTTAGATAAATATCCCTCGTTGAGATACAGGGGTCAGCCAGAAACTAATTTCGTAAGGGGAAATTTGGCATTTCGGGCTGACACTCCCTCTCCCCTCTCACTACGGCCTTGTTGAGGATACGCATTTCATGATATTCAACTCAAAGTACAACAGGAGCTGCGAGTGGAACAAACACCTCGGGAAAATTTAGGAGCGCAAAAAAAAACGACCCGAACGAGAAGCAACCACCATGCGCGAACCATAATGCACTTCCTAATATACAATTTAATTCGTTCAATTATTGTTACTATTATGTTTCTTTATCTCGGCACGACTCGCGACCAAAAGGCAAATAATGTTTGTACAAATTCCAGAGAAGCATCCAGATAAAGCAAATGATAGATAACAAATGCAAAAAAAGGAAACAAATAGAACTTTTTTTCACAACCTACCGTTTGCTCCGTTTTCTGTGATAATAAGAGATAATTTCACAACTGCCTCATCAGTCATGCATGTCGTTATAGCATATGCGAGCGACAGATTCAAAAGCTAAAATACAATTGACAGTACTGAGGAGGTAATGAGTATATATGACAATGCGTGGAGAGGTATGTTCCTTGAAACAGCGAAAACTGAATCGGTTATCACCCGAACGCGTCCTTTCATGGACACTAGAGAGAACAGCAAAAAGGGCAAAAGTCTTCATAAAAAACCTCCCACTGCTCACGTAAAAGAGTAACAGTAATTCTAGTCCTGCACAAACAACACAACTGCTAACGAAATTATTTATTCAGCCGCGCATCTGAAATAGAAGAAAACGAAATTAATCCTCAAATAATTAGTTCCATGGAAAAATCAAGCATTTTCCTCAAAGGAAACATCAAAGTTATACGATTACTAAATAAGCTTTCGAACTGTGTGCGCAATAAAATTCCAGAGCTTATTCAGTAATCATATAATAGATGTTTTTTTATGATGTCAAGTATCCTCGTATTGCCGAATACACACTTGTTGACTGAACCACACACGCATCTCATTTTTCTATGGGCAGCGCATTATATTTTATCATAATTATTGGTTTTTCCGAGATAATTGCTCTTTTATTGAGTTACTGCATTTCGGATGTATTTGACATCCATATTTTTTATGAGCATCTCTTAGCAGCCATCTCGTTGGCTCCACATTTTGCCTGTTGTGGCCTTTGCAAACACTTGTCAGAAGAATTTCTAACGAATTTTTTTTTGCACTTGTTAACTAACGTACCATAAAAATCCAACGTCATATAACCTCTCAACCTGTGGGTCAGGACCCGAACTTGAGTCGCAAGCAGTTGCGTCTGAGCACCACCTCTGCACTGTTTGCCATAAACGTCATTCAGACTACCTAGCCAGTTTGCCACATTTTGAAACACAGCATCCTATTTAGTTTCCTCTTATTTTGGCGTAGAATCTTCCTGATTGGCTCGCAAATACCGCAGTGATTGGATGTGGAGCATAGAAATCGCAAATTCCGAGCCCGATCATTTCTTTTCCTAACAATGATGATACTGGCACGAGCAGGGAATTCTCCCCCCCCCCGAATATTCTGAATGAAAATGAACTCCTTACTGACGTCACAGAATGAGGAGGCCTTCTATCTCTAGGAGGTGCCTGTCTGAGCCAGGGATGCTCCACAGTATTCTGTATCACTGGTCTGAGCACCCTCCCCATAATTCATTCAGAAATGAAAATTTCCCATTTATAGCTCAAGCACCAATAGATGTATAACACTTCCGACGCCTCTGATCACAAGGGATTCTGATATTTTAAACTCCTGTAAATTTTAGGAACTCCTGTACAAACACATGCCACTATGCGGTCGTGTGATTAGTGCAGAGATCTTCAACCTTTTTTGCAGTCGCGAGAACTGCCCGTACCTATCATCAAAAGAAGAGCACCGTTACGGCAAGTTTGACGTATGAATGCATGAAATAAAGATGATTTAAATCGCAATTGTACAAATTGCAATTTGCACAAGGTGTTTAATTGGAACTTTTATCAAGTGTTAGCGAGCACGAAAGCGGACACCAGCATCGAGCACTCTGTGTATTTCTGGGGAGCACCATGGTGCTCGCGAGCAGAGGGTTGAAAATGCTTGGATTAGCGTGACGGATGAACTTCACCTGCTGCTCAGTGGTGGTTGGCTGAATTTGGTTTTCTGTGGTTCTTCAATGAGCGAATGCGAGCCGATCTCCTTATTGAAAAGTCTCGCCACAGAGAGCAACAGACCTACAACGGCACCAATATTCAATCATTACACTTCATTCACTTTTGAAAAAAATAGATGCCAGCACTAAAATTCAAGAATAACCCTACATTACATACGTACTTAGACTGTCGGGTACACATGCACAACTCACTCGATAGTAAATTGCCCAAAGCGATCAGGGCCGGTTCTGGACATTTCTCAAGTTTAAGCGAATGATATTTTGTAGATAAAAAAAATCGCCCCTCCCCTTCAGTTGGCAACCTGAAAAATCTTCAGTCACTACACATCACTCACTTCACTTCTGAGATATAGATGGCAGTACTGAAAAATCATACACAACACTAGATACGCACTCAGACTGTTAGGTACACACACTTACAATTCCGGCACAGCTCACTAGGTAGTAAATTGCCTATGACAATAGACCTGAGTTGTGCTCGGTTTGAAAAAAAAAACCCCCCAAAAATTGGCTTCTTTCAGTTGCCACCTTCTGCGGTCGTGTAGTTCGCAGGATTCAAGATCCGGCCCTGAAAGCGATAGACCCGAGTTGTGTCGGTTTGAAAAGATCTGAAAAAAAGCAATGAGAAAAAAAATTCTGAAGGGAGCGATGGAACAAAAAGTTCGGGAAACTATGACCTAAAGAATCCATCAGTACATAAGTTAACGAACCAGCAAAGCCACGCAGTCCTGCAAAAGTGAACAAACACTCCAACTTTCATCAGAGACCTAAAAATCCATCCGCAAATGGGTTCAACAGATCAGCAAAACCACATAGCCATGCTAAATTTGAAAATCCATCAGTAAAACAGGTTTACAGATCAGAACATCCACTCAGCTGTGTTAAATTTGGAAGTGTGAACGGAGATCATACTTTTGTCACTGACTTGAAAATTCCATCGGCAAATGGGTCAACAAATCATCAGCAAATCCACAGTCATGATAAACTTGAAAGTGAACAAAAATCCCACTTTTGTCAGACTTGAAAATTCCATCAGTAGGTCCACAGATCAGCAAATCCACACAGCCCTGCTAAATTTGAAAGGGCACAAAGATGACACTTTCGTCAGGGACCTAAAAATTCATCAGTAAATTGATTTACGGATCAGCAAATCCACACAGCCATGCTAAATTTGGGAAATGAACAACAACAAAAAATCTCGTTTCTGTCAGGGACCTAAAAATCCATTAGTAGATGGGTTAACAGACCAGCAAATCCGCAATCATGATTAGGGCTCGGATTTTATGACCTAAAAATCTTCAAAATCTGCAAGCATTTATGACCTAAAAAACAAAATCATTACCTTAAAATTAAAAAAAAACATGACCTTTGTGCTTAAGCAAGATGAAAATGCATTGCAAGTGAAGATTTTGAGTGTCCGAATGAATAAGATCTTTTACATGTGCTTGGTGTGCCCTTCACAAACATAGCAAGAGGATCCTCTGAGATACAGATTAAAATTTTCAGTGATAAATGACCAAAAAAATTATCTATCGATTGAAAATTCTTTAAATATGACCGATCGCTCAAAAATGCCCCAAATATGCCATGTCAAAGATTCGAGCCCTAGTCATGATAAACTTGAAAGTGAACAAGGATCCCACTTTTGTCAGGGGCAAATCCATCAGTAAATCCACACAGCCATGCTAAATTTGAAAGTGAATAAAGATCCTCTATCAGGAACCTTGAAAAGTTATGGCATACTATGGTGTACTTCCATCCTCACAGTATATTTTTCCAGTACAAAGTGTACAACTCGTTATTGTTATTGACGGCTACACGTTATTGTTATTATCTTGACACGCCACAGCCGATACGCATCTGTCTCCGTCTCGTGTAGCAGAGGTGATTCTAATTATGTTATAATTCAATTAAATACATTTAATCCAATAAAAATTAAATTTTCTTTCTGAACATCTTGGAGTCATCAATACTTCTTGCAATAGTGACCTGGATGTGGTCCATTGTAGGAAGTAATGATAACCCCAAGATGTTTGAAGGGAAATTTAATTTTAATTTGATTAAAGATATTTAATTAAATTATAACGTAATTGGAATCACCTGCAACATAAGACAGAAACAGACGCGCATCGGCTCCGGTGTGTCAAGATAATAACAATAACGTGTAGCCATCAAACTGTACACTTCATACCAAAAAAGAAAAATATCCTATGAGGATGGAAGTACACAGTGGTATGGTGACGTCATCTAACAAGTGAAAAATGAACTGTAAACGTTTGCTGAGGGTGTCTGCACCACGAAGTCATCTGTAAATCCACACAGCCGCACTAAATTTGAAAGCGCACAAAGATACCACTTCAAAAACCTATATTCTGCACTCCTAAAACAAAGTTTCATTAGAAACAAACACACACTTGCTCAAATAAAGTGAAACAAAACAAATCACGAGAACATGAAACATATATATATTTTTTTCTATTTCTGCAGCACAAAAAAAAGTCTCGTGTCGACAGACAGAAAAAAAACTTCAGAGTTTTCACTGATTTTTTTTAAGGATGCAGACTTAAGCGCCTGCATATTCCAATAAATAAATTAAATGCGAAGAGATATTTGAAACAATAAATAAATGCGTTTGCGCTTGTGAGTAGGTTAGATAAGCGTACGAACTAGTATTTTTAGTACAAATCACAGAGATTTCTCAGAAGAAAGAGGGACAACGTTTCTCAAGACAGGATGAATTATGATACACAAGAAGCATCAATAGAAACATTTCGTACAGAAAGAATTACAACCTTTGTAAGTACTTTTCTTCTCGCAATGAATAGAAATTGGACGTATGATGAGGAATTTTCAATGTGACAATGTCTTTGCACACGTCAATGATGTACATCTTCCATAATAGAGAAACGTTGTCCCTTTTAACAAAAGAGCAGTTAAGCCAATTGAAATGTATTTTTCAAAATAATCAATGATATCTTCAAACAGAAGTCCACGAACTATTTGGTTTTTTTTTTACACGTAATTTTTTTAATGTTTTTCTATATTTTCACGTGACAGGAACTTTTCGCGATTTCTCCTCGTTTTAATTGTCTGCTAAAATTAAGAGAGCTCTAGATGAACATGGTCACTACATGATTTTCTTAAAAAAGAAAGTGCTGATTATCGCTCGGATCATTAAAAATGTTTCAAACTTCATATTTAGGCTGGAAAGATCATTATTAATTTAAAAAGTTAGGAGAGATGTGGATTCCTAATTCGTTAAATGTACCTAATCTGTTATGAGCAAAGAGTTTATGCTCCGACATGCATCGAGTTCTTCGATCAGAGCAAAGCAATTGAATGATAATTTGAAATGTTTTAATCTTTAAGAGATAATTAGTTCTATGAGATAGACTTGAACCAGAAGATGTGTACATATTGTATATATATACACTGCTGAAACATCTTTCAAAATGCATTTGCGAAGAGTATTTTTGTGAGAGTTTGTCAAATATTCGTTCGTGCACTCCTATATCAAGTACGTGATCATCTCCGAAGTAATTTTTAAAGGAAAGGAAAACATTCTTACAATTTGTGGACCGACAAGCGAATACATAAAGCGGACGGCCCACTTTTCACATAAAATTGTTCCATCTTGGATATTACATAATGCAACACAAAGGAACGGCATTTCTACAGAATAACGCAAGACATTCCAATATATATATATATATAACCGAAAATTACTATAGTAAATATCACAAGGTAAAATAAATAAAATAAAACAAAAAACAATATCTACAAAAAAAAATTACTATGAATCGGGTTTCTGTATGTCATAAAAGAAAGGCTATACCTAAAACTGCATATTTCATTAGAACATCAGTCATAAAAAACGCATATAATAATGATTCATAGAAGGGGAAGTTCTACTATCCTTCCGTTAGATGAACTCAATTCAGTGGCTTTACAGTTCGTGACATATAACTTTGATCCTTTACACAATTAGGAACATCATGAGCAAAGCAATAGAAAGTTCTACGTAATTAAATTTGAATACTACTATGTTCAGAAGTTCCAAGACCCAGTTTATTTGGTGTTTCCTTCGAAGTAACTACCCTGTGCAATTATATATTTTTGCCATTATTCATGCAAAGATGTAAATGCTGATTGAAAGCCTTATTTTGTCACATCCTCCAGTATCCCCGTCACTGCTTGCTGCGTACCTCTTCGGAATCTGAGAATCTTGTTGCACCTTAAGAAAATTATTCATCCGAGGAAAAAGGAAAAAGTCACATGGAGGCAAGATCACAGGAATAAGCTGGTTGTGAAAGTATCCGAATGTGATGTTTTGACAGGTAAGCTGACACTAGGAGGGACCTATGAGTTGTTAAATGCCTGCTTGACTTGGTGAGACGCAAGCGACCAGATCTTTGGACAGCCAAGTCATGGGTGCTCCCCCATTACAATAATGCACAGGCTCACAGGTCCCTCTCTCCCTGGTGTCAGATTACCTGTCAAAATACCACATTCCAATACTTCCAGAACAACGAGCTTATTCCCCTGATCTTGCTACATGTTACTTTTCCTTTTTTTCCTCAATAAAGAATTTGCTTAAAGGACAATGATTCTCTGATTCCAAAGAAGTGCAGCAAACTATGAAGGCACTGGAGGATGAGGCAAAAAGGCTTGCAATCCGAATTTGCACTTTTATACGAACAATGGCAACAATGCATAATTACACACGGTAATTACTTTGAAGGAAACACAAAATAAACAGGTTCTACCTATATTCATTCTTCTGCAATAAAATAAGTCTCAGAAATTTTGAACGTAGTGGTATCAAACACAAATAAATAGCTGAAACATAATGGAAATGTATAGGAAACAGACAGGCTTTTCAAACATAATCATAATTTGGAAAATGTAAACAGCATGCATATCACAATTTTTATTCTACGAATGAATTTTGATCACAATTCTAAAACGCAAAAAAAAACCTCACTATGAATAATATCACAAGTAATAAAAAAAAAATGGCCCAACTGAGAATGTTACATTCAATTAATGTTGTTAATGAAAATACGATAAATAGAATCTCTAGTTACTTCAAAGGATTTGCATCAACTGAAATCTTTGGAACGGTTTTGCATCACAAATACATGTTTAAATTCCCATGTAACACATACATTACCGATTAAGATTTTTGCATCTGAACATACACAAGTGGACTTTCACACACTAATAACAAGAAATGCTAATGTCCCTGTTTAAAGTAGGCTACCAGTAACAGAAGAAACGTTGATAATAGAGGTAAACGATTCAGCTGGAATTCACAGGGTTTTACAGTGAAACCTCCACAGACAGTCATTTTTTTTTTCATGGCCAACCTTCATTCACGACCAGTTTTGCTTGGAATGGCTTAATTGGCATTAATGCCAAAAAACAACTCCCCCAATATCCTGCCTCCTCTGATTTAACCCACTTCTCGAGGGTATCAGGCAGTAAATCACTTAGTGATAGGCCCGAGTCATAGCAGTTCATCCTTGTCCATGCCTCCTGTAGCAGCCCCACTGATTTTCCCACTATGTCGATTTTAGAAGGAAAAGAAAAATATTGTTCAATATACAATTCATAGGAAATAAGGTAGCTAGTATGCTTTCCGACTGCAATATTATGACGGAAGCTCCGGAAGAAGGCAAAAAGTTTGGCCTTTTTTTCATGGTGGCAATATTTGGGGCCATGTCTGTGAGTATGTGAAAATCTCATAACATAACGTCAGAAAAATATCCTGAAGATAAATTTTGAGATTTTGGAAGACGTTTGCTGTCAAAAAGCCAGTTAAAGACAACTGGAAGTTGCAACCAAGTGACCACTTACTAATCTTTTTTTTTTTTTTTGGTATTAATTCAAAGTGAATAACGTTATACAATTTCAGAATCACAGTGAAAGCTAATTAAGGAAGTGTAAGAACATCGGTTTTTAAGCAATTGTAGACAGATTTTATCAGCACACTACTACTATTACTTGACTGTACACTCACGTCATACACATTCCTCTGCGGAATTTAAATCGGCACACTGCAAAAATATAAAAATCTAGTTACTGGGAGGTTCATATGGCCCATGTTCAAAATGTTCCCCTCCCCTATGACCAAATCACACCACCTCAATTTCCAGGTGAAATCCACAATCAACCATGATTTCATAGAGTACTAAGTGACCGTCTTAAGGAGGTTAAACTGTACTTATACATGCATGTGTGATGCAGAAGATGAAAATTCTGTAACTAAAATACATTGAATGTCGTCCTATCATCCTTCCATATCTAGTTATTACATATATCATGCCATAGCACATCTGTATTTTAATTTGCAGTGTAAAGTGTTAACTCAACCTACAAGAGCCTCTTACAAAAAGCTGAATCATATTTGCCAGAAATATTTCAACTTTGTAACTGAATTTTGAATGTGTACAGCTTGGGGGGATTAAATCTGTGGCTTTCTATATTATGAAGACACGGGGAAAAAAAGAGGAAAAATGTTACAAATGCAAAACACACTCCGAACAAATCCAGCTCAACAAACTGAAACCAATCACAATTTTATCACATTTCTATTTGCATAACACAGTCATAGGAAGCTTAAGGGGATATGCTATAATAAATAACGCGCAAGATAAAGAAGAAAAATTTTACAAGATCTCAGACGAAATTTATAAAACACACAACACATAATGCACTACGAAACAGATCACATTCCTTTAAATCTTTGGTAAGAAAAAGGAAACCATAAGCTTCTCAGACCATAAATAATGATGAAATTTTTTTATAATGCTGAATTAAGTCCCGCACAGCGGCGACTCGCCCATTAATGTTATTTTACAGACACAAAATAAAAAGGAACTGAATAATGATTATAATGTAAAATGAAATGAGCAAGCTGAAAAACACAATGTTACTGATTAACGTAACCGACCATTAATTTTTTTTATTCAGCTATTCACAATTCATTTAAAAAGAAAAACCATAAAAAATCTCTAGCTGCGATATGTAATTACTTTGAGGTCACTATATTAACGAATGAAAAGTGTGTTTGCTTAATCGTACTTTATCACTGATATTTTCGAGATGAAGACGTCTCTAGCAACTTCATACCAAAGGAATGACTTAAAAACATTTCCATTAATATGAAATATTGACACATAAATAATAAAAATGTGCTATAAACAAGACCAACCAGAACCAGCAAAGTTTGATTGTTACCAGCAATAGCGACTGTTAAACAGCTGAAACTTTTTCATTTTTTTGGCCGAAATCATTTACTTGCGTTTCTCTCCCTAACCTTCAACCTACTGCAACTAGCAGTCAGGAACACTATCCTCCATGCTCTTCAGGTCACCGGCTATGACAGCCTACTGCAAAGCAGCAGCTATGCTTTTTCTATGCTCCTTTGGTCATCAGTGGAGTGCGACATTCATTTCTGAATACTCCAGACATAGCAAATGAAAAAAGTGCAAGACAACAACCACAGCCAAACAGTTAGAAAAGTTCCAGCTATTCATAAGACGCTGGCCATGAAAGCCCACTAAAACACTATAACCATCCATCCACAAAACTTTTTCATTAAAAAAAAATTAAAACGAAGACACAAACAATTGATATCTATTCATTTGATGAACAGAGAATTAATAAGAATAATTATACAGAACATTACACTCCAAAATTCTGAATGACCCAAAACACTAACGTATGAATGCTTAAAAATGTGTCCTGTGCAGAAAATGACCTAAACCTAGCAAAATGATCTGGTTTGTCAAAAGAGGGATTATCACCCCCTTGTACAATAGAATCAATGAATGCTATATTGCTGGGCATACCCCCCCCCCCCCCCACCCACCCAAAACAACCAGAACCGACTTAGGGTGGGCACAGCATCTGTAGCAGATGGTTCTCCTACTAGAGAAGCATAAATCCATTCCACTTGAGACAGTGTGCCAAGTGGCATTGCTTGAGAAGGTTGTGGTTGGTATCTGTGGATTTTTTTCATAGAAACTTTCACCGGCTCCACATTTTTGGTCATGGCAGACTTATGTGAACAGTGTGTGGCTGTGAAATTTAGCAAACTGCTCAGAAAAAAAAAATGCTGCTGAAATTATTGGGATGTTGAGAACATCTTATAGGGATGCCAGAGGTAAAATTCAAAGTGTACAAGTGGTTTTTCCGTTTTCAAAGAAGGTGAATTGTTTACTGATGAGCAACCACATGCTCTGGACATCTTTCTACTTCCCAAATGGGCAAAAATATAAAAAAAATTACAAAATTGTGATTGAAAACATCATAAATATAAAAAAATCAAGGAGTTGTCCAGGGTGAGTTGAAGCTCAGTATAGTAAATTTAAACGGAAGATTTGAAGGAGGGTCAGCGAAAAGTTTGTAACTCAGCTCGTTTCCTATGATTCTCGCTTGGAAGAATGCCATGCTTTGAAAAGGCATACCCAAACTCTGACCCAGATTTCTTATCCAGAACAATTATTGATGTGAGACACATGGTGCTATGGCTACAATTCCGAAACCACACCACAATCAAGCCAGTGGAAGACTCGTTTGAGCCCAAAAACAGCTTGTCAAGTCAAATTTCAAGACAATGCTCATCTGTTTTTCCAATGTGAGAGATGTGGAACATAAGGAATTCCTTCCTCAAAGTCAGACGGATAAAAGCAGGCTTTTTATTTGAAGGTGCTGAGAAGATTGTGCAACAGTTAGCGGCAAAATAAGACCTGATTTGTAGAGACAGGCAATTCGTTTTTACATCACGACAACGCTCTATTTCACACAGCCCTCACGAAGCTTCAATTTTTAACAAGAAATGATATGACATGTCCCATTCGGCCTATTCACCTGATTTCTCCATGACTTTTCTTTATTTCATCGGATGAAGGGAGGCCTGAAAGGAAAGCATTTTACAAAGGGGATGAGGTGAAAATGATAAAAGCGCTGTCTGGCATCACAACAGATGAATTTAAAAAATGTTTTGAACAATGGAAGAAAAGACTGGGCAAGTGTATCAATTCTAATGGAGAGTACTTTGAAGGGAATTGAAGGATTTCTTAAAAAATTGAATAAACAAATTGTAAAAAATAAATCCCAGTTACTTTTGGGTACCATCCATAGCAGTGTTCTTCGACCTGTGGTTCAAGATCTTTGTAAGAGCTCCAAGATGTCAAACAGTTTGGGAAACACAGTTATGTGAGAATCCTGAGGGTCTTAATAAGAAAAGGCTGAAAGAATGAAATGCTTGGGTAATTGGTCGAATAGTGTAAACTAAATAAGTAAAAGGTTAAAACTCTTTCTTCCATCAGAAAAAAAAAAGTCTTGCATATTGCAGCATGAAAAGAATTTCGCACTAATACAGTGAATGTAAGTGACCTCTAGCAACACAACACCAATTATGAAACACACATCAATGCATGATCTGAAATTTACAATGTCAATGGTTCGGAATGCTAGACGATGTTTGGAGTTAGAACTGTGGTGTAGGATTCAAATCATGACAAATTAACTATCGATATTGAACTAAAAAAAAAATACATAATTTTCCATGAAACAAAAGAATACATTTCGTTCAAATGCACATACGTTTTCAGATCTCAGGAAAAAATAATTTCACATTGTAAAAATCAAATATAAGACCGGAAATGTGAAAAAAAAGTACTTCAGTAAAAATATCGTGTAAAATGAACAAAAACGAAACTTCTCATCCAGACACAATAAGTGTCATCTCTGGTTGGCGTTTCATACACAAAGTATATTTTAAAAAAATGTGCAAGTACATATGTGTATACTATTACAGTGCAGAAGTGCTAATTAACAAGAGAAAATAAATAAGTGCATGGAATGTCACAGACACACAAAATTGCCACCCTGTCAAAAAAAAAAAAATCACCCTGTAAACCTTTTTTCCTGCTATCACAATTCATTCTTTTGTTCCACTGACCAGAAAATTCTTTCTTTCACCGCTTTTGAGGGTACCGCAGGAACCTGCACACGATCATCGATCATTAGCCCAAAGCTGGAAGGATGTTCAAAATTGGTTGGGGGTGGAAGCAAAAAATGTTCCAAAATAATTAAGATAAGAGCACCAAGTTGCTAGAGGGATATGGAAAAGAGTGAAACCACCCTCACCTACACATTTTAAATAATTTTGTTAATCTGTTATAAATTAGTTTCAATAAAATCTTTGGATAATTTTTTGTTTTCGGTTAAATTGATTAGTTTTATATGCTAGTCTTTGGAATACAGAGTTACCCTTCGTTTGCTTTTCCGCTTCACGCACGAAATTTGGTTCAGAAAAAAGAAAAACTTGCAAAGAATAAATAATTCGACGGCAAAGATATAAGTACTATATACCTATGAGATAATCTCTTTTCCTGAACAATTCAAACCTGGAGAGCAAAATATGCAAACTATTGTGTGGCGTCTCTATTACACACACCGCTAAAATTCTGTTGATGATAATCGAGTTTCTCTGTGTTATATAGTAATTAATTTTTTTTCATTTTTTTTATAATAGCTAAAAACTAAATCTTTGGAATTCATGCTAAAGTGCTGTACATCATCTCTATCTGGGGGGCGAAGAACTCTTTGCATTCTTTCCGCTTTGTCTTTAGCGTAGGCGTCAATGTGTTGTTGCCGACAGTAAAGGGTCTTGTAGACACGTATATGTCCTTCACTTGTTCGAATGATTTCAGTCCAGCGCTACGTCCGACGTTGGTAAGCTCCGCTAGTATCCTGGCCTTGAGATCTTTGTTCTCACTGATGGTATCCCACTGAAGTACCGGAAGGTTCTGCTGCTTGTACCACCTGGTGACCGCTTCTTTATCTGGTACTACTATGCCGACTAGGCAAGACTTCAGGCTCTCTCCGTGAACGAAGACTTGAGCTATTAGCTGGCAACGTATATAGATGTTCTCTATCTTCTCTGGGGAGACATATTCTCCCTGCGCGAGCTTGAAGATATGTTTCTTTCGGTCCAGGATAGCTAGGGTGCCATTGGGCAGCCACATTCCTATGTCTCCTGTATGCAGCCATCCATCCTCGTCCAATGTGGCACTGGTCTTCTCTTGGTCCTTGAGATATCCTTTGAAAACCGACAGTCCTTTGACGCAGACTTCGCCCTTGCCCTGAGATGAGAAATAGTTCATATCTGGGACGTCGACCAACTTCACAGTGCAACATGGAATAGGTGGACCAACATGGTCCACGTTCATGTCGTGCGGCAAAGTCATAGTGCAGGGAGCAACACATTCGGTTTGACCATAACCTTCTACTATGAAGCACCCGAGAGCACAGCGCAGGAATGTCAGGATATGACCAGCTAAAGGAGCTGAGCCAACAACAATCAGCCTTACTCTGCCACCCAAGTTCTCTTGGATGGGTCTGAACACCAGCCAATCCCAAATTGAATTATTACGGACTATGTTACGATTGAGCTCAGCTTTTTTGCTTTGCAGGGCCAGATTCAAAAGAGCCTTCTTGATATGACTCTTGTTCACAGTGTCCTGGACTTTACTGTACATCTTGTTCAATAGGCGAGGAACGCAGGGTATAACGGTGGGCTTAAGAGCTTTGAAATCTTCACCAAGCCTTTGGATGCTCCCACCGAAGAACCCGACGCGACCACCTCCCATGTACATGGCAACCTGGCAGCATCTTTCAAACATGTGTGCCAGAGGCAAGAAAGAAAGCATGGTATCGCCTCCATGAGGGGCCACATCACCGAGCTGTTTAAGAACAGCACTCACATTTGCTATAACATTAGCATGGGTGAGCATAACACCTTTCGGGCTTCCTGTGGTACCACTTGTGTAGCATACTGTGGCTAGATCACCTGGTTGAGGCGGAACTGGATCAATCGGTAGTTTCCTACCAAGTTGAACGACATCACCAAAAGGTACCACCTCAATCCCGCTGGTCTCGGCTCTCTTCGTAGTTTCGTCCGATATGTGATCTACAGCTACAATGACTCGCAACGAAGGTGTAAGGGGAGCCTGGTCCAGCAGGGAGCGAACTCTTTCCTCTTTGTCGCATACTACAAGGGCTATCTCGGCTTCGTTGATGATTAGAGTGCAAGCATCAGGTCCAAGAGTATCATACAAAGGCACAATGACCATGGACTGGGAATAGCAGGCATGTTCGGCCACAACACATTCAACAGAATTTTGTGAGTAAATCCCTACAAAAGAATGGGTTTTCAGTTTGTAGTGAACAAGTCCTGCACCAAGATTCTTTGCTCTTTCAATGACTTCTCTGTAGTGCACCCACTGGTATTCTCCTGTGTTTGACGGCCGCCACCCCATGCAGGGTCCATTTTCAGACACCCTGGCTCCTCTCAACATACACTCGTAGATTGTCTGGGCATCTTCGTATTTGTATGGCATCAGCTGACCTTTAGATATCAGCCTGGAAACCCGAGTAAGTTCATCATCGAGTTCCTCAGACTGGAATTTCAGATCCAACAGCTGCTTCTGGCCACCAGACCGCATTGCCCAGTATACCGCCGTTGCGACTGCAGCAGCACCTGTCAATGTAGCTAGGTAAGGACTATTCAAATACTGTAGAATGGATTCCATCTTTCCTTAATACTCGCAATCTGGAATGAGAAAAAGACACTGTGATAAGGTTGTGATATGAAAAGATAAATCAGAATGATAAATATTGATACAGAAATATTACAATTTCATAAGGACATTATTCTACCATGCATACAAAGATATAAGGTCTACATAGCTACGAATTAGGGCTGGCAGGCTTTAGACACATGACAGTTTTTGGCGGTTTAAACTGTCATGTCAAAAACCTCAAATATTACTTTTCAATATAAAAATTCCCATTGAAAATTCACACATTGATTACATGTTTAAAGCAACTGTGTTATGCAAAGAATAAATACTTAATATGATTGTAAAATAATTTTCTTCTCTCTACAGAATTATTTTGGACAATATAGATGTGTATTTTTGGAATTATATGTATTTTGTTCTTGTAAAATATACAGTTTGAATAGAGCGTAGCAAAAAAGCTGAAGGAAAAACTGGAATGATTTGATATATTCAATTCAAAATGATTCTTGACCTTCCAAAAATTTCTTCAACTGCAATATATTTAATGCTTTTAAATTATCTAGATAATCACTGATACTTAAAACAATATACTCCTATTGTCGATAACATTAGATTATGTCTAGCAATCAAAATTAAAGGACTAAAATGTCCTTCAATTTGACAGTGCTGATTGTACATTATGCTTAAGGAACTCCTGTAACTTATTCTAAGAGCAAAAGTAAAAATAACCAAGTTTAACTGTATGACATGGTGTATTTAATATACTACCATTTATAATGGTTTTGCGATTGAACCTTTGAAAACCAAACACACCCCGCTTCCCATCTCATTGAGATATCGAAGCGTTCCCGGATGATGGGTGTGTCTGGAAATTTTATTAAATATCTTCAGAATAATAAATAAAAATATTACATATAGATTGCACATATAATCAATGTTCGTCAATGGACGTATCATAATATACGGAGGGAGAAATTAAAAATCAACTGTAAAATCTACATCGTAATCTTCTGAAAGTTCTTGATTCCATCCGAAGATGACCACGCGATTGAACCTGTATCTCATGTCTAGGGAAAATCTATGTTTCCTCAGGAAGTCCAGTCCGATGATACACAGGTCTTTTATGTCTGCCATGAAGACTGTGTGTCGGTAAATGGCCGTGACAAATTTCACTGAGACGTCCAATTTTCCATGCAGTCATTTTTTATCCCATGACTGTCTGCAGTGTCAACAATGGGGGTACGTAGAGTCATTGCTGGAATTTTTGAGCCAGGTCTGTCCTGACGATGCTCACATTGGCTCTGGTGTTGATTACCATTCTACATGGGAGTCCATCAATTTCGCTTCTCACGTAGAGTCCATGGTCTCCACCATGCAGCTGTGAAGCATGGTGCACTTGGCATGGCATATTTCCTGTATGGGCAACAGCGGCTGAGCATGCTCTCCACAGGTGGCCTTATTCAGGGGTTTTGCCAGCACACTCATGACTTGTCTTTTTGTTCCCATGATCGTTGGCAACACTTTAGGAGTTCTTTCAGCACTCTGATGATGTCCGCCGTAGAGTCCTCCGCAACAGCACTGCTGACCATTCGTCTGTCTCTCCTAGAAGCTTGCTGGGCTACTTCGAATTTCATAGCATAGTCAAGAGCACCTCTCACATCCTTGTATTCACCCAGATTCAATGCCTGCTGGATGTTGGGGTCCTTGACAGCATCGACAAAGCACTGAAGGGTCAGTCCATCCCTGATGTCCAGCGGGCAGTCGGGATACACCAGCTGTGAGAGTCTTTCAATGTCCATGGCCAGTTCTTGTGATGTTTCACCAGCTTTCTGCTGTCTGGTCTTCAGTTGCAGCCAGTGGAAGTCTTTGAGGTAATTTTCACAGAACCTCAGCTTCAGTGCGTTCATCAGTCTCATAGCTGGATCGGTCCTTGGCGGCAAGTGTCTGAAGCACTTCGACAGCTTCCCCTCAGAATGTGGTGGCTAGGTGGAAGGTCTTAAGAACACAATCCCAACCATTCGCAGAGACGAGAGTTCATCTCCTGGGAAAAAGCTCTTCTTTTACTTCAGCGACAGCAGTGGTAATGTTGTTCATTACTCCAACGATGGCAATGGCGATGTCTCCCACACACATGCCAGTGACATCTCTTACTTCAGCGATGGAAGTGGTGACATCTTTTACGGCAGCGATGAAGGTGGTGACATCTCTCATGGCTGAGTTTGTTGACTCGATCTTGTCCTCGATGCCCGACTTCATCTGGCCCCATCACAGACATCAGCTGTTCTCCCATCTTGTCCATGTTCATGCCTCGTCTTTACCATTCAATACCTTGAATTATCCCATTTCTGATACCAAATTACTCTAAATAATTTCTCACAAGTCCTTGAAATAAGCAGAGGAACCAATATGCAGGACGTTACAGATTTATTTTTACAGAAAACAGCTATTTACAAGAGAACTACAAATACAAATCTCGCATTCAGGATAAAGTCAAACAACTCTCCCCACTCTCCTGTGATTGCATCACTTTTTTATAGGTATGATTGAAACTTCGAGAAAAGAATCTTCCACAAAATTCCATTTTACAGTTTTCCAAGTCAGCAGCGCCACTGGATGGGCAGAAAATCAATGTTCTAGAAAAATCTGGATGTTTTATGCCGCACCTTTCCATTTTTCACTTGGCAACAGGACATCACTAAGTTTGAGGGTATCCTCACAAATTGTGCTACAATATTTTTCTTAACAATAATATCTGTTCTACGTTGAAAAATTCAAAATTTCAAATTATAACCAATATTGTTTTAATTATTGTCAGATTATTGTCGAATATTGTTTTAATTATCTCAGTGTTTAAAAATAAAATGTGGTAATACACAAAAATTAAGTTCCTCATCATGTTATATGCCTATTGTGTTCAAAATATTGTCCAAAATCATCATTAAACTTTTTGATGGAATAAATCTGTTTTTGATGCTTGTCATGCCAAAAGCCAGTTTTTGATGACCAAAACCAAACATTGCTACAAAGTAACATTGCACAATATTCTGAACTCAGTAAGATTTCTGTCATAGTTTACTTCAAAATAATGCTACCTCTCATTAAAAATGAAAAAAAGTTCATTCAATAGCAAACTATGCTCCACAGAGAGCACTTAGTGCTCATTCAGAAGACAGGAAAAGGATGAAACTTCAATGTTTTAATGTTTTCAGGTTTTACAAGAGACTAATCAGAGAGCCCATAGAGTTTGGGAACCATAGTCACAGCTGGTAAAATTTTCCGTGGAGGGGGTGTCATAGGACAAATAAGTCTAGATAACCCTGGTCTACAAAATCTCAGTGCTCTCTCACCTCTCAAAGAATTTCGTTAACTCCCCCCCCCCCCCGATCTATGCACTTGGGCAGCACCCTCAATTGCTGTGACACACTGATTGGGAATCGAGGGGTTGCTCTATACAAAATATCCACCCACGAGGGCCCTTTTATTGGCACCCCCTCCAGCACCTCCCAATTCCCCCTCCTAGAGCCTACCGAAATCATTTTTCCCAATTGTTTTTTGTCAATTTAATTTTTCTATTTAATATCAGCGCCCCATGGAAAGAATCGCCCCTGGAATCATTCTATCATTTCTTTCGGTAGATTAATCCCCACCCGAAAATAGCATCACGGCACTATGGGGAAAGGGGGTGCCGCGGTACATCGTCTGGGAAATCACTACCCCAGATCAGCAGCGGCACTAGGTCAGTCGGCGTGAAATCCGAATTGAAAGGGCGGAAAAAAAAAATTTGTCGACCAAAAAAAAGTGGTGTCGGGGACGCCAAAAATAAGTCCCCCACGGGTAGAGATTTTCTCTCGAGCCGCCCCTGCCGCAGACTGATCAGGGTGCCATACAATAAAAAGCGAAAGAACAGGAAGATTCCGTGGAGTAACCAAGAGCTTTTTCCTCACCTGTCAGCATCACGCCAGTTTTTCTACGCGAGCTGCACCAGAGAACCATGCTCCCTCTCGCACTCCAGTAAGGAACTTACCATTTGAAAAACTATCCATAGCATCCATCGCACGCGTCTCGGTATGCAAGGGTCGTCACATACCCAGAAGACTCATCGTTTATGCACGCGAAGCTGACTTATCACACGTGGTTCAAAACGGCAAAACGGGCTTTCGAGAAAGTGCGAAAGCTCACGCGCACACAGCTTCTTCCCACTCCTCAATTCATATATGACGAAAGTTAATTTTTATAGGCAAGCAGATCATTTACATATTGGTTTTCTCGCTTAAATGTCACCAGACAGACACACAATATTCCTTTGAACCATATAAAAAAAAAGAGCAAAAGGCCAGCGACACAAGGAAGTCATTGCACTCGCACTAACTCACGAAAAAGCTCTTTTAAAATGAAAAAAAAATAATAGAAATGCAAGTTTTTTTTTTCCTTTACCTTGCGTCATTATAACTGGTAATGGTATAGTAGTATCATGCGAAGCAAACTCAGACATACATTGTTCTACACGCTCCAGCGCTTCATGACACACACCAGGTTCACTTCTCTTTAAGTATCAGAAAATGTGAAGAAAGAAATTGACGTATAAGTTTTGTTTCTTTCCAATTGCGTAATTTCCTCAGAAAAAAAAGCACAATTTCCTTTTTCCACCGATAAATATGTGACGGTGTTTTTTGCGTTAATAATCACGCAAACATTTTCTTTTTCTCGCAATGATCAGGGTAAATGAAACTGATGCGAATCGCGCACGATTCCGATTAAAATGTTATTTTAATAAGAAAATGCGATTGTGCGAATGGCGTAACCCACGAGAGGATGCAAATAACGGCTCTTTATAGCGGAATTTAATAATAATAAAAACTTGCGTAGGAAATGTGGTATAAAATCTGCTCAGATGGCGAAATGTCATGTCATTTTTTCCAAAAATATTTGAGTTGTTCGCATTCTCGAGGTTCGTTCGTCGAATTTTGTTTTTTAGTTTATGAGGAAACAACGAGGGCAAATTGGGATAAGTCAAAAAGCCACAGTTTCGCATTTTGGCAAAATATTATTAACAAATTTGCCATTGTGAAATTTTGAGAAAGTGACATCACATTTCGCCCTCTGAGTACAAAAATACAAATTTATGTCGTTACGGCACTGGAGGAATCGGCACACATTTCAATATGAAGTAAAATCTCTCCAGAACACTGAACTAAAACTCTATAAACGCCGTGCGTGCACGGTAAAATGGAAATGTGGTCATGGTAGTAGCAGAAAGGTGTCTAAACAGTTCACTTGGCATGCTTCTGTTTTTTTTCTGCACTTCTACTCTTGCATTTTTTCTTATCTCAAATTCGAACGTTTTTTCCCTTTGAACCAACACAGACATGTCATATCAGTTATAAATCAGCGGCATATAGTATTGTTACGAAAATTATGTAAATAGTTATTTATTATGTCATCTTTCACTTGTAAATAGTCATTACGCATTTCTCTGTAAATCTCGCCAAGTTTGTGTGCGAGACATTATCCGGAACTGTACATGTAAAAAACCGATTTACCGCCACAGATCTGCGCAGGGCCACCCTCATCAGAGAGAGTACCTACTTCTAAATCATAAATTTAGTATTTATTTGCAAAAAAAAAAAATCGTTTGTTGCACAATATTGTACTTTTCATCGATTTTAAAATTTTCGTTTGTCCATTTTCTCCGTCTTTCGGCAAGGCCATCTGTCTTTGGCGCTAATGAGAACATTTTAAAAGTTTATTATAAATTTAATATAACTTTTTAACTTACTGTACAAAACGAGCGCAAGATTTTGACCCTTCCTAATTGTCGATTAGCTCCATAAGTTTCGGACAGAACTCAGAAATGAAATCGTATTCCACGAGCAAGAATTCAAAAAATTCAGCTCAGCAAAATTCCGACCTATTTTCGCTTGAAAAAGTGTAAATTATCTAATTATCGAGATTTTAATGAAAATATATGGTAACAATAAAAAAATTTTCGTATCAATTTCATAAATACGAAAATCGCGTATCTCTACTCATGGTGCAACCAGGCAAATGTATGCGACAAATCACTCACCTTATGTGCAATGTACTGTGATGTAATCCCATCCCGCCCAACACTGGCAAATGCATCAAAAACCAACGAAACATATATATATATTACGTCAAACAAAATCCATCGCAAATATTCAGCTGGCGTATCTTCATATGATGACATTTATATATTTTTAGAAACTGCTTATTAAAAACACACTAGAAATAGATGCTAATTAGCACGAGGAAAAACAAAAAGTGACACCGTGGTTCGCCCCTCCCACACACACACAGCAGACACTTAAAGTATTTCATTTACAACGTTAATCTACGTACCAATGACTCGAAGACGATAATTTTATAATCATGACTATGACCAGTGATGTCGGTATACACACACATGCATATTTAAGCAATAAATTAAGTTACAGTCAGCCATTGGGCCTGGTCAGCAACTAGGGCAGGGCGGACTATGGTGCCCAGGGCACTGAAACAGAAATTGATACGAAACAGGGAGCCGAGTTTATTCCCTCTTTGTTCAAAATTACGAGGGAGGGGGGGGGGGGGGTTATTGGCACTGGACCAGAGCGACAGAGTATATTTTCGTTTCTTGTTGCGGCCCTGGTAAACAAAATATTAAGCGCCCCCCCCCCCCCCCCGAGGGCATGCGCTGAGCGGCCCTGGTAACAGTCGACAGACATATTTATAGGAGAAACAATCAGCTAGGGGTTCCCAAAATATGCGCCCACCAAATCTTTGCTAAACCTGCTCTGGGGAGCAGCAGATAAAAGTTGATTAAAGTGAAAAGAGTGCCGCGAGTGTAAAAGTTTGAGATTCCCCTAATACGATTGAATCCTGGTTACAGCCAAACTCTCGTAATGTATTTCTGTCGTACCGACATGCTACGCGTATTTGAAAATGAGGCACGCTCAGGGTGTCAAAAAAGGTAATTAATAAAGATAAACCAGAAATTATACTTTATCATTCCCCCTTGACAAGAAGTTCACGAGCATAACGAAGGATACAGAAAAACTGGAAAATTCCTTTGCCTAGGGTCGTCTTAAGAGCAGGGTTGGGTATTTTCGCCGGGACAGTGGCAAAAACTGGTAAAAAAACTGACAAAAATGGTTTTTTATGGAATAAAACATTTGACTCAATGTGTATTATAGGTAACTGAGGCCTGAAATCATTGCAACCACTAACTTTATACTGTTGTACTGTGAAGTAGTCTGGTGAATTACCATTTACAAGTAAATAGAGATACCTTTGATGCTTGTTATAATGACCACCCATCGTCTGGGACGATAGAGGTTGTTATAACAGAATACAATTCTTTTTAATATGTGTGTGGGGGTTGAATACTAGACAAATATGGAAAGTATCTTTGGTTTAGGCTTAGCAAAAACCTATTTTTGTCAGCACGCTTTTACACTAGTTTTGCTCCGGCTATGACAAAAACTTACCAGCCCTTAACGGTATTGATTATTAAACCAAAATTTGAGTTCAAAACTATGTCATTTGCATAATAAATCGAAAAATAAATGTACAGCAATACAGTGCATGCATAGACAGATGAGGAAAGAATCTGTTTTTGCCGGGACAGTTTTTACCATGGTTTTTTCCACCTATAGCAAAAACTCACCAACTCAAAAGTGTATTAATTTTTATAATGAAGTTCAGCAAGAAGTGTGTGTTTGTGTTTAAAACTATCTTATTTACTTTGAAAAAAATAAACAGGCGCAGTAATGCTTCACATGCATAAATGAAAAAATAAATTTTTGTCACTTGCCTGCTCAAGAGCATAATGGATCCCCACGCAAATCGATTTTACTGAGCCCCCCCCCCCTAATATGACTAGAAATGCCTCTGCCTGCAGACTACTACTAAACCATGCACGCACTTCGTCCCCATTCTTGTGCGGAATTTCTAACGAATCAGTACATGTTGGAATGTGCGTGTAGGTGTTGTGAACCTACCAATTCACGTGCTTAATCTCGAAAACTTACCAGATCTTGTTATCTTGAGCCACCCAACCCTTGCAGTTGAGGCTGGGCTATGCACAAGTAGGTCGATGCGTCAAGACGGTACTGGTGTCGACACACTATGGGTGTTAATTTTTGAGAGGACACATGCAGTCAAACCCCGATGAAAATAGCATTTGTCATTTTCACTTCAAAATTTTGAAAACAGATGGCAGCGCTGGTAAAGCATGAAAAACATTAACTCCGACAAAATAAAATACGTCAGAACCCCGCATACACACACAACAAGCACGTTCCAGTACGAACCAATTCGTTAGAAATCCCTCTAGAGCAGTAGTTCTCAACCGGGGTGCGAGATGGGGAAAAAAATTACATGTCGACTGATTATGCAGGAAAAATTAAAATGATAAAAATTGAATTTTTCAATTCTTAAAAAATATGAATCATACTAATAATTTACGTCGAAAGTTTATTTTTCGATTAGCGTCGCACTTGTTTTTTTATTTTGGTTGATAAAAAATATCATTATTTACCTAAACTATTTCGTGGTTTGTTTTTTACATTGGTGCCTCGTGTTATTAGCACGTTGTACTTAGATTTGCTACTGTCGTGAACACACGACTCAGGAAAAAGCGTTAAAAAAATTCAGTCGTGTCAAAGAAACATTAATTTACAGTTGTTGCGGCTGGAATCAATATAAATCAAGAACTATTCAATGAATCTTTTTTCCTAATCTCAAAAACATGTTTAAAAAAAAAAAAGGTTTTTTTTAAGTTTCGTTTCGAATTTTAAAAAATGAAGCCAAAATTAAATATTAGGCCTAGCAAAAAAAGACATTAAACAGTAAGTAAAAGAATTCATAGAAATTAATTATTGGATAATTAATGTAATCAATTAAAGAAGAAAAAAAATCTGAATTTTCTAACAAAAACCGTATTGTCCGGGGGGGGGGGGTGAAGGAAGGTAAAGTCGCATTGCTCTGAGGGTACGGGAAGGAAAAAGGTTAAGAACCACTGCTTTAGATCGCCCCCCAACGCAATCTAACCCATAGGGCCCTATGTTATATCCGTAACTTCTACCGCGCCCCTGGAACATTCCATCGCCCCCAAGGGGGCGTTAACGTCCACGTTGGGAATCACAGCTCTAGAGGAATGTTTACGAGGTGCATTTATCCACATAATCAAGTCTACTTTGTAGCTCAAATTTTGTGCACCGAAAAGAGTTCGTATAACTCTTCTCTGCATCCCCTTTCAACCAAGTCACTTTCTTTCTAGATGCCTTCAAAACCGTGCGGCATACTTCAAGGACCAGACGACCCTGACGAAGCCACGGAATGATCCATATTTTCTTTAGTCTACTACATGTACCTTTTGGTAACATTTTTACAAAGTTTCTTACAAGTTGGTTTAATTGCATATAACCACTACTTCGATTTTTTTTCTTCAAATTTCGTAACGAAGGAGACTTGAAAGACCAAACAAGAAAGTTAAGAAAATAATCAATTTTGATGATACATCAAGATAATTCGAACACAAAAACCTCTCCTGGAAAAAAAAGACAAAAAAAGACAATGTTTGGATGTTTTCCGAGAAAGACGTAAAATGATTTCAAGTTTATTTGATCATTTTTGTCGCACCACTGTCATTTTCTGCACACGAGGGATAATTAGACCGGGACCTATAATTTATTGCCGATTCCGAACGGCAGCCTATTTTTTTTTTATACTCGCCGAGAGGTTGGTGCTCTAACCCCTCGATGTGGGACTTCCTTCGGTAGAAATCTTTGATTTCCAGTTTAGAAATTTTAAATTTAGAACAAATTTTAGGCGATTCGAACACACTTCCTTTCCTGATGGATTTTTGTAACAAATTTGGAACATGCATAGTTTAGGTTCTAGCGATGAATCTTCAAAACTAGTATCTCCGTTTACATCAAGAAAATAGGGGAAAAGGGGTTAAAAAATCGGACGAGCGGCGTTGTTTGTTCTTTAGTTGCAAGAGAACACTCCTTTTGTCTCTTTCCTGTTATAGTCAAAACCGGGGTTTTTCTTCTTTAATCTGTTTTTTCCTTCATTCGATCGAAAGGAAAAACGAATGGAATGGGGAGGGGGCATTTTTTCAATCTACTCCCAATGATAAACCTACAAAATGAAGGCTAGAGTCAACGTTCTCTCTAGTTTTTATTTTACGTGCGCAGACCGCATTTCTACTATGCGCGAAATGGCAATATGCCATCTCCACCTTTGCCTTTTTTCCTGTTTGTTCCGAAACGCATCCTACGAACCTTTTAGCAACCTCTTATACACCTTTCCCACCCACTCCGAGAATACAAGAAACATTTTTGAAAACTCCTATATAAGAACTGATGAAAAACTTATTAATTTCGAAAAGAAATTCATTTTTTGAACCAAGATAAATTTTTCGCTCTTCAATTAAAAAAGACGTCTCATTACAAAAAGGCACAAACGTAAAAAAATTGGAAGAAAATATCTTTTAGTATACTCACGTTTGCTTATAGTTCACAAAAAAAAATACTAGCATCTCTTCCACATCATATTGATCTATCGCCTCTGGTCACTTTATCGAGAAGTGATCAGAAACGTGTGAACGTAGCGCACGTTCGAGGTGTCTCTTACGAGAGCTTGAGCAAGCTAGATTTCTTCTTTTACTCAATCAATATGAAGAGAAACATAAACACGTCATTATCTTGCTTACTAAACGGTAGTTCTCAAATTCCGTCAAGACATACAAAAAAAAAACCTCACTGAAAAAAACAGTGAGTAATGATAACAGATTCACTCTGATAACAGTAAATCTCACTACACAACGAT
The DNA here is from genome assembly GCF_987345545.1 of Pholcus phalangioides. NCBI lineage: Eukaryota > Metazoa > Arthropoda > Arachnida > Araneae > Pholcidae > Pholcus > Pholcus phalangioides. The sequence continues at coordinate 29,088,112 of NW_028301603.1, read as the reverse complement.
ATCCTTTACTACGTAAATCCTTTTATAACAATACTTTTAAAGAGATTTCGCAACGTTACTTTGTTAAAATTTCGCTCAAAATCACTTTCACGATATATGTTTCATGCATGTAAATATGATGTTAGAAGTCTGCCTGCTTCCTATGGAGAGACATACAGTCGAAGTCCGTTATAACGAGTACGGCTTATAACAAGAACCTCGTTATAACGAATGATTTGCAAGTGACTGTCAATGAGATACAAAAAAAATTCGGTTATAGCGGGTTGAAAATTTGGAAGCATTCACTATAACGTCAAAAAAAAAAATTATTTTCTTCAAAAACTCAACTGAGATGAAACACATTATTGCATATACTCCTTGCAAAAACATTACTCTGAGATAGTACTTACAAAGGATGGACCCAGAAAAAGTAACATTTTCTCGTCCTAATTTCTATGCTTTTCCATAATACACTGGATACGAGACGATTTTATCTGGCTATTGTTTCTCTCAGTGACTTGGGAAACCAAGGTCACAGCCAGGGCTTATTTGACCGGAACTAATTAGCCATTCCAACTGGATGAGCAAATCGTGCTAAAAAAACGTCCGGATTTGAGGGGAAAATGTTGACAAGTCCATACAGCCATGACAGTAGGCACTGATATAAGTGAGAATTTTAATTGTTCAATCAGTCCACTAAATCGTTTAGAGAATACGAAATTCTATGCAAAAACGTCTTAGAAAATCGACAGCTGCGACGCTAAAAATCAATTTCCCAACTGAAATTGTTTCATTTGCTAATTTTAGAACAAATGTTCTATATCCGAGGATGATGTCACTATCCGCTATCCACACGAGGGTTTTTAACAACTAGCTGATGCGAAAATATATTTAGGAAAGATAAAATTCAACTGCTCCCCCCCCCCCCCCCCCCCCGCGAGAAATCGATTCTTTCAAAAATATATCTTCGCATCAGCCAGCTGTTAAAAACCTTCTTATGGATAGTGGAGAGTGACATCATCCTCGGATAAGTCACCATCTGGTGGCATCGTCAGCAGTTGTGAGCTTTGGTCTGAGTTAGGTCCGACCGTCCATGTACGGTCCTGTTCAGTGCACACGAGCTCCAAGGAAAGATTGAGGTGTTCGTTGCCTTGTCTAGTGGTCTAAGGCGTTCTTCCAGAAAGTGAAAGGACGTGGGTTCGATTCCCCGCAGGGGCAGTTGAATTTTTCCCTCTTTCCAAAATATATCTTCGCATCGGCCAGCTGTTAAAAACCTTCGTATAAATGTTTTATAACAGTGTTCAAGTTTTTACAACTGCGGAATTTGTTCAATAGTTGAATAATTTCGCGGAGGGGCGGTAATAGTAATGATTTGTGGGCAGGTAAAAAGTAAACAGGAGAAAAAAATATATAGGGAAAATAATTTACGAACTAGCAAAAAGTAAACTAATGGGCGAAATAATTAGTAGACCGGCAGAGTATAAAAAAAAAGGTTTTGGAAAAAATAAAAAAAATCGGATTCTTTTGATTTAAATCAGATTTTTATTAAAATTAACCGACTCCTTATCAGTTAAAACAAATCTTGTTAATCATTAAGAATGCATATTATCTGAGATAGCTTATTTTTTCTCACCTAATGTCTCAAATTTAATTCAGCATTTAATGAATAAACTACAAACTAAACAACAAACAAACGAACTGCACGCAAAAAATATAAACAACAAAATTCTGTGTTTATGTAACATCAAAAGGTCGTTAAGCCCAAATTAACTTCATGAATTAACATCTCTTGTAGGGAAGTGCTTTTATTCATGAGGGCCCCCCTCAAAGTGAATGCCTGCTGGCGATTCAGTATCGCACATAGGTGCAAGGTTTCTCGATTCACTCAATCGAAATGTTACAACCAAAGGGTCATTCGGCAACAACTAAATGAAAAACATTCTACTAACAAGATTGTTTCTTGCGTAATTTATGTATGCATTTATTAATGATGCGCTTCCGCCTTTCAGGATGCTAAATAATTTACACAATTTTATTCATTCACGGATTTAATGAGTTCTGGTAAAGAACAAGCAAACTTGAAATTTTTAATAAGAAAACTGAAAAAGTCTAAAGTTCAACTGTATTTATATGCTGATACAATATCGATTATTTTAAATCGACAATTAAGAGCATAGAATTCAAAGCTAATTTTGTTTCTTTTTTCATTATCAGGGGAACCCTATATAGTAATGCAACCCCCGTCGTAATGCATTGCAAATTTAATGTTTAGTGCAGTTAAATATCTATAAGTAGCTCCCATATATTTTTCTGACATTTTTTCCATGCACAAAATCAAAAAAATAGAACAGCTATCTTTCTGCACTGATATAAGGATTAGGTTTCAGTCTATATTTACCAGATCTTATGTGTGTCTTTTAATCGACAACTTTACAGCATTTCAATTACATGCCAGGTTATTTTTATTTCAACATCATTGAAGTTAAATAAAGGAAAAGTAAATTTAAATTTTATGATTTAAATCAATGATTTTTTTTTAAATCAAGTGATTTGAATCGGCGTATAACGTGGACTGGAAAAAAATGGTAGAAAACAATTGCAAAAAATTAGCGGGAAAAAATAAATGCGATAATTTCCCGACCAGCAAAAAACAAACAGGAGAAATAATTTGCGGGCAGACAAAAAAAGTAAACGTGGGGGGGGGGGGGAAGAATTTTCGTAAAACAAATAAATTGGAGAAATAATTTGCGAACATGCAAAAAAAAAAAAAAAAAAAAAAAAATAGGAAAACAAATATAATTTGCTAACTGCTGAAAAATACACAAATGAAAGAAAATTTGTGGACCGGAAAAATTAGGCGAAATGTTTTTCGGACCAGTACGGTTGAAGCACACTGATCTAAGGCCGGTATTACACTATAAAAGTTTGATAAAATCCCTTTTATAAAACTAGAAAAATCTAACCAATAAGGTTATTGGTTACATTCTAGAAAATGTAACCGTTGACGTTATTGGCTGCATTTTTCAAGTTTTATAATAGGACTTTTATCAAACTTTTATGGTGTAATCTCGGCCTAAAAGACATCCAAATGCAGAAAAAGCAGCAATTTTCAACACCTAACAGAAAAAATTTAAATTCGTTAATAACGTCATTTATAAGTCCGTTATAACGACAATTTTCTTCTCGATTGTTCCCCGCGGAATAAAAAGGTTGTGCATCCCTGACACACACCATACTTCTGACAGATTGAATCCACAATATCAAATTATGCAAATTACGGGATATCTTCAACTTATAAGATGTTGCTCATCCTAAAAATTCACATTATAGTTCTTTGTATAGCAGGGTTTGACAAATCCGTGGTGACGAAAGAGTCGGTACTGGCACTTAAAATTTTATACGTTTGATTATTACATTTGTGTCTGAGGACATTACAAAACATTTTCGGCTTTTTTGTCAGCGTACGTACCAGCATTGAAAAAAGTCGATACGTCCCTGAAAAGTAAAATATCTATATATATATATATATATATATATATATATAGGACCATTTTTATTAGAGAAAAAGTATGACTCATTAAATTTGGCTGGCGTCTAAGTGTTTCCCTCATTTGTCAGGTCCTGTTGTAGAGCGAACCTATTGCTTGTGCGTTATTTTGAACGGCGAGATTCGTTCAAATTAGACCCAAGACCATGGCCCCCCCCCCCCCCCCCGATCCTGCAACAGGGCTTCTGAGCTGAGATCTTTGGCGGACTCCAGGCCAAATTATTCACGGCCCCTGTGCATTAATAGTGTTAAAAAATTTTCAAGAATTCTCCCGGGTTTCACGGCTGGAGTCCTTTCACCCCATCCCTCCAGGGATGACGCATGCCCACGACTTCAAAGCAGATAGTTAAAAGATGTCAACTTGGAATTCGACCTTGGAGGCACACCGATCAAGAGCCCATCTAGGGGCTCCACTATACAACGGGCATAGTACCAGGGGTAAAAAAGGAAAATTGTGGAAAAATTTATAAAAATGTTTGTGTGAATGTCTAAAATTATAACGATTCGCGGCTTATACGATGAGAGGGCGCCGAAACGGGTGAGAATTTTTTTTTTTCTTGAGCCGTGTCTGATACTACCCTCTCAAAACAAAGTGCTTCAGCCTAAGCTACCGCTAGACAAAGGGCACCTACACAGAGGGCAAGAGCATCGGGGACTTCCATCAAGTACGCTCATCCAGCAGCGGGACACCGATGGGATCTTCGGTTGGCCCATCCAGTGAATTTACAGTGTGAGTAAACGAAAAAAGTAAAGATAAAGGTCTGGACACACATATCCGCACCGTGTCAGGACCGCAGCTCGGGCGTCAGTTGGCCGAGGCTCGGCTCGTTCCCCTTCAGACCACACATTTCCGTGTGTTGCCCGTGTCGCTGCCGTATGCTGACTATAGCTTAACGAAGCTGTGTCGATTGCTTCAAGGCTTTGCAGCCGGTTCGGTGTAATCAAAATGGTCAGTAAATTAATTAACAAGAATGATTTGGATATAATAGCCCTAGCGTAAATTAACAATAATTAATTGTTCTAAACATTTCTGTAAATAATCTATACATGTGTATAATTTTTTTTATCTATCTGTATATGTGTTCGTGTATGTTTTCTAAAGAAATTTTTATTTTGTTTTATTTTGGATTGACCTCCGATAGATTTTTTGTATGTGACAAACCCGCAAAAAAGGACAGGATCTTTAAATGCAGCTGAAAATAAAAAGACGGCCATTTGCTTAGTTTGACTATATGCATTCTTGTTTATAGTTTGGAGAGAGGAGATTATTTACGGAGTGATAAAAGAGAGGGGAGAGAAGAAAAAATGTCATTATATAATATATATATATAAATTAAAACAATCTGTTGGGGAGAACGGTACTCTCTTCTTCACTCGTTTTTATTCAGAGTCAACCGCCATCATAAATATAATCATCTGTAGGGGCAGGTGGTGTCAAATTCCGATAACACCTCGGAGAAGTGTATCTCAGCTCAGTAGGAGCATATTGTACGAAAGAGCGCGCACATCTGTGTGTGAACGCGGAATCTTCTAAACTAAAAATTGGCTCCTCTGCAGATGACAAATGGATATTAAAATCAATAACAATTGGGGTGTTTAGTCTGCCGGGGCTTGATTCAATGATAATGCCTCTCCAGTATTCGATAATAATTTAAAGCACTCATTGCCAAAGTCCCAGTCGCTGAAATACCTTTGTCAGATATTTAGCACAAAGGTAGGTGCTCAAATTTTTGGAAGGTGTGAGCCACTTCATTGTTTTGAAATATTTCGCGGGCTTCTTGAGTTATTCAGAAATGAGCCTCGATCCTCCAAGATTATCTAAAAAGAAGTGTCACGTGCCGCTTAAGTGATCTGCAAGCGTGCCGCGGACCACTCGAGAGATCTGGAAATATGTCACTAACCACTCAATAGGATAATCTGCAAATGTGTCACGATCCACTTAAGTGAACTGGAGGTGTGCCGCTAGTCGCTCAAGTGATTTTTAAATGCGCTTGAGACCACTAGAGAGGTTTGTTTTGTTTTTTGTTGTCACGGGCCACATCAAATAGTTCCAAGGGCCGCATTTGGAGCACAGGACATGGGTTAAGCATTTATGGCTTAACATGTCGCATCTGATGTGAGTACCAAATTTAAATGTCGCCTATATTTTTCCCATAAGAAAAAACCCAAACATTTTCGAACTGTTTTCCATTTAATTTATGTTAAAACTAAAACAATGATTCATTTATAGAGCATCGGAAATTAAACCCAGTTAGTTTTCCAAGTTTATGTTATTATTTTAACAAAAATCTCCCCGGCAAAATTTCGTTATATGCTATGAAACATAATTTTAAACTTTGTTTTCCCATCAAAGTTGTGAAAATGCTTATCCATAATGTTTTCTGCATATTACGCTAGTGCCACAGAACCGAGGCCAAATGCGCCTGAACAATTTCGGGGCACGAAAAATGTTTAGAACATCCCCCCCCCCTCCCTTTAACAAGATTTCATATATTTTGTGGAGAGGAGGGAATCGGCATCATGAATGAATATACACGAACGCTAAGAAATACCCCATGGAAAAAAAAACTAACTACAAAAATGTGAATTAATAGAAAAAAAATCAATGGGGGTAATTTTAAACTAATGTGAGAAACCGTTTCCGAAATTAGTGAAAACTTTAGAATCAATGGATTAAAAATAATTGAAAGAAATTATTTCAGTACCAATGAAAAATTAGAATTAACAAAAGAAATAATTTCGGAATTATTTTGAAAATTCAGAATTAATGAAAATCAAGAGAAATAAATAGAATTAATAGTTCTCCGCAATTGATGAAAATTGAGAAGCGAAATAAAATAAATGAACTCTTTTATAAAAAAAATATATCTGCTCTCTCTATCCCGAGACCGCACCGTCAAATGTTAATTAACACAAAAATTGATGGAGATAATTTTAAACTAATGTGAGAAACCGTTTCCGAAACTAATGAAAAATTTAGAATCGAGGGATTAAAAATAATTTGGAGAAATAATTTCAGTATCAATGAGAGAGAGAGAGAGAGAGAGAATTCAGAATTAATAAAAGAAATAATTTCGGAATAGATTTTAAAATTTATAATTAACGGGAGAAATAATTCCAGAACTATTGAAAATTTATAATTAATAAAAGTAATAATGCGGAAATTGATTAAAATCAAGAAATAAATGGAATTAATAATTCAGCAATTGATGAAAATTGAGAAGCGACATGAAATAAATGAGCTCTCTCCTCTTTTATAAAAAAAATCTGCGCTCTCTCTTCTCTCCCGAGCCCGCACCGTCACCGTAAAAATATAAAATAAACTAGTTGGTGACGGTGCGGACGCGGTGCTCGGCTACGGTGCGGATATGTGTGAACGGCTGCACTGCTTAGCAAAGAAATATTCTTTGACCGTGTGATGACCTACACTCGGCCGACGCACGTGTCGGGCACGGTGCGGATATGTGTGTCCAGACCTTTAAGTGTGAAAAAACTATACGGACGTCTAGCAATCATAGATCCCCAATCCCCCGTTTTCTTCGTATCGGAAATCCTACGGCACCTACGACGAAACATTCTTTCCAACGCAAGTTCCGCGAGCTCTGCCATGCACTATGCAAATGAAGCCGGGTCCGGACCACCATTCAAAAATCTGTTTTCATCCCGGTTTTGACGGAAAACCGGTTTGTGCGCGTTTGGGCATCGAGTAGAGCCATTACTTCCTAGAGATGTGGAGGTAACGGTAGAGATATAGCCTCTGGAATATCTTTATACAGTCGCCTTAGGTAAAGCCAACACCTAGCCTTCACGCGAAGCTTTGACGTCACTGACGTCGTCAAATTCACCTGCAGCCATTGGATAAAACAGGACGACGTATGCGAATTCTTTACTCTTTTTGCAATATATGCAATGACTATAGTTGAATATAGCCACTAGAATAAGGTCCTTATCAAGGCGCCTTCATATATGTATTAAGGAGTTCTAGGTGAAATAGGCGACTGCAGTGACGTCACAAGCTTCGCGCGGAGGCTTTCTGCTATAGAAGGTCTTGGTAGAGCGGCGGGTTTAGACGCGGCTTTACAGATTGCCTTCCGCGCACAGACAAAAAGATCAACTCCGAGTTTGTTGTCTTCTACCGAACTCTCTCACTTGCGTATACGAATTCATCGTGACGGTAAAGATCGATGCACCCGATTTTTTTTAAAACAGATTTCCGTAGTATTGCGAGTCTCCCGTAGCTGCGCAGTTCATTGCGGGCGTCCGTAGGAACTACAGACAATCCGTAGCAGTTGGCAAATCTGAGGATTTGACTGTACAGAAACTCACAACCGTACATCGAATGATTAGATTTTTTTTTAAATTACAACTTAATAAATGATTTCCATACACTTATTTCTGTGTCATCATCAACAATTAATGAATTCATATTGAACTTGATGATAATCATTTTAGCAGCAATTTTTTTTTTTTTTAATTTCGATAGACCAGTGTTTCCCAAAGTGAGCAATATCACCCCGAGGGGGGATGCGGTAGAAGCTTAAGGTTTAGTACAGTATCCTATAGGTTGACTTGAGTTGAGGGGCGATGAAACGAAAAGTTTGGAAAATGTGTGATAGACCAATGATTCCCAACGTGGGCGATAGAATCTACGGGTATAACATAGGATGCTATGGGTTAGATTGCGTTGGGGGCGATGAGACAAAAAGGTTGGGAAATAAAAAATCATGTCTCGAGAGGGCCAACAACATGTCTGGGTTCCAACCCAGCTTGCCGAAATTGCTAAGATGCCCCACAAACCAGTGACACAACAAATGGATGTATAACTGAATTGCGAAAAGTGTATTTGTACGACCCATCTCAGGAGCCCTTGTGGCCCAGACTTGACCCTTTAAAGCGGTTTTAAAATTTTTCCTGATCCACATTATAACTGCCACAATATAAATCGCTAAACCTTCTAGAAATTGCTGCCTTATTTTCAAGAAGAAATTTTTTTTTCGATTGGGGGTGGGCTGATAAATGCCCCCAACACCGAAAATAATAAAAACAAAGGAGAGGGAAAAATACAATCGTTTTCTGTTTATGCTGTAAGCAAGAATACTATACTCACCTCAAAAAGAAAAAAAAAATCCTCCCCCCCCCCATTACCAGACTGAACAACAGCTGACTCCGCCTACTGGCAATTTATTGACAACGGGGGGGGGGGGGATATCTCAATTACCGCTGTAAGACCCCTTTCACACGGAGCGGTTGCGGGTCCGGATCCGCATGCCCATTCACCTTAAAGCCCACGTTGGGAATCACTGATCTATGCTGTCTCTCACTTTCATTCAACCATTCAGAATTCTCAACACCATTTCCTATCAGCTGGACACATGGCCAATGAGACACCTCTAAGGTGTGACTATGTCAGCGTGTGACAAATCTCAGGTGGCAGGTCAACATAGTGACTACAAAATCAGTATCAGTGCCTAAAATTTTCTTGACGGTAGACGATAACAAAATCAGAGGTTAAAGGTAACAAAATTTTCAGATTTCTTAACTATGTTATGTGTCTTTCAACATGGGAAGAGGTCATTAAGTCTTGGAAAAGTGACGGGGAGATCATTTTTGCAACTCGAAGCTGGGAACCACAAAAAACCAACCTGAGCCAATCAACACTGTGGCGACAGTAGGGTTCGAACCCCACTGTCATCGCATTTGTGGTCAGCTGAAGTTGGTTTCCTGTGGTCCCTAACTTAGAGGCGCAAATGCTGGCTGATCTCCCTGTTAAAGTATCCCCACAGAGAGCAGCAGGCCTACAAAGATACAATTATTCAATCATCACACCGCATAGCTAAAAAAAATTAAAGGCAGATGGCAAAACTACACCTAACAAGCATTACACAGAAACAAACTTCACGTTAGATTCACAACACGTACACGCACATTCCAACATGACATGTACCAATTCATTAGAAGTTCTGCAGAGGAATATAGACGAGGTACATGCGTGGTTTAGTAGCAGTCTTGGAAAAGTAAGAAAAATACTTCAAAAACTACCAAGTACGTTGTTGAACAATCTCAGAAAGAATTTTAAGAAAAGTGTGGAAAACACTATTAAATTCTATGGGAACATGGTTTACGCTAGATAAAAAATTCCTTTAGCAAAAAAGCGAAAATGGGGGGGGGGAAAGCTTTAGCAGGGCTCCCACTCGAAAAATTAGAAAAAGTAGGAAAATGCAGGACTAAAAAGTAGGACGGGGGAGGGTAACCCCCTTGGACAACATAATCATAGCATAATGAAAAAAAATCTTTAAAACAATGTTTTTGCAAAAAAAAAAAAAAAATTATTTAAAAAAAAAATTTAATTTTGAACTAATTTTCTTTTTCAATAGTACTATTTCAAGTCAAAGCAAAAAGACAAATGACTTGGTTGCAAAACCAATTTTCGGCCAAAACAGTGTACTTAACAACCACAGCGATAATTCTTTTCTGTCTCTCCTCATATATATTACATTCTTTTTCTGGAGTCTTCCAAAGTCCTTCCTTTCGACAATGCACAGCAAATTTTGAAGACTTACGTTTTTTTAAGAATGATGCTCTTTCAAGATCACTTTCAAAAACGCAGTGCAAAATGTGTAAATTACAAGATCTGATGTAAATAAAGGCAAGGTGAACCAGATAGTTTTACTCCGTTCTCTCCATCCTTTTTCAAAGGGATTGGTTCGCATTTTACTATTCAATGCCAGTGTAATCATTTTTGACAAATGAAGCACTTCCATTTCTAGCTCTTTGCTGCGCATTATAAATATTGTTTATGCCTCTTCATGCCTTAAGAATACAGAAGACAACTGAATCCTACTGGGTAGCATCAGAATCACCAAACTTAGAATAGGCCTATGTATCCCACTGCTTTGTAATGCAAACTGTTGTTTCACCAATTTGAGCATAATTTTGAATGATGAATGTTAATTACTGTCCAAGACCATGAAGCATAATATATACAAAATTATTTTTTCCATCCAGACAGAAGTTTTTAATGACTACTATACTCGTTGAACCGTCAAACTAAGAAAATGAAAAATTAATCAACCAAATGGTCCACATACACCCCCCCCCCCCACCAAATAATCTTAAAAACGATAAAATTAAAGAATCATTAATTGCATTCTTCAACATTTGTAATATTTGGCAATATATCAGTGATTCTCTGCTCAGTTAAAATCAATTACACAAATTTTGTCGGTAGGATTTGGTAAGAAAGTAGGACAAAACCAGGACATTTTACCAAAAAGTAGGAAAAGTAGAACGAGTGGGAGCCCTGCTTTAGCAAAATGCTACAATGCTAATGATTTATGGTTGGATGTTTTCTCATTTTGTACCTCATGTACGCATCTTTGAGAAAGTGACTACTACTTTTTTCGCATTCTAAGATTTTCTTTTGCATTTTGCACAAAAATGAAACCGTAGCTTAAACCCTGTATGGGAATTTTCGCTATTTAGTTTTACATGATTATTATTACGTGATTTATTACACATTCATCAGTGGAATCTCAAAAGAACCAGGCTTACATACTGAAATGCATGTTCTGAGTGCATGTATGCCCCTGAACCAGCACAACTTTGTTGTCAAAGTTGTTGTTTCATGTTCTGCTGGTACTGCCAACACCATCTCTAGCAGAAGGCCTCTGCGCGAAGCACATGACGTCACTGAAAAAGTTATTTCACCAGTAGTCATTGGATATAGCAGACCGACGCATGCAATATCTTTACCTTTTTTGCGGCATATCCAATGACTATAGGTGAAATAACTTCAGTGATATGACGAGCTTCGCACAGAGGCCTTCTGCTATAGATGGTGTTGGTACTGCCATCTGTCTTACATATTTTGAAGTGAGGTTGGTAAATGCCTGAATTTTTATATTATGTAAGTATATCATGTTGTAGGACTACCTGCTCTCTGCGGAAAAACTTTTTCAAATGGGAGAGCAGCTTGCATTTATGCCTCAAAGTTAGAAAACGTCAGCAAACCACCTTTCGGCAACCACCACTGTGCGCCAATGAAGTTTGAACCTGGATATTCATAATGGGAGTCCAGCACGATGCAAAGTGTTGGCACAGCTTATAAAAGATGTACCAGATGTAAAGAAGTTTGATTGTTTTAAAGGGATCTGAGATTTTTTTTTCATGCCCCGATTCAATTTTTAAACGAAGTTCAGACACACTAACCAAATTTCTTAGGAGCTAAGAAATGAGTCCAGAATGGTGTTGCTAAAAGTGTGGGTACAATTGCATTATTAATTATTACATACAGTCCTGGTACACACACATACACTCCCTGTAGTGCTAATATATTCTACCCATGACGATAAAACATGAGCAACAATATTTTTCTCAGGCTCTCTGAGATTCGTTGTTTAGAAATTACACTGTGTACAGAATTAAGGAGTTGATGAAAATAGTGTTGATTGAAGAAAGACTGAAATAACATCAAATCACTAGCGGTACGGCTATTTTGTGAGTAATCTAATTCTTGAAAATATTTAAACATATGGAACAGCTACAGTATGGTCTGCCAGGACTATGGTGACATTTTCCCCACAATAAGTTGCCAAGACCGTCATAATATGGCTCTGAGTTGCCGTATTTTTCAAAATCTTTCCAGTTTTCATTGGGTAATACCAAGTGGCACTAGCTTTGCTAAACGGTTTTTTTCTTTTGCTCACTGCGTTTTTCCAAAAATTTTAAACAGCTGTTGTTTCATTTCCAACACGTCCTTGAATTATTATTCCTCCTTTTTCCTGTCGCTCGCATCACTTGGATTATTATCTACTGGTCAGGTCGTATCATACCATTTCATTATTTGCTCCATTTTATTATTTCGCTATATTTATTACTTATTTATCCATTGTCATGCCTTCTGTCTTATCAGTTTATTATTTAAAAGGAACCCAGAGAAACTTTCATGCCCAGTATTCCTTATGCCCTGATTTGTTTATTATAAAAAAAAGTCTGGGTTTTATATTTTTTATACTGCTGGTTTAGTCTAGAAAGTGATATTTTTGCTATTATTATGCTTGGTGATTTCTATTATGTTTTGCATACGTGATTTTTTTTTTTTTTTTTGGAGTCCGTAGTGTCTGACGGTCTTGGCAACTTTTCATCGAGCCATCAGACATGTTTGGTGCCAAAAGAAAAAAAAGTCGCCAAGTGACGGACCATAGATCATTATATCTCTCAAGGGACAGTCCGGGTCTTGTCTGGACTTCAAGGACCATAGAGCAGCTGTTCCGCCCAGGGCAACAAATTCAGAGAGGAAACAAGGGCAGTAAAATTATAAGCAGCCTCTGCTTATTCAGCGAACAACAGGTCAGTGAGCCACCAAAAAACTGCCTAACAGGCTTGCAAGCATGTGAGTGACCTACAGTGAGGTGCGAAGCTCAGTGAGTGACCAAAAGAGTGACCTGGGAAGTGAGAAGCCAGATCACTGAGTGACTAAAAGAGTGTAAATACAGGAATGATGTAAAGAATGTACAAGCATGCGAGTGACTAAAAGAATGATCTAGAGTGAAGAGACAGGTCAATGAGAGACTAATAGAGACAGTGTAAGTATGGGAGTAACCTAGAGAGTGAGTGTAAGGAAGTGACATAGAGCAGCGGAGCCCTTGGGGCTCCTTGCGCACTCTGCGGCCGCTTGCAGAAAATAGATAAAAACAGTAATTAAAAAAAATAATTGTGAATATTTTTATATAGTAAAAATAAATCGGTAACTTTAATGAATAATTAAGTAATGGGCCTATGGGGCTCCGTGAGTCAAAAAGGTTAAGAACTGCTGACGTAGAGTGTAAGTGGTCAGGTCAGTGAGTGACCAAAAGGGGTGAACTAGAGAGTGATGACCAGGTGAGTGAGTGACCAAAAGGGGTGACCTAGAGAGTGATGACCAGGTGAACGAGTGATTAAAAGTGGCATAAAGAGTGCGCAGGTATGAGAGTCCCAGAGAATGTGTAAAAAAATTTCCCAAGTGGCTCATCTACTTCCGCGAAGGTTGCGCAAGGTCCCAGGTTCAAAACAGGGGAAGAATATAGGTAACAAGATATTTTCCCTTAACAAGCTTCATGCAACCACTGATAGATGGCGTCACAGAATATGCAAAAAATCTGAGACGTACGCCACAGAACAATTTAGAATTCTAAGAAAAAGTGCAAAAAACACTATTACATGTACAGGGATTTTTCTACCGCAAAACATTTCCAGTCAGCAGAGGCCTCATCACAAAACATTCTGCTTCGGAGGGGAGATGGCGCCTTCATGTCCAACCCAACTCGCGAACGGCAGCAAAATTACATTACAGCGATGTGGCAAGAGTTGATGAGTGAAGTAGAGAGTGAGTATTGGAATGACCCAGAGAGCAAAGAACCACATCAGCGGGAGACAAAAAGAGTGACCTAAAGAGCATGAAAGCATGCGAGTGATCAAAAGAATAACTTAAGGACAAAAACATATTTATAGGGGAGAAGTAAGGAGAGGGAGTTAAGCGGGCTATATCCCAGAGCAGCAAATTTGAGAAATGAATGGTCAAGAAAATTAGAGCAGAATGGGTAGAGGGCGGCTAAACCATAAATACACCTGACTGTATTGTTTATTATAACCCTGTTATTAATAGTGTTGTCACAAGGGTTAGTACAAATAAAGTTCGGTACAAACACTTTCCGATGATCTGATTCAACTTAAATAAAATCATCACTAAATAACTGAGAGCCCAACTTTTAAATCAAAACTGTTCCTGTATGGTTCCACTTCACACACTGGGCATTAACATTTAACCCTAAATGGACATTTTTTTTTTTTAATATTTTCCGAATCCATCAACGAAATACCTTGAAAGAAACAACACTGTTTACACAATATATACAGCATTTAACGTAGGATTTGTGTTTTTACGAGTGACAAACAAAGCGTAATACGTGTATAAGAGATGGGGAAGAAAAAATCCATTTAAAGGGTGAAAGCCGGCAACAAAGGATGAACTGATGACTGAATCTATTCAAACATTTGTTTCATGTTAAAGTCTATAGTTATGTATTATTTGACATGATATCAAGCATGTTTCCATGCAAACATGACTTACCGATTCTTTACATTGAACGTGGGGAGGAAAAAAGAAAAAAAATGTCCCGAGTCAAGACCACCACATGCGGTCAACAAGATGATGTTTCACTGCGGCAATCGCGGCGCCCCTTCTCTTCTTCTTCTTCCATTGTGTGTGTATTGATTTTTTTTTCACATCCACCGCCGTCGTCGTCGTTGTTGTAATTGTGAGAGTACAGGTAGCACGTGATCGTGATTCCACCTGCGCAATTTCAACTTTGTTACTTTTTTTTTTGAAGTATTACTAAAATAGTGTGTCCAATTTTTAAAATTTTGTAGTGCATTTTCTCTTTTGGAATATAATCAGAATCTTTGCGTTGAAAATCGAAGTACGGGAAACGAATTTCTCGGGTAGTTGATTGTTTAAAACCTAGATGGCAGCACTGACTGAAATGCATCCATTTCGCTATAACCATAAACTGGGGTTAAATCCGGGTTTTCCTAGGAGCAGGTTTGCTGCGCCGCGTGCAGCGTGATTCGCCCAGCGCGACACGCCATCCACTCACCAGTAAGAAAAGCAGCATGACCGTTTTCCTACAGAGCGCAATACGCCTCACGACAGCACTTTACGTCGAGCGTGATTGGCCGACTGCTTCTGGAGGAGTCAAATACGTCGTGCGCCCCGCGTTTTGCCGATATTCTCTTCACTCTTGTGTGCAGTGACGGATCCAGGGGGGGGGGGCGATGGGGGCGATCGCCCCCCCCCAAGAGCCTTTAAACAATAGGTGAAGGGGCGATCGCCCCTCCCAAGAGCCTTCAAGTAAACATAACTCCAGTTACCTCACTTTTTTTCTTTATTAATCCTTAATTTTTTTTAATTAATTTCTTTTTTTTCTCAAAGTTCCTTTCCCTAAAATTTGTTCCCTAAGTTCCACCTTGAGATTTCTTCTGCTGGTAAGGTGGAAAAAATAAAGAAGTCATAGCCGGAGGAGGGTCAATTGTATTCCCACCAAGGTTCTACAGGGATTCCATGCGATTCGGCTGTCACGCTGCCTTTTCGCTGCAACATACCCCCTAGCGCCTAAGGGCTCGTGTAGAGAGGCAAAAAAATGTACACCCTTCAGTTTTCTTGGTAACGCGCAATAAAGCACAAGCCATCCAATAAGATGAATCATCGTTTTCTAGCCTTTGTTATCTCTCTTTTTTTTTAAATTCAGTCCTGAAACCCGCAAGCTTGACGTGGATCAAAAAATGGCCATGTCTTCGAAAAGACTGTTTTCAGTAATCAAAAATTTTAAAATAAATGGATGTTAAGAAAATTAATTCTATTACTTTTTGTAGCACATCTGGGGTTTTCCCAGAGAATGAAGCTGCATTCGCTTACGGATTCACTGATAATGACATTAACGGGGGGTTCCCCCTTAGGGTGAGGCTAACAGGGCTCAGGACGATTCTTATCATTTTTTGATTTTCACTCTACAAATTTACTATAGTGGGGGCCTAAAGGTATGAAAAATCTCAGCAAAGACCCCCCCCCCCTCCTCGAAAACGTAGCTCAAAAGCCCTGCGCCAACAGGTGAGCATTTGAACACACATAGCTTCTCTATAATATCTATGAAAATATAGGCCTCGGCCCCATCTAATAATTAAAGCCTTTGTAATTTGAAATAAGTACCTGGATTAAACATAAGTGGATCGCGCGTATAATGCTTTTCCAAAAACCGCCATAAAATCGTTTAAAGCGTAAAAACACTTTAAACGGGAAATATTAATATTTCCCGTTTCAAAGCGTTTTTCCGCTTGCAACGTCTCTATAGTCTGAGCATTAGTTGAAGATGGAACCACGAAAATGAATCGCACTAAGCGGGAAAAGGTTCTAAGAGCAGTGCCACAACCAGATGCTTGGTCAGCATCTTGGTGTCTTTTGTAATGTTAAAGGGCAGGTAAAAGGTTGAAATTCACGCCCCCCCCCCCCCTCCGGAACGTTATAAGTAGAATCCACTATATAAAATTGATTCTGTGGTGTCGGATGTTCTGCGGGAATTAAATTTAACCACCATCTTTTCAGACAAAAAAATCTGAAAATTAATATTGTGCACTTGATAATCATAATTAAATATTAATGAAAATCATTCCAATTTGCATGAAAGTAAGCTTTTGCTATTTAACGTATCTGTGGCGAAAAACTGTTTTTGAATAGGTTTTTGACAACCATATAGTCTACACAAAATTGAATAAGAAATTTATTATTTTAAATCGCGCAATATTAGAATTTCATTAGGAAGTTTTTTACTCTTAAATTTTTCTTAATTATGCAGAAAAATTAGTACCCACATATTTTATTGAAATATGCGTCAATTATTTCTTGTTATCGAAAACAGTCTATACCTGTTTCAATAACTTTTCAATGCTATATTTTCATATTTAAAAACATTTTCATATTTTATCTTGACGTCCTATTCGAATAAGCAAGATTTGCCATTTAGTATTTCGTGTATTTGTGTTTCCAAGATTTTATATTTCCTGATTAGTAATTCTCTGAAACTCGTGCTAAGGTGGTTCCAAATTAAAGTTTTCATCCTTTATGAGTTGTTTATTTGAAACCGAACCAGAGATTCAGGTTAGGAGATTGAGAGTAATTTTGATGTTCAGTCAGAAGCGCATTTACGGTTTTGCCGATTTGAAGGCTATTCAAATTTCACCGCCCTTCCACTCTAGTCTAATTTTCTCGACTACTCTATCCACGAATTTTCCATCCCATGTTATAGCGCCCCCCCCCCCACTCCTGCAAGTAAACCTGTATTAAAGTCACTCTTTTAAAGGTCCGTCCCACGAGAGTTTGCTAGGTGACGCTGGATAAGATAATTAAAGTTAAAGATAATAAAAGTCTTTGTCAGGATCCGCGGTCGTCTCAAGCCTCGGGGAAGCAATAATTTTTAAGGCTTTCAATACAAAGGCAGAGGAACAAGCGTCTTCCTTTGTGAATGACCGAACAAGCACGGTTTACTTTACGCCGGCTGTTATTTTTGCGGTTTATGTCCGACAAAGACTTTTATTAACTTTAATTATCTTACCCAGCGTCCCCTAGCAAACTCTCGTGGGACGGACCTTTTAGTCATTTACATGTTTGCACCCTGTTTTGGTCACACACGTGTTTGACGCTGGTTTTGGTAATTGTTTCGTTACTTACACGCGCTCTAGACAATACCGTCTTAACGCATTCCCCGCGGGCGGGGGCCTCAAATACAGAGGGGCCTCTGGTTTAAAATTTTAAAAGTAAACGTGTCTCGCCAGGTAGGGGGCTCAGAAAAATTACTTTTTCCGAGGGCCCAGTATACGCTTCTGACGGCTGACTCTAGGCCACTCACTGAACTGGTCCCTCACTCTTTATGTCACTCATTTGATCATTCATTACTCCCGCTCTAAGTCACGCTTTTGCTCATTCACGTGCTTGCAAACTCTCTAGGTCACTCACTGACACGGTCACTTGCTGTCTGGGAAGAGGTGGCCCTTTTCCCATTTTGTTAATTTTCTTGGTCACTCAATCCTCAAATTTGCCGACCTTCTGAACTTGCCGCCCTGGGCTATAGCCCATTTAGTTCTGTAAATAGGACATTGTCTTCAGTAACGGGGCATGAGGATGGTTAAAATCAGTGTTGCAAAAAAAAAATTGAGGGGAAAAACTGAAAAATTACCAGCAAAAAAAAAAAAGGCTGATGGAATTCAATTTTTCTAGAACTAATAGAGATATGAATTATTAGTACAGTAGACTCTCGCTAATCTGGCACATATCACACCAGGGTGTACTGGGTTAACGAAATCGCCGAATTACTGCAGATTGATTGAAAAAGTCCATTTAAATAACAAACTTCTGCTCATAAACATGTGCGCACTATGTTTTCCTCTTCTATGCTCGGAGAAAACCGGCCTTAAAACACCGGATTACTGGAGGGATTATTGAAAGTCTGACTCTATACGTAGTAGGATCGGAAACTTTATTTGAAGACAAAAATGGGTTTCAGACGCAAAATATTTTCATAAATCGGGTATACAAAGCTGGAAATTTGTAATTTTTTTAATTCTATCGTCTCGTTTGAAAATTATAAGTGATAAATGAGGAAGTTAAAGGTATCATTTGTAAATACAGACATGTCATAAATGGGTGTTTTATTGTGTGTAGTACTTATTTTCATTTCAAGATAGGATACAAGTTTGGTGTGCTATAAAATTGTTCACAGAAAGAAAAATTAACTGTCTAGAACGTGAGTAACTGACAAAAGACTGCTTAATGTTCTCTACACCAATCGCCAAGTCCTCGAAGCGTATACGTGAACACGAAAAGTTGCTGGAGTGAGTGTAGCTCGCCTTTGAATTCTTGAGTTTCTAGCAGCGGTTCCGAACCTTTTCAGTGCATACGCCAAGCAGATCATGAGTAAATACTAAACAAGGTATTGAGCGAAACAAGAGGGACCACCTTAGGGATGGAAACCATGGATGGAAACAAAGTCCCTTTGGTCGGGTCCAGTGCCGAGTGGGGAGTACTGAGCTGATATGAATTAGTACTAGACAAGCAGAGCCAGTTGAGGGCCCCACATGGATCTGCCGGCAAATAGATAGAATTCTCTATCGAACGAGACAGACCACAGAGGGCTCACCTGGAATCACTGATGTATCAAAGCTCATTTGGCCGATCCCATCACCGGCATTCAAAATCTGAACAGGGAAAACATCTGCCCTGTGCTGTACTGAAACCGAAACTGCCTTATCACGGACCCTACATATGAGAGGACAAAAGCTGCGCCGCATAGGTTCAGCTTTTTATCTGAAGCCATGAAGTGATTTAAAGTTTGAGCGGTCACAAGAATTTTTCGCAAGCTCAGTGCGACCCGTTACGGGTAAGGGGGCTGTCAGTGTGCGCGTAGTAGCCTACCTATTTATTTGATAACTACTTTGTTGTTGTGCGTAAAGTTCATGCTTCAAGGGTTGGAGCTGACAGGCCCGGGGACGATTCTCATCATTTTTTTTGTTTTTTTAAGCTATAAATTAACTATAAAGGGGCCCGTGAAAAGTCTGGTCTGGGGGCCCACTAGAGGCTTTAGCCTAGGGGACCCGCTCTAGGATATGGAGGCCATGGTCAGGGCTTTAGATAATTTTTTTTTTCCTTCAAATGTTCAAGGATCGCCTCTCTTAAACGAGGTTTCTTGTATCCGAGTTAGCTTAGAATTAATTTCCTCTGGTTGACCGAGATCCTTATTTTATTCATATTATTTTGCCTAATTGTTATCATAACGTCACAAAGAGAAACGTTTAATACTTTCACAGGGATCAAAAAAATTAAATTTAAACGGAAAGTATCTCTATACTTTGACTTGAAAAGCTGGAAAAAAGCATTTATCGAATACATTCGGATGAATTTTTATTTGTGCACATTGTTTTGTCCGGTTAACTGTGAGCTTTTTAAAATACCAATTCATACGCTTGTCATATTTTGTTCTGTTTTCATCTGCAAAGTTTTTATTTATTTGTACAATTGCTCATGATGCTGTTAATAAAAAACATTTTTAGCTGGTAATGTGCATCAGAATTTCTTACAATGTTTATAAATATAACACACATTATTCAGTCTGCACCTCAAACTTTTTTTTCGTACGGTATTTTTTGCGAGGGTAGCCGGCACAAACGTTCAAATTTATTATCAAAAACAGCTTATTCATTAATTGTAACACCAGTTGCTGCAAGCAAGTTTTTAAATAAGTATGTTGCATATTGAAAAAATATAATTTTTATAAATATAAATTTTAATTTAGATTTAATTTTTAACTGCCTTCAATTTTTAATTAATTTTTATTTTCAATTAAAATGTAAACGTAATTAATTTTAATGTTCAATTAATTTTAATGTTCAATTAATTTTTTAAATTAAAATTAATTGAAAGTTTTAAATAATTTTAATTCTTAATTAATTTTTTATTAGTTTTTTTATTTTAAGTACGTTTGGCACCTGCGGACACTAGGTTGGGTCTCACCGATCGACATCTTCATTGTAAAAAATCGCCCCCCCCAACACATCACCCTGGATCCGCGCCTGCTTGTGTGTCTTCTTTCCCTTCCCTTCAAAACGGAGCATGCAGACGACAGAGTAGCTGATGCCAAAGCCATATACTTTATATAGCCGCCTTGATCTGACGCGCCTCGCTAGGAAAACACAAACGCGTAGCGTGATTATGTAACTCGTTTCTGTCGGCGCGAAATAGTCTAATTCGGTTCACGCTGCGCAACAAACCCATTTCTAGGAGTAAAACTTTTGCGCTGTATGCAGCGTGAAAATGCTGATTGGTTAAAAACCTGAAATTGAGGTTTTTTGACCAATCACAGTTTCCACGCTGGACACGCAGGAGAAAGCCTGCTCCTAGGAAAAACCCGGCTTTACCAGATTCCAGAGCTCCGGAATGAAGACGCACGCACATGCGCTTTTATTAGGCACACAACGTAGTTTATCAATATTTATAACAGACAACGTCACTATACTGACCTTAAGCCGGGTTTTCCTAGGAGTAGAACTTTTGCACCATGTGCAGCGTGAAAATGCTGATTGGTTAAAAACCGGAAATTCAGGTTTTTTTTTATCAATGAGCGATTTCACGCTACTCGCGCTGTAGAAACCTGCTCCTAGGAAAACCCAGCTTTAGAGGAGAAATACAGAAATATACTTTATTTCTCCTCGATGGGTTGCAATGAATTTCTTAAAGAAACATTTTGAGTTGTTTCCTTTCAAATAGCATTGAAATGAACAGAAATTGATTGTATTAACATATAAAGGTATTTTCCTTCGAAATTTTAATTTTTTTTAAAAATATTTATGCATTGAAAAATATTTTTTTTTCGTCTGGGGGGGGAGGGAGGTGCACGAGCCCCCTCTACCGCGTACGGTTCTGATCCCACCAATATGCGTTAATAGGTAGGGGGCAGTGATGACGAAATTTTGCTGACAAGTAGGGGGGTCTAAAATGGCTAAACATTTGCTTACGTAATACTTGAACGGCCCCTAAGTGTTCGATTCCAACCACGGAGCTGTGTTTATTTTTTTTCCCTTCCCTTGAATGACGTCATCATCTACAAAAAGTCGAAATACAGTCACCCCTTCCCCCCCCCCCCCGATTGCATATGCAAATGCAACGTTATTCCGCGATTGCACGATTTTTTTCGTAATTTTTTCCACACAGCCAATCACATTGCTTCAGCCTCTACGATAATTTGCGTAACTCTACGATATCTTCATTTTCGTATCTGATCGCAGAACAATGGTGCAAAATTTGTTTTAATGTTTTTCTCTTGTTCATATAATCCTTAAATAATGTAACAGTTTAATTTAATTACATGCTGCATCTAGTCGTTTTTGCTCTTATTCCAAAATCCAATAAATTTATATTTTTAGTTGCACATGTAGAACTGTTTTTAAATTGCACTCCTCTGTTGCCATGAATTTTTATTTTAATTTGAATAATTTTGATTTTTTTTAGTTGACACTATTCTGTTTTCCATACTAATTTTTACTGGCATTTACCAGAACGGGTCATTTTTTGATTGACTCCTTGGTAAATTTTTCTCTTTTTTTTGTACTGTTATATAACAATAAATTTGATTTGATTTTGGAAAAAAAATACAAGGTAGACATTTCCACCATTGAGGAGAAATAAAGTATTTCTCCCCGTGCATACGGCCGGTGCAACCCACCCTTTGAGCCATATATGGTAAACCCTTGACCCGCGGACCAAATGTGTTCCTGAAGTTTATCTGATGTGGCTTGCCCCCCCCCCCCAAACCTAATTTTGTAAAAACGAACTAAGCGGCACATTTACAAATCACTTAAATGACCAGTGGCACAATTCCAGAGCATTTAAGTGGCCTAACAAATTTTCAGATCACTGAGGTAGGCCTCAAAGATCATTTTCACATTCAAAGATCACCTATGTAATCCGCGACACAGTTACAGAACACTTAAACGATCCGTGGCACATTTAGAGATCCCTTGAGTGACATGTGTCACAGTTTTAGAGCACTTAAGCGGCCCCAGTGTGGTTCTACATATCTCTCAAGTTACCCGCGGAACATTCTCAGATTACTTAAGTGGCATATTAAGAATCACTTGAGTGATGTGTGGCACAGTTCCAGAGCACTTCAGCGTTACTTATACAGTTAACAGCCGATCCCGAACGGCTTTTTTGTTTTTCATCGAGATGGGTTTGAACGACAAACGTTTGGTGTGCATACTTTCTTCAATAGCAACGTGCTGTTTGATCATCATGGCGATCATCATAAAAAGCACTGTAAAGGACAAAAGAGGGTATTGAACACACATGACATCTCTGAGTGTCTTGTGGCACAGTTCACGAGTATCTTATCGACCTAGGCTATCGTATTTCACTGCTACGTAATTAGTATTTCACAAATACCCACGGTTTTTTGATCTTGACAACTAGTACACAGTATCACTGATATCTCTTTTAAGTATTCACATTAAAATTCACGAAATGCAAGAAAATAGTAAAAAAAAATAGATGAAATCAAGGCCGGAACTGGGGAGGGGGTAATTGCCCCGGACGCCAAACTTTAGGGGGACGGCAAATATCAGTGAAGAACAAAAATATCGTTATAAAATCATCAGAATTTAAGTGGAGAGGGTGACAAAATCATGTTTCCCCCCACTCATAAAAATCGTAGTCACTACCCTGGATGAAATTGTCGTTAACGATAGATAATATTGATAACAAAATACAGAACAAGAGGAAAAAATACTACTCACTAAACTTGGTCATGGGTTAAGTGTGAATTTCGGCATACACCATACTCATCCGAAATGTGGAACGAGTGGTCAAAATAAGAGAAAGGGTGAATATTACCCCCTCCCCCAGGGTGCCAAACCAGCACCAACTATTGTTAATATGAACAAAAACTATTTATTCTTAAGCTTCAACAGAGTAAAAGAAGACGAGCTGACGCTTCAAACAAATAAGAACACAACGAAACTACAGCCGAATCGCTAAATAACTTCCCTTGTGATGAAAGAGAGCACAAACTAATATCGTGGCCTCAGAGGAGCGAAAAATTCCAACTTGAGCAAAAACACGAAAGTGAAAGGACGGTCAGCTTTTAGCAATTGGTCATTTTGTTTTCCTGGAGCATGCTAAATGTTTGCTTGTCATGGGATGTTATATGACTAACACTGATTAGACATTGAGAGCGATTATGTGTTATTACTAGGGGTGGGAATATTGACATTTTCGGTGAATTCACCCACATACATTGATGGTTACTCGTGGGAAATTTCCTTTTCTTTTTCCGTGGGAACGCTTTTCTTTCAACATTACACAAAAGAATAATTGAAAAAAAAACAACGCAGGTCACAATGTCAATGCCTTTCTCGAGACCTTCTTCCGAGAATGATCATTTTTTATACATTGAATCGATGTAATTATTGTGGATTACAAAAATGTATCACTGTAATAGTTTTTCATTGCATAGTGTCACCTAAAAAGTTTTAAACTTTGATGATCGACTAATTGACTGATTGTTGACAGCGGTACGGTATCAAAGGCCGCAACCAGATGCTTGGTCAGCCGGGGCAAACACAAATTAACAAAGCTGCATTAAGAGTACTTACAAGCGGCTTTGCAAATTAAAGAGACCCCCCCCCCTTTTAATGTTGTGGGAGAAGTTAAGAGAGTGAAATTTTCGCCCCCTGTGGTCCGGGTCACCAGATTTCCCAAGTTCCGCTCTGGTTACAGCCCTACTCAAAATAGTTTAAAAAAAAATCCCTTTAAAGGACTGAACAAGCAATCAGCAATGTCGACAGCCCCTGAGAGACTTTGCGAAACACTGATATCCAGTATTTTGGTTCTTCTCTTTTATACAACTTTTAGAGAGTTGGACTCGATGTCCAACTATTATCTGCTTTGAGATATGGAAAAACAAAATGCAATTGAAACCATTGAGATTTTGCGATATTTTATGAGAGGTCTATAGGATGGGGGTGGGTCATTTTCAAAGAAGTTTCAATTGTACGATTTTCACCCTTATACGACGTTTTGACGAGGCCTCTTGAACATTGTGTAAACGAGGTTCCATTTGTGGTAACGAATCTGTAGCATGGGAGAATATAACCTCAGGCAAGTTAGAGAGTAAAGCTTTTTCTTTTTCCCTCTGTCTAAGGATTGCTATTTAGAATTTGTTAGTCAGAAAAGTGATAAGAATCCGACGCCATGAATCTCAATTGGAAATTCCAATTAAGAGAGGCAGGCTGGAGGGGGCACAGAATGCAAAGGAACAATTTAATATTTCCGAATATTTGAAGGAAGACCCTCATAAAAATCCTCATGTAGGTCTTGAGAGTTTTGGGAATACCAATTCCCAGGAAGTCATCTTGACTGTTGTTGTCTGAAGGACTTGTGTGCGACAATAGGAAGAAAGAAAGTAAGGAGCCAACAAAAATATTGTTTGTCTTCTACTGATCGATTATCCAATATTTTCTCTGAATTATTTTAGAGTACCCGTTCTCAACAGAAATAGAAAATTGCTTCAGCTGAAACAGTAACAAGAGAATTTTTTCAAGCTACCAGGGTTCCGGAATTTTGGGGTTCCGTCCCTTTTGATTCCGCGGAACTCCAAAAAAGCTTTCACGAACCCAAGGGTTCCGCGGAACACCGGTTGGGAAACCCTACTGTAGGGGACTTATCAATAGGTAGAATGTTAGTTCAGGTACATGGGCGCAAATACGGGGGGGGGGGGCGTCCCTTGTCATCAAAAGTCAGCAAATCGGAAACCCCCTCCCCTTTACTGAACAGACTATAATACACCCTTAAACGCGTTTTAAAGTTACAAGTAATAATAAAATTTATAAAATGTGTCATTTGCACCCATGTCCCGTAAATTCTTCAATAAATTATTGTCTGTTAAGAAATAGTAAGGTGTTTCTTAGATAAAGTACAAAATACGACAAAATTTGAAAATTAAGTTATGTTTCATCGAAATCTAAAAATAAAATCCCACCCATGGTGTATTTTTGACCAAAATTTATTCTTTAATTTTTAGAATTTTTTAATGATCTTTTTTCTTTTAATCGCTCGACCAAAGGGCTAAACTGTTACAAAGGCATAAAACTGTACGCCAATGTTTACCACACGTGGTTCATTAGGCCACTTTTCTTTGTCGGTTACCGGAGGTGAATGATGGTTGACCATTAATGTTGAAAGTAAAAGATTTAGTTACCAACGTTTCAATTAATTAGATGAAACAATCGGTAAGTTGTTATATAAATGATAAGTGATGTAGTTCAGTGCTTTTGTGTTAATTAAGTCGAAAAATGCGTGAACCCCAAAGCTATGTACTCTTTACAATGTGTTTTTTCAATGCTATCATGATATGCATTTTTTACTCTTGATTTAATGGCAGTTAAAGAAGAAAATTATTTTTAATGTCTATATCCTTGTTTACGTTTAATTCAAGTTAATCTGAATGAGAATTTTTTCTTATAGCATAACGGTGCATTATTTTAACATTCAGCAAGACTAGTCCTTGATTAGGCTGAGATTTCATAAACAGTTGCCGCCAAATTGGCGAGTTCTGATTGCGCTAAGGTCTTGATCACTTGGCCATTGCTCCCCCCCCCCCCTTCATACTACGATATGCCCCTTCCCCCAAAGCTGGGATCTTGGACCCCATGGTCAGATTTTTCACGTGGGGGGGGGGGGAAATTTCAGAATTTCTTTCCGAGTGGCTATAAAAAAATTGAAAACTTAAGTTGATGAAAAGATGTTTGATGACATAAGACAGTGCAGTTGTTTTATATTGAAAATTGGTGGGGGTAACGAAAATATTCTTGTAAGTTAATTTCGCTGCTCTAGTTTTTAAATATCTGCTCCAATACTGCTCCGAAATAGACTTCGTCACTTTCCACCCCTGTAACAGTTATAATGTATGGGATAATGGCGCACTTATAATAATACTGAAAAAGTAGACATGCATATCATAAGCAAAATACTTATCGTATTTCGCCAGGTTACATTTGCATGCATGGTGTATTTCTCCCAATAAATTTCAACAGGAATACGATTTTAACAACATTTACAGAGCTGCTGTTTCGAAATGTGCATTTGCATTTATGTTAGATCATGTATTCTTTGGTGACAATTGTTTGCATTGGTGTGTGCTATCAAAGTTTACCTCTCAAAGTTTTTGCCATTTTTTCTGAATAACCCTGTACAAGAATAGCTTCCTTTATCAATCAACTTTAGTTTAATTTCTTTTGTTTTGAACTTATTTCTGAAAATTTATCTGATTTTAAAATATTTTTTAAGTTTTAATCTCAAGGTTTCTAAAATCTTCATAACCAAACTTTTAAAATCTCTAATATACCACGATAATATTCTGAGAATATTCTCGAACTAAAAGTTGTTGTGGAGGGGGTGAATATGCCAGAAATTGCTTGGTTTTAAATGTTTCAGGTGATGAAAACTAATTTATATTTGATGATGTAAAAAACTTAAATTATTTAAAAGAAAAATGAATATTCTCACCTCACATCTCTAATTAATATAGCACCTATTTTGAAAGATTTTATTAGTTGTACAGGGTGGGTAGAAACTTTAAAAATGAATAAAAAACTGGAAAAATTACGGAAATAAAAAATGGTTTGCAGGGTTAGCATCACTAGGTCACTGGAATTTTTTTAAGATAGGAAAAAACTCATAAAACAGCCGGTGGGTGGCGCTTGTACAACAGACTTCTGTGGTAATATGCAATGAGATTAATTAGTGCATTAACAGATGCTGCGTGAGAATTCTTATATGGAATAAAATTTTGGGCGGATCAGAAAATTTAAAATATCAAAATAGATATTTTTCCTTAGTAATTATCATTTTGAATATAAAACCCGTTATGTAAATAAAAGGAAGTGTTTTGTTATTTAACATATCTATCAAGTTAATAAAAACTATTTGACATTGACAGTAAGATTTTGTTAGTTTTAATACAGAGTTAGTTTCTGGGGTCAAAACCTAACCCTGATGATCTATCATACATATTTTGAATAAGCAGCTCTATTCCACTTAAATTGAACACAGGTAATGAGTAGCTTAGATAAATAAACCATAAAATTATATTTTATATGTTCTAGGCTCTTATGTTAAAGAATTAAAAATTGTAAATTATAATATTTTGTTTTAATTATTGTAATAAATATATGTTTTATGTTTGTATGCTCTGGACGGATCAAGCGATCCCTTGAGTAGAATACTGTATTTATATATATTGTGGGGTTCTTTTTCTTTCTTAATAAGAGTTAAACTTTTCTTAAGTTTTTCATCCATTTGTATACCTATTGTGTACAAAACATTATCAAAAGGCATTCATTTAGGTTTTTGACGGTTTAAACCAGTTTTTGACGCTTGTCATGTCAGAAACCCAACTCTGCTGCAAACCATTTATTTTGGTTATTTTTTCCGGTTTTTTCAAGTTACTACAGAGTTTTTGTCCACACTGTATATTAAAACAGAAAGTTATTTATGTATAAACCTTAAATTACTTTTATCAACAAGAAATATAAGTTTTAAAATTGAAATTCGACATTTTATCTGTACAGGGCAACATACGCCAAAGCATAATGTGTCAGAATCTGCGACGTACGTCGCAGAACAATTTGGAAGAATTTTAAGAAAAAGTGCAAAAGAACATTATTACATGTATGGGGATTTTTACCGCAGAACATTTTCAGTCAGCTGAGGGCTCGTTGCAGAACAGTGCTAAACATTCTGCTTTGGGGGCAACATAGTGTAATTGTAATAAAACCTTTTCAGTTGTGGCAGCCATTAGGCTGTTCCAAAGTTGAGTTGACAAATCCAAAAATATGCATAAAATTCTTTCCTGCTGAATTTGCAGGACAATTTAAAATGAAATTTGTTTTAGTATGTGCACGTTTTATTGGAAAATCATATATTGCACATACCCTGGTGAGATATTTATAACTAAATATTTAAAATATATATTGTTTTAAAACTTATTTGATATTATTTCACAACAAATCAGGTGATTTAACAAGCATTAATTATATGTACTTTAATTAAACAATAATTAGTGCACATTCTTATTTTTTCCTTCCACTGTCCTGGAAGAAACCCAACCCTGCTTTGTGGGCAACTAAAACGTTGGTGGCAGGCCACTGGTGTAAGACCCCTACCCTAAAGCAATTGAGAAAATATATATGTAAAATTAATCTTGTGAAACGATAGCTGGAAAATTTTTTTTTCCTAAAATTTGAAATCTAATTTAAATTAAAGGATAGAATAATATTGGTTTGTCTGTGAAAGATAGAGTAAAGTTTTGTGTATATTTTTTTTTGTATTTCGATATTGCGGTTTTTTTAATATCTGTATAACATATCAATTGTTGATTTTATTTTCTATTTTCATAGGCGTTACCCTCGTGCAGTTGAAGATAGCCAAAAAGTTTTCGAGATGTCGAATCTGTATGTTTTGTTTGAACATGCCACGGGCTACGCCCTGTTTCATACCAAGGAGTTTGAAGAACTCACTGCGCTCTCTCCACAAGTTGAAAGAAGCTTGCAAGAATTACCAAAATTCAAAAGCTTAATTGAACTGGCTGCGTTCAGGCCCTTCGAAGATTCAGAGAATGCTCTCGACAACATGAACAGTGTTTCCGAAGGAATTCTTCATCCCGACCTGCTGTTGTTTCTTGAAACCAATGTGCCTAAGTCTAAGAAAAAGAAGAAGCAACCTGTCGTGCTTGGTGTGGCCGAGGCAAAACTTGCTGGCTCCATTGTTGAAGCCTTGGAAATTCAGTGTCTTTGCACTGGTGTAGTTCCTGAAGTCATTAGAGGGATCCGGGCTCACTTTCATCACTTGGTGAATAATATAGATGCTAGTAGTGCCACCAAAGCCCAAATTGGGCTAGGACACAGCTATTCCAGAGCTAAAATTAAGTTCAACGTGAATCTAGTTGATAACATGATCATTCAGAGCATAAGTCTTGTCGATCAATTGGATAAAGATATCAATACATTCTCTATGCGTGTGCGTGAATGGTACTCTTACCACTTCCCGGAGCTCATCAAAATTGTGCCCGAAAATGCTCTTTACGTTCAGGCGGTCGCGTTGATCAAGGATCGCAAGCAAATGGGTGAAGATATCACCGAACAGCTGGAGGAGCTCTTGAAAGACAGTGGAAAAGTGGAGAACATAATGGAGGTCGCCAGAACATCGATGGGAATGGATATCTCTCCCATTGACTTGATGAATATAGAATCGTTCTGCTCAAGAGTCAGTGCATTGGTCGAGTATAGGAAAGATCTTTTTGAGTATGTTAAAACTAAGATGAATGATATTGCTCCGAATTTGTCTACTCTGATTGGGGAAACTGTTGGTGCCAGGTTAATATCCCATGCTGGAAGCTTGAACAGCCTCGCAAAGTATCCAGCTTCGACTGTTCAGATATTGGGTGCTGAAAAAGCCTTATTCAGAGCGCTGAAAACAAGAAGCAACACTCCAAAGTATGGTTTAATTTTTCACTCCACATTCATTGGCAGGGCGGCAAAGCAGAATAAAGGAAGGATATCTCGATTTCTGGCTAACAAGTGCTCCATAGCTTCCAGGGTTGATTGTTTCAGTGAAGTACCGACAAATGTTTTCGGGAAGTATCTGAAGCAACAAGTTGAAGATCGCCTCAAGTTTTATGATTCCGGTAATCCACCATCGAAAAATGTTGACATCATGGAGCAGGCTGTGGCAGAAGCTGCTGTTGTGCAAGAACAGGTCCTGAAGAAGAGGAAGAAAAAGGAAAAGAAAGAGAAGAAACGCAAGATGGAGGAAATGAGTAATAGCATAGAAGACATAGAGGAGGAGACAGAAGTGAAGAAAAGTAAGAAAAAGATGAAAGTCAACGAAGAACCGGATATGAATGGTTCAGATGTCGTTGAAGTAGTCAAGAAGAAGAAGAAAAAGAAGAAGCAGAAGGACGAATCAATGAATGATAGCATCGTGGCGGAGGAAGATTAGTTCATGGAAATGTTGTTGCAATTGAACTGTCTTCTTGAAGAAAATCTTGTTTTTTAATGTAGAAGGTTAATAAACTTGTTTAACCTAAAGAAATTCATATTATGGATGAACTGAATCTTTTTAATGGTTTTGTTATCATTTCATTCTCTCTCTCCCCCCCTCCCCCCTTTTTTTTTGTCATGTAGCATATTTGAAATTTCAATTAATGTCTGATTTGTTTTGGGAAATTTAGTCTTCAGCGGGTACAGAAATAATTTTTTGTGTGCTCTTGTGCGTGCTGAGTAAGTCAATCGTCTGTAGTTTGTCTATTCATGTCAACATTTTTCTTGTGAACAGGCTTTGTGACGAATCTTGTTTGTTTTTAAATTGATAATGATGTTTTTATTTTTAGGGAGATTCTTGGTTAATATTATTGAGATTTCCAGACAGTCACTGCGGTAAAAATTTGCATATACATAATAGCGTTTTTTACACTTTTCTTAAAATTCTTCCAGATTTTTCTGCAACAGAGCACTGGTAGTTCTGCGACATACGTCGCACATTTTGGCATATTCTGCTTTGGGGAATACTCTTAATGCATTTCGATATGCTATGTGTCATCTTCAAAGGATAAAAAAAATATCGTGCTGACTGAGCATCCCACTTGGATCTCAAGTCGGGGATCAAAAAATCTTAGCTCTCGGTTGCTCAGCGGGAAAAAAATGTCTGGCCAAGTCAAACATTGTGATCAGAATGAAATATAAGTCTTGTGTAATGGCGCTCATAATGAACTTAAGCTATAGTGCTGCAGTTGGTGGTGTTGATTTATTGTTTACTAATAAATCACATCACAGTGGATAATAGGAAAGACAAGGTGACCCATAAGAACTAGGTGAAAATAGCGTGCTCGTTGTGTTAAAAATCGAAAATCTGCTGGCAAGAGGGGCCATAGATTCAAATTTCAGGGAGCGAAAGTTTTCCACAAAGTTCCCGGCTGATGTAGACATCTACAGAAGCACATTTATTTGAGCCTTCAAAAATAAATTAGTAAAGGACAATAAGTCGTCACCACCACCAATGGCTCAAGTTCATTACGAGCAGGAATTGTAAGAAAATTCAAATATACCAATTGGATGGATGACTTCATTTCGCAAGCAGCAATCGGGGCGTTACAGAAGACTTACATGCAGGTGCTCGGCCTCGTTCTTCATGGTGTTTGCCTTGACAGATTTATTTTATATATTTTTCTTTCCACTGAGCAACCAAGAGTCAAGATTTGATAATCAACCCAAAGGGGATCCTTGGTCAGCTTTATATTTTTTATCCTCTGAAGACAACACCCATAGCGTGTCAATGCATTAGAAGTTTTGTAGTTTCCTTATTCATAGATGATTTTATGAGTAAGAAAGAACCTAGGAAAGGTCAAAAGTATTATTTTGGACCTTTCGGGTAAATATAGTAAAGGAATCAATATTTCTAAGTGTTTAGTTGATTGTTCGGCTATTAGCACTGTTGTGAGGAAGTATAGAAATACTGCAGTCTCACTTGCGTGAATAATTTTTTATCCTGGCACCTATAGATTTCAAACTGTCTGTTGATTAAAATTTCTCCTGTTATAGCATGTAAACTTCCTAAACAAAACTCCAAAATCTAATTCTGTCAGTAATACTGGTATGTTTTTTCCATACATGGCCCAATTGTGACCAAATAAGATTTATGACAGATATTGCAATACCTTTCAGGAATCTATGGTAACTTCTTTTGCTTGTGTCATAGATATGTTCACTATTCTTGGTGTAAAGTTTTTGGAATTTTGAGACGTCTCAACCTTTTATTTTCATGGGTGTTTAGCAAGGGTCCACTTGTGTCCTGCGTGACCCAATGTTACAAGGTTCATCCTGATAAGAGTATTGTGGCCACTTCACCATTGGTAAATGATTGTCAAATGGTCAAATGTTGGAGGCTGATCGAAAAGGATGACCAGGATCTTCACATCGAAGGACCTTCCAATCCATCTGGCCACGCATTGGAAGCAAATATTTGCCAAGGAACATTGGGCCGGTGTGTAGCCAATTTATGCTGCTGGTACCTCGTTGCAGACATTTGAAGCAAATATTTGCAAATGACCAGGGCCACAATTGGATGTTTCGTCAACCTGGGGAAGCACACATTTTGATGCCCCCTTGTTATGGTGAAGAGAAGGTTGAAGGATTAAATTGGTGCTCTGTCTGGTCTGGGGTACAAGAACTGCCTGCTTTCCCCGCCCCCTCCTCCAGTTGTGGCCCTGCAAATGACTACCTATCGTGCCAGGATGGACACAATTGTAGCCCTATGGAGATGCTTGCAAATACTGGTGGTTCTCAGGCCCATGGGTCCAATACAAGTTCACGCTTTTTATACTAAATACCTTCACTTATCTCCTATCGGATATTTCCAATTTTGTACTTGTGAGCTATTCCATCAAGAACCCAATCGAACCCACCTTAACTGAGCTTCATGGAAAGTTACTGATTTGAGTATGTTGGAGTAGCTGCAATATAGAGAGAGTTGTCCTTCCTCTGACAGATAACCAGCTTAACTTTATGCCACATTTGAACAGATTGACAAGGTTCATTGAACTACAGTGGCAATATGCTCTATAAGTTTGTTCTGTAGTTCGGCGGCAATTATCCTACGGATGCGCTTCTTCGCATCGCGGTCTTATGCAGAGGCAAACAGCAAATCTGGACGCAAGTCATTGTCATGAATGTAGTCATTCATAAGTCCTTCAGTAGTCACAAGAACATGACTGCTGAAAACTCGATGACGCCAGTTGAACTGATATGTAGAAGTTAGACAACATGAATGACTGAGTTGCTGATTCACTTTGATTCGAAATTTTATATACCAAAATTACGGACGATCATTCGATTAATTGACGATTACTAGATTGTTGTAGGATGGACGGCTATACGCCATCACCCCATAATGTTTATCTTTTATATGGATTTAGATTGAAGATTTTCCATGATTATATCGATTTTTTTGTTGTCATAGCTGCTGTTACTTTTTTTTAAGATAGCCTTTCTGGATGCACCCATCCTTCGGGAACGCTTCGATATCTCCGAGATATGACGCGGGGAGTATTACGTCCGTCAAATGCCTCTGCCAGAGGTCAACAGAGAGAGAGAACTCGTGAGAAATCTCCAAGGGACTTTAGATTGGACAACTGTAAAGAGCTGTGAATTAAATTTTATTTCGCGGAAAAACGTGAAGTTTGAATGGTGGTTTTTTTTGGCTAAGACTTAAGTTGATAAAATTATCTTCTCGATATTTCTGTTGGAATCGACTAAAGTACTGCAGCCGTCGAGCTTGTATTACTTATAAGCTCGATGACATCAGCACAATGTCCCGTAAAGTACGGGTCATATGGTGACTGCGTGTCTTACGCAGTCAAGTACATACGCGGTAACAAAAACGTAAATGAAGAACCCCTGGAAACTCAATTGAGGTTCATAAAATTAACTCATCTAAATTGAAAATACAAACTTAAAACTATTCTGAACTTATTCCGAAATTACCTCATGTTGAGAAAGAAATTTGTGTATTTTATGTATGAAATGTTTGATTCGGAATTATATGGGGAAATAGACACCCAGAAGGCGAAGAGCCAGAAGATGGGAGTGGTTCCCCCAGTCTTTCTGTTTTTGTTTACACTTTTTTTATATTATGAGCGAATGAGGCCCCGATCGATCGAAAATTTTGAATAAAATGTTAAATTTAACCTTTCGCGTTTCTTGAATGATTTGTGCGAGAGATGGCGGGACAAACGAGAACATCTATAATGTTATATTGAGAGGATTCTTTGCGGTAAAATGGATACGCATATTTTATTTAGCTTTCTACCTACAACTGTTACATCATTATGTCCTTTGAAAAATGCCAGTAATTTCCTAGATCTAACAGTTTATTTTTTTAAATTGCAGTTGCTATAATTTTATCAATGAAGCAGCTAGTAAAAGGTATTTATACTTAATGCGAAATGATTTAATTGGTCTTTTAAAAGAGAGCCATGTGTGATTGTGCAATACTGCCAATGATATCTAGGGCATAGCAGCTATTAGCGCAAGTGCTGTAAAGAGTTATTTTTCAATTGCACGGAATTTTGTAAATATATCTCCGATACGATAGTGGTTGGGAGCAAGGCCCGACTTTGATTTGAAAGCGGGGGGCCCTCAGTTCTGCAACTAGGGAAGGGCAGTTGCCCAAGCTGCAATCTTAGGTGGGTGGCATATTTTAGGAGAAACGGGAATCGTAAAAAAATCGCTGACTTTTATTGTTGGGAGAGGGGTATAAGGCACAGGTAGTAGAATTGCACATGCTGTCTCCTCTCCGCTACAAAAATTACCTTGGGTCCCAGTTACACCCCAAAAACACTAAAGGATGCTTAGAGGTGTCGTGAGTTTGATACCCAGTTTGTTCGTGTCAAACTTTCCTGACACAGAGAGTACAACAGAAACGACGATATAACCACTGAGAAAAATATTGCTACCACAGATTCAGGGCCGTCATTTCAACTTTTTCCAAGGGGGAAGGGGGGCAAAGCACATGTACTCAATGTATGCATATATATATA
Source organism: Pholcus phalangioides (assembly GCF_987345545.1). Lineage (NCBI taxonomy): Eukaryota > Metazoa > Arthropoda > Arachnida > Araneae > Pholcidae > Pholcus > Pholcus phalangioides. The sequence goes on along the minus strand of NW_028301603.1, from coordinate 29,052,862 downwards.
TATATATATATATACCATTTTTAGTGTATTTTCAAAAGCCAGGAGGGCACCCTCCCCCCCTAAACGATGGGCCTGCACTGATTGGTTAGTGAGTGTAAAAAAAACGGCTGCCATTTGGAATGGGCAATAAATCATCCCAGTTTAATTAGCCCTGTGTGCAGAAAATGATCATGGTGCATGATCAAATGTATTTTGACCGCTCTTCAGGCATGGGCAACTGGGGTCAGTGGCCAGATCCACAAATTTTCAAGGCCACGGGTCTTCTCACCTGGTCTCTATCTCAGAGAACACGGACGTGGGGGGGGGGGGCCCTGGCCAAACTTATGAAAAGCGGGCCGTTATCCAGGCCGGAGATTTCCCCTGCCAAGAGCTGAATAATATGAGGAAAAATTTGTCTATACTTTAAAATATGGGACAATACAACGAACCTACACAGTATGTAAATTTCCCCCCCCCCCTCCTCACACACATTGCTCAAGATTCGTCCAATTGCTATGCTCTTTCATTATTATGGAGAACAGAGTATCATTGATGCATGCTTGTTCCAGCTGCAAATTCTGTGGTGGGTTTTTGTCTCTAGCCCTGGGGAACTTACCAAAAGGATGCAATTTGCGTCCCCCCCCCCCAACTATACGCTTGGTCAGCCGGACCAAGAATGCATTTTGGTGCCACCTTGTAATGTTGCATGAGAGGTTAAAGGTGAAAATCTACACTTCCCTCTGGTCATTTGCCTGAGGCACCAGACCTGCCTGCTCCCCCTTAGTTGTGGGTTTGTCATGTAAGTTCCCCTGGGAACTTAGAGGATCTACTTTTTGGTAAAATGTCCTACGTTCTAGTTTTTGTTCTACTTTTCCACCAAATCCTATCAACAAATTTGTCTAATTCATTTCAATTGATGATGGACTTATCGATATAATGGCGAATAATACAAATGTAGTAGATTGCAATTAATGATTCTGTCAAAGCAGAAATTGTATAATTTTTCAGGCTCTTTGGGGGTATAATAACCATTTGGTTTATTAATTTTTCTTTTGCTTAGTTTGAGGGTTCAATGAGTAGAGTAGTCATTAAAAACTTCTGTGGGGATGGAATAAATAATTTTGTATTTACTACTTCAATGTCTTGGACAGTAACTAACATTCATCATTCAACATTATGGTGCACATTTTCTGTATAGGTCAAACTACAGTTTGCATAATAAAGCAGTTGGGTACATAGGCCTATTCTAGGTTTTGTGACTCTGATGATACCCAATAGCATTCAATTGTCTTCTGTATTTTTAGGGCATGAAGAAGCATAAACAATATTTACAATGCTCAGCAAAGAGCTAGAAATGAGCTAGTGCTTCATTTATCAAAAACGATTACACTGGCATTGAGTGCTAAAATTTAAACAAATCCTTTTAAAAAAGGGATGGACAACGCGGTAAAACCATCTGGTCCCCCTTGAATTATTTATATCACACCTTGTAATTTACACATTTTGCACCATGCTTATAGTATAGTGGTCTCGAAAGATCATCATTGTTAAAAAACTTTAACAATACATGACTACTATAATTTGCCTACATGACTTTATAATTTGCTGTGTGCATTGTTGAAGAGAGTTTACAGACTGGGCTGTGGAAGATTCCAAAAAAAAAATGTAATATATATTGTGAGGAGGACTGAAAAGATCTGCAGTTGCTAATATTCTATTTTGGCCAAAAATTGTTTTTGTAACTGTCATTTCTGTTCATCATTTTCTTCATAACCATATTCATTCACATTTCCTTAAATAAACTGCGCCATTTTTTCAGGCTAGCGTCATTCGGAAATTCCTTTTTCTCTCCCCCATCTTGTCAACAACATGTGCTGATGATGATTATGATGTCTATTCAAAAAGTCTCAGTACTGGGAGCATTGAAAAATGTGTCAACAACATGTTGTTGTTAATTTTTAGTTGGGCGCTGATTGGTCAGTGGCAAAATTCCCCAAAAGGGAAATTTTTCCCGCCTGTCTATTGTCATGTGACCTTAAGAATTGCCTTTAATAATCACATCGTGGTTGCATTCGGAGCTCGATTCTTAAAACTCTTCTTATGAATCGATTCTTACATATGGATGATTGGTTATTAAGAATCAGAAGGTGGTATGGTATACCCCTTGTACTACTTAACTTTAGTATTTAACTGAAAAAATATCATGATGGAGAATGTGGTAAAGGGTTTAAATTGAATAGATAATTTATTCAAGTTAACTTAAAACTTCAAAATTTGTTAACTAAGGAAACTTTAAATCATAGTTTCCATTCTGTTGCGTTGCTTGAGTTTTCGGAAGCTGTAACAGAGTAAACAAATTAGCCCAAATTATTATTTTTTTCATTATAAATTCAAATGATTGAGATGAAAATTTTATTATACAGGGTGTTTCAAAAAGAATCATATGATTTAAAAAAATCATAACTATTCAGCTTTTAATCTGTTTTGATCCAATAATATAGAAAGAGGAGAAATCTCGAGTTTCACGCAGTTGCCGACAGTTAGCACTAATGCTCTTCCTTCGGCCACCACTTCAGTGTTTGTCAAGATGGTGATTGCACACCAGAAATCATTTTGTGTTCTAAGCTTCGCAAAGTGTGAGTGTAACAACTGTTCATCATGATTTTCGTTGACAATACCCTGGTGTTGAACTTCCTATCGCTCAAGAGCATTAGTCGATGGTATAAACAATTCCGAGACATAAGTTGTCTGTGTTTAAGGGAAATCCCCGGCCGTCCCTGCATGTCAGACGAAAATGTGGAGTACATCCGACAGAGTTTCGCACGTAGTCCACAGAAATCCACTTGCAGTAGATGCAAACATGCTCACTAAAGTTTGGGACAAATTTGACTACTGTATAGACATATGCCATGCATCTCAAGGTGGACATATTGAGCACCTTTAATTTGGTTTGTAAAAAAACTTTATGATTGGAGCCATGCAATATAAAATTAATCTTAAGTGTCTAGGTTCAATATTTTTCGTAATATACGCATTTCAAATCGGGTGATTCTTTTTGAAACACCCTGTGTTTTTAATTATATCTCCATGTGATACTCTAACATCACTGGATGATAATATAGATGGAAAAAAAAATCTTAATTATTTATGATAATGATGTAAAGGAGTGAACATTCCACTGTGAAAAATCTGGTATTAAAGACATAATATGAATCATAAGTTGTTTTTCAAAAGTCAAATCCAAGAAAGAGTCGATCAAGCATTCATTAAAAGTGAACCTTCAATGAGCTCAAATGTGTCATCAGATTTAATCTGGAATAAAAATATATTTCCCAAATGGCTGTGTAGCAGAGTGGACATTTTAAAATGGAAAATTTTTCAGAACAAAAAAATAGGTTTTTTTAAATTTTATTGTCTGTTTTATTCATCTATGGCATGCATATAAAATGTGATTCCAAGTTTTTTGAAGAAAAAAAAAACTCCAGAGATTTACACCAAGTCTTTGTTTAGGGGCAAGAGCATTTGAGCATACCTCATAGGGTCGAGAACATTTTACTAGCTTTTAACTACTGCTTTCTTCCCTGTCCCATCTTTCATCATGATATTATGAATTAACTGTTCTACCATGTCCATTCAAATATTTTTTCTTTCTCTTTGCATTTTATTTCAAATATTGTAAAATATGTAATTTAATTGTAAACTCTAATTTGTATAGTATTATCATAATTGACTGGGGACAAATAAATTATGTTATATATTATGCTATATTGTTTAACACTTTGTTCAAGCTGGGACAGCCAGATTTTGAGGTTTTGCTACAAACAATGATTTAAAAAAAAATTGGCTACCATCTGAAACAGATTAAGAAGTACCGTGTGACAGAATTAAATGAAGTACTGGAAAAAAAAATTGAAATTACTACCAGAATGGTCTGAAATTTTGTAAAACAAAATTATGAAGTCTCAAAAAGGGTTTATACACTTTTTTTTTTGGAATGACCCATATGTGGTATGTATTTCTCTCAAAAAAAGTAGCCAGGAGATGGACATTCAATTAAAATACTCACCTTTTTTTTTCCTGAATAAATCTAATTTGTGAAGTAATTGAGTTAAAATGAAGTGGTGGCTACATTCTTTGTGTAACCTTTTCCAACACAAAATTTGATAGATGGCAACTGATCCTGTAGGACTTGAGCCAATGTTTTCCAAATGTCTCAAATGGGAAAAAAAAGCTGGAGGAAAAGTTTCATTTGTGTGTGTGTGACCATAAAAAATATTTAAAATTATGAAAAAGTATACGGATCGTATAAATATATATATTATTGTGTGAGATAAAAAATATATTTTTGTTTTAAGGTAGAAAGTCATGATTTTAAAATTTGAAAAATGGGCTAGGCACAGCCAGGAGAAGAGGAGATTTTCTTATGAAATTAAAATGTTAAAGCAAATTTTAAAAATCTATTGATGAAAAAATTATTGAGTGCCAACTTATCAGAAATAGGAATATAAATAGAAAGAAGAGAAAAAAAAATTGTTCCCAATATATTAAACATAAACAGGCCCAAGGGAGGGGGGACAAAGAACATGTACTCAATATATGTATATATTTCATCTTGTTTGTCCATTTCTATTGTATATTGTATTTCTTAAAGCCGGGGGTGGAGGGGGGGCCCAATTTCATGAGAATCAGTTATGATTCTATAATTGGTTTGATTATAATTAGCATCGATTTTAAAAATTTAATAGGTTGAAAGAAATTTGTTTTATATTGTACTTCATCGCACTTTATTGTACCAATATTAATATTTCATCACTTTATTGTAGTGATTCACACGTTGAATCACTTCATGTAATATACAGTATATGATTTCATCCTGAGACAATTTGTGTCCTGTTTATTCAATATAATTACAGTTTTCTCTTTTTTTTTTTACATAGGTACCAGGAGTAAAGATCATGCCTATAATATCTACGCTGCATTTTTCATATAACAAGCATTCTAATGTTATTTCTGTGATTTTTTGCTGATGAATTGGAGCTTATAATGCCTTCAAAAAAGCAGTATAATTTAGTTAATGACGATGCTTATGATTGTAGAATTCCCTTATATAATGAAGAAGCTTTTCAGCATGGAATCACTTTTCATGCAAAGGTAATAAATATGTAGATGATTACAGTATTTTTAAATTTAGAATGAAGCAAAAAATGTATATATAGGTTTTTTCAATTCATTGTTTCATTTTGTTACATAAAATACAAGATGAGACAAAAAATCAGCCAAGTGGTCTAGAGACTCATAATGGTTGATACATTGCAAGTTTATAATGAATACCAATGAACACTTACTTATTAGTGAACAATATCAACAAACTAAAACGAAAAAAAGAAATAAAATAAAACAATTAAGTTCTCCCCAAAAGGAAGGATTTAAAAATTAAAATTTCCCTTTTTTCTATTTTTTTAGTGGTTAATATGAGGCAAAAAATCAAATACCAAAACTAATTTTGCATGATTAGTTACAGTGTCGCAAGTTTATGCAATGAGACCGAAGACTGACTCTCTGTGAGACAGAAACATGAACAGAATCAAAAGATACCATTTACTCGCGATTGGATGAATTTAGTCACCTCGAAGATAGACACTTTGATGTGCACCTTTATAGAATAGAAACCAGTTGATCTTTTGGCATTCCATTACAGATAAGTTTCAATGTCTACTACGAAGAGGAAAACTCTACTCATGAAAGAAAAATTATGTATAACCTAATTATCTATACTAGTTATAATACCCGGCGTTGCCCTTCTGATTCTTAATAACCAATCACCCATATGTAAGAATCGATTCATAAGAAGAGTTTTAAGAATCGAGCTTCGAATGCAACCACGATGTGATTATTAAAGGCAAATCTTAAGGTCACGTGACAATGGACAGGCAGAAAAATTTCCCTTTTGAGGAATTTTGCCACTGACCAATCAGCGCCCAACTAAAAATTAACAACAACATGTTGTTGACAAGATGGGGGAGAGAAAAAGGAATTTCAAAATGACGCTAGCCTGAAAAAATGGCACAGTTTATTTAAGGAAATGTGAATGAATATGGTTATGAAGAAAATTATGAACAGAAACCCCAAGAGAAGTGATAAACCATAGCAAAGAATTAAACGTGTCTTAGGGAACTACTGTAACCAAAGTAAACATTCCCAAAGTCATTGTTGAGGACTATAAACCATTGTTATGCATTTTATGCCACCATTTGTCTAGCTCTGACAAACTTTTAAAAAAGCCTATTATTTAAGTCGGATCCTGTTTGGTATCTATGCAAAATGTGGCAGAGATCAGTCTAACTCGGGCATTAACCCTAGAATACTAATTAAAAAAAGCTGATAAAAACTGCATGTTAACTGCTTATACCTCGATGTCTCTGAGATGTAGAGTTAGTATTCTAGGGTTAATTCGATAATTGGTTGTTCCTTAATTGTAAATTTGTATAGAGAACATGACAGACAGACAGAAAGTCAGTTTTATATACATCGATTTATTGTTTATAGTGTAACTCAACTTACAAGTGAAGACCAACGGTTTTATTTGCTAAATTAGGATCAAAGGATGATCATTAATATATGCTAGACATGACCAAAATCACCCTACCTCACATATTTTGCAAGATATCAAAGTGATTCCCTAAGGAAATTAAAAGGTATTAATATATGCGAAGGCATATATCAAAGGCTTTGTGTATAGTGAAGGCAAGGCATTAATATACACAAAGAGACTTTGTTAAATCGCACTTCTGCTGGGGGCGGAAAAATCTGTGCTGCTGTGTCAATGAAATAAAACATTAAATACATCTCACCAAAAAACGAATTTCCTGACATGCCACCTGACAAAGGCATGTAAAAATTTTGACTAATATTAATTTGAATTAATATTGAATTTTTTTTCTACCACATACCTGATGCTGGTATGTAAAATACTGATTCGAGCACATGTATTATTCTAAGTCAATCGTGTAAATTTCTGGAGTTTAGTCCAGTTCTAAGTGCTATTGTATTCATATAGATCAATCCTTTATCAAGTGATGCTTGATTTATAAATTTGAATGAGGAGTATGTTGTTGATATTTATTTCAGTATATCGGATCATTGGATGTTCCAAGACCCACAAGTAGAGTGGAAATTGTTGCAGCAATGCGCAGGATCAGAGTGAGTACTGCATTACATAATATAGATATTTATATTGAAATGTTGAAGTACTAATACAGTGTCCCACAGTTTGATAGTTTTACTATTAAATGGGACTGCACATACATGAAATTTTTAGATATTTTTTTTTTGGAAAAAAATATTCTACATTGTACATTGATTTAGCAATGGATTAATATTGATTTTTGAGAGGCACCACTGTATAACTTTGACTTGAATGTTCTGATGATTCCAAAAAACCAAACACCTTCTGCAATCAGGGGTCTATCATACTGAAGTTGGTGCTGGGAAACTCCCAGATGCTTGATGAACATAGGAACTTAACAAATTGTATAAATACATTACATTTTTTTATTGTGGTTGACTGAGGACAATGCAGGATCATAGTAGTACTTCTTCAGCTATCAGTATTATACAGGGTTCATAGCTAACAGCACAAACCGTTGATCTTAGAGGCATACTTCCAGTTAGAAAAAGTATCCAAATAATGTGTAGAACTCAGATATGTCATTCATCTTGCAAGGGGTTGTATAGTGATTGAAATGAAAAAAAATAACCTTTTATATGGACACCCTGTGCTCAAAACTCTAATTAGAAAGTTGTTACCCTGACTTTTTTCAGGCGAACAAAAAAAATCCATGTTTCTAAGTGCAATATTTGTTGGGATACATGAATTTGAAAAACGGACGAAAGAAAAAACAGGATAAAACATGTTTATTTATTTATTTTAATAGTGATACGACCCCTTAAAAATATGAATGACTTATCTGAGGTCCATGTGTTTATTTGGTTACTTTTTCTAATTGGAAGTATGCCTCTAGAATCAACGGTTTGCCAGTAAATTGTGGTGCATGCTGTTATCTATGCACGCTATGTATATGCTATAGCTTTTTTCCGATTTATCCAAGCATATCAAACACTCTTATTATATGTATACATAACTCACTTTTGCTATTTATTTTTATTCTTATTTATTCAGTATGAATTCAAGGCCAAATCGGTGAAAAAGAAAAAAGTCAGCCTGACGGTATCTGTAGAGGGTGTGAAAGTTATCATGAGGGAAAAGAAGAAGGTATAGTCCAGGTTTATTGAATAAAATTTGTGAAATGATCTTTACTTGAAGTAATTTAAATTTTTAAATAAAATAAGGCACATATTCATAAAGGCAGTTTCTCAAAGTGATTTCCATGATATTGTTAGTTTAGAATAATAGTTGTTGCTGTATGTATTGGTAATTACTCCTAGTTGGTCCCCTCAAGTAAGGAATAAACATGTGGTGCAGATAGGTTGATATTTCATGTCAAAATTACTGAACATGTGCAATGACACTTGGAAGTTTCCAAAAGTATAAATCAGCTCGGTCTTTTTAGAACTTTTTCAGATCAGAAACATCAGTAACGTTTGTGGAAGAGAAATGACCTTGAGGTAGCTATTGTAACATATAGCTACCCACACCATAAGTCTACATTAAGTGGTCATCAAGCTTTCAGTGAAAGATTTTTCAGAAAAACACCGTTCTGAAAGGGGCTATAAACTTTATATCATGGTCTAATCATCCTTGATGTGCATAAATAAAACTGTGGTGCGAAAAAAATAATCAGTTGATACTTGGTGTCCCTCAATTTCAGTGTTTTTTTATTGATAGAAATGGTTGTTTATGTTTTAGAAATTTGTTTTTCTTCTTTTTCCTCAGTCAAATCAGTGGCCATGGGACGAGAACAAGCTCGCTCTTATGCACCATCCAATTTACAGGTAATTGATTTTAAAAAATTATTGTGTTTATAGTTTTGTACAGTAAAATTATTTTTACTGCGTATTGTTATTTTTTCAATTTCTCTCTCAATTGCTCGGCCATTGAACATTCAAAATAATAATAAATTTGATTAATTGACTTAGTGAATTTTGCTTTATGTAATGTTAATATGTAGAACATATTTGTTGATTTTTTTTACCCTTGATCTATGTTTTCAGAATATTCTATGTGTCCCATGATTCTCAAGATCTGAAAATATTCAGTTACATTGCTCGAGAAGGGGGATCAAATTCTTTCAAGTGTAATGTTTTCAAATCAAAAAAGAAGGTATGCTTTTCTTTTTTCTTTCCCATGATTAATTCATTAGAGTCAGAGTCTTTTCCAGAACCAGATTGCACTTTTACTTCTTATCAACCTGAAATTTTCCCTTCCTGTACTGGTACTCAAATATGTGAAGTGCGGAAAAACTTTGATCACTCGGCATAATTAGGGCAAGCTTATGTTGGTAGATCAAAATTCCCAGACATCTATTATCTATGCTAATTATATCTGAATAAACGCTCCACAGACATGCAGAAAACTTAATCACCACTTAGCGGCTTTATCTGTTTAACATGACATGAAAATTCATACATTTGATATTTTCTCTCTAAAATATAAAAGGCAGATGGCAATATCAGTATAACATGAAACAAGCATTACTCTGACAAAATAAGTCAAGACCATGCTTACCAGGTGTACAAGTATGAAATGCGGATTTTGTTTAAAAAAAACACGTTAAATTTGGAAGAATGATAAAAAGTGCTTTATTCAAAGTATGCTCCATTGCTTGTTATACATTTCCCCCATCTTTCCTGAAATTTGTGAATACCACGCCAGTAAAAATCTTCCCCTTTTGCTGCGAACTATTCATCGAGCTATTTTTTCACATCTTAGTACGAACCAAAGCGCTGCTCAGAAAGTGCGTGACCCATCAATGCAAACAAGTGGTAATCGGAAGGAGCCAAGTCTGGTGAGTAATGGGGTAGAAGTTCCAGCTGAGTGCTTCCGCGAACCGCTTTTGCCGTATGTGATGGAGCATTACACATTGAACATTGTCAAGGAACATTTCACATTGTCATGGGGCATTGCGATTGGAAACAGCTTGTTGACTAACGCCCAATTGCTCTGCGAGTTGTTTTTGTGTCTGTGTAGTGTCATCTTCGTCCAACAATGCTTCTAATTCCACATTTTTTTTTTTTTTTTTGGCGGTTTTCCATGTTCTTTGTCTGCAACATCGAAGTCGCCACTTTTGAAACACCGAAACCATCATTCACACGTATCTTGCGATGGAGCATGTTCACCATAAGCTTCTCGAAGTGATCGGAATGCTCTTTGTTCAGTATAACTTTCAACATATTGAACACAACAATACAACACTATGCATGCATTTTTCCAATTTATCACTCGTGCGCATCTGACACTTGTTGGTGACACAACAAAATGGCGCAGTGTCAAATCTTTATAGCACAAACTGCATTGGTGCACCATCTGTTTTCTGAAATTCGCATTTCATACTTGTACACCTGGTACACTCACTCAACCACATTCATACATGTACCAATCCATTAGAAATTTCCCCCAGAGGAATGTTTACTAGGTTCATGTCCAGTTAAGTAGTAGTTGAAGAAGCTCCTGCTTGAAAACATCTCTCCACAGAGAGCAAGCAAATCTTCAACACGATACTTACATGACATGAAAATTCAAGTATCCACCATTGTTACACTTCAAAATATGGACGACAGATGACAGCACCATTAGAACGCAGAACACAAATCTGACAACATAAATATATTAGGGTCACATACACTCAGAACACACATTTCGGTATGTACAAGATTGTTAGAAATTTCCCCCAGAAAGCATAGTTGTTGTTGGTGCTTATTTGTTCTTGCAAAGTATCTTCTCTTTCACTGTCATCTTCATTTCATTTGCAAAATAAATTTGGACTTCATTGATAATTTCTTCATATAAATACATTTTTTACCTCCATACCAAATATATATGTTCAGTTAACAAAAACAATAGTCGTTATGTGAGGTTTTTTTTTTTTCTTCATTATGAACTTTTTCGCCCCACAGAATCAAGCCATGAGGATAGTTAGAACTGTTGGACAAGCTTTTGAAGTTTGTCACAAGCTCAGTTTAACTCTGGGAGGTTCCTCGAGTGCATGTGGTATTGTGCAAGATGAACTAGAGTGCGGGCAATTACCAGACTCTTCTCATAAAGGTGAATCATGATTGAATCTTTTTCTCATTTGAGATCGTGAAATTTGTTTGTCTTACTTAAAATGAAACTGAACACAATTAAAGCAAATAGCGTATATTCTTTTGATTTCTGTTTCATTTATTCATAAGTGTTGCTTACATTTGCTTAGGTGATGGTTCTTCGGAACCCAATAGTTGCGATACTCAAGTTGAAGAATCTCCCACAGCCAAAGTTCATGAACCTGTATCTTCACAACAATCTCACACAGCAGATAACATTGCTGAAACCAGAAAGTGTCAAAACGAGGTAGCATAGTAATAAGTTATTTTCTTACTGTTTCCTAGTTAAAATCTTTCCATTGTTAATAGCACTAATGCTCATAATAAATTCTATTGTACACGAATGAGAAGATGTTTCTTGTAGTTATTTTTTACGTGCATTGTCATAGCACGATCGTCGGCTTTCTCTTCGCATAGTGACATCAGGAAGACAAAACTATCAATCAGTCCAATCCACAAACCTCCCTGTTTAACTGATGTATTTATTCCTGGTTAAAACTATGCCCCACATGGGTAAAAGGCTTATATCCCGAGAGGGACAAAGCCTGGGTCGTGTCTGGTCTGACGGTTAAAACTATGCGCAACACACACACATTATGTATAATATGTAGTCATGTGTATATAAATTTATAATTCCTCATACACCATGGTACATCACATATCACAAAAATGCGGACTGAGCATTCCGCTCTTTGTTGTCTTTCAAGCTAAAGACTTACCTCCTCCCTCAACTCCAAAGTTCTCTTGACTGTCACTCTCACACTCTTCTCTGCCTCTCTCCTCTTTTTTATCTGAGGATTACTCCCAAGGCCCCCCAATTTGTGAAACTTCTCACCCCCTTGGCCATCTTTCTTTAGTCGGTCCAAAGTGGCCATTTCTCACACACATGTATTACTTCTAATGATTCAATTCGTTTGTCTCTTGAAGGTGACAAAGCTATGTTATCCCAATGGTAGAATTTCTGCTCCAGATGGCAATGTCAATAATGACATGCAAATCCTCCATGAACAGCTCGAGCAACAGAATCAAAAGATTGTAACTGTTTCATCTCAAGTGCAGCTTCTTAAAGATCAGCTGGCCATTGAAACTTCGGCTAGGCACCAGATACAAGTAATTAGTTTGTTTTTTAATGCAGTTTTCTGCATAAATTTTTCTGCTGAGATTGTTTAATGAATTCCTATTTAAAAAGAGCCAGATATATATCAAACTGCTTTCACAGTGCAACTTTTACAGGTAATGATTTAGTTTATATTGTTCTCTCTCTTTGACTAATGTGTACACAATATACCGCCTGGCAGTCGAGTGGTTAGGGAACTAGCTTCTCACTATGCAGGTCTGGGTTCGAATCCCAGTTCGGGCATGGATGTCTACTAACAAATTCCCTGGACGGATCATGCTGATCCCTTGGGATATGTGAAGATCATGTTGTTATTATTATTATAGCTATAAGTCTCAGTGTATAAGTTGGCATTTAGACCTTTTTTTTCTACAAAACTTGAATTGTTCTAAAATTTCGTAAAACACAATAATTGAACTCGTACTTTCCAGTAAAGTTATGAGTGAATTTAGGGAGGAAGCAACAAGAAATTAAGATAATTTTTGATTAACCTTGTATCATAAAAGGGGCAAATTATGTGATTTTTACAAAATATTTTACTTGCTCTGTGCAATGTTAGCGTGCATTTTGGGAAAATAGTATACATATTCACAAAGCTATAAACATGTCATATACATGTATAATGATTGTTCTGATGTATTTCAAATCTTTTTCTTGTTTCAGATACAAAATGAGCAGTTGTTGAGGGACAATAGACAACTTTTTGAAGAAATAAGAAAACTGATTCATCGCTTTGATGATATGGAACAAAGGCATCATAGCAATGATATGAGAGCCTCTCCTGGATCACTCCTATCACCACTGGTATATTCAATTTTATTTGCTGTTATTGAGAAAATGTTTGCTTTCTGATTCTGTCTAATTGCTATCATCAATTCTGATTGAGTTAATGCTGCATTTTTCCTGGTAAGATGGTCAAGTTAGCTTAGTTCGATATGTAGAACCTTTTGCCTACTATTCCGAATGAAAATTACAATGACTTATTTATTGAGCTTGAAACCAACTCAGTCCTTGGCAAATATTTCCTGGCGAACACTTCCACTGATGAATAGATATGATATAGCATATTCTCAGGTCAAGATGACTGCACAAACACACAACTCATACTCAGAAATCTGAACAGTTAGCTCAACAACCTCTCATTTAGAGACATGGAAGGAAAGTCATTCAGAATCTGCTACAAAGGTCACAATTTAATCAGCCCTCACCTGTATAGAATGACCATAGATCATAGTGACCATTAGAAATGACCAATGATCTGCAAGATGATGAATACAGACTAATGATCTGCAAGATGATGAATACAGACTAATGATCTGCAAGATGATGAATACAGACTAATGATCTGCAAGATGATTAATACAGACTAATGATCTGCAAGATGATTAATACAGACTAATGATCTGTATGATAATATGTACTATATATTTATATGTAGAAATATAGCCAATTTACACTGAGTTGAATTCTCTTCTCAGCTCCAGAACTTTCAAGTGTTAAAATTTTTGTTTTACTTGAAGTTTTTGAGTGTGAGATGAATTTATTGAAAAGAAAAATGTATTTATCCTCCCAGTGAGGAATTAAAGGTGTGGCATACACATTAATTGAAGGAATTTGTTTCTTCCCCTCCCCTCCCTCTTTCCTTCTCCAGTTTTGTAGATAAATTGACCAATCACAATCAGCTCGATTACCTGTGCTTGAAAATCTTTTGTTGCACATCACATTAATGTTGTCATTTTGCTTTCACACAAGTGCAAGTGAATGCAGTGTTCAAACATCCGAAAAAAATCTTGATTGTGCGTAGATTTTTTGAAAGTGTCGAATCAGGACTTGAAAGTTTTATATTTGAAAAAAAAGAAAATAATCTATAAAAAAGTAAGTATTCAGTACTTGTAGTTGAAAAGTAGGACATTTCCCCCATCCCAAATACTGTATCAATGATCTTGAAGAAGAAAAAAGACATTATTCGTGCAAGAGTTTTTTCAAAAGTGAATGAAAAAAGAGGCAATTAGAAATTACTGAATTTTTTGTAACTTTTTATTTCTTACTAATCTTGCTTTCTCTTTATTTATAAGTTTAATTTATACAAATATTGTTTATAAATAACTGAGAGATAATACATATGTTCACATGCTGTTTTTTTATTTCCAAATATCATCATTCAATAATTGGACATTAGAGTTGGCATCATTGATAATTTCTCCATATCCAGTAGTCTGAAATCAGAGTTTCTGATAAGCAAATAAATGATAACTCCCAAGTTTTTTTTGTTAGCAGCTGCATATTGGACCAACCAAGACTGTAGTTCTATGCAGAGTTCCAAATTTGAACTATACAGTCGAATCCTATTATAACAAGCTCCAAGAGACAGGAGAAATCACTTCATTACAACAAAATTTCATTATAAAGGAATTCCAAGTTTATGCATTGCTCCTAGGTAAACTTATCTGGAGGATTAGAAAGGTGTTCATTATATAAAACAAGAATTTTGCTATAACGGTATTCATTAAAACAGGATTCGACTGTAGTTCACAATAAATGAATAGCCTTAATGTCATTGTAACTTAAGTAATTTTGTTGTTTTTTATACCTCAATCTAATTTTTCATTTATAAATGATAAATTTAAATTCCTATGCATCATAAATGCTATTGCTGGATGCAAGGAGTCATTATGCAATAACTTTAAGGCTTATGTTCTCATAAGCCCTAATTTGGTTAATTAACTATATACTGTATTATTCTGTGATTTAATGTGCAATAATATTCAGTATAAAATTTTTGTGATTAAAAAAAAAGTATTTTCTTTTTTGTCCTCTTCAATAGGGAGTGTCGAATTCTAATAACTCAGAGTTTTCAACAGCCTTTCCATTATCAAGCGTTGAACCATTGAAAAAAAGACAGTCTCATATGACTTCAGAAAGCTCAGAGAACAGCAAGTCATTCGGTAGAAATTTTCAAACCCGTCCAGAGGATTTAGGCAATATGAATGGGACTTTTGGACGACAACTTTCTGCATCAAGTGTCACATTTCCCATTTCTTCTGGAAGTCCACAGACTCGAGGCCATGTTGCTGCATCAAATAATTTTTCCTTACCTGGTACCCCATCAATAAAGAGCTTGCAACAAGATCCAAAATACTTTTTCAAATATCCGGCATCTCACACTGGTGCCCAGAAACAACAGGATAAACCACCTGATAGACACATGGCTAACACTATCACCAGCTTTGATGGCAAAGGCAACACTGCATTAGAACCTCTGTCCTCTTCATATGATTTTCCGTCCTGTCCTTCTGGTTTCGTAAATAAAAATGCAGAAAATTCCATGAACTTTTATGATTCCCCACCACTTTTTAAGCGAGACAACTCAATAGATTTCTCCTCTAACACTCATCAAAACATTGTTCCTTCTTCATTTTCTCATGACTCCATGCTTTCTAGGTCTCCGGGTAAGAACACTGAAGATAGGTCACTCCACCCACCTGCCAAGAGTGACAGTTTCATTGCTCAGGTCACAAGAGACTTGGCTAAAATGAACACATCCGGTTATGGTGCTGAAACTCAAACTTCATCGCGTGTTGACTCACATTACTCATCGTTATTTAGAAAAAGTTGATCAAATTGAAAAAAAAAAAAAATAGATATCTTTGGTTGATTGCCAAACGACTTTTCCACAACCAACTTATCAAATCCAGATATGAAATTTGTGGCATCTTTAGAAAAAATTCTAAAAGTTTAAATTGAAATTTGTAGAAATACCATGTCAAAAATCATGCTTCGATTCAGCCTCAAGATTACTGCAATCGAATCAGACCCAGTAATTTTACTGAAATCAGTTTTTTTTATATACCCAGTTATTATCTATAAAGTTTTGCTATGCAGACAGATAAACAAAGCCATGTGAATGTTGCTTATTGAAATGATTGTTATCAAGGATTTTTGTGGTCTTGATATTTTTGTTATGATATATACTATTACATTTAGAAAACTTAAATGTGTTACTACCTCTGCCATGGAACAAGTTTATATTGAGTGTTCTTTTTTTTTTTGTAAATATGATACATGCATCTACTTGTTTTTAAAAATATATGTGAAGATTGCAGTTTTACATGATTAAAACTGCTCTGAAATATTTTGAAGTGTATTGTGGATGAATGAAACACGAGTGTATCTTACAAGCACGATTTACCCATACATGTATATGTTACGGTAAATGTGATAAATCTGATGATTAGTATATATATTCGCTGCCTATTTTGCCAAGTTTGATAAAAAAATTTTTTATTATTTTTCAATAAATTAGCAACAACAACACTTTATTAGTGAGAAATGAAGAATATACACACAGAGAAAGGGGGGAAAATTACCAAAAAAGTGCCAAATGGCCTTGAATTTCGCTAAATATTACAAATTCATCACATTCACCAGTGATTATGTGTAATCCCCAGGTGGTATTGGTAAATATGATAAATCATTAATGAAATTGCTGAAATTCATTGGAATAGGGTTGAAACTTCAGTCTAGGATTTTGAATTAGATTAATATTGTTGGTTATTCGAATATGATGTCACTCTCTGTTATTATTACAAAGATTTTGGCAGCTGGCTAATGAGAAGGTAAATCCAGGAAAGTAAATTCAACTGACCTTGCTGGGAATCGAACCCATGCCTTCGCACTTGCCAGATCAGTTCCCTGGTCTAGGGCATTATCCCAGCGCTTACCAACTTCATTTGGGAACTATGCATAATCGCTGGTAAAGTGATAAATGTAGAGAAATTTATCAAACTTTCTGAGTTGATTTGTTATAAATAATCACTGATTTATCACATTTAAACATAACACATACGTTAGCTATTTAGACTTTTTAAATGGGTGTGCATGACATTTTTGAGATGGTGCTATTCAAGTTAATCATGTAAAAAGAAAAGTTTTAAGGTCCAATAATTTCGTTACATGTTTTAGTTTTTTGGTTACCAACTCCTCGCCATATCTTGCCATTTTCAAGAGCAAATTTTTTATAAACTTAAGCAGTTGTCATGTTTATTGAAAAATATCTTGGTTTTTTATTATATACATAACAAATATGACATAGTACTTGATAATAACTTGTGAGAATACTTATTATATATATATATTCTATTTTAATTTTGATATTTACATGATTATACACAATGTTCTAATTGATAGTTTAAGCAGCATAGAAATTTTATTGTATTGTATAATATATAAATTATAAGTATTATTGATCAACTTTTTAATCAAAATTTGTCTTAATCAAAACTTGAAGATATTTTATGAAATAAATGTATTCTAATTATCATTTTAAAAACATCGATTTTGCAATTAATGCTGAAGCTATTATCTGAGCCATAAATCTCCTGATTAACTTTTCCAAATATTTGTCCCAAATATTTTTTTCTCTAAAATTGTAAAATTTTCTTGCATTTATAATGTTATGGTTGTTAGTTCAATATATATGTGTTTAGAGTGGCCATCTTTTATTAACTTCTTGAAGTTTCTTAATTTTTAAATTCACGGAAACGTTTTGACTCTTGTATATCATGATATTTTTTTTGTTTTAGAAAACAGAATTGTGATTGTTTGGCGTTGTTTTTCGAACAAAATTTTGGACAACCAATACTTGTCCCAGGCATATTTACTTAACCCTCTTAGCTGCAATAGTGAAATATCTTGCTTTCTTAAAACCCATATATTTTAGCAATGACCTGATCAGATATTTTGTAAAGCACATTTTTCTCAGAACACATTTACATATTCCCTTTTTTTTGTGCCTGCTAGAATTTGGAAGAAAGTCTACTTCTCATAAAAAAGATATAGTTCTTTACAGGACCTTTCCTCAGCCTTTTTTGCTTCAAGTTATACTCTTATATATGTGTTATATGGCTTACTTTGTTACATTATAGTAATACCCTGACTTATGTCACCCAGCATTTACATTGTCTCATTCTTGAAGTGTTTTTTTTCTTAATTAGACACAGAGCAAATTCATCCTCAGAATGGAAATATTTCCCCAAAATCTAGCATCAGACAGATAAATAAATTACAAACAATAAAGAAAACTAATAATTTTTCTCTATTTTCCTCATCAGTGGAAATGTTGACTTCGACTTATGTCTTTTTGACTTAACAAATTACTGATGAATAGAGCCCAGAAGTTTAAGCACTAGCAATGCTTCAAATAGGCACTAAAAAAAAGCATCATAATTAATTTAAAAAAAAGGAAAAGTAACTAAAAGCTGTGATATTAAGGGTCTGAAAACTGTCTAAAAATTGACTGCACTCAATATAGATTATAATAACTGCATTATTAAGTTGATATTATTATACAAAAAAAAGTGTTTGTGGTCTTTCAAGGTTAGGTCAATTTGTAAGTACACTGCTCAAAACAATTAGGGGAGCAAGCAAAAAAGGGGAGAAAACCGTGCGAGACAGCCACGTATTGGCATACAATGGATAGTACACGTGTATCAATGCGCAATACAGAAAAAAGATGTAAAAAAATTTGGAATTAAGCTTTAATTCTTTGAAAATATGGAAAAAACATGAAAAGATGATTTAGGGCAACAATTTGGTTACATGTAAACGATAAAAAAAGTACTGTTTAGACATGATGCATGAGTTTTAATAGGGCGTGTGGTCTCCTCGAACAGCTAAGACTGCTGCACACCTGTTTGCCATGGATGCAATGAGGTTATCGATCAGACTTTGGGGAATACTGTTCCATTCCTCAAGAAGTGCAATCTGCAAGTCTCAGACAGTAACAGGCTGCCTTGGTCGCGCAGCAATGCGTCGTCCAGAGCACGCTGGATCGCACGCCCGACGATTCAGGTCAGGAGAGCACGCTGGCCATTCCATACGCTGTATTTTTTCAGCTTCAAGCATGTTCTCCACCAGACGAGCTCTATGCGGTCGGGCATTATCATCCTGAAAAACAAAGGAATCTCCAATGGCTCCAGCGTAAGGGATGACATGAGGTCGCAGTATCTCGTCTGCATACCTTCGGGCCGTCAAAGTGCCATTCCGAATGATATGCAGGTCCGTACGTCCGCCTATGCTGATTCTGCCCCATACCATCCAACCAGCTCGTCTGTATTGTGACCTTTCACGAACGAATGCGGGATTATTTCGAGTGCCCCTGTCCCTCCATACCAGAACACGTCGGGTGTCACACTCCAGACTGAATCGGGACTCGTCTGTAAACAGCACTTGGCTCCAATCATGTTGCTCCCAATCTCGATGTTCAGCAGCCCATCTTCTTCAGGCCGCACGGTGGCGTGGGGTCAACGGAATGCAGACTATTGGCCTACGGGCATAGAGCCCTCCATCATGAAGCCAATTACGTACTGTTTGGCTGGACACCCATCGTCCTGTTGCCAAGAGCAACCGTCTTTGCAGCTGCATAGCATTCTTTGTTCTGTTTCGACGGGCTGTTAACCGTATATACCGGTCATCAGTTGCTGTAGTGGCGCGTGGCCGACCTTGCCCTGGTCGATGTCTAACATTTCCTGTTTCTTGGAATCAATTCCACAGCCTTGCAACAACACTTCTGGCGACTCCAACAGCGTCCGCGACACTACGTTGTGTTTGCCCGGATTCCAGTCTGCCTATAACATGCCATGCCATGGATTCCGGTAAATCACGTTGTTGAGACATCCTCAAGTCACCTTGTCTCAAAAAAAAAAATACTGCGCAATCGAATTTCACAGTTACGGCAGTAAAACAGACGTTTCTGCAACATCCCGATTTCTGCCCTTATCTCATTTTTCTGGTTTTTGACGTCATGAACTTTGATTTGCATATGAAGTTTTCTTCTTCCGTTTCCTGCTAGGCTTTAAATTATGGATGATTCATTTTATGTTACTTATCGGTATACATCTTTGCGTAATTTTGTTAAAACCATGTGCTCCCCTAATTGTTTTGAGCAGTGTATGTCAGTGGTCGAAAATTTGTAATTTTCTGACGTGCAAAATTGTGATTGCTGAAATTTAAAGAATTTAATTATATGGAAACTAATGATTTTAACATATTATTATTTTAAAAACATTTTCATTACAACGACATATTTTACTCAAAATTTTTAAATATTGAGTTTTCTAATCTGTTTGATTTAAAAAAAAGATCTCTCTAATTCTCAAGATGGTTTTTGCATATGTAAAATAACTTACCCTGGTTGTTAGCAGTTATTTATGGAGTAAAAAAATGTCAGTCATTGTTCAGTATGCATCTGCAATACTATGTAACACGTAAGCAACACATGCTATGTAAAGCATGTGGAGCAACAAACTTTCTAATTTATTCTAAGTTTTTTTTTTGTATGGGTTACTTTCCTCTAGAACTTTTATAATCTTGATGCAAATCTGACGGTTTGTTGAATAGCTCTCTGAAATCTATGTATAGCAGAAATGAAAAGGAAAAGTCTGTCATTTCTATGCCTATCACCAATTTTCACATCTTGCAGGCACTTACATCTGCATTTAAATAGGGCCATGAGGGTGGGGCTTTTTTCCCAATACGAATTAATACTAAGGGTTGAAGATTTTGAAAAGTTCTCAATGCTAAAAATAAAGTTCTACAGAATATTGCCCTCTGAAATTCACAAATAAACATAAGACAATGCTGAAATAGGCATTTATGGCAGGAAAAATTCAAAAAAGGCATTTATGGCAGGAAAAATTCAAAAAAGGCATTTTAGCAACAACAAAAAAGTTTGAAAATAGGCATTTATGCCAATTTACCTGTACTTCCTGGCTCTACTGATGAATATAAGTCAGGGTATCACTGTATATTTTACAACAAGTGATGTTTTTCATTGTTATTACTTTACTCATTTCCCTTCTATTATTGATTTTATTTTGCATACCCCCATCAAATACCTCGTGCCCACCCACCATGGTATGCATATCACTAGTTGAGAACCACCGAGCTTTCCCCATACGGAATTCAAGGATACAAATTTTATTTTGAAAACGTATACTATACTGATCTGATTGCCATGGATAACATAACCTACCATTCCCTTTTCCCACCTGCGGGAATCTATTTTCATTGATCCCAAGCCAAATAACCATTACTAGGTGAAGAAAACATGAAATAATGATCTTGGTGTATTTTAAATGCAATGAAACCCACTTAACAGTCACTCTTTTTTTTATGGAGAAATAATGTTTCTCTTTGTATAATAAAAATATTCATTTCAAACCCCTTATTAACTGTCACTCCTCTTTTATCTACAAATTTTTTTGTCCCATCAGTGTCTGCAAAGAGAGGTTTCACAAGGTTTTTTGTTTCCGGTATCACATGCGTGCATGAACTCTCCTGCCCTAGTTATCATTTTCTCAGGACACCCATGTCCAATAGACCAGTGTTACCCACCTCAACCTTTTTTTTACCCATGGCTCCCTTTGGACCATATTTTCTTCTCGTGCCCCCCCCCCCCTATCCAGGAGCAAAGACAAATTTGTGATTTTTATTACCCTCCTATTTTTCTAGTCTAATTTTCTTAACTACCTATTCTTTGAACTTGCCGCCCTGAGCTATAGCACAATTACCACCCATCCTGTAAATATGGACCCTTTCTACTTATTGGATTGATTTTATGAGTAAATTTAGAGACAACAAAAAAGTTTTATAAATAGGGAAATAAGGTTAGTCTCCCATCCCCTGGCTGGGTTTTGGTGAACTTCCCACCTATGGAGGTTCTGTACAGGACCCGCGTCTCACTATTTTGGGCTCACCCCCCCCCCCCCAAAATAATGATACTGGGTCCCTCATACTTAACTGGATGGAAATAACAGCTTGCATACTCACATACTTACTCCTGAAAATCGTGGTACTACATCTCATCATGTATGCCCTCCGTTCAGACATGAGACTCCTGGATCATGCCCAGATGAGCCTCAGCTTTATGAGCTCTGTTCTGCTTGATTCTAAAAATACTTACATTTTTCACCATATTTCACTTGAAAGCTTAATTTCCTTCACATCAGTTTTTACTTTTTCACAGCTCTCTGTGACCCTTTAAGAACCTATCATGGCTCCCCTTCCATTTTATTTTCACCTATGGGCCCCATTAGAATGTCCCAGAACTGCAAGAGAGCCATATAAGCCCTCAGTTCAAAAATATTACATTAAATAAGGCACATATCAACGTCATAAACTCATAAATTCCTTAACATCCCTAATAACGTTCCTAAATTTATTCATAACGTGTGCACTTCGAGAAACGGTGCTTTCAAGTTTTGGTCGAATAGTTTTGAATCACCCTGTATAATAGAATCTCTTTACACGAAAATGGTGAAAACTCCTATTTGAATGTGTTGAGAGGCAATAAAGGTATTGTATGAGAAGAGGAAGCAGCATTCTCACATGACTCTTCATTATCCATGTACACCATGTTCTTATTGTGATACATTACAAAAATACAAGTGTGCTATATACATATTATATATTATAAAATAAAAATTGGTTATTTCTTTATCGTTCCATCTCAATTTAAGAGGTTTTTTAAATATCATTTGCATAGCAACATCAAACTTTGTGGTAATCAAAAAATAATATCAATTATAGTTTGCTTTCGTAACATTGTTTTAATTTTTTTCGAATTGCATGATTATATCAAGAGCCTGTTGCATGTGTTATCGGATCTTGTTCTCAATGCAAGGACCATAGAGAGGAGAAAAAAATGATCATTTGTGAAATACAGTTGATACTCGTTATAACGACCTCACATTATAGCTACCATTGCATTATAATGACCAATATGATGAGATAAGTATGATAAAACGATAGAGCCTGGGACTTGGTTCAAAAGTAAGAGGTATGATAAATTCCAAATGCT
This sequence comes from Pholcus phalangioides, assembly GCF_987345545.1. Taxonomy (NCBI): domain Eukaryota; kingdom Metazoa; phylum Arthropoda; class Arachnida; order Araneae; family Pholcidae; genus Pholcus; species Pholcus phalangioides. The sequence goes on along the minus strand of NW_028301603.1, from coordinate 29,029,649 downwards.
TTTCTATTCATCCTATGTTATTTTTCATCCAAATAATTATCAATAAAGATACAGTATATACTCGTGTATAAGCCGACCCCCCCCCCCACTTCAGGACCACCAAAAGCGCAATAAATTGAAAACCTGTGTATAAGCCGACCCCAAAAAAATCCATGCATTTCAGAGGAAAAAAATTCTTATATTTTCATGCAAAATGAATAGCTTGTGGAAATTTACAACAGAAAATTATTCAAACTTTTTAAACCATTTCTTCTGATGGCTTTTTTTCTCAGCCCAAGATATCAAGGAAACAGTTATTTTCCAGATATTATGCTGAGGTGAACTCGGAGACGTGATGACTTTTCTTTCCGAGTTCACCTCAGCATAATATCCAGAAAATAACTGTTTCCTTGATACTTGGAGTTTGTTCAGTATGTCCAACATTTTTATCAAATTCTGTCAAAATTATCAGTTTTTGGCTAACTGAAAAACGCTTCATCTTCAGATGACCCACCATTCTTCACTTGTCAAGACTCCCCTTTTTTTTGTATGTCTGAAGAGCTAAAGGTTAAATCCTGAGATTTAACTTCTCTCTTATCAAGAAATAAGAAGAAAAAAAAGGATAGTTTTAAAAAAAAAAAAAAAAAATTATATTGAGGGTTTTTATTCATTTAAATAGAGGGTTTGGCCTTTATTTTCATCAAAATTTCAGAAAAAATTGTTAAATCAGGGAATTTATTGAATCTGAGTTTGTTATAGCAGGTTCCGACTGCAATGACCACCCGGTGGTCCATTTTCCATAAAACGATGGAGGTTGTTATATCGAGTGCTGACCGTAGCAGCTACTTTGATCTTGCATGTCTCACTTCTTTTATGTGTGTTGTATAATAAATTATTGTTAGACAATATGTGTGTGAAAACCACTGTTGTGTGAATAGCCAATTGAGTTTGGCACATTCTGGTGGGGGAGGGTGGGGTTCAGTCATGTGAAAAGATCATGTCTGTGAATATATTTTTATACTTGAAAAATGTATGAATATGTGTGTGATTTCAGGTTAAACATGCAATTGCTCTACTTACTGATAGTTGTACTGACAACCGCCATATATCACAGTGTGTGATTTTAATCAGGATGGATTCCAGCAGGTATGGTCTCTGACCTACTGGTTGTTTCTACCACTGTGATGACGGCAGATAACTACATAGGCATTCTAAACCCTTGTTATGAATAAGCACTTAACTGAAAACCCTTTTACCCAGAGTTTCCCAAACTTGTTTGTTCTACTGCTTTCCTCTTCAGAAACTTTTTCCTCATCACCCCTATTCTTGAGCCTACTTGTAAATCCTATACTATATCAACAAATTATACCGCTTTCCCAGCCATTTGATAAATGTCCCCCCCCCCCTCTACTGGGCAATGTTGCCTTGTTTGGGAAACATTACTTTAGACTTATGGATGGGTGGTTCTACAGAACCTAGCACTGCCACCAGAGGTCTATTGTACTATAAACATTGCTTTAGTCTACCAAACAACCTACCCTACCTACATGCAAGGGGAGGGAGCCAAGGTAAAATCTCTGCCTTGCAGGACCTATTTTTGGAGCCCCTGCCAATAATTCCTAACAAAAATAAAGTTTTTTTTCCACTCTTTCACTTTTGAATTTGTCGCCTTCTGCTGAACCCAAGAGTCGTCCCTGACCACACAGGGTACCAAGAACCCCCCTGAGTTATGTTGTAGTCAAACTATTCAACTTCTTTGATTGTTATGCCGTGGTAGAGTCGTTTTGGTGTCCCATTCAGCCTATTTTACTGTGGTAGAATTTCATTACACCTATTCTCTGGGAACGCTTTGATATCTCACTGAGATGGGAAGCAGAGTGTGTTTGGTCTTCAAAGATCAAAAAGGTAAAAGGTAGAATTATCTTCCATTGTCATTTGCAGAGGGAGGGGGTATATGGAGTTTCTATAATTTCTTTTGATTTTGAAACTTGGCTAATCATTCAACAAACACATCATTCAACAGTAGTCTCCATGATTTGAGTCTCGAAACAAGATTAGGAAAAATCAGAAATACTGAAAATTTTCAAAATTCCTTTTCAAAACCTCTCTGTTTTTCCTCAAGCATGAGTTTTGTTCCATTTTGTCCGATTTTTCTCATTAATGTGAGTGCCTGCAGTTGGTTTTGATACCTAGACTGTGGTCTGCTGTGCATCATCAGGCCCACTCTATAGTAAATTTATAGTGGAAAAAAATTAATATGCTCCAGGAATGAATTAAACCGTTGAATTAGGGGCAAAATAGGTAGGTGCAGGAACCCCCATTCCACCCCACTTAGAAAGCCATTTTCTATTACTATTCCAATAATCTGAGGGGGTCTCTGTCCCATTTACTTTGTATTATCAGGACTCCACCGTATACTGTTACAGAACTGATAATTAACTTCACCAAGATGGCAATGCATTCCACATAAATGCTGTCATGCAGTGGTACGAAGATTTCAATGATGAAACACCAAATGCTATAGCCAGCTTAGAGTTCCCGTCCAAATCCAATTGAACAGTTGTGTGATGTGTTGAGTTCAAAACCAAAATATTTGAATTCAGCAGCTCAACTCACATCGGCCTTTGCAGGAGCAGTAAAGGAAAATTAGCTGCTGAATTCCAACCCTCTGATCCTCGTTTCATTTTTTCTCACACCCAAGCCTAACTACAAACAGATGCATCCTGGTGAAGACATTTTTGTAATATTGCCACAGTGTCGAATGATGTGATTTTCCGAGTTGCAAATATCTTCGTCACCCAGTCGTGGTAGAAACAGCCATCAGAAAACACCCTGATCAAAAACTATCATTTCTGTTGTACAGTGTATGAAAGTATCTGAACATTTATTGGTAGGTAGAGTATACAACAATAGCTGATCATACTGTCAATTAGGCAGAGATTACACTATAGAAGTTTCGTAAAAGTTCTTTCATAGAACTTGAAAAATGCAACAAATGCAACCATCAGTTACATTTGAGCGAATGTGACTAATGTGCTTTTTGGTTGCATTTTCAAGTTTTATAAAAGGACTTTTATCAAACTTTTATAGTGTAATCTTGACCTTAGGCTATTGCTAACACCCTCCCAGAATGGTGTTCATACTCTTGCTACATGGAAGTTTTTGTCCAATTTATACTAATATGTTAACCAATAGCATTGTTTCGCTTGTTTTCGCTCAATTTTAGTTCCTTACAATTGTTTTTTTAATCGCAAAAAAATTCATTTCTCTGCATTTGTTTTTGTTTTTTTCATGTTGAGTTTTCTTTTTAGTTGCTTGTGTGTGAAAAAAAAAAGGGCATTTTAATCTTATGCATGCTCAACTTGTGTTCATGTGCATCATGATTGGATTATAACAACATTTCTAATGTGTTATGAAAATACTAACATATCTAACTTTGAATCTATTTTTTTATACATGCGTGTGTTTTATTGACTTTTATATTTTTGAGAGTTTAATTATTATTTTTATTAATCAGTTTTTGTCTCTTTCTTGAGCATGGGCATTACCCAGTTCTTTTTTTTAACATTTTGATTAATAAACATTATTGACAGTTTTTAAATGCAGTTACTTCTCGAATAATTTAATATGTCTATGCTGCGCGTAGGAAAGTCCCTTTATCTCGTTGATCCTAGAGGCATTCTTCCAATTTGAAAAATTATCCAAATAACATGAAGACTTCAGATTACGTGAACATTGTGTCCTTAAGAAACCCAATTAGAAAATTGTTGCTCTGTTTTTTTCTGAAGCCAAAAACATTTTTTCTTTTTAAAATCCACGCTTCCAAGTGTAGTGGACTAACTCACAGAGGCGTTTGTATTCGAAAATCTGAGAAAGACCCGTGTAAACTAACTTTCTTTCCCTCTTTATGGTGTTCCTTCCTTCATATTCATCGGTTTTTGAATTCAAATATCTCAGTCTAATTTTGCACTTGGAAACGTGGATTTTTTTTTTTTTTGGCCTTGGGAGATACAGGGCAATAACTTTCTCATTGGGATGCAGGGGCACAGGGTGTGTATATATATTTTTATAACTATACAGCCCCTTGCAATACGAATGACTTATTTGACGTCTATACGTTGTTTTGATACTTTTTACTCTGTTCTTTAGGACAGAGTGAATATCTTCCCCTTTCGATGTATGTTTTTTAAGGAATATCTGTTATGGGGTTAAGACATGCTGCCATCTGTCTTCAGAATTCGGCAGCAAACAACTGATTTTTTTTAATGTTTGTTGTGAGTGAATTTTTTAAGTGTTGAAGCCTGATTGCTCTCCGTGGAGACTTTTCATATGGTACTATGGTACATCTGGCAACCCTTAGCTCTCTTTCCAATGCTTTCCTCATGTCGCCACGTCTGCCTCTTGCACCTGTGCTTTATGTAAGATAAGGCATCTCAACATCTGTCTGAATAGCCATGTACATGCTTGCGCTTCTGGTTCATGTAGCCGATGAGATATCAGACCAATCACAGAATTTTTTTTTTGGACACACCTAGTAGGTCACTGGTAAAGTTTTTCATTTACAGAAAGAAGCTTCTGCCTTTGCTTCAGAAAAAAACAGCTAGTCAGGATATGATATACTCAATCAGGGCCACTCTTGTCTTGCCAGACGCATGGCTCGCTACATCGGCGAAAAACGTTCGCAAACATAAGCTTGTGTAGAGCCATCCAGTCTTACCTCAGCACCTCCTAGAGATAGAAGGTCTCCACACTCTGCTTGTGACGTCAGTAAGTAGTCCATTTTCCCTCAGAATATTCAGGGAAAAAAATTCCCTGCTCATGCCAGTATTATCGTTGTGTGTTCACGACCCAACCCACGTGGATAAAAGGCTTACATGCCGGAAGGGACATAACCCGGGTCACGTCTGGTCTGACTGTGTCATCGTTGTGCGGAAAAGAAATGATCGGGCTCAGAATTAGCTATTTCTATGCCCCACATCCAATCACTATGCGGTATTTGTGAGCCAATCAGGAAGGTTCTACGCCAAAATGAGAAGAAACGAAATAGGATGCTGTGGTTCAAAATGCGGCAAACTTGCTAGGTAGTCTGAATGACGTTTATGGCTGCCCGTGCGGTGGCCTTCTATCTCTAGGAGGTGTTGCTTATTTACGCAGTGTTCGCCTTACCTGGATATATTGTCTTCTTCATTCAATATACCTAAATGGTGTGGATGCACCTAACTGTACAAGTATATCTGCGCAGGCAAACATGAACATGTATAGTGGCCTCAATGTTTGCTATACAGTAGCTCCTTACTCTATTTAGATTTTCATAATTGAATCGCATCCGCATAATTGAATTCTCGAGTGCGGGGGGGCACGTTGAGGCCGCATCGGTTGCACTTCCCTAAGGCTTCTGTGCAATTTGAAAAATAACTATTGCCTTTCGCTCAATTGCTGGAGAAATAAAGGACAATGCCCGTGAAAAGTGATTGCTACATATACGAATTCTCGACATGACCATTGAGGTTGTATTGCTAGAGTTACAAACAGAAATAAGGAAGTTGTTCCACACACACAGCTGTATAGGCCTACCCCTCGGTACAAAAAATAGTACAGGAACATCTCTAAAAAATTAAAATTATTTATTTCGTATTGATAAACAGTTGTCTTGGGGGATGGGAGAGGAATTCATTCTTATGTTAAAAATTTACATTTGACAATCAGGACTATCTTCAGGAAGGGCACCTTTAGCAAGTGCAGATCCAGGGCAATATTTCGGGAGGGTGTGACCCAAAGAAGCTTGAAACTTAATCTGCTCAAAGTAACATTCAATGCGGCTTTGGTGTGACCTTTTTGTGAAGTTGGATCATCCCGTATTATTCGGCTCTTGAGAGGGTCGATCGTCCTCCCTTCTCTAAATCCGCGCCTGCTCGTGAAATCAGGTTTTTAGCAATACCAAAGCCTTCTAGAAGTATGTATCTAGGAGGCTTTGGTAGTACTGTATTTTGTTTGGAAGGCACACACATAGTTGGGGCACTGAAAACATTCTTACTCAAAAAATAAAAATTCAGATTTAATGAAAAAAAACACAAATTAATTCAAAGAAGTGAGTCTTCAATAGATCTTTCTTACGAACCATGAGTTGCGTGTCCCGTGGGCATTCCCGTTAAGACGTCACTCTGATTTAATTCAGAGGTCTTCAACCTTTAAGATTTCTTTCTCAATATACACTGGTGTAAGAAATTAAGAGAATTTGCAGACTTGGTCGATTATCTCAAGAACTACTGTACCAATTTTAATGAAATTTGATATGTACATACATTGATACAATACAAAACAAATAACCAATCAATAATTGTAATACACACGCATGATCGTACGTAACACTCGTTGGAGTCGGAAGGTATGAAACAGCGGTTGCAGAATAAACAAAAAAAATGGGTTAATAGGGGGGTATGGTCCCCTCTTACAGATATACAGGTCTCGCAGCGTGATTTCATACTTGAAATAAGGCAGTTTATCATTTCCTGTGGCAATTGGTCCCACTCGTTCAGCAACGCTGTTTTCATTCCCTGGATGATTCCCGGAGGGGGGTTGCAATTGCCCTTCCCAGAGCGTCCCAGACATGCTCTATAGGGTTAAGGTCTGGAGATCTGGCTGACCAATCCATCCGGCGAATATCCTCACTCTCTAGAAAATCGTCGAGCAGAAGAGCTCTATGTGGCCTCGCGTTATTGTCCATTAAAATGAACTCGGGGCCAACTGCACCTCTGAAAAGGCGAACATAGGGCTCCAAGACCTCATCCTTATACCTCACACCAGTCACAGTGCTCTTTCAAAGACATGGAGAGGTGTGCGGCCATCCAACATGATGCCTGCCCTGACCATTAAACCTCCTCCGTCATAATGGTCGATTTCGCGGACATTGGAGGGTAAGTAGCGGGTCCCTGGTTCTCTCCATATGAACGTACGGCGAGAATCGGTGCTTAGGCTGAACCGGGACTCATCAGTGAAGAGAACGGTCGTCCATTGATCCATACTCCAATCTCTATGCTCTCTGCACCATGATAAACGGATTCTCCTGTCCGTAGGAGTGAGCGGGGCGCAAACAGCAGGTCTTCTTGCAAACAACCCTCTCTCATGAAGTCTTTTGGAAGCAGTCACCCTTGATACACGGGTTCCTGTGGATGCATACAAGTCACGAGAGAGCTGAGAAGCTGTAGCACTCCTGTTACGCCTCGCTATAATCGACAAATGTCGATCTTCTCTGGCCGTCGTGGCTCTTGGACGACCTTGCCCAGGCTTTCTCTCGATGGATCCGGTATCCTGGAACTGTTTCCATAAGTTACACACGACGCTGGGCGTTAAATTGAACTCTCTACAAATCTGTACTTGAGATTGGCCTGCTTCTAGCCTCCCCACCATTCGCCACCTCATTCCATCATCTAAACGTTGGTGGTTACTCATTTTTACTGTTACAATTTGAAATTAACCGATTGCTGCAAATTAACACCATGAAATTCGCCGAGGTGTGCTAGCGAACGAAATGCGTCTTAACTTACTCGCGCTTATAAAGCCTGTTTCTCTACTGGCTCCGCCTACACACACGTGTACGCTTACGTAGTATTTGACGTACAAGATTTGCATTTTTGTCTAGAAGCAGTGGTTTTACATTCAGTTCAGTTCTTTTCATGAAATTCGATAAAATATGCACATTCTCTTAATTTATTTCACCAGTGTATCTTGAAATAATTTCTTTCAATAATTATGCAATTATTCTTTTATTGATTGTGAAATCATTTCTATCAGAAATTACGGAATTATTTCTCTCAATGATTTATCAATTATTTTTTTCACTTATTCTGAAATTATTCGTTTCAAAAATTATTTCTTTCAATAAGTCTGAGTTCACACACACACACACAAATTTGTTGCGGAATTATTTTTCAAAATTTAGCTTTAATTATTTCTAAAATTAATCGTTCTCCAACATTTTCATTCATTTTCTGAAAATGATCTGCGGGCCACGACAAAAAGCTCCGATGTCCAAGTGTGACCCGCGGGTCATGCGTTGAAGGCCTTGATTCATTCAGGGCCGTCTTAAGAGCATGGGGCCCCCCGAGCCAAGTGGTTTTTTTTTTTGTTTTTTTTTGAGGTCCTGCCTGGAAAATTCTTGAAAATATCAACCATCTCTTATTTGTGTGAGGCGCCCGGGTGAGCCTATGCGTTAAGGCGGCACTGGATTCATTGTGAAATGCTAATTTATGATCTTAAGCATGACGAAGAGGTTACTTCATTCGGTTGATCTCTAGTCAAGCGCATACGCAGAACTTTTTCGGGGGGTAGGGTACATGGAAATCCCCTCTAGAGAAACATTTCGAGTTACTAACCTAATAAAAAGTGCATTTAAAATTGAAGAAATAATAATTATTTAATAACGGGCCGCTCTCTCTCTCCCTATGCTCATCGGTGGGTACGCCTCTGGCTGGGGGAGAACGCAATCTCGATGAATTCTAAGCAAAAAATTAATTTGAATGTAACAACAATATGCATCTTACATTTGAGGGCACACGCAATTGTTGAAATTGAAGCCTAAACACATCATCGGTTCCGGTGGCAAATCTTCTTGGAAATCATTTCCGTCATTTATTTCTTTTTTTTTACTACTCTTTTCACCTCGTTTCCGTTTCCCTACTTTTCTTCAAAAACATCATTCTGTTACATTTGCGATCAATTTCGTGTTGAATTGATGGAGATTTTCGGTAACTTTGCTTTAAATCTGATAAGGGTATAAAATATGATTCTCACGTTCAAGTTTATTTATTCAGTGACGGTGTATGTGCTGTTCATCAGTCACGCAGGTGAGTGCTTATGAAATGGTGATTGCAACCAAACTCCGAAGTCTCTCTGGGCGTTTCTTTTTTCCTTTCCTGCTAATCGACGACCTAATTTCTAGCTAAATAGTCATAATAATGGTCCAAACTTTTCTGAGTTCTTACGTAATTACTGTAGATCAAGTCAAGAATTTTCAGACTCGGCGGACCAAATTTAAACTTTCCATGAAGCCCGAGAGCTACCAACACATTAATTTAATGCCATCTTAATAGAAGGGGCCAATGATGCTCCGAGTTAAACAGGGACGAAAACTAATTGAAAAATTTTATTTAATCTGAAATTATTTCTTTTGTGATTAGTTCTTGAATAATTAAATAATTTTTTCACTGATTCTGAAATTTTTTTTGATTAATTACTGGCTAAATTAATTAATTCTAATTACAGCTTAGTTATAATCCGAAATGGCTTTGAATGATTCTGTAATCATTTGTTGTGGTAATTCTGAAATTATTTTCCGCAAAAGAACTAAAACAACGGTTTCATACCCATAATCGCGAGATGTCGCCACAAGTACAATTTTTCGTCAAATCATAATATTCATAACATAAATTTTGTAATAGTTGCGAAAACCAATGAAAGACTTTTCAATTAAATCACCGTACGGTGAAAGATCTATGTTCTCGAATTGATCACCCTTAACGAATTAGGAAGAAATAATGAGGCATCGAGAATGATGAGTGCTCAGAAAGGCCTTCCACAACGAATGAAATAAATTGAATGCTCCTCCCTGATTATAGGTATGTCCTCACTGGTGCGTCTTCTTTTGTGAAATGACCAGGCACCATTCTCGGCCGGAACACGTGGCCATTTTGGTGGGTGCCCCGTGTAATGTATAAGGGGCAGTCGAAAGGTGAATTCCGCTCACTCTGGTCCAGCGCCCGGGGTACCAGATCCGCTGCCCCCCCCCCCCCCGTTGTGGCTCTGTCAGCAATTTTATCGAACTGAACACAACCCGGATCATGACCATTTCTATTCCACCCTCACCGCTGCTGGTTCCGGCCCTGCACGGCCTTTCACATAGAGTTTCCAGATTCCAAAACTAAGAAATGAGGACGCATGTGTGCGTGCACCCTAGGAAATGTCATTGATATGTATTTGTAATGTAATATATAGTGCAACTATACTGACAAATAACAACCACTGTGGATTCCTGAATGTTATCCCAAAGCAGGCTCGCAACTATGTATTTCAGTACTTGGTTTGCAAACATACACTTTGGTGCCTTCTAAAGCAGTGTTTCTCAACCGCCGGGCCCTGATATCAGTCATAACGAGCAGCGAGTGATTAGCCGTTTCATTCTCCGTTGGTCGTGTGTTTGACCGGGCCTTCGACTCACAAAAATGAATCAAACCGGGCTGCGGGATTGCAAAGGTTGAGAACCACTGCTCTAAATGGTCGCAACTAACGGGGGCAGGCGAGTCTGCTGACAGTGGCGTCGGATCAAAGAGGGGCGCAGATTTCACCCTTTGATATCATCTCTTCAATATTACAAGGGGACGCCAAAATGCGTGCTTGACCAACACCACTTATAGAATTGCCACCTGTTCTATAGGTGGTGTTGGCTTGACCCGGCTAACCAGAGCCTTAACTGGATGCTTTTTCAAACTGGGCAAGCACAAATTTTGGCGCCCCTTGTAATGTTGAAGAAGTTGAAGGGTGAAATATATGCCCCCCTCTGGTCCAGCGCCCGCTGCACCAGACCCGCCTGCTTCCCCCCCCCCCCCCGTTGTGCCCCACCAAGCATTTAGTTGTGGCCTCGCCTCTGCCACAATGTGGAACAACTGAAAAGGCGGGTTTCGCCACTCCGAAGAGCCTATTTTTGTCGTATTTTATGTATCTGCTTGCAGAATAAATAATTTGTATTTTTTAAACAGGTGTTTGCCGCATGAAGAATCTTGGTGACATCGATTGCTCTGCCGAAGGGTTCAAGACGAGCTGCGCCATGAACGAGACGTGCACGTAAGGGGGGCGACCATTTCAGGGCCTGTTTTTATTTTATTGTTTAATCTGGTGTCCCTTTCCTGTCAAGATAATGTAGTTATACTTTTAATATTCATGGCTTCTCTGCCTGCCATCACTGAAATGTGTAAATGTAGCAATTGCACAATTCGGATTTATTCCTAACCATTGACGAGTCTTCAAGGGCTGGAGAGGGGTTGTCAGGAAACTATGCCTTCTCAACACGTGCCAGGGGGGCCTTGAGAAAATGAGGCCTGATTGAAATTTTCGATAGTAAATATCTCTCGCGAGGTGGGGCTAAAAAAAATCCCTTAACCGGGGGGCCGACCCGGCTGGATCCACGGACCAATATAGTTAAGAATTTTTATTGCTTTACGGCAACCTTAATGCCGTAGGGGAAATTTAATTTTGATAACCCTGTACAGTTTATTAGATCAGAGTTAGCTTCCATCACAGACGATGTGGGGGTGGGGGGGGGAAGATAATTGCCTCTCCATTCTCCGCTCGTGCAAGGAGTTCATCCACGACACGACGAATACCTTGGCGGCCACTGCACCGCCATATATTGAGACTACCTATACCTCTAGTGTGCTGTTGGCGAGACATTATTTGCGCATCTGTTTCCTCTATCCCAATGCGGAACTAAGTTTTTGCATATGTTCCTCGAGTAGCTAAGCATCTTTGACCTTATAGCATACATGCTCAGCACGCCAAATATGGCTCTCAGAGTAATCTGATGTGGCTCGAGACTTTAAACCTAATTTTGCAAAAAAGAACTAAGCGGCACATTTTCAGATCACTCAAGTGACCCACGGTGTAGTTCCACATCACTTAAGTGGGCCCCGCCTCATTTCTAGATCGCTCAAGCAAACCGCGGCAATTGAGTGACTCCCGTGACACAGGTTCAGAGCACTTAAGTGACCTGCGGGACATTTACATATCACTCAAGTTATCCGCGGTGCGATTCCACTTTACTTGATTGGTCCGTAACATATTTCCAGATCATTTAAGCGACCCGCGGCACACTTACGGATCACTCAAGGGCCCGTGACACATTTCCAAAATTTTTTAACCACCCGTGGCTCATTTATAGATCACTTAAGCAGGGCCGTAACTAGGGTTTTTGCCGCCCGGGCAGACATTATTTTGCCACCCCCAAAAAAACACCTTTAAAATTATATAATTTTGTAACGGTGTTCTTTGTTCCCGCCTAAAACTTCCGCCTCCTACCCGGGGCAGTTGCCCCCCAACCCTCCTCTATTTACGGCCCTGACTTGAGCGACACGCGGTGCATTTTCAGATCACGAGTACCCCGCGAAACAGTTCTAGATCACTTAAGTGAACCGCAAACAGCACCACATCAATTAAGTGATCCGCGCTGAATTCACTGCGGCACATTTAAAGATCGGTCAAGTGGCCCGCGGAAGGTCACCCAAGTGGCATATTTACAGATCACTCAAACTGCCCGCGACGAATTTACAGATCACTTAAGCATAGCCTGTTCTGGATATTTTTCAAGTGTATAATAATATCTTGCGAAAATAATATTGTAAGCGAAAAATATTTGGTGATATAAAACCGTCCTTGCCCTTCAGTTTGGCACCTAAAAAAAAATCGACCCCCCCTTCAGTTGGTGCCTTTCTGCTGTCGTGTAGTTCCCAGGATTCAAGATCCCTGCACTTAATGTCCCGCCTCGCAGTTCCATATCACTTAAGTGATCCGCGACTTATTCCCACATCACTGCGGCACATTTACAAATCACTCAATCCACCGCGACATATTTACAGATCACTCAAGCGCCGGCGGCACATTTACAGATCCTTTAAGTGACCCGCGCGAAATTTCCACATCACTAAAGTAGCCTGTGGTGCTGCCGCTGTGGTGGTCGAGTGGTCATAGTGACGGACTCGCATCGCGAGGATCCGGATTCAAACCCCACCGTCGCTGCAGTGGTGGTCGGCTGAAGTTGGTTTTCTGCGGTTCCCAACTTCGAGCCGATCTCCCCGCAGGAGGCTTAAAACGGTATAATTAATTTGTACATTTTTGTCTCACCACGGTCATTTTCTGCACCCGAGGGCTAATTAGACCGAAACCTACAATTTATTGCTGATTCCGAACGACAGGCTTGGTTTTTATACTCATCGAGAGGTTGGTGCGCTAACCCCTCGATGGGGGAATCCCTGCGGTAACAATTCTTTTTTTTGCTGCGGTCAAGTCGCCGTTTTTTTGTTGTACCCTTGCGTCAGGAAAGTTTTCTGACAAGGACGAGCCGGGTATCGAACTCGCGACATCTCTTAACATCCTTTAGTACTTTAGACGAGTATCTTATCGAACTGAGCTACTTCGCCTTCGGTATAATTATTCATTCATTACACTTCACTCACTATGAGTTGAAAGAACTCGTAGTTTAAAGAAATTGGGTGCAGATGGCAGGACTTCACATAACAAGCATTACACAGAAACAAACTTCACGGAAGGTTTACTATATATACACGCACATTCCAACATGTACTAATTCGTTAGAAGTTCCGGGGAGAATATATCCATATATATATGGACGAGGCGCATGTATGGCTTAGTAGTAGTAGCCTGCAGCGCTGTTTCAGATCACTTAATTAAGTGGCACGCGATACGTTTTCAAATTAATGAAATGGCCCACACTCTGCTAAAGTTTGAACACCTTTGCCTTATAGTTTCATACGTCCCGTATTTCCCGGGACAGTCCTGGTATTTTCTGTTTTTTTGGCTGTCCCGACTTTTTGGAAAAAGTGTCCCGGTTTTTCCCGTATTTTACACGAAGCCTACTTAAATTTTTATTCTTTATTGAAGTCAAAGATTGAAATTATTTTTCAACTTATAAATTATTTTATGATAATTACAACTATATATGAGAATATTAATCTCCCACACTTGGTGAACGGTTTTTTTTTTCGTGGAATACATTTTAATCCACTGCTATTTGTAGTAATGCATCATTTCCCTCCATTGTGATTTTCCGTAATTTCAACAATATTTAGCAACTTTGTTTGGTTTTGGCAATAACTGGCAATGTCCCGTATTTCTCTCGAAGAAATATGGTAAGTCTACTCATGGGAGTTCAACATGCTTACTTTACTGTACTTAGAGCCCCTCCCATTGTTCATGTCAAACTCCGGCCCTGCATGTTGATCAATTCGCGCAAGAAGAAGAGATCCGAGGATAGTTTTTTCCCCCATCTTTTCGCAATTGATTTGGCAATTAAAAAAAAATATATGAATTTCTCAATTGTAATTTTTAATTTTTATTTCATAAAGCGCTCGCTGTCTGTATCCTTGCCACGAGAGAAAACATGTCGTGCTCTGGGGAACATCAACATACACATATGTAAGATACGTTTCTCCACGTGTACTTAATGGCAAAACAGTGTATTGAAACTTGATTACGACGGTGACCTTTTCTTTCCCATACGTGTAAGCTCTTTTATTTCTAGTATTCCTCTATATGCAAGTCAGCTGTGCACGATCTCCGAATATCGACTTGGAATGCATCCGCAAGGAACGTGATCTTCCGAAGGACACCTTTCTATTCGTTCTACCGAGGGTCTGTAAGATTTGGATTTTCAAGCTCGCAGTGAGTGTTGTTTATTCATGATCAATGCTAATTTTGTAAGTACATTTCTTGCTCAAAAAAAAAAATAAATAAATAAAGGAATTCCCAATAATTTCAGCAGATTCACAAACAACACAAATATACACCATAGCAGCACCCGCTGAAAGAACAATCTCGCACTCACGCAGTTTGGTTTTAACCAAAATCATTCCAACATAGATCATCTGTTCGTGAAAACAAATTGCTGTTAATTTAGATTAGAGTTACCAGACATCCCGTGAATAAAGAGAATTGTGTTTCAAAGAAATGTCGCAAAGTGTTTTTGTTTGCTGACTTTTAACCCCTTAACAATCACGGACAAAATATCTCGTTCAAACGCAAGTGGAAGAACTTCATTTCAGCTCTGACTGTTTCCTTTTTTACCTCTTCCCTCATCTTCGTGATGCTTTATTGCAACCCTATGAACTGAAGTTCCTTTTTTTCTCTCTCCCCGTTTTGTCTATACTCCTGGATTTGGGGACCCTATCACATACAGTGTATCTTTTTAATACGGTGCTGAAATAGGGGAGGGTGAGATAGAAAGAGTACTATATTACATACTTATCTACTCTACTGTTTTTTTCCACGGCAGTCTCGCTGTTAAAATAAGTGTTGAACGAATATTTTGTTCTGCTATACAAATACAACGCCACAACAGGCAAAATGCCCAACCAGGTGGATGAGAAAAAAATGCCCATAATAAATATGGATGTCATATATTTCTATGATTGGCATTTTATCATTAGACGCAAGGGTTAGCGATTTCGCTCAAATAAACTGGACTTAGCGAGCCTTCTCGGTGCCCCGAGGCAGACTTTCTTGGGGCCCCGAAATTCCTATTTTTGATAAAATGACGCATTCCGACACGTTCAACGCTGCAGCGAGTCGCCATTGTATATTGAGCTATGAAAATCACCTGCGTCAACATTTTTGATGTGAAAATAACGAATTCAAGTAAATTTTGTTTGGAAACCGGTGCATTTTCGCAAAAAAGTCGGGACTGTCAAAGTAAATACGGGATGTATGGTCATTCTGGACAAGTTTATATATACGGTAACGAAAACTACAAAAAAATAAAATGATTCTGTAGAGAACTCTTTATGCAAAAAACTAGAAATGAAGCTGGTATTTATTATCAATTTTTCTCATTTCCATACCTCTCAAAAGTTTTGAAAGTTATGGGGGGGGGGGGGGAAATCATGGTGTAAAGACCCGTCGTGTTTTCACGACTAATATTTACAGCACGCATTTTGAATGTTTGTTTACATTTGTTTCAACTTGTCCAAGACGTATAACCAAATGCGAAGCGGATCACGCAATCAAAAACAGGTAAGCTTAAGCTGGGTTTTCCCAGGATTAGGTTTTTTGCGCCGCGTGAACCGAATTAGATCATTTTGCGCCGCCAGAAACGTGTTACATAATCACGCTACGCGTTTTCCTAGAGTGGTGCATCAGATCAGGGCGGCTATATTATAGTATATGGCCTTGGCATCAGCTACTCTGTCGTCTGCATGCTCCGATTTGAAGGGAAGTGAAATAAAACACACGAGAGTGAAGAGAACATCGGCAAAACGCGCGGTGCACGACTCATTTGACTCCTCTAGAAGCAGTCGGCCAATCACGCCCGACGTAAAGTGCTGTCGTGAGCCGTATTGCGCTCTGTAGGAGAACAAACTGGTTTTCTTATTGGTGAGTGGATGGCGTGTCGCGCTGCCTGATTAACGCTGCACAGAAAACCTGCTTCTAGGGAAACCCGGCTTTAACCCCAACACCTGACTAAAGCCGGGTTTTCCTAGAAATAGGCTTCTTGCGCCGCGGGAACCGAACTGGATCATTTCGCGTCGGCAGAAACGTGTTACATAATCACGCTACGCGTTTGTGTTTTCCTAGCGTGGCGCATCAGCTCAGGGTGGCTATATAAAGTATATGGCCCTGGCATCAGAGAGGGAGAGAGAGAGAGAACTACTCTGTCGTCTGCATGCTCCGGTTTGAAGGGAAGAGAAAGAAAGCACAACAAAAATGAAGGGAGATCGGTGAAACGCGCGGTGCACGACGCATTTGACTCCTCCAGAAGCAGTCGGCCAATCATGCCCGATGTAAAGCGCTGTCGTGAGGCGTATTGTGCTCTGTAGGAAAACAGTCATGCTACTTTTCTTACTGGTGAGTGGACAGCGTGGCGCTCTGGGCGAATCGCGTTGCACACGACACAGGAAACTTGCTCCTAGGAAAACCCGGCTTAACGATGGCGCTGCTTTAACACGCTTATTCGCCCATCCCAGAGGAATATACGATTCATTCTGTATCATACACAGGTAAAAGAAAAGCACCTAACCCTAAAGCCGCATTTTTCTAGGAGCAGGTTTCCTGTGCCGTGTGAAACGTGATTCGCCCAGTGCAGCACGCCATCCACTCACTAATAAAAAAAGCAGTATGGCAATTTTTTTCCTACATACCGTAATACCATTAACGACGGCACTTTGGGTCGGGCGTGATAGACGGACTGCTTCTGGAGGAATCAAATGCTTCGTGCGCTGAGCGTTTTGCTGATCTCAATGATGGTAAAGCCGGGTTTTCGTAGGAGTAGAATTTCAGTGCCGTGTACAGTGTGAAAGTGCTGATTGGTTAGAAATCTGCAATTCAGGTTCTTTGACCAATCAGTGATTTTATGCTGCACGCATCGCACTGTAGAAAACCCTGCATAACCTCGTCCTGCAAAATTTTCCTAAAAATATCTCTTTTGACTAAATTTCTCCCATTCATTCAAAAAAATGTACTGCCACCTAGCGGGAAACATATGTAATTAAGTATTTTACAATAGAGAAGTATTGCACTGCATTAATTTCTTTATTTTTTCAAAAAATTCTTCTGTTCTGTGAACTCTCAAAATTTGCCGAAAATGCTAAGAAATTCGGTCAAATTTTTCCCACGAGTTACCATCACTGGCTGATCTTCACTTCATTGTTGTGTTTTCTTTTCCTTCCCTTCAAACCGGAGCATGCAGACAACAGAGTATCTGATGCCAGGGCCATATACTATAAAGCCGCCCTGAACTGATTCACCACGTAAGGAAAACACAAACGTGTAGCGTGATTATGTAACACTTTTCTGCCGACGTGGAATTATACAGTTTGGTCCACGCGTTGCAAAACACCTATTCCTAGGAAAACTCGGCTTTAACTGACATTGTGAAAATTCTGTGTGTAACTGCCATCTTTGGGTCATTTTGGCCCCAGTGGGTATTAATACATTTTAAAAATCAACCAAAAGAGCCTTCATAAAATCAATGGGTTTTTACATGACCTCATTTATCTATCATTTAGTAATTCACTAAATAATTTTTTAAATTTCCCTAATTATTTTCTCAAATTTTAAAGTTAGAGTACAGCGCAAAAAGGCTGCTTTATACACGTAACTCAAAATTATGAAAAAGGTATTATGAAAAGGCCAAAATTGAGAAGTAATTGAAAAATTGGAAAATATGGAACAATGAGGAGGTCGTTCTCAAGAAAGAACCTCTCACATTGCTCCAAACTGCAAAAATGTTTCTAATGATGGTAAGCCTAATAGGCATAAAATTACCATCAGTTCCCCCGACATTTTTGCGATAAACAAGCTTTGGAAGCTTGCTTATCGCAACATCCCATAATATGACAAAGATTTAAAATAAGCGTGTCAAATTGAATATGAAAAAGTCTATAATATGATTCTGTCAAATATTGAATTCTTATTGATAAGTGGAATTTATGATGAGCAGTTTGGAGCAATTTTTTTTTTCATTATTCTTGCACATTCATCGCATGTTGAAGTCGTACAACCCATGCAAAAATTAGCAGTTTTGTTTCTACATTTTTGTGTTACCTGACATCAGACTCATTTATTTTTATTTATTACTATTATTATTATTATTTTGATCTCTCACCAACAGTTACATGATCAAGAGCACACGAATGTTTCCCTTTGCGCAAGGGCAACATGTATGATGAACGCAACTCGTATACAAACTGCTTTCAAAAAATAGTTCTGGCCTTCTGTACTGCTCTATACAAAATCCAGGAATATTTTTATAGTGAGATCTGGGATGTTCTGGAAAACTTCTGTGATGCAACCTTCACTGAATATTTTCTGGGCATTTGATTGCTACAACTACGATCGTTACACTTTGTTGAATTGTAGTGTGAAATAGTTTGTGTGTGTGTGGAAGCTTTTTGTGGCTACAACTGCCAATATCGACTGCCAGATGAAGCATGCTGAATAATGAAAAACTTATATCGTTCTTTCTTTGATAAATCGTAACTGTGGCATTGTTCCATCATTGTTCCATACAACTGTAGTTTCACTATCTTTATTGTGTCAGATAATATTACTTTTCAATTTCGTCTTAACGTCTCTACTAAGCTCGTATTTTTTGGCTTTTAGCATTTGAGCCAGCTTCAGTGTAGTTAAAAAAAGGTGTCGGTTGAGGCATTTCTACTCTTGTTCTCAAATGGCTTGATCAGTTGCATCACTATGTGCTCTGAAACAGAGATTCATTGGACGTTGATACTCCCCAAGGTTTGAAAATCCGTGCAAAATGTATTTGGTGCAAGCCAGAATTTTATTCTTTTTCTCTGACATCATTTGCCTACAGAAATTTTAGTAACACATTTTTTTTAGAGTTAAGCTTTTACTCTTCCAAGATCTTTATTGAGTCCCGTCAGAATTCCAGACCTGTATACGTGTATTCAAGTTTACAAAGGAAAAAATATTTAGTTCTACTTGTGCCATTCCTCCATTGATAAAAAGATAGTCTGCTCTGATAATGAATTGGCCTTGACCTTGAAAGACCTTTATTCTTCACTATCTTCATTTACAAATAATTTTAGAAAGGGTAACCACTTTCAAAAAAATTCTACGCCCCTTTTTTCTATAGAATAGTATGTTGGGTCAAAATGACCCAAACCGTGCTTCTAGGCATAAGTGCTTATAGCTCTGAAACACAAAATGTGAAGATAATAAAATTTTTGCGAATTAATATTCATATGATATCATGAAAAGTCACAAAATGTTCTTAACATCTGCGCCTAAGTTTTCGAGATAAATGAAAATTAAGTTTGATTTGTGTCAAACTGCACCACTCTGCAGTTCTAGTGTTAAGCATACTGAAAATAACTAGAGAAAACATCTTTATATTATATGGTTAGTGATAACATTAAGAATTTTCAAACATAAAGTAAGTCATTGAATTATGCAAAAAATAATTAAATTGCAAAAGTTGGTTTTTGTTAAAATCTAAGAAATATTTATTGTTTAATTAATATAGAAATAGCATTAATTGCATTAATAAACATTTTATTTTAATTAATTATTAGTTTTAATGATTTTTCAGAAATTTTATTGTTTTTAATGTTAATGCTATTTAAACAAAAACTGGTTTAAACCAAAAACCCAGTTTTCTTGCCAACCCTGGTTCCAGATCATTTTAGCAGCAAGTGGGGCAGTTCCACACCACTTAAGTTATCTGGGGCACAGTTTCAGATCACTCAAGCAACTCACTCATGGCACACTTCCACGTGACTTGAGTGGCCTTCGACACATTCCCAGATCACATAAGCAATCTGCGGCACATTTAAGTGGCCTGTGACAAGATTTCAAACCAATGAAGTGTGGCCCGCACCCTTGACTTAAGTCTATATAGCCTATATGATTCTCTTTCTGTATATCTCATGATAGAATCAACTGATCTAATATATTTCTATCTTTATGTGCTGACATCATGATTATCGCGCTTCCCTCTCCAGCCTTTGAAACTTGTCTCTGCTTATGCATTAGTTGAACGAAAATTGCAGGTTGTGACCATCACCCCCTCCCTCTACCATATCCTGCAGCAGGGCGCCTAGGCCAGACTTTTCATGGGCTGCTTTTTTTCTCTGTTGTGAATTTATAGTGTGAAAAAAAAAAATCATTCTATGCCACAGGACTGGAGCCCTGTCAGTCCCACCCTTGTGGGCAATGGCATAGGAGCCTAAGGTATTTGTCTCAGTTCATTTGCAGCTGAAGATGTCTACCCTTTCTCCATTGGAATCTGAAGTAGTCTGCTTCCACTCCATTCAAATGCAGAAGATACCTGCCTCCAATCCAGTCACAGCTGAAGATATCCTCCTCCTCAGCTTCATTCACAGCCAAAAGGCCTGTTTCCACTCCATTTCTAGCTGAAGATGTCTGCCTTCACTGAGACATGGATCCAGAAGTTGGTACAAATACAAATACAATGCCACAACAGGCAAATTGCCCAACAAGGTGGCTGACTTGAGAACATCATGGATCCCCGAGACATTTTTTTGGAGGCCCTACCTACTACTGCTACACCACACATTCACCCCGCCCACACCCCCCCAACGAATCGGTACATGCGGGAATGTGCGTGTACGTGTAGTGAAACCTGACGAAGTTTTTTGTTTCTCTGTAATGCTTGTTATGTGTAGTGCTGCCATCTGCCACAAGTTTTTCTAACTATGAGTGAAGTGTTATGATTGAATGATTTATCGTTGTAGGACTGTTGCTCTCTGTGGCGAGACTTTTTAACAGGGAGATCGGCTCACATTTGCGACGACCACCTTTCCTAAGAGCTGAATAATATGGGGAAATTTGTCTGTCCTGTGAAATACGAGACAATCAAGCATGCACAGGTCTGAGCATCCCAAATTAATTCAGAATTCCATGCATGAAGCTCAGAATGAAGTGTTAAAAACTTGAATTTCAAGGGGTTTTTTTTAACCAATCCGTGCCAAGTTGCAAATTTCATCTAGTGTGCACTCTGACTTTTCGTGTAGGTGCATCAAATCATCCTGCATTTTACGGGATAAATTTCCTCCATATTATTCTGCTCTTGGGATGGATGATCACCCCCATTGCTCCCCCCTCTGGATCCACGCTTGGGCTCAAATAGCCTCGGTCCCCAGGTTCTGGCGCCTATGCTTTTGACAATAGTTGGTGACATCCCTAGGACCTGCAAAGCACATTTTGAGAACCATGGTTCTTGATCATTCCCATCCAATTGAAGTCTATAGAGGTATATCTACTCACTCGTGCTGTGTCGAAACTCTCAAGTGATTTGCCAAGCTCTTGTATAATGTGAATGGGAAGTTGTAATGATTTTTGAGATGAGCAACGAAAGTCATACTTGCAATGTTCTCTTGATGGCCCGTATATTAAAGAGACTTATGCTGTGACTTGTTGGGGTTTTTTATAGCAAAAAAACCATGGCATCGCAATTGGTTTGTGCGAGTTGGAAAATAAAATAAAAGTAAAATTGTGGTGTATTTCTTTTTCTCCACTAAGAAACTGAATAAGCATAAGCCTATGTAAACACACCTTAACAAAATTATGTTCGTTTATTTATAAATGTTTGTTGGTTATTATTATTGGTTTTTATTGTGTGTGTGTTTAGTAAAATAGTTCAATTTTATATTTCGATAGTTATGGCGGACTTGGTTACAAAGATAGAGGTAGCTTTATTTTCCTCAACCCAAGGGTATCCGGTAAGTAATTTTTTTTGTGATATGTACTGCGATAGTAAAAAATAGAACGAATAATTCTTTATTCTTTTCTCATTTAAAAGGATCTCAATCAAAAGCTGTCATGGGTCATCATCTTGACGGTACATACGTGTGCTATGTATTTTCCTTCAGTAATTTGCTGTGCTCCAAAGAGATGACTGATTAGGGTGATTCAAGAGATAAGCATTGAAACTTGTATTTGTGACAATCTATTTTTGATTGTCACATCAACGAGACTTGTACCCAAGGCCGTCATTTCAACTTTTTCCAGGGGGGGGGAACACATGTACTCAATGTATGTATATATATATATACCATTTTTAGTGTATTTTCAAAAGCCAGGGCGGGCAACGCCCCGTCCCTAAATGACGGGCCTGCTTGTACCATGCCCCCAAAGTCTTATATAGTAGAAGTCTGTGATGATGCAGTCGCAACTGGTTTGTGCATTGATGGAAATGAAAAAAAGGAAAGCAAAAGTCAGGCATATTTGTTTCTCCCATCTGCTAAGAACATGACTACTCTCATGTAGACATTGCCTTAATACTGATGGAGTTCCTTAAACATAAAGCCACCATCCAGGTCCTGTTTCTCATAAGTTTGGACCCTGGGATTCCTCATCCCCCCCCCCCCCGTGTTCATTGGGGGGGGGGGGAAGGGCCCATGCCTATAATAAAGAGAGCAACCAATATTTTGGTGCCCTGGTCATGTGTCCCGTTTGCCCATGTGAGAAACAAGCCCTGCTACCATCAGTAGTACAGAGTAAGACAGTGACATACTGTAAGACACTGCCAAAGTCTATGTTGTTTCATAAATAACCGGATTCTGGAATGATGAGCGCAGTGTTGTGTTTTTACATGATATACCCAAAAACATGTATCTTGGAGACAACCCATCTTCTTGCTGAAGTTCACTGACAAATGCCAAATAATTTGTCTTGCTGCCCTATGATGTCATAAGCTCCCCTCCAAAAATGTTATGAGTAGAGCCTGGATTATATGTGTTAAAAAAAAAGTTTAAATATGCACTAAACAATGCTGAAATACTCACTAAATATAAATCTTAAAAATATTGGGATATGCCATGGAATCCAAAGTATGTGGGAAGAATGAAAACAAATCCCTCTACAATGATGCTGAAGTATGGCATTAAACATGAAAAACTGATGAAGATATGCATTTGAAAGTGCCAAAAAATGAAAAACTCATAAAAATTGTGAAAATCTACATTTAAAAATACTGAAATATATATTTAACAATGTCAAAACATGCATTTAAAAAGCTGAAATATGCATAAAATAGAAAATAGGGCTTAAAAGTCTTCAATGTGCCCAATAAGCATGTATGGCAGGCATCTTCCCCTTGCTTGCAAGCACCCAGAGTGCTCGACGCTCATATCTGATTTTGTTCTCGCGAGCACTTGATCAATGTTTCACGTAAACACCTTGTACAAATTGCATTGAAGGATTGAAATCATCCCGATTTCACGCATTGTCGGTATGTCAATCTTGCCGTAAGGGTGCTCTTCTTTTGATGATGAGTACAAGTAGTGCTCACGACTAGAAAAAGGTTGATGACCTCTGCTGTATGGGGATATAGAAAAATATACTTATAAAATGAAAAAAAATATGCATTTATATATAAAAATGCTGGAGTTTTCCCCTAAAGAGAGAAAATATGTGCAAAAAAATAGAGAAGTACATTCAAAAATGAAGAAATGTGATCTAAAAATGGAAAAATATTCACAAAAAGAAGAAAAATCTGAATAAAATTGAAAAAATATGCATATTAAAAGTATTGAAGGACCCTAAGGGGAAAACAAATATGCAGTATAACTAAAAAGTATGCAAAAAAAAAAATGAAGAAAACATGCGTTTATTTATAGAATTGCAAAAAATTGCATTTAAATATGCCTAAAAGTTTGCCCTAAAATGAACAATGTCAAATGGTGAAATTCAATTAAATTTGGAAAATAAAAAGACAAAAATAATCTTAAAAATTAATCGCACAATGCGATTAATACAAAAAATGCTAAAGTATGCTATTGTATATGCATATAATCCGGGCTCTAGTTATGAGAAATCTAGTTCTATTTTTAAATGCAATGTATTTTCTGAATTTTCTCAATTTTGTGTAAACAATGTTCAGCTATATTTTCTTTTCTATTCGTTTTACAGAAAAGATTCTCGATGTTTCGTCTATGCACAGAAATTATTTATATACCGATGGAAATAATCATACACAAACCTGTATCATTTTTCCGCAAGGTCGCAAAGTACGTTTTGATACCTACATAAACAGGGAACTCACTCCTCCTTACCTGGAAAAGCATCCACATGCCAACGATGCTGGTACTTGTTTAATTTAGCGAGTTCATAAATAATCTCTACTTTTGATAAAAAATGTCTGATTTTGAACTGACGTCAAACATAACATTATTCGAACAATAGTTTCTGTATAAATTAGGGTTTATAACATATATTTTTAAAATATATTTTTAACATATATATTTTTCTAAAGGTAATTTGTCCGTGTACCAAATCACTTGGCCGGGATCGAGAGATCTTGGTGGTAGCGGATTCCAGTGCATCCCTTCGAAAAGTATGCTGTCGATTATAACTTCATTAGCAATGAGAAAAGATGGTAATTCACTTTCAACTTATAAACAGTTAATAATTTTTTCCTTCACCTTATAAACTTAACAGGCTGTTTCTAGAAAGATGATGAGCAGAATTTTGAGAGATGGTAGAACCCATCAGGACAATAATTCTTTTGTAGTGGGATTCGTGGTTGTAAAGGCACTCATTTTGCTAACATAAAAGCATCTGTTCTCTGCTCACCGATACCTGCTAAAATTTTGTTGTGTAAAGTAGGGATGGGATTGATTGTGATTTGGCCAAATACTGAATATTCGGTTTGCGGTTGGGTCAAATATCAATTTTCTTGAAATTCATCACAGTTATAAATAAAATTGGTGTTTTTAATTGAAAATTTTTCAAAGGATTGATGTTGAATTTTGATTATGTAATTTATTATTTGATTAAATATAAAAAAACTAGTAATTGGAAGATTTTTATTGATACAAGTATGATACTGATAATCAAATTTAACAATGATAGGCCTATATATTGTATTTTAAAGAATCAATTTTTTTAACACTGGTTGCAATTTTGCATCCAATTGAACCATTTCAACCATTGTTTACCAGTGCCGCTTTAACGCATGGGCCCACCCGGGCATGGCCCAGGGGCCTCATAAAAATGAGATTTGGTTGAAATTTTCTAGAATTTGTACGGCCTCAGAAAAACCACTTGGCCCAGGGGCCCATGATGCTCTTAAGACGACCCTGTTGTTTACACTGTTAACTATAGTAATGCATCAAATAAAATTTATGACTCATATTTTCTTGTTTTTCCTCTTTAGATGCTCTTTGCTCCTTTTGCCCTTTTTCAGCATCTTAATACAGTGATCCCTTGGCTAATGAAGATAATTCGTTCCAGAATCACTTTCGTTAGCCGAAATGCAAATTTTAGCAAGGTTTCTATGGAAAGTAGTTTAATTCATTCTGAGAATTTTCCCAAAATTTCAGAGAAACTTCTGTAAAACACCAAAAAGCACTATAAAGAAAAATTAAACTGACCAAAAGCTGAAATAGAAGCCTCCACAATTGAATAAAGGATAATTATCCTTTATTCAGTTGTGAATGCTTGTGAATATTGTATTGTGTAGTGAATGTTCATTTGTGAATATCTTTCATTTGATCCAATGTTCAGTTTTTCATCTTCCTTTTAATTCTAATTTAAAGGAATATGAAAAACTGAACATCTTATTTTATACACTAAAGCCAGGGTCACACTCGTGTCAAGCCTGGCCCAATTGTCATTCCTAAATATTTTCTTCCAATATTTGCCTTCCCCTGATGCAAAGAAGCAGCAGCGACATAGGCTGGCTACACACTGGCTCAGCTTGGCCCAATATTCTTTGGAGAATATTTGCCAAGAACAGAACCGGTTTTTACAGAACAATTCTTTGTATCGTGACTGTTACCATTCTTTGGCCAATGTGTGGTCAGACAGATTGGGAGAGAGAGAAAGAAGGCTACTCCTTTGACTTGGGTTGGAAGGCACTAGTTGTTTGGCTCAACCACCCTTCCAATACATTACAGTCTCCAATATTTGACCATCATTGCCAATAGTGGAGCAGCCATACTAGTTGCCCATGACCGACCTTGGAATATATTGGGCCAGGCTTGACACGAGAGTGGCCCTGGCCTAATTTACGCTATGTAGTCGAGTTTGTGAGCCACAGCCAATAGATATAAGCCTATATCCAAATATCTGGGTGTAATTATTTCTGCTGACCTCCGTTGCAATCTCCATGTTGATTACGTCTTTCATAAGTGTCTCCAAAACCTTTTTTTTTCTTTGTCGGAACCTCAAAAACTCCACCCGTCACCTCAGACATCTCTGCTTCCAAACCTACATCCTTCCCGTACTCTCATATGCCTGTGAAATCTGGAACTCCTGTACTCTCTCCAATATAGACAAATTAGAATCTATTCAAAATAAATCCGCCTGCTTCATTCTTGACTGTTGGTCATCCTCTGCCTCCATCACTGAACTAATAAATAAATAGTGAAAAAAAAATAAAGTGCATGAGCTGTTGTGATGTATGATATAACTTTTAGCTCATTTCTCTCTCACACACACATGCAGATGGAAAAGATGAGTTCCTTCCTAGAATATCCAGACTGTTCCGTTTGGTATCAAGGATTGCCATGCACTGAAACCATTCGAGTCTAAGGCTTTTTTTAAAAAAAATACATTTTCTTTTAGCTTATTCATTTTGTATGAAATGGCTCAAAATCTTGCTGAAAGAAAAGCGATTTACTCATTGGGTTCATTTTGATTGTTGCAAAAATTTAGTTCACGACGAGGGGGGGGGGGGTTTATGGGAGCTGATGCTCCATATTAACTAAAATGTCTGTTAACTGAATCAGAAATAAGCTGGGGCAGAACAATATTGAAACAAATCTTTGTTAACCAAAAAATTGATAAGTCGAAGCATCTATTAGCCAAGGTATCACTGTATCTTGTCCATATGCATCCTTCAGTAGTGAACTTGATGTATGTAATTCATGCTCACTTTCGCCTTATTGCAGTATAATTCTATTTTCAGTTTCATGTTTTCCTTATTCTAGAAATTTGCCCTAACATAACCTCTTTCACAGAAAGGGATATACACCGCACAATAAAATATAATTAGTATAAATTTTTTATGTATTTGAAAATTAGGATTAATATAATTTTTCAAGATCAGTTTTGGTGATTTACACAGATGTTTGGCCGAATACCTAAGCAACGTTTGGCCAAACCAAATATTTGGCAAAAGAGCCAAATATGTAATAGTACCCAAATATTCGTCCTAGCTCTAGTGTAAAGGCTCATATACAGCGACACTTATACATCGTCGTCGTCCACTAAAAAATAATTCGTTAAAATTATTTTTTTAACCACTTCACAAGGACATAATATTACGTCCAAATGCCAGTGGAATAAATTCAAACAAATCTATCTGTTTTCTTGCTTCTCCCCCCTCATCACCAAAACTTTGTTGCAACCCTATAAAAAAGTAGTTATTTTCATCTCCTTAATGAAGAGGTAAAAAGCCAGGCCCGTCATTTAGGGGGGGGGCAGGGGGGCCGTTGCCCCCTCCCCGGCTTTTAAAAATACACTAAAAATGGTATATATATATACATACATTGAGTACATGTGCTTTGCCCCCCCCCCCCCGGAAAAAGTTGAAATGTCGGCCCTGTGTAAAAAGCCTCTATGCTAAGATTAAATAGGTTCTACTATATCTTATCCGCTGTGGTGGTCGAGTGGTTATAGTGCCGGACTCGTGATGCGAGGATCCGGGTTCGAACCCCACAGTGGTGGTCGGCTGAAGTTGGTTTTCTGTGGTTCCCAACTTCAAGGCGCAAATGCGAGCCGATCTCCCCGTTAAAAAGTCTCGCCACAGAGAGCAACAGTCCTACAACGGTAAATCATTCAACCATAACACTTCACTCATAGTTAGATAAAAAACTGGGGGCAGATGACAGCACTACACATAACAAGCATTACACAGAAACAAACTTTACGTCAGGTTGCACTACACGTACACGCACATTCCCGCATGTACCGATTCGTTGGGGGGTTCCGCGGAGGGGGGGGGGTGCATGTGTGGTGTAGCAGTAGTAGGTAGGGCCTCCAAAAAAAATGGCTCGGGGATCCATGATGTTCTTAAGTCAGCCACCTCGTTGGGCAATTTGCCTGTTGTGGCGTTGTATTTGTATTTGTATATATTTGTATCAGTAAGTATTACAGATAAGAGAGAATATAGTAATATACCGTTTTCCTTTCATTTGTTTTTTTCTTACTTTTTTCCCTTCCTTTTTCTTACATACCATTACATTAGAACAAGATTATAAAAACTTGTATCATATTTATCGCCAGTTTGTCAAACAGAGATCATCCAAATTTCTTACCAATCCCTTGTGAGCGAAACGGTTAATAATGATTTATTATTATTTGTCGTAATTCCATTATGAACAAGATACTTCCCCACCCTTATTTGTTGCTGGTTTTTATTTTCAGCTTATTTTTTACCTTATCAGTTGACCATAACAGCGAACGTGAACGAGAGTGTAACATTATCGATGAAAGAAGTTCAGTCTCTACCATATTTGTCGTCTTTCTGGCTGAAAGATTCCATATCGATGAATGCCTTCATTGGATATCAAGCTGGGAGAACTTCACTTTTTCTTGAAAATATTCAGACGGGATCTGCTGGAATTTATGCTCTAGAATATTCAGCTTCTGCTCCCAATAGTATCGAACGAAGAGGAGTCATAAGGTTGATTGTAAGAGGTTTGAATCCGTTTTCTCCCCACTTATTTTTCAACTTATAAATTTGTATGTGATGTGTTTAACGTGCAAAAAAATGGTTTTTGATGCTGTATATGAGTGCCTCAGCTATGCTTGATATGGATACGTCTGTTTCAGATATAGGGTTCATTCTGGCAACTGTCCCCCTTCAGTTCCTGCCCTGCCCAGTGCCGTCTTAACACATTTCCTCGGGGGCCCTCATAATAATCACATCTCTATCAATTTTTGAGAATAATTTATGTAAATTGAAGGTAGGAAGCCCCAAGAAAAATCACTTGACCTGGGGGTGCCTATGATGCTGCTCTTGAGACGACCCTGCACCAGTCACATCTGCGGGTCAGCATTCTTTGGGTTACCACATTGACTTACCACTTTCAATAGCCACACTGTTTTGTGAATGAAAGGCATTGTTAAAAAAGGTGGGTGGACATATTGGACATCCGTGGAATTTTTATTTTTTAGTTTTTTTTGCCAAGCAAAGGTGTGGTCACCTATAGCGAACTTTTGTATTATAAACTTATGTATATATTTTAAATTTCGATTAATGGCAAGCAAGCGCATGATCTGAAGTGTCTTTTTGTCTGAATTCGATGACATTTGGCTCCACATACCACCCGAACTGTCAAGCTCACAATGAAAATCTTCATAGAAGCCCTGAATCCTATCCAAGGACCCTCAGTTAAGAACTTTTATTGCCTTATGGCAACCTTACTGCTGCAGGGGAAGTTTAGTTTTGATAACCTTGTACAGTTTATTAGATCAGAATTAGCTTCCATCATTGATGAGCAGAGAATTGCCTCTCCATTCTCCGCTCATGCAATGAATTCTACATCAAAATCAGCAACATGCCCCTTGTGCCAAATGGGGCCTTCAGAATCATCTGGTGTGGCCTGCAATGTCATATTCAGCTTTGACAGAAGCACATTCGTCTTGGTCAGGTACAGCAAATTTAATATCTGGTTATTAAATTATTCGAATTCCACCACCACTACCTCATAACTCATGATATCCAAGAATATTATAAATTTTGTTAACAGAAGATACTTTTGTGAACTGTTTTACGTTACAGAAAGACATTATTTTGTACTCAGGGGTGGGAACTCTGCGCCAATTGCGCCGCACTGCGCCAAAATTAACATCTTGCGCCATCCTGCTCCAATAGGGTATTTTCGTATTTTTCTGCGCCAAATAGCGAATTTTGCTTCAGTATGCCCGGAATTTCGGAAAGGACGTCAAAAAATTTTACAATTTTTGTTGTCAATTTTTTCAAAAAATTGGCGTCAAGTTTTTGCGTCAAAAAAAAAAGGACGTCAAAACCTGCTTGCCGCGAAATGATTCTTTACGAAAAAAGATTGTTTTATTCCACTGTACTTCAACCATCGCCGTATTTAAACTATCGGCCCATCATCGGGCTTTCCATCGCGAAACCTCAATAATATCCGTGATCGTGCAACTGAGGATGGTTTGCAATGGTCTTTCAGCTTTAAAGCGCAAATGCGAGTCAGTTTCCATTAAAAAAAAAAGCAGCAGAAATTACTGTAGTTGATCGTCATTGCGTCAAATCCCGATGTTTCGTGAAAAAAAAATATTCCGCGAGTGAAAAGAGCATGTCCGCCGAATTATGATTGCTAATTTAGAAACTTTGCTGAATAACAAGCGTTAAATTGCCAAATAACGAGTGTCAGATCGCCAATCTCGCCAAATAATGAGTGCTGAATCGCCATCCATCGTGTTGATTCTTCCGAAATTCTCTCCCATTTTGCAACAATTACTTTCTGAGTATAAAAAAATTGAAAACTTGATATAGAAAAATTTATAATATCTATAAAGACTAGAAAATGTTTAGCCCATTTGAAGGGCTGCTGTTCCAGACAGCAAATAGTGCCCTGAGTAAGCAAAAACCATCTTAAATAGACTGGTGGGAAAAATTTTATCATACCACGCTTTCAAACAAGGTGTCAAAAGCCTGAAACACCAAAAACAAAAAACAAGCTGATGAAAAGATGTTTGAAAACAAAAGACAGTGCAGTTGTTTTATTTTGAAAAGGGGTGAGGGTTAACGAAAATTTTGTTAATTTCGCTGCTCCAATTTATAAATATCTGCTCCGAATCCTATATTTTGTTGCTCCAAAACTGCTCCGAATCCTATATTTGTTGCTCCAAAACTGCTCCGAATCCTCAATTTTGCTGCTCCAAAGCTGCTCTAAAATGGACTTTGTCACTTCCCACCCCTGTGTACTGCTAGTATGCTGTTTTTTTATAATTGTATGAACTGATTATAAAATAATATCCTAATTTTCAGCATGTCCCGAGAAGAAATATGGCAATGATTGTTTAGATACATGTCCAGAATGTCTGAATGGGGGAGTGTGTCATGATATCACTGGGGTGTGTATATGCCCACCTGGATTTATTGGAGAGTTGTGTGATAAAGGTATTGAAAGTAGAATTATTCTCATTTTGCTGTGATGAAATTTCATAAAGAAAAGTTGTATATATAGTTAAACTCGGTTCTAACGACATTAAAAGTCTATTCGTACACACCAGTCATTGCCCATCACAAAATTTTGCACATATACTACACAAGACACAACTTAAATGGTCGACTTAGTAACAGTTTTTATTAAGAATGAAAATGTCAAAAAAAGTCAAATAGAGTGAAAATCTGTTATAATGAGAGCTCACAATCGGGGGGAGGGGGAATTGTGGTTTAAATAGACTTCTCATTATAAGTGATTTTCAAATTTTTGCTTTGTCAGTTAATAAATTGTAGAAAATTACAGTTATATGTTTGTTGATTGTCTTTTTAGTTTCTTTCTTTCTAATATCAGTTCATCTTGAAACTTGATTTTTGGACTCAAAGCAGTTCATTCTCTAAAAGGTTTTTTGCATAAAATTTCCTACTCTAAAAACCACATAGAAAACTGACCAAACAATTAAAATTCTTGTTGCTCAGTTCCATAGTTTTCTGGACTCGTTAATATCCTTCCACTAATCATAAGGGCTTTCTCAGCATAATTTGTCCAGTCATTCAGAAACAACTTCAAACAATAAGTTTGGGTTGAATAAGCCCTGCTAGTGCAAAATGACCATAAGCACTGGAAGTGAAAAATGTTGAATAAAGTTGTTGCATGTCCTGCACGTATGTTAGGAAGGCATAAGAATATGAAAAGGAGGTATCAAATGTGACTTTTCTGTGTTTATCCTTTATAAGAAGTGCCACAGAATAATGTTTGTGACATGAGCGGAGGTACGGGGGCATCAAAGGTGAATCCAACTGATCTGATGAAAATGCATGTATATGAATTGACATCATCGTGCTGCTCCCCAGTAACCCAGTAATCGCCATCGTTCCCCCCAGACTTTCAAGTCTATCTCCACCTATGGTTCATGAACAGATTTGCAATGGTAAATGGTAGCCTGGTACCATACGGGGTCTGCGATACATTGATGTTCACTATAAGGAGGTCTATTTATTTATTTAGAAGACACCAACGAATAAGGCAAATACACAAAAAATGATAATAATAAAAGTCCTCATTCATGTATTTGCCTTATTCGTTGGTGTCTTCTAAATATTCTTATGCAAAGTGGATCAACTCTTCTATAAGGAGGTCTGTGACATCTGAAAGGTTTGGAAACACTTCTATAGCACAATGCTTTCTAATTTTCAGCTCACTGTACACTAATGTTTTTTGCATCTTTGGCAATCACCTGCAAATTACTCCTCTGCTAAAGGCAAAGTAACAGCTCCACTTCTTCACACACATTAATTCACAGGGTTGGGAGGTTCCTGCATATGTTTTTTTGCATATGTATGCAGGAACATACATTACAGTCTTACAAGTACATTACAGTCTTACTATACCATAGGTGTTGACAACATGGTTCATCCGCACAATACAAAAGTGTAACAGGATATCCAAAAATTGATTACATAAAATAATGGTGTCAGTGTTATAACCTATTGCATCTCGGATCAAGCGTATAATAAGGTTAGACTGTATGTACATAATTTGGATAATATATTTTGTTTAATTTTTTTTACATAATATATAATGATCATACAATAGGTAAATATTACTAACACAATAATTTATTACATTGTCAGCATGTAAACCGGGTCATTTTGGAAAATCTTGCTCGATGGAATGCTCTATGGGTTCCCAGATGAAAAATGAATCCTGCCGGAGTCTTCTCATCTGCCTTCCTGATCCATATGGATGCTCCTGTGCTGCAGGTTTCAAGGGAGTCTCGTGTGGTGCAGGTGTAGTTGCTATTACTGTGGTTTTTATTAATTTTTTCCAAGAACAAATAAATCACTTTGCCAAAAACAAAACAGATGTATGGTCCTTCAAGCACCCGATACAGATTGGCTACGCCATGTTATGTCACATCAGACAATTCTATTTTTTCTTTTAGGTAAAGTGACTGTGCATCAAGAATTATGCATCAGTAACTGTTTTCTCATTTGGCATCTTTAGCACTATTGAGGCCTCCAAGAAATTTCACTGAAATGCCATGGCAGTGGACTCAATGGCATCATCATCACAGTGTTTTTGTTATGTAAACATTGGATGCTTGAACACTCACAGTATTCTGTAGAAAAGATCAAGCACTCCAGAATTTATTTAAAAATCTGATTTTCATGCATCGAGCTGTAGTCAAACACCCATAAATGTAAACCACTTCGGATGCGCTTAACAGGAAAGTAACCTATAATGTGATCCTGCAGGGCTCCGGGCCCAATGTTAATCTTTCTGCACATAATTAAATTTGTTGCCGAAACTCAAATTCTTCATTTTTTTCTTTTCATTTGAAGACATTTCATGAAGCCATGGCATTCAAGCAGATTTTTTACTTTTATTTAAGTTGGCACCTTCTATTGGCTTAACAGAGAACAAAAATGAAATAAAGTAATTAAATGTACTGGAGACAATCAAGACACTTTGAGACCAGTACCCATCTCCAAATCTAGGTTTTTGAAAATCTTCATTGTAAATATATTTGCTGTGATTTCCAAATGTTTTACCTTAGTAAATATTATGTATATAGTGTTTAATATATACAGTGAAACCTGTCTTAAACGGAATCAAAACATAGTCTGTTCAATGATTAATGCTTTTATCTGCACCTTTATAAAACAGAAATCTGTCTATAACGAAATATTATTTCAGTCTGTTGGCATTCCGTTTCATACAGGTTTCACCGTATTTACAGTTGTCATGTGAATCATAATAATCAATTAAGTGGGAAAAGGTGCTTCAAATTACAACAAAAATTATTGATGAAATAAATAAATTATTAACGATGTAATTGAAATTACAAAAGAAAATAACATTCAAAATGTACAAAGAATTTTTTGTATGCAAGGTTCAAAGCACACATATCAAGACCAAAACCACACTGATAAAGCAGCATAAACAACTTGGCGACGGAAACTGATTTGTCCCAAAATAATGTACTATCACCCCCCGAGAAATCTTCCCTTTTTTTCCCAGCATCAAAATAGACCATCTTTACGGGGAGGGAGTTTCTGGAAATGCTCCTGGTGGTTGTACCGCTATAGGGACACATGCGAGATTGTACAATTTTACTTTTTTTGTGAAAGGAATCACATTGTGGGTGTGGGAAAATATTTTCTGTAATAAACCAATTGTATTTCATTATTTGAAATTAAAAATCTTGTCAAAACATCTTTACTCTTTCATAAGCTTTCATTGAACTAAATTATTTAATTTCAGTTTGTGAAGATGGTGAATATGGAGCTGGTTGCACTCAGAAAAGATTGTGTAACTGTGCAGGGAATCAGTCATGTAATATTTTCTCAGGCTTATGCCCAAATGGCTGTATAGATGGATGGCATGGTGATGGTTGCGAATTGAGTAAGAAATTTGTTTTCACATCCTTGACTGTTTGGGAGAGGGTTAAAGGTAATTTAAGGCTGAGTAAATGAATGTACAGTCGGACCGGCTTGTAACAAAGTTGAAAAAAGCAGCAAAACTCTTCATTATATGCAAACTTTGTTATAACCATACCGGCTTAATATTTTTGATATGATTGTGAATGTTAAATATTTTATGTTAAAATCATTTTTACCTAATAAACATGCAAGATGTAATGATTTTTCTACTAAGAGCCTAGTTACTGAAACTTTTTTTTTTTGTCCTTTATTTTTGAATCATTTAAAATGAGCTCCTTCTATGAATCTCTTTGTGGATTTTCAGTCCACAATCACAGCACACTTTAGCACTGTTGCTCGACACATTCTGAATGCCAGATATCATGAACGGGAATTGTAAATGGTGAACCTGTGGCGTGAACTAAAGAGTCTAAGAGAGTGCCTTCCAGTTTTTTATTTGCTGATGTGCATTATACAATGATCCCGTTGGACGTCACGCTAAGCATCTCCTTTGAGTCTTTCAATGATTCCCGCAAGATTGTGCAACTTATGATTTTATTATGTTTTTTTAATTGTTGAAATGTCAACATAAACAATTTACTCTATGCTTTCCCAACACAATTTTTTGAATGGATTGCAACCACAGGTTCCATCGTGAATATTATTTGTCTTCATGGGTACCATCCGCAAAGGTAGATAATTCTTGAAGAAAGTAGTATCGGAAGAAAAGTCTATTATAGCCACTACACTCTGTTATGTGAGATGAGGGAAATATTATTTATATTTAACTTGATATTCTATTTTTTTTCTTTTTTTTACTTATTTTATTCAGTTTTTAATTTTGATTTCAAACTTTTGAACCCAATTTCTACGTAGAAAATCAATTTTGGTTCTTTTATAATTTTATTTTCTCATTTTCTCTTCCCGTTTGATGTATTTGTTTAAAAAATTTATTTTGTTAAAAAAAATTTATTTCCACAAAGGTTATCCAGTTTTATCTCATCCACCAACTGTTTTAAACATCGCTAAAACAAGCATCACATTGAGTTTTCCTGAATGGAGGCCAGATACAGATATGGGATTTGGAACACCAGCATCATACGATATACTTTTGAAGGTAATTATAATTTTTTGTCCTTTGAGAGATTCATCTTTGCTTTGTTCCTTCCAGATCCCATTTTGATTTGAGGACATTAGTTTACAATTTGAATATAAGTAGTTGATTATATTTTTAAGGTATAAAAAAACCCTGCTATATAAAATACATATGACTCTATATAATTCGTCCATGAGCTAGTCCGGCCCATCCAGTAATCCATCATTAAGTGGGTTTTCTTCCACCATAGAAGAGAAAAACATGTCTGCGCAGAGGTTGAAGCTTTTCACTTAACAGTTTTAAATGGTTTTTAATGATTCTTTTTTCAAGTTAAGATCTGAGGTACACATGTGTAGCTAACTCAAATGGTCCTTAGTAAAGATATCCACCCAAATTAATTAATTAATTAACCAATCAGTTAATTTTTTCTTTTTAAAGGGCATTTTGACGTACAATAAACACAAATCAATCAATTTTTTTTTAAATTTAAAAAGTCAGTTTTGGCTAAGATGCAAAGAGATTATATTATTCAAATGAGTTTTTTGATTGATTTCCAGTA
Organism: Pholcus phalangioides; assembly: GCF_987345545.1. Taxonomy (NCBI): domain Eukaryota; kingdom Metazoa; phylum Arthropoda; class Arachnida; order Araneae; family Pholcidae; genus Pholcus; species Pholcus phalangioides. The sequence continues at coordinate 28,993,190 of NW_028301603.1, read as the reverse complement.
ATCCAGCGATCTCTGTAATTCGGCACACCCTGGTCTGATATGTGCTGGATTATCGAGAGTCTACCGTATTAGAAATTCCTAACTGCTATAGGCAGTGCAGAACACAGTACGTCCAGTGCTACAGTTTTATATCACTCAAGTGGCCCACTGCACAATGAGAGATCACTTAAGTTACCCGCAGCACGTTTACAAATAACTCAAGTGACCGTGACATATTTACAAATCACTTAAGTGACGTGTGGCACAGTTCCATAGCACTTAAGGTGCAGTTCCACATCATTTTAGGTGGTCCATGGCACATTTCCTGATCATTCAGGTGGCCCATAGCATATTTACATGTCACTTAAATGACCTGTGGAACAGTTCCAGAGCACTTGAGTGGCTTGCAACACATTTCTAGATCACTTAAGTCTTAAGTGATAAGTGATACACAGCACATTTACAGATCACTTATAAGTGGCTCGTGACATGTTCACCAACAAACAATTCATCAAAAAAAAGACATAGTGAATGAATGGATGAGCAGATGAGTGAGTGATCAAGTGAGTCAGTAAGTTAGTGAGTGAGCAGGTAAGTGAAGAAGTTGGTGACTCAGGAAGTGAGTGGGTGAATAAGCAGTTGAGCAAATGTTTGAGTGAATGAATCACCCATATGGTCATTCATATGATCATTCACTTGTTTGTTCACTTTGTCACACACTGGCTTATTTGCTACCCTCTTTCATCAACTCATTCATTAACTCACACATTCACTCACTTGCTAAATTACTTGGTCACTCACTCATTGGTGATGTCAGTGAATTTCGCATCTGTGAATTGTGTGGCAGTGAATTTTCTGTATTTTTTTATGGCTGACATGGGCCTTTTGGGAGACCAAGCTCTTGCATTTAGTTGTGTGTTGTGATGTTTTTCATGTGTCATGTTTTTTATATTTGTATTTATTTATACTGTATTTCATAGGTGCTAATGCTTCCGATTTACCTGGAAGCCTTCAGATCTTTTAGATTTATTAAAATCTGGTTGGAAACGAGATTAATCTAAATTTTTGTCACTCTTTAAAAAATCCCTAAAATTCTTTAAATTGTGCTTCACTTGGAGGAAAAACCCTAAAGAAAATACTCTTTCAGTCCTTGTATTGCTATCGCAGGCTGATTATGTTTTCTCAGGAAAAATATGGGAAATTTTAGAATTTTAAATACAAGAAATCTGCATTTGTCACCACATGAGACCAAAAGTAAGCAAAGTTGCTAATTATTGCCAAAATCGTTGAAGAATCTCCAATAACTGAAAATAAAAAGCTACTGCAAATCATAGTGGATTAAAATTAATTCTTGAAAAAAAGAAGCAAATGAAAAAAACCTATTTAATATAGACAAATATGAGATGCAATATTCATATTTATAAAGCCTATAGTCATAATTTTCTTTTATAAGGTGGCTAAATAAGTTTAATCTGTGATTTAAGTGAAGGATAAAAATTCAAATGTGGTTCATTGAAAATGTGGATAAAACAGGACATTTTAATTTAAAAAATTGGAATGACAAAAAAATATGGAAACGTCCTGGAAAATGGGTCATATGGGCCTCATGCAATCCCTAAAAATTTCCAGTTTTCCCTTTCATTTGTATGAGATGTTTTCCTCAGTGCGAAATATTTCATTACTTAATAAAGTACAGATTTTTCAAGTTTGGGAATCTGCACTTATGGCATTAGTATTTAGAATAGAAAAAGATGTGAACAGATAATTTCTTTCAATTATTTTACATATAAACTTTTGAAACTTGGAATTAGACTCAATTTATTATTAAGGTTTTCGAATGGTTATGTTTCTAGCCTTGTACACACTAACACATTCTTATACCAGTTAAGGATGGAAAATTATTTTTTTACCCGTATTCCTAACATGTACGTGTGTGCAATTTTGTTGCCATTTGTGTACAGTTTTCTAGACTTCTGTAAAAAGTATTCTGCCTTTAATTTTTACACTCTCATATTATTATGTTTCTAGCCGTCTGGTAGCAAAGAATGGCTGCATGACGGTAACATAGAAAGTAAAGGGGAAACTGCATATAATTATACATTGCATGGTCTGCATCCTGGACAATTGTATGCTATTGCTGTAGCTGTAGCTGATACTAGTGGTGAACAACAGCTTGAAGGTCTAGAAACCAGAGAAGAACATACGCTGTGTGATAGTAAGTTTCTAACCATAATTTCAAATCATTTTCTGTTAGTCAGATAGTAAATATCTTTTGTTGTTGTTTTATTTTCAAACGATTTAGAATTTATTTCTTATTTTAGAGCCAGAAAATCCACCATCTATTGTCGATATTGAAGTGACTAGAAGTGATGTAAATGTTTCGTGGGAAGTGAGTGGGATTTTCAGTTATTTTTCCTGCGCTAAATATATTGCATTTATGATAATACATTGCAGTATTTTCAAATTCAGTTACCACCAAAAGAAGAATGGAACTGTCAAGAAGTTAACGTCCTCCTAAAGTACAGCTCTGCAACGTCTTCGGAGGGAATTGAAGTTACCGGTTCCTTCTATGAGTTTGAGTCAAAGCCTTTCATAACCTGGAATATATCTCTTTGTTTATTTTCACCTAACACTGATGCATTTGATGCTAAATGCTCAAATGTACGGAGTATCACTACCTTGGAAGGAAGTAAGCTCTTATTAATATTCTGATTTGTTTATATGCTCGTTATAATGACCCTACGTTGTAGCAACCCTTCCATTAAAACGGCAGTAGGAAAAGTCTGAAATGTTTTTGTATAATGATTGTACTATATGTTTTCCTTCCTATATAATGATCTCCAAATATGACATCCATTTTTCGTGAAACAAGGGGGTTGGATCTTATAATGAGCATCGAGTGTATAATTTTATAGTTCTAGCTTGTGTGATCCCATATGGTCACAGTTTGCTTTGATACATAATTTTTAATAGAATTTTGTTTTTAGAAAGAAAGCAATCACAATCTTCAAACAATGCATAAGATTTTGTGGGACAAATTGTTTACGCTCAAGAAGGAAAAAAAATCTGTATCGCAAGTGTTATCTCAATAGAAAGAACCCCTAAGGGCCTCCTCACACAGAGATACTGAAGTTTCATGACTGATAGAAGACTTGGTATTCAAGCAATGCAACACGTATATTTCTATGGAGCTCCTCATACGAGGATAAAGGCATATTGATGATGAAATATCTTATGCAATGGAGTTACTGGCAGCATTGCATGGTAGTCAAATGCAACAAAAGTAACAAGACTTGAAAAGTAAACGACAAAAGTAACATCTCCCTTTGACTGGAATGCATGTAATGAAACAGCATATATAAGTAAAGCACACCGGTGCGTGTGGGAGTATGCACATGGAAAAACCATGTACCCCCCTCCAACATAAACACAGTTATATTTTTCTTTCAGTATAGTAGCAACATAGCCAGCTTCGAAAATCAGTTTATCGAAATAAGGCTTTTTCATGTTTTGGATTTACTACCTCCCCCCCCCCACAAATAAGGGATAATTACTATATGTGAATTAATAGACTTACCTCAAAGATCATTAGGTCACTCATCAGGGCTCAGAGGTAATTAGTTAATTAATTAATTCCAGGTAAGTCTCATTTCTAATTCTGTATAATGCAATCCAATTCCCATTGGCCGTAATGAATATTGTACAATGAATGTTATTTTGAATGCATGGATGTACCCATAATTTTTTCTATTTATCCTTTTATAGTGGAGATAATAGAATGATAATTATTTATACATTTTTTTCATAATGTCATCTTCATCGCTATTAAGAATCGCTAAAAATTTTAATTTCTTCCTACCCCCAGTTCATAAAAGTACAGAGAAATAAAGAGGTGACCGTCATTTGGAAGCGTCATTTTTACACTCTTACACACTTCGTCATTTTTACTCTCTTGTACAGTTTCTCTCTGGCCTTCTATTTTTTTTTAGTAGCGCCATGTGATGACCTCGAACCTAATTTTTAAAAATGAACTATGTGCCACCCTTCCAGATCACTTGTGACCTGCTATGCAGTTCCACACCTCTTAAATGACCTACGGCACATTTCCAGATCACCTGAGTGACCCACAGTTCATTTATAGACACTTGAGTGACCTGAGCTCAAGAACACTCAAGTGACCCGTAGCACATTTTCAGATCACTTAAGTGACCTGAGCTCAAGAACACTCAAGTGACCCGTAGCACATTTTCAGATCACTTAAGTGACCCAGGCCGCGGTTCCACATCACTTAAGTGTCCGGTGACGAATTCCCAGATCACTTAGGTGACCTGCAACATATTTACAGATCACAGCAGCACAGTTTTGATCACACCCGCAGTACATTTCCAGATCACTTAATTTAGTGGTCTGCAACATGTAAATGGTCTGCAACACACACAAAGACAAGAAGTGTGGGCTGACTTTAGTCGCGGGGGGGGGGGGGTATTGATATGGTTAAAACTGAAGTTTCAGAAAAAAACGTCTTTTATTTATTAATAAAACAAAATTTAATACTTCATCTGTTTTATTATTTGAATGCAGGTCCAGGTATTATAGAGAAAGTGATTTTGGATTCCTCAACACCTAAAACAGCCAGTTTGCAATGGAAAGAACCTGAAGAGACTAACGGAATAGTTCGTTCTTACATAGTTCATTACTGGCAGACAGGATGGGTCCATACTTGCTCTCATCTGTTTGATGATAGTGATAAAGTGGTCAATACTAGCTTCACTTACATCCAGTTGGAAAATCTGAATCCATCTGCTACTTATATAGGTGGAGTCGTGGCAATGACCGTGGAAGAAGGGCCAATGCAATTAATAAATTTCAAGACCAAAGGTGATGGTGAGTATGGTTGAGTGTACAATAAATAATATTTTTATTTTTTTCATGTGAGACAAAAAAGAAATATTATGCAAAATATTTCAATTGATATACACTGAAGAGCCAAAATGACTGGTAAACCTGCCTAATATCGTGTAGGGCCCCCGCGAGCACGCAGAAGTGCAGCAACACGACGTGGCATGGACTCGACTAATGTCTGAAGTAGTGCTGGAGGTAATTGACACCATGAATCCTGCAGGGCTGTCCATAAATCCGTAGGAGTAAGAGGAGGTGGAGATCTCTTCTGAACAGCACGTTGCAAGGCATCCCAGATATGTTCAATAATGTTCATGTCTGGGGATTTTGGTGGCCAGCAGAAGTGTCTAAAGTCAGAAGAGTGTTCCTGGAGCCATTTTGTAGCAATTCTGGACGTGTGGGGCGTCGCATTGTCCTGCTGAAGTTGTCCAAGTCCGTCGGAATGCACAATGGACATGAATGGGTGCAGGTGATCAGACAGGATGCTTACGTACCTGTCACCTGTCAGAGTCATATCTAGACGTATCAGGGGTCCCATATCACGCCAACTGCACATGCCCCATACCATCACAGAGCCTCCACCAGCTTGAACAGTCCCCTGTTGACATATAGGGTCCATGGATTTATGAGGTTGTCTCCATACCTGTACACGTCCATCAGCTCGAAGCAGTTGGAACTGAGACTCGTCAGACCAGGCAACCTGTTTCCAGTCCTCAATAGTCAAATGTCAGTATTGTTGAGCCCAGGGGAGGTTTAAAGCTTTGTGTCGTGCAGTCATCAAGAGTATATGAGTGGGCCTTCGGCTCCGGAAGCCCATATCGATGATGTTTCGTTGAATGGTTTCGCACGCTGACACTTGTTGATGGCCCAGCATTGAAATCTGCAGCAATTTGCGGAAGGGTTGCACGTCTGTCACGTTTAATGATTCTCGTCAGTCCCGTTCTTGCATGATCTTTTTCCGGCCACAGCGATGTCGTAGATTTAATTTTTTACCGGATTCCCAATATTCACGGTACACTAGTGAAATGGTCGTACGTGAAAATCCAAATTTCATCACTACCTCGGAGATGCTATGTCCCATCTCTCGTGCGCCGACTATAACACCACATTCAAACTCACTTAAATCTCGATAACCTGCCATTGTAGCAGCAGTAACTGATCTAACAACTTTGCCAGACACTTGTTGTGTTATATAGGCGTTGCCGACCGCAGCGCCGTACTCTGATTGGTTCCATATCTCTTTATTTGCATACGCATGCCTGTACCAGTTTTTTTGGCTCTTCAGTTTATAAACAAAATGTCTTTATCAGACAAATTTATGAATGAATTACTGTCGAATGAGTTTAGTTAACCCCCCTCCAAATCAATCAATTTAAAAGTTCATAAACAATATTTGGCACTTTATGAATAAATGTTTGAAATAAAGTGAGACAGCTTTTTCTCAGCCCAATATATCAAGAAAATAGATCTTTTCTGGATATTATGGCGAGATGAACTCAGGAAGAAAAGTTGTTATATGGTTACAATAGCTATTACCCGCGGCTTCACTCACGTGGACTTGGTAATCTTAAAATTGCTCGCCCACAATTTCTCCTACATTTTTTCGCAATTCCTGCAATTTTCCTCATTTGAACCCTTTGTGACAACCCCCCCCCCCCCAATGCTAAATTTTCAGACAAACTAAATTTTCAGGAATCCAGTCTTAGTGAGTTTATATTGTAAAATATAATACTGACCAAATTTCATATTTATAGCATCAGCGGTTTCGATTCAGCAATGATTGCTCCCATATAACATTTGAACACCCTCCTAACCACTTAGAGGATTAACTTTAAGTTTCTTCCAGACAGTAGAGGGAGAGAGTGAGATGGCTTTCCCCCTCGTATATTGGTCGAAAAGGCCATCTCATTCTCTGCACCGTCCTACCTGGGGGCCATTTGCTGAAGTTGAAGGAGGCTACTAATGCCCCTACTTTGGTCAACCTGGATTTAATTCCCAGCAGAGACCAGATGACATTTTTTCAGAGTTCAACTCAGCATAAAATCAAGAAAAAGTCTATTTGCTAAAAATATTGCAGTCAAGCACTTGAAGCATTAGAAACTGTTCAAGATATAAAAATATTTTTTTTTTCACTTTTCCAGTTCCATATGGCATTCCAGGAATCATCGTATACCAAGACTCGAGTAAATCGGTGTCGTGGAGTGCACCATACTGCAATACAACAAATGGAGATATCACTTTTTATTTGCTGTGCCTTTCAAGTCTTGATCCATGGGACAAGAATGAAAAGAATCACACAACATCGAGAATGACTCAAGAACTTCCAGAATTGATTCCCTACACAAGATATGTTTTGAGAATATATCCGGCAAATAATTTTGGACCGAGTCATAATTATTCTGAACTGTTGTTCACAACGAAGAGCGATGGTGTGTGTTTTACTGTTTATATTTATCTATTTAAAAACAATGTTTTAGCACGAGTAAATTACAGTAAAACTCTTCTTTTGCAGATGCCAATGGGACAAAAAAATTCGACCGCGAAAGAGGGGGTTACTGTAAAAAAAAAAAGTTCCTATTGAAGCCTTTAAAATATTCATTTCGAGAAAAAGCCAGTATTAATAACATAAGTTAGAGATTGCGTGTGAAACTAGTATTGTGCTTATTTCTGTATAAATATGCAACTTAATTTACAATGGAATACAAATAAAATTATACCATACTTTCCTGTAAAGAAGCTGCACCCAGAAAAATGGCAGGAGGAAAAAATTTTTCTGGTTAAACACCAAGGCTTCATATAAGCCATAGTAGTTGATGAGCAATTGAGCTAGTCACTGACCATGTGAGGAACTGAGTGAGTAGATGACAGAGTGAGTGAGGGTATGAATGATGGAGTGAGTTTACAGTGAGTGAATGTATGAGTGACTCACCTGCTCATTCGTCCACCTGATTTCTCATTTGCTCATCCACTTACTGACTATGCCACTTTCTCAATAACTTTTCTTGGTGGCGAATTGTCATTAAGTGAATTGTGTGGTGGTGAATTTTCTTTCGGTGAATTGCTGTATGTGAATTTTCAGGCGATGAATTTTCCGCACATGACTATACACACCCTCAGGGATTTTTCCCCCTCCCTGCCTGTATTAGTTTATGGAATGCAAAGACTATAATTATTAACTGTAAAAAAACTCATAGGTACATAAGGTTTTCATTCTAAAAACCTTAGAATGAAACTTGCATTAGGAAAAAATTCGTAGCCAAAATTTCTTCAGAAGCTGCACTGTCTCCTTATAATATATTATTTTGTGGAACTGAGTTTCATCTATAGAAGAGCAAGCGTCGTTTGGCTCACATTTCAAAGAGTTAAGTTTGTAGAATAAACTTCGCTCTGATCTTTTTGTTTATCTCTTTTCCAGCTCCACCATCACCAACTGATCTTGTTGTTTATAGTATGACATCAAATAGCATTTCACTGTCATGGAATCAACCGTACCCACCAAATGGAGAGCTTAATCATTATATCATTCACTATGAATGCAGCGATAGCGATAATTTTGATTATATAACCGTGCCTGCATCAAGTACAAATTGTTTATCAGCATTATGGAAAAACAGAAGCTGTTTCACTGTAAACAATCTAAAAGCTAATATAATCTACAAAATAAGAGTGAGTGTCAATTTTTTCTTTTGTCTTATGTAGTGACTACTACTTCACCACACACCAACTCTGACCATATCTCTATACTACAATTTACTGCTGCTAACAAGTTCAGTTGGAAATAAGGCGCTACCTATTGGTGGTTGCCTCAAGCTCATTGGGGGAAATATTTATTTTCCCTAAATATCTATTTTCTTCTCCTGTTTCAGACCTGAGACCTGGTTGCAGCCTTCACAGTGGTGGTCGAGCATCTTAGCACCCCGTCACCCGGGCACTAACTCATAGTCCAGCTAGCTCAGTCGGTATAGCAAGAGACTCTTATAGATAGGGTTACCAGATTCGTAAACTCAGAAAGTAGAATGCCTGCATACACACCCCTTAGTAACACCACTTTCCTAATTTTAACAACAGATGGCCCCAATATTCTGACCACTAATACCAACTACTACAATAATTTTTCCCAGCTTAAACAGAACCACTAAAAAGAAAAAAAAACAAAACAAAAAAATTCTGGGAATTTTGACGACTGTTGGTCAATGGGTGTGGAAAAAACCACAAAAACATTGATATCAATGAAGAGATATGCTTCAAAGTGGCAGAAAAAAATTTTCCCCCAAAAAGATAAATAATTCCGAAACCTGAAAAGGGGGACAAAAGGGTGAATTTTCAAAAATGTAAGGAGGATGCTTGAAATGACATCAAAAACGAGGGCATTTGGTAGCCCTACTTATATAATGACTGGAAAGTCTGTTTTGTCGTTGCTGATTCCTTAAATTCAACACAATGTATATAGTTGGTATTCCCTACAATACAAATACTAGGTGAGTCCCAATAACCTCGATTTTAGATATCCAGGAAAGTCAGATTACTCAAAAAATCATCAACGAATAAGGCAGGAAATACTAAAAAATTCCTAATGCATTTCGGCACACTATGGGTGTCGTCTTCGGAGGATAAGAGTATCACACTGACTGAGTTTCCCACTTGCATTAAGTACCAAATCTTCAATCTCGGTTGCTCAGCAGAACGAAAAAACAATACATCTGTTCAAGTCAAACGTCGTCGCATGACTTACACGCAGGCGCTTTGCTTCATTGTCGTGGCAAGAATGAAGCCATAGAACACCCATAGGGTGTTGAAATGCATTAGGAATTTTTTAGTGTTTCCTGGTATTTTTGCCTTATTCATTGAAGATTTTTTAAGTATTATTAGGCAAAGCCATCTACTCTTCCGTAAGGTTAGATTAGACTGACTTTTCACTGTGGGGATATACATTACATAGCCATAAGTCAGTGTTTAGAGATTTCGAAGTTCAGATTTTTTTTTGTATTTTTAGAAAAATACTTGATGAATTATTATGAAATTTTAGTTGTGTGTAGGTCCTAAACCCTATACTTGTACTCACAATTTACTGTGAAAAATTAGGCATGAATTCATTTATGACAGTGGTGCGCTAACTTTTTAATGCGTGACCCCCTTTGGACCAAAAAATTTATCAGCGACCCCTATATAGACTGACCATATGTTCCAGTTTTCCAGGATATTCTGCTTTTTTTGCCAGTAAATGTGGTTCTTTTTTGGAAAATTTGTTCCTTGATTTGGGGGGATTCTGCTCAGTTTTTTGGGGAGGAAAGGGGCCACACTATTTCCTGTAGTGGCCCTAACGTATTTGTGTTGTCAGAATTGCGACTGCATGCTTGCTGCCTGGTACACAGGCTTATGTGAGTTCAGGATGTCTTTAAAAGTGTATGATGCAACAACTCCCTGTAGCAGCTTCGGATGGCATTTGTGTATCCATGTTCCTATGTGATTTTGGATTGTTATTGTATGCCTGAATTGCCCTTTCATTTTGGCAATGTTTTTCTGAATTACTCTGTATACCATGAGAGATACCTTTGTTTTCCTTATACATGCACTGTGACATGATGTGCTGAAATAAAGACTTAGCAGTCTCCTTGAACTTCAGCAAATGGGTCTTAGGTAGTGGCGGTATATATAAAGAGAGTGAGATGGTTTTTTCTGCTCAGTATACATCGAGGAAAAAAATTTTTTCTTGATATTATGCCGAGTTGAACTTGGGAAGAAACCACTTGGGGATGTATGTGGATAATGCGCTTGCCTGGATTGCAAGAGTAACAGGGTTTGATTCCTGGTGGAAACAGGTAAATTTTTCTCTCTGAGTTCACCTTAACATAATATCCAGAAAATGTCTTATTCCTTGAAAAAATTTTGAAATTAATAACAGGGGGCATAAAGAGAAGAAAGTAGGCCTTTTATGCGAGAAGTACTGTAATGTTTTCTGTCAATTTCTTTATTAATAACTAGCTAACTAACACTGCCTTTGTTCATATATTGGCAGTATTAAAGAAGTAAGAAACCTTTGCAAAGGCATAATACATGTCTAAAACGCATTGCTGGGGTCGAGAAACCATTGTTGCTTGATAGTTTTCTGCTTATTTTGGACATTTGCCCAGCTGGTTATGATATTTTAAAATAGCCTATATCGTCTAATCAAGGTCCTGTTTGGTACATATGTAAAATTTGTCGACGATCTATCTAAAATTATAGATTTGTATAGAGAACATGCACACACAGACAGACAGACAAAATAAATTTTATATATATATAGATTCATGAAATGCATCTTCTACTAACTATTATTGATTAATTTTTTTCACTTCTTATTTCAGTTAGAAGCTTATAATAGTGGTGTATCCAAAGGCAGTGATCCTGTGTTATTGACAGCAAACACTACTGAATCTGGTAATTTTGCTTCTATAATGTCCACTAGAACTTTAACTTTTTTGATGCTCATTTATCTCGAATTCTCTGTTAACTAACATGGGTTTTACTAGTACTGATATTTTCTTCAGCTATAACGAAATTATCAAAGTCCAGAAGTAAAAGAATTATTGTCTGATTCTCCTGCTGATGAAAATGAAAGCAGAGACATTCGTGTTGCTGAAGTGGGTTTTCTGTAGTTCTCAACTTCAAGGCATGAATGCGAACTGATCTCTCCATTTAAAAGTCTCACCACAGCGAACAGCAAATCTATAACAATGCAAACATTCAATCATTACTCTTCATTCATACTTTAGAAAATAGATGGCAGCACTAAAATTCACGCACTAAACAAGATATGCACTTATACTGTTTGGTACATATGACATTTCCAACATAACTAATCAGTAGTAAATTGCCCAGGGCAATAGACCGGAGTTGTGCTCGCTTTGAAAGAAGAGAGCAAATTTGTAAGTGTTAACAAGCAACAAATGTTTTAGGGGAATTCCTTGGTTGAGCAGCAACCAGCATTTGATACGGCACATCAGAAAAAAAATGGTGATAGAAAACTGTGTGATACAGTTGTAAAGTAGAGAATGACCGTATTGTATTCATTTGTGTTAAACGTATAACATAGAGCTGAACCCAGATTTAATTAATTTTGACTGACTTAACAAAACTGACAATTTATTTGTTAAATCAAAGAAAGTCAAATCAGGGTCAAATTTGTCAGGAGCATAACGCCACTCACAACGACAAATTTTAGAAGCTAATTACTTTGGGTTGCTGTTACTACTTATTTCTGACAACAGTTGTGAAAAAAAATATAGCTTGAGAATAAAGTCAGGATGCATGAAAGATTGCTTGATAGAGGTTTTTTCAGTGCATCTAACATTTTTATCGAATTCTGTCGGAATTGTCATGTTTTTTGCTAACTGAAAAGTACTTGTTCTTCAGATGGCTTGCCATTCTTTACTTGACGAGATGGAGCTTAAATTTGAAGTAACTTTATTTCTTCACTGAAACCTAAACATGTGGACAGCACAATGTTTTATGATATTGGTGTACTCCGATTGGCTACCAAAACCTTTCCATGTGAACTCTAAATGACTTTATTGTTCTCCTTTGTTCAAAGGAACCAATTTCTATGCTTCCCCCATTTATTTTTTTTTGTTCCCAAAGAGCTGAAGATCAAATCCCGAGAAGTCAAATCTTCAGATTGTGGTTTTGAGTGGCAAGAGATAAGAAGAAAAATTAAGGATAGTTTAAAAAATTATTATATCAAGGGTTTTTATTTGTTATGGAGGGAGTTGACCTTTGTTTTCGTCAGGATCTCAAAAAAAAAAAAAAATGTTAAAATGAGAAACTCGTTGAGTCAAAGTACTTTATATTAGGATCAGATTGTATTATAATTATTTTTGATAACACTGAGATAACACTGCACATATAGGTTGTCACAAATTTAAGTTCACTGTAGGCTCCTTTAAATTACATTGGATACAATAGTTTTATTGCACATGTAAATTTAGATGTTATGCTTATAATATGCACATGTTCCCCTCATGCTAGAAGCATGAATGTGCAAATTTTCAAAACATGGGAAATGACATTTGAATGTTTACTCTACCAACGTTACTCTATGAGTGTCATTTCCCTAAAATGCGGTGTAACATATCAATAGGTTTTAAATATTTGTGTTTCTGGCAAAACTTAGATAACAAAATAATTAATTCAACTATAATAATTGATAAAATATTTAATAATAAATCCAAAAAGGGAAAAGAGTTTTCACATTTTTATGCTTCTGGCATAAAGGGGACGATACATTGAATATATTGTCTTTGAGGTATTTCAAAGGAATCAAGAAAAATTATTGAAACTGATGTGCATGTTTCTAAGCATTTTATGCTATTTATATAAGGAAAAAAAATTAACTCTAATACAATATTTTTCATATCTTTCCAGTCCCGGAAGCTCCAGAATCTGTAATGGTCTTCAACAGAAATGATACATCTGCACAGATAGGATGGATTGCACCACATATTACTAATGGGAAAATAATGTTTTTCAGAGTGAGTGTGGTTGTTTTGCTGTTCTTAATTAGTATGTACAAAATCTTGATTCTGAATTATCTATTATTTTTCAAGTATATAAGGAATAATTTTTTGCCAAACATTGGGTCCCAAGAATAGGAGGAGTTTCTTATACATGGATAGAATATAGATATATCTTTTCAACTTTTTTTTCCAAATTTGAAGTCCAAAATATCAGGATGTTTCTTATATGCATTAAAATAGTGTAATTCTGGAAGTGGGGGGGGGGTGTTCATGCCGGTATTAAAAACTTACTGTGCTCAAGCACTTCTCGATGCAGATGTTGCTGTATTCTACGGACATTAGGGCTAATTTAACCCGGCCTAAAGCTCAAAGCCAATTCAAAGGTTATTTTTTTGGATTGACTAAGCTTGAATCCTGGTTAGGTACATTGGAGCTTAACCTTCCACAATTGGCTTTGAGCTGTAGGTCTGGTTTAATTAGCCCTAATGTTCATAGAATGCAGTGGCATGAGATCCAGGGGTGCTTAAGCTCCAACAGTAAATTTTTATTATGGGCTTAAGCACCCTCCAGTATTAATTCAGCAATCAAAATTTCATATATAGAGAGATAGAGTGGAGCACTAATGGGTCTAAAATACTTCAGACATCTCTGATAGAATGAATGTGGTGCAATAAAAATGATCAACCATGTTCGATTATTTTGAAGTCAAAGAGTCTTTTACTTGTTTGATCAAAGTTTTGTGCCTATATTTTTAATGTTTGGTTTTCCCTCTAGATTGGAATATCTATTATCCATACTGCTCTGAATTTCAAACACAATATCCCATCGATGGAACCAGTGCTATCAGAAGAGAATAACCTTACTTTAAACCATCTTCTGTCCTCAACAGTGTACCAAGTCTGTGTTGATGCAAGCACCAAAGAAGGATTCGGCCCCATGTCATGCACAAATTTCAGTACAACCAACAGTGGTGAGCCCAGTTAAATTTGAGGAGGGAAAAATGTTTTAATATATAATTTATATATTAATTATAATAACCCATACACATTGAATCATGCATCAGTTAAGATTTCTGTCATCGCTTTCATCTTATTTGTATATAAAGTGTATGATTTAAGAAGATTTAACAAAAATGTTTGCTTTATGTATCTGTCTCATATCTTTCATTATTCATGATAGGGCTCTGATTTTTATGACTTAAAATCTTAAAAATATCAAGCATTTATGACCAAAAAAATATATGTAACCTTAAAATTCAAAAGTATACATTTTTAATTTTCTTATTATTTCAAGTCTTCTTCTTCAGTTATTGTTTCTTATCTTAATAAGTTAAGAAATGAACAAAAAATTCATCAGTTTACCTTTTCAATTAGGATTCCCAAACCAAATGCAAATGAAAAAATGCCGACTTTAACTGTACAATAACTATTTGACTGCACACCAATTCCGGTCATATATTGCCATGCTGCAATTTACAACCAGTGGAGTTGGGTGGGAAATGAAGGTGCCATCTATTGGTGATCACCCCAGGTTTGGTAGGTAAAGAACTTTTTTATAATGTTCTTTGGCCGGATTCGAACCTGTAGACCTTAATGGTAACCTTCATAGTAAAAGATGAGCATCTTACCACTGCTCGACTCGGGCGCCATGCACAATAACTGGTACGTTCTAGAATCACACTGAATTTCATAGGATGCAGTTCAAATGTTTAAAAACAAACTGTCATTGTGTTCAATTTCTTCAAGAAACTGCTTAGCAAAAGTTGTTTTTGGTTGAAAATTCGGGAAAAATTACCTGATTTGATGGAGCAATATATGAAGTCTATATTGAAGAAGTCTAGACATCTAGTTTCTGCAATCCCAAGGGTTTCATCTCAAGCTCTGAAACGCAATGTTGCTGTATAAAATCGGTTTTGTGCTGGAACTTATAACATGTGTAATAAAATAGGATACAGTGGTACAATTGGTCCTTCTTTCAAACCAAGCACTACTCCAGTTTACCATCATTGGGCAATTTACTACCATTATTTTCATCTTTTTCAGTGATAAGTGATTTGTGCCGAAAGTGTGTGTGTTTCTCTATACCTAATGCACCTAACCATTTGCATGCGTATCCAGTATTGTGTGTGAATTTAGTGCTGCCATCTGTATTTCAAATTGTGAGCAAAGTTTAATGCTTGATTATTTGAATATAGGTGTAGTCAAGACCACAAGTTGGGGGAGGGGGGTTAGTGCTTCAGGCACTGGCTGGATCAGCAGTGGTGCCAAGTTTGCTTTTTGTTTGTTACAAGGAGGGGCGGGTGCCAAAATGGGTACTTGCCCGGGTGACGATGTCAATATTTGTTGTGTTTGGACATGATAAAAATGTACTGAATGTAAAGATTTTGAGTGTCCCAATGAATAAGATCAGAGTTTCCCTTCAAAAACAGCAAGAGGATCCTCTGTGAACAAAAAAGTATTTACTGGAAATACAAACACTTTTTTCCCCAAAAAGAAAGAAAAGCTGAGTATAAGACTCAGTTATGTGTAGTACTTTCCTTTTCTACATCTCTGAAGAAAATGTCTGCAGATTAAAATTTTTGGTGATAAATGACCAAATAAAAAAAAAAGATCGCTTGAAAATTCCTAAAATATTAATTTTCAGAAAAAAATATGATATGTCATAAAAATTTGAGCCCTATTCATGGGGCAGTATATAGAAGAGACTAAATGCAATTTAAAAAGTATAAACTTTTCTCTTTCTGTCTTCTATTTTCAGTACCAACAGTCAAGATGGCTCCAATTGTTTTAAGAGTTAATTCTCATGGCATGAAGGTCAGACTATATCCAGAAATGTTTCACGGTGGACCGATATGGTTTGTTTCAATCAATTTATTTGTTTTTTTGTTACAATATATAACCTTTTCACATTTGTGTAATCATTTATCAATGAACAGTAAAATAAGTTTAAATAATTTTTTTTTGTAAGAATTAAGCCTGCATTTTACATTAATGTTTGGTTTTAAGTGCATGTATTCATATTACGCAGTGTATATGATTTTATGTTATTTAAAAATTTTATTTATTTAAAATAAAAGTTATTTATTTTATTTAAAAAAGTATTTGCTGTTTTAGAATTGGGGGGGGGGGAGGAAGGGAGCAGTAGGGGCCTGGTGCCAACCAAAAGGGGGGAGCACATTTTATCCTTTAACCTCTCCTTCAGCATCACAAGTAGGTGCCAAAATGTGTGCTTGTCCCAGTTGACCAAGCATCTAGTTGTAGCCTTGTCTATAGGTACAAAAATCACTCTGCTGATTGGTAACACCATTTATAGCTATGAAAATCACTTTTGTGATTTGTGACGCTATTTAAAGTAGTCCAATAGTATGGAGAATCTTCGAGCTAGCCATGCGGACTCCATGTAGTTATATGATTTGGTAAGGTGGGAGTCTATATTTTCTCCTCGAAAACTGACCCATGCATAAGCCGACCCCCCCCCCCCCAATTAAGGAACAAATTTTTCAACATAAAAACTTGACTTACGACTATATATGGTATGTTATTATTCCTAATTTGTGTTTCTTTTGCGCTCCTTTCTAGTGCTTACTTTGTTATAGTAAGGCACATGTCTGGGAAATCAATTTCTAAACGAGATATTGATGAAGATTTATTTGATCCAATCAATTGCACATTGGCTCATTATGAGATTCCATCAAAGTATGTTGCCGTCAAACTAGAACACCTGAGCCATTCAGGGGAAGATGTTATAATTGGCGATGGAAACTGCAGCAATGGTTATTACAATGCTCCTCTTGTTTCTGGAGACATGTATAAAGTTGGTGTGGTAGCTCTCAGCGTTTATAAATCGGTAAGAATTTTTTTATTTTATGTTTAGCCTTGTATTTATGCATATAAGAAGTTCCTTTTCTTTTTGCTGATAAATTAAAAAATAGTAATTTTTTATGTATAGTCCATAGCAGCGCAGGTAAAAACTTTGCTGCTTTACGAAAAAATATCTTTTTCTATCTGCAGTGGCATATAATCTGCATGGGAAAATTTCATTCATCAGTAATAACATTGTAAGAAATAGAAGGGTCAAGTTTTTGTGGAAAAATTTTCAGTTTTCCTACTAATATATGCCACCTGTAAAAAAAAATGTTGGAAAAATTATTTTTTTCAAATTAATTTTTAAAATTTTTGTTTCTATTCCAACTTTTGGGGCCTTTATCTTATCAATCGTCCATCATAGAGGTATAGCTTCAATTTAAAAAATGCTCAAAAGGCATTCGAAAATTACCCTGTAACAGTTTTGAGAGTGAAAATAGTGTGAAAAAATCTAAATTTTTATGTGGTCCCCTGTCCTCTTAACTCTAATTATAAAGTTGTTGTTCTGTCTCTCCTGAGTCCAACGGAATATGAAGTTTCTAAGTGTAATATTCACTTAGATATTCTAATTCAAAACCTAGAGAAATGTTGGGGAAGGACAGCATAAATGTGAGGGAAAGGCACGTTGTTGATTAGTTTTTGCTGTTCTTTCATAATTTTTTCCAATTTTTGAATTCAAATGTCTTAATGAATTTTGCATTTCGAAACATGGAATTTTTTGTTACCCTCAGGAGAGACAGGGCAACAATTTTCAAAAGATAAGGGGGCCGTTTAAAAATTAAAAAAAAATTTTGTGACACTCTATCTTCACCCTAGAAACTGGTGCAGGGTAATTTTTAAACGGCTTTTGACCATTTTTTAAAGTGGAATCATACCTCTGCAATGGACAGTTGATGAGATAAAGGCTCCATTAGCACTTACAGGACACCCTGTAGTATAATCCACACAAAAAATGTTTATGCTTTTTAACATATAATCTGTTCAGATTATACTAGATTATGAGAAAATACTGTTGTAAAGGTGCACAACCTCAGCCCGCGGGCCAAATTTTTTTTTTCATACTGAGCGCAACCCAAGTCTATCGCCGTGGGCACTTTACTATCTAGTGAGTTGTGCCAGAAGTGTAAGTGTGTGTCTAAGTACTCAGACCTAACAGTCTGAGTATGTATCTAATGTTGTGTCTGATTTTTCAGTGCTATCTATATCTCATGCCCAAGAGAACCCATTCAGCCCACAATAGAAAATTATTGTTCTCCCAATAGAAAATTATCAATTCACACAAGACAATAAATACCTAGGCCATATTTCTTTCATAAAAATATGGAATCGTCAAAAAATTATCAAGGGCAAGTAAAGTTGCCATTTACACCTGAAACAAATTGTCAAAGGCAAGTAAAGTTGTAATTTAAAGTTAAAACAAATTGTCCAGGGCAAGTGAAGTTGCTATTTACTGCCGAAAAATTTGTCAAACGTAAATAAAGGTGCCATTTAGCTGAAAATTTTGTCAAAGGCAAGTAAAGTTATAAATTACAACCACAAAATTTACTAAAGGCATTTGAGTTATAATAAAATTGCTGAAAAATTGCCAATCACAGAAAATGATGGGTAGTGCAAATCTCACAAAATATAATTCACCTATCTTTGACAAACATGCGAGATGAATATATTTATGTGCCTATAATTAATTATGATAATTGGAGTCATAATTTAATTTATAAGTCAGGGAAATAATATATCTTAATTCTTGATTTCAAAAATTCAATCAAACCTGGTTGAAAGTGGACATTTTATAAAAGTTCGAATAGTCAAAATTACAGGAATGTCTGTAAAATATGGGTCATATGGCCACTCTTTACATACAAATTTCTGGCCCACAAGAGGTAGGAATACCCAAAGCTGCCTTCTGAATTTCCACCAGATCTGGGAATGTTTTTTCAATAAATTCTATTTTTGTCAATTTTCAAATTGTGAGTTTTCGTGAACTCTGGAATCCTGAAAATTTTTATCAATTCTAAAACTATTTCTTTCTTTTATTTTGAATTTTTACCAATTCTGAAATTATTATTTTCATGATTTTAATTTTCCTCCCACTCACAAAAGAAAAAAAAATTGGGCCAAGGGACCCCACTATTATTTTGCGCACCTATACCCACGTCTGGTAAGGGTGGCCCTGGGAATACTGCATATCTGGCCTGTGGACTGAAAAGGTTCTTCACTGCTGCTGTAGATAATCTTCAGTTTTAACTTCTAAATCCTTTTATGTTTGAAACTGAATATTGATTAGGCTGATCTTAATTGCCATCAAATCATTTTATGTTTTATGTAGCTTTTGTTATTTTATGATTGTGCTAAATTTTAAAATAGAATTTAGATATGGTATCAATATGTGATAATATTCTTATAAATTTAATATTTCAAACTTAAATTTTTTTTTTATTATCTATCTCGGAGCAGTTGCTCTAAAAAAGCCCCGTCTTTACTGTCCACTCCTCTTTGATGCATACCTCTCCAAGTTGCAGTTGCCCTTTTCAGCGAATCACAATTAATTTAATCTACCTGCCTCTTGCAAGCTTTCACTTTTATGTTCATCCCTTATCAAGATATACAAATTATGCATTCACACTTTTTACTATAGTCACTATGTAATAGTCATGTTCGCTTGCTGTTCCTGATATTGCTTCTCTTTTTGCTTTGGCCTACTGCATTTCAATTATTAAAATGAGCTGATGGGATACATATATATATAACGAACGTATCTTTCATTCCTAGGATTACAAGTACAGTGAGATAAAATACATAACAAGATCCATTATAAGTAAGATTCATTCTGTCATTTTGTCAATCATATTTCACATTAAGGGTTTTTTTCAAGAGCACCTTTGATAAATGGTATGCATTGCAGCATACAGTACGCTTCCAATTATCCTCTGGATTCTGAGGACTTTTTTTTAATTTTTAAAAACATAGAATTGTGACAAAAATACACAGAAACGCAAATGCATTACAACGCAATAGTTTATTTATCATGTCTGATATGTACTTTGTTTTACATTGCACTTGTACCGGACATAAGGGGCATCTCACAATGGTCCAACAGTCATCAGCCAGCATTGAGGTTCACTGTTTTTACTGGTAACATTGTTCTGTGGTCCTTAACTTTTCACCATACAATAACGCTCGTAAAACACTTTTTAACTGTTAACAGGATGCAATTTCATTTTTGTCCAGTTATATTGCTTATAAAGCACTTTTTTTTAACATTTAACAGTGCAACTTTTGCAAGGAACAGAACGAACCATTATCATAACATGGGCAAAAATTTGTTTATAGCAAACAGGACTTTGGATAATGTTATCAGTTTTTTTCTTCACTGAAAGAGGTTTTTTGTGCATTCTGAAGCTAAGGTTTAACCAAACTTTTTCCCTGTAAGTTATCATCAATCTGCGAGACTGTGTAGAAGGTTGACTTTATTCAAATTTCTTTTTCTGAGAGACTTTCTCAAGAGATCAATAAAACGTATTGTACATTAAAAAAATATATATATAGTACTTCATAATATAAATTAGGACAGTTTCTTCCTAAAAAATGCCTCATAATGGCTGAATAATGAAAATTCACGATTCTTGCTTAAAGGGGGAAAAAAATGGGATGATTGAACATTGCAATCAATTATATGGTAAAGAAAATCAGAATTATCCCGTTTATCAATACTTGTTTGAACAAACAGGATTTATGACCGTGTTACTTGCTTCGGGTATAGTTATCATTCTATTATTGTTATTAGAAACCCGAGTTCCAGTGTGCATTAAGCAGTGTGGACTGTATCTCCAGAATGAGAGCCAATAAAACTGATATTCATGTTCATCAGGTTAAAACCACTTGAAATTGTAAATTTTCATGTTGGACATAGTTTTATTGTTATCCAATGTTATCCATCATGTGCAAAAAATGATAACAAAATGATCAAGCAAGGAATCTTTGTTCTTTCAATGCAATTGTATAATTCAATTTTTTTAAAATTTAAACAAAGTTGGAAAATTTTTAAATTTTTTTGCGGAAGTAGGGAATTTGGCAACAAGTGAGAGAGAGAGAGAGAAAGTTGATTAAAAAACAGATGATATACTTTTTTATGGAGTTTATTGCAGTAATTAATATGCATAAAATATTTACTTCAACTTTTTTTTTTCGTCGTTTCAGTTCCCAGTCTGATAATTCAAATGAAACCTCAAGATGCTGGTGCCTTATTTGGATTCTTGGTGCCATTTCTGTTTGTCATTATAATTTTTGTTGTCTACGTTTATTAGTGAGTTTACTGTTTGGTTTATCTTTATTCATTAGGGAAGACCGGGCTAGTTGGTGTAGTTTTTACTTTTGATTTTTCTATTTTTCCATGTAATGCTTACAGCAAATGTGACTGATGCTGTAGATAGACTCCAAACATTGCCATTTATTAGATGGGGACAAAACAAGAATTTTTGCTGAAAGGCACCATTATTATTCAAAAAATAATTCTACAGGTAATCAATTGCAAATCTACAATGCTTTCCCTTCACAAAATCTTGACTTTTGCAACCTGATCGCAGTAAGCATGTATCCCTAGAACATGTTGACAAATACTGTCTTTCAGATGTGACATTATTATGCACTGCTCTTGGTAGAACTATGAATGAAAAGCTTTGTTTAAAAACCAAGAAGAGTTCAATAAACATTCAAAAATGATTTGTGGAATAATTCCGCCAATTATCAGACTTTTTGTTTGATAAATGAGGAGCACATTATTTGATGTGTGTGCTGTCCAAATTTCATGCTATTGTGGATGACTATTAGAACACCTAGAGCACTCTGAGATGCGAGAGTTTATGTTGATAACGTTGTATAGGGGCATGCAGGAAGCAGAGGCATAGAGGGCTCATGCAGATAGGGGTCTCACAAAAAAAATTGACACTTATTTTGCATAATATTTCCTTTTTAAGGAGGCTCCCCAAGAAAATGTCTGCCCTAGGGCCCCGAGAAGGTATGCTATGGCCCTGGCTCATGCTCCCCCCCCCCCCCCAAGGCAACCAGAAACTATTCTTTTTTCATCTTATTGTAAAAATTAAAATATTTAAAGAAAATATCTTTTATATGTGCTGCTTTATTCAATTTCTGTTAATTTAAATGCCTTTTGAAGGTTGGTAACTCAAAATTTCTCTGGAAAAAATTCCTTGGGCCCCCGGCATTATAAAATCTTTATCCAAGAAAAGGGGTTGCAGTAAGGCAAAAAGAGTTAAGACTACCCCTGATCTAAATTAACATAGTATGGGCTGGTCTGCAAAGTCGATAGAAATTATTTCAGAGATTCCTCTCATGTTCAAATAAGAATTTCACAGATTTCTATGCTGAAAATTGTTTTAACCTAAAAGTAAGAGGTTCCTTCTGAACTGTTCACATTTCATGTTATTGGTAATTAAAAAGAATTTTTCTAAGTAATATTTATATAAATTTTTCAAAGATTGATATTTAAAAACTATGGCTTTTTTTTTTTTTTTTTTTAGCAAAAAACCAGCATTCATTCATAAGCGGTACGACAGAGCTTTGAAAATGAAGATCCTTCCACAACCAGGTAAGAAATTGAATAAGTTATAACTAGGAATATGTAATTTTTGTATTTGTGTATAGTTGCAATAAATACAAAATTAACCGTTTTGCAAAGGAATGAGGCAGTTGAAGACAAATACTTCTTTCACAATTCATAGATAATTAACATTTATTATACAATCAAATTTACAGAACCTATACAAGAACAAGCAGGCCGCGTGACTGTCTTGTTTTAGTGGCAAAACCTAAAGTCCCCGTTCCCCATTGTGAAGGCACGCCCTTTTCCTATCACTCAGACAGCGCCATCCAGTAGTGTACTCTGTCACTTCAAATTATACAACTTTCAACTTAGTACAACACTTTAATTAACACTTGGTTTCCTAATTAAACTACAACAAAAATTGTGTTGTTAGTTTAGTTAGTTTTTGATTTGAAAAATGTTTTTGCAGATGAATACAAAATTTTTTAATTTTAATTTTTTTTTGTGATTGATTGGAAAATTTTTGAAGATGAATGCGAAATTTTTGTGTGAATGAAAAATTTTTGATTTGAATTTCTTTTATTTTTTAAATTAATGCTAAATTTTTTTATCGAAAATTTTTTTGTGAATGAATTTTCGATTCAAAATTTGAATTTTTAATGCAAAAAAGTTTTTCTTTTATCATTTTTGTGAATAAATGCAAAATTTCCTATTTGCAATTTTTTTGCAAAATTTACGTATCTCTAGTTATAACTAATGAGATAATTTATATGGCAGTTATCAAGTAAGTTCAACAGAATTTTATGATAGAAATATGATTTTATGACTGGACTAAAATACTTTCATTACATACCAAGTACTGATTTTCTGAATAATTAATAATAAGACCATGCAATAAATAAGTAGTATATTGCAACCCAAATTGCCATGTTTCAGCTCCATAAGTCAGTGTTGGTAGCACACACTGGTTAAAAACTTTTCTTTTCAGGCATAATGGCATGTGACTCTTCAGAATTACAGTTTTTGCCAAAAGTGGCACCCTGTATATATAGATTAATTACTGCTCCTCTGTAAGGGTCTATCTTTTGCATCTATTTCAAGCCTTTTGGGAAATGTTGGTCACACATAATAAGTTCTGCTTGTAAGTGATTCAATACGCTGAAAAGTTTCTTAGAAATCAGGATTTCCTCACCGAATTCGTAACAGGTGGCAAAACAATGTATGATTCATTAGAATCATCTTCACGTTTTAGCAAATTCTTAAAGAAAAATTACAGAAAACATTTAATTTAAGGGATGGTGTTTTTTTCTTTCTGAATAATGTTCTGTCACTTCGCCAGATGATCCAGTTTTTGCTATCACAAATGCTGCTTTGGATGAAAATGAAGAACTGGATACAGAGTCACTTAGTGAAGGCTTTTCCAACTGTATATCCATAAGTGAACTGGAAGATTTTGTTGAGAGAAGTTCAAAAAACAATTGGATAAAGCAGGAGTATATGGTAAAATATTTTTTCTTGTTTATATGTTAAGTTTATTCCAGATTCCTTATTGTATATATAAATGTACATATGAAATATCATTGTTTGTCATCTTCACATAAATTAATAAATTTCTGGACACTCATCCTCTGGGAACGCTTTGATATCTCTCTGAGATAGGAATCGGGCTGTGTCTGCTCCTTCAATATTTATATGTTAAGTAGTAAGTACAAACGTTTTTTTAACAGCTGACTGATGCAAAGATATATTTAGAAAAGACAAAAAATTCAACTGCCCTTGCGGGGAATCGAACCCACGTCCTTTCACTTTCTAGGTGAACGCCCTAGACCACTAGACCACAAAGGCAACGAGTACCTCAATCTTTCCCTTGGAGCTCACATGCACTGAACTGACCGAGCATGGACAGTCGGACCTAACTCAGGCGAAAGCTCACAATTGCTGACACTGCCACCAGATGGTGACGTATCTGAGGATGGTGTCACTTTCCACTATCCAGTACAAAGACTTTTAACAGCTGACTGATGCAAATATGTGTGCTCAGTGCACACGAGCTCCAAGGGAAAGATTGAGATATTCGTTGTATTTGTAGTCTAGTGGTCTAGGGCATTCACCTGGAAAGTGAACAAACTTGTGTTCGATTCCCCACCAGGACAGTTGAATTTTCTCTCTTTCCTAAATATATCTTTGTATCAGCCAGCTGTTAAAAACCTTCGTATTGGATAGCGGAGAGTGACGTCATCCTCGGATAAGTAGTATAGTCCTCCTACCACGAGATGAGATTTGGCTATGGCACGTCATGTCATGTGAAACGATTCTATTTTATCCTAGAAGGACATGCCAATCGTGAAAGCTCAGTCACTGATGAACTTTTCTCGATGTGCAATCATTTTACCAAAAACAAATTGAATAAAATCATCCGACGTGACATGACGCAGCGAAAATTCATCTTGTGGTTGGCGGACTATAAGTGTATTAAAAAATAAATATAATTATACAGTATAAAAATGAAATATACAGTGCTCATCACTTGATGTAATTTCATCAGGACTCTGAGTTTCTGATAACAATAACCGATTGATAACTGTATCGGAAAAGACCCAGGTAGTAAGTATGACAATCATATGTCCTGTTTGATCGATGGGACAATTCGGTTTTTCTTTTGCACGCAACAGGTTTCAAAATATTTAATTGTGGCCTTTTTTTTGTCTTATTATTCTAAAGCAGGGTATTTTTTCCCTTTAAGTTGAAATCCTTTTTATTTAGAAACTGTGAGGAGTTGGAATGCATCTGTTTAATGTGCATCAAGAATTACAATATTTTTATAACCTATGTTCAAGAAATTCCTTATGAAAGTCTTCCGGCCAAAAAACTGTAAACGTATGGTCAACTGAAAGAAACTCACCAAAAACCAAAGAAAGGGACTTTTTTTAACCTTATGTTGTCATTATGTTCTTTGCCATAGTGAAGACATAGGGCATAACGACAACATAAGAAGCACTACAGGTGAATGGATCATAACGACTATTACTGCCCAATTATGACGTTGTGAACTGAGTACAGACATTTTTGTCAACAAGAGATCCTTCTGACTTCCTAACTTCTTACATAGTCTTGCAGGTTTGTAACGAGATTACTTATAGAGAAAAAAATGAGTCTGGTGCAAACTTAGCTTCAAAATATGTAGAAAGAAAAAATCTTTCGACAAAAAAAATTGATAACACATACATAAACTCCAATCCAGGTAATTATAAATTTTTTTTCCATGTTACAATATTGATTGGTACCGTACTTTGCAAAAGGCCACCAATAACCAAATTATAACATTATCTGTGATTCTAATAAGCAGCATCGACTGTATTTCGTAAAGAAATTTAATGATTCAATAAATTCAATGTGTGATTTATTAGTTTCATTTTTCTAGACCTTACCAAGAGGCCAAAAATTTCCTTGCGAAACAGCTAAATTGCCTGAAAACAAGGGAAAAAACAGATATGGAAATCAGCTTCCTTGTACGTATTCTAATTATGTCTTTCATTTTTTATACGGTACATTATTACCAAAAGCAATGAACAAGACTTGTTTTTTTTCACTGAAGTAGAACATTAGCATTTTTGAATGAAAAATGTATGTATCATTAATGAGTATACTTCTCCATCTGGTTTAATTAACTGTTGGCATTTTTCTACAAGTTTGATCCAATATCAAAATTATTGTTATTTTGTACAACAACAAACAATTACACCATTTTGAAATCACTTATACTGTGACGAGCGGGTCATCACATCCCCGTTTAAGTGGGCATTACAAGACAACTAAAAACGACGAGTCAAAATAAGAACACAGAGTCAGGTCAGACTGTTCATTGCACCGTCCCATTTAGCAGCTTGACCGAGTACGCTTTTAGCAGGTTGCAAATTATTAACATTCTCATATTTTTACAGATGACCACAGCAGAGTGATTTTGCAACCGCTGAAGGATCAGCCCAATTCTGATTATATAAATGCTAATTACATTGATGTAAGTAAAATGAACATTTTTTGCAAAATATCAACTTAGTTCACCTTTGCCCTGCACTATGTGTGTTTCTATCTCTTCCCCCCACTTAAATACACTCATTCACCATGATCCCATGAACTGTACAAAGAACACCATGTATATATTTATTAATGTGATATTAAAGATTATTTTGACGTATAAAGTGAAGTTGAAGATAATTTTTTCATAATTTTTTTTCAGGGTTACAGATGCGCTAGAAAGTACATAGCTACTCAAGGTAATTAATATTATTTGATTAATAATTAGTTGATCAATAATCAGATTATTTTATGTACTGTGTGAATGCATAAGTATAAAATATATGTGTATGATCACCTGCAGACCCTTTGGGGGTAAGAATCCCCCTGCCCTGCAGAAAAGTGGCCCTATGGAAATTTTCTACTGTTGTTGTGATTTTTTTGTATTAAACATTTTAGCTCAAATTAAGTCATTGAAAGAATTGAACTGAGTATCATAGAAGAGAGACGAAGATGTGCATTAGTTTGTTGACTTGAGAGATTTGTTCCTGAAATACTTTGCCATTTCCAGGGCCGGATTGGGGCAGGTGCATAGGGTGCTATTGCACCGGGCCGCAAAATATTAGGGGCCATAAAAGTGGATTTTTTGCATCGTTTACTTATAATATTTATGACTGCTTTTAAAAACCCAGAAATTGATCTGATCATATAACTGAATCCTTACATTGATTTTCAAGAAAATTTATATTTTTACATATTTAAAAAATATAAGAATGATGCCCAAATGCCCTGTCAGCCTTTCTTCATGAAAAGGCTATGGCGTAAAAGAGACCCTCTGGGCAGAGGGTAAAAGAGATCCCTCTATCAGATTTGAAGTGCCAATCTCCCCAACTAAAAATCTTATTTCAAAGCATGACTTTTTTTTCTATATGTCTTGTTAATGTTTGTTCCTTAATCATCTGCACTATTCAGTATGCCTATGTGTTGAGATGACCCTGTTTTCTGGAACCTCCTTGGACAAGCTTTTTTTGATAGATGCAAATTCCAAGATTTTTAGCTTTCATGATACTGAAGAGTGCTGCAAAACTGTTCTTGCACCTGGCCTTTTAATGTCTAAATCTGGCCCTAGCCATGATGAACAATAATTTATCATGCAGCAAAGGAGAATATGCAATATGGTGTGGTCTGCAAGGATCCCACTTTGGGGTAGTTACAAAATCTTGACTCCCAGTTGCAATTAAAAAATTAATATAAGACATGGCGACCCACATCATTGGTGCAGATTAATTTTTTTTTAAAGCCAGAATGGGCCTATTTGGAGTGAGAATTTTAAGAAAAATTTGAATAGAAATAGATTTTGTGCAAGAATATAAAAGTGAATGAGATCCTATGTAATTGCATAATATTCAGAATTGTTCTTAATTTCTGAACTGTAGAAGAAATGACATTTTCTCTAAATGAAATTTTCACTTTGAAGGACCGAAACTTTCTACAATGGTCGATTTTTGGCGTATGGTGTGGCAAGAGAAAGCTTACAAAATTTTCATGGCCACTAACATAGTGGAAGGAGGCAGAGTATGCATATAATTTAATATTTTATTATCTATATATATAAAATTGATTTTCTATCTGTCTGTATGTATTTTCTCTATACAAATCTGCAATTTTGGATCGATAGTCGCAAAATTTTACATATATACCAAATGGGACCCGACTTGAACGATAGGCTACTTTAAAATTTCGTCAGAGCAGGGCAAATGCCCCAAACGGGCAAAAAACTGTCAGGTAACAATGGTTTTTGGGCCTCAATAATCACTTTCGGAACGTTTACTTTTGTTACCGTGGTTTCCTAGCAATGCGTTTCAGACATGTATATACCTTTACAATGGTTTGTCACTTCTTTAATGTTGCAAATGTATGTATAATAGTTTGTGCCTTTGTAATGGTTTGCCACTTTTTTCAATCCTCTCAGTAATGAGAGCTTTTTGAATAGACGCCATTATCAGTATCACTTTGAGGGTAAGGCAAAGGATGATCCCCATAGCAATCAGTGTTAAAATTGCAGATTTTACCGTAGAAATGCTTTGATTAAGCATTTTTGGAAACAGAAACAGGCAGAAATAGATAACTTGAAGTTCGGGGGGGGGGGGGGATCAAAATACTTAGCGCCTCTTAAAAAATGAAAAAAATATATTTGTTTCTATGTTTCTTTAAATCTAGATTTGTTTATTTCATGAAGTCGCCATAAGGTTTAACTTAGACAGGGTTTGCATGCCCCTCAAAGAAAGAGGGAGATATCACGTGATCCAAAAAGCCTCATTGAAGAAAACCTGGGCAGCGCCGGGTATTATAGCTAGTCACTAATAAAAATAATTTAATATTAATTAAATATAAAATTAATTTAGTGATGTATATATTATAACCATAGTGCTATGAATTCTTTGCCATGTTAGTATTTTTCAATATTAGTTGATTAAAATATGTATTTTTTATAACATAAGCTAGCAGTCAGTTAGAAGTTTAAGTTATTTGTTAATTTTTTTCAGCCAAAGTGTGATAAATATTGGCCTGATTCAATCGATAATGAAACAATGTTACACAGAAATTTGGCTGTTACCTTTCGCGGAACTCAGAAATATGCAAATTTCACTATTAGAACATTCCAGGTGCAGAATGTGAGTAACTGTCAGATATTTGTGCAAGTATCTAGTAATTCATTCAGACCTTATAGATATAATTCTTGAATTAATAAATTTAAGACATTTAATATATAGTGGATCCCACCTATTATGTTTTCCTGCTTAGTAAGACTTATTTTTATGGTCCCAACTTTCAATAATACTCATCAAGATTTCCCTTTTGAAACATTTTCCTGCTTTTGAAACATTTTTTTCATGCTTTGTGATAAACGTTGTGAGTGGGATCCACTGTATATAAAGTGGAAACACATCTTACAAAAATTATCTTCAATTTTTTTTCTCATTAAATAAAATGACAGGCCTATATGATGATGATGAGCAGAGAACCACAAATTAAACATTCTAATTGCATTTAATATTCTTTCTACAGAATGAAACTAACGAGGTCAGGATAGTAGAGCAGTTCCATTTCCAAACGTGGCCCGACCATGGCGTACCTCCATGCACTACACCAGTGATGAAATTTATACGTAAGAGCCGGCAGTTTCGTCAAGATTCCAATGCCCGAATCATAGTACATTGCAGGTAAACCTAATGCTGCTTATTAAGAAACGGGGACGATTCCACATGTACATCAATAAATAAATGGCATATGTAGATCCTGTCCATCTTTTCCACATCCGCAAAATAACAATACTCGAACAAAACAAAAACAAAAAATAGGTTACAGTGAAATGTATTTGTTGAAGAATAAAAATAGCTTTACTCAGGGTCTCACAAAGGGAATTGAATGAAACTTCCCCTGGGTAGGGAGTAAGGTAGTAGAAAAGACTAGATACAGTAGTTATAGTTGTAGGGGCAAAATAGGATCCTATATGGATTCTCTTAACTCTTTATAAGAAGCTTAAAAAATTTTCTGAACAGCATTGTAACTTCCGCAGTGGAAATCACAACGATCTAGAAAAATTGCTACTTATTTTCAAGAAGAATATTTTTTGTGAATGCCTGAGCTTATAAATGCTCCCCAAATAATAATAAAAAAACAAGTACGAGGAAAAAAAGCTGGGAAAAGCTGACTTGGCCCCGCTAGAGCAGTTGATTGACAGGATCAAAACTCTCTCTGCAGAGCTAGCTGGCTCAGGATTGTTGAAATAAGAAGGGTTTTAAGAAGTGATATCTCACAGGATTGATACTTTAAGGGTTAAGAAAGGGGAAAAAAGAACAGTTTTTTTTTCTCTTTGAAGAAGAGATGTAAAAAAAAGAATCCAACATATAGTGCACAATACAGTCAGCTTTGATTTGCCGACTTTCTCAAAGCACCTGAACTGGCTTATGTTCAATAATTACTTTAATTATGATATTTCCTCATATGTTTCATGATTTTTAGTACAATATTCTCTTCTGAGTTAATGTATTTTTAAAGAATATTTGTTGCTTATAACTTAGATTAGGAGCCATTCAAGTATTATGTAAGCAGATTTTTATCCATTTTTGGCACCCCCCCCCCTCTCCTTATCAGCAAAACACTGACCCTTCTCCCCCCCCCCCCTTGTCAGCAAAATTTCGTCAGCAGCTTAGAATATTTCATATCTTCAAAAAGGGTGATTGATGACGTAAGCAACCTTCAAACCCCCCCCCCCCTCCTCCTCCTTGTCATCAAAAGTCAGCAAATCCGAAACCCTCCCCCCCTCGATGCTGACATAATACTTGAATGACCCCTTACTTATAAAAAAAGGGATGTACATAAGCTGAGGTTCCATTGTAAATTGACAAATAAAAGTGTATTTTAAGCAAAATTTAGTTGGTCCAAAATTTTTTTTGAGAAGAATTCATAATATTTTGTTCGATATTGTGGATATTGTTAGTGTTTGCTCTACTTTATTCTCTTCTTGAAAGTATAGATATACAGTCAAATCCCATAATAACGAACTCCAAGAGACCGGAGAAATCACTTCATTATAACAAAATTTCGTTATAAAGGAATTCCAAGTTTTTTCATTATTCCTATGGAAACTTATCTGGGGGATTAGAAAAGTGATCATTAAACAAGATTTTTCCTCACTATAACGGTATTCGTTAAAACAGGATTCCACTGTAATTCAACAGTCCCAAAGCAAAGTGGCATCACCATACATAAAATGCTCAATTCCAATTTTTACTCAGTTATTTACTGCATGTTATGTCTGTTTTCTTCTTTTAAAGTGCAGGAATCGGAAGGACAGGAACTCTTATATTGCTTGATACAATGATTGATATGATTGAAGCAGAAAAAAAAGTTGACCTACTGGCTCATTTGTACTCAATGCGTTGTCAGCGCAGCAATATTGTAGAAAATATGGTTGGTATATATACACTAAATGCCTAACTTTTATTTAAAAGATGCAAAGGGTTACCTCTGATGAGTAGCCAATCGTTCTGCCGCTTCCATTGAGACAGGTCTAATATTTTTGTTGCTAGTCAATTTGACTATAAAGTTGCTCTCTCTATTTGTTGTTTTTTTCACCTTGGGACTCTCTTGTCCTTTCTTTTCATTGTGAACACAAAGCTACTAATATCAAAACATGTAGGAGACCTTCAAACTCTCCCGTTTCAAGCAGAAGACTCCAGATTTTTTACCTTTCCTCCCACTCTCTGTAATTTTTTGAAATTTTTCCCTACTTTAGCCAAAAATGAGATTTGCTCTCGAATTTGCTCACTCACTGACACTAAAGATGCACGTTTGCACTGACATTTTTTTATGCATTGTTTCATCAATCCAAATTCTAAAAGCACCTGCTATATAATTATTCGATTGTGTGTCTGTTACAGGATCAGTATATCTTTGCGTATAGAGCTTTATCAGAAATGTATTGTGGAATTGATTCCCGCATTCCTTCTTCTGAGTTTCTGTCAAAATTGAAAGACTTATCTGATGAAACTGGAGCAATGCAAATCAAAAAGGAATTTGAGGTAAAATTTTTTATCCATGTTTCCCAAAGGGGGTGGCATTGCCCCATGGGGGGGGGGGGGGTGAGTGATAGAACGATTCATGGGGAGTAGAAGCTATATGAGCTGACTTGAGTTTCGGGGTGGTGAGAAAAGATCCTGAAAAAGAGGGTTGATAGGGAAAAAAGTTTGGGAGAGTCTGGATGTATATGAAAGTAAGTTTTTATTTTAAAAAGCATTTTCTTGAATCAAGTAGTCATTAAAGTAAAGTATGTTAACAAGAGTGAGCTGTTTAGCTCTAAGTGGTTTTAAAATTTTCCTGATCTGCAATTATAACTTCTACAGTGGAAATAAAAGCGTGCTAAGAACCCGAGATATTTTGGGGTGATGGAAATAAAAAGCAGATTGAGTTCGATGAAATCTCCGGATTGCAACTATAAGGGTTAATCACTTTAATACTGTTGACGCTTGTTACAATGACTCTTAATCATTCCATCAAAAATGGACATTATCGGGTGGTCATTATATCGAAAGGAAAATATATAGAATAGTCGTTATCTGAGGACATTTGGGACTTTTCCTATTGGTTTTAGTTATGGAATGGTTGCTATAACATAGAGTCGTTATAATGAGAGTCGACTGTACTAGTCGTCATTTGTTTTTTTATTGATTCATCATAAAGGGCTAGAGTTTATCCCAAAACTATATCGGTTTAAATGTATGAATATTTTGGGTTAATGTTGAACATCAACTTAGTGTCACAGTTTTTTTTTTCTACTGTGATTTTGCTTCAGTTTTTATAAACTTCAGGTTTTACACTATTCAACATTATTTTAATTATAGGTACTAAATAAGCAATGTAATAAACTGTCATGGATCGAGACAAAAGCAGCTTCCCTTCCTGAGTATTTGAACAAGAACAGGGATCAGTCAATTCTACCTCGTACGTTATTTATTTCAATAAATTTTCATGTTTTCTTTCATTTCTCTTGTGATAATCAAAGTTTTCCTTGACTAACCTGCATTAGCTTCATTTAACTGATGCGATTAACATTGGTTTGCTTAATCTTGCAAGCGTGAAGAGCGTTTTCTAGAAATAAAAATTTGATTTGTTAGGGGATGATTCAACACCCCTCAGTTGTGCATGCTTATGTCCCCATTCATTTGTGATTTGGTCAATTCATTCTTGTGTCTGATACATGCAGATGGAAAATATAGGCTCCTAGAATGTCTACACTGTTCAGTTTGATGCTAAGAAAAAGTCTTGCACTGAAAAAAAAAGTGTTTTTTTTTTCAATGCATTCTCTGTTAGCCAAATTTATCAGTTTACATGAAATGTGTGCGTGGGGTTCAAAATTTTTTAGAAAGAGAAGGGGGGGGGGGGTTGCACCTGGAAAAAGATTGTAAGATGAGCATGGGTTAATTGGGTTCGAGTGACAGTTATTGCGATGGTGATAGGCACTAAAATTCAGCTCACAACGCTGCTGTTTTAGCGTGTGCATCCATATCATAACAAATAATCGCTAGCTAAATCCATATTCATTAGCCGAGGCAGAGAAATCATGTTGAAAATCTTCATTGGTCGAAAAACTAAAACTGAGGTATCAGTGTAGTGTATAAGCCAATATTGTTTTTATTGCTTATTTTTCGTGTTTATTTTTCCTGAAAGCATTTTATTTCATTTTTTTGAAGCTGATAGAGCATGTCCCTGCTTAGAGTATCCAGATTGTGCTTATGTCAATGCTGTATATATTGATGTAAGTAGGGCTTTTTTTAAAATAGTTAAAAAATTCTTGAACACAATTTTGTTTGTTAGATTTATTTAGTCGTTAAAAGCAACATTGTCTAGTTTTAATTCACAGACATTCTTGACACAATTTTTTTCACCCTTTTATGTATTTTGGCCCTGGAATGGGAGCCATCTTTAAAGAATCTGAAAAACAAAGAAATAAGGCTGTTGAAAAGGGGGATAATATTCATTGTATGGATGTTTCCCTTTGTGTTACATGAGTTTGTTTGGTTTTTGATAGTGATGTGGGAATGCCACCTGGGTTCGAGCTTTACCGTCGCCACAGTGGTGGTTTTCTGTGGTTCCTAACTCTGAGGTGCAAATGCGAGCCAATCTCCCTGTTAAAAAGTCTTCCCACAGAGAGCAACAGGCCTACAAATGGTACAATTTTTAATCAACTTTACTCGTAGTTCGGAATATTGATGGCAGCACTATAACAAGTATTGCACAGCAACAAACTTCACGTAAGGTTCATAACTCACACACGCACAGCTTCCCAGCATGACCCAGGTCCTTTTTGACCACTTGTTTATATCTCTTAATTGAGACAGAGTGGCAGGCCATAATATGGTGAGGAGGAAGAGTGTGAAAAGCTTTGTCTCTGCTGTGGTCGATTAAGTTTGGCCGAGAGACACCCAGGGTTCTATTGCTTAAGGTGATTTAAGCACACTGTCCCATGGGAACATGGGTGCCTCTGGGATTTATTGGTTATTAAAATTGCCAGCCATCACTGGCAGCAAATACAAGTTTTTATACATGGGCAGGTGCAATCATGTACATCACCAGTGAGTTCTAGCAAATAAAAATGAAACGTGTCAAATAAAAGCAATCGCGTGCAAAATCAGTAGTAAATCAATAAAGAAATCGATAAATAAATTAATAATACAAGTTCATATATTGTCATAAGCATTATATTACTTTAACATACATTGTCATTCTTGAAAAGTTAATATGGATTTCCAGTTAGTCATATTTTCTGCACAAGTGCTGTTTCCACACAAGATAAAGTTCGACCAGAGCAAAGACAAGTCTTTTAATGTTTAAGTGTTATAAATAATCTAAAATAATCTTTAAATGTTTAAAAACTAATGAACATACAATTCAGAAATACATGGCATTGTACTGTGGAACTTTGATTAATCAAACTCGCATAATTTTTTTCCAGCGTTACAGGGACAAAAATGCTGTCATTGCAACGCAGTATCCTTTACCAGGTACAGTGGATGATTTTTGGTCGATAATTGGCCAAACAAGATGTCAGACAATCGTTCTTCTTCAAGATATAAATTTTTCTGATCCAGTAAGCACCTTTCTGCTATGTTTTTGTAATATTTATTGTTGTTTCATGTTTAATTTTGTCCTTCGCTACGTCATGTAGAAATTTTTATTGAGCGATCTTTGTTTGCACATAACTTATCAAGACATTTTTTTACTCATAACTCATTTTGCGTTTTTAATCTTTACTGTGTTATCTCTAATATCAAATGGTAATATCACTAAGGCTATTTTGCGTACTGTAATCAATAACTTTTTGTGCAAAAAAAAAACTTATTAAACTAATGTCTGAGACTAAAATCATATACAGTAGACGCTCGCTAATCTGGCACATATCAATCCAATTTACAGAAACTTTACCCTCTGACATTTAACCCAAAGAAATTTCGTCTCTGGCTGTCTCAACAACCAAGTGGATGACCGTTTGAGTGATCAAATGAGTTGGACATTTACCTCCACATGTTTCAACCCGACATTCTGCCTACCCCTGATCGTATGAGTGACTAAGTAAGTGACTGTATGAGTGACCAAGTGCATGGCCACATGAGTGACTAAGTGAGTACTAAACCATAGTCACTCACATACTCTTCCGGTAACTCACTTGGTCACTCATACCGGGACTCACTCGGCCAATTATAGTCCTGCACTTGGTCACCCACTCAACCACACAGTCATTCACACTCACATACTCATATAGTTACTCTCTTGGACATTCATAGGAGGCTACTGCATATGATTATTGGTACCTCACTTAGACACTCATTCATACAGTCAATTGCACACTCAATCATTCATACAGGCACTCACTAATACAGCCAATCGCACACTCACTCACTCATATGGTCACTCATACTGTGGGGCAGGTGAAATGTTATGTGTAAAATTTTTGAGGGTAAAAGGTACAGGGGACAAAATGTCAGCTGCAAAATTTCCGGATCCCATCAGACCAGGGTGTACCAGATCACCGAAATTGAAAGATTACTGGAAGTTAATTGAAAAAATCAATTTAGAATAATATAAACTTCTGTGCACACGCATGCAGTGACATGTTTTTCTCTTCATGCTCAAAGAAAACCTGCTTAAAACATTAGATTACTGGACAGGCCTGACTAACTGAATTATCGAGTCTACTGTACATAACAGGGGTTCTCAAACTGTGCTCCTCCAGCTTTTTTTGGAGGTTTTTGACAAAGGTTTTTTCGAAAATATTCTTTGTTACACAGCTCTGGGAAGCAGGCGGAGCTTGCACATAAGCATTGAATAGGGAAAAGGGACACCGCGTGTGAAAAAAGTTCAAGAACTTCTGGTATATAGGGTTCTATTTGTACTTATTCAGTACTTTTTTTAAATTAATGCAGACAAGTCTACCATATTGGCCAACTGAAGGAAATATATTTTGCGGAAAAGGCTACCAATTGATCTGCGATTCTGCTGTACAAGAAATCAGTTTGACAACCTATAACCTGACACTGACTGTCACTACTAAGGTAAGAAATTTTCTATTCTAACTTCATACACTGGTTGATTCTAAACTCATGTACAAGAAAGGTAGAGGTCACTAAAACAATGTCATCCTGGGTCTAATGCATAATCTCCAGTAAAAGTGATAATTTTTCAGTAGTTATCAAATTTACCAATGACGTGTTTATATTATGCATATTTAACTAATAAAAGTGATAAATTCACAAAGCTTACTAAGATGATTGGTAAGTACTCATAATAACTAGTTATTGTGTACATTCAGTGGCCAATAAATTAGAAACACCTTTCACTCATACTTTGACTCGTTCGTGTGCTGACGTAATAAACAGGATTTACTGATGAAAAGTTTTCTGCTGGTCAGAAACATCAGTTGAGGTTGCAATTTACCTGTTCATGGGGAAAAACAAGAGATTTGAATGACTTTGAACGAGGCATGATTGTGGGCATCAGAAGGGGGTGGTTGCAATATCTCTGAAGCCGCTAGCCTTCTTTTCTTTTATCATACATTATCTTGAATCTTCAAAGAATGGCAGCTAAGTCAAAAAAACTTCAAGCGGAAAGCAAAATAGTGGGCGGAAATCACTTGTGAACGAAAGAGGTGCTAGGTGACTGACACACATTGTGTGCAGCAACAGAAGAGCTACATGCAGCGTCAATACAACTCAGGATCATCTCAAAGCATATCTGTGCGCTCTACAAGGTGGATCTTAAAACGAATTGGTTTTAATAGGTGACCAACAAGAGTCCCTTTGATTTCACTGCAAAACCAAAGAAAATGGCTTTTGTGGGTTAGAGAATGCCAAAATTAGACACTTGATGAATGTGTCCGTACCTAGAAGAATATCTGCTGTCATTAAAGCCAGAGGAGGTCCCACACGATATTAGTGAGTGAGTACCAGGGTGTTCCTAATTTTTTGGCTACTGGGTGTATAATAACTGATTTACCACATTTTTACCGTGGCATATACATTCCAGAGCAGCCATCAGTTGGTTCTCTGTGGAACTAGTTGATATAGCTTTGTAAAAATAAAGCAAAACAGTATGACATCAAGTCTTAAAAGTAACTATTGTTTCTCTCATTTCTCTTTATGTACAGAGTGATCGTGACATTTCCCTGTTTCACGTGCATAGTTGGAAACTAGGAGAACAGCTCCCAGAGATGTCTGTGTTTCAGTTTCTGAATTTGGTCAACACAATCGAGAAAAATACCAAGAAAAACGAGAGCAGTTTGCTTTGCGTGCAATGTTTGTAAGTCCTGATTGATGGGTTTTCACTAAAAAATAACAAACATACATTTTATGATTGAAACCACATTTGCGCTGTAGTGATATGACACATTGTAATTCCAAGTGAAGCTCTATTGTACAAAAAAACTTGAAAACTCATGCATTTGCTGACACTAATTGTTACTCGTTATAACTTTGAAATGCATCACTGTGCATTTGCCTATGCAAGGGAAGTCGGGGCAACTCTTGCTGATAATTTTAGTCCTGATCTCTGTTATCTATAAACATCTGAGATCAAATTGACATTGCTGAATGTGTCCAATTGTATGGATGAAACATTTAAAAATAAAAATTTTCTATAACTGTTTAGCCTAAAGATCCAAAACTTTTTCGGCTGCTTAGCCCTACTCTTCGGCTTACTGACAACCAAATCAGTTACCCACCAATTTATAAGGGAGGATAATCGCTTATTAACGCTTGTGCTTTGGTAAACGATAGTCTGAAGAATACCATAACTTTGAATTCTGTGGCATTATCAGCATTTTACAGTGAATCCTGCTTACATTCCCATTCAAAACATTTTCCCCCGCTAAGTGACTTATTTTTGTGTTCTCAATTCTTACTAATTGTAAGGTTCAGGAGAAAAAAAAGTGTGAAGAAGGCATAGGAGAAATAGGAGTCGCGAGAGAGAGAAAAGAGAACGAATTGAGACATTCGAAAAGGTGAGAGTGTGAACATTTGTACCGAAGAGACATGACGGTTCGTTGGGATGTCGGATAATAAATGAAATAGTGTTTTTTTCTTTTGGGAGTCTAGAACCCAGTTATTTCGTCCCCGAATCATAAAAGTACAGCCTGTGACCAATAAGAAGACTTGGGAAAGTTTACTTTATTACTCATAGAAATATCCTGTTTTAAAGCATTTTTGGGCTTGCAAAATTTTTCAAGATGGTTTTTTGAGAAAAGTTATAAGGGAGGATCCATTATATATAACATACATGATCAACACATGGCCCTCAGAGTCATCTGATGTGGCCCGCAACCTCAAACCCAATCTTGCAAAAATTAACTAATCGACACATTTCCAGATTACTTAATAATAAACCCTTAACTGCTGCGTTTAACTCTTTGTGATTGAAAAAGGGTGGCACTGGCGAGCAGATCGTGTACAATTTTGTTGGCAGTTAAGGGGTTATGTGACTCATGGTGCAGTTCCACAACACTTGAGTGGCCATGATGTATTCCCTTTGATCACTTAACTAGCCCATGGCACATTTCCAGATTACTTAAGTGACCCACGGCACATTTAAAAGATCACTTGAGTGATCCCCAGCGTATTCAAAGATCACTTGAGTGATCCCCAGAATATTCAAAGATCACTTGAGTGATCCCCAGCATATTCAAAGATCATTTCAGTGACTCATGGCATATTCAAAGATCACTTCAGTGACTCATGGCATATTCAAAGATCACTTCAGTGACCTGTGGTGCTGTTCCAGATTACTTAATTAAGTAGTCCACAACACATTTTCAAATCAGTGAAGTGGCCCACTCTCTCACAAATGTTTAACACCCTTGGTATATAATGATTGAATGCATTCTATTAATATTTTGTATTTACACAAAAAAAAAATTTTTTTTTGTTTTTAGGGATGGAGCATCAGCTTGTGGCCTGTTCTGCACGGCACTGAATGTACTTGATGAAATCAAAGCCGAAGATATCGTCAACATTTTTGAAGCTGTAAAAACTGCCAGGATCAATAGGCCGCAATTCATTCAAACACTGGTAAATAATTCAATCGCTGCTCAATTACTGCTCTTATTGGTGAAAATTCATCCAATTATACATTTCCTGAGCTAAACTTGTTAAATATCCAGGCTCGTTGGGAGTGAAACGGTACATTGAAATATTGCTTCTATGGCAATGGAAATGCAATTCCTTCAAAGAAAATGAATGTACCGCCTGATTTACTGAAGTGTACAGCCCTGATTTACTAATATCATCCATCTCGTACACCAGTTGGATACTCTTATACATAATTTGGAAGGTCACTGATGAGTACCTAACTCAGTAATTCTCAAATGGCATGATGCAACGCTTTAGGACAGTGTTTCCCACCCATTCTTTTTGATGTGACAACCTTTTGTGCCAATAAGATAAAGGCCAGTGACTCTGTCAATAAGATGAAGGCCAAAAAAACCCATTTACATTAGGGGTTTCTAACGCTTTTTGCTAATAACAGAAAGACCAGCGACTCTTCCATCAATATGATGAAGGCTATGGGACCCTTTATATCAGGGGTTCTTAATCATTCGTTCCATGGGCCCATTGTGCCAATAAGGCTACGGACACCCCCAATCAATGTGAAGGCCACTGACCCCTTTACAGAATATTTGGCACATGTAAAAACAGTTTGTGAATTGTTTCCTCATCCAATCTCAGACACACAAGCATCTTCAAGGACCCCTGGTTAAGAGACCATGGTGTAGATCAGGGGTGCACAACCTCTGGCCTGCAGGCCAAATGAAGCTGCCCACCAATGGGCCCCTGAATGGCGTGGTGGTAAGATGTGTGTCTATCACTGTGAAGGTTGCTGTTATGGTTCCGATTTTGGAACCCAAGGGAGGATATAGATAAGGTATTTTCCCTAACGAACTTGAGGCAACCACAGATAGACACCCACCTTCATTTCATTAATGGCAGTAAATTGCAATATAGCGATATGGTCAGAGTTGGTATTTGGTGAAGTAGTAGGCCTCTGAAGGGTGTTCCGGTAGAGAACTATCAATAACATGTGATAAATACCTAGGCTGACCATATTTACTTCATAAAAAATATAGAAATAGAGGATCCATACGGAATGTATCCAACAGTCGACGCTCGTTATGACCCCCCATCATTCCATGGAAGACAGACATTATATTGGGAGGTCGTTACATTGGAAGAAAAACATTTGGTACTTTTCCTGCCAGTCATTGTAATGGAATGGTCGCTATAATGAAACATCGACTGTATCATAAAAAATAATTGTGAAATGTGAGTTACCAATTGTAGCGAGAGAAATTGTAAACAGCAATTTAAGTTGCCAAATATTGCCAATGATGGGAATTAGAGGGCTATTGCAAGTTGCAATGGGCAAAAATGTTATTCAATAAAAAAAAAAATTATATTTTTGACAAATATGTAAGATAGATGTACAATATTTATACGGCTATAATTATGATAGAGTCGTAATATAATGTGTAACAAAAATAATGTTAATTCTTAATTTGAAAAGTTCAGGTAAGCCTCATTGAAAATAAGGGAAAAACTGAACATTTCATAAAAAAAATATGGTAATGTGTCCTGTAAAATACAGGTCATATGGTCCCTCCGAAATGTGAGAAAATGACTGGAAAAAAAGGGCCAAATCTATCATTTTGGTCTCCCCGAACAAAATTTCTGGATACGAGCCTGACATGGTCACCCCATACATGCAAGTTTTCTGGCCAACAAGCGTCAGAATTACTGCATATCCAGCCCGAGAATGGAAAAGGTTGTGCAACCCCTAGTGTAGATGATTATTGATAATGTTCAGTATTTCACTTGTTTATTGATTTAGCATCGATTTAATCCTTTCTTTTCCTTCATTTCAGGAGCAGTACAAGTTTCTCTACGATATCGCTGAAGTGTACTTAAGTAAAGTGTAACACATATTCAGTAAAAAAAAAATTTTATTAGCAACAAGTGATATATTTTGTACTACAGGATAATACAGCTTCCATAAATTATTAAAAAAAAAAGTGCTGTATAATATATAAACTGTATATATGAATGATGAGAAAAAAAAAAGCGAATATGTATATTCATCTTCACAGCTAAAAAATAGACTAGTGGCATTAAAGTGCGGGAGGAAAAAAAAAATTATTTGTGTTAAAAAAATGCTGTTGCGACACATTTTCTCTGAACAATGTTTTTAGTGCTTCAATAAACCTCCACATTATACAAATATATAATATGTATTCTTTTTCTCCTCACAGACAAACCTGAGTTTTTGATTATGCGGCGTGAACGAATGAATAATTTTTTTTTTAATAAAAAAAAAAAGCTTACTAATGAGTTATTTATATATATCACATTATTCATTAGTAAAACGGGAATGCTGACACAAATCACACAATTATCGAAAGCATAAATAGAGGGCTTGGCGCTACTTGTATAGGAATGATTCTATCTTGTACTCAAATAAAGTAACTATCTGTTATCGAATCGCTATCATAAGATCGTACAAAGCTGCCTGGATTTCTTTCCAATTTTTTTTCTATTTCCGAAATACAATTGAATCCGGTTACAGCCGCCCAATGTCATGCCTATCCCAGCTTAGCACCAAAAATTTTTTTGTGAATGAATCTTCCATTTCTAGGGAGCTAAACTGTGATAAGATATAAAGACAAACTTGTTATAGAGCCAAAATTCGAAGAAATAAATGGTCGCGTTACATCAGGGTTCGACTGGGTTATTAGATTTGGTGTGTCTGAATGAGCATAACATTTCATACCAATGAGTTTGGTCTGGTCACATGAAAAACAGTCACTGCAAAATTTGTCCCTCTCTTACTCATTAGCTGCCAACTTCGGAGAATGAGGTTTTTACACAGGTCCAAATATTCTGTATAAAACACAATTAAGTGTTTTTTTTTATTTAAAACTAACAAAGAAAGGGGATTTTCCCCTTTGTAAAAATGTGATACACAAGTCATTGCAGATTAGCACAAATAATCGCCAACCAGTAGGTTTAATTTTGTCACCACCACTCTCAAATCAAATCTAACCAACAAAAAAAACTTGCCATCATGCCCGAAACAGGACACAGACTCAACGGGACAAATGGTCAAAACAGATGAGTCTTCCTGCACATTGCAGGTGTCGAATTAACGCTGGCTCTGTGGCAAATTTTGCCTACCTTCCCCCCAAAATGAAATATTTTTGTGATTTTTGATGCAATGGCAGCAATTTACTTTGCGCTTGTGATGTCATTTTGGCGATAAAGAACGAAAGCAAC
The DNA here is from genome assembly GCF_987345545.1 of Pholcus phalangioides. Taxonomy (NCBI): domain Eukaryota; kingdom Metazoa; phylum Arthropoda; class Arachnida; order Araneae; family Pholcidae; genus Pholcus; species Pholcus phalangioides. The sequence goes on along the minus strand of NW_028301603.1, from coordinate 28,950,007 downwards.
TGTCTTTTTCCGGTTGAATTTTTTTTTACAAATAAATGGTACAATGTTGTATAAGTGTAAAATATTGAGACTATGCTTGCTGCCTGAGATTAGAGAACACTTTTTTTGGACGTGTGTGTGTCACAAACTGAATTCTGATACAGACTCTTGTCCAAAATCATAATTGAATTATGGTCTTTAAGAAACATCCCAGTCAATGTCCGCTGTTCCCCCCCCCCCCAGAAAATGTGAATGAACTTTTTTTTTTTAAAACCAAAAATTGTATAGGTTTTTCCTCTTTGCAGAAACTTGCCATTGCCAAATAGCGCCAAATCACCAACCAGTAGGTTAAATCACCTGCCATTACTACTTTCAAATTCAAATCTAGCCAACAAAAAAAAATTATCACAACCGAAACAGGACATCCTGCCAGTTTCAGATTTATTTTTAGAGGCAGAATTAATGCTGGGTGCTTGGCAAATTTTGCCCCCCCCCCAAATGAAATATTTTTTTATGATTTGATGCAATGATGGCAATTTACATTACGTTGCAACATCGTTTTGGGGATTAAAAATTAAAACAAGTCTTTTTTCCGGTTAAAAATTCTTTGAGATTTCTTTTACAATCACCGTCTAAATTTGAAAGATACAAGTGCAAGAGATGGCCCAGAAATTCAGGAGACTAAGTTCATAGATTCCCAGGACTTTTAAATCACTGTTCATACCGTGCCTGGAGTTCAGGTAAAGTGGTGTCACAATAGCCTATTCACTTGAGGCAGGCCGTTGATTTCTAAATAAAAGCAGAAGTGGCAGCAGAAAATCACAAACGCAATATTTTTCTTCATTTTCATGTAGATTGTTGTACAGTCGGCCCTTGGTATTCATGGATTTCATGTTTACAGTTTTCATATTTGCGATCTCTTTCCCAGTTCTTTGGAAAACACTGCTTTGTTGTATTGGAACAGAATGTAAGTTGTACGTATTAAATAAATGTTTAAAAAAAACCCTCTTGAAGATTTTTCTAGTGCATCTAATAATATTTATTTAAGACTTGTTTAAATGTTTTAAAAACTTGCTAGGAAAATTTGAAATATTGACAATAAGAAAGATACGCAAGTTATGTATTGCATAACTCTCTTGCACACTATAAACATCATTATTTAATCTGCAAATCTGAGATATTGATGGAAGAAAATAAGTTGCATCTCCCAGTATTTTATATTAACAAAGGAGAGAGAGAGAGACAGAAAGCTTGGACTATGAAAATGCTTTTTCTGGATCGTTAATGGAAAAGAGTTCACTGATTTGTAGAGATCAAATTAACTGGAATTTAAAAGAAACGACTGGCAGACATTATATTGTTCTTTCCAGAAAGCATTGCCTTTTAAATCATGATTCCCCCACCACCTCCTTCCACACAAAGCAGATACTATAAAAATGAGATGCCTAAAGAACAAAATTTTAAGGTTTGGGTTGTTTGCAGATTTTCCGTATTCGCAGTTACCCCTGCAACTATGGAAGGACGACTGTAATGGGAAATTGCCAATATGATTTCATAATCCGGGAGCAGGGTTTAAGCTACAGTCGTATTTTTTGCAAAATGCTAAAGAAAATCGTAGAATGCGAAAAAAGTAGTAGCCACTTTCGCAAAAATACGTACAGGGGGTACGAAACAAGTACACATCCAACCATAAATCATTACATTAGCATTGTAGCATTTTGCTGAAGCTTTTTCCCCATTTTCGCTTTTTTGCGAAAGGAATTTTTTATCCAGCTTAAACCCTATCCGGGAGCGCTGTAAATGTGAAATCCAGCATGGTGTGGCTTAATCAGATCAGGATATTGTGAAGCGCCAAGCCCTACTTACCTTTGTATGAGATACATACAATTTATATATATTTCTATAATACATAGGCATCACAAAACTCATTTCTACATCATATACTTGAATATAACATCACTAAATAAAAGCAAAATATTTGTTTTTCCCCTTTTTTGATACTCCTATTAATAAAAATGAAAGCATCATGTTTTTAATATTTACAAAACTGTACACTATACACCAAAAGTACAAAAATTGTCTCACTTTAATGCGATCAGTCAAAGCAATCGCATAATCACCAATGGACAAGGGAAGAAAAATCTTCCAAATAACACAAAGATAACTTTTACTATGTATAGATTAATTAGGAAAATAAAACTATATCTAGGTTTATACAGATCGATTCGACCAGAATTTCTCAGCCTCTTTTTGCTCTTCAAATAATACTGTGGTGCGCTGATGCTCTCAGCAAACATTCACAGTTAATTTTTCACTCGTTAGATGTAGTTCCATCCACATAGTATATTTTTTTTATTTTGGTACAAAGTATACAACTCAACGGCTAAACATTATTTTGACACACTCGAACTGATACGCATCTGTCTCGTGGAGGCGATTCTAATTTAATTAAATATCTTTTTAATCCAACTAAAATTAAATTTTCCTTCTGAACATCTTGGAGTCAATACTTATTAAAATATCCATGTTTGAAGGGGACAGCATTGCTGTTTGTTATTTCTAGCAAAACCTTGGTTGAGAAACACTGTTCTAAAGTACAGCAGACTCGCTCTAATCTGGTATTTCCACAGTGAAATTTCGCTGTAGTCGGGACAATTCAACACATATGAACATGAACTTTCCCGTTCACAACTTTTGATTATTGTAAACCTATGATCTCAGAGAAATATGAGTCCATTAAAAAAAAAACAAATGATGAAATCTACCAATGCATTAATCCGCGAGAATTGAAATCATAAAAGCTGAATAAGCTACTGTGGATCATGTAATAATTCCTGGGAAAGTTCTTGTGGTGGCACTTCCTCGAGTATCTAATGGAGGGCTAAATTATGTATTACAAATTTTACTTCGTATTTTTATTCATCGTATTTACAGAAAGGAATATCATATCAAAAAGCATCACATCCAATTTCTTTGGCTTTAATTACCGTTTAAAAAAAAAATTCATTTTCTGGAACTGAATCTCTAAACTGTACAATACAAATATGATTGATGTATTCGACGATGATAATGCTATACACAGTATTTATATATGGGGGTGATTCCATACCTTTCTTTGTCACATTTCACTGATGAACCGTGGCATGCTCTTAGTTAGAAAAAGTATCCAAATAACATGTACACTTCAAATATGTCATTCATATTGTAAAGGGTTATATAATTATTAAAACAAAAAAAAACAACTTTTTATACGGACACCATATGCACCAAAACCATAGCAGAAAGTTGTTGCTTGCCCTGTCTCTTCTGAGGCCAACAAGAAAATCCCATGTTTCTAAGTGCAATATTCTCAATATTTGAATTTTAAAAAAATGGAGAAAAGTTGGGAAAGAACAGAATTTTAAACTAACACACACTTCTTTCTCAGATTTTGAATATCTCAGCAAATACTGGCCTTAGAATGTATTTTTTCTTTTTTTTGCCTCAGGAGAGACAAGGTATCTAATTGGGTTTTTGAGGAGTGTCGAATTTTTTTAATTTTTAAACTATACAACCCCTTGCAATATGAATGACATATCTGAGTTCCCCTCACGCTATTTCAATACTTTCTGTAATTGGAAGTACGCCTCTAGGATCAACAGTGCGACAGTAAAATGAAGCTGGGGAATTATGGAATCACCCTGTAGATTTTTTTTAACCGGTATTTTCTGAATCAAGCCCGATTCGAAGGACATACAACAAATGAACGGAAATTCTCAATTTAAATGCTAGAATTTTTCTTTGAATAGATATAAATTTGTTCAGAAAACTTATGACTTCTACATTCTCAATATAATTTTGTATCAAATACTTATAACTATTCACATAACACAGCATGATTGGCACTTTGCCAATTTATACTTCAACTATTTCGATGATTCACAACAAAATTACTCTATATCATTACCAAATCATTACACAATCCATATACTAGTAAGATTTTGACATATCACGGCGTGAGATATAATCGAGTCAGATCATGCGGCAAAAAGTGGGTCCATGGACTGATCTGGCCCATGAAGTGATTGAAAACAATTACATTTAAATTGAATTTTAATGTATAGTCGCATCAACTTTCATTTGATTTCTGACATATGACTGAAGAAGCCTCTCTATTCAACTAGGAAGTTCAAAAGCACCTTTTGCATAGTGTAGCAACTGCATGAATTCACAAAATGCTAGACCAGAGGCCGGAAAGCACCAGCATAAACAGTAATCCATCATAATATACAAGGTGTGACTGGTAAGTAGGGTGAATCACCCCCTCCTTTTGAAAATGTGAACAGTCGACGCGCGGTCACATGAGTTTCATGTTCTTCCCTACGTTACTTAACATCTGCGCTTGTTTTTCAAAATTTCTACAAGTATTTGCTTATACAATTGCTGTAATGTAAGTGTTTGTGCATTGCATAATGGAGCAGAGAATAAATATGAAATTCTGTTACAAATTCGGTAAAACTGCAACGGAAGCCTGCAAAATGCTTCAAAATATATGGAGATGAAACTGTATCCTGTAAAACAGTATTTTAGTTTCTGGATCAAACTGGAAACACAAAGTTTCATCTCCAGTAAATATTAACTATAAAAACATGGCATCATTATCTGCTATACTGATGAAGTTGCTGCACAACTCCACTCATCACTCAGGTGATGAACAACAAACCTTGCACAAAGTTTGCATTTACCCAAATAACAATGGTTCGAATGATTTCACACAGAAGATTCAATTTGTCTGCTGAAATTCAGACAGGCAAATGCAGATCTCATAAAAATAACTGGCAAACTTTGTCAACGTTTGTCTTCATTATGCTCGTCGCAGGTCTCACAACAAGAGAGAGAGAGATGTTCATTTTCAAAACTTTAATGATTTTCACAGAAACGTATGAACCACTGAAATATTGTCTTGCGAGATACAGCTTCATCTCCATACACATTTCGCAGCATTTTGTGGGTTTCGTTTGCAGTTTTACCCAATTTGAAACAGAATTTCATATTTATTCCCTGCGCCATTATGCAATGCACTAACAACTACAGCGTGAACAAACACCTGCAAAGAAATTTTGGAAAATATGTGCAGTTGTTAGGTAAGAGGATTATGTAATGCTCATGTGGCAGCGCTTCTGGCTGTTCACATTTTCGAAAGGAGGGCATGATTCACCCTACTTCATGGTCACACCTTGTATGATTTGTGTTTGTAAACTATTGGTGTCCAAAACACACACACAAAGAAATTTTAAATGTACATACGAAACCGATATAGAAGCCAATTATCACATATAAAATCACCAGCGATCATTACAAAAGAAAATTTAATGATAATTTTGGTCACCTAGAAGTAAATAAGACTAGATTATATTGTATATGCTTAAAAAAATTCTGAAATGTCACCAGTAGCGGAATTTGGGAATATATGAGACTATCATGAGAATAACGTGAATTTCTGTAATACATTTTCCCATCGAATATAACTAAATAAATCTTAAAAAAATATATAAATCCTCGTCTACAAAGAATACTCTGTGCGCATATTATACATAATGACAAGTTTTCACTTTATGGAGAGCCCATTAGGTCATTCTGCGCCTCCAACATATCTATATTCGTACACGGTATAATTTCGATATTTTCGATTTATAGAGAAAATATATTACACGGGAGATCAAAACTACATCGGGACGTTTGAAATTAGAGTTATGCGAGTTCGACTGTAAAAATTGGGTAACAGGATACAAAGTTATGCCTGTAACAAAGACAAATTTTCCCTATATGATAAAAATACAGTGCATCCCCAGACCATGCTGTTGATTTTGAACGAATATTCAAACAGCTTGAGCTTATGCGTGCCAAATGAGGTTCCTCTCATATATTTCATGGTTTTAGACTGCAATTTTATACATTTCATTGAATATTTTAGACTTGCAACATAACTAAGATTACCTGCAAGAAGAGGCACTTATAGGTCAATGTACCGCCAGTTTTTTTTTCTTCGAATGGTTCATTGAGTTACTGCCATAAAAAAAATTAGGGAAAGGGTGCACAACCTCTTGTTCGCGAAAGGTGTACAGGTAAAGAAAGTATCAACACAATAAATACATGGTGGTCATAAAATAACTTCGTCTATGAGCCCCTTGAAGCTAAAAAGAAAATTGATGAATGGAAATGAAATTTGAGATAAAGTTGTTTCAAAGTATGCGCTCGAGAATAAAAAGAAACAAAACCCCAGCTCTTGCAGTAACGGTCACAGGAACAAAATTTTGAAAAATTCAAATGGCAACACTCACTTTTATGCATTGCTAAGTGATTAGTGCAGTAAAAATTCACGAATGGTATTGGAATGCTACCTGTAGCACTATAACGCCCACGTGTTCCCTTGTCCTCTGTGGCACTATAATGCCCATAGAGGATACAGACACAGGAACATGAGGAAACAACCAATACTAATCATATTACTGTAGGAAATCCTCCACTGATCAAACAACTCCTTAGTGAGATTTTCTTTGTCTGAATTATGGTGCTACAGGTACCATTTCAACACCACTCATGTTTTTTTTTCACTCTGCCAATCACTTAGCTATGCATAAAAGTATAAAAACGAATGCTGCCATTTGAATTTTTCAAAATTTTATTTTGAAACAACTTTGTAAAATTTCATTTGCATTTACTGATTTTTGTAGCCGCTAGGGGCTTGTACATAGGCAAAGTTGTTTTATGACCACCCTGTTCTTTGGTTAACCACATTTCCTCGATAAAAATACGGTAAATCATTATCCCTAAGGGAGAATATGGGGATCCAACTAACAACAAGAAATTGTAATTTATCACAGAGATCGCTAATGGCGAGAAATGAAGTTCTGATTAAAATGTAATTCACAAAAAAAAGTTTAATTTGATAAATACTGCATGTGATTTGAATATTTATTTGATAATGATTATATATATAATTCTTGATGCAATTATTCAAGTAAGACATTTGTATAAAACAGTCTGGATGCCAAAAGTATGGTCATATGTTCATCCTATATATTTGGGCAGTTTGTTCTCTGCAAGCATTAACAATATCGCACATCTGGCACTCGGATTGAGAAGGTTGTGCACCCCCTGAACCATGCACCACTATATTCAATAGAAGCCTATACAGACACATCGCTGCACAAGATATTGATTACTACGGAAGCCGTAGGACTATTTTATCACCTACGGACTATGTCAAATAAATCACATTATACATATTACTTCAAAAAAATCCACTGTGTTGAATTAATTGTACATTCGTGAATTTTTCATTTGACGATCCCGCGATTTTCACTATTAGAACATCAAAAAGTTCTAAATAATATTCGACAAAAATTATGACTGTGATAATATTTGATTATTTCATTTTGGAGACAAATCATCATGATCAATATAAGGTTAAAACCATTTTAAAACACAGAGCAATCAATTATACTTTTTTTACAGGCTTCGTTCAACGGGGGAAAAATTGATTCAATGTTTCGTGTTCTTTCTCGAATTCCAATAGATGAACATCTCTTCGATGTTAGACATTGACCATAAAATATAAGTCATGTTTAGCGTCTCAAATGTTATAATGAAAATAAATAAATACATCTCAAAACATCTCAAGTTCACTGTTAAACACACAGATGTTATATGACATTGAAAAAAAAAACCATTTTCTATTGACCCTGACAAAATGACATTGAATGCCAATGTATCTAATGCCAATATTGCCAAACTTTTAATAAGAAAACCATGACCATATGTTCTCATCATTGATGAGCTAAATATCAAATGATTTGGAAGCTGAAAGCTCTGGTAATACAAAGTACATTTACATATGATGATATACAGGCAACAGACACTGATTAAGACTAATCAGCAGACACTACGAATGCCCCCTGCGACTAACCAAATAAGCTGCACGATCATGAATTAATGCATATGCTTGATTATACATAAGATGAGGAAAACTCAGCGGCCACTCTGAACCTTTTTCTTTGGTAAATCACTGTTGAGATAACTGCAAAAGAAATTATAAAAATGAATAACTCGAGAATATGTAATTACCCAATTCCAATGTAAATTCGAGATTAAAAAGTTGAACGTTGTCAAAAATTGTGAGTAGCAGTGTTGTTATTAGTGAAGCAAATACAGTGGACCCTGTTTTAAAAAAAAATCCCCACGTAAGATATTTCCCAATTAAGAGCTTTATTTCCAAAGTCCTGATTTCTTTCGGTACTCCGTCTATTGTTACTAGACAATAATACATGGACATCATGGTCATGACAGAGCTTTTCTTGCTACAACCATGCGAGGCTGATGAGATCCTCAGGCCCAAGATGGGAAAATGGAGGAAAAATTCTTCTTCCAAACCTGAGAGGAAAGGGGGGGAAAAAACTATCTTCTTAGCGAATATGGATGATGTTTGCACATAAAATGTTGCTGTCCCATCCTAAGGGTTTAAAATATCAGTGACAAGTGACAGTGATGAATCTAAATCAGGGTGGTGTCTACCACATACTCAAAAGGAAATTTACTTTTCCTTGACTTGTTTGGCACTTCACAAGTCATTATTTAGTGAGATCATTGGCAATTTAGCACCCGATATTTGGCGAAGTAGCTCCTTTGCTCGCAAAAAATGACACATTTCATCACAATTTGGCATAACGATGATAGGCAATAGAAACTCCGGTTGTTCCTGCTGCTTGTTGAGATTTTTTTTTAAATGAAAACTGACTTGATCGGGTGACTGAGTCGAGAGTGATTGAGTCAGTTCACTCAATCACTGCATAATTGGGTATCTATTGGGGGTTTCGCAATAGGAAGCCTGATAAGTGGTTATAACTTTCTAGCAATAAAGTTGAACACAGAAACTTGCCGCGAAATATCTGAAAATCCATTTATAAAGAAATCTGTGACTTTCTTTCTTAGTCCTTGACCTTTTCTCATTTCATGACTTTTCCACGATGGTAGACATCCTGGTATATACATATATATTAAGGTGCAGTATAAAAAGGTTTCACCGTATTGTTAAATTTGTTAAATTATCTAGGGTGAAATCATTAAATCATTGCTTACCCCTGGAAGAATACCGAGATAGCTGCTCTGTTCTTCAAACCTCATACACTGGGTGGCGGAAAGGTAATTGGTGGGAAACTGCAAAATAATTTTTGTCATATAAAATGATTATGATATATAACACATTTTTTCCCCTGGAAAAATAAAAATAATCATAAATAAACTGTAAATTGTCGATTAAAAGCCAAAACAAAAGCAGCACTGATAATATGCAAAATAAAATTAACCCAATAGACATTTACAGAAATTAAAATATACCAGGACTTGACAAATCAAAAAATATTTAGACAGCAGTTAAATTTTCTAGGAACCAAGCATGGGTTTTCTACTTATGAAAAACGGTCAATCTATAATTTTTTAAAACTTTTATGGGACTTCGAGACAATTTTTTACGACAAACTGCAATACAATTAAGGCATTCGTGCCATTCTTACGCTGGGATTACAATATAAAAGTTTCAGAAAAGTTCTTTTATAAAACTTAAAAAATTCAATCAATAATATATTGGTTAAAATTGAACAAATGTAACTAAAAGCCTTATTGGTTGTTTTATTTTTTTCAAGTTTAGTAAAAGATCTTTTATCAGACTTTTATATGGTGTAATCCCGGCCTGAGACTCCAATTTAGTAATTACAAATAGAAAATTTTAGGTGCCAGTACTGATTTTCTAGCTGCCATAGTGACCTGGCACCCAGGATTTGTCATGCCCTGAAATATACAATGATGGATCATCATAAGGCAGATACTCACCCTATGCAAAGGAAATACATCTGTAGAGCCGAATCTCAAGGTTTCACTAGAGGATGAATCAGCTTTTTTCGAAGCTGACGAGCTCCAGGATTTATTTAGGGCTTTACGAGCACTCTTCTGTTGAATCAAAAAAATATTTCATTCAGATTTCTTCTACTCAATAACAATCACACATAAATATGAAAAATATACTAATTAATAGCATTTTAGCAGTATTTAATATAATTGATTGTTATGTCATTAGCTTCACAAGCTAAGAGAAATCATAACTGTCCTCAATGGGGAATTTCTTGATAACCTGTCACCCCCAAGCGGAAGTGTTTATTAGTTAGCTAGGTTTAATTTGAGTTGCATGTATGCAATGGCAATTGAACAATTCTGTATTCCATCACTTACAAATGCAAAAGTATTTCGATCCACAATTTTCTATAAAACTTTTCTATATTGAGAATAATCTCAAATTAAGTAAAGAGAATAAAAACAAAAACATATTTTGACTACTGAAACATTTATTTGTGAATAAGCAGTGCAATTGTGAAAATTAAGAAAACTTTCCTTTCCCCACTTAAAAAAAAATTACTACCCAGCTTTCTGAACAGCATCAGTAAAAAATTCCAGATATTATCTATACCTATATGAGGTTTTCGCAGCCAACTGACAACCGTCCCAACAGCATAACACCCAACTTTGAAGAATAAGAATTAAGATTTTCGCTCAGATCCAAATTCAGTTCAGAGACAATTATAAAATTGATTTTTCATTAGCAGAAGTAAAACTGTTGGGATTTTTCCACTCTGCAAAAACCATGACATTGTGTAAGCCATCACAGTTTAGCACCAAGTCGCCAATCAAAGTGTTGAATTACCTGTCATTACTACTCTCAAATCAAATCATGCCAACAAAAAAATTGCCATCAGCCCCAAAACAGGACATATGGTCAGAGCAGATACAAGTTATCTAGACAATTTTGGATGTTGAAAGGCTGAATTGATGCTGGCTGTTTGGCGAATTTTGTCTTTTCTCCCCTGAAAATGAAATATTTTTTGTGATTCAATGCAATGGTGACAATTCACATAACACTTGTGATGTTATTTCAAGGATTGAAAAGGAAAGTAAGCCACCCCAAGTTTAAATATTCTTTGGGAATCATTTCCCCAAAAGTAGGGAATTCTTTTACAATCACAAGCGAAATTCAGGAGATTTGGCGGCTATGCGACAGATCAGTTCTGCACTCTTTGATGAAATAATTGTAATAATGTTCCAAGGTTCTTCAAGGCAAATGAAATAAAACGACGAAAGAAAAACCATGCCATGTTTAGGCGACATGATGGGTGCCATTAGTGAATGTAGATTAACATGCAGAGAGAGAAAGCTGAGGATATAATGTAGCTTTTACTTGAGTTATTTCATCATGAAATAACTCAAACTTCCTCCCATAAGATTACACACGTCCAAGATTCTTCACTAAACCATTATAGATAAAAAGAGCATATAAGAGAATCCTAACTTAAGAATGACAGGGAAGTTCACCTGTTTGTGTGGATGCCTTTTCATTTCGGGCAGCCCAGTAAAGGTGTCAATGAAAGTATGCTGACCTCTACTGATATTTATCACATTCTGGCAATTTTCCTTCTCTATGATGTCTTGTACATCTTCCAAGTGTGAATTCGATGAATGAAACTGCAACAAGGAAAAAACAAGTTGAATTGAATCTATATGTTAAGCTAGGAGAAATTTCAACCTTTCATGCAGTATGGGTCACAAAGTCAATTGCATGTTTATAAGCTATATTAATTTACCCTGCCTTGGTGCATGACAAATCCAAAAAAAATCCAGGTCTATCTTTCCAAAGAAAAACAGTTCATACCGAATGTTCCATAGAATCACAGAAGCTTGTGTTAACGGGCAATAATAATTTTAGCAAGTTTCAGTTATATACTGATATTACTATATATATACAATCATACTATTTTTAGCATAGAAATAATATATTCATGACTTGTTTTTTCTGTCCCAATTTCTACATTATTGTATTGATCGCATAATGCAAGACAACAATGAAATTGTGTTCAGCACGTCTATGTGGAAATATAAAATTCTAGGGATGAGACGAATAGTGTTTTGGCTGAATATCGAATATTTGGCTAACGTTTCGGCCGAATATCAATTTTATTTTAATTCATCAATTTATAAATAAAACTGGTGTTTTTTATTGAAAAAAAAATTTCAGGGCACAGTGACCTTTCATTCATGTTGGCAGGTATGCTGCTATAAATTCTAAACATTTTGGACTGCTCTCAGCCTGCAATTTAGTAACAACACTAAGAAAATTTTAGGCGCCAATACCAATTTTTTATTTGCCATTGCAACCTGGTGCAACCCTGTGATAAAGTATGTGTCCGATGCAGATAAATGAACTATTGTGCTATAATACATTTGCGTATCTATGTATTGGTATTATGTTTTAAGCATGCCAAAGCTGTACCCTCTATATACTGAAGTTTCTATATACAGTAGAGCCTCAATATAAGGATACTCTGCAGACCAAGAAAAAACATTGTTGTAGAAAGATTATCGTTACATTGAGAGACAGCAGTTCAACATTAGAATATAGATAATTGGAAATGTCTATGATGTAAAGGGATATCATTGTATCAAGTAACGTAATTTTAATAACACAAATACAGGATTCACTGTATTTGCGTTGTTTTTTCTGTGTATTTTTATTTTGTTTTCTATATATTTATATGTGTATGAAATATGTAATTTCAGGGAAAACCACAGCCAATGCAGCTCTTTTTATGGTCAAATTCATGTTCAGCACACGAAATTACACAAGCAATTACTATTTTTGTTTCGGATGCAGAAACTTTGTGAAAATTTGTTGTTCAGTATATTTATTCACAGAAAAAATTTTCACCATCTGACTTAGAAACCAAACAATTAATGTTCAGAAAATTATCATGTTCAGGGAAAAAAAACTCTACTCAAGTATTTCACTTAAACATGGGGGGAAAAATGTAAAAAAATTACATTTCTGATCAGCCCTTGATTCTTCTCCAGTTCCGCCAATGCTTTCTTTAGTGGAGTTGGCGTTCGTGGCATTTTTTCCTCTTGTGCTGGTCTCTTTCTGATTGGACTGCACACATTAAAAAAAAAACCAATATATTGAATTCATCACATTATAGTAAAAACTACACAAAAACATAACATGAAATGAAACTAATTTCTAAATTGCACTCACCTTGTCTTAAACATTTCGGGAGAGGCTTCAGTGTAAAGAGTAGGAACATTTGAGAAATTTCTAAGACTGCTAGAAATCTCATCAGGTACGCACAAGACTGGACTGAGCCCCTATGAACGAGATCACAATGCTATTTGTTAATTTATTCAATATTGCTTGGCCGAGGCCTATACAATAGAATGAGAGCGAATGAAGAAATTAGAGAATGAGACAGTGAACATCGAAAACTGTTGTACAATCAGTAATGTTTGATGGGAGGGAAATTTTTCCACAATCAGTTATTCTTCCAGGAAAGAAGCTAAATTTGAATATTCGTTAGAATAAAGGTACTGTATTTCCCAAGTAAATATAAATCAGATTCTGGAAAATTCTTAAACATCTTTACTATAAAAATCCATTGAATTGGCTGAATGCATATGGTGATCCTTCTTAAGCCTTGCCTTTCCCCGGCATGCTGGAAATAGATGACCCCAACATTAAAAAATCTGGTGTCCCTAGAGTTTGGCAGCATGCCAGATAATGCAGGGAATACAGTGTATACATTTTTTTTAATGTTTAAAATACAGTAAGAGTCAGATATAACAAGAATGGCTCATAAAAATCTTTCTATAAAGAGGAAACAGAATTGTGGGTGATTTTCAAAGAGCTAATATTAAAGATACAAAATAAAAATAGTTTATGGCGAGTTAAAAATGAGAAAACATTTGCCATAACAACAAATTCTTGAAAACATCAGTTTTTCCATTTTTATTCTTTGCTATAGTACATGCTCCTTCAAAACGTCACTTTGAGACAGTTTTAACAAAGGAGGACACAGAAAAATCATATTTGTGACCGCTCTTATTCTTGAGCTTCCCCCCCCCCCCCCCGAGATCAAGTTGCAAGGATTTCTGAAGCTTGAATTTTCAAGATTTTGACATCCTAAATACGAATAGCATTTGATCAAAAATCATATAAAACAAGAACAAGGCTAACCTGTGAAAAGTTTTTCGCATCGATTCGTTCATAACCGTGAGAAGCCATGTTCTCAGCATGGCCTACTTGAACCAAAACTTCAAGGACCGACCCAATCGATTCCACAGACATCTGAGGCGGTAAAGAATGGAACAAATTTTGTGACTGTTCTCTCACCATTCGCTCCGGCAGGGACGTCGGCACAGTCTTAGAAGCACACTGCCACGGCAGAGTATCAGAAGTCGAATACACTGGGTCCGACGATATGATGGACTCAAGGTCTTCAAAGAAATCTGCAGCTTCCTTCATGTCATGTATCACTTCGTTTTGCTCATTATTGTTGGGGGAGACCATTGGGCGTTGATCACATGCATATCTCATATCAATAAGGTTCTGCTGACTCATCACAGTAGCATTATAACCAGGCATTAAATCACAGGAATATCTCTTATCATTTGGTATATTGTCTTCTGAAACTGAATGCAATAATTTCTGAAAAACTGTATTAAAGAAAACTGTTGATGGAATATCAAACACATTATGCATTGTAAAATGTGATGCTCACATTTCACAATGCATAATGCGTGCAATCCGCATTTGATTTCATTACAAAATCAAAAGAAGAAATATACAAACACTTTTCATGTAAAACTGTCATTATTCTGTCTCCTAATCAAAACATTTATACAGTAGGTAAGTTAGGTTTGTTAATTGGATCGATCAAGTACCCCAACTCATGAAAAATGGATAGCAAAGCCAGATTTTTTTTGCAGAAAATGGATAGCAACCAGAGGCGAAATAAGATGTTTTGCGGGAAATGGATAGCAACCAGGAGAGAAGTACAATTTTTTTGTAGTGGGCCCGAGTTTTGTTCAACAAGTGTAAGAATTCACGCATCTGCCATGTTCATTTCTGATATTGAAGATAGTAAATATATACAAACAGGTGCTGTAATCTATCTTCACTTCAAAGTATGGAACAGGGTTGAAGCTACAGTCACATTTTATGCAAAATGCAAAAGAAAGTCGTAGAATACGAAGTAGTAGCCGCTTTCGCAAAAATGTGTGCAGGAGGTATGAAACGAGTAGCCATCCATTCATCAATCATTAACATTTTAACATTTTGCTAAAGCCTTCCCCCCCCCCCCCATTTTCACTTTTTTGCTAAAGGAATTTTTTATCTACAAGCACAATAACATAAATACGTTAGGGCCATGCAAAAACATACACTCGCACAACATGTTCCGACATGTACCAATTCATTAGAAATTCCTCAGAGGTGAATGTTTGGTTAAGCGGTAAATGTAGTAATAGCACCACTAGCACAGGAAATATGCATAATTCTGAGCACATAAATTTGTTAAGGGCCATACACATGCACCCAACACAAGCACCACGTTCTGGTAAACAAAGAATAGTTAAAAATTCCTCAGAGGAATGTTTGCGAGGTGCGTGTATGTTCAAGTAGTAGTAGTAGTAGTAAGAGGAGAAGGGAAGGCATGTCTGTTGGAATCAAAAATTATTTTTGTACCAAAACTAAACCCGATGCATGGTAAGTCAGCACTCAGCACCTCAAATTAGAAGGGTTCATGGCAACTCTTCCACATTAGTTATATCTCATCTCAAGTCACACTCAACATTTTGGAAAGTCTGTAAAGGTCATTATTTCAGAAATGGTTAAAATAATTCCGAGATATCATGATAGATGATACAAAAGTGAAAATGAGGGAAATCAAAAATGGTTGTCTGTATCACAGATACCTGTGTAAAGAACATTCTGCATCATATTGAACATTGTTTGAGACCAAGCAAGTCTAGGATATACAAGACATAATCTCGTCACAGATTTTTTTTAGAAAATAACAATATGAAAAATGGGATTAATGTGCATTTTTTCACTGCATTGCAAAGACCAAACTTGATCAAACTCCCCTCCAAAAAACTAGACCCTCTTACACAATTATGTTTCAGAACATTTAAAACTAGCTTGCTGGAGAAGGATCTTTGTCAAATGATGAGACTATTCTTAGGAATGGTTAGACTAAATGTAAAAGATCTCAAAAGAAAATGTTGGAAATGTTATGTAGTCTTAATTTTCCCCTTCGGTCTTTTTGAGCAACCCTCATATGAAAAAACATGAAATACTCTGAATAAAATTCAAAATGAAGGATACAGTTCTTTTAGAACCCTTTTGTAGGACAGCAGCACTTGCAGGAGATTCTATGTCTGCATAACAACTATCAATAGACCTTTCTCCTGATTCTGCAATACAAAAAAAAAAAAAAATAATAATAATAATTAAGGATCTAGTGAAACAATTTTTCCTAATTTTTTTACATGCTTATAAAACTGGTGGAATAACATTATTATCGGGGGTGGGGGGGGGGGGGGGGGAAGAACTAATTATGAATTGTTAAATGTAAAAAAGTCTTCAAATGCACATAAACTATGCTGTTTATGAGATTGCTTTCAGCTAAATCATGCATGACTTTTTTTCTCTGATGCTTCAGTATGCAGCACAGCAATACCGACTGACCCAGTCAGTAATTTATTGCAGGACTAATGCCATGAGCGACTCAAATAGAGGTAAATGTTTTCACTGATAACAACAGTCTTTCCTGAAGATGAGAGGAGGTAAACACAGAGATTTTTTTTTTCTTCTTGTATATTTGTCTTTTCAATGTAACTCTAGATGGGAAGTATTTCCCTTCTAAGACCGCAATGTCAAAAGCCTTAAAGATTTGCTCAAAGTGAGTGCAATTAAAAAAAAAACATTTTTAGAATAAGACAATGTAAATGCTGGTTGATGTAAGTCAAGGTGTTACTGCATCTAAGATAGTTAAAGTTACTGCATCTATATATTATTAATGCAGCAGCTCAGAGAGTATATGTTAGTTGGATCAGCATTAAAGCACTTGTTACTAGATAACCATAAGCTTTTGAATCAAAAACAAATGTTGCATCATCCAGGAGCCAGATTTAAGAAGGGGTTTCCACATTACAAAATAATGGCTCCCATGTGCAAAGTACTAATAAAATTAGTTGCTATAATGTGTGTGTGAAGAGACAACAAAGAGCGTTGACTGCAATTTGGTTTCAAGCATTTCATTTTCAGATCATTCCTAGTAACACACAATCTCTTTACAATATTAAACACTTACCATGAGACTGAATAACATTCTCTTGCTTGATAGGTGCAACACCAGGAAATTGCGGGGAGAAGCACAATGAACCTTGGTAAAACTGTGTTTCCACTGGCTCCATTACCGACTCTTCAATCCTGAAATAAAGACATTCAAATAGTTAGCATTTTCTTTGTCACCATGCAAAGGAAAATGGCAGATCATTCTCTGCCATGAGTTATTATTTTTAGTAGATATAAATATATGAAGCCCTAAAGCAGAATGTGCCAATATCGGTGACGTATGTTGCAGAACAAATAGTGCTATTTCAGAACAATCTGGAAGAATTTTAAGAAAAGTATAGAAAACACTATCATAAGAATTTTTACTGCAGAACATTTCCAGTCAGCCCCGGGCTCATTGCAAAACAATGTAAAACATTTTGCTTTGGAGATATGAAGTAGTGCAATGAAACTGATATTAAGGGTTGAAGCTATGGTCAAATTTTTTGCAAAATGCAAAAGAGGTAGTAGCCACTTTTGCAAATATGCGTACAGGAGATATGAAACGAGTAGACATAGATCATTAGCACTGTAGTATTTTGCTAAAGCCTTTTTTCCCATTTTCACTTTTTTGGTAAAGGAAGTTTTCATCTAGCTTAAAAACCCAGCTGATATTCCTTGAAAAGTTCCCCAAATGAAAACTTCATACCAAACTTCCATTTCTTTCTTGATTAACAAGTTCCATCTTTGTGGACTTCTGGGTAAAAGTAGTTTGAAAAATCTATATACATAACAAAATTAATGTGTTTACTCACCGAGAATGCAGCGGTGACTGAATGAAATGCTCATTTGCTTCTGGTGTCAAAGGATGGGCTGCTTTACGTACGTCTTCAGTGGTGCAACTGTAAGACAGCATGTTTTGATTGTACCACGCAACTTCACTGTCTTGCGGGTTAGCCACACTTTCATTGGAAAGAGCCAATGAATAATTTGATTGGCTATCAGGTGGGGTGGGTATAGACGGTGATGCTGCAAAAAAAAAAGTTAGTCAATTAAAGTTTTCTTAAGCTATATTTATTTGTAGTAAATATTCACACTAGCATTTTTTTTATTTTTTTTTGCAAACACAAAACCCTGCATGCTCTAAGGAATCCCTGAGGAAGTTCCCCAGAACACTGCTAAACTTATGTCATTGTGATACATCACCATCTCTCACAAAGCCCCAAGGAAACTCCAGTTGAGAAATAAATGGTACTTATGAGTTACGCCATCAGCCATTTTTGGCATTGTCAAATGGAGTGATTTAGTACCAATAATGGATGGGCAATGCAATTTTGCTTTTATTTTATTAGAACAGCTTGCTGCTTGTGTTCATTTGTCACTGTATGCAGCAAGTGCATCATAACTCACCATGTCGGATCGTTAACAGGCTTTCAGTACAAAAGTGAACTTTTACTTGGCTATGTGCAAGTATCAACTTTATCACATGATATTGATTTTCAACCACATTTCGACAAGTTTGGCTAAATCTGCACCAACTTGAAAATGGTCGACGGCATAATACGTACATAAATAAATGAATTCAATTATGATTTGCAAAAAAAGTAAAAATTCTATTGAACAGATAAATTTTATATATTTTACTTTGATAGGATGGAGTACTGCAATTCGATGGCATCACCTGAGACTGTATCATCGGTGAAAATTCTTCATTTACTGGATATACCTGAAAAAAGTTGACAGGAAATGTTTCAAGCCAAAGAGCAAAAAGAATAAAAAAAAAACATGCTAAAGATCATCCAAGAATACAGTGTATTAAGATTTATCCCCCCCCCCCCCCCCACTGAAAATGACTGCAAGTTATGAATAAGATGTGCATGCGCAGCCACCCATATGCAGTTGATATTTTGTTGAGAAAATTTTTCTGATAAAATATTGGTAGCCGTGTTTTTGTTTAATAATGCAAGCAGCTTTTTTTTGTAAACTAAACAACTGTGAAAAGAAGCAACATGCATATAACATTCCTGTAGGATCAGTCATTTGTTTCCTGTTATCATCCATATTTAGTTGTCCACAATCTCATTTTTTCTTGAGACAAAGTACAATTATGGTATGTTGAGATTTGCCTCTAGTCCTCCAACTAAATGAGGTCAGCTACAATTGCTCATGTTGTTGCTACACACAGTCAATTCTCATAGATGACCAGTTTAAGTGATTGATAGTGAGAAACTATCATCTTTTCATAACAGATGAAGTAAGGGTAAGCAATAATCACAGAATAATAGGAAAGGCAAGAAACTCGACAGGAGCAATATTGACATTAGATGTGAAAATATAACACATAAGATGGTAAAAATATTCAACTGCTCATAGACCAACTTACACAAGATGTATCATCAGACGCAGAAGACGATCGGCTCTTATTTGGTTCGATTTTCTGTAGCTCCCGTTCGTACATCTCTGCTTTTTTCTTCAAGGTCGAGTTCCAGTGATTTTTTATGGCATTATCAGTCCTAAATAAAACAGAAATCTTCAATCAAATTGCATTAATTAAATCCGATATCTCACAAAATTAGCACTAAACCAAACACATCTGAAATTTGTAGATAGAAAACTCCAATCGACTATTTAAGGGTCTAATAAAGCCTCTTCTTATAACCAGTCATTCAACTAATTATTAACTTTGTTTTTGTTAATGATTAGGAGAAAGAGCAAAAAACATGATGAATGCAGTTTCAATGCGTTCATAAAAAAATATAGTTTATTAGCTTCAAGCTTCCAAAAAAGAAAAGGAGAAATTACTTCACAAGCGGGGTGTACCACCTTCTGATTCTTAATAACCAATCATCCATACATAAAAATCACGTTAAGAATCAAGCTCCGAATGCAACCACGGCGTGATTGTTAAAAGTTATTCTTAACGTCATCTGACCATGGACAGACCGAAAAATTTCCCTTTTTAGGAAATTTCGACATTGACCAATCAGCACCCAGCTATAAATCAACAACAACGCGCTGTTGACAAGATGTTGGAGAGGAAAAGAAATTTTAGAGCGACGCTAGCCTGAAAAAATGGTGGACATTATTTAAGCGAATATGAATAGGGTTGAGGAAAAATGATAAATACATATTTTTTAAAATGTTGCAGTAAAGTCATCAGTAGAGCCCGGATTATTTTGGCCTTTTTCAGCATTAATACATATAAATGCATAAAATCAATGAATTTTCAGTGTAAGTGCATATTTTTGAAGGTTTATTTAAGCTCTCAATTTTTTTTATAATTTTTCAAATAAATATTGTTCATAATATTCTCATAACATTGGTTCTTTTTCCCCACAGGTGAAATTTAGTGAATTAATTAATTTATAAAGTATTTTATGAATACTAACTGTTTTATTGTAAGGTTATTTCTAGAGATATGTCAAAGTGTTTAATTTGCTTTTTAGAAATAGTGTCGAAATTCTTTTGTTACTGGTATTTTCATTATTGAGCAGCTACAACAAACTAAAACTTAAAAAAAATGCTGAATAAAAAATATGTAGAAGTTATTTGCATATGCAGTATATATATATATATATAAGGGGATATTTTTTTGTAAATGAATACATATGCACTAAGAAATAGAAAAGATGCCTTTTAAAAACACATCTGCTTTTTTTAATGCATATTTTCTAATTTTTTGTACATATTTTGGATTTCTTTTTAAAGATTTCTAGTGCATATTCTGGGGTGTTTAATGCATATTATGAAATTTTAATTGCATATTTTTGAATTTTTAAGTGCATATTTGCATATTTTGCCACTTTTTTAGTGCATATAATCGGGCTCTAGTCATTAGATAATACATTAATATTAAAAATGGACATCACTTCTGTAATGTTGGCTTTTTTACATACACCGAAGCGTGTGAAAAAAGTAAACGAAGCAGCAGGTTAATAATGATTTTTAATATATTTCGGCCGATTAGAGCTTTATCTCACATATTTTGAGGCAGAGATTAAATTTTTCCCCATAATATGAAAAAAGCACAACCCATTGATCATGATATTTATGGATAAAAAACTTGAGAATTATGCATAATCACTGGTAAATGAGATAAAAATAGCACAATTTATCAAACTTTATCGAAATGATCTGATATTTTATCACTATTATCAACATATATATGCTGTATATAGACTTCAACACTGTTTTCAACTTTCCCACACAACCTTCAGATAACTTTTCGATAACTTTTAAAAAGTCTGACGAATTCCTAATAATAAAAATGCATCTGTAAAATTTTTTTCTTCATTTTTAAAAATATGAATCATAACAAAATCTTTCTTTAATAGAAGTTTTTTTTAAATCTTGCATGCAAGGAAAAATTATTCACTAAGAGTCGAGCTAAGAAGTGGGTAGCCTCGGTTCTAAACTACAGAAGAAAAACATTTCTTAGTTAAGAATGTGATAGCAAAATTCCCTCTCGATTCTTAACAGATGAAATCCATAGTTAAGAAGCAGATTCTTATTAAGAATCAGAAGGTGGTATGTCCCCAAAAGCGCTGGTTAAGCATGAACAAAGAAAGAAGAAATACATCTGATACAGTACAGACTTGAGAGAGAAATCCAGGCAACTTCTGCCCACGCACTCTTTAAAAACAATTTACCTCCCAGGAAGGAGCTTGGATATTTTTGCCCATTGGTTTCCCCATTCTTGGTGAGCTTTTATGATGACCTGTTCCTCTTCAGCCGTCCAAGCTGTCTTCTTGATTCCGGGATTAAGATGATTATGCCACCTTAAAAAAAAATACAAGGTTTGAGCACTGGTTTGCATTTATAATTTTACAAACATCCTGAAACTTGCCAATAAAAACAGTGAAGATCAGTTATTACACTACTGCGATCGAAAAAGTTTAAATCACCTTTCACGGCACTGCTTGCCAATACGTCCATTCAAATGTCGGGCTATCAAAGTCCATTTTTGAGGTCCATAGGTTTTCACCAAATCCACAACTTTTTCATCCTCCTAAAAAATAAGGAAATAGTATAAGTACACATGAGCTAATCGTAACCTACAACAAGAAAGCACTCAATAAACCACTTTAAAAAAAATGCTGAATCACACGAAAAGAAACTAATAGGGTAAACATCCAGAAAATAAAAGTCGGGTAAATTCTTCACGAAAATCCTGCAATTTTTTTTAAATATCTGGCAAGCATTCTCTTTTGCACGTATAACATTTTTTATGGATACAATAAGACCAACATAAGTCATATGGAAATTAATTACCTTTTGGGTGAGACAATATATTAGGGAAAAACACTAACCTAAATATACCCAAAATGGAAGAAATATCAGCTAGACGCGTTTCGGAATGCGTCTAGCTGATATTTCTTCCATTTTGGGTATATTTACGTTAGTGTTTTTCCCTAATAAAGTCACATGGTCACAAGGGTGACCAAAATTTTGCAGAATATTTATGTATTTTTTTCCTTATTATCAAATTTGTCATGATAAATTTTTTTTCCATGGAATTATTCTAATGAGGTTCTCCAAAGCCCTTTATCTCCGTCAGCAATTTTTAGCGACACATAAATTGGAAATTTAGGCTGCAATTGGCATAACCGCATATTTACTGGTATATGGATCCTTACATGGAGTCGTGTCCGGTTTTCCTATATGGATCCCAATTTTCTGTAATTGCGAACGGGCGACCATATATAGTTTATATTCAAATGATGTATGTTTGGAAGGCTTTGACCACTGTCTACACCGAGCAATATGCCTAGAGTCAATGTAGTGTGATGTCACAAGAGCTCTTTTACCAAGGGATGGAGTGATTGCTTTCATAAAGAAAAATCACAAACTCTAGAAAAAAAATAAAGTGCAAGTTTTTATTTTTTTTATGTTGACAGCAACAATTTAAAGCGGCGATATTCATTTATAATGTGGAAGCAATTTATGATAAGTGGAGGCAGCAACTCTTTATGCAGTGACAATACATCAATGTTTGACGTATGTCAAAAATTATTTGTCTTTATTGCTGTGTAATGGAGTGATTCTACCGTTGCCTAGGATACCTAAAATATTATGAATAATTACTTCTTTTGTCCACGGTCCTTTGATAAGGTCTGGATTGACAACCTTCTGCCACCTTTGCTGGCACTGAATGTCCGTCCGATTGTTACCCATAAGACTGGCTATTTTTATCCAACCTTCGTCCACGTATAACTCCACGAATTTCTTGAGCTGCTCATCCTATGTGAGACAAAAGTAAAAATACCCATGATGGTTAGACTACCAAAGAAGAAATGAGGATAAAACAGATAATAAATGAAACAGCTCAATGTTTGAGAATTCTGCTAAAAATTTACACGTACATTTAAATATTTTAATTTTCTTTACCCCCAGGAGTTATCATGCATACTTCTCAGGGTGTGCTAAAAAGACTTTTTAAAAAAATAAAACCCCAAAAACCACATTTTTTTGAACCAATTTTTTTTTTTGGTTTAAATAGCATTAACATTAAAAACAATAACATTTCTGAAAAATCATTCAAACTTCTAATAATTAATAAAAATAAAATGTTTGTTAATGTAATTAACACTATATTCCCATATTGATCAATCAATAAATATTTCTTACATTTTAATAAAAACCAACTTTTGAAATTTAATTATTTTTTGTGTAACTCAATGACACTTTTTGTGTTTGAAAATTCTTAATGTTATTATTAACCATATAATATAAAGATGTTTTCTCCAGTTACTTTCAGTATGCTTAATTAGAAAGCTATTTTACAAAAATTATATTAAAAAAATTAGGTGAATATAATATATTTAATGAAGCATAAATAATGCAGATTAATTAGCAATGATTAATATACAGGGTGATTATAACTTAAGTTCTGATTTCAAAACACTAAAAAAAGAACCATTGTCAGAATGATTTGAAAATTTATATGAATATTCCTGAAGCAATGGAATTTTATATGGGAAAGGGAAAAAATGTACTTAAAAATGTAAATTTAACAACACTGTACGCATCCAACACGTGGGAAATTTACTCACAAAATAGGCAAGATAGCCAGTCAGGGCAAAATGATAACTTAATTAGCATTGCATGATTTTAGTTCATTTAACATCACAAAAAATGAAGTAATTGAACAAATAACTACAACTTACTCAAGAAATGTTAAATATATTGTCCACCGTGTTCTGGCTATGAAGTGAAAGCATAAAAATGCTTGTTCAACAGCAGATCAAAAGTATGCCATGGTCATGATGTGGATGCATTTGCAATTCACCTTCATTAAATCAAATGCACCCCACCGTTAATATTCCTGAGGAACTTCTAACATATAGGGGACGTGCTGGAGCTTGCAATTCACCAACGTTTGCAATCCAACCACTGCTCATAACATTTTGAAGTACCCCCCCCCCCCATAGCTAGAAGTTGCAAGTGTTAAGGTTAAATAAACTGGCTGCCGGCCAGGTGTCATGTCATCCTGTTATTGTCAAAATAGTTTTCAGCAGCTGCTTTGCTGGTATTACAATGTGCATCTTGATAAAAATTGTTTTATCCACACACTGATGCTGTTGAAGTGCCGAAATGATATGGTTGCACAAAATAGATTATACTGCTGGCCAAGTACAGCATCATCTACTTGCACTTTTTTCTTTTGCTAAAGAAATAACCATTGCTTCAGGATTATCCATGCAAATTTTCAAGTAATTCTGACCAGTACTTATTGTATAGTTTTGGAATCAAAACTTTAATTATAATCACCCTGTATATAGATTTATATTTTTCATAAGTCTGTTACTACTATACAGTAGAACCTTGATTAACTGGGCTTAACAGTGAAAGTATATAAAAACTATTGAATATTAAGACTGGGTGATATATAGTGCGAGATGTGTACTTCTTATGAGAAAGAAAATGAAAATGTCTGTGAGGTAATATAACTACTAGTACACTGGTCTGTGTCCCATGGATGCAATCCTTATTAATGAATTTGCTAAAGATAGAGCATCAGAATTTAGCCAAATTTTAAAAAATGTGGTAAGAATGAGACATTTTGGCTTCTGTATACAACTTTAAATAAATAAGATATTAAGATATTCATATGAATATATATATATATATATATATATTCAGGAAACTTTTATGAGACTTTTTGGAAAAAAACCACTTATATCATCTAAAGATATGCTATCAGAATGTACCCCAAGAATATAAAATGTGGTAAGAATGAAAAATTTTGGCTAGTAATGAACCAATATGATATTAAAATTATATTTAGACCACTTTTATTTGATTTTTTGAAAAAAAACCACTTGGTTAAAACCAAGGTTTAAAGCAAACAATCCTGATACTTCTTGAATTGCAAATATTTATGAGAAGTTGAAAAAAATTTCAGACGGCAGCCTAGAAGCCGATTTCCCCCGAAAGAAATTTTTTAATATCAAATGGGGGGGGGGGGGGGGTGTCAATTTTCCCAGAAGTTAGTGATCCCTTGATGTGAGAAGACACTTAAATCGATTTTGAGTAGCATAGACTTCAGGAGACAGGAAGACTAACGACTCACAAATTGCCCATTCTCCCTCATACTGCGCTACTAAAAATATATTAAAAAAAACCCATAACCCAGGAAGCGGAATAAAAATGACACAGATCCCCTCCTTATCTTCCTGTACTTAATGAATCGGGATAGATAAAAAAAATCAAATTTTTAGCAATTCTAGCAGCAATAAAGATTATCACCACGTTATAATGAAAACGTCGTGCATAAAAAATTCCTAACTTTACAGGAAAAACAAAAAAGAAAAGAAATCCCATTACACATAGGAAAAAGGAATTCATTTATTTACAAAAATTGTAATAGGTGAGAGGGGGGGGGGGATGTTTTTAATCTGAAACTCTGTCAAGTGGGAAAATTTCCCATAATAGTGTTTTCCGCACTTTTCTTAAAATTATTAAAATTAAAAAAATTATTAACAAAGACCCATCGAAAACCATAACCACTCACTGAAAGCTAACATTAATTTTGCAATTATTACATACTCAGCGAATTTGCTCTATTTTAACTCAGCTTGGTGTCTGGACCCCAGGTTGTTGGAAAACCTACATCCTTACTAAGCAGAAGTGTACTGTAAGATGAGTAGTCAAAAATTTACCCATCCATTTTACTTACAAACTAATGAAATTCATTTGTGTGCATAAGAAACAACAAAGAGAGACGGCAATACAATCATATATATAGTTATATACTCATGGAGGAAAAACTCACCTCTTCTTTGGTCCACCGGCTTTTGTTGGCAAGCTTGCCTTGAGGATTCCTACCCATGACGCTTATATATATAATCTTTTCTCACTGGGTTACCAGCTTGCAACAGTACGATGACTAGGACACAGAGCATATCCTGAAACATATATATCAATACAGTAATTAACATTAACGAACAGAAAACATTTATTCAAAAATTGGACATTGTCTTCCGAAACCTTTAAAAACACAATGCCAGTGCCGTCTCGGCATGACTGCTTTTAATTGGGTGCCTGACAGATGTTGAGTCCTGCGATTCTGAGGACGGGATTGTATATGTGATATACACATTTTATAACAAATGAGCAAAATATGGCTGTAACTTCAACTATGAAAATGTTTATAAATATTACAGTAGATTCTTGTTAATCTGGTACATATTAGACCAGGGTTATGATGGATTACCGAAATAGCTTCACTACTGGAAGGCAGTTGAAAAAAAAAAACAATCCAAATAACGAAAACTTCTGTACATACACACACCGCCATGCTTTGGGCGTCCAAACATTTTTTTCACTGACTAAAAAAACATCTTTGAATTCAGTTGCAAGTGCCCACCTCTCTCATATCAATGTCAAACCTTGGACACCTCTCTTGGTAGAATAATTTCCTGCCCCGCACACAAAGTGACCATCCCGAAAACACAGGATTAATGAACCGATTAGACCAGCGCATGGTCAGATTTTAGTATAAAGTTTACTATAATATAATGAATCAGTGAAAATTATTCATTCACAGCAGAGGCGGCGCATCTGGTAAGAGCAGCGCAGAGTTTCAGCATGCAATGAATCCATCTGGGAATGGCCACATAGTAATGAGCTTTGGTACTGCAATGTTTGAGAGCAAGTATTCAAATTTGTACATTGGTAAATGTGGAGTGGGGGGGGGGGGGGAGAGCAAACATGCTTTTGCCCTCCCCCCATAATTCAATGATTTCATTATTTACCTTTTTCTTACATTTGCGGTCCCTCTACCTTTGCCTGTTTCTCACATGGGCAAACAGGGCACATGTCCAGGACCCTGGAAATTTTAGTGCCACTAAATCAGCTTTCTTTTGAATTTAAATATACGGCGCCCCCAAAAACTGATATTTGCCCAGGTCCCGAAC
The DNA here is from genome assembly GCF_987345545.1 of Pholcus phalangioides. Taxonomy (NCBI): domain Eukaryota; kingdom Metazoa; phylum Arthropoda; class Arachnida; order Araneae; family Pholcidae; genus Pholcus; species Pholcus phalangioides. The sequence goes on along the minus strand of NW_028301603.1, from coordinate 28,922,422 downwards.
ATGTCAGAAACTATCTGAATTTTCCCAACCCAATTAGGAGAGAATAACTGTGTGAAAATATTTTTGTTTACACCGAGGGTGCTCAACCTTTAAGAGAGTAGGAGCCACTTAAACGATCTGTAAATATGCCACTGATCACTAAAATGATCTTGAAATGGCGTCGTGGGCCACTTGAATGATCTGGAACTGTGCCGCGGGTAACTTAAGCAATGTAGAAGTGCATCGTGGGGCCACTCAAGTGCTCTGGAACTGTGCCGCAGATCACTTGAATGATCTGTAGATGTGCCCGGGTAGGAGGGGGGGGGGGGGTTTACAAGTGATCTATGAATGTGATATGGGTTGCTTATTAAATCTGGGACACTGCAAGTCGTCCCTTAAATAATCTGTAAATTTTCCGTGGGTCCTTCGAGTGTTCTATAAATGTGCCGCGGACTCAACATGTGATGTGGGAACTGTACCGCTGTGATCGCACATCACTCAAGTGATGTGCCGTTTAGTTCATTTTTAGAAAGTTACTAATGTGGTCACGGGCCATGGATTGAGCATGTATGGTTTAAACAGAATTTATCGCGCCATCTAGCATCATACACACCACCTCAGATTTGTATAAAAATATAGGTCACATACCCAAGGACAGATTACGTTATCCAAACACCGTCACATTTCGGGCCCGACTCCATTCGGAATGCCATTGCGTGGAATCTATAAACAGAAAATAAATTCGTTGAATCTTGATCCAAGAGGAGGGGGGGGGGGTTGGATGGATGTTTTATTTTGCACGCACACACAAGAAAAGCATCAACAACACAACAAACTGGTCGGAGTTGGATCATTGACGTTGATCGGATCGGTGACGCGGGAACCAACACATCATCCGGCGAAACATGGACCGTCACTTTTCGTGATCCAAATATTATGATTCGGCGATCCGAGAAAGAAAACACCAAAACACATACGATACATTGTGGCTAAATGGCGGATAACATAACCAAACATGGCGCCATAACCATTTCTGAATTCAAAGATTTATGTTGCGTTTAGCCTTTGCAACGGATGAGTCACTTGGTAGCTGGCAATTACGCGTGATGACGTCATGAAAATTCCAGGAGGCACAAAGACACGAGAATCAAATCATTTTGATTCGGCCCTTCCTGACGCATTGTTCTGGATCCGCACTTTGATTCGCTGGAGGGACCAAAACTCTCACGTACAGAATTTTTCTGGAGTCACTACTGAACATAAGTCTGTGATAACGAAATTTAGGGAATATATGTGATGTGGTAAGAACTCTATTTTCCATTATGAGCGTGCCGATAAAAAAAAAGGGGGGGGGGGGGAAATAGATAATTGAAAAAATTCAAAATATTTAAGATAATTTAATTAAAATATCATATTGGTATATAGAGAAACCACCCATGATATTTTAATGAAATTCTTTCACCTTAAAATGGTAATTTTTAAGGTGAATATAGCAAGATTTTTCGGAAAATATTACCTGCATCCTCCTGCAGCAGAGCCCCAGAACAAACTTTTTATGTGCCCTTCTATGGTGTAATTTGTAATGTATAAAAAAAAGAAGAGAATCGTTCCGGGCTAGAACCCTGTAAGCGAGCTGCCCCTGCCAAATATAGTCTTTTGCTATACATCAATATGAAGAATTTTTTTACATAAAGAATTTTGGATATCTCTCAGTACGTTGCAATTCCCTGGAATTGCAACGTACTGAGTTTGCAACATTGATGCGTATGCGCGCCTGTTTCGTGCTCTAAATTGGTTTCTTTCAGCATTTCCAGAAGGCAGAGGAGAAACGATACCTACAACCATGAGGGCATGCCCCCCCCCCCTTTGGGAAGGGGGCCGGGACAATTTTCATCAGTTTTTGTTTTTCCCCGCTATGAATTCATTATAAAGAGGTCAGTGAAAGGGTGATCTGTGGGCCCCACATCCTGGAGGGGCCATCTCGAGGGATCCGTGGTTGCAAACACTCGAGAACCACTTGATATTGTATAAATGGAACTATTGTTTATCTAGTTGTGTCAAATAAAAGAAGGTCCAAACATTGAAGATTTGCCTTGATGAGAGGTCTAAAGCGGATCTTAACATTTATATACTCGATTTTTTAGTCCATAATTTCTATGGCAGAGCTCCGCTGTTTTCTCTTTTATTTATTTATCAAATTTGATGATTTATTTCATTTTCTTCGAGTAGCTGCGGAGCCCTTCAGAAGTGCACATGGAGCTCCAAGGATTCTGTGACGCGCCAGTTGAGAACCGCTGGTCTAAAGTAGGCGTTTATTTTAGTAGACCATTGATCTAAAATAAACGCAAGCACAAATGGGCTAGCCACTGTCAAGATCTTATAAGCAAATTATTCTATATCTGCCGGTATCAGTCATAAACAGAGACAAATTTCCTCAAAAAAATTCTTGCAGGCATTCATTTAGTCAACTGAAGCATGTGTATGGACATTGGCGTACGCAAGGGGAGAGAGATTATAGTGTTATTTTGCAGGAAAAAACGTAAACCCGCCCCCTTCAGAAGAAAAAAAAAATTGAAACTCCCCCTTGAGAAAATTCTGCATACGCCTATGTGTATGGATCACCCTATCAATGCAGAATTTCATTCAATGTAAAACACTTTTAACTTGAAGTAAAAAAGGGACGCCTGCATTGAAAAAAGCGGATGTGATTTCTTCAAACATACCCATTGTTGGGTAGAGCAAGATGACAGAACAAGACATATAGGGTGATGAAAAAAATATTTTTTATTTCTTTTTACTTTCTATGAAAATAATCAGTGCAAGAGGTTTTTGTTTCCTGCAAAGCATTGTAGGTGCTCAAGCATCAGCTCTCCCCCTCCCGGTTCTGACACCACAACAAAACATATGTATCTGGATACCCCTCTATCCATTAGGTAAAACAGGGGAATCCTTGACACAAGCAAAAATTGTGAGAAGGGGGGGGGGGGGAGTGAAAGAGTTGTAGTAGTGTTTCCTTTATCGACGCCTAAGGGCTCTTTCAATTGTGTTGGCAAAGGAGACTCCAGCAAGATACGAGATGCATAGGGAGGAAACAAGCAGTTTTCCTTTCAATTTTTTTTTCCGTGTTCGATATATTTGCAAAAAAAAAAAAAAAAAAAATTAGAATTCCATACAGGAGATTTTTATTTTCTTTTCCAATCTATTCTGTGGGTGCTCTGCCAGCACCTCCTAGAGATAGAAGGCCTCTGCAGTCTGCTTGTGACATCAGTAAGTAGTCCATTTTCCCTCAGAATATTCAGGGGAAAAAATGCTCATGCTAGTACCATCGTTGTGCGGAAAAGAAATGACCGGTCTCAGAATTGGCGATTTCTATGCCCCACATCCAATCACTATACTGTATTTGTGAGCCAATCAGAAAGATTTTATGCCAAAATAAGAAGAAATGAAATAGGATGCTGTGTTTAAAAATGTGGCAAACTTGCTAGGCTTGAATGACGTTTATGGCAAACAGTGCATCAGAGTCCTTCTATCTGTAGGAGGTGCTGGCTCTGCCCCTTGCCACAAAATACTGTGGGTGCTCAAGCACTCACAGAACCCCTAGCTCTGATACCACTGAAGATCACCACTATATATTGGCCAGCCAGGATGGGCGCATAATTTTGCACCCCTGTCTAACACTGAAGAAACTTTAAAAGGGTTAATTCGGCTTGCTCTCTGATTCTGAGCCTCTGGCACTAGATCAACCTGCTTCCCCCACCCAAAAATAATCAAAAATGGGTTTGGACCAAAGGCACATTTATGGTTTTCCGCCTGTGAGCTATGCAAATTTTGTTGCCCTTCTCCCACATTCTAGTCTAACTTAACTTACTTGACTACTCTTTCCTTGAATTCACTTCACCACCCTGTGCCAAGCCACTCGCCCTGTCTCCCCCACTCTTGCAAGTACACCTGTGTCTCTGTCACTCTTTTAGTCATTCACATGCTTGCACACTGTTCTGGTCACTCACTGACATGGTTCTTGCTTTATAGGTTACACTTTTAATCATTTACAGATGCTCTAGGAGTATTATTATATTACTTATTCTTCTAGCTTGCTCCCGTTCTAGGTCATTCTTTTTGTTATTCACATGCTTGAAAATTCTCCAGGTCACTATCAATCATACTCACTGACCTAATTCCTCACTGTCTCGGTGGAGGCAGATATATTTAGGGTTATACAAATTTTGCTGCCTTTCTCCCATTCTATTTGTTTTCTTGCCCACTCATTCCCCAAATTTACCACCCCTCTGAACCTGCTAACCCCCCCCCCCCGTAAATGTGCCACTGGTTAGAACAGAGGCGTCGAAAGTGTTTTAGACTTGTGGGTGCTCGAATTGATCTTTATATAGACCTCAGTCAATAATTAAATACAAACACAAACACAAAGGGCGCAACTTGCCCAAAACTTAAAATTGCCAAAAATTATGCCACTTTAATATAATTAATGACACCTCAACAGAGAATACTCAGTAAATAATGATGAAAAGACTGATTGTCTTCCTACAATTACATTAACTAATTAATTAAATTTAATATATATATATATATATATAGTTTATTATAATTAATTTTTCAGAATTATAGTTTTAAGTATTTGCGCGGCTGAAAAAGGACAGTGTCCGAATCCACAAATCCATACTTTATTGGAAATAAATATTTATAATAAATAATAATTCTAGCAATGGTATGAATAATGCACACAGCTAAACCCAAGCAGTTAGAATTGAGGTATTAAGCGCAGTGTTGCACACCAAAGTGTTTTTCTTATACATGAAAGGTTTTTTTTCTACTAGATGTTAATTCATTTCTTATATCCTTAAACTGAGCAAATAATCAGAAATATATTTTTCACCAGTGGCATCTTAACGCATGGGCCCACCAGGGCACGGCCCAGGGGCCCAAGAGAAAAGGGCCTCACAAAAAATGTGATTTGGTTGAAATTTTCTAGAATTTACCTGGTAGGGCCTCAGAAAAACTACTTGGCCCGGGGGCCCGTGATGCTCTTAAGACGGCCCTGCCTCTCACTATAAGTGCAAGAGAAAATTTTAACTTTTTTTTCTCCCTGAATTCTTAATTATCTCAATAAGCAATTCAGCAACTTATATTGAACTGAACTATTCCCAACGAAAGTAATCTGCAGGTTTAAAATACAGGTCAATCTGATAGATCAGTATTCAAGTTATTTCAACTTATTTGCATCCTCCCACTGAATTTTTTGCCTGTCCTGTGTCATTCAGCATCAATGAGGAAATGGGTTTTTACTATGGCTGGTTGGTTAATCGATCAATTGTTAATCGCAGCTAAAAATTTTAGTTGAGTTAATAGACTCGATCAATTCAATTAATAAAAATTTTGATCGGATTTTAAAAGTTTGTGAACTTGATTTTTTAGAAAAAACCAATCAGATGTCTTACAAATCATGTTCTATACAGAACATTTTGAATAAGTGATCATATTTAAAAATATTTGAATCAATATTTTGAACTAATTTGATCATAGTGGAGTCAATAAATTTTGGTGGTCATCTAAAACTCCCATGAAACTCAATTTGAAACTGGTCATCAGTTTTCGTTGAATCTATCTAATTTGATAGATTCAACGAAAACTGATGACCAGTTTCAAATTGAGTTTAATGGGAGTTTTAGAAGACGACCAAAATTTATTGGCTCCACTATGAACAGCAGTGTTTCATATTCTTGGAAGCATCAGCTCATCTCCTCACAAGTACTATTCGAGAGGACTTTCCAGGAAGCAACATGAATGAATGAATGAAAGCAACAGTATAATCGGAAGTAGTTTTAAAATCAGTGAGAATAATAACCAAAAAATAAGATTTTTTAAAAAAGACAAGATTCAAGAGAAGAAATTACAGGTTTTGTTCAGTAAATAGAATTATATGAAGCGAGCAGCCTTAATTTCTTAACAATATTCCTATATCTGTTACAACTACAAAACTTACATATACATCTACCGAATAGGTGATTTGAATGAATAAATTATATTTTTATAGCATCTATTAATATTGTATGGTAATAAAAAATATTTGATTAAAATTCAATAAATCGGTCAATTAAAATTTTCTGACTAACCAGTTAAAAATTTTAATTGATTCCCAGCCCTAGTTTTTACATACAGACCAAGTGGATTATTTCAGTGTTTGGTTATAAGGGACACACACCATTTGTTTATTAGTATGCTTATGAATGCTACAGGCACTGCATTATGATGTCCGAAAAATAGATGAGTAAGCAAAAACCGAAAAAATGTAAAAGCTTTATAAAAGTTCCTTGGAGTAAAGAATTACACAAATTTTTCAATCTTTGGCACATAACAATAAGCTCGTTTTCACTAGATGTGACTTACTAGACCCTAGATGTGGTCACAAACACACAATTGTTACCACTACAAGATACAAACTTGACTCTCTGATCTTTCAGGAATGATAAAGAATAACTCGCATTCCTGACTGGTAGGTAATCAGGATCGCGCAGAGTTGCTGGGCATGTTCCCCATGCATACAAGTGTCCTTCTGTAATGAAACCGGTAGAGTACATACATCATTATTGTACATATTGTTACAAAAATTATGTAAATTAATATTTAAAATGTATTATGTAATATTTCACCTGTACATTACCATTAATGCAACTCTCTGTAAATATCGCCAAGTTGGTACATTTGATGACGGCTATAGGTTATAAATGTCATGATGGCAAAAAAGAAGTGTAAAGATGTCACACGAATCGTCAAGATTTTTTTAAAAGGTTTATTTTGCCTATATAAAGTGGCACCACTAAAATGAAACTATGTCCAGTTCTTGAAATTCTATTGGAAAGACGAGACTCTGTAACTTGTATTTGTAAGTTGCGTTTCATCAAGATATCTGTTTGTAAATGCGTACAAATAGTTATTCTGTGAAATAAATCTGTGACATCCTGCATTTTGTTTCACCCTCTGCTCATTTCAAGGATTTGTGAGAGACATTATCCAAAACATATGTATTATTTCGTAAAAAAAACACATCCTAATAATTTCTTTAAAAAGATCAATATTTATTATAATGCAGATGATATACTATTGCATATTATCTTTTTTTCCCCAAGAAAATGGGGAAAAAACGAGTATGTTGAATATTTTAATTGCAGAAAATAACTTTTGAATAACAATTATACAGCCATCCCTTTGAAAAATCATGGGTATTATTACAACTTTTGCAAAGTAAAGAACAAACTAATACGTCCTATATTAGTATCATATCAAAAGATGTAACCCTTCCTCCCCCCACAGACAAGTGAGACAGCTTTGTTCAAAGAAATAGGCATTTTCTGGATATTACGCTGAGGTGAACACAAAAAGAAAAATCGTCTGGTCTCCAACAGAAATCAAATCCAGGTACTTTTGTAAACCTGGCAAATGTGCTACTATATACATGACTGGAGACATGATCCTTATTCCGTGCACTGTCGCATGAGGTGCTGAGGCATTAGTGGCCTCCCTTCACTTCAGCTCTCTTTAGGACAGCTGAGAGAGTAAGACTTATCTTTCCGAGTGGTGAACTCGGAAAGATAAGTATATATATCGGCATAATATCCAAAAAATTTCTACTTCCTTGATGCATTGGACTGAAAAAAAAACAGTCTATCTCCCTCTATTGTCACACTGTGGGGATCATTTGCTGAGATTAAGGGGGTGGGGGGCACTAATGCCTCTACTTCAGTACTTCATGCCACAGTGCATGAAATAAAGAAGGTAGGGTTGTGTTTCTAGTAGTATATATGGTAGCTTTTACTTTGACCCAAGAGGGCATGGGTTGGATTCTTGGCAGAGACCAGATGACTTTTTTTTCTGAGTTCACATCAGCACAATATCCAGAAAAAATATCTATTTCCTTGATTTCCATACTCGGTTCGCAATGTTCCTATCAGGCTGTTGTATATAGCTGCTATGATCTGTGTACATATAGCGCTGCTTTCACAATGGCTTAATCCAGTGGCTCTCTAAGCACCACCTTGTGAAGGCTAGGGAATCTTGAAAACTCCATCTAAGGACTTTAACAAGACAAATGCATAAGCTGAGATAGATTTTCACTCAGGTCTGGGGGGGGGGGGGGGAGAGCACAATGACGATGATGTCAATACATATACAAGGTAATTAATAAATTCCTCTTGCCACATTTTACTGGCAAACCACTGATCCTAGAGGCATATTTCGAATTAGAAAAAGTATTGAAATAACATGTAGAAATCAGATATTTCATTAATGTCGCAAGGGATTGCATATTTATTAAAATAAAAAGCAATTAAACTTTTTATTAACAGCATAAATAGGAAAGGAAGTGTCCATTAATTTTTGCTGCTCATTCTTTTTGGCAGGAATGTATCTTGGAACTGAATATATTTTGCTATGCACAGTCCTTTTTGCTATGCCCTTCTCAACGGACATGCCTCAGATGTGGTCATTCCTCTTTTACAGCCAAATAATAATTTTCTCTTGTATAATGAAAGTATGCAATTCAAACTCCCTGATTAATAGTCCCCCTTTTATGGAAATTTTTTTTTGTCCTGTCGGTGTCTGCAAAAGAGAGGTTTTACTGTACTAACAGACAGACAAACTTTTGATCCCATAGGTATCCCTTATCAAGAGGTTCCACTGTTATCATCTCATTAAATACCATAAAATGAACAGTTTATGCCTTTGAGAAAAATTTTACAATAAAAAATACATTATACATATTAAAAAAAAACCAGATTAAAAAATCATCAGAAATGTTTATAGAATCTCATGAAGTGTCAAGAAATTTACATTTGAAACATCAGTTTATGTGAAATGTACAGAAATAGGATGGTTTGATCTACCTGAAGTGACGGCAAGAGTGTAGAAATCTCCACAAGACACTTGGGTCACACGATAAACACTCAGAGCTCCAACAAGACCCGGCATATTATGAGTCAGACCTGTTTCACCCCAACCGAGTTGTCCATTCTTGTTAGATCCCACGGTATATAACTGGCCTTTATCTGGAAGATGCAAGATTACTATCAATGAAAAAGCATGGATAAGAATATTGAGAAAAAAAATTAGATCTTGAACTCATTAATCTAAGATTGTAGCAAAGCAACCATAACGTTTTTTTTGTTCATAACCTCAGATATATGTATATACACGAGAGACTATATAACCAAACAGACAGGATTAATTTTACAAAGGAAAAACAATATTTTTTGCTAAAATTAAATCATAGGAAAATTTTATACGAGGAAAATTTCGAAAAAAACTAACCTGTGATTATAGCAGTGTGATTCAAGCTCACAGACACGAAATCGATCCTCAAAGAGGACAATGGCTCCGAACGAACAGGACTAAACACGTTAACTTGACTACTCTGCAAACCATCTTCTGTGTCCATCGCTATTTTATTGCACCTACAGGGAAGGAAAAATATCTGGGTTATGCCATGGTTGGTCATTTTAAGGAAATAGCGTGTATGGAGGATATAAAATAATTTGGAGACCTGTTGCTTCCACATGCCAGTAAACATTTACTCTCTGTGATGGCGAACGAACAATCAGGACCACAAAATACTCTTGTTATCTTCAACTTGGCGTGCGAGTCGAGTGGTCTTGGAATTAAGATTTCTTGGACTGTTTTGGCCAAACCTAAGCATCCTGGAAGATTGAAATAATTTTTAAGTTATAGCGAGTCTGTAGAATTCTTTGAATTTTATTCTAAAAGGTGGTCAGAAAGTTCCTTTGCTGGTTTGAACAGGGTAGTTACTTTGAAGGAAACACTAAATAAGCAGGTTTTATCTGTATTCATTCTTTTGTAATAAAACAAGTTTCGAAACTTTTGAAAATAATAGTAGTATAAAAGAAAAAAATATATACATTGAATGTATAATAAAAATCCTAAACATCAAGACCTACAACTGATATAAATTTTTGTAACGAAAAGTATTTTGCAAGGAAATAAATGCCCAAATGAAATTTAAAAAAAAATTAGCAGAGTTTTGTGGTTGACTTTTTGTTTATTCTGTAACAACTATCCAATAAGAATTTCATTTTTCTCACTAACACAAAAGTTTCACACCTAGTTTTTCAAGATATACCTTTGACTCCATGGCCCCAAGCGTACACTTTATGATCTTCAGTAACAACCATGGCATGTTTATAACCACAGGATATTGACACTACATTAAATCCAAAAAGCGCTTCTACAATTTTAGGCTAAGATTGGAGAGAAAAAAAGAACAATTACTATACATGCGTGAGTATAATAAAACACAGATTATTTTAAACTAACTATAATACCTGGCACTGCCCGGATTTTCTTTAATTACTGGGAGCATGAAGAAAAATTACAAACAGCCGGGGGGGGGGGGGGTAAATGTACAACTCATATTAAGAGACACTGCTAGCTCATCGGGTCAAAATTTGGTAAAAAGTTTTGATTGTCTTGCAAAACATTCATAATCTGAAGCATTTCTGTAACAATGCAAAAGCAAGTGATTGCATTACCTGAGGCACATCTCTGGTTGTTTCGTAACCCAAGCAACCTGACGATGTAGCACCCCATGCAGAAACAACACCAGCCTCTGGTAGAGATACGAAATTAAAACAGTAAAATTAGATTTCACAGAAACATAATTGAAAATAAAATTAACTACTAATGACATGTAAGAATTACTAAATATTTATTAATGCAATGAAACTGTGATGCAGACACTTTTGACGGGCTTTTAATTCTTTCAACTAAGATCTTTGATGGTTTTTTATACTCTCACATGGCATAGCAAAATATTACGACTGATAAGGGACAGTATCCAGGTGATCCTACACGTATATTTCTATGGAGCTCCTCACACAAGAATATTTGCAACAAAATATCTTACGCTACAGAGTCACTGGCGACATTACATGCTAGTCAAACACAAAAAAAGTAAAGCGACTTAGAAATATTTCTTCATATTTTCGTCAGTTGAGGTTGTTTAATGGGGGGGGGGGGGGCATTGAATTTAGCTTGTATATTCCATAGAAATATTTCTAGATGCAACACCCCCATCTCCCTCTGACTGGAATACGTGTGATGTAAATACAGGTCATGCACACACAAGTGTGGGAGTATGTACATGGTGGAAAACCATGCAGCCCTCCAAGATAAACAGTTATATTTTTTCTCTTGGTAGAGTAGCAACATAGTCAGCTTTGAAAGTCAGTTTATCAAAACAAAGCTTCTTCATCTTACTACTCCCTCGATAATGGATTGGTACTATACGTGGATTAATAGACTTGCCTCAAGGATTATTAGCAGTCACTCATCAGGGCTCAGAGTCAATCAGCTGATTTATTAATTCCATGTAAGTGTTTTTTCTAATTCCCTAAAATGCAAGGAATCCAATTTCCTTTGGCCGTAATGAATATTATTTTCAATGTATGGACGTACCCATAATTTTCTCCTATTTACCCTTTTATAGCAGAGGTTATAGTGTAGGATGATAATTATTTATAAATTTTTTCATATCATCTTCATCACTGCTAGAATTACTAAAAATTGTAATTTTTTCTACCCCTGTTCATAAAGTAAAGGGAGATAAAGAGATGAACTAAAAAGCCTGTGTTGTTTTTACTGTTTCAAAGACTTCGAAATTTATTTTAATAGCACCATGTGAGGGAGAACGAGCAACTCGACTTGTTCAAGTTAACTCAACTCTGAAGTTGAGGCTACTTGAGTTTGATCTCAGTACCCCCGTGTGAGGAGGTCTTCAAAGTCTGTTTTGATTGTTCTGTATTATATCACATATTTTCTTTTTTTGCACAACTTTATATATATGCTAAAAACATAGCCGTTTATTCTTTAAAAAATGTAAATGAAGCAGCACTCATTTTGAAAAACACTGTAATTTACTACAGAAACAATCATCAAACTAGATAGGAAAATTCTGAACTATACTTGACCTCCACACCCACAGGCAATAAAAAAAAAGTCTCCTATCCAAGGCCGAAACAAAAAACAAAGTTAAGGAAGTCACAAATGGATCATTGCCATTGTGCATTTAATTTAGAATTGGTTTTTGTTACAATGAATTCCAGAGCAACAAACACTAACCTGATAAACACAAACTGAACTCCTCACCACAAGAGACAGATGCAATATCAAATGCATTTTTTTCATCGATGACAAAAGGAATATGAGACGATGATGTATTTCTTCCCTCCTAATTAAAAATAGTGAGATATTCCACATCAATATTCCACAGGAAGTGGTTATAATCCTATACATTACTGAAAATACATTGGTACTTTCTTTTATGGGTGGTTCCACGTGACCTGTGAAAGTTCAGTCACTTTGAATAAATCCAAACTAAAAATCACTGATTGTCATTTGTCGCAAAAAAAACCTATTTTAATTCTGCATAAAATACACCGCACCGCACGATGCAAATTAATTTTTATATGAGTAATAATACTACGTGAGTATTGAATGAATTGGCAGAATCTTCATAAATTTATATGGAGCTTTTCAAGATGTCAGAAACGTTTAGCAATAAATTAATGATTAATTCTGTTTGTCAGGCATTACTGCATACAAATAAGAAATGAGAAATTCGGTTAAACCAAAACATTTCTAGTAACCCCCCCTTCCCCCCCCCCCAAAAAAAAAAAAAAACCAACAGATAATGAGATCTGGGCTTTAAATTTTAGAAATTCAAAATTCAAGAATATAATACCCTATTAGAAATTCTACAAACTCAGAAAATAAATAAAATTTGCAAATATACTGTTTAGTAATATGCCACATGCAAAGGGTTATTAAATTTTCAGGAAGCAATTGAAAAAAAAAATTTAAGATGATTTCGAAAAAGGGGGGGGGGGCAGAGGTAAGTACTTGAATGCACAGGGGCGTAAGCTACCCCAAATATGAATTTTTCAAAAAACCTTGATTAAAATTGGGGAGAAAATGAAATACTCTCATTTAAAAATGATATCTACAAGGAAAAAATAAATGTGAAAATTCATAACAGTTCCTTGTCTTATAATGACATTTTTTTAAATTGATTGCTAATTCACCAGAGGTATGGACTTGAAAGCATCCAATCTGATTTGCAAAGCGGTTTCTTAAGAGAAATCCATAAACCCATAGCTATCTTCATAGCCATTTTGTTGCACAGGATTTGTAGGGCATTCTTGTTTGTATAGATGGCGCACCCCCGCCCCCCACACTTCTTGTGCGTGATTGTAGGAAGGTCAGTTTTGACTTGTACCACAGATATATAAACACGAGTTCCTTCTAGTTATAGTTCTTTCTTAATATATATTAATAAATTGTTAAGTTTTTTAATGTGTTTTATCTTGTGATTACAAGCGTTGGATTATTGATGACCTTTAGGATGAACCATGCTCGAGCAGTTTGAACAATCGGAATATGCCAAATTACAAATGTTACTCCAGATGATTCAACTAGGCAGTAAAATGAGCCAACAAATGCTTGTCTCAGCTTTTTGCACGAAATGCAAATGTTAGCTGAGGGTAAAATGAAAAATTATATTCTGAAAAATCTCTGAATCCAGAGATTACCTTTGCACTCCCAGTAAATATCACAAGCTTCCAGTGAACCATTAATTGGGTTAGTGAAAATAGCTGACAAAATCTGTGAGGAGTTTCTCATGTATCATCTAATACTTCAGAGCTTGATGACTTGAAAAATGAAATTGCTTCGCTACGGCAATCATTTGAAAAGCTTTTGCGATCTCCTATCCTCAATGTATATATTAATAAATTGTTAAGTTTCTCATGTGTTTTATTCCATGATTACAAGCATATTAGATTTATAATGCTAACATACTTTCCATATCACAATATTTCGATTATCAGTGACACCAACACTCCGATCTTTAGAAATTGAAATGTTCTTTATAACTGAATTCACCGAAGGTAGAGGAAGTTGAATGAGATTTTCAGTGTTGCTTTTCACTAACCACACACTGCATGAGTTTTCATCCGAAACATTTGGTGTAGCTGAAAAGAAATTAAGAATGAGCGAATAGCACCTGATGCATGCAGATTATTGGAGCATAATATTTCAGATGCATGTGATATGTTTAGAGATATTAGATTACCCAATGAAGTGGATTTCTCTATATTTTGTTCATTTGAATTTTCAGCTGAGGAACGAGACCTGGAAGCAAAAAAAAAAAAAAAAAAAAAATAGAATATGAATAGGATTTCGCAAGGAACAAAAAACAATGATGTTCTTATTTGAAGCCGTGCTCCCTCGGAATTGTTTTAGTGCCAAATAAATGCAGGTACGAAAAAAATTAGGAAATATTTTTTCATGCAGACAGAGCAATCTTCAAGAGTTTTCAGACAATTAGATTTAGGTTTGTTGTGAGTCGCAATTCATACAAACTATCACTAAGACTAGAGATCTATTGTACAGTGCAGTACCATGATGCCTTGCAATTTGCAAATAATTTTTTAAGGAGGGGGATGGGGAGAAATCATCTAAAACCATCAAATTTTGGGACAATATTTTTCATACAGCTCTACTTGGCTATTTTATGTGTGAGTGATCCCGAAGAATAGGAGTGCCAAATTGAGAGGTACTTCTGTATTATTCTATAGCCATATTCTCTGGCAATTAATTTTTAATTACAGCATTCATTTAATCTCACATATTCTTACCTGGAACCATGTGGTAAACATCCGAAATTCATATATAGTTTGTAGAACTTTCCAACCATGAATGGTAAAGCCATTATTTGAGGTGCAGAGGGTCGTTTATCTGGATCAAGATGCAACATGCTAATGACCAGGTGCTTTACGTTTTTATCATATATATCTGGCAATGGGTCAAAATTTGCCTGCATGATTTTCATCACAAGAGCAGGAAGATTCTGAAACAAAAAAAAAGACATGAAATTACTAGTCTGTTGACATGAAAAAAAAATCAGAGCCATGGCTGCAAGTCTTATGGGTGTAGAAAGCTTCGTGGGAGCTATTTTTGTTTACAAAGTCATGTTTACAAAGATGACACACGTGTTTGCACTCATAAAAGAAATTTCATTTACAAGATCCCGCAAAAGTTGTTGAATTGGTCAAAGCATTAATTTATTCCTGACTGTTCTACAATAAGAGAAGTAGCTAATATAAGACGTTTATTATTTAGGGCCAAAAGTCATATTATTGGAGACTCATTACTCATCATAGGCAGCGATCACTTTATTTTGGGCTTTGAGAACATGATCTTTATCAAACAAAAGAAATAGCAATACGTTCTATTTTGAAATTGTGTCAGAAATCACTCTTCATACTGATTTGACCAACAATGTTAAATAAAGAAAGATGTTATTTTTCTAGTTTACAACATATCAAAGAGGAAGACCATCATGATATTAGTGCTAAGATGAATTTTGGAAAGAGCTGTTTGTCTCTACTGGCAATCGACAACGGGTCTTCTTGCAGTTTAAGTGCTTATCCAATACACCAGAAACGGATATAAAAACAGAGGAGTTGTGTTTTTGGTGAATCGCCATTACTAGGAATTTCGAGAAGAAAGGGAAGAGGCAAACCTGGTTCACCCCCCCCCCCCAAAGTAAAATTAGATTTTATATTGGTTTTTGTTCTGGACTTAAATTTGCTGTCTAGGGCAACTGCTTCCTTTGTCCCCCTCTGGTTCCAGCCCTGCTCTAGTGTATTGGATAGCCCGGACTGGGTTTGTTGATTCCCAGTTAAGACAAACAACTTTTCTTTCCAAAATCTCTTGGCACTAATATCCAGAGAAAGTCTCTCTTTGAAATGCTGAACCATGTCTATATCTCAATTAATGTTTCATAACAATGAATAGACAAATTAAAGACTATATAGTTACATTTTAAAGCTTTCTGATACAATAAATGCACTCTCATTTAACTCTCATCCGAAATATGTAACAGACTTTATACATGATTTAAGAAAGATTACTCAGCTATCAAAGATAATGAATGAGATTTGATCAACTTACATCTGCATCGAATGGTCTTCTTAAAGTCAAAAGTTCATACAAAACACAACCCAACGCCCAAATATCACTTTTCTGATTATATCTGCAGAATGTTAACGATATTTCAATCAAAAAAGTTTGAATACAAATATGAGTGTAGTATATAAGGTGTGTCCCCAAAATGATAAAAAGCCGCATACAATATTCTATAAATAACAATTTATATTTTCGAAGTGAAAATTATTTTTTAACTAGAAATTTCCGACTGCACAGGATTAAAACAATGATAATAATTTAACATATATCTGGATTTCTTACGACAGAAAAAAAAAAAATTGATCGAACAGTGGAATCAAAACCTGTCCCAAAATGATAAAGCCACTCAAAAAAAACTTGTGTTCAATTATATTTTTAATGTTCAATAATTTTTCCATTTTTCTTTATAATGTCAAACACTCGTCTAGGCATCGATTCAATCGATTGACAAAATCGATTCAACAAGTTTTTGGCAATGCCCCAAAGGAATACCTTGCCACACTTCGAAGATCACCCGCTCAAGTTCTGAAACACTGTTGTATTGCTTGCCATGCTCATACACTTTACATGCCACTGTAGCCCACATGTTTTCCATTGGACTAAGGTTTGGAGAACATGCAGGCCAGTCTATGACTGGAATCATATTCTCAGGTCGAAATTGCATTGTGAAGGAGTGCATCGTGCTATTGAAATTGAGATGTAGAGCCATTTTGAGATTCAAAAAATCAGATCAGATACTGATTCAACAGTTCCTGATATGTCTGAGCAGTCAGGTGCTCAGATATAACAGCCAACTGCACTTTTCCACTAGTATTGAATGCAACTCAGATGGTTTCACCACCACCTCTTTGTTGACACTTAAGATAACTTAGTTCTTCCTTTCTGATATTATGTCAATAATATTTCTAGCCATCTGAACCGTCCAAATTAAAGTTTTCCTCATCACTCTAAATGACATTATGCCACTAGGAACTCCATGACATATTTCACCCAACAAAGTCTTTCCTGTTTATGATGCTAAGTTTCAGACAAGTAAGCATTTTGTGATGGCCAGACGTATTTACAACGCTGAAGAATGAGATGAACTGTAGATTTAGATATACTCACATCAGGGAAAGATGCTATTTTCCTTAAACTTATGTAAGAGTTACTTACTTTGCGTAGAATCACACTTTTCTGGTGTTCTGTCAACGCAGGAAGACGACTTTTAGTCTTTCTGGTGTCACACAGTCTCTTTAATTTCAAATAATTAGAAACTACTGCTCGGGATTGGAAAATTGACTTCGCAATCACTCGAAGTGACAGCTTATTCCAACGTGATTCATCAATTTTGTTTTGTTCTTGAGCTGTTAAAGATTTCCCTCTAACCATTATAAAAAAAACACAAAATTAAATTAGAGACAGAAAACTATGCAATTGCAGATACAGTAAAAAAGGTCTTATTTCTTCTCTAGTCTAGCTGCAAAGACTCATTGCGCAAAAGCAGCACAATCTGCATGGCGGAGTGATAAAGCTAGGTGGCTTTATCATTTTGGGACACACTTTAAGAGAAAATAGACAATAATTTTTTTGTCCTTTGAAGTTTCAACAACAAAAATTTTCTGAAAAAGGTTTAATACAAGCTAGGTATTTGTGTTATATAGCAGCTTTTATCAGGAAAAACTCATATTTAGGAAAATTTACTCCACAATATAATCAGTAGAAAACTTACCTCGATTTATGTCTTTTTTGACCCTCCCTCACATTGATATTGGAACAAATCACTGATATAAGTCGAGGTATCGCTATAATTATTATCTATCTTTGTGTGAGTAACATAAGTATATTTAATGATTAAAATTTTTTATCAAAAGGATACGGTTTACCTTCACAAAGCTCAGGTGAAATGTAATGAGGAGTTCCAATAACCTGAAAATATGTTTTCCGAATGAATATATCTGATATGGAATCATCTTCTGGTCAATTTTCTCAGTTCATTCAAACTTGAGCAAACTTCACGCGAAATAGTCAATTCATGATAAGTTGAACTCAGATAACTCAAATATCAGTTGAGGTTTTCACTCTGCCCCAGAATTTTTTCTGATTTCAGTGTAAAAATTTTCCCTTAAGTCGAAGTTTTTGATAATGAGAGAAATTAGAAAAAAATATTTAGCAGTAGAATTTAGCATTTAGCAGTGCAGTTTAGCGTAATCTTTTATAAGATTTATTTATAATTTGTTTCATTTATACGAGTATCATGTATGCATTTTTTCCATAATATACTGACACTATGTATATCTATTTCATTTCTAAATATTCTCAATAATTAAATGTGATTAAATTAGAATATTTTTCTTGAATTCCTTCATCTCCAGTAGTCTGACATGTTTCACTAATAAGATATTCATAAATAGCAGTTATTTTAATAAATCATTTTTCTCTTTCTGTAAAACTGGATTTTCCAATAAGTCGAACTAACGATAAGTTTTTTGTCAGGCATTGCACCATTGACTTAAAAATTTGACTGTATAGAAATTTTAAAAAATGCAGATGATTATACCCCATTAGAACAAGCTTGTAACAAACCTCTGAATATAACAAATTAATTTTCATATTTGATACAATTCCAACACATTTAACATGGCTATAGAAGGGCTTGAGAGATTTGAGAAAACTTTAAGCTTTAGCCAAGTTCAAGGCTCCCACTCAAAAAATTAGAAAAAGTAGTATAAATAAGCCAGCAAAAAATAAGCACAGTAAATATAAGAGAAAATTATCTGTGGACCAAGAAAAAAATTAATAAATTGGAGTAATAATCGGTGGACCGGCAAAAAATAAATACAGTAAGTAGGGAAACTAACTCTTACACCAGGAAAATATGATAAATGGGAGAAATAATTTGAAAAAATGCTAACAGCTAAGACAGAAACCAATGTAAAAAAATAGCTTGTTTATTAAATCTTAAATTATTTAGTGTCTTTATGAGTAGGGCAAGTGTTTTGCAGACCAGCAAGAAATTCGCACAGATCAGCACAAGTCCACAGACCAGCAATTTAAGAACACTGGTCTAGTCTATATGCCCTGAACTCAGAAATTCACGGGTAGGGGTCCGGTGAAAGTCTTGGCTTTGAAGTTTATAAAAATTCCTTACAAACATGCTCTTACCACATTTTTTTGCAGCTGACTTTGAAATGTTTAAGTAACTAATTATTAACTGCATCATTAAGAAAAAAACCATTACAAATTTATAGATACTGAACACATGAAAACATACGGTAACAGCTTTGCTTTTGCTGCTCAATATCTTAGAAATGCCGAAGTCTCCTATCTTGACTATCGTCTTGTCTTTGTTCAGCAGAATATTTTGCGACTTCAGATCTCTATGGAGTATTGAACGGGAATGAACAAACTGCAGTGCTAGGACCAGCTGGGTGAAGATATGCATAACTTCCTATTAATCATTAAAAAGACAAATGCACATGAATATTAGGTAAAATAACAAATTATACATGTTTCTCAACGTATCAACATTCTCTCTGAAATAAAATTTGAGGTAGTAAATGTTTAACACAATCAACTTTGATTTAAATACCCTATGTGTAAACAATGCACTCAGATTTTATCCAATCAACTCATATGATGTGACGTTCATGTCCCTTTCATAACTGGGCCTTTAATTCCGTTGACGTGAACGTTCTGAAGTTGAATATCTTCATTTAACTTCCAAGATAGCTAACACGAAATGCCATGAACGTCACGTCACACGAGTTGATTGGGTTAATTTCATTTCTTATAATCTGCAGTAAGATCTCGGTATAGAGTGAGCACATTTAATGTCATCTTATTCATAACAAATTGGACTTACTCATTATCCCAATATCAGTTTTATTGTAAGGCTATTTCTAAAGATGTGTCAAAAGTGTTCAATTTCTACGAAATAGAAAATATGCATTTTAAAAACATATATACTTTTGTGCATGTTGATTTTTATTATGCATACTTTTTCATTTCTGATAAATACTTTGAAATTTTTTTACTTTTTCAGGATGTTTTAGTGCATATTTTGTTTTTTATACATATATTTTGAGTTCTTTATGAATATTCTGGCATTTTTACGTGCAGATTTTGGAATTTTCAAGTGCATATTATGACATTTTTAAATGCATATTTTAACATTTTTAAATACATATTTTGACATTTTTTTAGTGCATGTAATTCGTACTCTAGTGAGAACTTATCTAGGTTTATATTGTGTATCAAGTGTCAAATTTTTGAAAGCAAAAAAGTGGATCCAAAACTATTCACAATACTTACATCTTCACTAAGAAGGCTTCCATTTTGCTCTTCAAGATATTTGTATAAAGTCCCACCTTAAAAATTAGGAATGAGAAAATCAATGCTACAAACTATATATTTGATTACAATATTAGACATTTTCCCCTTTAACCACAGATGGGAGATATTTATATAGGGTGATAAGATGTCGGCACAGACCTACGTTACATAGCCTTTATTCTTCTCTCTTTAAAATTGATTTTAAAAAATTTATATCACAAATATAAACAGATCAAACCTTCAGCATATTCCATCACTATGGCTATAGTACTCTCCGATAAGAAATTTTCATGGTAAGCCACAATGTTAGGATGATCCAACATGGATAAGACCTTCGCCTCATTCAATGATGTTGTCCTCTCATCCTTGGTCATTTGATCGACAGGAATTTCTTTGATTATTAAACGCTGTCCATCTGATTTTCGGTTACACAAGTATACAGTGCTAAAGGGAAGAAAAAAAAGAAAAACTTTAATAACAAGAAAACTCAAGGCTGCCTAGGATTGATTTTTTTTCATGGACTTTATAGTGAACAACAACACTTGATAAAACGATAAATCCCTCTACAACGATATTGTTTCAAGTCTTGTTTGGAAATGTCTTTACTCCAATGTTAAAAAGTTGCCTCTCAATATAAAAATATTCCCTCAGGAACAATATTTTTTCTTGGTCTGCAGAGTATCGTTGTATCAAGGTTTCACTGTATTACCAATTTATAATGATAACAAAAAGTATTTCAAGGTAATGGAGACTGGGGTGTCATCAGTCTAAAAAAAAAAAACCCATGTGTGGCAGAGGGACATGGAAAAAATTGTAACTCAGCCAGGGCTGTAACTAGGGGGGAGAAGGTAAGTCTGGTAGCTCGGGCGCTGAACCAGAAAGACACTAAATTCACCCTTTTTTTTATTCCTCCAATGCATTTTAAAGCTGACAACAAAAAGAAAGCATTGCAGAGGTGACTAAAATTACTAGTTATCTTGTATACCAGTAATTTTCATATACTGGACTCAAGTGCACATTTAGAAAGAGCAGGGCTGCGTTTCATTGTATATTCATTAGTTACTGGAAGGGAGGGCGCTGAAATAGCTTGAAGGTGGTTATGGCTCATTGAACACTAGAAAAGGATGGCAAAATCCATGCTTTCCAATCTATAACATGGGAAGAGCAAAAAGAAAAAAAAAGATGAGATTTGTCTTGGGTCCCCAAGACTGGAGAACCCTCTGAAGACCATACAAGCCCTTTACCCTGTTGGATTAGATCATGCTGTAAAGGGATGGGAGAGGGCACACCGCACCAGCCCATCCCTCGAGTACTCTGTTTCTGTACAACCAGTCCCCTCCCCACTCTTTTCTTACCCTCTGTCAGTCCAGACAAGGCCCTTGATCTATATGGTCTGCCCCTTAACGGCCCCAGCCCCACCCCGGCAAGTTCCAAAAGTCACCAGCCTCTTTTATTTTCAATCAAATTTCCAATTAAATTAAACTTCAACATGGGCTGACGGCGCCTCTGAAGAACCATACACTAGATGCGGGATAGAAACAAAACTGGAGTACCCTGTCAGGCCCAACTTCATTGGAGGCCCTCAGAATATTACTTTGCCCGGGAGCCCACGGGACTGTCAACACGGACTCAACAAATTAAGAACAATAAATATAAACATTCTAACACCGCACCCATAAGCTCCTCGACCGATGATCCTGATTTTCTCATAATTATCCATATTAATGGTATTTTAAACACGTAATAACCATATTAAATACATGGCATGACCAATGAATTGACTAATTATTGTCCTCTGTACCAACTGAGGACTTTAGGACAAATGATAAGAGAAATGCGAAACATGGCACCATTCAAGCGAAGATTCACATGGTAAACATGAACGGCCATGACATCACCGCAATGAAAAAGTACATAATTAAAAAAAATGATACGAAATTAAATTATTAAAAATCTGTTTAAATTAAATTAAAATATTTGTCCAAGAATTAATTTCAGTATTATATATTTCAATATTTTTTTTTGCCACGGTTTTTGAATTTTTTAGAAGGAAATGTCTCCATGTTCATTTCCGCTCCTTTTTCCATCCATCGCCTGAACCGAGCCGGTTATTTACCGCAGAAAGTCAACATGGGTCAAACGAGAAGTTCGCCTCTTTGGCAGTTCGACAACGCGAAGTTGCAAACTTCCGGTTATAAATATGACCCTCAGCTTGGTTTTCCGTCGGGTAGAAAGGAAAGAGGTGAGATTTGTAAAGAAGCCCAATCAACTTCGTGGTTTTATTGTTGTTATATATAAATACATTACCACAGACTACTACTTAGTCTGTGGTAATGTATTTTTATTCGGTAATTTATATTGAATGCATTTAAAAACAAAGAATAAAATTGTGTTAAAGTGAGAATTTTACGAAGTGCTACTCAGCATTGTGCTATTATACAAGTGATGTACCCGAGTTGAGGAAGGCGACAAGGCTGATCGGTTAATTGCCTATAAAATGCCTCGGTGTAACTTACCTCGCTGACGTGGTCCCTCTCCCAGGATGATTCACATGCTTGCACACTCTATGGGTCACTCTTGTTGTCCTGCACATGCTCACGCACTCTTTTGGTTGTTTACCGACCTGGTACCTCCTCCAGGTCACTCACATGCTCGCACACTCTCTAGGTCACTTGAATACCTGCACACTCTTTAGTTCACTCCTTTGTTCTATCACGTGTTTGAACACTCTCTAGGTCGCTCACATACCTGCATGCTCTCTAGGACACTCCTTTGTGCGATCATGTGTTTGGACACTTGATCGATCGCATGTTTGCGCACTCTCTTCCTTTTTAGTCATTTACGTGTTTGCACACTTTCTAATTCACTCTTTTGGTTGCTCACTGACCTGGTTCACCTTTTGGTTATTTACACGCTTGCACACATCTAGGTCACCCTATCGGTCGCTCACTGATCTAGCCCCTCCCTGTACATTTATTTCTTAGTTTCTCAAGCTTTTTATCCCATCACCACTTCTGATGGGAGTTCTTAGTTTCCCAAGCTTTTTCTCTTGCCAACCCCCCCCCCCCCCCCCCTACAGCAGAATATTCTGAAATCTGTGATATGAAGCGCTAGAGCAGGCTGGATGATGAGCTCATGTTTTGAGATCAAGTGTTTAATCGCTGATACAAAATGCTAAATTATTATCCTAACCGCAGAATGTTTTGTATTAATTTCATTAGTGATGGTGGCAACCGAAGAAGAAATGCAGTCGGCGCGTCTTCCTCTGGAAGTCCGTGATTACTGCGCACACAAGTGGCTTGAATATATGTCTTGTTCGAAAGATGTTTTCCCGCTCCTGTACCAGTGCAGTCACCAGATGCATGCGTACAAGCAGTGCCAGCATGAAGAGTAAGTATTTGCTTTCCTCACCAAATTTATCCGTCCTTATGCAATGCGCCACAGCTTGACAACTCAAAAAATGAAAACAAAAGAAGCAGATGTATTTTTGAAAAAAACGTCCAACATTATTTTTTAAACTTTTCCAAGACACTGTTTCCCCATCACCCCCTCCATTTCCATGTTGGCCGTCAGTCACACTGACATGAATTGGGTGGCATGGAGTTTAGATATCTTTTTTTTACTGGATTTTACTGTCTCGTTTGTCTACTAGGGCTTTAAAAATGCTTGGGGAAATATTAATAACCACATTGTAATAATAATAACAATAATACTGGTGTGATAGCAAAACAATAACGAAAAATAAAGTTAATAATTTCATTTTTTTGATTCATTCATTCCAGTGAGTTACTCCGAATGAAAGAGAAGGAACGAGAAAAGCGTATCAGAGCTCTTATCGAAAAGAAGAAAAAGCTGGAGGCTGCTTGAGACTTGCGCTTTCGAGTGTTTTTCACTCTCGTAAGGCCTGATTATAGTGACTTTAGCTCTTATTGTACAAAACTAATAATAAAGTCTGTGTATGTTTACGAAAAATTGTTTTAATTTTTCTTTTCATCTGTTCTCCCCCTACCTTTTAAAACACATACCTGAAACATTAGGGGGGGAAAAACATCAAACTTGCTTTAGACGTTCAACCCTTATAGCAGCAGTCCCAAGATATCTTGTCATACAACTCTTTCATACTGTTGAAAGTTTCCTTCTGATAACACGTGTTCCTTTACCCCCCTCCCCTGTCAGTGGACAGAGTTTGGTTTTGTTCAAAGTCTGATAACAGAAGCCGCAGAGAAAGAAGGTTTTCCTTTGAGGTAGGATGCAGGTATACTATCTCTGGTGACTAGTTGTAAACTCACTTCGAGGAAAATGGCTAAATCTAGAATGTCTTGCTTTGGTTATGTTGATGATGTTATTGTCACCAAGGGTAAGTTTATTGATACTGTCGAGAGAAGTCGTGACCAACCTTTGGTTCTATGATCATGTGACAGACTTTGGGAAAAATTCAAAACTTCGACATTGTTTATCTTTATTTCCAGAAGGCATTCGATCGGGTCCACCACGGCAAACTCTTGAAGCGTTTACGTGAGATTGGGGGGGGGGGGGCAGGCAACTTGTGGAATTGATAGAATCATGGTTGAGAGATAGGTCACAGCAAGGCGGGTGGGGGGGGGCCTGGTCCTCCCCCGAAATGTGAGAAAATGACCGAAAAAAGGAAAAAAGATGGCCAAATCTATTCTTTCAATGGTTTCCTCCTCGAACGAAATTTCTGGCTGCGGGATAACAAACTGGAAACGAAAATTTACTGTCGCTTGGAGTTGTGTACCTACATTATTATTTTATTATATTTATGAGTATTTTGGCACAACTCCGCCCCCTTAAATTTTAACATAAAAATAATAAACTCGACGCCCTTGCTGGTTCAACGCCCGGGAAACAGACCCTACTCTGCCCTCTTTTAGTTTTGGCCCTGGTCAACCTTTTGATAAAAATCTTCAGCTGTATAATCAAGTACTCTCAAAATTTCAGGATTTCATACTGTTGGGAAAACATTTTTTTCCCCCAATTTTAGAAGTGTACTGTTTGATCATTTTTTGTGGTGTCCCTTTTCTCCTCATACCCTAAGCACGTGGTTATTTTGCTTAATGGTTAATCCGGCCCTGGCACAGCGGAAGAATGATTGGCCTATAACCCAGCTGTCAGTCAAACCAACCATATGCACGTTTTTTGTCGGGCTACAGGGGTTAAAGGATTTCGAAAATGGTTTCGTTGTGCGATAGTATTTCACATTCATATTTTATCGGATGCACTGTGAAACTGATTGAGCGATAAGCCGGGTTTTCCTAGGAGCAGGTTTCCTGTGCCGTGCGCAACGTGATTCGCCCAGCACGACACACCTTCCACTCACCAATAAGAAAAGCACCATGACTGTTTTCCTACAGAGCACAATCAACACCATCTATAGCTACAAGTAGTTATAGGAGGTGTTGGCTGGGCCCATAACCCAGAGGTCTGTGGATCGAAACCATGCTATGCGCCTTTTTTGTTTTGTGTCGGGTTACAGGGATTAAACAGATGACGCTATTAAATTGCTGTATTTTCGTTACACTAAACATAGGCATAGAACATATGTTGAAACTTTAATTCAATAAATAAAATACAATAACTATTCTTTTTTTACTTTAATTTCTTAAACGAGCACTAGCTCAAACTTTTTCAATTTATCAATGTATCATATAAAAAAATATGAGTCTTACGCCTTATTGAATGCAAGTATTACCGAGGATTCCAAATTACCTAAGACTGAATTGTGGCGATTGTTCATAAATTATCATTAAAGAAAACTCTCACAAAATACAATATGTATGAACTTATCAGAAATGTGTCGCTATATTTGATATTTACTTTGTTTCCGTCAAGAAAGTGTAAAATGAACTTTTTTCCGTTTTGTTGATAATCCAGCGTTTATAACCGAATGTAGTTAGGGGCCATTCAAGTATTACGTAAGCAGATTTTTAGCCATTTTTGACCCCTCCCCCCTTGTCAGCAAAATTTTGTTAGCAGCTTAGAATATTTCATATCTTCAAAAAGGGTGGTTGATGACGTAAGAAACCTTCAAACCCCCCCCCCCTCGTCAGCAAATCCAAAACCCCCTCAATGCTGATGTAATACTTGAATGACCCCTTATGTAATACTGTATACAATTCATAAAATTGTGGGTTCTGCCAAGCACCACATTTGTCCTTGCCCTCTTTTTTCAGGAAAACGTTACATGAGGAGAGCTGTCCTTAGGACCAAATCGCGTGATGCCAGCTACCATTCTGTACCATGATTTCTTTATATTCCATTTTTTGGAATATAAAGAAATCATAGTACATACACCATCATGGTGGCTGAAAACGGGTGTTTTTCTGAATTGACCAGCTTCATCCCATTTCGGTTCCTAATCAAGTTTAAAAAAATTGTATTGTAATCGAATTCATCCATTCGTTTTTATCCCCCCCCCCCCAGATGGTCAACCATAGCCCAAAGACTCACCCAAGTCCCAACCGGCATCAATAAAAGCATCTCTTTGTTGCAGACGATTCTTTCTCATATGGCAGGAATCGTTAAAATTAGAAGATATCCCCCCCCCCTCGTATTCAGAAAACCTGCGTTGTAGAATGTTGTCTTTACTTCCAAAAGAGCCGAAATTGAGCTATTGAAATGTTTTTGTGGTCAGCTGGGAAGCGCGGTGAATAACACTGTAAATCGGAAAAGGTTAGTCAATCATAAATTTTTTAACTTCAACGGCAGTCTGAGCGGAAAAAACAGAAAATAAAAAAAAAAATATGGTTTAATAATTATATATTATTTATGGTAGAAATGGCACTTCCACACGTTTACGAAACATAAATTCAAAAAAAAAAAGTTTTTTCTACCCCAAAATTTTCCGCCCTGGGCTATAGGCCCCCCTACTGAATGCATATAGATAACATTAGTGCCGTCTTTTTAGTTATTTCAGACAAATTTGATGATGTCATTACCTACCATGCGATTCAAATCACAAAGAAAACATCTACACCCCATTTTTTTTTTCAATTGATAGATTCAATAATGTGTGTGTGGGGGGGGGGGGGGGGGGAACACAGAATCACTCAAGTGCTTAGGGCTTTCAAGCTTCTTAATCTGGCCCTGCTATCGAATGACGTGTGACACAGTTTTAGAGTGGCACCCAGTGAGGTTTTACAACACTCAAGTTACCCGTGGCCCATTCCCAGATTACTTAAGTGATCTACGGCATAATTACAGATCACTGGAGTGATGCGACACATTTCAAGATCACTTAGGTCTACGAAACATTTAGAGATCACTAAAATGGGTCTGTAGGGGACTTATCAATAGGGAGAATTGCTAGTTTGTGGGCACCTGAACTAGCAAAGTTTTTTTTTTCGTTTTTGACACACAAAGATGCCATTAAGAATATTTCATATTTTCAGAAAGGGTGGTTGATGACGTAAGAATCGTCCAAACCCCCACTCTCCTGGTCATTAGCATATCAGAAACCGCCTCCCCATCATCGATGCTGACGTCATACTTGAATGACCCTAACACCAATACCGCACACAGATAACAATTCCACCGAACGAAATCAAAACAAAGAAGGTGTAAAGCAGTTTTATTTGTTTTTCTTCCAAACACTTTTCATGAACATTTGATTCATAACAAGTTCGCTAAATTGCATTGCCAAAGGAAAGAAAAATAATATAAATTTTTCACAATAAGTTAACATTTAAGCATGTATCGAAACATTGATATATTTTCAAATACAACCAAAGTTTTAAGACATTTAATAATGATATTTTTACAGCACGATTTTTTTTCTTTTTATCTACAAAATGTGAGAACGATTAAAAGCGAGACGAAGAAATACTTAAAAAGCCCACTTTGATTCTCGATTAAATATAAATATATATTTAAATTTTTTGTCACATGTAAGACGTCTGGATTTTTTTTTTTGGCTCTAACCCGTTAATAATTTTAAGCTATTCCTCAGGCTTAAAAAACTGGCAGTAGTGAAGGAAAGAGCCAAAACACACACACAAACATCATGACGACGATTACGAGACTTGAATTAACCAATGGATTATTATACATAGTCCTTTTTAATGCTGGAAATCAGACAACTCCCGACACCCAACCAATCACCAAAAGTGTGATACACGTTTTTTTTTTAATTTGAAGGGAAATAAAATTAAAAACGTTCGATTTTGCGACAGACAACTAAGAAAACAACTCGCAAAGACCAAGTGGGTTGTATAAGTACCTAAACCATATCGTTAATGACTTGCATAGAAGACTGTAGAATGTTTTCGCAGCTGGTGTCAAGGTGAGGAAGATTCCAAGTCGGATAGCTGTGGGGTCCAGAGGGATCTACGACTTTCCATATTTTGCATCCGTAACCCACAGTACGTATCTTCAGTGGCGAAAAGAGTGGTTCTTCTAAGCTAGGTGGTGCACAACCTGTGAAAAAGTCTGTTATGGCTTCTTCCCATCTTTGTTCCCGAATTGTGTTTTCAAGAAATATGTACCATACAAAATTTTCTTAAATACTATTTATACCGATGGCTCTCAATGTCAAAGCCACATGGGGAAGGAGGCTGTGGGTAAATATGTTGTTTTTGGGCTTTTGCATATAGTATTGAAGCAGAAGCATATTTATGGGCTGTCCATGAAATACAAAAGGCAGCTAATTTTTGGGCCCCTGAAAATTTGTTGTCTGTTTTGTCCATGCGGGAAACAAGCCCTACTCTGGGGTCCTGAGTAGGGCTGGTTCAAAGAGTCTCAACCAAAGAGTCCTGGTTCAAAGAACAGCACGTGGGAAAAAACCAAGTGAAGAAAAACATGACAAGAAATCCACTCATATAAAAAAGAGGCTCAATACTCAGATGATGAGACCACAGAAATGAAAAGAGCAGGGCCCGATTTCTGAATGGGCAAACTGGGTGTGCGCCCATAAAATGCAGACAACATATATTCATTAGCTAACGAAACATCTTTGACCTGCTTCAGGAACAACATAATTTCTGCTTTGCCCAGGGCCCCTCATACCAGTCAAGTCCTGAACATGAGTCCGAATCGGGGGGGGGGGGGGAGAAATCAGAGTGATGTTCTGAGGGCATTCTGCCTTGCTGGAAATACTAGTTCCAATTCACGTATCTAGTTCAGAAAACCATATAGAACCAGATCTCATTATCAGGTCGGTCCCCCCCTCCTCCAGGCGGCCATACCAGGGTGGAATTACGTGTTAAAACAGTCCTGCCACGGATGGGAATGTTGCCTGACCCTTTGCTGTATTTGAATTTACGCTTGCCATTAGTAACATAGCATTTGGGTGGGACAAAGTGAGAGCCCTTAGTTCTTAACAGGGACTCCCTTGGGAATTCTTGTGAGGCTTCAGAATGTCTGTGAGCTTAGATGGAAAATTTTGTTTTGCAGTATCATGTGCCGAATATTATTCTGTGAAGGGATCTGTGACCTTCATCTTACTGGCAAAGAAGTCGGGGGGGGGGGGGTTCCAGGCCTGTGTCTTATTTACACAAAGAGTCAGTGGAACACAAAAGCTTAAGAATAAGAACCTTAGACAGATGTTTGCCGCAGGCTTCAAGTGCATGAAAAGTATTCTCTAAAGGAAGTATCTGGAAAATATTTTAATTTTGAAGACCTTCCAGACGAAGGTGAGATTTTGAAAAAATCTATTAATTCTTGCCAAATTGGAGCGATTTTAACTTATAGATGATGCTCGGGAATTAATAAACCTCTTTGTAAGTTGGGGAGTGACTGTATTCATCACTCTTTGTGTGTTTGTTAATATAGCTTAATGGCAAAAGGGGGTGGGGGCGGGAGTAGAACCATACAGTTCCAATTCAAAATCTCATTTTGAAAAATGTAGTCAGTGGCCCGAAAGCCATAGCCAGATATTCCGCCACAGACCTAAATAAGGTTGTACACCTCTTGTTCTAGGGCACTGTCTGGAAGATAACAGGCTGGAGTTAAGCTGGTATTTGACCCACTCCTGTGAAACGGCATCTAAAAATGAGTGGATGTTTAGTGGATGTGTAATTATCACCGGTATATTTTTATAGATCTGGTATTCGAAATGCATGCACTCATATTTGGACATCTGGTGTTCGACACATCTTTTTGTTCTTAGACATCTGGTATTTGACACATCCTTTCATTCTTAGACATCTGATATTCAACACATCCTTATTTTTAGACACCTGGTATTCAACACATCCACTCATTCTTAGACATCTGGTATTTGGCACATCAACTCTTGTGACCAGACGTCATTTCAAAGGAGTGGATTCATCAAATACTAACGTAACTTCAGCCTGTCGGAAGAGATAACAAACTGGAGTTATGCTAATATTTAACTTACCCACCCACTCCTATCCTGATGGAACGATGTCTATCAATGAAATTAACAAAACATTTCCGAAGTCAGAATTCCTCTATTCAACATGGAATCGTCTCACCTTCACGACAACTATCACTGCGACTAAGCACATCTGATAACTTAGAATTGGTTTGGAATACATAAAGGTGTAAAATAATAATAACGCATATAAATTGTAAGCGAAAATGTGATGACGGAAACATGGCAGTCTTAACGGAATATAATGAAGCAAAAATAAAAAAAATGAGTACATAACTTCCTGAGTTATCCCTACTTGCATTTGTTATTTTGGAAATGAAAATACACATGAAAAAAAAAATCAATTTACAGTAAAACCTCTCCAGAAAAATCCCCCGCAACATACATTGTACAAAAGCAAATATACAGCTAATGCACATATACTTCTTCAATGGTATATAATGTTGTAAATAGTAAAATATGTTCTATGCAAATTTTGAATACAGTCGAATATGCCTCTTCAAGTGTGAACGAAACACCTAATATTTACTTTGTACATTCATACTTCAGTCTAGAATCCATTTACAGAGGTCAAACTGTATTCAAATAATTTTGCATTCGGCTGTATACAGACTTTATATAATGGCTAACAATGCAGTGATATTGCTTAGGGAAAATTTACAGCAAGGATAGTGAAAATGTAGCTAAACATTTTCACCACTTCATTAGTATGAAAACGT
The DNA here is from genome assembly GCF_987345545.1 of Pholcus phalangioides. NCBI lineage: Eukaryota > Metazoa > Arthropoda > Arachnida > Araneae > Pholcidae > Pholcus > Pholcus phalangioides. The sequence continues at coordinate 28,891,009 of NW_028301603.1, read as the reverse complement.
GTCACAGGTCACATAAGTGGCAGCGCTGTTGCAGGTCACTTAAGTGATTTATAAATGTGCCGTGGGCCACTGGTAACTCAAGGTGTCTGTGAATATTCTGCAGGTCATTTAAGTTAATCTGAGAACGTGCCACAGGCCATTAGTGATGTGGAGCTGCAACATGAGACACTTCAGTGATCTGGAAATTTGCCGCAGGTCACTCAAGTGCAACACTGCTGCGAACAATTTAATCCGGTAATGTGCAACTTAGTTCATTTTTGCAAAGTTAAGTTTAAGGTTACGGGCCGCATTCTTCTTCCAGGCCATGGGTTGGTTACGTATGAGTAACCAATAAAGCGAACAAAGAGACGTGCAAATTTGCAGGGGCTAAGAAGCATTTGCCAACGGCAGCAAATTTTAAAAGTGAGTGGTCAAGAAAATTAGATTTGAAAGAGAGAAGGGCGGCAAAATCATAAATTCGCCTATGACTGCTGGAAAAAAAAGTTTGCTCAGGTGTTTTCTGAATCATGAAAATTTACAGGAATTATGTACACCATTACTGTTTGTAACATTAGTTTATGAACATTATTTACTCGCAAGTCACTTACTACATAAAAGAGAAACTTTCATACTTTAGATATTTGTCGCAGGAAGGAATATTCCGCCATTAGGAAAGGTTTTACTGTACGTCTTTCAGAGGATTTAATAACAGGGGGAAAAAAGTAAAATAAAAACTGTACAAATATACTACGTATGAACTGATCCATATCGGACAACAGATTTTACAATCGCTACAATAAGCCTATTTTATATATATACAGACATAAAGAATCGATAAAAATTATAAATATAATTAAAAACAAAGAAAACAGAAATGCCCAGAAATCCTGATGAGAACATAAACCTCAACTTGGAAAACTTATAAGAAAATATACCGATCTCACAAACATATCATTTGATACCGTTTAACATTCTTTGTGAAAAAAAAAGACATACTTTGCTAAGAATGAAATAAATGTGTATATAATTATACAGTCAAACTTGGTTATAACGACACCTCGGCCGGTTAATAATCAGCATTTCGACTGATTCCTGCACAGAATAATTTATAAAGTCCTTGAAAAAGCAACCTCTGATATAACGAAAATTTTTTGTTGCTTTTGCGTGTTTTCCCAAGAAATTCCTAGAATTAAAGCTGATAACATTCGCGTATAATTGATACCCCTACGACTGAAAAGCATATATGAAGCTCTGGCTTACTCATTGACCCATGAGGTAGAATACTTTTCATTGTTATGCAACGAGCCCTCGGCTGACTGAGAATGTTCTGTTGTAAAAAATCCTATATAATAATGTTTTTACACAGAAGAGTTCTTTACTTAAAATTCTTCTAGATTGTTCTGTGACATACGTTGGAGTTTTGACATATTCCATTTTTCTAGGGCTCATTGATATGACCCACAAAGATGATATTCTCATATTTTCAATACAATTTTGCCCTACCCAACTTTTTATACAAAAACTATCCAGTTTTTCCTTTTGCTTTTTTTAAAATGTAATATACAGTGGAAGATTCCATAAAGGGTACTTTTTAACATTGTTAATGAGCCTCAATGTACAGTGAAACCCCTCTAAAGCCATTTATAAGGAAAATATCCTGTAAAGTTACCAGTAAGAGATTTTTGTTACAACCCGTTTACATAGCATTTAGTCTATGCCAGTATTCCATCCTTTTTTTCTGCAAGTCGACACGTGGGTTGAACCGAAGTTGTTGGCTCAAAATTGCTGACAAAGGAGCTAACAGTAGTCTTTGCAGCACAAGGGATTACAGGAAAGGTCAGTGTCACCCACCATTATTTCTTTGCAAAAAAGATGGACCTCTTTTGAGGGATATCTGTCCCTCCTTTTTTTCCCTATGGGGGTTACTATGCAGTTAATGATAACCAAAACAACCCTCCCAATCTTGCATGTGTAAACAGGACTTTAATCGCCACCCCCCCTAAGATGCAGTCACTCCTCTATTACAGCCAAAAAAGGTTTTTCTTGTTTTTCAAAACTGTTTAATAACAACTCTTTTATGGTCACCCCTCTTTTTCAGATGAAAATGTTTATTTTCCAGTGTCTCCAAAAGGAGTTTTACTGTATTTTACTACCCATTAATGGACACTCCTCTTTCGTGAAGAAAAGTTTTGGTCCCATTGGTGTCCATTATCAAGTCATGCCATTATAGTTTGCAATTTTGCTGACATAGGAAACATTTTTCTATCACTCCCCTCTTCTGTGGTTGAATTTTTTTATATTTTGCGGTGTCCCCAAAAGAAGGGGTTCACCATTCATTAATGGATACTCCTCCTTAGTGGACAATTTTTGGTTCCACTCTAGTTTGTATTTTGCTGAAAGTAAGAAACATTTTGCCCCTTTCCTCTTCTATATATATATATATGGATAATCTTTTTTATTTTGCTGGTGTCCCTAAAAAGAGAGGCTTTTTTACTGCATTTTACTATCGGACGCTCGTCCTTAGTGAACAAAATTTTTGGTCCCATGGGTGTCCATTATCGAGAGGTTCCATCATAATTGGCAATTTTGCTGACAATAGGAAACATTTTTTTAAATCACCCCCTCCTCTTTTACAGATAAATTAATTTTTCTCGTGCCACCAAAAGCGGGGTTTCACTGTATTTTGTTATCTATCAATAGACATATGCTTCTTTAGCGGACAAAATATTTGGCCTCCATGGGTGTTCATCACTGAGAGATCAACCACAATAGGAAACATTTTTTTTGTTACCTACTCTTCTATGGTTTTGTTTTTCCCATTTTGATTGAGTCCCCAAAAGAGGGGTTTAACTATCCATCAACTCCAGTTTAGTGAACAAAATTTTCGGTCACATGGGTGTCCATTATCGAGAGGTTTTAATATGATTAGCAATTTTGCAGACAATAGGAAAACATTTTTTGTCACTGCCCCTTTTATGAATAAATTTATTTTTCCAGTGTTACCAAAAGAGGGGGTTTCACTGTACTTTACTAACCGTTAACGGACATGCCTCCTTAGTAAACAAAGATTTCGGTCCGACGAGTGTCTGCCTTTGAGCGGTTCCACCATAGTTGGTCGTTTCACTGAAAATAAGAAACATTTTTTGTCACCTCGTCTTCTATGGATATTTTTATTTATTTCGCCGGTGTCCCTAAACCGAGAGGTTTTTAATGTATTTTACTATCCATTAACGTATGGGTGTCTGCTATCAAGAGGTTCCACCGTAATTGGTGATTTTGCTGACAATAGGCAATTTTTTTTTGCAACATTCCATGTTTATGAGCTCAGTTTTTCAGTGTTTTCCCCAATAAAATATGGTCACCTAAATAATCATAACAAAATTTCGACTTTATGTACATAACATTTGATAACATTTAATTAAAAAGGTCCACATTGGTTTGTAATGACAAAATTTCCAAAAAATCTTTGATGTCACTATAACAGAGTTTGACTGTACTTAATATTAAAAGCATGCATGATCTATAAGAGCGAAGTCAGACTTTTCGCACACATCTGGTAAAGGTTATTTTGCATATAATTTTTTGCGAAAAGATTTGGGAATGAACCGAATGCACAGTCAGATCGAAACAGGCGCAATATCACCGAGTTTAGTCACAAGATATACACATAAAACATATATATAACAGCCATCAATTAGAAATAGAGTGCATATATACACCTTATGGAATACACAGATTTACAAACTTTTCCATCAGCAACAGGAAGAAAAAACGCTAGGGCAAAAAATAACTTTATAACAATTTTTCTTCTTTTTTTATAAAGCTATTTTTTTCTCTTAAATTACAATACAATCTTGTGTATACATATATTAATATATAATGATAAATATTTGTGAATTCAAGCTTCTTTTTCTTTCGATCACGACAAATGACTTTACAATAAGCTTTTTCAGTCTCCAAAAATGACTAATTTTGTGCTTCTTTATCGATATATATGTATATAGCTAAAATGTAACCAATTTCCAAATACATTTTTTTTGTTTCCTGAAGCTTTACGGTGCTTAAAAATCAGCTACAATTATAACTGTTTCGAAATATATGATTCTGAAAAAAAAAACCAACTGTAAATTTTACACGAACTTTACAAAAATAAGTACTGTTATACTCTTCTTTAAGGTCCTAAAAACAATCGTTCTGCGATAGCCATACATCTAAACTACGAGATGCCCCCCAAAATACGAAATTGCGTAGCCTTATGAAATACAACAGAACTCCTTTAATCTGGTAAAGGCCAGCCGGAAAATACTTAATTATACAAATATTTTTTTTTTTGTTTCTCGGCAATGCTAGTGCGGTTATTATTAGTTTCAGCTCAAAGGTATTGTTGGAAAAATGTTCATGAGGTGCATGTGCCATCATAGTAGTACAACAGCGAGATTTCACTTGCTCCATTGCATTGTGTGTTCGATATATTTTTTCAACAAAAATATCATCTATTCCCATATACTTCTATTCTATCATAAAAAATGCATTATAAACTCATGTATACAAGATCACCGGGTAAGCATATCAACCTTCAAATTCCGATATTTGTACCATTGCAGGTCCATTGACAATAGCAGCATATCCTGTTTTCCTAATGCCTGTTTACCACACATCTTCGACTAAACAGGATGCATGGTCACCATACTTGCAAAACAAGATTTTTTCCTCAGATATAGTTATCATTAAGTTATTTTTATCAGAAACCTGAGTGTCTGAATGTGATCACATTAGTCCCATTAAGCAGCGGGGACTGTATAAGAATTTTTCCTGTAGATGGAGTAAAAAACCCGAGAGACAGCAGCTACGAGAAGCTTTCTCAGTCACATTGGTCAGCTGAGACTCAGACTGGAACTGGTTATTTATTACTTTTGAGTCGAAACATCTATAAACAAAAAAATTACCCCTAATTTCTGAATTTCCCATAATTTATTTTTAATGGTATAAAACGACTTTATTACGTCAAGATTCTATTACTCATATAAGACTGATTCAGTATTGATAACCGTATTTCTGCTGAGATAATGGTGCAAATAAAGTTGGCAATGAAATATAAAATTCGGCACATAGAATGTAAATGCTTTTTTTTTGAGCATCTAGATGTTAAAACACTGAGCACGAGTAATCTGCAGTTTTGAGCTGTTGTGCTTCGCAGGGGGAGGGAGGAAGATCACATCTCCAAGTGAAAATTGGCACCAAAAAATTACATGATTTTTGTGCACAGCTGGAATTTTATGAATGATTGTGAACTAGCGAGTGTAGAGGATAAATCCCTAATATAGCATTTCATGATGAAAAAATTACAAACAAATAAAAGGAGTGAATCTAAAGCATCAAACAATGTGTGACCGCAGTGCTATTCGTATGTATCCGATACGCACCATACCTATCCTGTCAGTTTTGTCTGTGACATAAGAATATTAAAGTTTCTCGGTACAGTCACAAACAGAGAGACTCGGATGTTATAGCTAAATGAAATTATATAATTGCCTTTATCATGGTATCACGTGACTTTCAAATACATATAAGAATGATTCTAGGTGCTTGGAACGAACTTTCTTAACCTTATATTGCGGTAACAGGAACTGTGATACGTATATTTTCACAATGAGTGGTGAACCAATAATAAAAAAAAAAAGAATACACTACAGGCCATTATAACGACCACACTTACAGCAACAACAATAAAACAGCCATTTGCATTTCTCTTTACTAAAGTATGGTGAATAACGATTTTCTGGGCATGAGAATATTGTGATTTATCTATGAAAAACCTATGTACACTGATGAAGTAAAAACGAATGGAATGTGCTCGAATGAAAGCCTCGCGAAAAGCCGAAATTCTTTTTTATTTTTGGCTTATACATGAGAACAACCTTGTGATGATAGCTAAAAATCTCGGACATTGAGCAGATACAACCAACCAGTTTTCCAAATTAAAGGAATTCCATTATATTATGTGTAAATATTCCACTGTAAAAATTACGCTCTGCCCACGTGGCACCCCTCACTTGATGCCATTAAAAAAGCTTGGACTCCAGCAAATGGATCGACCATGACAGCAAAAATTAAATATTCCCACAAGAGTGTTAAGAGCAAGCATTCATTTTGATTTAATTCACGAACTAAAATAACTTAATGCTCAGTCACATTTCTTTGAATGCCCATTTGTCGGATGAACCATGTACGAGTGTGTGCCATTTTTAGTGACGCCATTAGTATGAATATCCGAAGCACTGATATGGTTGTACTCGGTTCCGCTGACAAGTTTGTGCTCACTCAACCCATTATTCTTCAGACAGCCGTTCTGCTCGGCATGGTGACTGTGCTGTTGCTTTTTGTCCGACAGCTGTAACTCGTTTTTCGTAGAGCCATTAGACGCGCTACTTGCTTTTGCTCTTCTGTTGCGATAGGCATTCTTGTAGAAGTCCATGAACAAGAACCAGAACAGCACTGCATGGAAACCAATCCACCACATGAAACCTCGAGGGTAGTTGCAATTCATGAAGAGCAGTTGGAAAGAATGAAGAAATATCATCACGAACTGGACCTATAAAATACGAGCAGTGAAAAAGGTAAGTAATATCAAAAGTAGTAGCATGACCTGATAGGTTATGTTTTTTTTTTGTAAATCCTAATGTGTGTTAAAATTGACATCATAAAAATGGTTACTACGTCAATTTTGAAGGTGTCATTATATCAGTGTTCTTCAACCACTGAGCCATGAAACATTTCATTTTGCTCAATCCCTGAAGTCGCTACATAATTAAGGAATTAAGTTATTGTGTAGTGAGCAGGATACTTTTTGAACTTTCTATTCGCATAGCAGACTTTCAGGGCCAGAATTTATAATAAAGTTCATACCTTTCGGGGTGTTCAAGGGCTTCTTTGAAGCCAGCGTTTTGTCTACTACTGCGGTGGATATCTTCAGTGCAGTTTTCAACAAGCATGGAGACAAAACAATCTCTTAGAATGACTGTTATCCACTGACGTTTATGCTGAAGAAGTGGAAGGATCAGCCTCGTCCTCGCAACATAGTGATGTTGGTAGGACGTGGCGGCTTCTGATTGATTGGGTGGGGATCATTGTCTTCAATTCTTAATGGGGGATCAGAATTCAGAAGAGTTGGTTTCCTAGTCGTCTGTCGGCATCCAGCAATCCAAGAAAGAACAAGATCAGGACAGTTAGGAAACCCACTCTTCCAAATTCTAATTTCCCCATTCAAATTTTAAGACTTCGATCCTCACCCACCCAATCAGAAACTGCCACGTCCTACCAATATAGACACGGCACTTGCTGGACATCACAACGAAGAGGTTGATCCTTTCGCATTTTCAGCAAAAGCGCCAGTGGATAACAGTCATCAAAGGAGTTCGTTTTATCTCCTTGCTTGTTGAAACTATGTCTACAGCAGTACGGGACGAAACATCTGCTTCAAAGAAGCCTCAAACATGGCATAACAGCTCGAAAGGTATGAACTTTATTTCTGAAAATTATTCCTCCTCTTTCTGCTGGTCTGCAATTGCAAAACGGATTGATTCAGTCTCCACTCCACATAATCATGAGTGACAGTCGGTCTAAAGACTGAACAGATTTTTAGATTTGTAGATGATGCTTATGAGACATCAAGACTCATCTCAGACATGAGCTCACATCAAAAAATCAGGGCAGAGCAGCACCTGACGAAAATAGCATAAGTGCATACTGTGATCGTTGGAAAGTCAGTCAGCTAGCTGGTGAAAAGTCTTAAGACTTGTGACTAGCAATAGATGCCTCCTGGTTATGTCAACCACCAGTGTTGAAGAAAGTGGAAGAAGAAAAGGAAAAATATTACCAATTTTCGTATCATAAATGACAATATACGACATATGTTGCCTGGCAGTCCAGTGGTTAGCTTCTGACTGTGCAGGTCTGGGTTTAAATCTCAGTTCGGGCATGGATGTCTACTAACACTATAAAATTTCCTGGATAGATCTTACATATCTCTTTGGAATATTTGAGGATCACGTTATTATAAATAAAAAGTGACACTACATTATATACACATTCCCTAAAGAGCATTATCCAAACCATATTGATTCACAAGGTTTAAAGAAGCTAGAATACGACTTTTTAAATTTATAGTAAAATCTCAGGATCTGAAAAGCTTTTCATTCAGAAGTTGAGATAGAATAGTCTAAGGGAAGCATTTTTCCCCCTTGGAGTTAAAACAAAAATGGTGACAAAAATATTATATAACAGTCAAGGAAACATATTTTATGGATATTATACTGAGGTGAACTCGAAAAGAAAAGTCATATAAGGAAGGCAGGGTCGTGTCCCCAGTGGTGTAGATGGTATCATGCTTGCCCAGTATGCAAGAAAGCCTGGGTCCTGGCAGAGACAAGATGACTTTTCTCTCCGAGTTCACCTCAGCATAATATCCAGAAAATATTTGTTTCCTTGATATCTATATAACAATGTGTCTAACTTTTTTAAATATAGAACCTTCAGAGGAATGGAGCATGAGAAATCAAGAATGGGTACCCATAATGCCAGATACAGCCCGATTGTCAAATACTAGGGCTGGCCCATTCAACCTGCTGCAGGCAAGTCAGCATGACACATGCTGATGACTGATGCACCCAATAGTGATCTATGCTTAAGCTTGATTTCCTATTTGCAAAGTATTGATGGGGGCCCCTTATTGATGACAACCTCAATTAAACACTCCCAATCAAGAATCGCATAATAATGACTCGAATTCAAGCTCAAATCTGAGTCATCATATCAATGCTCTTTTCACGATAGGCAAATACAGTGCTCAAGACATTGGCTGAAGGCTTTTGTACTTGAATACTGAAGATCAAATTGTTCGATTAATCCAAAACACTGAATAAAAATGTTGAGGGGATTCATTAATACAGTCCAATTATGTGAATCTGACATAACCCCCCCCCCCCCATAACAGTGCAGTTATTTTTACATCAGCTCGAATGATCAATGAAAAAACTATTCTTACCATTTGTATCGTTGTCATGTACTTTTTCCACCATAAATACTTTGTCATGTGAGGCCCAATTGCAGCTAGCCCATAATACACATACATCAGGACGTGCACGAAGCTGTTCACAAAGGCAAAGAACGTGCTGTGACCTCCTGCAAATGGTAAAATAGATTTTAAAAATATCTGTGGAAAACTGCAGTAAGTTTTATATTCTTATATATCCACAGCAGCACCTTGATTATTTGAGCCAGTGTTTCTCAAAGTGTAAGTTACAGCTTCTAGGAGCATCGCCAATCTTTGTCAGGGCTGTTGCAGTGAGTGTGAGATATAGATTTGTGTGCCTAATTTATGTACACCAAATTTTGTCGAATTGTGGTATTGAAAAAAAAAGTAATCTCGTCGGACAATAAATTGGCATGACCTTGAAGGACCTTATCCTTTGCTATTTTCATCTGGAAATACATTGTAGAGAGGGGAAACTGATTCCAAGAAAATTGTACACCCCCTTTTTTTTCCTATAGTACTGTATGTTAGGTCAAAATGACCCAAAGCACGGTTCTAGGTATAAGTGCATATAGCTCTGAAATATAAAATGTGCAGAATAAAACTTTTATGAATTAATATGAATATTATATCATGAAAAGTCAAGAAATTTTCTTATAATCTACGCTTGTTTTCGAGAAAAATAAAAACGAAGTTTGATTTGTGTCAAATTGACCCACTCCACAGTTTTAGAGTTAATGCTGCCAGTATATGTATAATTGAAATGATACAGAGTATATGTATAATAGTTCATTCCTTTATGATGGTTTTTCAATTTTTCCAGTGACTGAAGAAAACCCAGGAAGTGCAGGGAATTATAGCTAGTACTGCATTAACTTTAAAATAATTTGTAACAAATTTAAAATCACACATAAAAAATAACATTCAATCTCATCAACTCCTTCGCTGTGCGTGAATTTTTCTGACAAAGTATTGTATATTTACTGATAAAACAAGTGTATTTTTAAACATCTTTCTTTGAAAACTGGTGAAAAAAAGCCAGCAATTGTTGAAAAATTGGATTTAGGGAGAAAGCACACCCATATCACCAAGACTCTACAGCAGGGGCACACAACCTTTTTGATTCACAAGCTAGACGTGAGCATGACACAGATAATGTAAATACTATCCATAGGCCATGATCTACATTACCTAATGTTTTGAGCAATAATATTTTTTTTTTAGGAACACCTCTCATAGGCTAAATGGAACCCCCTTCACTGGCCACAGGTTGTGCACCAATGCTTTATAAAGTACTGAAAATACTTAGATATAAAATCATATGCGTGTCATGACAGTGTATCAGTTTTAAAAATTTATGGAAAGCTGATAATTTCATTAATAGAAGAAAAAAAAAAAAAAACAAACAAACCTGGTGTGAACTTGAGACCAAACCAAATGCTCATGGGCATGATACCATGATGTGTAACATGTAAAGTTGAAATTTGGGCATACTTTTTACGCATCACAAAAAATATCTGAAAAATATTTAACATGGGAACATAATATCAGCATACCATTATTAGTAACATCAAAACATTTTCATAATTGTTCATGTTCCGAGTTTCCAAGCGTTCTGTATTTCCAGGATTGTCCTATATTTTAAATAAGTTATTGAGGAAGCTACAAGGTTTCATTTCCCTACAGGTGGGTTCATAATAGGGATGTAAAATACATTCGAGGGCACGAAGCCATTTCACTCCATCACAAAAAATTCCTTACTTAGAAATAATTTTAAATGCTAAAGCTACTTCAAGCTTGCTGTAAAATAAAAAAAAAAAGGACAATATTTTTGTTGAAATTTCACTATACTTATAGAAGACCATTTCACGGAGACCCTTAGATAAGGTGCTGCACAGACAGGTTCTACAGTAAGAATAAAAAGCATGAGCCTTTCCTCATTCTTGAGTAACCCCTCTCTTTTATTTTTCTTGCTTAGTACATTGACTTCATATTGAAACGTGTTTCACTATAAAATCAATACTTGTCCCTGAGTAGCGCCTCCTACCCCTTCCCTACAGAACTATGAATACCACTTAATAGACAAAAAAAAAACAAAAAAACCTATTTCAAGTTAAACAGATAATTTTTTTCATAAATAAAAATTAACAAAAAACAGCTTACCGTGTCTGTAAACTCGATGAATTTTGACAAATAGAACCACCAACACGTCCTTGCCATCTGAAAATAGATATATGGATAGAATGTAATTAATTAGTAATCACAACTGCAATAGGCTTATATGGTCAGGCTTTGGTATAGCATCACTGGAAGGCCTGCAGACTCAAAAGCTGGCGTTATAGGCAGGTTGGCATTAAAGTGACTGACATTATACCATACATAGTTGAACCTCTCTCTATATAAGTAGATATATTTGGACTGACTGAAAGCATGATATATACTTAAAGGGGGGGGGGGGGGTTCATCCAACTTGATCAGTTAATGTTCTTAATGACTTACATAGAAATGGTCTTAATGTAATAATTATATCAAATCTTTAGAAATCAACACATGAATAATGACTTGAATTGACAACAAAGAAATACTGCCTTGCGGCTGCACAGTTAGATCATCAATCTCCAGAACCATATTGCTCTGGTTACAAATGCCAGTGGGGAGCTATGGCAACATTTCCATTTCTAAACTACAGGTCTAGTATCTAGCTGTGACCAGGGTCAGGAAGTTTCTTCCGAATGGAAAAAACAGCGGAAAAAAATCGGCTGGAAGAAACTGATAAAAAAATTACGATATGGGGGGGGGGGCTTCTTATACATGAATAATATTATAGACAGATCTTAACTTTTCATAAGTTTTAAGCCCAAAAAAAAAAAAAAAAAAAAAAAAAAAAAGGGATTCCTTATACATAAGGGTTGCTTATGCACGTTAAAATATGGTACTTCATTTCGTAGTCATGCAATCATAGTTTACTGCTGTTACTAGAGGAGTTTATTAACAATAATGTTATTAATGAAATTTATTTGATATTATTTTACAACCAATGTGGTTGCATTAATTATATGTACAATATAATATAATATGTACAATATACAAATCCAACAATAATTAGTACACATTTTTCTTTTCTTCTGGTTTTTTCCAGTTTCTTCCACTGTCTCGAAAGAAACAACCCTGAGCATGATAAAAAAGGATTGCAAAAACTAATAGAATGCTGAAAAATGATTAACGAAACTCATGGGCAATCATTTGTCATTGTGGCATTACAAACATGTGAGATAGGATGAATTTTCCCCCAGATATGGTAAAAAAAAGAATTGATGATCAAAAAGAATCAATTTTACCTAGAAAATTAGCATATAATAACGTCACCATTTTTACTTCAATAACAAAGCAAAATTAGGGGTATAGAATATCAGCAGATACAGAATTGAGAGAAAAAAAACCACTCAAAATGTCAAGTAAAAACCATGAAACTTACACCAATAGCATCTGGATTATCAGAATAGTCCACAGGTTGACAAGTGTAACTGTACTTCCCGAACCAACCATAAATACCATACTGTAAACGAGAAGAAGAAAAATATACTTTCCAATTACGAATAATTCACAAAGAAGTGATAACTTACGAAAAATTCAATTCATACGATAGAGTGGATCCTGCTTCCTGCTCAACAAAAAAGCACACAACACATCACTTATTATAAGCAGACTCGTCCTTTCAAAATAAACATGCGCGCATGTACACATGCACACAAATTTGTTTATTCTCTCAGTAACTGAGTTTAATGTACTACAGTTTTTGGCTTCATTTTCCAATGTTTTTGTGTACATCCAAATTATTTTCTAAGTTGAGAGTATTTTTGGTATGTAAAATTCAGTTTATGTTTTAACTAGGGATGTGATAATAGAGGTATAAATATAAGAAGTGAATGGGCCAAAAAGCAGGGATTACAAAACTGCGTGTTATATCCATGATATATGTTATAAGTAGTGATGGAATGAATATTTGGTTCAGTCAAATTATGCTTAGGTATTCGGCCGAATTATCTGTGTAAATCTAAGCGCAACAAACTAACTAATCAGAAAACCATATTAATTGGAATTTTATCATTAAAGTGGCTCTTGTAGGGGACTTATCAATAGGTAGAATGTTAGTTCAGGTGCCCAATAACTGCCGAAAGGTTTTTTTCAGCTTTTTGGGCACCGAATAAGATGCCATTAAGAATATTTCGTATCTTCATAAAGGGTGGTTGATGACGTAAACATCATCCAAACCAGTCATCAAAAGTCAGCATAAATCGGAACCCCCCCCCCCCCCATCGATGCTGACGTCATATTTGAATGACCCCTGAAGAACATCTATAAAGAGGAAAAATAAGAAAATATGTTCTAAATTTTATGATGCAGTCGACAGTAAATAATGGTTAAAATTTTCTTTTAACTAGATATAAAATTGTGACAAATGCCAAAAAACAAATTGATTCAGCGAGTAATATTAAAATAAGATATATAATCGTTACATTTGTGTCAGTCATGGCAATAAAGATCTTTCAATTACCAGTTTTTAACATTAATTAAAATAATAAATTGCATTACTAATATTCAATATCAATCATTTGAAATTATGAATAATTTTATTTATAATTGTGATGAATATTAAGAAAGATGATATTCGGCTGCAGAATATTCGGTATTTAGCCAAATCACTATTTGTCCCACCCCTAGTTATGAGTGTACTTGACTGTATTTGAATCTTTTCGAAACAGAAAACAAATTTTGGTCATCAAGTCAATGCAAAACCGAAATTACATGAACGTTCATTTTTATCAAGAAAGTGGAGGGCAAATATTCAGGAATGTGGTGCTTGCATTCAACGTACAAATATATTTTGATGTTTATCCTTGATTATGCAGTGCCAATTCAGAGAAATACAATATATTACTACCAGTGCCATAACTAGCCATTCGTGCGCCCTGTGCAAGAATTTGTATTTAGGCCCCTTCTGTCCCATTCTTGGGCCCAGAATGGCCGATTTATGCAAATTCTGGGCCCCTACCAAGAGGGCCCTGTGCAGGTGCACCTGCCTATAGTTACGGCACTGATTACTACGATGAATGCTGGGATTTGGTCATTGCAACAAATCACAAGAGAATGCTCCATTCAACAATTAAATAAAAGATATAATTCACAAAATGAGTATCTATATGTCACTAAACTGCAAATACAGTAAAACATATAGATAATGATATTCTGCTGAGCAAGAAAAAATATCGTTGTATAGGGATAGTCGCTATAACGAGAGGCACCAGTTTAACATATGAGTATAGGTATTTCCAAACAAGACTTCCAAAAGTATCGTTGCAGAGGGATTTATCGTTATATTAAGTATCGTTGTAGCAAAGTTTCACTGTATCTACTCAGTAATGTGGCCTAACAGTTGATAATCTCTCTTGAGCTAAAAAAATTTTTTCTCCAATTAACCGAATTGATAAAATTAATAAAAAGCTGCAGGATTTCTGATTGGGGGATCGACTGGAAGTCAAGCTTTCATCTGAATGAAATAAGACTAGCAGTGGGTGTTCCTACTTTGTGACAAGTAAATCTGACAACCTCCAAATTGTGGGAAACCATTTTTCCATACTGTTTCAACGCTGTTCTGAATTATCACAACTAAATGTTATAAAAAATTTGACAGCTACAAAAATTTTGCTCCAAGATTCAAGGAAATATGCAGATGCAACAGTTTGAGTTGTTATCCTGGAAATTAATCGCTGTGAAATGGTAATTAGCCAATAAATTTTGGAGCCGATATTGCTATATGGTGGTGTAGCCTGGATATCCTTCTGTTTGACAGTTTAACAGCAAATAAGTTGTTGTAGTAATGTACAGCAGTGGTTCTCAACAGTTGGAAGCATGGGACCTGGCTGGTTTAGTTTTTGTAAGTGGAAGGTGTCCTCATTATAGACACGACTAATGGGGAAATAAATTGGTAAAAATGAAACAGGGAATCACTCACGGCCTGGTTAGACAGATGTCAGGGCCCAGCAGTTGAGGAACACTGATGTAGAGGGTAAGATTTTCACTGTATTATCATTAGACCATCAATATTTTGAGACTATGCTACTTAATATCTAGCAAGTATACACCCCAAGACTGCAATTATAATACCTTTCATGAATAACAAAATAATAATGTGATGTGTAATATCATATTGGGAGGGGGGGGGGGGGGGTCCCATCCAACCTTTTTTTTGTGAAAACGATCCTTAATTTTTTGGGAAGAGTAAATAGTTTAGCAGAAAGCAAAATAATCTAGCTAGTTTTGTACAAAAGAAATTAAATTTTACATTTATAATTTCATTTGTTTGTATTTTGTGAAGGTATGTTTCTCAGATGCGGAATTTTCTGAAAAATCTGGGAAAACATACTAAAATTTTGGCTGGACAGGATGGATATGCGTAATGATCATCCCCAATCAATCAGAATATATATACACACAAAAAAAAAACTTGGTACTTACAGAATAAAATATGAGAAAATTAAATATGACCATGGCAAAGTTATAAACAATCATCAGCCACCGTATATCCAAGGGCTTGCTGTCCCTCATCAGGCTTGGACCTAGCACCTTTACAACATACACATATGATAGACATATCACTAGCGTAGGCCATGGGCTTTGCATCATAGGCCAATCAGATACACGAGGATCTAGTAAAGGAGAAGAAGAAAAAAAAGTTAAAATTTGCATGAAGAAAAAAAAAAGATTTTTTCACTATATTGCAAAGCTTGACAAATTCCAGCTGCCACGTCACCATAGAGACTAGAAAATTGTTATTGGCGACTGAAATGTTCTGCATGAGGTAGCAGAATTGGAGTTTACGGGTGGTTAGGAAATCTGATTTCAAGAATGCTCTTCGAACATCAGACTCTTATATAGAACTCTTTTCTGGGTTAAGAATCATGCTTGGCTGCAAAGAAATTTGGCGCTGTGCCTAATTTTTTTTATTTTGATTTTTCAAGCTCTGCTATATTTTGTGCCATACATAGGAAAAAAAAGTATGTTAAATGTTAATTTGAATGAGAAAAGAAAATGTGGGATCTTATTATGACCTCGTGGTCACTCTAGCTATATTTGGTCAGGACTAAACACCGGAAGTTCAGGCAGAATGTCATAAATTACTTTTTTTTACCTATTTTCAAACTTTTTGGGTAAAAATGCATTTTTTGAATTTTTTCTGCCATAAATGCCTATTTTGACATTGTTTCATGTTTATTTGTGACAGGGCTGGCAAGTTTTTGCCTTAGTGGAAAAAAATCATGGTAAAATCCATCCCGGCAAAAATAGTTTTTGCCACATTTTTGCCAGTGGCAAAAATTCACAGAATTATTAAAAATTGGATTTATCTGTTTCAAATTTTATGAATAAATAAATATAAAGCCTTACACTTATGAATTTTTTATAGTAAATCTGGGTGATGCATATTTATTTTTATACCATGTAATTTTATAATTTTAACATGTTAAGTTTTTATATTGAAAAGAATATTTTGTAATTGAAAAACCAAGCTTGGTATGTCTTGGGTAAAAATAATAATTTTTTACCAATTTTTTTGCCTGGTTTTTTTCCCCTTTTTGCCACTGTCCCGGCAAAAACCCAACCCTGATTTGTGAATTATAAAGGTCATATTCTGGACGACTTTGTATTTGAGTGATTCTCAAATACAAAGTCATACAGAATACGACCTCTATAATTCCAGCAGTTGAAATTGGTCATTCCCAGCAGTTTACATTAATGCAATTAAATATATTTGATACTGAACTTTTTTTTGTCACTTTCAGCATAAATTCCAGTTTCTGAAAAGTCGCCCCACTCTGTTTTTAATTTTTTCACCAATCAATTTTTTTTTAATTTGCTTGAACAAATTTTCATTTACTAAGGAAATGTTTTTCTCCCAGCTGTCCCCAGTGCATTTTTCAAAATGATAATTTCTCACCTAAAATATATATATATATATATATTTTTTTTTTTTTTTTTTCTCAATTAATTATATATTTTTAGGGCCATTATATACTTTCATATTTCATCTTTTTCGCAATTTTAAATATTTTTTTAATCAATAGTTTATAGCCAAATGAAAATTTTCCCTAGCTCCCCCCCCCATTCCTGACATTTGGAAAATATTGGTTCAAGTTCTACAACACCAGTTGCCACCTATCAAATTTTGAGTTGAAAAGGTTAAGAAGAATGTATAGGAGGTAAATCCATCACTTGAATCTCCTTTTAAAGCAATTAGAACTAACTGTAAATTAATTCACAAATTACAGTTATTCAGGAAAAAAGAGGCGAGTGTTTTTATTAAATGTCCTTCTCCTGGCTATTTTCTTTTTGTGAGAAATGTATAATTGAAAATTATTTTCAATTTTTACCTCATCTTTCAGTTCAGGGACTTCTATTATTTATGAAAAGAACACGTTTTTTTCAACATGCTTAGTTTTTGATCAGTATTGCAAAACATGTAAAAATGTCTTTCTCCTGGCATTGGGTAACCAGAACAAAGGTTTGATCATAAGTTAAGACTGGAAAAAAGTAAACAAAATCCAAATTTCTTGGTTGCAATATCAAGCTGTAGTAATGTTTCATATAAAGACTTTGTTTTGAGAGTGCAACTCGTGCTCTAGCAAAACCGACGGATTAGAAATCTGTCCCAATGAAATTGACGGAAAAAAAGCGAGAAGCACATATAAAAAAATAATAATAAAATGCAGTTGAAATTATATTAAGGGTCCGAAAATTGCTTCTACTCACTCACAATCTACTGTTTTAATAGTGGATTATAATAACTGCATTATTAGCCAAGTTAAATTGATATTATCATGCAACCAAAAGAAAAAGTTTGTTCCCCCTCAAGATTCACTATTTAATTAGATCGAAAACTTAATATGTAATTAGCTGTCATGAAAAAATATAATACTAGTTGAAATTAAAGAATTATATCAAAAAGATAACATTTTTGTATGGAATTTAAAAAAAAATCAAAATAACGATAAATTTCTTAACCAATACCCCGAAAAATTATTCAGAGTATCAGTGGTAGTCCAAGTTGACATACACACACCAACATATTACGAGTGTCAAGCATAAATATCAAGTTAATTTCTGAAACAGGCGAAATGCCTTGTCGAACCTGGCTATCTCGTGTGTCAAATTTAAATTAATTTTTTCGATCGTGAATTTTTAAACAAACTTTTTGTTGTGACTATATATATATTTCATTTATTAGCGTTTGGAAAATATTGGAAATATTCAGTCCTAAGTAAAGTCCTTAGTAAAGAAGTGTCCCTACAAATTTTTTTGGATTTTTTGGTTGACCTTTTTTTTTATTTTTTGGCCTAACTTCGTAATAAAGACCCATTTAAGTATTCAGAACTACAAAACACATTATTCTTCTTATAATCTTCAATCCTTAGTACCCATTTCTATCAGAAACTACTCCCAGACCCATTCGAATGCAAATAGGCATACGTGTCCAAAAAGATAGGCAACTTTTTGTTATGCATAGAAATGACAAAGATGCATAGCCTTTTCACCTGTTTCACATTCGTAGTTTTCAGACAGAAACCAACATATGAAGAGTTAATGTTTGAAAAAACAGAATTACAAGATAAATTAAAATTATGAAGGTTTCGAACAGCTGGCTGGTGCTATGAATTTTTTTTAGGAAGGAGAGAAAATTAAACTGCCCTCGTGGGGCGAACACCCTAGAGCACTAGACTACAAAGGCAACAATTCTCATATTTCCTTATAGCTCGTGTGCATTGAATGGGACTATCCATGGACGGTCGGACCTAACTCAGGCGAAAGCTCATAATTGCAGACACTCTTCGATATCCATACAAAGCTTTTCAACAGATGGCTGATGCAAAGATGATTTTTTTTATTGTTCAGCACACAGACAAGCTCTAAGGAAAGATTGAGAATCATTTCCTTTGTAGTCTAGTACGCTCACCTGGCAAATGAGAGGACATAGGTTTGATTCCCTGCAAGGGCAGTTGAAAAGTTTCTCTTTCTTAAGAAAATTCACATTTGCATCAGCCAGCTGTTGAAAACCTTCAAACCTTCGTATGGATAGAAAACAGGATAAATCAAAATTATTCACTAGCACTTTGGCCGGATGGTGTTAAGGCATGTATGGTTTTGTTTCCGATGAACGCAACTCATGTATAAGAGAAAACTGGGAATCAGTTGAAAGTTTCTTCACATGCTTTGCACATCACGTCTTGTTCAGACATAGTACAGCATTGTAAATAAATAGCTGACCGGTCCCAAGAGCTCACCAGTTGACGTCATGGCTCCAACAGGGCTCTACCTCTAGGGGCTGTCAGGCCCATCATTTGGGGGGGGGGGGCCTGGCTTTTGAAAATACACTAAAAATGGTATATATATATATATATATATATACATACATACATTGAGTACATGTTCTTCCCCCCCCCCCCCCCCCCGGAAAAAGTTGAAATGACAGCACTGGGGGCTTATTTATTTTTTACACCATAAATGCACTGCAAACAACTATGGCAAGACATTTCAGACATGCGAAAATCATCTCTGGAGAACTTCAACGATCTTCTTTCAAATTGATACAGACCAACTGAATGCAAACTCAACATTTGAAAAATTTGAAAAGATATGTCGCAATTATGAAATTTTTTAAAATAATAAATTACTTTATATTTTAAACCAACGTTTACCATATGAAAACTTTATATTTTTCAATTATTCTTTAATTTTAGCATTTTGCATGACAGTTAATCACATAATAAGTTTTCAATTTAATATACTTTTTTTGGGGGGGGGGGAAAGCACCAACTCTCTTTTTTTTGCATGATAATGTCAATTTGACTCGGCTAATAATGCAGTTGTCATGATCTATTATTAAAACAGTAAATTGAGTAAGCGCAGCCAATTTTTATAGTCAGTTTTCGGACCCTTAACTAAAATGTCAATGCCATTTTTCCATTAATTATAAATATTTTTTTTAGTGCCTATTTCATGGTTGGACAAATCTCAAGAGCCAGATCACCATGGCTAGTAAAAAATTGGCACTGGCGAATTTGGTGTAGTTACTAAATTGCAGGCTGAGAGCAGCACAAAATGTTTGGAGCAGCATATCTGCCACCAGGAAAGAGGGTTGCTATGCCCTGAAAAAGTCAAAAGAAACATTATTTTGAACCTTCTTTCTTCAGGTAAAATTTTTTTCTGGATCCTAGATTTTTTTTGTGATTTTTCCAGCCCTGGCCTATTTTAGGCATTTTAAGTGCCTTACTTTCTGGGCTCTAGTTATGACCTAAGAATGACCATTGCTCTATGACTCTGGGTCATCACCCCGTTGGCGCATTTTTTTTGGGATCATTAGGGCTGTTTATAATTAACCATACTCTCCAGAGTACAATAAATAAGGGGAAAATATATATAGCACATTATAAGAAGATAATCCAACACGAATAATTACCTTATTTTTATATAATTACCTTAACATATGACACATTCGAACTGTCTCAATACATTTGATTGTTTTCAAATAAAATTTCTCGAAAGGCATCAATCTTTTTTCCTGCCATATATCGAACAAAATGACAATTTAAAAAAAAAGTTTTAACCAAATCATTAAACACAACCAAAAATGGAATGACTGCAATTAATAGTCAAAAACTGTCCTTATAATACAAATTAAATATTTGTTGCATTAGATGATATTATAAACAATATTAGACCCTAATGTCTTCATTCGATACAGATATGCAATTTAACAACTCCCGTTTCAGACGAAACCACATTTGTGACTCAAACAAAAGGAGTTCGAATTTTCTTGTAGAAATTTTGGTACTCATCGACCACAAAGAAATTGTGGATGAATTTTTTACTTGTCGCCCACACAGATACTAACTTAGCAAGCACTTTCGTGCTTACTCAGACAAAGCCCTCAGGCAAAATGAAACCTGTCTAAGATGGGCACTGTATGAGACAGAAACCTGTCTTAAACAGAATCAAAATATAATCTACGATTAATGCTTTCATTTACACCTTTATAAAACGGAAATCCGTCTAAAACAATATTATTTCAGTCTATAGATGTTCAGTTTCATACAGGTTTCATTATACAGCAACACTTGTCTATATTGATACTGTAGAGGCCCAGAAAAATATTGTTATAGACAGGTTATCGTTACAGACAGTTTGAGCATTTGCGCTATTTTCTACTGAATAGGAATTCTGTCGGAACCAAAGAAAATACGTTTTATGCAAGTTTATTGTTATAGACAATATACATAAGTTTCACTGCATAAATATTTTTGGTGCCCCTTCTTGGCTAGAAATAATCCTAGTTTTCTAATTTAACATACTTAATCTAGAAGCTTATAGTGCCTCATCTCTATCAGAGGTAGATTTATGGTTTTATCGCCTGTGGACTACACACCCAAGATGGTCTCACTGGGCAGTCAGCGGTCTGTCTGCGGGCTACACAAATTTGACTGCCTTTCTCTCGTTCTAGTCTGATTTTCTTAACCACTCACTCCTTAAAATCATCTCCGGAGAACTGAAACTATCTCCTTTAAATTGATACAGACCAACTGAATGTAAAGCTCAACACTCAACTTTAACTCCTACCCTCCATCTCTACTTCACTCTTTTGGTTGCTCAATGACCTGGTCTTTCGATTTCTAGGTCACTCCCATGTTTACAAACTCTGTATGGCACTCGTTCGGTCATTCACTGACCTACTCTCTCACTATATAGGCAGAGTTATGGTTTTTACCAACAGTTGGTTATACAAATTTTGCTGCCATTCAACCATTTGATTAATTTTCTTTTTGATCCCCCATTTAGAAAGTTTGCTGTCCTGGGCTATAGCTTGGTAAGCCCCATGCAAATATGCCCCCTGTACCTCATGCAATGCCCAAAGTATCTGAGACACCCAGGGCCACAACTAGGAGGGGCAGGGGCAGCTCTGGTGCCTCAGGCAATGGCCATCAAATCCACCCTTTAACTGCTACTTCTACATTACACAGGGGCACCAAAAGGCATGCTTGCTCAAGCTGTCTAGAGCAGTGACCAGGGCCGTCTTAAGAACATCATGAGCTCCCAGGGCTAATGATTTTTCTGAGGCCCTACCTGACAAATTTTCGAAAATTTCAACCCATTCTAATTTCTGTGAGGCCCCTGGACCATACCGGGTGGGCCCATGCGTTAAGATGGCACCGGCTCGCAACCTTTTGAAGCCCACGGCAGTTTCATTTATATTTGTAAGTGTGAGGCCCGATCTAACACACGACTAACGAAAATTAATGGGGGAATAATGAAGAAGCCAATCATTCGCAGCTCAGTATGGCTGAGGAAACACTGATCTAGAGTATACAGTGGTGACCCTGGTCGTAAACGTGGGCTATGCCCAGAGTTGCCTGGGTGGCCCTCGAGTAAGCAAATTTCACAGAGAAAGATTAATACCCGAGGCCTTGATGCTAATGCTGCACTGACGGAACTGTGCAGCTCAGTGAGATTACTCGTTATCAACTTTTAAGAATGCAACAGGATCTCAAAACGATAAAATTTTCATTACACAAAAAGTTATTTAGGACCCCATAGCATAAAATGAAACTACAGGACAGTCTTAAGAATATCACGGGGGGGCCCCCCCCGGGTCAAGTGATTTTCCAGATATCCTACCAGGCAAATTTACATGCTTATTCTCGAAAATTTCCAGATATTATTTTTGTGAGGCCCCCCCCCCCTCCCTTGAAATTTTCGAGAAATTTGCCATGCAGGGTCTCGCAAAAGAAATCACTTGGCCCAGGAGCCCATGATGGTCTTGAGACGCCTCTGCTTTCCCCCCCCCCTCCCCTTGAGGAGCCCTGGAGGGCCCATGACTGCACTGATCATATGTGAACTATACAATCTGGGCATATTAGGGAGGGGGGGGGGAGGAAAGCATGAGAATATGCATATGCAAACATATTGATCATACATATTTAGCGGAGCATTGCGTGCATAAAAGAAAATAAACAGATCAGGTTCATACCGGCGTTTTCGAATGTCTGGTTGTAAAAGTGCACGGCATTTTGCATTGTAGATGAAATCATCTCCCGGAATAAGGAAACGGCGAACACGATTTTAAAACAATTTCCACTCTTGGCTCTTCTCTTCTTTTATGAAGTAAAAGAGGAAACAAAAAATGTAAACAAGGGGCTGAAGAAGAAACAAAAATAAACGATGCCAACAGCAGCAGACACAACGCGTCCGAGCTGGAACCCCTTCATCTGCGATTCTGACAAGAGAGAGAGGCGCGGCATCAGAAGATCTTCTTCTTCCACCATTGATTGGAGCGCCACCATATGGACCACCTTGACATACTTTGAAACATAACCTTTCTTTTAGATAAGATGATTATAAAAAAAAAAAAAAAAAAAAATTATTGTCATTATTATTATTTTGGAATCTTCCAGACCTTTTTTAAAAAAATAAATAATTGTTTAATATTTTTAAATTAATCATAATTAAAAAATATAATTATCATCTACATATGTTCTGATCGATTACGAAACTTACGGCTGACCATACGAACCGTAATTTACGGTACCTTCCAAATGTTTTCCGAATTTTGTTTTTGGATTAATTTTGTAACTTCAACTAGGGCAGTGGTCGGCAAACCACGGCTCGCGAGCCACATGCGGCTCTTTGGCCCCTTGAGTATGGCCCTTCCGCGAAATACCACGCGCTTGGTATTTTGGAATTTTTGGAGCACAAAAATTCCATATTTTTAAAAAATCATGTTTAGACACGCATTTTGGCCATTTTGTTCTCACTCCCTTCCCCTCCCCTCCCTAATGAGTCATCTTTTTCGCGGGCTTTTGCCGAAAGAGAGTGAATGTCTGACGCTGCTGTCACGTGACCCTTCCACGACCAATCAGGTGGGTCGAAACTGGGAAGTTCGGGAAAAGTTTCGGAAATGAGGATTTTTCCTAAGGTACTCCGGGGTAGATAGACGCAAAACACGAGTCTCCTCTCGGAATATGGGGGAGGGGACACGCAATGTTTTCCATACTAAGGAACGTCTTCCTCTACCCGGCCAGATCATAGAAGACGACGCTCCTGGGCCACCACCTCTCATGACAGCTCTCCCGCGGCCTCCTCTCTCCATCCAATATCGGTCAACACTGCTAGAAGCGATCCACCATCGCCTATTGGAGAGTTGAGAGGGGTCGACCTCAGCGAACGTACCTCAATCAGATCGAGGACGTTTTTAGCAAAGGCCAGCTTAGGAGTACCCTAATTAAGTTAATAACAATGTACCTAAATATATAGTATAAGTTAAAAAAATTTTGGCTCTCAAAAGAAATTTTAATCGTTATACTGTTGATATTTGGCTCTGTTGACAAATGAGCTTGCTGACCACTGAACTAGGGGGATAATGCCCCCTTCCGCCTTCGGTAGACACCCCCCTCCTTCTCTTCACATTATATCTTGTTTATTTCGTCTCACTTCGTTACAAAGCCTATGAAAACCTTTCAACTTCCTCATGGGGCCGCCTGAGGGGCCATGTCAGACCCCTTCCCCGTGAGGCACACGAAAATATTTTATTAGTAATCATTTTACCAACAAATAAAATCCAGGGCCTTCAAACAAGGATCTAGGACCCAATACGCAGATTTTCCTTGGGACTCCAGACTTGGATTTGTCGGGCTTCCGCTATTGCAAATTCTTCAATGTTAAAGCTACAAAAGAAATAAAGAAAGAGATTCACATCAAGAGACCCCCTTCCCCAGAAGAAACCTGTCAACCTCCCCCCCCCCCCCCCGGAAGCTTTCCAATCTAGAGCCTTGTCGCACTTCCCCCCTGTGAGGGCCACGAAAATAATTTCATTTGTATTCATTTTATCAAGGAACAAAATCCAGGGCCACCACATCCCAGGCAGAAGGGAAGCCGCCCTCAATAGGCAAAAGTTTAGTGGGAACCCCAGATTGATTTCTCATGATTCCCTCTATTGCCAATTTGTGGTGTTAAAGCAGTAAGAATCAATCAGATTCATCCCGTACTTCCGGAAACCTACCAACTTCCGCCCCCCAAGGTGACATCATGAATAAAACTTATTTGCAAGGCTTAAATTAACTCGGGTCCCCCTCCTATAATTGACCGATCCGAGGTCACCCCCTCCATAACAAGGTGGACACCCTCTCGTGGATTCCAATGAGACTCATCCCAGGTCTTTCAGCTAAAACCGCGTCGAACTTCCATATAAGAAATAAGAACCATGAACAAAATTAAAATTGTATATTTATAAAACACCCAGGGCCCCCA
Organism: Pholcus phalangioides; assembly: GCF_987345545.1. NCBI lineage: Eukaryota > Metazoa > Arthropoda > Arachnida > Araneae > Pholcidae > Pholcus > Pholcus phalangioides. The sequence continues at coordinate 28,865,649 of NW_028301603.1, read as the reverse complement.
CAGGCTTATGGGGACCTTTAGGGCCCATCGTAGGAATGCTGTATATGGTAGGTACATTACACACATGCACATAATGTTTTATTCATGTGATTGCACACATGAATAAATTGGAAAGGAGGGGCGGGGGGGTTGACAGGGTTTTTTTTTAAATCTACAATACAGGAGGCCCATTGAAGATATTCTTCAAAGTCCCGCCCTGGGTACTCGGACCCCTGTATGTTAGGAGCAATGGTGATATGTACATATATAGGGTGGATACTATCGACCGCCCAATAATTACACACGCGATTCCTTGTGAAAAACTAATATGAAAAAGTGTTTTGCATTTTTGGACCGGAGGAATATTGAGGGAGTTACAACGTTTTGAAATTTTTCATGTCAGTTTTCTAACTACTACTACTACACCGCACACCAACTCCGGTCATATATCGCCATACGGCAATTTCCAACCAGTGGAGTTGGGTGGGAAATGGTCAGTTTTCTAACTGTCACTTACGCACCAAACACCTGATGAAAAAAAAATTTCCATGGCAGTGCAGTGGCGCTAATTGAATGTGAACTGAAATATTCAACCCCGTTAGAAGCTAAGATCAGTTATTTTCTTTCACAATTGGCGCTTTTTTCTCTTTGTGTAGAATGATGTTATTACGTGTTACCTTCACCTCACTATATTTATCAAATTCATCATCGGATTTGTAAAGCTATCAGATCTATTGGAAAAATTGTTTTCCCAAAATCAACACTGTTGTGTCAAAATGCGGTAATTTTATTTCCTTCACTGTTAAAGAAGAAAAAAACTGGTTTTTGCACAGCTTTACTCTTCATTGATTTCTCATAGGGTTATACCATTGTTAATCAGTTCCAAAAACGCCAAGTTATACGTTTGGTGGGCGTTCGGTGAATTTGGCAGGGTTCGAAAGTGACGTCATCAATTTTCAATGCGTTATAACTCTATAATTATTGGTCAAACTAAAAAACTGAAAACACTTTTCAATATTAGTTTCTCACAAAGAATCACGCGTTTAATTATTGGGTGGTCGATAGTATCCACCCTGTATATGAGTTCTCTCGATGTATACAGACATGACCGCTGACCGCTTAATTCGAACTTTTTTGAACAAGCACATTTAGTTTGGGAAAAATTCTACAAGGAACCAGACTGCTTTTTTCTCGATCAAGTTGTTAAACAACAAATTTTTGAAGATTGATAAAAGTTTGAAAATTCTGTTTCTCTCTACTCTTTTTTTGATAGTTTAATGAACATTGTAACATTATTCAATTCGAGTTCATAGAGAATGCGTATCGCTTGATACCGGTTATGCTTTTCAACCTACAGATTAAGGTGAAACATTCAAAATCTGAATCTTTTTGTCGTCATTAGTCATTAAGAGTATGGAAAGTACCGGAATGTTCAGATTGTAATACGTTAGGGGTGAAAGTATATACCCTTCATAGCATAAGAATGATAAGTAAAATTCGGGAAAGAGTTTTATTACGGATGCTTATGAATTGTTTCCTTAAATAAGGCTCTGGACATGGTCAAGAAATTCTACTGCGACGTTGATTCCAGAACAGTGGAATAATGTAGTAAAACAGATCAATTATATTATAGTTATAGATCATTAACATTTGGGAAACAGTTTCGTATCTCACGATAAAATTTTAATAATTGAGAATTATTATCCTACGTGAATGTTGATGATTAAGTTGCAATTAGTAGTCATTTCACAGATCCAGAATAGATCAATCGGATAATTGGAATTTTGGATAATTCGAACTTTTTTACAGTGACTTTAGACTACGAATCAACCAAGTTCGACTGTACATATAATTTGGTCCCGATAAATCAAACGGTTCCCGATATATTTAAGAGTTAAACGGAAACGTGACCCAAAATCGTAACCGATTTCTGTCTCACAAAAACGTGATCAGTTTCCGTTACGTAGAAACGGCCACAAAAATGTTGCACTTTTCGAGTTTGTGATTTTATATTATAGAGTAGATTATAAATGTTTAGATCTTTTTTAAAAAAATTTCATTTTTTAATTCACTGTAGATTAGTGTCATAATTTTGCTGTAGATGATGCATGTGAATATGACTGGGGGAGGGGGGGGGGAGTTTAGTCCTTCATTTCCGCAAAAATTACTTGATTTTATGTAAAAAAATTAAAAAAAGAAATTTGTTCAGTAAAATAAACTCAATCAAAAAAGAAATTGAATTTACTAAAAAAAAAATTATATTTACATTAAGTTTCAAATTTGGTTTCGATATGTAAAATGAAATTTGGAGAATAAAGTCGTTCGTTAATCAAGTTTCACTTTCATTTTAAAACTTGGTATCTTTTTCCTTTTTACAATGCAGATTTTAACGGTACATAACAATTAGTACAATTATTCAAAAATAATAATAAATTTCTTTCCTTAGTCGTTGATATGATCTTACATTTACCCTTTCTGGCCGGAATTTTTTTGGACAATTGAAATCGTCTTTCCCTATTAATTTATTTTCATCTTTAGTTCTAATCAGAGCTGTCCTTAGTAATATGTGACAGGTGCGGTCGCATCGAAGTGTGGCAATAGAAGTGAAAAAAAAAACACAAATTTTTTGTAGTTAAGAAGTTTTCTGAAGATCAACTATATTGAATTCTAAATTTTTATTTTTCTAATAGATTCTAAATTATTTTTTTCATTGGTTCTGAATTGTTTGCCGCATAGATTTTGAACAGAGTCGCCCTTAGGTGTGTCACCGTGTGACTGTAGTTAACTTTCCCTAGGTCACGTGACGCACACGCCACTAACTTAAGCAGTGTTATCTAAAGAAATGATTTTGAAGAGTTCCAAAATTTTGAGGGGAGGTTTTGTAAAAAGAGGGATGTTTTCAAAGAATAAACCGATCAAAAAAAAATCACCTGAAATTTGAAGGAGTATTTTCACGTCTGAACGAAATTCGGAGGAGTAAAATTGGATTTTGACGCGTGAGTCACGCATCGATATGCGTATTGGCGAACACTGCTCGTGCGTAAATACTGCAAAACTTTGGACTCGCCACGATATTTAATAAAAGAAAAGTTATTTTTTGCTTTTTTTTTTCATTGTTCAGGCGCTTTTTCCACTGTCAGCGGCGGCGCGGATTTTAAATCCAGACGCTGGAATATTTTCCTACAAATTTGAATTGAAAAGAAAAATAGGTTTCTTTTTTTTTTCTGATGATTCATAAAAATGTGAACTTCGCGCCTCAGACTTGATTGAGGTAAAAAAATTTTATCGGACATCATTTTTTTGTTTCCTTTCTCCCATCGCTGAAAGTGGAATTTGAACCTCAGACTCTTTTAACGTTCGGCAGCACGGGAAAGATTGTCGTCTCTCGATTACGAGATGGTGACGATTGTCATCATGAATGATGATGATGGTAATGATGGGAGAGAACACAAGTGTTTGCGGACGGAAGCAGCCATCATGAACTATATATATTCTCGTTCCAGTTCCTTTTATTTTTATTTTTTCATGCTTAGGCAGTGATGTAAACGACCCTGAGATATCATCATCACTCGTACTTCCTGCACATTACTGATGATGCGGGAGGATAACGTTGCGATTCATGAATTACTTCATACATTATGACACGAGCAAACAAAAAAAAAATTTTAGTAAGTAATTTAATGTTTGGATATACGTGCTTTCTCTCTCAGAACCCTGCGTATGTTGTTTAGCAGAGGCGTATTCACGCGGGGGGGGGGGGGGGTTCCTGAGCGGGCTATAGCCCTGGGCGGAAAATTTGAGGAGTGAGATGTCAACAAACATAGGCGCATTTATGGTTTTGCCGACCTTCTCCCGTTTTAGTTTAACTTTCTTGCCTACGCTTTCCTCGAATTCGCCAACCTATGCTATAACCAGTTTAGGGAAATTTCGGCTATTTCGCCAGCACTGATCGTGTGAGTGACCAACTGCGTGACTGTATGAGTGACCCTATTAGTGAGGGATTAAGTTATTGACCGTATGAGTGAATAAGAGTGCGTGTCTTTATGAGTGACCGCACCCGAGTGTCGTGGTAAGATGCTCGTTTACCACCGTGAAAGATGCCATCAGGTTCCAGGTTTGAACCGGGAGAAAAATATAGATGTTATTTTCTTGAACGAGGTTCAGGAAACCATCAATAGATGGCGCCTTCATTTCCAACCCATCTCGTTAATGACAGTAAATTGCTACATAGCGATAAGGTGCCAGAGTTGTTATTTGGTAAAGTAGTATGTATGAGTTAGCAACCGCATGAGTGAGTGATGGTATGGACCGTATGAGAGACCAAGTAAGTGTGATCACTCATACGGTCACTAACTTGATTACTCATATGGTCACTCTCTCGGACACTCATACGGTGGTCACTAACTTTATTACGAACACGGTCACTCATATGGCCACTCATTCATACAATGAATTGCAAAATCTGGTCATTCATACGGTCACTCACCCAATTACTTGGTTACTCACATAGTCAGTCACTTACTTGGTCACTCACATGGACTCAGGGCAGGCGAAATTTCCAGATCCTGGTATAACCTGCTTGCCCTTCTCCCCACTTCTGCGAACCTGTGTTAAAGCCACTCTTTTAGTCATTCACACGTTTTCACACTGTTTTAGTCACTCACACGTTTTAACACTGTTTTAGTCACTCACACGTTTTCACACTGTTTTAGTCACTCACACGTTTTCACACTGTTTTAGTCACTCACACGTTTTCACACTGTTTTAGTCACTCACACGTTTTCACACTGTTTTAGTCACTCACACGTTTTCACACTGTTTTAGTCACTCACATATCTGCTCACCGTTTTGGTCACTCACATGCTTGCATACTGTTTTTGCCATTCACATGCTTGCTCACGCTCTAAGTCATTCTTTTGCTCATTCACGTGCTTGCACTCTTTAGGTCACTCTTTTGGTTACTCGCTGACCAAGTCCTTTGCTATGTGAGCAGGGCAGAGGTGGATTTATTGTGGGTTATACAAATTTCACCGTCCTTCTCCCATTCTTTTTGTCCTCCCATTCCTCAAATTTTCTGCCCCTCTGAACTTGCTGCCCTTGACTAAAGTCCGCCAAGTCCCCCCCCCTCCCCCGTAAATACGCCACTATCAGCAAAATTAGAGTAAACTGGTGAAAGGACACAGAACTATGAATCCGCCTCTCTGCCTAAAGAGCGAGGGATCGGTCAGTGAGCGAACAACTGAGTGACCTAGACGGCGTGCAAGTATGTGAGCGACCACAAGAGTGACCCAGAACAGTGGTCCTGAACGTTTGGAAGCCCGTGGCTCAGTCATACGCACTACGTATGGGAAATAAATGGGTAAAATAAAATAAACGGGAAACTCGCTCACGGCTCGGTTTGACTGATGCCAGGGTTCGGCGGTGGAGAAACGCTGAGAATGTGCAAATAGGTGAGTGACCACAAGAGTACACAAGCAGTATATTATGATTAGCAGAGATAAATATGCAGAGCAAAATATGATTTAGCAGAGTAATTTCACTCATCTCCGAAATTTTAAGGGGTGTTTTGTAAAAGGAGGGGTATTTTTTTCCCAGCGAGAAATAAATCAAAAAAACCCCTAAATTTTGAAGGAGTATTTTTCACTCCTCAACGAAATTTGGAGGAGTTAAATCAAATTTTTATGTGTGAATCACGCATCTAGATACGCATTGACGACCACTGTACACAAGCCTGTAGGTGACTTTTTTGTTACTTTTATTACCAGACGCGCCCCGCTCCCCATCCGACACAGACATCAGAGCGTTCCCGAAGGTCGGGCACGCCTGGAAAATCCAGGCAATTTTTTTTTTGTTTCGTCAACGGACGAATAATAAATCGTAATCACCGTCCGCGGACATATGTATATAAAATCCTGTAGGTGACTGCAAGAGTGACCTATAGAGTGCTCAAGCACGTGAGTAAACAAAAGTGTTACCTAGAAGACGAGATGTCAATTCAGTGAGTGATTGAAAGTGTGACCCAGAGGCTTGACCAGTATGTGAGCTTGGAACTGACCTTACAGAGCAGGCGTGGATCCAGGAGATGGGTCGGAAGGGTTGATTTATTGCGCAGGTTCATTGGATCGTCTCGTATTTTACGGGATAATTATAATTAACTAATTAATAACTATATAGTTATATATAAAAAATAACAACTTCAGGTGTAGTATTTGGCCGCTGTGGTGGTCGAGTGGTCATAGTGACGGACTCGTATTGCGATGATTCGGGTTCGAACCCCACCGTCGCCACAGTGGTGGTCGGCTGAAGGTGGTTTTCTGTGGTTTCCAACTTCAAGGCGCGAATGCGAGCCGATCCCCCCGTTAAAAAGTCTCGCCACAGAGAGCAACAGGCCTACAACGTTACAAATATTCAATCATTACACTTCACTCACAATTTGAAGTATAGATGGCAGCACTGAAACATCAGACACAACACTAGCTACACACTCAGACTGTTAGGTGCACACTCACTTTGTTCCAGACTCTGCCACGAAGCTGGGCTGGAAGAGATCTCGGCAACGGGATAAGTCCGGTGGCAGAGACCCTGGCATTCATTCATTCAGGTGTAGTATTTGATTGTTTTTTATATATAAAAGGTCTTGGGAATGTCAACCTCGGTTGTAACGACACCTCGGTTATAACGAAAAAATTCATGGAACTTCTATGACCGTATAACTGAGTTTGATTGTATAGATATCTTTATTTCACGTACACCTGCTCAGCGGGTGTGTATCACTGTGAACACGTTTCCAAGCTCAATCGTTTGTTTTCAACACGCAACCTGTAACCACGAGGTCCTTGGGTAAAGCGTTATATGGAAAAAAAACCGCTTATTTACACGTTTCCAAATTACCTGTTTAAGATCATATTGGACAGCGGGACTGATGGTAAGAATCGCGGAGTGTGTATGTGATATGAATAAGAAAGAAGGATTCACACACACACACACACACACACACGTGGAGTCTTAACTAAACAAGGAAGCTCCTCTCCTCTTCTAGTTTGTCAAATAGCATATTGAAAAAAAAAAAAGACACTGCAGCTCACGATAGTAGTTTTATCCGATTCAAGATCTCTAACGGAAATTCATATCCGAGACATAATACACAAAATAATGAAAAGATTGCTTTGATAAAGTCGAAAAAGATTCTATTCTCTTCGAACAGAAGAACAATTTCTTTTTTTCCTCTCTCAGAGACCATCTTCCGAATCGCTGTTACAAATGTGGAATTCCGTGAGTGTGGAGAGACAGATACAATATCCAGTTCAATTCTCAAACGAGGAAAATAATAATTCCATAGAAAACATAAAAGTAAACAAAAGGGAAAAAACATTTCATAAACAGAAAATGAAATAGAAACAGGAAACCCACAATTTGTTCGTTTCAAAAAAAGACCTGATACGTGGTATAAGAGGGCATTTAAGTATTACGTCAGTATCGATGGGGTGGGGGGGGGGGGGTTCGGGTTGGCTGACTTTTGATGACGGGGTGGGGTTTGAATGCTGCTTATACGTCATCAACCACCTTTTATAAAGTATGAACTATTCTTGATAGCATCTTTATTGAGTGTGTGCCAAAAACGAGAGAAAAACCTTTCCATGAGCTAATATCCTCCCTACATTGACAGTGCCGTCACAACACATGATCCTACTTGGAGCGGCGGGGGGAGCCTCAAGAGAAGAGGGGTCTCCAAAAACTAGAACCGATTCAAATTTTCGACAGTTGGCCAGGCAGGACTTCAGAAAAATCACTTGGACCGGGGCACATGATGCTCTTAAGACGGCACTGCTTGTGGATAAGTGCTCTATAGAACCACTTTTAGTGACCCTCTAAATGTTTCGCGGATCCATTAAGTGATCTGGAAATGTGTCCGGGTCACTTAAGTTCTTCAGAAATGTGTTGCTGCGGGCCACTTAAGTGTTCTAGGAATGTGCCGCGCGTCATTCAGATGGTCCATAAATATTCCGCGGATCCCTTAAGTAATCTGGGAATGTGTCGCGGGTAACTTGAATGATATAGAACTGCACTGCGAGCCGCTAAAGTCTGCGCGCATGTCACTTAAGAGATATCTAAATGTGCCACGGGCCACTTAAGTATTCTGGGACTGTGCCACGGGTCTACTTGAATGATCTGAAAATGTGCCAAGAACCGCTTAAATACTCTGGCATTGTGCCACGCATGGCCCCCACAAGGGGTGGGCTGACAAGGCTCCAGCCCTGGGGCCCGGGAGGATTTTAATCACTTTTTTGTTTTTTCACGCTATAAATTCATCATAAAGGGGGCCCAGTGAAAGTCTGATCGGGGGGAAACCTGTAAAAAATCCCAACCTAGGGGCCCTGCTTCAGGATGTGGGGACCATGGTGCCACGGGTCACTTAAGCGATCTGTAAATGTGCCGCTTAAATCTTCATTTTTGCAAAATTATATTTGAGAGTTTTACCTCATCAGGTAACCCTGAGGGGCCACATTTAGCCCGCGGGTCATGAGTTCAGCATATATGAGTTAGAGAGTAGGTCGCAATGAATTTCTTGAAGAGAAATTTTTAGTTCTTAGCCTCTAAATAGCATCGAAATTAACAGAAATTTCTTGTAGTAACATTCCGATATTTAAGTTAAACAAAATTTTTTTTGGATCGTCTGGGGGATCGTGCCCCCGCCTTCCGCGTACGTTTCTGATCTTAATGTGCGGGGGGGGGGGCAGAGCTGACGAAATTTTGCTGACAAGAGGGGGGGGGTCGAAATGGCTAAAAAATATGCTGACTTAATACTTGAATGGCCCCCTGTACTGTCCAGTGCTATAGACTAGGGTTCCGAGTCTGCAGAGGGGCCTCAAAATTCTCAAACTTATTTTTTGGAGAAATAGCTCAAAAAGATCAAATTTTCACACATTTAATTAACACATGCAAATTGTGTTTCAAAGGAACTTTTGTTTTTGCCAAATGCCAATGTGTTTGCATTATTCTGTGAATGTGCTATGAATAGAAATCTGCCAGTCACACAACCCCGAATTTTCATGCGCTTCACCGTGCCTTATTTTCAAGGGTAGTGCTAAATATGCTTATCACACTGAATACTCTTAACAAGTTAGAAATTCTGGTACTCTTAGAGATTCGGTTTACACTACGATATGCAAAAATGCGTACTCTCTCGTGCTTCACCTCCTCTTTCCTGCGGCAAACACATGGCAGTGGCTACATTCGGAATTACTGTTCTATTATTATTTTACTTTACAATTATAGAATTTATGTTTAATGCACTCTATTCTTGGCTTCTATAACATCATTATTATTATGTCATCAATAATTGTTGATGTTATAGCAGAGAAAACTTTTGGCTAAAAAAAAAAGAGCAGATTGCGCAAAATTCGTAGCGGCCATTTTCATGTCCAAAAGAAAGGGGGGGGGGGGAAAAGCCGCAGCGTTTAAATACGGGACAGACCAACTTTTCTTATTACAGTATAACCTGTTTCTAGCGCAATACTGTAGGGAACCTACAAAAAATATTGTTATAGACAGGTTGTTGTTGTAGACAGTTTGAGTATTTGCGCTATTTCCCATTGAATAGGAATTTCGCCGGGACCAAACAAAATATCGTAATAAGCCGGTTTATCGTTATATACAGGTTTCGCTGTATCTGAATCTTGAGAGGGGCGATCACCCCCCCCCCCTTTCCCATTCCGATTGGTGTCTGGTCCCGATAAAATTTTTCAGTGACTACGGAATGATCGCTGAAGAGGCTGATCTCCAATCTCTGAGAATCAGATGGCATTTTTCAAGGCATTTTCAATCAGACGGCTAGCATTTTTTATCGCACCCATAACCCTGATCCTACTTTTTCAATGTTATTTGCTTCACTCCCTTTCAAATTCCTAATGCGAAATGATCATTTAGCTGATGTAGAAACCCTCGAAAATCTCACAGACAACCTCTTTCTGCTTCGTAACCTACAAAATTCTAAGATTAAAGAAATTGAAAAAAAAAAAAACCGTAAGCAAAATAGCTTTAAATTCTTGTCGGTGAGTGGAGGATTCGTTAAAGCAGCGGTTCTCAACCGGTGGTCCGCGGAGCCCTTGGGGCTCCTTATGCACAATCCAGGGGCTTCGCGGCCACTCGAGGAAAATAAAAAAAAACCAGTAAAATTTAAAAAAGTAATTATAAATATTTTTAAATAGTAAAAATGAATCAGTAACTCTGATGAATAATTCAAAAATTGGCCTACGGAGCTCCGCCATAGAATTTTTTTACTTAAAAGGGCTCCGTGAGTCAAAAAAGGTTGAGAACCGCTGCGTTAAAGAATAGTATCCTAAAGTCTTTGCTGGATATTTTGTGATTTCCAGAAGTAACTGGACGGCATTAACTGCACGTGCATTTATCTTACAGAAGATTAGTTTTTTTAACGTTTTGACACAAATTTTTTGTATACTGGGTTACATCTCAACATCTCATAGCTGTGCTCGAAACTATTCTCAAAAAGCCTTTCATGACTCATGACAATCGTTGAACAACGAATGTGCTAGAAAAAGAAAAGAAAATTCCCACCTCCATTTTCTTCCCACATAAATGTACAACCTTGTTATTATTACACATACATATACGTACATATATATTTAAAAAAAAATTCATTGTACACGTAACGAATTTCACGTCTGTTTTCTCTTTTTTTCGAAACAAATAGCAATAAACAATATAGCTTCCAGCAAGAACACGAGAAAATTCTCGTAGTGGAAAAAAAAAATTACACGACAAAACAATCATTTGACACGTGCATCACCCTCAAAAAAAAAAAATTTCGAGAGAAAGAAGTGATTTTTAACTCATTTACCTTCGTGGGATGTCCCCAGCGGCCCTCCATGAGATCTATCCAAGAAAGAAAACCTCAAATCAATTACGTACAGTATTTCCAAAAACAAAAAAAAAGAGGAAAATGCTCGAAGGTGTGAGGCTCACGAAACGAAAACAAGAACAAAACAACGTGAAAAAAAGAAGGAAGGGCCTTAAGATATTACCTGAACTACCTTTTAGGAAGTTGTGTTGACCACACATCACTGGAATAGCTTCCAGAACATCTTTCTATATTGCTGCTTTCTATTCTGCCTGTATATGTGTTCATCATTTTTTCAAGGTTGATGTAAGTTTTAAGCCGGAAGAGAAAAAAAAAAAAAAGAGAGCCAACCTTCTCTTATTCATAAGAAAGCGTTGGCCATAAGAAAGAAAAAGAAGAAAACAACTAATAAAAGAGAAGAAAAAATAAATGAAATTGGCCGTCAAGATTAGAAGACGACAGAACATTTCACTCGTCCTACAACCAATCTTAAGGCGAAAAGATAAAAAGAAGGAAAGAAGAAAACTAAATTTACAGAAAAAAAAAGTCTAATTCCATACATTGTTCCATCTGATGAGTATAATTTTTATTTTGTTTTTTGTTTTTGATGCAAGAAAAGATTTTTTAAAAAAGAGAAAAGTTACATCTTCGTTATTTAAAAAATATTTTCATTCGTTGCTCAAAAAAAAAGGTTTCAAAAATTAAGAGTCGTGTTTAAAAATCATTGCTGAAGCAGAAATGTTTGAGAAACTTTTTTTTTTCGTTAGTAAAAGTAAATGCAGTCGAATCCCGTTATAACGAACTCGAGGAGACCGGAGAAATCACTTCGTTACAACGAAATTTCGTTGTAAAGGAATTCCAAGTTTTTACATTGTTCCTATGTAACCTTATCTGGGGGATTAGGAAAGTGTTCGTTAAAACGAGATTTCCGCTATAACGGCATTCGTTAAAACGGGATTCGACAGTATATAGTTTCACCAGTATTTCAAAAACCATCATATATTATAGTTTCATCAGTACTGCAATTGAAAGATTGTCAGAATTGCTTCAAAATCTCATCAGTATTGTTTTGAAAAAGTGAAGTTTTGAAAATAGTGCAGAATAAAACCATAACAATACATTAAACGGGGGCACGCATACAACTCTTCGCAACGATACTGACAATGTGAACGACACCACTGCCCACGGCCGCAAGACAAGATGTCCTCCTTAATCGGTTGCCAAGATCCAAACTCCAAGCAACCGCAAGAAGTTCCGGAAGGCAAAACCCTACGGTTACCAGAAATTTATCGCGCAAACCCGAACTTTTCGCAGGCATTCTGCACCGCTGAAAGGCTCACAAACTGCTCAGATCGATTGTCATGTTACTTGATGCTGCGCTTGCAGTGCGAGCTTAGGGTTCGAAGAGCAGAAGTTCGGTAGTGGAAAACTTAAAAATACAGTTTTACAATACCGAAACAGGTAGTTTTCCTTCTCTGGAAGCTCTATGAACTCCCGGCCTCCCTGTAAGAGTATAGAAAAGTACGTGTCATCCATTCCAATTGCCTCATTAACCATCAGTTCCGGAAGGCAAAACCCCACGGCAACCAGGAAATCATTGCGTTAGTAGAGCGCAATAGCTGGCATTCTGCACAGCTAAAAGATTTGCATCCTTTGTTCCGTACGATTTCAATCATTGCCATACCCCTCATTGCTGGACTAGCACTGCCACTCCTATGTGGTCTAGTGGTTAGGATTCCCGGCATGGGAGCTAGGGTTCCAAGGTGTAATGATTAGCACTCTGTACTTGGAATTCAGTGATCCAGGCTAGCACTGCCAGCTTGGGGTTCGAACGGTACCATTTCTCACACTACCGAAACATTGGCAGTTTTTTTAAACTCAATGAACTCTCGGCTTCCCAGTAAGAGTATAGAAGTTCGCGTCAACATCCGAATTACTTTTCCGCTCACCATTCCCTGTTAATTGATTGCCGAGATCCCAATTCTGAAGAATCGCAAGTTCCGGAAGGCAAAGCCCCACGTTAACCAGAAATTTGCTTTGCAAACATCCAATTTTCACTGGCATTCCGCACATCAGATAGGCTCGCAACCTTTGCTCAGATCGATTTACGATCATTGCCACGTCACTTAGGTGTTGGCAGCTTCTCTTTATCTCTATGAAGGAAAGGAGTATAGAAGTTGGCGTCAACATCCAAATTACTTTTCCACTCCCCATTCCTTATCAATTGCCAATATTCAAACTCCGAGGAAGTTCCGGAAGGAAAAGCCCCACAATAACCAAAAGTTTTTGTGCAGCGCTTTCAACTGGTATTCTGCACAGCAAATAGGCTCGCAACCTTTGCTCAGATCGATTTACGATCATGCCATATCACGCAGTGCTGGGTTTGCACTGCGAGTTCATTGTTCGAAAGGCAACTTCCGTTGTTTACTACCTAAACATTAGCAGTTTCTCTTCTCTATGAACTCTCGGCCCCCGCAGTAGGAGTATAGAAGTTCGCGTCAACATCTAAATTACTTTTTCGCTCCCCATTCCTATTAATTGATTGCCGAGATCCCAATAGTTCTGGAAGGCAAAGCCCCACGGTAACCAGAAATTTTCTGCGCAAACGCACAATTTTCTTTGGTATTCAGCGCAGCAGATAGACTCGCAACCTTAGCTCAGATTTACGATCGTTACCACGCCACTTAGGTGCTGGGCTTGCACTGCGAGCTTATCGTTCGAACGGCAACTACTGTTTTTTTACTACCCAAACACTAGCAGTTTCTCTTAATCTCTGTGAACTCTCGGTCCCCACAGAAGGAGTATAGAAGTTCGCGTCAACATACAGATAACTTTTTCACTAGCCATTCCGTGTTAATTGATTGCCAAGATCCCAATAGTTCTGGAAGACAAAGCCTCACGGTAACCGAACTTTGCTGCGAGAAGCACAACTTTCACTGGAATTCTACACAGGAGACGGGTTCACAACCTTTGCTCAGATCGATTTACGATCATTGACATGCCACTCACTGCTGGGCTTGCACTACGAGTTCATCGTTCGAACGGCAACTACCGTTTTTACTGCCTAAAAATTGGCAGTTTCTCATCTATATGAACTCTCGGCACCCACAGTAGGAGTATAGAAGTTCGCGTCAACATTCAAATTACTTTTTCGCTCACCATTCCTATTAATTGATTGCCGAGATCCCAATAGTTCTGGAAGACAAAGCCTCACGGTAACCCGAATTAGCTGCGCAAACACCGACTTTTAACTGGCATTCTGCACAGCAGATAGGCTTGCAACCTATTTCAGATCGACTTACGATCATTGCCATGTCTCAGTGCTGGGCTTGCACTGCGAGCTTAGGGCTCGAACGGCAACAGTTGCAACTACCGTTTCGCTACAGCGTGATGAACTCTCGGCGGCCCCACAGTAGGAGTGTAGAAGTTAGCGTCAACATCCAAATTATTTTTCCACTTGTCATTCCTTATTAGTTGATTGCCGATATTATAACTCCGAGGAACCGGAAGTTCCGGAAGGCAAAGCCCCACGGTAACTAAAAGTTTTTGCGCACAGCAGATAGCCTCATAACATTGTCTCAGATCTATTTACGATCATTGCCACGTCACTTAGGTGATGGGCTTGCACTGCAATCTTAAGGCTCGAACGGCAACAGTTGCAAGTACCATTTCCCTACAGCCCAATGAACTCGCCCCACAGTAGGAGTATAGAAGTTCGCGTCAACATCCATTCTAATTGATTTTGCCACTTCAACCATCAGCTATTAATTAGTTGAAGCTCCTAACTCCGAGCAACCGCAACAAGTTCCAGAAGCCGAAACCCCATGGTAACCAGAAAATTTTTGTGCAAATACAACTTTCCCTGACATTCTGCTCAACGGAAAGAATTACAACCTCTCCTCCGACCGACTTACGATCATTGCTGTGTCAATCAGTGCTGGGGTTGCACTGCGAGCTTCGGGTTCGAATGGCAAAACTTGCAACTACCGAAACATTGGCAGTTTTCCTTGAGCTGTATGAACTCTTGGCTCCCCTATAGCGGTGTAGAAGTACGCGTCAACATCCAAATTCTTTCTACCATTCACATACCATGCCCTATAAATCGATTCCGAGATCCCAATTCCGAGGAGCCGAAAGTTCTGGAAGGCAAAGCCCCACGGTAACCAGAAATTTATTGCGCAAACGCAACGTTTTCACTGGCATTCTGCACAGTTGAAAAGGTTACAACCATTGCTCCGATCGAATTACGGTCATTGCCAAGTCCCTCAGTGCTTACTTGCACTGCGAGCTCAGGGCACGAACTTGCAACTACCGTTTTGATTTAGGACTCTTGACTCTCCAATAGCAATATAGTTCACGTCGACATCCATTCTAATTGCTTTTGTCACTCTAACCATCCACTATTATTTGATTGCCGAGATGCCAACGCCGAGCAATCGTAAGAAGTTCCGGACGGCAAAACCCCACGTTTACCAGAAGTGTTTTTTGCGCAATTGCAAACTTAACTGCCATTCTGCACAGGCAATAGTCTCACATTTGCTCAGATCGATTAACGCTCATTGCCACACCACTTAATGCTGAATTGCACTACAAGTTTAGGGTTCGAACAGCAACTTTCCTTTTCTAGTACCGAAACAGCAGTTTCCTTCATCTCTATGAGCTTTCCGCTCCCATAGCAAGAGTATAACGTGTCAACATCCATTCGAATTGCTTTTGCCACTAACCATCGCCTATTAATCGGATGTAGAGATCCAAACAGACTCCGCCCAATCGCAAGTTCCGGAATGCAAAACCTCACGGTAACCAGAAGAGCAACTGCATATCGACATGCATACTTACCGCTGGTCTGCAGCATAACTAGAAGGTTCGCAACTTCCATTCCGATTGATTCACCCTCCTTACCATGTTATTTAGCGCCATGCTTGCATTACATATATAGTGTTTGAGCGGCAGAAGTTGCAACTACCTTTTTCCTTCAGCTCTATGAACTCCTGGTTTCCCGATAGGAGTCTAGAAGTTCGCGTCATCATCCATTTTAATTTCTTGTCACTCTTTCCACTCCCCCCTAATCGGTTGCCGAGGTCACAACCTTGAGCAATCGCAATTTCCGGAAAGCAAAACCCCACGGTAATAAGAGTGTTGAGCAAATGCGTATTTCACGCCGGCCTGCAGTATTAGGGGTCAAGTATTACTTACATTCATTTGTCAGAATCGATGGGGGGGGGGGGGGGGTTAAATTATTCGTACGTCATTAACCACCATTGATAAAAATACGAAATATTCTTAATGACATCTCACTAGGTGTGCCAAAGAGTGCTCTGGAACTGTGCCGCGCGTCACTCAAGTGATCCGTAATTATGCCGCGGATCACTTAAGAATGTGCCAGGGCCTATTTGAGTGATCTGGCAATGTGCCACGGGCCACTTAAATCCCCTGAAATACCACAGGTCACTTAAGCGACCTGTAAATGTGCCGTTTAGTTCATTTTAACAAAATTAGGTTTGAGATGGCGGGCCATGGGTTTAACATATATGGCTTAGAGGGTGGATCGTAACGAATTTCTTGAAGAGAATTTTTGAGTTCTTACCCTTCAAATAGCATTGAAATTAACAGAAATAGATTATAATATTACAGGCACACACCATATATAAAAACACATTTTCTTTCGAAATTTTAATTCCTTTTTTAAAATAGTTTTCGCATCAAAAAAATTTTTGATCGTCGGGAGGGGGGGGGGGGGGTATAGAGAAGCTCGTGCTCCTCCCCGCTTACGTCTCTGATCCCAATATGCGTTAGGAGGTAAGGGGGGCAGAGCTGACAAGAGGGGGTGGGGTGGGGAAGGGGATCACACAGTTATGCTGACTTTTGCTGACGGAGGGGAGGGGGCAGGTGGGTCAAAAATGACTAAAAATCTGCTGACGTAACACTTGAACGGCTTTAACGCTCAGCTCTCCGACAAGAGTCTATAAAAGTTCACATCACAATCCATTCCAATTCGCGTTGTCTCTCCATCACCAACCCGCTACTTCGTTGTAGAGAAGTGAAGTGTGAGCAATCGTGCGAACAAGTTGTAGACTAGATTCAGCCTAGACTCTATTCGTTTTGGAAATATGTCTGTTATGCATTTAAAAAGTGCTGTCATCTGGATTTCGAACTGGGAAGCTAACAAGTATATTTTGCCTGTTGTATCATGCATGAATTTTCTAAATGTTGTAGGCCCGATTGCTGTCTGTGGGGAGACTAGAAGATCGGCGAACATTCGCGCTTTCAGGGACGCCGGAAGTCAAAAAGGTTTGGTAATGCTCGAGTAATGAACATAATGTTCACTTGGATATGTATGAAGACCATACATCACACATTCAACAAAAATGCCCCGTTTTTGGTAAATCTTCCATCGCCCGAACTGAGGGGAATGAGCTATATTTGAATGATGATTGGGTGTTGCTTTAGCAACATGAGCATATATGTTCCGGTATCCCTGTGCGCTTCGAAGTTAGAAAACCAACTTGAGTCATTCACCATTATACCGTCAGTGAGGTGCAAACCTGGATCCGCTCAACACCAGCTGGTGTTGGTACTCTACGATGATCACACGACCACAAAGCGACGCACCTTCACGATGTTGCTCTTCCGAAATGTGATGCACTCATATATTTCCAGAAGATACAATAATTTCATGCTTACGAGAAAAAAAACGTGTGGCAACTCTATCAAAGCGAACTCTTATTGAACTCTTTCATTTTATCAGCTCCTGATAGTGATATCACACAACGACGAGGACATTATCATACAAAAAAAGATAAGTCAACCTGTGAATGGGAAACCAATGAATATTTAAAAAGAGAGGCAAATACGTTAAACACACACAATTTGAAATGGCTCTCTGCCAACAAGACATATACGTATATATAAACAACAACATCGTAAACACTTGGCGTGAGGAAGAAAGGAAGCGCCAAGAACAATGATATTGGGATAAGAAATCAGTACGTTGCGTAAAAATCCCGACGCATTAATACGTTTTGTTTGTCCTTGGCATTTTAAAGCACGAAAACATCAATGTTGTAATGATTATTCTCATTACGCTTCGAAATCTCGTCGATGTTGTCGTAACAGATTTGAAATAACTCAACTAAATTAGATAGATTTTGATAGATCGTAAAATGACTCTCGTTCCCTTTCATTCATTTGTACGTTAATTGATCAACTAAACAGATTTTAAAAAAGCATTTGTCTTTAAGTGGAACTTTTGGAGCTCTCATTGCAGGTTGCTGCTGCATCATATGTAAATAAAGAAGATAAAGAAAGAAATATGCACACACGAGATATGATGCATGTTGCCAAGTTCTAATTAGTCAATTGAAGGCCAAACAGACAAGGGTGTTGTTGAATAGATAAAGCTGGCCATATTTCTTCGAGACTGAAACGGGACGTTGGGGATAAGATCTGCAGGAGAAATTGCGGACTAGCAGGATCTATTGGAGAAAGATCTGCACACGATTGCTAAGGGAGTCCCCACAGATGCCTTTAAAGATCTGCAGGATAAGCGTTAATTAGAGTAAGGGGTGCCGCGAGTTGAAAAAGGACCCCTGCACTATATATATATATACACTGCTGGCCACCGTAAATGCAACACCCTGAAGGAAGCATGCAAATAATATGAAATTTACAAAATGCATTAGCGGAGGTGAGATATGCAAATGATTAGAATTTCAGCGCAGACGCACTACACGCGCGCCTGTGGCGCCACTTCAAAGCGCTATTTAAGGCTTGGAGATTTCGACGATTTGAAGTACGGCAATTGTGTTTTTCTTGTGGTTTTTTCAAAAAAACGATCAATTATGCCTCGTAGAAAACAGCGATCATCTTTTGATCAAGTATCCGAGTTCGACAGAGGAAGGATAGTGGCCTACCGAGATTGTGGATTATCTTTCAGGGAAATCGGTAGTCGTGTTGGACGAAACCAAACAACTGTAATGCGGATATGTGATCGTTGGATGCAGGAGGGTACGACGGACCGACGTGTTCGATCGCATCCACCTCAGTGCACCACTTCACGTGATGACAGGCGTATTGTGCGTATGTCAGTGACGGATCGCTCAGCCACATCACGAACCATAGCACAGCACATTCAGTCTGTACCGCATCATCCAGTGTCTGCGCGTACCATTCGACGCCGTTTACAG
The DNA here is from genome assembly GCF_987345545.1 of Pholcus phalangioides. Taxonomy (NCBI): domain Eukaryota; kingdom Metazoa; phylum Arthropoda; class Arachnida; order Araneae; family Pholcidae; genus Pholcus; species Pholcus phalangioides. Next base: position 28,846,626 of record NW_028301603.1, on the reverse strand, counting down.
CAGAGTGGTCTGTCCGCAAGACGTCCATTGCTTCGTCTACCCTTGACGCAGAACCACAGACGTCTCCGCCGCCAATGGTGCGATGAAAGAAGGATGTGGACGGCACAATGGAATGAAATTGTCTTTACTGACGAGTCACGCTTCTGTCTGCAACACCACGATGGTCGGATTCGAGTCTGGAGACACCGTGGAGAGAGGATGCTGAACAGCTGCGTTATGCACCGCCACACTGGTCCTGCACCGGGTATTATGGTATGGGGCGGTATTGGATATCACTCTCGCACTCCTCTAGTACGCATTGCCGGTACTTTAAAAAGCCAGCGCTACATCTCCGAGGTGTTGGAGCCAGTTGTCCTTCCTTACCTTCAGGGCTTGCCCACAGCCATATTTTAACAGGATAATGCGCGACCACACGTGGCACGCATTGTCCAAAGGTTCTTCGTCAATCGCCAGATTGAATTGCTTCCCTGGCCAGCTCGCTCTCCGGATCTTTCGCCGATAGAAAACATGTGGTCCATGGTTGCTCAACGATTGACCCAGATTACATCCCCAGCTGCCACACCAGATCAACTTTGGCAACGCGTGGAAGCTGCTTGGTCTGCTGTACCCCAAGAACACATCCAAAGTCTCTTTGAATCAATGCCGAGGCGTGTGGCAGCGGTGATCTCCAACAATGGCGGCTACTCTGGCTACTGATTTTGGCAGGAACCACACTTCACAGAAGTCTATAAATTTAATCATTTGATGCTTGGTCAACATGTTATCTACAAAATAAATATTGTTGCGATATCTCTTGTCTTTCTTGGTGTTGCAATTTGGGTGGCCAGCAGTGTATATAGGGTGAGATTTTTTTTTTTTTCATTTTCCACTCATTTCAAAGATATCGAATGAAGAAAGAAACCAACTCCCATTCACAGTTGGCTGACCATATTTCCTCCAGAAAAATGCGGGGGAATTGGGATTTCAAATACTGGCAACCGCTGATTGCTGCGAAATAATATGATGCCAAAAGTGAGCAAAGTTGCTAATTATTGGTAAATTTGTGAAAAAAATGATGACCGATCGCGGGAAATGAAGCGCTACTGCTCATCACAGTGGATTTGAAATGAATTTTACGAAAGAAACAAAAATCGTTCAACTTGACAAACATTAGAAATGAACATTCATATTTGTAGTCGCAACTGTCATGATACAGTCGACGCTCATTAAAGTGACCATTCCATTATAACGACCGGTAGGATAAGTCTCAAATGTTTTCATATAACGACTAACCGATATGTTTTCCTTCCGATACAACGACCACCCGATATAACATCCACTTTCAAGGGTGTTGTTATAACGAGTGCCGACTATGTAATTTATAAGTTGGAAAAATGGCTTTAATCCTTGGTTTCAGTAAAGAGAGTAAACATTTAATTGGCTTCGTTTAAAATCGTAGGAAAACGCGGGTCATATGGTCACGCTTTAATCCAGAGAAGAGAACGCTTATAAAGATCGCCATCTTCATCAGAATAATAACACTATCTTATCCAACGCGGCGTGTGTTATCTAGTTCAGCGAAAAATCGTGTTTTTATCCTCGTTCTGCACTTGCAGGAAAAAATCGTTGCCGTTAAATAGGAAGTGAAACCGCTGTATAAGTATACGTATATAAAAATGGCTTCTGTTCTGTGTGTGTGGGGGGGGGGGCCCCCGGGGGCGCCACCGACTAATAAATGTAATTGGGTAACGCTCGTGCACCTGCATATAACCAGCCAATAGTCATTGTTTTTAAACTCAGGAAGGGGGAAAAGTGTTACAAACACGCAACTGCCTAAACATCAATCAACAATCACCGACACGAAAAACTCTAGGCCCATTACCTTCTTTCCTCCCTTTTCTAAAAATAATAATAATAATAATAATTTTATTCCGCTTAGAATAATAATAAAATAAGAATTATGTAATGGAACGTGGAATATTATAATTGAACATGATTTTATATATTTCAATTGTTTTCGGTCTTTGTTTCCGCTTGAGATGGCGCCAACGTGAAGAATTTGGCGAGGAATTTCATTGTTGTATGTATTTTAAGAATTTGGTGGGAATTATTGTGTTGCTGTGTTGAAGAGATGCTGAAAAATGACAATGAAATTCCTGCAACACAATTTTTTAGTGTATAAGGAAAAATATCTTTTTAACAATGAACCCACACAACATCCCCTCACAATAATTTCCAACTAATTGATTCATATGACGGAATTGTGTGTGTATGTCGCATTTATGATGGCTGAGGCGTGTTTTGCGTTTTGAAGTGCTGCCATCTGTCTTCAAATCGGAAGCCAAAGTGTGTTAGTGTGGGCATATGTCTGATTTTTTTTCGTTTCTCAATCATCGCGCTGCAGATCTGTGTTCTCTGCGGGAAGAATGTTTTGGAATTTAATAATACTGAGAGAGAGAGAGAGAGAACAACAATGTCTCTTTAAACCATAGGGTGCTGTTCAACAATGTCTCTTTAAACCATAGGGTGCTGTTCAACAATGTCTCTTTAAACCATAGGGTGCTGTTCAACAATGTCTCTTCATCCAATGCGATCCTGTTCCATAATGCCTTTTAAATAATCCGATGCTGTTCAATGATGCCACTTCAAACACTGAGATGCCGTTCAACAATGTCTCTTTAAATAATGTGATGTCGTTCAATAATACATGTTTAGACAGTACGATGCTGCTCAACAATGTCTCTTAAAAAGCAATGCAATTTGTTCACGAATACATCCTTAGAGAACCGCATTGTTCATGCTGTTTAACTATGTATCTTTATAAAATTCGATGCCGTTCAACGATACGATTCTCTTCAAACAATGCGATGCTGTTCAACAATGCGGTTCTCTTCTAACAGTGCGATGCTGTTCAACAATGCGGTTCTCTTCAAACAATGCGGTTCTCTTCAAACAATGCGATGCTGTTCAACAATGCGATGTTGTTCAACAATGCGATGTTGTTCAACAATGCGGTTCTCTTCAAACAATGCGGTTCTCTTCAAACAATGCGGTTCTCTTCAAACAATGCGATGCTGTTCAACAATGCGGTTCTCTTCAAACAATGCGATGTTGTTCAACAATGCGATGTTGTTCAACAATGCGATGTTGTTCAACAATGCGATGTTGTTCAACAATGCGATGTTGTTCAACAATGCGATGTTGTTCAACAATGCGATGTTGTTCAACAATGCGGTTCTCTTCAAACAATGCGGTTCTCTTCAAACAATGCGGTTCTCTTCAAACAATGCGATGCTGTTCAACAATGCGGTTCTCTTCAAACAATGCGATACTGTTCAACAATGCGGTTCTCTTCAAACAATGCGATGCTGTTCAACAATGCGGTTCTCTTCAAACAATGCGATGCTGTTCAACAATGCGGTTCTCTTCTAACAATGCGATGCTGTTCAACAATGCGGTTCTCTTCAAACAATGCGATGCTGTTCAACAATGCGGTTCTCTTCAAACAATGCGATGCTATTCAAACAATGCGATGCTATTCAAACAATGCGATGCTATTCAAACAATGCGATGCTATTCAAACAATGCGATGCTGTTCAACAATGCGGTTCTCTTCAAACAATGCGATACTGTTCAACAATGCGGTTCTCTTCAAACAATGCGATGCTGTTCAACAATGCGGTTCTCTTCAAACAATGCGATGTTGTTCAACAATGCGGTTCTGTTCAAACAATGCGATGCTGTTCAACAATGCGATGTTGTTCAGCAATACGATGTTGTTCAACAATGCGGTTCTGTTCAAACAATGCGATGCTGTTCAACAATGCGGTTCTCTTCAAACAATGCGATACTGTTCAACAATGCGATACTGTTCAACAATGCGATACTGTTCAACAATGCGGTTCTCTTCAAACAATACGATGCTGTTCATCAATGTGGTTCTCTTCAAACAATCCGATGCGATGCCGTTTAAGAATGCCTCTTCGGAGAAGGCGATGCTGTTTTACGACAACTCTTCAGACATTGTGATAGCCGCTTTGGTGGTTGAATGGTCCAGGACTGACATCACGAGGACATGGGTTCGAACCCCACCGTCACTGCAGTGGTGGTATGCTGAAGTTGGTTTTCTGTGGTTCCAAACTTCGAGGAGCAAATGAGGACTGATCTCTCCGTTAAAAAAACTTCGCCACAGTCAGCAACAGGCGATACAATCATTGCACTTCACTCATTGTTACAAAAATTGATGCAGATGGCAACGCGCTGCACATAACAAGCACAACACAGTAACAAACTTTACCTTAGGTTCACAACACATACGCGCACATTCCAACATTCCGCACAGGAATGTGGACAAGGCGCATGTGTGGTTTAGTAGCAGCAGTAGTAGACATTGTTCAACAATGTCTCTTAAGACAATGCCATGCTGTTTAACATTGCATCTGTATAAAATGAGATGCCGTTAAACAATGCCTTTTCTACAACTGGACGCCATCTGTTGAACAGTGTCTCTTTAGATAATGCGATACTGTTAAAAATGTATCTTTAAACAATGTGATGCCATTCACAACAATATCTCTTTGAACAATGTGATGCCATTCAACAATATCTCTTTGAACAATGTGATGCTGTTCAACAATGTCTCTTTGAACAATGTGATGCTGTTCAACAATGTCTCTACAGATAATGCGATGAAATTCAAAAAAAGCCTTTCTAGACGGTGCGATGCCGTTCAACAATGTCTCTTAAGATCAGACATCTTCAAAACGTTGCTCGTGAGTACCACGGTGCTCTCTGACTCATCCAGAGTGCTCGATGCTCGTGTCCGAGCTTCGTGATCGCGAGCACTTGATCAACGTTCCAATAAAACACCTTGTACAAATTTCATGATTTCATGCCTTCGCATGTCAAACTTCCCGTAAGGACGCTTGCTCTTCTTTTGACGATGGGTACAGGCATGGCCCCCACAAGGGGTGGGCTGACAAGGCTCCAGCCTTGAGGCCCGGGACAATTTTCACCTTTTTTTTTTTTTTTGCTTTTTCACGGTATAAATTCATCATAAAGGGGGCCCGTGAAAGTGTGGGCGGGGCCCCGCAAAAGATCCCAGCCTAAGGGCCCTGCTCCAGAATGTGGGGGGGGGGGTGGGCATGGGTACAGGCTAATGCTCGCTATTAGAAAAAGGTTGAAGACCTCTGCTTTAGGCAGCGCGTGTCACCACGTGGATGTTACCATCAAGTTACAGCACTTCCTTGTCTCCACGTTCCAATGTGTCCCAATGTCCAATATAATTTCATAACCGGAATATCTCACGGCACTTCTCGTCGACATCCTAAATGATGCCGCGACATATCATTTGGGAATCGCTGATTGAAGGAAATGATTCTGCAGTATCTTGAGCTACTCAAAGTTCGGAAACCCCAATTTTTATGATTCTGACGAAGTTGTAGTTGCACTCGACGAACTCTCGTGTTGCCTTCATGAAAAAAATAAATAAAGTGTAAAAAAGCAAGTGAAAATGATCCAAAATGTACACATACCAAAAATAGCGGATGGATCCGCTGGTAGTAATATTTTTAGCAACAACGGGGCGCTAATAAAACCTGTTTCATATTCGTTCCCCCATCTTATATATTCACTTGGCATGAGTATACATTCGTAATAAAATGCATGGAAGAAGAAGAATACGAAATTCATCATTTCTCACGAAAAGCGGCACAAAATGAAAGTGCCGTATGGGAGAAGAAAAATATGTCTCTCAGTTTGGCACGCATTCAAAACCACTTCGACGTATAAAAAAGACGTTGCGTTCAAGAGAGAGAGAAACGTTTCTCTCTTGTGTTTTCTTTTCTTTCTTTGATGGTGTCATTCAAGGTATCGCACTCGCTCCTATTATCCCGTTGTGGAAATTCTTTCTTTTCCCTAACAAAGAACGAGAAACAATGGAAATGCTTTAGACATTTGTTGTCTCGTGGTGGGAGTTCATCTCTGAATGTACACAGCGATTATAATAAGTTCCCGTAGTCTGTGTGTGTGTGAAGAATAGTTTTTTTTTCTCAAAAACTACTCATCCGAACACGGCCAAATTTTCAGGATATCTTAATGGGAAAAGATTTATGAAATAAAAAAAAGTTCAATTTTCGGCCACCAGGTGAGAAAGTGGAGCTTTTTTAAGTGCATCTTTTTTTTCCATGGTCCACCAAAAAAGTATATGCGAAGTTTCAATGGAATGCGTCCAACAGAACGGGACGCAACGGAGGTCTGTGACACTGTTCAGACATATGTAGCACCCGTTTTGGTGGACGTACTCCATTGAAACTTGGTATATACACCATATGGACCATCGAGAGAAAAAAAAATTCAATTACAATAGCGCCACCTTTCCACCTGGCGGCTGAAAATTGAAGTACTTTTTTATTGCATAAATCTCATCAGTAGTTTTTGAAAACTATCCACACACACACACACAACACAGGCTACGGGAACTTTAATTATAATCATCCTGTATATACAGAGTCACCGGATTGTGGAACTGTTTATTGTGTTTCCGCTTTGTATCGCGGGCACAGGCGACGTTTGTCTGAACTAGAGTTACCAACCATCTGTGTTTACTGATGGCAATCCGTATTCTGAAAGCCACTTTCATTTTTGTACCACAAACATTTCTACCCGAACCATTTCTATGTTGCGGACTCAGTAATGAAAGTCAATATCCTGCGGACCCCTTGTAGTGAAGGTCAATAAACCGCGGACCCCTCAGCAGACAAAGTGACTACCGACACCATCTCTCTCCCCCCCCCCCGAATCCAAAATGCAATGTTTTTTAGAATTTGCAAATCATAAAAAATCGAAGTAATAAATTGCAATTCCACAGCCCTGTGTCATTCATGCAATGGCAGTAGATGAAAATGATCCCTACGGATCACAGATTCAGGAAACACTGTTATAGCCCTTCCAGACTCCGAGCATTCATTTTTTGACATTTTCAGAATTTTTTTCCCATTTTCGATGCTCAAAAAAAATGCATTAACAACATAAATATCGGCAATTATTTATTAATGTCGGCATTTATTTTTTTTCAAATTTTCACTTTTTTTATTTGTTGTGAAGAACTAATTCACTTCGTTCAGATTTTTTTCAGCCAAGATGATACAGGGTATGTTCATACTCACAAGCAATTTTTACCAGAATTTTAATGCTAAATTTTATGTAATATATAACACTCTTTTCCCAGAGGCACCTTCTCCTGGAATCCGTCTAAAAAAACCCATGAAAGTTCAACTTCAAGTGCTGCCATCTGATGAACATACCCAAAGTTCATATTCACAGTGTTTCCAACTCAAAAAAAGCTCACACAATCCTTCAAGTCAGGGCTTAACTGCCTGAGGTCGTCCCCAAAACGGATGGGAATCGGCTCCAAATTCAATTCTGGTCTGGTCTGGTGAGGTCAAAAGCAAAAATTCTACACGGAGGGAAAGCAACCCACACATTTGTGGCATCAGGGTCTGCAAGATATAGAGGCAGAGAGAGAGCCGCATTTATGGTTTTTCCGCTTGTGTGCTCCACTATGTTTGCTGCCCTTCACCCATTCAAGTCTATAATTTTCTTGACTACTCTTTCCTTGAATTCGCTACCTTGTGATATAACCCACTTGCTCCCCCCCCCCCCCACTTCCTGCAAGTACACCTGTGTCTCTAAAGTCACTCTATCAATCATTCACATGCCTGTACACTAAGTGGAAGTCAGTTGAGGCCCCAGACACAAGAGCATGGCCCCCACATCCTGGAGTAGGGCCCTAGGCTGGGATCTTTTGCGGACCCCCCCCCCCCCCACCCCCGACCAGACTTTCACGGGCTCCTTTATGATGGATTCATAGCGTGAAAAAACAAAAAAAAATAATGAAAATCATCCCGGACCCCAGGGCTGGAGCCTTGCCAGCCCACCCTGTTGTGGGGAGCCATGCACAAGAGAAAACAATGGACCCCTTAAATTGAAAAAAAATATGTAAAATTTTGGTTTTTCGGGCCCCTTCAGAAGTCGGGGCCCGGTGCTCCCACCGTTAAATCCGCTTCTACCTGTACACTATTTCAATCATTCAGATGCGTGAACACTGTTTTGGTTATATACAAGCTTCGCCGCTCTTCTCCCATTCTACTAATTTTCTTTGTCACTCACATGCTTGCACGCTGTTTTGGTCACTCACATGCTTGCACGCTGTTTTGGTCACTCACATGCTTGCACGCTGTTTTGGTCACTCACATGCTTGCACGCTGTTTTGGTCACTCACATGCTTGCACGCTGTTTTGGTCACTCACATGCTTGCACGCTGTTTTGGTCACTCACATGCTTGCATGCTGTTTTTGTTATTCACATGCTTGCATGCTGTTTTTGTTATTCACATGCTTGCACACTGTTTTGGTCATTCACATATGCACACTGTTTTGGTCATTCACATGCTTGTACACGCTCTAAGTCACATTTTCGCTCACTCACGTGATTGCAAACTCTCCAGGTCACTCAATAACCTAGTCCCCTGCTGTTTGGGCAGAGGCGGCCATATTGAGGGTTATACAAATTTCCCACCCTTTTTTCCCCCCCATCCTATTAATTTTCTTTACCACTCATTCCCCCAAATTTGGCGACCCTCTGAACCATCCGACCTGAGCTATAGCCCGCTAAGCCCCTCATGAAAATACGCTACTGGATAGAGGATGATGATGACAGTCCAGTGACTTCCTGGAAAACCTGGGATGGACGTTTTAAAGGGTGGAGGGAAAAGGCATATTGTCATTAAAAAAAAAAGGCGGCACAGCTTTAGAATATAAAAAAGCCTTGAAATTTCATGGAAGTTCCGCTTTTTTTTTTTGATTAGTTCATATTGAGATAATATGCGTTCAAAGTGCCATTATCCAAAGTACCGCCGTTATCGGTGAGTTAAATTAAAAATTACTGCAATGGGATGGATGATGTTTTATCGGTGCTATTCCTGGATTATGATCTTCGGACCCACCCGAGTTAATCGCTTGCGGCCGCGAGATAATTCAAATTCAGATATTTTCGAACTATTGTTAATTGAAATTTCTTGATTCTTTTCCTTCCCCTTCAGAATGAATTCAAGCCCCCCCCCCCTCCACCCCCAACCCCGACTGTAAGAGGCCCTGGGCAAAGCAGGCATTTTGTGAAAGGTTTAGATCCCTAGAAACGTAGTACCCTCAGAAACTCGTAGAAGGAACACGCGTTTCCCCCCGAGATGCGGCAGAAACGCGAAAATACACCCACGAAATGTACGTACCTATAACTATAACTCTCTGAAACTCGTGGAAATCTCACGAGACAGGATAAATGCTTAACAGGCAAGCGTGCATCCCTGGAAATGCGTACGAGCTACGTATCAATTGCCAGGGGCGTCTTAAGCAAGGGCTCAAGGGGGTACGGTGTACTTGGGCGGCAGGTTGTTATTGGCAGCAGCTCAGATAAGGGGTCATTCAAGTATTACGTCATCATCGAGGGGGGGGGGGGTTTCGGATTTGATGACAAGGGGGGAGGTTTGAAGGTTGCTTACGTCATCAACAACCCCTTTTTGAAGATATGAAATATTCTAAGCTGCTGACGAAATTTTGCTGACAAGGTGGGGGTGGGGGGTCAAAAATGGCTAAAAATTTGCTTACGTAATACTTAAATGGCCCCTAAGCTTTAGTTAGACACTTATTTTTAAAGAGCCAAATTTTTTAAAGAAATTTGTTTCTGGTGCTCCAGAGGCCAGACAAATAAGAAACTGAATTTTTTTTCTTTGCCTTTATTTGACCGTTTGTGAAAAAATTATTGGGTGTGGGCACCAATTTCCACACTCGCCCCTTGTAAAAAAGTACATTCTTGTTTCTGGTATTATGGTCACAAGCCCTGTCTGTTCCCCTTAAGCAGTGGTGTCTAAACGCATGGAGCCTACCCAGGGCCTCAAGTGCAGATGGGGGAGGGGGGCCTCGTGATAATGACATCTCGTTGAGATTTCAAGATAAAGCATGCAAATTGCTGAGTAATAATTTCTAGCCAGAAGAAGGGCCGCTGCGGTGGTCGAGTGGTCATAATGACGGACTCGCGTCGCGAGGATCCGGGTTCGAACCCCACCGTCACCGCAGTGGTGGTCGGCTGAAGTTGGTTTCCTGTGGTTCCCAACTTAGAGTCGCAAATGCGAGCCGATCTCCCCATTAAAAAGTCTCGCCACAGAGAGCAACAGGCCTACAACGATTAATTATTCAATCATTACATTTGACTGATAGTTCAAAAAACTGGTGGAAGATGGCAGCACTACTAATAACAAGTATTACACAGAAACAAACTTCACATCAGGTTTCACTACACGTACACGCACATTCCCGCATGTACCAATTCGTTAGAGGTTCCGCAAAGGAATATGGACGAGGTGCATGTCTGGGTTTAGTAGTAGTAGTAGCCAGAAGAAGGCGGGCTGAGAAAAATCAGTTTGCTTGTTCTCCAAAACTCAAATGAAATCACACTCTAGAACCATTTTGGACATCAACTCTTGAGGGCAGGGCCGTCTTAAGAGCACAATGAGCCTCCGGGAAAACTGATTTTTCTCCGCCCGCCTTCTTCTGGCTAGAAATTATTACTCAGCAATTTGCATGCTTTATCTTGAAATCTCAACGAGATGTCGTTATCACGAGGCCCCCCATCTGCACTTGAGGCCCTGGGTAGGCCCCATGCGTTTAGACACCACTGCTTAAGGGGAACGGACAGGGTTTGTGACCATAATACCAGAAACAAGAATGTACTTTTTTACAAGGTAACGTACTTTTTACGAGTGTGCAAATTGGTGCCCACACCCAGTTTTTTTTTTCACAAATGGTCAAATAAAGGCCAAAGAAAAAAAATTCAGTTTCTTGCTTATCTGGCCTCTGGAGCACCAGAAACAAATTTGCAACAAATTTCTTTAAAAAATTTGGCTCTTTATACTTTCTGTTTACAGGATAAGTGCGAGTAACAACGATGGACAATCAGTAAGTGCTGTAATGTGGATTATGGCGTAATTTAGCATGGCAATGATCCTGGACCAAAATTCGAGACAGTTTCTTTAAAAGCGGGACGTATGGTCACACTGACATACATTTGTATAATCAAGAATGATGTGTGGCTTTTTTGTACCAAAAAAAAAAGTCAAGTTTATACAAGCGTCACCTGGGCTAAAGCTCTGTTAGTCGCCAGCCAGGGTCTTCTTTAAGGGCGGCACATGAGGCTTTGCACCCGGGCGGCCAGGTAGACTTGAGTCGCCCGTACACTTTAAGATCCATAAGGCCGAATACATACACCGCGGGGGGTGACCACGACGTACGGGAGTACATAATAGACTACCCATAGCTCAAGAATCTCTGGCTGTGAGTAGGTTTGTGCGACCCATCTCGAAAACACCAACGAATCAAGTTTAGGTCGTCACCCATAACTCAAGAGTCCCCGCCCCCTCTCCCACTCTATTCTAATTTACTTGACTACTATTTCCCCACCCTGTGCTATAACCCGCTTGGCTTCCCCCCCCCCCCTCCGCCTGCAAGTACATCTGTGTTTCGAAGCCACTCTTTTGGTCACTCCCATTGTTTTGGTCACTCACATGCTTGCACACGCTCTAGATCACCAACTGATTTAGTCCTTGACTCTGCAGGTCATTCACGTGATTGCTCACGCTCAAGTCACTCTTTTTCTTATTCACGTGCTTGCAAAATCTCTAGGTCACTTTTTCCGTCACTCACTGACCTAGCTGTGTGGGCAGAGACGGATTAATGCAGTTACATCCACTCTACAGGGTTATTATCCATATATTACAGGGTTATATCATTTGCATTTGACCAATTTTGTCGCACCACGGTCATTTTCTGCACACTAGGGCTAATTAGGCCGGGACCTACAATTTATTGCCGATTCCGAACGGCAGCCTTTTTTATACTCACCGATCGGTTAGTGCGCTTAACAACTGGGTGTGGGACTCTCTGCGGTAGCAATCTTTTTCTGTGGTCATGTCGCCGTTTCTGTTGTACCCCCAGTGCCAGGAAAGTTTTTGACAAGGACGAATCGGGTATCGAACTCGCGACACCTCTAAACACCCTTTGGTACTTCAGTCGTGTATCTTATCGACCAGGGCTACCGCTCCCTTACAGGGTTATACAAATTTTGACGCCGTTCTACAATTCTACTGATTTTCTCAATCATTCCTCAAATTTACCACCCCCTTTGAACCTGTCATCCTGGTCTAGAACCCGCTAAGCACGCGCCTTAATCGATTTTAATAAAAATTGGCGACCTATTTTTTGGCTATAATTGGCGATATCCCGTATTTAGGATCCTAATTTCTGTATGTTCTCGAGCAAATATGGCCAGCCAGTAACATTAACATAGTTAACGAGAGTTATTCGTCCCGCGAATCGCAACAACGGCCTCACATCTTTCACTCATTTTTTGGCAATCTCATTAGAATTTCATTGAAGCGTATTCAATATATCAGTATATCCGGCTTCTCTCATCTAAAAAAGAATCTGTTCATCTTATCACTATATGCATGCTTTTTTGTAAGCCGATACATTACCAGGAATTTGTACAGTTGCGCCCTCTACTCAATGTGATTGAATCACCGAGGGGGAAAAAAGCACCGCTCATAATGCTAACGAGTTCTAGGAAATGCTTCTCATCGCATTGTGCGCAATGAACAAATTGGACGCCCGTTCCGTCATTATCAAGTTTTGTTTTTTTTTTCTCCCGCATTTGGTTACACAAGCGTAATTCTTTCCCCGCATCAATAGACAATCATTATTAAAAGTGAAATTTCTCTCTCCGCATAAGGTGATGATGACATAATTCGGGGAGGGAAAAAAGCAAAATGACGGTGTTTATACCTGGTTAGGGATATTACGAAGCTCAGAATATAATTAGCCTGGAGTCAAAAGAGGGGGGGGGGGAAATCCATCGCCAACGTCAACTAATAACAATAATAATAGCTACAACTACGGTTGTTTGGCGAAATTAATTATGAATATTTAAAAAAAAAATGCTTGTGTGTGTGTGTTGTGCGCGCTGTGTCATATCGATGCGCGTATAAAAGTTTTTGTATGAATACGTATATTTTCAGTACGAGAGGTTCGACGCGGGACCGAAATTATGATTTATGATAAGAGGTTCTTAAGCCGGGTTTTCCTAGGAATTGGTTTTTTTGCGCCGCGTGAACCGAATTAGACCATTTCGCGCTGGCAGAAACGTGTTACATACTAACGCTGAGCATTTGTGTTTTCCTAGCGTGGCGTATCAGATCAGGGAGGCTATATTATAGTATATGGCCCTGGGCATCAGCTACTCTGTCGTCTGCATGCTGCGGTTTGAAGGGAAAGGAAAGAAAACGCACAAGAGTGAAGAGAACATCGGCAAAACGCACGACGCATTTGACTCCTCCAGAAGCAGTCGGCCAATCACGCCCGACGTAAAGCGCTGTCGTGAGACGTATTACACTCTGTAGGAAAACAGTCGTATTGCTTTTCTTATTGGTGAGTGGACGGCGTGTCGCGCTGGACGAATCACGTTGCGTGCGGCACAGGAAACCTGCTCCTAGGAAAAGGTTTTCTACGGTGCGTGTAGCGTGAAATCGCTGATTGGTTAGAAACCTGAAATTCAAGTTTTCTGACCAATCAGCGTTTTCACGTTGCTCACGGCGCAGAAACTCTACTCCTAGGGAAAACCCGGCTTTAACCTACAAGTAGCGAAATAAACTTGCGCGTCGTAGGGTCTGCCGGGAAGGGTCGTACAAATCCCACAGCAAAGGCTTTTTGGCAGAAGTGGTTTTGATTTATGGTTTTGCCATCTGCGGACTGCATGAATTTTTCCGCCCTTTCCCCATTTTAATCTAATTTTCTAGACTACTCTTTCCTGGAATTCGCCACCGCGTGCTCGCAACAATAACCCGCTGGCCTCCCTCCACTCCTGGAAGTACTCCCGTGTTTCTAAGTCACTCTTTTGTTCATTTCCATGCTCACACACCCTCTAAGTGACTCATTTTTAGTCATTCACGTACTTGCACACTATTTTAATCTTTCACATTGGTCAATCACGTGCTTGCACACCGTTTTCGTCACTCATGCTTGCACACCGTTTTCTTCACTCATGCTTGCATACCGTTTTGGTCACTCACGCTCTAGGTTACTCTTTTGATTGATCACTGACATGGTTTCTTGCTGGGTCAGTCTTTTGATCATTTACACGTTTACGCGTGCTCTAGGTCATTTTTATAGTAATTCACAAGATTGCACTCACTCTAGGTAACTCTTTTGGTTATTGGCATGCTTTCACACGCTCTAGGCAGTGTCGTCTTAAAGCATGGACCCACCCGGGCACTGCCCGGAGGCCTCAAGAGAAGAAGGGCCTCACAAAAATGAGATCCGGTCGGAATTTTCTAGGATTTACCAAGTAGGGTCTCCGAAAAACCACTTGGCCCGGGGGCCCATGATACTCTTAAGATGGCCATCATTCTTTGATCATTCTTTTGGTCAATCACATGCTTGCAAACTTTCTAGGTCACTTTTTGGTCACTCACTGACCTATCCTTTCGCTATCTACGCAAAGGCGGATTTATTGAGGTTTATACAAATTTTGCCGCCCTTCTTCCATGCTACCAATTTTCTTGGCCAATCATTTTCCAGATTTGTCCCCCCCCCCCTGAACCCTGGGCTATAGCCCGCTAGCCCCCTCTCCGCTCAATACGCCACTGGTTTTTGAGCTACCATACTAAACCACACATGCATCTCGTCCATATTCCTCTGCGGAACTTCTAACGAATTGGTTCTTGAGCTATGGGTCAAAACCAAAATGAGTGATACGAATCCACTTACACCATAAACGCGCCTCTGATCTCTATTAACGGGAAATGACGCTCAAAAGGCTCCTGCAAATCGAGTGGATTACAATGTATTTCACGAATTGAACATGACAAATATTTAAGATGCATATTTATATAGTCATAATTATCGTATTATAATTTATTAATTGTCAAAATAACCTTAATCTCCGATTCCAGTTAATAACAAACATTCAAACAAGTTTCACTGAAAATACAGGAGAAGTCCTCGTATTTCTTTCTCTAAAGGAGGAAAATATCCAAGAATCCTTTGCGTTATTATGGTCAGTGAAGGCTACCACAATAAATAGCGTATCGCCAAACGCCAGGGGGTTGATCAACGAGAAATTAACTGTTTCGCTTTTATTTTGTCATGACAACTCGCTGCTTGCAGCAAGCGCATCATCATGACCCCGCATCCCTCTGGCAGAGCCGCCCTTAGGGGTGTGTGGTCGCACCGGGCCCCGCACTTACCGTAATGATAATTCCTCTCCTAAATTCTGAATTTTCATGAATTCTGAAATTCTGAATTTTCATCAATTCTGAATTTTCATCAATTCTGAAATTCTGAATTTTCATCAATTCTGAAATTCTGAATTTTCATCAATTCTGAATTTTCATCAATTCTGAATTTTCATCAATTCTGAATTTTCATCAATTCTGAAATTCTGAATTTTCATCAATTCTGAAATTCTGAATTTTCATCAATTCTGAAATTCTGAATTTTCATCAATTCTGAAATTCTGAATTTTCATCAATTCTGAATTTTCATCAATTCTGAAATTCTGAATTTTCATCAATTCTGAAATTCTGAATTTTCATCAATTCTGAAATTCTGAATTTTCATCAATTCTGAAATTCTGAATTTTCATCAATTCTGAAATTCTGAATTTTCATCAATTCTGAAATTCTGAATTTTCATCAATTCTGAAATTCTGAATTTTCATCAATTCTGAATTTTCATCAATTCTGAATTTTCATCAATTCTGAATTTTCATCAATTCTGAATTTTCATTGAGGTTTTTTTTTTTTTTGCATAATTTCCAGAAGTTCTGATACTACGTAAAGCAGGGGGTCTTAAAATGTGGGGTCACGACCCAAATTTGAGTCGCAGAGGCTTCCCAGATGGGTCGTTCAAATCCACTTATAACTAGGGATTCTTGAGCTATTGGTCACGACTCAACATAATTCGTAAGGGCTTTCGAGATAGGTCTCACAAAAACAATTGTAACCATAGGGACTCTTGAGCTGTGGGTCCTTGGCTGCAATTGTTTTTGTGGGTAAATCGTACAAATTCATTTAGTAGATGCACTTACTGTACCCCTAGTTTCACCAGTTTTCGAAAACAAACAGTCCCATGGCCATGAAACGGATCTTGTAATTGATTTTGGGTCACGGCTGAAAAAGGTTAAGAATCCTTGACGTAAGGTTTATCCTCAGCGGCTCATGGTAAGACGCCTTCATACACGTGTATTAAGGAGTTCTATCTAGCCCATGGCAAAAAGCCTCGCGGGCACTGATGCTGCCATCTAATGTTAAAATTGAAAGTGAGTACTCAAAAGGAGCAGATTTTTTCATTCACTTCAGTTCCCTACAAATAAAGGCCACTAACTGAGCTGAATAAAATGTTCAGTTTACTTTTTTCAAAAAATAAGGAGAGACATCAAAAAGAAAGAACCTGGGGGAAAGAAAAAGCAGACGACAAAATGAAGCTGGAGATTTCACTGTATGATCCAGTCGGTGCTGCCATCTAATCTCAAAAGTGAAGCTGATTTTGTGGTGATGATAAAGGTTGCCCCCCCCCCCCCCCATAATTGTAATGACAACACCGTCATAATGATTTTAGTTCACATAAATTTCAGATTCTAACCTTTTTTGAGTCATTGAGCTATAAGGAAAGTTTACTTAATAGCTCAGTGGTTTGAGTCTATAGTTTAGAAACAAAAATGCTTATTCGGAAATTTTTGGAAATTGAATTGTTCGCAGTCATCATCATCACTATCACTTTTTGTTTACACTCTGCCGGTCACGCGTTTGATAATGTCGGTCGGTATCAGATTTTATTTCTAATTTTATTCATAGCAACTCTTTTTTTTATATAATATTTGCAATGTATAAAAATAATAACGCCTCCGCCTCCCATTGATGCGCCCCACATGTACCCCCACCCCCTCAAATATACGGGACCCGAGGTCCCAAGCACAAGCCCGGGCTGACAGGGCTCGAGAAAATCATATTTTGCTTTTTCATGCTGTACACGAATTACAGAAAGGCCCGTGAGAAGTCTGACCGGGGGGCCCCCGCAAAAGATCCCAGGCTAGGGGCCCTACTATTGGATGGGAGGGGGCATGGCTTCAGCCTGGGATGATTCTTATTTTTGTCTTTTTACACTATAAATTCCCTTGAAAGTTGGCCTGTCAAAGTCTCAGCCTAGGGCCCTACTGCAGGGGGAAGGGGGCCGTAGGGCCCTCACATAATTGAGTGTAATAATGGTAAGGGGGGTGTCTATTTTTTAAATGCCTCATGAACATACCCGTGGGCATCGAGTATTTAAATGGCTCCGTGATCAGATTTGGTGCTATGATTTTCTAGGGCAGGGGTGGCCAACCCATGGCACGCGAAAGTTCTTCAAAAGTTGAAGAAATTGTATGTCATTGTTTAATTCAAAAAAATTCAGTGATACGGAAAACTTGCATGCCCCCATACAAACGGGGTGTATGGTCTGCATGTCAAAATTTTGTGGATCGGTACATGCATCAGAAATAATTGCAATTATGGTACAGCTTGGGAAAAAAATTAGTCACTCCTGTTCTAGAGTATGTTTAGGCTGGATATGAGCCCTAAAGCAGAATGTTTATCACTGTTCTGCGACGAGTCCTCAGCTGACTGGAAATTGTTCTGTGGTAAAAATCCCATACGTGTAAGTGTTTTTTGCACTTTTTCTTAAAATTCTTCTGAATTGTTCTGCAGTGGCGCTAATTGTTCTGCAACGTACGTCACAGATTTTGGCACATTCTGCTTTGGGGGGATATGAGTAGACTAGAATATGTATAGAAATTTCGGCGCAGAAGACTCAGCTCACAATATCACCTTGCCAGAGGTCCGGCGGTGCTGTTAAGACTGCCATGCATCCCACGGCCACTACCTTTATTCCTATGCCTGTGCACAGGTACACATGACCAGTTAGCAGTGCAGCGAATTGTTTTTGGAAATAATGTTAGTCACTACCTAAACTAAACATCATAATGGGTTATTGATTCACATATTATGTGCCCGAGTGCCATCTAAGTGGCTACTACTAAACCAAGACATGCACCTCGTCCATATTCCTCTGCGGAATCTCTAAGGAATTAGTACAGTGTAGTGAAACCTGGCGTGAAGTTTGTTTCTGTGTAATGCTTGTTATGTGTAGTGCTGCCATCTGTCATCAGTTTTTCTAACTATGAGTGAAGTGCAATGATTGAATGATTTATCGTTGTAGGCCAGTTGCTCTCTGTGGCGAGACTTTTTAACGGGGAGATCGCCTCACATTTGCGCCTCGAATCCTCGCAATGCAAGTCCGTCATTATGACCACTCGACCACCACAGCGGCGATCTAAGTGGCTGGAAATCAAACAGAGGTGTCATTATAATTATTCCCACCCGATTGCGCTCCAAGGCTGTCTCTGCTTGTACTACTGTGGCCCACTGTTGAGGAATCTCTGGCATAGTGATTCAACTTGAAGATATGGGTATGTTAATAGGGCACTAGCGTATGGACACGGAAAAATAAAGTTGTATTTTTTTACATTGTAAGTAAAGAGTACATTAGAGGAAAATCAATATAATGGGCTTGCCGAATATCTTTGCCAACTTTGATGTACAGATGATCGCCTCTTAAGTTTCTGGGGACTTGAGCTGGGCGTAAGAAATAGAAAAATTTTTTTAGGCGCCAGCCAAATTTCTTAGATGTAAAAAATGATTTTAATCTCAAGAAAGAAAGGTACTAAATAATGGTTTTTTTTTTACTTTTCCCGGGACTTTACATTCTTTTCCTATGTTAAAAGACACACTGTTGTGAAATCAGAAAATTTTGTGTTATTCATAGACTCTCCAATTTAATAATAACATACAGAAAATTTTAGGTGCCAATAAAGATTTTATAGATGCCGTGGCAACCTGGCGCCTGGAATTTGTCAAGCCCTAGACTTTGTTTTGCCCCTGTGGAAATTGAGCATAGGATTCTTTTCAAGGAAACAATATCTCAGCGAGGTATCAAATAGTAGTTTTTTTTCCGGTTGTAAATACGCAATGGTGTCAGAACCGGGGGTGCTTGCAGAATTTGTAGAACAGGTTTGAGCACCTAGAATTAAGTCACAAAGAGCAATTTCCTGTATAAAGATCAATCTGAGGACCCACAAGTCTGGAATGCGCATGTATATATGAATCGGTTTCTGATCCAATTAATTAAATTCATCAGATCAATAATTCATTTTACATTAGTTCAATGCTTTTATAATATATACAGTTGTATATTTCTAATTTCTGTGTTGCATGATTTTAGGTGATAAAATGCAAGGCGGCAGTAGCCTGGGAGCCGAAAAAGCCTCTCGTTATTGAGACAATAGAGGTCGCTTGCCCTAAAGCAGGTGAAGTGAGAATTAAGGTAAGTCTAATACAGTAATGTCCCAACTTGCATCCTCTTGTTTTGAAATTATTTTTTCCCTATTGAATGCACTTTGCGCTAAATCTAGAAAGCTTTTTACATGAAGTTCTTAGAATTTAACTGTTTGGTGAAAATGAAGTTTAAGCGCCAAGACCTTGGGTTAGAATCCTAGCGCATCCCGTGGCATAATGTAGGGGAATGAAAAGTGTTTTTTTTACTGTGCTCACCTGTTATATTTTTTTCTTCCTCCACACCAATATAATAATCCAAGTTAGAAATCGGAATAATCCTTGTGGCATAGACTACACACATTTAATAATTCACTTAATGAAACAAAATCTATGTGTGCATAGCTGGAATCAAACGGACGGCACTCTGGCACTACCAAATTTTAAAAAAATTCACCAAAACACAAAATTAAAATTTACCGGAAAAATAAATTTCGCTGGGTTTGAAGTTGCTAGACCTTAGCCCAACAGAAGCAGTTAAGCCACTGCAACAATGGAATAAAAAATTGGTGCTGAAACTCGACTGTGAGCAGAATATGCAGTACCACAGCATGATCGGAACAAAATGAACAATGATCAATACGAGAACTAAAATATGCGCATGTGAATATGCAAATAAGACATAAGAGGGAACATAGTAAAATTGTTACAGCTATAACCATAGATTTGATTTTGCTTTTACTTTGTCATGTCCCCTCACCCGCAAATATAACTAATAAAAAAATGAATAAGAAATGCTGCGGCTTACCACAATGTAAATATATTGCAATATTTGTGAATCAACAAATGATAGCAGGGCCCAGCACTCGCTTCATGAACAGTTGTTATTGTAAACTTGATGCAATGAAATAATAACAACCTGAACTGCAATTGATTAACTGAGGGGAACGTTATAAAAAAACGTTCCCCCCGGTATTAATATTATTTACTAAGCAGGTTTAAAGCCCTAGTAAATGAAGGCAGGAGCAGGCAAGCACAGAGAAAATAAACGTTTCCAAGGTCCCACATTTGGCGACTTCCTGAAGGGTATCTAAACTACATGCCACCCAATTACTACTACTGCTTGTGTGGCAGATCAAAACAGCTGAGAACGAACATTGGTTGAGGAGATATTTATTACAAAGGTTCTAGCAACTGTGTAATTGTGAATATTGTTTTTCATTTCATAGGTCTTGGCGACTGGAGTCTGTCATACCGATGCCTACACTTTAGATGGTCTCGATCCAGAGGGATTATTCCCTTGCATTTTAGGTCACGAAGGAGGCGGCATCGTTGAAAGTGTCGGTGAAGGAGTAACATCTGTGCAGCCAGGTAATTAATATTCATCGAATCCAGAAATGTTTTGGGGAAATATGGAAATTTTTTGTGCATTGCCACAGTGGCATCAATTATGGTAATTGTGATTGTACAGGCGATCCAAAAGTCACCCGACCCATTATAAAAGAATTAATTTTTGAAATTGTACTGAGTGTAAATGAAAAGTTTTTCATAGACAGCAGCACTATACTGTTCAAGATGAAAAGTCGTTTTTTTTTCATTTTCCATGCTTACTGATATTCTCAGTTGCTATTTGTTTGTTGTATGATAAAGATTTTTTTTGACAGAAACAAAGAATTTTTATGATTGAACAATATTTTTCAACTCATTTGTTTGAAGCCGTTATTCAGGCGTTCAAAAATTAATTCCGGAATGTTTCTGTACCCAATAAGCCAACAATCTTCTGATTGGTGTCCCATTTTCGAGAAACTGGAAATGTTGAAGACCGTAGGCAAAGTGCCCTTCTGTCTGTACTGAGCCAGCATGGAATGCGTTAACTAAAGGGCAAAATGTAGAAATGTACTTTTCACATAGCCCTGAAGAAATTCCAGTTTAATACCTGTCATGTTTAGGTAGTTTTGGAGTTAAAAGTTCCAGATCAGATCAAATGTCAGAATTCAGTGCACTGAAAATCTGCATGTCCGTCATGAAAAGCCTCTGCATTCGATCAAAATTAGTGTGTGGTGCTCAGTTTCACGCCGTAGGAAAGTGTATGCCCATTTTTTTTTTTTAATTAAGAAACAGTGGATGGGAAACTGTAAAAGGATATTTTTCGGTAATTCATTGCACTGTTGGATGAAAATGAACATGTTTTCTTGTTGCAACAGAATGGAGCAACCTGCCATATGTCTAATGAGAAAATGTATTACTCCTCACACTTTTTGATAATCACATTTCAAAAGGATTGTGGCCACCAAGATCACTGGACCTGTCATCTCTTGATTTTTTCCTTGTGGTGACACTTGAACTAACAAGAATAATCCCTGTAAATTATTAAAATTATATTATATAAAATTATTTGAAATTAAAGGGACTGTATGGCACCAGAAAGACTAAAGATCATCCTTCTGCTTTGACGAAACACGAGAAAAGTTTGATTCTATGCAGAGTAAATAACTCTTCCATATAAGTTTAAAGAAAATAACATCTTTCCCTGATGTGAGTATATCTAAATCTAAAGTTCATCTTATTCTTTGACATTGTAAATACGTCTGGCCATTGCAAAATGCTTACTCGTCCAAAACTTAGTGAGCATCATAAACAGGAAAGACTTCGTTGGGCGAAATATCGTGTCATGGACTTCCAAGTGGCATAATGCCATTTAGAGTGATGAAAAAAAGTTTAATTTGGACGGTCCAGATGGCTGGAAATGTTATTTGCATGATGTCAGAAAAAGGAAGAACTAAGTCATCTTAAGCATCAACGAGAAGGTGTAACCATCTGGGGTGCATTCAATGCTAGTAGAAAAGTGCAGTTAGCTGTTATATTGAATGTCTGAATGCTCAGACATATGAGGAACTGTTGAATCAGTATCTAATTCTGTTTTTTTGATTTTCAAAATGGATCCACAGCTCAATTTCAACAGGGAAATGCACCCCCTCGCAATACAAATTCGACCTGGGCATGGTTCCTTGCGAATGAGATTCCAGTGATGGACTGGCCCGCATGTTCTCCAGACCTCAGTCCGATGGAAAACATGTGGGGGTACAGTGGCATGTAAAGTGTGTGAGCATGGCAAGCAATACAGCAGTGTTTCAGAACTTGAACGGGTGATCTTCAAAGTGTGGCAAAATATTCCTTTGCAGAATTGCCAAAAACTTGTTGAATCAATGCCTAGACGAGTGTTTGACATTATAAAGAACAATGGAAAATTTATTGGACGTTTAAAATATAACTGAACATGAAATTGTTTTGAGTGGCTTTATTATTTTGGGACAGGTTTTGATTCCACTATTCGATCTAATTTTTTTTTTCTGTCATAAGAAATGTAGATATGTGTTAAATTATTATCATTGTTTTAATCCTGTGCAGTCAGAGAATTCAAGTTAAAAAATAATTTTCACTTCAGAAAAATAAATTGTTATTTATAGAATATTGTATGTGGCTTTTTATCATTTTGGGACACACCTTGTATTTATTTTTATATGGAATTTGTATCCACACAAAAATCTTTCTAATTCTCATTCTCCAAAGTTTGCAGCTATGCTGAGTTTTAAATGCGCAATTCAGTTGAATGTACTCCTTCCTACCAATATATGTGTTGTGATGCTTGTTGACATTCTTGCATTTCTTAAATGTAGGTGACCATGTCATTCCTCTATATATTCCTCAGTGTGGTGCATGCAAGTTTTGTAAGAGCCCAAAAACTAATCTTTGCGGCAAAATAAGGTATCTATGATTTCTTTGAAATGCCTAAAAAATATTAGACTTCTGCTTGATATATATATATATATATATATATTGCTTTTACAGATGCATCAAGTTCAGAGATGTGGGTAACTATTTAGTCAGGCAGAATTTCATGGGGGGGGGGGGGGTTGCCTTTACCAAGAGCCAAATACTATTGGGAAAAATTGGTTTGTCCCACAAAATATGGGATGGTCTAATGAACTTATTGCAATTATAAATAAATTATAAGAGGAAAATCTCTACTTTTGAAGAAAAAATTATTCCAGAAGAATTCACCCGGGGAAACAGATAGTTGCTTTTATTTTTAATGCCAAAATGACATCACAAGCATAATATAAATTGTCACCATTGCATCAAATCACAAAAAAAAGTTTCATTTTTGCAGGAAAAATACAAAATCTGAAGATGCCACTTCCACTGTTAAAGGTTTTGATAGCTGGCTGATATGGAAATAAATTATGTTCACGTAAAATTAATCTTCACATCAGCCAGCTGTCAAAACTTTCATATTAGTAGTGGGGAATGACATCATGTGTGGATAAGTCGCCATTGTTGGTGATATGAGCTTTGGCATGAGTTGGGTCTGGCTGTCCATGTACAGTTCCATTCAGAACGCACAAGCTCTAACGAGAGAGGACTTATTGCCTTGGTAGCATAGTGGTCTAGCGAGCTCATGCGATAAGTGAGAGGACATGGGTTTGATTTGCAAGGGCAATTGAATTTTCTTTCCTGGATTCGGCTTCTGTAAAAGAAAAAAATTTACCAATCAGTCAGAATCAGTTTGATCTCTCAACATTCAAATCGGTCAGATAACTCCATTATGTCTGTATGTCCTGTTTTCGTACCTAATTCTGATACAACAGTTGGATGATATTAGCAGAAAGGAATGTGGTAACCAGTTTAGGACCCAGACAACAACATGATGATTCAGCAAATATCTCTGTGTCGCTATCATATTTTTATTGTGCTGCCGATACTAAGATGACCCCTAGGGCCGTTGTCACGCATTTGAATTTTTATAACCTTTTTTTCTTACCATGATTTTTTTTTCTGACTGTACTAGAAATTGTACCTTTTCCACCTTTCCAATAGGTGGACAACAGAGGGTTGCTAGACTGTACTAGGTTTGTCTAAAAGTATTCGGCCATAGTTTTTTTTGTGTATGAACCAATGAAGCTAGGGAAACATGGTTTGGCACATACATGTAGACAATCCTACTGCACACACTTGAATTTTTTTCTATTTCCAGAAGCTACCAGTCACTGGCAGACAGCTTATGAGTAAGGAGGTATAAGTAAGCACTGCCGAATTTCCGTTTTTTGCAAAATGGCACAAAAAATTTGTCAATTGACAGTGAATTTTCTCCATACACTGCCTTCATTTACTGATGCATTTCATGAATTCAAACTCCTGCCTCTAAAGAAAAAAAAAGAATAACACTATGTTGCTTTTCTTTACTCGCAAACATTTTGCAAACGCGTATAAAAAAAACAACCTCTACACAAAGTTTTGCCATACTCATATAAAAATGAACAAAATTATAACAACTGTTCTGTTTTCATTTGATCCACCTTGTAATATGTCTTACTGCCGATTGTAAAATATTCACAATGGTTTTTAAAAGAATGACTCAAGGAAAAGGTGTGATGCCAGATGGAACAAGTCGCTTCACTTGCAAAGGCAAAACACTGTACCATTTTATGGGGACCAGCACATTCAGTGAATACACAGTCGTTGCTGCAATATCTGTTGCTAAGGTGGGTTGTTATACTTTTGAGATTATTTTTGAAAACATTTTCTGATACAATGTTTTTTGAAGTTTATGTATTTTCAGAATCCTTATGTCGATAATTTACCTTGGTAAATTCATGTATATTCCCCAATCTTGATGATTGGGTCTAAATGGAACGTTTCTGCCTAATTAAACTTTGTGTGCATATAACGATAAAAACTTCATCTTAAAAATTTGCAATAGGTGGACTCAGCTGCATCGCTAGATAAAGTATGCCTTTTAGGTTGCGGAATTCCAACAGGGTATGGAGCGGCTCTCAATACAGCTCAGGTAGAACCAGATTCTTCCGTAGCAATATGGGGTCTTGGTGCAGTTGGTCTTGCTGTTGCTATGGGTTGCAGGGAGAGAGGTGCCAAGAGGATCATTGGCGTTGATATCAACCCCGAAAAGTTTGAAATAGGTACATGACTAAAATTTTCTTTTCGTTAGATATTCTAGTACGCAATAGACATTGAAAAAAATTTTACATTTTATAAGTATTACATGCACCATAATTTCATACACAATAATATAATTCTGTGATTGTTAGTAGACAGTTGAGACAATATGTAGTGACCATATGTCCGACCAGGCATGTAATTTTTTAAAAATTTGTCCAGCCTAACAGGGCCGTAACAAGTACACATTTTGGAGCTCTCTTGTAATGTTGAAAGGAGTGGTTGAAAGGTGTAATTTTTACTCCCTGCGGAAACCCGCCTGCTCCCTCCACCCTAGTTGCGGTCCTGCAGCATGGTACCAGCGCTCTGTATAATAACTGATATTTTTGTTGTTTGGTCGATTTAATCAATCTTGAATGTTGCAAATTTTTTTCCCTATTAGCAAAGAAATTTGGATGCACAGAATTTGTGAATCCACTTGACCACAAGAAACCAATACAAGATGTTCTGGTTGAAATGACGGACGGTGGCCTTGATTACACTTTTGAGTGCATCGGCAATGTTGGTACTATGGTGAGTTGATTTTCTCTTTTCAAAGTTGAACAAATGAAATTTTTAATGCAATCTGGTCATTTTGAAAATATAAAGACTAAATGATAGGCAGTACGATACACTGAATACCAAGCAGAGATGAAGATAAATTTCGGACCAAAAATTCACATGCCTCTGCAGAGAGTCAAACCACCTGTTAAGCATACACATATATTCTAAGGAAAGAAAAATGCCAGCTCTTTGTAGCTTAATAGTAGAGCACTTATGAGGGGAATGGTACTTCAGTTTGAGAGGCATGTGAATTTCCAAAATTCATCTTCATCTCTACTTGGTATCCAGTCTATCGCACTTTGTATGAATGGGGAAGAGAGACATTGTTTCTCTCTGTGTGATTATGACTCACTGATTTTGGTACAGAGTATCTACCATCATGGAAAAATCACAAAATGAGAAAAAGGTCACAGACGTCAGGAAAACATAGCAAAATAAGAAAGATCACTGATTTCTAAAAACTATTTTCAGATTCTTCCTGGCGAGTTCCTATGCTCAATTTAACACATAAAATCATCATGGACCCATAACCCTTTCAGATACTGGTGCCATAAATGTGTAGGTTGCTTTTTCTCATTGTAGAATTTTCTCTTTTGACCTCAGAGAGTTAAACTCTGACTTAAAGGATTGTGTAATTTTTGAGTTAGAAATATGGTGAATATGAACTTTACGAGTTTTTATCAGAGGGTAGCACTTGAAGTTGAACTTTCATGGGGTTTTTAAAATGGATTCCAGGAGAAAGTCATAGAAAAGCCTTAGAATTTTTTATTGGTCATATGGTAGACATCCTGGGAAATTTTCTGCCGTACATGACTGTATTAGCATCTTTATTTACATGCAAAAATATGTGGATGGAATTCATAAACTTTCTGACACTTGAATTATAATTGATATTTATTATTTCAGAGGGCTGCTTTGGAATCTTGTCACAAAGGTTGGGGACAGAGCATCATCATCGGAGTAGCTGCAGCCGGTCAAGAAATCAGTACTCGTCCTTTCCAACTTGTCACTGGCAGAGTGTGGAAGGGATCTGCTTTCGGAGGTATGCTCTACCATTACAAGAATTAGAACTTTATTACTTTTTTTTTCTATCGCAAAAGGCTGTGGAGCTGCTTTCAGAAATTTCGATACTATAAGCTAAATGGTTTTTTTTTGGTAACTTTTGAAAGCACCCTATTGACTTGCGGGAGTGTTATAAAATTTAATTTTATAAAACTTATGAAATTTTACTTACTTATAAAATTTTCTTTGATTTTCTCTTGTGTAGGATGGAAAAGTGTGGAAAGTGTTCCGAAGTTGGTGCAAAAATACTTGGAAAAGAAGCTGATGGTTGATGAATTCATCACTCACCAATTCCAGTTGGAAGGCATCAATGAATCTTTTGACCTGATGCATGCAGGAAAATCGTACGTTGATATTATACACTAAACGACTAAAATAATAGACTCCTTACCTCTACTTTCCCATTCAACCTTTGATCAGTCTATTGGTGATGTGCATAACAACAAACAATTGCATATAAAAGCATACTCAGCATCATGAGAACTGGTTATCACTACTCATACATCAAGGCTTCTTACTCACACACACCGGTTTTGTTTTGTTATGGCCTTTGCTGCTAGTCATTTGGCCAGCTGCAACCATCCTTTGGGAAAGGGCCCTATTCTTTCTTCGGTTGACTGCTCCCCACCCACAGGGAAAAAAGACAGGACGGTGTCTTTGGGGGGAGACAGCTTCTGTATGGATGAAACTGATGTGTGTGAAAGGCTCCTTAGCTAAACATTTGTAGGGCAATAAATTTTTAGAAGTTTGAATGAAACAAGAAAGGATGGCATCAACATTTCTGAAACTATCATATTTTTTTCTAACACCACTGTCCAGTATTTTAATGAACTAATCACTGTGATGGCGTTAAAAATCTGGTGAATGGTCCAACATCCAGATGGCTATGTTGAGCGAGACAAAAACACACTATTTCATCAGTTACATTTTCTAGAAATCAGACTTTCTGACTGCATAGTTATGAAGATGAGTGCTCGTCTTAGATGTTATCTGGGGAACTATCTCACTATTCTCTTCACTATCTGTCTATTCTGGTCGTATTTGAGTTACTCCCGCTTTCTTTTGTACCCATGGTTTGTGTAGCTGTAGGTCATAACAATTGCTTTTGCTTACTTCCGGTTGATGAAATTGCATGTGTTTCAATTCTGTTGCAATATATTCTGAATTTTAATTTGCTGCAGGTTGAGAAGCGTTATCAAATTCTGATGATGAAAACTGCGCAAGTGCTCAAAGATCAATCTGGTTATATTTGGTCCAGCTGAAATTTTTGGCAAATTATTTTTGTATTCAATAACTTCTGAAAGCTTCAGGATTCAATAAAAGTGTGAATTTTCATGTCGTTATACGTATAATTTATTCAACAAATGCTGTTCATGACAATGTACTTTGAGTTTGTTGTAAAATGAGAGGTTGAACCCCTGTTTCTTTGTTGTCTGTTGATGCATACTTGGGGAAGAGTTGTGATCTGGGAGTGCTTTGATTAGTTGCACTGTGCATGACGATAGGGAAGATCACGGTAGCTAAGGACATTGCATTTTAAAATTCAAAAACAGGTGAGAATATAGGATGGGGGTTCCTGATGGATGTAAACCAATGATAGGCAGTCGCTCATGATAGCCAGCTCGCAGAAGACTCAGGGCCCATAATATTAACCATAATATTTTTACTCTTTTCTGAAGGTCAAAGTAAAAATAATTGCAATTAATAATAATCCAAATAATCCTTATTTTTTTCCTTTTTCACTAATTTTTTAAGATTAGTTGTCATAGTTATTAAGGTTTTGATGATTTATTTTTGATCTTATAAAGTCATCAAAACCTTAACCTAGCTGTTCCTTTACTTTTGTTGTACCTTCGGACACAATCATTTATGACTGCAGGTACATCGGTCATTTTTATATTCATTTTTGTTATTCATTATTTTTGGTTTTTCTTCAAATTTCTCTACAAAATAGTGTTTTAGTTTTGGTTTGCTGCAAAAACCATATAATAAAACATGATTGTAGAATGGTAAAGAAGGTATAGGTCGTGCAAGAGAGTTTTTAAATGGATTTTTTTTTGGTGTTAGATACGAAATTGGTTTACTACTCTGTGCTTTTGAATGTTAGAGGAAAAAAATGATCAACTCTAGATAACTAAACATTCATCTAATATACAAGATATACGGAAGACTGGATGTTGTGAAGATATTTATTATTTGAGATGTTAATTTTTTTTTTTTAAGAAAGGAAAAACTCATCACTGCCTCTACCGGGAGTCGAACCTGGGTCCCTCGATTGCTGAACGAGTGCAATTGATGAGTTTTTCCTTCCTTAAAAAAAAATAAAAAAAATTAACATCTCAAATAATAAATATCTTCACAACATCCAGTCTTCCGTATATCTTGTATTAACAAGTGGTCATGTCATATTCGTCTAATAGACTACTGACTAAATTAGTTACTGAGTGACACTGATTCAAGTTTAGTTATCTAGGGTTGAACATTTTGTGACATTGTGTTCGTAGGTGCATCAGGTTGTTGTACTTAAGGACGAAAATTACATTTCCAAATTTTGGATTTCAGTATTAGAAATTTTAGATTTTAAAAAATATAACTTTATTCACAAAAGTTTAGAGCATAACTTGAGCATTTTACTAAGTGAAAATATGTTTCCCACCGGTTGAAAAATAAATAAAATGTGAATTTTGTGTCCGTAGGTACAGCAGTATCTCCTATATTTTGGCTTCGAACTAAGTCCTTCATTCCTATAATTATGGGATCATTGCTGCCGCGTCAGTTATAACTATCGTTGCCGATCAGTTAAAAACCTGAAATTCAGTTTTTTAACCTCTCGGCAATAACGTTTCATCTTTATGTCATTAAAATCCGAGCCCTAGTCATAACTATACATTTTGGCCTCATTTCCATAATTATGTAATCATGACTATACATCAGCCATTCCGGAATATTTTACTTTCGCGGAATATTTTGAAGCACGTCGGTGGCTTCCTTGAATCGCGCCAAGGGCGTAGCGGGGGGGGGGGGGGGGAGAAGATGGCCAAATCTATTTTTCTATCACTTTGGTCCCCCCCACGAACGAAATTTCTGGCTACACCGTGAATTGCTTCCTGAAACACTGGGTGGTAATCAGTTTAATATATTAATAAGAGAAGAAGAGCTTTATATATAATTTCATTCCGAACACACCTCGTGACGCATCCTTTGGGAAATATTGGCTATGCATAGTCGCGCCCGTCAATTCGATCATTTTTTCCCCTCATCAGTCACGACCAGTGTTATTGTTATCCGAAAAAAATGATTTTCAAGAGTAATTTCATTCCTGTCCAAAACTTTAAGGGGTAATTTTGTACAAAAATCAGAATTCTATTAAAAATTACCTAAAATTTCAAAGTATTTTTTACTCAATGAAATTAGGAGTAAAATTGAATTTTAATGCGTGAATAACACATCTATCGTAAATAAATATTAGCAAACACTGGTCACGACTGTACGGTTTCGTTTTCAGTCGCGTCCGTCATGGCTATACAATATTGCTTCTAGAAACGTCGGCCATTTCCTTAATACTTTGGCAACATTCGACATTTCGATT
Source organism: Pholcus phalangioides (assembly GCF_987345545.1). NCBI lineage: Eukaryota > Metazoa > Arthropoda > Arachnida > Araneae > Pholcidae > Pholcus > Pholcus phalangioides. Next base: position 28,815,970 of record NW_028301603.1, on the reverse strand, counting down.
GCAGACATTCGGGCTCCAGGGGCGTACGCAGGGTGGGAGAGAGGAGGGCACAGGGACTTTTCCTCCCTCCCTCAAGCAATCAGGAATTAAATTTTTAAAAATAATTTCCGTATATAAAAATCAAAATATTGAAAGAAAGTTACCTGTCATATGCTATTTTAATCTATTCCTGTTAATTTAAACACTTTTTAGAGGTTGGTAACTCTGGAGGAAATTCCTCGTGTGTCCGTCCCCCGCCATTTCCAAAGGTCAATCCTGCTTTCGGCATTTCTATAAAATTTTTTCCAAATCAAGTTTTTTTTGCCAAGCGTGTCTTTTCGACGCATTTCGCTCATACATTTCGATAAATACTTTGTTTCATCCATCACTATGAGATCATTCAGCATCCGCCATTCTGATACTTTCTGATATGTGTCCCACGTGCCCAGGGACGGGCTTAACCATTTTGCGGCCCGGTGCGAAAACAGCTGCTTTGCGGCCCTCCGAAATTATTTTTCAAGATCCTTGAGGGGGGCTGAAATAAGACTCAGCCCCAGGTTCCGATGCCTATGCTATTCTCTTGCATAGGCATCGGACCCATTCTGCTGCAAAATGCGCGGGCGCCATCTCTACAACATCTGTACACAGTACATCACAATGGAAGGGCTGTCAGGGCTATAGACGACGGATTATCTGCCCAGAGTTACAACTAAATACGATTTAAGCTGTGACAAGCATGCATTTTGCCGCACCGCATCCCCCTGTAGTTTTAAATAAGTACGTCGTTAGAGTGAGAATTCAGCGCTCTTTCTTGTCCAGCGCCCCTGAGCACTCCGGATTTTGTGTGCACGTGCCCAAAAATTTACAGGGCGCAGAATTTGGCTGCTTTTTTGCATTACATGCAAATTCCCTCCCGACGCCTCTGCCTCAAAGAAAACTGTACAAGAGCCGCCCAAGAATAGTACTTTCCTATGGCGCTAACTTATGAGATGCAGGTCATGGGTTCGGGAGAGGGGTTGTCAAAATCCTAGATCTCGAGGGTTCTTTTGTCTCGGACAGAATCTTAAGATATTGCTTTGATAAGAAGTCAAAATGTAACTCCATGCAATCAACGTATTTTCTCGTAAATTTGGGCAATTTGCCTGTTGTGGCGTTGTATTTGTATATAGACAAAGTATTTTTAATTCGTTTTTCGGTCACTAAAATTTAGCGGCCCGGTGCGACTGCACCGTTCGCGTCTGCCTAAATCCGGCCCTGCACGAGCCTGTACATTTTGGCTTCGAATTTCGTCCGTCATTTATACACATTTTTTACCGTGCACGTCATTTCTGCACCGCATTTTCATTTTCACTGCATCGTCGTACTTGTACGAGTTTTGGCCATAAGTTTTCGTGCGTGAACCAATGAAGCTAGGCATTGAATGGTTCGGTGAACGTATGTAGGCAATCCTAGTGTGCAAGCTTGAAATTTTTCTGCCTGCAGAAGCTGCCAGTCGCCGACAGACTGCCGATGGCTGATGTAAGTGAGTGCCGTAAAATTTTCGTTTTTTGACAAAATGGCAGGAAAAACTGCAGCAATACTACTGCATTAATCGTGATGGAGCTACTAATTGCGACGCAGAACTCCTTGGTTGTGGGTTGTACCGTGTGGTGCGTACTCGTCTCGAACCATGCCATTGAATTCAAAGAAGATGGTTAGCATGACTTTGACATTGTATCTTCTGAAGACCAAATCGTCAGTCAAAATGGAATGAACAGATCCAATGATAATGCTCGAATCGTCTGAAAGTTCTCTGATCGTGAGACTCGATGATCCTGCATCACTTAGTCAATAATGATCCCATTTATGGATGTTGAGGGGCCATATAAAACTTGCGCTTCGCTCCTTTATTGGTGCGGTGCCCGTTTCTTCACGTCCGAAGGTCTGTTGAATCTTGCGGATTGTTTCCACTCCGGAATTACCAAGCTTCACACAAAATTTAATGCAGTAGCTTGTTCAAGTTTTTCCTGCCATTTTTTGTCTGAAACGTAAAATGCGACGGCGCTCAATAACACTTTCTCATTCATACGCGGTCTGCCAGTGACTGACAGCTTCTGCAGACAGGTACAAATTCCAGCATGCGCACTAGGATCGCCTACATACGTGCGCTGCTAAACCACGCTTTTCGTAGCTTTATTGGGTCACGCATCAAAAGATTGTGGTGGGATACTTTTGAACCGGGCAGCAACTAGATACTTGGTCACCCGGTGCAAGCGCGCATTTTGACGCCCCCTTGTAATGTTAAAGGAGAGGTTTCTGAATTAAATTTGCTCCCCTCGGGTCTAGCGCTCGGGGCACGAAACCCGCCTGCTCCCCACAAGTTGCGGCCCCTGCTTTTGAAAAAACCTAGTTTTTTAGTACATTTGCCTCGTTTGTCATTTCGATAGATTTTTGCTGCTTCTCCGTCCATTGTGATTAATTTTTCGATAAATGTGCGGAAGTGAAGGGTGCGGACCATTACGCGTCCGTCATAGCTATAAATATCTGCCACGAGTCTTATCATTTCAGTTCATTTTTCGCCACATCTAATTAAAAACTGCTTGATTTGCAATATTTTCAAGTTCGGTCGCCATTAACTCACCTCAAAACTTTTTCCAGATCATAGAAGAGTCATTTGTAAGACTTATACGAATAATAGATGGCAGCACACTTCATATCCAATTCAAGATTTTTCCTTTCTCACCAGATAGATACAGTGCCACTGTCCAAGATGTGTGGAGCTGGAGGTGGATTTATATGGTTTTGTCGCTTTCTTCCCGTTCTAGTCTAATTTTCATGACCGCTGCCAATTTACATCGATTTGAATAACTTTCGAAAACGAAACCACACGTATTTTAGAGTAGAGGTCTTCAACTTCTTTCTAGTCACGAGCACTGACACTACTGAATGGAATGTATTTTTCGAATGCTATAGGATTGTGGCTCGTTCGTTAATTCAAAGGAGCGTCTACACGCGCGCTTTATGCGTTGTCCGTGTGAGTGGTTTGCTGATACTTCCCATTCATGTGTGCGGCTGTAACAAAATAATTTATCGCTATCCAAGCAACGCGCACTAGACGAACATCGAACTTGGATTTGGAGAAGCTTGCGTTGCGTCTCTTTGATTTTGTATTGCCAAGGCTGCGGTCGGAGCCGGGTTGTGTATGGGGTGGGGGAAGAAACACGGGGAATTTCCAAAACAAACGCACGGCGAATAGGGATCAGGGCGAGTGAGCGTAAACTATAGCGTGTTATTGATTTTGTATGGAAATTTCATCGAAATACGTACCTCAGACGAGACATCGCCGAACTAATGGCCTGATCCTGAAAGCGAAGATAATTTTTGCTTCTTCAACTTTGCAGTAGCGAAATCTCGTTGTTTGCACTTATGCACGCTACCAAATGGCAACGATTACAGCGAAGTGAATGGAATTGTTGCGACTTTGGTGTCACAGCATTCCGTCATTCACGATTAAGGAGGCTTGATACAAATCTTTGGTGTAGCCTACTTCACCGTAGATGGGTGGGGGCTCCTCACGAGTAGTAAACTGCCGGCAGACAATTGCTTTCAACAATGGCAAGCATTCCGCTCAAAAATGGCTTTTATAAATATTCTCATGCAATATAGGTTTTCAATGTTTGTACTCAAAAACTGTTTTTGAGTCATTTTAAGCAAAGATAACTTGAAGCTATTGCACTCAACAACAGCTTTTGAGGCTTTGTGCATTCAACAATTACTTCCGAAGCTTTTCATAAAGATAACAATCGCTTATTAATATTTGTACGCAAAAATGGATTATAAAGCTTTGCACTCAAAAATGGCTTTTGAATAGTTCATACAATTTGAATATTTGCAGGCAACGATGACTTTTGAAACATTTTCCTTCTGAATAACTTCTGAAGCTTTGAGCTCAACAATGGCTTTGAATCCTTTCATATATCAATGAAATTTGGATGTTTGCAGGCAATGATGGTTTTTGGAACTTTACATGGGACAATGAATTTTGAAATTTTGTATGCAACAATGACTTTTAAAACTTTGCACTCAACAATGGATTTTGAAGCGTTGCACTCAAAAATGGCTTCTGAACAGTGGCTTTTGAAGCTTTGAGCTCAAGAATGGCTTCTGAACAGTGGCTTTTGAAGCTTTGAGCTCAAGAATGGCTTCTGAACAGCGGCTTTTGAAGCTTTGAGCTCAAGAATGGCTTCTGAACAGTGGCTTTTGAAGCTTTGGGATCAATAATGACTTCCGAAGCTTTTATCAATAATGATTTCCGAAGCTTTGCGATCAACAATGGATTTTGAAGTGTTGCACTCGACTCAACAATGGATTTTGAAGTGTTGCACTCGACTCAACAATGGCTTCTGAGACTGCAATAAACAATGACTTCTGAAGCTTTGCCCTCAATAATGACTTCTCAATCTTTGAGCTCAAGAATGGCTTCTGAACAGTGGCTTTTGAAGCTTTGCGATCAATAATGACTTCCGAAGCTTTTATCAATAATGACTTCCGAAGCTTTTATCAATAATGACTTCCGAAGCTTTGCGATCAATAATGACTTCCGAAGCTTTGCGATCAATAATGACTTCCGAAGCTTTGCGATCAATAATGACATTCGAAGGTTTGCACTCAACAATGGATTTTGAAGTGTTGCACTCGACTCAACAATGGCTTCTAAGACTTTTCAATAAACAATGACTTCTGAAGCTTTGCACTCAATAATGACTTCTCAATCTTTGCACTCAATAATGACTTCTCAATCTTTGCACTCAATAATGACTTCTCAATCTTTGCACTCAATAATGACTTCTCAATCTTTGAGCTCAAGAATGGCTTCTGAACAGTGTCTTTTGAAGCTTTGGGATCAATAATGACTTCTCAAGCTTTGAGCTCAAGAATGTCTACTGAACAGTGGCTTTTGAATCTTTGCATCAATAATAACTTCCGAAGCTTTGGGATTGGATGGAAAATTGGATTGGAAAACAATGGATTTTGAAGCGTTGCACTCGACTCAACAATGGATTTTGAAGTGATGCACTCGACTCCACAATAGCTTCTGAGACTTTGCAATAAACAATGACTTCTGAAGCTTTGCACTCAATAATGACTTCTCAAGCTTTGCACTCAATAATGACTTCTGAAGCTTTGCACTCAAGAATGACTTCTCAAGCTTTGCACTCAATAATGAATTCTCAAGCTTTGCACTCAATAATGACTTCTCAAGCTTTGCACTCAATAATGACTTCTCAAGCTTTGCACTCAATAATGGCTCGTGAACAGTGGCTTTTGAAGCTTTGCGATCATTAATGACTTCTGAAGCTTTGCACTCAACAATGGATTTTGAAGCTTTGCGATCATTAATGACTTCCGAAGCTTTGCACTCAACAATGGATTTTGAAGCTTTGCGATCATTAATGACTTCCGAAGCTTTGCACTCAACAATGGATTTTGAAGCGTTGCACTCGACTCAACAATGGATTTTGAAGTGATGCACTCGACTCCACAATGGCTTCTGAGACTTTGCAATAAACAATGACTTCTGAAGCTTTGCACTCAATAATGACTTCTTAAGCTTTGAGCTCAAGAATGGCTTCTGAACAGTGGCTTTTGAAGCTTTGAGCTCAGGAATGGCTTCTGAACAGTGGCTTTTGAAGCTTTGAGCTCAAGAATGGCTTCTGAACAGCGGCTTTTGAAGCTTTGAGCTCAAGAATGGCTTCTGAACAGTGGCTTTTGAAGCTTTGGGATCAATAATGACTTCCGAAGCTTTTATCAATAATGATTTCCGAAGCTTTGCGATCAACAATGGATTTTGAAGTGTTGCACTCGACTCAACAATGGCTTCTGAGACTGCAATAAACAATGACTTCTGAAGCTTTGCCCTCAATAATGACTTCTCAATCTTTGAGCTCAAGAATGGCTTCTGAACAGTGGCTTTTGAAGCTTTGCGATCAATAATGACTTCCGAAGCTTTTATCAATAATGACTTCCGAAGGTTTGCAATCAATAATGACTTCCGAAGCTTTGCAATCAATAATGACTTCCGAAGCTTTGCGATCAATAATGACTTCCGAAGCTTTGCGATCAATAATGACTTCCGAAGCTTTGCGATCAATAATGACATTCGAAGGTTTGCACTCAACAATGGATTTTGAAGTGTTGCACTCGACTCAACAATGGCTTCTAAGACTTTTCAATAAACAATGACTTCTGAAGCTTTGCACTCAATAATGACTTCTCAATCTTTGCACTCAATAATGACTTCTCAATCTTTGCACTCAATAATGACTTCTCAATCTTTGCACTCAATAATGACTTCTCAATCTTTGAGCTCAAGAATGGCTTCTGAACAGTGTCTTTTGAAGCTTTGGGATCAATAATGACTTCTCAAGCTTTGAGCTCAAGAATGTCTACTGAACAGTGGCTTTTGAATCTTTGCATCAATAATAACTTCCGAAGCTTTGGGATTGGATGGAAAATTGGATTGGAAAACAATGGATTTTGAAGCGTTGCACTCGACTCAACAATGGATTTTGAAGTGATGCACTCGACTCCACAATAGCTTCTGAGACTTTGCAATAAACAATGACTTCTGAAGCTTTGCACTCAATAATGACTTCTCAAGCTTTGCACTCAATAATGACTTCTGAAGCTTTGCACTCAAGAATGACTTCTCAAGCTTTGCACTCAATAATGAATTCTCAAGCTTTGCACTCAATAATGACTTCTCAAGCTTTGCACTCAATAATGACTTCTCAAGCTTTGCACTCAATAATGACTTCTCAAGCTTTGCACTCAATAATGACTTCTCAAGCTTTGAGCTCAAGAATGGCTCGTGAACAGTGGCTTTTGAAGCTTTGCGATCATTAATGACTTCCGAAGCTTTGCACTCAACAATGGATTTTGAAGCTTTGCGATCATTAATGACTTCTGAAGCTTTGCACTCAACAATGGATTTTGAAGCTTTGCGATCATTAATGACTTCCGAAGCTTTGCACTCAACAATGGATTTTGAAGCTTTGCGATCATTAATGACTTCCGAAGCTTTGCACTCAACAATGGATTTTGAAGCGTTGCACTCGACTCAACAATGGATTTTGAAGTGATGCACTCGACTCCACAATGGCTTCTGAGACTTTGCAATAAACAATGACTTCTGAAGCTTTGCACTCAATAATGACTTCTTAAGCTTTGAGCTCAAGAATGGCTTCTGAACAGTGGCTTTTGAAGCTTTGAGCTCAGGAATGGCTTCTGAACAGTGGCTTTTGAAGCTTTGAGCTCAAGAATGGCTTCTGAACAGCGGCTTTTGAAGCTTTGAGCTCAAGAATGGCTTCTGAACAGTGGCTTTTGAAGCTTTGGGATCAATAATGACTTCCGAAGCTTTTATCAATAATGATTTCCGAAGCTTTGCGATCAACAATGGATTTTGAAGTGTTGCACTCGACTCAACAATGGATTTTGAAGTGTTGCACTCGACTCAACAATGGCTTCTGAGACTGCAATAAACAATGACTTCTGAAGCTTTGCCCTCAATAATGACTTCTCAATCTTTGAGCTCAAGAATGGCTTCTGAACAGTGGCTTTTGAAGCTTTGCGATCAATAATGACTTCCGAAGCTTTTATCAATAATGACTTCCGAAGGTTTGCAATCAATAATGACTTCCGAAGCTTTGCAATCAATAATGACTTCCGAAGCTTTGCGATCAATAATGACTTCCGAAGCTTTGCGATCAATAATGACTTCCGAAGCTTTGCGATCAATAATGACATTCGAAGGTTTGCACTCAACAATGGATTTTGAAGTGTTGCACTCGACTCAACAATGGCTTCTAAGACTTTTCAATAAACAATGACTTCTGAAGCTTTGCACTCAATAATGACTTCTCAATCTTTGCACTCAATAATGACTTCTCAATCTTTGCACTCAATAATGACTTCTCAATCTTTGCACTCAATAATGACTTCTCAATCTTTGAGCTCAAGAATGGCTTCTGAACAGTGTCTTTTGAAGCTTTGGGATCAATAATGACTTCTCAAGCTTTGAGCTCAAGAATGTCTACTGAACAGTGGCTTTTGAATCTTTGCATCAATAATAACTTCCGAAGCTTTGGGATTGGATGGAAAATTGGATTGGAAAACAATGGATTTTGAAGCGTTGCACTCGACTCAACAATGGATTTTGAAGTGATGCACTCGACTCCACAATAGCTTCTGAGACTTTGCAATAAACAATGACTTCTGAAGCTTTGCACTCAATAATGACTTCTCAAGCTTTGCACTCAATAATGACTTCTGAAGCTTTGCACTCAAGAATGACTTCTCAAGCTTTGCACTCAATAATGAATTCTCAAGCTTTGCACTCAATAATGACTTCTCAAGCTTTGCACTCAATAATGACTTCTCAAGCTTTGCACTCAATAATGACTTCTCAAGCTTTGAGCTCAAGAATGGCTCGTGAACAGTGGCTTTTGAAGCTTTGCGATCATTAATGACTTCCGAAGCTTTGCACTCAACAATGGATTTTGAAGCTTTGCGATCATTAATGACTTCTGAAGCTTTGCACTCAACAATGGATTTTGAAGCTTTGCGATCATTAATGACTTCCGAAGCTTTGCACTCAACAATGGATTTTGAAGCTTTGCGATCATTAATGACTTCCGAAGCTTTGCACTCAACAATGGATTTTGAAGCGTTGCACTCGACTCAACAATGGATTTTGAAGTGATGCACTCGACTCCACAATGGCTTCTGAGACTTTGCAATAAACAATGACTTCTGAAGCTTTGCACTCAATAATGACTTCTTAAGCTTTGAGCTCAAGAATGGCTTCTGAACAGTGGCTTTTGAATCTTTGCATCAATAATAACTTCCGAAGCTTTGAGATTGGATGGAAAATTGGATTGGAAAACAATGGATCTTGAAGCGTTGCACTCGACTCAACAATGGCTTCTAAGACTTGGCAATAATCTACGGCTTCTGAAGCATTGCACTCAACGATGACTTCTGAAGCTTTATACTCAGCAATGGCGTTTGAATCTTTTCATGCAACAACAGCTCTTTTTTGAACCTTTCCACGCATAAATAACTTTTGAACCTTTGCAATTACAAATGGATTTTGAATTTTTTTGCACTCGAAAACCTGAAGCCTCATGCAGCAACGGCTAATGAATCTTTGTACGCAAAGATATCACGTGACTTATGAAGATTCTTAAACCAAAGCTTATACTAAATTAAACCAGGGCTTTTGAATCTTTGCGCGCAACAACAACTTTTGCGCATTATATGCATGCAACACAATTTGAATTTTTTTTTTTTTCTTACTCAACAATTTGAAACATTACAAGCGACATTCATTTCACTGAACATCGAAACTTCTTTCCTTCCGTGTCATCTTACGCATCCGTGTTTGCGATGATAAAAAAAAAATAACGTTCATACCAGGTCAAAAAAAAAAAGGCTTTTTGTTGGTAACTAATTAGGATCATGGCAAACGATAATCGCAAAATCGTGTTCGCAATCAGACCATTATTAATAATAAGAAGAACAGGTCCAGATCGGACAATGTGATTGGGCAAACAGCATACCACCGCGGGAAGTGGGGAAAGTACGGTATTTACAACATCATGGCGGCCGTCACCTTGTTCTCCCTCCTCGTTTTATTTATGCTTTTTTGGTCGCATGATTCTCTTGGGGTAGTTGTTGAAGTAGATATGGATGGTGTATTTCCTCTTGCACGCGGGGCCTACTAAGTAGCTGGGTGTGGCCTTCTGTTATCAATTTATTTTCCTGAGGGAAGTGAAAATGGCCCGATGAGAGAGGGGGGGGGGGAGAGAAAGACCAGGATTCATTGTGTGCCCGTGTCCGCACAAACTTGATTCACCGAACACTGAAATGCGTAAAATAAAAAATAAAAAATATTTGCCAGGGAAGTCATTCATGGAAGTGAGTGATAACTTATACGCGGGGCGGAAAAAGGGCGGTGACTCTCATCTCTTTGTCTGTGTCTTTGCCGAATCTCTGCTGGAATGGAGTAGAGACTTGTATCCTGATTATTGATGATAACAGATATGAGCGTGGGTTGGAGAGGCAAGAATTTTTCCAATCTTTTGAGACATGCAACGTGTGTAATTCGTTGTGACGTTGATGTTCGGGATACACACCCAAGGGTTGGTTGATAGACCGTTTTGTTGATTGGATTCTACGTCCTTATGGGAACAAACAACCAAACGATTTTTTTTTTTTTTTGAGGTGGGTCCACACTGCTCGTGCTCGGACGAATTCGAATGCTGAGAGAACATGTCCATACGCCATCTACACGTCATTACAGGAACTTTTTATGAGAGAAAAGAGGTTTTATACGGATACGGAATACTCCGTATGCAATACAGTATTCCAAAACCACGTTGCATGCTAAACTCCAAAAGACATCATCAGAGGGGCATTTATGGTTTTCCGCCTTTCTCCTATTCTGGTATATAATTTTCTTTATTACTCTTTCCTCGAATTCGCCACCCTGCTCTATAACCCCCCCTGGTCTCCCCCTCCTGCAAATACATCTGTGTGTCTAACTCACTCCCATGCTCACACACTTTCTTAGTCACTCACGTGCTTGCACACTGTTTTGGCCACTCACATGCTTGCACACGCTCTAGGTCTCTCATATACTTTCACACGCTCTAGATCACTCACTGACCTGGTCGCTCTCTCTGTAGGTCACACTTTTATTAATTAACATGCTTGCTTGCGCTCTATGGTCTTGCTTGCGCTCTTTTGGTCACTCATCAAGTCCTTTACTGTCTCTCCAGAGACGGATTTATTTAGAGTTATACAAATTTGGCCGCCCTTCTGTCATTCTACTAATTTCCTTGGCCCACTCATTCCTCAAATTTGCCGCCCCTCTGAACTTTCCACCCGTAAATATGCCACTGGACATCATTGCATATAAAGCATCGAAATTTGGTGCAATCAAAGCTTCAAGTCTTGTAGGTTACGACTCGAAAGGCATCATCAGGGGGAGGGGGGGGGGGAAAGCGTCAAAAGCCATCGTTGCATTCGAAGCAGTGGAATTTCTTGCATCCGTAGCATTGAAATTTGTTACATCCAACGATTCGCATGCTCGCTCCAAAAGTCATCGTTGCAAACGAAGCTTCAAAAAGTCGCCATCGTTATATGCAAAGCCATCATTTCATACAAAGCTTCAAAAGCCATCATTGCATACAAAACTTCAAAAGCCATTATTGCATACAAAACTTCAAAAGCCATCATTGCATACAAAGTTAAAAAAATCTTCGTTATGAGCAATAAACGAAGCAAGCACTGCATACAAAGCTTGAAAAATCATCGTTATGAGCAATAAGCGAAGCTATCATCATTGTATACAAAGTTTCAAAAGCCATCATTGCCTACAAAGCTTCAAAAAATCTTCGTTATGAGCAATAAACGAAGCAAGCACTGCATACAAAGCTTCAAAAGCCATCATTGCCAACAAAGCTTCAAAAAATCTTCGTTATGAGCAATAAACGAAGCAAGCATTGCATACAAAGCTTGAAAAATCATCGTTATGAGCAATAAGCGAAGCCATCATTGTGTACAATGGTTTAGAAAACGATCGTTATATATACAAAGCCATCGTTGCAAAAAAAAAACTTCAAAAACCATTGTTAATCGCAAATGCTGCAAAGTCATCGTTGCGTGCAAAGCTCAAAGTTATCGTTTTATGCAAATCAAAGAGGAGCGACATCTGGGATTACTCGGGAAAGAGCGGAAGTCTATCAGATCGCCAGCAGCGGTGAAATACGTAGCGTTTGTGCCATTTCTCCTGGAAAGCATTAGAATATTATTCTCAACCACGCGCAGATTTCTGTACTGTCCACATCATCGAACACTGCATCAACCCCTACGCGTTTCCCGCTATTTTATTAGCCGTATAAATTTACTACCAGCCACCCATCCCCTGAGCTGGTAATACGCGCCACCTTACATATATCTGTACTCTTGCCTCCGAAAACAAAAAAAAAAAGAGAATCAACAAACTTTCGATAGAGGAAAAGTGATTTATCTTAGTTTTCGGTCGCTAGAGCAGAGCCAACCAACACCGCCAACACCCGTTAAGGGGGAAGAACCTTATACGTAGACAAACTAACAAATACCTTTTCACGAAACACCATTTTTCGCTTATACTTCGTTAGTAGTATCTTTTCAGTTTGCCATCACTGTATGTATGTATGTATAGAAGAGTCTTGTGTCAACGTGAATGGGGGAAGAAAAAAAACTCTAGTGGACCTCACGGGAATAGTTAGTTCTCATCGTGGACGCGTCCGTTTTTATGAAGAAGGATGTTTTCGCCCCCTTTTAAAAAAAAACAAAACTTTGTCCCGGAGACGAGGCGTTGCCCCAACGGAATTCTCTCTCTTGGAGAGTCTTTTCACACGTTATTAACCTCAGACCCTCTTTTTTTTATTACCCCCCCCCCACAAACCAAAAAAAAAGAGAGAGGAGAGATTATTATTACATCGTAGACGACGGGAATCGGGAGGAGAAAACAGCCCGGATATGAGACTCGATCCCCGTTGGGAATTCGGGAGCCCGGAAGTGCGCGGAAGAGATACGAGTATTTGGTTTGGCACGAGCCGCGGCGAAATATGTGTTTTGATAGACGCGGAACTAACTACACATAATGCGAGTAAACATTTTACCCGTGGACCTATTAATATATATCTCTTCCAGCCTTTCTATTTCTTAAAATGGCGAGTTAAGCCGGGATGAATGGTTGAATCAATCCATCGTTAATGGGGAACTGGTGACTCTCAGACCCCTCAACAATTTTTAAAAAAAAATGTACTGTAAAACCACGCATAGTCCAGGCTCTGTCCCGTTGGGGGGAATGTAAGCACTGTGCCCCGAAATGTAACCCTTCATTTTGGAGGCCATAATTCTCTCGGGACACCTCTGTTGCAAATTTAGCGCGTGAAAAATAAGAAAATGTCGGGGGAGGGGGAGCGTGGTAAGCTTCCCCCGACTTTTATGGGGAGCCATAGGCGGAGATAGACTTGGAAGTCTGGGGGGGGGGGGGTAGAGGCACGATGATGATGATGATGATGTCAATCCATATATACGCATATACATTAGATCTGTCGACTCAACCTTTGACGCTGGGTGGGCAATGCCCCTCGTATCTGTGGAGCATTGCCTATACACACATTCAGTATTTATTTCGAAAAAATATTCATAGACGCTTCACAACCGACACCAACGTTGCCGCAGTGGTGATCGGCTGAAGTTGGTTTTCTGTGGTTCCCGACTTCGAGGCGCAAATGCGAGCCAATCTCCCCGTTAAAAAAAAGTCTCGCCGCGCAGAGAGCAATTATTCAATAATTATTACACTTCATTCATAGTCAGAAAAAAATTGATAGCAGGTGGCAGCACTACACATAACAAGCATTGCACAGGAACAAACTTCACCTCAGAGTCTCAACCCGTACACGCACATACCGGCTTGTACCAATTAGAAATTCCGTATAGGAAAGGGTACGAGGTGCATATCGTAGTACATAGACGCTCGAGTGGCGTGGAGGTAAGATGCTCGTCTACCGCAGTCAAGTCCAAGGTTTGATCCTGGGGGAAAGAATATAAATAAGATATCTTTCCCTATAAGGCCGTGCACATGGGCGGCGACCAAGAGGTACGGGAGTGCATAGTAGAGGCTAGCGACGAAAACGATTGAATTGTTCTGTTCTACACACCGCACCTACTGGAGAAGCGAGACAAAGAGACGCCACTCCAATTTGAACAAACCTGTTTGTTTTCACCTCCATCTACTGATTTTCGCTATTTGGTGATTGTGTTCCGTTTCTCCCTTTTTGGTTTCCTTCTTCCGTCCGCGGAGGGATCATCATCATCACCACGCCCTTACATTTCAGAAGGCCTTCCGATCATTTTCTCTATCCTCTTTTACTTTGTGTGGACACCTCTTCCTCCACCCCTAATCCCTATGCATTTTTTCCTTCCTAATCGCAATTCTTGTAACTCTCGTACCTTTTCGCTCCATTATGAGCGCAGCCAAACGAACTTGAAGCGACTAAGTAGTCAGCGCCTTTATTTCCAAAGCAACTTGTTAGGGGTCATTAAAGTATTACGTCAGCATCGAGGGGGGAAAGGGGGTTTCCGATTTGCTGACTTTTGATGACAAGGGGGAAGGGGGTTTGGGGGGGGCTGCTTACGTCATCAACCACCCTTTTTTGAAGATATGACATATTTTAATCTGCTGACGAAATTTTGCTGACAAGGGGGGGGGGGTCAAAAATGGCAGAAAATCTGCTCACGTAATACTTGAATGGCCCCTTAACGGCAATAAGTTGCAATATAGCGATATGGCCAGAATTGGTGTGTGGAGAAGTAGTGCATAGACGCTGTCGATGAACAGTCATGTGGGCATCGTGTTGGACTCCCAGAGCAAGGGACCAGACCAGTGGGTGACTCAGAGCATGCGCAAGCATGTGTACTATCAAAATGGTGATGTAACTATTGTGTTAGCATCAGAGTGATCAAAAGGGAGACCTAGAGAGAGTGTGGGAACACGGGAGTGACCAAAAGAGTGACATAGAACAGTGGTTCTCAACCTTTGGAAGCTCGCGCCCAGGTTAACTTCTTTTTTTGTGTGGGGGGGGGGGGGAAAGCCCTGTCATACACACACGACTAAGGGGTCATTCAAGTATTACGTCAGCGTCGAGGAGGGGAGAGAGAGGGGTTTCGGATTTGCTGACTTTTGATGACGGGGGGGGGGGGGGGGGGCTTGAAGGTTGCTTACGTCAACAACCTCGCCTTTTTGAAGATATGAAATATTCTAAGCTGCTGACGAAATTTTGCTGACGGGGGTAGGGGGGGGGGGAAGGGATCAGTGTTTTGCTGACAAGGGGGGGGGGGTCAAAATGGCTGAAAATCTACTTACGTAACACTTGAATGGCCCCTAATGGGGAATAAATGAGACACTGTATCCTTCATGGCCCGGTTTGACGGATGTCGGGGTCCAGTATTGGGCCGCGGCCCGGCGGTTGAGAAACACTGGCATAGAACAAAACATGTCAAAGCATGTGAACGACCACAATAGTGTTACGATCTGTGGGCGATAGATGGCGCGATTTGTGCGATGGCTCTCAGAAATATCGAAATCGGTTGATGTCGGTTTCGGTTCATCAAAGGAAGATGCTATTGGTGAGAACATTCCAGAAAGTCCCGCCCCTCCAGACATTGGTTCAATCCCTCCGTACGGTGGCGCCGCCGACTAGGAAACTGTAAGATAGAATTTTGTAGAATGTTCTATTTCTCGAAGTTTCTGTCGGGGTTACAAATAGTGCGGAGCTCACAAGATGGCAGGCTAGACAGGCTCAGAGAGGCACAAGGAGATTCAGTCAGTTGTGTTTAAACTTTGCGAGAAAGTTGTTAGCTCTCTGATTAGCCTGTAAATACGTGTAAATTGCTGTTCTGTAAATAAATCTGTGTTTGTCCGTCGAATCGCTTCTTGTTTTGCAATCTCGAAGTCTTGTGGAAAATTATCCGCAACAATAGTAACCTAGAGAGCAAGGAACCAACCAGACTAGTGTACGTGACCAGGCTAATGCGTGTGAGCATGGGGATGACCAAAAGAGTATCCGAGAGGCTATAAACAAACCTTATATTGCGAGATACATTATAAGGAAATTAGCGCATCATGATTAGTCGAAACGAGTGACGAACCATTACGTCACTCGTAGTGAAATACTTGGCGAGATTTACATTCGGCGGAGTTGAGTGGTGGTTTTTTCTCTCGCTATTGTTTTATTTTCTCACGTGGTTGCAGCTGTTTTTTTTTTTTTTCGATTCTCTTGCTTTAAATTTCACTGTTTTATTTTATTAATTTCAAAAAAGACTTTTAAGGGCCAAATTAATTTTTCCCCAATGCAGGGTCGTCTTAAGAGCATCATGGGCCCCTGGGCCATGTGGTTTTTCTGAGGCCCTACCTGGTAAATTCTAGAACATTTTCACCAGATTGAGTTTTTGTGAGGCCCCTTTCCTCTTGAGGCTCCCGGGTCGTGCCCGGGTGAGTCCATGCGTTAATACGGCACTGCCCCAATGTAGCTGCCATCATCTTCTTGTGAATAAGATCGTGGAAGAGAAGCATGAGACTTTCGTGATTCGAAGTAATATAAAAAGTATCAACGACCGACTATTTGGCGAGATTGCTTCCACTCCATTCACAACTGAAGATGCTTGCCTTATTGCAGCTGAAGATATCGACCTTGGCTTCATTCGCCGCTGAAGATATCGATCTTATCTTTATTCAGAGCTGAACACGTCTGCCTTAGCTCCATTCGTAGTGGAAGATGTCTGCGTCGTCTCAGGCTAGAATCCGGGGGGGGGGTGATGGGAACGACCTCCCATCCCCCCAGAACCAAATAATATGGGAACATTTTCTGTCTTATACAAATACAAATACAACGCCACAACAGGCAAAATGCCCAACGAGGTGGCTGATAAAAAGATGCCCATAAAAATATGGTTGTCATATGTTTCAAAAATACAGCAACCCAATTAAAAATGCAATTAACACAAATTACAAACAATATATACACATGATAAAATATTATACAATGCCCATAAAGAATACTTATGGTTGTCTTATTCTAAGAATGGATAGCTTCTCGATTTACCCCAACATGTTTATCGTATTTCTTTTTAAACGTGTCAATTGTGTTACAATTTACTACCTCCGAGGGTAAGCTATTCCATTTATTAACAACCCTATTAGAGAAAAATTCCCTGCGACACCATAACCTTGCATTGTCCCTCACCAATCGATACTGGTGTCCCCTTGTAAAAGCAGTCGATTGGCGGTGTACTAAAAGTTCATGGTCCATCCTATCCATCCCATTGAAAATTTTGAACACTTCGATCATATCTCCTCGACACCTGCGTTCATCCAATGTAAACATATTCAAAAAATGAAGTCTCTCTTCATAACTCAAGCCCTGTGTGCCAATAAGGACACGTGTAGCTCTTCTCTGCACCCCTTCAATCAAGTCTATGTCCCTCTGTAGGTATGGTCTCCAAAACCTTACAGCATACTCCAGTCCAGGACGAACTAAGCCTCGAAAAAGCGGAAGAATGACTTTAGGAGAGCGCAAAGAGACCTTTTTGAAAATGAGACCAAGCATTCTATTCGCTTTTTTGACAACCGCTGAACAATGTTCAGAAAACTTAAGTCGCTCGTCAATGAGAATTCCCAAATCGGTGACTCTAGTTGCATCCGGGATAGTGACACCATTCAACTCGTAAGATAACCATGGGTTGTTCGAACCAAAATGAGCGACCATGCACTTATCTACGCTAAACGTCATGCCCCATTCATTTGCCCATGCTGCAATCTTGTTTAAGTTGGTCTGGAGCAACTCCCTATCACTTTCATTCCCGATTACCCCCATTAGCTTCACATCATCTGCGAATTTGCTAGTAATTCCATCGATACCCTGATCGAGTTTGTCGATAAAAAGTGAAAAAAGTATGGGGCCAAGGACACTTCCCTGAGGAACCCCACTTGTGACGTCTGTCCAACCAGAGAATTCCCCGTTCACCATAACTCGTTGTGACCTATCTCTTAACCACGATTCTATCCAATTCAGCAAGTTGCCCCCTATTTCAATCTCGTGTAAACGCTTCAAGAGTTTGCCATGTTGGACCCGATCGAATGCCTTCTGGAAATCAAGGTAAACAACGTCGACATTTTTGCTCTTACCCAAAGCCTTAGTCACGTAATCATAGAAGCAAAGGAGGTTAGTTACACATGACTTCCCCTTCCTGAACCCATGCTGATTATCCGACAATACATTATTCTCGTCTATCCACTTCACAAACTGCCTTTTGATGATAATTTCCAAAATTTTCGAGAGGGAGCTCGTCAAACTCACTGGACGATAATTAGACACCACTTCTCTACTACCCTTCTTAAATATCGGAACAACGTTAGCCAGTTTCCAATCTCTCGGGACGATACCCTCAGCAACACTACTCCTGTATATCTGTGCGACTGGCCCCAACAATTCATTAGCACCTTCCCTGAGAACCCTGGGATAGATATCATCTGGTCCTGGTGCTTTGCTTGCACATACATTTCTTAGAAGATTTAGGACCTCCACGTCTTCTACTTGAATATCGTTGAGGGTTTTATTACCCCACGCAACACCCGTATATCGAATATCATTATCTCCATTAAAAACAGACGCGAAAAAGTCATTGAAAACACTACACATGCCTACATTGCTCTCTACCTTAGAGCCTCCTATCGAGAGGGGGCCAACTGTCCCCTTACATCCATTATTGACGTATCGAAAAAATGATTTTGGGTCAGAGCCAATGTTATCTGCCAACCTAGATTCAACTTCCTTTTTACTATCCCTTATCGCTTTATTCAACAGTCTTCTTTTATCAGTAAACAATGATAGGTCACCACGTCCACTTTTATACTCTCTGAATGCTCTTTTCTTTTCAAGATAAAGGTTCCGCACGCTATCCGTGAACCATAGAGGGTGTGATGTACAAACACGCTTTTTTCGAACAAAGGGTATGACGTCGTGCAAAACAGAGGACAGCTTCGTACTAAATTCTTCCCATTGACTTACCACCCCTACTGATTCCAACCGGTCTTTGAAAACTTCCGCTAACCTTCTTCTCAAAACATCAAAGTTAGTTCTCCGAAAACAAGGAACCAGTCTTTTGTTATCAACCTTACCCGAGGAAAAGTTACAGTGAAATCTGACGATACGATGATCACTGGAAGAAAACTCTTCCCCCACCGAAACATGTTCAACTAGATCCTCAGAACTAGTAAGAACTAAATCCAAAATAGCAGTACCCCTAGTGGCTTCTGATACATGCTGATACAAAAAATTTTCGAGCACCAACTTAAGAAAGTCTCTTTCATACTGATTTCCAGATGAAAGGTTCTCCCAATCAATACCCGGGTAATTGAAATCCCCTAGTATGAGAACCCTCTTTCGCTTACACATGTAGGAAATTTCATCATGCATTTTGGCAATGTAGTTTTGATCCCTATTCGGTGGAATGTAACAAACCCCAACAATAAGCTTATGACGTCTTTTGTTCTCAAGTTCAACCCATATGGTTTCAATATCACTTCTCTGCACGTTACACTCTCTAGCCTTCAAACAGGATTTCACGTATATCAACACTCCACCCCCTTTCCTATCAGATCTATTTCTCAAAAAAGTATCGTATCCTGAGATGTGTAAGAAAGATTCATCCCCATCCTTTGCCCAAGATTCTGTAATGGCTATAAGATCCAAGCCCTCCACAACTATCATAGTTTCTAAAAAATCTTTCTTATTACCCAAGCTCCTGGCATTTATTAACACACATTTTAATTTGCCGGGTGGTTTGTTGTCAATCGAGAAGCCATCCAAGTCAGAGGTGGGTAATTTCAAG
The DNA here is from genome assembly GCF_987345545.1 of Pholcus phalangioides. Lineage (NCBI taxonomy): Eukaryota > Metazoa > Arthropoda > Arachnida > Araneae > Pholcidae > Pholcus > Pholcus phalangioides. Next base: position 28,796,503 of record NW_028301603.1, on the reverse strand, counting down.
TCAGTACTGTTGTGATTATCATTAACTAACCCGCATTCCCGACTACGTGGTCTGGGAGTAAAAAACCTGACCTAAGACTATCGTAAACCTCCCAGACCCCTCTCTTATTTAGATGGATCCCATCCGAACGAAGCCACCTATCGGTAAATGCGGGAAGCTCCAAGAACGTGACCCCAAGTGAGGAGCAAATGTCCTTCAGGCCTATATTGAATTGGTGGATCCTACTCCTATATCCCCTACTACCCCTTGGCAGCACTGGAATCACTGCCACATCTGAACCCCCCTCCCTAGCGGATAATAGTAAATCCCGGTATTCTGACAGAGACTCACTAATATTCGCTCCTACCTGATTTGTTCCCACCCACAGAATCACCCGCAAGGGCAACTTTCGGCGATGAAAAACGTCTCGAACGTTGCCAATCTTCCCCCCAGGAAGACAACAGCGCTCGAAACCCCAAATCGAAAACCCCGTCTTGTGAAATACGGGACTATCAAATGAATTTACCTCCCGTCATATCGTCCCGGATCCGCGCCTGCATGTGAGTGACTAAAGGAGTGACTTATAGAGACAGAGTCGTACAAAACCATGAATCCGGCTCCGACACCAGAGAGAGAATCCGACACCAATGGGGAGATGATGCATTCTTGGAAGACAAAATGTTATCTTCAATAAAAGTCGAAAACGTGGATCCTTGGCCGAAAGAGTAGGTTGGAAATCGTCTGATTTAGGGGGGGGGGGGGATTCGTCACAACACTTATTATACTTCTGGGGCCAATTAGAACACCATAAAATTCTGTGGCCACCCCTCTTTCTTTCCCTTGTTCAAGTGTGAAGTAACAGAACAGGAACACGGACATATTTCAGAAAAGCATGGAAACTGTCGTAATAACGAATTATACGATTTATTGTAATACAGTACATGGGCGAAGGAAGTTGGGGGGGGGGGAAGCTCAGTTGTTTATAACGAGCCTTCAAAAGATAAAGGGCCGCACTGCCATCATATCATAACTTTTAATGGCTTCGATGGCAAAAAAAAAGAGAGGAAGGAACAAGACACCACACACTACCATCTCGCGGCAATTTCGTACGACGATGCACTTTACGCTGTTATAAACATGGACGCGATCCAAAAAGGAATAATAAAAATATAAACGATTGGCTGTAAAACGAATTTTGACAGGTCAAAGCCGCCCATTTCGAGTTTTACACGGGACAGGTAGACGAAACATGGCCTTGTCAAAAAGATATTCTCTCTCTCGCAACACTTATTTATATACCGGAGGCCCTTTTATCCACTAGAAGAATCTGTTCCCAGACGCCATCAATTATAAGTTATCGGTGCACCTGCAGGTGGTAACCGTTGCAATCATAGCAATGATGATAATAATAAATAACAACAATAATAATAATAATAAAAATAACCGTTCTGGAATTTTCTACGGAGGTGGAAGAACTTCTCAAGGAAGCAGCGATGGGCGTTCCGATCATGACCGATAGCTCTGTAGCCTAATACTGACTTGAAAGAGATAAAAGTGCTGGTAACCTAAGTCCTGGAGATTTCGAAGCACCTCTCTACCGGACACTTGACCAGTTGTTCTTAACCAAGGGTGCACACGCCTGAGCTGGAAAATACTACTCTCTGGCGTACGTCAACAACTCTGCGGCCCGATAGAATATTGATTGGTGCAAGTATGATCCTCACATGGGCATAAGCGGATACGGGCTCTTCGAACGAGGTGGGACGGGGGAGGTTGTTGTCCACCTCCGCCCACCCTCCTATGTCAATAATACAATTTTTTTAGTGGAGAAGGGGGGGGGCGATCGTCCCCCTGTAACCACCTATGTATATGGGGTAGGAAGTGTTAGGGGGCTCCTGCTCTGAGATTTCGGGATAAGTCCTATTACACTGTGTGGACCATGTGAGGGCAAGCATAGTCGTACGATTTTCTTCTGAAAAAAAATGACAAAAACCACCACTACCACCAAAATTTTGGCTCAAGGCGTGCAACCATCCATGTCATGGTTGGTCATTCTCACAGTTCTTCCCACCACATTCTTTGTCATTCTCACGGTCCTTTCCCACCACATTCTTGCACCCCCACCGGTACGCCCATAGGTATACAAAAATATGAAATTCATTGAAAGTGCGGAAATATGAATTGAAGCTCACTGGATGTGCAAAAAGGGGAATTGAAGTTCAATGGGGTTTTAGAATATGGATCGACGCTCAGTGGGGGTGCCAGAACATCAATTGAAGATCACTGTGTAAGAAAGAACAGAAATTCTTCTAGAATGTTGATTGAAGATCACAGTGTGAACAAGAATATAAATTATGGTTGGGGTACTAGAATATGGTTCTAGCTGATGCTGGACAAAAGTGCTCAAATTGCAAAGGGAACCAACAACCCCCATCATATTATATTGTCCTTTTCGTTGTAGTACATACGAAAAGAAATTTGTTTCATACATTCGCGGATGTTTCGAAAAGATACCCGATACTCACTAGATACACACTTTAAGCTTTTTTTTTTAAGCATCTCTCACAAAAATATCATTTTCCTCCAAAAAAAAACCGTCCTTCAGGATAACTTATGCCCGGCTTCCTACGGTATCGAAATTGCCTTCTGCCACCTCCAGCAAAGGATACTATGACTGGCCCTTAAGGGATGTCCATCCACACACACACGCGCGCGCGCGCTTGTCCCAGAGGTGGCATAACAAACGTCTGTGCTGTTGTTAAAGTCCGTGGAGATCCATGAAATGGCGACTTTTCATGCCTCGAATAAATCTCTTTTATGCTTCGTTCATGTTGCACTCGTGGAAGTGTATTACGTATATTTATATTTCTTGTTTTTACGAGCGCCCCGTGGAGAGAAATTCAAAATCATTGTGCATATTTTTTGCGAAAGATGTCGTTTTGAATATATTTTTTTTTTGTTTCCTACAGGGTAGAAGAGAAACTCGGAAAACACAGTGGATGGGTGTGTGTGTGGGCTGAGCGCAAATCCTGCCATCAAACTTTCACTTTGAAATTGGGAAAATACAAGAAATGATTTCCCGAAAAAGTTCGAAAATTGATTAATGAGCACCGGAAAAAACGCGTCGATGAGTATCTTGAAAAAACTCGATACATACCTTGAAAAAAAAATTAATTGGTGAGTGTCTCAAAATCCCGTTGATGAGTATTTTGGAAAAAAGTTAAATTGATGAACGCCTAAAGAAAGTCGTTGATGAATGTCTTGAAAAAGACTAATTGATGAGCACCTCAAAAAAAAAAACTCGTTGATGAGTATATGAAAAAAAAAATTGATGAAACTCATTGATCAAAAACTCATTTTTTCAAAACTTTGAAAAAAAATTGATGAGTGCCTCAAAAAAAATTCATTGATGAGTATCTTGGAAAAAAAATAATTGATGAGTGCATCAAAAAACTCGTTGATGAGTAACTTGGAAAAAAAATATATAAATTGATGAGCTCCAAAAAGAAACTCGTTGATGAATATTTTGAAAAAAAAGGAATTGATGAGTGTCTTGAAATAAAATTAATTAACCAGCTGAAAAAAACTCCTTTTGATGAGTATCTTGCAAAAAATTGATTGTCGAGTACTTCAAAAAAGAACTCGTTGAAAAGTATTTAAAAAAATTGATTGATGAGAGCCTTAAAAAAAACTCATTGAAAAAGATTTTACAAAAATGAATTAACGGGTGTTTCAAAAATCCCGTTGTTTAACATTTTTTTCAAAAAGTTAATTGATGAGCACCTAAAAAATTTATTTATGAGTATCTTGAAAAAAATTGATGAGCGCCTAAGAAATTTATTTATGAGTATCTTGAAAGAAATTAATTGATGAGCCTAAAAGACATGAGTATCTTGAAAGAAATTTTGAGCTCCGAAAAAACTCATTTATGAGTATCTTGAAAGAAATTAATCGACGAGCGTGTAAAAAACTCGTTGATGATATCTTGAAAGAAATTAATTGATGAGCCTAAAAAACATGAGTATCTTGAAAGAAATTAATTGATGAGCCTAAAAAACATGAGTATCTTGAAAGAAATTTTGAGCTCCTAAAAAACTCATTTATGAGTATCTTGAAAGAAATTAATCGATGAGCGCTTAAGAAAAATCTTGATTACCTTAAAAATTTTATTGACGAGAGCCAAAAAAAGAGGGGGAGCTCGTTGATTATTATTTCAAAATAAGTCATTATTTAAGCATAAAAAATAATTTAAAATTATTCTTTTTTCCAAAAAGAAATTTTCGGAATTTTTTTCCGGATTTCCGATTTGGAACATTTTTTCTGTGTGACCATTCAACCATTCAACAGACCATTCTGTGTGACCATTCAACAGAAATAAATTTGTAATAAACATGAAACAATTTAATTTTTTTACACGAGGTTAATGGAAAACCAAAACAACAAATTACTTTAATATTACCTTATAATACATGTAATTAGAAAGTTAATTAGAAAAGAAAATCGAGTCTAAATCAGTGTTCAGTTTTTCAAACTTCTCCAAACACCCAAATTATGCAATTTCGTCACGAATTGGAAGGGCGGGCAAAAATTTTAAATACCTCTGCCGTATGAAAATATGAAAGCGCTACATAAAAATTGAAACTCACAGATACCCGAGGACGCCAAAGCAAAGATTGGCTTCTTTTCCCATCATGAAGATTGTTTGATTGGCGACTTTCTTGGCGACAAATTCACCGACCCGCCACCATTCATTTTTGGTTTTGTTTTCCTTCACCAGCTGACTCGTAGAAAACGGCGGGAAACGTCGTTTGTGTTATTTGGTCCCGGTTTTCTATACGGATTATTTATTGTTCATTCAAGCTTTTGTTTGGAACAATGGATATCTCGGGAGATCGTCTAAAAAACTCGCCATGACGTTGGATCCCAAAAAAGTGAGCTCCATTTTTTATGAATTAATTTTTTTTCTCGCTCTCCAAAACGTATAAAAAGGGCAATTAACTCTTTAATTGGCAAGCATTGAAATATCCGGAGGAGAAAATTTTTGAGAGGTTATGTCAAAAATATTAGATTTCTCTCCTGAATTGGCTATTAAATGACAAAAAAGTTAATTAATTAATTAATTGACAACACTCCCTCTCCCCCCCCCCCCGCTCCTGCAAGTACACCTGTATTAAAGTCACTCTTTTAGGGCGGTATTCACCGACATGGTTTAAGCTATAATTACAATTTTTTGATAAGAGATCGACACGGATTGGTTAAATTCAAGGTTTTAACCAATCTATGTTGATCTCTTATCCAAAAATTGTAACTACAGGTTTAAACCATGTCGGGCCCTTAGTGATTCACATACCTGCACACTATTTTGGTCACTCACATGTTTCCACATTATTCTGGTCACTCACATACTTGCACACAGTTTTAGTGTCTCACATGCTTGCATGCTGTTTTGGCCCACATATGCTTGCACGTTGTTTTGTTCACTCACATGCTTGCACATTGTTTTGTTCACTCACATGCTTGCGCATTTTTTTGGCCTACACATGCTTGCGCATTTTTTTTTGGACTACACATGCTTGCACACTGTTTTGGTCGCTCACATGCTTGCATACTGTTTTGGTCGCTCACATGCTTGCACACTGTTGTAGTCACTCACATGCTTGCAAACTGTTGTGGTCACTCACATGCTTGCACACTGTTGTGGTCACTCACATGCTTGCACACTGTTGTGGTCACTCACATGCTTGCACACTGTTGTGGTCACTCACATGCTTGCACACTGTTGTGGTCACTCACATGCTTGCACACTGTTGTGGTCACTCACATGCTTGCACACTGTTGTGGTCACTCACATGCTTGCAAACTCTCTAGGTTACTTTTTTTTTAGTTACTCACCAAACCCAGTTTTAACTAAAACCCTCACTAAACTGTAGATTATATCTAACTGATATATATACTAGCTATAATACCCGGCTCTGCCCGTGTTTTCTTCAATGAGGCTTTTTGGATCACGTGATATCTCCCTCTTTCTATTTTTGAGGGACATTAGACTGTGTACAAGTTAACCAATATGGGGACTTCCTGCGTGACACATGAAATAAAAAAAATCTATATTTAAAGAAACGTAGAAAGGAATATATTTTTTTTATTCTTTTTTAAGGGGTGCTAAGTGTTTCGATTCCCCTCCTCCTTGAATTTCAAGTTACCCAAATCTGCCTATTTCAGCTTTCAAAAATGCTTAATTAAAGCTGTGGAATTTTTTTGATGTTCTTTTCTACGGGCAATAATTAATTTTAAAATATCCTGAACTACATGAATTTATGCAGTTGAATATCAAAAGACAATACGGAGACATTAATTTTCATGTTCGAGAAGATATAAATAAAAAGTAGAAATCACTGTTATATTGCATGGATATCCAACTCAAAAGTAGGTCCAGGGCTAATTACGAACTCAATATTTCAAAAATCGAGAATTCAATACAATTTTTAAAATTATTGATGTGGCGGAAAAATTATACAAATACAACGCCACAACAGGCAAATTGCCCAACGAGGTGGCTGACTTAAGACATCATGGATCCCCGAGCCATTTTTTTGGAGGCCCTACCTACTACTGCTACACCACACATGCATCCCCCCCCCCCCCCAACGAACCGGTACATGCGGGAATGTGCGTGTACGTGTAGTGCAACCTGACGTAAAGTTTGTTTCTGTGTAATGCTTGTTATGTGTAATGCTGTCATCTGCCCCCAGTTTTTCTAACTATGAGTGAAGTGTTATGGTTGAATGATTTACCGTTGTAGGACTGTTGCTCTCTGTGGCGAGACTTTTTAACGGGGAGATCGGCTCGCATTTGCGCCTTGAAGTTGGGAACCACAGAAAACCAACTTCAGCCGACCACCACTGTGGGGTTCGAACCCGGATCCTCGCATCACGAGTCCGGCACTATAACCACTCGACCACTACAGCGGCTGACTATTCCACTGACTATTTCCGCATTCTTACTTACCGTAAGAATCGGCAATTTTAACACTGATTTCTATGGGGATCTACCCTTTGCCTGACCCTCAAAGTGATGCTGGTAATGATTATGACGTGTATTCGAAAAGCCTCATGAAAAATGTGGCAAACCATTATAAAAGCATAAACTATTATTATACATATATATATATACATACTGGTTGCATTAAAGAAGTGGCAAACCATTGTAAAGGCATATATAGTACGTCTGAAACGCATTGCTAGGGAACCGCCGTAACCAAAGTAAACGTTCGGAAAGTGATTGTTGAGGCTCAAAAACTATTGTTGCCCGACAGTTTTTTTGCCCATTTCGAGCATATTTTCCTGCTCTGACGAACTTTTAAACTAGCCTATCGTTCAAGTCGGATCAAATTTGGTATACATGCAAAATTTGGCGACGATCGATCTAAAATTGTACACACACAGACATACAGAAAATCAATTTATATATATAGATATGTAATTGATTTTCTGTGTGTGTGTGTATGTTCTCTATACAAATCTACAATTTTAGATCGATCGTCGCCAAATTTTGTATATATACCAAGTGGGACCAGACTTGAACGATAGGCTACTTTAAAATTTCGTCAGAGCAGGCAAATGCCCCAAATGGGCAAAAAAACTGTATAGCAACAATGGTTTTTGGGCCTCAACAATCACTTTCCGAATGTTTACTTTGGTTACCGTGGTTCCCTAGCAATGCGTTTCAGACGTGCCTTTACAATGATTTGCCACTTCTTTAATGCAACCAGTATGTATATATATATGTAAAGTATAATAGTTTATGCCTTTATAATGGTTTGCCACATTTTTCATGAGGCTTTTCGAATAGACGGTCATAATCATTACCAGCATCACTTTGAGGGTCAGGCAAAGGGTGGATCCCCATAGAAATCAATGTTAAAATTGCCGATTCTTACAGTAAGTAAGAATGCGGAAATAGTCAGTGGAATTTTCCGCCACATCAATAATTTTAAAAATTGTATTGAAGTCTCGATTTTTGAAATATTGAGTTCGCTTAGAGATATACGAAGCCCAGGGGATTAAATATGAAGTAATTATCAGGATCTACTTTTGAGTTGGATATTCATGCAATAACATTGATTTCAACTTTTTATTTATATCTCCTCAAGCATGAAAATTAATCTCTCCATATATTGTTTTTTAATACTCAACTTCATAAATTCACATAGTTTAGGTTGTTTTAAAATTAATTATGGGCCCGTAAAGTATATCGAAGAAATTCCGCAGCTTTAATTAAGCATTTTTTGAAGCAGAAACAGGCAGAAATAGATAACTTGAAGTTCAAGGGGTGGGGAATCGAAATACCCAGCGCCCCTTAAAAAAGGAAAAAAAATATATATATATATTCATTTCTACGTTTCTTTAAATCTAGATTAGTTTCTTTCATGATTCGCGCAGGAAGTCGCCGTATTGGTTAACTTAGACACGGTTTGCATGTCCCTCAAAGAAAGAGGGAGGTATCACGTGATCCAAAAAGCCTCATCGAAGAAAACCCGGGCCAACGCCGGGTATTATAGCTAGTCCATTTGTAATACAAAGCCCATAAAGAAAGATTATGGTTGCCCTTATCTAAGTATCGATAGCTTGTCTCGATTCCTTTCATTCTGAACATCGTATTTCTTTTTTTTAATGTATCAATTGTGATAGAATTCATGACGACCGGGGGGGGGGGGGAGCTATTCCCTTATCTTCTTCGCATCCCTGTTAGAAAAAAATTTCCCGTGACCAGTGCCGTTTTAACGCATGGGCCTACCCGGGCACGGCTTCAAGAGAAGAGGGGCCTCAGAAAAATGAGAAGTATGTAGTTGAATTTTTCGGAAATTGGTGAGGTAGGGCCTCAGAAAAATCACTTGGCCACGATGCTTTTAAGACGGCCCTGCCCGTGACCACCACAACCTGAAATTGTCCCTTACCAATCGATACTGATACCCCGCCCCTGCCGAAGCACTCGAGCTACAGTATTTTGGTAAGTCATGGTCCATCCTATCCATTCCGTTGAAAAAAAATAATTCGAAAACTTCAGTCACATTCCCCGACATTTCTTTCCTTTAATTCGAAATTATTTCTTCCATTTATTGCGTTCTTCCAATGTGAACATGTTCATAAATTCTAGGCCAGTGGTCCAATCTTATTTGCAAAATTTTCATTCACACCAACAATGACGACTTCCGGAAAGAAGAGGCGGGGAATAAACTAAACGTCATGTGAATGGTTTGTAGCGAAAATCCCCGTTACCGGGAACTTCCAGGGATGTTTTATTGCACATGTGAACGGGGCTATAATGTATTGTAATTAAATGCGATTAGATGGATAAATGTATTTACACCAACCAGGATCATAACAACAACTGCAGCTCAACCGAAAAGAAAGCCAAAGTAAGTCACCCGAAGCATACATGTTTTTTTTTTGTTGATAAAAAGGAACCTTATCAGGGCCAGTGGTGATATTCACCGTAATAGTATGTATCATTATTATTTCTTTTTCAAGAACACTGTCATGCAGAATCAATTTGACCTCAAGGGCTTCTGTGCCATTACTTTCTGTTATCATCATCATAATTAAAGCTGTTTATAGACTTGGTAACGCAGGTCTGGGCATATGCAGATAGTTCTTTGGTCTTTACTTCTGTCTACTGTCATATGAAGAAATTTCAGCGAGATGCTGAAATTCAGAGTCGGAAAGTTTGTCAAATAAGTCATTCTGCCAATTTTTTAGTGTACGCTGGGATGTTCAACGCACCCGAATCTTTTCTAATGTTGACATTCCTGACGAACCAAGGAAGTCCCGTGTATCGCCTGAGAATTTTTTTTCTGAAATCTTCCGAGGGCTATTAGGTTCATTCGTCGTGCGAACAGCCGCACAGGAGCAGAATACGGTAGCACCGGTCTGATTACCGTCTTGTAGAATGTAGAGTATGATTTTATTGCGTATTGAATACAAACACAACGCCACAACATGCAAAATGTCCAACGAGGTGGCTGAGAAAAAGATGCCCATAGTAAATATGGATGTCATATATTTCCAAAAATACAGCAACCCAATTGAAAATGACAATTAGAGAGATTTTCGCGCGGACCCGTATTTCATAGCAAAACCACTCCCTAATATAAATACAAAAGAAATTTTTAGCCGCCTTTATTTTGAGCCGCTGTGGTGGTCGAGTGGTTATAGTGCCGGACTCGTGATGCGAGGATCCGGGTTCGAACCCCACAGTGGTGGTCGGCTGAAGTTGGTTTTCTGTGGTTCCCAACTTCAAGGCGCAAATGCGAGCCGATCTCCCCGTTAAAAAGTCTCGCCACAGAGAGCAACAGTCCTACAACGGTAAATCATTCAACCATAACACTTCACTCATAGTTAGTAAAGCTGGGGGCAGATGACAGCATTACACAGAAACAAACTTTACGTCAGGAGGAAAGAGACCACATGCGCGTCACTATAATCTTCAATTATTATCCATGACTGTTGGATGCTAAGCTATTTCCCTGCACACACACACGATAAGACAAACTATTCTTGTTACCATAAGAGGGTTTGTAAAACTTCCTTAATATATATAATATATATATAAAAAAAGGAATTTCCCCACTATCCCCCCATTTACGACGTGTGACGTCATTTCGAAAGGGAAAAAAAAAACAGAGGCAAAAGAATTTTTGCCCCACAAGAAATTCCTTAGGGATTGTTTTCAGAAGCGGGGATTCTTTTTACATGAAGTAGGGAATTTTTAGGAACAATTAGGGATTTTTTGTGATTATCGTAAAAATTTGGGAGTTAAGAACTTTTCGGGAGGTCGAGAGATATGAAGCTGAAATTCGGGAGACTTGGCAGCTATGCTGTACAGCCTAGAGCGCTGTCATCGGCATAAAGAGTCGTGAAGCCTTAAGAACAACTGGAAAGTCGTGCAACAAAATAAGTTTATTAATTTTCTTATGAAAAATAATATGTTAACTTACGCATCTATCAAAAGTTTAATTACGAACACTCAAATGAATTTTGATTGTAATAACCAGCAATTATTTCAATTTTTCTTCCTCAAAAGTGAAAAAACGAAAAAAAAGTCGTTTAAAGATGGAAAACGCGCAAATTGGAGTAAACACCAATCAAAATGAGTCTAAAGTAGTCAGGGAAATAAATATATCACAAAAGTAAATTATGAGTGTCCTTTATCCGTTCCCTGGACGAATTTGAGATACTCAGAGGGGATGGACGGATTTACGAATTCAGCTGTAGCAAAAATTTCGACTGCTCCTGACTACAGCTACACGACTATGCTACTTGGATGTTGTGTTGCAATCGTCAATCTATAATTATCGATCGTTAACCGATGAGAAACTTACTGTAAGGAGTAAATATAACTTCTCAAAGTTGATTTCGCAATGCAACTCCATCACTACTACTACTACTTAACTGAACATGCACCTCGTACACATTCTTCTGCGGAATTTCTAACGAATCGGTACATGCCGAAACGTGTTGTGATGAATCGTATATGCATGGCCCTAACGTATTTATGTTGTTAGAGTTGTGCTTGCTTCGGGTTCTTGCCATCTGCGCTTCATATTTTGGATAAAAGATGATATATAAATGCTTGAATTTTCATGTTAGTAGTATCATGTTGACGGTCTGCCTGCTCTTCGTCACTGCAAGTAGTCAACTGAATTTTTCTGAAGAGTTTCCTGGCACTCTCGCAAGATAGCAGCTCTGTACATGCAAAGGGGACGAATTTAGGGCAGGGGACGGATTTTGGGCACTTTTCCTACTTGCAGGACTGATCCTGCCAAGACTGATCCTTCGAACTGATTCAGCCAAGAGATAGACGTGCTAAAAAAAGCTAATCAATTGCAAACCAGTTGCTATCAGGTCTTGAATAGCGACGATGGGTTGAGGTCCGAATTCAGATCTGTGGTGGAAGTTTACCAATTCAATGCAAGCAGTAGGGAATTTTTAGGAACAATTAGGGATTTTTTGTGATTTTCGTAAAAATTCGGGAGAGTTAAGAACTTTTCGGGAGGTCGAGAGATATGAAGCTAAAATTCGGAAGACATTGGCAGCTATGCTGTACAGCATAGAGCGCTGTCATCGGCATAAAGAGTCGTGAAGCCTTAGTGGTAACTGGAAAGTCAATCTTGATGCATAAAATCCGTGGTCAAAGCCAAAGATGGCATCAGTACTATATCAGCACGTGTTTTCTCAGGCTGCCCTACCAAATGCACACGTAATCCACGTTTACATACGTAACGGGGAAAGACATAAAACACGAATTCGATCAAGTTGATGTAAATTCGCATGAAAACATTCACGTAATAATAAGTCAGACGTTCTAATTTTCTCGAAACAACTTTCGGGAGTGTTATAATTTCCCGAAAAAAGAGGAAAAAGAGCAATTTGAAACACTTCAAGAAACATTCGATCTACTTTATTCAAATTTTTTACCGTCGATATGTTCAAGGAGACCCTATTAAAAAAATGAAAATACAAATTATATACAATCGCAGCCTTAATTTGGGCTTTCCAGTTCGAGCATTGCATGGACTGCTATCGTAAATTTTTAGGATGTTCTAATTTTTTTGAAAAGGACGTGCGTTTAGGGCCGTCTTAAAAGCATCAAGGGTCCCCGGGGCAAGTGATTTTTCTGACGCCCCTACCTTCATTTGATCATTTTTGTCGCACCACGGTCATTTTCTGCACACGAGGGCTAATTTTAGACCGGGACCTATAATTTATTGCCGATTCCGAACGGCAGGCTTGTTTTTTTAATACTCATCGACAGGTTGGCGCGCTAATCCCTCGATGGGGGGGGGACCTCCCTGCGGTAGCAATTTTTTCTGTGGTCATGTAGCCGTTTCTGTTGTACCCCTGTGTCAGGAAATTTTTCTGACAAGGGGCCATTCAAGTATTACGTAAGCAGATTTTCAGCCATCTATGACCCCTTCCCCCCCTCTTGTCAGCAAAAGTCAGCAAAACACTGACCCCTCTCCTCCTGTCAGCAAATTTTCGTCAGCAGCTTAGAATATTTCATATCTTCAAAAAGGGGTGGTTGATGACGTAAGCAACCTTCAAACATCCCCCCTTGTCATCAAAAGTCAGCAAATCCGAAACCTCCCTCCCTCGATGCTGACGTAATACTTGAATGACCCCCGAGGACGAACCGGATATCGAACTCGCGACACTTCTAAACATCCTTTGGTACTTTAGGCGAGTATCTTATCGACCGGGCTACCGCGCCCTGAGGCCCTACCTGACAAATTTTCGAAAATTTCAACCGGTTCTAATTTCTCTGAGGCCACTCTTCCCTTGAGGCCCCCCCCGGGCCATGCGTTAAGACGGCACTGCATGCGTATTATGTTTTTCGTTTAGCTGATGTCGGAGGATCAGTTGGTTGCACATCGAGTGAATTGAGAAACCTGGGTTGTACTACAAGGATATCAAGGATGGAGGACCCTATTTTTGGGTGCTTAGAGGACCCATTGACAATATACATACGTTCAAATACGAGATTCAAATTAACGTGTATATGCACAAATATAGTACAAAAAAAAACCCGTAGAAATGTGTGAGCAACATACAGGGTGATTCAGAAAAGATGGGAAAAACTTTCAGAGGTGATACTACACACCATTACAAACAATTATCATCAGAAGAATGCATGGTCTAAATGCAATAAGAACCCTGTAAATACGCCTCCCCTGGAATTGTGCTACCTATGTTATAGGTCTAGGGTTATGCGGCCTAGCGCGCCAGCGTTTCATGTTACCCCTTACTCAAGCGAACCCATAGGATCCTATGTTAAACCTGTAGCTTTAATCGCCCCCCCCCCTCCCGGACCATTCCATCGCCCACCACCGATATTGCCCACTTTGGGAAACAATGCCACTGGCGTTTGGACGAAATATTTCGTCTGTGATCGAAAAGGGGGGAGGGGGGGGGTTAATTAAGATTCTCTCAACTAATCAGCTTCATCCATCTGCACAACAGGTGAACCGATTCCTTCAGACAATGGACTAATGAGCCCTGTCTTTGGCACTCGTCGTTTCAATACGGGGGAGGGGGGGGGGGGTGCGTGGCCCTAACATGAATGGAATCAACATGTTCAAAACTTATCGGCAGTTTAGTTAATGATGCGGCGGCGTTGCCATTTAAAAATTATAACATGGAACCAAACTTCGCCCAAGACGGTTATTATTGTTATTAAGGAGGACGTTTTTTTGTGACGCGAGAGGGATGATGGACGAGAATCATCCCTGGCAGACAGGCAGCTGCGCGGATGATAAGCTGTTATCGCGTGGCATCATCATCTCGGGCGTCTGATAGACCCTTGGGTGTCGTTAGCGATTAGCGACTCCCTCGAACCGTGGATAAATCGTTACGGCAACCCCCCCCCCCTCCACACACACACAGATGTGGCAAGGTCCCCCACCCCCTTCACCCATAATTTTTTGTACACAATCTGTTGGTTGCCCGAATGCGTGGTTTGCATACCTGTGACGACGCCATGATTTGCCCCACCCACGTCCGTTGATACTTAATTATCCACTTTAATATTGTTTAATTTCTATCTTGGCTTATGATATATATCTTCGTGGGTTTCCAAAACTGCGAGACGCGCCTGCCCCTGGGAAGGTAAAGAAAATCCATGGGGGGGGGGGGAAGGCATGAAAACCTAATATTTGAACGTATTCAGCAACACTATCTTCTTTTGATGCACCAAAGGTGTGGAGGCAGTGCCGCCTTAACGCATGGGCCCACTCGGGCACGGCCCGGGGGCCTCAAGAGAAGAGGGGCCTTACAAAAATGAGATCCGGTTGAAATTTTCTAGGATTTACCATGCAGGGCTTCACTTGGCCTGGGGACCCATGATACTCTTAAGACGGCCCTGCGTGAGAGGGAGGGGGGGGGGGCTTAGCGGGTTTTGCCCAGGAGAGCGAATTCGGACGGGTGGAAGTTTTTAGGAATGAGTGGTCAAGAAATTAGTAGAATGGGGTCATTCAAGTATTACGCCAGCATCGAGGGGGGGGAGGGGGTTTCGGATTTGCTGACTTTTGATGACAAGGGGGGGGGGGTTTGAAGGTTGCTTACGTCATCAACTACCCTTTTTGAAAATATGAAACATTCTAAGCTGCTGACGAAATTTTGCTGACAAGGGGGGGGAGGTCATAAATGGCTAAAAAACTGTGTAGGCAACTGTCGCGAGGCAGCACCCTGAAAACCGCGCCAATTAGGAAACCTCTCGCGAGGCGGCTGAACTTTGAAGCTGTGCCACGACTGACCAAATGTCGCGATGCAGCTGTGAGTACTATGTGTTTATTTTTATACTTTGTATATAATCGTTTTCGCGACTCCTCCCAGGGGTTTCGGTTTCCAGAAGGGGGGACACTCACACTTCCCGCACAACTCAAAATCGGTAGTAAATTGCCTATGGCGATAGACAGGAGTTGTGCTGCGTGGTTTGCATGAATGAATTATTGACTGCACAACCTAACTATTCATAAAACTATGTAGTCCGTTTGGAAAAAATCATGCGGTGTTCCTCAAGGTTCTGCTTTAGGTCCTATATCACATTTTTCAGATTCATAAATGATTTGCGTAATCTTGACATAACTGATTACATGAATCTTGACCTTAGTGAATAGCACTGTTTATGGAGCGCCATGAATAGCACCATATATGTATTTCTACTTTTGCCTCATATTTTTTATTTTTCCTGACTTTTACCAAATATTTTACGTTTTCCCCGATACTTGCCAAACGTTCCCCTCTACCTTTGCCAAATATTTTACATTTTCTCTGACCATTGCCAAATATTTTACATTTTCTTGACTTTGCCAAATATTTTGCATTCTCTTGACTTTGCCAAATATTTTGCATTCCCTTGACTTCCGCCAAATATTTTATAGTTCTTTAACTTTTGCCAAATGTTTTCATGCTATGAAGAAATATTTTAAAATAGTGTAGTGTTTAGGGGAGAGCGGCGTTATACAGCACCTCCTAGAGATAGAAAGCCTCCGCAGTCTGCTTGTGACGTCAGTAAAAGTAGTCCATTTTCCCTCAGAATGTTCAGGAAAAATTTCCCTGCTCGTGCCAGTATCCAGACCAGACCAAAATTAAATTTTGAGCCGATTCCTAGCCCGGGAGGGCCAACTGCTGGCATAAGAACTGGCCAAGAAGGCCTATGAAGAAGAAAAAGTGTTGATGCTTATCGATAGATATGTGTGTGCGTGTATGTGTGGTGTATGTAAAAAAAAAATTGTCAAATTGGTTCGTGCCAGTGTCATCTCTGCAAGGAAAAGAAATGATCGGGCTCAGAATCGGCGATTTCTGTGCCTCACACCCAATCACTATGCGGTATTTGTGAGCCAATCAAGAAGATTCTACGCCAAAATAAGAAGAAACGAAATAAGATGCTGTGGTTCAAAAATGTGGCAAACTTGCTAGGTAGTCTGAATGACGTTTATGGCAAACATTGCAGAGGCCTTCTATGTCTAGGAGGTGCTGGTTTATACCGAACAAGCTGGGAATTCCGAACACAGTTTGGGTCACTGTTTGAATCTAGAGGGCTCTGATTAGTGTTGCAGCCTGACGGTGTCTTTCTAGCTGTGTTATTGCGAGTGGTGTGTAAAAAAAACAGTTTTTCCGGTAGCAAATTGGTGCTAATTCGGATAAGAGATAAGTAAAATACTTTCGCGTTTAGAGTAGTGAGCTGAGCTTGGTGTCATTAGGGGCCATTCAAGTATTACGTAAGCAGATTTTCAGCCATTTTTGCCCCCCCCCCCCCGTCAGCAAAATTTCGTCAGCAGCTTAGAATATTTCATATCTTCAAAAAGGGAGTGGTTGATGAGTAAGAAACCTTCAAACCCCCCCTCCCCCCCTTGTCATCAAAAGTCAGCAAATCCGAAACCCCCCTCGATCCTGACGTAATACTTGAATGAACCCTTAGATTCTACGTTTCTTTAGCTATTTACTAAGCAGGAAGAAAGTTTGCTTTGCTGTGTACATTTTGAGGTTAGATTGAGAAATTGCCACGAGGTGCCGTTCGGGGCAATTCCGTACACTTTGTTCAGTGGTGCGAAAATTGCAGGAAATTTTATTTGTGATTCTTGTAGGCAGCGTTAGGTTCTAAGCCAGTTTCAATCCTGCTGTTGCTAAAAATTTGAAGAACATAGATGCAAATGTTATTTAAATTTTTAGAACACGAAAGGTATTGATATCGATTAAAAATAATTACTAGCTTTATTCCTCTTAGTTGTATATTTTAACAAAAACAATTGATGCTAGAGTTGATTATGCCGTTTAAGTAATTAATTAATTTCATAAAAATCTTCCTAACGGGAGCTACTTTCCTAACCTAACTATAGTAAACTTTTCACGAACTATAGCAAATAAGTGAGTAATTGGAGATTTCTCTTAAGTGTTCGGCATTACCCCGCTCTCCCCCCTAAACCGTGTGAAAACAGTGAAAAAAATTAATGTTCTGCTAAAATCCTTCGCAGGTATCAGTCACTCGATTTTCTTCTCCTCCGCATTCAAAACATTTGAAATGTATATATTTTTTGCAGGTCGCGACTCGAAAATGACGATGGTGGTGATGGTAGTAGCAGCGTTGCTCTGGTCGCTCGCTTCATCCGTTCTGGGCGTTGCTTCGGCTGATCTTGCTCAAGGTAACAAAAAAAACTGTTTCTTTTTTTTTTAATGTCCCTTTCATGCTTTGGGAATCATTACAAATAATGCTCTAAACCCCGCAAACGTCCGCGATCGCGGACCGTCCATCATCGGGGACATCGGGTCGAGATGGCTATCGCGTCGTCTCATCGAGCCATTCTTTACAGATATGTCATACACTCGAATTTCCCAACATCATCCCAATGATAGTATCTTATCTGTGTCTCGCAGGCCGCCTCTTATATATTATATATATATCTAGTATGATGCAGAAGCTCGATGTCATCCTAGAAACTTCTAGATCATAAATCCTTTTCGCAGATATTTTGTTGACGCCCCTAGTGTGTGTGTGAACACATCCTCTTTTTTCTTACATTAAATAAGGCCTACATTCCAGGGTTTTCAGCAAAATCTGCTCGATCATTTCCCCGATTTTCCTCCACTAAATAAGTTCCCTGAAAAGAAAACTCCTTAAGAAAGGATTTTCAATATATTCGCTCACTTTTCTTCATTTCCCTCAAATTTTGTCAAACATTTTTCGATTCCCTGAATCATGTCAAATAGTTTTCATTTCGCTGGCTTTCGTCAAATGTTTCACATTTTTCCTGGCATTTGCCAATTTTTTTTTGCCATTTTCTTGACTTTTGCCAAATGTTTTACATTTTCCTTGACTTTTGCCAAATGTTTTACATTTTCCTTGACTTTTGCCAAATGTTTTACATTTTCCTTGACTTTTGCCAAATGTTTTACATTTTCCTTGACTTTTGCCAAATGTTTTACATTTTTCTTGACTTCGTCAAATATTTTCAGTTGCCCCGGCTTTTGCCAAATATTTTTTCCCTGGCGTTTTACATTGCGATTTCCACGGTTTTTTGCCAGATATTTAAAATTTTCTCCAATTTTACCTCATTATTTTTCTTTTTCTTGGCTCGTCAAATTTTTGACGGCAATTTTTTACATTTGCCCTGACTTTAACCAGGAATTTAACATTTTTTTCTGTCTTTTGCCAAATACTTTACATTTTCTCTGACATTTTAAATTTTCCCGATTTTCGCCAGATATTTAAAATTTTCTCTGATTTTCGCCAGATATTTAAAATTTTCTCTGATTTTTTCCCTCATTATTTTCTTGACTTGTGCCAAATATATTACATTTGCCCTGACTTCGCCAAATACATTACATTCGCTCTGACTTTGCCAAATACTTTAAATTTTCTCAGTCTTTTGCCAAATATTTTACATTTCTCCGTCTTTTATCAAATAATTTTTATTCCTCCGACTTTTGTCATTTATTTTACATTTTTCTCTGATTTTTGCCAAACAGTTTTCTCTGACTTTTGCCAAGTATTTTAAATTTTTCTCTGACTTTTGCCAAGTATTTTAAATTTTTCTCTGACTTTTGCCAAGCATTTTCTCTGGCTTTTGCCAAGCATTTTCTCTGGCTTTTGCCAAGCATTTTCTCAGATTTTTGCCAAATGGTTTCCTCTGATTTTTGCCAAGTATTTTAAATTTTTCTCTGACTTTTGCCAAGTATTTTAAATTTTTCTCTGACTTTTGCCAAGTATTTTAAATTTTTCTCTGACTTTTGCCAAATATTTTCTCTGACTTTTGTCAAACAGTTTCTCTGGCTTTTGCCAAGCATTTTCTCTGGCTTTTGCCAAGCATTTTCTCAGATTTTTGCCAAATGGTTTCCTCTGATTTTTGACAAGTATTTTAAATTTTTCTCTGACTTTTGCCAAGTATTTTCCATTTTCTCTGACCTTTGCCAAACAGTTTCTCTGGCTTTTTCTCTGACCTTTCCATTTTCTCTGACCTTTGCCAAGTATTTTCCATTTTCTCTGACCTTTGCCAAATAGTTTCTCTGGCTTTTGCCAAACATTTCTCTGACTTTCCAGGTTCATAGGATCCCTGGGGGAAGCTGCCACACCCTCTGCATTGTCTGTACCTTGAAGTTTTTCCCACCCGTTTAGACATTCGTATTTAAATTTCTTGCCACCTCCAACATCCAAAGCGAGACCCTTCCTATAGTTTCTGAACTGATTTCTATATAATTTAATAAAAAATTTACAAATGAAAGGAAAGTGCTCACGACATGCTTGTACAGTTAAGAAATACAGTAAAACCTCGTTAAGTCGTCACCCTGATAAGTCGTCACTCCGGTTAAGTCGTCATTTTTCTTCAGGCCCTTCCAGCTCTCATAGACAACAATGTTATTAAACCCTCGTTTACTCGTCGCTAATTTCGGTTAACTCGTCACTATGAAAAAGTTTGAGAAAGAGGAACAGACTATTTTTATGGCTCCCATTAGAAAAAGAGCTTGTTAACAGCATCGCCATATGCTTAAAAGTCACCATAAAATCCTACATACCCAAACGGAACAGTTTAAGTAACGAAAGTTACGCTGGGGAAGTTCATTTGCCGACTAAGGTTTTTGGGGACTGTTCAAGCTAGACCTCATTTCTGCATGGACTCTACTGGAGAAATTGCAAGACACCCAGGCTCTGTCGCAAGAAGCAACGTAAGCACTTCGCCCCCTCCCCCAGGGGAGGGACCAGGGCATCTCCGGCAAGACCAAAATTTATTGATACGTCAAATATTACACATAGTGCAAGGAAATTAAAAATTATGTGAATCGAAGAATCAAATTAATCAAGTTAAAGTGCAACGGGCACGGATAATAAGTAATCATAGAAAGCATGGGCTCTACTAATTTAGGGCTTGAAATTTAAACAAAATGTCTTTGTTGAAAAAAATTAGACATTCTTTTCCAAGTTGAGGTCTCCAGTTTACTTTTCCCTGCCCAGGGCCCCTCCACCAAGTCAAAAGTGTTCGAGATTACTTTGTAGTTGCATCATGAACTACTGGTGAAGAATTAAAACACTAAAATTAAATTTGATGTATATGTAAAATTAATGTGCAATAGAGAGTTTCTATTATGAAGAAAAGCTACTTATTCAAACAGTTGCTCTGTTAGTCTATAAATTAACTATTACCAGTATAAATCAAAGTGTACAGTACATTTTACAGAGCGAGACCCTTCCTATAGTTTCTGAACTGATTTCTATATAATTTAATAAAAATTTTGCAAATGAGTGCTCACGACATGCTTGTACAGTTAAGAAATAGCATTTGTCCTATTTATTTACGTTTTTGCCGCGGAAAAATTGTTCGACTATTTTTGCATCACCGCATTTTTGGAGGAAACTGGTGACGCAATAAGTGCCGCATGCACTTATTGCGTCACCAGTTTCCTCCAATTTCGAAAAACAAACATGGGTTGCGAAACTGGTCTTGTTGCTGATTATGGGTCACGGCTGGAAAAGGCCAAGAACCCCCCGACACATGGAATGACATTTGAAGTGTGATTTTCTGATTTTTACAGGATGCAGTTCACCTC
Organism: Pholcus phalangioides; assembly: GCF_987345545.1. Lineage (NCBI taxonomy): Eukaryota > Metazoa > Arthropoda > Arachnida > Araneae > Pholcidae > Pholcus > Pholcus phalangioides. The sequence goes on along the minus strand of NW_028301603.1, from coordinate 28,775,429 downwards.
TGGGACTGATGACGGGTTCGGTTCAGGACTGGCAGATCAGCGCCAGCTCAGTCATCGAGTACAACAGGGACCCCGACTGCCAGATGAGATACGCCAGACTGTTCCAGCCCGCAGGTAGGGCTTGGTGCGCCGGAAGGAAGGCCGCCATGGAGTGGCTCCAAGTCGACTTGGGCGTCGCAGCCACGGTGAGGAACCCCCCTCATCTTTTAGCTGATAGCATCCTAGTTATTATTATAACATTGGATTTTTAAAGAATCGGGCTCACACATAAATCTTGAGTGGCGTTTTGAATCAGGCCCACGGGTGGAGGAGGTGGGGGGGTGGTTGCTACTTATTCACCTACAGCTATCGAGTCACGGAATCCCCATGAGCGGGGGGGGGGGGCTAATTATCGAGCGCCCGCACGAGGAGCTAAAAAACATTTTAAACAGATTTCCCAGGGGGGCTTCAAGCAACGTGCTTCAAATTAATCATGAAAACAATTTTTTTTGCGGCTCCCAAGAATAGTTTTTAAATATGGCGGACGAGTTGGGGAAAAATCAATGGCTTTCCATGGTTAATTATTATTATTATTATTATTTAAAGATTATGACCATTCCCCGACTTACGAACGGGTTCCGTTTCGAGCATCATCCGTAAGTCGGAATCACGCCGATTTGGCGAAAAAATTCACCGACTGCCCTTCCGTAAGGTCTTTAACAAAATATAAGATCGCTTACGGATATTTTGAATGTTTTTTTCATTGCGAATAATTTTCGTGTACTGTGGGGGGTAGGGGGTAGGGGGCAGCACACAAAAAATTTCGGACTAAGGGCGATTGGTCGACTGGCATTCGAGGAGGCCCCAAGTCAAAATATGTTCAACCAGTTGTCCGCGGACCAAATGTGGCACCTCGGAGTCATCTGATGAGACCCGAGAGACATCAAATCTAATTTCGTAAGAATGAACTCAGCGACACATTTGCAGATCTTTAAAGGGACCCACGGCATATTTATAGATGATGAATGATCCGCGGCACGTTTCCACATCACTCGAATGACTCGCTACGTATTCACAAATTACTTAAGTGAACTGCAACACATTTCCAGAGCATTTAAGCGGCCCGCGGCAGATTTCCAGAGCACTTAAGTGGTTCGCGGCTCATTTACAAATTATTTAAGTGACTCACGGCACATTTGAAGATCATCTTAGTGACTCATGGCACAGTTCCAGATCAACTGCGGCACATATGTTTATGAGCCAGGGGTCACTCAAGTTATCCATGGCACATAAACACTCGAGTGACCCGCTGCATTTTTTCAAACCAATGAAGTAGCCCGCAATCTCCTAAAAGTTCAGAACCCTTACCCTAAGTGGAGCAGGAATTGGTGCCCCCCCCCCCCCCCTGGGACTTGCGTCAAAGGAAAGATTTTTGGTTTGTTGGTGAATATACATGTGTTTCGTTTGGGGGGGACCAAAAAATTGTGGTCCAAAGGTGGAGTCGGCTGATATAATGTATATATAAATTGACATCCTCATCATGCCCCCCCCCCAGCAATAATGAACGTGCCCCCCCCCCCCCAGACTTCCAAGTCTATCACCACCTGTGCACTCGCCCATGGGGAATTCAGGCCCTATATAAGAGCGCTCGCCTCGTTTCATCCGAATGCTATGGGATGATCTATAGAATACAATATGTATTTTTTTTCCCACCCGTGGTCGGGGACGGATTCCCACACGGGCAAGTAGGGCATTTTCCCAGGGCACCCTGAAATTTTGAGCAATACATATTTTTCTATATATTCACTGACTGACTAAAGGTCTTTGATTCTAGCCGCAGGTCCCCCAAATCCGCTTTGCTCAGAATCCCGTCCATAGGCAGAGATAGACTTGGAAATCTGGGGGGGGGGGGGGGGGGGGGGACGATGATGATGATGATGTCAATTCATAAATGCATATAATGCATTAATGATTGACTGATCTAATGCATAATGCATTAGATCAGTCAAGTTCACCTTTGATGACGCTGGGGACCCCCCGTATCTCCACCCATGACCCCGTCATGTCAAAGCCGGATCCTCTTGCAATTTCCCTCAGCTCCGTTTTTACCCATGACCCCCCCCCCCCCCCCGAACATCTCAATGCCCCCAGGTTTTGAATCATTGTGGTATACATGGTACAGAAGTAAAATTTAGAAGTACTGTGTGTATATAATACAGTCGAATCCCGTTTTAACGAATACCGTTATAGTGAAAATCCCGTTTTATAACGGACGGTTTTTCCCCAATTTTCCAAATAAGTTTCATAGGAACAATGCAAAAAAAACCCTAGAATTCCTTTATAACGAAATTTCATTATAGCTAAGTGATTTCGCCAGTCTCTTGGAGTTCGCTATAACGGGATATTCAACTGTTTTCCTTGAAAACACATAATTTTGTGCTGAAACCAGAGAATAAAGTGTATTATTTTCTGAATGTCGCCAAGAGCGCCAAATATTTCAGTTCATAAGTCGGGGGGTAGTCGTATAGCATCTGACTTTATTTCTTGAAATTTCGCGCCATCGAAATACTTGTAAAAATATGAATACGGGGAAATTCTCTTGATTTCCATAATAATGGGGTCTCATCGTCACTAGGTGGCGCTGATTTTGATTGCGACAAATGAATGCATTTTTAAAGCTTTAATTTCGTTTCTTTGATTGAGTTCCGGATTCGATTTTAATTTTAAAGTGTATTCGGTTTCTCTTTGTTGTGAGCGAATTGTTAAATATTCAGTGAAGCTTTGCGTAACTTTTCCAGTGACGTCATGCGTGAGAATCATGTCGATGCATGTTCGTGATGAACAGAATCAACCTCATGAAGTTTTTATTTCTCAGGTTTTGATCATGCCCCCCCCCCCCATATTCTGGAGGAGGGCCTTAAGCTGTGATTTTTGGCGAGTCCCAGGGCAGACTTTAACGGGCCCTTCTGTAATGAATTTAAAGAATAAACAAAAAAGAGGTCGTTAACTGCATCGGGCCCTGTCTGCCCTTCCCTTTGGGGCCACGGTTTAGATATCTCATCACGTGGAACCTAATCTAAATGGCATTTGTTTTCAAAAAGTGATCCGTGGAGCCGGAGGGTGACGTTAATGGGATCTGTTTTATAACAGGGCCGGCTTAATGTGGGACCCACCCAGGCACGACGCTGAGACCTCAAGTACATTGCAGCGGGGTGAGTGATAATTAGATTTGGCACTATGAGTTTAAGTATATGAATTGGTAGAACGGCTCTTTCCGCTAGGTAACGTTGCCTTCAGAAGCACAGCCAGGCCCACCCGTGGGTATCCAGCGCATAGGGGGCCGTTCAAGTATTACGTCATCATCGATGGGGGGGGGGGGTTCCGATTTGCTGACTTTTGATGACAAGGGCGGAGGGGGGGGGTTTGGATAATGCTTACGTCAGCAACTACCCTTTATGAAAATATGAGTTAGGATTCAGAGGGGACAGAGCTGGTGACGAAATTTTGCTGGCAATTGGGGGGGGGGGAAGGAAGGAGGTCAAAAATGCTAAAAATTTGCTTACGTAATACTTGAACGGCTCCTAACGGACATCGTGATAATGAGATCGAGTACACATCACTACTGATTGCTCTTGGTGCAGACGCAGGTGTTGCCCAGAAGATCACTTTCTACACTTGAGAGGACAAAGCAGGTGTTGCGGGTGGGGAAGGGGGTGGGCATCCGACTATTGTCATTAGATTGAAATTGTTTGGCTGGTTCGGAAAACAAAACTGAAAGTTATTTGGCTACACTGAAATGACTTCTCCCTGCCCACGCGAATACGAGGCCTAAGCCACCTCGGAGCGTCTCCAAGTTGTCGTTCCTTTACCAAACTTAACGAACCAAAACAGCACCTCCTAGAGATAGAAGGAAGGTCTCCGCAGTCTGTTGTGACGTCAGTAAGTAGTCCATTTTCCCTCAGAATATTCAGGGGGAAAAAATTCCCTGTCGTGCCAGTATCATCGTTACGAGGATAAGAAATGATCAGGCTCAGAATTGGCGATTTCTATGCCCCACATCCAGTCACTACGCGGTATTTGTAAGCCAATCGAAGATTCTACGCCAAAAAAAAAAGAAACGAAATAAGACGCTGTGTTTCAAAATGTGGCAAACTTACTAGGTAGTCTGAATGACGTTTATGACAACCAGTGCTGTGGCCTTCTATCTGTAGCAGGTGCTGACCAAAGGCGTATATTGAATAATACGATTATTTTTAATCCTGCCTAGGTGACGGGTATGATCACACAAGGTCGCGGCGATGGTCGCCAATGGGTCACAGCCTATCTGTTATCATACAGTCTCGACGCCTATCACTGGAAGTACTGCTCGGACGTATATGGAAGCCGCAAGGTATTTATTGTCACGAAAACTATGTAAAAACATTACTCATTTATCATTTCTTATGCCAATTTTCGCCTGTAAATAAATTAAGAAGTCATTATCTCTTGTGTAAAAATTAAAAATTAACGCATTTCTCTGTAAATCTCGCCAAATTGGTGACAAACTTGGTAAGTTTGACGACAGCTCCGATTATTTGGCTACGTCATGGCGCAAAGAGAAATTTGTAGAAAAAAAGAGATCTCGCAAGAATTGGCGGGGGAATATTTCTTGACCTTTTCCCTCCATAAAAGCGCCCGCCAAAGCGAAACTAGGTTGTTGAGAGAGGGAGAAAAGAAACAAACTCTTGTGTACGATTGAGAAGCCGTATTTTAGGGCAGGGCCGCAACTTGATACTTTGTCACCCGGGATAAACCGGCATTTTGGCACCCCCCCCCCTGCCATGTAGAAGATGCAGTTAAAGGGTGAATTCAGCGCCTGGGGCACAAGACCCAACCTGCTCCCTCTAGTTGCGGCCCTGTCTCAGGGACTCTCTGTTTAGCACGTACAGTGAAACCTCTGCTTGGGAAATACGTGTGCATAGCTGTTCTAAATAGAGCTGTGACGACGTGTTGCATTTAGTTCCGTCCTTCACTCATTTCAAAGACTTGTGTGAGAGACATTATCCGGAACAGTATGGTATGAAGTATATTTTTCGTGACAGTAATCATGGGGCGTACCCAGCGAGGGGCAAGGAGAAGGGGCAGCTGCCCACCCAGAAGAGAAATTAAAGTGTATTAATTGACACACAGCATAGACGTATCAATTTAGCACCAGTGAGTTGCTCCCCCCCCCCTCCCCCCCTCTCTAGTTCAGATCCTGGGTACGCCCTTGACAGTAATGCTCATGATATGGCCATTGGCTACATTTGAATTTAGTTTTTCATTGTATTGAACATTGAAGGACTGGACACATCCCACTTTCCATCGCAAAGACACATCGAAGCGCTCCCGAAAGATTGGTGTATCCGGAATTTTATTAAATTAGTATATTTATATATATATTGTATTTGTATTTGTATATACATATAATAAATATACAATACAGGGTGCCCCATCAAGACGGCCCAAACTCCGCGCAGCCAGATTCCTCGCTTGGAGTACATGAAAAATGCTCAAAGAACTGCACCTGTACGACCCATAGTTTTCGAGTAAAATGCGAAAGAAAAGTATGACGTCATATCCGGTGTAAGGAAAAAGAAAACTTTATTGGAAATATGAACATCGGTAGTTTGTATATGTTTACATAGGAAGATGTTCAAAATGTCCACCGCGCATATCGATGTCTATGTAAACATATGCAAATACCGATGCTCATGTTTCCAATGAAGTTTTTTTTCCTTGCCGCGGATATGACGTCATACTTTTCTTTCGCAATTTTCCCGAAAACTATGGGTCGTACAGGTGCAGTTCTTTGAGCATTTTTCATGTACTCCAAGCGAGGAATCTGGCTGCGCGGAGTTTGGACCGTCTTGATGGGGCACCCTGTATATTTGTATAGCAGTGTAAGAAGAAGTCACGCCTACAAGCGTATAATTCAACAAAATAACTACGATGAATCGTGGTCTAAATTGATATTGCATCGTCCTTAGCACGTCTGCATTGTACTAGCTAACCAAAGTTTCCGTTTGTTTGTTATTGCAGGTCTTCAAGGCCAATTCGGACTCGCACTCGACCCAAACTAGCTACCTCGACCAGAACGTCACGGCTAGATTCCTGCGGCTGCACGTCTGCAATGGCACGAGTACCCCAGCATGCGCATCGAGGTCCTCGGCTGCCAACGTAACGTATACCAGTCACACCGAAAAAATGATTTCAATGACCGGGTGATCCGAAAAAGTGTCACAGAAAATCGAAATAAAATCGATATAAATCATATATCAATAATTTTTTACATATAATAGCGTGGACGGGCAGAGGTGGTTTTGTCTTGCTGCCATTGAGGCCTGCAAATTTTGTCGTCTTTTACCCATTCTAGCCTAATTTTCTTGACCTTGAATTCATCGCACTAGGCACTAGTCCGCTTAGCTCCTTTCCCGTAAATATCCCTTTGTCTCCAAGTCACTCTTTTGGTCACTCACATGCTTCGACACCCTTTAGGTCGCTTTTTAGTCACTCACTCACTAGGCTCCTTACTCTGTAGGTCACTCCTACCCTTAGGGCCCTTTCACACGGAGCGGATGCGGGTCCGGAAGAAGTTTTAACAATTGGAATATACTGCGCCTTTCAGACGAGCCGAAAAATCTCCGCACCTAGGAAATGTTCATGCGGGTCCGGACGTCGTCCGCATGTGTCAAAACCCAAGTGCGGGCTCCGCATCCGCACATAGAAGTTTTGACAATAGGTTTATTCGGAGCTATTCACACGATGCGGAGCGAATTCGTCCGCATCTTTGGCTACTTTTTGAAGGTGATTTTTCACGGAATTTTTTTAATTATTTGCCATAAATACCCTTAAAAACACCATATGATGGTCCCTGCTCATTAATATAATGTACCTACATACGCCTATCCCTCCGTTTCCTTCTGAGATGGAGATATAGCAACTTCAACTGCCTTTTGTCCATATTTCACAATTTTATACAATAAAACCTGTCAACAACGGCCACTGACGGGACCAAAATTATAAGCCATTACGAATATTTAATTGACTAAATACTTTAATAACTTTTAAATTTAATTTAAAAATTTTAATTTTTTTTTCTTTTTAAATTTTTAAAATTATTTAAAAAATTATAAATATTTGAAATATTATTTTAAATATTTATTATTTTTTAAAATTTTTAATCTTTTAATTTTTTCAAACTTAAAAAAAAAAAATTCTTTTATTAAACAACGTTATCCACGTACGGTGTTCACTCAGGGCCGGATTAAGACGTTTGAAGACCCTTGCACTTGGATATTTTTGGTGGTTCCCCCCGAATACCTACAAGTTTATTTTACTCAATATTCAGTCTATAAACTTAAAAAATGAAATTTTATATTTCAGAAGTGACTAATCTAAGGATGGGATTTCACTATAAAAGGTTTATGAAAGTTATTTTATAAAACTTGAAAAAAGCAACTAATAAATTTATCGGTTGCATTTGCTCTAATGCAACCGATAAATTTATTAGTTGCTTTTTTTTAAATAATTGTTATAAAATTTTTATAGTGTAATCCGGCCGGGATTATACTATAAAGTTTTATAAAAGAACTTTTATGAAAGTGGAAAAATTCAACCAATAGGCGCATCGGTTGCATTCAAGAAAATGCAACCGGTGCACACACACACACACACACATTTTGCATTCAAAAAATTCAACCAATAAGATAATATTGGTTGAATTTTTCACGTTTTATCAAAGAGCTTTTACAAAACTTTTATAGTGTAATCCTGGCCTAAGGCTGGTATTACACTATAAAACTTGAAAAATGTAACCAATAAACACATCTGTTACATTCGAGCGAACTTAACTGATCGGCCTATCGGTTGCATTTTTCAAGTTTTATAAACTAACTTTTATACTGTAATCCCGGACTAAGACAGAATTGTGATGTGAATATTTCTAAGCACAGACATTTTGAACGTTCCCACCCCTCCCCTTTTTTTCTACTTGTAAATTCTTTGATATCTCCTGAATTTTTTTTTAGGAACATATTACTTTTGGATGTTTTTGGATTTGATTTTTCGAACATTGGATGTTTTTGGAATTTTTCTTTCATATTTTTCTAAAAAGACGGATTTTTTTTTTCAAAATGTTTTGAAAATATTTGAAGACATATTCTCCCATCGACTACTTGTGAGGATCGGAATTACGACATCTTTATTCCCATATTCTATGTGGCTCTAGACTAAACCACCAAAGAATAACTCTAGGCTGCATATGGGCACTGAATCAGGGGTGAAGGAGAAAAACAGTTACAAAAATTGCGAAAAAATAGTTTTTATGCACGAATTTCAACCTAAAGATGCGGGTGTGAAAGGGTATGCGGACCCGCTTCCGCACCCGCATCCGCTCCGTGTGAAAGTAGCCTTAGTTACTTCTAGGTGTCACTCCTATGCTTGCTCGCACACCTCTCGGTCACTTCTGTACTTGCACACACGCCTCTCGGTCATTCTATACTTGCACACACACACACCTCTCGTTCACTTCTATGCTTGCACACTCTCAAGTTGTCACTCCTATTCTTACGCGTCTCTCTAAGTCACTCCTGACTTGCTCTCTAAGTTGCTCCTTTGGTAACTTACTGACCTGGCCCCTCATTCTCAAGGTCACTATTTCGGTCATTCACATGCTTACATACTCTCTAGGTCATTCTTGAGATGGCTCACTGACTTGGTCCCTCTTTTGGTCATTCACACGCTAGCACACTCTCTAGGGGGTCACTCTTTTGTTAGCTCACTAATGTCCCTCACTTTCTAGACAGAGGCGTATTTTTGTTTCGTTTTTGTCCCGCCCTCCTTCCATCCCATCATAAGAGTAAACTTACGACTTGTCGGTCTCTATGATGTTGAGACACGGCCAATCCCAATTTTCTATTTTTTTATCCGGCATCAAACTAACATATATACGTTCGTTTCAAAAAATTAGAACGCGTCGCAGAAATGTACGACCAATTTACATAATGTGTGGCTGTCGGCAAGGCCGTAGCGGGGGGGGGGGGGGGGGCTTTGGTGCTCTGGTACATTGTAAATTCTGTGACGTGGGGGAATTTCACGTCGTATAATTTCAACGTCGCAGAATTTCCACCAATCGGAATTCACAACGACTCTGACGTGACGCGATTATCACGTCATGTCAGTGTTTAGTGGCCATTCGGAACCTGTGATGCGTATTCTTCAGTCTCTGATATGTTGAAAATATGCAAACGCATTTCTCCAAAGCATCCCGCATTTAGCAAAAATGTTTCGTTGTATGCGAGATAAACACTCGCCTTGATGTGAACTGACAGCTTTTGGTAATACAACATTTTAGGATTTACATACTCTCGCTCACCAATTTGCGGTAAATTCGTGAACGGAACGGCATTCATCCATCAAACAGACATTTTTTTTCTCAAATAACGTTCGGGCGCCATTTTTCGATGATGATTTCGAACATGGGAGAGAGAGGAAGGGCGGAGGGGGGGGGCCCACAATCCTCTTATTTGGAACCCTTCCCCTACCATGCATAAGGTAAGGGGCCGTTCAAGTATTACGTCAGCATCAATGGGAGTAGAGGGTTTCTGATTTGCTGAATTTTGATGACAAGGAGGTGGGGGGGGGGGGGTTGGAGTTGTTTTTTTTTTACCACCCTTTATGAAGATATGAAATATTCTTAATGCCATCTCATTCAGTGCGCCAAAAACGGAAAAACCTTTCGATAGTTATTGGGCACCTGAACTAACATTCTCCCCATTGATAAGTCCCCTACAGAGCCACTTTAGTGATCTCTAAATGTTTCACGGATCCTTCAAGTGTTCAGAAAATGTGTCCGGGCCGCTTAAGTGCTCTATAACTGTGCCACATGTCACTCAAGGGATCTCCAAATGTGCCACGGATAGTTTAAGTGTTCTGGAACTATAGCGCGGGTTACTAAAGTGATCTTTGAATGTGAAAGTTGTCTTTGAGGCCTACTTCAGTGATCTGAACATGTGCACGGGCCACTTAAATGCTTTGGAATTGTGCCACGGGTCATTTAAGTGATTTGTAAATGTGTCGCTTAGTAAATTTTTAAAAAATTAGGTTTGAGGGTGCTAGCCACATCAGGTAACCTTCAGTGCCACATTTAGTGTGCCCAAATTTCTTTCGAAATTTTGACTTGTATTAAAAAAATATTTTTTGTTTCGTCTGGGGGAGGAAGGGGTGAGCACGAGCCCCTATGCCCCCTCCCGTGTACTTTTCTAATCCCACCAATACGCGTTAGGAAGTAGGGTGCAGTGCTGACGAAATTTTGCTGACAAGGGGGTCAAAAATGGCTAAAAATTTGCTGACGTAATACTTAAACGGCCCCTCAGCAAATATTTAGTCATTTTTGACCCCCCCTTGTCAGCAAAATTTCGTCAGCACTGCACCCTACTTCCTAACGCGTATTGGTGGGATCAGAAACGTACGCCGGAAGGAGGGGGCATAGGGGGCTCGTGTGCCCCCTCCCCCCCAGACGAAAAAAAAAAATTGTTTTAATGCAAAAAATATTTTAAAAAAAATTAAAATTTCGAAAGGAAATACCTTTATGGGTTATTATTATAATCAATTTCTGTTAATTTCAATGCTATTTGAAAAAAGGGTAAGAGCTCAAAATTTCTCTTCAAGAAATTCATTCCGACCCCCCCCCCCTTTTAAGCCATATATGGTGAACCCTTGACCCACAGACCAAATGTGGCCCTGAAGGTCATCTGAAGGAAGGTCCCTGAAGGTCCCAATTTTGTAAAAATGTACTAATCGCCGCATTTACGAATTGCTTAAATGACCCGTGGCACAATTCCATAGCATTTAAGTGGCCCGTGGCACATGTTCAGATCACTGAAGTATGCCTCAACGATCGCTTTCACATTCAAAGATCACTTTAGTAACCCGCGCCATAGTTCCAGAACACTTGAACGATCCGTAGCACATTTAGAGATCCCTTGAGTGACATGTGGCACAGTTCCAGAGCACTTCAGCTGCCCGCACACATTTCCAGAGCACTTGAAGAATCCGTAAAACATTTAGAGATCACTGAAGTGGCTCTGTAGGGGAACTTATCAATAGGAAGAATGTTAGTTCAGGTGCCCAATAACCATCGAAAGGTTTTTTCCGATTTTTGGTGCACCGAATATAAGATGCCATTAAGAATATTTAATATCTTCATAAAGGGTGGTTGATGACGTAAGCATCATCCGACCTCCCCCATCCCTTCTCATCAAAAGTCAGCAAATCGGGAACCCCCCTCCCCATCGATGCTGACGTGATACTTGAATGACCCCTAAGGTTTTGCGTCCCTTATATACGGGACGCTGACAAACTCCATTCTTCGCATCAGCGTCTCTGGTGGCGAATGATGATGATGGTGGCAGAGCCCATGATTGCCATTTCTAATATTTTTATTCGGCTGAAATTAACAATTCTTGCTCGATTACGAAAGGAAAAAGTAGTCCCGGCGTAGTCCTAACCCCCTCCCGGGCACTGCCCGTGGGGGCAGGGCCGCAATTGGGAGGAAGCAGACGGGCACCGGACCAGAGGAAGTGCGAATTTCACCCTTTGAACCTTCGTTCAACAAATTACAGGGGGGGGGGGCACCAAATGCACGCTTGTCATGGCTGACCAAGCATCTAGTTGCGGCCCTGCCGTGGGTCCTGAAGTGCAGAAGGGGCCTCATGGCAGTTACAATTTATGAGAGTAAGTATGCAAATTAGAAAGGTACTTCTAGCCAAATGGGGTGGGGGCAGAAAAATCACTTTACTTGGGATGTTGTCGAGGCGGCCGTAGGTAGTCCCTGGTTGATGATTGGCGTTATTTTGTTGTTCACATGTTTATTTTCTTTTGTTTACTTGTTATAGAATGCAACACAATCATCAGCGTGCCGCCCCAGGCTCAGCTTTCGGCTTCCAGCGCCAGGCCCTGGAGTAAAGAAGGCACCTGCACGGCAGAAGACGCCCATATATACAGCCACGGAGGGTGGTGCGCCAAGAAGAGCAATGGTACGTATCCCTCGTGCTACCTCTTTTTTTCATGCCTATTTCACATTATTAGATCCATATGCTCAAGTCATTACCCCTTGCGCTGAATGTGGCCCTTGAAGCCATCTCATGTGGCCCGTGATCTTGAACCTAATTTTGTAAAAATGAACTGAGAAAAACACATTTATAGATCATTTTTAAGTCATCACTTGAGCAGGCCCGTAACTAGGTTGGAGCAACCGAGGCACTACCCCAGGACCCCGAGCCGAATGCGGGGAGGGGTGGCTCACAAAAAATGTAGTTATTTTGCATAATAGTAACCCTTTCAACGGGGGCCTACAAGAAAAAGTCTGCCCTAGGGTCCCGAGAAGGCACGCTACGGTCCTGCACTTGAGTGACTCGCGGCATATTTATACAGTAGATCACTTAAATAACCATCTGGAATAGGGCAGCCCACATAGGTCCCGTTAGAATATTCACATCCCCCCCCCACACTATTTTTTCACGTTTTCATGCTTTTACTGTCAATTGTTATGGTCAGAACCATATTTACGAGGTCTAGGCCCCAGGGCAGGGTCATCCTAATGCATGACTTAGGGTGTCTAAATGCGGGGGGGGGGGGGCTAAAGTTGATGATATCAAAACGTAACACGATGCTAAATTGGGGGTTGCAATTTATGTCTTGTAAGGTGGGGCCCCCCTGGGCCATCTTTTTCTCCCTGAGACCCCCCCCCCCCACTGACTGTTGAGATGAGCTTGGTCCGGGGGGGGGGGGGCTTCCTAAATGCTATCGACTTTAAAACATTCTATATGACCCTTGATAACTCTTCTGGTTATCAAGGGTCAATCCACCGAAAATTTCATCCTAAGGGGCCCACTCCAGGATGTAGAGACCCCATGGTCCGGGAAGTGAGAAACCATAAAGTGAATATATGTCTAATCATGCTTATTTTTCCTGTTGTGGCCCTCCACTCCACTAGTGCATTGTATGTATTCTATTACAGAAGGCCAATGGCTACAAGTTGACCTCGGGCCCCCGACCAGTATAACCGGCATCGTGACTAAGGGTCGAGGAGACAACACCCGGCGCAAGCAATGGGTCAGCTCTTTCTCGATCTCCTACGCCAACCATACTCATCAGTGGCATTACTACAAGGACGACAACTTGGTCACCCCTAAAGTAAGTTCTATGTTTTTACTGCGGTGAAAGCCCAGGGCCCTCCACGTCAGACTTTTCATGGGGGGGGGGGGGCCTCCTACGAAATGAATTTGTAGTGCGAAAAACCAAAAATGATAAGAACCATTTCGTGCCCCTGGGCTGGAGCCCTACCACCACATGGCCCCCACATCAAGGCACCCTAGACTGGGATCTTTGGCATGACTCCCCCTTCGATTCGAATCTTTGTGGGCCCCTGTAAATTGTGAATTTAAATCATACGTGCTCAACCTATGACCCGTGGGAGCCAAATGTGGCCCTCGTATTCATCTGATGTGGCATGCGACAAATCACCAAATCACTCAAGTGGCCCACGAAAGATTATCAAATCACTTTAAGTGTGGCTCGCGTCATATTTCCAGATAATTTAAGCTACCAACTACACGTATCCAGATCACTTCAGCGACCCCCCCCCCCCAAGCACATTTCCAAATCACTTGAGCGACCCGCGCGGCACACCTCCAGTTCACTCAAGTGGCTCGTGGTATATTTGCAGATTACTTAAGTGGCTGGCGGAACATTTCCAGATGACTCGAGTGTCGCCCGCGCCACGCATCCGTGGCTCACACAGCGCACTTACAAATCTTTTAAGCAGCCCGCGAAGTATTCACAATTCACTTAAGCGGCCCACCGCATTTTTATAGATAAAGTCAGTGGCTCTTGGCACATTTCCAGATCATTTAAGTGACTCGAAGCGCATTTCCAGGTTACGCTCGTGACACATTTCCAGGTCACCTAAATCGCTCTCGACGCATTTCTGGGTCATTTAAATTGCTCGCACTGCATTTCCAAGTCGCCTAAATCGCTCTCGGCACATTTCCAGGTCACCTAAATCGCTCTCGACACATTTCCAGATCATTCAGCGGCTCGCGGCACACTTTCAGATTAAATGAGTGTCTCGGGGCACTACTCAAGTGGCCCGTGACATGTTTCCAAACCAGTGAAGTGGCCTGCTTCTCCAAAAGGTTGAGCACCTTTGATTTAAAGTGTGGGAACAAAAAAGATGAGAGTCGTTCCAGGCGCCCGGTCAGTCCCATCTTTGGAGGAGGGGGGGGGGGGAGTCTGAATAATGCCCCGAAAATGGCTTTTTGCCAATTCCAATTTACCCCGGGGCATCATAACTAGGGGGGGGGGGGGCACAATTTCAGCAAAGTCTACTCACGTGAAAAACCAAGCATCGCGGCCTAATACAGTATAATGAATGTGTATAAATTTGGTCTCACGGACCATGTAAAAGGGCCACCGAGGAACAGTTCACCCGGGCTTTGGGCTGGATTAGAGCATGGTCAAGCGGGCAACTATCCAGGGCCTGCAGAGCTTGGGGACCCCAAATTTAAGCAAAATACACTGCTGGCCACCCAAAGTGCAACACCAAGAAAGACAAGAGATATCGCAACAATATTTATTTTGTAGATAACATGTTCATCAAGCATCAAATGATTAAATTTATAGACTTCTGTGAAGTGTGGTTCCTGCCAAAATCAGTAGCTAGAGTAGCCGCCATTGTTGGAGATCACCGCTGCTACACGCCTCGGCATTGACTCAAAGAGACTTTGGATGTGTTCTTGGGGTACAGCAGACCAAGCAGCTTCCACGCGTTGCCAAAGTTGATCTGGTGTGGCAGCTGGGGATGTAATCTGGGTCAATCGTTGAGCAACCATGGACCACATGTTTTCTATCGGCGAAAGATCCGGAGAGCGATCTGGCCAGGGAAGCAATTCAATCTGGCGATTGACGAAGAACCTTTGGACAATGCGTGCCACGTGTGGTCGCGCATTATCCTGCTGAAATATGGCTGGGGGCAAGCCCTGAAGGTAAGGAAGGACAACTGGCTCCAACACCTCGGAGATGTAGCGCTGGCTTTTTAAAGTACCGGCAATGCGTACTAGAGGAGTGCGAGAGTGATATCCAATACCGCCCCATACCATAATACCCGGTGCAGGACCAGTGTGGCGGTGCATAACGCAGCTGTTCAGCATCCTCTCTCCACGGTGTCTCCAGACTCGAATCCGACCATCGTGGTGTTGCAGACAGAAGCGTGACTCGTCAGTAAAGACAATTTCATTCCATTGTGCCGTCCACATCCTTCTTTCATGGCACCATTGGCGGCGGAGACGTCTGTGGTTCTGCGTCAAGGGTAGACGAAGCAATGGACGTCTTGCGGACAGACCACTCTGCTGTAAACGGCGTCGAATGGTACGCGCAGACACTGGATGATGCGGTACAGACTGAATGTGCTGTGCTATGGTTCGTGATGTGGCTGAGCGATCCGTCACTGCCATACGCACAATACGCCTGTCATCACGTGAAGTGGTGCACTGAGGTGGATGCGATCGAACACGTCGGTCCGTCGTACCCTCCTGCATCCAACGATCACATATCCGCATTACAATTGTTTGGTTTCGTCCAACACGACTACCGATTTCCCTGAAAGATAATCCACAATCTCGGTAGGCCACTATCCTTCCTCTGTCGAACTCGGATACTTGATCAAAAGATGATCGCTGTTTTCTACGAGGCATAATTGATCGTTTTTTTGAAAAAACCACAAGAAAAACACAATTGCCGTACTTCAAATCGTCGAAATCTCCAAGTCTTAAATAGCGCTTTGAAGTGGCGCCACAGGCGCGCGTGATGTGCGTCTGCGCTGAAATTCTAATCATTTGCATATCTCACCTCCGCTAATGCATGTCGTAAATTTCATATTATTTGCATGCTTCCTTCAGGGTGTTGCATTTACGGTGGCCAGCAGTGTACATCCACTGACAAACATCTTTGACCTTAACCATTGATGTGCGGATTGGAATAGGCCGGTACTGCAAACATAGGTGCTGAAACCTGGGGGGGCTGAGGCTGTTTGAGCAAAACCCCTTCAACAAATTTCACCAGGGGGCAGAACCCCCTTCCCCAACAATTCATGAAACCAGTGAAGTGAGCAAACCCTCAATGTTTTCTTCATGCCGGAGCCTCAGACTACAAACTTTTTATGGCGAGGGGAGGGGGGGGGGGGTGAAAATTACTTTGCCCTGAAGGTGAGCCGAATTTCAGCATGGTCAAATGGGAATTTGCCCAGGGCCCACACAGCATGAAGGGGGAATCTAAAATTTAAGTCACGGGGACTCTGACAAATCGAGCATCTTTCATCTTGATCATTTGTGTTTTAAGTCGGTATCACCAGTACTTGTGGGATAGGGAGGCTTGTTGATTACTTTGAATGAGGGGTATCATTTCTGCATGGGTTAGTGGGTCACTCACCCAGGGTCCCTAAAACTCAGGATGCTTTAAATTTAAGCAATTCACTGACAAAAATTTTTTACCTCAATTGTGGAAGCCTGCTTCACCCAGGGTTCCCCATACCTCTACTATGCTATTACGATGGGGGCCCCCGTGGGGAAGAATGGGGGGGGGGGGGTGTCAATAGCTTCGCTGATGTTTCATGTGTGTTATTTTTTCCGAAGGTGTTTGGAGGTAACATGGACAAGAACACGGAAAGACGCCATTATTTCAACGAGCCGTTTGTGGCCCGTTACGTCAGGGTCCATCCGATGACTTGGAAAGGAAGAGTCAGCATGAGGGTGGCGCTCATTGGCTGTCCACAGACAGGTAATTTTTTGCATTCGATAGGCATTTAGTGTCTACAGTCTTTCGCTCGCGAGCACCTCAGCAACACCTATGCAAAGCGTTTCAACTTCAACTCACGAGCGAATATCATTTGTGTTCCAAATTTTTCAACCTGCAAGATGCGAGGCGTTTCAACTTTTCCCGACTCGCGAGTTTCTTCTATGCCAGGCAATTCAATTTTTCGACTCGTGAGCCTACGTCTATGCCAGGCATAGACGACTCTTGAGCAGCCATCTTTTTCCGACTGTTGAGCAACTTCTATGCCAGGCGTTTTAATTTTTTTGGCTTGCGAGCAACGTCTATGCTAAGTGTTTGAACCTTTTCTGACTCGCGAGCCAAGTCTATACCAGGTGTTTCGGTTTTTTCGACTTTTGAGCTACGTCTATGTGAAGCGTTTCAACATTTCTATTCGATTCCGCGAGCAACGTCCATCTGCGCCAGGCATTTCAGTTTTTCGCCTCGCGAACTGTATCTATGCGAAGCGTTTCAATTGTTCAACTCGCGGGCAACGTCTATGCCAGGCGTTTCGACTTTTTCCCGGCTTGTGAGCATCATTCATTTTCAATCTAATGCTCGTAACCATTATCTATATCGAGTATTTTGGACCTGCAGCTCGCAGGGGAGTCAAAAGCTAAAGGTTCGGAAAGCCTGAGCTCCCTAAAATTCATGCATGTACGATCCCCCCCCCCCATGTCCAACGCCAAGCCCCCGCACTTCCCTTCACCACCCTAATGTTCTCCTTCGTATAGGTACCTCTGCCTGCTCGTAAGACATCTTCAATCAGTAGGTCGCGAGCACCGCTGGTCTTCATCAAGCAATCAAGAGTGCTCGATGCTCATTTTCAATTTCGTGTTCAAAAGGTTTGTGTAGATCCACTCTTCCGAATAAAATACCCCCATTCAATTACAAGAATTATAGTGATTGGAGTCTCAGCCCACATGTCAAAATTGCCACATGAATGCTCTTCTGTGGGCATTCATGTGTCATGACGACGCATGTTTTGCATATTTACATTGAGCATCTTGGAGAGTGCTCGTTTTCAATCATGCATTCCGTTGAGCACTCATCTTTAACACGTGTCATACTGAGAACTCTTCTCCAGTTTTTTCCTTACGAGCACTGGTGCTCAATGAAGCCCCAGAGTGCTCGTAAAGAAAAAAACAAGTTAACGATGTGTAACCGTGCCACTGATTTTTTTTCTTTTTACAGGTAAATGCGGCAATGGCTTCTTCCAAGTCCATTCTGACTCCGAATGCGGTGAGTAATTTCGAATTTCTCGTGGTGCCCTCTAGTGGCTCGACCGTCCACCATATTAAAATTCACGCGGAATATCTTTTTCTCTGTCCTCCAGTCGAGAATCTTGCATACAAGAGAGACACTTGGGTGAACGATAAGAGGCATTCGTGGAACGGCTGGAAAGACGGTCACTCGTCGTACGCCGTCGACGGAGACGAGGACACGCACCTGAAGCGATGCGCTATCCTCGACAACTATTACGTCGATTACCCGATATGGATGGTCGATCTGGGATCCAAGAAGAAAGTGCGTGGAGTCGTCATCCTCACTTGGCAAGGTAAAGGAGAAGGTGAGACTGGATCGCCTTTTACATTCCTATTACACTTCAAAAGGTTTGTGCATTGGCTATCAGTTGCGCCCCCCCCCCCCGGGCTCTAGAAGAAGCGGGAGGAATGCTCCCATCGTTGCATATTTACACTCTTGCCATTGCTACGAGTCAAGGAAGAAATTCGGAATCTCGTGATTGGTCGCAATGAAGTATCGAAGCCATTACGTCAACATTGGCGGAAGTTTTTTGGCGAAATCGGAGACGAATGCAGATATGGCGATCTTTTCCCCCCTTTGTTTGAATAAGGCCGACTAGATGAGGTCTTCCTTGGGTGACCATACGTCCCGCATTTGCCGGGACAGTCCCGGTTTTCTTTCTTTTTCTGGCCGTCTCGACTTTTTGACAAAAGTGTCCTGGTTTTTCCCCTATTTTACACGAAACCTACTTGGTTTTTTGTTCTTCATTGAAGTCAGAGATTGAAATTATTTTTCAACTCATCAATTATATTGAAATAATTACAACTATAAATAAGAACATTTTTCTCCCACATTTGTCATGTTGAACGTTTTATTTCGTGGAATTCATTTTAATCCACTGCAAGTTGCAGTAACGCTTCGTTTCCCGCCATTGCGACTTTTCCGTAATTTCAGCAATATTTGGCAACTTCGTACATTTTTGGCGTTGTTCTTGGCGATAATTGGCGATGTCCCGTATTTGGAATCCCAATTTCCCGTATTTCTCTCGAGGAAATATGGTCTTACTTAAATATGGTCGGCCTAGGTCTTACTATACAGTCGGCTTTGGTTCGGCTATCCTGGTTTTTGTTTTGTTTTTCCGTTTGCCTTGTAGGTTCAGGCCAATACATCCAATTTATCAGAAAAACATTTTTTTTTTCTGCGCCCAATCAATTTTTTCTCCACTTATACACTATGACTGAGGTGACCATATGGCCAGTATTTCATACGAAATTCCCGTATTATCCTGTAATTTTGGCCATCCCGTTTTTCCCGCATTTTCAACGAATTCTATGCAAATCTCAATTCTTCACTTAAATCAAGTAGTAAAGTTATTTTACCAACCCATTAATTAGAACTAAAAATTCATCTCGCAAATTTGTCAGGTTTATAACGGGTTTTTTTTCATGAATTACAATTTTTCCGCCAAGAGATTTTTGTCATAATTGGCAGTTTCGTTAGTCTTTGGCGTCGTTTTTGGTGACAATTACCAATTTCTCGTATTTTACCGTATTTGAGGTCCCGAACTTTCGAATTTTTCTCGATTAAAATGGTCAGCCTACGTACGACCAACTCGTAAGAAAAACGGGCTCATGTAAAAATACAAGTGATTATTGGGGCTTGAGCTTGTGCTTATAATTGGCTTGAGCCCGTTTTTCTTACGAGTCAGTCGCACGTAGGCTGACCATTTTAATCGAGAAAAATACGAAAATTCGGGACCCCAAATACGGTAAAATACGAGAAATTGGTAATTGTCACCAAAAACGACGCCAAAGACTAACGAAACTGCCAATTATGACAAAAATCTCTTGGCGGAAAAATTGTAATTCATGAAAAAAAAACCCCGTTAAAAACATGATGAATTTTCGAAATGAATTTTTAGTTCTAATTAATGGGTTGGTAAAATAACTTTACTACTTGATTTAAGTGAAGAATTAATTACGTCGTTATACCCGTAGCTTCTACCGCCCCCCTGGAACTTTCCATCGCCCCCAAGAGGGCGTTAACGCCCACGTTGGTAATCAATGGTCTAACATGAAACGGCCGCTCCACAAACGTTAAAACGACATTCCTGTTGAAACTTATCGGGAGAAAAAGAACACCATGCGTGTAAATGCAACCTGGGGAAGAAGAGGAAGAACCCGTATGCGGCCTTAGATCCGTTTTTTCAGTGCGTCACAGTGAATAAAACGCGTGGACGGACGCCAGCCCTGTGAAGTTATTCCAGCACGTGCAACCGTTCTAACAGTTGTAACGTAGGGATAATGGCACACTTTAGTAATACTGAAAAAGCAGAAAGATATTTCATATATACGGAGCTGCAAACGGAAGTGCCACAGAGGCAGCAATGTACGGTGAGCGTTTTCCCAGCGTATATCCAGCGTGATGCCGATGCAAGCGCGCAGATGTTTCCGGATTGGGCAACCGCCTGTTCGGGGGGCGGGACACTCACCGTACATTCGTGCTGCCTCTGTGGTACTTCCGTTTGCAACGCCGTAAATGAAATGTCCTTCTGCTTTTTTCAGTATTACTAAAGTGTGCCATTATCCAGTGCGTTACAAATGTTAGGAGTCGTTCAAGTATTACGTCAGCATCGAGGGGGGGTTTCGGATTTGCTTACTTTTGATGACAAGGGGGAGAGGGGGTTTGAAGGTTGCTTACGTCATCAACCACCCCTTTTTGAAGATATGAAATATTCTAAGCTGCTGACGAAACTTTGCTGACAGGAGGTGGGGTCAGTGTTTTGCTGACAAGGTGGGGGGGGAGGAGGTCAAAAATGGCTGAAAATCCGCTTACGTAATACTTGAATAGCCCCTTAGAACACATGCTGGAATAACTTCACAGGGCTTGCGTCCGCGCATTTAATCAGTACCTCCTAGAGATAGAAGGCCTCTGCAGTGTTTGCCATAAACGTCATTCACACTACCTAGCAAGTTTGCCACATTTTGAAACACAGCATCCTATTTCGTTTCTTCTTATTTTGGCGTAGAATCTTCCTGATTGGCTCACAAATACCGCATAGTGATTGGATGTGGGGCATAGAAATCGCCAATTCTGAGCCCGATCATTTCTTTTCCCTCATACTGATACGAACAGGGAAATTTTTTTCCCTGAATATTCTGAGGGAAAATGGACTACTTACTGACGTCTTAAGCAAACTGCAGATGCCTTCTATCTCCAGGAGGTGCTGATTTAATTCACTGTTATGCAGATTTGACACGCGGTTTCTTCTTCTTCTTCCCCAGCTTACATTTGCATGTATGGTGTTCTTTTCCTCCCGATTAATTTCAACAGGAATTTCGTTTTACCGTTTGTGGAGCGACCGTTTCTTGTTAGACCATGCTTTCTTTTGATGACGATTGTTTGTATTGGTAGCCCTATCACGTCTCAGTTTTCCCTATTTTTCTGAATCACCCCGTATTGAGATAATGATGATTATAAATAAAAAATGTAGAACTTTTTTTTTTCTCGTAAAATGCAGTTTGATATTGCTGTGTTAATATCAGCTGTGATTTGTAGTTGTCGCCTGTTTTACCGCCCATCTGCCAGTTTTCAGAAATTCTACCCATAATTGGCAATTATTCTAACGTTCGGCAAGTTTTTTTGGCGAGAATCGGTGATATCTAGTATGATCTTACGTGCCGTATTTTCACGTGATTTTAGCCCCTGACCTTTTTTTTTTTGTAAAAATATCCTTTTTTCCATGTTTTTTCAACGACACCAACTCGAATTTAAATTATTTAAGTTTGGTGATAAATGGCGATATATTGAATTTTTCTCGAGGAAATAATGGCCAGCAAACATATTTAGGATCTTTTTTTTTCGATGAAATAGGGTCAGCCCAATTTTTATTAATTAACTATCAAAACGGGTAGATAAGAACAAGGAAAATTATGCAACCAACGTGGTAAACTAAAAAGAACGGCTGGCAAAAAGGGGGGGGGAAAAAAATCTCAAACGTCGCCAAGAACTCTGCCAACGGTGACGTACTACCTTCGTCGATCACATTACAACCAATCATGGGACGCTAAATTCCTCCCCTATTCGTATAAATGTGTATTGCTTGTTGATATGCCGCCTCTGGTTCCGATGTGTTGGGGCATAGCTGACAGTTTTTAGATGACCATCTCACGATAGTGATTCTATGTAGCCAGTGAATCTACTATAGTGAAGTGATCTAGGGCTGCATATTTATGACCAGCCTGGTCTAACAGTCCTTCACAAATACGTTTTTGCTTTCAATGTTTGCCTCCCTCCCCTCTGCTGCAATGAAGCACCAGTGGGTTGGCGTTCTTCGACCATTGTGTGGCCATACGGATTGAAAAATCGGGAAGGAAGACGATTCTCTCTCTCTCCCCCCCCCCCCACCCCCTAACTTGGGGAGGAGAGCTAGAAGTTTCTGGTGGTGCTCTTCGATAAGCCTTCCAATACCCACCAGTTTCCAATATTTGACGATCATTACCAATGATGAAGCGACCACACTTCTTACTCACGACCAACCTTAGAACGTATTAGGCCAGGCTGGACACGACTTTGGCCTCGACTTAATCAATAACACGCAGGGTAGCTGAATCCAATACGGTGGCCCTTTGTATATCGACCAGTACAGCTTCTCTGTCTGGTAGTGTATTATTATTATTATTATTCGGGTATCGAAACTAACTGAAGTTGTCGTTGCAGATCGAAGCAACGTCTACAACGACTACTTGTACAACCTCGAGAAACTGACGGTGTTCGTGGAAGACAAGCCGAGGCTAGAGAGCAGCAGCAGCGGATCCAAATGCGCTTCCATATCGCGTCTCAACAACGCCCTGTTCAGACACACGCTGCACTTCGAGTGTCCTAATCACCTGCAGGGGAGGTACGTCTACGTCAAGGCCTACGGCGTTCCGAGCAGATGGAACCGGCTCTTCTCGGCGATCCTCTGCGAAGTCTACGTCTATTGATCACCGTCACAGCAAACGCATTCCAGGACATGTTTGTGATTACCATGGTCATGGACATCCATTTTAGATCGATCTACCTGTAGAAGAGAACTCCCCCTCGAATCGAACTCGCTCAGGAATTTCCAACTTCTCTCTTATGTCAAATTTTTTAATTCTTCGTAAAATTTTACCTATGTAGTCACGCGAAGGGTGGCACGTCCCGGCCTGTTTGGATACATTAGTCTTGAAATATGCAATGCCTTTTTATGGCAAGGACCATCTCGACGGCACTCATCCCCCCCCCCCACACCGAGAAGAGACTGGGCGTGTAAATTCCTAGGCTAGTACTTTCAGTCCGGGGGGGGGGGGGGTAGAGGGAATGCCGAAAACGCAACTTCCACTGGGGCACCCCCACATATTATTGAGAGTCCTGTTAATGGTCTGAAATCATGCAAGCCATGTTATTTTCGGAGACCCCCCCACACACACACAATGCCGTCTTAACGCAGATGGGCCTACGAAGACATTGCCCAAAGGAATCGAGTGCTTAAATGGGGAGGGGGGGGGGACCTCATGAGTGAGATCTGGTCAAGATTTAATTTCGAGATTGAACATGTAAATTCTTAAACAAGCATTTTTAGTCACCTAGAGGGTCTCAGAAAATCAATTCATCCAGGAGCCCCATAATGCTCTTAAAGGGTCCCTCGAGGGTAAAGGCCCCTTCGAGGAACATATTGCGAGCAATTATTGCATGAAGTTGGAAATTTTTAGGTGAGTTTTGTTTCACCTCCCGAAAGCTATTTATTAAGAGAAGATCGTTCGGCTGTATCTTTTTAAAACGCATGCGTGTATAATTTTGTGCACATGCGCAGTCCAACATCTCTTGTGTAGAGCCAAAAAAAAAAAAAATAGCTGACAACTTTCTTTTTTGTATGCCTTTTCGTCTGTACGTCAACCATCTTTCCTTTGGATATCTTTTGCCGTTTTCTGCATCAACCATCTTTCCTTTTGATACCCTTCTTTCGTCTCTGACACACACATAACCATCTTCTCTTTCGATACATTTTTTCTCTGAGTCAGTATATCTTTTCTTTTCCACAATATTTTCTACGCATGCTCCTCAGATGCAAATTTCGATACTTTGAGGGGAAAAAAATCTTATATTCTGCAATGGCGTATATCCCACATATGCGAATTTCAGTCATCAATAATGAAATCTTAAGGAATGGAAGATTGATTGATCGATGACAGCTCACACCCAGAGCTGTGTGTTGTGCAAGACAACTTCCTCTCTTCACCTCCTGGGAGGCAGGGTCATGTCGGAGAGCATCTTCTATTTATTCAACAAATTAAACAATTGTGAAATAAAGATATCTGTAGGTAAGAAACAATCCATCAGAAAACATTGAGGAATGGAAGAGGTTATTTAGCATGTTTTAGCAGAAGAAAAATAATATCCCGAGAGGAAAAAAATGGTTGTTGCAGATGAGACGTTTGGTTTCATTTCCAATTTCAGAAGCATAAGAGTTTTTTCTGAAAAACAATTGATTATGTCCTTGATATAATCAATCCATTTGTTTATTCAACCCATATCTGCCGCTAAAATATATATCTAATGTCCATGAAACGTTTATCGTTTTGTACAAAAAAAAAAGAACTGATGTACAGGTCTGATGCAATATGAAAATTAAATGAAGATTCAATGCGTGTACCATACATATGTAATTGCTGTTATTAATATCTACAATGATATTTTATTAGTCGTCGTGTATCTTCACACCATACAGCAAGGTTCGCTATAGGCACTCTTGTTCTGTGTAGAAAAGTATTGTAGTGATGAGATTTCATTGTTTTGTGCATCGAGATGTATACAATATATTAATGATAGTTAGAAAAAGTTAAGCAAATCAATGATGTAAATAAATATAATGTTTTTAACATTGTTTGTCACTTTATTTTGTGATTCTCGTTATCTTCTGAATCTGGATTAAGTAAATACGGTAAAGTCTATTATAATTCAAAATCATGCTTTTTCAGAGAAGGGAATACAAGAGAATTTTTATTAACAAATAACAACATATACATATATACTCGATATGTTAAACAAAAAAATATTGTATAAGTTTCAACACACGCAAATATTTTCCAATATTTCCCATCATATACAATAAGAAAATAATTATAATATGTACAATGAGCGCACAATGCTGTATCATAATTTAAAAGCAAATGTCACATTTTTTCCATCTTTCTTTCTAATAGCATTTCTCGCTGGAATAAAAAGTAGAGCTGTACGGTTATCAATTAAATAGGAAGGGCTCTCGGAACTGGCTGAACAGTCACATTCATCACAGGCGAGGAAAAGTGGTCATCAGCTGAAACATAACAAATAATATCGTGAAAACAAACTAGAGAATGGGACAAATCAAACTTTTATGGCCACCATTAGTACGATGGAGAAAAGGATTCTGGCTGCTTGGCAGTCTTGTCTTAACGTCTTGCCACAGAAAGCAACAAGCCTACAACGGTACAATTATTCAATCATTACACTTCACTCATAGTTAGAAAAATTGATGGCAGATGGTAGCACGCTACACACATAACAAGCACAACACAGTAACAAATTTTAAATTAGGTTCACAACACATACCAATTCGTTAGAAGTTCCGCAGAGGAATATGGACGAGGTGTATGTGTGGTTCAGCAGTAGTAGTCATGTTTTAACACATGGGTCCACTCGGGGAAGTGCAGAGGGGCCTCATGAAAATGAGCCAAAGTTATCATTTTCGAGAGTGCCCATGTAAACTGGTAGGACAGCATTTATAGCCTTAGTAGGGGCTTCGGAGAAAAAAAAAACACAGCCGGGGGGGGGGGCGGGGGTGATGCTCTTAAGATGGTTATACTGCTTGGGTGCTAAGAGTAAGTGTATAAACTTAATTTTTCTCACTCGTGACTGATGGGCATCGAGATAAGAGTAGTCACTGATATGCTATTAGCATGTTACCCAAAATTTTGGAAAAGAATTCAGTCCGATTGATCTGATGATATGTCTATAGGCTTTCTTTCAAACCAGACATAATGCCGGCCTATTGCCATGAGCACATGGCGAAAAACGTGTGTCCACCTTTTTGATTCATGAAACCAGCCATCACTCTAGCAGTCCATGATAAACAGAAAGAAAAATAAGTGGCAAAAACGACACTTTATGCATTCAATGATAGCTGTCTAACAAGTATTACAACCATACATTATAGGAAAAAATTTCTAACTTAAATGTGCATCACTCCTATAAGTTTTCCTGTGCATTCTGAATTGCCCTGTGTAAGCCAACCTTGCCCTCCCCCTGCACCCAAAATTTTGAGAGAAATTACTTGACTTATACACAAGTATATACAGTATTCAAAAAATGTCTAATTACAGTAACTTCCAGCTAGGTAAGGGATAGCGGCCTGCAATACCGTGATACTGTTGAAACCAGTGGCATCAGAGCTAGGGTGCGATGGGTGCTCGAGTGCCCACAGTATTTTGTAGCACAAGTCTGGTCACCTCCAGAATTAATTCAGAAATCAAAATCTCATAAAGAATCAAGTCGAGCACCCACAGGTCTAAAACACTTTAGACACCTATGTGTGGAACTGCACTGTACGCTGTTTAAGTGATCTGGAACTGAGCAGCAGGCCACTTAATATATATATGGAAGAGTGATCTTCAAATATACCCCAGGTCACACTCAAGTGATGTGGAACTGCACTGCGGGTTGCTTAAGTGATCTGGGAATGTACTGCTTAGTTCATTTTTACAAAATTAGGTTTGAGGTCGCAGGCCATGGGTTGAGCATGTATGCTTTAGAGAACAGGTCTTCAACCTTTTTCTAGAAGCGAGCACTGCCTGTGCTCATCATCAAAAGAAGAGCATCCCAACAGCAAATTTGACATACGAATGCATGAAATCAGGATTTCAATTTTTGAATACAATGTGTAAAAGGTGTTTAATTGGAATTGTTGAGTGAGGATGAAATCAGACACAAGCATTAAGGACTCTGGGTGATTCAGGGAGCACGTGGTGCTCCCGAGCAACATGTTAAAGATGCCTGCTTTAGAACATAGTTTCCCAAACTTTTTGGGGTCCATCAACCCCTTCTTCAAAAACTTTTTCCTCTTTGCTCCACAATTCACACAAACACATAGTCCTTATACTAAATCCAAAGCATCTACTGACCCCCAGGACCATTCCATCACCCCCCCCCCCCCCCCAGGACAATATTGTGCATTTTGGGAAATACTGCTTTAGAAGCTTGGACGGGAAGGGGGGAGGGATCTAAAATAACATCATCCTATTGATGATGAATCTAGATTACGAAATATAGGGCTATTATAGGATTCTCTTGGGCAGTACATGTGGGCTGAGAGTACTCTTCAGCACTATAGTCTGCTGCACAACGCCGAGTTGACACAAAATTAATTTAGAAATAAAAAATCTCCAACGTAAAGCTCAAGCCAAACATCCACAGGTCTAAAACACTTTCAATGCTTCTAGTTGAAATGGCCTTGTCTATAACAACAATAATCACTTTAGAACTTAATTCCCGGCAAAAGGCTTTTGATTTCTCGCATTAAGAACATCAAACTCCTATCTTAATGTAGAATACAACAGAAAAATGGTACGTACTTACAGCGAAGATTTCTTGCAGGAAAAGCGTAGCCATCATACCAATCAAGAACATAAGTATGTATGAAAAGAACGGAGGAATGAGATTCGGCCGCCTCACCAACACTTTCTTCAGAAAATTAGTCTTTGATTGAGTATAAGGTGGATATCGTGCCCTGTTACACAAGAAAAAAAAGCTTGAAAAATATTCAATTTACTAGACATGTAAGCATTCATATATCTCGTTCCTAAAATTTTTGATCGCATTTTGTAGTAATCAAGAGAAAATTTTCTCTGTTGAAACAACAAATATGTGATACCAATGTTCTTACACTTACTTGCCAAGATATTCCCCAAAAATATGCAACGACCTGACAAGGACAGATTTTCTGTTTGAAAACGTATCGAAGGAAGATTTTCCAAAATATCTACCCATACCACTTTTCCCGACTCCACCAAACGGCAAGGATTCCACTGTAATTGAAAAGGCGAAAAATCAAAACCACATAGAATTTCAAACAGAAATGGCATTAGTTACTAGCATCATTAAAACAGCAGGTAATAGGGGAAAGGGGGGGGGGTTACAATTAAGTAATTCAGATCTATCTTAAGAATGTGCCCCATTCATTTTTTTTCAATTGTGCTCTCATTTAGGGTTTCCAGACGTCCAGTATGTATGAGGTCATTCAAGTATTACGTCAGCATCGAGGGGGCTGTCGAATTTGCTGACTTTTGGTGACAAGGGGGGAGGGGGTTTGAAGGTTGCTTACGTCATCAACCACTCTTTTTGAAGATATGAAATATTCTAAGCTGCTGACGAAATTTTGCTGACAAGGGGGGGGGGGGGGGGAAGGGGGGTTAGTGTTTTGCTGACAGGGGGGGGGGGGTCAAAAATGATTTAAAATCTGCTTGCATAATACTTGAATGGTCCCTATGGAATTAAGGGTGGAGAGGCCGCTCTAGAATGCCCACCAAATCAAAGTTGAAAGGGCATGAAACAAGCTTTGTTGACCAAAAAAATAGGGTCAAGGGGCACTAAAAAATAAGTCACACACAATTGAGATTTTTTCTCGAGCCGTCCCTGATGGAATTTGCCCATTTTGTTTTGAAGAAATCTCCCAGTTCTGCAAATTTTAATTAAATTAGAAAGTTAGAATTTTTTTTAAATTTTAGTATATGCTCGTGAATAAGCAAACTCCCTCCTAACTTCAACACTGCAATAAATTTAAAACCCATTTATAGGCCGACCCCCAAAAATCAGTGCATTTAGGGGGGAAATTCCCCCTGCAATAAAAGTTGCAATGAAAAATGATTCAAACTTACTAATCCATTTCTTATTCTGATTCTCCGAGCTCTACATCGAAAGCAAATATATAGTGTTTTCATTTGCCATAAGAGTGCCGGAAAATTAGAGGAATGAGTGGCCAAGAAAATTAGCAGAATAGGAGAAGGGTGCCAAAATTTGTATAACCCCCAATTAATCCCCTTCTGCCCAGACAGCAAGGGATTGGGTCAGTGAGTGACCCAGAGAGTTTGCAAGCATGTGAGTGAGCAAAAAAACGTGACTCAGAACATGAGCAAGCATGTGAATGACCAAAAGAGTGACCCACAGAACAAGGGACCAGGTTAGTGAGTGACCTAGAGTATGTGCAAGCATGTAAATGGCCAAAATAGTGAATTTAACACATGTGTACTTGCAGGAGTGGGGAAGGAAGCCAAGTGGGTTATAGCAAAAGGGTGGCGAATGTGAGGAAAGAAAAGTCAAGAAGAATGGGAGAAGGGCGCAAAATTTGTGTAGTCCATAGGAGGCTAAACCATAAATGAACCCTTGACTATGACTAAAATTGTATTACATTTTTATTTATTTCTGTTACTATTACTTAAATACTTGCTGGATTTCTGTCCTTCTGGATTTTTGCGGTTACCGTAACTGAAATTTTTCAACAGGATAGGGGAAAAACATGCAAACAAACAAACTCACCAGACAACTGCACCATCGTATCGTTCACACACATGCTACCGCTAGACGTAGATGTCAGGAATTTGTTTTGGATATCTTTGTCCGTCGAAAATAGATACAATGTGAGAGGCTTCTCCCTGATGATGATAGAAACATTACTTGAAAACATTTTTCATTTAAAAAAAGAAAGGAAACTAATAAGATTTCTTCTGTTAATATTGCGAGATTTAACGAACAAAAACATTTTAAAGATGAGTAAACTCAGTCATTTCATGGCTTGAAAAAGTAAATAAAGTCTAGAGATATTTCGAGACCCAAAATCAGCAACATGACGAATTTTACTACTCATGGCTGCATTTCGAAATTAAAAATGCTAACTAAATATTCCTTGATGTTAAATTGTTCAATTTTTTGAAATTAGTGAGCCCAGGGGTGCAATAAGTGAATTTATAAGAGGGCTGTAAGAGTATTTAGTGTGGCCCCTAAGACCTACATGCTCAACCCATGACTCAAATGTGGCCCTCATAGTCATCTGATGTAGCCCACGACTGCAACCATAATTTTGTAAAAATGAACTGAGTGGCGCATTTCAAATCACTTAAGTGACCTGCGGCATAGTTCCACATTATTTAAGTGTGGCCTGCAAGATATTTCTGTACACTTGAGTGACACATGGCACAGTTCCAGATCATTGAAGCTTTCTGTAGTACATTTACAGATTACTTAAGTGATCAGCAGAGCACAGTTCCAAATCATTCCAGTGGCTTATGGCACATTTTTAGGTCACTCAAGTGATCTTCTACAGCATAGTTCCAGATCAATTAAGTTTCCCCAGCACATTCCTGGATCACTTGAGTGACCTGTGGCACATCACTCAAGCAGCCCGCAACACTGTTCGAGATCATTTAACTAAGTGGCTTGCAACACGTTTTTAAATCAATGGTATGGCTCACACTTTCCTAAAAGGTTAACACCCCTGGCCTAGAACTTTTTCCATCCCATAGACCAGCCATCTTCAACGTTTTGCTCGCGAGCACCAAGATGCTCTTTGAAGCATCAAGAGTGATCAATACACGTGTCTGATTTCATGCTCCAGAGCACTTAATCAATGCTTCAATTGAACACCCTGTAAAAATTGCATTCAATGATTACAATTAATGCAGATTTCAGGTATATGAATGTCAAAGTTGCCATAAGGTGAGCTCTTCATTTGATGATGGGTATAGGCAGTGCTTGCCACTCGAGAAAGGTTGAAGACTCCTGCCATAAATCACAGTTTGAAGGTAGCGTATTTTGGAAATTGTCATTTTGGGACATGTTATCACCTCCACGAACGAGAATTGAGGCATTGGATAAATATGGTTAGCATATCGCTCTTATATATAGCTCCAAAAGGAGGGGGGGGTGAACAGTCTCTCTCTCCTTGTAATAAAGTATGCAGAGACTCAGCTCATTTTAGTTTCGTCCAGCCCAAACAGAACTGACTCAAATCATGAAACTATCATCTGCGATCTATAATCGAATCTATGTTCTGCTAAGCTGCTAATACAACATGAAAGAATAATTCTGGAAACTTACAATACAAAAAATTTTGTACGAATAACAAACAGCATGTAAAAAAACCTACTTTTTGTTAATGAATTCTATCGCTTCATCTGCGCCACTTACATTTATAATAGGAAGGACAGGACCAAATATCTGTCGAAATTGAAAAAGAAAAAATGTAATATATGCAAGAATATAGTCGTCTGATTGGAATACAAATGATTGTTACAATTGATGCAATACAATTGATTTTACTTATTGATTCAATGTACAGGGATACCGCGACACAAAATTCTTATATACATAACAAAAGTAACATTGCTTGCAGTACAAAAAGGTATGTCCAAAAAGAAACAAAACTTTTAGCCTAGTCTGCTGAGCCTTTTGTAGTTATAGTCAGTGGCCCTCATTAAAATGTCAAATATGACCCACAAATAGAGGTGTAACTATGTAATTACATTGGGGGGGAGCTAAGCAGGCTATAGCCTGGGGCAGCAAATTTGATAAATGAGTGGTCAAGAGAATTGGAGTGTAATGAAAGAGCAAAAAAAAAAAACCATGAATTTGCCTCTGCCTAGGGAGCAGGGGACTAGGTCCGTGAACAACCAAAAGATTGACCAAGATTGTTCTCGCACATGAATGGCCAAAAGCATGACCTAGAGAGTTAGGAACTACTACTACTAAACCAGACATGCACCGTGTCCATATTTCTCCTCTGCGGAACATCTAACGAATTGGTACATGTTGGAATGTGTGTGTACGTGTAGTGAAACACACAGACACACGCTCAAAGACACACACACACATATATATATATATATATATATATATGATATATATACACCATCTTCATTGGGGGGGGGGAAGTGGGTAACAGCCCAGGATGGTAAACTGAAATTGGCAGCAAATTCTAGGAATGAGAGGTCAATAGAATTGGGAGAAAGTAGGCAAAATTTTCGCAACCTAACAAAAGGTCTGAGAACCGCAAATCTGCCTATGTCGACGAGGAATGACCTGGTGGGGTAATCAGATGCTCAAGGCGAGAGTACTTTAATATTAGCATTTTAAGTTGGCAGAGATGAGATTATCATTTAGTGTCAAAATCAAATTTATATTTTAAGGAATGGTACCTTTGCTAAATATCACGCAAAGGATTCTGGGTGTAGAACATTTTCCAGTCCTTACCGAGAAGTTTATGCATACTTATCTGCTTTCTAGAATCACTACTACTACTACTTGACCGTGCATGCACCTTGTACACATTCCTATGCAGAATCTCTAACGAATTGTTACCTGGCGGAACGAATTGTGTATAGACGTGTTCCTAACGTATTTATAAACGTCAGAGCTTGTTTCATGTTACACTGGTGCTGTCATCTGTCTTTGATATTTTTAAGTAATGCAATGCTTAACACTTGAATTTTCATATTATGTGCAATGGTGGCCTGCTATCTGCGGAGACACTTTTTCAAATGGGAAAGCAGCTCGCATATGTGCCTCAAAGTTGGAAAACTGCTTACCCTAGTACGTGTAAGAGGATTAGATGTAATACATAAATCTTTTTTGCTCATAATTTGAATTAGCGATAGGTTTCAATATATTCATAACTTGATGTACAAATGAAGTTATTATAATAATAATCACCTCGTCTTGCATAACAGAATCGGTGGGCTTGACATCGGTTAAAATGGTTGGTGCTATGTACCTTTCATTATCATCGAAAGAACCACCAAGAGCAATATTACCGCAATCAAGGTATTTTTTGACTCGCCTAAAAATAATAATTATGTTAAATAAACTTATTTATGTAGCAGCACACTTAGAATGAAAAATGAACTGTGCATGACATACAGTTGAAATTTATAGCATCATCTAATGAGCTGATGTTTCCTCACAAAAAATGTTCTCAAACAATATAAGAGGACCAATAATAACCAAGAGTTTTTTAAGAAACCTACGATTGATCTATTAACTCGACAGAGCATGGCGAATGAGAATCAGGGAGAGTTTCCGTGTGAATCGAAATTCCATTTAAAAACTTAATAAGAGGGATTTTTCATTATTAAAAGCAAATTGTAGAGATTTTCCCCTTTTGCAAATACATGAAACCCATTGTCGATTAATGCCAAATGGCCCATCAACCAGTAGGTTAAATTACACGTCATTACTACTCTCAAATCAAATAAGGTTCACAAAAAATGAGATTGGGCCTGAAACTGGACATACACACTTAACGGGACATGGTCAAAGCAGATACAAGTCATCTTGTCAATTTCGGATGTCAAAAGACAAACTGACGCAGGCTGTTGGAAAATTGTCTTTCCCCCCTCCCCTGAAAATGAAATATTTTTTGTGATTTGATGCAATGGCGACAATTTACATAACGCCTGTGACATCATTTCGGGAATAAAATATGAAAGCGAGTCTTTTTTCCAGGTAAATTCTTTGGGAATAATTTTACCCCTAAAAGTAGAGATTTTTTTTTACAAATCCGGTCAAGATTCAGGAGATTCAAGAAATTTTCGAGTCCAAACTTGGGAGCCTTCTCGAAAATCCAGGAGACTTGGCAGCTATGACATCGGGTCCAACAGACACCATGGACGCACTGATGATCCCATGACCCAAACGAATCTATGTTATAAAAGATAGGGTCCAACAAACCCCATTCTAGCAATAAGGGCAATCTGCTGAAGTTGTACAAGTGCGATTTTTGAACTTCAAAGTACAAAGGCGAGTTGATCCACCATTAAGAAAAAGAAAAGTCTTTGCGGACAGCAATCGGGCCTGCAACATTTAAAATTCACACATAGCACACAATACAGGCAAAAAATGAAAGGAAGAGCATTAGCACTGCCTGTCGACAACTGCAAAGTTAAAATGTCGAAAGATGCCAATATTGGCATCTCCAAAAATTTGTGGGCCCTGGGCACGGGCCCCATTTGTCCATGTGAAAAATTGGCCCTGCCTCAGAGGAATGTTTATGAGTATGAGGTGTGTATATATATGGTTTATTAGTAGAGCACGTGGATGGCACAACAAAAGGTTACGTGCATGCTTAGGCTAGCTAAATTTAAAATCAGTGACAAGTGTTAAAACACCCGTACAAAATAAGTGAGATGTGAAACATGATTTGAGACAGTTTCTCTGTGCAGCAGTTACTTTAATAACACCTCAGACGTTAGTAAATGGTCGGCAAGAGATTGAGTGCCATTTGGACACCTGCGGAGCCTCTAATGGAACTCGCATTACATAAGCAATCGTGGGTGGCTTTCCCACTACGAGTCCTTACTTTTAGATACCTATAGCCCGAACAACCTGCATATATATTTGGGAAATGCGCATTTAGCTTGTTGGACAAACACTGAAATACAGTGAAATCTCAATAATTTAATGTGAACGATACAGTAAGACCATCGTGGATTACTGAAAACTCAGATTGTCAGAAAAACGGCTTCCTGAGTTGGAGGGGGATTCTTACTTCTACTTATTATACCCTTAATTCAATGGCTTAACTCATCACACAACTGCCAAGACCCATAGATTGGTTAAGACTGGCTGACAGAGGCTCTAGGACTGCGGGGAGGGTGGTATTAATTTTCTTTCTGCACTATAAATTTCACTGTGGAAGGCTACTACTTCACTGTGAAACCTGGGGATCCACCGAAGGCCCCAATCTAGGAATCAAGACTTCCTTCCCACTGAAATTACCCGCATTCATGACAAAAATGGGGTAAAATAAAACAAAACTCATGCTTGGCAAAAAAAAAACCCAGAGGTTTAGAAAAATTCCAGCACCTTGAAGTTTAGAGACTCGAATTATTTATCACGACTCTACTATAGAATAAAAACTTTAACGCATTGAAAAACAGAACTCACATGTACCTACTCGAAATGATCTTTGTTCACGATTCTTGCAAGATCCGGCGAACGTTTTGGATCTTCTCCGAAGAAATCAAAGATGATTTTCCTCGACATTTTGATAAATTTATTTTCCATTTCTTTGGAGCAAAGGACGTAGTCCGGAGCCACGCAGGTCTGGCCCAAGTTGAGCATTTTCCCCCAGATTATGCGCTTGCAAGAGAGTTCAAGATCAACATTGTCATCTATGTACACAGGGCTGCAGGAAAAAGATAACACGAATATAGATTTTTGCCGAGCCATTGTAATTTCATGATAGACACATAGAATATAAAAAGGTTTATAGAAAATTCACCTACAACAATTCACCACCATGCAATTCCCCACTAGGAAAATTCATAGACCAACAATTCATCAGTGGAAAATTTACAACTATGAATTCCCAGATAACAGTTCGAGTCAGTGAGCAAGGAATGAGTGAAAGAGTAAATGATACAGTGGTTAGCGTTGGTGAGAGAGCCAGTGACTGAGTGAGCAACCTAGAGATAGAGCAAGTGACCTAAAGAATGAGTGGGCGATCTAGTGAGTGAGTGTCATAGTGAACGACCCAGTGTTAGACAGTGATTTAGTGAGCGAGCAAGTGACAGAATGAGTGACCTAGTGAGTAAGTGCGTGACCTGGTGATAGAGTGCGTGTGACAGTGAGGGTCTGGTCAGTGAGTGAATGACATGGTGAGCAACCTAGACAGTGAGTGAGCAACCTAGTGAGTTGATGATAGAATGAGTAACTGAGTGACCAATGTACTGAGAGAGTGATCAAATGACATAGTGAGTGACATTTTGGGTGACCTGGTGAGTGACCTCCTTCATTCACTCACTTGATCGTTTATTCACTCGTTCATCCACTCATGTCTAACTTGTCTATGAATTTTTCCATTCGATGAAGTGTTGGTCGGCGAATTTTTGTCCATGAATTCTCCAGACACGGAATAAAATGCTGTATTTACTCGAGTCAAATACTCACTTTTTCTTTAAAATAAAACATTTTTTCCATCTTAATGCAGATTAAAATCGGTGGCAACATCAGGAAAAATATTCATTTTGAGAAATAAAGCGTGCATTTCATTGAAATAAATATAGTGTAACTGCAATGCAAACTCTGTTATAAGGACATCAAAGATTCCATGAAAATTTTCACCTCTAACCGAGGTGTCATTACAACTGCAGTTGGCGTTATATACCAAGGGTGTTCAACATTTAGGAGAGTGGGGGGTTACTCCACTGATTTGAAAAATATGCTGTGGATCACTAAAGTGATCTGGTAGTGCAGAGCATGCCACTTAAATGATGTGGAACTGCACCTCTATCATCGAAATCATATATGCTGAACCTATGGCACTGCGACCTCAAACCTAATTTTGTGAAAATGAACTTGAACTAAGAGGAACATTACCAGATCACTTAAATGAACTGCAGTACATTTCCAGATCAATTAAGTGAGCTGCAGCACATTTAAATACCACTTAAGCAGCTCACTGCACATTTCCAGATCGCTGAAGCGACCCCAGCACATTTACAGATTACTAAAGTGACTCGTGGCTCATTGACAGATCACACTTAAGTAACCCACGGCACATATTTCTAGATCATTTAAGTGGCTCACTGTTTTCAAACTAATGAAGTAGCCAGCATTCTCAAAAAGGTTGAGTACCCTTGATCTAAATGATCTGGAAATGTGCCACTTCGTTCATTTTTAAAAAAATTGAGTTTGAAGTCACGGGCCACATTTGGCCTGCATGCCATGAGATGAACATGATATGTACATAGTATATGAAAGTATTTCGTTGTGATCAGGGCGGCAGTATTTGAACAAGAAAAATATGTGTGCGTGAGTAATCATCATAATCATGGTAAATACTGGCGATTGAAAATCCTTGCTGGAAATCAAGGAAACTGATATTTTCTGGATTTTATGATGAGGTGAACTTGGAAAGAAAAGTCATGGTCTCCGCAGGGACCATATAACTTTTCCCGTCTGCCTATATCTCTATCTGGCCATCTATCTAAAAAAGCCCTCTATCTCTTGCTATAAGCTCTAGCATATAAAGAAACCGTTGGCGGGAAATAGTGTTACAGCAAGTCTGAAGTGTATTAAAATGTATTTCATGAAGAAAGAAAAGTTGAACATGGATTTTGTAAATTATGCAAATTATTTCCATACCCAGAACTGCCAACTACTGCCGTTGTACTCGAGGTGGTATTTCCGGCCACCACTCGGAAGTTTGACTGTATTTGATACCTCAAGTTACAAATTGTGATGGTAACGTTTTTTGTAAAGTTACTTGTACCAAGGAAATTCATGGCCCACAAGTGCTGTACTTGTCATGTTGTGAGGATGCGTATCCTAACTCATATATCTAGTCCACAGACTCAAAATTTTGAACGCATCTTACTCCAAAATGACAGTTTCAACCAGGACTCATATGCCCCCCCCCTTTTTAAAACCCCAAAATATTCTGGGGGCCATGGGCGAAAATCAAATAGAAGAAATGCCACAGCAAGAAATACATTTAAAGTGAAGTAACAGTGTTTTAACAAGGGCAGTAATTAGAGTGGGGGGAGCAACCGCCCCGGGCCATAGCCAGAAATCTATTTCAGGGAATGCCCAGTATTTTGATGGGGAGAAGACCAAAGTGATGAAACAATACATTTAACCACATTTATCCCATGAAAATCAGTCATTTTTTAACATTACAGGGGAAGACCAGACCATCTGCATCCCCTCTCGTTACCGCCTTGCTTGGAGCAGCTTCATTGAGGGGGGGGGGAGGACCATGCGCTTGGATAAAAACAATTTACTTATTGTTTTTACATTATCGATAAAGGAGTCTATGGAACACAAGTAGTTAATCACCCCCTGCTCAAGCTCACCAATACTCATAAGAAAAATACTTTTTAAAAAGCGGTTGTTCTCACCTTTTGCCTCCAAGTTCCAAAGTAACTGGTGTGAGGTATTTATTTGCAGCTTCCCTGACTTTTTGGCCAATATGAGGGGAACCCGTATAAAATATATAATCGAATCTTTCCTCTAAGAGCTGTTTGGTCTCATTCGCATCACCATTGACAACTTGATAGCAATCCTATATATAGACAAAATTCAACATCAGTAACAAGTTTATATAACGAAACACAATTTCTTTCTCCATTTTTTGAAGTAACTCAAAAATAACGAAACAAATTTATTCTGAATGTTTGGCTAAGAATATCAAGTTTTTTAGACGATTCATCCACTTGATGGACCGGCATCTTCAAGGGAGATGCAAAGTTGTCGACAGGGGCCCCCCATATTTAAACTTCCTTTTTTAGCGATTGACCCAAATCCCTGCCGTTTTCTGTCTGTGTTGTTGATTTGCTGACTGAGCTGAAGAGTGATTTTGCTTTCCCTGGTAAACCACTCATCTTTGTGAACGTTAAAAGGAAAAAAATCATGTCTCAACTGAAACAGGAGATGAACACTACAGACAGTAGCTAATCTGGAAAACAACAGCAGTATATATTCAGACCAATTGTGATAGAGAGCCGTTTAAGCTAAGCGGGGAAGAAAAAGCAAATTATGAAAGCCTGCATGTGTGTGTGTGGGGGGGGGGAGGGGGGAAATTCGGCATATCGGAAGTTTTTTTCACCGGAACAGATTGGTTTCTTCATTTGATGTAGATCACTGTGTTACTAGGCTATGGAACTACCCACACCCTATGTCTTAAGCATTCAATACATCTATATAGGTATAGGGTGTGGATGCACCAAGCTGTTTAGGTACACCTGAATGGTGTGGAAGCACTCAGGGTCGCAACTAGATGCTTGGTCAGCTGGAGCAAGCAAGCAAGCATTTTGGCGCCCCTTGTAATGTTGAAGGAGGTTAAAAGGGTGAAATTTGTATCCCCTCTGGTCCAGCACCTGGGGACACCACAACTGCCTGCTTCCCCAGTTGCGGCCCCGGCCCTGGAAGCACTGAACTTTAGGTATGCTTGTACACGCATACCTGAATAGTGTGCATGCAACAAAACTGTTCGGGTATGCTTGCACAGGTATATACCTGAATGAGGTGGATGAGTTGAACATTATGTATACCTCAATGATGTGGATGCACTAACAGTTCAAGTATACCTGTACAAGTATACCTGAAGGATGTGGATGAACCAAGTTGTTCAAGCATGCCTGTATAGGCCACACCTGAATGGTGTGGATGCACCTGACTGTTTAGGTATACCTGCGCAGGCAAACACATGTGTAAAGCACACTTCACACATACATTTCAGATTGAGAAAAGCTGGGACAACTCACTTACCGGATGCATGTATTTTGGAACTAACAGCGACAAAAGCTTTGCTATAGCCGGCGATTTCTCAGATGGTTTGAGGATAGCACAGTTGCCTGCCGCAATCGCACCCATCAGTGGACTGACGACAAGCATGAGAGGAAAGTTCCATGCTCCTATGATCAGAACAACTCCATAGGGCTCGGGGAAAATGAAAGCTTTGTCCAAGATGAACACTATGTTTGTCTCTGTCTGGAAGAAAGCACAAAATATAAACAGGTTTGTCAATTGTAGAAATACAAATCTGAAAAGCTCAGTATACGCAAATAAAATTTTATTGCACGTGACATAGCTGCCAACTTACAAGAATGATAATTAGGGCGATTTTTATGCCAATCTAAATTCTGTACAAAAACCGCAAATATCGAAGGGATCTTTGAAAAAATTTTCTGGCTGTTACGCCGAAACTAATATTTGGAATGAAAAGTGATTTGTCTCCTGCGGGAATCAAACCCTGGTCCCCCTTACATACCGGGCAAGTGTGCTAACCAATACACCAGAGACACACATTTCAATTCCTTATACATTGCATTAGTAGTAGCGTGAAGCGCTGAGTGGAGACATGGCAGCCTCCCTAACTGCAGCAATTTTCACCCCAGTTGGCTTTTTGTATTAAGAGATGGTATTTTTTTGGCCTGAAATATACTGAGAAATATTTTGGGCCAAAAAAATACCATCTCTTAATACTTTGAAAACAAATTAGAGGTTCCCCCCATTGAAAAAATGTGGCATCAGCAATAGGCCCAACCATCATCTAACAGTAGATTAAATAGTTCTTAGTTATATATTAATAGTTACTATATTAATAATTAACTAAAATTCAGATCATGTCCACAAAATATCATTATCTGAACTGGGACAGAACAGATTTGGACATTAAGTCATCCGATACACAACTCATCACGCCAATTTGACTGTCAAGAAGCCGAACCGATGCTGAGTGTTGGGTGGATTTAGTCTCCTCCCACCAATGAAATGTTTCTTTGTGGATTTGGTGCAATTGCAACAATTTACTTCACAAACATGACATCATTTTGGGAAGAAGAAAAAAACAGAGGTACGAGACTTTTTTTAGGGTAAACTCTTTGAAGATAATATTTCCCCTAAAATTGAGGATTTCTGGAATCAAAGCCATTATTTGGAAGATATAAGAATTTTTCAGGGGCTCTTAGGAATAGAGTAGATATTCCGAAGACACTGCAGCTACGAAGTCACACTGTCGTGAATTAAGGTTGGGGTTTCAAAGCTATTTTTATGGATACCGAAAGCGTAATGGAAATATAAAAAACCACAACAGGTTTTACTCACAGGCTCTGGTTGTATCCATTTGTGCAGTTCATGAACCATTGCTTTGATATAGTTTTTCCCTGTTTCTACCTCTGCCAGCAGGGCTTCAGTCAAAGGCTGAAAATGATAACCATGTAAAATAACAATGGAAGAAAACAAAATTAATTTTAACGCTTAGCGAAATATATTCCAGACAATAAGTAAGCCACCACCAAAACCCTTTGATCCAGAATATAATTGAAGAATCACAAGAAATACACTTGAAGCGCTGCTAATCAGGATACTACTGTATTTATCGATTAGATTGATTAAGCAGTTATTGCTTTGTTTGGAAAATATTAATGTGCCCAAGGAATTCTTATATTTGGTGTCATTTTGTGTGAGAAGGCACAAAGCGATGCTCTTCAATAAAGACTGGGTGTTAGCAAATCGATCCTGACAGGCCAAGATTGGCTTGACAAATTTAAGAAATGGCTCAGGTGGAATTCCACTACTACATTCAAGAAAAGTTCCGAGACTTATTTTATGATGGAAGAATGATAACTACCCTATGAAATTATGTATTTTTGCACATAAAAAGTCACACAGGGCAAGATCAGGGGAATAAGCTGTGGAAGCAGCTGAATGTGATGTTTCGACAGGTAATCTAATATCAAGATGGATGTGCAAGTCCTTAAACATCTGAAGGATTCTGTGAGATGCAAGCAACGAGACCTTTGGAAGGCCAAGTCGCTAGTGCTCCATCATAATAATGCACTGGCTCACAGGTCCCCTGGTGTCAGATTACCTGTCAAAAC
This sequence comes from Pholcus phalangioides, assembly GCF_987345545.1. Taxonomy (NCBI): domain Eukaryota; kingdom Metazoa; phylum Arthropoda; class Arachnida; order Araneae; family Pholcidae; genus Pholcus; species Pholcus phalangioides. Next base: position 28,733,886 of record NW_028301603.1, on the reverse strand, counting down.
AATCACATTTCGACAGAAATGAATTACCTTTTCGGGAGATAATATACTAGGGAAAAAAACATGCGTAGACCCAAAAAAGGAACCATGGCTAGACACATTCCTTCATCAAAAGCAAAGAAAAGAATTGGGAGATAGCGAAAATACTCTTTATAGTGGGAGTTACTTGCAGTTCAGACAAAGAGTCAAATAGAAATGACTGGCGACAAGAGAAAAAAGAAGAGGAAGAAAAAGAAAAAAGGTGGAACCAATCACAAACGAGAACGTGATATTGATGTCGAAAAATAATTATTGTAGAAACTGTGTGTGTGGTGACAGAGTTTTTGAGAAGGGTGGTGTGCTGGTTTGGTCAACATCTGATGAAAGAGCTTCACACAGTTCTAAAACGCATCTAGTCGTGGTTTCTTTTTCCAATTTTGGGTCTACACATGTTGTTTTTCCCTAGTATATTCACATTTCAATACTTCTACAACCAGCTAATTTCTCCCGATCTTGCCCACGTAACTTTTTCCTTTCTCCTTGGATAAAGACTGTTTAAGGGAGAATGATTTTCAGGTTTCAAAGAAGTGCAGCGACAAAGTCACTGAAGGGGTGTGACAAAGCTATGGCAAAAATTCATAATTGCATAAGGTATTTATTTTGAAGAAAACACAAAAGAAACAGATTCTACCAGTATCCATTCTCCCTGTAATCAATGGAAATTTTTGAATGTACAGTCGAATCCTGTTATAACGAACACCAAGAGACCGGAGGAATCATTTTGTTAAAACGAAATTTCGTTATAAAGGAATTCCAGGTTACCTAGCATTGTTCCTTATGTAAACTTATTTTAGGGATTAAAAAGTGTTCGCTAAAACGAGATTTTTGCTATAATGGTATTCGTTAAAACGAGATTTTCGCTATAATGGTATTCGTTAAAACGAGATTCGACTGTAATAGTTCTGGATATGTATGTACAAAAGCTGACATCTGGCGAGATAAATTTACCTGTGATTGGCCGGCTGTTGTTATTTTACATTTTCGGGGATTTGTGGCTACTGACCGAGTTTCTTGGTATCCAAGATGATTCAGTGTGCCCATGCTAATTAATTTTCATACACACACAAGTACTGGTGAATAAATATTTTGTTAGTCCAAGAATGTAACAGGATATTCAAATTCAGTAGGTAACAAAAATCTATCAAAACTCACTTTCCTCATGTCACTGCGCAAGGCATCGATGAAATCATCGCTGTTCTCGTCAAGAAGGCGATACAAGGCATTCAGCTGATCGACTCGGAAATCTAATGACTTGGTAATATTCCTGTTGAAAGCGTTTCGAGCCGTTGATATAACCTGCAGAATGGATAATGAATGACAATCAGCAAATATGTGCTCATTAAACATCCAAAATGGGGGCGATCATTTATGGTCAGCAGGCGAGCAACGACATTCAAATAACACAAGTTTGTTGCTTAGAATAGGGGATTCTTAACTTTTTGTGTTCCACAGACCCTTTGTACGGGAACCCAGTGTCAATGAAATAGCCACAATACCCAGAACATCAGACCCACCTGCCCCCCCCAAAGGGGAAAAAAATAAACCTAAGGGAAGCCATGACAGGTAATTACGGAGAGCCACAGAGTGATGATGATTTTTCTAAGTTTGTAAACATGTAAGCTGTGACTTTTAGATAAGTACGGGAGCACGCAGAGCATCACGGAGAGCCCCACGATGTCTAGATGGTCCAGCATACAGCCCTCTCAAGACAGAAGCAACTCACTTACCTTCAGTCTAGGAGTCCTCCACCTAACCAGATCATGGCCGTCGCGCTGTCTCGATGAAAAGATATAAGAAGGTGGGATCGAAGAAGACCTGCACCATACTGGAAAATGTATGTATGTCAGTGGTTCTTAACCTTTTTCGTGACACAAAACCAACAAGATCAGCTTCGCGACCCGTGGGAACTGTTTGGTTTTCAAAACTAGTTAAACCAGCGGCACAATAAGAGAACTAAGTGAACTAACTAACTTTTATAAGAGAACTAAGTGAATTTATATGACTTATCTAGGAAGTCCCTGCGAATACACCCATAGCTGAAGAATTCATGGCTTTAAGAAGAATTGTGCGATCCATCTTGAAAGCCCCTGCGAAGTAAATTTGGGCCATGACCTATAACTCAAGAATCCTTGGCTGCAAATGGATTTGTGTGGCAAATATCGAAAGCCCCTGCAAATAAAAATTTGGGTCATGACTCACTGCTTAAAACCCTTGGCTGTAAGTGGATCAGTGCCGCCCTTGCGGCGAAGAATCCCTTGCGGTTCAAGTTTGGTTTGTGACCCATAGCTCAAGAATCCCTGGATGTTAGTGGATTTAAACGACCTACCTCAGAAACTGACCCACAGGATAAGAACCCCTGGTGTCATGTTGTAAACCTAACCTGAGTAAAGTTTATCATATAATCTAGAGATTCCCTTGGTGATTTTTTTAATTTCCTTATTGAAAGTTTGGCGATTTTTTTTCTATTGGTGCTGGGTTGCCGTACTTTCTGTGAAGGTGGCGCTGATTGTTATGCAAGTCCTGGTTTTTATTATGTTCAGTCCCGTATCCAGTCTAGAGTGTAATATTTTTTCATCTCCATCCCCTATATGGTCTAGAGCAGTGGTCGGCAAACCGTGGCTCGCATGCGGCTCTTTGACCCCTTGAATGTGGTTCTTGTGGGCCCACGTGGTACATTCACGTGTCTAAACATAATTTTTGCAAAATCATATTTAGACATGCATTTTGGCCATTTTGTTTTCACTCCTTTTCCTCCCAAGTAAGTCATCTTTTTCACAGGTTTTTGCCGAAAAAAAAAAAGAGTGAAAGCTTAACGCTGATGTCACGTGACACTTCCACGACCAATCAAAACTGGATTTTGGGTCAAAACTGGGAAGTTCGGGATAGAGTCGAAAACGAGGCTTTTTTCCCTTAGGTGCTCTGGGATAGACGAAACAAGAATACAAGAGGATTGGAAGGGGTCGACCTCAACGAACGTACCTCACAATCAGATCGAGAATGTTTTTAGCAAAATCCAGCTGAGTACCTTAATTAACTAATAACAAAGCACCTGCCTATATAGTTTAATTTTAAAAATTTGGCTCTCAAAAGAAATTTCAATCGTTGTACAGTTGCTTTTGGCTCTGTTGACTAATGAGTTTGCCGACCACTGGTCCAGAAGAGTGATTCCCAACGTGGGTGTTAATGCCCCTTGGGGGGCGATGGAATGTTCCAGGGGGCGGTAGAAGCTATGGGTTCAACATAGGATCCTATGGGTTAGATTGCATTGGGGGGCGATGGGGGAAGAAAAACATTTTTAACGAAGGAGGTGATGGGGGACAGAAAAGGTTGGGAAACTTGTCTAGAATGTCATTTTTTTTTAACAGCCACAGTGTCATCCCTTTTTAGTGATGTGTTAAGGATTTTTTTTCGGCATCCGTAGCGTCAGTTACGGTTTAGGCGACTTCTCGCCGGGTTGTGGATGCATTTGGAGCCAAAAATCGCCACCTCTGGATTATACTACAGCTATTCCCGATAAGCGCGAAGGGTTTCGATGCAGATGAGACTGGAGGGGTCCACAAGGGGCCACGGTCAAGAAACACTGCGATAGTAAACCAATCTTACTTTATATGCTACATCTTTGAAGGACGCTTTCAATGTTTACAAACATTTGACTCTGAGAGACTAAGAGTTGTTTGCTTCTTCCAATTAGAGAACCTTTAAAAAATAATAATTTCCGTGACAGTTTCAATTTTGTTTTGATAAAATTCCAAAAAACTCCAAATTTTATGACGAAAAATTTTTATACTTTTGCGTTTCATGCCTATATTTTTCTTCCTCTGTTATGATCCAATATAGAAACGATTGGCGACTATGAATCAGTCAAGGTCGTCCTAAAGAGTCATTCGATTTATTTAAAAAAGCAAAAAAGTTCTTTTTTTCCGCATATGGCTTTTCCTTCTCATGAAAATACAACTCGTTGCAGCTGAAACAAAATTGTGTATTGAAGAACTCGTTGTGAGCCGAGAGAAAACTGGGAGTAGCGAGTTTTTCTTTCCGATCGGTTAAAAACCCACGAGTTCGTACCCTTTTATGTGTTCCAGTGAAATGAAGATTACGGACCTCTTTGCATTCGGTGTATAGCAATTAAAAAGCAATGAGTTAATTGGACGGGTTAATGTTACAGTGGTGTAAGTCAATCTGAATTTTGAGGAAACGAAGGTTTTACTAAAATTGTTTCGGAGGAAGAACTCAAAAAATTTCCTCTTGAAGAAATTCATTGTGACCCACAACCTACGCCAGTGACTCTCAACCTTTAGAAAAGCCCACGGCTCGGCGGTTGGTTTCGTTTTTTGTGAGTGGAAGCCATGTCATACACACCACTAATGTATAATAAATGGGTAAAAATGAAACTGCGAACAGTTCACGGCCCGGTTAGACTGATGTCAGAGCATGGGCGGAGATACGGGGGGGGGGGGGGGGAGAACAGCATCAAAGGTGGAGTCGACAGATCTAATGTACATGCGTATCATCATCGTGCCCCTACCAGACTTCCAAGTCCATCTCCGCCTATGTGTCAAAGCCCGGCGGTTGAGAAGCACTAATCTAAGCCATATATGCTGAACTCGTGATCCGAGGGCCACGTGGCCATCTGATGTGACCAGCCACCTCAAACCTAATTTTGTAAAAATGAACTAAGCGGCGTACACACACATTTACACATCGCTTAAGTGACCCGTGGTCCTGTGACCCCCCCCCCCCTCCCCCGGCACAGTTCCCACAGAACACTTAAGAACACTTTCCGCGCCACATTTAGAGATCCCTTGAGTGACGTATGGCACAGTTTTCTGGACAAGTCACAATTGTTGAAAATGTGTCTTACACCACTAAATTCAACCCACCCAATTGTTTTCTTACACGAACTCACGGAAACCTTGAAATGTTCTCAAAGACCTCCAAGAATCCGTGGACATACGGTTAATGATCCGCCGGGGTTGTGATCGTTCACTGGTTGGTTCATTGGACTCCATATATATATCATATTTATCATTATTTTTTAAATAGTTATCTTTTCTTTTCATATTATGTCAACTGAATATGCCTATTCTTTATGTCGTTGTCATAAAACGGCGGGGGTCCACTGCGGGGTGGGATCCTGCGGCTCTTGAAATGCCCACTGGGTCTGGATACCGGACTGTTTTTCCAGCATGGCTCAACCGCAAAGTAATCTGCTTATATCCCGCAAGGGAGAGCAGGGTTTATGTTTGGCTATGTTTGGTTTGGTGGTTGATTGGACTCCCGTTTAAGAATCTCTGGGTTTAACCCGGTTGTTTCCCAAAGTAAGCAACATCCCCCCCCCCCCACCTGTGGAAGTGACCATGCATACAGATATTGTACAGCAGTGGTTCTCAACCTTTGATTGAGAGAACGCGAAGAATTGTGCCACGTCTCTCAAGGGATCTCTAAATGTGCCACGGATCGCTTAAGGGCGGTATTCACCGACATGGTTTAAACTATAGTCACAATATTTTGATAAGAGATCGACACGGATTGGTTAAATTCAGGTTTTTAACCAATCTATGTCGATCTCTCATCCAAAAATTGTGACTACAGTTTAAACCATGTCGGTGAATTCGGCCCTAAGTGTGCTTGAACTGTCCCGGGTCATTTGAGTGATCTGAAAATGTGCCACTCATCAGATATCCCCCAGGGCCATATTTGATCCGCGGGCCAAAGGCCTTAATGCGATTTACCATTATATAGCTTAGAAGGTGGGTCGCAATGAATTTATTAAAAGATAAATTTCATAGCCTTCAAATAACATTGAAATTAACAGAAATTTATTATAATAGCAACATAAGAAGGTATTTTCTTCCGAAATTTCAATTAAAAAAAAAATATTTCTTTTGCATTAAAAAAATAAATTTTTGATCGTAGGGGAAGGGGGCATGAGCCACCCCTGTGTACGTCTCTGATCCCACCAATATGTGTTAGGATTCAGAGGGGCAGAGCTGATGACGAAATTTTGCTGACAAGGGGGGAGGGAGGGGGTCAGAGTTTGGCTGACTTTTGCTGACAAGAGGAGGGGGGTCAAAATGGCTAAAAACGTGCTTACGTAATACTTGAACGGCCCCAAAACTATTGTACGACCACCTACACACGCAACACATTTTATTCACAAATCTCCGAATATAACATGGAAAGAAACCGATCAAACGATAAAATGAAAAAAAAAAAAAAAAATGCAGGTCAAAACTTTCAGTCAACTAAATCACGTGTCGCGGCACGTGCAAAAAAAAAAAAAAAAGGTGACTATGTGCTTCGGGCCTCTGCGATACACAAACAATAATAAATAAATAAAAACGGGTCAGGCTAAACTTCAGCAGGGCCTGAATTTACAAATAAGAGATAGAGCCAATTCAAATTTGATCTTGTTTTCGCGAACAGAAACTTACATGCAGTATAAGATGGAGAGGTTGAGGGGGTGGGGGGCATCCACACAAAACAAATGAAAGTTACGACATAATTCCAATGCGAGATTGAATATCTCCACACCGAGAGTGGCTACTTCTTGGTGATGCAGGGCCTATTTCTTCCTCATGACCCTAATTTCCAAGTAAAAGGATGAGAAAATTAAAAAAAAAAGAGGGTCATTCATTCATTCATTCATTCATACAGAAAAGAAACGGACCATTCACTTGGCGGTATTTCCTCTTGAACGGAAGATCCTTTCCCAATTTGAACACGGAACTTTCTCACACGAGAACAAAAATATTCACTTCTTTCTCATTATTATTATTATTTTCTTTCCTCAATGTGTGTTCCTGTTTTTTTTCCCGTATATTTTATTTGTTTATTGACAATTCGGTTGGTTCTTGTGCGGTGATAATAGGTTGTGTCATTATAAGAGAATCGCTTCTTTTTCTTTTTTTCTGCTATTAACCCTTTTTTCGCCAAAATATTTTTACAACTCGCATAAAATTTATCGCTTCTACGTGTCATTGACTGGATTTTAATATGTTCTTACTTTTCATTAAATTCTGGTCACTTTATATCGGGCATGCGGCCCGTGAATACGAGGTGAATACAAAGCCCAGGGGTAAATGTTTAACCCTCTGCGGTCCAGAGGTTTTTTTTTTTCCGCACTTCATTGGTGAGGTAAGTACGCGTACTTTGTAACGCCTCCCCCCGCAATGAGGATGTTTGTACCTTTGCTTACGAGAGTCCTGCCATTCACAGGGTCCTTTCTATTATAGCAAGGGGCCGTTGCAGCAATGAAGTGCCGTTGTTTCCTGATGCGATCCTATGTCGAGTCCAGTCTCTGCTTAAAATACGGTACAGTCAGTCGACGCCGCTTATTAAAATCACGGATAATGTTATCATTTGGGTATTGTTATCACTTTTGCAAAGAACGGAACAAACAATATCAAAACAAGGGTAATTCACCCGTTTTTAGTTATCCGGTCAATTTGTCGCACTCAACTCGTCGCGCTGAACTCGTCGCGCCTCAATTTGTCGCGGTACAAATTTGTCGCAGTGTCAATTCGTCGCGATACAAATTCGTCGCAGCTCCAATTCGTAGCTGAACAAGTTTGCCGCCGTGTCAATTCGTCGTGACGTCAATTTATATATTACAGCGCAGAATCAATTCGTCGAACCGTCGATTCTTCACTGTACATGTTCCACGCGAGCTTGTATGTAGGTTTTTGTCTTACACGTGAAATAAAAACATGAACAAAAGTGTACACGCAGTTAACTGAAAATAATTAATTTTTGTCAATGCAGAAAGGTCATCGAAATTACAATATCTCTCAATTACATTTAAAAATTTAACTGCAAATAAAAGTTGAATTATATTTGAAAATTCGGTTATAAAACTTTGAAATGTTAAATAATTGATTTTTGCTGTGGTAAAATTTCAATATCATGTGGAAAAATTTCGGTTTGTATGATATTCCCCAAATTACAGTGAGCCTATCTTTAACGATTAATTTTAATTTCGAGTGTCATGTACACGAAGTTACATACAATGGGCTAATTGAAAGTCTGATTTCATTCTTTTCACTCGAGAGTTGTTACTTTAGAGTTGAAAAAAAAATATCAAAAATCGATTGACATTTGCAGTGGTGTCAGAGACAGAGATGCTGATGGTACCCAGGGTACTTTATGGAATGGGTATGAGCACCCAGAGAAATGATTCAGAAACCAAAACTTCCTACTTCAAGATCAAGACAAGAACCCACAAGTTTCAAACACTTCTGGCATCCTTGGCCAGTCAAAGAGTCAAAGGTGCCGACATGAAGGAGACATTGAATAGGGGGGGGGCTGAAAACCGCCATTCATTCCGTTTATAAGGGACTCAAACCCGTACTCAAGGACTCAAATCCCGACAAAAAGTGGGAAATGCGACTTATACGGTGGAAATTAAAATTTAAAAATTTATTTGATCTCAATTTTTTATTTGGGTGAGCTCTTCAACATCCCTCACTTCCTTCATTTGTTAAAAATTAAAACAGATGGGAAGGGGGAACATTTCCAATAAATGAGAAAAAAAATTAGTTCCATTTTTTACGGCTAAAGCAACTACCCTATTTATAAGATCACAACAAACATATGAATTTTAAAGCGATTCAAATTTGTCACGATGAAATGAGCCTGCGAAAAATTTGTACCGCGACGAAATGAGCCTGCGACAAATTTGTACCGCGACGAAATGAGCCTGCGACAAATTTGTACCGCGACGAAATGAGCCTGCGACAAATTTGTACCGCGATGAAATGAGCCTGCGACAAATTTGTACCGCGACGAAATGAGCCTGCGACAAATTTGTACCGCGACGAAATAAGCCTGCGAAAAATTTGTACCGCGACGAAATGAGCCTGCGACAAATTGAATGCGACGAATTGTCCCGCGACAAGTTTAGCGCGACGAATTGTCCCGCGACAAGTTTAGCGCGACGAATTGACCTAGACCCCTCATAAGGATCCCCAAACCCACTTATATGGTCATTCACTCACTCATACGGTCACTCATAAGGATCCCCCACACCAACTTATATGGTCATTCACTCACTCATACGGTCACTCATAAGGATCCCCCACACCAACTTATAAGGTCATTCACTCACTCATACGGTCCCCTCCCCCACCCCAGCATCAACCATCCAGTAGAAAATACCAAAATTTTAAGAACACTTTATTGTGTAGTTGAAGATTTTTTTATCAAAAAGTTGACAGGGCCCCACAATCAAGGGAGGGGGGGGGGGGGTTGGGGTATGGTGCTAGCGCTGGACCCACTGAGGCAGGGCCGTATATAACTAGGATTTTTGCTGCCCCCCACCGCTTTAAAATTCGATAATTTTGTAATGGTGTTCTTTTGTTCCCACTTGAAACTGCCGCTCCCCTAAATTTTGCCGCCCGTGACAGTTGCCCCCCCCCCACCCCTTCAGTTACGGCCCTGCGCTGAGAGAAGGGCACAGATTTTACTCTTTTTCCGTTTAAAATTCCAGGAAGGGGTTGCCAAAATAGATGTAGATTCTCCCCCCCAAGGGACAAAGTAAATTTTCCTTTTTAATTGCGGCACTGAGGGTGCCACAAAAACAGGGAAACTAAGTTAATTGCGAACAAGAACTCACGTTATCAGTTTTTGGATCGAGATTTTGTTCAGTTTCCATAATGTGAGCCTAGAGTCGTTTCAACAGCATCATAGCCCCCCACCCCCCAGGGCCGTCATTTCAACTTTTTCCACGGGGGGGGGGGCAACATTTTCCAAGGGGGGGCCAAACATTTTCCGGGGGGGGGGCAAAGCACATGTACTCAATGTATGTATATATACTTTATATATATACCATTTTTAGTGTATTTTCAAAAGCCAGGAGGGGGCAACGGCCCCCCCTCCCCCTAAACAAATTTTTCTGAGCCACCCCCCCCCCACCCCCCACCCCAACCAATTTATTACCAGATCGAATTTCACGATGCCTCCCTGCTGGCACTTGAGTCTACCGAGCCGTAGCATCAAGGGCCCCGGGCAAATTTATTTTTCTAAAAAATACCTGCGCTTAACACTTCACATACTTACTCTCGAAAATTGTAAACAGATACAATTGCCATGAGACCCAGGGCTAAGCGACAGGGCCGTCTTAAGAGCATCATAGGCCCCGGACCAAGTGATTTTTCTGAGGCCGTACCTGGAAAATTCTCCAAAAATTCAACTTCCTCTCATTTTCCTCTTGAGGCCGGACCATGGGTGGACCCATGCGTTAAGACGGCACTGCTAAGCGGTAAAGGGTAGGGTAGGGGGCACCAAAATTACTTGAGTTCTTAGGGCTTTCATATGAATTAATCCGGCCCCTGACACAGTCCGTCACTAATAGGCCGAAACACTGACGTGACGTGATTCCATGTCACGTTAGAGACGTTGTGAATAGATTCGTGGAAATTCTGTGACGTGGGAATTCCACATCACGTCAGCAACTGGGGGGGGGGGGGGCAAGCGGGTCTCGTGCCCCGGGCGCTAGACCCGAGAGGGCGCCAATTTCATTCTGACACCTGTTCTTCAACATTACAAAGGGGCGTCAAAATGCGCACTTGTCCCACCAGGTGACCAAGCACCTACAGTTGCAGCCCTGCACGTCGTTCTTGTGAATCACTGGCGATGCGTGGTCAGTCCGCGCCTGCCCATGTTTCTTTTGTCTTCTGCTCTCGGGGGAAAGGACCTTGGTATTTTAGTTAAGCTCAATAGATGGCCCTCCGTGTTTCATTTCCGGGTGGTTTGCGCCGGTGGCATGAGTGGCCTGGGGGACTTGCCCTTTCTCAGGCTTGGCTGATTGGGGGGGGGCTGTTCCGGCGTGGAACGCTGATGGGTGCGAACTGTGGGGAGCCGATGGGGTAGTGATGGTGGTGGATTCACCTCTGGGATTCTTGGGATGCTCCCCAGCACACTCCCCTATACGTTAGAGCAATGGTTCTCGACCTTTTTTGAGCCCTATCCAGTATGGGGCCGTTCAAGTATTACGTCATCATCGATGGGGTGGGGGGGGGTTTCCGATTTGCTGACTTTTGATGACAGGGGGGGGGGTTTGGATAATGCTTACGTCATCAACCACCCTTTATATGAAAATATGAGTTGGATTCGGGGGCAGAGCTGATGACGAAATTTTGCTGACAATGCGGGGGGGGGGGGAGGTCAAAAATGGCTAAAAATTTGCTTACGTAATACTTGAACGGCCCCTATATAATTTCTATGACGAAACTCTGTTTGACTCGAGGAGCCCATTTTTGTACGTAATTTTTATGGCAGAACCTTGTTTTATCTATCAAATTTACTGATTTATATTGTTTTCCTCGAGTCGCCGCGGAACCCCTGGAAGGTGCACACGGAGCCCAAAGGGGCCCCGCTGAGCACAGGTTGAGAACCCCTGAGTTAGAGGTTCCATAGGAATAGTAATGTAGGAGTGTGTCTGGTTTTTCAGGCCCTGCACGTCAGTGTAGTGTGTTTCGGTCTTTACTCAGCCACTCATACATTCGGGACAGGCGAAATTTCCGAACTCCCATTTCCTGCACAAAAACAGGAAAACTTCAGTGGTTATAAAACAATACTGAAAGTAAACCTGACCCCACGGTTTTGGACCGCCAGGGGGACAAAAAGGGGGAAGTTCTCTGAACTTTGGTAAAATACTGAGCAGCAGCAACTCACCTGCGAGAAGTCCTGCATTTCTTATGTCTTGTTTGCTTTCCTGAAAAATCACAGGATGGAAATAAAAAAAACAACTCAGATTAATCACAAAATAAGAAAATTATTCATGATGAATAACAATAAGAAATGTCATAATTTCGATGAACTAATTAAATTTCCTAAGGGGTCATTCAAGTATTACGTCAGCATCGAAGGGGGTTTAGGATTTGCTGACTTTTGATGACAAGGGGGAGGGGGGTTTGAAGGTTGCTTACGTCATCAATCACCCTTTTTGAAGATATGATATATTCTAAGCTGTTGACGAAACTTTGCTGGGAAGGGGGATCAGTGTTTTGCTGACGAGGGGGGGGGGGCGGGAAGGGGGTCAAAAATGGCTAAAAATCTGCTTACGTAATACTTGAATGGCCCCTAAAACACGAGCATGAAAGGAAAAAGATCCGTTTTATACACTTTCCTTAAATCACTAGAAATACTGACATATACTAGCAAAGATTCATCGCCGGATGACACTGTATTGTCTGAACATCATGAGAGGGATAGTAAGGTTCATAAATGAGGCGAGAGACTATTTAAGAGGCAAGGTCGGAAGAGAAATTAGCGTAATCAGCCATGGTCTACCCGACTATACGTTTTATCCGATGATATTATACGTCAACAAACACCATATGCTAGCCCAGTCGGATACAGAGGGGGAGGAGTGATATAGGTGATCTCGTTGCCCCCTCCCTCGTTCACTGAAAATACTGTATTATATATGGCATGGGTGGTAGGACGGACGTGGATAATTGTCGCCTTCCCCCCACTCCCGTTCACTGTACACACTTTCAGTGATATTATCACCCCCCCCCCACGTTTTTTAAATAGCCTACATCCGCTCGTGCCCCAGTCTTCCTACAATAGCCCAAGCGCGGATCCAGGGGGGGGGGGTAGTGATCGCCCCTCTTAAGAGCCGAATAATATGGAGAAAATTTAGTCTGTCCCGTGAAATACGGGATGATCTGATGCACCTACACAAAAAGGCCGGATACACGCTGGATCGATATCTATTCAGCAGCTGAAGATGTCTACCTCCACTTCATTCGTGGCTGAAGATACCTGCGTCTACTCCACGTGCCTGTCTCTGCTCCATTCGTAGCTGGAGATGTCTGCCTTGGCTCAGGTGCGGATCTAGAGGGGAGGGGCGATGGGTACGACCGCCTCTCCCTAGACCCAAATAAAATGGGAAAATTCGTCTGTCCTGTAAAATACAGGACAATCTCAAACGAACATACAAAATTCGTCCCCCCCCCCCCTCCTCCCGTCACATCGTCCTGGATCCGTGCCTGCAATAGCCTCATCCACTTACGAGCCTGACCAAATCTGTTTCGAATGCCACAAGAATCTCGGTCGTGCTCCCCCCGTCAGTACCTACAGTGCCGTTTTAACGCATGGGCCCGGGGGAAGCCTAACGAAAACGACATCTGATTGAAATTTTTGAGAATAAGCATTTAAGTTTTTGTAGGCAAACATTTTTAACCAGGTAGGGCCTGAGAAAACTTACTTGGCCATGGAGGCCCATGATACTCTTAAGGGCCGTATTCGCCGACATGGTTTAAACTGTAGTCACAATTTTTTGATAAGAGATCGACACGGATTGGTTAAATTCAGGTTTTTTTAACCAATCTATGTTCATCTCGTTTCCAAAAATTGTGACTACAGTTTAAACCATGTCGGTGAATACGGCCCTAAGACGGCCCTGCCGTCTTCTTTACATACGCTGGGTACGTCGATCTTATCATACGTTTCAATACACGCATCAAACGCACACGCGCAACCAATGCGATTCGCAAAAGCATTCTGTTTGCAGGATGCTAGCAACTTTTCTCTTTCTCTCAAGACTGTGGATTTTTTTTCTATGCATTTCCGGTTGGACAGTTCTGAAGGAAAGAACGAAAGTTTTTTACACTCGGCGGATTCATTTTGATTGGCACGAAAATATTTACATAACGGCGCTGCCGTTTTATGTTAGCGCATATGCATCCATATCATCTAAAATGTTCTTCAGTCGAGGCAGAAAAACGTCAGAAAAAATCTTCGCTAAGCAGGGTTTTCCTTGGAAAAGGTTTTCTGTGCCGCGTGCAACGTGAATCGCCTAGCGCGACACGCCATCCACTCACCAATAAGTATAATAAGGTACGACTACAGAGCGCAACAAGCCTCACGCCAGCTCTTTACGTCGGGCGTGATTGTCAGATTGCTGCTGAAGGAGTCAAATGCGTCGTGCGCCACGCGCTTCGCCTACCTTTTCATTTTGATTGCGTTTTTTCTTACCCTTTCCTTCAAACTGGAGCATGCATACGACAAAATAGCTGATGTCAGGGCCATACACTATATATAGCCGCCCTGAGCCGATGCGCCAAGCTAAGAAAACACAAACGCGTAGCGCGATTACGTAACACGTTTCTGCAACCGAAATGGTTCGATTCGGTTCTCTCTCACGCGGCGCAAAAAGCCTGATCCTAGGAAAACCGAGCTTAAGGGTAATAAACATATAGAGAGGGTATGCAGTGCGACAGCCGTACTTTGGCACCTCGACATACCAAGGAAGGCAAAAGGAAGAAGGTAATAAACATAGTGCAAGCTGGCTTCCGATTCTGCGAGTCGGCGCCGTTACGGATTTCATAGGCGGAGATGAACATGAAAGGCTGGGAGCGTGGGCTAATCTAGAGCTCGCTGTTGTGAGGGATGATATCACAAATTGCTAAAAAAAAAAAAAAAAAAAACTAGTCGTTGTGAATGGTATGACTATACGTCTCACATTTTGTCCTATATTTTGCGGGATAGTCCCGATTTTTTTAACCGTCCAAATCTTTCTGAAAAATGGCCCGGTTTTTAGTCGAAGTTTTCTTGAATTTGTTATTTAATCAAAAACGGGCGCGGTATATAGCCCAAGTCGATAAGATGCTCGCCTGAAGTACCAAAGGATGTTTAGAGGTGTCGCGAGTTCGATAACCGGTTCGTCCTTGTCAGAAAACTTTCGTGATACAGGGGTAGAACAGAAACGGCGACATATGACCACAGAAAAAATTGCTACCGCAGAGAGTAGTATAAAAACAAGCCTGCCGTTCGGTTTCGGCAATAAATCGTAGGTCCCGGTCTAATTAGCCCTCGATTGCAGAAAATGACCATCGTGCGACAAAAAATGATCAAATGATGACCCTGCACTCGAAATATTTTAAAAATATTTTGATACAAACTGCTGGCAGGCATTACACATGCTAATTATTTCCACTAAAATGCTCTGTTCTCAAAACTAAGTTTTTTGTTAAATAAGGAACATTTTTTCGAACACCACTCATTCAAATGTCTTAAAACTTTGTGTGGCCCCAACGCTATGGTGTTACGTACATTAACGCGAGGAATTTTTATTAAAATTATTAAAAAAAAATTTATGGCAGCACAAAATATGGGTAAATTTTGGTGATTTTTTGAAAAAAAGTTGCATGTTTTTGAAGTTAAAATTCGAGAAAAATGACCATAATTGAAATCCCAAATGCTCGTGTTAAATTGTATAAAAACATCCGCAGTATTTGAGGAAAAAAAAAAATTGAGTGCCTAAAGTGAATAGAAATTTTTTAAATGTTCCTTAAAGGAAGGAGATTTTTTTCCCCGTAAGAAAGCCAATATCGAGCACCAATCCCATTTTAACCTACAGAAGTAATCAAGGCGAGAAAAGTAATCTTGGAGCGGCATATGACCCGCAAAAATAGAAATCCTGGGAACACAATACGACCAGCAAAAGAATAATCCTGGAGAGAACGGCATATAACCCTCCCCCCCCCCACCCAAAAGAGTAATCCTGAAACACAGAAAATCTCCCGCAAAAGTAATTCTGGAGTGAAATATGACCCGCAAAACAAGGCCGTAGCCAGAGATTTCTTTCGAAATGGAAAACGAAACTGACAGTGCATGCAGTAATTTATCCACGTGATTCCATATATATTAGTCACCCTTTTACATTTAGGGAGGGGAATCCTTCGGGGTCATTTTGCTACGGCTTTATTGCTAAAATAACCTTGGAGTGAAATAGAACCATTGAAAAATAATTCTTTTCTGCCTGGTTGTCGATTGGCTAGTCTTCGGCTATGTAGGTCTGGGTTTGAATCCCGATCCGATATAATGCGCAAATAATTCTGGGGAAATATGACACGCAAAAGAGTAATTCTGGGACGAAACATACCAATACATTTTGCCACCCCGCCTCTACAGGCATACGGTGGGACAAAATACAGCCCTCAAAAGATATGCCTGGAATAAAATATAGCATGCAAAAGAACAAAATATGACAAGCAAAAGAGTAATCCTGGAACAAAATATAATGTTCAAAAAGTAATCCTGGAACAAAATATAACGTGCAAAGAGTAATCCTGGAACAAAATATGACCCGCAAAAGAGTGGTCCTGGAACAAAATATAACGTGCAAAAGAGTAATCCTGGAACAAAGTATGACCCACTAAAGAGTAGTCCTGGAACAAAATATAACCCACAAAAGAGTAATCCTGGAACAAAATATGACCCGTAAAAGAGTAGTCCTGCACTAAAATATAACCCACAAAAGAGTAATCCTGGAACAAAATATGACCCGCAAAAGAGTAGTCCTGCACTAAAATATAACGAACAAAAGAGTAATCCTGAGGTAGAATATACCAATACGTTTTGCCGCCCCGCCTCTACAGACATACGATGAGACAAAATATAACCCGGGAAAAGTATAATCCTGGTACAAAGTATAACCCGCAAAAGTAATCCTGGAGCGAAATATATCCCGCACGCAGAAAACTTCACGCACTCATGGTAGCGGTACCAACGCAAACAATCGAAACGGGTTCGTTTGACACATTGACATAGCAATACCATGCATTCAGTAAAAACTCCATATGTGATCTTAACAAACACTCTCTTTTGCAAAAAATTTAAATTCAATAAATTTTTTAAAAAATTAAATTTTCTTACCTTTCAGTTTTTTTAAAAATTCCTTATTCTCCAACAACAACAACAAAAAAAAACCAAAACAATTAGAATTAATTTTGAAATTAGTGGCAACAACAGCAGTAGCAGCAGCAACCTGCAATATAAGCCACCATCGCTTTCGTATGGATGGATGGATCTTACACAGAGACCAAAACCAACTTTTCCTTGTGCAGGAAAAACGTCCCCATAACTTGGTTACGCGCGACTATTACGAATAAAAAAATGCGTTATAACGCTATGTAATGAAGTATGAAAGGGTATGGCGTGGTGGTGGTGGAAGACAGGTTACGTTGATACGGCTCTGACCTCCTTATTTTTCTGATGGTGGTGGCCAAAAGTAAGTCTATAATACAAGAAGAGGGGGGGGGGAGGGGGAATAGAGAAAAAAAGAAACCGAACCAACACTCTCACACTGATGAGAAAGGGCCAACGGCCCCAATTCCCGTAAATGCCCCAGACCCAGATTCGAGGCCAATGAAAAAAGAAAAGACAGAAAAAGAAAATGGCAGCATAAAGGGGGGATTCTAATCTCACTGAACGACTCTCTCCCCCCCCCCCCCGTAAAACTCATAACAATAATAACTAGTCATATACTAGTTATGTGATATCGCGATGGCGGTCGGAAAAAAAGAGAGAATTCAAACAAAAAAAGTGAGAGGTATATCAGTTGTTGTTGTTGTTGTTTTTGTCGAATGTTAATTAGAGATAATTTGTGAAAAAGAAAAACGAAAATTATTGACCCAATGAAAAAAACGACGTGAATTATTATCACAACTTTTTTTTCAGTTCGTGAAGAAATTTGTTTTGCTTTGTTTGTGTCACTAAAGCGTGTTTAAGAAATAATAATAATGATAATAATAATTTGCTGGTCGTGCGTTAATTGAATCGGGGGCGTTTGAAACTGTTAATGCCCATTTTTCGTATTTTATCTGTTTTCTTGATCACTGGATTTAAATATGTAAGAACAATGGGAATGTTCGAGAAAGGAAACAATGTGGAATTGTTCGCTAATGAGCGCGTGACGTGTTTTTTCCCCCCGCGTTTACAGCACGTTGCAAACAAATGTACGGGTAATTATAGATTGCTGGGGGAAAGGGAGGTTCCGGATTTTATTGTAGTTATATTAATTATATTATGTACTTAACAGTGTGTGAGTCAGAGACGCATTTAAGGTTTTGCCGCCATTCTCCCATTCTAGTCTAGTTTTCTTGACTACTCTTTCTCTGAATTCGCCACCCCCACTTGGCCTCCTCCCCACTCCTGCAAGTACACCCTGGCCCGGGGGAAGGTATCTCTCTAAGTCGCTCTTTCAGTCATTCACATGATTGCACACTGTTTTGGTCACTCAAATGCTTGCAAAAATGTTTTTGTTACTCACATACTTGTACACATTCTTAGATCACTCACTGATCTGGTCCCTCGCTCTGTAGGTCATTCCACGCTTACTGACGTTCTGTGGGTCACTCGTTCGGTCAATCGCATGCCTGCTCACACTCTGTAGGTCTCACTGAATACAGTCGAATCCCGTTATAACGAAATCCAAGAGACCGGAGAAATCACTTCTTTATAACAAAATTCCAGGTTTTTGTATTTTGTTCTAACGTAAACTGATCTGGGTGGAATTAGAAACATGTTGGTTCTAAACGAGATTTTCGCTATAACGGTATTCGTTAAAACGGGATTCGATTGGATTGATATAAAATGTGAAGGGGGGAAAAACTCAATAAACAAATAATAACGAATGAATGACACACTACTGTTGAAAAGCAGCAAAACAAACTTTACATGAAGACACATATCTCTATTACAAATCACATTGCTTGCTTCTTTGCCCTTTGTGATTCAGAGTGTACAGCTCCTGCATTTATCAATGCGAATTGGCGATCCTACATCTGAGAGACGCGATTTATTTTCGATCGCAAGGGCCGCCCAGGCCATATACTACAATACAGCCGCCCTGATCTGATGCGCCACGCTAGGAAAACACAAATGCGTAGCGTAATTATGTAACACGTTTCTGCCGGCGCGAAATGGTCTAATTCGGTTCACGCTGCGCAACAAACCTATTCCTAGGAAAACCCGTCTTTTTTGCAATTCATTTCCTAAAACTGAACGGAAATGTAAATGATTTATGGGTCGGTTTCTAATAGGGCTCGGAATCGATTAAAATTTTCAACTGGTTAATCAAAAATTTTTAATCGATTAATCAATCGACTGATTAATTGAATTTTAATCGGATATTTTTTGTGACGGTATAATATTAACAAGATGCTATAAAAATATATTTCATTCATTTCACACACCTATCCGGCAGATTTGAACAAATTAATATAGGAAACGTAATATTTAAATGACCCCTTAGAACAAACATAAAAATTTAATTTTTTTTTATCTTGTTACACACTGTTTTCCATTCTTAAAACTAGTACAGGGTAATTTTTCAACGTCTTTTGAACTTTTTTTAAAACTGAAACGATACCTTACGACGGACGGTTCATGAGATGAAGGCCACTTACAGGTAGTTACTGCTAAAGTGCAGAAATCAGTTATTCTACAGATTATATAGGTATCAAATCAGTTAACCCGCAGATTAGCCCAGGTGATGTGTACATTAACGTCTAGGAGCAAATCAGTTAATCTGCAGATTAGCTAGGTAATGTGTACATTAACGTCTAGGAGCAAATCTGTTAATCTGCAGATTAGCTAGGTAATGTGCACATTAGCGTCTAGGAGCAAATCAGTTAATCTGCAGATTAGCTAGGTAATGTGCACATTAACGTCTAGGAACAAATCAGTTAATCTGGCAGATTAGCTAGGTGATGTGTACATTAACGTCTAGGAGCAAATCAGTTAATCTGCAGATTAGCTAGGTAATGTGTACATTAGCGTCTAGGAGCAAATCAGTTAATCTGCAGATTAGCTAGGTAATGTGTACATTAACGTCTAGGAGCAAATCAGTTAATCTGCAGATTAGCTAGGTAATGTGTACATTAGCGTCTAGGAGCAAATCAGTTAATCTGCAGATTAGCTAGGTAATGTGTACATTAGCGTCTAGGAGCAAATCAGTTAATCTGCAGATTAGCCCAGGTAATGTGCACATTAGCGTCTAGGAGCAAATCAGTTAATCTGCAGATTAGCCCAGGTGATGTGTACATTAGCGTCTAGGAGCAAATCAGTTAATCTGCAGATTAGCTAGGTGATGTGCACATTAACGTCTAGGAACAAATCAGTTAATCTGGCAGATTAGCTAGGTGATGTGTACATTAACGTCTAGGAGCAAATCAGTTAATCTGCAGATTAGCTAGGTAATGTGTACATTAACGTCTAGGAGCAAATCAGTTAATCTGCAGATTAGCTAGGTAATGTGTACATTAGCGTCTAGGAGCAAATCAGTTAATCTGCAGATTAGCCCAGGTAATGTGCACATTAACGTCTAGGAGCAAATCAGTTAATCTGTAGATTAGCCCAGGTGATGTGTACATTAACGTCTAGGAGCAAATCAGTTAATCTGCAGATTAGCTAAGTAATGTGCACATTAACGGCTTTCGAGCTTTAGCGGTAACAGGTACACCAATCTATATATATGTTACCGCTAAAGCTTGAAAGCCGTTAAAAAGAAATGGGGAGCAGTCATAGGTGAAAATTCTTGTAAACCCGCTTTTCTATTTCCCATGAACGGGGCTCTAATGTATAATAGTTTATATACGAAGGTTTTTAACAGCTGGCTGATGCGTAGATATATTTTGGAGAGAGAGAAAATGTAACTCCTCCCCTGCGGGGAATCGAACCCACGACCTTTCACTTTCCGGGTGAACGCACAAGACCACAGAGGCAACGAATATCACAATCTTTCCTTGGAGCTCGTGTGCACTGAAGGGGACCGTACATGGACGGTCTGAACTAACTCAGGCCGAAGCTCACAATTGCTGACACTGCCAGCAGATGGCGACTTATCCGAGGATGATGTCACTCGGATAAGTCGCTACCTACATTCCCTGTTCCTTCTATTCCCTTCGCTATCCACACAGAGGTTTTTAACAGATTGAGATTTTTAAAGATTGAGATTTTCGTTGCCTTTGTAGTCCAGTGGTATAGCGCGTTCACCCGCAAAGTAAAAGGACGCGGGTCCGGTTCCCCGCACAAGGGCAGCTGAATTTTTCTCTCTTTCCTAAACATATCTTCACATCAGCAGCCAGCTGTTAAAAAACCCTCGTATGGATAGCGGCGAGTGGCATCATCCTCGAATAGTTATATGCCTTTGTAATGGTTTGTCACTTTTTTAACCCTCCCAGCAATTGAAGTAGGGGCGGCTCGAGCTTACCTGCCGCGAAGTCTCATATGCCGCCCCTAATGGCGACCCAGGCAGGAAGCCGACAGGGCTTCAGACGTAGAAATAAACCTGATTTTTTTCAGAAGAAAGCCGCACACATCATTGTTCAACGTGCAAAATGTGCGTGACCATAGTCCCGCTTTTAAAGTATCTTTTTATTTTTTCAGAATATTTTACCATTCTTAATAATGCAAGATCACTTATATTATAAAGATGATATATAACGAGGTTATTTTTATATTAAAAAAAGATATTTCTGGTACTCCAGGGTCCGGACAAATGAGAAGCAGCATTTTTCATTTGACTATTGTAGAATTTACTCAAGGACCCTAGGCTGGGATATTTTATGGGCCCCTCAGTGACACTTCTCACGGGCCCTTCTGTAATTAATTTATGCCGTGAAAAAGGCTAAAAAAAATTATGAGAATTGTTCCGCGCCCTGTCAGTCCCGTGGGGACCATGGCTGAAGGAACCGAAATGCACACTTGCCCCTTGTGATAGAGTATAGGGGTGGCGCTTGGCCATACGACCCATTGCGGCCGCACGGGGCGCCATTCAAAAGGGGGTGCTAAATCAGAGGTGAATGAGTAAAAAAAAAGTTCCATTGGCCGAAAAAAACGAAAGAAAATGTTTTCTATTTGCTCTGGAGGGGCACCGATATAAATTTTGTATAATAGAAATATTTAAATCTATATATACCTTTTTTTTAAATAATGTAATGTATTTTATATGCATAATAAAGCACCCGACACCGCCCAGCCCCCCCCCGGGGGAAATGGCTAAGATTGGCAATGGTCGATAAAGCCTGGGAGGTGCACGGTATGAAATGAAATGCCCTGGAGGGGCGCAAAATCCGAGATGAAAGGGCGAAAAAAAATGTTTTTTGTTAGGAATCGTTTGGTTAATTTGTGAGAAAGAGACATCACCCCCCCCCCCAAGGGTAGGCCTGACAGGGCTCCAGCTTGAGAGCCCGGGACTAAATCCTTATAATATTTCCTTTTTTTTCACACTAAATTAACTGTAGAAGGGGCACTCATGGAAAGTCTGGCTTGGATTCCTCGAAAGATTCCAGCCCAGGGGCCCTAACGCAGGATGTAGGGGCCAAGGGGGCGAAAATAGGCAGTACTAAGGCCGCAACTAGGAGGGGGAGAGCAGGTGGGTCTCGTGTCCCTGGCGCTGGGCCCGAGGGAGCGCGAATTTCATTTTGAAACCTCTTCAACATTAGAGGGGTGGGGGCGTCAAAATGCGCGCGCTTGCCTCGGGTGACCAAGCATCTAGTTGCGGCTCTGGGCAGGACGCCCAAAAGTTCCGCGCGGGTACCGATTTTGTCTCGAGTCGCCCCGATAGCTTACATTCTTGTTTCCGGTAATTGCGGTCAGAGGCCCTGTCTATTTTCCCCCAACGTTTCCGTTGTCGAAGTATGGCTCAAAATCGTGACGTCATGTGAATTTTTACTGCGTTAAATTTTGGGGGGTCTTAACTAAAGTCTACGCTGCCGCTCTTTACAACCTGCCGCCCGGATGCACCGCGCCCCCTTGCACCCTCGCTTAAGCCGCCCCTGAATCGAATAAAACCCGGGCAGAGCGCCGGGTATTATAGCTAGTATTCAACTCATAAAAAAAATTCATAACACGGCTTCAATTGAACACACGACACTCTATTCTATAAACTTCCTGAGAGAATTCTCTCATAAAAAAATTTCGATCATCATTTCAAAAAAGCGCATATATACTACTTACTGACTTTTCGGTGTGGAGTCAGTCATCACCTGAGTCAGTCCACCCCGAGGAACTCAATATACCGCCCTCTTTTCCTTCTTTCTTTCTTGTCCGTTGTGTGTGTCTACAGTGTCTTCAGATGATGAATGCGACCAGGAAGTAACTATTATTTTCGTATTTAGTCGTTTTTATCACTCAAAAGTCGGTTCGTAATCACCTTGGGGATATAACGACCTTTTAATAATCTATCGTGAAATAGTCGTGTACGAAAGCTCCATATTGATTGAAAGCGATTTATATGTCGTTTTATTAAGGGGGGAAGCAACTGGACATAATCGATAATTATTTTAATGTTCGTCGTTATGGAATTGTGGGCAACATTCTTCCTCTAATGTCTCCGGTAAGCGTGACTCACTCGGAAAATGAACACACACACGTGCGCGAGTGTGAATATTTACGATATGATAGCCATGCGTACATGCGCATGAAGTTTTTTTTTCAGAGTTCTGCTTGGAGAAAACTGTAGGCTGATTTGCATTACTGAGCGTGACTTTGAGGGGGGTGGGGGCTAGCTCGTGAATAGGAGCCACTACTTGTCGATGAGATTGTGTGCTTGGGGGAAGACCATGGACTAGAGGTGCATGAGGATGGCATTCGAGAACTGGTGGTGAAAAATGTGTAGGTGTTGACGGTAGATAATATGAGATGGATATCTTTTGCACGCACCAGCAAGAGTCCATGGACGGTATCTTCTGAGGAAGAGAGAGAAGTAAGGAGAAGTTTCTCTCTCACATATAAAACGAGGTTAGAGAGATGTGTAGAATGTGGGAATCTGTGTAACAAGAAAAGAACCATCCAAATAAAGCTGTTGCAGGGTGCGAGCAATGAATCTGTCCAATGAACACTGCCCATTTCCCGGAAATCTTGAAAAAGGAAGCAAAAGCAATAGTGCCATTGGATAAGACACTCTTTTGTAAGCCGCTGTAATAGCCCTGAGGGCAGGACTCGGCACAAAATCCTCGCATTCCGCATTCCGCAAGACACTCTTTTTAAAAAGTCACGCAACAAAAGGGTAAGTTTGCGATTAAGCTCGTTAACCGAAGTCCCACTGTATACGCAAATACATTAGATCAGTCGGCTTCACCTTTGACGCTGGGATGCCCCCCCCCGCCCCCCCCCCATGACCATCGGAAAGGAAGACTTGACAACACATTGAATTTGAATTACAAATAGTGAAAAGAATTAAGTTCCCCCCACCCCCCAAAAAAAAAAAAACCCACGGGTCTTTCTTGTTTATTTATGTTTCAATTACTTTATTTTAGGCCGATCGTCCATTTCCACTAAAGTCGCGCGCTGTTGTTTGTATTCGCAAGACCAGTCCCATTGTACAGAAAGCAGCGGCGGATCTAGATCTCGCTGTTGAGAGGGGTGATTCTCCACACCGGACCATACGTCCCGTATTTTCCGGGACAGTCATGGCTTCTCTCTGTTTTGACTTTTCTTCTTTTTTTTTTAAAAAAGTGCCCCGGTTTTTTTTTCGTTTTTTAGTCGGAGTTTTCTCGAATTTGCTTATTTAATCAAAAACATTGATGCAAATAATTTCAACGGATTTATTAAATGCAATATTACCATATTTGCATTTCGCTTGGGGGGTGCCCCCCCCCCTCCCTCATGGATCCCACAGATCCGCGCCTGACGGAAAGCAGAAAATAGTCCGTCCACACACGCACTAGAGACGATCTTTTCCGGCGACAGCAGCAGACTACCGGCCAAATCCGAATCGAATGGTTTACTGATAATTCACACCGCCATGCGATTCACCGACCCATCAGTTCATCGACGGGAAAATTCACTGACAACAGTTCGACGTGTGTCAGTGAGCCAGTAAGTGAGCGAGGAATGACCGAGTGAGGAATCAGTAAATTATTAGTAAGTCAGTGTCATGGTGAGCGACCGAGTGATCTAGTGAGTGAGCGAATGACAGAATGAGAGTGACCTATTGAGTAAGTGCGTGACCTGGTGATTGAGTGAGCGACCTAGTTAGTGATAGTTAGCATAGTTAGTGAGTAAGAGAGAATGAGCGGCATAGTTAGTGAGTAAGAGAGAATGAGCGACATAGTTAGTGAGTAAGAGAGAATGAGCGACATAGTTAGTGAGTAAGAAAGAATGAGCGACCTAGTTAGTGAGTAAGAGAGAATGAGCGACATAGTTAGTGAGTGACAGAGTGAGCGACCTAGTTAGTGAGTAAGAAAGAATGAGCGACCTAGTTAGCGAGTGACAGAATGAATGACCTATTGAGTAAGTGCGCGACCTGGTGATTGAGTGTATAACACACTGAACAACCTAGTGAGTTGATGATAGAATGGGTGACCTAGTGAGTGAATGACAAAGTGAGCGACCTAATGAATACGTGAGGGACCTAGGAAGTAAATAATGATCTAGAGATCAAGTAAGTGACAGGGCTACTGAGAGAGTGATTAAGTGATATACTGATGACATTGTGAGTGAGTGACCTAGTGATATACTGATGACATTGTGAGTGAGTGACCTAGTGATATAATGAGCAACCTTGTAAATGAGTGATATGATGAGTGACCTAGTGAGTTAGTGACAGAATGAGGGACCCAGTCAGTGAGTGACTAGTGACCTGGTAATTGACTGAGTGACCTGATGAGTGGGTGAGCGAGAGCGAGCTAACTCTAGTGACAGGCCGGTTTCACTCATTCATTCACTCACTCGTTCATTCACTCATGTCAGTGAATTGTTTGGCGGAGATAGACTTGAAAGTGTGGAGGGATCCGGGGAGGGGGTAGATGTTGTGTGATATAAGATTTAATGCCGGTATTTCGAGATGAATGACAACGAGAGAAATTCGCTAACGAGATGCTGCTGCTCAACATGATTGATGGTTCTGGTTTCGATGTCGCCAGAATATGGTTTACAGACGAGGCGCATTTTCATCTGGACGGTGTCGTTAACAGACACAATTGGCGATTTTGGAGTACCGAAAACCCACATTTGTCTCACGCACCACCACCACTCCATTGCCCAAAATTTACCCGTTTGGGCTGCAATCTCTTGCAAAGGCATCATTAGGCTCTTTTTCCTTGCGAGAAACGGTGACGACTGACCGGTATATTGCGCTTTTGAAACAATTTGTCGCCACTCAACAAGCGTTGGACTGGACGATCGACCAGTCACGGCTTGGTTCATGCAAGATGGGGCTCACCCACACCGTACGCAAGCCGTTTTTGACTTTCTGGACGAATATTTCGATGATAGAGTTATTGCGCATTGCGCTGAACTATTCGACAGTTAAGGGAAAGGGCATGGATTGGCCTCCGTATTCACCCGGCTTCACCGCCCCCCCCCCTGCAACTACTTTCTGTGGGGCACGCTGAAGGACATTGTTTACCGCAACAGTCCCTTAATACTCGACGAGCTGGAGGAGGCTATTTGTCAAGCTTGTGTATCGATTTCTGGTGACCACTGCAGAGAGTCGCTGGCAATTTCATTCTTCGTTTGAGACATGTGTTGTGTGAAATGTGCACATTTTTAATCACTTTCAATGTGAATGCAACGATGTACACGTACAGCCTACCTATGGTAATGCCACCTGCAGCGCCATCTATCGGCACAATCTGGAACTAAAGTTTTGAGGTTTCTGTATCAGATTCTTACGGTTCTTTTTAATAAACATACCACTGGTTTCATGCTTCTGTCTATCACCGTTTCTGAGTTATTTATTTTCAAAGTTAGGGGGTCCTTCGTGAAACACCTTCGGTAAGAGCGAAAGAGAATGCGTAGGATGAAGGTGAAAAGAGGATTCGCGAAAAAATCTCTCTTGTCTATATTATCTATTATACTTTTACCTTTTACAATTTTTTTTATTCCCCCCCCCCCCTTCTTCCTTTTTCTAACGCGGGATTAGGTTAGGACAAGGTTACCATATTTATCGCCGAATTCGATAAATGGAGATAATCCAAATTTTCTTGCAGGAACCTTGTACGTGAGAAAGGGTTAAAATCACCACCACTTGGACGCCGACGACTGGCTGATGTTACGCGAAAAGCGCTGCTGCCACCAAGCGACGAAACGTTGAAACAATTCGGTGCAGAGCCTTCTTGTTTCTTGCAGACACCCCAGTGCACAGCTCCTTTTTCCTTTATATATCTCCATAGCTATTGCTTGGAACATAAGCTCACAGCTTTATACGAATGAGCGAAGACATGTGTCTGATGCTATTGAGAAATGCTTGAACATAACACACGTGTATGATGATGTCAAAATGAAGAAACTGAACGAAATAATCGATGACGGAAAATAATCGAAATACATTTTGTGGAAAATCCCTTATCATCCAGGTACTCTCAGCCATTAACATAAATTACAGCTCACAATATCGCGTATATCTTTCTGCAATGTCACGACATTCAACTGGAATTTTGATACAAGTTGCAATACATATCTAGCAACCAAATTATGAGAAACTAAAATCGGTACTTTCCGCGCGTGCGCGATTAAAAATCATTTCCGGGGATGACGTCACTCTCCGCTATCCATACTCCATACAAAGGTTTTTAACAGCTAAGACCACAGCGCTTTGGCTAAGACGTTCACCCGGAAAGTGAAAGGACGTGAGTTCGATACCCCGCAGGGACTTACATGCTTACACACGATTTAGATTACTCTTTTAGTTGCTCACTAGCATGGTTTCTTGCTTTATGGGTCACTTTTTGGGTCACTCTTTTAGTTGCTCACTGGCATGGTTTCTTGCTTTATGGGTCACTTTTTGGGTCACTCACTGACCAAGTCCCTAGCTGTCTGGGCAGAGGTTGGTTTATTGAGGGTTATTCAAATTTTTCTCCCCTCCTCCCATTCTACTAATTTTCTTGGCCACTCGATTATCGAACTTACCGAACCTCTGAACTAAGCCTTCTGTAAATACGCCACTGCCTTCTGGCGACTCACAGCACAGGTCCAGATCACTCAAGTAGCCCCGTGGCACATTTCCAGATCACTTAAGCAGGGCCGCAACTAGTTACTCGATCAGCCGGTGCAAGAGAACATTTTTCGCGCCCCATTTCCCTGCAATGTTGAAGAAGAGGTTAAAGGGTGAAATTTGCATCCCCTATGGTCTTGCGCCCGGGGCACCAGATCCGCCTGTTCCCCCCCCCCATCCGCCGCCAACTGTGGCCCAGCACTTAAGTGACCCTTGACACAGTTCCAGAGCACCCCCATGGTGTGCAAAGGGGGAAAAAATGCCTGTTACAGAACAATTGAGAAAAAAAAATGCATGAATCAACATTTTTATATCGGGAAACAAACTGTTGTCCCGTTTCGAAACGTCCCTTTCGAACAAACGGGAAAAATGGTCTCCGCTAGTGCTAGGATTTTTATGACCCAAAAACTGCTCTATAAAAAAAATAATAATAAAATAAACCTTAAAAACCGAAAAATGTGCTTTTATAAATTATCTGAACATATTTACTCGAGAAAATAGGGGAAATTATAGAAAATCGCTAATCATTGTCACATGTTGATAAAATCACCGAAAAATCACCAATCAATGCCAAAAACGATGGCAAAGTTAAGTAAAATTGCCAATTGCCTGAGATTAAGCAAGGGAGAGAGAGAGAGCTTGAGAGAGCAAGGAAGAGAGAGCTTGAGAGAGCAAGGAAGAGAGAGCGTGGGAGAGCAAGGAAGAGAGAGCGTGAGAGAGCAATGAAGAAAGAGCTTGGGGGAGGGATCCCTCTTCATTGTTATGCTTAAATATGCAAAATAATCCTCAAAAATATGAAAATATGCCTCAAACTCTGAAGATCATGAAAAATGCCCTAAAATTAAAATTTGCTAAAAAGTCGGGACGGTCAGAAAAACAAAAAATACCGGGACTGTCCCGGGAAATACGGGACGTATGGTCACCCTAGGAAGTAGGGATCATATGATCGTGCACTTTGCAGGCAGTTATAGTCATCGCACTTACAACAGAGTTTTTCGGATATAGTTATCAGTGT
The DNA here is from genome assembly GCF_987345545.1 of Pholcus phalangioides. Lineage (NCBI taxonomy): Eukaryota > Metazoa > Arthropoda > Arachnida > Araneae > Pholcidae > Pholcus > Pholcus phalangioides. The sequence continues at coordinate 28,705,102 of NW_028301603.1, read as the reverse complement.
CGGTTATTGTTAACAGAGTTACGATGTAATCGCATTGAGAGGCATGGACAGTACGGTTAAGTTGGGAAAATAATAATATCAATAAAGGACAAAAATTCAAGCAGGCTTCGTAAAATACGGGGGGGGGGGGGCGAGACACTTTGGGGAAAAGGTCAGGATGGTCGAAGATGCTTGAAAATTTCCCACAGCATTCCGCGTTGTCCCGTGTTTTTATGTAATTTTGGCTCACCTCGACCATCTTGTAAAAGTATCCCGTATTATCAACTTCACTTTTCATTTTTCGTTGAAATCAACGATTAAAATTATCTTCCCAACGCATTCAAAACACAATACTATATTTTTTTTCTTCTTTTTTTTTTACGAGAAAATATGGTCAGCAACTGCACACTACCCTGATGTTAATTTTCTTTGTACAAGTTGATGAAAGGAACGTATCTATTTCTTTAATTTCCCGTTAGATGGCAGAACTTACTGATGAACTATAAAAATATTGTTTTATTTCATGATTGGAAAAAAAAGAAGAAAACCGGTGGCCATATGTAACCCATATTTTCCGGGACATTTCTGTATTTTCCTGGAATTTCGATTTATAACTGTCAGAATTATGGAAAATGTGACTCTGACTTTGACCACTTGTATGAATTATCAGTTGGGATGATAGTTTTAATCCTTGATTTCAATAAAGATAGGAAATTCAAGTTGCATTCTTGGAAATACTTGGGAAAAACGGGATATTTCCTCTGAAGAAGTCAGGGTCGTTGAAATTATGGGAATGTCGCGGGAGATACGGAACATATGGTCACTCTCACCAACATTAAATTTCAAAATTCAAAAATAAGTGCATTTTATAACACTTTCGGGTCTTTCAGACACAAAAAAAATCCTATTATAATTTCTTCAGTTGATTGGATTGACCATACGACCCGTATTCATTGCGTTTCGCAAATAAGAGTCTGTTTCTCACGTGGTCAGGGCCCACAAATTTTCGAAGCTTTTTCAGGTGCCAAAATAAGCATCTTCTTTCGATATTTTTAACTGTTTTACAAAAGTACTAACAAATATTTCTGATCATCTTTGTGGCATCAGGGCACGGCCTCTCCACGTCCTTCCACCCCAGGCTCGGTTCCAGAACAATAGGACGGGAGGAGGGACGAATTGTGTGAGGGTTTGACTTTCCCGTATATTACGGGACAGACAAATTTTCCTCATATTGTTCGGCTCTTGAGAGGGGCGATCATTCGTTCCCACGTCTCTGCATCCTCAAGCTGAGCGAAGGCAGGCACCCTAAGCTGCAAATAAAAGCAAGGCAGATATTTCAAGTTGCGAATGAAGTCGAGGTACACATCTTCGGCCTCAAATAGAATGGAGGCTAATTTCTTCAGCTGACAAACGGAGTGGCGGCAGGCATCTTCAGATTCGAATGGAGCCAAGGCCGGGTTACGTTAATAAGAGCATCATGGGCCCCCGGGTCAAGTGATTTTTCTGTCCCCCTACCAAATTTTCGAAAAATTCAACCACTTCTCATTTTTCTGAGGCTCCTATTCTCTCGAGGCCCAAGGACAGTGAACGGGTGGGCAGATGCGTTAAGATGCCGCTGAGCCAAGGTAGACATCTTCAGCAGCGAATGGAGTGAATGCAGGCATCTTCAGCTCAGTGCCGCCTTAACGCCTCAAGAGAAGAGGGGCCTCGTCAACTGCGAATAGAGCGGAGGCAAGCGGATCCAGGGCGTTGTGTCGAAGAAGCGACTTATTATTGTCCAGGTGCAGTGGATTCTCCCGTATTCTACAGGACAGACATTCCCCCCATATTATTCGGGTCTTGGGAGAGGCGGTCTTCGCCCCCCCCCCTCTCCCTGGATCCGCACTTGCTCTATCCGTGCCTCAAACAATGCTATTTAAAGCATAAAAGTCCTTTCTACGCAAGTACCGAAGTTATTATGAACAGGCCTGAGGGACTGACAGGGCTCCAACCCGGGAACCAAGAAAGATTTTTTATTCTGTAACTTTTCTGCAATTGCTATTGTATAAATTTTCGCTATACGTAACTTATTTTTATGCGTTTTATTATTATACATGTAATACATTTGCAATTTTCATATACATAATAAAGTACCTGACATCGCCCAGCCCCTCATCCGGCTAAAATTTACAATTGTCGATAGAGCCTGGGCGGTGCACGGTATGAAATAAAAATTTATGGCTATAGCCCGCGAAACATCTAGCATGAGGGCCCGCCAATCACCACAGCTTGGGGCCCTACCCGTATTTTCCGGTACATTCCCGTTTTGTTTTGTGCCGTTTCTCCCGTTTTTCCAAAGAACCCACGTAAACTTTAATTCTTTACGGAAATCATGTGGATTAAAAATATTTTCTCAACTTTTGATATTATTCATATTATGACAATCATGACTAGATTCACAATATTTCTTCGAAAGAAATACGGGAAATTAGGACTCCAAATACGGGACATAGCCAATTATCGCAAAAAATTATGCTAAAAATAACCAAATTTAGCAAGTGTTGCTGATATTATGGAAAATCGCCATTATCGGAAAATGAAGCACTAATGTAAATTGTAGTACATAAAATGAGTTCGACGTAGGCTGACCATATTTCCTTGAGGGAAATACGGGAAAATACGGGACATCGCCAAGAACAACACCAAAACTGAACAAAGTTGCCGAATGTTGCTGAAATTACGGAAAAATCGCAATGGCGGGAAACGAAGCGTTGCTGCAAATCGCAGTGTATTAAAATGAATTCCACGAAATAAAACGTTCAACAAGACAAATGTAGGAGATTAATGTTCTTATTCATAGTTGTAATTATTATAACATAATTTATGAGATGAAAAATAATTTCAATCTCCGACTTCAATAAAGAATAAAATCCAAGTAGGCATCATGTAAAAAACGGGACACTTTTGCAAAAAAGTCGGGACGGCCAGAAAAACCGGGACTGTCCCGGGAAATACGGGATGTATGGTCACCCTAGTTCCACGAAATAAAACGTTCACCCGTGACAAACAAAAGATCAATATTCTTATTTACATTTGTAATTATCATATCAATTCATAAGTTGGAAAATAATTTTTAATTTGAATAAATCATGAAAATATAAGTTGGCCTTGTTGAAAAAATGAGAAAAACCGGAACTTTATCGCAAAAAAAGTCGGGACAGCCAAAAAAAAACCAGAGTGTATGGTCACCATGATCTCGGCTAAAATTAATGTTAAACGGTTTTCTGTCCTAAATAGAGTGACCATATGTCCCGCATTTCCCGGGACAGTCCCGGTTTTCTTTCTTTTTCTAGCCGTCCCGACTTTTTGGCAGAAGTGTCCCGATTTTTCCCGTTTTTTTATAAGACGCCTACTTGGATGTTTATTCTTTATTGAAGTCAAAGATTGAAATTATTTTTCAACTCAAAAATTATATTATGATAATTACAAATACAAATAACAACATTAATCCCCCACATTTGCCTTGGTGAACGTTTTATTTCGTGGAATCCACTGCAATTTACAGTAATGCTTCGTTTCCCGCCATTGCGATTTTTGTAATTTTTTGCAATATTTGGCAACATTGTTCACTTTTGGCGTCGTTCTTGGAGATAATTAGCGATGTCCCGTATTTGGAATCCTAATTTCCCGTATTTGTCTCGAGGAAATATGGTCAGCTTAGTCCTGAATTGTATTTGAATCCTCTGCGATTTGCATCAGAACTTCATTTCCCGCCATTCGGTAGTTTTCCAGCAAATTTCAGTCATAATTGGCAGTTTTTGCTTACCCCAGGCATCATTTTTGGCGTCAACTGGCGATTTTCCGTATTTGGAATTCCAGCAACCCCGTATTTTCAAACGAGTAAATATGGTCAGCTCTACTATAACTGTCTCGCCGTTCTTCAGCAGGGTCCCAACAAGATAACGCGGGGAAAAGAAAAGTGGTAAAACGGGTTGACAACCAGCAGGTGGCGCTGCACTTCACGTTCTCGGGATGGTGACTACAAAAGGAAAATAAAAAAAAAAAAAATTAAAAAAAAAGCTCTATAGCAATATTTCCACCGACTCCTCGTCTGCTCTCGCTTCTTGTCGTCTGTTTTTTTTTTCCATTCCATCCACCACTGATTCTCGCTTATTATTATTAAATTCTTTTTCTTTTTTTTATTCTTAGTTTTTCTCTTCCATTCTTTATTTTCTTTTCTCCCCCTTTCGGAGTCTCTCTATTGTAGACTCACGACTCATCGGACGGTGTTTTTTTTTTACTTTAGTTTTTTTTAATTGTCTTAGCCGGAAATTTTTTAATCGAGGGGGAGAAAAAGAAATTTATTAGTTAATTATTCTTTTTTTTTCTCTATTTCGCGGATGATTTCTATCGGGGTGCTGTTGTTGAGGATTTTTGTGTATCTGTGCGTGGATGGATTTTTGAAAATCACCGACTCATGAATGTGTTGTTGTGTGTGTGATCGAGTCCTTGAGAGGAAAAAAAAAACGGCGACGACCCGGTCTTTCTTTGGTAGTTCTCAGTAAACAACGGCAAGCGGCTCCGAGTCCTCTAGTTCGAAAGACAAAGATATTACAAGTTTTTTAATTTAAGTAAAAACCCACTAACTTGTTTTCTTCCTTGAATGATGACAGAGTATAAGTTAGTGGTCGTTGGTGGTAAGTTTTTGAAATTTTATTATTATTTATCATTGTATATGATGGTTTCTCTCTATCGTTGTGAAAATTATATATGATGAAAATTTAAAAAAATATATATATAGTTAAATACATATTGGCCAGGGGCTTTTTTTTCCTCCCCCTGGCCACAGGCCCAATGTCTTGATGGAGCTAGATAAAACGATCCGGCTTCCATCAGCTTGCTAATGCTGACAAGTTTGAAAATTATTTTCCCTAAAAACTTGCTGAAAATTTTTTTTTTTGGTAGTTTAAAATGAATTTTAGCTTAAGGACTATCAAAGATTTTTTTTTTTTTTCCCTTTCATTAGCTTTGAGGAAATGTTTTCAAATTTGTATGTGTGAATTGGTTTAAGCAAGCTAGGTTTGAAAGGCATTTTAGCTTGAGAACTATCAATCTTTTTCTTTTTTAAAATTTTATCAATGTTCCAGGAAGCAAAATTTTTTTGTTTGTTCGTGAATTAACAAGCTTCATTTCGGAAATATATTTTAGCTTGAAAAATCAAAAAAAAATCTGGTTTATGAGGAAATAAGGAAATGAATTTTCATGTGTGAATCGATTTAGCAAACTCAGTTTGAAATGTATTTTAGCTTCAGGACTATCCTTGATTTTTTTTTTTGGGGGGGGGGGGAAGGCATAGTTTGAAATGTATTTTTGATTAGGGACCCTGTAAATATTTCTTCATGTTTGGGGAAATTTTTACTTTGTGGGCAAAAAATACCTATTTTATAAGCTATCACAAATGTCTACTTCAGTCAAACTTGCAAAAAAAAAATTTTGTGTTGAATGAGCTTGTTAAAAGGATTCATGTTTACAAGTTTGAAATTTTTTTCCTTGCTGAACTTGCTAAAATTTCTCTGATAGTTTAAAACCTATCTTAGCTTGAGAACTATCAAAGATTTTTTTTTTAATATTTTATGAGGAAAAAATTTTGAATCTGTATGCTTGAATTTTAACAAGCTTGGTCTGAAATGCATTTTAACGAGCTATCAAAGATTAGCTTATGAGGAAGTAAAATTTTGAATTTTTGTGTGAACTAAATTCAAGCTTATTTACATTTCAAACTAAGCTTGAATATAGTATCAGAACTATCTAAGTTTTTTTTTTTTTTAACTAGTTTATGAGGGATTAAATTTGATACAAATAAATACAAATACAAGGCCACAACAGGCAAAATGTCCAACGAGGCAGTTGAGAAACACTTCTCTATTTTGTCAGGATTTGAACCTAGATTTCCTGACAAGAATCGTACACCCTGATCACTGAACCACGAAATCCTTTTAAATTAATACTTATGAATTGATTATGGAGCGTTTAGTTTCAAATGGTTTTTTGGTTGAGAACTATTGAATATTTTTGTTTAATAAGAGGAATGAACTTCAAATTTGCGTTCATCAATTTATTTTGCAAGCCTAATTTGAAATGCATTTTTGCACATTTGTATGCACTTATTTTGCTTACTTTGATGGATCAAAATTAAGACCAAGGACATGCTTTTTCATCAATACCACTTGAAATAACTTGAATGAACATTTCATGAAAAATTTGGGATTTCATCAGTATCTAGCCACATATGGGTTACGCTATCATAAATATCTACTTTGATTACATATAAACTCTCTCAAAAAATTTGGCTGCAACAAAAATTTATTTCTTTGTAAAAAAAATTTGGCTTTATTGAATGAGTTTGTTGACTTAATACACACATGGATAAAGTTCAGATTTTTTTTTTCTCATTAACTTTTAAAAAAGTCATGAATTTTAGCTTACATAAAGTACATTTTAAACTGTCACAAATGTCACCTCAAATTTATGTTGAATTTGCTCAAACAAAGCACTGAATGAGCTTGGCAAGAAGTTAAAGTTAATTTCCTTATTAACCTTGTCAAAAAAATTTCCTAGGTAAAAATATATTTCAAACTGCCGCAAATGTCTACCTTAATTTCATGTTTAAACTTGCCTCCCCACGCTAAACCATTCAAGCTGCATTCAATGAGCTTGTCGAATTAATTCATGTGTGTACAAATTTTAAAGATAGGCGTATTTCTTTTTTAAAAATCATTTAAAAATTCTTAGCTAGCTTGAAATGTATTTTTTTACTTATGGACTATCAAAGATATCTTCCTCAAGTTTATAAAAAATAAATTTTGCATTTTTTAACCATGTGAATTAATTTTGCAAGCTTGTTCAAATGTTTTCAACAAGTTCAACGTAAAATTGAAGTGGACATGCAAGAGCTGAAAAGTTATTCTCATAGTGTTAATGTATTCTATATATAACAAAAAATCCTGTGTAACAATACTGTTCAAGCCTGTATGCAAGCACCCAGGTGCATCTTACATGCGCAAGAGTGGTTTGTTAGAATTTCCCATTCACGCATATATGGCTGTCCCTAAATACTTCTCTGCCAGCTGAGCAACGTGCACTCAATAAACGTAAAACTTGAGAGGACTCACAGATAATGGATTCATAAAAGGAGCTTGCATTGTATGTCTTCGATTTTGTTTTGCCAAGGCTACGAGTTGTACGTGGGAGAGAAGATGGGAGAAAAGAGGGTGAGCAAGAGAGCAGCCAACAGGGTCAGGGTTAGTGGTCCTATGTAGATGTGCCTTTAAAATTCTACCTTTATATCTTTTTCTCCTACTGTATCATTATATTTTTATTACCAATGAATGCTGAGTTTTCTTACACCTTAATTGATTAAAAAACAAGTTAACGACAAGGAGATATTGTGTGTATCGTTAATCAGGGCTTTGTAAAAACCTTAGTTAATTCATGTGGATATTGTAAAAACGTGAAGAAAACCATTGTGGCCTGATTTCTGTATGTGAAAGATTGACATCCACCTGAAGAGGACCTGTACTGATTAGGGTGATGGAGTGCTTCGAGGAATAATGATTTTGCATTGGAAATAACTACTTGAAATGAATATATTTTATATACATAATTTGATGAAGGTTGAGTGTGTACTGTCCGCTGTGACACTGCGAGCGGAAGTGGGCCTCTTGGGGGGGGGTTTCTTGCCGAGCGAGCTCAAAATCTTGCCAGGCATAGATGACAGGGTTTAAGCTAGATAAAAAATTTCTTTAGCAAAATGCTGCAATGCTAATGATTTATGGTTGGATGTCTTTTCGTTTTGTACTTCCTGTATGCATTTTTGCAAATTGGCTACTACTTTTGCATTTTGCAAAAAATACGACCGTAGTTTAAACCCTGATAGACGACATGGCAGCACTATTAATGACATATCAATAGACTTCTTCACTGACTAACTAAACATCTTTGAAGTGCAATGGGGGTGGGGGAGAACTCTACATCTTAATATCTGTTTTGCCCAAGGCTTGCTGGGCAGCTCTGTTGTGGCCTCACTTATTTTAAAGTACCCCAAAGCAGAATGTGCAAAAATCTGAGACATACGTCGCAGAACAATTACCGCTATTGCAGAACAATTTGGAAGAATTTTAAGAAAAAGTGCAAAAAAAACTATTACTTGAATAGGAATTTTTACCATAGAACATTTCCTGTTAGCTGAGGGCTCGAAGTAGAACAGTGCTAAATATTCTGCTTTGGGGTTAAAGCATATATGCACAACCGATGGCCCATGGGCAAAATGTGGCCAGCAACCTCAAACCAAATTGGCAAAAATGAACCAAGTGGGACTTTTACAGATCACTTAAGTGACACCCGGCACAGTTCCAGAGTACTTAAGTGCCTGCGGAACATCTACAAATCAGTTAAATGACCCACATATAGTTCCACATCAGTTAAATGACCCACATATAGTTCCACATCATTTAAATGACCTGCAACATATTTGCAGATCACCTAAGTGACATGGGACACAATTCCACATTGCTCAACTGTCCTGCAACACATTTACACATAGCTTATGGCCCTCAACAGGTTTTTAAATAGATGTGGCCCACACTCTGAAAGGTTGAGCCACCTGTTGCTCATGAGCATTACAGTGTCCCTTAAGCTTCAAGAGTGCTCATATCTGATTCAAATGCCTTGTATGAATTTCATTCAAGGGTTAAAATCGTCCTGATTTTAATTTATGCATTCGTATGTCAAACTTGCCATAAGAGTGCTCTTCTCTTTACAATGGGTACAGACAATGCTTGTGACTAGAAAGGTTTGAAGTCCTGTGTTTTAAAGTGGCCGTCAAGTGTCTGTCAAGTCTAGTCTTGTAATATTATCTCGTTCTCAGTAATTATGCAGAATTTTGTCAAGCAACGTTCTTGTGATGTGTTGTAAACATGCTTTTACACTGAGAAATTGACAATGGCTTTGCCAAATCCCAGGACTCCATGGATTTTAAATTACACCTAAAATTTCCTACACGTATTCCTAAAATTTTTTTAAAAATAATCAGTGCTCTCTAATAAGACGTGCAAAAAATTTCAAGATACCGCCATATGCAACTCTGAAGTGTGTAATGGGAGTGACTTAATTGGAGTAGTGAAATGAGTTTGGTATTAGCCCCAAAGCGCAATGTTTTTCATTGTTCTGCAATGAGCTGTTGGCTGACTGGAAATGTTTTGCTGTAAAAATTCCCAGCCACTATGGTGGTCGAGTGGTTATAGGGACGGACTCACATCCGCAAGGGCTCAAACCCCACAATCTCTACTTTGGTGGTCATTTTCAGTGTTCCCCAACTTCGAGGTGCGCATGCGAGCCAATCTCTCCTTCAAAAAGTCTCGTCACAGAGAGCAACATGCCTACACCGCTACAGTTATTTAGTCATTGCATTTCACTAATTGCACGTGTGATTTAGCAGTTTCTGATTTAAAAAAACCCCCATTGAATCTGAGAAATAAAGTATACGAGATGAATATTTATAGTCATCAAAACATAGTTTATAAGTTATTTGTTGGAAAACCGAGACAGTTGCATAAAAAAAGCCAATCTAACCAAAAATACAGGCATGCACTATAAAATATGGGTATTATAGCCACACTATTCAGCATTAGAATGGAAAAATGAATGCCACTGGTCCCACGGACCAGTAAAATACGAGAGCCTACTGGTCCCCAGACATCATGCCTGGTCCACTAAACAAAATCTGTTCTAAATAATAATTAACTTTCCCAAATATATTAGCATTTAGAAGTGATATACCACCAAGAGGGTGCAATACTCCACTGCGGATCAGTGATTCTCCCGTAGGGGATTATTTTGCAATCAATGTCACCGCAGGGAGGGGTGCAAAGTTTTCCGTTACTGGTCCCATGGACCACCGCAATTTTTTTTTCTCAGTGGCCTGATTGTTTAATCGGTGGTCTCGGACCAGCGGACCTCCAATGATTTCGAACGCTGTTTCTCTTAGGGATCTGTCAACATATTTGAGATATTTCACCGGTCCTTGGGTTTTTCTTGAAAGGTTGAGAAACGCTGCTGTAATGCATTCAAAGATGTTGGAGAAATTTTTAAGGTGGTGTTTTCAGACAGTGATATAGCACAAAAGAGAAATCTTGCATTCCCATTGATTGTGTTTCGTTTTTCCATCGGGTGTATTTGAAGAACCTAAATGTGTGAACAAAAAAATTGTAATCAATGATCATGATGTTATTATGATAACAATTGTAACTTCAATTGATCAATATAATCAATTTTATACGAATACAAAGGCCGCAACAGGCGAATTGCCCAGTGAGGTGGCTGAAAAAAATTAAATTAAATTAATTTTTTATTAATTATAATTAATTTATACTGAATTTTTGAATAAAAAAATTACCCAGAATGCTTTGAAAATTTTACTGGAAAAACCTGGAAGTTTCACGGAAGTTTTGATTGTTATTGTAGTTTAGATCCAAATAAAATTGAATTTCTATGTAATTTTTCGAAAGTTCACTGTCGGGCGGTTTTTTTTTTGGGACACTATGTATGTGTGATTGCTAAATTGGGGTGAACTGGTTGTTTAACTGCAATCATTCACGAAAATGAATAATAGATGAGCCCAAGTGGAACATAAAACACCATGGCAATCTTGTCCTATCTCTAAGCATTTTTGAGTTATGGTGGATAACCGATTATGAAAGAAAAAATGTGTCTAGTCTGAAAAAAAATGCAGATTTGTGCAGTTCCTGAGAGACCTACTTGCGCAAACTAAGTACATATTTGGAAAGAACAGAAAAAGTCCTATAATGTGTCACCATTTTCATCAGAATATCTGGATGTAATGGCAAGCTGCAAGTGCTGAAAGATTGGCAAAATTCAAAATTGAATTGCCAATGAAATTTCCAATTCCACAAGCTCCAATTCTAGCTACAATCAGGCAAATTTGCCAAAACGTTTTCTATTGTATAAGCTTTCGAAAAAGCCTACAATAAATTATATCTGTGTTCTAATGCAGGAGAAATTTAGTCTTTTGTTTGTAATACATCACTGAAATCGGCATTTGTTGAAGTAGACGTTTGTTTCTTTAGTAGATGTTGGCAAGAATTTGATTTTGCAGTTTGTCAATCTCTCATCGAGTGTAGCTTACCATTACATCCAGACATCTTGGTAGAGGTGGTGTCACCTTAAGGATTTTTTCTGCGAAATGAAATTGTCACCAAAATCTGTAACTGTCAATTCCGAGAATTTTTGTCGAATATCTACTTTGACTAACTCTAATTTCAGTGATATATTGCACTTTACAAAAGGCTAAATTTCTCTTGAACTAGAACACCAATATAGTTTGTCATAGGTTTTTTTGAAAGCTGGTGTAATGGATAAGTTTTTGGAAAATTTGTCCAATTGGGGGTGGGGGTTTACGGAATCTGGGATTAAACATTTTGGTGACTTGCCAATCTTTCAGAGCTGGTAGCTCGCCGTTAAATCTAGGTATTTCAATGAAATTAGTGTCACCTTATAGGATTTTTTCTGCTCTATCCAAATATATGTTTCGTTTGCATGTAGGTTTTTCAAGAACTTCACAAATTTAAGTTTCCCCAAACCTAGTGCATTTTTCTTCCATAATCCATCTTCTACCATAACTCAAAAGCAGGTAGGACAGAGTGTTACTATGGTGTTTTATGTTTCACTTGGGCTCGTCTGTCCCCCATTTTTGTTTGGGGATTATTCACTGTTCACACTGTAGATGGGGGGGGGGGGGTGTTTCATCTCTGGGTAAGTATGTTCAGAAGTGATGAATGACAGCAACACACTGTCGAAAACTTATTATTTCTTATCAAGACGGTGCTTTTACTTCACAAGTGTCCATATACAATGAAACCTGTATGAAACTGGAATGGCAAAGAACAAAGTAATCTATTTTAGGCTTTCTTTCGCTGCTATCTATATTTTGGATTGTGAGTGAAGTGTAATGATTGAATATTTGTACCGTTGTATGCCTGTTGCTCTCTGTGACAAGACTTTTTTGAACAGGGAGATCAGCTCACATTCGCACCTCAAAATTAGGAATCACAGAAAACCAACTTCAGGTTTGAACCCGGGTCCATGTGATGCGAGTCTGTCACTATGACAACTCTACTGGTGCAGTAGATCCTTATTAGACTGGTTTTTGTTTATTAAAAGTTCACATCGAAACACTTATCATCGATGGGAACTACCTTCTGATTCTGTTCAAGGCAGGTTTCACTGTAGTTAAAATGCGTGGCTGTCTTAATGCTTACCCGAAGCATGGCCCATGTTTTTCTGGTGTGCACGGTGCATTGCTTGAATAGCCTTTGTATGAGGCATTTTACTGCCCAAGAGTAGTGAATTGTACCACATGATAATGATAATCTAATAACATCTCATGCAAGCTTGAAGGCAATGTGAGTGCCAAATCTGTTACACAGGGATGATGGGATAAGCATCAATAGATTTTTTTTCGATCTGACTAGTTATACGTGGTTTGTTCAAAAAGTATCTGACCATAATGTTTTGTGCATGAATCGATGAAGAGCTAGGAGGTCATGGTTTGGTGCATGTATGTAGGCAATCCTAGTGCTTATGCTTAAATTTTTTCCTACCTGCAGAATCTACCAGTCACCAGAAGACCACTACTACTGAACCATACATGCACCTCGTCCACATTCTTCTGCGGAACGTCTAACGAATTGGTACATGTTGGAATGTGCGTGTATGTATATTTGTGAACCTATGCGAAAGTTTGTTTCTGTGTAGTGCTGCCATCTGCCGTCAGTTTTTCTAACTATGAATGAAGTGATTGAATAATTGTATTGTTGTGGGCCCGCTGCTCTCTATGGTGACTTTTTAACGAGGAGATCAGCTTTTTTGCATTTGTGCCTCAAAGTTGGGAACTACAGAAAACCAGCTTCGGCAGACCATTGCCATGGTGATGGTGGAATTCGGACCTTTGTCCTTGCTATGCGAGCCCGTTACTATGACCACTCGGCTACCACCACAGCTGTGCCAGACCATCGATGAATGAAGAAGTGTGAGCACTGTCATATTTTTGTTCCTGACAAAATGGCAGGAAAAACTTGAACAATGCTACTGCATTAAGTTTTGTGTGGACCATGGTGATTTGTAAGAGGAAACAATCTGCAAGATTCAACATACCTTCGAAAATAAAGAAGTGGGCACTACACTGATAACAGAGTGGTACAAATGCTTCAAAGATGGCTGCATATCGATGGAGAGTGAAACACATTCTGGGAGGCCCTTGACATCCAGAAATAAGACCGTTATCAGCCAAGTGAGGACCCTGGTGGTACAGGATCATCAAATCGTGATCACAGAATTTGTAGAGAATGCGAGGATTAGCATTGGATCAGTTTATTCTATAATGACTGACGATTTGGGCTTCGGGAGGTGCAATGTCAAAGTCATACTGACTGTCCTATGACTTTGGTGGCATAGTTCATCATGGTGGTGTGCATCGCACTGCTCAACCATCACCAAGGAGTACTACTAAGAAGTTTTGTGTCATAATTGACAGCTCCATCACGATTGGGGCAGTTGTCAAAAATGAAAATTTGACAGTGCTCACTTAACTTCCTCATTCATCAGCTGTCTGCAGACGAAAAAAGAAAGTCAAGCCTACACACTCAGATTGCATATACATATGCACCCCAAACCATGCATCCCTAGCTTCATTGGTGTATGCGCGAAAAATTATGGCCAGATACTTTTTGAGTAAACCCCATTTAGCCATTCAATTTTGCAATAGACTTCTGTCATTTTTGAATATAAATGCATCTATGGTGGGAGGGGGGGTGTTTGGAATCTTACCATGGGACAACAAGCTGCTACTACTACTAAACCACACATGCACTTCGTTCATATTACTCTGCGGAACCTCTAACGAATTGGTACATGCGGGAGTGTACGTGTAGTGAAACCTGACGTGAAGTTTGTTTCTGTGTAATGCTTGTTATGGGTAGTGCTGCCATCTGCCACCAGTTTTTCTAAATATGAGTGAAGTATAATGATTGAATAATTTATCGTTGTTGGCCTGTTGCTCTAACTCATATGTATTCTGTTTTTCAGAAGTTTTACCCAGCTGTAAGACACTAAAATAGCTATCTCAACCTATTATGTCTCAAGGAATGACTTATGTATGGGCTTGTCATTATACCAGCGTAGACATCTGCACCCTCCTCCTAATAATTTGCATCGTAAATTAGCTGTCAATATTTTGTTGCGAGAATGCAGTAGACTATTGTTACACTGCTTTTTGTGGCTAGAGCCTGACTTGAAATGCAGGTGTTTGATAGGGAGTATCAATCATATATATTTCTGTCCCGCCCCTAGATGCTTGATAAGGAGTAGAAAGATTGGGACTATAGAGAGATATAGATGGCTTTATTCTCAGCCAGAGATATCAAGGAAACAGTTATTTTCCGGATATTATGCTGAGGTGAGCTCGGAAAGAAAAGTCATCACGTCTCCGCCGCGACTCGAACCCAGGCCGTCTTGCATACCGGGCAAGCATGCTACCATCTACACCACTGGAGACACATGAATCTGCCTTCCAAATTTCACGCACTGTGTCGTGAGGCGCTGAAGTAGAGGCATTAGTAGCCTCTCTTCTCACTGTGTCGTGAGGCACTTGCCTCACGACACAGTGCGTGAAATTTGGAAGGCAGATTCATGTGTCTCCAGTGGTGTAGATGGTAGCATGCTTGCCCCGTATGCAAGAGGGCCTGGGTTCGAGTCCCGGCGGAGACGTGATGACTTTTCTTTCCGAGCTCACCTCAGCATAATATCCGGAAAATAACTTTCCTTGATTGGGACTATAGTTAATGGTTGACTTTTGAGAATATATGTTGCTTAAATTTGTGTTTTGGAAGTGTTGGGGGGGGGGGGGGGGAGTAGAAAATTTCCTACTTGCCCATGTTGAAATAAGGCTGTAAGCAGGCAGGGGACTCTCGTGGTGGATATCCCCCCCCCCCTACGTTTGTATTGATTCCTAATCATGCATTGAAATTTTTTATATACTTTTTTAAAATTTGGTTAACGTAACAAGTCGTCTTAACAAATTCAGGACCTGGGGCAGAAATATTTTTGGAGAGGGGAAGTCATCGACATAGACACCATTGAAATGTACAGGAATTCTGAAAAAAATGTAATTTGTCTTCATTGCAAAAAAAAAAAATTAATGAGAATTCACAATAAATGAGTCTTTCATAATTTTGGGGGGAGGGAAAAGTGAAACAAAGAGCCCTTCGAATTATTGAAGACTTCCTTTTATTCTGGAATTAATTCTTTTATTGATTCTGGATTCTTGATAATACTGAAAATTATTTCTTTTGTTAATTTCTGAACTATTTTTCTCAAATCATTTCTTTCGTTATTTCTGAACTATCATTGCTTTCATTGATTCTGAACTAAATTCTGAATTTTCATAGTTTTTTTGTTTGCTCATATTTTTGTGTCGGTGTTTTAAAGCATTCCTGGACATTCTGTAATAGTCTTTGTGAATTCTGACACCCCCCCCCCCACCACCAATTTCGTTCTAATTTCTTTTAAGTGACACTGGAGGGGAGTCCATAGTAACTAAAACTGTAAAAGGCGGCCCTGAACACAGTTTATATTGATGAGCATTTTGAAATGTTAACTTCCAACATTGTCTCAATGCTGTCCTGGGTCAGACGGGGAGGGAGGAGTGCGAAATTATTGAAGATTTTTTTTATTCATCAAGATTTTTTCATTTCCAGCACGCGCATTCTTTTATGTCTGAATTTTTCAGAATTTTGAAACTTCTCTAATTTTGCTTTCCAGGTGGAGGTGCTGACCCCCCACCCAGCATCTTGGATAATGCTTACGTCAACAACCACCCTTAATGAAAATATGAAATTTTTTTACTGGCATCTTACTCGGTGCGCCAAAAACGAGAAAAACCTTTCGATAGTTTGTGGGCACTTGAAGTAACATTCAGCCCCCCCCCCCTATTGATAAGTGCCCTACAGAACCACTTTAGTGATCTCTAAATGTTCCGCGGATGCAAGTGATCTGGAAATGTGCCACGCATCACTCAAGTGATCCGTAATTATATGCCGCGGATCACTTAAGTAATCTGAGAATGTGCCGCGGGTAACTTGAGTGACGTAGAACTGCACTGGGAGACACTTAAGTGCTCTAAAACTACGTCACAGGTCACTCAAGGGATCTCTAAATGTGTCACGGATCGCTTAAGTGTTCTGGAACTGTGTCCCGGGTCATTAAAGTGACCTGAAAATGTGCCACTGGCCGCTTAAATGCTCTGGAATTGTACCACGGGACATTTAAGCGATTTGTAAATGGTTGTAATTTGTAAAATAGTTCATTTTTACAAAATTAGGTTTGAGGAGGTCAGGCCGCATCAAATAACCCCCAGGGCCATATTTGGTCCGCGGACCAAGGGCCTTTATGCGATTTATCATTAGAAGGCTTAGAGGGTGGGTTGCAATGAGTTTATTAAAGATAAATTTCATAGCCTTCAAATAACATTGAAATTAACAGAAATTTATTATAACAACAACATATGAAGGTATTTTCCTCCGAAATTTCAATTAAAAAATATTTTTTTTGCATAAAAAAATAAGTTTTTGATCGTCCGGGGGGGGAGCACGATCCCCCTATGCCCCCCCCTCACCTGCGTACGTCTCTGGTCCTACCAATATGCGTTAGGATTCAGAGGGGCAGAGCTGATGACGAAGTTTTGCTGCAAGGGGGGGGGGGTCAAAAATGGCTAAAAATTTGCTTACGTAATACATGAACGGCCCCTTATTTTTATTTAAGCAGGATTTTCTCAAAGGGCCCCCCAGAGTCGGATGGGGCCCATCAAATTGTTGAAGATTTTTAAATTAATTCTGTCGGTATTCTTCAGCATTTCGGTACATCCACAATAAAAAAGTGTTTGGGACCCCGGCCCTAGAATTCCTTGAGCTAGGCTGGAGAAGGTTCGAATGTTTTCATTGCTGTTGCAGGCTGCGCGTATTTGCAGTGATGATGGTGGCCGAGAGTCTTGTCTAACCACCCCCCTTCGATATGTACACACACACACACACACATAGGGCAAATGGCAGGCAGAGAGCCTCAGCTAAACAGCCGGGCCCGGGCTCCCTCTGACGCGTTCCAGTGAAGGAATTTCATCTAGTGTGGTGTTGTTTTTTTTTCCAGACAGTGTATGTATGCTGCTGCCGCGTGGGTGCTGGCCCGATTACACCCTCCCACGCAAATCTGCGACTTTTTATGGGCGCTCCTTCTCTTGTGTGTGTGCGCGCGCTCACTGCAACAAACGTCACTCACTATAATCGCCGGGCGACAAATTTCATAAAGAGCCCCGATCGACGCATCGCCATTAGCATTCTTTACAATGTAGGCAAAGTATAATGGAATATGGAGGGGAGGGGGAGGCGGTTAAAGTGTTACGAGGCCCTTCAACTGTGTTGCGCGCCCTGTGATTAGTTCTTGAGGGTTTTTTTTTTTTTTAGCTGCGTGTGAACGGTGGCCGCCTATTTACTTATTTATCTATTTTTGTGGCGCCGACGGTAAGAAAGGTCGTTGCTTGGACGTTTTTCGGGCCATTTACAGTAGTGGTTTTTTTTTCTCCCATGGCCCATTTTTTGTACCGTATTTTCTTCTTGCCCGCTTGTCGAAAAAAGGTGGCCCGCACTAGGAGTGGGAACCTTAAATTTTTTTAAATTCTTTTTGATTGAATTTCTTAATGTTGCCCTCTGGATTCGTGGGCTAGAGTTCAGTGAGCTTGACTTTCGTGCAAGATTCTATGCAGATTAAGGGCCGTCTCAACAGCATGGAGGTTCCCCTTCCCCCGTGCAGAGTGTAGCGTTTTGGGCCGGTACTAATTTAGAAGTAACAGATTACGCATTATTTATTATCGAAAAGCGTAGTATCCCGGTTCTCATGTAGGCTTCCTATGGACACGAAGGTCCCTCGGGTCATGTCGGATGAGCCCACACTCTAAAATGGCCCTGGCTCTAACGTTTTGTTGACTTATAGCATCTCGATTTACGGGAATTTCATCGAAAACAGTCCATAACCAGTGAGTGAGTGATTGAGCAGTTGAATGAATATGTCAGCGGGTGAGTGATCGAGTGAATAACCGTATAGGTCGGGGATGGCCAGCAACTGGCCCGCGTGAGGTGTGAAAAGTGATTTTGTGCGGGCCGCGACAAGATGGTAAAAACTTAATTTTTTAAATTACTTTCGTGGATTAGTTTCGTGGTATAGTATTTATTCAAGTATTACGTCAGCATCGATGGGGGGAGGGGGTTTCCGATTTGCTGACTTTTGGTGAGGGGGGGGGGGTTTGGATAATGCTTACGTCATCAACCACCCTTTATGAAAATATGAAATATTCTTAATGGCATTTTATTCGGTGCGCCAAAAACGGAAAAAAACCTTTCGATAGTTATTGGGCACCTGAACTAACATTCTTTCTCCCTATTAAGTCCCCCTACAGAGCCACTTTAGTGATCTCTAAGTGTTTCACGAATCCTTCAAGTGCTCTGGAACTGTGCCACCGTATCACTTAAGTAATCTGGGAATGGTCCGCGGGTAACTTGAGTGATGTAGAACCACACTGGTGGCCGCTTAAGTGCTCTAAAACTGTGCCACTTGTCACTCAAGGGGATCTCTAAATGTACCACGGATTGTTTAAGTGTTCTGTAACTGTATCACGGGGGTTACTTAGGTGATCTGTGAAAGTGATCTTTGAGGCCTACTTCAGTGACCTTGAATTGTGCCACGGGTCTTTCAATCGATTTGTAAATGTGCCGCTTAATTCATTTTTACAAAATTAGGTTTGAGGAGGGGCCACATTTAGTTTGCAGGTCAAGGGTTTACCATAAATTGGCTTAAAGGATGGGTCGCAATGAATTTCTTAAAGAGAAAACTTCAGTTCTTACCCTTCAAATAGGATTGAAATTAACGGAAATCTCGATTATAATAACATATGAAGATATTTTTTTTGAACATTTTTTGCATTAACATTTTTTTTTTCGTGTGGGGAGAAAGCGCACGAGCCCCCTATGCCCCCCCCTCCCGCGTACGTTTCTGATTCCACCAATATGCGTTAGGAGGTAGGGAGCAGTGCTGACAAGGGGAGGTCAAAAATTGCAAAAAATGTTGCTGACTAATATTTGAACGGCCCCTTAACGCGGAAAGAAAAATTATTTCTGATTTGACAAAAAAAAAGCAATTTGTATTTTCAACAAACACAAAACCTCTTTAAACACCACACACACACACAGGGCACGTGATTGATTTCAAAAACCTACTGTGGAAGTTATGGAGGTAACCGTAGCACACAAAGATTTTCTTGCGCAAATCATCGGAGGTCGGTGATTGTGTGATCTCGACGAACCAAATTTCTCTCAAAAATTTCCATTTTTTTAAATAAATTTTTACATAAAAATTTCGAAACTAGTCGTGCTGCTGCCGTCTATTGGTAAAAATATTCAGTCAAGTAGTATTTAGGTCTTTTATTTTTTCTCAAAGGGCTTCGACCTTTTTTTCCTATTCGCGAGCGCTGCCTGTATCCATCATCAAAAAGAAGAGCACCCTTTCGGCAAGTTCGACTTTACGATTGCATGGAATCAGGATGACTTCAATTCTAGAACGCAATTTGTTAAAATTTTGTTAAAAACGCAGGGTATTTGATTGGAACTTTGATCAGGTGCTCGCGAGCATCGAGCACTCCCAAAGCCTCCTAGAAGTACCATCACAGGCTTTGGCACTCCGGGCAGTGCCGTCTTAACGCATGGGCCCACTAGGGTACGGCCCGGGGACCTCAAGAGAAGAGGGGCCTCACAAAAATGAGATCCGGTTGAAATTTACCAGGTAGGGCCTCCGGTAAACCACTTGGCCCGGGGGCCCATGATACTCTTAAGACGGCTCTGACTCCGGCTCTGCTTCAGGGAGCACCGGGTTGAAGATGCCTGTCCTAGAGATACTGTATCTGAAGGAGGTTAAAAGGAATCGGACCTGTTTTCTGATCATGACGTTGTGTGGAGATGAAAGAAGTTCTCCCCCCCCCCCTCTCACGTTTCGTGGGTTTCTTGGTTCTCTTCGCCCCTCCCCAGATGGTAAGAAAATGGCGAGGGGGAAGACGGAGGAGGGGGGCACCCCTTCCCCCCTCCTTTCCCTCCAGTCAAGCCAAAGGCGTGGGAAAAAATAGAGAAGAGATTGGGTTGGAGCCGGAATTCCAAGAAGTGTTTGTGCCGATTTTCTTTTTACTTACACCCCTTTTCTGCAGGTCGAGGGCGAAGACCAACAACAGGTTGTTCGATTGTTATACTCTCGTCTCAAGAATAAGGTGCCGGATTTATATTTTACTGCATTTGTTACATAAAAAAAAAAGAGGAAAAAACCGGCACCTTTTTATATTTTTTAATCTTCTTTCTTCGGAGTCAACACCAGTCGTTAACCTTTGACATTTTCTTGTCCGATATTATATCTATACTATTACAGTGTGGTGGTGATGATGATGATGCACGGCGCTTGAATCCGATCACGCGGGATTTCTTTTTCTTTTTTTTTGATAACAATATCCGATTGATTAATCGTATCCGACAAAAATAGATAAAAATTTCATTGGCATGAGAACGGTGACCATGCGTCCCGTTTTTTAGTTTTTTAAAAAAACATATTTTTCTGGCAGCTCTGTCATTTTAGTTAGCAATGTTCTATCCAAGCGCGGATCTAGGTTGGGGTGGGGGGGGGGTGGATCGTCCCTCCCACTAGCCGAATATTATGTTGTAAATTTGTATTGTACCGTAAAATACGGGATGATTCCACCGACGCATTCGCTTGCTGAAGATATCGGCCTCGGCTTCATTCTAATCTGAAGATGCCTGCCTCCGCTCACCTTCGCAGCTTTAGACGTCTGCCCCAGCTTCATTCGCGGCTGAAGATATTTTCCTACGCTTCATTCGCAGCATAAGATATCCGGCTCGGCTTCGTTCGCAGCTGAAGATCTCTGCCTTCGCTCAGAAGCTGATCCAGTGGGGAGGAGAATACGAGCGGTCGACCTATCGAATCGACGAACAGAATAATATGAGAAAATTTGCCTGTCCCGTAAAATACGGGATGGTTCAATACACTTTCACAATAAGTCGCTCCTCCGATGCATCACCCTGGATCCGCCTGCCTTCGCTCCATTCGCCGCTGAAGATACAAGCCTCGGCTTCATACACAGATGAAAATATCAGCCTCGGCTACATACGCAACTGAAGATATGAACCTCGGATTTATTCTAATCTGAAGATGCCTGCCTCTCCGCTCCATTTGCAGCTGGAGACGTCTGCCCCAGCTTCATTCACAGCTGAAGATATTTTCTTAGGCTTCTCATTCGCAGCTGAAGATATTTTCTTAGGCTTCATACGAAGATCTTAGGCTTCAGCTGAAGATGACTGCCTTCACTCCATTCGCAGGTGAAGATATCAATCTCGGCTTCATTCTAATCTGAAGATGCCTGCCTCCGCTCCATTCGCAGGTGGAGACGACTGCCCCCAGTTTTATTCGCAGCTGAAGGTATTTTCCTAGGCTTCATTTGCCGCTGAAGATATTTCCCTAGGCTACTTATTCGCAGCGTAAGGTATCCGGCTCGGCTACATTCGCAGTTGAAGATCTCTGCCTTCGCTCAGAAGCTGGTCCAGTGGGTGGGGGGGGGGGGGGGATAAGAACGGTCGCCCCCGCAAAAGCAGAATGATATGGGAAAATTTTCCTGTCCCGTAATACGGGATGATTCAACGAATTTACACAATTCGTCTCTTCCGACGCATCATCCTGGATCCGCGCCTGGTTCTAAGCCAGTGTTCTTCAACCCTATTTTAGAAAAAGTGAAGAAATATAAACACCGCGTTGTAGAAATAATTTGATTTACAAAATCATCGCGCTGAGGAAATTCACCGAATGAGTTGCTGCTGAATGAGTCAGCGTTTGAATAATTTCATGAGCAATCGAATGAATGTGATCGAGGGAGTGGGTGAGTTAATCAAATGAGTGAGCCATTGAGTGAGTGTACCAAATGAGTTGGCGAGTGACTAACTTTATGAGCGACCGAGTAAGTGATCAACTGAATGGTCGGGTGACCGGGTCAGTGAGTAACGGAATGCATGATCGAGGGAACGAGCAAGTTATCAAAATGTGTGAGTGACCGTATGGATGAACCGGTGACCTTATGGGTGACTCGCTCACACACTAACTCCCGGACTCACTTGCTCATCCACTCACTCAATATGTCACTTTGGCGGTGAATTGTTGGAGATGAACTTTCCGTGCACGATTCCCTTCAACATTCCCGTGTCCCCGGAATTTCCCTTTCATTTCGCCGCGAGTATGTACATTGAATGAGAGGAATAAGTATACGCGCTGCTGCTTCCGACGACACTGTACCTATCAAAAGATGAAAAAAAAAAACGGCGTCTCCTAAATCTATCGTCACCGATGTGTCACGGCGACACCTGTTATCCTCTAAAAAAAAACCACGTACGGGAGTTTCGCCAGATACGTCATTGCCTATTTGACAGTCTGGCTGATTGTCGCTGTTTCGTTGATGACAACAACCCCCCCCCCTTTCCCCCCGAATCAGAAATGGGGGGGAGGGAGATTCTATTTTAGGTTGCCGTGTACAGAAAACACAAATCAATCCCAACGGATAGAAATCTAGGATGTGAGGCGACATGCGAGTGCCACAAAGGGACCGGTAAAAATTCCCTAAATTCCTATTATGTATATTGGACGGAAATGGGAAAGTTTTTAAGGTTAATCGTCCGTTGTAGGACACCCCCTTCCCTTTCCCTTGTGTAAAAGCTTCCGTTAAACCCAGTGTTTCCCAAAGTATTCAGTATCGCTCCCTGGGACGATGGAATAGTCCAGTATATGGAGAGAGGGCGGTGGAAGATAATGGGGTTCCGTATAAAATCCTATGGGTTGGGGGTGATGAGCGAAAACAAAATTGAACGGCGCGATGGAACGAAAAGTTTGAGGAACTATGGTTTTCCCCCATGTAAATTGCTCAACCCCCATGGCCCTCAGAGTCATCTGAAGTTGCCCACGACCTCAAACCTAGTTTTGCAAAAATGAACTAAGCTGCAGATCACTTAAAGGCAGGGTTGGGTTTTCGACGCTTGTCGTGTCAAAAAAATGGCATTTGCATCAAAAATTCTATGTGGGCGGGGCCCACTCACCCGTGTAAGATGACCCTGGTTTTTGTTTCAAAATTTAATCCATACATGCTCAACCCATGGCCCACGGAGTCGATGTTGTCCGCCACAAATACCACAAGTCATTCAATTAGCCCACGAAAGACTATCAAATCGCTTAAAGTGGACCGTGCCACATTTCCAGATTATTTCAGCGACCCCCCCCCCCCCTCACCAAGTACATTTTGAAATCACTTGAATGACCCGCGACACTCCTCCAGTTGAATTGGTTCGTGGTACATTTGCAGAAGTGTGCTCGCACGCATTCTCAGATCACCCGAATGGTGTGAGGCGGACATTTCCTAGAGAACTCCAGAGTTGCTCGCGATACATTTCCTAACCGATGTAGTGGTCCGCACTCAACAAAAAGGTTGAGCACCCTTGTTTTAATCCGAAGGGTGTTCAGCCTTTTGGAGAGAGCGGGCCACTTCACTGATTTGAAAACGTGATCTGAAACAACGCCCGCAGGTACTTGTGCGATCTAAAGCTGTGCAGTGGTGGTCTGTAAATATGCCGAGGGCCATTCAAGGCTGTGACGCGGGTTGCCTAAGGGCCGTATTCACCCACATGGTTTAAACAGTAGTCACAATTTTTGGATAAGAGATCACCATAGATGGGTTAAAAACCTGAATTTAACCAATCCGTGTCGATCTCTCATCAAAAAATTGTGACTATAGTTTAAACCATGTCGGTGAATACCGCCCTAAGTGATCTGGAACCGTGCCGCAGTAATCTGGAGACGTGCCGCGGGTCACGTAAGGGCTTTGGAACTGTGCCACGGGATAGTTAAACTTCTAACTATGCAGTGGATCGCTTAAATTCTCTGAAATTTTACCGCACCTGAGAAGTGCCGCGGGTCACCTGAATTCTTGGAACATGCCACGAGTGATTTGTAACTGTGCTGCGGAAATGTGCCGTAGGTTAGTTAAGTGATCTGGGAATGTGTCGCTTACTTCGCTTTTACAAAATTAGGTTTGAGGTCGCGGTCCACATCAGATTACTCCGAGGGCCATGGGTTTAGCATATTTTTTTTAATATATTGTGGCCCGCACTTTCCAAAAGGTTAAACAGCCCCCCCCCACCCTCCGATCTACGTAAAAATATCGTTATCGCATAAAATATATAGACTTCAATTCACCAACGGAATTGTCAGGCTTAAATCGACAAGCTTAATTCTTCACCACTAGGGGCTGTTTTACACGTGAAATTGAATAAAAGCCCCAGCTGCAATGAATGAGGATCACAAGAGGAGCCAAGCACCTGGTTTTCGGGAACAAGAGCATGAATGGGTAGTGGGGGGGGGGGGGGGGAAGAAGAGATCTATGATGCGTCTCGCAATTCCGGGAAGCCACTCTCTGTCTCGGAAAAGGGCGCCACACTCTACATCAAGGACGAGAAAGCACGCGAATACAGTGTATAAAGTAGCAGGCTTCTATTACAAGCCCTAGCAGATGCGACCTACTACACCACCAGATGGATGGGGGGGTAATAAGAAAGAACCGACAGGTGTTCAGCGGCAGAATTATACATATCCACGAAGCTGTAACCTTCTCCATACAAAAGAAAAAAGAATAGTATCACTGGGAAAAAAGTGAAAGACACCAGACGCCCTGGTATTTTCTGAGAGCTGTTATTGCTTTGTTTTCGTAATAAACTTGGCGTAATTCCGAGAAACCTTCCTTCAATCGATTCAGAATTTCACAGGCATAATAGGAAATCGACTTATTCATCAGTATGATGAAAGGGAAACACGTTTATAGCATTGCTTTTCTCTCTGAAAGTGATGAACTAATTCCCTTTTACACCGCAGTTGAAATCCCAGCTTGCGTGTGTCTCGTCTCCCAGGGCCGTCGTACGGGAAATTTCAACTAGGTCGCAATACCGATATCCAAAATCGAAATCCCGAGAAGTCACAGTTCCGAAATTCCAACTAGGTCGAAATCCCCGCAGCCCAAGTCCCGACCCGGTCGAAATCTCGTCAGGTCACAATTCGGTGGAAATTCCAATGAGTCACAATCCCGACATCCAAAATCCCAACAAAATTGAAATCCCGACAAGTTACAGTTTCGAAATTCCGTAGGTCGAGATCCCCGCAGCTCGGTCGAAATCTCGGCAGGTCGCAATCCCGGCATCCAAAATCCCAACAAAATTGAAATCCCGAGAAGTCACAGTTCCGAAATTCCAACTAGGTCAAGATCCCCGCAGCGCGAGTCCCGACCCGGTCGAAATCTTGTCGGGTCACAATTCGGTGGAAATTCCAATGAGTTACAATCCCGGCATCCAAAATCCCAACAAGATAAAATCCCGAGAAGTCAGTTTCGAAATTCCGTAGGTCGAGATTCCCGCAGCCCAAATCCCGACCCGGTCGAAATCTCGGCAGGTCACAATCCTGACCCAGTGGAAATTCCAATGAGTCACAATCCCGGCATCCAAAATCCCAACAAAATTGAAATCCCGAGAAGTCACAGTTCCGAAATTCCAACTAGGTCGAGATCCCCGCATCCCAAATCCCGACCCGGTCGAAATCTCGGCTGGTCACAATCTCGGTATACGAAATCAAAATCTCGAGAAGTCACGATTCCGACGTCCGAAATTCAAATGAGTCGCAATCCCGAAATTTCAAAATCGATATCATAAAAGAAATACAGGGTGTCCCATAAATTCATAAATAGTTGCAAAAAATTCATAAATATTGGAGGAGTTGGTATATTTAAATGCGGGGTTTTTTTTGCCAAAAAAGTTATTCTCACGAAGGCGGATTTTTTTGTCGATGCACATGACGGATTCATCCAGCCATGTCCCGCGGGGAGGCCTCATGTCCATAAGAGGCCTACATGACTATGATCTGTGAACACGGGACACCCCCCCCCTCCCGCTTACGCCTCCTGTGCCGCGGGTCGCTTCAATGATCTGAAACTGCCGCAAGTTACTCAAGTGATCTGAAATTATGCCACCGCACACTATGATCTGAAGCTGCGGGTCACTTACGTGACATGGAAATGTGTCGCCTCGTTTATTATTACAAAATTACGTTTGAGATCGGACTACATTAATATAATGACGCCGAGGGTCACATTTGGCCCGCGGGCCATGGGTTGAGTATATACGCTGTAGACCAGCGTTCCTCAACTGCCGAGCCTTGACATTACTCAGAACCGGGCCGCGAGTGATTGGCCGTTTCCTTTGACATACAAGGCCGATGAGTGACCTATATATGTGCAAGAATGACCAAAAGAGACCCAGAGAGTGAAAGAATATGAATGAACAAAAGAGTGACTTAGAGAAGGGTGAGCATGGGAGTGACCAAAAAATAGAGTCATGGGTGTACTTGCAAGAGTGGGGGAAGGGCCAAGTAGGTTATAGCACTTGGTGGCGAGTTCGAGGAAACAGTAGTCAGGGACCGTTCAAGTATTACGTCAGCAAATTTTTAGCCCCTTCCCCCCCCCCCCCCATCTTGTCCGCAAAATTTCGTCAGCACTGCCTCCTAACGCATATTGGTGGGATCAAAAACGTACGCAGGAGGGGGCTTAGGGGACTCGTGCGCGCTTCCCCCCCCCCAGACGGAAAAATTATTTTTTAATGAAAAATATATGTTATTATAACCGATTTCTGTTAATTTCAATCTTATTTGAAGGGTAACAACTCAAAATTTCTCTTTAAGAAATTCATTGCGACCCACCCTTTAAGCCATATAATGGTAAACCCTTGACCCGCACACTGAATGTGCTTCCCCCCCCCCCCAAACCTAATTTTGTAAAAATGAACTAAGCGGCACATTTACAAATCGCTTGAATGACCCGTGGCACAATTCCAGGGAATTTAAGTGGCCCGCGGCACATTTTCAGGTCACTGAAGTAGGCCTCAAAGATCACTTTCACATTCAAACATAACTTGAGTAGCCCGCGACACAGTTCCAGAACACTTAAACGATCCGTGGCACATTTAGAGATCCGTTGATTTGAGATTTATTTCCATCTTTAGAGACAATGTGGCAGTTTTAGAGCACTTAACATTACATCACTCAAGTTACCCGCGGAACATTTCCAGATTTGATATATATAACATATGATCCGTGGCATAATTACGAATGATGCGTGGCACACGCACACACACAGTTCCATAGCACTTAAGCCGCCCGGGCGCATTTCCAGAGCACCTGAAGGATCGTGAAATATTTAGAGATCACTAAATTGGCTCTGTAGGGGGACTTAATAGGGAGAATGTTAGTTCAGGTGCCCAATAACTATCGAAGGGTATTTTTCCGTTTTTGTCGCACGAATAAGATGCCATTAAGAATATTTCATATCTTCATAAAGAGGTGGTTGATGACGTAATGACGTAAGCATCATCCAAACCTCCCCCTTGTCATCAAAAGTCAGCAAATCGGAACCCCCCCCCCCTTTTCCCCCATCGATGCTGACGTAATACTTGAATGACCCCTCAAGAAAATCGGACTAGAATGGGAGAAGAGCTAGGCGGCAAAAGCATAAATTCGCCTCTGGTTGACATGCTTTATGTGCAAAAATTTCCGTACAGGCGCACAGGCAATCTTCTCCCTCTTGCCCAGGGTTGGCTTGGACTCCAAGGGCAGACGGACATTGTCATCATGGCTACGAGGGAGGAGAAAGAAAAAGATGGAGGAAATTTTTTTCTGTGTGTACGAGAGATAATTCAAGGTTGTTTTGTGGTCGACCCCAAAAAAAGAAAATCTTCAGGGAAGGGGGAAAAAACATTTCTTTTTATAGATATGGTGTTGCCGGAACATGAGTCATCATTTGTGGTTTTTACGCTTGGTTTTACACACGCGTTTTTTTACTATGGAGTATCATCATCTGCTTTCAATTCACATGAGTCATGCAAGCTCAACCCGTCGCCCGCGACCCCAAACAAAATTTTCAAAAAATGAACTAAGTAAGCTCCACCTTCACAGATCACTCGAGCGGCACAGTTCCAGAGAGCTTAAAGAGACCCTCTGTATATGCAACGTGGGTCACTTTAGTTGTCTGTCAAGTTCCACATCACTTTAGTGATATACAGGGTGATTATAAAAAAACTATCCCGACATATGGGCCCCTAACTATCATACCATTCACAGAAACTGAATGAAATTTTGGCATAAGGTATTTTGAGGTATCCGCTGAAGAATGATATGGAAAACAACAGTGTCACTCTAACAGTTACGGTTACAGTGAGAAAATTTCGAAAATATCAAATGGCAACGCCAAGTTTTTTGTATTGGAATGTGATCTCCATTGTGAAAAACCCTAAATAGCGTTCGAACGGCAAAAAATGAAAATCACCGGCGGTAGATGGGCTAAAAGTGAGGACAACCAATAAGGACAGAGAAGCGGCATAAAATAAAGCATTTTATTGTGTTTCACAAATTTTCCACGTGACCTTGTGGAGGACCAATCAGGCTGGGGAAGAAACGGTGTGACGAATGAAACAAACATTAATGCTCTGGTGCACGGCAAAGTCCTTTTTACTTTTTCCTTGCCTAGCTCTGGGGATTTTCGTGCTACAGGTGCCATTCCAACGCTATTTAGGGTTTTTCAGTATGGAGATCGCATTCCAATACAAAAAACTTGGTGTTGCCATTTGATATTTTCGAAATTTTCTCACTGTAACCGTAACTGTTAGAGTGACACTGTTGTTTTCCATATCATTCTTGAGCGCATACATCAAAATACCTTATGCCAAAATTTCATTCAGTTTCTGTGAATGGTATGATAGTTAGGGGCCCATATGTCGGGATAGTTTTTTATAATCACCCCATATATGAAGATCACTCAAGTTACCCACGGCACAGATCGGGAGCACTTGAGCGGCACGCAGTGCAGTTTCACATCACTTTAGTTATCTAGAGTTATCCACTTTAGTTATCACTCATAGTTCCAGATTACTTATGACGCGCTGCACATTTCCAGAGCACTTAAGCAGCCCGTGGGACATTTGCAGATCCTTGAAGTGACCCGTGGAATATTTATGGATCAGTTTAGTGACTCGAGGTACAAAAAGCGTATTAATTATTTTTAGGCCCCGGCACAATTCCAAAGCACTTGACTGGCCCGCGGTACATTTACTAATCACTTAAGTGGTCGTGACTTACACCAGGGGTGCAAGTATTCTAATCTTCCCCCCCCCCTCCCGTTTAGAGTCAAAGAAAGCCGAACTTCTGCCCAGGCAAACTAAGGCCTAAGGGTGCCCCCCACCCGTGTTAAGAACAATATGAACTCGAAAGTATGGAAGTTGTTTTTGGAGCTAATGGGCCAAAGAGGGATGCCTGCCGCTGGCCAAATGTGGCCTTCAAAGTCATCTGATGTGGCCTGAGACATCAAACCTAGCTTTGCATGAATGAACTAAGCTGCACATTTCTACATCACTAAAGGGACCTGCAGCATATTTACAGATTACTTAAGGCATCTGGAACTGTGCCGTGTGACCTACAGTGCAGTTTAGCATTGCTGAAGTGGTCTGTGACACATTTTCATATCGCTAAAGAGACTTCTGCATATTTACAGACGACTTGAGTGACCCATGACAGTCCTATATCATTTCAGCAGCCCACACAGCGCATTCACAAATAATCTAAGTAATCCGCAGAGCAGTTGTACATCTCTTAAATGACCGGCACCATATTTGCAGATCATTTGGTTAACCTGTAGTGCGCTATTCCATGTCACTTAAATCAAGTGGGCCGCAAACACATTTTCAAATCAATGAAGTGGCAGCACTCTCCTAAAAGTTGAACACCCTTGCTGCAAAATACTATGGTTGCTCATAAATTCATAGCACCCCAACTCCGATGTCACAGTTATACCTGCAAAAGCATATAAATAGGTATATTACGCATAAGGAATCATGATGAATATTTAATTATGGTCGAATCTCGTTTTAACGAACACGTTTCTAATCCTCCAGATGAGTATACATAGGAACAATGCAAAAAAACTGGAATTCCTTTATAATGAAGTGATTTCTCCGGTCTCTTAGAGTTTGTTATAATGGGATTCGACTGTATATTGATGTTTGGTTTCAGTTTTAAACCTCTCGTTTAAAAGGGGGAACATGGCGCTTGTTTTAGAATGAGGAACGAATGAAACAAATACTTGTTCTTCAGTTGAAAATTGCTACCTACTTGTAATGACGAGTATCCAATCATATACATTCTCCTCCATCTCGATTTAGCAAACTGGCTCGATAACCTGTTCCGAAACCAAGATTATATTTGGGGGAAAAAAATCAAACTAGAATAATCTCTTTTCTCTTCTGTTTCCTCGATATGATCATGAACTTTCCACTTCTGGTCAATCTTTGCTAGGGAAAGAAAAAAAGAGTTTCACTGAAAGAAAATAAACATTCTAGGGTTAACATTAGCCTGCTATTTTACCAGGGGGAAGGCGGGAGCTCATTTCAGTCAAGTCATTGTTCGTTTTGTAAGTTTATTGCATTATCTATAAAACATACACTTGCACATTGAATATACAGTCAAATCTTGGTAAGTTGAATGTGCAGCGGCCGACAAAAACTTCAAGTTATCATTAGTTTGAAGAGAAATACACGCACATGCATGATACTAGTATAAATGAAACAAATCTATATATAAGATTTTGTGTGTGTGTGTGTGTGTGTGTGTGTGTGTGTGTGTGTGTGTGTGTGTGTGTGTGTGTGTGTGTGTGTGTGTGTGTGTGTGTGTGTGTGTGTGTGTGTGTGTGTGTGTGTGTGTGTGTGTGTGTGTGTGTGTGTGTGTGTGTGTGTGTGTGTGTGTGTGTGTGTGTGTGTGTGTGCGTGCGTGCGTGCGTGCGTGCGTGCGCGTGCGCGTGCGTGTGTT
This sequence comes from Pholcus phalangioides, assembly GCF_987345545.1. NCBI lineage: Eukaryota > Metazoa > Arthropoda > Arachnida > Araneae > Pholcidae > Pholcus > Pholcus phalangioides. Next base: position 28,673,992 of record NW_028301603.1, on the reverse strand, counting down.
TTCTCTATACAAATCTACGATTTTAGATATATCGCCAAATTTTGCACGTATACCAAGCAGGACCCGAATTGAACAATAGGCCACTTTAAAGGTTTATCAGAGTGGGCATATGCCCGAAATTGGTGAAAAACTGTGGTTCCTGGGCCTCAACATTTTTTGGAATGGTTACTTTGGTTCCCTGGCAATGCATTCTTATGCCTTTACAATGGTTTGTCACTTTTATGCAATGTTATGCATAATAGTTTATGCCTTTATAATGGTGTGTCACTTTTTCAGTCCTCCCAGTAATTGAAGAAAATCTGGGCAGCCCCGGGTGCTGTAGCTAGTTCTAAATAAAGTGTGTAGAAGATTATTTTCTCTCTCGCTCGAAAAATGCAGTGGTTTTTGACAGTCTCTATTTTCTGCCCTTTTTGTGAGAAAGTCATTCACTTGTTTTGCAAGCAGACAAATGAATCTACTACTAAATGCTAATGTTTATTCAGTGCTCTCAAATGTTGATTCAATGCTCTCAAATGTTCAAGGCGTGAATGCGAGCCGATCTCCCCGTTAAAAAGTCTCGCCACAGAGAGCAACAGGCCTACAACGTTACTAATATTCAATCATTACACTTCACTCACAATTTGAAGTATAGATGGCAGCACTGAAATATCATGCACAACGCCAGCTACACACTCAGACTGTTAGGTATACTCACTTTGTTCCATACTCTGCCACGAAGCTGGGCTGGAAGAGATCTCGGCAACGGGATAAGTCTGGTGGCAGAGACCCTGGCGTTCATTCATTCATTGCTCTCAGATGTTAATTCTATTGCTAAATTCTGTTGCTAAATGAGAGAAAATTTTAACACTGAAATATATACGGAAAACGTTCTGGAGCTGAGTGAAAACTTCAACTTCCCGATAACTCAACAGATATTGGAGTTATCGGGAGTTGACTGTATCTATGTGAAGCTGTTCTTAAAATTTGTTTGTTTTTCATGATTTGCATTTTCACATCCGCAATTCCTGCAAAATTTTTTTGTTTTTATTTTTCAGCTGGAGGCGTTGGAAAGAGTGCCTTGACTATTCAGTTGATTCAGAATCAGTAAGTCTCTCTGAAACTGTTTCTTTCTTTTCTATTGCATTCATCAGTAGAAGTTTTTCTTGCGATTTTTGATATTATAATGGATGATGGCTTGATGAGATTAGGATGACTTTTCCCCAATTGTGAGGAGGTGGAGATTTTTGATTTACGAAAAAAATTCACCCTTGGGAAAAGTCAGTTGGGAAAATTCACCAACAGTTCGTCATCAGTGCATGACAGAATGAGTTGGTAACTTAGATAGCAGAAATTAAGCTAGTGAACAGAGTTGAACAAATCTCAGGCACACCAGGTTGCCATGGTGACTAGAAAATCAGTATTCGCACTTGAAATTGTACAAATTTGGTTGCTAAATTAAAGTAGAAATGGTGACATGAAATTTTCTGATTTCATTACGCTGCGTCTTTTAACATGGGAAAAGTAAGAGAAAACATTATTTAAAACCATTTTCCTTGAACAAAATACCATGCTTGGCTCCTAAGAAGATGGGCAGGGGTCTAAATATTTTTTCAGTTTGTCGAGCCGTGCTACTAAGTAAGTAACTTTATGAGTGACTGAGTGAGGAAGTTAGTAAGTAAGTGACCCTATGAATGACTGGCTGAGTGACCATGTGAATGAGCAATTGAGTGAGTGACAGTATAGCTCGCATTTGCACTTTGAATGCGAGCTGATCTCCCCGTTAAAAAGTCTCACCAAAGAAAGCAACAGACCTATGGTGGTACAAATATTCAATCATTACACTTCACTCATAGTTCAAAAAAAAGGCGGCAGCACTATAACAATCATCATACAATTCATTACATAGAAACAAATTTCTACGTAAAGTATCGTTAGAAGTTCCCCAGAGGAATATGGAGGAGATGTATGGTAGTATAGGCATACGGGGAGGCAGCGTCAAAGGTGGGGGGCCTACTGATTTAATGTATATGGGTATATGTAAATTTACATCATCATGCTGCCCACACTTTCACCTCTATTTTCACCTATGAGTATAGGGACCAAGTGAATGGGGGAATTACCGAGTAAGCAATTAAGTGACGGTATGAATGAACCAAAAAATGGGTGAATCAGCGATTGAGCAAATGGGTAACAGTGTGCGTTGGTAACTGTATGAGTGACTGAGTGAGTAATTAACTGTGTCAGTGACTGAGTGGATGTTGCCTAGTCAGTGAGTGACGTACGAGTGACTCACTCGCTCATTTACTTACTCACCCACTCTTCTGTTCACCTGCTCACTTGTCAACTCCCTGATCCATTTGATCAATCACTCACTCACTGACCTACTACTTAGGTTCACCACACACCAACTCCGGCCACAACAACTAATACTGCACCAGGTCACCATGGCGACTAAAAAATTGAAATTGGCACCTAATTTTAAGTTTGCATAATAACTGAAGTTGGAGGACAGCACAAAATTATCTGAAATTATGTCAGTGTCTGCTAGACTGAAAAAAAATTCATCTAGATTTCCCGTTCAAAGTGTTTTCCCGCTTACAACTTTTTTTTCATGATGGTTTTTGAAAAACATTTCTAGCGGGATCCACTGTATATATTTTTCTTCTGAAATTAGAAGAAAAAATATTTCAGGATAATAATGTCATCGTGAAGACCCAGGTTCGAACCTGCCGTCCCCACTCGAGGGGGGTCAGCTGAAGTAGGTTTTCTGTGGTTCCTAACTTTAAGGGGTGAATGCGAGCCAATCTCTCCTTTAAAAAGTCTCGCCACAGGTCTACAATGCTACAAATGTTCAATCATTGCACTTCACTCATAGTGAAAAAAATTTCAGAAGATGACAGCATTACACAGAAACAGACTTTCACATTAGATTCACAACACATACATGAACAGCTTCCAGCATGACCCTGGTCTTCTTCGACTAACTGCTAAAATCTCTCCATTGAGATAGAGTGGCTGGCCATGATCTGGTTAGGAAGAGAAGGTGGATAGTAATGTGTGATTACGACATCAAAACTAAAATTTGCCATGAGTAGCTTACTTTCAAGGCTGTTGACATGCATTTTCTACATTCCTCAAGTCAATGAGGGAGGGACATCGCCATTGAAGATACATGAAGGGCTCCCACTTGTCCTACTTTTCCTACTTTTTGGTAAAATGTCCTACTTTTGTCCTACTTTATCGGTTTTGTCCTACTTTTCCTACTTTTTTACCAAATCCTATTGACAAAATTTGTGTAATTGATTTTAATTGAACAGGAAATCATTGATATGTTGCCAAATATTACAAATGTTGAAGAATGCAGTTAATGATTCTGCCAAAGTAGAAATTTTATCATTTTTGGGAAGGGGGGTGTATGTGGACCATTTGGTCGATTAATTTTTCATTTGCTTAGTTTGAGAGTTCAACAAGTATAGTAGTCATAAAAAACTTCTGTCTGGATGGAAAAATAATTTTGTATTTATTACTTCATGGTCTTGGACAGTAACTAACATTCATCATTCAAAATTACGGTGCAAATAGGTGAAGCAACAGTTTGCATTTCAAAGCAGTTGGATACATAGGCCTATTCTAGGTTTGGTGATTCTGATGCTACCCAATAGCATGTAGTTGTCTTCTGTATTTTTAAGGCATGAAGAAGCATAAACAATATTTACAATGCTCAGCAAAGAGCTGGAAATGGAAGTGCTTCATTTGTCAAAAATGATTACACTAGCATTTTGAACAGTAAAATGTGAACAAATCTCTTTAAAAAATGATGGACAACGCAGTAAAACAAGTTCACCTTGCCTTATTTACATCGGATCTTGTAACCTACACATTTTGCACTGGGCTTTTGAAAGTGGTCTCGAAGGAGTGTCATTCTTAAAAAACTTACATCTTCAAAATATGCTGTGCCTTGTCGAAGAGAGTTGACAAGCACTGCACTTTGGAAGACTCCAAAAAAAGAATGTAATACATATGAGGAGAGACAGCAAAGAATTATCTGTGGTTGCGAGTACACTGTTTTGGGCAAAAATTGGTTTTGTCACCAAGTCATTTATCATTTTGCTGTGGCTTAAGTCAATCTTATAGGAAACTGAAATAGTGCTATGAAAAAAAAAAAGTTAATTCAAAATTAAAATTTTTTTTTTGCAAAAAAAATTTTTTTCAGGGATTTTTTTTTTCCCATTATGCTATGATTATGTTGTCTAAGGGGGTTACCCTCCCCCATCCTACTTTTTAGTCCTGCGTTTTCCTACTTTTTCTCATTTTTTGAGTGGGAGCCCTGTACATGTCATAGCAGCAGGTTAAATGTAAGGTATATGAAAGAATATGAAGAGAATAAGAATATGAAAAACGGCGGCCTAAAATATTTTAGTTACTCATCACATACAAGCCATGTAAAGTCTACATCATTGATTAAAGTTGACCATGATTTTTACAAATTAGATTTGAAATTGTTCACACTTATAAATCAAGTGTCTATAAACAGTAGACTCTCTATAATCCAGCTGTTCGCTAATCCAGTCCGTCCAATAATCTGAGTTAACAAGAGTTAATCTAACAAGTTATCTTCAAGTATGGAAGAAAAAAACATGTCACACAGTATGAGAGGTAAAAACCAACGATCATAACCCAAAATATGAAAATAAAACACCAAACCAGCTGTTTCGAGGCTAATATAGCCTCTTCTTCGGTGTTAGAAAGTCTGTTGTAATGCAGACTACTCGCTTCAACACACGGTTCAACACTCATGGTTCATATGAGGTCGACGCACGATGTTGATGACAGAGGGAGAGATGACTTGATAGTGGTAATGATGCATACCATTACAATTGTAGGACGGTGTGTATTGATAATGGAGTGGAAGGAAGGGGCAATTTTAAGAATTGAGCTCAAATATTGGACAAATATGGAGTGCCGGAGAAATCGTTAACTGAAGAAGAATTTTTATGAATTTGAAGTGCTACAAATTCAAGAGGTAAAGAACAATTTTTAAATGATTTTGGTAGCAGAATTAAAATCAAACTGGTGTTTGTTGGTCCAGCAATGTTATGCTGTAGAAAACCGTTTGAGCTATGTAGCACTTAGGTTCTGAAAGTCAAATTTTTTTTTTGGGGGGGGGGGGGGTGGAATCAGAACGCAAGTGCTATGTAAAAACATCAGGACCTCAAATGGTCTACCATAGCACAACATCGCTGGACCAACAATCACCAGTTTGGCTTTTATTCTGCCAAAATCATTCAAAAATGTTCTTTACCTCTCGATTTAGATTTCTTTGAAGCACTCTACGTTCATAAAAATTCTTCTTTAGTTAACGATTTCTCCAGCACTCCATATTTATCCAATATTTGGGTCCAATTCCCCTTTTGCCCCACCCCCAATCGCCCTATCTTTCCGCTCCATCATTGACACGCCCCGTCCTGCAATCGTAACGGTATGCATCACTACCCCTATCAAGTCAAGTATCATCATCATCATCATGTGTCAAATCAACCATGTGTTGTATTCAAGTGAGTAGCCTGTGCTGTAACAGACATTCTACGACTGAAGAAGGGGCTATATTAGCCTCGAAACAACTGTTCGGTGTCTTGTTTTTGTATTTTGAGTCATAATTGTTGGTTTTCATCTTTCTCACTTACTCAAAAGGCATTTCTTTTATTTTGTTATAGCGTGTCTTCACGCAGAAGTTTGTATCTAAATGGGCTTTTTTCAATTGACTTGCACTGATCTGGCACACCCTGGTCTGATATGTGCCGGATTAGCTAGAATTTATATATATATATATATATACATATACACTGTATTTTCAATATTTGTCATTTGTATAATAAATAACCTTTATTTTTGTCTTTCAGCTTCGTAGATGAGTATGATCCTACAATAGGTGAGCGAGCAAAATTCTATTTTTTTATTGATATTTAAGTGAAAAGTACTAATTTTTTTTCATGATCACTAGAACTAACAGAGCTGTATTTTTGACCGCTATTGCAAAAATTCATGATACTGCTGTAGATGTTGATATATTTTTAGATTAAACCAAGTGAAAAAAGATCTAAGGTTGCCTATTTTGAAATATTGTTGTATGAGAGTTTCTAGGGAAACGGGGTCCCTGGGGACTTCAGCCCCATAAAAAAATTTATTTCCATTCTTTTTAAGATTTACATTGCGTCTTATTCATTGATTTCAAAAATTTGGAATGTTAGTTGCTCCACGACAATCAAAGTGACACCCTATCCTACTCAAGGGTTCGGATAAGGTAAAACAATAAAGGGTTACTTACCAAACTTTTCATATATAAGGAATTCAATAAAACATTTGGGATGGGGGGAGGGTACGTGCATTGCTTTGTATGTTTATGAATTTTTTTAATTATTGAGAGCATGCTTCACAAAAAATTCTTGTGAGACCAAGTGACCGGAATCCCCTTAGGGTTTCGCCACCTTTGTCCCGCTCCCAGCTAGAGCAGTGAAGAGATTTTACGTTTGAAGCTAATAATCAATTTACAAGCAGAAAGAATATGAGATGCTGTTGCAATCGGCAAAAATTTTTATCATTTCTCACATAATTGTATAATGATGTCAAAATAATTGTTATATACCTGTAAAGACATGGATTATTTGAATGCACTCTACCGCCTTTTAGAAATTAGTCCATCTTTTTTTGAAACATTGTATGTTTGAAAGTATGACCTCACTCTCCGCTATACATACAAAGATTTTTAACAACTGGCTGTTGCGAAGATGAATTTTGGAAAGAGAAAAATTCAGCTGCCCTTGCAGGCAACAGCCAGTTGTTAAAACCTTTGTACTGTATGTTTGCTTACACCTGAAATGTAATGAAGCATGCGCGATTCTATACTCTATTTTTCGAAGAGGAAAATAAATCATTTTATTTCATAAAAAATTCATTCATAGTGTATTTTAAATCTGGATAAAAAACAAAATTTCCAACTGCAGTCAAAATTACCACTTAGTAGGTCTAGTGTTGAGGCAGTAGACAACTGAGAATTCATTGGTTTTAATTATTTAGGCATGAGCCTGTATACATAAACACCTATCCATTTATTTATCCACACAAACATATCCATTTATTTATTTTTTTCGCCATAACTATCATCCATATCTTTATTATTTGTTATGAGATGATTTTGTGAAAGAAAATATAAGAATGCATCAGCAATAACTATATTGTTTTTGTTTTCCTTCAGAGGACTCTTATAGGAAGCAAGTTGTTATAGATGGAGAAACGTGTCTTTTGGATATTTTAGATACAGCTGGTCAAGAAGAGTACAGGTGAGGAAATCGCATCAATAATACAGTATCTCCGTGGTTTTATTCATTACACATTTTAAGGTGAAACAGAGTTTTGTGAATAATGCCATAATAAGTGTTTCTAGTGAAGTGTCAACATCGTGTATCTTTAGTTATATAGATCTCACCCAGTCTACGGTCAACATCGATTCATAATGGTCTATATGACTAGAGACAATTCTCCGCATCTATGACTGGGAAATTTCTTGAAATTTGTTCCTTACTCTGGAATCATAATTTCCGTGGCACCATGATCACACCCAAACAAGTGGGAAGTCTATGCACATCTGCATTACCTCTCCACAGACATTATTCTGTGTTAGTAGTGGGACCAGGAATTGTCAAAGAGAAAGCATCGTCAGATCAGTTCATGATTGACTCAGGAAACCAGTGAACGGAGAACCAGAGGGAAGTATAAGGTTGTTACCATCATGTTGGAGGTTAGTAGAAGGGTGACCAAAGGGAAATTACAGATCGTACCAGCTGCTCAACGGTTGCTGCTAGCCGGTCCTAGTTAAATATATCAATTCCTGAACATCTATTTGTCTCTAATGCGCATGCGCTCTCAGAATGACACCTACAGTAATTGCAAGTGCTAGAAGTAGGTTTCTCTCGAATTATTCTTTATAAGCATAAGTAGATAGTATGCCCCACCCCGGACACCTCACTTACAGTAAAAATAATTAGGAAAAAAAATGATTCAATAACAAAACGTAGTGTCTTCACTCAAACCACAAAAATAAAAAAAATATGAAGAATTAGTGGAAGTTGTATTTGTCCCACATCTGGTAAGAGCGATTCTGATTTTCAATACAGTGGATTCTCAACAATCTGGCCCATCCAGTTTAGGTAGGTTTTTCAAGACTAGAAGAGGAAAACATCATTGTATGTCTTTGCACAGAAGTTTATATTATTTAAACAGGTTTTTTAATTGATTTCCAGTAATCCGCCAATTTCAATAATCCAGCACACCCAGGTACGATATGTACCGGAATTAGTGAGAGTACTGTACATGAGATTCGACAAGTTAAAAATATTTCAGGATTATATAGTGTGGATTATTTTATATATATATATATATATACGTTCCATAAATATTACATTTTTCTCTGTACTTACAGTGCCATGAGAGATCAATACATGAGAACGGGAGAAGGATTTCTTCTTGTTTTTGCCGTAAACAATGCCAAATCTTTCGAAGATATTAGCATGTATAGAGAGCAGGTAAGTGTCATTCGCAGTTTCCATTTTCAGTTATTTGAGATATCTTTCTCTATGTTATAAATGAGGTTGTTTTATTTTACTTCTGTTGATTTGGGGGTGTTTAACGCGTTTTCATTTTTTTTAAAATTTGATTCTTTATAAAGGGGATTTTTAAAATACAATGTATACTGGGAGCCATCAAGATTCTTGGTGGGGTGGGGTGGGGGGTGAGAACTTAATCATTTTATTATTTTCATGATTACTCAGTGATGACCTTTTCTTAGTACTACCATATACAGGGGGTTATGCCACTTTTTTCACAAATCGTTAATCCTAGAGGTATACTTGCAATTAGAAAAAGTTTCCAAATAGCGTGTAGTACTCCGATATGTCATTCATGTTTCATAGGGTTGTATAGTTATTAAAATAAAAGAATAAACTTTTTATACAGTCCCAGGGCTCCCACTCGTCCTACTTTTTGGTAAAATGTCCTACTTTTTTACCAAATCCTATCGACAAAATTTGTGTAATTGATTTTAATTGAGCAGGAAATCATTGATATATTGCCAAATACTACAAATGTTGAAGAATGCAATTAATGATTCTGCCAAAGCAGATATTTCATCATTTTTAACGTTATTTGGGAGGGGGGGGGTGTATGTGGACCATTTGGTTGATTAATTTTTCATCTGCTTAGTTTGAGCGTTCAACAAGTATAGTAGTCATAAAAAACTTCTGTCTGGATGGAAAAATAATTTTGTATTTATTACTTCATGGTCTTGGACAGTAACTAACATTCATCATTCAAAATTACGGTGCAAATAGGTGAAGCAACAGTTTGCATTTCAAAGCAGTTGGATACATAGGCCTATTCTAGGTTTGGTGATTCTGATGCTACCCAATAGCATGTAGTTGTCTTCTGTATTTTTAAGGCATGAAGAAGCATAAGCAATATTTACAATGCTCAGCAAAGAGCTGGAAATGGAAGTGCTTCATTTGTCAAAAATGATTACACTAGCATTTTGAACAGTAAAATGTGAACAAATCTCTTTAAAAAATGATGGACAACGCAGTAAAACAAGTTCACCTTGCCTTATTTACATCGGATCTTGTAACCTACACATTTTGCACTGGGCTTTTGAAAGTGGTCTCGAAGGAGTGTCATTCTTAAAAAACTTACGTCTCCAAAATATGCTGTGCCTTGTCGAAGAGAGTTGACAAGCTCTGCACTTTGGAAGACTCCAAAAAAAGAATGTAATATACTGTATATGAGGAGAGACAGCAAAGAATTATCTGTGGTTGCTAGTGCACTGTTTTGGCCAAAAATTGGTTTTGTAACCAAGTCATTTGTCATTTTGCTTTGGCTTGAGTCAATCTTATAGGAAACTGAAATAGTGCTATGAAAAAAAAAGTTAATTCAAAATTTAAATTTTTTTTTGCAAAAAAAAAAATGTTTTTAGGGATTTTTTTCCATTATGCTATGATTATGTTGTCTAAGTGGGTTACCCTCCCCCATCCTACTTTTTAGTCCTGCGGTTTCCTACTTTTTCTCATTTTTTGAGTGGGAGCCCTGCAGTCCCTGTGTGCCTCAAAATCCAGTTAGAAAGGTGTTGCCTTTTCTCTCCTGATGCCAACAAAATCAATTCTGTTTCCACGTGCAATATTCCCAGAGATATTAAAATTTGAAAAACTGAGAGAGGATATTGGCAGGGGAAATTTCTATGATATTGCACCAAAATGTTGTTGCGCTTGCAAGGATTTTTGATAATGGTAGAGCCAATATTTTTTCTTATTTAAAAGTTTTAACCTAATAAACATCGGTTCAAAACAGTATTTTTTTCAAAATCAAAGAAAAAATTGAAACATTCTGTATAATCATAATAAACCTCCGATATGTGGGAACTATATTTTCCGGCGAAGGAGTACACTTTCTACCTTTCTCTTCACTGCAAAGTTAACCTGAAGCGGACTATTGTTTTAAGTATGACATTCTTGTTTATAAGCATTCTTGTTCATATTTACGTCACCTACAAATTTACTGGGTTATTTATCCTATCCCCCTACAAATAATGTATCTTTTATATTGTTACGAAAATTATGTAAATAGCCCTTATTTATCACATAATTTTTCCCCTGTATATAGTATAAATAGTCATTATCTTATATAAAAATGGAAAAAAGTAATGCATTTCTCTGTAAATCTTGCAAAATTGGCAAAAAAACTTGGCGAGTTTGCTGACGTCACGGCGCAAAGAGAAATTTGTAGAAAGAAAAGAATGGGATCTTGTGTGAAAATGGTGGAGAACCTTCTCCACTTTTCTTTGCCTCTATAAAAGCGCCTACCAAAGCAAAACTTTGTAGTTGAGTAAGAGAAACGGGGCATAATTCTTGTGTTAGTGAGGAGCCAGCTTTGAGGATCTCTTTGTTCAACATTTGTAGGCAAATCTCTGCTTGTGAATACATGTATGTAGCTGTTCTTCATAAATCTGTGGCATCCTGCATTTTGTTTCATCTTTTGGACGTGTGAGAGTGGCATTATCCGGAACAATATGAAAGTCTGTGAATCAAACATTTCATAAGTTGAGGAAGTGGCTGTAGTTTTTATTTTTCTTTAATACAATCTTCTTTTTTTCAGATTAAACGTGTAAAAGATGCAGATGATGTTCCTATGGTTTGTAAGTATATTGCTATCACCATTTATACGAAAAGGTAATTTTGTTGACAAAAAAAAATTTGCAATGTGAAGGCATAATCACTTGTATTTTTTTGCTTATAGTGGTTGGCAATAAATGTGACTTGCCCATACGAGCTGTCGACATGAAAGGAGCATCAGAAGTTGCGAAAAACTATGGGATACCATTCATCGAGACCTCTGCTAAGACAAGAATGGGAGTCGATGATGCATTTTATACATTAGTACGAGAAATACGAAAGGATGTGAGTAGCTCTATTTTTATTTTTTTCTCGTCAATTTTTCTGCAAAGTTTTTCAAGGTTGAGTTCTTGTTTATGTTTTTTAATGGTCGTTTCTTATACCTTCAGAGAGAAAGAAAAGGAAAAGATAAAAAGAAGCGTAAACGCAAGGGGAGGAAAAGGCGTTGCACTATATTGTAATGTGAGTATCCATATATTGATTGAATTGTATGAAATGCCTTTTCAATAACTCTGCGGTAAATTTAAAAGTATTATTATTTTTAACTCCTAGAGTAGTTTGATTACAAAGTTGTCATTTGCAAACAGACCAACATTGGCTTAAAGCTCGTCAGTAGTGATGAATGTTCAGCTATGCCATGGGGGGTACCCACCTAGGGCAACATAATCATAGAACAATAAAAAATAATCATTCAAAGTTCATTAAACACATCACCTCAGTGGCACTGGAACCTATAGAGCTCAGGCCACATGATCCCCCACACCTCTTAAAACAACGTTCTGAGGTCACCGAGTCCCTTAATTTATGAATATTCAATGCAATCCCAACCGGCATGTGTCCTTGTCTGCCAGACATCTAGCAACCCTAGACCTGTTTTCTTAATATCAGAGCTCCTATGACACCTATGACGAAACATTCTTCCCGAAAAAAGTTCAGCGAGCTCGACCATGCACTATGCAAATGAAGCCAGGTCCCCACCTGCTGAACCACTGAAAAACCTGTTTTTGGCCCACATAGTGAGGGTGGTTTTGACAAAAAATAGATTTTTTTTAGCATTGAGTACAGCCAACACCTTTTTATAATGGAAAACCTTCCTGCGAAGCTTTGACATCACTGAAGTCGCCCATTTCACCTGCAGCCATTGGATAAAGCAGGTCGACCTATGCAAAATCTTTACTTTTTTATGCAGTATATGCAATGACTATAGGTGAAATTAAGGCGACTGTATAAGGCTATAGGTGAAATGGGTGACTTCCGTGATGTCACGAGCTTCACGCTGAGGCTTTCTGCTATAAAATGTGTTGGTAGAGTGGTGGGTTTAGACGGGCTTTACAAATTGCCTTCCACGCACGGACAAAACAGATCGGCTCCGAGTTTTGTCATCTCTCGAACTCTCTTACATGCATATAGACTTCATCGTTATATGGTACAGATCAATGCAATTTTATACAAATAATAATATAAATAAATAAAACACCGATTTGCATAGTATTGCGTATGTCTCCCATAGCTCTGTAGTTCATTGCAGCCATCTTTAGAAACTTTGAACAATCCGTAGCCATTGGCAAATCTGCTCCATGAGAGCGCTAAGGAACAGACATTACACTTACATTACTTCCTGTGACTGTGTCATACCATGGTTATGATTCACTTACTTGTGCCTGTTGAATCGGGACTTACAGTTAATAGGTTGGAAAACTCTATTTTCTACCATCAGGTTTGTACAAATTGCCAAACAGAGAAATGCTTTCTAAATGTTGGGAAACATTTTCGTCCAATTGGACAAAGAGTGACACCAGTGATGCAAAGTTAGCTTATGCCTATATGGAGGGAGGAGGGACTCAAACATATTTATGATTTTGAGGTTATGTATGTTTCGTGTTCTAGAAGTGCTACAATCTAGCATCACAATATTCGAAGTGAAAGTGGCAGATTCCTGAATTTTGATGTTTATGAATGCATCATGTTGAGGATGAGACCAACTCACATTCACGCCTCAATGTGGGGAAACCAGCTTCAGCTGATTACCACTGTGTTGCCTGTGGGAATCGAGAACCCCCCTGTTTTCACGGTTTGAGTCCATCACAATGTCCATATTGGCTTTCGTGTTCAGGAGAGTGAGCAAATGAATGTCAAAGTGAGCAGCAGGTTGATTAAGTGGCAAAGTGACCAGAAGAAAGTACGTGACAAAAAGATCAGAAGAATGAGCAAAGAAGAATCAAGTTGATCAAGAGTGAGTGAGTGAGTGAATTAGCAAAAGGCTGAATTACATTGAGCGATTTTAACTGATACTCGCTTCAGGTTTCACTTACTTGGTGTAATAATGTTGTTTAGTAAACTTGCTGCTTGCTATACTGGTGCAAGTGAAGTTGGCTACTTTTCTTATTACTCGATGCTGTTTTTGCTATTTCCCAATTGCAATATGGGTGGGGCTACTTTACATTCTGCTTGCTTTCACTCATAAAAAAATTTTATAATAAAAAATACGGGAGGGGGAAAAAATTTAGATGCTTTTGCATCTGGTGACTTTATTAGTGTCTTCTCGCTGGACTAAATGAAACCTGTTCACTTGAAGCTATTTTACCTTTACTCTCCAGAGAACAGCCAATGAAATTTCATAACATAATTGATCCCAAAATGACCAGAAGAGTGAGTGGGAAAGTGAACAAGTTTGTGACAGATTGACTGAGAGTGATCAAGTAAGAGTGGCAAAATGGCTGGGAGAGTGGGTGAGTAGGTGGCAAAGTGACCAGGAGAGAGAGTAGGAAAAAAGCTGGAGAGAAAATCTCTACCCGTGTGGTAACTGTTTTCGGTGCCCCCCCCCCCCCCGACCATGTTTTTCTTTAGTTGACAAGGCTTTTCTTTTGCCCTTTCAATGATTTGGCACTGCTCCTAGTGCATTGCTGCCTCTGGTGGCATATTGACTGGGAGAGTGGGCAAGTAAAGGGGATGGTGATCAGGAGAATGAGCAAGTGAGTGGTGAAGTGACCAGACGAGTGAGTGGCAAATTGACCAGGAGAATGAGTAGCAAATTGACTGGAAGAGCTAGCAAGTAAAAATTTCAAGGTGATGAGAGGATATGTACATAAGTGGTTAATTGACCGGAGAGTAAGCAAAGTATAGAAGAGTTGATCAACTTTGCCCAAGAATATTAAAAAGACACCAAAGAATAAGGCAAATACACAAAAGTAAAAAGCCCTAATGCATTTCAACACCAATGGGTGCCATCTTCAAAGGAAAATTTAACCACTAGTCACGCTGACCGAGTTTCCCACTTGGGTTGAATACCAAATCTTAACGCTCAGTTGCTCAGTAGAAGAAGTACGTCTGTTCACTTCAAAGGTTGTGGTCAGAATGAAGCTGTGAGCCTGCGTGAGATACTAATGCAGCATCCTGATTGGACACTTGCGGAAAAGTGCTATCCGATTGGTCTATTCAAATTTTCTTATAATTCCTGAATAACGGCACCCATTGGTGTTGAAATGCATTAGGACTTTTTATTTTCGTATGTTTGCCTTATTCGTTGGTGTCTTCTTAATAGTAAGCAAAGTGACTGGGAGAGAAAATGGTAAAGTGTACAGGAGAGTGAGCAAGCGAGTGGCAAAACGTCTAGGCAAAAGAAATAGTGGACTAGTTGGGTGAGCAGGTGGCAAAGTAACTGGGAGACTGAGTGACTAACCCACTTGCTCACTCAATTCACTTATTTTCTCTTAGTCATTTACTCTCTTGATTACACATGGCGATGAATTGTTGTCAGCAACACTCTACTATAAATCATTATCATAAAACTCAATGATTATTTCATAATTTTCCTGTGTGGATTTATTGTAGATGTTCTGTTCTTTTTTTTTTTAAAGCTTAATTTTTTTTCATTTCCAGGACCTTTTTTTTAGCGCTGAGAATTCACTCATTCACACCAGACGACTTCACATTGTTCTGTGCTAAAACAAAAAAAAAAAAGAATAAAGGAAGGCATAACCAGGAAATTGTATTGCTCCTGAGCCTGTATCGTTACTTGGAGGCGGAACGAATCGTCTGCCCTTCGCCTTCATTCTGAGTAAAGAACTACTTTTTAAACGACTTGAATATAATAGGATTTTTATTTTTCATTGAACAAAAATGTAGGCTTGTGAAAATTCTCGACTGATTTCAAAACGTTATCTATTTAAGAAAAATAGGAAGAAATATATATATCAATATTTAAAACGCACGCTGATGATTAACTTCATTTACAAGACTGTTCTTGTTATCGATTGGCTATACGTTGTGATGTTATATATATATATATATATATATAACTTATCAAACATTTGCAAAATGTTGGTCACAAAAAATAATAATAATGCTCGTTTTTTCTCAATCCAAATGCTGTATTTACATTTTTCAATACGCCTCATAATGCTCTCTGTATTTATACCGCAAAGAGATTGCCATTGAAGAGGAAGAAAAAAAGCAAAAGTATTATTATTAGTGTTTTTTGCTGTCTTTCGGTGGAACTCGATTGTGCCAAAAGCGGCAGCGCGCAATTTTTTTTCCCTGTTCATATTTCATCGTTAAAATCAAACTTTTTGCTAAAACACTGTTTTCTGGAATCATCGTGATTTATCTTCTTTTTTTGTAATAATTAAACATTGTTATCGTATTCAATCACTTATATTACTCGTATATACTTATATACACTCCTTGTGTGACGGCAGTTTTCTTTTTAAAATAGTTTCGTTTTTGTATGGTATATCATTGCACTTTCGTATGATTGTTCCGTTCCAATGGAATCATGCAGCAAAACCCTTTACAAGTTATCGAGACAGTCTCTCATGACATCTTCCCTTTAAATCGTCTTACGTAGGTGCTTGTCAAATCTCAAACTTGGTTTCGTACCAGTGTGCCATTTATATAGATATGTGTATATATATATGCTGCATCAAATTTTTCAATAACACACAGATTATTAATAATCAATCATAGTGAATTGTCATCGCCCAGTACTCTTGGGGAAATTCTAGGATATCATGATATACTGCTCATTAGCGATTTATGTCCGGATCATGACATTTGTATTGCTGCCAAGCAGGGTCAAGAAAAATCCCTATAATTTTACTTTCATTTGTGAAAAACTCCTAGTTTCGCTTTCATTTATCAAAAATGCCTGCAATTTTACTTCCATTTGTGGAAAATTCCTAGTATTTCAATTGAAAAATCCCCACATTTTTATTTACAAAAAAATTCAATTTATGAAAAATCCCTAATGTTCCCCTTATTTATGAAAAATCCCTAATGTTCCACTTTCATACATGAAAAATCTCTAGTTTATTTCATTTACGAAAAATCCATACATTTTTTTCATTTACGAAAAATCCATACATTTTTTTCATCTACGGAAAATCCTACAATTTCACTTTCATTTTTGAAAAATTCCTAGTTTCATTTATGAAAAATCAATGCATATTGAGTTATGGAAAATCCCTAGTTCTATTTACACGAAATCTCCTACAATTTCACTTTCATATGAGAAAAATCCCTATAATTTCATATGAGAAAAATCCCTATAATTTCATTTGAGAAAAATCCCTATAATTTCATATGAGAAAAATCCCTATAATTTCATATGAGAAAAATCCCTGCAATTTCACTTTCATGTATGAAAAATACCTAGTTTTATTTATATAAAATCCCTACTATATTTCACTTTCATATTGGAGAAGCAATTTGATTTTCATTTATGAAAAGTCCCTTATTTCACTTAATAAATCTTCCTAATTGACATTCTCCAACGTTGTCGGCTATGCATTTGAGCATTGAAAATGCTGATATTACAATACTAGACCAAAATGGTATTTTTTTGTATTTGTGAAATTCGGGTGTGAAGTCTGATGGTAGGAGGGGAAGAAAGCGCATGTATGTCATAAACGACAGATACCGAAATCTGGTGACCGATAAAAGATTACCCAGGAGCAATACTGATTATCAATTTTCCAGAGTGTCGTTTTAGAAATTACGTGCAGATTCCTCCCTATGACTTGGCATCCAAAGACTAGTGTCTCTTTCCCCCCCCCCCCCCTGCTCCTGGAAAGAAACTGTTTCAAATCTGGGTACTGCACTCTTGAACGCTTATTCGTTCATGCTCAAGAACTTTGAGGATGTTGTTAGTATCGAACAGGGTAAAAAAAAAAATCCTTTATATATTAATAAGGACGATACTTGTGGGTTTTGCTGTATGCGTGTATTTGAGTTGAGAAGATCTGAATTCTAGAAAAACGTTGTCTCCTTTACGATTTTTTTTTTTTTGTTTAAGTGGAAACAAACATTGATATATACACACACATATCAATTCCCGAAGAGAAGGAGGGGGGGACAGAAGAATGATCGTCGCTGATTGTTTGATCGCTCATCTTTTTCATTGTTATTATTATTACTATTACTACACTTTTGCTACATTCCTTGTAACGTTTTCTCTTTTTTTCGGATGCATTTTATACCTAGGAAGTGCTTTCTGTTCAAATGTTCGACGACTGCAGTGAGACAATCTTTTTGACTTGTGTAGCAATAATTTTGTTCGGTTTCTTCTCTTCTGTTATTAAATATAATTCAGACGATGAGTTTTTTTTAAAATAAATTCCTGTAACGGGTGTTAGTTGCTGATTTTATTAATGAACTATTCCTGTTTTGTTTTTGAATGTCGTCTGCTTCCGATAAACATTTTCGAAGCGTGCTTCATAATAACTTCTGATGATGATGTCCCGCTAAAAAAAAAAACAGTATTTGTGTCAACCATTTTTTGCTATTTGGACTCGGACATTTTTGTTTTTAAAATTCTTAAATTTCGTTCCAGTCAGTTTCAATGTGTCGAACCTTTCTCTATTATATATACATATATCTAGGTCTTTTTACTTTATGGCAAAAAAAAAAAAAAGAAACGCAACCTACATTTTTTTTCTTTTTTAAATAGGTTGCGTTTTTTGTTATTGTTCATATGTGATTTGAATAAACATCATTCTTTTTGTTGATGTTTCTTTCTGACCACATGTATGACCACGATGATGTGTTCACGTTCACGCTGCATGTGTAGAATGACCGGGGGGGGGGGCCAACCCCACCCCTTTTTCCTCTCCACATCATATCTTGTTTATTTTCTCCCATTTTTCCCATCAGACTGCTATCGAAAGTGCCATGTGAAAGGCAAGGTGGCATTGGCTTAGGGGTCATTCAAGTATTACGTCAGCATCGAGGTGGGGGGATTTTGGATTTGCTGGCTTTTGATGACAAGGGGGGGGGGGTTGAAGTTTGCTTACGTCATCAATCACCCTTTTTGAAGATATGAAATATTCTAAGCTGCAGACAGGGGGGGGGGTCAAAAATGGCTAAAAATTTGCTTACGTAATACTTGAATGGCCCCTTACTGACGAATTTTACAATATTAAAGCAACCAAAAAAAAATGAGATTCATCGAGGACCCATTACTACTGAGCGAGTTGCTTCGAAATTGAGAGCACCTAAGTCTGAATGCGTATCTAATGTTGTCCGATTTTCCAGTGCTGCCATCTAGCCACTGTGGTGTGGTGGTCATACTGACGGTATCGCATCGTCGCCGCAGTGATGGTCGACTGAAGTTGGTTTTCTGGGGTTCCCAACTTCAAGGTGCGAATGCAAGCCGATCTCTCCATTTAAAAGTCTCGCCGCAGAGAGCAACAGGCGTACAACGATAAAATCTTCAAACCTTACACTCCACTCGTAGTTCGAAAAATATGTGATAGATGGCAGCACTACAGTAAGCATTGCACAGAAACGTGCGTAACATTAGGTTCGCAACACGGACATGCACATCCCAACATGTACCAATTCGTTAGAAATTCCGCAGAGGAACGTGTGCGATTTAGCAGTATTAAGTGCTGCCATCTATATTTCAGAAGTGAAGTGTGATGATTGAATATTCGTACTATTGTAGGTCTGTTCCGCTATGTGATGACTTTTTAACGGGGATATCGACTCGCATTCGCGCGTTGAAGTTGAGAACAACAGAAAACCAACTTCAGCCGACTACCACTGTGGCGCGACGGGACCGACACATTGCGGGAACCCGATTACCTCAAGCGGCCGTCACATCTCGTCATAGGCACACCCACCAATATGCGTTAGGATTCAGAGACGTGCAAAGCGGGCTCGTGCTCCTCTCCCACGATGATCAAATTTTTTCTTTTTTTTAAATTGAAATTTTGAAAGAAGATACGTTTATATGTTGTTATAATCAATTTCTGTTAATTCCAATGTTATGACTATGAACTCAAAGTTTATCTTTAACACATTCATTGCGACCCACCCTCTAAGCCAGCGGTTCTCAACCGGGGCTCCGCTGCCACTCGAGAATAATAAAATAAATCAATAAATTTGATAAACAAAAAAAAATAGAGGCCTAAAGGGTAGAGCCATATAAATAATATACTGAAAAGGGCTCCGAGAGTCAGAAAAGGTTGAGAACCTTTAAGCCATACAATAATGAATCGCATGAGCGCCCTTGGCCTGCGGACCAAATATGGCCCTGGGGGTTATCTGATGCGGCCTGCTCTCCTCAAACCTAATTTTGTAAAAATGAACTAAACGGCACATTTTTACAAATCGCTTAAGTGTCCCGTGGTACAATTCCAGAACATTTAAGCGGCCCGTGGCACATTTTTAGGTCACTTAATTAACCCGGGAGACAGTTCCAGAACATTTAAGCGATCCGTGACGCATTTAGAGATCCCTCGAGTAACATCTGACGTAAGTTTTAGAGCACTCGAGTGCCCCCCCCCCCCAGTGTGGTTCTGCATCACTCAAGTTAATCGATTCAGTTGTCAGATTATTTAAGTGAACCGCGACGTATAATTACGGACCACTTGAGTGGTGCATGCGTGGCACAGTTCCAGAGCACTTAAGCGGCTCTTATCAGTCCACTTATCAATGAGGGGGGAGGAAATGTTACTTCAAGTGCCCACAAACTATCGAAAGGTTTTTCTCGTTTTTGGCGCACCGAATAAGATGTCATTAAGAATATTTCATATTTTCGTAAAGGGTAGTTAATGATGTAAGCATTATCCAACCCCCCCCCCACTTGTCAGCAAATCGGAACCCCCATCAATGATGACGTAATATGTCTGTCGCCCTGATACTGTCGAACTATCAAGTGTCCACCATTATAGGAAAGGTCAAGAAATCCTGGGAAATTCACGGAATGAAATGGTTTTCTCTGGTTTTCCTACTTTAAACCGCGAATGCCAGTCCGCTTCCTTTTGGAAAAAAAAAGTCACTAAAGTAGGGACTCGTGGAAACATTGAATACATCGGAATGCGCGTGCGCATATAATAAAATGGTTGCTACTGTCAGTTGGTGAAAACATTTTTACTCGCGACTAGCACATTTAACGCAATTGATATAAGTTGGTGTCACAAGTGGAGTGTAGGACTTCACTGTGAAGACCTCCAGCACCTCCTAGAGATAGAAGGCCTCTGCACTGTTTGCCATAAACGTCACTCAGACTACCTAGCAAGTTTGCCACATTTTGAAACACAGCATCCCGTTTCGTTTCTTTTCATTTTGGCGTAGAATCTTCCTGATTGGCTTACAAATTCCGCTAGTGATTGGATGTGGGGCCATAGAAATCGCCAATTCTGAGCCCTATCGTTTCTTTTCCTCACAATGATGATGCTGGCACGAGCAGGGAATGCCCCCCCCCCAGAATATTCTGAGCGAAAATGGACTACTTACTGACGTCACAAGCAGACTGCGTAGGCCTTCTATCTCTAGGAGGTGCTGATCCCGCTCGTGACGTCCATTTTTTTCTCTGCGTTTTTTTGACGATCTTTGATTTATTTTTCTTCATCGATTCTTTTTAAAACTGTCGCACGAGTTAAATCAGCACCTCCTAGAGATAGAAGGCCTCTCCGCAGTCTGCTTGTGACGTCAGTAAGTAGTCCATTTTTCCTCGGAATATTTAGGGAAAAAAATTTTCCCTGCTCGTGTCAGTATATCGTTGATAGGGGAAAGAAATGGTCGGGCTCTGAATTGGCGATTTCTATGCCCCCACATCCAATCACTATGCGGTATTTGTGAGCCAATCAGGAAGATTCTAGGCCAAAATAAGAAGAAACGAAATAGGATGCTGTGTTTCAAAATGTGGCAAACTTGCTAGGTAGGTAGTCGGAATGACATTTATGGCAAACACTGCAGAGGCCTTCTATCTCTAGGAGGTGCTGGTTAACTGTGGTTCATTAATGCTGGCGCGTAACGAAGTTAAGGTTCGCTTGTGTTCAAAGCTGATATTCAGCGTCCTGGCATCCTCGGAAAGGTGCGGGGTCATAATGCGCGTTTGCGCAAACCGTCATGACAGAATGAAAGTGATATCGTTAATATTAATCCTGGCGATGAGTGGCCAAAGACAGGGGAGAGACTCACTGGAATAGTATACATATAAGAACGTACGTGCGCAGAGAGAGGAAATGATTCTGAAGAAATCCTTCTCTCTCAGAACAAATCAATATGAAGAAATCGTCTCCTCCTCTCACTTTATACGCATGCGCCCAAAAGCAGAATGTTCTGCAACGAGTCCTCGGCTGACTGAAAATATTCTGCAGTAAAAATTCTCATAACTGTGCAGTGTTTTCTTCATTTTTCTTAAAATTCTTCCAGATACTTCTGCAGAACTGATTGTTTATTTTGGCATATTCTGCTTTGGGACGCATGCGTGTTCTTATGTTCACTGTTCCCGTGAGTCGAATAGCGAGCTACGAAAATAAGGTTTATATTATCCAAGGGCGTAGCGAGATGGGGGGACCAGACCGCCCCCCCCGAAATGTGAGAAAATGATGGAAAAAAAGGGGAAAAGATGGCCAAATCTATTGTTCTATCACTTTGGTCCCCCCCCCCCCGAACGAAATTTCTGGCTACGCCCCTGCTGATATCGATCGCATTTGCGCCAAATTTCCACGAAATCATTCAATTTGCAAGTGGAAGGGTTATTCCGCCCGCCAAATAACGAGTGTCAAATCGCCAATTATGTTATCAAGTAACTAGCGTTAAATCACTAATGTCGCCAAATAAGTAAAGGAAATGTCGCGAATTTTCCTCTGGGTAGACACAGTCAGTGACAGAGAGGCCGTGTCATGAAGTTTGAATTTATATTTTGTCAAGTCTCATCACTTTCGCAGCATGCTGATTGATGGATGGATAAGATCAAAGACGGATAAAAACAAACTGTTCATATACACTATAGAGCAAGGGAATCTTCAACGCTTGCCTCCCCCCCCCCCCAAAAAAGTTTTTTGCCGTAGTCTGCCGATCATTTTTAACTCTTTCAAGCACAGGTTTTTGGCAAGATGATCGGGTTTCTTTGTCCGCATGTTAGAGAAGAACAAAAGATAAAGAGTGCAGTGGGTTTCTATTGTGTCACACGTTAAGAATAAATATTTACCCGCTCGTAAGACGATAAAGGGGAGGAAAAAACAACTTTCCACCAGAGGGATTTGACCTTTGAAAACCACCAAACACACCCCGCTTCCCATCTCATTGAGATATCGAAGCGTTCCCGGAGGATGGGTGTGTCTGGAAATTTATATTAAATATCTTCAGAATAATAAATAAAAATATTACATATAGATAGCACATATAAATTTACATATAATCAATGTTCGTCGGACGTATAATATACGGAGGGAGAAATTAAAAAATCTACATCATAATCTTCTGAAAGTTCTTGATTCCATCCGAAGATGAACATTCTAGCGTCCATGCGCTCTAAACAGCGTCCCTTGACACTGTGGTCATAGCTTTGTTGAGGTACATTCTTGAAGAGTCCGTTGGTTCGCAAAATCTCACCGAGATAGTGGATGATCCTGGAATACACAGGACAGAAGTCTTGGCATACTTGTGGTACGCAAGACGGGTATAAATCGTCTCTCTGCAACGCCGGCCCGTCTTTGTTGTTATGCGTTGCTTAATAGTCCTATACAGGAAGATATAATGACCCCTGATGTTTCTTCAAATAAATGGTGACTAACCTGGAATTTTTTAAGGTCGTGTTTTAGTTAAAAAGTATTAGAGCAGTGACGTCACGCCCACTGAGTTAAGGCGGCAAGGGGAACTTCAAAGTGATGAGACAGCCCTAGAATAGGGCAACACCGGCGATAGTAGATGTGCTGCTACAGCTGGTGTTGAATGGGGTGGTTCGTCTTTTGATCATAGGAAACCTACCGCGATTTCTCAGACTTCTTAATAATAACTTCGAAGAAAAACGAGCCCCCTAGCAGCTGTAAGAATGAACGAATGCATAAGAAATTCTAGATACAGATGTTTCAGCGCATGTGCTAACATGGGGGCTGGTGCGCTAATCCCTCTGTGTGTGTGTGGGGGGGGGGCACTTCCTACGGCAGAAATGCGATCTGCATTGTTTATTTCCACGTGTTTCTTTGCCTGAGCCTAGCGGCGGCGTTTAGCTTGCTACAGATGCAGTGGCTAAGATGCCTTCATATACGGTGTATTAAGGGGTTCTAGCTGTGGCATGCTTATGTGGCCATAACCGAGAGCTAGGGTTTTGCTTTTCTTTTCATTCTCGTGCACATGCTCTGAAACATCTATATCTCGAATTTCCACAAAGGTCTCTTATATCGGCAAGGTTATGTTATGACAACCGTGTCTTTCACATCTACCCATAGGTGCCAGAACCTGGTATCTGTTTGAGCCTTCCCCCCACCAAACTAAATTTCACGCGGTAGCTGAGCCTTTTCCCTAATAATTAATGAATACAAAATGCAATGTATCACTCTCCCTCTCCTGCATAAAGGCTTGAGTCCCGTTTACACGGGGCATTTTTCAGGTTCTTCTCCCCCACCCCCCCCCCCCCATGTTTTTTTTGGGTTCCAGAATTAATCCTCCTATTATATACTGTACATCATGGTTTCCCAACCTTTTTTGTTCCATCGCCCCCTTCTTCAGAAATTTTTTTCTCCCATCGCCCCTCAACGCAATCTAACCCATAGGATCCTATGTTGTACCCGTAGCTTCTACCGCCCCCCTGAAACATTCCATCGCCCACGTTGGGAATCAGTGCTGTACATGGAAGTGAGAAAGAGAAGCAAGGCACTGTACATCTCTCATGTCTCTGTAACTCTGTTATCTAATTAGCTACTGCATAGTTTCCCAACCTTTTTTGTCCCATTTCCCCCTTCTTCAGAAATTTTTTTCTCCCATCGCCCCCAACGCAATCTGACCCATAGAATCCTATATGTTATACCCGTTACCTGTAGCTTCTACTGCCCCCCCCCCCTGGAACATTCCATCGCCCCCGGGGGGGCGTTAACGCCCACGTTGGGAATCACTGATCTACTGTCTGTACTGTTCCTCTCCAGCTTTATTGCTGTTTTTTTTCTTCCTTCTTTCCATGAGTGGCATACGGGGAGCTTCTTCCCCCCCCCCCAGCGCAAAGATGGGGTCGACTGATGTAATGTATATGTATACATATGAATTGACATCATCATCATAATCGTCCCGCCCCCAGACTTTCAAGTCTATCTCCGCCTATTGCTTCGTTCCATTTCTCCATTTTTTTTAACGTGCGGACAAGGCTACCATATTTATCGCCTATATGCATGGGCGGAGATACGGGGGGGGGGATCACGTCAGAGGTGGTGGGGATCAAATCAGCGTCAAAGGTGGATTCGACTGATCTAATGTATATATGAATTGACATCATCATCATCGTGCCCCCTCCCCCTCTAGACTTCCAAGTCAAACACCGCCTATGCCTATATGTCTAATACAGATCATTCAAACTTATCGCTATCAGTTTGTACGCTGTTATGATAAGAGGAAAATATTAAAAACAAAAAAAAAACTAAACAGGAGACGTAAATATTAGGAGAAAATTCGCCAAGACAAAAAGGCGCCAAGTGGTACGGCTGTGACGGGCGGAACAGTACCGAATGTAGTAGATCGGGATGCCACGGTCAGGGAGTTTCCACCCGCATCCATGGTTTTCATGAACTTTTTCACAGTTAGAAGTGCATCTCTAAATCGTTTTATAAAAATGACACGAATAAAGTTTATTATTTTAATTTCTATTTCGACCGCATCTAGAGGGCGGCTCTGCGATCATTCGAATATCTCTTGAAGCACGCGCAAACGTTGCGACACCAACCTCACGACACGTGCCTAAATTTTCCGTCGAGTTGACCTTGGGACGTTTTCACTTTTAGTGAGCATGCGCATTGAGCGTGAAACCGGTTTTCTTTGCTATAAATATATAATCCACTCCCGCTATCTCCTGGTTATTTGCAACAGACATTGTCTTGTTATCGTGACGGCGTATGTGATTGGCTAATTTGTTATCCAAACGTGTTCTTCTTTTGGAACCAATTAAGGTACGTGCGCAATTTTTTCAACCATTCACAATGGATTTTGTTTCCGTATAAATAAATGCCAAATTTTTTTTTCTCGGAAAATTGACATAATTGTGAGCGTAAGAACCCATCAGGCAGTTATGAAACGTCGTTACTGTGGATTAGCAGTCGTAGCGCCACGGTGTGTACGTGCTATTTAGCCAATCGCATATGGACATGGCTCCACGTGTAATTGTAATTCAACAGTCGTAGTGCCATGGTGGGTTCACGGGCGGTTTAGCAGTTTGCACATTGTGCAAATTCGAGGCTCCAATGCGAGCAGTGTTGGGTATACAACCTTTCAGTGCTGCCATCTATTTTTTTTTTAACTATGAGTGAAGTGTAATGATTGAATATTTGTACCGTTGTAGGCCTGTTGCTCTGTGAGGAAAGACTTTTACAACGGATACAGAGCTGTCATTTCAACTTTTTCCAGGGGAGGGGGGGGGACATTTTCCGGGGGGAGGCAAAGCATATGTACTCAATGTATGTATATATATATATATATATATATATATATATATATATACCATTTTTAGTGTATTTTCAAAAAGCCCCTCTCCCCCCCAGACAGACAGGCTTGCATTGACACTAATTCAACAGTCGTAGTGCCATGGTGGGTGCACGGGCGGTTTAGCAGTTTGCATTGTGTGATTCCCAACTTCGAGGCCGGTGAATGTGAACAATGTGAACCGGTCTGTCCGTTTTAAAAGTCTTGCCTCAAAGAGTAACAGGCCTACAACGGTACAAATATTCAATCATACTCTTCACTCATAGTTCAAAAAAATAGATGGCACCACTGAAAGGTTGTATACCCACAACACTAGATTCACACAAACTTTCGGCATAACTCACTCGGCAGAAATTGCCCGTGGCGATAGACAGAAGTTTGAAAGAAGAAGAAAAAAAAGTTATGCCAGAGCTCATTTACGGGTTGCAAGTGTAATTTAACAGTCAAAAGCCTTGGGGGGGGGGGGTTCATATATACGGTTTAGGGATCATTCAAGTATTACGTCAGCATCGGGGAGAGGTTTCGGATTTGATGACGGGGGGGGGGGGGTTGAAGGTTGCTTACGTTCAGCATCACTTAAAATCCACGCATAATACAACAGGCAAAACGGACTTCAAAATTGTTTGCTTCAGAATTCGGAAGACAGATGGCAGCACTTCCTAAACGCATTGCCCAGTAACGAACTTCACGTTGAGTACACACCCTCGAGTAGTGTACGCGTCGCTTGACCGCGATAATGTCAATTTCCGCCACCAGATGGCGCCACCGGAAATGTTTTCGCGCGTTTTTTTTTTAGCCGGACTTCGAACCAGATTACCTGTCCGATATATTTCGAACCGGACTACCTGTCGACAGTGTTTATTTTCAAAATGGCGGTATTTTTTTATGTCACTATCGAGACGTTATCTTGACCATGGGATGTTTTCTGTGGTTATCAACTAATTCCCGATAATTACTATACTCTCTTTGGAGTTCAAATCCAAAGTAAAACTAAAAGGGGTCATAGCGTTATCTTGACCAAGGGATGTTGTCTGTGGTTATCAACTAATTCCCGATAATTACTATACGCTCTTTGGAGTTCAAATCCAAAGTAAAACTAAAAGGGGTCATAGCGTTATCTTGACCATGGGATGTTGTCTGTGGTTATCAACTAATTCCCGATAATTACTATACGCTCTTTGGAGTTCAAATCCAAAGTAAAACTAAAAGGGGTCATAGCGTTATCTTGACCATGGGATGTTGTCTGTGGTTATCAACTAATTTCCGATAATTACTATACGCTCTTTGGAGTTCAAATCCAAAGTAAAACTAAAAGGGGTCATAGCGTTATCTTGACCAAGGGATGTTGTCTGTGGTTATCAACTAATTTCCGATAATTACTATACGCTCTTTGGAGTTCAAATCCAAAGTAAAACTGAAAGGGGCGGGGTCTTACTCGTCCAACTGCGAGGGTTCCTTGATTTAAAAAACGTCGCTCCTAATTTTGATGTGCCTGTGATCGACGATCGTCCACGGAGTTATTGGTGAAAAGGGCGCATATTGTGAACCATATCTACTGTTTTTCAATTATTTTCCACGAACCATTTTTATTTAAATAAATTTTTAAAAATTTTCTCAAGATGGTCGATCACGTGACCCACGTTGATGACGATACTAGATGGCAGCACTACCGATATTTAACTTCCGTGAAAATTATTCACTATGTCGTTATATAAAAAAATTTATGAAATGTCGTCCCGATTTTCTCTTTGGACATGAAGCTGTATTAGAAATGAATTTAAAAGAGAAAAAATTACGTCGCCAAATTACGGCGAAAATGTCAATTTTGGCACCAAACTAACCAAGATTTTTCTCTAGCTATTTTCAAATCTCAAGTTTGAAAAGATATAGTTCGTTTGTGGTTGATGATGATGCTAATTAACCACTAGTGTTCAAATTATGCTGCTTCGAGAAGACGCTTTTTATAAAAAAAATATCCAAGTTAATCAAACATGATCCAAAAAAAACGCTCACTTTCCAAGCGTTATTATTTTTACCCATCGTCTTTGGATCTTTAAGAGATTAGATACCAAAAATATGCACAAAAAAAAAAAACCACACACAAGTTTTCATTGTCAACATTTCTATATTTCCTTCCATAACGAAACGAGATTTGTAACTACACCCTTAAAAAGCTTATTCTTTAGACATCACTTCTTATACCACATAAATAAGAAAGATATTGTGTCTTCCCGCACTTTATTATTTTATTTCTATTTTAGTTTTTCATTATGTCACTTTATTCATGGCTTTTATTTTATTCACTTCAAACACTTAAAAATTTATTTATTTCACTTTATCCAACTTATTCTATATTTAATTATTCAAACTTTTATTCAAAAATTTTTAATATTTTCTTTATTTTATTATCTTTTTCATTTCGTTTATTTTTAATCATTCAAAATTTTATTTTTTAATGTTTCATCGTTATTATATTATCTATTTGATTTTATTATCTTTGTGTGAACATTTTATTTTCATTGATATTATTTTTTTAAATTTAAACCTACTTTTAGTTTTTCATTATGTCACTTTATTCATGGCTTTTATTTTATTCACTTCAAACACTTAAAAATTTATTTATTTCACTTTATCCAATTATTCTCTATTTAATTATTCAAACTTATATTCGAAAATTTATTTTTTTCTTTATTTTATCTATTTGATTTTGTTATCTTAGTGTCATAATTTTATTTTCAGTGTTAGCTTATTTTTTCATTTTTAGTTTATTTTTATATTACATTCACAACCACTTAAAAATTATTTATTTCACTTGTTTTAGTTCACTTTATTTCCATTGATATATATATTTTTTTAATTCAAGCCTTTCCAACTTATTCTATATTTAATTATTCAAACTTTTATTCAAAAATTTTAATTTTTATTTATTTTATCTATTTGATTTTTATTATCTTAGTGTCATCATATTATTTTCATTTCGTTTATTTTTCAATCATTCAAAATTTCATTCTTTAATGTTTCATCGTTTATCTATTTGATTTTTATTATCTTTGTGTCAACATTTTATTTTCTTTATGTTTTTATCGTTACTATTCATCTATATATCGTTTTTTCATTATTTTTGTTATTTTATTTTTATTTACTTAAAATTGTTTATTTTGTCGTTTGAAGATTTTACATTTCTTAAATAATATATTTTTAAATTAAAATGTCATGTGAATAAATTTCACGCGTAGTTCAAAAAATGAGACAGACTACAAGTTTATACAGTTCAAATATTTATTCATATCAAGATATCGATAGCATGCTCGATAAGTTTATACATTTGTCTGGAATTTAAATTAATTCCTTTTATCGTCGGTGTGTTATTGACAAAAACACGAATGTCATAAATTGTATTACATTTCGTGAAAAAAACACAAACACCAAGAGGTTGGGAACGAGAACAGTTTCCTCTAAATTTGAAGCTGGGGTCGTCGTACACATTCAATGCAAGGCTAGATAACGTGATAATCACGGACACAACGATGATCCCGATCAAGGCTTTCCTGGTCTCTTCACGGCTAAAAAATTTTCTCTGGGCCGTCACAGCGCTATCCTTTGATACGTCTTGCATAACTCTGTACTTATCACGATCTCCACTGGAAATGACAAATGCTAGCGGGATTTCAGCAATTAATATGCTTCATTATGAAAAATCGACGTGGTCTTTCTAGTGTTAAACTGTATTTACGTTGAATTGGGTATGAAAACCGTGTCTCTGACATGTCTCAATGAATAAAATTTTCATAACTTAAGAAAATATTCATTTCCCGGCGTTTTATGAAATATGAATGTTTCTTACATTTCTGCTGAAAAGATTTCTAATGTTTATCAATCCGGGAAGTTACTCCGGCTTACGTACTATAAAATATTATATCTGTATGTTTATTAGAGTTTTTTTTTTTCATGAATTTTACGTTCCTTAGCAGACATTGTTATAACGAGAGGCGTGTTTTTTCGAATAGTGATGAGAATAACAAAAGGCTAAAAATAAACTACTGAATCCGATATGACTGGTGTCAACTAAAGAGTGGACATGACATTTTAACTTTTATTCTTTCTCGCACCAATTTTCTCAGAAGCATGTGTGTATTAAATAAAATAATAATACTTTTATAAAAAAAGGGATAAATAACATGAAAAAATGTTAAAACTCATAAAAATGATAAAAATAACCCACTAGGAATTTTTAGCCAGCAAGACTTCAAAATGAAAGTCCTTTTTTTACTGTTTCTAAATCGCATGTTATATCGTGACTTAGAACGTGATCTACGTGAGTGGCACTTATTACTTTCAAAGGTCACGCTTAGAATGACCAACTGAACACATTATTCCGCCCTAACTATTCAGTGTGAATCCATTGTTTCTTTCATAAAAGTTCTCACAGTGAATGCTTTCCAAAATCAGTTTTTGGTTTCCAATCTTTAATTCCGACATATTCAATTTCTCGAGATGGACGAATTCTCAGCTGTTTTCTCTCATTCAATTTACTATCTTTTTACTAATTTTAACATATTCTATTTCAAATGAAATTAAATTTATTATTTCTATACATACAGAAAAAAAATTGAATTATGGGAAACATATATACCATCTAGAGAAAAATGCCTGTACCGACGATTAAAAAAATTACATTGTTATTAAGGGATAAATAAAATATTTATAAAATTAACAAAAAAATATAAAAAAACACAAGACAAAATTACTGATGTCAAATAAAAAATAAGCACAGAAAAAACACAATATATAAGGGAAAATTCTTAATTTATGATGAAAAATGCAAGAGAAACAAGACAATTTTACGTTCACATAAAATTCCAAGATTTAACGAAATGAAATGATTTTTTCAGCTGTTGTCGTAAAGTACTCCGGATATCACACTATAAAACGAAATGAGTTTTTATATATATAAGTTATTCTTCTTAGATTATTTTCACAAATTCAACAAAATGGGATACATGTCGTTCTTTTAGTTTTTCTTAGATTTCCACAGTGGTTTCAAAGGATTCAACCTAAACTTTGCGCTAGTCAACTAGTTGATTTGTTCTCCCACCCCCCAAACAAGAGCGACAATAGAGAAGGTAGTATGGATACAGATGATTGCAATATCAAAGATGGATAGACGAAACAAATACAGAGATGTTTGGTTTATGGTGTATGGATGAGATGAATAATGGTTTCTCAAAACTGAATTGTTCAAATGGATAAAGTATTCACGTAATTTTCGAATGATGTTCAATATGATGAGACTTAACAAACCTCTTTTATTATTTCAATGCATTAATTCCTTTTGACATATTTTCTTTGATTTCGTGATTTTTCCCCTTTTCAAATTACCGATTTTTGATTAAAAAAAAAAGACACAGTTGTATCATTTTCATCAACTTTTTTAACAGAAAATACTTTAACTACCGTGAGCTAATAAAATATGAATTCGATTATTTTACTCTTCGTATGCTCATTCAAACTTTTCCTTGGACTCATCATTCGCGACGTTTCAAAGAATTATTTTCCGATAAAACTTGCATTTTCGATGAAAAGATTTTTCGTCGAGGTTTCTTCCCGCTATCTTTCTATTGTTTATTAACCTATTGCCGCGAAGATACTTCAGCTTTAATGTTATAAAATATTATCTCTGTACATTTCTTCGTGTTTTTTCATGAATTTTACGAGTCTCAGCAAAATTACATCGGTACTTGATAACTCTCATATCGAATTGTTGAACATCAACGAGGTCACGAAACCCCCCATACCACATTAAATACTCAATATTTCTCACCCATATGAGCGTTAATGCTGAGAGTAATACTTTGATTTAGACAAAATTTATCACTTTAAATTCACTTTGAACGTATACGCCTGATAAAAAAAATTTATTACCCATACCAGACTATTGAAAAAGACGATTAGGTCAACAAAATTTGGGCGTTCACTCTTAACTTCGAGAACTTTGATGTCCTATATTACGACACAATCTTGATCAATCGATGGGTTTGTAATCCAAGAATGTCGTTCAGAACGGGTACAAATTTAGGTGAAAAGACGGCATATATCATCAATATAGTGGAAGAGAAATTACATCAAGCACAAATATTATAGAAAGGCGTTTATTCAGTAAAATAATTATACTTTAAAATAAAAGAGGTCGATAAAAATGATTTAAAAAAACATTGAAAATGGTAATAAAGAAAAAATGGTAGAAAAAAATATTACAAATTTTAAAGAGGATGAATTTGAACAAAAAGTGTGTGGGAGACTGCCATGTGTCTGCCTTATCCACAGAGTAATAATACTTTATATCTTAAGTCTATGGCCTTATCCTTGCAAAGGACTATCAACAAAGATGGATGCCCAGAGAATGGAAGAAGGGGGTCATCGGTTGCTACAAGATCTGAGTACTATTGCTGAGTACTATCAGTACTTACTGTCATAATTTTATTTTCAGTGTTAAACTAAAAATGAAATTATGACAGTAAGATAATAAAATCAAATAGATAAAATAAAGAAAAAATTAAATTTTCGAATATAAGTTTGAATAATTGAATAGAGAATAAGTTGGATAAAGAAAAAATAAATTTTTAAGTGTTTGAAGTGAATAAAAAAAAATAAATACTCAGCAATAGTACTCAGATCTTGTAGCAACCGATGACCCCCTTCTTCCATTCTCTGGGCATCCATCTTTGTTGATAGTCCTTTGCAAGGATAAGGCCATAGACTTAAGATATAAAGTATTATTACTCTGTGGATAAGGCAGACACATGGCAGTCTCCCACACACTTTTTGTTCAAATTCATCCTCTTTAAAATTTGTAATATTTTTTTCTACCATTTTTTCTTTATTACCATTTTCAATGTTTTTTTAAATCATTTTTATCGACCTCTTTTATTTTAAAGTATAATTATTTTACTGAATAAACGCCTTTCTATAATATTTGTGCTTGATGTAATTTCTCTTCCACTATATTGATGATATATGCCGTCTTTTCACCTAAATTTGTACCCGTTCTGAACGACATTCTTGGATTACAAACCCATCGATTGATCAAGATTGTGTCGTAATATAGGACATCAAAGTTCTCGAAGTTAAGAGTGAACGCCCAAATTTTGTTGACCTAATCGTCTTTTTCAATAGTCTGGTATGGGTAATAAATTTTTTTTATCAGGCGTATACGTTCAAAGTGAATTTAAAGTGATAAATTTTGTCTAAATCAAAGTATTACTCTCAGCATTAACGCTCATATGGGTGAGAAATATTGAGTATTTAATGTGGTATGGGGGGTTTCGTGACCTCGTTGATGTTCAACAATTCGATATGAGAGTTATCAAGTACCGATGTAATTTTGCTGAGACTCGTAAAATTCATGAAAAAACACGAAGAAATGTACAGAGATAATATTTTATAACATTAAAGCTGAAGTATCTTCGCGGCAATAGGTTAATAAACAATAGAAAGATAGCGGGAAGAAACCTCGACGAAAAATCTTTTCATCGAAAATGCAAGTTTTATCGGAAAATAATTCTTTGAAACGTCGCGAATGATGAGTCCAAGGAAAAGTTTGAATGAGCATACGAAGAGTAAAATAATCGAATTCATATTTTATTAGCTCACGGTAGTTAAAGTATTTTCTGTTAAAAAAGTTGATGAAAATGATACAACTGTGTCTTTTTTTTTTAATCAAAAATCGGTAATTTGAAAAGGGGAAAAATCACGAAATCAAAGAAAATATGTCAAAAGGAATTAATGCATTGAAATAATAAAAGAGGTTTGTTAAGTCTCATCATATTGAACATCATTCGAAAATTACGTGAATACTTTATCCATTTGAACAATTCAGTTTTGAGAAACCATTATTCATCTCATCCATACACCATAAACCAAACATCTCTGTATTTGTTTCGTCTATCCATCTTTGATATTGCAATCATCTGTATCCATACTACCTTCTCTATTGTCGCTCTTGTTTGGGGGGTGGGAGAACAAATCAACTAGTTGACTAGCGCAAAGTTTAGGTTGAATCCTTTGAAACCACTGTGGAAATCTAAGAAAAACTAAAAGAACGACATGTATCCCATTTTGTTGAATTTGTGAAAATAATCTAAGAAGAATAACTTATATATATAAAAACTCATTTCGTTTTATAGTGTGATATCCGGAGTACTTTACGACAACAGCTGAAAAAATCATTTCATTTCGTTAAATCTTGGAATTTTATGTGAACGTAAAATTGTCTTGTTTCTCTTGCATTTTTCATCATAAATTAAGAATTTTCCCTTATATATTGTGTTTTTTCTGTGCTTATTTTTTATTTGACATCAGTAATTTTGTCTTGTGTTTTTTTATATTTTTTTGTTAATTTTATAAATATTTTATTTATCCCTTAATAACAATGTAATTTTTTTAATCGTCGGTACAGGCATTTTTCTCTAGATGGTATATATGTTTCCCATAATTCAATTTTTTTTCTGTATGTATAGAAATAATAAATTTAATTTCATTTGAAATAGAATATGTTAAAATTAGTAAAAAGATAGTAAATTGAATGAGAGAAAACAGCTGAGAATTCGTCCATCTCGAGAAATTGAATATGTCGGAATTAAAGATTGGAAACCAAAAACTGATTTTGGAAAGCATTCACTGTGAGAACTTTTATGAAAGAAACAATGGATTCACACTGAATAGTTAGGGCGGAATAATGTGTTCAGTTGGTCATTCTAAGCGTGACCTTTGAAAGTAATAAGTGCCACTCACGTAGATCACGTTCTAAGTCACGATATAACATGCGATTTAGAAACAGTAAAAAAAGGACTTTCATTTTGAAGTCTTGCTGGCTAAAAATTCCTAGTGGGTTATTTTTATCATTTTTATGAGTTTTAACATTTTTTCATGTTATTTATCCCTTTTTTTATAAAAGTATTATTATTTTATTTAATACACACATGCTTCTGAGAAAATTGGTGCGAGAAAGAATAAAAGTTAAAATGTCATGTCCACTCTTTAGTTGACACCAGTCATATCGGATTCAGTAGTTTATTTTTAGCCTTTTGTTATTCTCATCACTATTCGAAAAAACACGCCTCTCGTTATAACAATGTCTGCTAAGGAACGTAAAATTCATGAAAAAAAAAAACTCTAATAAACATACAGATATAATATTTTATAGTACGTAAGCCGGAGTAACTTCCCGGATTGATAAACATTAGAAATCTTTTCAGCAGAAATGTAAGAAACATTCATATTTCATAAAACGCCGGGAAATGAATATTTTCTTAAGTTATGAAAATTTTATTCATTGAGACATGTCAGAGACACGGTTTTCATACCCAATTCAACGTAAATACAGTTTAACACTAGAAAGACCACGTCGATTTTTCATAATGAAGCATATTAATTGCTGAAATCCCGCTAGCATTTGTCATTTCCAGTGGAGATCGTGATAAGTACAGAGTTATGCAAGACGTATCAAAGGATAGCGCTGTGACGGCCCAGAGAAAATTTTTTAGCCGTGAAGAGACCAGGAAAGCCTTGATCGGGATCATCGTTGTGTCCGTGATTATCACGTTATCTAGCCTTGCATTGAATGTGTACGACGACCCCAGCTTCAAATTTAGAGGAAACTGTTCTCGTTCCCAACCTCTTGGTGTTTGTGTTTTTTTCACGAAATGTAATACAATTTATGACATTCGTGTTTTTGTCAATAACACACCGACGATAAAAGGAATTAATTTAAATTCCAGACAAATGTATAAACTTATCGAGCATGCTATCGATATCTTGATATGAATAAATATTTGAACTGTATAAACTTGTAGTCTGTCTCATTTTTTGAACTACGCGTGAAATTTATTCACATGACATTTTAATTTAAAAATATATTATTTAAGAAATGTAAAATCTTCAAACGACAAAATAAACAATTTTAAGTAAATAAAAATAAAATAACAAAAATAATGAAAAAACGATATATAGATGAATAGTAACGATAAAAACATAAAGAAAATAAAATGTTGACACAAAGATAATAAAAATCAAATAGATAAACGATGAAACATTAAAGAATGAAATTTTGAATGATTGAAAAATAAACGAAATGAAAATAATATGATGACACTAAGATAATAAAAATCAAATAGATAAAATAAATAAAAATTAAAATTTTTGAATAAAAGTTTGAATAATTAAATATAGAATAAGTTGGAAAGGCTTGAATTAAAAAAATATATATATCAATGGAAATAAAGTGAACTAAAACAAGTGAAATAAATAATTTTTAAGTGGTTGTGAATGTAATATAAAAATAAACTAAAAATGAAAAAATAAGCTAACACTGAAAATAAAATTATGACACTAAGATAACAAAATCAAATAGATAAAATAAAGAAAAAAATAAATTTTCGAATATAAGTTTGAATAATTAAATAGAGAATAATTGGATAAAGTGAAATAAATAAATTTTTAAGTGTTTGAAGTGAATAAAATAAAAGCCATGAATAAAGTGACATAATGAAAAACTAAAAGTAGGTTTAAATTTAAAAAAATAATATCAATGAAAATAAAATGTTCACACAAAGATAATAAAATCAAATAGATAATATAATAACGATGAAACATTAAAAAATAAAATTTTGAATGATTAAAAATAAACGAAATGAAAAAGATAATAAAATAAAGAAAATATTAAAAATTTTTGAATAAAA
The DNA here is from genome assembly GCF_987345545.1 of Pholcus phalangioides. NCBI lineage: Eukaryota > Metazoa > Arthropoda > Arachnida > Araneae > Pholcidae > Pholcus > Pholcus phalangioides. Next base: position 28,637,154 of record NW_028301603.1, on the reverse strand, counting down.
GTTTGAATAATTAAATATAGAATAAGTTGGATAAAGTGAAATAAATAAATTTTTAAGTGTTTGAAGTGAATAAAATAAAAGCCATGAATAAAGTGACATAATGAAAAACTAAAATAGAAATAAAATAATAAAGTGCGGGAAGACACAATATCTTTCTTATTTATGTGGTATAAGAAGTGATGTCTAAAGAATAAGCTTTTTAAGGGTGTAGTTACAAATCTCGTTTCGTTATGGAAGGAAATATAGAAATGTTGACAATGAAAACTTGTGTGTGGTTTTTTTTTTTTGTGCATATTTTTGGTATCTAATCTCTTAAAGATCCAAAGACGATGGGTAAAAATAATAACGCTTGGAAAGTGAGCGTTTTTTTTGGATCATGTTTGATTAACTTGGATATTTTTTTTATAAAAAGCGTCTTCTCGAAGCAGCATAATTTGAACACTAGTGGTTAATTAGCATCATCATCAACCACAAACGAACTATATCTTTTCAAACTTGAGATTTGAAAATAGCTAGAGAAAAATCTTGGTTAGTTTGGTGCCAAAATTGACATTTTCGCCGTAATTTGGCGACGTAATTTTTTCTCTTTTAAATTCATTTCTAATACAGCTTCATGTCCAAAGAGAAAATCGGGACGACATTTCATAAATTTTTTTATATAACGACATAGTGAATAATTTTCACGGAAGTTAAATATCGGTAGTGCTGCCATCTAGTATCGTCATCAACGTGGGTCACGTGATCGACCATCTTGAGAAAATTTTTAAAAATTTATTTAAAAAAATGGTTCGTGGAAAATAATTGAAAAACAGTAGATATGGTTCACAATATGCGCCCTTTTCACCAATAACTCCGTGGACGATCGTCGATCACAGGCACATCAAAATTAGGAGCGACGTTTTTTAAATCAAGGAACCCTCGCAGTTGGACGAGTAAGACCCCGCCCCTTTCAGTTTTACTTTGGATTTGAACTCCAAAGAGCGTATAGTAATTATCGGAAATTAGTTGATAACCACAGACAACATCCCTTGGTCAAGATAACGCTATGACCCCTTTTAGTTTTACTTTGGATTTGAACTCCAAAGAGCGTATAGTAATTATCGGAAATTAGTTGATAACCACAGACAACATCCCATGGTCAAGATAACGCTATGACCCCTTTTAGTTTTACTTTGGATTTGAACTCCAAAGAGCGTATAGTAATTATCGGGAATTAGTTGATAACCACAGACAACATCCCTTGGTCAAGATAACGCTATGACCCCTTTTAGTTTTACTTTGGATTTGAACTCCAAAGAGAGTATAGTAATTATCGGGAATTAGTTGATAACCACAGAAAACATCCCATGGTCAAGATAACGTCTCGATAGTGACATAAAAAAATACCGCCATTTTGAAAATAAACACTGTCGACAGGTAGTCCGGTTCGAAATATATCGGACAGGTAATCTGGTTCGAAGTCCGGCTAAAAAAAAAACGCGCGAAAACATTTCCGGTGGCGCCATCTGGTGGCGGAAATTGACATTATCGCGGTCAAGCGACGCGTACACTACTCCCTCGTGCACGTCATATTCCGACTTGCACCAATTACGTCCTTCTAAAAGAATGTTTACGAGGTGCATGTGCAGTTTACCGAACAGCACCCGTTGTTTTTAGCGTACGAACTTATACGGTAGAACGTCGAATAAGATTATCGGCCTTCTCAGCAGGCACAGATCCACGGCTATGCATGTCGTCGGGAGGAGGGGGGGGGGGTTGACCGATTGCGTAATTCGTAAAGTTATCCCATGTTTTACGGGACAGACCGATTCTTTTTCACGATATCCTGCTCTTGCGAGGAGCGATCAATCCCCATCTCCCCCTCCGCCCTTCCCGTTTAGATCCCGCTCAGGCGTTTTTAAGGTACTTTCTTAGGGTTCGATATAAGGCCTGCTCCTGTGTTGTAAACGCACCATATTGTAGACATATATGTGTATAGCGTCTAGAAAAGTGATTCCCAACAGGGGGGGTGTGAGATAATGTGTCATAAGAATTTCGCGTTGCGAACAGTTTCTTTTTCGATTAGTGGATCGCACTTGTTTTCCATTTCGGTTAAGAAAAAAAATATCATTATTTACTTAAAATATTTATTTCCTGATTTCTTTACATTTGTACCCAGAGGCGTATTTATGGTTTTGCCGTTTGTGTGTGTTACACGAATTGTGCCGCCCTTTCCTCATTCTATACGAATTTTCTTCTCTACTCGTTCTTCGAATTCGCTGCCCAGCGTTAAAACCCGCTTGACTCCCCTCCCCACGCCTGTAAATATGCCTGTATTCCCGTGTCTCTGAAGTTCTTCTTTTGGTCACTCACGTGCTCTCTTTGGGTGGACACTCATATGTTTGCGTGGTCTTTTGGTCAATCACATGCTTGCGTACTCTTTTGGTCACTTATATGCTCGCGAACTCCTATACGCTTAGTCGCTCTCATGTTCATGTTCACACACTCCCTACGTCACTCTCATGCTCACACGCACTCTCTAAGGTAACTCAGGGCCGTCTTAAGAGCATCATGGGCCCCCGGGTCAAGTGATTTTTCTGATTCCCCACCTGGTTAGTTCTAGAAAATTTCAACCAAATCTAATTGTTATGGAGTCTCTCTTCTCTTGAGGCCTCCCGCCCGGGTGGGCCCATGCGTTAAGACGGCACTGAGGTCACTCTCAGACGCTCTCTAAATCACTCCCATGTTCACACACACTCTCTAGGTCATCTTTTGGCCATTCGCATGCTTCCACACTGTTTTGGTCATTCACATGCTTCCACACTGTTTTGGTCATTCACGTGCTTGCACACGCTCTGGGTCATTTTTCTGCTCACTCACGTGCGTGCGCACTCTTTTGTTTATTCCCATGGTTGCAAACTCTCTAGGTCACTCACTGACTTAGTCTCTCACTCTCTGGACAGATGTGGATTCATGGTTATAAAATTTTCCGCCCCGGCTAGTCCCCCCACCCCGTAAATACACCACTGTTGTTACCTCGCATTATCGTGCTTAGATTTGATACTTTCGTGAACACACATGTCAGGAAGAAACTGTCAAACAATTCAGTCAAAGAAATATTTACGAATCTCAAACTAATGTTTAAAAAAAAAAAAAAATAAATAAAATAAATAAATACATAAAATAGTGTTTTTTTAGTTTCGTTTTTGAATAAACTTTAACAGACATCTTTTTTAAAATCGTCCACGGATTACTTTTACACCCTACTGTGTAAAGGTGGAAGTGACTCATCGTCTGTGGTGGAGGAGCTTGAGAGATCTGGCGCGCCACAAACCCTTCACTAACCAGTCGCTATTATGTTACATACTGGTCTCAGTCGTGACGGAGTACTCTACATACATTATTGACAAAAGAGTGGGGCGGAGAAACATCCGTATTCATATATATATATATATATATGAGAAATTTTTCTCTGGAGACAACAAACATGCTGGCCGATTACTGTTGGACATTTAAAAAAATATATTCCTGCTGCAAAATACAGAAGAAAATCATGTAAAAATACCTTTTGAACGGCCATTAATATTAGAATTTAAGCTATTTGAAGTTATAAGCAAATGCGAAAAATATAAGTTTTTCAAAATTTTAAACGCGTGTTACTTAAAAACTATGCCTGACACAAAAATTCTGAAAGCAGATTCGGAATCAGTGAGGAAAATACTATAAGAATGACCTTATTTGATCGAAGAAACACGAAAAAAGTGAAATTTTGTTTACCAGTCAGACCAACAGACACTAAAAGCTAAATTTATGCATATATTATGTTATTTGTAGTATTCCCTGCTCAAGAATCATGAGCACCTCAAAAAACTACTCACTTCACATGTGAACGAAACTTTATCAGATAAGTCTATGTTTAAAAAAAACCCTCTATTCTGATTCGTTAATTGAGCCGTGGGAATGTTATGGAAATAGTATCATTGTTTAAGTCTTTCTCTGCATAAACTAAGTTGTTGTGGCGCAGCAGTTTCAGTCACGTACATGTAAAAAGCAACAAGTAAAGATGTGATTGTGGTGCAGTAAAAGCGTAAAGGAAATGTGTTTCACTGATTAAAAGAACAAAATTTGTCTATGCAATAGCTAAAGTTTTGAAGGAGAAAATAGCGACAGAGCTCGCGTAATTCTTTTAATTTTGATGTATACGTCGATCCGATTGACCATACGACCCGTCTTTTTTTGGCGCAACGTCAACGTCGCAACTTTCTGCTCAAGTAATGATTATATTTTGACTATAACGAAAGAAAATTAATACCACTGTTGGGCTATGATTTCCGATAGTTGCCTTGATGTCCAGTTTTCATCGTCAGAATTCGATAGAGTTGTAGAGGGCTATGAATATATATTTGTGAGGCGAGATGAAGTTAATTCACATGATCGGGGGGGGGGGGTCTATTACGCTGTAGTTTCAACTTGGCCTGTTTCATACGCTGAGCTTTTTGGAAGCTTGTAGCTGAGTGCAGGGGGGGGGGGAGATCTGCTACAAGCCGCTTTAATTTCTGGCGTTTGCTACATTCTGCTACAAAAATGTCAAAATTCTTCAATTCTGCACCATCTTGTGCCAAAAACAAAAATTTTCCGTTAAGAAACTTTGAAGTTTCATCACAATAGAAGCTTATTTCCCGATAACATCATTTGGCCTCCACGCAATTTTATTTTCTTGGGGCCACAAATGGAATTAGCTTGACGCCCTCTTCCCAGGATTCGGCACCCAGGCTTCCGACAACGTATAAAATGGGATCAAACTATGCGAATTGCCGCTCATCCGCGGAACAACGAAAAAAAACCCCCCTCCAATTGCTGTTTCCAGCTATTTTTTACAAAAAAAAAAAAAAGGTTGACAACTTTGATTTATGCATTCCTTACTTATTTTTTAAATTGCGTCAGTTTTCCCTGACTGGCTGTACTTCACGAAACATTAGCATATCCTTTAACAGAACGGAAAAGTTCGCGAAAGAACGTATTATCGCACTGGAAAAACAGCAATGACCAATCCGTCTTCACCATCAGGAGTTGCAACGCAAAAGCCGTCGGTAAATTCAGGGTGTCTAAGATCATGGAAAAGTGATGAAATCCTGGAAAAGTAACGATATAAAAAAGGTCATGAAAAATAGGCATAAGTGAAAAATATGCAGTGAAAACAGATGTACTCGGATTGCATTTTTTTGTGAAAATACAATCTTTGTATTAAATTTCTAGTAGTTTAATCATTATTTTCTATAGTTTTTATTCCTATAGTTTAAAGTAGGCTGACCATATTTCCTCTAGAGAAATACGGGAATTTATGATTCCAAATACGGGATATCGCCAATTATTGCCAAGAACAACGCCAAAAGTGAACAAAGTTGCCAAATATTGCTGAATTTACGGAAATTCGCAATGGCGGGAAACGAAGCATTACTGCAAATTGTAGTGGATTAAAATGAATTCCACGAAATAAATCGTTCATCAACGCAAATGAGGGAGATTAATGTTCTTATTTATAGTTTTTGATAATCATAATATAATATACGAGTTAAAAAATAATTTTTCAATCTTTGATCTTTGACTTAACTTCAATAAAGAATAAAAATCCAAGTAGCATCATGTAAAAAACGGGAAAAACCGGGACACTTTTGCCAAAAAGTCGGGACAGCCAGAAAAAAAGAGAGAAAACCGGGACTGTCCCGGGAAATAAGAGACGTATGGTCACCCCAGTTTAAAAGTAAAAATAATTTAATTCTATAGTTTTTAATCACTCTTAAATTTCTTAGAATTTCTTATAAATATTCTAAGAATGACCGAGAAGTCATCTCAAAGTATATTGAATCAAACTGAGATGATGATCAAGAGCGAACTCAACTTGTCATTTTGAATATGAAATGGGAAAATTCTGGTAAAAGAAACAAGAACAAACGTTCAAAATGCTTGAAACTGAAGAGAACAAAAGCACAACTTAGACTTGCATCCCAACGGCAAAAATAATTACTTTACTAATGAGTGTTTCAAGTCTAATTTTTTTTTTAAATTAGTGATTACCAAGTCTACACAAGCTAAATCTAAAAATACTCATTTTCAAATTATTTTTTAAATCTGAAACACCATGCGTTAAAATGTCTGTACGTTAAAAGCCTCTCATTTGTTGATATTGTAGAGAATGTAAAAATATAAATATCAATAAGTCTCTCAACTTCTTGAAAAAGGAAACTTCCGGAAAAAATGGTTAAAAACCACTGCTATAGAAACAAAAAAATTCAATGTTAATTACTGTGAAAATATCAAAATATTGAGGAGTTTTTGGCCCACCTCAATAGTTTAACCCATTCACGTACAGGCTTTTGGCAACAAATTTGGGTGATCTCCATTTGCAGTATCGCCGATAATTCTAAAAAAAACAAACAGGTTTCCTTGTTCGCATGTTAGAAAATATATAAGATATTTTTTTCTTTCGTCCTCACCTTCTCCTAAGTGTTTCCTTCTCTGTGTATATATATAGTATAAAAGAAACACATTCTATGTGGGGGGGGGGGGGCGTTACTAAACAGGAATATAGAAAGAACGGGGAGCAAGAGTACCTGCAGAAGCTTTAGCGTCTGGGGAACATCGCAGAATTGCAAAGTCAAAAGAGCATCTAAAGCAGCGTCTACATCTAGAGAATATCTGTTGAAGCTTCATCGTCTAAGAGACATAGCGGAAGCCCAACGTCAAAAGAGTGTCTCTACGTCTAGAGAGCGTTTACACTTAGAGAGCGTCTACGTCTGAAGGGCATCTACAGAAACTTCAGCATCTGTAAACATTGCATAAGCGCAACATCAAAAGAGCATCTACAAGAGCTTTCACGTCTAGAGAGCATCTACAAGAGCTTTCACGTCTAGAGAGCATCTACAAGAGCTTTCACGTCTAGAGAGCATCTACAAGAGCTTTCACGTCTAGAGAGCATCTACAAGAGCTTTCACGTCTAGAGAGCATCTACAAGAGCTTTCACGTCTAGAGAACATCTACAAGAGCTTTCACGTCTAGAGAGCATCTACAAGAGCTTTCACGTCTAGAGAGCATCTGCAGAAGTTTCAACGTCCAAGGAACATTGCAGAAGTTTCAACGTCCAGGGAACATTGCAGTAGCTTAAACGTCTGAGAAAGATTGCAGAACTTCAACGTCTGAGAAAGATTGCAGAACTTCAACGTCTGAGAAAGATTGCAGAACTTCAACGTCTGAGAAAGATTGCAGAACTTCAACGTCTGAGAAAGATTGCAGAACTTCAACATCAAAGAGCAGCATCTGAAGAAGCTTCTACTTTTAGAGAACATCTAGAGAAAGCTTCTACTTCTAGAGAACATCTAGAGAAAGCTTCTACTTCTAGAGAACATCTAGAGAAAGCTTCTACTTCTAGAGAACATCTAGAGAAAGCTTCTACTTCTAGAGAACATCTAGAGAAAGCTTCTACTTCTAGAGAACATCTAGAGAAAGCTTCTACTTCTAGAGAACATCTAGAGAAAGCTTCTACTTCTAGAGAACATCTAGAGAAAGCTTCAGTGTCAGAAGAACATTGTAGGAGCTCAGTGTCCAAAAGAGCATTTTTTACAGGAGCATTTTCTACGTCTAGAGCGATGGCGTAGGAGCCGGGGATCCTGTTTATGCTTGAGCACCTACGGTAGTATATAGCATGGGTCTGAAAACCCCTGAATAGATTCTGAAAAAAAACTTCTTGTACGTGGAGATGAAGACCAGCACCCACAAGTTCCAAACACTTCCGACACTCCTGAACGGGGAGTAAAAAAAACTTCCGTTCATGGGGGTCACAATGAAGATGCTATTGTAAGAAAAGAGGTGAAGAAAACAACGAGAGATGGAAAAAATTTCTTCATTTTCGTTTAGACGAGATATCTTACCCTTGATCGTTAAGGAGGTTAAATTTATCTCAATTCTTAAGTTTTCGAAATCTTGATCTCGCTTAGAGATAAGAAGCAGAAAAAATAAAATGTAAAATTAAAAAAAAAACTGTTCTTAAAGCTTTTTTTTCAACCAGTGGTCTCCTCCCTGATCCGTTGATGGGTCCGCGGAATCATTTTCCTTCATTTCTGTTGCATGAATAACACATTTTTTGTTGTGAAATTAGTTTATGGAATTTTTTATTATGTGCAAATTATGGCAAAACAATACTTGGTGGATTTTATGGGAAGATGAAGTGTCGAAAAAGACTTTAACACTGCAAGGGGTCCACGGAGCATTGACCTTCACTACGGGGGGGTCCCCGGTATAAAAAAAGGTTGGGAAGCACACTGCAAAAAGCTAAACCTACTTTTGGGTTGAATATGTTATAGCCAAAATCTGGAATCGGCCAGTTCACGAATTGGCTAAATAAAATGTGGTCAATTTCGGGATTTGGCCAGCCAGCCAGTTCGTGAAGTGGATGGAGATCCCTTGCCAAAGTCCAAAAAGAAAAAACATAATTCGGAGTTATCGCCAAGTTTGTGTATTTTTTCACGATAATTATGTCCACGTTAGCTATGGCTACCTATCATATCGCAGTCACGATGCTCAGTGCCGCCTTAACGCATGGGCCCACTCGGGCACGGCCCGAGTAGTCTCAAGAGAAAAAGGGCCTCACAAAAATGAAATGTGGTTGAAATTTCCGAGAATTCACCACGTAGGGCCTCAGAAAAATCATTTGGCCCGGGGGCCCATGATGCTCTCAAGACGGCCCTGTGACGATGCGGTAATTTTTTTTTCTCTCTTGAAAATTCAACAGAAAATCTATGTATTATTATAAAAATAGTTTTTCCTCTCAAATTTCCTTTTTTTCTCCTCTCATCACATGGAGCTAATTATACCACACGTTGACGGTGAAAAAAAACAGAATTTGGCGCCTACTTGATAGTCTTACATCAATACATCGAACTTCGACGAGGGATCTCCAGCCACTTCGCGAATTGGCCGGCCAAAGCCCGAATCTTTTCTGAAGCTCAGACTTTGGTCAAAAACCCTTCTCGGCCAGTTATCGTGAACTGGCCATGACATATTCGGACTTCGGACTTTGGCCATGACATATATCTATCTGAACATACTTCGATTTCAACATATTTTCTGAGTGTGAAAATTACAATTTTCGTCTCTGTATTATCTTCTGATATTCAACTGCATCAAAGTGTTGTTTTTTTTAAAATTCATAACGGCCCATACCCAAGTTGTCACCTGACGTCAATGGTGAATTTTATTGAAAGCCAAAACATATGTCTCAAAATTGACATGATAAAAATGGTCATTATTTCCATTTTGAAGACGTCATAAATGACCATAATGCAAATACTTCGACTTTTCGATAATAGATAGCACCATTCAATAAGAGGAAAAACAAGTTGACATGAACTCCAAGGATGGGAACCAAACCAACACTTATAGAGTACTCAACCGTTTTGACTTGATCCCTCGTTTTAATAAACACGCTATGCTAACAGTAGTTGCCAAGTGCTATAGTAACATCTAAGTAATGACACGGAGTACAATGAACTTTATCTCCGTTATGTTTTATAATATGTTTAAATAATATACCGATTGCAGCTATTTTCGTCTTCTTTCATTTTTTATCCTTGAAAAATTAAAAATAACGCACACTCATTTGCGTTATTTATAATTTTCAGAAAAAAGGAGGGTGAGATTTTCAATTTTAATATCCATTGTTTTTCCGAATTCAAAATTTCATATCAAAGAAAATCCACCCGCATCCCCCTTTTCAATCATTGACTGATTTCACAGACCATGCCCTTCCTTAAAAATCTTCCAAATCTTAGAGCCGGGTCCATTGGTGGCCTCTCTATAGTGAAGTACTATATATAAAAAGCAAAATAATAAGATTGGTCTCGGGCCCCAGGGCTATAGAGCCTTTCGAACTCCACCCTTTTGAGGGCCATTTGTCACATTTTATCATGAATCTTCTGTATAAACCATGCTATAGTCGACGCTCGATATAATGACCCCCCCTTCTTTCCGCGGAAAACGGACGTTATATTGGGAGGGTCGTTATATCGAAAGTAAATCATATATGATAGTTGTTTCGTGAAAACATTTAGGACTTATCCTATCGGTCGTTGTAATGGAATGATCGCTATAACGTGGGGTCGTTATAATGAGCGTCGACTGTATTCAATTATAATTTATGAAATTTGTTGATCAATTTCATATGAAGTCATCATTCAAAATTTCATTGTTCATTGCATGAAAAGTTTTACATTTCCATCCAAACAAAATTTCAATATAAGTGCAGTGCTTTCATTTGTCTTGTGACAATTAGTTACGAATAACGAATAAGTGAGTGATTTTGAAACCCTCTCAAACCCCCTTCATTATTTTGTTCAAAAAACAATTCGGATAATTTTTATCTGGAACAGAATTTTCCAATACAAAAGAAATTCATGATTTTTACGTTATTTCATGACCTTCATTGTTTTGAAGGTCATGTAAATGACCTGATATTTCATTTAAAGGTCATGAATATCACGTCATTTCATGGCCTTCATCGTTTTTGGTCATTTAATGACTTTGAAAAGACGTGATTTTTTTTAACTGACGTCACTCAGATAAAATGACAAAATTTTCACGTCATTTTTACGTCAGGCGACAGCTTGAGTAGACTACATTAAAGAAATTCGATACTTTGAACAAAAAGAAAAAAATTAGATGTCTAATGCCCATCATGAACAAAAGAAAAATAATCGATTCATTTCTATATTTCTTTCAGCTAAATTTGTTCCCTCCATGAGCGTCCGAGGAAGTCGCCATGTTGGTTACCGTGGAAACGATTTGTCCCTCAAATCCTTCTCGAAGTAGAGTGGGGGATATTACGTGATTCAAAAGGAATAGTAATTTCTCGAATTTTACGTATTAGAATTTTTTAAAAGTATTTCTTTAACGAATTTCCGAGAAAAATACCGTCCACATCTTTAAATTGCCCTCTTTCGTATTTTTTTTTTGGAACACTTTTTGTATTTTTTTCGCGGAATGTGAGTGAAAAGGTTGCCAGCTGTGTCACAAAAAAAGAAAAGCTGTCAGACTGGTTTGGCAACCAGTTTCTAGTACCCGCGAAAGGAACTTATCAGGTCTTTTCTTCCCCTTTCCACGAATCCCAGCGATGCCAGCGCCATCTATTATTTTCAGATTTTTTTTGAAATGTGTTCGTTACGAAAAGTCCAGCCATTTTTTCCCATCGTTGTACATTTCTCGTAATTTTGTTTATTTTTAATTTTGGCGCGTGGAGAGAAGAAATTGTCGTCTGGAACATCAAGTGAGTCCGTTTTTACATAGTAGGAAAGGATTACTTTTACATAGAAAGTGCGCAGTATCCCGGATTTCTGGTTTCTTCTTTTCTGTTTGAGATTAATACTACCGCTGCTGCGTAGGGTAATGACTCGTTCTCTGAGAACGGGAAGTGCTGAACCAACTGTGTTGTTTTCTTTCTCGATTGTTGTTGTGGTCGTAATTTCAAATTGTTGTTGTTTTTTTTTTTTTTGTGTCCTCATAAGTGTGTGTTTATATACCGTTGAGGACTTATTGCAATCCATGGTGTGTCGTCTGGTGTTAACTGCTACTGAAGTGGGTCAGGTGATGGATTTGGTGATAGATTGTTTCGGATGGAACGTGGCGTTATGAGACATTCGTCCGTTGGATGGAAAATTGTCATCTATCGCCATTGCCGATGTTCGTGGCAATTGATGGCCTTATGAAGTAGTACTCTCTTGACGTCACTATGGCGGGCAGTTTGCATGTTGTTGTTGTTGTTGTTGTTTGTTGTTCAGGGGACACCTTTTGAGTAACAGCTGAGAGTTCGAAAAGTCTGGTATGAGATTAATTAATATGATATGGGTATCTTAATTGTGGTGTCTTAATAGTGTCAAATAGCCCACCCCAAGTGTATTGGAGGGGGGGGGTGCCTCCTACCCCCCCCCTCTAATTTAATGGGGTGTTTCAAATGGTTTTTGGATTTATCTGTGTAAAGCTTATCCTGTCATTTTGCGGGTTTGATGAGAGTGTGGTTCTAGTTTTCTGTGTAATTTAAGGAAGTCAAATTTCTTTTTTTGTTTTCAGTGGCTTCTAAATTGCCCTCGTGGAACTCAAAAAAAAAAAATCGGAGTTCTTAATGCTTAACTGGCGTTGTGAAAATTCTGTGTGTAACTACCGTCATTTTGACCCCGGCAAGTACGTTAAAACCTCTCTGGCGGACACCAACAGGACAAAAAAAATTTGCTCATAAAAGAGGGGGGGAAGTGACCGTTAATCAGAGGTTTGAAATTCATACTTTTATTATACAAGTGGAAATTATTATTTGGCCGTAAAAAAAAGAGGGGTGTCCGTTATGAGGGGTTTTAATGTATTGATAAATTTGTATGTATTAAACATTTACATTTAATGTATTTTAAAAATCAACAAAAAAAGTCTTCATAAAAGCAATGTGGGGGGGGGGGTTTACACGACTTTTAACAAGCATAAAAATTAGTCGTTATAAGTCTGAAGCATGGTACTTGCAGACAGCACCATGACATGTTGATTACACAGATTTTGTGTATAATTCACGAACAACACTATCCTCAACCTTGCCTTAAATATCTAATGTTCCGCCATTAATTTGAGACTGTTATTGAGAAAATTGGCGCTCTTCCGATGTGTCATTTCGATCTGAACACTCCACCATCAGACAACAAAAAAACATGCAAGTGGTGAAGTATGACCCCACGGAAACTTTGATCAATGATATAGAGCATAGTTTTCCAACCTTTTTTCTCCCATCGCCCCTTCAGAAATTTTTTTCTCCCATCGCCCCCCAACGCAATCTAACCCATAGGATCCTATGTTAAACCCGTAGCTTCTACCGCCCCCTTGGAACATTCCATCGCCCCCCAACGCCCACGTTGGGAATCACTGATGGTAGAATAACATAAATTTTTCAAACACGTGTAAACAACTAGGTTGAAAGGTGTTGAAAATAAGATGGTCCAGATGCATTTCTTTCTCAAGGGGTGGCAAACATGAAGAATATGTATGACCCCACCATGCCAGTTAAGGGTTAACCAAAGGAGAGGTCAAACAGTGTCCTCTTTAATGTGTGGAAGGGTCTTGAAAGGTACCCTCCCCACCTTTAAATCAAATCCTGCTACTGAACTCAAATTTAATGGTCTTTTTTCAAAGGATTTATGTATCGTGTTGATTTCCTCTGTGTGAAAATTATTCTATTATTTTGTAAATTTGAATGTTTGATGAGAACAATTCTAATTTCATGTATGATTTAAGGAAGTTAAATTTCTTCTATTATGTCCATTTTTTTCTAACTCAAAAAATCCGGGATCCTTTGAACTGGGGGGGGGGAGGGTGAAACAGGATATCCCCCCCCCCCCAATGTTTGGAAGGGTCTTAAACACCTCCACCTCTAAATCAGATCCCCCCGAATTCAAATTTAATGGTTTTTTACAAATAGTTTTACGGATTTACTGTTGATTCTGTCTGTGTAAAAATTATCATGTGAATTTGATACCTTGAATTTTTGTTTCATTGATATTTGAATGTTTGACAAGAACGGTTCTAATTTCCTGTGTAATTTATGGAAGAGAGGAACAGCTATGAGGTATTTATGGGGTCTTGGCGAGTCAAAAGTAGTAGGATTCAGAGGGGTAGCAAATTTGAGGAATGAGTGGGCCAAGAGAATTAGTAGAATCTAAGAAAGGCAGCAAAATTTGAACACCACACAGGTTGTAAGACTACTAATCCGCTTCTGCCTAGAGAGCGAGGGACAAGGTCAGTGGGCGACCAAAAGAGTAACCAGGAGTCTCTGAGCATGGGAGTGATCAAAAGAGTAACTTGAAGACGTGGTTATATTTGCGAAGGGGGGCAATGGGGTTATAGCGCCAGGTGGTGAATCAGAGAAATGGGTGGGCAAGAAAATTAATCAAGAATGGTCACTTATTCAAGAATTAGTGTAACCCAAAGGTGGCAAAATCATAAATTTGCATTTGGGAGAACTAAACTTGCCCCATGTGATAGTCCATTCTTGTTTTGGGTATTTTTTGGCCGTTTCCCAAGTTTTCAACATTTTCATTGTCAAGGTATGGCGATATCACAAAAGAGTGATATTGTGTGATGAGATTTCTTTTATAATTCCAAAATTTCATGTTTATCATCCTGCTTGTCGCCCCACCCACTTCCATCAGTGGCCCCAGGCAAGTGATTTTTCTGAGGCCCTACCAGCATAGGCAGAGTAAACTTGGAAATCTGGGGGGGGGGCACAGTAATTATTTCTGGGGGCGCAATGATGACGCCAATTTATATATGCATATATACATTAGATCAGTCAACTTTACCTTTGGCGCTGGGGGGGGGGGGCCTTCCCCGTATCTCTGACCATGCCCTACTAGGCAAATTTTTGAAAATTTGATCCAGATCTCATCTTTGTAAGGCAGCCCATGCCTTAACACTGAAGGGGGGGGGGGAGTTCTCAAACTTTTTCCACTCACTTCGCCCCTTTTCGATGCCTATCTGCGAGCTCCCTAGAGCTGTTTAACAAAGAATATTTTTGAAAAGACTTTGTCAGGATCACTGCTCTGCAGCGTCTGACAAAGGTTGGAGGCACACAGTTTGAGAACCCCCTGCATTAATCCCTTTACGATCAGGTACGTAATATTGTGTGCAAACTCTAGTGGGGTAAATTCAATACAGCTGACTGTTTCTTCAACCCCTTTTTTTTCATCATTGCGAAGCTTTATTGTAACCCTAAGTTTTTCAGGTGCCATGTTGCCATGGTGACTAAAAAATTAGAATTTGCGCCGAAATTTCCTATTTGGGATTGTTGCATGAAATTGTCCAAATTTATGTCAGTCTGTGTATTTAACAGAAAAATAAATTGTTGCTAAGTCTCGTGAAAAAAAAAGTAGAAAATTTTGAATGTATTTTCTTACGGAGAAAAAAAGGTGATTGGAGCTCCTAAAAGAAATTTGGCTGACGTTAGCTTTTGAAAGTCCTGCCAAGATCCTGTTATGGAGATGTGACTGTAGTATCGATTTATGCCTTTTTATCAGTTGTAACACTGTGTCAAGTTTGCAATGTAGATGCTGTAATCAACCTTGAATAATTTTTTTTTTCCAGTTATATAATAAGCTGTTGTCCCGATCTTGCGTCTGTCTACTCCACAATTATGGAAAATGGTATGGAGACATCTTGTTGATTCATTATTATTTATTAGGGATTGGTAGAGATATGTTAATTTTGCAGAAAAATAATAATTCCATATCGGAAATTTCGCGTTCATTGGCAAAATAAAAAAAAGTAAAAAATTTTGTGTTTATTTTCAATAACATTTCTTAAATCAGAAGTTTTGCATTCATCCGTAAAATATTTTTCAAATCAAAAATTTTACATTCGTCCACAAAAAGATTTTTTCAATTAAAAAATTTTGTATTCACAAAAACCAACTAAACTAACGAAAGAATTTTACATATACTTTAATTCTGTGGCAAAGTATACTCGAACAACGGGAGTACTGTTGTTCTTGTATGGAAGTTTTATCATTTGAGTTCTCGGGGAGGGGGTAGGAGAACATTTTTTTGCATTTATTTCATAAAAAATAGCAAACTTTTGCATTTATTACATCTATTTTGAGAATATGAAAAATATGTATCTCTGGTTGCTATTATTTAAAATATTCTGTCAAACCTTGATTATGATGAAACTTTTCTTTCTAACCAATTGGATATGGTAAATCAAATTTTCGATCCCTAAATATTTGTTACTGCTTGATTGTGGGGAGAGCTTTGACTGCTGCACAAGTTAGAATAGTATGCGATAAGTGATTGTCATATTATTGTGATCACAATGTCTTGTTTTTCAAATCTACCGCACTTATTTGATGGAATAAATTAAGATTCCCAAAAGCTGGTTTGGAGATGAGATTTGAGCGCTGTGAAAATGTATTGGTCATCATGACCAATTGACCACCATTTGCTTTGCCTGGAGCAAAAAGCGAGAGCTTTTCTTTCTCTACCCTCACAAGGTTTTTTTATCTTTTGGGAGCAATACTTTTTTTGACAAAGGTAATTTCGCCATAGGAATCCGCATTTATTGTTTGCATTCTATTTTCATTATTTCTGAATAGAAGAGGTAATGTGACCCCACAGTTTGGGAACTACTGATGTACATCAATAATTGTTTATTGAACACAACAGTGCAATTAATAACATGTATCATGTTATTAGCCCTAATATGTCTGAAAATTGTAGAAAGAGCGTCATTTTTCAAGTATCATTTCTGGTCTCCTCCCTCCAGACTTGATCTAATTATTCAGGGTTTTCAGCTTCCAGACCCCCTGACAATTGAGCATATCTGATCATTGTAGTTATTTGGTGACTATATGACCCATATTTTTTGAATATCCCCCCCCCCAAATAATAATATTCAGACGTCATTGTTTTAGTGAAAAAAAAATTATTTTCCGAAGTTTACTAGAAAGCTCACTTTTTTTAAATCAAAGAATTTGTTTTATTTTAATGAGAGTTGTGTACCAATAATATTTTGAAGTGACCCCCCCCCCCTTTTTTCTTTATTATTATGGTCAGCAACCTAGTTATCCCTATAGATATTCTGTGGTGATTTTTCCCATTGGAATGTCGTCTGCTCAGATAAATGTAATAGTCTTTCAGCAGCTATTGAATATACTGTCGTCTGCTTGGCTGTTATATAAATGTAGCAAACTTTCAGCATCTTATCATGTCATGTTATAGGTACTGTCGTACTACAGAATAAAAAGTTTGAAATGAGTACAAATTGATGACGATATACAGAATAGATGTTTGTAATGGTCAAACAGGTATGCGAACTGTGTCTTGAAGTAAACTAAGCGTTCTTAATTTCCCGTTTCTACGAGTTGAGTGATTTATTAGTTAATTAAATGTTAAGTAGTCGCGTACTTAAAAATGTGTCCCAATGTAAGTACAGTGAATTACTATTGTAGTACTATCACGATACTCAATATAATGATAAATCTCTCTACAGCGATTTTTTTTTCTTTTTTTTTCCCTACTCTTGTTTGGAAATGCCTGGTCTGAATCAGTGCTTATCAATTTCTCGTATCTCGCACCCCCCAGTGCAATATGATTTTCCTCCCCACACCCATATGCTTTCTATTTTTTTTTAATTTTGAATTTTTGTGTAATTGCGTTAATTACTTATTATTTTTATAAATTATTTAAAATATTTTTTGATTCCCTTTTTGGCTTATAGTTATTAGTTATGGCTTTCTTAATTCGAAAACTAAACCTACATTTATTGCAGTCACTGAGCTATAAGGAAAGGTTTATTTATGGCTCAGTGATTGCAGTTGACACTCAACATGATATTCATTCATTCATTGCTTGCGTCAAAAAAACTAGCATTATATTGCATGGTGGTTATATTGGAAAGGGAATAATAGTTGCTGTATATAAAAACACTGATGTTTGTAATGAAATGGTGTCTTTAAAAAACAATCTCCGACTGTATTTAAAATTATTTTTTTTGTGAATTTGAGAAAAAAAGTCCAAATTGTTCTTCACACCAGAACAACAATCAAGGGCAGATCTAGAGCTCACTGACGGGAGAGGGGATTTTTCAAATTGTGTAGCATAAGGGTGGCCATATGTCCCACACAGGGTTTAAGCTAGATAAAAAAAATTCCTTTAGCGAAAATGGGAAAAAAAAAGCTTTAGCAAAATTCAGACATGCCAACATTGGCTTAAAGCTTGTCAGTAGTGATGAATGTTCAGCTTTGCCATGTGAGTGGGAGTACCCCTCTAGGACGTCATAATCACAGTGCAATGAAAAATAAACTCAAATTTTTTTAAAATTTTAATTGAAAGTTCATTAAAAACAGCACCTCTTGTTGGCACTGGAACCTAGAAGGCTCAGACCACGTGACCTGCCCCTACCAAAGCAACTTTCCGAGGTCGTGGAGGCCCTAAATAATTCATGAATATTCAATGCACTCCCAACGTGCACACACCCTTGTGGGTCATATATATATATGGACATCTCTTGCAACCCTAGACCCCATGTATCTTGTTTTGTTCTAAGCATGGTTCCACTTGGTTCTGCTAACCCTAGCCCCCGCCCCTATACTCCCGTTTTCTTTGTATCAAAGCTCTTACGGCACATACGATGAAACATTCTTTCAGACACAAGTTCTGTGAGCTTGACCATGCACAATGCAAATGAAGTCTGGTCGTGAAAAACCAGTTTACTCCACCATTTTTAAGCACTCAAAAACCTGTTTTTAGCACACAGCATGAGGCGGTTTTGATGGAAAACAGGTTTTTGGGCATCGAGTAGAGCGTCAGGTTTATACTCGGCTTTGCAGATTGCCTTTCGCGCACAGACAAAATAGATCTGTTCCAAGTTTGTCTTCTCTCGAACTCTCACTTTCGCATACAAATTCATCATTATGGTAAAGATCGATGCAATTTCCGAAAAAAATATAATAAAAATAAATAAAACACTGCAAGAAACTCGGACCCAACTTTTTTTTTTAATCCGGTTGCTGTAGTATTGAGAGTGTCTCTTTTAGCTTCATAATTTATTGTGGCCGTCCATAAAAACTACGGACAATCCATAGCAGTTGGCAACTCTGAAAATGCTAATGATTAATGGATGGATATCTGCCCATTTCGTACCTTCTGTACACATTTTTTTGCAAAAGTAGCTACTACTTCCTTTTCACTCTAAGATTCTTTTGCATTTTGCGAAAAATGCGACAGAAGCTTAAACCCTGGTCCTGCATTTTATCCCTATTTTCCAGGACAGTTCCGGTTTTTTTTTCTGTTCCAACTTTTTTTTAAAAATTCCCCAGTTTTTTCCATTTTTTGATTGGAGATTTTTCTTGAATTTGTTGTTTAATCAAAAACATTGCTACAAATAAATAATTTTCAATGGATTTATTGAATGAAATATTACTATTTCTAAATTTTGCTTGGATTTCCCCCCCCCCCCCCCCATAGATCCACGCCTGACAACAATATTACACATGGCTTTTTTAATACTTGATAATTTGTTAACGTTTTTCCTCAGTCAAATGCTTCAACAGTATCAAAGTTTATCGCAGCATGCTAATAACACTAGGTATGGATGTAAACAAACCACAAAGTATTTTGGGCAAAAAAGAAACTTTAGCGTTGTGAATTTTGTGCAATGAAGACTTCTTTTCATTTAAATTTTCCTGAAAAATCAGTTATTACAATTTTTCCCCCATGTCACACCCCTTCTTCCCCCCCCCCAAAAAGGCTTTGCTGCACACGCCCAGTTAAGAACCACCCTTAATTGCTGATTCAAAGTAATAGTAGATGTACCAACATAAATATCATTGGACTTTTCATATTAAAATTGTGAGTTTGCTCGTTTATTCTACCAAAATTCATTAAATCTGTGAAAGAATAAAAATGTGAACTATCAAGCAGCATCATGCAAGTCGGAAACACATACAAGAAAAAATCTTGTCAATGGAATTTGTGTTATTTAGTTGATGCTGAATGGCCCTTTGGTTGTACATCCAGTAAATTGAGATGTCTGCACCATATGTGTGATACTGAGATTGCTACCACTCATTCACTTTAATAGGGGAGGGGTCATCATTAATAAAAGCACTTTTCTCTATAAAAAAAACTGTTAATCCATGAAGTTAATTTGGTGTCTCAATGACCTTTCATGTTACATAAACACAAATTTTTGGTGTTAATATTTTTTGCTTGAAGTTCGTTTGTAATTTATTCATTAGTGCTTAATTAACTTTGAGTGATTAGGAGAAAATGACAGGTGTTATGAAAATATGCATTCGTAATGATTGACAAGATTTGTTTTAATTAATAAGTAGTCAGCAAATTTTAATCAAAAATTTGATTTAAATCAAAAAAGTCATGATTTTTTCATACCCTGGCAAGCAACCTCTAAGCATATACTAATCATTCACCAGCTTCAGTACAATAGTCAGCTATTTCGCCCAGAGGAGGTAAAAGGGAAAATAAAAACCCAAGATGTTTGAGGGAAAAACAAACTCTTCCTATTGACAGTTCAAAACTGAACTACGCTTTTAGATTCTAATGAATCTTATTTATGATATTGCATCATGTTTCTCTTCCTCTTTAATTTTCAAGAGTACAGAAACTATTTTATCCAATACTTATGAAGTATGGCTATAAAACCCAAGAATCACACAATAAGTTGTTACGTTTCCATCAACTTATAAATCAACATACATACAAGTGCAATGTTGGTTCCTTCCATAGAAACCTATGGAAAATCAGGTTTCGGCTAACAAATGTGATTCCAGAATGAGTAAGCTTTATTTGCCAAGGTATCACTGTATAAGTGACAGCAACCATTGGATAATAGGAGGCCACACCCACTGGCACATGCATAATCAGGGGTCTGTCCAGCCACAATTTCTGTCTGTTTTCTGAACCCTTCACAAAATAAAGATCAATGAAACCATATAAAAATTTGACATTTCATTTCTTTTTATGATTGATTAACTAGATTATTTCATTGCCTGCAAAACTTCTTATTCTGACAAAGTTAATGACCATTTTCACAAAAATAAGAAATTTTCCGAAAACAGGACCCTACAAAAAATTCTGCACAGACCCCATAATGTTTACTTAACCACTAAGTCACTTGAATATTCAACAACTTGAATGCACTGTTTGCATATTCTGAACTCGCTTAAAATTTAGTTAACTGTATAGTGTAAATGGGCATTCAAATGACTAATAAAAATGATCTGAGGGAAATGTACTCATTACCCCTAAATAATGTAGAAACTAATGTAATAAGACCAATTTTCAACGTTAATTATTTTGATGAAGTGGTTTTAAAATTCAATTTAGTTGCTACAATACGTGGAAGGCATTTTTATTATTTGGAGTTAATCTTTGCATAAATGTGTTAAAAAATTTTAGTGTGTGTATGTATTGCCATGTAATCATAAGCTACCACTCAGATGCGGAAACAATCTGAGAAAAAATGTTTGCAGAATTTTATTCACACAACACTTGATTAGGGATCTTTAACTTGTGTCCCACCAGCCGTTTTGTATAAAAAAAAACTAGGCTAATTATTAAGGTTTGATGGGTAACTAATATTGCTATGTAACTTATGATTGATATAGCTTAGATGCACATTTCACTCAAATTCTAAATGTGGTTCACACTGTGTGGATCGGTTATATTTTGACCTTTTTATAACTTGAGGTTCTTGTTGCAGCTGGTACAGCGAAAATATTCAAGGTAATAGAGAAAGATGGCTCCACAGTAATTTATTGTCCCAGTACAAAGTATCTTTTGGTGGTTGAAAAGCGGAATCCTAATAAAGTACCTGCAGAAGTGAGTATACTGATGTTAGTTTGATAAATCAGTTCTTGGCAAATTCTCATAAAAAAAATATGTCTCAGCCAAATTTATTAGAAGCCAAGCATTTTTTCCCCCAGAGCTCAATGGTCCCTTCCCACGTTGGGGGGGGGGGGGGAACGTAAATTTTTGTACTGTATAGGTTTCGAATTTGGCAATCACCTATAGTTTCAGGCAATACCAATTGCTCAGTCTTATCATGTCCAATACCCAGCCAAATCCAGGTTGAAAGTGCAAAAAAAAAAATGTTCGCCAAAAGAAAATGTGGGCAAGGATGCCAAAAATAGGTCTTACAGAGATTTTTTCTCAAGCCTCCCCTGGTCATGGCAGCCTGAGTTTTTCAAGTTATGGTTAGAACCAGAGCTTGATAAATCCCAGGTGTGTATGGTGACTAAAAAAATCAGCATTGGTTCTATGTGTTACATGTTGGGGGCACGACGTCATTCGGTAGGCTCGCTTATCAGTTGAATATAGCAATTGTTAATTATTTACATGTTTTATTTACAATTTATACAACCATTATAACTTTAATGGCAGGAGCGTGTGGCAGACGTACGGAGAAGCCGAATGCAAAACAAACAATAATGATAGTCGGCTATGACTGCATAAAAATACACATGTTGCCACACTGACATAAATAATAATAAAAAAGAATGATAATAAACAGTTGAAAAAGGGTCGCTACGTGACCCCCCCCCCCCTCCCAGTCGAGAGGATCATAGGCTCTCGACGAATTATAAGTTGAAACTCACTTTCTTTCCGGAACGCAGTTCCATTTCTTTTTAGCGAGAGGATATAGTCTTCCGTGGGATTGAAATTATATCCTTTGGCTTCATTAAGAAGGCAGGTTTCAGTCTGTCAACACTTATGGTAGTGACACGGTCAGGGAACTGCTAAATGAAATGTGAAATGTCTATCACCTCTGCTGATGACCGCGTAAGGGCCATCATAAGGCGGTCGTAGCAGAAACAACGTGGTCGGGAAAGGGAAACACCAACTTGCATCTCACATGTTCAAAAAAACAGGTCACCACTGTTACGCGTTGTCGGGGCGTTTCGTCGCTGGTAGGCTCGCTCACATTTAGAATATAGCGAGTGTTAATTATTTACATGTTTTATTTACAATTTATACAACTATTATAACTTTAATGGCAGGAGCGTAATAATAATAATAATAATAAAGAATGATAATAAACAGTTGAAAAAGGGTCGCTACATATGTGTAGGTTGGTTCTAAGTTTTCTATGTGTGATGACTAAATTAGAGTCTGAGGACAACTCAAAATTTTCTGAATTCGTGCAGCCATTACCACCAGCATGATAAAAGGTCACCAAGTCCCAGAAAAGTCTCAAAGCAATTATTATTGTGGTGGTTCTTCTCAAAGAAAAAATAAATGTTTTTGGCACTTAATTTCTTTTTTGATTTGTCATGCCTAGGTTCAAACCATAACCTCATTTTTATTCTCCCGATAACTTAATGCCTGTGTTTCTTTGACAAGTTTCTCTTCTATGTCTGCCTTCACTTTGCATAACTAAATCCTTTGTTATCATGAAATTTTCTTTTTGTTTTAACTCGTATTCTGCAATTTATTGTATTTTTTAAATGAATGTACTTGTCATATACAGTAATAGTGGGTATTTGTTTTTTATTGTAGATATAGTGCTGATTTGTTGCGGCCTGCGACAAGGTTAAAATGAATTATTAAATTAAAATTAATAAGGTATTAAATAATATTGTGATTGCTGTTGGAACTAATAGCTCAAATAACAATTTTTAATTTATACGTGCCTTCACTATGAGAAAACCGTTTCACACACAAAAGCAGTGTTACACATAAGCCTACACACAGATCATAACGAATAAACACAGCACAGCAATTAGGACATTGTAAACTGAGTACAGACATTTTTGTCAATAAAGGAGCCTCCCCTCACATTGTCTTGCAGGTTGATAACGATAACTTATAATTAAAAAATGAGTGTGGTTCAAACTTAACTTCAAAGTATGTTAAAAGAAAAAACTTCCAACGAAAAAAAGTAGCATAAACTGAAGTCAGTTTTTTCCCATGTTAAGATATTGGTCATATTGATCTACAGTATGTAGATCAGGGTTTAAGCTGAATAAAAAATTCCTTTCGCCAAAAAGCGGAAATGGGGAAAAACTTTAGCAAAATGCTACAATGCTAATGTAATGATTGATGGTTGGATGTCTACTCGTTATGTACCTCCTGCATGCATTTTTGCGAAAGTGGCTACTACTTTCGCATTTTGCAGTTTTCTTTTGCATTTTGCGAAAAATACGATCGTAACTTAAACCCTGATGCAGATGCGATTTCTCTATTCTGCATGGAAAGACTGACTTGGAATTATATTCTGCTCAGGGGCAATGCAGAACCTGCCTTGGGGGGGGGAGGTGGAACTTTTTCTCTTAATTGATTTAAAAAATTTTTTTTGAAAAATAAAGTTTTTGTGAATTTTTTTTTGATTGAGTCTATGAGTGCCGGGGGGGAGGGTACCCCCCTCGGGAGAATCTCCTGATTTCTGGATTCCAAAAGTTGGCACGTCTGTATATTATTTTTTTGGAGTCAATTGCAAAGAAAGTATTTCACCCTCTTATGATATGCAAAACAGATTTCCATATCCAGTTTCCTTATGTCAGTGTTTTAATTGAGCTGCCTGTCATTGTGGCAAATCCAGAATAACAGCAAGATATACATAGTTATGGGCTTGTCAATTAGTTACTGCTGCTGGAGTCTCAAAGATCTTGGATTTCCGAGTTTCTTATTGGGTCACTTGAGTTTTCATAGTACTTGCTTATTGAATGAAACAAGCTTGATTACCTACACATAAAGCTAAATTGAGCGTTATCAATTGTTTTGCTGCTATAGTATTTAGGTTGTACTAGCAAATAAGGTGTCATGTTGAAAGTTTTAATCAAGCTTTTAATATATGTGGTGGGTTATAAAAATTTTAAGGATTTGTGATAAGGACTACATAAGTTTTTAATTCGTATTGTGTATATTCTTGTGTCTCTGTAGGCTATGGGACATCCAGCTGTTTCTCTTCCAGCTATTAGAAATAGCAACCAGAATGCTCCAACGCCTGTGAATCCAGGTATTGATTACATTTTTCTTTCAGCTACTTTTTCTAATGCTACTGAAAAGACAATGATTTGAAATGATTTATTTAACAAACTCAGTTCAAGCTCATTTACTGTGTAGTAAATTATAAAACCATTTAGAGTTGGAATATGCATGTGTGCCACTGTAATAAGCTGCCAGTCTCTGCTCATGAATTTGTAACTTCGCATAAATCAGTGTTTCCCAATATTTTTTGATATTGCAGACCTCCCTGTAGGGAAGGTCAATGTTCCACTGTCCCCCTGTAGTCAGGGTCAAGGCACCCACATACTTCGAGATCCTTGAGAAAAAAAATTCAGCCATGTTATAGCACAGCTGGATGCTAATAGAAATTACTTTGAGGATTTGCTGTATAATTTTATGTTATCAATCAAAAATGACTAAAATTTTGTTTTGGTGATTTATTGTGTAAGTAATTTGAACTGTGTGCATGAGATGTAAACGGTCAACTGATTAATGGTTCATGGGCCTGATAAGAAGCTATCTAAAATCACAAGATGTTACCTAAGAAATGGTTTATCTCTTGAGTAACAGTTATTTGTTGATTTCTGAAGTTAATTTTCCTCATCTAGGCATAAAGAAGCCATCAGCTTGTGTCTTGCCCCTACCCAGACTAGTGCCGTTACCTTCTCAGAAGTATGTAATTTTTAAATTTTATTGTTTTTTAAGTTGGTTGGTTTTGGTTTATTTTTTGAAAAACATGGTTGTATAGTAAAACTATGTTATTTTTTGTACTAGCAGCTAATGAAATTTCAAGAAACCAAAGGTTGGTCATGTTTTTGTGTAGGGGAGGGGGGGGAAATGTGGGTTCTTTTCTACTCTTGTCTATGCAGTCTGTTACTTTTTACAAATTATTTTAAAAAATACACGTCTTTATTCCAGCCTCTTAGGGGGGAAGAACTTCAGATACACAGTTGGACTTGCTTATAACAAAGTCTGAGGTTATAGTGAAACTATTCATTGTACGCAAACGTTTTGTTATACCCATACCAGCTTGAAAAATGATGTGTTTAAACAAAATAGCGCATTTTACATGCAAGATACACATTTTCAGCAATCTGAGAATTAAAACAAATATATTAATATAATATATTTTAACTGTAGAATACTAACTACATGGTTCTGAAACAGTCAGACAAGTGTGTAATATGCAGTTTTTATTTTAGTTAGTATTTTAGGGTTAATAAAGATTGAAAATTAAATTAAAAACTCATTCAATTGAATATATCAACTAAAATATGTGTCAATCATTTTTTTTTTTTAATTCTTGATCTTTTTATTGACTTTGCATAGGTTCCAATGTTTCAGATTTTTTGGTCTTATTAAAATCTTACGAAAAATCAGAGGAATCTGATTTCTGACCGGATCTTCATGAAAAGATCCCTAAATGTCTGCTAATTGTGCTTCATGTGAATGAAAAATTCCTAAAGAAAATGTTCCTTCAGTCCCCCCCCCCCCAAATTCTAAAATTCTAAGCTGGCCATGTTTTCTCAAGAAAAATATGGGAAATCAGAATTTCATATACGAAGAATCAGCAATTGTCACAGAATGTGATGCCAAAAGCAAGCAAAGTTGCCAATTATTGCTAAAAAATCAAGACCATGAAAAATGCGTTCCGTAAAAATGATTTATATATGCTATAATATGGGTCACCTTTTTTAATCCCCAAAGGAATCCCTGGGTTTTGTTTTTTCCCTTTTGTTTTATGTGACTTTTTTTTATGCAGAATGTTATTACATGATAAACTAGATTTTTCAAGTTTGTGAATTGCCACCTGTGACTGAATTTGAAGCATGCAAAATATAATGTCTTTTCTTTTAGTAATAACATGAGCTCTGAAAAACGTTTTCCTCTCATTTTGTTTAACCATTTAAAGAGAAAACAGAATAATCCTGAAATTTTTTTTTTTTAGATATGTCACTTTCTTTTTTTCATTTTTGGCTTTCAACCAACTGCATGGCTATAATTTTGAACCAATGAGTAGCGTTTTGCTCTTGGACATTCTCAAAATTAATTTGCACAAGATAAAACCATCACAACCAACGTTAGAGTCTAGCTTTTGAATGGAAAGTGGTTTAGAGGTGAGCAAGGCTCCTACTCGTCCTACTTTTGTCCTACTTTCTAGTTTTTGTCCTACTTTTCCACGAAATCCTATCAACAAAATTTGTGTAAGTGATTTTAATTGAGCAGGGAATCACATTGATATATTGCCAAATATCACAGATGGTGGAGATTGCAATTAATTATTCTGTCAAAGCAGAAATCATATAGTTTTTAAGGTTATTTGGGGGATGTATGTGGACCATTTGGTTTATTAATTTTTCGTTTGCGTAGTTTGAGGGTTCAACAAGTATAGTAGTCATTAAAAACTTCTGTCTGGATGGAAAAAATAATTTTGTAATTATTATACTTCATGGTCTTGGACAGTAACTAACATTCACCATTCAAAATTATGGTGCAAATAGGTGAAACAACAGTTTGCATTACAAAGCAGTTGGATGCATAGGCCTATTCTAGGTTTAGTGATTCTTATGCTACCTAATAGCATTCAGTTGTCTTTTGTATTTTTAAGGCATGTGAAAAGGCATAAACAGTATTTAAAATGCTCAGCAAAGAGCTAGAAATGAAAGTGCTTCATTTGTCAGAAACGATTACACTGGTATTGAACAGTAAAATGTAAAAAAATAGGATGGACAATGCAATAAATCCATCTGGTTTACCTTATTTATGCCTGCCCTTGTAATTTACACATTTTTCGCCGTGCATTTGAAGTGTGTCTCGAAAGAGCATCATTTTTTAAAAAACTTAAATGCCTTCATAATTTCCTGTGCATTGGTGAAGAGAATTGACAGAATGGACTGTGTGGAAGACTGCAAAAAAAAGAAAGAATATAGTATATATATTGTGAGGAGAGATGGAAAAGAATTATCGGTGTTTTGGCTAAAAATTGTTTTTATAACAATATAACAAAGTTATTTCTGTCATTTTGATTTGACTTTAGTCAATCTTATAGGATACTGAAATAGTATAATGAAAAAAAAATTCAATCAAAAAAAATTTTTTTAGGGATTTTTTTAATTATTTTATAATTATGGTGTCTAGGGGGGGGGGTACCCATCCTACTGTTTAGTCTAACTTTTTCCTACTTTTTATAATTTTTTTGAGTGGGAGCCCTGTAAAAATCTTTTAATGGTTATCTTTCACCGAGGCCCTTTGTTGATAAGAGATTGCGCAACTACTTTCCTCGACTACTAAACCACATAAATGCATGAAATGGCTACTTTCACAACATGTATATGTTACTGTAAATGTGACCGGTTGTTATGCATAATCACCAATAATCTCAGTAAGATATTACGACTTTATTATTTTCCTAAATTCATCACTTTTACCAGTGATTTGGTGTAATTCCTGAATAAAGTTGTAGGTATGATAAATGTGGAAGAAATCATTGGAAATATCACTTACATTCAACCACTTATCAGTTTTTCCTATACATAATGTATTTACTGCACATTTTGCCGTGAAAATTAAATGAAAATAAGTGAATAGAAGGATAAAAACATATAAATTATTATCAGCGTTGTAATGTTGGCTTTCTTCATATTTATCATTATTTTCAAGCATATCGTATTTTAATGTGTATAAGGATTTATCATAACATATTTACTGTAACATTTACATTGCAAACATTCTGCCGAGCCACTTCAAAGTTTAAAGCATTCCATAAAGTGTGTCCCCAATGTACAGGGCTTGGCAAATCAGAAAAAATTTAGGTGCCAACCAAATTTTGTAGGAGCCAAGCATGATTTTTTCACAAGGAAAAAGTTTCTTAAATAACTTTTTTTTATTTTTCTGGGACTTATTATGAAATCATAAAATTTTGAGCCATCCCTAGACTAACAACCACATATACAAAATATTAGGTGCCAATATTGATTTTCTAGTTGCCATGGCAACCTGGCTCTTACCCAGCTCTTGGTGACTCAAGTGCGCATTTTATGTTCAGTTCATTTTCCTCCAAATGGATTAAATTTTTAAGTTTTGTGAAGGCACTTGTAACTTGATTATCAAGAGAAAAATTTTAGGCTTATTGTGCGAACTTGAAGAATAATTCTTTCTTTTTTACAGGGTTGTCAAGAAAGAGGTATTGCCTCCAGCTAAGCCAGAATTCACAGATGTAGACTATTCAGATGATTGCATCAGTGCCGAGCAGTTTTTCCAGGTTCTGAACCTTGTTCCAAAGAATAAACTTGCTCCTGCAGGACCTTCCGACACACTAAAGACTGAATTTCCTCTGAGACATATCTCGAAACACAGTGAAAAGGTACAGTTCACGACTCCATCTCTCACAAAAATTTATGATGAAGTGGATCTTTCATCGCCACTTGGAAAGAAGTGGTTGGAAGAAGGGCAAATGAAGTCTGGAAACATGATATCCCCAACAACGGCTATGGAGTGCTGTAAAAAATATAGCTTCTACTGTAGAGTGTCACTGTGCAATACGAAATCCAAAGACTATGATGTCCCCAAGCTGAGGTGTCGCATGGCAAAGGCATATCCAGAGACATTCAGACCTCAGAAAAATTACAAAGGAGGATGTCATATGTACTCGTTCACGAAACGCCAGCGATTGGAACGGCTGAAAGTCATAAAGACAGGTAATTTTAATTCCCTTTCTTTTTATGAGTTTGGATTTGAAAGTGATTTTTAAATCACTTTCAAATCCAAACTCATAAAATTGCCTGTCATTTTTCTGTTTTAGATAACTGCATTTTAATAATTGTTTTTAATTCATTCCAGTAAGCCTAGCATACTTGTTCAAGTTATTGCAATTTCCCATAATAATGGCGAGGTTTATATAGCTGTGTAAAAGTTAGTTTTATTCTCTTACAGCTAACGTCTATTTCACTGTTTTTCAACCGGTTTTCTGCAGACTCCTTGGGGCAGTTCGCGAGTACTTTGCAAGGGGTTCATCCGCTGGATCATTTTCATTTTCCACCACTGCTATGATTTACATATTTTGTGCTGTGAAATTTTAATTTATTTTATTTTTAATGGTATGCAAACTTATTAAAAAACAATACATTTTGTGGGAGGGTGGTGTTGAAATTGACCTTTCGATGCTACAGGTGTCCACAGAACATTGATCTTTACTGGGGGTGGGGTAGGCAG
Source organism: Pholcus phalangioides (assembly GCF_987345545.1). Classification (NCBI taxonomy): domain Eukaryota; kingdom Metazoa; phylum Arthropoda; class Arachnida; order Araneae; family Pholcidae; genus Pholcus; species Pholcus phalangioides. The sequence continues at coordinate 28,607,425 of NW_028301603.1, read as the reverse complement.
CATCAAAAAGTGAGAAACATTGGTCTATTTAATGATTACACCAAACCTTCCCCTATTTTTCAACGAACACTTTGTGATTTCAGTTTTTGAGTCGAGGCAAATTTTTCTTAGGACATTTTATCTATTTTCTTCTGGTATTTGCCCTAAAGCAGTGTTCTCAAAGAGTTTCGTTTTGATTTGGTTGGTGCTGTTAATTGGGCTGCCACTTCTCTCTCTCCCCCAGGGGTCCTTTGTATTTTTTTGGTAAAATATCATACTTTTGTCCTATTTTCTCTATTTCTTTTTAAATTACCAAATCCTATCAACAAAATTCATGTAACTGATTTTAATTGAGGTGGGAATCATATATATATTGTGATATATTGCAAATGTTGTAGATTGCAATTAATGATTCTGCTAAAGCAGAAATTGTCGTCTTTAGGTAATTTGGAGGGGGTGTATGTGGACCATTTTATTTATTTTTCATTTGCTTAGTTTCAGGGTTCAGCAAGTAGAGTAGTCATTAAAAACTGTCTGGAGGGAAAACATAATTTTGTATTTACCAGTTCATGGTCTTGGACAGCAACTAACATTCATCATTTAAAGTTACAATGTAAATTTTATATACAAGGTGATTTAGAAAAGATGGAAAAAATTTGAGGTGATAGTACACACCAATACAAACAATTGTCATCGAAGAATGCATAGTCTAACATTAAACGTAAAAGCGCTAGCATGTTTCGAAATGGCCACTCCTCAAATGTTAAAACTGCATTCCTGTTGAAATTTATTGGGGGAAGAAGAAACCATATGCAAATCTACATCGTAGTGAATAAAGGGCATTGACGCCAGCCATGTAAAGTTATTCCAGCGTGCAACTGTTGTAATGTAACATATCCATGTTAGGGTAGGGGTGGGAACTCTGCGCCAATTGTGCCGCACTGCGCCATCCTGCTCCAATAGTGTATTTTTCTGCACCAAATAGCTAATTTTGTCTCAGTGTGCCCAGAATTTCAGAAAAAGCCACCAAAACTTTTTGGCAAGTTTTACAAAGATTTTCATTAAAAAAAATTTTCAATTCAAAAATATTTAATTTTTATTATAGAACAAACATGTCGAACCCCAATAATTCATTCGATCAAGAAAGAGTTGCCGGAAGTCCAGATAAATTTACAAATTTATAGAGAAACACATGGTTTTTTTTTCCGAATCAATTTTCTGATTTTCCCAGAAACCCTGATAATATCTGTGATCGTACAGCTGAAGATGGTTTACAATAGTCTTTCAACTTTAAATCACAAATGCAAGTATGTTTCCTTTAAAAAAAACCATGTCACTGCAAGGAGCAGAAATCACTATGGTCGATCGTCATTGCATCAAATCCTGATGTTTTGTGAAAAAAGTTTTCATTCTGTGAATAAAAGAGCAAGTCCGCCAAATTAGGAATGCTAATTCAGAAACTTGATAACAGCCAAATGAAGAGTGCTGAATCGTCAGACATCATGTTGATGCTTCCGAGATTTTTTCCCATTTTGCAACCATTTCTTTCTGAGTTTAGCAAGAAGCCAGCAGGAATTGTGTCCGTAAAATTGAAAAAAAATTGTTTATATTTATCCATCATCAGTTCCTCACTTCCCATTCGAAACATAAATGGTAATACCTTCCGAACACATAACACTGCCTAATTTACCAAAGAACATTTAAGGTTTTATGATTTCAAAAACATGCTCATTCACTCCTTGTTAACAGGAGTGGCTCAAGGACCAACCTCTGCATGAAGCAGACCACTCTACCACTCTATAAGTTGCAGCGAATCTGGGGCGAATAATAATAGAAAATAATTTTCAAAAAGTGATAAAAAAAATTGGGTTTGAAATTTCAACTATTTACAATGTAATGATTCTGTAATATAATTCTAATAATAAGATCTAGGATATATATATATATCAATATATTGGGAGTGGGTGAAGATCTGCAGCATTTTAAAGTGCGGCTTGATACCTGCTCACTTTCCAGTCCGCTATTCCTTTGAAAAAAAATAAATGTTGCCATGGCAATCAGCAGACCTATACCACACATATACACCCAGTCCCCAAAGCAGAATGTTTAGCACTGTTCTGCGACGAACCCTCAGCTGACTGGAAATGTTCTGTGGTAAAAATCCCCATACATGTAATAGTGGTTTTTTTTTTCGGCACTTTTTCTTAAATTTCTTCCAATTTGTTCTGCAGTAGAGCTAATTGTACTGCGACGTACGTCACAGATTTTGGCACATTCTGCTTTGGGGCACCCAGTTACATATCCACGCATTTGCGATTTGGAAGATAGGTGGCACCAACTACTACTGTACACAAAAGTATAAAAATATCAAATTAAGATTTTTTTTCCCTATTGAATAAATTACCAATTTAAAGAAGAAAAATAATTGAAAACTTATAGAAAATGTTCAGCCCATTCAAACTGCTGCTGCTGTTCTAGACAGAAAATAATACCCTTGGTGAGCAGAGAGTGTCATCTTAAATAGACTGGTGTGAAAAATTTGTCTATATTTATTTTCACCCATATTTGTCTAAAATATGGGTGCTTTTAACGATAATTTTTGTGGGGTTGTTTTTTTTTCATTTTTGTTATCGATCCCAAATATTGTTGCTTTTTTCTTGTAACACTAATTTTGTTACTCCAGTACATACTTTTTTTGCTATAAATCTGCTCCAAATTCTATATTGTGGTGACCCTGCATGGTCAGGAAAGTTTCCCTCAAATACTGATTGCATGTTATCCTCTCGCTCACTGACTTTGTTTTTGCAGAATGAATTAACTCATGATAAAGGCGTCTTGTGCGTCTCTGCACTTATCATGATGATATTCTGAAGGATGAACAACCATTGTTGTAGCCACCTTTCGATCGCTTTCTCATTAGTTCTGTAGAGGTGATCGTGTTCAGTGCCATACTTCATCATTGTGGTTTCACCGATCTCTCGGGAAAAGATCGCCGTGCCTATGATGAGATGTGGTGGCCGCTATGGTAATCGGGCTCCTGCAATGTGGTACTGTGTGAATTCTAGGTGTGTTGAGAATGATGACGACTTCAGGTTCTGCTTCGACATGGACGTTACTGACTTTCTAGTCATGTGGATATTTTTCTCGATCATCGTATTGGCGACAGATTTCAATAATGAGTGTGATATTTTGACTTTAAATCTTATTAACATAAACATTTAAAATTTCCACATCATGATTATCATTTCTGGAGATTATCGATCAATTGTTGCTGTAATTAATATAAAATTAGTGTAATAAATGTTCATATAGAAAAATTCTGTCATTCCTTATTGTCACCTTCCAAAACTTATCTGGGAAAACAAAAACCTACCAGGTATGCAAAAGTTTTAGTTATACTAACAGTGCAACTAAAACGGGATAATGGCACACTTTAATAATATTGAAAAAGCAGACATGCATTTCATTTGTGAAGCTGCAAACAGAAATACCACAGAGGCAGCACAAATGTGCAGAGAGCGTTTTTCCCACAAGCAGTTGCCCAATCCAAAAACATTCGCACGCTTGCAGCAGCAGCTGTGCGGAATGGGATCCTTTCTTGCTTCCTGGTCTGATGCAGATCGTACAAGGACTGCCAGAACAGCAGGTGTGGAAGATGAGATTTTTGAGATGGTGACAGATTAGCTAACTATATACAAGTACACAAGCTGTGGGTGGTAGCTTTGGTGTGCCACAATCCACAACATGACAGGTGCTAATGGGTGAGAGGTTGCACCCATACAATTTTCAACGAGTCCAAACATTGAATGAAGATTGTGCTTTTCACGTACACTTCACCTGCTGGCTCCTACAGCAGAGTGCAGCACGCCCAGATTTTGCGGCAACTGCTCTTTTCTCAGATAAATACACTTTCCACACGAGATAGTGTATTTAATACCCATAATAAACGTATCTGGGTTTCTAAATCCACATGTGTGCGCATCAGCGACGCTTCTCCGTCAATGTTTGGCAGGAATCATCAGCGACCACCTAACAGGACGACGTCTTCTACCGGAATGCCTTGACGAGGGCAAATACAGGGCGTTTCTGCAAGAGATGCTGCCAGACTCGCTGGAGGATGTTCTATCTGCTCTCCGGCACGATGGAGCTCCAGTCCATTTTGGGCAAGAGGTACTGCACTATCTAGACGTCACTTTTCCAACCGAGGTAGTCCTGTAGCTTGTCATATTTTGATCTCTTATTGTGGGGACAGCTGAAGAGTGGAAATTATTCATTAAAATTACTTTTTAACATGCACATTATTCTTGTGTTTTCTCCTCGTATCCTCGGTTTTATTATGTTGTGCCCTGTAGCATGTTTTTATTCCATTTTAGCCCATGCATTCTCTGAAAATTGTTTGTTTTTGTGTGTACTACCATCTCTTAAAGTTTTTCCCATGTTTTCTGAACCACCCTGTATATGTAAAACAACAGTTTTCTTAACAAAGCAGTTGGATACATAGGCCTGTTCTAGGTTTGGTGATTCTGATGCTACCCAATAGCATTCTTCTGTACTTTTAGAGTATGCAGAGGTATAAACAGTATTTACAAAAAGCTAAAAATGAAAGTGCTTCATTTGTCGAAAATAATTAACACTGGCATTTAACAGTAAAATGTGTGTAAACAAATCCCTTTGAAAAAAGATGGACAATGCAGTAAACCCTCCAGTTATCTTGAGGGATTGGACCTTGAAACGTATACATTTTGCGCTGTGCTTTTTAAAGTGGTCTTAAAAGCGCGTCATTCTTAAAAAACCGTACAGGCCTTCGTAATTTGCTGCGCATCCAGAAAGAGAGTTGACAGACTGGACTATGGAAGACTCCGAAAAAGAATGTAATTTATATTGTGAGGATAGACAGAAAACAATCGTCTGTGGTTGCTAGTGCACTGTTTTGGCCAAAAGTTGTTTTTGTAACTAAGCCATTTGTGTCATTTTGCTTTTGCTCAAGGCAGTCTTACAGGATATTGAAATAATGCTATAAAAAAATAATTTTTAAAAAAAGGAAAAAGAAATCCCTTCAAAAATTTTTTTATTATGCTATGATTATGTTGTCTGGGGGGGGGTGTACCCTCCCCGTCTTACTTTTTAGTCGTACTTTTTCTAAGTAGGAGCGCTCTACTTCGTATAGTGATTGATCTGCTTGGAGGACAATGCTAATTTTTTATTTTTTGGTATAATCCTTTCAGACCCCTAGCGCTTATTTTGTGAAATATTCAAAATGTTTTTGTATTTTTGGTACTTAGAAAATAAATATAAAACATAAATGTATCGGCAAATCTTTATTCAATTTTTCTTCAAATTTTAATTTTATTATTATTTACTCACTTTGTTTAAATTTTTTTAGCCAAGCTGATGTTGGTATATTCATCTTCACATACAATTTTTTCCAGAATTTTATTGCAAAAGTTTATGTAATAAATCACACTTTTCCCAGAGGCACTTTCTCCTGGAAGTCATCTTAAAAAAAAAAAAAAAAAAAAAAACCCCAAAAATCAACTTTAAGTGCTTGTTCTCTGATGAAAGAACCCCCCCACCCCCCAAAGTTCATATCCACCATATTTCTTACTCAAAACTAACACAATCCTTCAAGTCAGGGTTTAACTCTGAGGTCAAAAGAAAAAATTCTACAGTGAGAAAAGCAACCTACACGTTTGTTGGACCAGGGTCTGAAAGGGATATACAGTAGACCCGATAATCCAGCCATGCGTTAATCGTTTAAAGGCCGAACTATGAACAAAGTCACTTATTGTTTTGGAATTTGAGGTCCTTTTGCATGCCTATACATAGATCAAGTTTGAAATTTGAAGAAAAAAAATTTTTTCCTTTGTTTGGCACTTGGGCAGAGGTGAATGTGGAAACTGGTATCGCCTATATTCTCAGGATTATTTATTTCTTCAGTACAGTTATCACAAGAATTTTTCTATTTTCAACTTCAAATTCGCAACACATACAGATTTTTTTAACATAAAAATGAGTGCAGGAAATTCAAATTTTTTTATAATGTCCGTGATAAAGGAAGATAAACATATATTTTTGATGACCTGTTTGTCACATTGGTAGCATATACATAATGTTTTGTTTTGGCAAACCGCACACCATCCTTGCGTCGCAGACACAATATAATGGCCATCAGATGACCTGACATCTTTTCTTCAGTTGACAACGTGGACCTGGATGAATAATTAACCCCTCCTTAGATCGTAGAAGGTTCATTGTCACTTCTCTTCGGAATTCCAAATGAGAAATAAGATCCGCTTCTCGACACTCTCAATGAATTATCCAACGTGCTATAATGGTTATATGCTAAATCTGTAAATCTTTTCCAATGGAATCCAGAGCTGAGGTTTTGATCGGTTTCTAGAAATAATTTTTTTTATCCCATATAATAACTTTTTTTAGATTGCTCAAAACTGTCTTGCTTTTTCTTAAAACTTGAGTGTTGCACTTACGTTTTGCTCCTTTTTTCTGCCTTACATCTTTTGAAGAACACGTTTCAGGAGTTTTCTAACAACTGATCTTCGTTGTTGCAAAATTACCTAGCATTTCACATACATCAGTTGGAGTTGTTGATACTAGATGATTTTCAACAATATCATCTTCATCCACGATGTTCCCATTTTCATTAGCACGCAACTGGAATATATCTCTACATCCTCTAATTAGGAATCTGAAAGAGTTTCTAAATATCTTACTGCTTCTTCTAATGTTAGATATCTTTTTGATATGGTTACTCAGCTGCACACAACAAGACTCTAAGATTGTCGAACTCAGTTTGATTCGTATGCAGTTTGCTAAAATATACATTTCTAAGGATGTAAGAATAAAAAGTACTCGTCCAATATAAACAATCCACCCCAGAAAGCACATTCCTCTGTGTCATATTACCCAGATTAGCCCTTATACACTTGTGTCAAACGATGACAACATCCTGGGTTCGAACGGTAAAATCGAATCAGCGCACTGATGCATTTTTGAACGTGTGTAGCTCTTTAACATTTAACAGTACAAAGAAACTATTTCCTTTACTTTGATTGATATATTAAGTGGTAGAAACACACAAAATAATTTTTAATTTACTTCAAAATTGGAATTTTGGCAAATTCTAATCGAAATGGGGAAAAAATGTCAAATTTCAAAATTCTGCCAAAAATTTTTATATCAACCTGAAGTTTCCTAATTTATTTCAAAAAATACTTCGAACTCTCCTCTATACACGGTAAAAAAACTCAATGTTTGAATCAATTTTTATCTGATATTTTCGTCAATAAAAACTGTTTGATTTATGGAGCATTGTCCTTTAAACGGTTAATCTGGTATTTTTAGACAGATTTTATTCGAGTATAGAAGAGGAAACATGTCACTATTACTGTGCGCAGAAGTTTGTTATTTAAACGGGCTTTTTCAATTGACTTCCAGTAATCCGGCACACTCTGGTCTAAAATGCTCTGGATTAACAAAAAAATCTACTGTACCTAAGTCTTGATAGTTATTGGCCAAAATGTATAGAAAACCTAGTCATTTTTCTGGGTGCAGCTTATGTATCGGAAATTATGGTATTTTTTCTTGAGGAGTTAACTTTTTCTTAAGTCAAAATTAGTATTGATTTATTCAATGAGTTTTATATTTTTTTCTTAGGATTAAACAGTAAAAGTAGGAAGCTGAAGCGGCTACTCAAACCATGTTCTGTCAGCATCGAAAGACTGGATCCAAAGGTAATAAAAGAACGGACTCAAAAGAAACCTAGTGCCATAGATGTCAAACAGCAACAATCTCTACTAGATGCACCCGTTGTTGATTGCTCAACATCAATAGAACCTTTACCTTCATCTAGCAGTTCCACAGCTGCATCACATGAAACAGATATAGTGGTTCTGGAGTCTAAAACTGTTGAAGTCCGGCCTAGGAGGCGGATGCTAAAAGCACGGAAATGTTCGGTTAAACTCAGAGACATAAGGCAGAGCATAATCAATGTGTCTGGAACTTATTATGTCAAGGGCACTTCTATACATGTAAAAGGATACAGTGTTAAGCTCAATAATTACTTTCAACCTTGCAGGTCATCAAGTCCTATTTTTAAAGTTCCAGTGAATAAGATTGTGATCCAGATGCCAAGCCACGACCATCCTTATCACAGAGTTCGACCTTTAGCTCTCTGCACTCAGTCGATACCTTTCAACATTGGCCAAACTAGTAGTGCAGTAAGTTGTTGGCAGAGGATTCCTGCACCTCCTGTCACACCTAAGGTTACTCCGAACTACCCTGTCATTGATCTAGTTGATGATGAAGACGAGGAGATCAAAGTGATGGTTCCGCATCAAGTTATTCATCCCAACCCTTTCTCATTGTTCGTTTTCAACTGCTTTGGCTGCCATTTCAGAAAGACGTTTGTGGACAGAGCTGAAGCAGACAACTCAGTCCAACAACATATGAAAGGGTACCACTCTGTGTTGCAGCCAGACATGTTCACACAGTGTACCCCAGATTATAGCAGAAGGATGCTTTTCATCGAAGCATTTCCCGGGTACAAGACATCTAAATCGCCACATGTTTAAAAGGTAGAAACTTGTCCCAATTTTGTGATGTCACTGAATTGTGATTATTTTCCCTAATTGTCACGAGTTCATATGCACATGTGTGTTTATTCTGCATCCTGTACTACGTTGCTCGTGTGAGAGCAACAAATTAACTCTCTCATTCGTGTTACTCACAGGACCATTTTAACGACTGAGTGAATTGCGATCATTTTAGATTGGCTTCAGATATTCTCTTGTTCAATTTTATTTTTTTTAATATGTTCAGAGGGCGTTTTTGTGAAGGAGCTTAAAATTTGGGAAGCCATTGAATATCAAACAAAGTTTTCCACATGAAAATTTTTAGGTAATTATACTTTTTATGTCTGGCGAAGTCTGATGGCAGACAGATATCTAAATTGGATTACAGTTTGATGTCTCGTTTCACGTGTATATCTTATATAAGCTCCAAATCTCAAGATTGAAAATTGACAGAACTTTGATTCCCCCCCCCCCCCCCCCACACGATTCTCTGGTATTTTGTTTGTCCATGTTCAAGGTAATGAAAATAGCCGGGAACATTGTTCCCGCATATGTTAACCCTATAGTTGGTCCCTCCCTTGACAACTGATGCAGAAAAATGCTTAGAAAGTGAAAAGTTCCATCTATTCATTCTAAATTATCATTAAGTTCTGTGTTTCAGTTTTTTTAATGTGTAATTAGCATTGCGAACTTGTAAATACGAAGGCCATTGCTATTGTAATTAGGATTGAAGTGTCGCTTTTATTTTTCCTGTGGCAGCGTTCTGTATTTTCTGAAGTTTATATTTGGAATTTTTTAATACTGTTTGAGAGAATAGCTGTTGTGTACCCCTTCGAAAGAACATGCTATCATAATATATTTAATGCGTCAAAATTTAGCTTGTTCTTCTCGAATTGTTGTCTTTGTTACGTTCTTAGTATGTGAGGAAAATGTAAATAGTCTAGCCAAAACAATAAAACCTAATGATCTCAAGTAAATTCTGTTTGTTGTAAAGAATTTAACAGAGTTATGATGAATTGGATGTTTCATCATATTTTCCTGAACACCCTCATTAACTTATATGCAATGTCTGTTACAGTGTGTGAAGTAAGTGTAAAGAGTTTTGGCACATTGTCCTGGTCATTCTCATTTACTCATGGACGAAGTCAAGTCCAGACAATAAAGCCTAATAATTTCAAGTAAATTTTGTTTGTAATAAATTTGGCAGGGTTAGGGTGAGGTGAATGTTTTCACTTATTGAATTGAAGTCTGATGACAGCACAAAGTTATCGAAAAATATGTTAATGTGTCTGCTATCATGGGAAAGGTGTCCCAAACAAGTCAAAGAATACTGTGCTATTGTGGTCCTATTTTGTCATCAATAAAAATAATTCATGGTGCCTATTAACTTTTGCTGGCATCTATATTTTTTTCCGATTTGTCATGTCCTGCTGTGTTATGTAAGCAGCCTACGTGTGGTGTCATTTTGGAAATGCTTCATCTAGATATCAGGCGATAGCAATCTACCCTTAAAAAATATTTCCATTCTGCATAAAAATAAGTATGGATTGCCTTAGACCCAGGTTTCATTCACAACTTAATTTTGTCCCGTGTCATGTATGTTTCGCTGTATAAGACATGGATTTGCATATCACCACAGGTTCTGTTGCTTTGGCTTGATTCTAGTATATATGAATAATTTTTTTCCACTTCACCCGTTTATCTATTGTGTATTTGTATGGAGTGAAATTGTTACGAATTCTTTAACAATCACCGTTCTTTTGTTGTCATTGTTTTTTGCTTACTATATTTTTCAACTCCTGCTGTATGGAAAAGATGTTACTTATTGCAGCAACCTGGACTTAACCACCTCTATGGTTCAAGACTTGGCAAATCATGGTGGGGGAATCAGACACCGAACTTTATTTCTAATAGCTTTTCTAAGCCAAAAAATATTTTATACTTCCCCGGCTCTTATCGACTCTTTTTTCATGTTGGTAAGCACTCTGACATGAATTTTCAATTGTTTTCAGACACTTATTCAATCGTAAAAAATTTTAGGTGTCAATGCAGATTTTTTTTTTTTTTAAGCACTTAAGATTTGTCAAGTTGTGCTATAATATTTTGATGCTGCTTATGTTCTGAATTATTTACTGAATGATTTTTCAGTTGAATGGATATAATTTCATATTCACTGTGCTGTTACTGAATCAAAAGTTTTTGTGAAAGTGCCTTGTTGAGAGGAATGTTTTTTTTTTCTTTATGATGATTTCATGCTTTTTCTGGAACATTTGTGGTACCTATTTTCTCCAGGAATATCTAATTTATTTGTTTTATGCCTCTTAATATCATTTCTAACACTTTTTTGTTCAGATCAAAAATATTTTTCTTTCCTTTCATTATGTTTCTGCCTGTGCTTTCCAGACAATGAATAGAATGCTAGTTAACGTGCACACTAAAATCTTGACTTAGTTCAGCACGGTCACATAACTTTGTACCAATTAAAAAAAAATTACTTCATGCCGTTCCTCAAAGCAGAATGCTTTGCATTGTTCTGCAACTGGCCCTCAGCTGACTGGAAATGGTCTGCAGTAAAAATTCCCACGACAGTGTTTGCTTTTCTTCTCTTAAAATTCTTCCCAGATTTTTCTGCAGCGTACATAGCAGTTTTTGCCATGTACTGCTTTGGGGCCATTGTCTCCTCCACAAACATTTTTTTTCTCTTTCTGTGGCCACACAAGTCAAAGAACAAGACTTTTTTTACTCATTAAATTTATTTCTTGCTGTGGCTATCACATTCCATTTGATATTCACTGGACTCCCCCTTCCCACCTAGAGGACGAAAATGCTTAGTTTTGGCCAGCGTTTTCTGATTACCATTCCCCTTGGCCAAACCACCGAGGTAAATCCAGGCATTCCCCCTCCTAATTTCTGCTTTATACTGAAACACTGTGCACTGCACATATACTCGCATATAAGATGACTTTTCTCGATGGAGGACATCTAAAACGGTAAAAAGATTTTAAAACGTGTGTTGTGTAAGCTCAACTAAAAAAATGACACATAGAGAGAAAATGTACATTTCTAAGATATAAAAATTACAATGAAAAATAATCACAACCTCCAAAATTGTTTTTCTTTCCCATTAATTTTGCTGATGCTTTATGGGATGGCAATAATACATTTTTCTATCCTATCAATAGCTACTGTGTGGGGGGAAGTCATGTTCAATTCTTCCGTCTGCTTTGCGAGAAGGCTATCGTTTACAGGTTACAAAGTGGTGCACTTATCCCGTTGTGTGGATCTTTCTTGCAGGGCCTTCTTGAAGCATGGGCTCACCTGCGCACTGCCTAGGGATCGTCTTGGTACATGAGGTGTCTTAGATGACTGCATAGAAATCCCCATCAATTTTGTCCAACCTGTCTCGATACATTGTTTGGCCTAGGAGTCTCCCGCCCCCATAATTCTGTAAAGATGACTGCTTTTGATCACACATGTGGAACCCACTCTGCGGGGCGGAGTTAAAACAATCCCGTTGTAGGGTGTGTGCTGGTAAAAACTGGCCCACAGGCTGAACCCCTTATGCTGAACCACATATAGGAACAAATTTTTTAGAAAATAAAACTACTTTTATATACACACATATGTACAGTACATCTCTTCTCGAACCATCAGCAACCTCTCGCGGACCATCTTTTGGCAACTACCGGTCTAGACCATCATGCATATTAGCACTTACTTGAGAACCCTTTTTGCAAATGTTGAGGGAACCCAGACCACACAGTCTATACCAGGGCTGGACAAATGCCAGGTTGCCATGTCAACTAAAAAATTGGTATTGGCACCTAAAATTTTCTTTGCGTAGTTACTAAATTGCAGGCTGAGAGCAGCGCAAAATGTTTGGAATTTACAGACGTATATCTGCCAACCTGTAAGAGGATCACCATTCCCTGAAAAAGAAGCATTGTTCTGGACCTTTTTCTTCTGATAAAAAAATTTTTGATGCTTAGATTTTTTGCGATTTCTCCAGCTATACAGGATATACTATACTTTCTCCAGTCTATACCATAGCCACCAAGGCTCGTGGACTCCATAATGAGCCCTCAGTTGACTAAAAATATTCTGCAGTGAAAATTCTATGATATAAAAATGTGTTTTAGACATTTTTCATAAAATTCTTCCAGATTGATAAACAACATGTCTTAGTTCTTTGCATATTCTGCTTCTGGCTATCACAAACCACCTTTTAGAAAACCCACAGGTCTGTAAAAATTCTAGTTTCTGGTTTTTTGTGGCACAATGCCTAATGAGCATGTCTCACGCATTTATCAATGCAGAGAACACTAATGAAAATACCCGAAATTACTCCCTTTATATGTATTATCGCAAAATCATTCTGTACTTCAGCGGTTCTCAACCTCCATGTGCACTTTTCAGGAGCACTACGGCGACTCAATGAAAATAAAATAAATAAGTAAATTTGATAGATCAATAAAAAAAGAGGCCTACAGGGTTTTGCCATAAAAATTCTGTACAAAAAGGGCTCAAGTTAAACAGCTCCGCTAGTCAAAAAAGGTTGAGAACCGCTGCTATACTTGATCGTTCAGAGACATGTTAGTGTTGGAACTGTATAAATACCGATTTTAAACTACAAGTCTGTCCTGCCACCATTTCTTACAACTGATTTATTTCAGTGGAACTTATTCATATTTTGTTGATTTCATGAAAACTTGAATTAGGTATAACGTGATACATGTCTGATAAGTTCCAAAGGAAAAAAAGAAGCCTCGCTCGTGGTATATTTTACGAATCTGTTGATTTCATTTAGGGGGAAAACATTTAATTAACGAGATGTTGTGGCACAAAATGAAATGATGAATTTACATCCCAAAAAATACATATTAACTGCAGTTGATATGTCTATTTTTTGGGATTGGGAGCGATGGAATATTTTCACCAGAAAGACGTAATTTTGCTACTTTATTTTTCTTCGTGATTTGCAGTTTTTTTTAAAATTGTGATTTGATTTTTTTTGCTGCATCATCCCGTTAATATCTGCACCCACCCCCTTAGTCGTTTTGGTTACATTAAAATTTTTATGCATAAAAAGTGAATTTTCCTGCTCTCTTCCGCTCTCTCTCTCTCTCTCCCCCCCCCCCCCTCATATAGAGCATAGTTTCCCAACCTTTTTGTTCCATCTTCCCCCTTTCATAAATTTTTTTTCTCCCAACGCAATCTTATGTTATACCCGTAACTTCTACCGCCCCAATGGGGCGTTAACACCCCCGTTGGGAATCACTGAGCTAGATCATGCATGCTCAACCCATGGCCTGCGACCTCGACCCTAATACCCTAATTTTTCTTAAATGGACGTGACCATTGTTCATACAATTATGGTCTGGACTTAAATAGCGGTTTTTCCACATTGCGCTCTCCCATCGTGAATGCCAATGGGCTTGTGGTTAAAGTGGTTTCGAATTCCAGCATAGACAGCTCTCATGTAAAAAGATGATCCATAACTTTTAAATTTTTCCATGTTGCTGTATAAAAAGTTATAAGAAATTGAAAATTGCGTGAAACATTTCATTCGATTGCGATTTTTGATTGATTACCAAACCACTCAAGTGACCCACAGATTACAGAATTACTTGAATGGCCTGCGGTTAATTTCTAGATCACTTAAGTGACATGCAGCACATTTACAGATCATTAGTGTGATTCACAGTGCAGTTCTAAATAATTAAGCGCTCTGTGTCACATTTCTCAGATCGTTTAGCAACCTACAGTACACTAACAGATCACCTTAGTGGTGTTTGACACATTTCTAGATCATTGTATCAATCCGCGCCACAGTTCCACATAACTTTAGTATAACCTGTGCACATGTTCAGATCACTTGAGTGACCAATGTCACATTTCCAGATCATTTTATTAGACTTTGGCATGTTTCCGAATCAATTTATTGGCCTGCAGTCTTCAAAAGATTAAGCACACTTGAGCTAAATGCTGGAAGAAATGTTTTTAGGCCGTTTTGTTTTCTCCCTAGAAACCTACCCGATCGCTTTCTATAGTGTGTTGAGAGCGAGAAACATCTTGGAACTTTCTGAATGTATGTTGTGATACCGATTGAGCTTGTATATTTATTTGACTGTACATGCTAATTTTAATGAGGAATGTTTTGTTTAAGTGTGCATATGTAACATGTTAGTGCCAAAAAAAAAAAAAAGCAGCAAAGGCTCTGTTTTCGCTGCTTTGTTAACTTGAAATAATTATATAAGCTGATAATATTTATATTAACCTTGATTTTGTTTGATCGTGATGTTTTTCATAGGTGTAAAGTTATTGGGAAGGGAAGGGGGTTCTTCACGCCTAAATGTTTGTATAGGTTATTATAGAGATGGGTGATAAATGTGTGTGTGGTTAGGGGAGAGGACTCTGGGGTCAGGTGCAACTTAACGCTATGAAATTTTTTTTTTAATCAGACTCGTTCAAAGAATTTGAATCCTGACCTTTTCTATGTATATTCTGGTCCGAGTCTAAAGAAGTCTAGCCTCTTCCCACATTGCCCAGACATTTGGACACCAGCCACCTTACAAAGTGACCGGCCATTTCACAAAGACAATTGAGTTCGAATATGGTCCGCAGTCATATATGGAGAGAACATGCGTCATTGCTATGTTTGAAACCAAAATATTTTTTAATTCACATTTCACTCGATGTGATACAGGATGTTTCACTGTCTCTCGACCCTATGTTTTCTTATTTTAGGGTATTTTGTGTGTAGTGAATGTCAGATTGATTTTTTCGAAACAAAAATTTGGTCGAGGGTGACTGAAACACCCTGTCACCATTTCATAAGTTATTGTATATTTGGAGTTTTTTTTTTTTGTCTGAACTATTCTATATTTTCTGTAAGTTTTATTGTTAAATAATAATATTCAACTATGTTCTCCTCTCCTAATTCTTTATCAGTTGCGTTCGACTTTTTTCTTTGATACATACCTGTAAATATGTGTACAAAAATGGGCACGTGAAAATGTAAAATTCTGGATAGATAGGTTGTGTGCTATTTCTGTATCACTGTGCGTGTGTACAGACTGAATTACTGAATTTGCATATGTTATGTATTATTAGTATTATATTTGCTTAATTTGGTTTCGATTGCGAAATAGTTCTTGTAAAAGGAAAAAGAATGAAAAACCAAAGATATTCCTGTACAGGTTTGTAAAATAATAACTTCTTGAGTTTGGAGGAAAAACGACAAAAAGTTTTGTTACTGCAAATAAAAACGATATTTTACCATAATTAGCATTTCTGTCATCTAATCACATTTTGTCTGGTGTTTAAACTGTTTGACAAATACTGAAGAACAGTTACTTTTCGTCATACCTAAGGATAAACATCCTTTGTTCGTAAAACTAAAATCAACAAGATCAGCTTTGCGACCCACGTCACTGTTTGTTCTTTGACATTAGTGAAACCAGCAGCAATGCAATGAGAATTTATAACACATTAAGTGGATTCGTACGACTCGTCTAAGAAGCCATAAAGTTTGGGTTGTGACCCATAGCTCATGGCCTCCCACGTGGGGGGACACAGGGCCCGGAACGATTCTCATTTTTTGTTTTTTCACGCCATAAATTCAGTTTCAGTATAACGGGCCCGTGAAAGGTCCCAGCCTAGGGGCTATGCCCTGGCTGTAAGTGATTTGCACGACTTCCCCCCCCCCCTCCTCCCATATCTCGGAAGCCCGTGTGAATCAAATTTGGGTCGTGACCCATCAGCTTTTTCTTTCCCTTTTCAGTCTCCCTATATAAATGACAAAACAGCTGACGCGTCACACTGAAAAAACTGTAAGCGTAAGCCTGGTTTCCTAGGAGCAGGTTTTTCTGCGCAGCGTGGACCGAATAGGACCAACCGGGCACCTCGGGAGAAGAGGGGCCTCACAAAAATGAGATCCGGTTGAAATTTTCTAGAATTTACAAGGTAGGGCCTCAGAAAAACCACTTGACCCGGGGGCCCCATGAAGCTGTTAAGACTGCCCTGGCCCGACGTAAAGCACTGGCGTGAGGAGTGTTGTGTCCTGTAGGAAAGCAGACATTGCTTTTCCTATTGGTGAGTGTCGCAAAAAAAACCCGACTCTGGCATGATAAAGTTATACGTTTCTGTCGACACAAAATGGTGTTTGGTTCACACGGCACAAAAAGCCCCTGAAGAAAGCCCTGCTGAATACGACCATTTCGCATCGGCAGAAACGTGTAACTTTACCACCCTACGAGTTTGGGCTTTCCTAGCGTGGCACGTAAGCTGTGCTGTCGTCTGCATATCCACGTATTTTTGACATTTTGCTCAATAAAAACATACTATAGCGCTATTTTCCTAGTAGCTTTTTGTGTGCCGCGTATAACATGAATTACCCATCACACGCCATTCACTCACTAGTAGCAAAAGTAGTACGAATGATCTGTAGAGCGTAAAACGCCTCAAGCCAGCGCTTTACGTTGGGCATGATTGGCTGACTGATACTTCGCGCGTTTCGAAGATATCTGCATTTTTGGCATAGATATACACGTGAGTCTGGGGGAATGATGACGATGTGTCAATTCGTATATACGCATATACATTAGGCCCCTTTCACGCGGGTCCGCATACCCTTTCAAACGAGCACTGAAGATGCGGACGAATCGCCCGCATCTTTAGTTCGAAATTCGTGCATAAAAACTGTTTTTTCGCAATTTTTGTAATTATTTTTCTCCTTCACCCCTGATTCAGTGCCCATAGGCAGCCTAGAGGCATTCTTTGGTGGTTTTTATCATTGAGCCTAAAGATGCCTCCATTCCGATCCTCACAAGTAGTCGATGGGAGAAAATATCTTAAAATATTTCCAAAAAATTTTGAAAAAAAATGTCTTTTCGGAAAAATATGAAAGAAAATTCCAAAAACACATCCAATGTTCGAAAAATCCAATCCAAAACATTCGATGTTCCAAAAAAAAAAAAAAATTCAGCAAATATCAAAGAATTTGCAAGTATAAAAAAAGGGAGGGGTTGGGACTTATATTCACATCACAATTCTGTCTTAGGCCGGGATTACACTATAAAAGTTTTGTAAAAGCTCTTTGATAAAACGTGAAAAATTCAACCATTAAGATCACCGGTTGCATTTGCTTGAATGCAACCGATGCGCCTATTGGTTGAATTTTTCAACTTTTATAAAAGATCTTTTACAAAACCTTATAGTATAATCCCGGCCTCAAGTACGGATTACACTATAAAAATTATAATAATTCTTTTAAAAAAAGCAACTAATATATTTATCGGTTGCACTTGCAATTTATTAGTTGCTTTTTTCAAGTTTTATAAAATAACTTTCATAAACCTTTTAGAGTGAAATCCCATCCTTAGATTAGTCACTTCTGAAATATAAAATTTCATTTTTTTAAGTTTATAGACTAAATATTGAGTAAAATATACTTGTAGGTATTCGGGGGGAACCACCAAAAATATTCAAGCGCTAGGGTCTTCAAACGTCTTAATCCGGCCCTGAGTGAACACCGTACGTGGATAACGTTGTTTAATAAAAGTATTTTTTTTAAAGTTTAAAAAAAAAAACAGATTAAAAATTTAAAAAAATAACAAATATTTAAAATAATATTTCCGATATTTATAATTTTTTAAATAATTTTAAGAATTTAAAAAGAAAAAAATTATTATTTTTGAATTAAATTTGAAAGTTATTAAAGTATGTAGTCAATTAAATATTCGTAATGAACAGAACGGCTTATAATTTTGGTCCCGTCAGTGGCCGTTGATGACAGGTTTTATTGTATAAAATTGTGAAATATGGACAAAAGGCAGTTGAAGTTGCCATATCTCGATCTCAGAAGGAAACGAAGGGATAGACGTATGTAGGTACATTATATTAATGAGCAGGGACCCATCATATGGTGTTTTTAAGGGTATTTATGGCAAATAATTAAAAAAATTCCGTGCAAAATCACCTTCAAAAAGTAGCCAAAGATGCGGACGAATTCGCTCCGCATCCGCATCGTCTGAATAGCTCCGAATAAACCTATTGTCAAAACTTCTATGTGCGGATGCCAGCACTTAGGTTTTGACACATGCCGACGACGTCCGGACCCGCATGAACATTTCCTAGGTGCGGAGATTTTTCCTCTCGTCTGAAAGGCGCAGTATATTCCAATTGTTAAAACTTCTTCCGGACCCGCATCCGCTCCGTGTGAAAGGGCCCTTAGATCAGTAGGCTCCACCTTTGACGAGGGGGAGGGGCAAATTACCCCTCCCCGTATCTCAGGCCATGATTTTTGGTGTACTATTTGGTGTATATATAGACATGTAGGCGACAGAGCAGCTGATGTGCCACGCTTGGAAAACGCGCAGCGGGATACAGTTGCACGTTTCTGCCGACGCGAAATAGGTTTGTTCGGTTCACTTGGCAAAAAAAAAAAAAAAAAAAACCCTTGCTCCTAAGAAAACGGGGCGTATGGTTTGTAATTCCATATCGCGCTCCAGGCAGACGAAAGGATGAAATCTTGAGTTTTGACCTTCCATCGTATTTGGTAAGAAAGTTCTGGCAACACGACTCGTGAAGGAGAAGCAAGTCCACGTTTCTTGCCTATTTGGCGTGTCCCGAGTCGTTTCCTTTAGGACCGAGGGCCATTTTTACACAATTAGAAGAAAGATTACACAGAGGTAAAAATTAAAGTTAATTCAATTCACGATTGATTAAATTACGATCCATTTTAACGTTGAATATCAATGGATGTGTCATTTAAGATGCGGATCATGTTTGGTCACGCGTTAAGCCTATCTCATCATTTTCGCATTAAAAGAAGCATATATATATATTTCCTTTCACAAAAGTTCATAATGGTATGATGTAAGTTTAAAATAGATAATTATGTGTGTGTTTGAAAGATAATGGAATAACTTCTATTGAGGGGCCGCTTGTTGGAATTCGGTCTGGAATACTCCGCTATGCATTTGTTCACCTCTATTATGGAAACATTTTTAGGAGAAAAGATAGGGAAACAATTAAGCATATTTGCAAAATGCGTTTTAGATAAATTAAGATATTATATGTACTGAAGCATACACGCTCAACCCATGGCCTGTGGGTTCATCTGATGTGACCTCAAACCAAATGAACTAAGCTGCACATTTACAGATGACTTGAGTGACCTGCGTTGCAGTTCCAGATCATAAAGAAATCCTTTTTAATGTTGAGTGATTCGCTACTACTAAATCACACATGCACCCTTTGCCCACATAACCCTGTCAGATCATTTAACTCAATAATGCCCAGATCGGCCAAGTCTTTCAGTTCGAAATAAAATTATATTGTACAAGATGGCGATCAGACCGATACTGTTGTATGCAGCACCTGTCTGGCTGTTTTCAGGGAGGATGAATATCACCGCATTGGAAAGATTTCAAAATAAAATCCTGAGGCGTTACACCGGTTTACCATGGTTTGTCAGAAACATCAGAAAGGATTCTGGAGTGACTGATGTAACATCTTATGCTAAAAAGCTAGCGAAAAACTATACGATAAACTTAGCAACTCTGAAATTCCACATCTCATGGAGATTTCCTCATATGACAGCAGAGATAAAGCACATCTCAAAAGACCAAAAAATTTTCTTCATATGCCCAGGCCTGCGCTGCCAGGTCTGTGAACATTGTACGAAGTATACAAAAACATTGCACATTGCTCTTGAAAACGAGGTGATGCTGCATGTCTGTACATCTATTTATATATATTAATACTCATATAATTATGCGGTGGGCATATTCACCTTGGCCCTGATGAGATTCCTTTTTGAGGGGGGGGGGAATTGTAAATACATTTAATCATTTTTACTACCCGCATTTTTTCGTGATATTCAATTTTATCCTTGTGTGTCTTGCGAAAGCAAATTGCACTGGAACAGTGTAATACTCAGGAATATTCTCAAAGTATTATTTCTCAAGTACTTATTTATCAAAAAAAAAATTTGCTACCCTTTGGGTCTCAGGTGAACGTAAGTCTGTCACCCATCTCGTTGATCTTTATTTTCTTTTCATTTGCAAAGCGCGCTACTGCAACAGGAATTGGCAGAGTCATGATGAAGGGGGTTTGATGGGTTATAACTACCCATTGGAACCCTGTCTCACCAATTATGGTTTTCGGAGATCGGCCAAGTAGGTTAATGCCCGTAACCGCCTCAAGTCGGCCCAGCTAGGGGTATGGATATGTTTTAGTGGGCTTTTGTCACCAACAGGGAAGAAGATGAAAGCTCTTGTCAGAGGCGGGAATGGAAACGACAACTGCAACGCCCTATCATTGGGATTTTAGAAGCTGATGACTAGAATGCTCCTTGAGAATGGACTGATTATATCCAAGTAAAGGCCCGTTTACACGACGCAAGCGCTTTAGTTGGTAACTTAATTTTTAGTTGCCAAGTACGATACGATGTATGCAGACAATAAGGGCCGTTTACACGGCTTTAGTTGACAAGTGCAGAAGTGATTTAGTTGGTAAGTCAGATAAGAACAGTTTTATTTTTCCGGTTAAGTAGACGCATGCGCCAGTGGGCGTGACCTGCCGCGCTGGAGGGGTCATTTTGCTCTCTCACGGAGGGGTTTATTTTGATCTCAAGCGTGAACCTGTTCATACTCCGTCTCCTGAAGTTTCGCTAGAATTCCGCGGAAATATTGGATGGTGAGGTGGCCAGAGGACACAACCTTCAAGTTTGTTGAAAAATATATTCGCCGTGAATGTTTGTTGAACTATAGAAATGAAAATTACCTTAACAAACAAGCTAAAAATTATTCGATATTGGAAAAAGCTATAGAATATTCTGTCGACGGGATGTCAGGAGTGAAAAAAAATTGAAGATTCAAAAATATATATCGGGTGGGTATATATTAAAAACTGGAGGGGGGTTTCGAATATTTCTCTCGTCCAGAACGAATTTGCTGCCATCTGTTGTAAAAATACATGATCAAATATTTAACATAAAGATGTCATCTATAGATTAAAAAAATAATGATTTCGAAAATTTGGAAATAATTTTTGTTCAATGAATTTTTATTATTTAATTTTTAACCCTTAGAATTTCCTACGAATGCCAAGAATCTTCTCCCGTATTTTTGGCTTACATAATTCATAATTATCTCCTCTTTAACATTGATTAAAATATCATATAATCGATATTTACAACTTAGAGGAGAAATAGAGAAATCTTATATTTCTTCTCGATGACTTACATAAGTTTATAATATGTTGTGTATTCTTTTTTCCCCTGTGGCGTCATCTCTCGCCCCCCTTACGCGGGTGCAGAGGCGGAAAAAGGGGACAAGCGAACTGTTTCCCTTTCGTGGCCTACTTCTTGCTCAGTGTGTTGCTCTCGCGCAAGTGATATAGTTTCTCCTTTTTTATTGAATAAATTTATTTAAGTGAATAAATTTATATTCTTTAAAAAAAATATATAATGTGGCTCTGATCACAGTATTCTTAAGTTCTACCTGATCATCTTCATCCATCGTTACGAAAGCTATGAGCTTTAAAAAAAGCACCTCTCTGAATGCCAGATAAATAAAAAATTATTACTATTATACTCCCGCGTGTTGCGTCTGTCTCTCTCCGTGGATTTGAGTAGACTGAAGCGCGCATGCGCTAACTGCGCTCGCCTCCGTAAAAATTATCCAATGAGCATCTACTTGCCACTTATACGTGTGGACACTTTCAAGAAGAATCGGTAAGTTAAAATTAAGTTTCCCACTAAAGCGCTTGCCTCGTGTAAATGGGCCTTAAAGTTACTGTCCTCCTTACTGACACAGTAGACCCTCTCACACAATAGACCTGGGTGGATCACCTTGTACTCACACTTATGTATACCAGTCTTTTTATTTATAGAAAGATAAGGGTACTCAATGCATTTTACAAAGACATAATACTGTGAGGAAAATGGTGTGTTTTCAGTAGACAAATTATCTCCTGAAAATCCATTGAAATGAAAGGGTGAGCGTCAATGCAAAGGGTATTGTGGAGAAAGAGTAGGGAGACGGGAGGTGGCCGAAATTTGGACGAGTCCACTTCGAACACAAAAAACTTGGTATTTTCACGAACCTCCCATGTTTTCTAGCTGGGCATTAAAGAGTTAAAGAACCCACAGCATGATTTCAGAGCACTCGAGTATCCTGCCACACATTCCCAGATCACTTGTTTCCTGTGGTACATACCAGATCACTTCAACTTGGTGACATATTTCCAGATCACTGGAGTAACCTACCTGTGACGCAGTTAGATAGCATTTAAGGGAAACTTCAGTTCCCTCCCACCACTCGAGTTACAAGGTAAGGATAGGGTTGCCTTTGTAACGGCTAGCACCGGTGCCTCTTCTCATCCCAGTTGACTTTTCTGCTATGCCACTGCATTAGCAGAGCTTTCGTGTCATTCATGATTTTTTTCCCTGTCAGGTGGTCTTCCCAGGTTTAGTTCCACATCACGCTCGAGCAACTGGGGATACATTTACAAATCATACCGGATATTTATTTACAGGGTTAATTTTCGTAAGTGGTCAACACCAATATGGTGGTTTTTGCGATAGGCAATTCAAGATTACTGACAAAGAATACATAAAATTTCGATACAGAAACAATCTCATGAATCTAATATGTGCAGGAAATGCGGAAACATGAAAAAATTCATATTTTTGAGATTGTGTTAGTAATCACTTGCGGTTTTTTTTTCCAGTGAACGATGCAGATTTTTGTGAAGACACTCACTGGTAAAACGATAACCCTTGAGGTTGAGCAGTCGGATACCATTGAAAATGTGAAAGCTAAGATCCAGGATAAGGAAGGTTTGTATCAATATTACAACCAATATAATATTTTTTGAAAGAAATTTCATGCTGTATGTGAATAGTATACTGTAGAACCTCGATTATCCGAACACACTGGGACCGAAGTGTTCAGAAAAGTGAAGAGTTCTGAAAATCGATTTCGAAACTAATTCGATAACAGAAAGGAAAATATTGAAATTCATCATTAAATGATAACGTCTTCTTCCTCCTCCTCTCTTCTCTCCCCCCCCCCCCCCCCGACAAAACCATGATAATAACTTTTATTGTCAAGAAAACTCTCTTTCCCGGATCCAAGGCCGTAACTAGGATGTTTGTCGCCCAGGGCAAACATGATTTGTCTCCTTGCCGGATTCGTCCCTACTTACATCTATAGCTCACAGGCTACAGTATGTACAATTGTTTGAAAGTGTTGAAAGTGGGCTGTTGTGCAATAGAAGGAAACGATCGAGTTGGGAGATAAATTTCAAGAAAATACCAACTGTTGGGCATCAGACTATAGAAAACTGAAATTGAGTTAGGTTGAAATGTGTGTCGGTTGGCCAAGTTGTTTGGAAAATTGATGTTCGGATAAACGAGGTTCTACTGTAGTTGGCTTCCCTTTAAAGCACAGAAGCAGCTATAGTATAATCACATTTGGTGATTTTTTTTCTTCCTCGAGGAAAACGCCCGGGAGCACTGTGAGAGGTCAACAATCTTTTAGCTTAAAAGGGATGGATACTAAGGCTATTGAAACAGAAAAAATTACCAATTAAAAACAAATAAAACATTCCTAGATTAAAGGAATCAAGATTTTATAGAAATATAGCATCCTAGACGAGATATGGGATTGAAAATAACCAGAACGATGATTCTTTTAAGTATTACAATTGATCGTTTCAGGTATACATTGAAACCTTGTTACAACAGTACTCGATATGATGATAAATCCCTCTACAATATTTTTTTTCAAATCTTGTTTATAATTGCCTATGGTGTAATTTCTTCATACAGTGATATCCTCTACTATAATAAATCCCCCTATAACGATATTTTTGTTTAAAGAGATTTTGAAAATCACTGCAATGTTTTTTTAATATTTCATTGAAAATCATTTTGAATTTAATTTTAATCGTCATTGTTTTAATCCTTCCGAGACTGATGATATATGCTAAGATCCAGAATAAGAAAGGTTTCATGATCACCATCTTTACAGGGGTAATGCATGGGTGGGATGCAGTTTAGACCCCTTCAGAAAGTCGCCAAGGGAAACGTTTGTTTACCTTCAGCCTCAACTGGATTATACTGTCTGCTAGGGCTTTATTCCTGCTTAGTGAAATATTCTTGCCATGTATCCTGCTTAATGAAATAATATTGCCATGTTTCTGGTTGTGGTGCAAACAGAGTTTATAGTTACAGTCCGGGGGCAGGGGGCCCCCTTTAATGGCCGGAGGAGCGAAGCGGCCAGGCCTGAACAAAGTTCGGCCTACAGGTGCAGCCACTGATTTGCATATTCGCATGCACTTGTTAGCGATTAGACAAAACGTTTTCTGCACTAATGCATTGCTGAATTACGTGTCATTTCACTTCCATCGCGCGTTGTTGCAGGATGTTCAGCTCGCAGCCGCGTTTCAGCACCGATTTTTTAAATTCTTGACAGTGTTAAATAGCTTCTGTTGGGCCGATGCCTGGTAAATTCAACCACTTTGATTTTAATTTCGTATTGTAGTGATGTATTTTTAAAATTCGGTAGTATGAATTTACTGCCCGTACAATTCCATTGGATTATTTCGATTTATTACGCGCATTTTGAGTTACATGTTTGTGTGCTAAGGATAATTTCACGTGCATGTGCCTGCCCTAAGGATTATTTCCCTTTCTAATGGATTATTGCTGTGCCGTTCAGGATGGGGAAAAAAGTAACAGGTGAGCAGTAAAAAAAAACTTATGTCTCTTTCTCGGGGTTACATTAGACTCGGCCTCGGCACTGCCAAAGCAGTGCCAAGAAGGGTGCTTATACTGCTTTTTCACCCAATGTTCATCATGTAGGGAAAGTACATGGAAATATGTTCCATGTACAACCTGATAATAAATCCGCAGTGATGTATATCAACAACAAAAACAATATGTTGGTAGAACTGTGTATACCAGCGGTTTCCATTTGGAGGTGCCTAGACCCCCCTCCCCAGGACCTGTTTTTCGCATGAGCAAATGGAGCACATGCCCAAGGGCTCCACAAATTAGCTCCCTTTTGTCTTTTATAGGCGCATCTCAAATTCCCCCTCCCACTGCAGGAACTGATGAACAGGTCCTACCTAACCAACAGTAAAAGAGGAAATGTCAACCCAGAACTGGAAGGAATAATAGCTGGCAGAAAAAAAAAACTGGCCGACTATCACAGACCATGAAGAAAAGCACCAAAGGAAAAAGGGATTATACTACAGCTGTTCCGTCTTGACAAATTATTGTCATGCTTTTGGACAGTTCTTGTCTATAAGGAATTCCTATGCTGGTAACCTTTGGCTTGTGAAACGATTCAAAGTGTGCTGCCATATGCAGTAGCCAATTGATATGTTTTGATCATGAAAGTTACCACCACCACTAAACGACATATGCATCTTGTTCATATTCTTCTGCGGAACTTCTAACGAATTGGTACGTGTTAGGATGTACGTGTAGTGAACGTAATTTGAAGTTTGTTTCTGTGTAATGCTTGTCATGATAGTGACTGTGTTTACCTTCCCAGGCATTCCACCTGATCAGCAACGATTGATTTTCGCTGGAAAGCAGCTTGAAGATGGCCGCACGTTGTCCGATTACAACATCCAGAAGGAGTCTACTTTGCATTTGGTGTTGCGTCTGAGGGGAGGTGTGATTGAACCCAGTCTTCGCATCTTGGCACAGAAGTACAATTGTGACAAGATGATTTGCAGGAAGTATGTTCATATTTCGATTTTGTGTATTATAGTCAATTTTATGTATTAGATGTAGTCTTATATCTGAGATGACTGTTGAAGTAATCGTTTATATGCTTATTTTGTTAAATCGTCCATACGTCTTTGCCAAAAAGTATGTTGGTCCTTTGTCTCCAAAATGATAAATGTGAATTGTTCAATTTTTGTTCCTTTAATGTTAAGGATCACGGTGAAAACCAGGTTTCACCCTTTCGATAACTGTTGCATAGCTGTCAAATCTTGGTTTTTTTTTGGGGGGGGGGGGGCCTTTCAAATCCAGACTCCCAAAATATTCTTATTTCTCCTGAATTTTGACTGTTATTGCAATAACAGTGCACTGTTTCTGGGGGTTCCCGGTGAACTTGGATTGCTTGTGTTGGATTGCTAGAAGTAAATATACCCCAGCTGCTAAGCTAACAGGTGACAGGAAGAGTTAGGGCAAAGGATTAAGGGAAAGACTGTGCTCGGAACCAGACTAGAGACAGGATTGGAGTGCCGGGTCAGGATGCCTGCCTGCAAGAGGCAGGCAGGAATGTTGAAGTAATCGTTTATATGCTTATTTTGTTAAATAGTCCGTACTGTCTTTGCCAAAAAGTATGTTGGTCCTTTTTGTCTCCAAAATGATAAATGTTAATTGTTCAATTTTTGTTCCTTTAATGTTCAGGATCACAGTGAAAACCAGGTTTCACCCTTTCGATTACTGTTGCATAGCACACTTGATCCTCCCCAGCATGACTCAACTCAACTGGGTAAATAGCCCTAAAGCAGAATGTTTCACATTCATCTCTCAGCTGACTGGAAATTCACATAATAGAATTTTCAAGGCTTTTCTTAAAATTTTTCTGTAGCAGCACTGACTGTTCTGCGATCTGCTCAGTTTTTGGCATATTTTGCTTTGGGGGGGGGGGAGAGTAAATGGCTTATATCCTGAATGGGACAGGCTCACTTGCTCCCCTATTAGTTGCATGTCTGTCCCTACAAAATGATGTTCCATTCATGAAATAACTTGTTTTTGTTACACCAAATTATGAATAAATGGTTTCATTTTCGCAAGGAAAGGTTGATGTTTGCTAAATAGCCACTCGGCATAGGTTTGATTACTCAACAGTTGAATCATTGCGATTCATAGCTTATATAATGACTCGTATGATCGTAACGAATCCTTACTTTTGGAAACAAAAATTGTTCCTGAAAAAGTGTTGCATGTGCTTTTCCCCACTGAAATGATGTCGCATGCTTTAAGCTTTCGACTATGCTGAAACAGCAATATGTAGCTAACATCCTTCTCCCTAAAATATAGGCTAAAACATTATTTTGGGTGTTTTCATCTTGTCCATAACCCCAGCTAATAGCACTAAATCGTCTAGCGATATAAAAATTGGTCACCAAGCATTGGTATACCGTACATTAGGAATTTATCGATTTGTGTTGTGATTGAAAATAAATTATCTCCAAAGAATTTACCCGGGAAAAATCTGCCCTCCCCTCAAAAATGACTTCACACAAGTTACATAAATTGTCACCATTGTATTAAATTTAAAAACAGTTTTTTTAGCGGGGGGGGGGGGAATTTGTTGCATAAAACAGCATCAGTTCTGTCTACAGTCGAATTGGCGAGATGACGCATGTCCTGGATTACCATGCACCCCGTTTACTTTGTTCTGAGTGATTTTGGTTTGAGTTTAGTAATGATAGATAATATGCCTTTTGGTTTGCGGATAATTGTCCCCATCGAAAAATGCAATGGTGGTGTCTAATTTTTCCTTTTGATTTGTTAACCGTGATCTAATTTCATTACGATTGCACTGTTAGTGTTTTAACACCATCTAAAGCAGTGTTTCCCTTCCCCTCCTGGTAAAAGGCAATAGAAGTTAAGTTAGGTATAACGTGGGGTCATATGGGTTAAGTTGGAGGGGAGTTGCGATGAGAATGGTATAGCTGCCAAGTCTCAGATTTTTTGGGGGTGGGTCCCAAAATTTTCGCAATTGTAGCCATTGCATCAAATCAAAAATTGGGGGGGGGGGTATAAAATTTGCCAGTCTGCACCAATTCTGCCTTTTGACATCTAAAATGGTCTTAAATCCACTTTGACTATATGTTGGGCCCGATGGATGATTCTTTTATTGCCGGGATTTAATTTGAAAGTAGTAAATTCCCTCCAACTTTTATACAATCCTTTTCTTATGAATAAAGGTCTTTGTAGGCTTTCAAACCTACGTTTACCATGGTAGGCACTTTTGAAATAATTGTGAGATGACTGTATTCAATGCATTTGTTTCATTTTCGGTCATAGTTGCTGGACGTCCCGTGCGTATGAGATTGATTCAGGGTCATCCGTATGGGGAGAAGCATGCATTGGATTATACAATTAAATTGTGTATGAATGAATCTTGGGGGGGGGGGCTAAACCTTCTTACAAAAAGTTTATTGGGGAAAGTGACCCAAGAACCCATAGAGTCCTCAAGTTTGAGTGTTTATGCTCAGCATGGTGTAGATAAGATAAACTTCTACGGATATATGTACATACACAATCTGCACTGCAGTAATCAAATTTGGCTCAAACAAAAAACAATTCAAAATTCAAGAGTGACAAATTGAACATTTTTTATCAAAATAAGGGAACAGCTGGAAAATATTTTGCAAAAATGGCGAGAATACTTTTGTTTCTTTTAAAATGGGATGCGTGGTCTTGTTAAAATTTGTAAAGTGACGCTCATTAAAAAGGTTGATTGTGGTGCAGCTTCGAAAAAGGTTCAGCCACCCCTGTTCTGGTGAATCGTAATACTCTCAAGTCGTATTCTTGAAATATGTCTAGTGAAGAATTTGTTATTTTCATGCTTTTTCCCCTTCTCTCTTTAGGTGTTATGCTCGCCTGCATCCGAAGGCTACAAACTGCAGGAAGCGCAAGTGTGGCCACTGCAACAATTTGCGCCCAAAGAAGAAGTTGAAGTAGACTGTTTCAATTTCGAGTGTAGATTGCTGTGACGAAGAATAAAAAAGTGTTTGCTGTCTCGCAATTCTTTTTTTTTTATGTTGAAACATTTGTGCTAGCTTTTAATTCACGAATCTTGTTATTAGGAATAATATTTGGATTTTAGTTTCAACTCTAGTGACACATCCTTTGATGTTTAATTTGTTCGTGTTTTGAAATCTTGTGTATTGTCCACAATAAAAGAGTGTATCATAGTTGAAAAAAAAAATCTGAATAACAAATAATAACGGGGCATTTATTTCACAGACAAAATTTCAGGAATTAGTTTTCTGGGTTGTAACCCGTTTATGAGTTCGTGCTGAGAGTTTGTCATACGGGTGTTTCACGTCCTGTTTTGGAAGAACTTGTCGTTGAGGTCTTCTTGCTCAACGGTCTTTCTGTGCTGAGATCACCTCTGCTTGTTGACAGTGGCTTCTGTTGATATGAATGAAAAAAATATATTTATTTGATAGAAGGTGAACATCAAATGCAGATTTTAATCAATAGGCTTTTCACAATTTGCCTTTCAGTACAGAGAATAAACCGCCGTCTATTGGTAATGTCTGCCTTTGTGCATCTTGCAGTGCATCTCAACCTTTGGAGGACCGCGGCCCAGTTGATTTCATTTTCGTGAATGAAAGGCCTGCCCATTCATATGATTAATGAGAAATAGATGGGTAAAGATGGTACAATGAACCACACATGACCCAGTTTGATGTCAGGGTCGCGGCCTGGTGGTTGAGAAACACTGATCTGTAGGAAATGAACTGTCTTGACAAGGCAAACTCGAAATATTTTTTTGAATACATATTCAGCTAATAGGCAATAAGAGTTGGCGAGAACTCCAAAGCTGGGAGTATACATAGTTCCTACTTTGGGGGGGGGGGGGATGGCTAGGAATTTCTATGAAACAATGAAGTAAGTCATTTACAATAAATTTGTAATGGTGATGCCGTTTATTGCAATCAATAAATGCCAGATCTTTGTCACTATTTCTCAAGTCTCTCACCCGTGACAGTTGTCTTTCGTGAATAGGGGATTCTTATGCAGGCTAATAAACTAGAGCATGGAGCTGCTGCCATTTACCTTTCAGAATGTGAAGCGTTGAAAATGACCATTAATTACGACGGAAATGTTTGAAAAATTGCCAAATGTCAAGATAAGGTGTAGCAGAACCCCTGATGTACTGGGATGTGATTTTGGACCTCAAAATAACACTGATCGATTGTCACCAAAAAATGATGCAGAAAGTTAAAACTGCTAATTATGAGAAATGTCTGAAAAATTTCTAAATGTCGGGAAGTGAAGTGCTCATGAGTGGTATTAAAGGGAGTCTAACCTTAGGGGGCGAGAATGTGATAACTAGAGCCCGGAAATTTAGGCACTAAAAACGCATTTATAATTTACTGAAAACAAAGGTATTGTGTGTCCAAAAACTAGAAAATTGCACTTAATCCATTATTTTAATTATAGTTTATGATAACGGCATTATTTTAAATTGATTTCAAGTCCAAAATAAAATGTTACTAGACCCTCAGGATTAAGCGAATTTCAGGAGCACCACTACCAGACACGGAGTCCGTAGAGGAAATGACGCATGGGGCTCCCTCGAGTTTCGAATAATTGTTTATTTGTGTGTTGTATTTAGAATTATTTCTATAATTGAAATATGGCTGTCTTGTGTGTGTGTGTGTGTTCTATTTTTGTAAAAAGAAAAAAAATGTATTCATATTATACCACCTATCAGGAACTCCGTACAGGGAACTGTGTGGCTGCATCTGTCACACACACCTCCCTGAGGGTGACTTGTCAATTTAATCGAGTATTAAATATGTGTTCAATATGGTGGTTTACAGTGCATTTATTGTGCAAAAAACGAAAGCAAAACATGGCCCTGTCTGCTCCTACTACGCTTTGTATGAGCCATGACGTCAATTCAAGACCTATTGGGACAATCATTGGTCCGCTATACACATACTGCGCAGTCCAACGCCTGAGCGAGATGTGAAGCGAGTGGGAAATAAATTTCTAATTTTCCAACACAGGCTGCGTTCATCAGAAACAAAATCATTCACGTCTAACAGCATCCTGTCAAAGCAAAGTTATTGCGTGCCAACACCCAATCTCTCAGATCACATGGTTGCGTCGAATAGGGACTGGCTTCCTGACGATAATTAATACTGAGTGTTGGAAAATTCTAAAAAGCGCAATTCTTTTGAAGTTCTCAATGTCCAAAATATCCAAGTTTTACAATCCACTAATAAACTTATATGTATTAAAATAGGCATTTAATGGCACAAAAATTTCAAAAAGGCATTTTGCCTGAACTTTCGGGCTCTAGTGATAACTAATAAGAATGAACGGGAATTTTAAATCTCAAATATAGGCAATCGCCAGTTGCCAAAGGTCATAATTATTCTGAACAATTGCCAAATGGCGAGAGATGAAACGCTCACGGGTGGGGATAAGAGACCAGAACCCTGGAGGGGGATGTGACTAAGAAAGGCTAGTGTGAGATGGCACAATGAGATGAATAATGAAAATGGCCCTTACCTCGGCTGTGGGTCTCTTCGGTG
Source organism: Pholcus phalangioides (assembly GCF_987345545.1). Classification (NCBI taxonomy): domain Eukaryota; kingdom Metazoa; phylum Arthropoda; class Arachnida; order Araneae; family Pholcidae; genus Pholcus; species Pholcus phalangioides. The sequence continues at coordinate 28,575,527 of NW_028301603.1, read as the reverse complement.
CGACGTCCGGGATGATTTTTCTCGGAGGTAGGGCCGGAACATTTTTCTGCTGATGGACTTCGACGCTCTGGCTGCGGCTGATCGGCTTCCTGAGCACTTTCGAAATTTTGGACCTGAGGCTCTCTTCCTTGGCCTTCTTTCCGGCCTCTACCCCTGTCGGGCTCACGTCGATGCTCTTGGCGCGCCTGAAACCAGAGGAAACGCAGTCATTACCATTAGATGAAATACGGGGGGGGGGGGGGCGATTGTGTGGGTACTATTAAATGGCGTTTTACCATGTGACCCGTATTTTATACCGGACATTCCTGTAATGTTGGCTATCCTGACCTTTTTAAAAAAGTATCCCTTCATTTTTTCAGCAAAGCTCACTTGCATCTTGTTTATTCTTTGCTGAAATCAGACACCCACCCCCGTGGGAACAGTGTATCCCATACACGCTCATAGCCCGAGGGCAAAATGTGGCACTTGAAGTCATCTGATGTGGCCCGTGACCTCAAACCTAATTTTGTAAAAAGGAACGGCACAAGTGGTTTGGGAATGTGCCGCAGACCACTTAAGTGACCTGGGACACTGTTATAGATCACTGAAGTGGCCCAAAGAACATTCTCACTTCAATTAAGTAGCCCGCACTCTCAACAAGGTTGAGCACACTTGGTGTATCCCAATCAAGGGTCCACGGCATCCTAGAGAACCATTTTCAACCTGTGTTGGCGGTGTTCATTTATGAAGTTTATGCCCCTCCCAAATAAGGCCCTCAAAGTCACCTGATGTGGCCCGCGACCTCACAACCTGATTTTCTAGAAATATGCGGCACATGTGTGGATCACTAAAGTGACTCTCAATTCCAGAGCAATTAAGTGACCCATAGCACATATATACAGATTACTTAAGTGGCCCGCGACACATTTACAGATCACGAGTGAACCGCGATTTCAGTTCACTCAAGTAACCAGTGGCGCTGATCACTGAATTAAGTGGCCCGCGACCTCACAAACCTGATTTTCTAGAAATATGCGGCACATGTGTGGATCACTAAAGTGACTCTCAATTCCAGAGCAATTAAGTGACCCATAGCACATATATACAGATTACTTAAGTGGCCCGCGACACATTTACAGATCACGAGTGAACCGCGATTTCAGTTCACTCAAGTAACCAGTGGCGCTGATCACTGAATTAAGTGGCCCGCGACACGTTTTCACATCAATGAAGAGACCAGGGGCACCAATTCTTACGTGAACTGCGGCACAGTTCCAGAGTGACCAGCGACATATTTACAAATCACTGAAGTTGTTACCAGCGGCACAGTTGTAGATCACGATGCCAGTGATAATCTTTGCAGTGATCTGTCGAATCACTGCAAATCAAAAAAAATCGCCATTGGTGGGAATTCGAAACACTACTGCGTACTGACAGTTTATTAAAACGAATTCTGCGGGAAAAACAACATTTTGAACGGGAATGTCTTACCTCAAGAGTTTGAGCTTATCTTTCAAGGTGGCCTTTTTCTGTTGGTTCTGAACGGCGACTGGAACGCTCTCGCAGCTGGTACCGATGCTCCCTTCTCGAGACGAGGCTCCGCCTCCTTCGCTGTCAGGCGTCTGAAGGTACCGCCTCGGCATCCTGTGCTCTTGAAGGGAACCGCCGTATCTGCAAAGATATTATCTGAAAAGATTCACATACATTTTTGAAAAATCGCCAAAAAGGTACCGAGGGATCAGAAAAATGGGCTTACTTGTACTCGGAGTCGGCAAATGAGGAATCGGACTCGTATCCGCCGCCCAGCCTGAGGCTAAGTAGGCTTCCGGCGGGGGTCGAACCGACGCTCTCTCCCTCGGACTCCCATATCTTGAGCAGCTCGGCCGAGTTCGCCCGGCCTAGGGTATGATCCAGCGACAAGGATTTGCGGTGGAGAGATTTCTGCCTCGGCGGTGGCCTCAGGATCATGCTGGGAGGTGCCAGGGGGTAGTTCGTCACCCTCTGCGGTTGCATCCACCTCTGCGACGGGTCCTGGCTCGGGCGGTTCATTTCCTGAGCCGAAACGGCCCTGAAGTGGAACAAATATTAATAAAAGTCAATCAAAACTACAGTTGCACGTACAATAATCCGGTACCAGGATAGTTTCAATAGCATTATAGGGGGGGGGGGGAGTCCCTGGGCATGACCTAGGGACTTCAGGAGAAGGAGGGAGCTCACGATAATGATATATGTTTAAAATTTTTGAGATTGAGCATTTGTAAGTGTTTGCATGGCATTTCTAGAGGGGGGAGGGAATCTTTTTGTCCGGGAGCCCATGATACACTTAAGACGCCCCTGGTCTCAGCAGCATCATGGTGTCCTCACGCAAAGTGATTTTCTGGGGGTGTACCAATTATCACCTTTACTCAAGAAAACTACAGAGTGCTAGATCTCATTATCATGAGGTGCTCTATGTACTTGGAACCCAGAGAGGGCCGAACTAGGGCATGTGTCCCCCACCCTTCACAAGGAGCCCCCCCCCCCCGCGTTTGAAGGAGTCCCGCATACGTGGTAATATAAAAAAAAAGTCACTTTTTTTTACAAAATTAGAACAAGACGGCCATGTTTCCAACCAAACAAATGATAATCAGTGCCGTCTCTTATAAGGCATGGGCCCGGGGCCTCACAAAAATGCGATCTGGTTGAGATTTTCGAAAATTTGCCTGGTAGGGCCTCAGAAAAATCATTTGGCCCGGGGCCCATGATGCTCTTTAGACGGCCATGACGATAATGATCATTCCAAATAATACAACAAGTAAATGGGAATTATTGCGCAACTCGAGGGAGCCCCCACAGATCATTTTCTCTACCGACTCCGCTTCTGGTAATGGTGGCCCTGGAATCGGCCTAATCCTGAGGGTCTACTAACATTTTATTTTGGACTTGAAATCAGTTTAACTTGGAGAGCTTAGTTTAGGAGACCCCCCCCCTAACACCTTTCTTGTTTTTAGTTATTTTTTCTTCCTTCCAAAAATTATAAATGCCTTTATTTAGTGCCTTTTTGCCTGCCTATTTCGACCGTTTTTAGTGCCTAAACTTCCGGGCTATAGTTATTATAATCAATTTCTGTTAGTTTCAATGCTATGTGAAGGCTAAAAACTAAAAATTTCTTTTTTTAAGAAATTCATTGTGACCCACCCCTCTAAGCCGTAATTGGACCAAATGTGGCCCTGGGAGTTATCTGATATAGCCTGCACCCCCCCCCCCCGAACCTAATTGTCTAAAAATGAAATAAGCATTTACAGATCGCTTAGGTGACCCATGGCACAATTCCAGAGCAATTAAGCGGCCCGCGACACATTTTCAGATCACTCAAATATAAGCCCGTGGTATATATTCACAGATCACTTAAGTGACCCGCGACACAGTTCCAGAACACTTAAGCGAACCGTGGCACATTTAGAGATGATATGTGGCATAGTTATAGAGCACTTAAGCGGCCCTGTGTGGCTCTGTGTGCCCGCGGCGCGTTTGCAGATTTCTTAATCGATCCGCGGCATAATTACGGATCAATGCTCTTGAATGATGCGTGGCTCAGTTCCAGATCATTTAAAGGATCCGCGAAACATTTAGAGGTCACTACAGTGGCTCTGCAGGGGACTCATCAATAAGGAGAATGTTAGTTCAGGTGCCCACAAAGTAGCGCTAGGCTTTTCTCGTTTTTGGCACACCGAGTATAAGATGCCCGTTTAAAATATTTCATATTACCATAAAGGGTCTTTGATGACGTGATGACGTAAGTATCATCCAAACCCCCCCCCCCGTCATCAAAAGTCAGAAAATCAGAAACACCCCCCCCCGCCCCATTAATGCTGACGTAATACTTGAATGACCCCTCATATGATTTCAGATTGACGGTTTATTACTATTTTTTTATGTAATTTATTTTTTGTTGCCTGGGGCGACTACGTTTCGTTGTTTTTAATAAAACACTTTCCGGATACACCCATCCTTCGGGAGCGCTTCGATACCTCTCCGAGATGTGTCTCATGCTCTTTATAGTCACTAGAATAAGGGTCCACTAGAATCCTTATCTAGTAGCCTTAATGCCCTTCAATGGTCGAGGGGGGGGGCATTACTGGGGTGGTTCGTTTTTTTTTGCAGAAGAGTGTAATTAGTTCCACCTCCCCCCCCCCCTCACAAATTCTAATTGGTTAATTTGTCACCAGTCAGCAGCAACTACAATTCATTGTATTCATGAGGAGAGAAGTAGAACAGAAACTGGGGGATTCGTACCTTCGGAAGGAGGTCGTCCTCCGCAGCCTCTCGTCCTCTTTAAATTCGGCGGTTATTTTCTGAATTTGTGCGCATTTGTCTCTGACCTGAGGAGAGAGGACCAATAAATAAAAAGCGTTATCAAGTGCAATACAATGTTATGGAGAATTGCAATAAAACGATCATTCTTACAGTCTCGACTTACGAACGGGCTACGTTTTGAATACCGATAGGTGAGTGAGTGGATGAGCATCTACACAACATATTACCCCTCCTTAAGACGGACGAGATATCTCGTCCTATCGCAAAAGGAAGAAATTCATTTCAAATCTGGGTTTTTTTACCTCTTTTCTAATGATCGCGAAGCCCTATTGTGTACTATGAACGGAAGTTGTTCCTCTCCCTCGTTCTTTCTACACAGTGGCGTATTTACGGGGGTCTATAGCCCAGGGTGGTAAGTTTTGTATATGACCCGAAATAAATCCACCTCTGCCGAGACAGTGAAGGACTAGGTCAGTGAAAGTCACCAAAAGAATGAGAGTTTGCAAGTACGTGAGTGGGGGGAAAAGAGTGACACTTAGAGCATAAATGAACAAAACAGTGACCTGCAGAGCGAGGGACCAAGTCTGTGAGTGGCCTAGAGCGTGTGCAAGCATGTGAATGACCAAAAGAGTGACTTAGAAACGCAGGTTACTTGCAGAAGGACCACAAAATTCGTGTAGATCAAAGGCGGCAAAACCATAAATCACTTGGTCACTGTTTTGGTCGATCACTTATTTGAACACTCTTTCGCTCATTCAGATGCTTGCACACACTCTCTAGGTCACTCACATGCCTGCACGCTCTCCAGGTCACTGTTTGTTCACTCAAATGCAAGGCCGCAAAATCCTGGGCGGAGATACGGGGATGCCCCCCCCCCCCAGCGTCAAAGGTGGAGTCGACTGATCTTATGTATATGTGGTTTGACATCATCATCGTGCCCCCCCCCAGACTTCCAAGTCTATCGCCGCCTATGGACCTGCTCCCCTCTAGTTGCGGCCCTGCTCAAATGCTTGCACACTGTTTTGATGACTCACATGCTTGTGTAAAATGAACGATTGGGCATCACCATGGCCTCCACATCCTGAAGCAGGGCTTCTAGGCTGGGATCTTTTACGGGCCCCCCGACCAGACGTTCATGGGGCCTCTTTATGATTAATTTATAGCGTGAAAAAACAAAAAAGTGATTAAAACCACACCGGGCCCCAGGGCTGGAGCCTTGTCAGCCCACCCCTTGTGGGGGCCATGGGCATCACAACAACATCGCTTATATATAAGAAAGTTTAATTAAAACTGCAGAATTCTACGGTGCAATTAGATACCCATCAGGCCATGGCCCCCAAAAGGGGGGGGGGCTGACAGGGCCCGTGACAGTTCTCATCATTTTTTTGCTTTTTCACCCTATAATTTGACTGCAGAAGGGGCCCGTGAAAAGTCTGACAGGGGGGCCGCAAAAGATTCCAGCATGTGGGGGCCAAGCATCAGAGCGCATTCAGCCATGCGTCTTGTCCTGCCTCGCTTTACCACATTGAATGCTGTTACCTTTACATGGCAGCTGCCTCTACGTCATCAAAAAAGAGCAGGTGACATTCGCTAACGCTTTCACGCTGTTGTGGTCACTCGCATCTAGGTGTCGCTCTTCCGTGTTCACTCACTGACCTACTAGCCCTTCACTCTCTAGCGCAGAGGCGAATTTACGACTTTATCGCTTGTGTCGTGAGCGCTGTACAGATTTTCTTCCTTTCAAACCGAGCACAACTCAGGTCTATCGCCACGGGCAATTTACTACCTAGTGAGTTGTGCCGGATGTGCAAGTGTGTTTACCTAACAGTCTGAGCTCGTATCTAGTGTTGTATATGATTTTTCGGTGCTGCCATCTATATTTCAGAAGTGACCACCGCTGTGAGGCGCGAACCCAGGTATGCAGATTTCGCCACCCTTCTCCCATTTTACGGATTTTATTGATCATTCTGAAATTTGCTGGTTCTCTTAACTAGTCGCGCTTGGCGAGAGATAGCTCACTACGCCCCTCCTCCCGTAATTACGCCCTTTTTCCGCGCCACGTTAGGGTGTCACGAGAACAGCCAGATGTACAGTCGAATCCCGTTTTAACGAATACCGTTATAGCGAAAATCTCGTTTTAACGAACATTTTTCTAATCCCCAAAATAAGTTTACATAGGAACAATACTAGGTAACCTGGAAACCTGGAATTCCTTTATAACGAAATTTCGTTTTAACGAAGTGATTCCTCTGGTCTCTGGACGTTCGTTATAACGGGATTCGACTGTATCACGTCCAACCATTCTATTATTTCTATTACTTCCATTATTATTATTACGTCCATTCAAACCATTCTCGCCAAATACCATCAAAATATTTCTGTTCGTAACTCGAAAAGTTCGTCCTTAGGCAAGTCGAGCAGTGTCAGGAACACGCTTTATAAGTATCGCTATATCTGTGTGATTTTATAATATGTACTCACCTTGGACAGAGATTCCTTCCACTCGCTGCTGGGAACGGTGACGTCCTTGGCCTTCGAGGAATCGCCAGATTCTTGGACAGATGCGATGACATCCACCTGCGATCAAAGAAAGAAACTACCATTAGAAGCATCGAAGGCCGCACCGACAGGCTTTTTGCAGGCCTGCTAGTTATTACAGTTAGGCTGCTGCAGATTCTGAACGGTTGGAGCCTGAGACATTAGTGATTCAGACGCCTACGTATGATTGTGGTGGGATCTTACGTCTTTCTGGAGTTCTTGCATCATGGAATGGAGCTCCTGCGTGACGTGGAGCCTCTGCCTCCATTCTTCTCGTTCGGACATCAGGATCTCCCTCTCGCGCTTCATGCGGTCGTACAGGCCCCTCAGCTTGGCCTGCGATTCCCTCATGTCCAACAGGCTGCTGTGCAACTGTTCAACAGAAAAGAAGACGGAATTAGCACCATAATTGACAAATAACTTGTTCAATTCAGCACACAAAAATCTCACCACACTTTCGATCAAAATGGCTGCCCCCCCCCCTCTATGAAGTAACCACGAAATGCTCGTCTAGGCCCCACCCAATCGGTACTTAAGGGGTCATTCAAGTATTACGTCAGCATCGAGGGTGGGGGGAAGGGGTTTTCGGATTTGCTGACTTTTGATGACAGGGGGGGGGGGTTGAAGGTTGCTTACGTCATCAACCACCCTTTTTGAAGATATGAAATATTCTAAGCTGCTGACAAAATTTTGTTGACGGGGACGGGGGGGGTCAAAAATGGCTAAAAATCTGCTTACGTAATACTTGAATGGCCCCTAAGTTTGAACAGGAACGCTAACATATGCGTCCAGTGTGCCCAATCCCTATACGATCAGGGACGTAATATTGCGTCCAAATACCAGTGGAATAAATTCGATCCAGCTGTTTCGTCAACCTCTTTTTTTTTTCCTCATCACGAAGCTTTATTGTAACCTTATGAAACAACGTTGTGTGCGCGTGCGTTTTCTCCCCCTGTTCTCCTCAGCTTCCCCCCCCCTTCCTCGTTCTCCATGGCAATTCCCCTCTTCCCCTACATATAATGTATCGTTCTCAAACTAATCCTTCTATTACATACTATACATGGAAGTGCGAAAGAGAACACATGGATGAGGGTGAAAAAGCAAGGCACTGTACACACAGACACACCTCTTATCTAATTATCTACTGTCCTCCCTTGTTTTTTCTTTCTCTTTCTTCCTTTTCTTTTCTTAACGTGCGGGGAAGTACATAGATAACAAAGTTTTTTTCGTACCGAACCTGAGGCGAGCCAACACCTTCTATAGAACAAGGCCTCCGCACGAAACTCGTGACGTCACTGAAGAAGGCCATTTCAGCTACTGCCGTTAGATACAGCAGGCCGACGCATGCGATATCTTTACTTTTTTTTTCCGCAGTATGTATATCCAATGGCAATGGAGAAATGGCCTTCCTCATTGACGTCACAAGCTTCGTGCGGAGGCATTGTTCTGTAGGTGGTGTTGGGCGAGCACCCATAGATCGGCGCTTTTATTTCCCCACACAGCTCGTTCGGTATTTAATTGCTATACGTCGATATGACCGGAGTTGGTATATAAGTAAAGTAGTATCAAGTGGTCTTGAAAGATTAGGAAAAGGCACGATGAACGAGAATCAAAGGCTGGGTAAAAACATCCACATGCCAGTATAAAATTTGAATCCAGGTCAGTTTTTAATGTCAGCGCCTAAACAGACTAGACCCGAGAATCAAAGCCGATTTCCCAATGCTCGATGAAGATGATCCCTCGACTGGGTATTCGAACCCCCCCCCCTCCCCCACTATTTTTTTTTTCTGTCAAGGCCTGAACAGATAAAGGATAAACACTGTGATTCGAGAATCAAAGCCGATTTCTTAAGGCTTCATAAAAACATTACCTTCCTAGTAGGCATCGTAACCCAGGTATTTCCTTTTAATTTTAGGGCCTGTGAACAGGCCAAACCAAAACACCGAACCCTATGCCAGCCTCTCGCTGGATAGCAGATTATTGTTTTTGAGTGGAAAGGATCAGCCTAAACAGGCCGGCACCCGAGAATCAAAGCTGATTTTCTAGACATCGATTTAGATATTTTATAACTCGAAAAAGGGGGGGGGGCATTCTGGGCATTTGACACCCAAAGCCTAGAAGGGCCTTTGAACCTATGCTAGTTTTTGAGGTCAGAGTTTGAACAGATCAAGAAAAAGACCTCGACCCCGCCAATCTAAGACGATTTCCTAACGCTCGGTAAGAAAATCCACGTCCTAGGAGGGCATTCGAACCTAAGTCTGTTTTTGATATCAGGTCCTAACAGACCGGGCATGGGGGGGGGGGGGAGGCATTGCCCTCCCAGCGTCGAAGGTGGAGTCGATTGATCTAATGTATATATATGAATTGACATCATCATCGTGCCCCCCCCCCCCAGACTTCGAAGTCAATCTCCGCATATGAGACCGGGACACGAGAATCAAAGCCGATTTCTTAAGGCTGGGTAAAGGCATCCACGGCTCAGCAGGCAGGGCATTTGAACCCAGACCTGTTTTTGCTGTCAGGGCCCTAAAAAAATCAGGAAAAGACTCGCTTAAACAAGAATCAAAGTCGCTTTTTTTATAAGGCAGTTTTAGAACATCCACGTCCCAGTATAAAATTTGAACCCAGGAGGACATTCGAATCCAGACCATTTTTTTGCTTTCAGAGACTGAACAGATCAGGAAAAAGGCTGGGACCACAATAATCAGTACCCGAGAATCAAAGCCGATTTCCTTAAGGCTGGGTAAGGAAATCCACGTCCTAGGAGGGCATTCAAACCTGAGTCTGTTTTCGATTTCAGGTCCTGAACAGACCGGGACTCGAGAATCAAAGCCGATTCCCCGAGGCTGGGTAAGAAAATCCGCGTCTTTCGGCCGTATTCACAGACAGAATTTAAACTACAATCGCAAGTTAAAGGATTAAGGATCGACACGGATTGGTAAAAATCCTGAATACAAATACAAATACAACGCCACAACCAATCCGCCATTTAACCAATCCGTGACGATCTCCAATCCTTTCACCTGCGGGATTGTAGTTTAAACTCTGTCGGTGTATACAGCCGTTAGGAAGGCATTCAAACTCGTCTGTTTTTTCAGGTCCGATTTCAGGTCCTCAACAGACCGGGACTCGAGAATCAAAGCCGTTTCCCTAAGGCTCGATAAAGACATCCCTGGGTAACATTCGAATTCCGGTGCGTTTTCCAATTTTGAAGGCTTTCGTGACACCTACTCGTCTACCACTAGGAAAAAGGTCAGTGGCGGAATAAATTCGCGAGCGTGAATCTATCTATGGATTGCGTCGTTTCCCAAGGAGATGTCCGAGGGCAATCGAAAATTTTGCGACTCGTATTATCTGAACGGAGAGATAGTTACCTCGGCCATTTTCCTCCTGTTTTCGTGTTGTTCCTTCTCGGCCATCTCCCGCATGTGGTTGAGTTGTCGCCTGAGGTTCAGCTTGTCCTTCTCCTTGTCCCTGTCCGTCGATTCGGTCTTCTCCTTGAGGTCCTCGACCAACTTCTGGGTCTCGCTGAGAAGGTGCTGGAGCTCGCCCCGCTCTTTCTCCCAGGCCAGTTCGAGGCGAGTCCTCGCCAAACTTCGGGTCTGTCCTCTCGTACTCTCCAGGATCTTTTGCTCTTCCAGCTGAAACGGGATCAATTTAAAAAGAGCATGTTGAATAAATTAGCCGAAAGACACCGAGTAGATACGCGACAATTACTAGAAGGCGGCCATCGAAGTGGTACCTGGTTGATTTTGGATTTCAGTTCGGAGATGTGGATGTCGGCCGAGTTCCTGTCGGTCTCGATCTGGAGCTTGAGGTTCCTGTTCTCGAGCATCATGTCGTCCAGTTGCTCTTTCACTTCTTCCATCTGGTTCCGGACTTCCTTGACTTTACGCCTGGCCATCTCCGCCTGCAATCAAAAGGCGTTCGTTCATATACGGCACTGTGTTGTGTCGAATTAGGGCATGCAATGATCAGCCCACGGCCAGTGCCCCAAATCTGATTTTGTAAAAATAAACCATAAGTGACCCACGATGCAGTTCAACATCATCTGAGTTGCACGAGGCATATTCCCGGATCATTTAATCGCTAGCATCACTCAAGTGGCCCGCGGCACATTTCCAGAGCGCTTGAGTAACCGGCAGCATGTTCACATATCACTCCGATGGAGTTCCAGAGCTTTTAGGTGACCCGTGAATCACTTATAAATGACCTGCAACAGCGCTTCAGATCCCTCAAGTGACTCGCTGAAGCACTTAAGCGACCCACAGCGAATTTCGTGATCACCGCGGCACCGTTCCAGAACACTTGAGCAAGCCGCTATTCCAGATTATTAAATTAAGGGGCCCGCGACACGTTTTCAAATCATTGGAGTGGCCCTTTTAAAGGTTAAACACCCTTCGATTAGAGATTTTTTTTGCATAATAGCAATATGGCAGTTACGTACCTCCTCGCGGTGTCGAGCCCGTTCCCTCTTGAGGGATCCGCTCTTGACTTCCTCGACGCTCCTCTCGGCGGTGCTCAGCTTCGACTTGAGGTGGTCTCTCTCGGTGGCGAGCTGAGCGATCTGCTTCTGCATCGAGGTGATCTCCGAGCCCATTATCGACATGCGGCCCTCGTAGTCGGCTCTGAGGGCCCCCAGTTCTTTAGCCGCCCTGTTACCGCTGCCGGTGTCTGCCGAGCTGGATATGCTCGTGATCCAAGCCTGACGCTGGGCCTCGGACGCCCTCGACATCTCTTCGACCTGAGAAGGGGAAAAAAATATTGGGATAAGTTCAGCCTCTCTTCTCTACTTACCATTCCAATGTAGATGGAGGCTGGATGGATACAATTCGACGTCCTGATGCATCCCACGCATTTTAAATCTGAAAAATATGCAGTGAAACCCCTCTTAACGAACACTTCGTTTTCTTTCAAACCGAGCACAACTCAGGTCTATCACCATCTATGGGCAATTTATGGCAAGTTGTGCCGGAAGTGTAACTGTGCGTAAAGTGCTCTTAACGAACACTCCTCAGATGCGGTCACCCCTCTTTTACGGCCAAATAATAATTTCCCGTTGTATAATAAAATTTTACATTTCAAACCCCCGATTAACGGTCACTCCTCTTTTAAGGACGATTTTTTTTTTGTCCCACTGGTGACCTTAAAAGAGAGGTTTTACTGTATTTGGATATAGTCTTTTTATTCTTTATTTTAAGGCCTGAACTGAGGACGAACCCGAGACCGAAAGCCGATTTCCCGAGGCTAGATGAAAACATCCACGTTCTGATGTGCCCAGGTCCGAGAAACGAAATAGATTACCTGAGGCTAGATCCCCATCCTAGGCTGGCATTTGAATCCAGGGCCCTCTGAATGTCAGAGCCTCAACCAAGCACGGAAGAAACGGGGAGACCCTAGACTCAAATGCAATTTCCTGCGGCTAGATCCACATCCTTAGCTGGCATTTGAATCCAGGTCTGGTTTTTGCGGTCAGAACTGAACTAGGCATGAAAAATTTAAAAAAAAAGACCAGAACCCGAGACACAAAGAAAGAGTTTTGAGGCTGGTTCCCAGGGTGGCATTTGAAACCAGGTATGGCTTTTGCTGTGAAAAGACTGGGAACGCTACACCCAAAGCCTATTTCTCGAGTTCGCGTCCTAGGTATTTGAATCCAGCTTTTTTCAGTTAGAGCCTGAACAAAGCAAGGGGAAAAAAACAAGGACCCGAGACTCAAAGCCAATTTCCTGAGGCAAGATGGAGACATCCACGTCCTAGGCTGGTATTTGAATCCAGGTCTTCTTGTCAGAGACTGAACTAAGCATAAAAATGTAATAAGACCAGGGTCAAAGACTCTAAGCCGATTTCCTGAGTATATGCATTTGAATCCTGGTCTGGTTTTTGATGTCAGGATCTGAACTGGGCATGAAGTATTTTAAAAGATGAGGACCCGATACTCAAAGTCATACTTTTGAGGCTTCCACGTCCGAGGGTGGAGTTTGAATCTAGGTCTTTTTTTGCTATCAAGGCCTGAACTGATCAGGAAAAAGACAAGGACCCGAAACTCAATGTTAATTTTTTGAAACTAGATGAAGACATCTTCCAGCGTTGCCCAACTCAAGTCAGTTTTTTCTGTCAACGCCTGAACTGAGCAGGGAAAAGACCGAGACCCGAGACTCAAAGCAGTTTTCCTGAGGCTCTATCCACGTCCTAAGCCGGCATTTAAATCCAGGTCAGTTTTTTTTTGCCGTCAAGGCCTGAACTGAGAGAAAAGACCAGAACCCGAGACTCAAAGACAATTACTGGGGCTAGATTCACGGCCTAGGCTGGCATTAGATGCCATTCACGTCTTTTTTTTTTCTGTCAAGGCTTGAACTGAGCAGGGGAAAAACCAAAGAACTCAAAGCCAATTTTCTGAGACTAGATGAAGGCATCAACATCCTAGGCTGGCATTTATTTCAATCCAGGTCTGGTTTTTGCAATCAGAACCTGAACTGAACGTGAAAAAGTCAGGAAGACCAGAACTAGAGTCTCAAAACAATATTTTTAAGGCTAGATCCACGCCATTTTTTTACGGTATTTTTATCCAGGCCTTTTTTTTTCCCTGTCAAGGCCTGAACTGAGCAGACCAACATCAGAGACTCAAAGCCCATTTCCCATGACTAGGTAAAGAAATCTATTCAAGTTTCAGACCAATGCGGGGAATGGTTTCGTCAACATACTCGAGATGCGTAATAGCGACTTCAAACCACCTGTTCGTGAATGTCACGAAATTCGACTCACGCTTTTGCGCAGCTTCTCGCGTTCCTCCTTGAGGTGTTTCTCCTCCTTGCGGTAAGATTCGATGAGCGTCTCCTTCTCTTCGAGCTGACTCTTCAGCCTCAGCCGCTCCTGTTCCACGTTCTTGAGACGTTCCAGCCTCTGTTCCGACCCTTTCAGACGTTCCTTCAGAGAAAACAAATCAAAACAATAGGAATTCGTTCCATTCGTTTGAAGTTATCATTCGAGAAAAAATTACGCCACTGTCAATCTAGGTGGGGGGGGGGGCGTGTACTCACCTGCAGGTCGCTGTTCTCTTTCTTCCAGGTCTCGTGCTTGTTGGTGAATTTGTCCTTGAGCGAAGCGAATTCGGCGTTGATGTTGTTGAGGTCACGCTGCAGGCAGCAGCTCTGGGCCTCGGCCTGTTCTTTGTCCTGCACCAGGCGGGACTTGGTCCTGACGAACTCGTTCTCCAGCTGCTCGTACTACGTGCACAAACATGATATCTTAATGAAACTGGTCAATCTAACATTAAATGTCAATACTGCAAATAGTATGGTGGTATGTAGTGGTCGCCATACCTTGGTCGTGAGGTCGTCGTATTCCTTCTTGATCTTGTCGACGTCCTTCTCGAGTATGAGGGACTTCTGCTTGGCCTCCTCGGTCTCTTGGAGCTGGATCTGCATCCTCCTCTGTTCGCGTTCGAGCTGGACGAGCCTCTCCTTGGCCTGGATCAGTTCCTCGTCCTTGTTCTTCTGCTGCTGTTCAGACTCCCTCTCGGCCCTCTCCCGCTTCTTGATCTCGGCCCTCAACTGCGCCTCCAGGTCGTCGATCGAGCTCTGCAGTCCCTCCTTGTCCCTCCTGTGCTGGGTGTTCGCCGACCTCATCTTCTCCTGGGCCTCTTTCAACGACTTCTCAGCCTAATCACGGGGCGAAAAACAATTATATATACAAGATATAGAATACAAATATCGCCGTCATACTTCTGGAGCCCCTATTTTCCGGGGCCAGGACCCACTTAAGGACCCACAACTGAATGCTTGGTCTACCGGGATAAGCAAGAATTTTTGCGTCCCTGCGTAATGTAGAAGAAACTATTAAAAAAAGGTAAATTCAACGCTCTTCTTGATTGGCACCCGGGACCCTCCTACTCCTCCTCTCTATGCAATATTTTCATTTTCTCATGCAGGGGTTCTTGACCTTGTATGTTTTACGGACCTCTGAGCTAATAAGACGAGGGCCATGGACCCCCCCCCCCACACCCGCCCTATAAGTAAAAGCACTGAAAAGCCCTGAAAGTAAAAGCACTGACGTGAAAAAGCTAAAGAAAGTCTCTAGGGCTGATTAAGAATCCTTACGTTAGTGCTACGCATAGCACAAATTAAACACTTCCCAGAATGCACCAATTCATCAGAAATTCCTCCATGGGAGTGTTTACGAACTGCGTATTTAGTATTCATGTCGTGAATATTTTAAACAAGTATCGTCGATATGTTTCGGACTCCAGGACTAGAGCTCTGCTTGCAGCAGGGCTATATAAATGTAATAAGGACTGTCTCATGACGCGCCGAAGTCGGTACCAGCTGACGTCATAGGCCTGACAGAACTGGTTAGTTGCCATTCTGGCTGCCCTGGTGTTTCAAGGTCGCTCTTTAGTTAAAAAGTATCAGAGCAGTGACGTCACGCACCTGATCCGAGACCACGCCCACTGAGCCATGGCGGCAAGAGCAACTTGAAAAGGATGAGACAATCTTTACTTTCTAGCCCTGAGCTGGCAACCTATCCCTTTGTGGGGATGGGAGGTGGGGAGCATGGTTCCAGGTTAAGAAAAGTTGCCGCAAGAGGAATGCAGTGGCGTATTTACAGGAGGGCGGTACATTTAAGAGATGAAGGGCCGAGAAAATTAGTAAAATGGGAGAAGGGCGGCAAAACCATAAATCCATCTCTAGCTAGAGAGTAAGGTACCAGGTCAGTGAGTGGCCTAGAGAGTTTGCAAGCACATCAGTAAACAAAAAAGTCGGCTAGAGCATGTGTAAGCATTGGAATGAACAAGACTGACCTAGAGCGTGTTCAAGCATCTGAATGACAAAAAGAGTGATCTAGAGCGTGTGCAAACATCTTAATGACAAAAAGAGTGACCTAGAGCGTGTGCAAGCATGTGAATGACCGAAAGAGTGACCTAAAGCGCGTGCATGTGAATGACCGAAAGAGTGACCCAAAGCGTGTGCATGTGAATGACCGAAAGAGTGACCTAGAGCGTGTGTAAACATGTGAATGACAAAAAGAGTGACCTAGAGCGTGTGTAAACATGTGAATGACAAAAAGAGTGACCTAGAGAGTTTGCAAGCACGTCAGTAAACAAAACAGTCGGCTAGAGTATGTGTAAGCATTGGAGTGAACAAAAGTGACCTAGAGCGTGTGCAAACATCTGAATGATAAAAAGAGTGACCAAGAGAGTGTGCAAGCACGTTAATAACCAAAAAGGGTGACCTAGAAACACAAGCGCATTCACAGGGTAGGGGACCAATTGCCCAGGACGGCGAATTGAAGGAAAGAGTGGTCAATAAAATTAGACTAGAATGAGAGAAGAGCGGCAAAATTCGCGTAGCCCGCATGCGGCAAAACCGTGAATTGCGACCACGGGTGCGTCTGCATGTTATGAGTTGAAAACACGCAGAAACGAACAATAATATCGCCAAAGTGTACCTTTTCGAGCTTGTCACCGAGTTCCTGGGTTTTGTTCCTGAGGATCTTCTCCTCCTCCCGGGCCAATTCCAGGGCGGCCTCTCCTTTCTCTCTGGCTTCTCTGACGGCCGCCTCTTTCTTCTTCTTGTGGTCATCACGCAACCTCGACTCCTGTTTGGACACCCAAGACATCAGCACATCACTTTAATATCATAGCAAAGAGACACTTGAAAGGTGACTGACACACACACACACGCACATACCTTCTCGATCCATATCTGTTCGTTGTGGGTGATCTGCTGCTGCAGGCTCTCGATGCGGTTCCTGAGCTCGCTATTGGCTCGACGCACGTCATCCCTGTCCTTGGATACGAGCGAGAGCTGTTGCTGGTGCTGGCTGCTGACCTGCTGGATGCTCGCTTCCGTAGACGAGGTCCGGCTACTGACCTGCTTCAAGCGACTCCTCTCGTCTTCCAGCTGCAAAAATATCCGACAAAGACATTATGGAAGTTTTTGAACCTGTCGCTCGAAGGCACATTGACATGAGATGGACCACACATCGACCCGTAGCACTCCGAAGTCATCTGATGTGACCCATGACGTCAACCCTAATTTTGTAAAAATGAATGAAATAAGCAGCGTATTTACAGACCGCTTAAATGGCCCGCGGCAGAGCTCCAGATCACTCAAGCGGCCCGTGGCACAGTTCCAGAGCAATTACGTGACCCGCGACACATTTCCCAATCACCGTGATCTAAATTTCCGAGAACTTAGGCGATCAGTGGCACATTTCCAAATCAATTAAGTAACCCGCGGTGCAGTTCCACATCACTTGAGTGACCCGTGTCATATTCCCAGATCACTTAAATGACCCGCAGCCATGGCCGTGTTAAGAACATCATGGGCTCCCGGGCAAAGTGATTTTCATGAGGGTTCCTACCTGGTTAAAAAAACAAACCTGCCAATTTAAGTAATTACTCTAGAAAATTGTATCTAGATTAGACTGCCGGGTGGGCCCATGGCATGACCCCCACATAGGGGTGGAACTGACAGGGCTCTAGCCCTGGGGCCCGGACGATTATCATCCTTTTTTTTTTTTGCTTTTTCACGCTATAAATTAGCTACAGAAGGGGCCCCCGTTAAAAGTCTGACCAAGGGGCCCGCAAAAGATCCTAACCTAGGGCCCCACTACAGGATGTAGGGGCCATGGCTCACGCGTTAATACGGTACTGCCCACGGTACATTTTACATCACTTAATTGACTCGAAGCACAGTTCCAGATTCCCTCAAGACACCCTCGGTTGCATTTGTAAATAACTTAATTAAGTGGCCCGCACTCTCCTAAAGGTGTAACACCCCTTGACGTCGTATGTCTATTTGGCATTTCGCAAATGTGAGTTCGCGAGGGACGCGGGGTTCAAAAAGGATTTGAAAAAAAACGTCCTTTCAAACTGACTCACCTCGTTCCTCAGTTGGTTGCATTCTTTACGGAGAGCCGTCACGTCCCTGTCCGAGTGGTCCATCTGATTCCTCAAGTCGCTGATCCTGGATTCCGCCTTCGTCAGCAGCTCGCGGTGGTCCTCCAGCTTCAAACACAACACATACAAAATTTGTTTCAATATAAAAATGAACTAGCCTTCAAGGGGTTTTCTACATGTACTGGGAGCACAAGAGAAATGGCAAACATTGTACACCTGCTTGACAAATTTATGATGTTATTCTACCTTTTCTTTCGTCTATATCATTAGGTTCCCAACATTTCCGGAATTACCGCCCCCTTTTTCAGTGCATGATTCCATAGCGCCCCCCCCCTCCATCCCACAATAACCTATATTACACATAATATATATTGAAAACAAGGACAAATTTTTGAATTAATTTATTGATTTGACTGGTGTTTATATAATACCAACTTCAGACTGTTTCACATGCATAGGTAGATAGACTTGGTCCACTGCACTGTTGCATGCGCCCGGGAAATGGGCGCGTGAAGCGCTGATTGGAGACATAGCAGCCTTCCTTAACTACAGCAATTTTCGCCCCAGTTGGCGTATTTCTATTGAGATGGTTTTTCTTAATGGTATGAAAAGGTATGTCTGGTATTTCTTAAAGGAATTGAAAAGTGTGTCTCTGGTGTATTGGTTAGCGCACTTCTCCGATATGCAAGGGCACCCGGGTTCGATTCCCGGAGGAGACAAATCACTTTTCTTTCCAAATATTAGTTTCGACATAACATCCAGAAAATTCTCGATATATGAATTATCGGGTCATCTCCCCATAGGAGCCATTCAAGTATTACGTAAGCAGATTTTCAGTCATTTTTGACCCCCCCCCCGTCAGCAAAAGTCAGCAAAACACTGGCCCCCTCCCCCTGTCAGCAAAATTTCGTCAGCAGCTTAGAATATTTCATATCTTCAAAAAGGGGCGGTTGATGACGTAAGCAACCTTCAACCCCCCCCCCCCTGTCATCAAAAGTCAGCGAATCCGAAACCCCCCCCCCCCCGATGCTGACGTAACACACCCCATACTAGACATCCATCCACCAAATCAAAGTCCGAAGGAAGGGGCAATGGAGGCGATCGTCCCTCTCAAGAGCTGGAAAAATTTGCTTGTCCCGTAAAATACTGGAAGGATCCTATGAACTTACACAATTAGTCGTCCATCCCTGGACCCGCGCCTGATTAGAGTACATAAAGTGAATGTGGTTGTGTTAAAATAGAGGTGTGACCTACCTCTGACTTGGATGGTTTGCAATAGTGAGCAACGAACATACGATGTAAGTGTTTGTTTACGTACCTCTTTGGCGAGATCGCCCTTCTGAGATTCGAGCAGTCGATTGGTCCTGACGAGGTCTTCCTTGAGGCTGGTGACGGTGTTGAGTTTCTCCTGAGTCTCGCGCAACCTCCTAGTCTTCTTCTCGAGTGCCTCTTCGGCCGCCTTGCATTTCCTTTCCGACTCGCTGAGGTCTTCCTGCAACTTGCCGAGCCTTCTCGAAAGCTCCAGTTGATCCGCGCTCAACTGACCCGAGACTTGACCCAAGTGCTCTTCGGCGTTCGAAGCTCTCTTCCTGGTGGCAAAAGAGAGAAAGAGAGAGAGAATTAGCCAACACAACGTGTCCGAAATCCAGCCATGTATTTTCGCGTATTGGTCAGTCCGAAGTATACGAGAAGCTACTGAATTCGTGAACTGGCCAGACTTTTACGTACTTGTGGGTTTCGGCTTCCTTCTGCAGAGCGTCTTTCTCTCGCTGGATCTTCTGCAGGTCCGCCTTCAATTTGTCTTCTTTGCGGTTGGTTTCCTGGACGAGGTCCTTGATCTCTTTCCTGCTGCGCTCCAGCTCCTGCTCCAGGTTCTCGTGAGTCACCTCCCGACCTCTCAGAGTCACCTGCAACTCACCTAAAACACAAAAAACCTAATGAAGGAAGCAATTGGTCGTATAAACTCTGAGTTATAACAGCCAGACGTAGTTTTTTCGTTAACCGAACGATAGCTGAGTAAGGCAGCTGGTAAACGCGGTTAAGTAAAGCAGCTGACAAGCGATGAATGACTAAGGTCATTGGTAAAGGATGGCTGAGTAAGTCCACTGGCAAAAGATGGTTAAGTAAGACAGCTGACAAACAATAGTCGAGTAGAAAGCTGGAAAACGATAGCTGAGCAAAGACACCGGCAAAAGATAGTTAAGTATAGCAAATAATAAACGATGACTAAGTAGAAAGCTGGAAAAACTATAGCTAAGTAAGGTCACTGGTAAAAAAATGGTTAAGTAATGGCACTGGTAAACGATGACTAAGTAGAAATCTGGGAAACAATGGCCGAGTACGGCCACTTGCAAAAGAGGGTTAAGTAAGGCAGCTGACAAAAGGTGATTAAGTAAGGCAACTGGTAAACGATGGCTCAGTAAGATTATTGGTAAAAGATGGCTCAGTAACAGCTGGGAAACGATAGCTGAGTACGGCCGCTGTAAAAGATGATTAAGTATGGCAGCTGGTAAAACGATGGTTAAGTAAAGCTGGTGTTAAACGATGGCTGAGTAAGGTTATTGGTAAAAGATGGCCAAGTAGTACTGCTGAGAACGATAACTGAGCAAAGCAGCTAAAGAACAATAGCTAAGTAAAGCCACTCATGACCAATAGCTAAGAAAGATAGTGGAGAAACGATAGATGAGTAGAGAAATTGGTGAATGATGGCTAAGCAAGGCAGCCGTGAAACGACAGCTGAGTAAGGCCACTAATAAATGATGGCTATTCAAGGTCACTTCACAATGCTAGATGAGTGAGGGATAATCTGTGCGCGATGGTGGATAGCACCCGGTATGCGGTCCACACGACCCACCATCTTTCAACTTCGCTCATGATCATTTCACAAGACATTTTAATTACGTGATGGATTTGTTCCATAACTTTGCCCAGTGATCCACTTGGCCTATCCGGGTTGCCGGATCGGGCAGTCTGCACCTGTTTACTGGAGGAAGATTTATTTTACACGGGATATATTTATGTTATCTAATGGGATGAGAATGAAAATGAGCGAATTCTCACTGATCTCGTCCTGTAGCTCGTTGACGATCTCGCGGAGCTCGTTCCTGGTCGCCGAGTCCCTTATCACTTTGAGGGGTTTCTTCTTGGTGTTGAGGCTGTCCTTGAGCCGTTTGTACTCCCTCGTGAGCCGGTTGTGCTCGATCTCCAGGTGCATGAACTTGTTCTGCTGGGCCGAGTGCTCCTCCTCCAGCGACTTGAGCTTCTTCTTCAACGACGCTATGAGGTCGCTCTCGCTGTCCGTCAGCGCCGACGTCAGGCTTTCACGACGGGGTCTGTACTCCTAAATGGACACCAATCGTTAGTTGCATACATATTTATGCACTTCAAATCAAAGGAGGTGGCACAGCATGTCTACGATAATGATGAGTAAGAATGTACTACCTGCAGGACAGCCACTGGGTTGTCGTCCTTCCCAGTTTTCTCGAGAAGTTCTTGTTTCAGGTCACCGATCTTGCGCTGGAGCTCTTCGTTCCTCTGCTGGAGCTCCAAGATGTCGAGCTGAGCCACTTCCGCCGAGCTCATCGGTGGCTTCTTGCTCAGCCGGAGGTTAAGCCGTTTGTTCTCCGTGGTCAGCTTCTCCGTTTCCGATTCCATGTTGGACACCTGGTGAGGAAGAGAGAGAGAAAGCAGAAATGAATAGGAACAAAGGAACTCACACCGAAGTGTTTGATTGGAATCTCTGAGGAATGGCGCTAGTATTGATTTATAATTAGCGCTAACTGACTGATGGAAGGAAAGCCCTACTTCTTTGTCGTTGTGCCTCACCTTCTGCCTCAGCAAAGAAGCCTCTTGCTCGACAAGCTGGAGTTGCCTCTTGAGGTCGACCTGTAGCTCGCCGTCGAGCGATCGACTTCGGACCATCATCTTGGAAGCCTTCTTTCGGTAAATCTCGACCTCAGTGCGGAGCCTCTCGATCTCACGTTCCTTTTCAAGGGTCTTGGTCCTTGAATCCCTCAACTCGTGGTCCAGCAACCTGGCTTTCTTCTCCCAATAGGCGCTACCGGCCGGAGACTTCGACGAAGCGTCCTCTTCTAAGAGGTCTGATACCTTAAGGAACAATAATAATAATAATTACGAACTAATCCATAAAAGCCTAAAATATTTGCACAAATACAGATGCAACATGGGAACTATTTAATGATGACAGATGAGCAACCCCCTTTCCGGCACGTGAACGTTCTTGCCATTGCTGCACCCTCTCTGATAAATGAGTGTTTTATCCTTGTCGTTGCTGCACCCTTTCCAACGAGTAAACACTCTTGCTGTTGCCGCACCCTTTCCAATGCGTAAAAGTTCTCGTCGTTGCCACACCTTTTCCAGTAGGAGTTCTTGCCATTGTCGCGCCCTTTCTGATGCGTAAAAGTTCTTGCGGCACACTTTCCGACACGTAAAAGCTCTCGCCGCATCCTTTCCGACGCATGAACATTCTTGTCGTTGCTGTACACTGCGCATAAAAATTCTGAACGGCACAGTACCCTTTCCGATGCGTAAAACTTCTTGCCGTTACCATATACTTTCAGGCACGTAAACGGTGTTGCCCTTGCACACTATTTCCGGAGCGAAAAAGTTCTTGCCCTTCCGTTATCTTTCGACACGTAAAAAAAAGTTCTTGTCACACCATTTATGACGCGTAAGATTTCTCGCCGTACCGCATGAACGTTCTTTTTGTTGGTGCACCCTTTATGACGCGTGAAAATTTTGGCTGCCGGACTCTTTAGACGTGCCTTTCCAACGCATAAAGGTTATTAAGGTTCGGTATCTTTTTGACGAGTAAAAGTTCTTGCTGTTGCACACCCTTTCCAACAATTACACGTTCTTGTCGTTGCGCACCCTTTCCGACGCGTAAAAGTTCTTGCCACACTCTTTCCGATTCATTAAATTTCTCGCCGCACCCTTGCTGACGCATAAACGTTCTTGTCGTCGCTGTACCCATTAAGACGCGTAATAGTTCATGCAGTTGCCGTATCATTTTAACGCGTAAAAGTTCTTACCATTGCGCACAATTTCCGACGCGAAAAACTTCTCGCCGTACCCTTTGCGACGCATGAACGTTCTTGTCGTTATGCACCTTTCATCTGAGGGGACGTTCTTGCAGTTCAAGCATCCTTTCGGACGCGTGGACGTTCTTACCATTGCCGCATCCTACCCGATGCATGAACGTTCTTACCATTGCCGTATCCTACCCGATGCATGAACGTTCTTGTCGTTGAACTTTCTTATTCTACCCTTTAAGACACGTAAAAATTCTTGTCGCTGCCGCGCCTTAGAGTGAACGTCTTTGTGATTGCCGTACTTTCCAGTACATGAATGTCCTTGCCGCTGCCGCGCCTTAGAGTGAACGTCTTTGTGATTGCCGTACTTTCCAGTACATGAATGTCCTTGCCGCTGCCGCACCCTTTTATCACGTAAAAGTTCTTGCGGTTGCTGTAACACCGCGAGACGCAGGCGGTGTTACAGTTTCTGGTGTCTCGACGGTCTTTCGTAATAATAGAGCCGCCGACATGAAGGGAACCGGCGAGTTCCGAGAAGCAATTCTTCTGAGGAACCGCTGGTACCATCGGGCCTATATAAGGTGACACGCTGCTAAAAACGGGGTCTTTTTCCCCGTAGTCGTGAAGGAGGTGATAAGAGTCGAGGTGAGAGGAGAACGAAAGAGGGAATCTCTGGTGATGAATATGGACGATCAGGATTGAGATGGGTCCGAAAGATTTCGGGGTGAGTGCCGTATAAATATAGTCTCGGAATTATCTCTCTCAGTAAATAATCTAAGTTTTATTTCTATGCAGATAATTAATCACTTAAAATTCGGCTTGTCAAGTTCATGTATTTGCGATGGCGTTATATCATGTTGGATAAGGACCTCCTCTTTGAATAGCTCTTATTTTAATTGTTAATTGAATAAATTAATTTGTTATTACTAACCCCTTTGTGTGAATTCTAATAATTTTCAATGGTCAATTTCTTTGTTGACGGACGTCACAAAACACAACGCAAAAATAGTCCTTAATCGTAAATTTATTTGTTTTCCTTTTTGTGCCCCTTTCCCAGTCGACACCGTCACATTGCTGTATCTTTTCGACACGTAAACGTTCTTAATGTTGCCGCACCCTTCCCAACGCATAAAGCTCCTTACCGTTTCCGCACTTATTCCAACACATAAACGTTCTTGCTGTTACTGTACCCTTTCTTACGCGTAAAAATTCTTGCCGTTGCATTGTCCTCTCCGCGCGTAAAAGTTCTTGCCGTTGCCACACCCTTTTCATCGCATGAACGTCTTTGGCATTGCCGCACCCTTTCCGATGCGTACAGTTGTCCTTGCGCACCTTTTTCTGGTACGTAAAAGTTCTTGTTTCGCCCTTCCGACGAGTGAAAGTTCTCGCAGTTCGCGCATCTTTTCCGACGCATGGACGTTATTATTATTGCTATAACCTTCGCAACGCGTAAAAATTCTTGTCACTGCCGCACCCTTTCCGATGCGTACACTTTTTTGTCCCTGTGCACCTTTTTTTGGTACGTAAAAGTTCTTGCCGCATCCTTTCCCACGCGTAAAAGGTCTCTCAGTTCGTACATCCTTTCCGACGCATGAACGTTCTTACCGTTGCTGCACCCTTTCCGACACGCGAAAGTTCTTGCCACATCTTTTCCTTACGCGTTACAGTTCTTGCCATTGCCGGATCCTTACTGACACGAAACGTTGTTTATGAAACACTCCGTTGCCGCACCCTTTCCGAGGAACTAGCGTTCCTGCCATTATTACACCCTTTCTCACACGCGAACGTCCCTGTCATTGCTGCACACTTTCCGAAGCGTAAAATTTCTTGCCATGGCCGCAACTATAATGGGGTGGGGTGGGGGGGGGGGAAGGGCAAGTCAACAGTAAAAGTAACTCTTTCTGACAAATTAGCGTTCTTGCCGATACCACACCCTTTACGACACATAAATGTTTTCGCCGTTACCACGCTCTTTCTGACACGCGGACGTTCTTGCCATTACTGCAGACTTCCATCCTTTCCGATACGTAAACGTTCTTGAAGTCGCCCCATCCATTATGACACGCGACTCCGATTTTGGAGCTACGTAAAGGTAGAAACTCAAAAAGCTAACCTTCCATATTATACCCCGTGTTTGTGAAAAAATCAATTACAGCAGTCACAAGAACAGCCACTCCCCGACTTACGACTTCGAACACGATCCGTGTCGAGCATCGTCTGTGAGATAAAATCACGCTAATTTGGCTCGAAATCGCTGATCTCAGATCAGAAAGAGGTAGAATGGAGGTGGGTTTAGTTAAAACATTTTTGTGCCAAACATCGCCAAGGTCAGTGTATGCGTAATTCATCAATAGTGCCAAATTCTTCGGTTCGTAAGTCAGTAAGTCGAGGAGCGAGTTTATATTGTTGCCCCATTCATTTCAAATTAAATATGCTTTACCGACCTTGATGAGAGGTTGGCTGATGATCTTCTCCTGCAGGTACTTGACCTCGGACTGTAGGGTCTCGTTCTCTTTGTCGACGTCCTCGACTTTCCGCCTGAGCACGGCCATTTCTTGATCTTGCATTTCCAGTTGCAGCTTCAGGTTGTCAGCCGAGTCTAGATCTTCCTCGTCCTCTTCTTTTTCTCCTGCAAATAGACGAGTTGTTCTTCAACCCCCTTGTGTGTTTGTGGCACGGAATATGTCAACACCACATGTCACAACGATTACGGTGACGATAAAAGGATTTTCGGATCTTTGAGAACTATACGAAAGCGTCCTAGACTATTTCACCGAACACCAATTCTGGCCATATCGCTATATTGCAATTTACTGCCATTAATGAGATGGGTTGGAAATGAAGGTGCTGTCTGTCGGTGGTCGCCTCAAGCTCGTTAGGGAAAATATCTTATCTATACCCTCCATAGGGTTTGAACCTGGGACTGTGACAGCAACCTTCACGACGGTAGACGAGCATCTTACCACCACGCCACTTGCACGCTAGCGTCATTGACTTAGTACACACGTCTTCATAGGCGAGTACGGGGAAGGTGGAGGGGGCAATCCCCGTTCACCAAAAAAGTTTGTATTACTAGCATAGGTGGGAGTGTGGAGGTTGAAAATCCGCCCTCCCCCCCCCCGTTCACTATACTCGCACTCGCTCGAAGAGCCTGTATCCGCTTATGCCCGTCTAGAAGACGTCGACCACATACCCAGCGTTCATTTTCCAAACCCTGCTTCTTATGTTGAAGGATCTTGGTATAGAATACATTACCCTGGGTAGTTCAAACTACCTACGCACAATCATTTTCGAAATTGGGCGACAACCCTTGGGTGTCGATACACATTCGCTAGAGCATTTACAGATTCAGCGATGCCTTCTGTTTTGCAACCACCTTTAATGCTTCCTGCGACACTGCTTTAGCCTCATCTCATGACATAAAAACGACGTCCCCGCAAACAACATGAAATCTCTAGATGAGTGGATCCCCACCCTTGCAGGGGAAGGGTGGGAACCCCTTTCTAAGGGGGAAGCCATGGGTAAAAATCCAGTGCAAGAGGAGTCATGACAGGTGGTTAAGAGGGTCACAGAGAGCGGCGAAAAAAAATTCATGCGTGAGTAAATGAAGTATGGAGTGAAGTAGGGTGGGAAGAGAAGTATGACTATTTCCAGGAAATCCAGCAAAACTAGGATTATCTTAATGCAGGGACCTATCCGGGTATGGCAAGGGGTCTTATGTACATAGGGGTCTACATAATGAGATCTCATTCGCGTGGATACCGCGTCTAATTTATTGTTTTTCTCTCGGGAATAAGTTTACGTCGTTTACGTGGATCCATTCGTCGTATGTGTAGAGGCGAACTTAACGGCGGGCGCACCAGGCACGCGCCCTGGGTCCCAACTTCTGAAGTTGCCCGAAGAACTCTAACTTTACACTTTTCTAATTTAAAAGGCCCCAATATCTTCTGTGCCCTAGGCCTCGACCGACCTTAATCCGCTTCTATGTATATGACCGGAAATGTGGCGAAATGGACTGAAATAAGGAGTGATTCCATTGCTCGCACCGCGATTTATACCGTCGTAGACCTCCTCTGTCAGACCTCCCTCGTCAGCGAATTTTAGATCTTGCCGCCAACCGGAGTGGACATCGCTTCTCTGCTGGTCACCGGACACAGACGGCTACTCTACACATGCCTGACTGACCTATTGTCACTTCCTTAATGTTTTGCTTGTGAAAAAGATCTTCAGGGACCCTCGTTTTGTGTCATGAAGATCTTTTCAATCTTTCAAAACAAGTGGTTTAAAAAAATCTTCAGTGATGAAAGATCTTTCTAGTCACTAAAAAGAAGTGATTGGAAAAGATCCTCA
Organism: Pholcus phalangioides; assembly: GCF_987345545.1. Taxonomy (NCBI): domain Eukaryota; kingdom Metazoa; phylum Arthropoda; class Arachnida; order Araneae; family Pholcidae; genus Pholcus; species Pholcus phalangioides. Next base: position 28,548,413 of record NW_028301603.1, on the reverse strand, counting down.
GAGACATCGTTTGGTGTCATTGAAAAAGATTTTCAGGGACGTCGTTTTATGTCATTCAGAAAGATATTCAGAGACGTCGTTTTGTGTCATGAAAATCCTTTCCAATCACTGAAAACAAGAAACTGGAAAAGATCCTCAGAGATGCCATTTTGTGTCATTGAAAAGGATCTTCAGGGACGTGCGTCATTTTGTGTCATTAAGACCTTTCCAATCTTTCAAAACAAGTGATTTAAAAAAAATCTTCAGGGGACGCCGTTTTGTGTCACGAAGACACAATCACCAAATGTTTTCCAATCACTGAAAACAAGTGATTGGAGAAGATCCTCCGAGACGTAATTTCGTAAAAAAGATCTTCAGGAACGTCATTTTGAGACAGACGATCAGCATCGCAGGAGGTATTATGGGTAGTTACCAAGAGGGAGCTATTTCGAAGACATTGCGCGCGCTTCACTGTTTTAAATTCAGAATTCTACGCCAAGTGTTTCGAATCGTGGCACGTGGTAATTGCGATCAATCAAACGCATACCTTTCTTGTTGTTGGTCCTCGCCCTGAGCAGGGTGTTGAGCTTCTTCATCTGCAGCATGAGGGTCTCGTTCTCCTGTTCGAGGGCGTTCATCTTGCGACGCGACGTCTTGGCCTCCTCCTCGCTGAACTTGAGCTGCTCGCGCAGGTCGTTCTCGCGCTCCATCGTGTCGTAGAGCTCCCTCGTCAGCGAGTCGTAGTCCTTGCCACCGCCGACCGGGGTGGTCACCCCTTCCCTGCTGGCCACCGGAGACAGACGGCTACTCTACACACGGCCCGGAAATACAAAAATAATACAACATTACAATACTGTACTGCATTCGTTCATTTTATGCAATGCACTGAGACTATCTGACTCTCTCTCTCAGGGGGCGGCTGTAACTCACCTGCCACCCGGGTGCAAAATCTAATGTGCCGCCATAAAGACGACCTAGGTAGGGTGTTCAAAGGGCGTTTTAGCAAACAGGATAACCCGTCTGAAGCCACAAAAATGAAAAAATAATAATGATGATAATAATAATTTACCACCACAATGTACGTGACTATACGTCCCGCTTTTAGAAAATTGTTTCCTCCCGTTTAGAATTATTTTACCGTTCTTGATTATGCCACATAACTTTTTCGACATTGATGAGCCATCATATTTTTCATGAAAAATAACTGGATGGGGGACTGACAGGGCTCCAGCCCCCCCGGGGGGGGGGAACAGAGACGACTCTTTATCATTATTTGTTTTTTCACACCATAAATCTACTATAGAGAAGCCCGTGGAAAATCCCACATGGGAGGTCCTGCTGCAGAATGTAGGGCCCATAGTGCAAAATGCCCGGAACCAAAATGCACACTTGCCCTGTGCGTGATAGGGTTTTTTCTTTTTTTTGATATTATGGTCCCACGGCATCCGTAAATTTCACCTCCGATATTTCGACTCGGGGACGTTTCGTCCTCGGAAATTCGCACCTGACATTTCGCCTGCCTTGACCGTATGAGTGACTGATTATGTGAGTGAACTAGTGATTAGGTGAGTGTATACAAGTCAGTTAGTGACCATATGCGTGAGTGAGGGACTTCATGAGTGACCAAGTGAATGTGCGATCGATTGTATGAGTGAGTGAGCGACAGTATCAATGACCAAGTGAGTGACCGTATGAGTGACCAAATGAGTGCAACCAGTAAGTGATTGTACTCGCAACCTATTGATTACATTCGCGCTCGAACGTAACCGATAAGCTCATTGGTTGCATTTGCCAAGTTTTATGCAAGAATTTTTATCAAACATTCATAGTGTAATTCCGGCCTTAGGCTGGGATTACACTATAAAAGTTTTCTAAAAGTCCTTTTACACGACTTGAAAAATTCAACCAATAAGATCACCGGTTGCATTTGCTCGAATGTAACCAATCAGCTTATTGATAGTATTTTTCAAGTTTTATAAAAGCACTTTTACAAAACTTTTATAGTGTAATCACGGCCTTAGACAGAATCGCCCGGTTTTCAAAATTGTATACTTCTTAAAAATTAAAAACACAGAATAGAATTATAAGTGATGTGTGAATATACGGGAGGGGCGGCGTGTCTACGTTTTGTGAATGGTCGATCTCAAGTGTGTAATCATTTTGAAATCGGATGATTCTTTGTTAATCACCCTGTATACGAAAATCAAGGACCATACACTTCCATCTCGCATAAGGAACCCTACGTACATCAAAAAACAAAGTCAATATTTATATGATATTAAAAAAAAATGAATATGCTTGGAAATCAATATTGCCTAATCAAAATCGAAACAAGTGTTTCGTAAAAGGGCTTTCGGGACAGCACATTTACTGGCAAAAAAAATCGGAATGTCCCGGCATGTAGGGGTCGCTGATAAATTTTTTGGTCAAAAGGGGGAGGAGGATTCGCACTTCATATAGTTTGAGCACCACTGCTCTAGGTTACTCTTTTGGTCACTACTGGCGTAGTACCTTAATCTTTAGATCACTCTCTCAGCACTTCACATGCTTGCACGCGTTCTTGGTCACTCTCTCAACCCCCCCCGCCCCTCCCACATGCTTGCCCACCTTCTTGGTTACTCACCGACCTGGTCACCCTTGATTTTTAGGTCACCCTCACGTTCAGATCTCTCTGGGTCACTTTTTCGGTCTTACTGACCTGGTCCTTCACTCTCTCGATCTCTCTCTTTTGATCGCTTACTGACGTAGTCCTTCGCTCTCTAGGTCACTCTTTCGATTATTCACATGCTTACACACTAGTTTGGTCACTCACTGACCTGGTCCCTTGATCTCCAGGTCACGCTCACACACACACACACACACACTCTAGGTCACTCTTTTTGTTAAATAAAGCGTGACCAGACACTGTAGGTCAATTGTTAAGTTACTCACTGACCTAGTGTCTTACTCTCTAGGCACAGGCAGACTGATGGTTTTACCGCTTGTGGGCTATAAAACTTTTTATCACGCTTCTCCCATTCTAATAATTTCCTTCACCACTCATTCCTCAAATTTTTCGCCTTGGGCTACAGATCGCCAAGCCGCCCCCCCCCCCCCCGTTTGTAAATACGCATCTGCCAACGTCCGTATTTATACAACGCCAATAAGACGTGGATGTTTCGGTGTATTGGCGAGTAGAGAGAAAAATTGGTGACTTTGCGTGCTAGTCTCCTCCACGGACGGGCTTAAGTATTTTGCGGCCCCCCTGAACAGGGGTTTTCCAATACCGCAGGGTGTCCATGGGTACTCTGGTGCCCGAGAACGACTGTAAAACTCCTTCGTAGTCATAAAAAAAAGCCATTTGGCAATAAATATGTACAAAATTTTCCGCTTGCCAGTGAAAAAATTGCAAGCGCCCCAGACACTCGAAGATTTGGGGCTCTCAGGGCTAGAAAACCCCGTTTATCTACCCAGGCCCCTCAATCTTATAGAGGTTCTCTATCTTGGACTGAATTTTAAGCTAATGCTTTGCTAAGAAGTTGAAGTCAAAATGTAATCAAAACACTTTTATCCCCTTTTGCGGTCCCAAAAAATTTAGCGGCCTTCGCACTTTCCCAAGTCCGGCCCTGGTCTCCTCGCTATTCCAGTATCACGAATACTGAAATGCTTCTTCTTGCACATTGTGCAGTGATGTTTCAACGAATGGATCAACGAGGTCTCGAGTCAAACAAGATCCAAAAATTTGATTATGATTTTTTTACTTCGTTAATCCTGAAATTATTAGTCACATAAATCCTGGATTTTAATTAGTTCCAAATTTTCAAGACGTTACGCATGCGTTTTTGGTTGGTGCTTCCTGTCCAATGTTTTTGTTATGCCCAGAGTACTTCTTAAACTCTTCGGGTGCCGGAGGACTCAGAAGAGCTCCGACTGGTGGCCCTCATCAAGACAGCATGCTTTTGTGCTCGTGTGACGGTCGCAAACTCAAAACTGCATTTTTCCAAGTCACCTGGATTTCTTATTAGTATCGCCGTGTGGAGGGGGGACGGGAAACTTGGGTCGTCTAGTCTCCAGGCTACTGGAGATCGATTTGAGCATACCCGCTTGAGGAGGGGGGTCTTACTGTTATTAGAATGTCCTCATAAGACCAGCGCTGATGCTGCTGATACCATCGGCCACGAGATGGCAGACTGCTCGGTGTACGTAAGGTAGGATTACAAATCACTTGCATACAGCTTCTGACACCCGCTGTCCGTATCCTAGGAATATTGACAATTGTTTTGCCGTAGCCTATACAGTAATCAAGTCAAGACGAGTCAAGTCCAATCACATGGTTTTGAATTTAACCAATTTTTGTGATTTTTCTTTTCAAAAGGAAGGTTCGAGCCAAGCGACAAACACTATTTCGGGAAGGCAGCGAATAAAGAAGTCTTGCGAGTGGCACTTGGAACAGAATCAAACTCTTTTTCCTCTTTACATTGTTTTGTTTGTTTGTCGAGGCCTCTTCACAAAAGAAAAAAAGAAGGGGATCGATCCTCTATTCCTTTCTGTGTGTCTCGAGTCCTCTTTTTCTACACAAAATCCACAGGATCGATCCAGGTTATGGCATGGACCCCCTTACACCAATAAAATGAAGACCATGGATCCGTTTTACCTACAATGTGAAAGCATTTGGTCCGCTTTACCAATAATATGAAGGTCACGGATCCGTTTAGGCAATAATGGATCCGCTTCATGAATAAAATGAAGCAGGCCATTTTGTAAGAAATTCGAACTGGTGGGGCCACTTTGAAAAAAGGGCATCCCAACAGTGCGGCGGGAGTCATAATGATTGACAAAAAATAATAAGTCATACGACTGAAGATTTTTTTTCGCTTTACTGGTGGGCCAAATAGAAGAGCTGGTGGACCAAAAAACCCCCACCACCAGTTAACGTGTTAAAAAAGTCTTGAAATGAAGGTTACGGATTCGTTTTTTCAATAAAATGAGGGCCACGGACTCCTTGTACCAATGAAATTAAGACCATGGACCCCGTGTACCAACACAATGAAAACCGCGGGCCTCTGGCACTAACAAAAATTACGGCCACGCACTTCTTGTACCAATAAAATCAAGCCCACAGACCTCTTGTACCACTAAAATCGAGCCCACAGACCTCTTGTACCACTAAAATCAAGCCCACAGACCATTTGCACCAATAAAATGCAAACCATAGACTTATTGTACCGATAAAATCATGACCACGGACCCCTCTACACGAAACATTGCAGGAGAAGAGGGCCTTGGCGTTCTAATTATTTTCTCTTTTTATTCGTCGTTGAGGACTGACGACTCGTTGTTACGAGTGCACGCTTCGTGTACAATGTTCTTTCTGCATCTATGAATAGCAACAACTTTGGGAGACACACACACACACATACAAAAAGAAAAGTAGAGCGGGATGAGTTTTACTTCCAACGCGACATCTACCGGCGATATCTTCGTTCGATTGTCATCGGGAACAATCACATTCATTACAAAGAAAAAACAAAACCAACATAAAGTGAGTGACGTTTGGATTTGCCTCAACTAAGTCTTATCCGTAGAGAAGACTTCATCGATTTTTTTTGCCTGCACCACGTACCAGGGCCGTAACCACTGCCATCTTAACGCATGGGCCTACCCGGGCAGGGCCCTCAAGACCATAACTCGTGATAACCAAGAGCCTCGTGAAAGTGAGATTTGGTGCTATGATTTTCTCGAGAAAGCATAGAAATTTAGGAGCAGGTACTTTTAGCCGATTCGGGGACCCATGGTGCTACTAAGACGGCCCTGGCCGTAACTAAACCGGGGCCGCCGCCGCCCCGGGGGCGGGCAAGTGAGATAAGAATAATTAGATCCGCTTCACATAACTAATTTTATTTTTTGGAGCTCAAATCCTGATTTCTTGTACCTCTGACGTACGCAGGAAGGGGGGGGGGGCGAAGAAAGAGCTTGGATTATAGTGAAGGGGGGAAGGTTTGCTTTTTTGCATTTACACAGGCAGTAATTTACGAAATGAATCCCCTCCAGAAGAAATAAAAAGGTGAACATGACTTCCCCTCCCCTGAAAAAACCCGCGTAAGCTACTGCTTCTGGGAAATCGAAGTCATAGGTACCGGAACCTAGTCCCACCCCCCAATAATTAATGAATATACTATGCAACTCACAATGGTCCCCCCACATCCTGGAGCAGGGCCCTCCTAAGCTGAGATCGTTTGCGGGGGCCCCTGTACGATGAATTTATAGCGTGAAAAAGTAAAAAAATTGTGAAAATCGTCCCGGGCCCCCAGGGCTGGAGCCTTTACAGCCTACACCTTGTGGGGGCCATGCAACACACTACCTCTCCTGCATAGGGAATTGAGTCCTGTATATACGGGACAACTGGCAACTTCCATCCCAATCAATGTTCACATGACGGCGCAACTAACCGAAGTCAAGGTCAGGAAGACGCAACTTCCCTGAACTGAGGAGTGGGCCTAAAGGGGGGTATGCACGCTTCCGACGCATTTCAACAGAACAAGAATGCGCGCTTCCGACGCATTTCAACAGAACAAGAATGCGCGCTTCCTACGCATTTATATGGGTACGCATTTCCAGACAGAAAGCTTTCCGAGCATTTATAGAAAAAAAGCACGCACGCACACATCTACCTTGTATTTGTAGTTGATACTCAAGCGTCTTAAAGCATTTCCAGAGATATGCGCGCGCGCACGCGCGCGCCTTCTACGCATTTCTACGGGTACGTGAGCCCCCCACGCATATCTAGAAATAAACAAGATCCCAAGAAAGCCTCCTATGCAATTCAAGGGGGAAAACGCATGTCTTGTATTTACAACAAATGATTTGAGGATATCAATACTGTAGAGTGGCATGCGTTCCGTTCCTGATCCCAAACAGGGGGGGGGGGGGCACGGAATTCACCCTCTACCTGCTCCTTCGTGAGATTTTGAATATATATTATGCCTTCAACATTATGCGGAGCCGCGAAAATGCGTGCTTGACACGACTGATCAGCAAGGCTGGACAAATCGCAAAAAATCTAGGCGCCAGAAAAAAAATTTCCAGGCACCGAAAAAATTTTTTTACCCGAAGATAAAGGTCTAAAATAAATGCTTCTTTTGACTTTTTCAGGCACTGATCTTTAGATAGCAATTGTTTAGTCGCCATGGCGGCTTGACGCCTGGAATTTTTGTCCAGTCTTTCTGATCAAGTACGTATCTAGTCGTTGCTCTAGCCATTTGCGACAACGTAAGGTATGCTATACCAACACCAGCTAGAGCAGAGCTGGTGTTGCTATACCATAAATACAGCTATACCATGTTTTCACAACCTCGTCAGGAAAAAAAAACGGGACCTAAGACACTGCCTTGAGAAACTCCACTCCGAAAATTCCCCGTTTCCCATATCCACAACCACGAATATTATCCAACCTAATCTAGGCACTTGAATGACGGTTTTGTTCATGGTCCACCCTGTCCAATCTATTCAAAATCTCAAATACTTCAATAAAAGCGTGTTCAAAGAATGAAGTATCTTTAGATGTCATTCATAGCTACAATCACCTGAGAGGCTCATCTCTGCTCCCTCTCGACCAAGTCCATGTCTTTCTGTTGGTAATCGTAGCAATCGTAAGTAACTCAACTCCCAATCACTAGGATTCAAGATTGCACACACATTGATGAACACCAACGACACAACGACCGCTTCACATCTCAGAGGATGACTACACACATTTAGTTTCACATCATCCTCGAATTTGCTGACTATCCCATCGATACCTTGGCCGAACTTATCCACAAAAGGCAAAAAATTAGACCTAAGACACTGTCTTGAGGAACTCCATGCCCATCCTTGTCTGAAAATTCCCCGTTTACCATACCCACACCAACCAATGTCATCCAGTTCAAAATACAGGGTGTCACAGAACTCTATGGCTAAAATTAGCGGGGGTGAGAGCAGGGTCGCAACTAGATGCTTGGTCAGCCGGGGCAAGCATGCATTTTGGAGCCCCCTTTATAATGTGGAAGGATAGCTTAAAGTCACTTACAGTCCTGTTAACCATCGGTCGTGACCCAAACTTGGGTTGCAGAGGCTTCCGAGATGGGTTCCAACTCACTAACAGCCAGGGGCTCTTGAGCTATGGGTTCCACACCTTCAGATTCGCAGGGGCTTTTGAGAAGGATCGCACATATTTATTTTAAGCCAAGGGTTTCCGTGCTATGGGTCACGACCCGAACTTGATTCGCGGGGCTTCCAAGATCGGTCGTACAAATCCACTTGCAGCCAGGTATTCTTGATGAGGTATGGGTCACAACCCCACAATTGATTTGCAGGGGCTCCCTAGATGAGTCGTGCGAATCCACTTACAGTCCTATTAGAAATGCACTTATTGCGCCACTGGTTTCAGCAATTTCGAAGAGCAAACAGTCCTATGGACAGCAAAGCTAATCTTCTTGTTTATTTTGTGTCGCGGCTCTAAAAGGTTAAGAGCCCCTGAGTTAAAGTGTGGAAATTTGCATCTCCTCTGGTTTAGTGCTTGAGCACCAGACCCCCCCCCCCATCCCGAGTTGCGGTTCTGGGTGAGACAACACGGCAAGACTTGACAATTTTTCTAATGGAACCTAGGATCGCACAAAACAATGACTTCAGCGCATGTGAACAAGCTACTGGCGGCAGAAAAAAAGGAGAAAGAGAAATTTTAAAGTAACCCTCAAACAAAAGGGAAACCCCCAGTTAGAGAGTGATTATTAGCACTAATTATAATTAAAGATACTCCCACTCCTAATTATACATACTGCCGTAAGAGAGAAGAAAGGGGACGATTTATTCCCTTGACTAAGAGGCGGGGGGGGGGGGGTAGTTTGTGGTCCTGGGTTCAATCGCAACTTGAGTAGCAGCAACCTTGCAGACCTGGAACACCCTGTTTTAGTATTAATACAGTTACAATAAAAGAGACTGACCTGTCGGGTCGGCGTAAGGCTCCTGCTGGACGTTCCTCTATGGTTCCTCTGCAGCGATTCGTTTTCGGCCTGGGATTTTTGCAGCTCTTCCTTCAGGCTGGATATCTCCTCGTTCAGCGTGGCCGTCAGCTTGCGCGACATCTTCAGTTCGTTCTCCAGTTCCTTGGTCCTTCCCTTGTCCACGTCCGAACGCACCGAGCTCTGGAACTCTCGCACCTTTGGGAATTTCAACGAAATCGGTTCAGTTTCTCCGAATACAATAAAACCTATGCTTTAACGGAACCTGCATTAGGGCCCTTCCACACGTCCGGAAGAAGTTTTAACTACTGGTAACATACACGGAGCCTTTCAGACTATGCGGAATGCGCCCGCAACTTGGTGGTGTTCGTGCGGGTCCGGATGTCATCCGCATGTGTCAAAACTTAAGTGTGGGCTCCGCATCCGCACACAGAGGTTTTATACATTAGGTTATATGGAACTATAAACACGACGCGGGTGCGGATGGAATTCGCCCGGATCATTGGCTACTTTTCAAGTTGATTTTGCATGGAATTTTTTTAATTATTTGCCGCGAAAAGGGTCCGTTCAAGTATTACGTAAGCAAATTTTTAGCCATTTTTGACCCCCCCCCCCCGTCAGCAAAATTTCGTCATCAGCTCTGCCCTTCTGAATCCTAACTCATATTTTCATAAAGGGGGGTTGATGACGTAAGCATTATCTAAACCCCCCCCCCCTTGTCATCAAAAGTCAGCAAATTGGGAACCCCCTCCCCCCATCGATGATGACGTAATACTTGAACGGCCCCAAATACCCTTAAAAACCTCTATATGAAGGTCCCTGTTCATCAATAGAATGCACCCACATACGTCAATCCATCCGTTTCCTTCTGAGATAAAGGAGATATAGCAACTTTAACTGCCTACGTGTTACATACTTTAACACAGGGCCGCAACTAGATGCTTGGTCACCCGAGGCAAACGCACATTTTGAAGCCCCCCTCGGGTCCAGCGCTAGGGGCATGAGATCCACCCCCTGTAGTTGCGGCCCTGCTTTAACACGAGGATTTTTTATAAAAATTATTTTGAAAAAAATTTTATGGCACAAAATATGGGTAAATTTTGGTGATTTTTGAAAAGTTGCATGTTGTTAAAAGTTAAAATTAAAAAAAAAAATAACCATCGATTAAAATCCTTAAAGCTCGTGTTAAAATACAGTAAACTAGGGTGACTTTGTGCCACTTTTTTGAGGTTTTTCCTTGATATCTTTCCTTAGCGGTCATTCAAGTATTACGTCAGCATCGAGGTGGAGGGGGTGTTGTTTCGGATTTTCTGACTTTTGATGACAAGGGGGGGAAGGGGGGGGGTATGAAGGTTGCTTACGTCATCAACCACCCCTTTTTGAAGATATGAAATATTCCAAGCTGCTGACGAAATTTCGCTGACAGGGAGGGGGGCGGGGGGGTCAGTGTTTTGCTGACTTTTGCTGACGAAGGAGTGGGGAGGGGTCAAAAATGACTGAAAATCTGCTAACGTAATACTTGAATGGGCCCCTTATACAAATACAACGCCACAACAGGCAAATTGCCCAACGAGGTGGCTGATTTAAGAACATCATGGATCCCCGAGCCATTTTTTGGAGGCCCTACCTACTACTGCTACACACCCCCCCCCCCGGAACCCCCAACGAATCGGTACATGCGGGAATGTGCGTGTACGTGTAGTGAACCTGAAGTTTTTTTTGTTTCTCTGTAATGCTTGTTATGTGTAGTGCTGCCATCTGCCACCAGTTTTTGAAACTATGAGTGAAGTGTTATGATTGAATGATTTATCGTTGTAGGACTGTTGCTCTCTGTGGCGAGACTTTTTAACGGGGAGATCGGCTCGCATTTGCGCCTTGAAGTTGGGAACCACAGAAAACCAACTTCAGCAGACCACCACTGTGGGGTTCGAACCCGGAACCTCGCACCGCGAGTCCGTCACTATAACCACTCGACCACCACAGCGGCTTTATGCTTTGCCTAAGCTGCTGGGATTTTACTAAAGGTAGCCTCACATCTCAGCTTTCGATTTCTTTTTTCTCGTGGCAAATAGTGACGACGACTATGTGCCATCACTTTTTCTCCCCTGTCACACCCGTTTTTATTAAATTCCGATTGTTGACTTTACTTGGAACCCTTTGGAAAAATTATTTCTTCTCAGAATTAAGTCATTTTTGAATTTTTAAATAAACTAATCTCCGAAACCTAAAAAAAAAAATCCAGTTTATTGACATTTTTAAGTAAAGAAAGTCTTCATTCTTTATTTTTTTGGAAAATTTTAATTCGCTGAAACGTTAACAAAAATAAACAAGGCTTAAAACTCGAAAATATAAGGCTCTTTTTTAAAAACAACGCACTATAAATATAACATTTATTTCTTCGAATCCACTATAAAGTTGTTGTCCCTGCCGATAGGCCAAGGGTTCTTGATTTTCATCACGATTCGGTACCGCGGGTACCAAATTTCGTCATGAGTAAAACTTTCAAAACTTTCTTCGTGGCCCTTCCACACGCCTCCCCAATATGATCAAAAATGGTGAGCATCTGTTTGTTTCTTATCACACTAAGAGCCTCTTCAAGCGTTTCATTTGAGTAATTGCGGTAGGGTCGAATACCCAGCTTCCTTCCACACCTACTTGGGAACCATTGCTGGGACAATAACAAACTAATGAAAAAGGGGAAAAACTCTGAAAAAACAGGTGGCACAAAGTCACCACCAGAATTCCAATTTTTTTTGTTTATGCGTCATATTTCTGCAAAAAAATTCACTATTTTTACAATTCAAATAGGTATTTCTTATCGTAAGCAACTTCTGCATAGAAATATCAAATTATCTAGTGTCCACGAAACACACACTGTCTGCACTAGAGAGGTTTACACGCACTTGAAAGATTTTTCGTAAATCACAATATAACCTAAAAAATTCTCTAGGCAACAGCTGACAGCAGATGATGCAATAGATGCTGTTGGTGAGTCACCTACAGCTCCCGAATCGGCACGACAAATTTTGAAACCGATTGTTCCTCCATAGGTTCCCAGGAAGCGCTTGCGTCCTAAAATTCGTGAATGGCACATAGTCGGAACCTTGGCACAAAGTCACCCCAGTTTACGGTATGTAACACCATAGTGTTGAGAGACAAGACACATAGAGTTTCAAGACATTTGAATGAGTGAGTGATGTTTGAAAATATGTTCCTTATCTATAATAATGTTCCGTTAAAATACGTTCCTTTTTAAAATGAAATACGATAAACATGTTGGGGTAAATCGAGAAGCCATCCATTCTTAGAATAAGACAACCATAAGTATTCTTTATGGGGCATTGTATAATATTTTATCACGTGTATATATTGTTTATATTTTTTGTTAATTGCATTTTTAATTGGGTTGCTATATATTTTTTTGGAAATATATGACATTCATATTTTTATGGGCATCTTTTCCTCAGCCACCTCGTTGGGCATTTTGCCTGTTGTGGCGTTGTATTTGTATTTGTATAACAAAAAAAACTTAGTATTCAGAAAAAAGCATTTTAATGAAAAACATTAGCACGTGTAATGCCTGCCGGCAATTTATATTAAAATATTTAAAGAATATTTTTCGTACAGGTAGAACCTTCCTTTGTCCATTCTTCACACTTTCATTCTTAAATGATAAACTAAAACTTTCAAAAAAATGAAATACTATATAAAAAAACAACGCGCTATACAGTTACAGTTACTGTATAGCACGGGATAAAGGAGCTTAGGATAAAGGATTTCCACTTGTGGATAAGTGATCTCCTGGGCCTCGGATAAACTGATATTATTACTCGTCTACAGGACAAAGGAGACTCAGACGAATGATCTCCCTAGAGGCAAGGGAGAATCGGGTAAATGATTACTAGGTGCAAGGAACCTTCGTGTAAATGGCCTTCCTTGTCAAATGATGCTCGGATAAATGATTTCCAGTTCAAAGGAGGCTCGGGTAAATTGTCTCCAGGGCAAGGGCGGCTTCAGATTAAATAATTGTCAGGAAGAACGACACTTGAATGAATGATTTCCAGAGCGAAGGAGACTCGGGTGACTGATTGCGAGGGCAGGAAAGAGCCTCGGATAAATTATGCAGGGTGCATAGGTAACAGGGCGTATGTGTGGCAAACCGTTGATCCTGGAGCCATACCATGCTTACAATTAGAAAAGTATCCAAATAACGTGTAGTTCTCAAATATGTCATTCATGTCGTGTGGAGTTGTATAGTTATTAAACTAAAAATTTTAACTATACAGTCTCTGTGCCCAAAAACCCAATTAGGGAGTTGCTGCTCTGTCTCTCCTGATGCCAACTAAATGCGGGTGAACCGTTTTACCAGCATTCATTGCTGTTTCCCCCCCCCCCAACTTACCTCCGTTTTTCGAATTCGAATATCTCAGCGAATATTGCACTTAGAAACGTGTCATTTTTTTTTTAGTTGGCATCAGGAGAGACAGGGCAACAACTCCCTAATTAGGTTTTTTGAGCACACGGGGACCGGGTACAGAATAAAATGTTAATTTTTTTTTTAACTACATAACCCCCTTGCAACATGAATGGCATATCTGAGCACTACATGTTATTTGGATGCAATGCCATACGCCCTGTTACCAAATACAGGGTGGGCAAAAAGTCTGTGGAAACTTTAAAAATTCATGAAAACCGGAAAAATAACCGAAATAAAAAACGGTTTACAGGGTTAGCATCGGTAGGTCACGGGGTTTCTTTTAATAGCAGGGAAAAAAATAACTAAAAAAAACTGTAACTACAGCGTTCACTGGGTGAAAACAAAAAAAGTCTAAATATGTGCTCGTGTGATAAGGCATGCGGATCCGGACGCGTAATTACAATCCCTACTCTCTTGGTAACACAGGAAGCATTAGCACGCCGGTGATTGGTTACTGCGAGCAAAAAAAAAAGCTAGCAAGACGTCACGGGAGGCGGAGTTTTGGGTGAAACTTAATTTCAAAGTTCACTAACGAAAAATGAAAGCATTTTGTATTGAATGTGACAGCCGGGCGCTCGCTTCACGAGCCGTTATCATTGTCTTCTCGATGCACGTGAACCGCATTTGATTAAATCAGAAACAAAAGCGGTAACATTTTTTAGTAAATTAATAAATGACAGCACAGATGAGAAAAAGAATTAGGATGGGTTTCAGACCGAATTGAACCATCACCTCCTAGAGATAGAAGGCCTCGGCACTCAGACTGTGACGTCAGTAAGCAGTCTATTTTCCCTCAGAATATTCAGGGGAAAAAAAATTCCCTGCTCGTGTCAGTATCATCGTTGTGAGGAAAAGAAATGATCTCGGGTTCAGAATTGGCGATTTCTATGCCCCACATCCAATCACTATGAGGCTTTTGTGAGGCAATCAGGAAGATTCGACGCCAAAATAAGAAGAAACGGAATACGATGCTGTGTGGCAAACTTGCTAGGTAGTCTGAATGACGTTTATGGGAAACACTGCAGAGGGCTTCTATCTGTAGGAGGTGATGATTAAACACGTAACCTGCGGTATAACGAGTCTCGTACTATAACCATTACTTCAACGGTGGATGTAGGATTCCAGCACAATTAAATGTATCTGTTGTTAAACGACGCCGGCAAAAATTTCACTAGGAGTGACGTAACGGTTCATCCCTCATTTCGGCCAATCACGATGCTCTAAATTTCTACAATGTAGCTAGAACTGTAGGGATTGTTTATAAGCGATCCGGACCCGCGTCCGCTCCGTGTGTAAGGGGCCTTAAGCGGAAACCTTTCTGCAACGGGGAAGAAAAATCGTGGTCCCGTGATTTCAATGCCAAAATTCACATTAAAAAAAAACCTGGATCAAACGGAACCTGTGTAACGCGGAAAGGAAAATTGTACTCTTTAACGGAAATTTTCACACAAAATTTCAATCCAAAACAGATCATAAAAAATGTTGAATTGCTCCACCGAATTTTTTACGCAATCCACGCTTGCAAATGTGGGCTCTACATCATCCACCAGATTAGCAAAAACCGTTTCTGTAGTTGATGATGCTGTGGTTTTGATAAGAGTTCTGTAGTAAAGCAGTTCTTAAAATTCCACGGGAGAAATCAATGTAAGGGTTGAATTTCAAAATGATATGCAAGACTTACAAAACTGTATGCAAGCAAACTGTATACATTTGCGCAGTATACATTTGTAATACTGCGATCGCCAAGCTGAGAAGGGCCGGAATTAATTACAGAGAGGCAAAAGGGAAAACTGCCCTGGCTTACGTCAGGGTTTCTCAAAGTGGGCGATGGAATGGTCAGGGGGGTAAGCTACGGGTATAACATAGGACCCTATGCGTTCGCTTGAGTTGGGGGGGGGCGATAAAAGGGGAAATTTTTGGAAGACGGGGGCGATGGGAAAAAAAATTTGGGAAACTATGGATTACGTATTAAATTTTACCCCCCCCCCCAAACTGCTTAAAAAATGCCTTATTAGAGACACGAATCCCCTTCATCTCTTTCAATTGGGGGGGGGTGACCTTTACTTTTGGGTAGGGCTCAGACTCAGATTTTAAGCTGGCTCCTTATATATGTCGTGATTTTCATGAATATTTTTAGTTTAAAAAATTGAAAAAATACGTAAGATCGATCCCTTGAGCCCCCCTTAAGGCTAGCAACACCCTTAGATATTCTCCCCATGTCGGGGAGAAGTTTTTGTTCAGGTTCGTTAGATTAGTTTCGGTATTTTACGGGACAACAGCCAAAGTTCCCTATATTATTCTTCGGCTCTTGACTGGATCCACGCTTGCCCCATGCCCGAATATCTCTTGCCCAGGTGCCCCCGAGGCTTCTCAATCGGTTCTCTGGCCATGAGCTCGAACAATCAGCGAATGTGGTTCATCGAAGGAGAAGAGAAGAAAACGTAAAATGTATGTTCGATACACGGGGGGGCCCACGCGGATAATTGCGTCAAACATGGCAGACAGAAGAGCTAAATATAAATTTCATTCACGGGATTTTCTTGCGGTGTGCGAGGGCGTCGTCGTCATCATCATCATTATCATCATCGTTGCCAGAGATGGATGACGTCGACGTCCGTCATTTCCAGACGTCGTCGTTTTGCTCCTCATCCTCTTCTCGAAGTCGCAATCAACAGCTTATCACGAGGAAGCGCCCCCTCCCCGCTATATAGTATGTGGTGTGAAAATAATATAAATATTGGTTGGGGAGGGAGGAGCGAACATCGATTATAATATTGATACTTACTTTGTCCTCGAGGGAATGGCGTTCGAGTTCGAGTTGCTCGCATCTCTTCTCGGCCTTGCGTAGCTTGAACTGTAGGACCCGGCAGTTTTTTGTGGCCGTCTCCAGCTCTTTCTTCAATCCCCGGAATTCGGAGGCCTGATCCTCGCGGAAATTATCGTGCAGCTCCTCCAGCTCCTGCTCCAGGTCCCGCACCTACGACAGCAAACGAGAATATTGAAACAACAACACTTGTCAAGATGGGAGTTACATCAACTTGGTGTGCGAGTTGCGGGTGACCCGAAGCCACAGACAGTTTTTAGGCAGAACGGGGGTAACTGCTGTTTAAAAGATGAAATATCCCACTACATTACATCCCACCCTTCCAAAAAAAAAAACCATAACCAGAATGTGAGTAGGGGGTGACCATATTTCATCGATACAAAAAATACGATAAGGTGATTATCACCAAAATGACTCTGCTGATGTTTCTGAAAAGAGCTAAAGCTACTAGAAGTTTCCAGTTTTCTCAAAAAAAGAATCACCAGCCAGTGGGAAATGAAAAAAACGGGACATTTTTATCATAGTCACAACGGGGGGAAAATGAGAAAAATACGGGACATATGATGATATGCTTCGTATTAATAATGATAAGAGCACTGCAATTTTTTTTCTTTTAATTAACAGAAATGATGACCAACAGCACATGGTAGTACGTGTACTATTCAGGCGTACACGAAAAATTATAATTAGCGGCATTAAAAACAATGAAGTAATGAAAAAGTACAAAACATTAGTGATGGCACAATATACTGGACAAAAGGGGGAAGTACGCAATCGTCCTGCGCATCTCTAGGATTACCTAACTTTAATGGGCCGTTTCCAGGGCCACGATTGCCTCCTACACATTTCAAGAGGTACGCAAAACATCCTACGTTTTTTCTAGGGGTTTATTAAGTGATAAAATGATATCCTGCGCAAGCGAGCATCCTCAGGGGGGGTGTACGCAGGATTCACCTTTGGAGTGGGCACACAGGGTTTGGTAGTTTCCAGAGAATTCGCGGTTACCAACCTTCAAAAAGCATTTTAAATTAACATGGCTTGCAGATGTGTGTTAATTATTTCATACAAAGATATTTAAAAATATCTTCAATTTTTGATCGTCTTGGGGGGGGGGGGGGAAGGGGGTCCCCAGTATCCGCCTCTAAGCATCCTACAGGGATAGACAAACATCTTACGAAGCCTCATGTAAACGATTGCAAGGTCAAAGGAGCTTAGGATAAAGGATTTCCACTTGTGGATAAGTGATCTCCTGGGCCTCGGATAAACTGATATTATTACTCGTCTACAGGACAAAGGAGACTCAGACGAATGATCTCCCTAGAGGCAAGGGAGAATCGGGTAAATGATTACTAGGTGCAAGGAACCTTCGTGTAAATGGCCTTCCTTGTCAAATGATGCTCGGATAAATGATTTCCAGTTCAAAGGAGGCTCGGGTAAATTGTCTCCAGGGCAAGGGCGGCTTCAGATTAAATAATTGTCAGGAAGAACGACACTTGAATGAATGATTTCCAGAGCGAAGGAGACTCGGGTGACTGATTGCGAGGGCAGGAAAGAGCCTCGGATAAATTATGCAGGGTGCATAGGTAACAGGGCGTATCTGTGGCAAACCGTTGATCCTGGAGCCATACCATGCTTACAATTAGAAAAGTATTCAAATAACGTGTAGTTCTCAAATATGTCGTTCATGTCGTGTGGAGTTGTATAGTTATTAAACTAAAAATTTTAACTATACAGTCTCTGTGCCCAAAAACCCAATTAGGGAGTTGTTGCTCTGTCTCTCCTGATGCCAACTAAATGCGGGTGAACCGTTTTACCAGCATTCATTGCTGTTTCCCCCCCCCCCCAACTTACCTCCGTTTTTCGAATTCGAATATCTCAGCGAATATTGCACTTAGAAACGTGTCATTTTTTTTTTAGTTGGCATCAGGAGAGACAGGGCAACAACTCCCTAATTAGGTTTTTTGAGCACACGGGGACCGGGTACAGAATAAAATGTTAATTTTTTTTTAACTACATAACCCCTTTGCAACATGAATGGCATATCTGAGCACTACATGTTATTTGGATGCAATGCCATACGCCCTGTTACCAAATACAGGGTGGGCAAAAAGTCTGTGGAAACTTTAAAAATTCATGAAAACCGGAAAAATAACCGAAATAAAAAACGGTTTACAGGGTTAGCATCGGTAGGTCACGGGGTTTCTTTTAATAGCAGGGAAAAAAATAACTAAAAAAAACAGCCGATAGGTGAGTTGACGTATACAAGTCACAGAAAACATACGCAAATTATGAACAGAATTCCCCCAAATCGTTTATTACAGCAGTATGTGTTCCACATGACCACCACCACCACAAGGGATAACACATTGCAGGCGAGTCGCAAATCCAGCAACGGCAGAGTGCAGCAGGTCCACATACGCGGTTTACAACGGTCAACTGATTGTGGATTGGGAGCGCAAGTTCTTATAACCGTCTCATTTGCATATTTCCACCGAACTCGCTCGTACCAGCGCCACCTATCGACTGTTTTTTTAGGAGTTTTTTTCCTGTCTTAAAAAAAATTCCCGTGACCTAGCGATGCTAACCCTGCAAACTGTTTTTTATTTCGGTTATTTTTCCGGTTTTTATTCATTTTTAAAGTTTCTACGGACTTTTTGCCCACCCTGTACTTGTTTATCCGATAAATAACCTCTAGGGCACAGAGGCCTTGGTCAAATGACTGTTAAAAAGATCACAACCAATTTTGTCACAACCACGGTCATTTTCTGTCCCAGTCTAATTAGACAAGGGGATCCTACAATTTATTGCCGATTCTGAACGGCAGCGTTTACTTTTATACTCACCGAGAGGTTGGTGCCCTAACCCCTCTGTGTTGGACTCCCTGCGGTAGTAATTTTTTTTCCCTTTGGTCATGTTTATGGTGTACCCCTGCGTCATGAAATTTTCTGACTAGGACGAACAGGGTATCGAACTGGTGACATCTACAAATGTGATTTGGTAATTTTCTTTCAAAATAAGAAGAAACGAAATAAGATGCTGTGGTTCAAAAATGTGGCAAACTTGCTAGGTAGTCTGAATAACGTTTATGACAAACAGTGCAGAGGCCTTCTATCTCTAGGAGGTGCTGCTTGGTCACTCACTCTCAATAACTCACTCATACGGTCATTCATCCAATCACTTGGTCACTCACTCTCAATAACTTACTCATACGGTCATTCGTCCAATCACTTGGTCACTCACACAGGCAATCGCTTACTTGGTCATTCATACGGTCAGGGGTGAAAAGTATTGGGGGGACGAGATGTACCAGGGGCGAAATTTCCGGATCCCGGTACATACGTATACGATACGCATCGTTTTCAGATATACTTCATTACGTCATTTTTGTTATTGCATTGTCTACTGCTCAAAACGTCTTCGGGAAAAACCAAAACAAAACAACAAAGGCAGTAGTTGCATTGTTTCCGGCTGTTCCTCTGTGTTTCCACGAACACAGCAGCAACAACACCTGATTTATAACGAAACCAGACATAAAAAGATGCCGCTGGCATTTTTTCGCATTCGAAAGGTCCTCACGGAAGCGTTTAATTGGAGAAGAAAAGCCTCGAGAATAGCGACTGACTGGCGCGTTCGAGTCCAGAGTCGATCTCGCAAACAATCGACAACGTTCCCGAATGATGAGCGGACATTTATGAAATGTTTGGCGAGTTTGTTCCGCGCTAGAGTTAAGTTTGGCCGCATCGGAGAGAGAATGTCATCTCTCTCATCGTGAGGAGGATGATGATGGAATTAGCGAATCCTTGAACAAAGAGGAAAAAGAAAGAAAGAACGTTACTCACTTCCTTCTTGATGTCCTCGTTCTCTTCCATGAGTTCCTGGCAAAGAGCCTCGGTCTGTTGCAGCTTCAACTTGAGCTGCTCTATGGTCTGCTTGGACTTGGCGTCTTGGTGTTGCGAGGTGCTGTGCTGTTGCGGGAGCTCCTTCCGCTTGATCTCCTGTTTGGCCCTCTCTAGTTCCTGGCAGGTCTTGGACATTTCTTTCTTGGACGCGTCCAGTTCCTGCTTCAGCTTTTCCAGGTCCTTCTTGGACTTGTCCAGTTCCATCTTCAGCCTCCTGTCCTCTTCCTTGACCTGGTCCTGGGACGTCTGCATGTCGCTGAGTTTCGAGCGCATCTTGGACAGCTCGGAGGCCGTCTTCTCGAGGGCCTCCTTGTCCTTGTCCAGCAGCTGCTGCTGCTTCTTCTGTATGTCGGCCTTCTCCTTCTGCAGCTTCGAGCAACAGTCCTCGCACTTCTTCAGCTCAGAGGTAAGGGTTGTGACTTTGACCTGCAGCTCCTTGACTTTGGCTTCTTGCTGTTCCTTAGCCTGAAATGGATAAAAATACATTTCAAATACGATGATGAACATCAATGAAGAACGAGCACAAAAACCCCCTGTATTCTGATGATGTTACCTGCAGGGTCGATCAAAAGGAAGGGTTGGTGGGTCTTCAGAGGGTGGATGAATGCTTTGGGATCATGGCTGTGTCATGTCGCCAAATCCAGAAAAAAGAGAAGCCTCGGGTAGATGAACTCCAGGACAAAGGAACCTTGGATAAATTATTTCCAGCGCAAAGGACCTTCGGATAAATTACGTCCAGTGCTACAAAGCTAACCGTGAATAAATTATCACATCATCAAAGTGTTGGGTAAATTATCAAAATGTCCAAATGTTTGGATTTATCGGTTTTTCGACAAAGGACAAATCGTTATGGTGGCTAGACGGATGCTTGAAAGCATTCCGGAAACTGCAGAAATATACTTTTTAACAGGTAACCTTCTCTCTTGTTGGCTCGTAAGGGGCCATTCAAGTATTACGTAAGCAGGTTTTTAGCCATTTTTGACCCCCCCCCCCGTCAGCAACTTAGAATAATTCATGTCTTCAAAAAGGGTAGTTGATGACGTAAGCAACCTTCAAACCCCCCTCCCCCCTTGTCATCAAAAGTCAGCAAATCCGAAACCTCCTTTCCCCCCCCCCCGATGCTAATGTAATACTTGAATGGCCCCCCTAAGACGGATTGGCGAATGTCGTCCACTTGATCCCACAGCTCACATCTTATTGCGGAGTACATGTAGGTTATGTATGTTCTCCAGGACAACTCAATTACAGTACATTTTAGCATTCACAGCTTCTTTACTTCAGGGGCCGTTCAAGTATTACGTGAGCAAATTTTTAGCCATTTTTGACCTCCTCCCCTCTTATCAGCAAAACGCTGACCCCCCCCCCCCGTCAGCAAAATTTCGTCATCAGCTCTGCCCCTCTGAATCCTAACTCATATTTTCATAAAGGGTGGTTGATGACGTACGCATTATCCAACCCCCCCCCCCATCGATGATGACGTAATACTTGAAGGCCCTTCAGCTATCATTCACCCGTGGCTACCTTTGCCTGATGGCCAATTTGGTTCTTTCAAACCGAGCACAACTCAGGTCCATCGCCCCACGGGCAATTTACTACCTAGTGAGTTGAAGTGATAGTGTGTGTACCTAACCATCTGAGCCGAGTGTGTATCTAGCGTTGTGTCTGATTTTTTTCAGCGCTGCCATCTATATTTCAGAAGTGAAATGAGTGAAGGGTAATAACTGAATATTTGTACTGTTTGTAGGCCTGTTGCTCTCTGTGGTGAGTTTTTTTAACGGGGAGATCGACTCGCGTTCGCTCCTCGAAATTGGGACCAACGGAAAACCAACTTCAGCCGACCACCACTATGGCGACTGTAGGGTTCTTCGCGATGCGAGTCCGTCACTATGACCACTAGGAGGGCAGGTGTCAATTTGGTTGCAGATCATTTACCAGTAGTTCTCTTGCCATAACTGTCATTAACAACTTTTCACTTGCCACAATGGTCACATACCCGTGGCTCCTTTGGCCTCACAGTCATTCACCCGTAATTCCCTCGCCATAATGGTCACGTGCCGATGACTACTTGGTCTCATGGTCATTCATCTGTAGTTCCCTTGCCCTGTTAGTCATTTACCCTTTGCCCACAACGATCACATGCCCCTGACTATATCAGCCTGATGGCCGTAGTAGTTCCCTTATTATCCGTAGTTCCCTTACCCTGATGATCCGTAGTTTCCTTCTCCTAGCATTTACCCATAGTTCCTTTTGCCATAACGATCACGTTATGGCTATATTTTACCCTTTCTTCCTTTCAAACCGAGCACAATTCAAGTCTATCGCCATCTATGGACAATTTACTACCCGGTGAGTTGTGCCGGAAGTGTACGTGTGTGTGTACCTAACAGTCTGAGTGCGTGTCTAGTGTTGTGCCTAATTTTTCAGTGCTGTCATCTATATTGCAAAAGGGAAGTGAGTGAAGTGCAATGATTGAATTACATTTGTATCATTTGTAGTGTCTGTGGCGAGACTTTTTTTTTAAAGGGGGGGGGGGGGGGAGATCGGCTCGCATTCGAGAGTCCCGAAGTTGTGAACTAGATAAAACCGAATTCAGCCGACCATCACTGTGGCGACGGTGGGCTATATACCCTGATGGTCATTTATCCCGTAGTTCCCTTGCCCTGTCCAGTCATTTACCCATATTTTTCCTTTGTCGTAACAATCACATGCCTGCATGGTTACATTAGCCTGATGGTCATTTTTCCAGAGGCGTAGCCAGAAATTTTCTTTCGGGGGGGGGGGGAGACCAAAGTCATAGAACAATAGATTTGGCCGTTTCTCCCTTTTCTTCGGTCATTTTCTCCCACTTCGGGGGTGCGAGACCCCCAAGTCTCCCCCCCCCCCCGCTACGCCCTTGCATTTATCCATATAGTTCCCTTACCCCTGATCATGAGCGGAGATACGGGGGGGGCGGGGGGACATTGCGCTTAGCGTCAAAAGTGGAGTCGAGACTGATTTAATTTATACATTGGCGTACGTAAAGTGGGGTTTGGGGTTCTAACCCCGTCCCCAAGCCGAGATTATAGTGTTACTTTGCAGGAAAAAACGTAAACCTCCCTTTGAGAACAAAAAAAAAATTCAAGATATACAGAAGACTGGATGTTGTGAAGATATTTATTATTTGAGATGTTAATTTTTTTTTTTTAAGGAAGGAAAAAACTCATCTCTGCCTCTACCGGGAGTCGAACCCGGGTCCCTCGATTGCCGGACGAGTGCTCTGACCACTAAGCTACAGAGGAGATAGAGATTTTCCTTCTCTAGAGCGTATATACTCGTCCGGCAATCGAGGGACCCGGGTTCGACTCCCGGTAGAGGCAGAGATGAGTTTTTTCCTTCCTTAAAAAAAAAAAATTAACATCTCAAATAATAAATATCTTCACAACATCCAGTCTTCTGTATATCTTGTATTAACAAGTGGAGAGCGACATTCATGTCATAAAAAAAAATTAAAACCTCCTCCCCCCCCCCCGAGAAAATTCTGCGTATGCCTATGAATGTATACAGTCAAACCTCGTTAGTGCGTCACCCGGTTAACACGTCACTCCGCTTACCGGATCACTTTTCGGAAGTCCCAATTGTCCTCAGGCAGGAATTGGCACAGCTATGGCTTACTCCGTTTAACGAGTCACTCCGCTTACTAAGCCATATTTTTGCTCTCCCAAGAGTGACTCATTAACGAGGTTTGACTGTATATGAATTGACATCATCATCATCGTGCCCCCCCCTCCTCCCACCCAGACTTCCAAGTCTATCTCCCCCTATGCCCCCTGATGGTCACATGGTCGTGACTACATTGGCCTGACGGTCATTTTCTCATTTCTTCGTTGTCCTAATCAGGGCCGCAACTAGGGGGGTAGCAGGCGGGTCTCGAGGGGGCGCAAATTTTATTCTGAAACCTCTCCTTCAACATTACAAGGGGTCGTCAAAATGTGCACTTGCCCCGGGTGACCAAGCATTTAGTTGCGGCCCTGGCGCCATATCAAACCCGTTCAACCGAACCCAACTGGTGAACGACACTCGCAATACCCTCCTCCTGCACCCACGCATACGCCTTTCATGGATTAAAGCCCACCAAGGATTTAAAGGCAACGAGGAGGCCGACACCCTAGCAAAAAGCGCCACGACAGCCACTTCTGCCATCACTCTCCCGCTGCCAGCTTCGCACGCGAAGTCACATTTTGCTTCGCTGGTCCTCCGCAGGTGGCAACTCATATGGAATGCGGAGGAGACTTCCACCAACGTTAACCTCATTGTCCCAACGGTCTCACGTGGTCGGGAGGTGTGGTCAAGGACGAAAATCATCTTTTACACGGAACATGGTCCCTTCCCGACGTACTTGAAGAGGTTTAAGGCCTCGAATAACCACTTCTGCGCCTGCGGGGGAATCGGCGATCTCCATCACTACGTTTCCATATGTACCCTTACGGAATCGTACCACTCCTTCTTCTTGGGAGACTGGAGCGTGCACCAATATGCATGGAAACGACGTATGATGCGCAGCCCCTTCAACTACAACAAAATTGCTGCATTAATTAACTTCTTGGAAGCTTTTTCGCACCTTCTACGTCAAGATACCATGTCTGACCCCCCGTCTAGCGACTCTGACAGCGGAAATACGGATGATCTTGACCCGCCAGTTACCAGATCACGCTCCACCGGTCAACATTTTATGCTGGTGTAATCCGAAACCCCTCAACGAGATGCGATACGACCAACTCACCCACTCACCACACCTAGGGCTTGTGTAAGCTCCTGATGTCGACGCCGTAACTATAGGATCACATGTGTATTATCGTGTGTATATAGTGTGTATTATAGGATCTCCTGTACATTTTGTATATTTGTATACTGTTCTTTCTTGCACTATTTTTTTTTTTTTTTCATCATTTTGGAAATCTGCACAGCACGGGCACTCTGCTTCGCTCAATCTTTTTTTTTTTTTCTTTCTGTAACCGTCGTAGAGGGACGGCGCGGTGTCCCCCCTTGGTAAAACTTGGCTCTCCAGCTTCCTGGATGGGAGCGCTCTCTAGCAACGGCTAGATGGGAGCCATCACTCTCTGGCAGACGGCCAGCAGAGATGCTCCCCGGCGCAGACGGCCCGGGTGGGAGCCTAGGTCTGGACACCAAGCTCCCTCGAAAGCGGACGCGCTGCTCTGTCACCTTTCCTTTTCTCACATATATCTATCCAAGAATCTTGGACTCGTGATGGGACAGTATTGTCTTCCACGGTTGTGTCCATTCTGTATGGCTCTTGCAGTCAGATTTTCTTTTACTCAATAAACGGTCTCCGGCGCGTCTCCAATACGTTAGAGGTTCTCACGAATATTAACGTGGAGGCGCGTCTGGTCTTTCAGTTGCGGCCCTGGTCCTAATAGCCATGTATCCATGACGCTATCGTATCAGCAACAGCTGGGTGAATATTTCTTAGGTATACTGCGGATATGTATTCACATATTGCATCATTTTACGGCTTTTGATGCCACGGAACGTCGGAAAGGTCACCAGCAGCAATCACCCCCCCCCCCCTCCAGGGATAAAAAAAGAGATTCAGTAGAATATAATAATGCATGTGATGTGATGTCTCTTACCTTGGCATCGTGTGTTGTCGCTGGAGGAGGCTGCTTCAGCTTCACGACGAAGGCCACTTCGGACACTTGTTCATCCTTTGGCGGCTGAACCGTCGTCTTCTTGGAATTCGCAGCTGGTGGTGCTTCATCGCTGGACGATTCTTCTTCCGATTCGCTTTCGTCCTCTTCGCTGCTGGAAGAAGACGACGATGGCTTTGGTTTCTGCACGACCGCCGGTTTGGGTGCGGCCACCACTTTGGGAGCCGGCGGCGGTGGCTCCTCCTGTTTTTTGAATGTCGAGAACCGGCTGAGGACCGGTTTCTTGGCGCTGCCGTCGTCTTTATTCACTGTCGTGGTGGTCTTGGCCGGTTGTTCAAACCTCGACGCGACGGCGCCAATCTTGGTGTCGGCGACCGTTCTGACCGGTGGGTTGCTGCTGGCGTCCTCCTTCTTCGACCACCTTGACGTGACGGGTTTCTTCTCGGCCGACTTCAACGACAACTTGGCGAGTTCCGAACTGTCGTTGGACGTCTGTCTCGGGTCGCTGTTCACTCTCTTCAGCATCGATCTGAAGTCCGTCGTGGTCTTTGGGGGTATTTTCGGTGGGACGGGGGCCTCCGGGGCGGTCTCCCTGGAGGAGAACTTGGCGCTCCTCAGTTTCACTTCGGACGGCTTCGTGGACGACAGCGGACTACTTTTCGCCGTCTCTGAGGTCTTGGATGGTTTCTGATCCGATTCTGGCTGGACGTCCCGGCCCTTGTCCGGCGGCTTCCTCGCCGCCACCCTGTCCAACGACGTCTTTTTGTCGTCTCGACTCGTGGCGGAAGACGTCTTCGGGGCATAGGACGCGTTACCGTTCGTTGCCTTCGATGACGTCGGCGTTGTTCCCGCGTCTTCGGACGCCTGGCGCGTCATCGCCGTAGTCCGATATCCCTCCGGCTCCCCGTCGTCTTTCTTGGTGGACGCGACGGCGGCGTCCACGGAATTCCTGAAAATCGTATCGATCTTCTCCCTGGCGCTCCTGTCACTCTCGATGGACGCCGCCGTAGCTTTCTTCTCCTGGAACCAGCTGGACGTGGACGCGGATCTCTGCCTGACCCTCCTCTCCCCCAGCGACGGGCTCATCTCGTCCGTCGTCAGGGAAGCCGAGACGGTCGTCGCAACGTCCGTGGCCGGCTCAGCGCTGGACACCGATTCCCTCCGGCGCCTCGGCAGGGGGATGGTGAAAGTGGTCGCGACGTTGACGTCGTGGTCGTGGGTGTCGCGGAAACACCTCCGGCAACGGTTCGGCTTGACATGGTGGGGCATGAAACCGGGACACACGGGATTCATGATGATATATGGTCACACGAACAGGAGTCTTGGTTCCGGTCCACACTCACTCACAAAAAAGACATTATGACGAGTCACGGAATGGTGGAATGGATCTTTTCTCTTGACTCCGGGTAACCGAGCCGAACACAAGCAGACAATATCCAAAAAAGCACAGGGTGACGTCTCAAGGGGGAGAGAGAAAACCACGCGCGCAGCAACTATCCTCGGGGCGAGCAAACGGCGGCATAATTACCCGGGACGCGCGTGTATTAGACACTTGCAGAATATAGCGCCATGAAAAATGTGGGCGCAAATCACAAGGAAAAAAAAAATCACACCGAAATCAATCGAAATTATAAGCAAGCAAACAAAACAAAAACGGGACGACACTCGGGTGGTGCGAATAAACTATTGAAGAAAAAAAAAAGAGAGAGAAGCG
This sequence comes from Pholcus phalangioides, assembly GCF_987345545.1. NCBI lineage: Eukaryota > Metazoa > Arthropoda > Arachnida > Araneae > Pholcidae > Pholcus > Pholcus phalangioides. The sequence continues at coordinate 28,520,897 of NW_028301603.1, read as the reverse complement.
CCCCCACACACCCCTCGATCTTTTTTTCACATTTTTTCAGTCGACCATCTCTGACGGCGGCATATAGTTCTCGGATCGACAATATGGCAGGCAGGCAGGAAGCATCTCCTGCTGGTCGACGTCGTCGCATTCGGGTGGCGAGGGTTGCCAAAATTCTACAAAAGAAAAAAAAGCAGCACCAACAGCGATCGCCAAAGGCGGAATCAAAAACACTTAATGGAAGGTGTTTTTTTTTTTAAACCAGGCCGATTGTTAGGGGCCGTTCAAGTATTATGTCATCATCGATGGGGGGAGGGGTTTCCGATTTGCTGACTTTTGATGACAAGGGGGGCGGAGAGTGGTTTGGATAATGCTTACGTCATCAACCACCCCTTATGAAAATATGAGTTAGGATTCAGAGGGGCAGAGCTGATGACGAAATTTTGCTGACAAGGGGGGGGGGTCAGCGTTTTGCTGACTTTCGCTGAGATAGCGGGGGAGGGGATCAAAATGGCAAAAAATTTGCTTACGTAATACTTGAACGGCCCCTTATGCACGGTTTGATCAGTCCCCCCCCCCCTAAGCTCATACATCACACAAATGCTCACACTTTCGGCCACTCACGAACCTGGTTCTTCGTTCTTTAGGTCACTGTTTTGGTCATTCCCCCATGCTTACACACCCTCTATGTCACTGATTTTCACACGCTCGCATACTTTCTCGGTCACTTTTTAGGCTGATCACTGTCTTCGTCCTTCATCTCTATAGATCACACTCTCATGCTCACCCACTTTCTAGGTCAGTCTTTTGCTTACTCACGTGCTTGCAAACTCTGCGCGTCACCCGTTCGGTTGGGTGACTGTCACTGACCTACTCCCTCGCTCTCTGGGCAGTATAGCGGATTTATCATTCACTACATTCTACTAATTCCCCCCCCCCCATCTCGAAAATGCCGCCCTGGACTGCAACTCGTTAATCCCCCCCCCCCCATGTAAATACGCTTCTGAACCCTAAAACCATAATAAAATTAAACAACGCACTTTTCACCGCCGAGCGGATGAGAACCAGCCAAAAGTAAGTTGCAGAGATGCTGTTCCAGAAATAAAAAAAAACTTATCCTCCCGTGTTTCGGTGACGTAAGACACAAAATGCCGAGGTGAAGAGAAGGAATATTTTTGGTACGAGCCCCTTCGAGAGAGAATCTCTTCCTCCTTCTTCTTGCTACTGTCCCAGTTCGAAAAACAACAAAAAACATCAAACGCCGCAACTTAAGACATCCACGACGTTTCTGCCGAGACATTGGGAAATAATACACAGCGCCATTCCTCACGGACGAGGGCATTTACGCGACGATTCGGAGGACCAAAGTGGACCTAGTTGTGGCGATATTGTCGATGGTTTACTTCATTTATACACCTCAGAGAGGGAGGGGGGAACTTTAGATCATCCGTATAGGATCTTTTTAATAGCGCTCTTCTAATATTTCTCTACCATTAGTACAGTGAAACTTGTCTAGGTTTTGGACACCTACTGTTCTATTAAAATCTGTCCAAGGTATAGAGCGGTGTTTCCCGGAGTGGGCAATATCGCCCACTCGGGGGGAAGGCGATGGATGAAATGGTCCAAGGGGGCGGTAGAAGCTATGGGTGTAACATAGGATCCTATGGATCGTCTGGAGTTGGGGGGGGGGGCGATAAAACAAAAAGTTTGAGAAACTATGATATAGAGGTACGGGTATTGTGGGCATTGGTTCCATTCAAAACCGTTTAATGTAAGGAAATGTCCAGGATACATACCAAACACTGATGGGTTTCACAAAGTTTTACTTACCCCCTACGTTCACGATTCCTTAGGGTAGTGTTTCCCAAACTTTTTTCGGAAAAGCAAACACCCCCCCCCCCCTCTTCTTGACAGGTCTTAACAGCATTATAGGCTACCTGGGGGAAATCGTGCCATCCCTCTTCCCCGTTCAAAGAGCATATATTCGCTTATGCCTGGATGGGGTATATACATAGGAACAAAAACTGTAACTAGGTCTCACTACCATGAAGCCCGTTCTTCTCTTGATTTGAGGTCGTCTGGCTATACTTTTCTAATATGTATTGAATATTAATAATTAATTAAATAATAATTAATCTTGTACTAATTCTTTCATATATTGTCTCGCCTAAGCAGGGCCTGGAGTAAAAAAGATTCCAGTTTATTACGAAATTTGCAAGCATCTGCTACAGTAAAATCAACCTCATCAACCCAAACTCATTTGCTACAAATTAAACCAAGCGTCTGCAACAGTGAAATCAAACCTCATCACAACAAACTCTTTTATTATGAATTAAAGTGAGCGTCTGCAATGTTAAAGTCAAACCTCGTGAAGACAAACTCCTTTATTACGAATTAAAGCAAGTGCCTGCAATAGTAAAGTTGAGCCGTGTCAAGACAAAACTCCTTTAGTATGAATTAAACCAAGCGTCTGCAACAGTAAAGTCAAACCTCATCACAACAAGCTCGTTTATTATGAATTAAAGCGAGCATCTATAACCGTAAAGTCAAACCTTGTCAACACAAACTTGTTTATCACAAATTAAAGTGACAAGAATGTCTTGTCAAGATAAACTCGCTTAACCCCTTGAACTGAAATGACGAGTCCAGGTCGCCATGAAATTGTGTCTCAGCAGTGCTGCCTGAAAATAAATTATAGTTCAAGGGGTTAATACGAATTAAAGCGAGTGTCTGCAACAACAAAGTTGAACTTCACCAGGACAAACTTGATAAATACAAACCGAAATACTACAAATTAATCTTATTCATTGATGATTTCTGAATATACACAAATGAAATATTTTTCACATTTTACATAATCAAATTGCATGTTGTTTTGCGGCTTTCTACGTATTATTTTCAATGTTCTTTTTCAGCATCGTCTTAATGAGATTTGACCTGTTTTCTGTTTCTTTGTTTGGTTTGTACCGAATAGCCATTGAAGGAGCAATGGAACTTAATCGGTATCTTGATTGCAGTAATGCATTTTACAATATAGATAAAAAGATATCAAAAACCGGACCCTGTAGTCACAAGACAAAAAATTGGCTTACGACTGAGAAATCACCCAGTTGTGTTTGTTACATTGTCTGAATTAGTGTACATAAAATGCATTAAAAAATATGAAAAGCCCAGTAATTTTTTTTATTATTAAGGGTGCTAAAATATATGTACATTCAAACATTTCATTCGTATTTGCATTATATCCAACAAATAATCATTTTGATTCGAGTGCTGTCAAAAAAAACCAAAAAAACGTAAAATAAACATTCAGCGAAAACAGTTCAGTAGGAAAGAAAAAAAAAAAGAAAGAAGGGAGGAATGAAAAATAAAAAAGGCTCATTTAAAACTATTAACGATATTTTCTTGCAACTATTTCATTTCATGAGAGCATGAACGACAGCCTTGGGATTCAAGCGCTTCAGATCGGTGTAGGTTTGACCAGTGCCCACAAAGATAATCGGCTGGCCAGTGATGTAGGTCATAGATATTGCAGCACCGACCTGAAAACAAGAAGGAAAAAATAATAATTAATTTTTTTTTCAACGATGAGGAGCATATTTGTGGCTATTTATAATCATAGGACAGTCTCAACCAATCGTCTGAAAACTCAAATTCTTGAAATAAAACCCCTTGCGGGTATCTAAAGCACTAAGGGCGCAGTTTTCTCTTTGAAAATTGAATACCTTGAAATTCATTTTGAGTGGTATTTTTTTTTTTCAAAGTACAGAAAATTGCATTTTGTGGATATATGAACTCATGCACATCTATAATTAAGATTTACAGCAAGTGTGCTCAACCTTTTGGAGAGTGCAGGCCACTTCATTGGTTCGAAGAGCTTCCCAGGTCACTTAAGACCTCTTCTAAGTGGCCTGCGATCTTGGCCAAGTGGCCAGTGATCTGGAAAAGTGCCGCGGGTAACTTCAGCGGTCTGGATGTGCCGCAGACCACTTAATTAAAGTGAAAAAATGCTGCGGTTCACTTAAGCGTGAGTTTCTACAAATATGCAGTAGATCACTTAAGTGATCTAGAACTGCAGAACATTTGAGTAATGTGGAACTGTACCACAGATCACTTAAGCGACTTGGAAATGTGCTGTGCAGGCCACTTAATTGATCTGGAAGACCGCATAATTGAAGTACAAATGTGCCACAAGGCACTTAAATAATATGGAATAGCACCCCAGGCTAGTTAAGCGATCTGGAACTGGTCACTTAAGTGATCTGTAAATGTTCTGAGGGTCACTTAAGTGATGTGGGGTTGTGCCGTGGACCACTACTTGAGCATGGGCGAGATATGAGGCCATGAGAGGGCAATTCCACCCCCCTCCCCCGTCAATGACAGAGCCTCAATCTAACCCATATCCATGTTTCCAAATGCAATATCCACTGAAATATTCAAATTCAAAAAGCGGAGGAAAGTTAGGAAAAACATTAAATGTGGGAAAACAATTTTACCGGTATTCTTGCCATCATTTAATTATATTATGAAAATGCAGTGCCCGTGTGCATATTACGACTTTAGAAGTTTTTATGATGATCTGATGGATTACCATAAGCTTAGAGACTTAGCAGAAATGGATTAAAAAGTTTGAATCTTTTCTATTGTAAGTTTCCGTAAGTATTCATTTTGCATTAAAATATAAGATTTTTTTCCCCTGAAATGCACTGATTTTTTGAGGTCGGCTTATACACAGGTTTTCAATTTATTGCGGTTTTGGTGGTCCTGAAGTGGGGGGGGGGGGTCGGCTTATACACGAGTATATACGGTAAGTGTCATTGAAAAAAAGACAAATATATAAAAAAGTCGAAACAACAAAAATTACAAGTATGTCCCATAATACAAAACACAAGGGGGTCGGTGAAACTGTTCCAGATGTTTCACTGGTCCTTGTTTTCAGAAAGGTTGAGAAACACTGCTTTAGAAAATCAAAATGAGACTATTCCCTTCCCCCTCTTAACACAAGTATGAGTACATACATGTGTATACAAACATATTTCTAATTGAAACAAAGAAAGCTCATACCTTGTCATCAATCGTGTCGAACTTGGTGAGCACGATACCGTCAACTAGGTGAGGGTTCTCCTGGCTCGAATGATCGGCAAGAGCACGATTGAACTTCACCAGCTGATCGACAGCCTCGTTACCAACAAGGGCTTCACCGACGAAAGCAACCAGGTCCGGCGAATTCACTTTGATCAGCTACAAATCCGAACATGATATTTTTGAATTAGTGATCATAATATGACCATTCTTAATGATCAAAGAGAAAAAAATTTACAACAATGTCATTATACACTTGATGCTTGTTATACCAACTTCCACACAATTGTTCAGTCCAAAATGGACATTACATTGAAAGGATAGCACATGCAGCCGATGCTCGTTTTTACGAACCTGTACAGATGTGAAAATAATTCATAAATAGGAAAGATTAAACATCTTTAAGGAATAGCTCATTGTTCAGGACCAGCAGATCAGTTTGTAAATATGTGCAGTTAATAAAATAAAATTGATCGTCGACAGCATAAACTAGTCGTTATATGAGAATATTTGGGGCTTATTACATTGATTGCTATTACAAATGGTTATTATAGAGAGCATCGACTGTAATATAGTTTTGAATATGAGCAACAGTTGGAGAAACACAAATTCATGAATACCTTAGCAAGGGCTTTCATGAGTGGTTCGTTGTCTTGCATTCTGCCAGCCGTGTCTATCAAGACAACATCAATTCTGCAGTCTCTCGCTGGAAATATTGAATGATAATTTTCAGGAACACAATTTGTTACACACACATATAATGTTTTAAACATGCAAAAGACAGGGGTCTTCAATGTGTGGTTCACAGGCCATCTATGGCCCCACCAGCCATTTTGAAAATGAACTGATTAATATAGCTTATGAAAATGTATATAGCTATATAATGTATAATTAGTATAGCTCAGTGGCCTGCGGCTTCTTTGAAGTCTATGGTGAGAAATCCTTCGAGATGTTTAGTTCATGTGACTTCATTGAAATCATTATTTGCCTGAGGTTTCATTGAAATTCTCAATTTGTTTTGTGACTTCATTTTTGTGATGCTTCCATGAATTATGAAATTATGTGAAGCTGATAAAATTGTCTACCCCACCTGACTATTGTTTCTATTCTGCGAGCAAATCTCACGCATTTCTTAAGTACAGAAACACCTATCTGTAAATTTTCAAGTATTTTTTTTTACTTTGCTAAACAAAATTCAGTTGCTTCAAGAGTATTCACGCAAATATTCAAGTTGTTTTGACTAGTGGTTCTTGCTTTATAACATTTTAAAATCGTAAATTATTTAATCGTAATCACCCTGTATTTTTGTCGCACATGAGAGGTTGGTGCAATAACCCCCTTTAGTAGGGGACTTTCTGTTGTAGCTATGTATTCTGCAGTCATCTAATCCTGGTTTCGGTTGCACCCCAAGTGATTTTATGAAAGGATGGAAAAGTAAAATCCAGAAGTATTTATTCCAGACCTCTCGAGAAGCCAAATCACCCGTTGTGTGCGTGTGGGGGGGGGGACAAATCTTTATAAACACATCTGGAATTTCATATGGAAGGACCCATTTCTCCTCAAAACAGGTTTTCTTCCCAGCTGGAGAGTGAAGATCTACTTTTCTTATGCCGCATGAGAAAACATTAATTTCACTTTTTTGATAAATTTCGACCTTTACACCAAGTTTTAACAAAATTCTGTAGTACAGTAGAAGTCTGTTATAAAAACAGCTTACAATCATGGGGGGGGGGGGGGGGGGAATTGTCATTATAACAGACTTCTCATTATAAGCAGGTGTTTTTGCAACATTATCTCTTTGACAATAGCCTGCAAATCACTCATTATATCAAGATTATAAGCCATACGCATTATAACAAACTTTTACTGTATCTGATCTTTTAAGGTGAGTCTTTTTTGGTATATTTGTTGTGGTGAATGTGATTAATTGGTTATTATGCATAATCACCAATCATCTTGGTAAGTTCGATAAATTTATCACTTTTACTGGTGATTGTGCATAGTGCCCAAGCATCATTGGTAAATTTGATAAATGCTAAAAAAAAAATGTCACTTTTACTGGTGATAAAAGGGGAGAGTGGGGCAAAACCGGGTATGGCATTCATGAACCCAGTGCTAGAACCCACTCGAAAGCATGTAGCTGCTCTTAAAGAAATTCGAGGTGATATTCAGAATTGGGTGGTTGCAGTGCGATTTCACCAAAATTCTTTAAGTTTATAGGTAGAAATAATTTGATTCTCTCCGTTTTGTATTATCTGCCATACTCGATTAAATGTTTGAAGAATCACATAGTAAGCGTATGAATATATTTGTTATCTTTCAAGTAATATTCTAATGCATTAGTAGTCAACTTATTCTCGGATGGGGGGGGGGATATTTATGAGCAACTTATTCTCAGCCACCTCGCTAGGCATTCTGCCTGTTGTAGCGTTATATTTGTATTAGAAAATTGAAGGTATCACTGAAAAAAATGTGGTATTTTTGTTTGAGAATGCCAGTGTGGGGCAAAACTGTGTCATTAGCTGATCATAGCTTGAATCAGCATATCCTCAAAATCAAGACTGGACAACAACATTTAAATAACGACCCCCCCCCCCCACCACCACCACAACTCCAGAAGAAGCAGTGAGAAAATTATTGAGGCATTCATATGTGTTCCTAAAGAAGCATAAACATCTCAAAAAAATTCAAAATAAAAAAATGGGAAACAAGTTTATGCTCCTTCTCCCTATAAACTAATGCTGGAATAACAAGAGACCCCAGATAAATATTTTTCAACATCGAGGGGTGAAAAATATTGATAGCAGCAAGAAGATAATGAATGGAAAAAATAATTAGTTAATACAAAAAAATAAAATTTAAAAATAAAGCTATAGAATAGAGCTATTCTTATCATGAGAAGAAAAGAATAATTCTAAAACCTGTATATTTTATAACAGACATCATGTAGAATTAAAATCAAAAGAAGAATGTATCCCGTGCGGAATTTGTAGAGATTAGGGCTCATGGAATATGTTCAAATACAGACGAAGATGACACTTTTAAATGTGGTTCTTGCAATTAACATGGGAAAAATAAGAAGGTCTTTTAACACCTGGCTGATGCGAAGATATATTTAAGAAAGAGAGAAAATTCTATGGCCTTCGCAGGGAATCGAATCCATGTCCTCTCTCTTGCCGGGAGAGACCACTAGACAACAAAGGCAATGAATATCTCAATCTTTCCTTGGAGCTTGTGTGAACTGAATTAGGACCATACATGGACGATTAGACCTAATTCAGGCCAATAGGATAGAGGAGAGTGACATCATCCTCGAAGAAAAATAACTACTTGAATTTTTTTTTTCAAATATCATACAAGGAGGAGGATCTTACTTTTTTAAATAACTTGAAAGACAAATGTAGATTTTTCATTTTTTAAAATAAACTTCTTAATAAATAAAATTTTTTACATGTATTTCAATGAGTACCCAGTTTTATCCCATCCATAGGGCAAAACCGGGTATTTGAGGAAAAACAATTATAACAATTAAAGAAAACATTTAAAACAAAAAAACCACTCATATTTGGGTAGTTGAATTGAAGCTGTACAACAAACATTTTCTTTTCATATTTCAGGACTCAAACATTTGGTACCCAGTTTTATCCCACTTTCCCCTACATAATACCCAAGCGCACCTTGTTAATTCAATGAATACTTTAAATTTGTCACTTTGTCATTTTGACTATGTATAATAGTACGGTGTAACTGGTGAAAATTTGGTAAATGAGAAAAAAAAGCCCAAATGAGTATGTTGGGGTCCAATTGTAGAATTCATTAAATAGGAGTTTGTTGGGGGTCTGATTGCATAAGCACAAAAACTTGTAAACATTTTTTAAGAATTTGTTAAATGAAAGTTTATTATATAGGCATATGATCATAAAATTTGTTAAATGGGGACCATTATATTGGGCTACCCCGATCATTTAATTTGATAAATAGATTATTATATCAAGGTCTGATTTCAGAATTGGTCTAGTAGGAGTTACTTTGGGGATGCTCTGAAAAATTTGTTAATTCAGAGTTCATTATAACTACAAGCATGGTATTCAAATAACAAATCTTATCACATCAATGGGACCAATTTATCATATTTACCTATACGAAATGGCAATTATGGATAATAACCAGCAAAATGTGATGAATTTAGTATGATTTATTATGTTTACCAATGGCACTTTTTACCCCGGTAAAAAGTGATAATCTTTTTTCAGCATTTATAAAATACACATTTACCATAACATATATATATGATAAATTTTGTATCAAATATTTCACCATCAGATTTCTGTCAAGAACAGATTCAGATGGAAAACCAATTTTAAAAGTACAGTCAATGAGCAAAACCTATCTTTACATGTTCATGGAAGGAATACGTTCAGTATGAATTTGTTATTTAGAAGAACTTGAATGTACCGAAGTTGATTGCCTCCATGGCTATCCCGGCAGCGTCTTTGCCATAGCCTTTTTCGTACAGCTGCACCATCATCTGGCCACTGTGCTTCTCGGGTGGATGCAGAGCATTCAAGTGGCGAGTATGAGTGCGTAGCTGTTCAACAGCACCAGCACGGAATGTATCACAAGCTGCTATGAGAACCCGGAAATCATTCTCAATCAGCCAGAACGCTATCTGCAGAGATGACAAAAAGTAAAACTATTTTGGATTTCAGGCTAATGAAAATGTTATTTAAATAATCCAAATTACATGTGCAGAGCCACCTTTAGTTATAAATAAGATAAGTTAACTTTTATAAATAATTCTGTTAAAATATATGCATATATATTAGTACTTTTGCCAAATTTGTTGACTTCCCAACTCCATTCACACCACAAAATGCGATGGTATAAGGCCTCTTTAAGTTTTGAGCTTCCATGACATCTCTCAAGATGTCAATTCTCCTCTTTGGAGACAACAGTTGAACCAGCGCATCTACAAGAGTTTGCTTCACAGTGGAAGCGATTCCAGTGAAAGAACCGAGAATCTTCCCTTCAAGTTTTACTGCTACAGATTCACACAATTTATCGGCGATATCAGCCGCAACATTTTTACCTGAAAGAAACACAAAAGCAATGAATACTCACAAAAAAAAGTGAAAAATTACAACATATTTAAGCAATATATTCAATTGAATTGGAACAACGGTATATTCAATTAAATTGGAACAATGGTATATTCAATTAAATTGGAACAACAGTATATTCAATTAGAACAATTACCTATTTTTTCGGCACTCTTGGGTGTCGTTTTCAAGGTGGAAAACAAGAGACCTCCTAACACTATGAAAAACGTTGTCTGACCACATAGCATAAATTTAGTCCTGCGTGATGATAATGCTACTCTCAATATAACAACAATCCCTCTACAGAAATTTTTCCTTGATCAGCAGAATATCATTATACCGAGGTTAAACCTATGTAATCTTTATCGATACTTTTTGAGAGGTCAAGTTATTGAGCTTCCATTGTAATTATCTCAAGGTGTCAGATGTTTTCAATGGAATAATGAAAGAGGTTCACAATTTTGCTCACAGACGGCAATGTAGAAAGAGTGCTTATGTTGAAATGTAGTAGAGTTTTATACAGCAAAATTGTATTAAAAATTAATTATGCAACGGTTTGTGTCACGTTTCATGTGCTATGCTGAGTTTTTCATAATACAGCACTACCCTGTGATTGAAACTTTGTTTTCTTATCATTCATCAAAAAAAAATAAAAAAATTGATGCCTTGATGAAGTATTTTTGTGCAAACCTCACACACACACTTTTTATATCAGTTGGTTGATTTTTTTATTAAATGTGTCCAGGACTTTTCACCCACCCTCTATTTCATATTAAGTTGTACGATACAAAAACCAAAATTCTCCATGAAACTAAAATAAAAAATGTCTTACTTATCATATGGTCTTTAAGCTTATCCAAAGCAGGTTGCATGTCTTCACGAGCGATGCTCTTTGATCCAACAAGGCCTTTGAACATAGAAAACATGCCAAACCCTTTTGCTTTCCTATGCAAAACATACAATCTAGAATTAACATCATCACTAATTTTTTCCCCCTTATAGATACAAATTTGTCAGGATTTGCAGCAGTTTTGGAGCAAAAAATTCAGGATTCTGAGCAGTTTTTGGAACAGCAAAATGTAGGATTCAGAGCAGTTTTGGAGCAGCAAAATATAGGATTCAGAGCAGATATTTATAAATTGGAACAGCGAAATTAACAAGAACATTTTCATTAACCCTCACCCCTTTTTAAAATAAAACAACTGCACTGTCTTTTGTTATCAAACATCTTTCTATCAGCCTGTTTTTCATTTTTGGTGTCTCAGGCTTTTGACACCTTGTTTGAAAGAGTGGCTGTCATAAGATTTTTTGCGCACCAGTCTATTTAAATGATTTTTGCTTACTGAGAGCAGTTTGCTGTCTTTAAAAGCAGCACTTCAAATGGGCTAAAAATTTTCTCCAGGTTTTCAATTTTTTTTTATACTCTGAAAGAAATTGTTGCAAAATGGGAGAGAATTTCGGAAGGATCAACACAATGTTTGGCGATTCAGCACTCATTATTTGGTAAGATTGGCAATTTGACACTCATTATTTGGCAACATTGGCGATTCTAAATTAGCATTTGTAATTCGGAGGATTTTGTGCTTTAAAGCTGAAAGACCATAACAAACCATCTTCAGTTGCACAATCACGGATATTATCAGGGTGATGGGAAGCCCAATGAGGGAGCCGATAGTTTAAATAAGGCAATAGTACAGTGGAATAAAACACGCTTTTCTCGGAAAGAATCATTTCACGGCAAGCAGGAACAAAAAAGTTTTGCCATCCTTGCTGAAATTCTGGGCATACTGAAGCAAAATTTGCTATTTGGCACAGAAAAATACAAAAATACACCATTGGAGCAGGATGGCGCAGGATGTTAATTTTGGCACAGTGTGGCGCAGAGTTCCTACCCCTGTTGATGTCTCTAATTCTGTGACAATATGTTAAGTCTGTGTCTGATTCATAGATTTGATGTTTAAATACAATTATTATGAAAAATCATCTATTTAAAAAGTAGCAAGGTTAAAGAGGGGAAAATGCTTTGCAAACAATGAATGTCGATGAACTCACTCATTCTTTTTCTTCTTGAGCTTCTTATCTTTAACTTCTTCGACAAACTCTTCACCTTCGCTCTCGGAGCTTTCCACAATTTTAACCTGACCACGCAAAGTACCAACTTGCTGTAACGAGATTCAAAATATAATAAAGATTCATTAAATAATGATGCTATAAAAACAGTAATGTAAAAATTTTCAAAACAATAATATAAAAATTTCATCCGTTCAGCTAAACAATGAAATAAAATTTAGTATATGATGATGCAAATACTTATAGTGGTTGTTGTAGATGTGTGTTGCAGCCGTGTTTTTCAAAATAGATGAAATTATTCCTTGGGGAGGGCAGAGGCACATTTATGGTTTTGCCACCTGTGGGCTACACAAATTTTATCGTATTTCTCCCACATTCTAGTCTATTTTTCTTGCCTCTTTCCTTGACTTTGCCACCCTCTGTTTTGGTCACTCACTGTCATGGTTCCTTGCTTCATAGGTCACTCTTCTGATCATTTATCTATTTATACATGCTCCAAGTCAGGGACTCTCAAACTTTTTCCTCCAACAGCACACCTGACAAAGGACGCTGCAGTGCACAGTGTGAGAATCTCTGCTCTAGGTGACTCTTCTGGTCCTTCACATGTTTGATCACACTCTAAAAACCACTACGCACTACTATGATGCGACATGGTCCCACGTGAAGTCAGTGACATGGAGGATTTCCATGAATCAGAAATCATAATGCCTCTATGGGACCACATCATGAAAGAGTTTTTTTTTTCTTCAAACCAAGCACAACTCAGGTCTATTACCATCTATGGGCAATTTACAACCTAGCGAGAGTTGGGTCGGAAGTGTACCTAATAGTCTGAGTGCGTATGTAGTGTTGTGTTTGATTTTTCAGTGTTGCCATCTATATTTCAGAAGTGAAGTAAGTGAGGTGTTATGACTGAATTATATTTGTAGGCCTGTTTCTCTCTGTGGCGAGACTTTTTAAAAGGGAGATCGGCTCGCATTTGCGCCTTAAAGTTGGGAACCACAGAAAACCTACTTCAGACAACCACCGCTGTGGCGACGGTGAGGTTCGAACCTGGGACCTTGAGATGCGAGTCCATCACTATGACCACTCGACCACCACAGTGGCCATGTAAGAGTAGTGTGCCATGGTCTTAAGTCACTCTTTTGCTCACGCATGTGCCTGCAAACTCTCTAGGTCACTCTTTTGGTCATTCACTGACCTAGCCCTTGCTGTCTGACAACTTTGCTGCTCAGATCAACTTCGCCAATTTTTGAAAAAGGTGTTGTTTTGCTCCCTGCGTATTGTTCCTGAACCAACCAATAGGGGTGCCAATGTTTTTATTGCTCAGAGAATACATTGAATGGTGCCCTTTCATGTGTTTTCAGCCTCACTAGTTGCTTTTACTGATTAGACTAGCAGATTTACTGATCTTTATTAGTGATTTTGTTTCTGACTTGTAGAAGTTTTTTGTAGCTTACAAAAGTGTCTCACCCTGCCCATTCATACACAGGTAAGTAAAAATCTACTTGTTCTGCTCTATACAGCGTATAATTCTCTTTCAGAATCCCTTTTAGATGTAAATTTTATGTTGCCAACCTTTGTGAAAATGGGGCAACTTTGCCAACCTGAAATTTCGTTATTTTCTCAAATTCTGGAATACTTTTTTTCAAATTGTGCATTTTTCATATTTGTGTTAGAGGTAGTTTAGATGCCAAGATGCATTAGTACCAAGTTGGGAGGCCGCAGGTATCAAAATTATGATGATACTACACTGCAGCCAGATTCTACAAAAGAGAAGACGGTGGGGAATCGATGTGGTACCAGAAGCGGTTGGCAAATTGCACTTGATGGAGAAAGACCAATTCCTTCCGAGTGCCTTTACAATGAATCAGATTAAGGGTGCTCGTGAAAGAAAGAACAACCATCACAGTAGTGATGAATCTAATTGTGCGTTTTATTTGCATGGCAAATCTGTGAATCAAAAAGAACCTAAGCAAGATGCAGAACCTACTAAAGAGCTTTGATGAATTAGTTGCTCCTGCTGTTCTTGCTTCTTCCCTGTGAAGAAGGATATGATTCAACTATAGACAAACATGATGAAATGATGAATGCCAACATGGTCCAGGTGAATTGATGGTGCGGTTCTTAAACAACTACAGCTCGGAATATTTGTCTTGGTAAAGTTTTTGACTGAAAAAAGTGTCAAGCGTAATGTTGATAAACTCACTCAATTCTATGAAGACAGGGAGTTCGAGATGTCATATATATGACTGACAGAATGTACTCCCTAAACATACCTGATGAAGCTTAACTGTCAATGTACAAGACATCATATACATATAACTAACTTTCCTTACTATGAAAATTGTGACATATTTACCTTTTTTGACAAAAATTTAAAACTTTTCTTTTGAACTTTGCAAAAAAAATTATGTGAGAATTTTAAACCTTCCGATTTTAATGTTTTAAATATTTTTGTGTGTGCCTTTCTTTACAGTAAAGAGTTGATACTAATATGTAAGGTGTCTTCATAGTTTAAAAATATCTTTTTTCTGTTTTTTGGGTGGGTTTCCGCTGGTTTTAACACAAATGACAAAATTGCCATCACTGTTAAATTAGTGGTTTTTTTGGTTTTTTATAACGTGTAAATGTTCACTTAAGTTGTCAATAATGTTTTATGATGGTTTTTAAGCATTTTTGTACATTATTAATTAATAAAGCAGTTGAAAGAAGGAAAAAAGTGACAGTTTACACAACAATTCAGAAGATATGTGAAGGTTTTTTTTTTTAATTTGGAGAACCGCAAGTGGATTATATTTAAAGCAAGATGCAAATTAAACATGGGAAAAACATCAAATCGCTAAAAAATTTGAAGATTTATAAAATTCTGCTAACCTCTCTGTTACAAAAATATTCCTCAGGATTATCATTGGTATCAACTTCTCCATTCATACCCAGCTCCATTTTCTTGCTGAAATCGAGAGTTGGAACATCCCGAGTCGATCCACCATTGTCCCACACTCTAGGTTTCTTGGACTTGTCTTTCGGCGCGATTGGACTCTTCTTGCTGTGAAAAATATGTTTTGCTTTTTTTTAAATTTAAAAAAAAATTGTTCTTGAAATTTCATCGTTGAACATGATCATGAACGAGGTGCCGACATGAAGAAAGCATTGAGGTGGTTCAAACTTGTTGGTCATCCTGTATACACCGGACTCAGACCTCAAGCACGTACGCTGGAGAGGGAAGGTGTACTGCATTGTTTTTCAGAAATTATTTGGGGGACTCAGCCCTCTTACAAAATTCATTGGGGGGCTTAAATACACTCGGCCCCTAGTTTCTGGGCCTATGATCATGAAACACTCAGAAATTCAATACCTCATACCGCCTTAAGAGCATCACATACCCACAGGCTGAGGGTACTGGATTTTTAATGACTGAGCATATACAGTACAACTTTGGATTGAGAATAAATTAGTTTAAAATAAATTTTGAGTGGATAAACAAGTGATGTCTGACAATGTAAGAAAAATTTCTAGAAATTTTAACAGATTTTGATTTGACAGAGTCAAGAAGATGGAAACTCTTCATAATATTATTTACACACACTCGTGTAATACAGAATTTCTCTACGAAATGCATAATTAACTCTGGTTTCGATCAACCTAATTGAACTAGAATTTTCTCTAAACCAGCTGACTCTAGGTTCAACGAAGTTGGTCAAGAGAAGTCATACACCCTCCTCTGTAAAATATTGATACGAACCTTTTCTCTTTCTTTACTTTAGAAAATTTTGCCATCATCCTGGCTCGTGGATCAAGTTCTTCAAGATTGCCGTTCACGTTATTGCTCTCTTTAGTATTATCATTTTCTTTGATTTGGGCTTCTTTTTTTGATTCTAAAGCAAAATATATTGCACATATATCAATTAATTATTTTTTTTTTAATGTCAGAGCATATACAGTAAAACAATACAAATACAGTAAGCAAATACAGTAAAAGTTTGGATTGGGAATAACTTATACAAATACAACGCCACAACAGGCAAATTGCCCAACGAGGTGGCTGACTTAAGAACATCATGGATCCCCGAGCCATTTTTTGGAGGCCCTACCTACTACTACTACACCCCCCCCCCCCCCCCCGTGGAACCCCCCAAAGAATCGGTACATGCGGGAATGTGCGTGTGCGTGTAGTGAAACCTGACGTGAAGTTTTTGTTGTTTCTCTGTAATGCTTGGTATGTGTAGTGCTGCCATCTGCCACTAGTTTTTCTAACTATGAGTGAAGTGTTATGATTGAATGATTTATCGTTGTAGGACTGTTGCTCTCTGTGGCGAGACTTTTTAACGGGGAGATTGGCTCGCATTTGCGCCTTGAAGTTGGGAACCACAGAAAACCAACTTCAGCCGACCACAAAAAAAAGTATAATTATTTGGAAGTGGGTGGGTGGGTTTGAACCCATGTAACCTGAACTCTTCCCATCTCTAACCCTGTATCTTGCCAACCCACCACTACAGCACTAAACCACTACAGAACTTAGTTCAGGAATATTTCGCTAGATAAGCAAAAAAATTTTTTAACAAACTTTGAACGGATAAACAAGCTATGTCTGACAATGTAAGTAAAAATTTCTAGAAATTGTAACAGATTTTGATTTTTGATAGTCAAGAAGATGGAAATTTTTCAAAATACCACCAGTACAGTCCAATCCCATTTCAACAAATCAGAAGAAACTGACAATTTTATTTGCCAAATCAAGGGATCTTTAAATTAAGGTCAAATTAATCAGAAGACTTCGAAATGTCAAATTTTAAAATCATCTCACTTTAGTGAGTATTGCTGTTACAACTTATTTCTGACAATAATTGAAAGAAATATACAAACTTAAGAATAAAGTCAAGATGCATGAAAAGGTTACTTGGAAGTTTGTTTTTTAAATCCAATATTCAATATTTTTTTTTATCAAATTCAGTCTAAATTGTCATTTTTTCGCTAACCGAAAAAGGCTTTCTCTTCAGATGACCTATAATTCCTTGCTCGTCAAGACAGAGCACAACTTAAAGTAACTTTATTTCTTTACTGAAATCTAAATAGGTGGGCAGCACAAAGTTTGTTTTCTGGTATTGGTTCTATACCTATTGGCCACCAAAACCTCCCCCATGCACACCGCAGAAGAGCTGAAGATCAAATCCTGGAAAGTCAAATCTTTGGATTGTAATTTTGGGTGACGAAAAATAAGAGAAAAATAAATAAAAAATACAGTGGAGATTCGGTTAATGAGCAATTTACACAACAAACAAAAATTTTGAAATTTTTCTTCAAAATTTGGTTAACGAGCAATGATTTGTATAACAAGCAAAAAATTTTGCACTTTTTAAATTTATTTTCACATTATTACAACTAGCTAATGGTTTTCACTTTCATCCACATACGTACTGTGGAATTGTGGGTAATATTGTCTCCCGTCAGCATGCTGAACTCAAAAAATGAACACACATGCAAAGCATGACTGTTTACGATATGAAACTATATGTAGCATTGTAACCATGCGTATGTGAGCTTGAAATTTTTTTAAAATTTTGCTTGGAGAAAACTGTGGGGTTGATTACATTATTGAAGGTGACTTTGAAGATGACATTGAAAAACTAGTGGAAGACCATGGCTAGGAGTTGACCGCAGATGAACTGGTGGATCTCCTTTGCATGCAACAGCAAAAGTTTATGAATGGTACCTCATCTGAGGAATAGAGAATTAAGGAAAAGTCCTTCACTTTTCCCTTGGTGTGGTAGCAATCGTTCTCTGTGAGCACATTGTCGCAACTTCTGTTGTACCATCTGGGTCAGGAAAAGTTCAAGGATAATTTTTTTATTTGAACACAGTGGATACTTGCCTAAGATGGCCACTTGACATTCCACAGAATTGTTGCTATCTGACAGCTAATGCAGGTTTCATGATTACATGGACTGGGGGAAAAACTGGAAAATTTTAACGATGATGTATAAAACGCTAGCAAAAAACAGATGTAGAGAGAAATGAGATGTCACTTCCCCCTGTTCACACAAAGTAAAAAAGACTAGATACCAATCGGAGATGAATTCCCAGCAGCGACATGAATTTCCATTCCTCTCCTCTAGTGTCCAGCCTTTTTTATTTCACAAAAAAGATTTAGGCTGCCAAAACAGAGATACCCAAATAAAGGTTTCATTGCAGCTAATAAAGTGTAGGTGCCTGTCTAATCAGTAGGCTACCTGCAGGCATGAAATAGACTATAGCACGGACAAAAAAAAAGAGCAAATAAACTTACCATTTTTAAGGTTTTTGGATTCTTTTGCGGGAGGTTTCGTGGTCTCTTTATTTTCTATCATGGAAGCAACAGTCTTTTTAGATTTCTGGGATTCATCGAATGTTCGCATCTTCTTCGGCTGAAGGGAAATTTTGCGTCCAAAAGACTCGGCTTCTTTCAGAATCTACAAACCAAAAATAATATAACAGAAATTTACCATGGTTCAGGATACCTTTTTTTCTCTCCAAAAGTAGATAAGAACCATTGGAAAGAACAGCGGGATACTTTTTTTCCATTTGATTCAAATGACCATAATGATCCATGTACAGTGAGAGCAAGAGTTTATAGATGCATATGTCTACGTACACGTTGGAACTCATCGCCGAAAGAGTAGTTCGAGAAAAGGCTCTGAGACCCTTGCAAATCCTCTTTGTACTTATCCCTGAATTCCAAATGCACATCATCTAGAAACTTGTCAATGTAGGACAGCTGGAGTATCTTCTGATAAGCCACCTATAAATAAATAAAACATATGTGCAACGTTATCAAGAGAACATAACTGTCTACTAGGTTTGTTCAAAAAGTATCCAACCATAATTGTTCATGCGTGAACCAAGGCATGGTTTGGTGCACGTATGAGGGCAATTCTATAAGCACCAGAACCAGGGGGCAGAGGCCATTTGAGCCCCTTCCTAATAACTTCTGAAAAAACAATGCCTTGCACCCACCCTCCCTCGCATACGCGTTTGAGTCCTGTATATATATGTATGTCTTCTGGTCTTGGCAACAGGCTCGTGGCCCACTTTCGTAAAGAAATTATTTTACGCTACAGCTTAAGAAGTTAGTAATGCAAATAGACGATATTGGTATAGTATGTAAAGTATTCCAAAGACAAATCCGATGACGCTAATTTCATGTTATTCTAGGCACAGAGAACATATTCACGTCAAAACTTGCGGCAGTGTCTATGACACAGCCTACCCCAATCTTTTTATGGTAAAAAATGACAAGAAATTTTTTTATTACTTGGTACAGTCTACGCTCGATGTAACGACCCCCTTCATGCCATCAAAAATGGACGTTACATTGGGAGGGTTGTTACACCAAAAGTAAAACATATATGATAATTGTGCTGTGAAAATATCTGGGACTTATCCTACCGGTCATTGTAATGTAATGGTGGCTATAATGTGTGGTCGTTATAACGAGCGTTGACTGTACATGTGAAATGAAGAATATCATGACTAGAAATACATGCATACGTACCACAAACACCAGTTCAAATTCATTGTCCAATTTGTATTGGAGAGTAAGGCCTTCGTGCGTGAAAGCATCGCCTCCACCTCTTTCCTGCAATTGGAAAATGAAACATTGGGAAAAAAACTGTGGCAATACAATCGCTGCACATTATAAATGAAACAAGTCTAAACATGCTCCGGTGATCTACCACCATATTTCTTCTTTTATGGCCAAGTTGAATCGGGTGGTGCTTTAAATTAAAATAGCTTGCTGATGGAAAGAGATACAGCTATGCAACTTATATAATAGTATCAGGCATGGGCAGAGATACGGGGGGGGGGGGGCGGGGCGTGCCCCCAGACTTCCAACTCTATCTCCGCCTATGGTATCAGGACTGCAACTACATACTTTGTCAGCTGCGGCAAGCACATATTTCAGCGCCCCAGTGTAATGTAGGAGGAGCAGTTAAAGGGTGAATTCAACACCTCCCCCCCATCAAGGATTTTTTGCTATCTAATACAAGGCTCTCTATCTGGGTCAAACTGGGGGTTGGTCAGATAATGATTACCCTAGTAAATTAGTCACAATCTAAAATGGAAATAATTCACACACACACACAATCAACATAATTAACGGATATACAAATTGAAATTTATAACACGACTGTTAGTGGATTGGTACAACCCATCTTGAAAGCCCCTCGAAATCAAGTCTAGGTCTGACCCATAGGCCTACATAGAGCAACAGCCCTACAATGATACAAACATCTAATCATTACACTTCACCTTGTACTAGCATCCATTATCTGAATGCCGATCAACAGAAAAATCAGTTAACTGAAAGCGTTCCAGTCGGCAAATTCGAATTTGCATGTCATGTAGAAATTCTGCTAGCAAGTGCTTTTCCCAAATGATACATTGAAGGGCCAAAAGTCATGGGATACCTCTTAATATTGCTGCACTTTGCCAGGTAAAAGGAGGTCCCACACGATATTAAGAGGTATCCCACGACTATTGGCACTTCAATGTATATTCTCCAAAGTGGTACAAAATAAATACAGTATTGCATTTAATATTGCTTTCTTTGTTTCATATTGTGCCTATGATACTAGTACAATTTTTTCCCCTTGAATGATTGGCTATCCGAAAAATCAGTTATCTGAACACCCCCCCCCCCCCCGAATTATTTCAGATAATCAATGCTCTACTGTAGTTCGGAAAATAGACGGCAGATGCCAGCATTATAACAAGCATTACACAGAAACAAACTTCACATTAGGTTAACAACATGAACATTCCAACATGTATCAATTCCTTGGAGGTTCCATAGGGGAATATGGAAGAGGTTCATGTGTGGTTTAGTAGCAGCTTAGAGATCTTTGACTGTTAGTGAATTTGTATGGCCCATCTCAGAAGCCCCTGTAAATCAAGTTTGAGCGTGACCCTAAGCTCAAGAGTCCATGGCTCTAAGTGGATTTGTACGGCCGATCATGGAAGCCCTATGAATCGAGTTTGGATTGTACACTGAAGAGCCAAAAAAACTAGTACACCTGCCTAATATCGTGTAGGGCCCCCGCGAGCCCGCAGAAGTGCCGCAACAAGACGTGGCATGGACTCGACTAATGTCTGAAGTAGTGCTGGAGGTAATTGACACCATGAAATCCTGCAGGGCTGTCCATAAATCCGTTGGAGTAAGAGGGGGGGGGGGAGATCTGTTCTGAACAGCACGTTGCAAGGCATCCCAGATATGTTCAATAATGTTCATGTCTGGGGATTTTGGTGGCCAGAGGAAGTGTCTAAAGTCAGAAGAGGAGCCCCTTTGTAGCAATTCTGGACCTGTGGGGTGTTGCATTATCCTGCTGAAATTGTCCAAGTCCGTCAGAATGCACAATGGACATGAATGGGTGCTGGTGATCAGACAGGATGCTTACGTACCTGTCACCTGTTAGAGTCGTATCTAGACGTATCAGGGGTCCCATATCACGCCCCATACCATCAGAGCCTCCATGAGCTTGAACAGTCCCCTGTTGACATGTAGGGTCCCTGGATTCATGAGGTTGTCTCCCCATACCCATACACGTCCATCAGCTCGAAGCAATTGGAACCGAGACTCGTCAGACCAGGCAACGTGTTTCCAGTCCTCAACAGTCCAATGTCAGTGTTGTCGGGCCCAGGCGAGGCGTAAAGCTTTGTGTCGTGCAGTCATCAAGGGTACACGAGTGGGCTTTTGGCTCCGAAAGCCCATATCGATGATGTTTCGTTGAATGGTTCGCACGCTGACACTTGTTAATGGCCCAGCATTGAAATCTGCAGCAATTTGAGGAAGGGTTGCACATCTGTCATGTTTAATGATTCTCGTCAGTCGTCGTTTGTCCAGTTCTTGCATGATCTTTTTCCGGCCGCAGCGATGTCATAGATTTAATTTTTTACCGGATTCCCGATATTCACGGTACACTCGTGAAATTGTCGTACATGAAAATCCAAATTTCATCGCTACCTCGGAGATGCTATGTGCCATCTCTTGTGCGCCGACTATAACACCACGTTCAAACTCACTTAAATCTCGATAACCTGCCATTGTAGCAGCAGTAACTGATCTAACAACTATGCGAGACACTTGTTGTGTTATATAGGCATTGTCCACCGCAGCGCCGTACTCGGATTGGTTCCACATCTTTTTATTTGCATACGCATGCCTGTACCAGTTTTTTTTTTTTTTTTTTTGGCTCTTCAGTTTAAATCATAGCTCAAGAGTCCATGGCTGTACGTGGATTTGTACGGCCGATCATGGAAGCCCTTACCAATCAAGTTTGGATTATAAATCATAGTTCAAGTCCATGGCTGTTAGTGAAATTGTACGACCCATCTCGGAAACCCCTGTGAATCAAGTTTGAGCCGCTCATGAGTCCATGGCTGTAAGTGGATTTGTACGGCCCATGGAAGCCCATGCAAATCAAGTTTGGATTGTAAATCATAGCTCATGAGTCCACGAGTGTAAGTGGATTTGTACGACGCATCATGGAAGCCCATGCAAATCAAGTTTGGATTGTAAATCATAGCTCAAGAGTCCACGAGTGTAAGTGGATTTGTACGGCCCATGGAAGCCCATGCAAATCAAGTTTGGATTGTAAATCATAGCTCATGAGTCCACGAGTGTAAGTGGATTTGTACGGCCCATGGAAGCCCATGCAAATCAAGTTTGGATTGTAAATCATAGCTCATGAGTCCACGAGTGTAAGTGGATTTGTACGACGCATCATGGAAGCCCATGCAAATCAAGTTTGGATTGTAAATCATAGCTCAAGAGTCCACGAGTGTAAGTGGATTTGTACGGCCCATGGAAGCCCATGCAAATCAAGTTTGGATTGTAAATCATAGCTCATGAGTCCACGAGTGTAAGTGGATTTGTACGACGCATCATGGAAGCACTGCGACCTAAGTGGGTCGCGACCCATGAGTAAAGAACCCTTGTCTTTACGGATTTTTCAAGGTCATTTCCAAAAAAAAAGACATGGACTGACCGATCAAATATGTTCTTTTAGGGGGCGAAAATTCAAAATCGCTCGCTCGTAGGTGCCACATCATTCACACGCCAATGAGGATTTTCACAACCTAATACGTGGCTCGCTATGTGGAGCAAACTGAGGCCGATCAGCTGGCGATTGCCCTAATAAACCAGCCCCAATCTAGAATAACGATTATTCAATAGAAGGTATTAGAGGACGGATCGTACACAAACAAATGAAATCGTAAACAAACAAGAACTAACCTGTAAGAGGACATTCCGTACCAGCGCGTTGACGGATGGCGTGAATATCTGAGAGGTGCCCTGGAAGCACCAAAGCACGATGCCGCTCTTGCTGAATATCGTGAACAGGTCCAACATCTTCCGATATTATTTTATAGCCCTGAATTTTAGAAAATGAAAAAAATTACAACGGAAAAACAAACTAAAAACAACAACAACAACAGCCCTACTACGAACAAACAACGAATTAAATCCCCCGTTAGAGCACCACGAGACCACGGCCAACCATATGCTCTCTCGCTTGTTTTTCCTCTCTTCTCTCTCTCTCTCTTCCCCCTCCCCCCACAGCAGTGTCCTATTTGTGGGGCCCACTCTTCTTTCCCACCCCCCCCCCCATTCCCTTGCTGAGAAAAATTTTACTCGATGCTACGTTTCCATAACCACGTGACATTTATCCACTTCCTGTTTTTAATTTGCGTCATTTCCGTTAGACTGAGCTGTAATGACCACATGTCCCGTTTTTTTGTGGGATTGACCATATTTCTTCGAGGGAAAGTACAGAGAATCGCGAATTTTCACCAAAGTTTCCGTTCGTATAAGCAAAGTTGCTAATTCGTGCAAGGCCTTTAACTACAAAAAAGGAGCGGGGGGGGGGGGGATCAGCTGCCCTGGGCGTTGGGTGCCAAGTTTACTGTTTTTTCCCCCCTCGGAATTATTAGAAAGGACGAGCCGTTAATTCTCAAAAGGCACAGCGATATGATTGGCTGGTGAGGGAGGGACGTGAGCATTATCTGACATCAGTTTATCATATCTGGCAAGAAATCATACTTTTTCATAATTCACGTTACTGACTACTAGTTTTATGGGGGGGGGGGCTGCCCCCGGACTGAAAATATCAATTCTGTGTTTTCACCACAACCAGAAACATGGCAAAACTGATAAGTTCAAATAGAATGTTCCAAAAACCGGCCACGGGCCTATACCGCGGCCGGAAATGTTCCAAGTTCCAATTTCACTAGAAAGATCAGATCCAGAACAATTAAATTAATTTAAGAGATCAAGAAATGAAGATGGAAGGGAGGAAAAAAAAGCAACAGCTAATCTAAATATGATTCGAACACACAACTTTCGATGCTAGAGCTTCTTACATTAACGACTACACCAATTGCGGTTGTGAATCCTACGTAAAATTAAGTAAATGTATCGTAAAACGTAGCCAGGTAATATGTTGGCGCGAACCAAAGCGCCAAGCCGGCAACCCATTCATTTTCGTTGCATCACCACCAGCCAATCGTATCACTGTGCCTTTTGAGAATTAACGGCTAGTGTAGAAAGAAGGGAGCTAAAATGGAGAGGACTCCTTACGCGAGATTGCCGCCAAACTAAAGTGATTTGCGATTGTGCTAAAAATGACACCAATAATGAGCAAAGTTGCTTGCCCATGCAAAGCCGTAGTGGGGGGATGACCAAAAAAAGGAAAAGATAGCCAAATCTGTTCTATCACTTTGGTACCCCCCCTCCAGAACGAAATTTCTGAGTACGGGCCTAGGGAAGGCAGAAGGTGGGGTCTAGTACCCCGGGCACTGCATCAGGGAAGGCGCCGTTTCCCTTCAAAATTACTAGAAGAGGGAGCCAAAACAGCGAGAATTCCGTAAACGAGGTTTCCACCAAATTAGTGATTTGCGACTGTGCCAAAAACGACGCCAATAAAAGGCCACAACCACTTAGAGGGGTACTAGGTTTATTGTTTTTCCCCTTCAAAATTACGGGAACGGGATGCTAAAATTAATTGAGTTTCCGTACTGTTTTCGCCAAATTGGTGCAATTCAAGTACAATGATTTTCAGCCATTTGTCAGCAGATTATTAGCCATTTTTGTCCGTCAGCTTCTCCCCCCAACCCCAACACATATTCGGTTCAGAAACATTTGCGGGAGGGCACGAGCCCCCCAGACGATTGAAAACTTATTCTTGAAGCAAAAATATTTGAAAAAATTTATTATATATGTCATCATAGTCAATTTCTATTAATTTCAATGTCTTTGAAGAAGCTAGGAATTCAAAATTTCTCAAAAAAGAAATTCATTGCGAATCAACCCCTTAAGCCTTTTATGCCCCCACCCCATAAGGAAGATCCTGCATGTGCCTGATTGGATTGCCCTTCGACAGTATAAATAGGAGTTTGACCTGGATGTTTGCACTGGGATTATCTTTCACGATTTATACAGGGCGCAATGGGCATATGGCATTTTACTGGAGAACCGTTGATTCTAGGAGCATTGGGGAAACTATCCAAGTAACGTGTAGTACTCAGATATGCCATTCATGTTGCAAAAGGTTGCATATACATAATTTTTTAAAAATTTAATAACTTTTCATACCGTACCCATGTGCCCAAAAACCCAATTAAAAAGTTACCTGTTCTACCCACATTTAATGCTTTTTCTCCCCAATTTTCAAATTTGAATGTCTCAACAAATATTGCACTATTGAAATGTGTATTTTTTTTTTTAGTTGGCATCAAGACATCTAATTGGGGAACAGTATAAAAAGTAAATTTTATTTTAATAACCTACACAACCCCTTGCAAAATGGGTATGGGAGTGACCAATAGTTTTAGAGACGGGTGTATTTACAGGGGTCGACAAGCGGAGTATAGCACAGGGCAGCGAATTGGATGAATGAGTGGTCAAGAAAAGTAGCCTAGAATGGAAGGGGCTATTTTTTTATAGCCATAAAATTATCCCTTGCACTTGAAAAATGTACAGAATCAGCCCTGGGTCCATGCGACAATTCCTGATTGAATCCCTGATCTAGTACAACCATAATTCATTCTCATATCTAATATAATCTGGATCAGTGTTTCCCAAAGTGGACAATGGAATGGTTTGGGGGAAATAGGATCCTATGTTATACCTGTAGCCTCTATGGGTTTGCTTCAGTTAGGGGGAGGATCGGGGAAAAATAAATTTTGAAAGGGGGCGATGGAACAAAAAGTTTGAGAAATCATGATCTATTCTTATTTTTTTTTAAATTTCAACCTTTCCTATCAACGTTAATTTCTAGGGCTAAGTTTAAAAAAAATAATATCACCGAATACATCACACGAAATCAATGTTTGCAAAAAAAAGGGAAACTTTTATTTCGATTTTAACACAAATGGTGGTGAAAAAAAAATTCACAGCACGAAATACATAAGTACAACTTTGTATGCAATAAGAAAAAATAGTCAATATGTCAAATATAATCTTTTCAAATAACTTAGCAGCATTCAAAAAGCTAGCAATTGATTGGTACCAAAATGCTATAACGAGGGAATAAATACCAGTTTTTTTTGCTACTTTTATTTCTCAGAAAAGTGAATTCCAGTAGAACCTTGATTTATTAGGGAGAAAAACAGAAAATGGGTCCAGAGTTGTGACCCATGGTTGATAGTGACGATAGTCGACTGACTGAATGGATGATGGAATATCTGATTGTAGGTACACAAGTCCTTCATATCTTATGAGATGAATGCTTCTTCCAATAGAATGAGAAATAGATATAATTAGAATAGATATAATATAAATTGGGCAAAAGAGTTCATAAAAGAGTTGGAGAACCACTTTTGTATGGTTTTCATCACAAAAAATAGAGAGTTCATTCATGTAGTGAGAAACTGGGGGCAGGGAATATATTGTCACCAAAGGCAAGTAAAGTTGCCAATTACAGCCAAAACAATTGTCAAAGGAAAGTTGCTAGAGTATTGCTGAAAAATCCCAATCGATATATAGTAAAACCCCTCTTAACAAACACCCCTTTTTATGGAAACTATATTGTCCAGCTGGTGACCACAAAAATAGAGGTTTTACTGTATCAATATCATCTACAATTACCATATGATGCAGGAACAACAGACATGGAAATAGCCTTAATTCTTGATTTCAAAAATTCAACTTAGCCTCATTAAAGATAGGGGGAAGAAACAGAACATTAAAAAAATTACAGGAATATCCTGTAAGGTACACGCTATATGGTCGCTCTTTATATGAAAGTTTCTGGCCCATCAGCGGTAGAAATACCATGTTTGGCCTGTGGACTGAAAAGGTTGCGCACCCGTCATAGGTCACAAGCCGTTTTCCAATGGCCAGACAATAACATGTTTTAAACTGCTTCTATGATTTTACGATCAGAAAAATCATAGCTGTTAACATCTGCATAGCATCTCCCCAGAAAATTGTGGTTTCGGCTTTCCATGGGTCTTAGTCAATCAAGGTTCTACACTGTATGCAATATAAAGGACAAGAATTATCTGTTTCTTATCATCATTTACATTCATGAAACATTACACATACACAAATGCACATAAGCAAGAATTGCTAGAAAAAAAAGTGAATCGAGGTGCATTTGATTACATTTGCGCAAAATAAGTATGAGATATGAAGAGTATCGTTTTCCAGCTTTGAGGCATGAATGGGAACCTGCCTCTCATTTTTTTTATTAAATAAAAAAACATTCCATATATAGGAGCTCTCAGTCCAGCAACACTATTACAAACTCAGGCACCTGCTGCTTTGTCTTCTGGTTTCCGAGACAGATGTCACAGCATTTCAAACATATACATGCAGATCCTCTGACACTCACAAATACATTGGGGAACTACATACAGAGAGAGTATCCTTGAAATTCATGGCCACAACATGAGGGTGCACTGACATGCATTACAGAATATACATAGTTGCAAACATCTTTTTTTCTCCTTTAAGGCAGGGATTCTTAACCTATTTATATTCCACAAAACCCTTCGGGCCATTAAGGTGGAGTCCACCAACACTGTGTGCCAATAAAATGAAGAATGAAGGCCACAACCCCCCCCCCACCCACAAAATATTATTCAATATATACCAATATAAAAGTCAATTACAGAATATGAATTCGTGAATGCAATTCTTTTCCCTGTAAGGCAGGGTTTCTTAACCTTTTATGTTCAATGGACCTTTCGGGCCAATCAGGCGAAGCCCATAGACAACCCCCTCCTGTGTCAATAAAATGAGTGCCAACACCTCTCCCAACAAAATATATCAAAATACATCAGTATAAAAACAATGGCAATTGTAATTGATTCCAAAGTTGCATTCTCATTCAAGCTCAGACCACCTGAAATTTTTCCAAGGACCCCCAATTCTGTGGATCCAACTCTTTAGTGAGATCTCTCTCCCAAGATATCTCAAACTTGATTTGCTTTATTTCAGTCACCCCAAAACATCTGCTTCTAACATGCTTCTATTTCCAATATGGCAGTTATAATGCGGATCAGGAAAAACTTTAAAAACCGCTTGGAGGGTTAAGAACCTCAGCTCTAGGGAAGGGGGATTCAGACAAGGGTGCATAGAAAGTCACTTTAACATGAAACAACTTGTGCACAACTTAGAATAGATATCAGTGTAGTTAAGCCACTATGCTTGACTAGACGCAACCTGTTAGCACTTCCCACTATGAAACTTCACAGGCATTGAAAATTAGAAACAAAGAGCAATAAAGCGGAACTTTCTGGCTGTCAAATGGCAAATTACACCACTAGGACAATCACAATGCTGTTTGTTACTACACCACCAAGTTGCGAATAGCTACAGTTCTCTACATTTAGGTAGACATTTGTGGTGGTTAACATCCTTTGTGGCATGATCAGTGTCATACTGAATTTTTGACCATTAAGTCAAAAAAAGACTTAACCAGAGGTTCACGAACCCCACTGCAGTCCTTAGAAAGGTTTTTTTTTTTTTTTTGGGGGGGGGGTCTATGAACTTGGATGAGAAAGCAAAATTAACTTTCTACATTTACATATAAAATTTCTACATTATGTGCTGAAATCAATTTATGGGGAGCCCCGCTAAAAGTCACAACCTGTAGGTCCATCACAAACCCAATCTCTGAGTAATTTGTGTATGCAATATTATCTTAACACAGATATGGTTAAGAACCAGACAGTGATCCATATGCAGGGGTTCGTGGACCCTATGGTAGTCCTTGAAGAGGTTCCATGGGGTTTGTGAGCTTGGAGGAGAAAGCAATTAACTTATTATTTTCACACATTATGTGCTGAAATTAATTATATAAGAAACATGGAAACATGACTGAAAGTCATGACCTGAGGGTCCATCACAAACCCGATCTCCGAGGGATTCATGCATGCAATGCCATCTTAACACACAGATAAATCAGATAAAGCAAAAACAATGTGTAATGCAATGGTTCTCAAACCGGGGTACACTGATTCCTTGTGAAGATTTTAGGCAGTCTATGGGGAAACAGCTAACTTACTGTTTCACATTATTTGCTGAATATTATTCCATAAAGGCATTCATGGCCTTTATCTAATTGGTAGGGGGGTCCTTGTCCCTCATATTATTCACACAAAAGATCCACGGAACACAAAGGGTTAAAAACGGATGAAAAAAACAAATATCAGTGTGTACTACCATTTCCTCATGAATAGGCCACAAATGTAGGGGGGGGGGGGGACATGGTATACACAAACATTTGGCATGCACCAATTATAAAATCCTCAGAGGAAAGGTCACGAGGTGCACTTGCAGTAGCAATAAAAAATATTGGAGATAAAAACTTATTTAAATTTGGCAACATTATATTTTTGCATAAATTTCTAGGCATTGACAGTTTAAGTAGATATCGGAAATAAGTGACATATACACTTGAAAAAGAAATAAAGCAAGCAAGGCTATGGGAAGGACAGAATGCAAGCAGATGAATGTTCTCTTGTATTTGTCACATTAAATTTGAACAGCTTACGAGTCAAATTTCACAGGGGTGGGAGAACGCTTATGGGTAAAAAAAAAAAATGTGTCTATACCTATAAACCCTATCACATTCAGAGAAAGACTAGAATTTGATATTTCACGCACGGAGCGATAACAAAAAATATCAAATATGCCTGCTCTCCTCAATTCATTCGAAAAAGGCTGCTGTCCTGCATCCAAACTGTTATAACTTTTAAAAATCATCAATAAATAATACTTCAATAAAATCAACTCTGACAACTGACTTCAAGATATGTAGTCGCAAATGTGAAAATTTACAGGGCACAAATCTAGATAACTCAGATAACACAAAGCTTATCTGTAGTGCAACAAACGAAAGATGGGTGGAAAAGAATCATGCATACAAGTCAGTTTGGTGTCTCAGTACAGCTCCTGTCTATAAACAAGTTGGGGAGGGGGGGTGTCAAAAAACTCTTCAGAGAATATAACCATGATGATGATACTTTGAACAAGGCATTTTCAAAGAAAGTCACTCGCTTCATTCTCGACAGTCCGTTCAACTTCCAAGGAATATCTTCCTGCAATTGTCTGGAGCGATAAGCTGGGGAACACTGATATGATCGTCCTGGAAGAAAGTGATATAAAAAGTGTATAATAGTAATAAATATAACATATAGCACGAGATTTTACACATAATATACTGTGAAATCTCAATAAAATGATACTCTGTGCAGCAAAAAAAGAATCATTGCAGAGCGATAATTATTTATAGAGAGGCAGTAGTTCAACATCTCCAAACAAGTTTTGTTTAAAAAAACAAAAAACAGGATTTATCGTTATATATTGAATATCATTATAGAAAGGTTTCACTGTATATACAGTCAAACCTCTGTATGTAGCGTTACCCTCCTTCTTCTAACCAGATCATGGCCCGCTACTATGTCTCAATGAAGAGATTTTAGCAGGGTGGTCAAAGACGACCTGGATCATGCTGGAAGCTATGCACATATGTGTTGTGAATCTGTGAAGTTTGTTTCTGTGTAATGCTTGTAATATGTAAATCTGCCATTTGCCATCAATTTTTTTAACTGAAGGAAGTGTAATGATTGAATAATTGTATCGTTGTAGGCCTGTTGCTCTCTGTGCTGAGACTTTTCAACGGGGAGATCAGCAGTATAGCGTTACCCAAGGAAACTTAATAAAAATGACACCATCTACGGAGCAAATCATTAACAAGAAAGCCAATTCACTAATGATGCTGGAAACAGTGTCGTATTTACGGGAAGGGGGGGGGATTAACAGGCTGTAGCCCGAGGTGGTAAGTTCAGAGAAGCAATAAATTTGAGAAACGTGTGGTCAAGGAAATTAATAGAGAATAGTAGAAGAGCAAAATTTGTTCAGTCTACAGGCCACAAAACCATATACCCGCTTCTGCCTAGAGTACGTCTGCATGGCAACGCCCTTTGAGGCAATGTGCTAATAATATCGTGCAAGTGATAAAGCCTGGCTCTGCGGGCAGGTGCCTAGAGCGTGGGGGGCTAGATCAGTGAGAGACCAAAAGAGTGACCTAGAGCATGTGCCCACATTTGAATGATCTAGAGAGCCAGGGACAAGGTAAATGAGCAACCAGAAGAAAGTGACCTAGAACACATATGTGAATGACT
This sequence comes from Pholcus phalangioides, assembly GCF_987345545.1. Lineage (NCBI taxonomy): Eukaryota > Metazoa > Arthropoda > Arachnida > Araneae > Pholcidae > Pholcus > Pholcus phalangioides. Next base: position 28,488,996 of record NW_028301603.1, on the reverse strand, counting down.
AAAAGATTGACTTAGAGTGTGCAAACATAGGAGTGACCGATTGAAGAGTGATTTATAGACAATGGCATATTCACAGAGATGGGGGCAAGCGGGTTATAAAATTTATTTTAAAAGTTATCGACGTTACACTGCATGCATATTTGTTCGATGGAAAATATAATGACCCAAAGATATAAATATCAAAGCAATGATAAATTAAAAATTCAACTCACATCTAATCCACCAAGATCAGACATGCCGTTACTGTTACCAAGACCATCAGAATCTGTATTTGTCTGTGAATCGGTAGAAAGTTTTGTTTTCGTGTGAATTTCATACTCCTCTTTTCCAGGAATTCCTGAATGGAAACGTCCGCCTTCTCCACGGATTCGGTTCATAGCGTGGCGATGTCTGGACTCGTGCAAGTATTTCTGCAGGAAGAAAAATAACCAAGTCAGTGTGTTTATATAAAATTTCAATTTCTTGATAAGACACTGTCAAAAATTCATTCATATTCATTTGAAAAACATCTTTGTCTTTGCCGGTCCATCAACATGAAATATGGTTGAAGCAAGAAATGTTGAGGGATCCTTAAGTTTCAGGTTAATCGGATTTGGGCAACCAGGGCTGAATGAATGAACGCCAGGGGCTCTGCTACAGAATATTTATCCAGTTGTCGAGATCTCTTTCAGCCCAGCTTCGTAGCAGAGTCTGGAATAAAGTGAGTGTTAACAGTCTGAGTGTGTAGCTAGTGTTGTGTCGGATATTTCAATGCTGCCATCTATACTTCAAATTGTGAGTGAAGTGTAATGATTGAATATTTGTAGGCCTCTGTGGTGAAACTTCCTAACGGGGAGATCGGCTCGCATTCATGCCTTGAAGTTGGGAACCACAAAAAAAACCAACTTCAGCCAACCACCACTGTGGCGCTGGTGGTGTTTGAACCCGGATCTTTGTGATGCGAATCCATCACTATAAACACTCGACCACCAACCAGGGCTGTAATTTTAACCAGCCATAAAACTAATTTTGCCCAGGCTACCAGCTAAAAATGGTTCTAACTGGTTAAAACTACCATAATACATGGAATTACTTCTTCCATTAATTCTGAACTTTCATCAATTCTAAAAATTTTTTGGTCGTTAGTTCTGAATTTTCATTGGTGCTACAATTTTTTTCTTTTGACTATATATATTTTTTTAATTTATCAATTCTAAAATTTTCATTAGTTTCAGAAATTGTTTCCCGTCATTAGTTTAAAATTATCTTCAGCACTGAATTTTCTTCAATTGTTTGTGTTCATTTACGTTAAGTTGGGGGGGGGGGGGGTTTGAAAACATTTTAACCCATAAAAATTTATATTTCTCAGCTAGATATATTTCAATGTTATGCACAATAAGAGTATCGTTTTAAGTATCGCGGTGATTATCTAGATAATTTACTAATAACAGAAATCAACATTACATACATGATGTAATAAACTTTTTTAAACACTTATCTGTTATAAAAAGAGTACAGCAGACGGTTTATATCAATGCACATATACAAGCAGTTGAAGAAATTTTGGAAGGTCAAGAATCATCTTGAATCAGAGAATGTCAAATCATTCCATAGTTTTCCCTTCTCAGTGTTCATGCTATGCTTTATTTAAATTGTATATTTTATAAGGAAAAACCCCAATATATATTGTCCAAAATAATTCTGTAGATTATAGAAAATTATTTTACAATCATATTAAATATTTATTCTTTGTATAACATAGTCACTTGAAACATTACAAGCGATTAACACGTGTATTCCCAATAGAAATGTTTATATTAAAAAGCAATATTTGAGGTTTTTGGCGTGACAGTTTAAACCGTCAAAAACCTGCCAAACCCTGCACTTAAGTGACCCGTGACAGTTCCAGAACACATGGTCCGTGACATAGCTTTAAAGCACTTAAGCAGCTCCCAGTGTGGTTCTACATCACTCAAGTTACCTATATTTCCAGATTACTTAAGTGATCCGCAACATAGTTATCGATCACCTGGGTGATGTGTAGTACAGTTCCAAAGCACTTGAGCGGCGCAGACATATTTCCAGAATACTTGGATCTGCGAAACATTTAGAGATCACGAAAGTGGGTCTGTAGGGGACTTATCAATAGGGAGAACGTTAATTCAGGTGCCCACAAACTAGCAAAAGGTTTTTCTCGTTTTTGGCGCACAGAGTAAGATGCCATTAAGAATATTTCACATTTTTATAAAGAGTGGTTGATGACGTAAGCATCATCCAAACCAACCTTGTCATCAAAATCAGTAAATTGGAACCCCCAAAGATGCTGATGTAATACTTGAATGACCCCATATAGTAAATCTTTACTTAAATACAATCACAATTAACTATTTCTACATTTAATTTTATATATATATATATATATACACAAACACATACATTCACACTTTATTTTTTAGTGGTAAATTAAATTGGGTTATTAAGGCAGTCTCATGAAACTACTTCTCAAGAATTAATGAGGAAAATTTTGAAGTTGAATTTTGACCACTTCAAGAAATCAAAACTGGCCAAAATGGATTATGACCAGGCTGGTCAAAAGGGATACGATCTTGTCACCAATGTTCATCTTTTCAGCTTCGTGTAGAGAAGTTAAAAATACATATATATATTTCCCTGTTGTCACGACTTTGGCAAGAAAGGGGGGACTTTAAACATTTCCACCTAAATTGGTAATTGGTACATCAATTCCTCCCTATCTTGCAAATGCCACTATAATGGGATAAGACCTTAAAGCCCCAACTAATTATATGACTAATAGCCATACAATTCTTTTAAAAAGTTACACGGGTCATTATTTTTGAGAAAAAATACTGCTACATATCTAGGTATCATCTGCCCCTGATGATTAGATATCCAAGTAAAGGACAAATGGACGAAAGTAAAATCACTAAGCCACCTGAGAAACCAATAAATGGGAGAATTTACCCTTCTTTCCTTCGGTATTCTTCCTTCCGCCTCTAGTTTTGCTCTGGCCTGCCTTCGTTTCAGAATACGGTGGTACTGTTTAGCATTGACGTACAGAGGTTCTTCTTCCAGCAGTTCAGCACCCGGCAGCGGAATCCTCTGCATTGCTTGCAGACCAGTCGCTCCTGGTACTACCTGCTGAAAAATCAAACACTAAATAGAGATCTGCTCATATGAGAAACTGACCAACGAAATAAGTTCGATGGAATGAAACAAACCATTCTACTCAATCTCGGTTCCACAGTATCAAAAACAGTGAAAATTGATGTAGGTGTAGAAATAAAAATATATCTGTATTGGAAAAACATTGATGTTAAGGTTTCGAGAGGAACAATCACATTACTGTCAAGGGTTCAGTGTGAACAAAAATGTTGTAAGCTTTATATCAGAAAATTCTGTGCATTACTAAAAAAAAAAAAAACACATCGTGATCAACATGTTCCAAGCTCTTAAGAATCTTGAAGACATCTCTACAGGGCAATTCTAAATTCATGGGACAAACTTAGAGGTGATATAAGGCATCTAAACAAACATTTTTGGTTATGGAATGTGTAGTCGAATCACAATATCAAACACGGTAGAGGTGCTTTTAGCGAGCACGCAATAGCTTTTGACCCCAGTAGCAAATTAGAATATTTCTCCCAAGATTTACTGTGATATCAACCATCAGAGGGTGTATGCATATGATTTTAACATAATGAAGTGGACCCATTTTTGCTGGGAAAAATTCCAAATTACTCAAAAACTACATTCTACTTCAATGGATTAGATATGGCAAGCTCATTACGCGGCACCTGCCTCCCACCATATCTCCTCTCCCTCGAATTCTTTTTCCTGAGTCCATCTCTTAGAAATCATGCACATGATTCCTATTGGCTCCTTTGGAGACCTCATCACCAAAATTAGTGTCACAGATGTGTTTTATTAGAGACTTTGACCTTAACTTTTCGTATTTGACCACATTCCAGGACAATAAATACTTGTTTTGGAGTGTTCTACAACCCTTTCAAGTTTGTCCCATGAATTTAGAATTACCCTGTATACCCTGTTTAGTTATTCTAGAGAGAGAGAGAGTTGAACAATTTTCAAGTATTGACTGCTGAAATTCTGTTATTATTCTTGTGGGTCTTCTACAAACACCCTAATTAATTTCATATCTTTCAGCAAATATGAAATTCGGAACTGAACCAGAAATCTGGAACTGATTGGGAAATTTTTTTAGTGTTTTTACTTCATTTCTTTTATGAGTACTGTATTAGTATCACAAATGTTGGCGTGGGCATTATTTGCATATATGATACACCTGCATGTACACAAAAGTTTAAGGAATTTTTTTACCATAACAATGTTTCCTTGCTGAGACGGCAACGTTATGGCTTGAGGACTGGCAGCCTGTGCAGCACCGGCAGTCGTTGTCGTCGTAGCAGCTGTCTGTACGATTTGAGGTGTGGGCGTAGTAACTGAAACTGAAGGGATTTGGATAATGCCTGAAAAATGAAAAGTTTTAGTGCCCAATTAATTACATTGGAAACAACTTAAATATAAATACATAAATAAAAGTGTTTCATTTCAATATTCACCTCCTTGAGTTTGCATAAAGTTGGATCCATCGACAGCCACAGGCTGATAAACCAAAGTCTGACCATCAGAAGTCTGCAAAATCTGGCCTTGCTGTGGCTGCTGTATAATTATCTAGGGGGAAAAATATATATTTCACAATTTCGTTTAAATCGACAAAAACTTCACACAAAATATAGGTAAATAGAATTGTACTTTTAGAAAATCGTGATAAATAGGACAGTAGATATATATTGGGCTGAGAAAAAGTTGTCTATCAAAGAAACCAATATTTTATGTTGAGGTGAACTGAGAAAAAAAAGTCACCTGGTCTCCGCCAGGACTCAAACTTAGGCTCCTCTTGCATACCGGGCAAGCATGCTACCATGTACACCTCTGGAGACATGATCCTGCCTTCCTTATTTCACTTTTATTCATGCCACAGCGCGTGAAATAAGAAAGGCGGGGTCGTGTCTCCAGTGGTGTACATGCTAGCATGCTTGACCGGTATGCAAGAGGGCCTGTGTTTGAGTCTCAGAGGAGTATAGATGATTTTTCTTTGAGTTCACCTCGGCATAAAATTCAGAAAATATCTGTTTCCTTGGAAAGAGATAGTGCCTGCCTAAAAGGAAAAGAAGCACCTCTTTCCGCTCATGAGCCGAGTAATTTACCAAAGGATCAATATAAAATAACCTGATTATTTGAGTTGTTCAACCAATGAAATTGATGCATCTAATATTGCTCTTAATATTTAATTAATAGTTTTAATACTCTCCAAGTTACAAATTTTAAGAATTTCTTACATTTATCCATGACAACTTTTATTTTGAAAAATAGAAGGCGATACATGAAATATTTTGGACTTTTAAGGTTCTAATCTTAAATCTAATCATTGATGATTTTTGTTGCACCATGGTCATTTTCTGTACATGGGGCTAATTAGACCGGACCTGAAGTTTATTGCTATTTCCATAAACAGCAGTGTTCAGAATTCGATATTTTATGTGACTTGCCAAGAGAGAGATTGGGCAAGTCATAGCGAGAACTATAATTGGGAGTCGATCCAATTTAGTCCACTAGATTGGGTTTTTTTGTCCAAGCTAGTAATTACGCATGGGAAAATTTTTAGCATGAATGTCAATTATTTAGTCACCATGACGACCTGGGATTTGTCAAGCACTGATAAGACAAAATACAAAATAAATACACCACAGAAAAAATTTCTTGCTTACCTGCTGACCTTGTTGTCCTTGAAGCTGGCTTATAGGAATAACTTGTATCTATAATATAACAGTAACAAGTTCAATATTTATAATAGAAAAATATCTAACAAAAAAAAAAGGTTAAAAAAAGAACAGGGAATAAATGAAAGATATCTGGAAGGGAAAAACTCACATAAATAAATAAAATAATTGAAAATCACTTCGAATATCTGAGAAAATATTGATTAATGTGGGAGATTCTGAAAGTTTTATCTTTGCTTTAAAGGCCTGTTTACCATAAAGTGATTAAGCAGCTAACTAACGTTTAAGTCCTCCAGTACACCAAAAACTGTCCCAACGTGAGTCTTTGAGTAGTCAATGCTCATTGCATAATACGAGACCATGTGCACATAATGTCCACATATATTTTAAAAAAAAATAGGCCTCTCCCTGTTCTACTTAATCACTTACTAGATGCAAGGCCCATTGCAAAAGTAATAGTGGATCCCTCCCTTAGCCCTACTTCCAATTTTCTTTCTTCTGGGTGAGAGAGTTTCCCTGAAAATGTGGTGTCCAGTGCAACCACACCCCTAAGAGTGGCTCTGTTTACTAATTAAGTCCATGTAAATGGCCCTTAGCATCTGCATACATTCTAAAGTACTTGAGGACTTTAAAAATTTAATTAACTATTAAATTACTTAATTTGTGGGCCTTAAATGAATTTGGCTAGTAATTTGTGTTTCGATAGAATTGTCAATCACTTATTAGAAATGAGTGTTTTCTTGAGAGAGCATTCAAGGATAATACCTGCTGGATAGGTTGTCCTGCTTGACCTTGAATTTGGATGGCCTGTCCTTGTTGTATCGCTTGTACCATGATCTGCTGTCCCGACATAAGCTGACTACCAGCCTGTGCGACTTGCAACACCTGCATGACACATAAGAAACAAATAGATAAGAATTGACGCCACATTCAAAGTTCAAAAATTATGTTGTAACACTGAAAACACAATATAACTTCAATTACTTTTAATTACACTTAATAATTAACACACAGGGCTGTAGCCAGAAATTTTTGTGGGGAGGGGAGAAAACAGATATGTGAATCCATATAACCGTCATTTTCTCACATTTTGGGGAAAGGTAACAGATCCCCAGGACTATAAGATGTACAGTAACTATGAATAAAATCTTTTCCACCTGAGGCTGCGATAACTGTGCAACTTGAGCTCCCGATACTTGCACAGCCCCTGCAGACTGCAAGCTCTGCATGACAGCGACTTGTTGTTCGGCGGTTCCACCAGCAACCTGGGTAGCAGCTTGAGAAGTTGCCGCATTCACAGTCTGGTACTGCTCCATAAACGCAGATGGCATCAGCTAATACGATCGTGACAGTATTCTGTTGAAAGTGGAAAATTGTCATTATTATAAAATCTAAAACATACTGACATTTAACAGCCAGTATATTTGCTATATACGAGTATATAACACAAATATATACCATGTAAACTGGGTCAGATTTCAAATCAATATACATTCACTACAGCATTAGAATTGAAAAATAAAAGTCACTAGTCTGTAAGACCAGTGAATATGAGAATGTACTGGTCCGCTAAATGAAATCTGTACTAGATAACTAATTTCCCCAAATATACTGGCATTTAGAAGAGTGATATACTACAAACGGCCTAATTTTCTTGATGGGTGCAAAAAAAGTCTAAAAAAAAACTACTATGGATCATGATTCTTTCGCAATCAATGTATCATTATAGGAAGGGGCAAAGTTTTTCATTACTGGTCCAGCAGACTACCACAATTTTCTTCTACGTGATCCGATTGTTTAGTCAGCGGTCTCGAACCACCAATGATTTCGAATGCTGCAGTAACAAAAATAATTAACCTGAATCTTGGGACCTCATTGTCAACATTGTCAAAAAGCAACTGTCACAATTCAAATTTTATCATTTTCCTTTTTCGCTGCTCTGCAAAGCACAGCTCAATTTGCTTTAGACCAGGGCTCCCCAACCTCTTTTAGGCCATGTCCCACCAAAGCATCTCTGAAATTCTGATGCCCCCCACAAAACTGCATAGTTCTATAACAGTTTTTTTTTTAATGTAAGAACCATTATTTTTTGCTTTGCCTCCTAAAATTTTAAAACCAGGGGTCTTTGTCCCTCCCATTTCTGTCTACTTTTACTTGGTCAAAAGCAGTGGTTCTCAATCAGGGATCTTCCTTGGAGAGACTTCAGGGGATCAGTGAGCTTGGATGAGAAAATAATTAGCTCATTGGTTTTACATTGCTATACAAAGAAGATAATTTTTTAATTTTTTAAAGGAGTTCACTGCCTTCATTTTATTGGCACAGGGGTCCGTGGACTTATCTTACTGGCACAAATTTACCATGGAACACGAAAATATTAATAGCCCTTAGACAAACCACCTCCACTCGAAGAGAAAAAAAGATAGATCAAGAAATTGTTAAAAAGAGCTCAAGAAAAAAAATAAAAGGGAGTTTGAAACGGGTCCCAAGCCTTCAATATTAAAAAACAAATTGCCCTCCTCCTTTGGGAATCACCGCTTTAGACCCAGTGCATTCACTTTGTATAGTAAATTTATACTACAAAAATTTAAAAATGCATAAGGTTGATCTCAGGGGGGTCATAGTCTCTTAAGAGGGAGGCTGATACATTGATTTCCAAGTGAATTTATGGCCACAAAACATTAAAATACAGACTTGGTCAGGTAGGGTATTTCTGGTCGGGTAGGGGAGCTTAAGAAAAATTATTTCGCCCAGGGACCTCTTTAGGCAGCCTTGTCAGGTGCATCGGGAAGGGGGACTTCCAAGACAAAAATTTAAGATTAAGCATATAAAACCGTAGTCTGGGACACACCCCTCCCACAAGGGAGTGGGGCTACTTTACCGCACACAAACTCCAGTCATATATCGCCATACGGCAATTTCCAACCAGAGGAGTTGGGTGGGAAATGAAGGCTCCATCAATCGGTGCTCGCCCCAGGCTCAGTAGGTAAAGAACTTGCTTCTAACGTTCTATGTATGGATTCGAACCCATGTACCTTGATGGTAACCTTCATAGTGGAAGACGAGCATCTTACCACGACACCACTCGGGCCCAGGGAGTAGGGCTGACAGGGCTCCAACCCCTGGGAGCCCTAGGACAATTACTATTGACATTTTTTGTTTTTCAAGCTATAAATTCACTATATAACAGCCCCTTTCTGGTTTGGGAGACCCACTCTGAGATGTGAAGGACATGAACTGAGCTTTAGGCTCAGGCCTATCATTTGAGGGGGCCCCCGGCTTTTGAAAAGACACTAAAAATAGTATATGTATATATAAATATATATATATATGCGTACATTGAGTACATGCTCTTTCCCCCCTGGAAAAAGTTGAAATGACGGCCCTGTCTAGGCTGGGATCTTTGTGAGCCCTTGGTCAAATTTTTCACTGGCACTCTGTAGGAAATTTACAATATGAAAAACAAAAAATATAAGAATCGTCTCGGTGTCCTGAGCTGGAGCTCTTTCAGCTCTACCAGAAGAACATTGGTGGTTTTGTCGCATGTAGGCTACACAAATTTTACAGCGCTAGCCATTCCATTTTTTTCATTCTAGCCTAATTATCTTGAATACTCTTTCCTTGAATTCGTCAGCCTGTACAATAACCTCCCCCTCCAGCAAATACACTTGTATCTTTTTAACTCACTCATGTTCAAAAACTGTCACGCTTTTAATCCTTCATATGCTTGTGCACTGTTTTGATCACGCATATGCTTGCCCATACTCTAGATCAGTGATTCCCAACATGGGCGATGGAATGTTCCAGGGGACGGTAGAAGCTATGGGCATAACATTGGATGCTATGGGTTAGATTTCGTTGGGGGCAATGGGAGAAAAAAAATTCTGAAGGGGGCGATGGGACAAAAAAGGTTGGAAAATTGCTATAGATCACTCTTTTGATTGCTCACTGACATGTTTTCTTGCTTTATATGTAACTCTTTTGATCATTTACACGTGCAATTCTCAAACTGAGCCCTGGTGTCTCCCCAACCTTTGTCAGGGACAGCAAAAAGTTTTTGAACAATATTACTTGTTAAACAGCTCTGGGGAGTCGGCGGATAAGCATTGAATAGTGAAAAGGGACATCACGGGTGAAAAAAGTTTAAGAACTCTCGCTCTAGGTCACTACATTGGACATTTACACTTATACAATATGCTCCAGGAGATCATTATTTCAGTCCTTCATATGCTTGCACACACACCAGGTCACTTACTGACATGGTCCCTCACTGTGAACGTCACTATTTTGCTCACTCGCATGCTTGCAAACTCTCAAGGCCTCCACTCACAGCCTAGACCCTCACTGTCTGAATAGTGGCAGATTTATTGAGATTTACACACAAATTTTGCTATCTTCTATTGAACTTTCCTGGCCACTCATTCTTCAAACTTACCACCCTGGGTTATACCCCCCCCCCCCATAAATACATGACAGCCATTCCCATGTGGAGACCCCATGCCGTGGAAATCCAAACTAGTGTTGTCTTAATACATGGACCCATCTGAGCATAAACAGTGACATATTTATAGCAAGGGGGACTTAGCTGGCTATAGCCCTGACGTCCAATTTGAGGAATACGCAACGAAGAAAATAAGTAGAATGTGAAAGGGGCAGTGAAATTTATATGACCTTCAATATGTTTAGGGGCACAGTGTACTTGCAGGAGCAGGGGGGGGGGGGGACAAGCAGGTTAGCAAGAACAAGCACAGGGTGGCTAATGTGAGGAAATAGTCAAGAAAATTAGACTGGAATGGGAGAAGAAATTTGTGTGGCTCACAGGAGGCAAAACCCAAAATGCACCTTTCAACACAGCCTAAAGGCTTCATAAAAATGAAATCCGGTTTAGATTAAGATTGAGCATTTAACTATTGAATAAACATTTTTGGTCAGATAGGAGATTTGGGAAAAGGAGAGGGGGGTCACGATGCTCTTGAGGCAGCCCTGATCCAACCCAGCTGAGGGGCCCCATAGTCAGTGCCGTCTTAACACATGGTCCTACCCGGAGCATATTTTTCAAAAATTCACCAGGTAGGGCCTCAGAAAAATCACTTGACCCAAGGCCCATGATGTTCTTAAGACTGCAATGCCCATAGCCCCCACATGGGTGCCCTGAGACAATCACCATAATTTTTTTGTTCCCTCGTTCTAAAAACTCTTTAGGCCTTCAAAACACCGCTTTACCCGGGGGGACTCCGCGATAGAACTAAAACAGCCCGGGTGTTATATGCACTATATAAAAAAAAAACTTACCAAGGAAATCATTCAACTCTAAAAACGTTGACATTTTGATCGCCGCCAATTTATACAAATTAGTATATAAAATATTCCAATTTTTGTTTTTCAAAATAATTCCCTTTAAATAATTAGTTTTAAAAAATTCCAGTCCTTTGTAAACAATTATTTCAGAACGAAATAAATATACAACGGGGAAAAGTCTCCGAGAGCCTCGGTAGGTACGAGGTCCCAACGTAATAACACAAGAGACGCCATTTTCCTCTTCTCCCGCGAACAAGCGAAACAAAGGTGACTAAAAATGGCGGAATTACAATAATTAATAATTGTTTCGTTTCCGTGAACGGCTTTTCAATTCTCAAATGCAGCGCTAATACTTATTATTTGAGCAAAAAAAACTTTTTACGGAAAGGGCTTGATTGCGAGAACTTACAATTGGGCAAGAGGAGCGAGAAGTGGTCCTTTCTTGATTGGCTATGGAAATTCACCACCAATGGACGACGAATCAAAGCTGATAAAAACAACGAGACGAGTCTTTATTGGTGCCGAAGCCGCCCTTTCACAGAGAGGGGCGCCTTTTCCCGCGCGACTGCTATTATCGCTTCGGGAGGAAAACACAACAACAAACAGACGATTGATTCGTAACTGGCTCGCGACAAACGGTCAGAAATTATTATTTTTTGAGTTGAAATAATTATTTTCGATTATTTCCAAAAACTTCGATTCTTTCCCGTCGATAACAAGGAAGACGACGACGCCACACAGCAACTGACGTATTTCGTTTTTGTTGTTTTTTTTTACGCTCGGAAATTAGATCAAGATGAAGATCATTCGTGAGCCGTTCGCGGTGATGAACGTGTTGAACGAACCGGATAGAAAAGATACGGATCAATTTATGGTAGATTAAATAATTTTGAATCGAAAAATAGATAATTTTCTATTTTTTTCATTAAACATAAAATTTTATTTTCAACAAGTTTGACTGCATTTGTTTTTATTTACATATTATATTAATAAAAGTAGAAAAATTTGAATTGTATCTTTAAAATATCTAAATCACGGTTACCGATACTACTTCATGCCTGACCATATGACCCGGACTCTACGGGATATCTGTTCCTAAACTTTTAAGAAATATATCTCGTCTCTTTAAAAGCCTCTTATTTCAGCTTTGGGGGTCATTTAACTATTACGTCAGCATCGATAAGGGGTGGGGGGGGGGTTTGAATGATCCTTACGTCACCAACCACCCTTTATGAATATGGGAAATACTCTTAATGGCTCTTACTTAGTGCGCCAAAAACGAGAGACAATTAATGGGCATATGAACTAACATTCTCCCTAATTAATATATCCCTTACAGTGCCACTTCAGCGATCTCTAAATGTTTCACGGATCCTTCAAGTGCTCAGGAAATGTCTCCGGGCCGCTTAAGTGCTCTGGAAATGTGCAACGCATCACTCAGGTGATCCGTAATTATTCCACGGATCACTAAGTAATCTGGGAATGTTTCACGGTTAATGGGTGATGTAGAATCGCACTGGGGGGGGGCACTTATGTACTCTAAAATTGTGCCACGTCATTCAAGGGATCTCTAAATGTGCCCCGGATCGTTTAAGTGTTCTGGAACTGTGTCGCGGGTTACTTGAGTGATCTTTGAATGTGCCACGGGCCTACTTCAGTGATTTGAAAATGGGCCACTTAAATGCCCTGGAATTGTGCCACGGGTCATGTAAGCGACCTGTAAATGTGCCGCTTAGTTCATTTTTTACAAAATATAGGTTTGAGAGGGCAAGCCACATCAGATAACCTTCAGGCCTACATTTGGTCCGGGGGTCAAGGGTTTACCATATATGGCTGAAAGGGTAGGTCACAATGAATTTCTGAAAGTTTGAGTTCATAGCCTTCAAATAGCATTGAAATTAAAAGAAATCGATTATAATAACATATAAAGGTATTTGCTTTCGAAATTTTAATTTTTGTAAATGTTTTTACATTACAAAAATTTTTTTTTTGCGTCTGTGGGGGAAAGGCGCACGAGCCCCTTATGCCTCCCCTCCCGCGTATGTTTCTGATCCCACCAATATGCGTTAGGAGGTAGGGGGCAGTGCTGACGGGGGGGATGGTCAAAAATGTTTAAACATTTGCTGACGTAATATTTGAACGGCCCCTTTGACAAGCCCAAAGCTGATTTCTCAAGTTTGCACTTGCTGAAAATTGGAAGAAAACCTACTTCATAAAAAAAAAAAATGTAATTTTGAGCCAGTGCTGCCTTAACGCATGGGCCCGACCGGGGACCTCAAGAGAAAAGGGACGTCAGAAAAATGAGTAGTTGAATTTTTTGAGAATTTGTCACAGGTAGGGACTCAGTGGAATCAATTGGCCCGGGAGCCCATGATGCTCTTAAGACGGCCCTGTTTAGAAGGGGTTTAGCGATTTCTGCTGTGCAGCTTAAAAGGGTTAATGAGATCCGGAAAATTCGTCTACGATGTTTCGCTTCTGACATTTCGTCCCCCAACTGAATGAGTGGGCGATTGAATGAATGACTGTTTTTGAGAGTAACCGCATGAGAGACCGAGTGGGTGAGTAGCCGTGTCAATAGGTGAGTGACCATATATGACTGAACCAATGAATAGGTGAAGGAGCGACTCAGTGACCATATGGGTGAACAAGTGAGTACGCGATTGTGTGACCGACTGAGCGTGTGACTTACCGACTGAGTGATCGATAAAGTGAGAGGCCGTATGTATGAGTGGCTCACTTACGAACTCCCAGGTTCACTTGACCAATCACTAACTTACTCATCCACTCGCTCACTACTTGACTTTGTCGACGAACTGTTATGTCGGTGAATTGCGTGGCAGTGAAAAGTTATAAATGAATTTTTTTATCACTCCCCTACTCATACAGTCTCTCACTTACTTCGTCATTCATACGGTCATTCACCAACTCACTTGGCCATTATACGGTCAGTCACTTGGTCCCGTCAGAGGCAAAATATACCGGGGACGAAATATAGAATGAGCGAAATTTGGAGCTGGGGACACGTTTCCTTAAACCACTTTTTTTATAGTGTTTCTAAGAATTTTCAGTTTCCTTCACTAAGTTCACTTGAGTTATGATATTTAAGGTGCCTACAAACAGGGCCGGAACTAGAGAAGGGCGGGAGGGGTGACAACTGCCCCTGGCGGAAAATTTTATGGGGGCAGCAATTTGAGGTGGGAACAAAGAACACCGTTACAAAATTATTGAATTTTTAAGTTGTGGAGGCGGCAAAATAAAGTTTGCACCGGGCCTGCCTACAAAGGAAGGCCGCTTCAGGTGATGTATCGGATGGGCAACAGCGAAGGCGCCTGGAGAGCCGGGCGAACTCAGCGTCCACCATCTTGGAGCGGCAAAAAAAAACCAGGGTTTTTTGTTAAAAGTGACACCTATAATCGTTGCAAGAAAACAAGATAGGAAACGGCGATTGGCTATAGCAATAATACTGAAGTCACGCTTTCATTCGAAGTTGACGGATGAGTCAGCCTAGGATTTCAAAAAGCTCTAGAGAGAGAGAGTGATAGTAACTCTCACTGAACGCGTGAATGAAAACAGTACGATCCGTGGAAAGGTTAAGAACCCCTCGTCGAAGTAAAGCTGAGAATCGTTTTTTCCCCCCTCGAATCAAAGTTGTTCAACGTTTAGGAGAATGCGGGCCACATCACTGATTCGAAAACGCGTCGTGGTAATTAAGTGATCTGGCAATGTTCCGCGGGACACTCAAGTGGTCCACAAATGTGCCGCGATTATATGTAAATATGCCGCGGGTAACTTAGGTGGTCTGAAAATGTGCCGTGGGCCGCTTAAATGTTTTGTAATTGCGCCAAGATTATTCAAGTGTTCTGTTAATATGCCACCGGTCACACTAATGATCTCGGAATGTGCCTCACGCCACTTGATCTGGAATTGCACCGTGGGTCACTTAAGTGATTTCAAATGTGCCATGGGTCACTTAAGTTATATGTAAACGTTCCGCGGCCGGTTGAGTGATATAGAAACGCGCCGCAGGTTACTTAAGTGAACTGGAAATATGCCACGAGGCTACTTTAGCGATCCGAAACTGAACCGCAGGTCACTAGTGATTTTAAATATGCACTTGAATGTGCCGCGGGTCACTTAAGTGTTCTGGAACTGTGTTGCGGTTATCTGTTGACATGCCACAGAACACGAGTCTTTCTAGTCTGTGCCGCAGGTCACCCAAGTGATGTGGGAATGTGCCGCACGCTACTGAAACGATGTGGAACTGCACCATGGTTCACTTTTACGATTTGAAAGCGCGTGAGCTTCACCTAAGTGATCAGGAAGTGTGCCGCGAATCATTTGAGCGATTTGGAAATGTGTCATTTATTCCGTTTTTAGAAAATTAGGTTTGAGGTCGCGGGTCACACTAGATGGCACCGAAGGCCACGTCTATAGCCCGCGGGCCAAAGGGTTTAGCACGTATGCCCTAAATCTTAGAGGCAGCTAGTGATGAATTTGTATGTGCCGCAGAGAGAGTAACGACTCCAATACATTTTCTTAAAACGCTCGGGTGACAATAATGTGACACGTACGACTTCCAATGTAAGTAATTCGATTCACACAAGATAGGGGACGCTCACGACGTGAATTTATTGCTACTGATTAAAATGCAGTCGAGAGTAAAACGAGAAGCCTGATATGGCCACGTTTTCGACGGGAATGAATTCGGAGGCCACTGACTGAAATCTCAGACGATTCAATCAGGAATTCTGTTCGGGAAATCCAAACTCATCATCTCGTGAATGCGCAGATCCAATTACGATCGAAATCATTAAGCGTAGGAGGTCGACACACCACATACTCTTTCTTCCATTATTTATATAGTACATGGAGTTTTCCATATTCATATACAGTACGTCAGTGACCTTATTAACCATGTCACGAGACCACAGATTTTTTCTTTCATTATTAGACATCCCGTTCACTTTGATCTTTTTTGGGAAGAAAAATATCTTTGAAAATACCCCGGGGGAATCACTCTTTCTCACATCCCCCCAAAGTGGGTCCCTACCCCTTATAGAGTTGGTCCTGGAGCCGTAGTGAGAAGTCCCCCCCCATGGCCCCCACATCCTTAAGCAGGGCCCCTAGGCTGGGATCTTTTACGGGCCCCCCCCGACTAGATTTTCACAGGGCCCCTTTTATGATGAATTTATAGCGTGAAAAAACAAAAAATGATTAAAATCCTCCCGGGCCCAGGCCTGGAGCCTTGTCAGCCTACCCCTTGTGGAGGCCATGCCCCCCCCCTCCCCCTCCACCTGAAATGATTTTAGAATTAAGAATTAAAAGAAATCCCAGAGCTGATGAAAATTCAGAATTAACAGGGAAGAATTCCATAATCGATGACAATTTAGAATAAGCGGGGGGGGGGGGGGGTCACGGTGAAAAAAAAAAAATTCCCCCCAGAGTTGATTAAAATTCAGAATTAATGGTGGGGGGGGGGGGTCAAAGAGTTGGAAACACAGAATTAATAGGAAAAAATTTCGCAGTTGATGAAAATTGAGAATTAACGGGGGGGGGGGGAAGGGTGTCCCAGAAGTGATGGAAATTCAGAATTAACGGCAAAAAAAAATTTCCAGAGCTGATTAAAATTCAGAATTAATGGGGGGAGGGGGGTCCCAGAGTCGGAAGCAGAATTAATAGGAAACAATTTAACAGTTGATGAAAATTGAGAATTTACGGGGGGAGGGGGGGTTCCAAGAGTTCGAAACTCAGAATTAATGGGGAAAAATTCCAAAGTTGATGAAAATTCATAATTAACGGGGGGGAATCCCAGAGTTGTTGGAAATTCAGAATTAATGGGGAAAAAATTACAATTAACGGGAGATTTGAAGAGTTGATGAAGGGTTCCCAACTTCGAGGCGCGAATGCGAGTCGATCTCTCCACGTCAAAAAATCTCGCCACGGAAAAAGCAACAGGCCTACAACAATACAATTATTCAATCATTACACTTCACTCATAGTTAGAAAAATTGACGGCACTACACACAACAAGCATTGCACAGGAAACAAACTTAACGTCCGGTTCACTACACATACACACACAGTCAGTTGAACATGTACCAATTCATTAGAAATTCCGCAGAGGAATATGGACGAGATGCATTGCATGTGTGGTTCAGCAGTAGTGGTAGCAAGCAGTAAAGTTGATGAAAAATAAGAAATAACGGGGGATTTTTCCAGAGTTGATGAAAATTGAAAATTATTGCAGGAAATAATTTAAGAATGGTGTGCGTGATGAAGGCCTCTCTCTAACAAGTTACCGTGAGAGCGGGGCCCGGTGCGACCGCACCTTTCGCACATCCTCTCCCTTAAGGGTGGCTTTGACTTGTCCATGCGGGCCCGGAAAAGCGGGTTTAAAGCATCTACAGATACAATATACAGATACAACTCTAAAGGTTGGTTGAGCAAAGTTGGAGGGGGGAGATGGGGATAGTTTTTTACTGAAAGTGGGGGGGGGGCATTTTGTTAGTTATATAATAACCATACGATGGGGGCTGAAAATTTGGAAAAGACTGCTCTAGTTCACCCCGATGTATTTCCTCTTTTGTAGTCGCATTCTCCGCTCGCCTCTCGAGTGTGTGTGTGTTCGGCCTAGGACAACAACTTCTACAGCAGAATGCCTCACTGACGTCACTGAAGTCGTCCATTTTACCTATAGTCATTGACTATGCTTTGCACTTTGAAGACCGGACACACCCCGATTCCCATCTCAGAGAGATATCGAAGCGTTCCCGAAGGATGGGTGTATAATTGACTATACTGCAAAAAAAATAAAGATTTCGCCTACGTTAGACTGCTATATCCAAATGGCCACAGGTGAAATGGACGACTTAGTGACGTCAAAGCTATATAGAAGGTGTTGCCTAGGATCAGGTTAAAGGATGTTTCTGTAATATGAATTAGGATATTGTCTGATTATACTTCGAAAGTCCTCGCGCAAAAAACTAATATAAAAAATATACTTATATTTTTTTTGGGGAGGGGGGGGGCCTTATATGGGGTCATTTAAGTATTACGTCAGCATCGGGGGGGGGGGGTTTCGGATTTGCTGACTTTTGATGACAGGGGGGGGGGGGAAGGAGAGTTTGAAGGTTGCTTACCTCATCAACCACCCCTTTTTGAGGATATGAAATATTCTAAGCTGCTGGCGGGGGGGGGGGAAGGGGGAGTCAGTGTTTTGCTGACAAGGAAGGGGAGGAGGAGGTCAAAAATGGCTGAAAATCTGCCTACGTAATACTTGAATGGCCCCTATATATTTAGAGCAGGGTTTTCCAACAAGGCAAGAGCATTTTTTGCGTTCCACGGAATCAAAAGTGACGGAACCTCAAAAATCCCGGAACCCTGACAGCTTCGAAACTTTTATTGTTGATGTTTCACCTGAAGCAATTTTTTATTTTGATTTTTTTTTTCGAGAACGTGTACTCTAAAAAAAAGTATGTATCAGTTGTCTTGATTGAAAGAAACCGTGGATATTTGGTGGAATAGTACTCACATATAGCGGTGGAATATGGTAGCCCAGGTCGGTAAGATACTCGCGAACTGTGCCACAAGATGCTCAGAGATGTCGTGTGTTCGATGGCCTCTTTTGTCCTTGCCGGTGCTTTTTTCTCATAGAAGAACTATTACAAAAACCAATATGATGATAAAACAGCACATTGTTATTGAGGAAAGTCTGCACGCCAAACGTTTGGCGTACGGACTTCTCGGTGAGAAACATAAAAAATCCATTCGGAATCAGAAAACACCGACATTTTCATTGATGTAAGGCTTACATCAATGAAAATGTACTTACATTCGATCGGATCCAACATGGTATCCAACTCTTGAAGCGTTTACACGAGATTGGGATTGAGGCAACTCTCTCTCTCTCTCTTGCTGAATTAGATAGAATCGTGGTTGAGAGATAGATCACAACGGGTTATGGTGAACGGGGAATTCTGTCCTAGTGGAGTTCCTCAAGGAAGTGTCCTGTTCAAGGAAGAAGTCCCATACTTTTTTTTCACTTTTTATCGATAAACTCGATCAGGGTATCGATGGGATTGTATTCGCAGATGACGTGAAGCTAATGGGGTAGTTGGGAATCAAAGCGATAGAGAGTTGCTCCAGACCCACTTGAACATGGGCAAATGAATGTAGAATGAAGTTTAGCGTTGACAAGTGCATGGTCATTCATTTTGGTTCGAACAACCCACGGTTCTCTTACGAGTTGAATGGTATCACTATCCCGGATGCAACCAGGGTCACCGATTTGGGAATTCTCATTGACGAGTGGCTTAGGTTTTCGGAACATTGTTCATCGGGGGCCAAAAAATCGAATAGACTGTTTAGTCAAATTTTCAAAAAAGTCTTTTCGCGTTCTCCTAAAGTCATTCTTCCGCTTTTTCGAGGCTTAGTTCGTCCTGGACTGGAGTATGCTGTAAGGTTTTGGAGACCATACATACAGAAGAACATAGACTTAATTGAAAGGGGTGCAGAGAAGAGCTACGTATGTCCTTATTGGCACACGGGACTAATTCTACACGTTATGAAGAGAGACTTCATCTTTTGAATATGTTTACATTAGATGAACGTAGGTGTCGGGGAGATATGATCGAAGTGCTCAAAATTTTAAACGAGATGGACCATGAATTATTAGTACACCGTCAATCGGCTGCTTTTACAAGGGGACACCAGTGTCGATTGGTAAGGGACAATTCTAGGTTATAGTATCGTAGGGAATTTTTCTGAACATTAATAAATGGAATAGCTTACCCCAGGGAGTAGTAAATTCTAACACAATCGACACGTTTAAAATGAAATACGATAAACACGTTAGGGTAAATCGAGAAGCTCTATCCACACTTGGAATAAGACATACATTATGGGCATTGTATGATATTTTGTTATGTATGTATATATTGTTTATAATATTTTTTGATTGCATTTTTAGTTGGGTTGCTGTATTTTAGTAATATATGACATCCATATTTGTTATGGGCATCTTTTCTCAGCCACCTCGTTGGGCATTTTGCCTGTTTTGGCCTTGCATTTGTATTTGCAGCTTATGTTAAAATAACACGAATTCACGATTCAAAGTGAGTGTTTTTTTTTTATCAAGCTTGACAAAATTAACATTTTAACTAAAACGACGAAATAGCCACATATTATGGAAAAAATAATTCGGTCCCGTAAGGGGCCGTTCACGTATTACGTCATCATCGATGGGGGGGGGTTTCCGATTTGCTGGCTTTTGGTGACAAGGGGGGAGGGGGGGTTGGATAATGCTTACGTCACCAACCACCCTTCATGAAAATATTAGTTAGGATTCAGAGGGGCAGAGCTGATGACGAAATTTTGCTGACGAGGGAGGGGAGATGGTCAGCGTTTTGCAGACTTTTGCTGGGGAGGGGGTCAAAAATGGCTAAACATTTGCTTACGCAATACTTGAACGGCCCCTAAGATATGGAACATATGGTCAAACTATGTGCCAATTCACAAAAATATACAGTATATACATATTTTTAAACACTTTTCATAACTACAAATTTCGATTCTTGTTCCGCAAGGAGAATGCGAACTTTTGGGGCACCCTGTATATTGAACAAATATCCAACATTTGTTAATAAGGGTTCCGCGGAATAGACTCGTAATCATTAAGGGTTCCGCGCGAGCGCACTTTCACGTTGGAAAACCCTGATATAGAGTACTTTAAGATGAGGCATGAGTAGGGAGTGGGAGAGAAAGCATGTGAACCCGTGTTTAAAATACAAAAGGCAGCCAGCTTTGGGGGCCCCTAAAAATTTGTTGTGCCCCGTTTGCCCATGCGAGGAACAGGCCCCTGGGGATTTTAAAAAAAAAAAGAAATCGCGGCGGAAATGCAATTTTTAGCGACGACATCGCAATCTTGTTTTTGTTGTTCGAACACATACTGATCGATCATCTCCGGCGATTAGTGAACACTTTAAAGATCTTTATTTATTTGAACACACGGGGGAAACGCACGGTCACTCCCTCTCCCAAACCATCCTTTTGATCTTGAAAATATTCAGAGAGGAAAGAGAAAAATAATAATCTGTGGTGATAAGAGAGAGATAATGAAGGAGATAAGGCAAGAGGGGGGAAAAAACAACCACCACCGCCACATCACGGGAAAAAAATAACCGTGACATAGCGATATCTATGCCACACAACATATAAAACGCCGACCGATATCCACGCCATCTACGAGCAACGGTATATAAAACCATTGCCTTGAAAATATTTGGTCAGATAAGGGGTTGTTGTGGTGGTGTTTTTTTTTTTTCAGTGAGTTCCGTTTGACACCCGAATTGTTTGGTTATGTTTACATCGTCATCGTCGTCGCATCTGTTATCGTAGTCGGTGCGCACTCCCTTTGTCAACAGCTATTACTGTTGTTGTTATTGATATTATTACTAATTATCATCATCATTACCTGTAACATCTTGTCAAGTAAGTTGTTTATAATGTTATACCGATAATTTTTTAATTAGTAGCAATCACAGGTGCCGACATGAAGAAAATATAGGGGGGGGGGGCGCCTGTGAAAGTTGTCCCGTATATACGGGACTAAAGAGCATAAGCAGAAGAGGGAGAGTGCATTACATTGTTCTTTCAGAAATTACTGGGAAGAGGAAGGAAGGGCTGAAATAGCCTCGCCCCTATGTTCCGGCGCCTATGGTAGCGACTGAGCCACGATCGTACCTTGTTCGTGTGTGACACTCGGGTACTTTGAAATAAGGGCCGTAACTTAAGGGTCTGGAGCAGAGGCTTTCAATCTTTCCCCAGTCGCGAGAACTGCCTATACCCATCATTAAAAGAGCACCCTTATGGAAAATTTTAACACGAATGCATGAAACGACAATGGGTTCAATCCTTGAAAGCAGTTCCTCCAAGGAGTTGAAACGTTGGCGAGCACGAAATCGGACACGAGCATCGAGCGCTCTGGGTACTTCAGGGAGCACCGTGGTGAAAATGCCTGGTCTAGGATCACAAATCGAGAGCAGACTTGAACAGTTAAGGAGGGGAAAGGGGAGGCACGATGATGATGTCAATAATTCATGAGTTGGCTCCTTCATGGGGGTGGGGGGGGGACATGGACCAGTATCTCCGAACATAGTCAGGGTAGTTTTTCTGGAGGGGGCCCCCCCACACTCGAAGTTGATGTTGCGACGGCGTATTTTGTTTCAACTAAAATTCGATATCCCCTGAAGACTAATTCCCGGAGCACCTTTCCCCCCCAGTTAAGGCACTGGTCACCTCGTCTATGCGGAAACGGTGTTTTTGGATATCCATTAATTTTCTGTCCTTTCGCAATTCTTTACCGTAGTGAAATTTGATACTACTGTCAAACTCTGCTATAACGTTAATATCCAAATGAATCCACTTGAGCAGTCGCTTCTACCTTGTGGTACCCGTACACTGTTCTAGACCCGGGGTCTAGTGGGTGGCCCTCAACCTAAGGTCCTATGCCCCGCCCCCTTGCGGTCTTAGGATGCTCTACGGAGAGCCCACTGGTGGAAATCAGGTGAAAATTTAGCCACGAAAGGTTGTTTGGGGGGGGGGGGGGCCTAGAGAGCTGTGAAAAAAAAAAATATTCTGCTCTGAAGAAATAAGATTTCGCGTGAAGTATGGAAGGTAAAAACGTGACTAACATGGACCACACAGAGAAATAGGCCAACACTGGGGGGGGGGGCGGTAGAGAGCGGTCTTCTTCCCCGTTCCCCGAAAAATTTATTAGCATACGCGGAAAGGTTAAGGTGGAAAATCCGCCCCCGCCATCCCCCATTCGAAAAGCCTATATGCCCTTATGCACAAATGTTGGGGGCCCCCCGGTACGATCACTTTTTTTTTTCACGCTATAAATTCACTACAGACGGGGAGTCCGCCAAAGGTCCCAGTCTAGGGCTCTACTGCAGATTGTGGGGTGGGGGGGGGCATGGTAATAACTTTCAGAATCCAGCACAGCTACCTATAGAACCTACAACATTTCAACGCATTGGGCCCATCCGGGCACCGACATGTAGAATGCATTGGAGGGGGGGGCCTGAAAGTGCTGGTCGGCACGCACATACGGGACTCAAGCGAGTACGCAGGAGAGGGAAGGTGCATTTCATAGTTTTTCAGAAATTATTGGGGGTGGGGGGGGGAAGAGTCTCACAGCTGCCCCCTTACAAAATTTATATGGGGGAATCAAATAGACTCAGCCCCTAAGTTCCGGAGGGCGCCTATCCCCCATAAGCGGAGATAGACCCCACGCCCCCCCACCCCCGTATCTCCGCCCATGCTATCCCCGGAGGCATCGTGCCCATAGAAGACCTAGACGATGAGATCTGATCTTCGCGAGTAAGTAGCTAAGTATATATTAACTGTTACTTACTGCTGAGCATGAGGTCCAAGAACACAACTTTGCTCGGGGACTTCTGATAATTGAGACTGCCCCGCATACAACCCCCGCAAGAAAGAAGCTCACTCTGAACTCTAGCTCCGGGTAGCAACTGACCCAGGTCGGGAGGAATTGTGTGAGCTCGTTGGAGTCCCGTATATTTTACGGGAAGACTAATTTTTCCTATTTAATTCGGCTTTTGACCCATCCCCCGGATCCACTCCTGCCCCACGGGTCCTCATCTTTTTTTTGTGGTTCCCGACTTCGAGGCGCAAACGCGATGCGATCTCCCCGTTAAGGGTCTGGATTCAAATCTACAGACGCGGCATACATTCTTTTAAAATATCTGTCTGCGCTGCGCAACCACGATACGATATATACGAATACGTGCATCGATTTTATGTCAAAGAAAAGGTCGCCGTGTGTCTGTAGATGTGAATCCACCCTGAAAAGTCACGCCACAGGGAGCGACAGGCCTACAACGGCACAAATATTCAATCATTACATTCAATTCACAATTTGAAATGTGGATGGCAGCATTACAAATTCACACACAATATATACTCACCAAGTCTGTTAAGTATACACGCACTAACACTTCCGGCCCAACTCAATCGGTAACAATTTGCCCTAGGCGATAGACCGGAGTTGTGATCCGTTTGAAAGAAAGACAATGGGGGAGGGGGGAGGTGTCCAGATCGAACGATAAAATTTTTGCTCACTTTAAATTTATTTCAGACGAGGGAGGGGGGGTGGAAAATCCCCCCCCCCTTGAAGAGCTTGGTATCAACTTATGGGGGACCCTGGACAAGACGCAGCCACGAGCATCGGCGGAGATAGACTAAAAAGTCTGTGGGGGAGGGGAGCGGCGGCATGATGATGCCTGTTTATATACAGGGCGTCCATAATTAAAGGATCCTATTTTAAAGTAGCCTACAGACGAGACCAGTTATCAGAAAATTGTTTTCATGAAGTGATGGGAATTTGTTTCGGGGGGTAGATGCACATGTCGCCACCAGAGGGCGTTTTATTAAGAAATTAGACATTTAGGCAAACGTTTACAATTTTAACAATTGCCAAAACATGTTCCCCCATCATTTTCCACAACTGACCGAAGTGTGTGTGCGGGGAAATGTTCAGCACGTGGCGTGAAATGCTGCCTTTAAGGTGAGGTGAAGTTCTTGGATTGTCGCGACTTAGACGTTTCAAATGCCCCCAAAGCCAAAAATCGCATGGATTAAGGTTCGGGAAGGTTATAGATTAGGGAAGTGTCGGCTGTTGACACGTTCTTCTGTAAAATGTGTTACACACTACAATGTGTGGAGGAACTCCGTCTCGCCCTAAGGACGCGTCAGCAGATAAGGATTGCGCATATAAAGATTGCGTCTGTAAGCACAGGAGTAGATAGACTTGAAAGTCTGGGGGGAGGGCACGGTGATGTATATGCACTCTTAAGACATGCACGCTTCCGACACAACTCATTCGGTAGTAAATTGCCCGTGACGATAGACCGGGGTTGCGCTGAATTTGAAAGAAACAAGCAAATTTAACGATGGCACACTGCATATTCCGACATGCACCAGTTGATCGAAAGTTTCTAGGAGATGCATTTTGTTCGGTACATAAGGCCGCAACAGACAAAATGCCCAACGAAGTAGCTGAAAAAAGCAGTGCGTACGAGTAACAGCTAGCATGTGAACGTCACAACATAAGATTCCGTGCGTGCTAATAGGCTAGCTTTTGAATTTAAATGAGTTGAGAGCGCATGAACTGATTGAAATGTGTAGCACACGAGTAGAAACAGCGTCTACAGCAGCTGATTTTTTTTTTTTTAGGCACTTCGTATACATTCCTCTACGGAATCTCTAAAGAATCGGCACATGCCGGAATGTGTGTGTTCTGAGTGTATGCTTGGCCCCTCACGTATTTACGTTGTCGAGTTGCGTTTGTTTCGTGTTCATGCTGCCATATGGCTTCCATTTTCTGAAGTAAAGATGGAAATGCTGGAATTTTCATGTTTTGTAAGTATCGTGTTGTAGGCCTGCCTACTCTCAGCGGAGAGACTTTTTTCAAATGAGAGACCGGCTCACATTCGTGCCTCGAAGCTGGAAAACCAACCCGTGAGATATAGCTATGGTGCTCGGAGGATGAGCTCGTACAGCGAGCTACGGTGCTCGATGCAGAGATGACGGTTCTTTCAATCTCTTAATACGAGGACTTTCATCATGGTGCGGTTTGGCTGGCTAATCAACCCTCACAAACGCTCAACAACTAGTACATGATTAAGATAATATATTTATTTTTTTATATACTTTAGCGAATGTATATTATATTATGATGTGTGTATATATAATACTGTCCCCCAGTTTTATTTATTTATTCAACATTGATTGACCGAGGCCTATACAAGAGAATGCGGAATTTTTATACATGGCGAAAGTGACAATTGATGGTACGAAAGAATTCGGAAATCGTGGTGCAATCTACAATATTTGATGGTAGGTTGTTCCAGTCGATAATAGTTCTTGGGGAAAAGCTAAATTTGTGACAATCTGAAGAGGCAAAGATGGGCTGTAATTTTTGGGAATGATTGAGTCTAACAGAGAAATGAGAAGGTTTGATTAGAATATTGGAGGTGTCAATATTAAAAGTAGTGGGAAAAGGGGGTTACTGGAACAAAGGACTTAGTACAGTCAAGGCTAGGACCGGAAATAGGCGCAAAAGGCGTTCGATGTACGCATGCGCGCCAGGAGGTCCCGGTTTTATCCCCCCCCCCATTATAAAAGAGGAATGAACCCGTGTTCCACTTTCACTCCGATTAAAAAAAAAAAAATGGAAGATGTATACCGAAATCCGAAGAGTGAGGGTAGTTATGGTGGTGTCGAACCATTATATCGAGCTCTAAAAGGGGAATTTTCTCGAACAAAAATAAGAAAGTGGTTAGAAGGGGAAAAATCTTACACACTCCATCGTGAAAGAAGAAAAAAGTTCCCCAGGAACCGTATTATAGTTGGTGCAATGAATCAACAATTCCAGGCTGATTTAGTTGACATGAGAAACCTGGTAAAATACAACGACGGTTATCAGTATATCTTAACGTGTATTGATGTGTTGTCTAAATATGCTTGGGCCATCCCGCTCAAAGACAAAACGGGGCGGAGCGTGGTGAAAGCGTTTGATCAAATATTTGTCGAAAGGCAACCACATGTTCTGCAAACGGATAAAGGCACCGAATTCAAGAATAAGGTCTTCCAAAAGTTTCTGAAGGAAAAAGGGGTCAAGTTCTTTACGACAGAGGATGACGTCACAAAGGCTGCGATAGCAGAAAGGTTCAATAAAACGCTGAAATCGAGGATGTGGCGATACTTCACAGAAAATAACACGCATAGATACATAGACGTGTTACAAGATCTGGTTTTTGGGTATAATAATAAGTTTCACAGGAGTATAATGATGAGTCCTACCGAAGTTAATAAAGAAAACGAAAAGAGGGTGTGGGACAACCTCTATGGGAAGAAAAAGGTTAAAAAAGTAAAACAAAAGTTTTTTATCGGCGACCAGGTTCGTATTTCTCGTACGAAACACCCTTTTGAAAAGGGATACGAGTCTAATTTTACACATGAAGTTTTCGTGGTGGATGAATACATACCGAGGGAGATACCCGTCTACAGACTAAAAGATTTGATGGGTGAAAAAATTAAAGGGACATTTTACGAACATGAAATGACGAAGACCACACTAGAAGACACCTTTCCTATAGAAAAAATTCTAAGAAAAAGGAAGAGGCAAGGTAAAACAGAGCTACTCGTAAAGTGGATGCATTATCCAGAAAAGTTTATATCATGGATATAAATACAGCGACTCAATCCATCTTTACTCATTTCAACAAGATGGCTTCGTTCTACTTAACGCTCCCAAGCGATTCGAGCATGAATTTCTTTCCTGATAACACCCTTTCCAACTTCGTCACAAAACTCCCCAGCGCGTTAGAGTTTGATTCGGATATGGAAGTAGCTCTATCAGAGCTGATATTTCCCCATTCTTTCCACAACATAACGGAACGGTCTAACAGCTTTGAATTTAATTCTGGAGATGGAGTGATAAAAAAAGGTGTCATCCCTTGTGGTTTCTACGAGAGTACCACAGACCTGATTAAGGTGATGACGAGAAATTTTAGAAAGGAAGATATTGATTTGATTTTCAACAAAACCACGAAAAAAGTGAAGGTGGCTACGAGGAAAGGTGCTAAGTTAATTCTACATACAGGAATAGCAGAGAATCTAGGTTTTGAACCCGGTGAGATAAAAGGAATGATGATAGAGGGGCCTTTCACGGCTGATCCGAAACTAGACTTTCATCTGTTGTACGTTTATTGTGATATAGTCGAACCGCAGATTGTCGGCAACACCTTTGCCCCGTTATTAAGAATCGTAAAAACCGAAGGACACGATGGCGACATCGTCAACGCAGCCTTCGAGAGGGGTCACTACATCCCTCTAGCCCGAAGGAGTTTTGAAACAGTTCACATTCATATAAGGACGCACACAGGTCATCTCGTGTCATTTGAACGTGGGAAGGTGATAGTTAAACTCCACTTCCGACTGAAACATTTATGATGTCTTACCGCCCGTATCGCTGTTGTATAGACAGCGTAACTGATTATTACGTCAACCAAGCGGGTCAAGGTCTTGGATATTATCAGGGTATACCACTGCAACGGGGTTACGGTTTCGGTTCAATATTCAGCTCCCTTTTCCGATCGGCTATGCCTTTGTTCAAAAAAGGAGCGAAGGCTCTTGGCCGTCAGGTTCTCAGGTCAGGTGTAGATTTTGCCAATGACGTCGTACAAGGTAGAGATTTGAAAACAGCTGCGGTGGAAAGAGCAAAAGAGGCTGGTCGCTTGCTGAGTGATAAAGCTTCTACGAAAGTTAAAACAATGCTCGGAGGACATAAAAGGAAACGCTTAGCGAGAAAAAACGTCATTCGTAAGAAAGCTAGGAAGGCAACAGCACCCGATATTTTCGATTGAGAAGATGGCTCTCATCATGACAAACTCACCCGAGTGTCTCAAAAGCGAAGTAGATTTGTTCGCTTTACCCCCTACTCAAACCGCCATAGAAGGTGGAGAATGGATTGAATTTCTCCCACTTTCCAGTATTAAAGACGGTCCGATTGAGTTCAACATTACAGGTAGCACCGAAGATTACATAGACCTATCTTCCACACAACTACACGTCAAGTTGAGGGTCACAAAGAAGGACGGTAAACCACTTCTTGATACCGACCTAGTTTCTCCTGCGAATCTACCGCTACATTCCCTCTTCTCCCAAGTGGACGTCTCTCTCAATGGTAGGAATATCACGAATTCGTCTCACACCTACCCTTACAGAGCCTATATCGAAACTTTGCTGAACTATGGTCGAGATGCGAAGATGGGTCCCCTCACTATGGAAGGTTTCCACAAGGACACTGCAGGTTCCATGGCCGACCACGAAAATAACGAAGGTATGAAAGAGCGGTCAAAACACATTGCAAACAGCAGATCTTACGACCTATTGGGAAGAGTACACTGTTCACTTTTTTTTCAACAAAGACTGTTACTCAACTTGGTAGATGTTAAACTTAGATTAGTGCGTTCGAAACCATCGTTTTTTCTAATATCCTCGACAGCTGATTATAACGTGCACATAGATCATGCCAGCCTCTTTGTAAGGAAGGTGAGAGTTAACCCAGCTGTTGCCATCGGGCATGCTAAAGCATTGGAGAAGACCACTGCGAAATACCCTATCAATAGAGTACTTTGTAAGGTTTACTCTGTGGCACAGGGAAGCATGTCATTCGTCCAAGACAATGTGTATCTGGGTGCAATGCCTCAACGAGTTATCATCGGCCTAGTTGACAATGAATCTTTCAACGGTACATTTAGAAGCAACCCGTTCGATTTCAAGCATTACGATCTCAACTTCGTCTCCGTATATGTTGATGGTCGACCAGTCCCCCACAAACCCCTAGAGCCTAACTTTGAGACCGGAAACACCGTAAGAGCCTACAATAACCTGTTTCGAGTCGAGGAAGATCGTGGCATAGACATAACCAGAGAAGAATTTCATAGTGGTTACACTCTATTTTGTTTCTCCCTACTCCCCGACCAGAGCGACTGCGGACACTTACACTTGGTGAAACATAGTAATCTACGTGTGGAACTAAAGTTTGCGAAAGCACTACCTAAAACCATCTCGGTAATCATATATGGTGAGTTTCAGAACCTTATAGAGATAACAAAATCGAGAAGTGTATTGTGCGATTTCTCTGGCTGATGGATTCCGAACAGATTCGTCGAGCACTCCGCAGAGACCCGAAAACGAAAAAAGTTTTCAGGAACGTTTACGCTAGTGACGCGTTGCCTTCGAGAATACGAAATTATCCTACAGCTCTGATCGTTAACACAGATACCAGTGCAGAGTCTGGAACACATTGGTTGGCTATATATCTTCATGACAATTTGACCGCGGAGTTTTTTGACTCATTCGGAAGACATCCTTCAAACTTTCAGAAAGGTAATATCACGAAATTCCTGAGAAGATATCAACGACTCACCTACAATGACGTGGCGCTGCAGTCAGCTGATACCCAAGTTTGTGGCTATTATGTTATTTATTACGTGTACTGTAAATGTATGGGTGAAAGTATGAATTCTATTGTATCTCGCTTCAATGTGAACAACGATTTACGTGTGTTTAACTTTGTAAGAAAATACTTTTCTTTTTAATAAAATTGATTTGCACAACTCATGTCTCATCATTTTTCACGATGGAACCGTTAACGTTACACCATCCATTCACTGCCGTCTGTGCAGGTGCAAGCGGTAGCGGGAAAACATATTTTTTAAAGGGTCTGCTCGAACATCGTGAAAGGCTTATCAAACCTTTACCGAAACGCGTGATATGGTTTTACGGAGAATCTCAGCCACTGCACGAGGAAATTAGAGATGTTGAATTCCGAGACGATTGTAATTTCGAGGGAGTCTCCAATGCCTTACTGATTTTCGATGATTTTATGTCAGAGTTATCGGGAGAAGAGAAAATGGTTAAGCTATTTACTAAGTATAGCCACCATCGAAATTTATCGGTTATCTTTGTAACTCAGAATTTCTTTCATAAGAAACTGCGGGAAATAACGCTAAACGCGCATTATATTTTCCTGTTTAAAAACCGGAGGGATTTGAACCAAATCACCCATTTGGGGAGACAGTTGTATCCTACGAAATTAAATTTTTTCGAAGAAAGTTACGCAGATGCAACGAAATCTCCGTATTCATATTTATCGATCGATCTTAGGCAAGAAACGGATGAAAAAATGCGTTTACGCACCAACGTGTTACCCACGCAAACGCAGTATGTCTATCAACCGAGACGTTAAAAGACTGGGTACGTCAGCGACACTATTTATTCAACGATATGTCCGCGAGGAAGCAACAAGTGCTGAGATTGTTAAGCGGATGTCCTCAAAGACAACGTAAAGAATTATTGAAGCGGTTACCAAATTCTGACATCAAAACCGTTTGTGAATGTGCATTGAATTTACTGCATGGTAATATCCCAATATCCACCCTCCAAAAAGCTAAACTTCAAAAGTATAAAGGTTTGCTCCGTACGTTAGCAAAGAGGAAAACACCTCTTTATAAAAAGAGAAAGATCCTCATACAAAAAGGTGGTTTCCTTCAAGTTCTTTTACCCGCTGCAATCGGTTTGATTTCAAGTCTGATAGGACATGGAATTCGCTAAAAAAGTTATGGTACTTGTTCCAGAAGATAGAATGAACCGCCATGTTATTAAAGAGCCGCAGCTTACGGAACTAGATACTGAAATGGCGAAGATACTGAACAGTGAATTACCGAACGAGGTTAAAATAAAGTTTTATCAACAGATTTTGAACAAGAGGAATACTGCCTTAGGAAACAATTCGCCACTCGACCGTTTCGATGAAGAAGAAGAAGAACCTAAAATGCGCGATCTCAGTAAACCGCCGTTGAAGAAAAGTGCATCATCTGATATATTGTTAAATTTACCGAAATCTCACCGTGAAATATCGGGAAAAATTATAAGTCACCTTAAAGATTACCCAAATGTTATCAAATGGTCACCGAGCGGTCAGCTTGTGTATAAAGGGGTGGAGATAGATAATACAAATATTTCCGAACTGTTATCCAGTGTCGTGAGCATTCAAAAAAAGAAACCTGTTCCGGGTGAGAAAGAGTTTCTTCAAGGTTTATACGAGATAAGTTTACCGCATTATTACATAAGAAATAAAAAATATATGAAAAGATGGCTTGAGTTGTAAAAAACGTACTGGAAATAAAGATTTTCTTCTCTGAATTGTGTCTCCTGTTGTTAAAAAAAAAACACACACACACAATCGTTTAGAAACATGTACAATAAGCATTTATTTTTCTGTTGGTTACATCAACTTTCTTCTTCTCCGTGGGGATTAATCGCGTGGTGTCCATAAGCTAATGTTGAGACCCCATCATCTAATATATAGCGTTTGTCATCAAGGGGACAAAGACTTACTTTTCGTACCATGGTTGTGTGGAGTTGGTGCTTAGTGTTCGTGATTTTTACCATCGTATGTCTGTACCGCACTTGATCGAAAAGCGAAGACTTGTACAGCTCATGATGCAGTTGATTGCGGGAAACGGTTTTGCTGACTCCCTTGGCCGTTTTCTTGTTTTCCTTAGCCGTAACAATGCTGTACATTTTTGAACGAAGACCGACAAACGATAGAATGGGGTCACCGGGGCATTCGTCCTTCATCAACCCGAGCACTGCTTTGTTATGAGGGTTGTAAAGGGTGTGATTTGGAGGAAAATTTGAAGTGTCGAATTCGTCCATGTTGGATTTTATCACGCGGTGTAGATTTTGGGTTTCGATTGCATACGTTAGCGAATCTGTGTCGGTGAAGAGAAGTTGCGCTTTTTCTCCGAACCGTGATTTAACCCACCGATAGTGAAAATCATAAATTTTGATTTTACTCACGTCCAGAACTACGAAACCCACATACATAGGACGAACTAATTTCAGTTTTAACCTTTTCATTTTTATGGCAACCAATCCATTGCTAAAAATTCTGAAGGCTTCAAAGGCTGGGGATGCAATTAATTTTTTAGCTTTTTTCTCCTTATGCACAATTTTTACGTTAACATGCTTCCGCTGGTTTTCCATGGTTTTCCCGAATACTGCATTGTTCATCAGTTTGAAGAACGATTTTTCGAAATCGTTCGAAGCTGATTGACGGCGTTCGGTATTAAAGTCAATGTACGGTTTCAACCACGGTTTTTGATTGAACTCTATAACCCTTTTTATATATTTTATTTTGAGACCGAGGGTGAGGTAGAGTTGGAGGTTGCGATAATGTACTACATAGTTTTCTTTGTCGTATAAATTGGGAACTAGCTTTGTGCATTCGGACGGTTTCCCCTCCGGGTTAATTTTCCCCCACACGCTCTTCATATGGTTTGAAAACAACTTTTCTGTTATCACCATGTTTTCAGGTGCTAGCGGATAATCGTTATGGTCATTGTGAAGTTCTTTGGGGTATTCTAGCCCGACTTCCAAGACATATCCTTTCGGAGAGTCCTCGGGAACGTTTGCGATGTCTATGTTAGATATTTCCTCTGTGCTCAACCATCGGAAACCTGAATATGGTAGGTATTGGGACATAGCGTAACCATAAAGGTTATTTGCATCCCAATACACTATTTCTTTGGTCGGTTGATTGGGTTCAAACTGTTCGCTGTATCGGCTGTTAGCCTCAGCGTAACGATGGGTGATCATAGAAACACCTCCTCTAATACCGGATTCAAAAAACAAATGCATGTCTATGTCTGTGAGAAGTTCCAAATTAATATCGGTCATCCTCAGACATGCCGAAAAAGCCAAACCAGGGCCTGTATACATATGCGCAGGGTCAATTTTGTAATAGCTCATGCTAAGGTTCCTGAAACGTTCGAACACGTCTGCTAGTAAAAGCACGTCTGATTTTACGTAAAGGTCATGATAATCACCGAGATGTTGAATGCCGAATTTTTCCCATACGAGTTGTGCATGAGTGTAATCATCCACACTTATATCGGTTCCAGTTAGACTGCTGAAGAAAGCTTCGCGGGGTGGTAATTCAGTCTCTGAAAATCGAGAGAACGAGTCGATGTACTCGTACGGGTACACCCCTTTCCTCACAAGTAGGTCAGCATCTTCGAAAATGCTGTCAGTCAATCGAAAATCTGAACGGGTAAGATTGCCAACCAACTTATCTAAAGAAGCCGGTAGGAATTGAAATGAGTCTAAGAAACGTAAATCCCCAATCGAGAAAGAAATGTATTTCTCCAAATTATTAGGGATGACTGAGATATCCTGATCTTTGAAGAGCCCTGCCGCCTGCATGACTAGATGACTGTCATACCCTCTCAAATTATGTATTATTACAGGTACATGGTTAGAATATTTCAGCTGTAAATTGCACGCGTTATGCAACGCTGCAACGAACTCACCCGATATGTGGTCATGGTGTCGAACTCTATCACCACCCAACGGTTTCTCACACGTCATACATACAACAGCATCCTGAAATTTTTTCTCGTCTTCTTGGGATATGTTAAGGGGCTTCACGGTGTTAAGAATGTTTTGAATGCTAGCGTTCTCCTTCACCAGCATGTGAAGGAATACCTGCACGCAATCTTCTCCTCTATACACCACTGGGGGTTTATAAAGTGTGGTGTCAGGGCCTACTATAATATAACTGAAACCACTTGGTACATGTTTTTCTGTGTGGGTAGTGGATGAGTGTGTTGGGTTCGGAGTACAGCAAGAAATTTTCTCTAAGATACACTCAAAGTCAGCGTAAATCGTGAAAGGAACACGTAGCTGATACTGGTGCTGAGTGAATCTAAGCCATTTTTCATCTTCATTAGGCATACATATTCGTTGTAGACCGTGAGGTTTGCAATACTCTTTATGTTCGACCAACAAATTTTCTCTAGAAAACCTGTGTAGACAGTAAGGACAATAGAACCGAGCACCTTTATGCTTAGTTAGAGGGGATAACAACCTACTCATGTTTTTTATTAGACTGTAATGACTGGTATTTTCGTTACATATGTATAGCAAGTCAACGTGGTGAAGACGTTGGGTTGCCTCTGTCACCCTCATCGTGAAGATTTCATTATCCGCTAACCCATAGACATTGACAGAAATGTGTGGGTTCTGTTCTTCAAAGCGATTTATTTGGGTTATTTTGACTGGGAGCTCTATCCCACCCATGTTCAACTCATGCTCGAACTGTAGATATTTTGATACTCGTTGCGGATTCTCGTCTTGGGGGTGAAGGGCTGCTAATACACTCCAAATAAAACATTTATTATCCGTGTTTGAGATGTTTATAATCGCTTTTCTGTTCACGATTGATGGAGGTATGGGTAAGTAAGAAGCTGCTGCTAATGGGTTGTAGGCAGCTATATTCAGGTCTAATTTTAAAACCTTATCAAAGACCCACCCGCTGCCCATTCTTGTAAACTCGTCGAGCGAAGACAGAATTTTTTTGATAGCTGAATCTATCTTATCACCGAGTTCATCCTCAGAATGTATGAGTTCCACTCTCGAGCGGAAAAAAGGTTGTATAAATTCAATTTCATTGGATTCTGTTCTTCTTGAGAAGAGAACGTTCAGCACAATATAAAATTTAAGAGCCTTTTTCACACCTACTTCCCGGAGTATGATGTTTTGTATTTCGACTCGAACCTCGTTAAAGAAAAGAATGGGGTCATATGCGTTATCGGAAGTTGGTTCTATCACTATAACTGTGAAAGTGTTCAACGCATCTTCCTGTTGGTTTGGGGGAGCACCCGCCCCATGAAAGCATTGCCGCTCGTGATTTCGTCTGTTATCGCCTCGGGAAAAGCGTCTGCTGCATTTTCTACAAGTAAAAATTTTTTCTTTTGAGTGGATTCTTGTATGTCGACGTAAATCATGTAGCCTTTTAAACACCTTACCACAAGTCTTGCAAGAGTTCGGTTGCGCATCCTGAAAGCAGAAATGCAACAACGTCTGAGAAATAATAATAAAATTCTCGAATCCTTTCATGTGTTTAAGTTTTTCCCTCAGTAATCTATAAACTTGATTACTTACCGTCTGTTTCGATGTGCCCGGCAAACAACCATCTTGTTCATGAGAATTCGATTGCGCATCCTGAAAGCAGAAATGCAACAACGTCTGAGAAATAATAATAAAATTCTCGAATCCTTTCATATGTTTAAGTTTTTTCCTCAGTAATCTATAAATTTGATTACTTACCGTCTGTTTCGATGTGCCTGGCAAGCAACCATCTTGTTCATGAGAGTTCGATTGCGCATCCTGAAAGTAGAAATGCAACAACGTCTGAGAAATAATAATACAAACAGATAAAATACCTGACGAAGTGGGTACAAAAAATCTATTCATTTTATCTAAAATAATACACTATTCATATAAATAAAAATAGTTGTCTTATGGAAAAACAAAATACGTAAACATCAGGTACCCATAAGATTAAATGGCAACATCAAACACTATAATGAAAGAAACGGTCATGGTTGACGATATGGGAGAAAGACATTAATTTTATCGTTATGTGATTTTTATCTCAATCGATTCTTATGTCAGACATATCATTGACTATCCATACTGAAGTTGCCTTGTGCAGACATGGTTAATTATTATCTGTTTAATATGCATAAAAATGTGGAATTTTGATTTATGGTTTTTAAGTTTTTTCTCTTCTGGGAAAAAAATATTTCTGACCTGTTCTCAATTAATGTAACTCTTAAGTTGTTCACATCTCTCATATAGCACATCGATTTGAGTCACTGAGTATATAAGCGACTTTGAAGTAATATTCACAGGAAAACTCTTAGGGAAACATTGGAGTTCATTC
Source organism: Pholcus phalangioides (assembly GCF_987345545.1). NCBI lineage: Eukaryota > Metazoa > Arthropoda > Arachnida > Araneae > Pholcidae > Pholcus > Pholcus phalangioides. The sequence goes on along the minus strand of NW_028301603.1, from coordinate 28,452,516 downwards.
TCCAAGATCAGATCTTGGTTTACCAGAAAATACCGGTCCTTTTTTATAAAACTTTTACTTCGTTTCTTAACCCATTAACGCCGGTTGGTATGGAAATTTGCCATTCGAAATTTTAATTTTTTCCTTTGTCAATAAATGGCTGAAGTGGTATCCTCATTATTTTTGTTATTCTCCGTTAATGGGTAAATACGAATTTTGAAAATATGTCTAATAGATTTGATTAAACGAGTAGAAAAATCTAACGCTAACAAACGTCAATCCGGAAAAGTTTTGCGCTTCATAAAATACTAGCTATAATACCCGACGTTGCCCGGGTTTTCTTCAATGAAGCTTTTTGGATCACTTGATATCTCCCTCTTTCTTTGAGGGACATGCAAACCGTGTCTAAGTTAACCAATATGATGACTCAGAAACGTAGAAATGTATATATTTTTTTTTTCCTTTCTTAAAGAGAGCTAGGTATTTCGACCCTTCTTTTTGAACTTCAAGTTATCCATCTGCCTATTTCAGCTTCCGCAAATGCTTGGTTAAAGCTGTGGAATTTCTTCGATGCACTTTATGGGTCCATAATTAATTTTAAAAACAACTTAAACTATATGAATTTATGCAGTTGAATATTAACGGAGACATTAATTTTCATGCTTGAGAAGATATAAATGAAAAGTTGAAAGCAATGTTATTGCATGAATATCCAACTCGAAAATAGTCCCGACTAATTACTTCGTATTTAATTTTTTTTGGGCTTCGTATCTCTAAACGGACTCAATATTTCAAAACTTGAGAATTCAATACAATTTTTTAAATGAATTATGTGGTGAAAAACCCCACTAAATTTCTGCATTTCTATAGTAAAATCAGCAATTTTAACACTGATTTCAATGAGGATCACCATTTTCCAGGTCCTCAAAGCGATGATGATTATAACGTCTATTCGAAAAGCCTCATTACTGGGAGTATTGAAAATGTAGCAAACCATTATAAAGGCATAAACTATTATACATACACTGACAGAAGTGACAAACCATTAATAAAGGCATATCTGAAACGTATTGTTAGGGAACCACGGTAACCAAAGCAAACGTTCTGAAAGTAATTGTTGAGACCCAAAACCCATTTGTTGCCAGACAGTTTTTCACCCATTTACCCAGGTCTGACAAAAGTAGCCTATTGTTTAAGTCGGGTCCCATTTGGTACATATGCAAAATTTGACGACGATCGATCTAAAATTGTAGATTTCCATAGAGAATATATACACACACAAAATCAATTTATATATAATGATATCCCCCCAAATACTTCAGATCTCATGTGACCAAAGTATGATTATTTTGAATCAAACTAGCCCCCTCCCCATTATAAAACCCTTTTTTCGGTGTTGATAAATATTTATTGTTCAATAAAATATAAGAGAATTTATACTCAGTTGGATACATAATATAGTAACCGTCAATGCTTTGCAATGTTCTAGAAACTTGGGAATTCATTGTCTATTAAAATATTTTGATTCAAATGCACAATGACAGAATTTCATAAATTCTACGAAAATTTTTTTTTCTTCCTATTATTTGAACTCTGATTTGTGAAAGTTAAAATGTTACTGGGTTGGATCTAATGTTTAGAGTTCAACCAGTCTTCCATATGGGTAACGTGTAATCCAGTATTAGAGAAAAATCCCTGTATTTGAACCGGAAAATTTAAACATTTCAAAATCAAGTCTTTCTTCAAACCCAAACATAACATATACTAATAAGTAATACTAATTAGAATTAATTGTAAAATAAATTTGAAGTAATAATATCAAAAGTACTTACAGTAACTTTCTGCTTTTTCGGAGAAGACGGTGTATCGAAGAAGTCTGGTTGCACTTCGCTAAAATGTTCTTCGATTTCGTAGAAGTCGCACAACGCGTTCAGTTCGTCAAGAGGTATGCCAAAGTCCAGAAAATCTTCGTTAAGATCCGACATCTTTCAAGTGAGGAGAGTTCATCAAGCGGATGGGGTTTTTATTTACCTAAGGGGGGGGGGGAAGAAGAAAGTTGATGGGGCTATTTCCCTCATAGCATCCAACAGGGTAGGGGATCTTTACGTGAATAGAGGTCCTTCACGCGTAAAATAAAGTTTTCAAAATCTAACTTGTTTAAAAAGTTCGGATGAACATTCAAATCCCTAGCAATACTCTTCATGTTAATTTTAGCGAACGCCCGGTTGAAATATCGCACGAGTCGTATGTCAAAAGATTGGCTTAAACAATCATGAGAACTCTGACCCGGGGCATCAAGATCGCATCCATCACACTGGAAGATGTCGTTGATACATTCCTCGAGCATGTCACTGAGTTTTTCAGCATATACAATTTCAGGATCCGCGGTCTCTGAAAATGATCCGTTTTTCTTCATGCAATCCTGCATGAAGTCGATGCACTTCACACGTCTTAAATACGACGAGCACTTCGCTGCCGGATCAGCTAACTTCATGAAACAATCGCGGTAGATTGTTATATAGTTCTTAGCCGTATTGAATGTACCGTCTTCTTTTTTGTAAATCGGTTGAAGCAACACCTTTTCTCCGTCTGACTTCACCAACAGATCTTCGCATACCACAAAAAAGAATACTTTTCGGGGTTCATTCGACATCATCTCCCGTAAGGTCTCAAATACGTAGGGCGTCATCGATATCCCTTTCTTTGTAGGGATAAGGGATCCATCTCCACCAGATTCAAACATTCGTAAGTGAACTTTTAAAGTATTTTTGAAGATGACTACCGATAGGTGTACGCCATCACATACGGGAAACATGCTCACTTCGCTGGGTGCTATTTTCGGACGTTTCATCGAGTTGGTCTCATCTTCCTTCTGAACACGTTTTACGGCGTTCATAGTATCCTTGCTGGATGTTGTTTCCATGGCAGATAACTGAAAATATAATGAAAAATATTTTATCGTCTATCTATAATTATTTAAAACGAAAATAAAATAGAATATAAGAAATATTAAATTTTTACTTACACGAGAGTTCGTGAAGACGTGGAACTACTTCAGGAGCAGCAGATGAAGCAACTGAAAATGAGGGTAGCACCTGTATAAATAGGTAGTTGGCGTTATCCGCTTGCGGAAGAAAATGCAGTGATTTAATATGAGAATGCTAGTGCGTTAGCAGGTGTTCGGACCGAAAGTAAAAGTGGCTTTTTGTCAGCGGTGAAAGTTTTCTTGGAAAAAAAGTATATGCTATATTCCCACAGGTTAACAGGTGTTCTATATCCAAAGGAAAGGCCAGCAAAAGTAGGTCGAGCAAGGTGCATCTTCTGAGAACGCCCCCCTTGAAAAAAAAGTATATCCCATATTCCCACAGGTTAACAGGTGTTCAATATCGAAAGTAAAAGTAGGTCGAGCAAGGTGCACCTTCTTGAGAACGTCCCCCGGGTGAACAGGTGCATAACGATCTTCTCCGAAAGTGAAAGTAGGGGACAGGTGCGATTTTCTTGAGAACATCATATTGGGTATTCTTTTATAACGGATCAATTATAATTTTCGTATGAAAAAAAGTCCTGTAGAATATATTCCCGAAGTTCAAGGACCCTATGAATAATCCCCCCCAAGAAGCACCTGACGCGCATGCGTACATCGAACGCCTTTTGCGCCTTTTTCCGGTCCTAGCCTTGACTGTACTAAGTCCTTTGTTCCAGTAACCCCCTTTTCCCACTACTATTAAAAAACCCATGGAGGATTTTGTAAAGAAAAGTTAAACGAGAGATAAGTCGAAGAGAGCGGTTGGATATTGAGTTGTCGCTTGAGTTCCGTTATGGAGACAGAAGACCAACAGTTAAAAATGAAACGAGTGGATTTATATTTTGGATAGATTCTAATTTGTCTATGTTGGTTTGGGTGTGGGGATTCCAGGCTCCACAGGCACAGGAGAGAACAGGGAGGATATATGTTTGGTAGCACAAGTGACGAACATTACGGGTGGAGTATTTCAGGTTACGGCGAAGGAAAAAAAGTTTTTGGAGACATTTATTAAAGATATAATCAATGTGAAGGTTCCAGCGAAGATCGGAAGAGATTATAATGCCCAGGTATTTATAATGGGAAACCTCAGATATCAAAGAGTCGTTTATAGAATAGGGGAAGTCGTGGTTTAATTATTGATTATGTGAAAAAAAAAATTTTCTTACACACCCATCCTCTGGGAAAGCTTCGATATCTCACTGAGATGCAAAGCGGGGGTGTGTCCGGTCTTCGATGGACAACGTGAGAATGTGCCGCTGGTCACTTGAATGATCTGGTAACGTGCCAGTTAATTCATTTTTACAAAATTAGCTTTGATGCCGAGGGTGTAGCATGTGTGCTGTATTGTAGTGTGTAGCTTGCTTTTCTCAATGTATGCAAAGTGTACTACAGTATTTCCTTCTTTTACGTTCGAGTGTACTCTAGCCCCAATGGGAGGAATCGTGTCAGTTTTTCTCTTCTAGCACATGAGAAAGAAATAGTTATACGCTACTTAGTTTATACCGCACGCCAAAATCTGGTCATATCTCCATACAGCAATCTACTACCGATCGAGTTGGGACGGAAATAAAGGCACCATCTATCACTGGTCGCCTCGGGTTCAGTGGCGGAAAAACTTTTTATCCACGTCCTTCTCTCTCTCTCCTCGGGTCCGAGGGCAATCTTCATGGTGTTAGACGAGCATCTTATATATACCGCTGAATCTCGTTATAACGAACTCCAGGAGACAGGAGAAATCCCTTCGTTACAACGAGATTTCATTTTTCATTATAAAGGAGCTCCAGGTTTTCGCATTATCCTTATGTAAACTCAACTGGGAGACTGAAAAAGCATTCGTTAAGAGGATATTTGCGCTATAACGGTATTCGACTGTACTAGCGGTTTACAGCCTTTTTCCGACTGTTTATTGACTCCCGTGACACAGCAGACAATGGCGTCAGAGCCACGGGTGCTCTGGGTATTATGCACTCACAATATTTCGTACTATGGGGGGGGGGGGGCGAAGCATCCCTATATAAAGCTTAAAGTTAGCACCCACAGGCAGGCGCGGATCCAGGGCGATGTGTCGGGAGGGACGACCAATTGTCAATAAGCAATCGACCAGTATTTACCAAGTTCGTAAAATCGAACAGCATTTTACATGACGGACAAATTTTCACCATAGTGTCAGGCTTTTTGAAGGGCCGATCGCCCCACTGCCTTCTGGATCTCTCGTACTCACTATTCTGAAACCCTTCCGACGCCTCCACCGCTGTGGTATAAAATCACTTATAATCACTTTTTCATTGTATCTAAACAAACGTCCCACTATCTCGGGGAGGACGTTTATCTTGAAACGGGGAGGGGGGTTCTTCAAGGTCACGTCTGACCGACCGTCACCCCGCCCTAAACTGAAATAGTCCACCTCTGAGAATTGTTATCTGAAAAGAGTTTGAAGGGCAAAACTATACTAAAGAGGGCATTGGAACTCCTTTCAGAGAGGATGGGATCAATCAGGGTAGTCCTTACCACACGCGGGGCCCTACGCTAAAAAAATTGCTACACTCCCGCAATAATTTTTACTGCTTATTAGAATATTTATCAACATTTCCGTAGTTGAAAGTGCGGCCGCATTGTTTTATTATAAAATAAAATTGATAAAGTATTTTGTTCATTTCTGGAAGTTTCCTACGTACATCGTACATGCTCTCCTAAAGGTTGAGCACACTTGACGCGTATCGTGTATGCAAGCCCCCCACTCCCCTTTCAAAGTGTGAAGCCCGGTGCCGCATCTGTCGTACGCTACTATAGGGCTGTATTACAGATTAGCTCTGCAATAAAAGTCACTATTCTGTTAGTTCCTGGGGAGTACACTGGATTGACTTCTGGAGGGTAAGGGGGGGGGAGACAAGGAATATCTTCCAGGGAGGACATGTTGAGTTATTAACCTTCAAAAAGCATTCCAAATTAACAAAGTGGTTAGGATATCGAAAGAAAATGCCTTTATACTCCTATTTTAATTTTTGTTCGTCTATGGGGAGCACAAGCCCTCTATTCCCCCCATTATACGTCTATGTTCACCACTAGAGCATAACTCTATTCAATCCGACACACAAAGATACTGTGTCTGGGTATACTGTTTCTTTTGCGGAGTGGGGGCGCAACCAAGGTCGTGGCTTAGAAAATATAGATTAAGAACCTCAAGGGCATCATGAATCTTATAAAGGTTGAAATTTTTATCGTATCAATACAACATAAATTCTGTGCTTTATTCCCCATAGGTCCCAGTTTCACGAAGGAATGGCCGAGCTCAGCAGTTACAGACCGATCAGTCCAAGTATCACGAGCAACAAGAGCGACAAAACAGACGGTGATGCCGGAATCGCAGACAAGTAGGTGTGGTTCAAATACGGTGGTTCTCAACCTGGGGGGAGGGGCGCCTTATGACCCACGATATTCTAAAGGTGGGGGGGGGGCACACACACAAGCGGATGAAAATCAGAACCATGACAAGTGGTCAAGAGTGGCCGCAGACAGCTGTGAAGAAATAAAGCTTGCAAGAGAAATGTGGTGGGATAAATAAGACTATTTTCAGAATCCAACGGAAAATGTCCATAGAACCCGGGGCATCTTAGGGAGACTACGCGACGAGATCTGGTACTATGATTTCCAAATATAAGTATGTAAATATGTAATCTGTTACTTCTCCAGCTAAAGTATGGGGCTCCAGAACATCACTTCGTAAGTGAACCCATGGTGTTGAGACGGCCATGCGTGAAACCTTCCAAAAGAAACCTCGCCGATCTCTGGCCGAGGGGCATGGACGTATCGGGAGGTTTGATTTATTGTGTAAGTTCGTTGGATCGTCCCGCATTTGACGCCGACCTATTTTCCCCATATAATTCGGATCTTGGGAGGGATGATCACCTACTTTCTGGGTCCATGGGTTCACTGACGAAGTGATGTTCTGGAGCCCCATATTTTAGCTGGAGGAGTAACAGATTACATATTTACATACTTATATTTGGAAATCATAGTACCAGATCTCGTCGCGTAGGATCCCTATGAGGCCCATGGGTTATGGACATTTCCCGTTGGATTCTGAAAATAGTCTTATTTATCCCACCACATTTCTCTTGAGTTTTATTTCTTCACAGCCCAGGGTTTCAGAGATCGACTTTACTTATAAAATTTTCGTTCATTATGAATTTAAGGGGCTTTGATTAAATTCAATTCGATTAACTAGAAACGATCTTTTTCTTGAATGAGGGGGGAGGGGCCGTAGATAAGAAAGGGGAGCCACCCACGAGAAGAAAATATGGTCTAAGGGGGCCATGGGCTGAAAAAAAGAGACAGTGGTCTAATTTCAAGTCGTATTGTAGACATGCACGTAGATCACTCTGAAGATGAGCAACAAATCTTGAGCTCGCGAGAACTGGTCGGTAGACTGAGCAGTGACCAAATAGACCGTGACTAGCGCCGCGATCTTTACGGCAGAAGCTACTGCGATGCGGTCGCATCCGGAATGCGCGCTCTGGCGGGGGGAAGAAAAGTAAACTCAAGGCGTATTTTATAATGTAAGCACTAAAGAACAAATATTTCACACTGAGGGAGAATGTGTCTTGAATAAAGAAACGGCCCATGTGAAAGACACATAAACGGAATTCGTAAATGTTGGGTTCCCAGGATAAGTGTAGATGATTTTTCATATTCCGAGACATTCAGAGTAATCGACGAACTCCGTTTTAAAGCCGGTTTCGCAATGGCGAAATCTAAGTTTAATGTATTATCATATCAAGCGTACGTCATCGCTCTCACCTTAGAAATTGTTTTATTTCTTTTATTTTTAGATATAATCTCGTCCGGATCACGATGTATTTCTTCGGCATGAGTTGTTTGCTACCTTGGAATTTCTTCACGCAGGCTAACGATGTAAGTATCGAAATTCGCTGACGTAATCTAACAACTTACCCTTTCCACATTGCACTATTGATGACGGAAAAGCACAAAACGTAAACATATATATGCAAGTGGCATTTTTTTTTCAAACTTATGAAAGACGTCACCTTGAGACCCTTCCCTTGTAAGTTGTATAAAAATTACCAAAAATTGAGAATTTCAATCATCAATATCCCGGCGCTATTTTTCTTCACAATTTCTTTCGGTACCAAAACATGTATAAATTTTACTAATCGAAACCAGTTTTTTTGCATTTAATGCTATAAAAAAACCGTAATTTTTACATTTTTCTGCCCTTTAACACTGTGTTGCATCTCATCGAGCTTAATCGCTTTACTATACCGTTATCAAAAGGTGCACAGCTGTAAACTCAGTTCTATTTGTCTTCTTAGTACTGGATGTACAAGTTTCGGAACGTGAGTCTGGATGTCCAACCGGCAAACTACAAGACCGAAATGCAAACGACGTTCTCCAGTTACTTGGCCATAGCTAGCAAAGTGCCATACGTCTTCTTCCTCCTCGTCAATGCCGCCATCGCCAGGAGGTAAAGTACTATTTTACTTGACGCTACCCAACACTACCTATACAACAAGGCCTCCGTACGAAGCTCGTGACGTCACTGAAGAAGGCCATTTCACCAACTGCCACTAGATATAGCAGGCCGACGCATAGGATGTCTTTACCTTTTTTTGCAGTACATCCAATGGCAATAGAAGAAATGGCCTTCATTGACGTCCCAAGCTTCGTGCGGAGGCCTTGTTCTATAGGTGGTGTTGCACTACCACGCTGATATTTTGCAATGCGCGGGGGGGGGGGGGGGGTCGCAGCCTAGGGGAGATGAAGAGTCACGCGGACTTGGTACCCCCCCCCCCCCATGCCAAATTATTGGGCGGCTGGGTGTTGCAAACAGCCAAAACTAGGCCAATGGAGCCCCGAATAAAACATCACTGGCGAATGGAAGACACTCGTAAATGATTACTAGATCAAGAAAGATGAATAATCATTAGACTAAAGCCAAAGAAGGCTATTCTCGTGTCAAGGCTGGCCCAATAGTCACAAATATTTTCTTCCAATATTTGTGTCCCCCGATACAACGAAGCAGTAGAGGCATAGGCTGGCCACACACTGGCCCAGCCAATGTTTCTGCCAATGTTTCTTCTTTCGCTTCCATAACAATTTAGTGCGCCAACGTTGTGACTGCTGGCGTTCTTCGACCAATTTGTGGCCAGGCTAATTGAAAGGTAGGGATGGAAGGCGGCATTGCGCTGGAAAGTCCTGGTCGTTCTCTTAGACCAGGGTTCCAATACCTTCCAGCCTCCAACATTTGGCCATGATTGCCAACGGTGGAGCAGACACTAATCGCTCATGACCAACCTTGAAACGCGTATTGGGCCAGGCTGAATACGAGTGTGACCCTGGCGTAAGGAAATCACGGATACTTTAGAGCAGCGTTTCCCGACCTATGGCCCACGGACCAGAGGTGATCCGCAAGCCGATTTGAAAATTTATTCAAACTAAGTGAAATTATTCAATTGTATGTAATTATTATTGATGTTTACACACTGTAGGTTCGAGTAAAAAAATCGACCGCCTGAAGAATCGGATACACTAAGTTACCTATCACTCATCTTATTTCGAAGACCATGGCTTCCATTCTACAGCAGGGCCCCCGACCAGCTTTGTCATTGCCCACTCCCCCAAATAGTGAATTTATTATGGTGTGAAAAACACACAAAGAATTGGTAAGAATCGTCCAGCCCCCCTCTTGTGAAGCGACGTCGAAGGCCCCCAAAATAGTAATGCAAATTAGTGGTCCTTCGAAATTTCAATGCCCTTGGATTCAGATAGGTTGAGAAACGCTGTATTAGATCATTGGATGCACGATCTTTTCGGATTGCGGCCACGTTTCGCCCAAAATAGATTTTGGGAGCCGTAGAAGAGCTAGATCGCTTCTTTGAGAGCCAAATACAATACTTTTTAATGCAAAACACTAGAATCAATTCAAAGCATGTTAATAAAATAATAAAATAAATGTTCATAATTTATTTTTCTATGCAATTTCGCGCTTCCGACATACTATTTTGTATCGCTTTATGGGGGCGGAATTTGCGCACCTATGCATCAGCTCACTATGCGTATGCTTTCAGATTCGGTCCGGAAACAAGGATGTTTTACCCACTGGTCTTTACTATACTACTGTTTATAGCAACAGTTATCATGGTCCCGATCAATACCGATCAAGGTAAATTTTCATTTTTTTTCTGAAACTTTGTAATACATGTATGTATATTTAATTGTACATGGACAGGGTGGTCATAAAATAAGTTTGCCGATATATGAGCCTCTAGTGGCTGCAAAAATCAACGAATGCGAATGAAATTCTATACACAAGTGTTTGAAGTATGTGCTCGAGAATGACGAGAAAAACAAAAGCTAAACTCTCGCTGTTACGGTTTACAGAGACAAAATTTCGAAAAATTCAGATGGTAGTAATCACTTTGATGCATTGATCGGTGCAGTGAAAATCCATGAATGGCGTTGGAACGGTACTGGAACGGTAGCACCATAAACGCCAGTTCAGGACGAAGAAAGATCTCGCCAAACGATCACCTGCGCTAACCTCTCGGCGAGGAACTTCCCACGGCAGTAATATGACCTGCATTGGTTGGTTTTCATATGCTTCTTTGGGCGGTATTCACTGATTTGGTTAAAACTATAGTCACAATTTTTTAATAAGAGATCGACACGGATTCGCTAAATTCAGGTTTTCAACCAATCTATGTTGATCTCTTATTCAAAAATTGTGACTACAGTTTAAATCATGCCGGTGAATACGGCCCTTTGTCTGCGTCTAGCGTCGGCGTTTATCATGCTACGGGTACCGTTCCAACGCCAATTCATAGGTTTTCACCGCTCCAATTGCTTTTCAATGCATAGAAGTGGGTGTTGCTATTTGACTTTTTCAAAATATCTTTGCTGTAGTTGTAATCGCGAGAGCTAGGGTTTTGTTTTTCATTCTCCAGCTATATTACTGGAGGGAGAATCACGTCAGCGGTCTCCGCTTTGGCAGTGCTCAGGAAGGGTGTCCTAAACATTCCTCGGAAGATCACGTGACGAGTTTAATGTCAGCGCAGTCCCCGTTATTTTCTTATGGCATCCATACGAGTTTAAAGAAATAAATGAAAGAGATAATTTCATCTTTAGAAGTTTATCCTTTTTTTAATCTTTAGATTAGAATCGTTTAGAAGACAATATTTATTGCAATATTTATGTAGAGCAGTGTTTCCCAACCGGTGTGCCCCGGCAAGCTAGGGTGCCGCGAGACATTATGGAGATAAGTCAAAAAATATTACGGTCCACTTAAGGTCGACATGCGCGACAGACTTATCGGATAAGTCGCCATCTGTTGGCAGTATCAACAATGTGAGCTTTGGCCTGAGTTGTCTGGCTGACCATGTACGGCCTCGTTCAGCGCACACGATCTCTAAAGTAAGAGGATTCGTTGGCTTTCTAGTTCACTGGTCTAAGGGTGCTCACCCGGCACGTGAGAGGACGTGGGTTCGATTCCCCGCAAGGCCAATTTTCTCTTGGATTTATCTTAGCATCAACCAGCTGCCGAAACCTTCGAAGTAATAACGGAGAGTGACGCTACACACACACCTTCGGATAAGCTGGATAAAACCTCATTTGTCAACACTTATCAAGATTGCGAGATGCAATAGATATGTACCTTCCATCTGTTTCCACTGAGAATTTCGACTGGGTTGTCTCACCATTCGCAGAGAGTGTGGAGGAAAAACATTTCAGTGCTTGAGAACGAGGTAAAGTTATTGATCGATTCCACACTCAAAGGTAAGTTCACCAAGAGTGAGGCATCGGTAGCTGCTTTTTGGCTTGGACTGAGAGGAGTATCCTAATCTAATGAAGAAAGCAATTAATGCACTTTTGCCCTTTCCATATCTATGCGAGTAAGCCTCCTCTGCTATGGCGACCATAAAATACAAAGCAAAAAACTGGACTACTACACTACTCAACCGTACATGCACCACGTACACATTCCTCTATGAAATTTCTAACAAATTAGTACATGCTGGAATGTGCGTGCATGTGTTGTGAACTTAACGTGACGTTTGTTTCTGTGTAATGCTTGTTATGTGTAGTGCTGTCATCTGCCAAGAAATAGACTGCAAGACCTTGAGGACAATTTATGTGTTTTGTTGCCAACTGTAAATCCTGATTTCAAGTACCCGTTCTCTAAGCATCAATCACAAGTTTCGCTTTAATGATTAATCGAACAAAACTCTACTAATGCATTTTTACTTGGTGATTTTTGTTGTAGTAAACTGCATTCTGTTTTCAAGGAAGGGTGCCCCAAGTTTTTAATGTTATTCCCAAGGGTGCCGCAAGTTAAAAAGGTTTGGAAATGCTGATGTAGAGACTGAGCTGTACATTTCAATGGGGGAAATTGCCTGGCACAAACTGTGTATTAAACACATCACGTGATGTCCTCTTATTCAATGTTATTCCTTCTTCCCTGCAGTAATATAAGCTCGATGTCCTCGAGTGTCTACTCTGAAACACCTATATCTCGAATTTTATTCACATTCGTCTACTTTTAGTGGCCGCTAAGAGCTTGTATACCAGCAAAATTATTTTATGACCTCTGTATATCTTCAGCATATAAATTACTCTCCTCAATCGCATTGCAAAACGTTCTTTTCTGTTTAATGCATTTAATTTATGGTTATGTTCATTAAAATAACTATAAATTTGTATTTTAACATAATTGCAGCCCAGAATGCATTTTTCGCTATCACTATAAGTTTGGTGGTCGCTATCAATGGTAAGTAATAACATCACTGATACTTATTAATTACTCCTATGCTCTGTGCATTTTTAAGGATAAAAAAAACAAGATATCATAGAGAAGACCATTTCTGAACCCGAATCTTATTGAATAGCCGTCTTCCTCAATATTCAACTTTTTTCGCAAAAGTTGTTTTAAGTTTTGATATTACAGCAACATATTTATTGTTATTTTTTATCACTAGACATTTTGTAAATTTAACTTGACTGCAGAAAAACTGATTGAAATTTCTGTAATAAAATATTTATTTTCAGTGATGTGTGGTTTCCTGCAAGGAGCAGGTTCTGGAATTGCCGGAAGCTTACCTAAAATGTACATGGGCTACAACGTCAACGGAATGGTTCGTAAAGACCAACTTAACAAAACTGTGTAAGGCTGGGATTATACTAGAAAAGTTTGATAAAAGTTCCTTTACAAAACTTTAAAATACAACCAATTAACATATCAGGTTGGTTTTTTTTACAAGTTTTGTAAAAGTTCTCTTATCACTTTTATAGTGTAATCCTGGCCAAATACTACTACTAAATCCAATATGCACCTTGTCCACATTCCTCTGTGGAATTTCTAACGAATTAGTACATGTTAGATGTGTTGTGAAGCAAATGCTTGTTTCTGTGTAATGCTTGTTATTTGTAGTGCTACCATCAATTTTTTTTAACTATGAGTGAAGTGGAATGATTGAATAATTGTACCATTGTAGGCCCATTGCTCTCTGTGGTGAGACTTTTTAAAAGGAAGATCACCTTTTGCATTCCCATCTCGAAGTTGGGCACACCTGGCCAAAGACTATAAAAAATGCGTTGTGATATTTTAAGTACAGTTGAACCACTTTTAAGGGATATCCCTATTCAAGGAGCAAATAGTTTTTCCATTTTATTGTGGTGGTTAACAAAGTGTGGGTCGGGCAGAGCCTACTGAGATATGTTTTAACCTAATTGTTAAAAGGAGCAGAACTTTACCTGACTATTTGTGCAGCTGTCATGATAGCATCACAAGTATATGATGGTTAGGGACAAGGAATGTTGATGGCACATGAGCATTAGTACGAATTGAGATGCTAGTAAATGATGGCCAAGACAATGGTGGCCAAGACAAGATGTAGCTAAGGGAAAAAGAAAGCTGAGTAAGACAACACTTATTAAAATACAGGATCCATCACTACTATTACATCACATACATGGCCCCCACATCCTGATACGGGGCCCCTAGGATGGGACCTTTGGCGGGCCCCTTTATAGTGAATTTATGGCGTGAAAAAATGATGAGAATCGTCCCGGGCCCCAGGGCTAGAGCCCTGTCAGCCTCCCCTTGTGGGGGCCATGATCACATATGCAACTCCTCTATATTCCTCTGTGGAATTTCTAACAAATTAGTACATGTTGAAATGTACGTGTTGTGAACCTGACACGAAGTGCGTGCGTTTGTGTAATGCTCGATATTGTGCTGCCATCAATTTACAGGATCCACTTATAAATGATGGCTCAGTAAGGCAAGGGAGCTGCAGAGAAAGAAAGCGGAGTAAGACAAGGCTGATCAAGACAAAGGAGCCACTGGTAAATGATGGCTAAGTAAGAAAAGGGAGCTGCTGGTAAACAATGACAGATTAAGATAAAGGATCCTCTGGTACATCATGTACCAGAGGATGTACCGGGCTAAGTAAGGAAAGAGCTGAGGCAAAAGACAGCTGAGTCATAAAAGAAGTCCACTGGTAAATGATGGCTTAGTAAGGCAAGAAAGTTGTGCTGATAAATGAATTGATTTGATTTGAACCTTGATTTCCAGAAGGCATTCGATCGGGTCCAACATGGCAAACTCTTGAAGCGTTTACACGAGATTGGAATAGGGGGCAACTTGCTGAAGTGGATAGAATCGTGGTTAAGAGATAGGTCGCAACGAGTTATGGTGAACGGGGCATTCTCTGGTTGGACAGACGTCACAAGTGGAGTTCCTCAAGGAAGTGTCCTTGGCCCCCATACTTTTTTCACTTTTTATGCTCTGATCGACAAACTCGATCAGGGTATCGATGGAATTACTAGCAAATTCGCAGATGATGTGAAGCTAATGGGGGGTAATCGGGAATGAAAGCGATAGGGAGTTGCTCCAGACCAACTTAAACAAGATTGCAGCATGGGCAAATGAATGGAGCATGACGTTTAGCTTAGATAAGTGCATGGTCGCTCATTTTGGTTCGAACAACCCACGGTTCTCTTACGAGTTGAATGGTGTCACTATCCCGGATGCAACTAGAGTCTCCGATTTGGGAATTCTCATTGACGAGCGACTTAAGTTTTCTGAACATTGTTCAGCGGTTGTCAAAAAAGCGAATAGAATGCTTGGTCTCATTTTCAAAAAGGTCTCTTCGCGTTCTCCTAAAGTCATTCTTCCGCTTTTTCGAGGCTTAGTTCGTCCTGGACTGGAGTATGCGGTAAGGTTTTGGAGACCATACCTACAGAGGGACATAGACTTGATTGAAGGGGTGCAGAGAAGAGCTACGCGTGTCCTTATTGGCACACAGGGCTTGAGTTATGAAGAGAGACTTCATTTTTTGAATATGTTTACATTGGATGAACGCAGGTGTCGAGGAGATATGATCGAAGTGTTCAAAATTTTCAATGGGATGGATAGGATGGACCATGAACTTTTAGTACACCGCCAATCAACTGCTTTTACAAGGGGACACCAGTATCGATTGGTGAGGGACAATGCAAGGTTATGGTGTCGCAGGGAATTTTTCTCTAATAGGGTTGTTAATAAATGGAATAGCTTACCCCCGGAGGTAGTAAATTGTAACACAATTGACACGTTTAAAAAGAAATACGATAAACATTTTGGGGTAAATCGAGAAGCTGTCCATTCTTAGAATAAGACAACCATAAGTATTCTTTATGGGCATTGTATAATATTTTATCATGTGTATATATTGTTTATAATTTGTGTTAATTGCATTTTTAATGGGGTTGCTGTATTTTTGAAACATATGACATCCATATTTTTATGGGCATCTTTTTATCAGCCACCTCGTTGGGCATTTTGCCTGTTGTGGCGTTGTATTTGTATTTGAATGCTAGAGTAAGGTCAATGGAAGTAAATTATTGCTAGGGCAAAGGAGCCACGGGACCAATAGTGTTTAGGGGGCACAGGTGGAGATAGACTTGAAAATCTAGGGGGAGGCACGATGATTGTTAGGGGGGAGCAGGATGATGATGGCAGTTTATATATACTCATATACATTAGATCAGTCGGCTCCACCTTTGCTCAGCCCATATTTGGGGGGGGACCACTGTTTGAAGACAGGAATTTTGTTGCATAAAATTTGAAACCAATTTTTTTCTATAAAATGTTTTATAAATTACTTGAAATGTACATCCCACAGACAGGAAAAAACAAATATGCCTTGGATAATTCTCTCTCACAGCTGCATTTTCGAACTTTCAAAGTGATAAAACAGTTGCTTTCGTGAGGATGCTGAAGTCAATTATTCTTTATCAAGTCAGAGGCACAGGCATAAAGATAATAAAGGTGGGGGAGGGGGCAGCTGGAAGAGTTGGAAAGAGTTTACATTCCTGTATATATATATGGGACTAAAGTGTTGCAATCTGCCATTCATTCAGAAATCTTATGAAAGATAAGACTATAATTATAGAAAATTCTATAAAGAAATACCTTATATTAAAATACATGGTCAGTATAATATTTCAAGTGCTAAAGATTGAATTATTTTACAAAGTTACAACAACAATTTTTACAAATTTCCAGGCTATAGGAGGAGTTTTTGCCTCTGTTACCCAAATTTTATGTCTACTTGGTGACACTACCTCACAAACCAGTGCTATTTTGTACTTCGTGATCGCCGTAGTCATTCTATGCATCACATTCGTGTTGTTCAGACTGACAGTCAGAACAGTAAGTAAACCATTTACTTCTTTCATAGATAATGTAAGATTAAATTGTTTACGGTACAATAATGAGGCACTAATTTTAGTGCCACTTTTTCTATTGGTAGCTGTTGAATTGTTCAGGTATTTTATAGAGAAAATTAATGATCTATTCATTTATTTTTTCTAATAGAAGAATTTCCTTTTCTTTGGTGATACTTTTCGTACTAAAACTGTTTTTTTTGAATCAGTCGTAGATTTTTTTTGTATCAAAATTTTATAGTGTAATCCTGGCCTAATACCCTCTTTTGTATTCTAAATTATATAAATCATTACGACACACATTCGAATAAAAATGGAAGGATACATGACTTTTGAATAATTTTTTTAAATTGCTTATTAAATTTTTTTGATGTAACTTTCATGATTAAAAAAATGAACAGATATGATTGAAATATACTCAGAAAATAAAATTTACAAATTAAAATATTTACTATATTTCAGACGCATCAAAATTAGTATTATTCTATGTCGGTAACATTTTCAATAAATTTCACAACACTATCCTCACGACTACTTTGAAACTTATCAAGAAAACTGGCACTTTTCCAATACACCATTTTGATCTGAGCACTCCAGCTGTCTGACAAAAAAGACGCAAGTGGTGAAAAAGGGAAACTTCGATCAGAGATACAGAGGATAAGAAGTAGAATACCATCGTAAATTTGTCAAACACATATAAACAACTAGCTTGAAAGGTACAGAAAATAAGATGGTCCAGATGCAATTCTTTTTCAAGGGGTAGCAAGATGAAGAATGTGTGGGGTCAAAATGACCCCACCATGCCAGTTAAGGGTTAAAAAATGCTCAAAAGGTGTTCAAAAATTACCCTGTACCAATTTTGAGAATGAACATAGTGTATCACAAAATAAAAAAATTAAAATCTAAACTTTTATGCGGTTCCCCTTGTTCTCTAACTTCCAATTAAGAAGTAGTTGCCCTGTATCTCCTGAGGCCAACAGAAAAAATTACATGTTTCTATAAGTGCAATATTCGCTAAGATATCTGAATTCAAAATCAGAGGAAGTTATAAAAGAACAGCAAAAACTAAAGGGGGCAACGCTCTTTTCCTTCATTTATGCTGTCCTTTCCCAACTTTTCTTTGATTTGTGAATTTGAATATCTCAGTGAATATTGCACTTAGAAACATGGAATTTTTTTTCTGTCGGCCTCGTGACAGACAGGGCAACAACTTTCCAATTGGAAGTTAGAGTACAGAGGGACCGGATGAAAATGTAGATTTTTTTTTTTTTTTTAAATTTTGTTACACATGGTATTTTCACTCTCAAAACTGGCACAGTGTAATTTTTTAATGACTTTTAAGCATTTTTTAAAATTGAAACTATACCTCTATGACAAGCAGTCGATGAGATAAAGGTCACATTAGCACTTACAGGACACCCTGTATAGATATATTCACCTCATTAATTTCACTCTAATGCACCTTCGGCTCTCTACCTACTTTATTTCATTATTGGGTTCTTTTTTTCTAATTGCACCACTACCATTTTTTGCCACAAAAATTTTCATAATTTATTTTTTTCTTTCATACAATTGTTCTGATTCTAATATTAAGTATTCAATTGTTACTTTCATTAACATCCAGTAAGAGCCATCATTGTTGGCTCCTTGGATATGTATGATGGGTTTTTTTTTTGTGATGATAAATAAATAAATGTAAAAAAAATGCTTTAAACAGGAAATTTCAATGAGCATTAGAGTTTGAACCATGAAAAGAAATCTTACTCTTACTGAGCACGAAAACTTTCTAAATGAGAATGTTATAAGCTGAATCAATTGTATTAACCCATAATAATAATCTTTTTTTTCTTTCCCACAGGAATTCTACAAGTATTATCTTTCCAAGCAAGAAAGTAAGCATTATTTCAAAATCTATAGAACATAGCTAAACTGAAATTTACTAAACTAATACTGATAAATACTTCTAACATCTCCAGAAATATCTCCCAGGTAACACGTGTGTTCAGGTATCAATATAAGTCAAATTTTTCTCATAGGACAAAGCAAACAGGGGAATGTACAAGTTGCAACAGTTTCCCAAATCCAGATATTCCAAAAGGTAAGAAAGTCTTTGAAAACAATTTTTACAATTACCAACAATTCCATGTTTTTTTTCAACAGGCTTTTCCCCTGCAGTCCAAATACAAAGGCCACAACAGGCACATTGCCCACCAAATTGGCAGAGAAAAGATGTTCATGAAAGTATGAATGTCAAATACAACTAAATTACAACAGCTTAATATAAAAACAATATTGCCAAAAAAAAATCCAAATCCCAAAGTACATTAAAGGTTTTATTAAAGTTTTCTTACGAAACTAAAAAAAAACAACCAATAAGCCTATTGATAACATTTGCTCGAATTTAACTGATGCACTTATTGGTTACATTTTTTTGTTTTATCAGAGCTTTTATCAAACTTTTATAGTGTAATCCTGGCCTTAGTATGGATAGATTATTAATTTTTCCCACAAATACAACGCCACAACAGGCAAAATACCCAACGAGGTGGCTGAGAAAAAGATGCCCCTAATAATATGGATGTCATATATTTCAAAAATACAGCAACCCAATTAAAAATGCAATAAATAAAAATTACAAACAATATATGCACATGATAAAATATTATACAATGCCCATAAAGAATACTTATGGTTGTCTTATTCTAAATATGGATAGCTTCTCGATTTACCCCAACATGTTTATCGTATTTCTTTTTAAACGTGTCAACTGTGTTACAATTTACTACCTTCGGGGATAAGCTATTCCATTTATTAACAACCCTATTAGAGAAAAATTCCCTGCAACACCATAACCTTGCATTGTCCCTCACACAATAGTTATCACACTTCTTTTTAAACATGTTCATTGCAATAGCTTACCTCCGAAGGTCGTGAATTCTATTCCATTTATTAAAAACCCTATCAGGAAAAAACTCCCTGTAACAACACAACCTGAAATTGCCCCTTACTAAACAATACTAGTGTCCCTTTGTCAAAGTAGTTGATTGATGCTGTATTAATAACTCGTAGTTCATCCATTGAAAATTTTAAACACTTCGATAATACCTTGACACTTGCGTTCTTCCAATGTAATTCAACTTGTAAGTGAAAAGTGGCTTCTTTGAACCTAAATGAGCAACCATGCACTTATCAACACTAAAGGTCATGCTCCTAATAGGGCATTGGCTCCTTAGCCCCATGCCTTATTAGGAGCATAATCATTTCAAAGTTCATCTGAAAAATATCCTTATTTCTATTATTTCTTGGATTCCAGAATACCCCCATTAGATTCACGTCACCTGTGAATTCGCTAGCAATCCCATCGATTCCTTGATCCAGTTTATTGATAAAAAATGAAGTAAGTATGGGGCCAAGGACATTTCCTTAAGGGGACTCCACTTTTCACACTTGTCCAATCAGAAAATTCCCTGTTCACCATAACCCGTTGTGACCTATCTCTCAGTCATGATTTTATCAAATTCAATATAAGTTGCCCCCAATCTCGTGTAAATGCGTCAAGAATTTACCATGTTGGACACGATCCAATGCCTTCTGAATATCAAGATAAACTATGTCGACATTTTTGCCATTTCCCAAAATCACATGATCATAGAAGCAAAAGGAGGGTGAGGCTTTCCCTTCCTGAACTCATGCTGATTATCCGACAATAGATTATTCTTGTTCATTCACTTTACCAATTGCCTTTCCATAATATTTTTCAAAATTTTTGAGAGGGAGCTCATCAAACTCCCTCGATGATTTTGACATGCATAGCAGAAAGATGCTTATTCTGGTAATAATTTAATGAGAAGAATTTTAAAAATGAATCGGATACACCCAGTTAAGTTATTTACTGGTATTTTAAAGACCTTAACTTACATACAATTACAATTCTTGAGCACTGGTGTGAATGCAAGACCAGTTTTTTTGTAACAAAAAAAACATCGCCTTTGTATCATCTCAATAAGTTAACGATCATTCCACTTTATGGAATTGGGCAAATTTTAAAAAATGGACCATTATGTACAACAATACGAATCGCTAATGTACTCTTTACTTGCAGTTATGGGTCTACGCATTGGGGATCACTTTCATATTCTGGGTATCACTTTCAGTGCTTCCAGCTATCTTCGTCAATATCGTCTCATCTTCGCAGGAAAATACTATATGGACAGGTAAATACATTTGCTGCATTCCTTTCAGGATGAAAATTCACCATAGTAATATCTTCAAATAGTTCCTGTGCTTGCATATTATTACAGTAAAACTTCCTCTTTTTGCAGACACGAGCAGGATAAAAAAATTTGTAAAGGGGAGGGGTGACTGGTAATCAGAGGTTTTTAAAATACATTCTTTTATTATACAAGAGAAATTATTATTTGGCTATCAAAGAGAGGTCACCTTTAATGTTGAGCGATCAACTGTATATCTTAATTTTAATCCATTATATAATTGCACGATCTCTGCATGTTTGGTATCATTCAAAAGAAGAATGTGGCTTTGTACAATCTGTAACTATTATATTATTTTCATTTATCATATTTTATTGGTAGTGTTTTAATAGTACAAAATTTTTGACATTTTCGTATACTCTCTGAACATTTGCTGCTTAACATTTATTCCCGAGAAATGATTATGTACGCCTTCCCATGGATGAAATGCTGCTGTGCCAGAGCTTTTAGGGCAATGGCTCCAAAAACGTAGGTTATTAGACATTAAAAAAAAATTGATTCAAATCAGATTTTTGGCAGTGGTAGAAGAAAAAACAATTTTACCAAAGAAAATATCAAAGTGTAGGTAATACAAGTGATACAGTGAAATCCCAATATAACAATATTCTTCAAACCAAGAAAAAATATCATTGTGAAGGGCTTGTCATACCGAGAAGCAACATGATCCTTATGAGATCAAATTTATGCTGCTGTTTTCATCTTTTCTGCATTGGCATTGTTTACACTACCAGAAAACGTGCTTCTATTCT
Organism: Pholcus phalangioides; assembly: GCF_987345545.1. Lineage (NCBI taxonomy): Eukaryota > Metazoa > Arthropoda > Arachnida > Araneae > Pholcidae > Pholcus > Pholcus phalangioides. The sequence goes on along the minus strand of NW_028301603.1, from coordinate 28,430,770 downwards.
CTGTTAAAAATTGTAATTGATTGATTGAAAATTCAGATGCATTGTTCCCTGTACAGAATTTTACAGCTTACACTTTTGGGTATTACACAGAAAGTAGCAATACCAATAACTTCCTTAGCGCTAAGTGATCCTTTAGTGCAAAATAATGTTATTAGACGATTCAGAACAAAAACAAGTGATGGCATTAAAATTAAATTTGAGATAAGTTTTAAGCGGAATATTTAAAAAAAAAAGAAATTCAACTCTTTGGAAATATCCTAAAAAAAAATATTGTTATAAAGAGATTTATCATTGTATCATCATAGCGAGGTTTATTATCGACATGACATATTTCCTGAGCATAAAAATTTCAAAATTAATTTCATGATTAATAAAAAAAAGTAATTTTTAAGCTAAATGTCTGAGAAAATGGGCTTCATTTAAGTCTCTTCCGATCAATGAGATAGGACTCATTTAAATCTCCTCTGAGTTGAAGGGTTTTATTGAATTCTGAACCACACACAGTAAAAAGAAAAGATAATTCTTGTTCATAAAAAAAAAACCATTTAGTTGGAATTGAAAAATCCACTGGTTTTATTCTTTTCCTTTCAGGAAAACTTTTCGTGCCAGTTGCATTATTCTTCATATTCAACACTTTTGATTTAGGAGGACGTATCTTGGCTATGTGGTTTCCGATTGTAAGTAAAACAGTAGTTTAGACTAAAACTACTACAGTATATACCACTTATTAGAATCATGGATGTTATCATTCAGGTATTGTTACCACTTTCGCCGAAAATGAACCAATATCATGACACGGAAAAAAATTGTTTTCAGTTATCAGGATTTTTGTATATTTCTTTTTAAAAAAAATTTTGTGCATTTTGAAAGGTTGTCCCAGATTAATTTTCCATAAATTATCATTATCAAATCAACCTATAAGACTGTAGGAGGTCAGAAAGTGTGTACCCCTGCAGTGTTTACATTTATAAAAATTCTGCACTCATGGTTTCCAATGTCCTAATACTGTGATCCATGAATGTTAGGAGCAGCTTTTTTCAATGGCCTTCCTATAATGGAAGCAAACTTAAGGTGGAAAAAAATTTTCTCTTTCAGCTCTTGGTCAGTTTCTTTTCAGTTGAGCAGATTCATTTTTCTTAGAATGATAGTGTATATTAAAAAAATTTTATCGTAACTTCTAATACTTCCATTTTGATTCCTTGCGACGGCTGAGTAATAATTGAAAAAATGCAAGATTTTTCAGCTTAGAGAGGAAATATCCCATTTTGCAACAATGTAGGATAGCACAAATGTCAGGATTGAACATTTTGCAACCAGATGTCAGTAAAAAAAAACCCATACTGTTTTCATACGTCCAGTTCAGCCAAATGGGGTCTATGGTCATTGTGTGAAATAACTCTTAAAGCAAATACAGATAGAGTTATCAATCAGAAATCCCCCCCCCCCCCCGAATCCTGAAGTGAACACATTAAGTGGCATGCATTGTAGTAATAGTCTTAGGGCTCTTTCACACAGAGCGGATGCGGGTCTGGAAGAAGTTTTAACAATTGTAATATACTGCGCCTTTCAGACGAGCCGAAAAATCTCCGCACCTAGGAAATGTTCATGCGGGTCCGGACGTCGTCCGCATGTGTCAAAACCTAAGTGCGGGCTCCGCATCCGCACATAGAAGTTTTGACAATAGGTTTATTCTGAGCTATTCAGATGATGCGGATGCGGAGCGAATTCGTCCGCATCTTTGGCTACTTTTTGAAGGTGATTTTTCACGGAATTTTTTTAATTATTTGCCTTAAATACCCTTAAAAACACCATATGATGGTCCCTGCTCATTAATATAATGTACCTACATACGTCTATCCCTCCGTTTCCTTCTGAGATGGAGATATAGCAACTTCAACTGCCTTTTGTCCATATTTCACAATTTTATACAATAAAACCTGTCAACAACAGCTACTGACGGGACCAAATTATAAGCCATTACGAATATTTAATTGACTACATACTTTAATAACTTTTAAATTTAATTTAAAAATTTTAATTTTTTCCTTTTTAAATTTTTAAAATTATTTAAAAATATAAATATCTGAAATATTATTTTAAATATTTGTTATTTTTTTAAATTTTTTAACTGTTAATTTTTTTAAACTTAAAAAAAAATACTTTTATTAAACAACGTTATCCACGTACAGTGTTCACTCAGGGCCGGATTAAGATGTTTGAAGACCCTAGCACTTGAATATTTTTGGTGGTTCCCCCGATACATACAAGTTTATTTTACTCGATATTCAGTCTATAAACTGAAAAAATGAAATTTTATACTTCAGAAGTGAGACTAATCTAAGGATGGGATTTCACTTTAAAAGGTTTATGAAAGTTATTTTATAAAACTTGAAAAATGTAACCAATAAACACATCTGTTACATTCGAGAGAACTTAACTGATCCGCCTATTGGTTGCATTTTTAAGTTTTATAAACAAACTTTTATAGTGTAATCCCGGCCTAAGACAGAATTGTGATGTGAATATTTCTAAGCACAGGCATTTTGAAAGTCTCTACCCCTCCCCTTTTTTACTACTTGCAAATTCTTTGATATCTCCTGAATTTTTTTTTTTCTTTTTTTTGGAACATCGAATGTTTTGGATGTTTTTGGATTGGATTTTTCGAACATTGGATGTTTTTGGAATTTTTCTTCCATATTTTTCCGAAAAGACAGATTTTTTTTTCAAAATATTTTGAAAATATTTGAAGACATTTTCTCCCATCGACTACATGTGAGGATCGGAATGAAGACATCTTTATTCCCATATTCTACGTGGCTCTAGATCAAACCACCAAAGAATGCCTCTAGGCTGCCTATGGCCACTGAATCAGGGGTGAAGGAGAAAAATAATTACAAAAATTGCGAAAAAACAGTTTATATGCACAAATTTCAAACTAAAGATGCGGGCGATTCGTCTGCATCTTCAGCGCTCGTTTGAAAGGGTATGCGGACCCACATCCGCTCCGTGTGAAAGGGGCCTTAGATTGAGAGAAATCGCAGTAAAACATGGTGAAAACCAACTTTTTTTTAAGGTATCTTGAATGTTAGAAATCAATTCACACAGTTATGACACAAAGACAATAATTGTTGAATGGGGAGAAAAGGCCCACTTTCAGAAGCGACTGATAGACATTTCTCCAAAAAATATTGGGTTAGGCTGTGTTATGGACACTGCTTAAGTTTTGACTTAAATACATTCCTTGCGCCTAACATGGCATAGTAGGTTCTGGCATAATGAAATTGGTATCATCAGATTTGTCCTTGCAACGAAAACTTCCCAATATATAGCATAAAACAATTTTGTTATGAATGCGGCTAGCATGCCTAGTCCAGATGACTTATTTAAATTCCTAGGGTATCATTGGATTTGTCTCTGAAATGTCTAATGAATGATACAATTGTCTTTTATGTGCATTGCAAACATCCAAAGACATAGTATAAAAAGTTTTTGTTGTGAAAGCGGGCCTGGAGCCCAGAGCAGAAGAGGTATTAAAACCAAAGTAGCATCAATGGATTTGCCTCAAAAATGCCTATCAGATGACACCATTGGCTTTTATTTGCATTGCGAACCTTTTGCGATGTAGCGTAAAACAATTTCATTACAAATGCGGGAAGAGAGCCTGATGCCCAGACTAGAAGAGGTATTACAACCAGAGTGATAGCATTGGATTTGTCTTAACAAGATCTACCCAGTCCCCCCCCCCCAAAACATAGTCTGAATATTTCCTGAGATATGAGCATTTAAATAATTTCGTAACATAACTTTTTGCGAATACACCCAGTACCATCAGATGATTTGAAAGACATTCACGTCAAAAAATTCAAAGGTTTGCTTAAAAGATAAATGCAGCACGTACACAAGCACTGTGTATCAAGGCTGTTAGCTTCAAATAGTTCAAAGCAGCCAGGCATCTTAATTTTCACTTCATATAGAGCAGGGCACTAACTGACTCAATTTGAAAAAGTAGGGCAAGTGTTATGATTACAGTTACAATAATTTAGTGGCTTCATGGACTTGTGAACACGTTTTCTCGCTGATCAGAAAGGTTTTTTAGCATGACTTTTTCATCATTCATAAAACGACTTTGAACTATAAGGTCTGGTCCCATGATATTTTAGTAATTGGGAGAGACAAAAGTATAATAAAATCATCACATATCCTATGTGTATAGTGGGGAAGCTCAAGAATAGAAGGGGGAGGAGTTAAAAAGTTTGAATTTTCTGTGTCTATTCTTTGTTAGAAGTGCCTAAGAGTAATTCTTATGAGGAGCATGTTGCCACGATTAGAGTCGCCATGTTTAATTCTTGAAGAGAGGAGGAAAAACTGACATGAAATGATGTTATAACAAATGTTTGATTTTTAACTTGCTATAACTGAATATTTTTTTGTACCTTTAACGACCAAATCACTCATTATAGCGAGATTATAGTTATGAGTTATACATATAGTTATAACTTATTTTTATGTGTGTCTAATTTATGGTTTGGCATTACATTTTCAGCCTTCCAGATACAGATACTTGACTTTAGCATTAGTGATTGCGAGAGTAGCATTCGTGCCAATGATATTGCTCTGTAATGCACAGCCAAGGGAACACATGCCCGTCGTTTTCGCGAGTGACGTCTCGCTCATTCTCATCAACTGTTTCTTTGCTGTCAGTAACGGCTATCTTTGCAATGTCATTCTCACTCAAGCACCTAAGTAAGTTTATAAGCCTAAACCTTCACACAGGTTTGTTGCAGTTTTTTTTTACTCGGGCAGCAGAAGGGGTGTGTTTTTGTTTGTGTTTATTTATATACTTGTTTTTCAGTTTAACACAAATGCAAGTTAAACATATTCTGAGCTTTCATTTTTAATGGAACATTTTAAGCATACAGTAATGTTTATATTATGAGATTAACAGGACCGAGGCCACCTTGGATTACTAAAAACTTAGATTATATAAAAAAAAAATAGAAACACATATAAATTGGCTTTTAGGTAGTGAAGGGGCCCTAATGCAATGGCCCGTGGGATACTTGTGGCTCACCAAACTCATTGATAACGTGTAGTATAGCTTAGCGCAGTGGGTTCTTAACCATTTTTGACTTGTGGAGTACTTTTCAGTGTATTTTTTTCTATTGCGGAGACCTGTTGACCTTTTTTTACATTTATAAAATTTTACGGATTCATTTTAATCAAGTGGCCATGGAGTCCCTGGGAAGTGCACATGGAGCACCAGTTCAGAATAGCTGGCTTAGTGAACTGAGGCCTGGCTGAAATTGAAAATGGGGCCAACTGTTAAGACCCCTGCAATATATCAACTCTTCATGATGCCCCTGACAGGTTGGTGATGCCACTACAAGCAGCAAAGCACACTTCAAGAACCACTGGCTTAGTTCTTTAACATTAGATCTGTCAAAATTGAGGAATTTTTTATAAGAGAGGCTGATAGGGGCCCTCACACCCCTGGGCCCTGATATGAATGTTATAAACTTTTACATTATAAATTTATTATAGAAGGGCCTATGGGAAAATTTTGGCAGTGTGTCAACTGAAGATCCCAGTATAGGGATCAAGACCCATTAAAACAGGCCTGTCATTTAGGGGGGGGGGGCCCCTAATGACAGGCCTATTAAAAATGGTATATACACATACATTGAGTACATCTGCTTCGGCCCCCCCCCCCCCCGGAAAAAGTTGAAATGACGGCCCTGCATTAAAACTGAAATTATGTGCATTCACTGGAAGAATAAAACAAAAGAAATGCGTAAAGCGTTTTCAGAAAGAATTTTGAAAAATTTCAGCAACTCGGAATATCTGGAGGCTCAAATTATCAAGATTCTATTGTATTCTTTGAGATTCATGGTGATAGATCAAAGTTTTGCTCAGTTTGAAAGAAAGGTCAAGTAATAGTATACACCAGGGGTGATAAATTTCTCACTGTTGAAGTGCCAATAGAATGGTCAGTTGCAGAATCGTGAGCCACACCAGAGTAACACTCCGATGTATTAGTCGCACCAGTAAAATGAAAAACTGGTAATTTAGCCATTAAAATTTTACCCGGCTCCACTTCATAAATTGATACATATCCATTGTTTATCTGGTTCCCAGCTAATAGATGCAATGTAACAAAAATGAGTTTCTTTTGCAAATTAGTCCATTGTTTGAATTTTACAGACAAATCATTTTCTTCACATTTTTTTGCAATTATTTTTATCTCTTACAAGATATGGCAACCGGTGGGGGCTGCACAGGTGAAATAGATGCTCAAGGAATTTATTCACAACACCCGTAGACTTCGAGAGGAGCCAAAAACCAGTAATGGGGATAGTATTGACATGTGTAAACCCATGATGGTACCAAGATAAAATGGACTAGCTTTGCATGGACCACAGGCAGACCACCTGTAGATGTGAAAAGATGCACACTTACCATTACCTGGAGATTACACGGAACCAGATTTGCGATACATGCATTCTTATTACTTGAGTTACTTTCTTGGATCAGAATATCAGTCTTTTGGTTTGAGAAAGTGTTTGCCTTCTTCAACGTGGAATGCCACTAACCTGAGAGGTCGAAATTTGGAGATGACGGCTACTCTATTTTCGACACAAAACATTGTGTTTGAACAAGAAAGTTCCACACCCAATGGCACAATATGAGCACGACCATCTTATATGATGCATTTTTGCTCTTTGGAATTATTGGGATCTGCATAGCCTAGTCAGGTGAAATCTCTAGGTGCAATTATGAATTGGCATCCACCTCAAAAAAGTTTTGTCACAGTGAGCAGAACACCAAATATGCATTTATATATGAGCTACAAATACAGAGGGCAACTTTGCCGATGAGGTGGAAGAACGAAATGCGGTAAAAATGCCTATAACAAACTTTAATAGCAATTTGAGTGTCTGAAAAGGCAGTCTGATGAGAAGCATAGCTAATTACTATTGCCATTACAAATAATAAATGTAAACTGTCCATTAATCATGTCTGCTGTGGAAAATTGATGGCTTAAATAATAAGAAAATGAATTTAATACACATTAATTTCACCTAATTGTGGGCCAGGTCTTGGTCAACTCGGTATACGCTATTTCAAGAATAACGAGGAATATGCTGACTCGTAGTGCATAACACACGGACTTACAATACTTAAATAGATGACCAAGTCTCATCAAGAACGAAGTAAATTTAATTACTATATATACAACTGTGCTTCGAAAAATGTCCAGGTTGCATATATTATAAACTTCTGAAAATATATTTCTCAATATATTGTTATTTTCTTATTTTTTTCATGGCAGTCGTTGAAGAATAATAATAAAAAGTGATGAAATACATACATATTTTCTTTTTATGTACAGAATGTTAGAAGATAAATATCAGGAGCAAGCAGGATCACAGATGGCTTTCTTCCTTGGTCTGGGACTGATGCTCGGCTCCGTGACTTCGTATGGTACAGTAAAGTTGTTGTGATTAATCGGATGGTCGAAATCCACCTGACACAGAAATATATAGACAAGTTAAGATACAAGATTCTAAATATTGATATATATGGGTGCAACATGCTGTATATATATATATATATATATATATATAAATGCACAATAAGCGTGAATGGAAGTAAATAGAAACCATATTCTGAACGCTGGTGAATCTTCGATGATGAGAACTTTGGAAGGCATCAGAGACTTTGGCATTTAGTAAATTCTAACTTATTTTAGTGTAAATATATCCGCACTGATATGGTCGGAAGCTAATCGTACTTGAATTTTGTAAAATATTTAACATTGATTTATTTTGTATTTTTAATTCATGTTTTTAAATGTAATTCATATTTTTGTTTTAAATTCATATTGATTAATGTATTAATTTATTAAATTTTAAATAAAAATTCCTAAAATAGTACTAGTGATATAGAAAAGGTAGACGCACATCTATTTGTTAGAAGCGCTACCTGTTTCTTCATCTCCCCTACACGTAGGTTTTCTCTTTGCAACACCCAAACTGTAAGATGACTGGTTTTGTTGTTTAATAATATTACAGTCTTTAACTAAATCGCAGGGGACCAGGTTTTTTTTTTATCAAACACAGGTTTCTCCCTCAATGAAGGTTCAATTGACACAATGTGCAAAATTATGTAATGATCTCGTATGAAATTAAAATAAATTAATAAAAAATAAAGTAAATAATTTAACTACAGATAAAATAAAGTGAATAACTTAAATATACACTGCTCAAAACAATTAGGGGAGCACATAGGTTTTAACAAAATTACGCAATGATGTATACCGATAAGTAACATAAAATGAATCATCCATAATTTAAAGCCTAGCAGGAAATGGAAGAAGAAAACTTCATATGCAAATCAAAGTTCATGACGTCAAAAACCAGAAAAAGGAGATAAGGGCAGAAATTGGGATGTTGCAGAAACGTCTGTTTTACTGCCGTAACTGTGAAATTCGATTGCGCAGTATTTTTTTTTTTGAGACAAGGTGACTTGAGGATGTCTCAACGTGATTTACCGGAATCCATGGCATGGAGTGTTATAGGCAGACTGGAATCCGGGCAAACACAACGTAGTGTCGCGGACGCTGTTGGAGTCGCCAGAAGTGTTGTTGCAAGACTGTGGAATCGATTCCAAGAAACAGGAAATGTTAGACGTCGACCAGGGCAAGGTCGGCCACGCGCCACTACAGCAACTGGTGACCGGTATATATGGTTAACAGCCCGTGGAAACAGAACAGAGAATGCTAGGCAGCTGCAAAGACGGTTGCTCTTGGCAAGGGTGTCCAGCCAAACAGTACGTAATCGGCTTCATGAGGGAGGGCTCTATGCACGTAGGCCAATGGTCTGCATTCCGTTGACCCCACGCCACCTGAAGAAGATGGGCTGCTGAACATCGAAATTGGGAGCAACATGATTGGAGCCAAGTGCTGTTTACAGACGAGTCCCGATTCAGTCTGGAGTGCGACACCCGACGTGTTCTGGTATGGAGGGACAGGGGCACTCGAAATAACCCCGCATTCGTTCGTGAAAGGTCACAATACAGACGAGCTGGTTGGATGGTATGGGGTGGAATCAGCATAGGCAGACGTACGGACCTGCATATCATTCGGAATGGCACTTTGACGGCCCGAAGGTATGTAGACAAGATACTGCGACCTCATGTCATCCCTTACGCTGGAGCCATTGGAGATTCCTTTGTTTTCCAGGATGATAATGCCCGACCGCATAGAGCTCGTCTGGTGGAGAACATGCTTGAAGCTGAAACAATACAGCGTATGGAATGGCCAGCGTGCTCTCCTGACCTGAATCCAATCGAGCATGTCCCAAACATGCTCGGACGACGCATTGCTGCGCGACCTAGGCCGCCTGTTACTGTCCGAGACTTGCAGATTGCACTTCTTGAGGAGTGGAACAGTATTCCCCAAAGTCTGATCGATAACCTCATCGCATCCATGGCAAACAGGTGTGCAGCAGTCTTAGCTGTTCGAGGAGACCACACACCTTATTAAAATTCATGCATCATGTCCAAACAGTACTTTTTTTTTATCGTTTACATGTAACCAAATTGTTGCCCTAAATCATCTTTCTATATTTTCAAAGAATTAAAGCTTAATTCCAAATTTTTTTACGTCTTTTTTATGTATTGCACATTGATACGAGTATACTATCCATTGTATGCCAATACATGGCTGTCTCACACGGGTTTCTTCACTTTTTTGCTTGCTCCCCTAATTGTTTTGAGCAGAGTAGATATATAATATACATTTTTACTAAATATTTCGATTTTCACAGCATCTCTGTATCAAAATTTACCCCATACTGTTCATCTGAATTGACAACATTTAGGTCCATAAAATTTTCAATGAGGGTGTCAATATTTGTCGTGTCAGGTTCAGTTTGTACATTGTTTATGTAATTCTCAGTACCAGGGCTGTAACAAGGTTTTTGGTGGGAAGGACAGGCTACATAATTTTTCTGCCCAGTCTACTGTAAAATTTGACGATTTTACAGCAGTGCTTTTGTTCCCAACTAAAATTTGCAACCCCATAAATTTTGCTGCCTGGCAAATTTAGATCCATAAAGCTTATCACAGCGTAGCCAATGAGGAGCTGGCAATGTGATATCACAAAACTTGCGTTCACGTGTGAAATATACTCTCGTGTAGCCAGGATGTGGAAGCTGCTCGAAAACAGGTTTGACACCCAGCTGAAAGAAAGTCTGTAGCCTTGCACTGATTTCTCCCATAGAAAAGCTTGATTTATCAAAAAATTTTGTTGCAATTTCGGAAAGCAACTGCTTCACTACATATAGCTTTTTAAAATCACAACATCAAGTACAGAAACTCTTTTTGTTAATCTAATGGTGGATGAAGTAGAACTAGCATTGACTGTATAAAAAATTTCGAAGAGACTAACATTTTGTATAATCCTTTGGTTGTGAAATTTTTCATTGAGAGGGTACAGTTTTTTCTTTGTTTCTGCATTAGACAGATTCCATTTAATCCAGGTTTTTTAATGTGTATTTTGGCATTTATATAAATCACGGGACCAAGATTTTTCCCCATTGAATACAGGTTTCCGCTTAATACAGATTTCATTAAAGATTGGCTTTACTGTATTAAAAATTATTGTTACATGGGGATTTCATTAGTGATGACAGGATGCAGAAAAAAAAACACTTCTATGCATAGATTAGAAATGAAAGAATTTTCACAAACCTCATTAAAAAAAATAAGCTAATCAGAAATCTAATTTCTTTGTCGATGTTGCTGCACATCCGAAAGTTGAATCGCCACTTTCCGCATCATCAACACAAGGTGGTAGGTGAAGGCGCTGAGAAAATAGATATAAAATTAAGAAAAACCTTTTTAGCATTACAAATATGATTGTTCATTTATTAGAAGTTAGAGTTATTTCAAGAAATTGTGTAACATTTAATCATTCGTGTACTGCAGTTTCCCAGTAATAAAGATACAAAGGTTAATTTTCAGCTGTCAAAAAGTCAGCAGTCTATCCAATATATATATATATATATATATATATATAAATTTTTTTTTTTTTCTCAAACATTCTGAATTTAAGGCAGAGGTTCTTAACCACAGGTCCTTCCAGAGATCTGGAGGGCATGAAATTATTTTCATATGTCAATATTTTTTTGCTAAGGTGTCTGTGGCTTTTCTTATATTGGCAAAGAGAGGTTATCAACCTTTCTCTTATTGGCAAAAAGAGCTTGTAGAGAACCCCAACTCTACGGCATCCAACTTAATTTTTATCAGCATTGTTTGCATGTACAGTAAATGCTGCTTATTGAAAGCTGGGGCAAGCAGGTATTTTGGCACCTCTTGTAATGTTGGAGAGGTGAAATTTGCACCTTTTCTGGTCTGTCACAAAAACCCCCGCTCACCCTAGTTGTGGACCTGATTAGAACTGAAAATTTTCATACAGTAGACTCTCGTTAATCCTGCACATATCATACCAGTATGAGATAGATTAGCAAAATCGCCAGATTACTGAGAGTTGGTTGAAAAAGTCCACTGAAATACTCACATTAATCCGGCACATATCAAACTAGGGTTATATTGATTTACTGAAAGGCAGTTTAAAAAAAAAAATCTGAATAATGTAAACTTCTGTACATTCGCAGGCACACAGCCTGTGTCATTTCCCACATGGGCAAGTGGAACATTTGTGCCGCGCCTTATGATTTTGGGCACCCAAAAATCTAAACATTTTTTTTCATTGACTAACCACTATCAAAACATTTAGCACACAGGCTCTCCCACTCGTATCAAAGTAGAGCCATGGTCATGTTTTCTTCCTCAAACAAAGGGAATTACCTTGAAAACAGATTACTGGACGAGTCGGACTAACGAGCGGCTGGATTATGGAGAGTCTACTATATCTTTATTTTTATCACATTCACAAAATATGCAACAGACTCAAAAAAATCTTGACACAAATAAAACTTTGTTTACGCGGTTCATCTTATTTTTTCCCCACCAGTGTTTTTTTGTTTGTGCTTTTAGAAGCTAAGGTTGAACTAGACTAGTTTTTTCTCTTATGAGCTATTGTTATCAACCTGTAAGAAGTAGTTTATTTATGGGAAATTACTCTGATGTATTTTTTTTTTTAAGATTTCGAGGTTTAAAAACATGTAAAAGAAAACAACACTGACCTTTAAATAAATAACCAATTGAATAAATATAAAATGCATCTATAACATTATTTTTTTACCAATAAATTTGAACGTTTTATTTTATTTGAATCGAGAAGATTCAAGTTTGATTTCCCACAACAAAGCTAGGCTATTTAGCAACAAACCAACTACTCAATTACCTTGATTTCAAATTTCTTGGCATGCAGTTTGAAAGCGAGGTCAGTCATAGGCACCTGATAAATGGGAGAGTTCAAGTGAGGAAGCTTCACTATGTGAAATAATCCTAAAGTAGAAAACATTACCAAAACAGATTAGTTCAATATTAGCAATTGAAAATCATTATTTGATCACTTTTGTTGCAACAATAGTTATTTCTCCGAACATTTGGCGAAGCATTTTCAAAACTGAATGCAAATTTCATGTTTTAGTGGGGAAAACACCACAGTATAAAAATTAAGTCTTTACCTATTATAAGTCTTTATTTCAAAACAGTAAGTCCCTTTTCCCATTTACTTCCTATAGTTTCCGAACAAGACCATACATGTATGATTTTAGTACAGATAGAGATCTGTTATTCCCAATAGGGTTCTCAGCAAAATCTGCTAGCTCATTGCCCTGGTCTAAACCTCCAAAGGAAGAAATATAATTCTAAATCGTAACCTGCCGAAATTTTTTTAGTTTCAGTTCAAAGAATTTTTCTCCCAAGTTTTGTCAAATACAGACACTCTCGCTAATTTGGCACATACATCAGATCAGGGTGCCAAAAGCCTTAGATTACTTGAAGTTACAGTCGAACCCTGATTTAACAAATCGGACAAAATTGACAATTTTTTTATTCATTGGTTTGACGATTTCCTCAATTTAATCAGGAGCATAAACACACTCGAAGCAGTGAATTTCAAAAGCTACTTACTTTAGGGGTTGGTGTTACAACTTATTTCTGACAACAATTGGAAAAAAAAAATACATAAACTAATAATGTCTTGGAATGCACAAAAAAATTACTTGAGATGATAGATACATCTAACATTTTCATCAAATTCTGTTAAAATTTTAATTTTTTCAAAATGGAAAAACATTTCCCCTTCACATGACCTGTCATTCTTTACCTTGATTTTAACTATCCAAATTTTTTTATTTCTCATCATACAAACCAAATATTTGACAAGCAAAAAAAAAAAACAGGAACTATTCCTTTTTAAGTAAAGAAGACAATAAAGCTATTTGGAATGTACGTGGGAAGTACCCATCTAAAAATGCCAGATTATTGGACGAGCTGGACTAATACACAGCCAGATTATTGAGTCTACTGTATTAGCCAATTTCCTGACTTTTTGTCAAATATTTTAAATTTTTTCTCTTCCCCTTACTTTCCAGGTTGTGATGAGAATCACATTTAAACAAGAAAAGGGGGATGGCATCAGCCACATATTTTGCTCAGTGTGCCTTATCTTGTATTTTGATGTTTGTTCATGATAAAATGAATTACAAAGTATTTGAAATCTTTGCGAGAGGTTTGTTCTTCATAATAAAGACCCCTAGACAAACCCACATTAAAGGTTGGAACATAGATAAAAATTCAATGTTTTTTTAAAATGCCAATGCTAGCTGATGCGGAATAAAAACATTTCAACATGATGACCAGGGCCATAACTGGGATTTTCATCAAGAGGGACAAACTTCTGTTTTGTTGCCACTCAAGATTGCTGACAGGGCACACAGTTGTCTTTCCCCCCCCCCCTTTTTATTTACAGCCTTGTTGAGCATTGCAATAAATACTCACCATCAAAACCTTTGGTCATGGGATTTTTGTTGTTGGAGGAGTCTAGGAATGGTGTCAGTTGCACCACATAATCGGCCATTTGGTAAATTTTATCTTTCAGTTTTTCATCCTGTATAATTTTGAAAACAATATAAATATATATATATACATACAGAGAGCAAAAAGTCAGTAGAAACTTTAAAAATCCATAAAAACTGGAAAAATAATCAAAATAAAAAATGGTTTGCAGGGTTAACGTTGCGATTCAATAAATTTTTAAAATTTATTGAATCACAATTTATTATCTTGGTGTACATTCCAATGTCCCTCGATGACTTCATTGAATACTTTCTTTCATTTGTTAAAAATTAAAATAGAGATGTGAAGGGGGAACATTTTTTTCCAGCAAATGAGAAAAAAAAAAAAGTTCTAATTTTTATGCCTAAAGCAACAACCCTATTTATAAGATCACAACAAACATTTTCATTTTACAGCAATTCAAATTTGTCGTGACGAATTGACTTCACTACAACTTTGTACAGCGAAGAAATGAGTCTGAGACAAATTTCTACCGCGACGAATTTGCACAGCAACAAGTTTGTAGCGCGACGAATTGACTTAGACCCATTTTTATTTATGGAATGTATAAAAATGGCTTCTGAAATATCCAGGGTACTTTCTGTAACTCCATAGTTTACTAAGTTCAACCATAGAGTAGAAACTACCAAAAAAACACCACAAAAGCAGTTGGCAACTCTGAATAATAGTTTTTTATATATAATACTTTTTTTTAAAGTATGTATTAAAGAATATTTTACCTTAAAATGAACAGATGATATAGTCACAAAAGCCACAGCATACGCCGACCGTAACAGAGACTTCAAACTGCACAAAAACCTTAACAAGTTGTAAGGTGAACTTTCGTCTGTCTCCCATAAAGGTGAGCCCAAAGATAAAACAGCAATCCTCAAGAGACTAGCACCGAGACTACCTTCACTGGAATTCACGGATGTCCTTTTCTCAAGGGTGTCTTTAATTGCTGCCAAAACTGAATAATAAGGCTCTTTGATGTAAGATGTGGCATTCCCTGAGGTTTTCTCCGCATTGCCAGAAATACCACATTGAACAATCTGGGATTTTTCTATAACTTCACGAGTACACATCGACTCAGACAGATCATATTTACGTTGAAACAGCACAGAAGATTGATTTTCCTGGAAGAGCCAGAAAACAATTCAATTGTTTTGAAAGCATAAAATATGTGAATAAAAACTGTGCCTGAGTTGTGTCGGAAGTGTAACTGTGTGTGTACCTAACAGTCTGACTGCGTATGTAGTGTTGTTTGATTTCTCAGTGCCGCCATCTATATTTCAGAAGTAAAGTAAGTGATGTGCTATGATTGAATTACATTTGTACTGTTTGTAGGTCTGTTGCTCTCTGTGGAGAGACTTTTTAAAGGGGAGATTGGCTCGCATTCGTGCCTTGAAGTTGGGAACCACAGAAAACTAACTTCAGCTGACCACCACTGTGGTGATGGTAGGGTTTGAAACCAGACCTCGCGACGCGAGTCCGTCACTATGACCACGCGACCGCCAATTTAGACACTATGACATGGAGTATTTACTGGGATAGGCTAGTGGGTTACTGGGCAGGGCAGTGAATTGAAGGAATGAGTAGGCAAAATTTGTGTAGCTCACAGGCATCAAAACAATAAATCCAACTCTGCTTTCAGTATATAGAGCTTTTCGTCTATCTTATAAAATGCATGATAATACAGGGTTGGGTGAAAATTCCTTGGCACATTTTTTAAATTAATAAACAATCAACCAATTAACACAAGAAAGGTATGATTTGAATTTAAATACTTTACATACCATAGTTTTTTTTATAAATAAATAGAAGTTTAAAATTTCACTCACAGATGACTCTGTATCAAAAAACTCGACATAATGCATAAAATATGACACAAATAGTACATAACTAATGCCTATTATAATTTCAGCCAAATAAAACCTTTACCGTAACTAAAAGAGGTTTATTTGGACACGATATAGATTTTTTTCCCATCCCACTAATTTCTCATTATTAGCCTAACATCATTTGGTGGCAAGATGCCGTTTCTGTACATTCATTGGGAAAATGTTTTTTACAGGATTCCCTCAATCAGAAATTAACTGGCCAATGGATTTGATGATAGGGACCTCTATTCCGGCTCACTTCATCATGACTTGTAGCAGCCGCCATTTCCCTAAATTGGTGATTTTTTAGCAATTGTAGGCAACTATAATTGCCTTTGACAAGTGTTTTTCTTTTTTGCTCTAATAACAATATCCCGTTTGAGTTCTGATTTCCCATGTTTTTTATGAAGGAAATACAGTGAACCTATGTATTTACTGTGTTGTGTGTGCGCATTGATACTTTTCCACCAGAACACCTTTCAAGGGCTGGATAGAACCCCTGGGCAGGTTGTATTTGGCCCATGGGCTGGAGGACATGCATCTCTGCTGCACAGTTTTTAAATTTCAACAATGCTAATAAATTTGAATTCGACATGACAGTTTTATCAAAATTCTGGACATCCAAAGATACAAAGAGAAATATTATGGTCACCTTTGCAAATTTCAGATTGGCCTGAGGTCATATTTAGCACAAAAATGTTCCAAATATCACCCAGCACAATCTGAGATATGACAAGACAGCTGCAATATGCTTTTTTGCACCTTTGGGCGCTCATAAAATATATGTTTATAGTTAAACTTTAATTAACCATCACCGCCAAGACCAGGGCTGTGACGGATAACAGAGAAATCTCTTAATACATATATACAGTAACGTGATTTCACTGTGGGCTTGAAATGAAAATAAAATCCTTTAAAAGTGAATAATACATACATATTATATTTAATTTTACTAAACGATCAATATAAAGTCGGCCCATGCAGTGATGACATTGAAAATAGCATTTATGTTGTATTCCTTAAAAAATTCTTTGACAGTCATGGCATCATCAGGTGAAAGCAGGCCTTTGATAAAAGCTTTTCTGTAATGTTGCTTCATATTTTCAAGGATGCCCTGCTCCATAGACTAGATAAGTGGAGCTGTATTCGCTGGGAGAAAGAAGCATGTTATTTTGCCATCACCACATTTGAGTTCACAAGAGGGGCGTGTTGGGGCATTGTCCATTAATAGCAGTGCTTCTGGTCGCAACTCCTTTTCAGTCATATGAGCTCTAGTTTGAGGCATGAAACCGTTGTGGAACCATTCTGAAAAAATTGTTTGGTCCATCCAAGCACTTTATTGAGCATAATAGTTCACAGGCAATGCATTCATATTTAAATTTTTGAAAGCACATGGTTTTTTGGATTTACCAATTACAAGCAGGGGTAATCTATGATTATCAGGGCATTTGCACAGACCGTAGCAGTGATATCTTTTTGGACCTTAAAACCTAGGACTGCTTTTTTTTGGACGATGGCAGATAACAGAAACTGACAGTTAAACAAGTGACGGTTTATCAAAGTTTTACTGTACTTGGAAAAAATTTCCAGAGCTGTTAAATTCTCGATAGACATAGAGTATAAAAATTATGTTTTTTTTAAGAATCGTTTTATAATTCATTTACGAATACTTGTGAAACTAATAATAAATAATAGCAAATAAACGAATTAAATGCTCACATCAACACATCGTTGATTTTTATACCGCCAAGCAATGTTCAAATCATCTTGAGATGGCAATCCATGGTATTTTTTCTTCTTGACTTCCACTGGTAAACTCTGGAATATGCAAATTAAATGAATGAGAAACAATACTTCTAACAAAATATATATATAAGATTTAAAAGAAAACGATTATTCATTTATATATATATATATAAAATCAATACAAAAAACATAAACCTCAAGTAAATTATTGCATTCTTGTTGCGAGTGAGCAGCCAAAAACAGACTGTGGTTATTCATCACACCTTCAGCCAGATAGTACCTCAGCAATGCATTCGAATAGACATCACTGCTATTCTCCTCTGTTTGAATGAACATAAAAACAGCACATGAATAACAAAATTTCTTAAAATAATTAAAGCCAAATACAGTGAGTATGAATATAACTTAAAAAATTATGGCGAAAGCAATAAATTTATTCGAAAAATAATATAAAACTGAAATAATTAGAGAATAAAGGTGATGTAAAATCCTTTCAGACCCATTGCTCACACAAACGCAGGGCTGTTTTTTCTCGCTGTAGGAATCCGTAAATTTTGCTTCCAACATTTCGCCTGCCCTGACCATATGAGTGCCAATTAAGTGACTAAGTGAATGTGTGATAGACTGAAGTGAATGTGTGATAGACTGAAGTGAATGTGTGATAGACTGAAGTGACCAAGTGAGTTTGTGGTTGAGTGACCGATTTTGTGATCAAGGGAGTGACCGATTTTGTGATCAAGGGAGTGACCATATGAGTGATCACAATGACTGTATGAGTGACCACACTCACTTGATGTCTCATATGGTCACATACTGTCACTCACTTGTTCACTCATACAGTTGCTCATTTAGTCACTCATACAGTTGCTCATTTAGTCACTCATAGTCATGCACTTGGTCACTCATAGTCATGCACTTGGTCACTCTCATATGGTCATTAACTTGACCACTGAAACAGTCACTCTGTCACTCAAATGGTCACTCACTTATACAGTCACTTCGTCACACACTTCATCACTTACATGGTCAGTGCAAGAGAAATTTCAGAGGCAAAATTTCCATAAACCTAGGGTAGCCATACACCTCGTATTTCACGGGACAGTCCCGGTTTTTTCTGTTTGGCTGTCCTGACTTTTTTGCAAAAAATTTCCTGGTTTTTCACGTATTTTCAACGAAGCCTACTTGACTTTTTATTCTTCAAATCAGCAATTAAAATTATCTTCCCAACTTAGAAATTACATTACGATAATTATGACTACAAACAAGAATATTTGTCTTTTTTTTAATTCACTGCAATTTGAAGTGGTGCCTCATTCCCCGCGATTGGTGGCTTTCCTGTGATTTTAACAGGAGTTGGCAACTTTGCTTACTTTCAACATAATTTTTGGTGATAATTGGCTATGTCCCATATTTTCCCGTATTTCAAAGCTCAATTTCCCATATTTTGCTTGAGCAAATATGGTCAGCCTACACAAACCAATCCTTTTTTTAGCCTCAGGGAGCTAAATTTCCTATCCTTTTTTTAGCCTCAACAACCCATACTCCTTGAAGTCAGGACTGACCTCTTTCAAGTTAAAAAAAAGAATATCTATAAAGGAAAAAAAACTATCTTCAAGTTTGTCTGTACTTCGTAAGGGTTAATACAGTAAAAACTTGTTATAATGATGATCATGTCTTATATAGCTACCATTCGTTCCATTACAACAACTAACATGATAAGTCGTGGTGCCATTCATGTCTTTATGCACCCCCTTCATGTGAGGGAGAAAATAGTGAGCCAATAATGTACAGACTTACAACGGGTGATAACTCTGACTTTCCCTGCCCCCACCGCACATTAGAACTATTTTTGTCAAACAAGATTGCTCAATAGTTTATGAAGAAAAGAATGAATTTTCAAGCGAGAGTGGCGATATACCAGGATGCTGCTTACGTTAATTGCTCCACTCTTTAGCCCTAACCAACTAAAACTGACCATGTAAACGAAGTGACAGTATCAAATGCTTTTACTGTGGTTAATTTTGAAAAGACAAAAGCAATGCAAATTCTCTTACCAACTAGGATTGAAGTGCCAACGCTTAAGCCTCCACCTGCAATTTAATTTAAATAAATAAGTGCTGGTACAATGACAGAAATTTGGTACAACTCATAATTTGGCAAAAGTCTGGCGAAATATGGATACATAACTTATTGTAAACAGCCATGATTTGGCCAGAACGGCTCAAGCTTACCTGTTGCCTGGGTGCAAAGCCTCATCTGCCATCCCTAAAGATGACCCTGGCGGGAAGCTGACAGAGCTTTAGCCTAGGGGACCCTGGGTTGAACCTGATTTTTCTCAAGTACAAAGCTGGACATCACTGTTTAATGACTAAAATGTCAGTGACCCATACGTCCTGATTTTAAAGAAATTTTTCAGCTTTTGGGTGGCATAGACTTCAGATACCATTCAGAAAGTCGCCAAATGTGGCACTTTGGTTATGTTTGTTTATTTTCCCTCTGCTTGTCTGCTCCAACTGCATTTTACTGCGTTGTTTGTCTGTTAGGACTTTTAACCTGCTTAGTGAAATAATATTGATAATGGCTCTGTCACAAAAAATGCTTACATTTTGTTTCTGATTTAATTTACATGCGGTTTAGATGCATCACGGTGACAATAATAATAACGGCTCGTGAAGCAAGCTCACAGGGAATTTGGGCACTGCTATCATTTACTGATTCCCAAATATTCCAATACATTTACGTTATGGTAAGCAGCTGCATTTCTTATTCATTTTTTTTCATATTTACATTCGAGGGTGAGGGGTCATGACAAAATAAAAGTGAAATCACATCTATGGTTATAGCTGCAGCAATTTCGTAACGTTCCCTCTTATTTGCATATTTGCATACAGGTATGTCAGCAATTGGACAAAACATTTTTCTGAACTGTCAAATTTTGTGCCGTTTTTTTTCCTCGTGCATTGCTGCTGCATATTCTACTTGCAGTTGTGTTTTAGCACTGATCCCCCATTGCTTTTTTGGTGTTAAACTGCTTCCGTTGAGCCAAGGCTTTGCAATTTTTATACTTTTTTTAAATTTAGTAGTACCAGTGTACAGTCCATTAAATTCTGTGGATATAAAGTACGTGTGGATGCTCTTTGGATTATTATGAAATATAACATGGATTATTACTGCACCACGAAGAAAGGATGACGAAAAAAACAGTGAGCTGTTATAAAAACTTATTTTATTTCCTTACATTAAATGTCGGGTTGCAACCCAAGGTCTTGGCACCCAACAAGGTTAACTAAACTCTGTTTTAACATCATTTATCTACAACAGCTGTTGGCAGAAAATATTGTTTACACGAGCAGTTGTTAGAGTTGGTGAGAATGATGTTGGTTAAGTATAAAGCCAAATCCGGTTATAACAAACTTCAAAAGCCCAAAGAAATCACTTTGCTATAACAGAATTTTGCATTCTTTCTATGTAAACTTATCTGGGGGTTTAGAAAAGTGTTTGTTAAAACGAGATTTTCGCTATAACGGTATTCATTAAAATAGGATTCGACTGTATCGCCAAACAGGGGTTTGCAAAACCAGCGCTGGTCAGAGGAGCAGACATGAAGAAAACATTGTGGGGGAGGGTGGAAAATCACCATTTACTCTATACATACACACAGGATACAAGCCTGTACGCAGGAAGCGGAATGGACCGTCAAACTGCATATTCATGAATCCTTGGTAGGGTTCAGCCCCCTCTCAATATTTATTGGGAAGAAGAATTGAAATAGCCTCAGTCCCAAGGTTCTGGCGCATATGGTGTTGGTTAAATGTGTTGTTAAAACATGGGTAGTACCACTATTCTGTGAGTGAGACTGATTGCTTTCATGAAAAATAAAAAGCACAACTAATAAAATTAAATTAGAATTTACACGCAAAAGTTGTCATTTGATAATCAAATTACCATTTGGTACCATGGTTGTTAACCTTTTTTTTCTTTCTGCACCCGAAGTGCAATGCAACATTCCTTCTTGCAACCCCTTGGATATTGCATTGTATATCTGTTATAAAATTTAATTTTTTTCCGCGATTAATTACATTATCCATTAATAAATTTTATGAATTATTTTACTTATTATTTTACTTATTATTTAATGCCCGTTTCAACTATGGCTAATATGTAATTTTGGATTTATCACTGTTACTTTAATTCCCAAAACAAAACTGGAAAAAAAGTACTATTTTTTAAATATTTTTTGACTTGGGAAAAAAAGATTCAATGAATAGTCATTCTATTCTTGATTCCAGCCGCAATAACTATAAATCAATGTTTCTGTGACACTTCACTAATTTTTTTTACGTTTTTCCTGAGTCAGTATCAAATCTAGGCAAAACATGCTAATAACATAAGGTACCAATGTACACAAACTAGATAGTTACAGTAAATTATGGCATTTTTTCCTCAACCAAATTGGAAGACAAGTATGATCAATCACTAATCAATAAAGAAACTTTTACACTTGGTGTGACATATTTCCGCAAGCAAAACCCAAGAGATATCAAAATATTGGTATGTTGAGGCTAAGAGATGTTGAAATATTGGTATGAATCATCCTTTTCGTGGGATTCAATTTCTATCATTTCAATTTTCCTGAATAATCAGTCAACATGTTATAATTTCTTTCCCATCTCGCACCCCAAAAATGCTCTCCCGCATCGCGGAACAGGTGCTGTATAATCCAGATCGCCAAGGGAGCTATCAGTTATGCCGATCGGGCTGTCACTTGCTTTGCCGGGTTGTCATTGTTCTAGATTGTTCCTCGGTAGCTTCCATTACCCATCCATTATAGATGGCGCTTAAAGCGCGGGCGATTCAAACGGATAACGCCTTTTTTCCCCTTTGTGCAGTAGCGTCGTTGTCTTGGATTATTCCCGATGTGATTACCTTTCGTTAGTTGTTTTTAGCGTGTCTTTTCAAATGTTTGAATAATCATTTAGTGTTTTTCGTTCCGAGCATTAGGATTACATTTTCGTCAACCGGTAAGGTTGTATCATTTTTATTTATTTTTCTTATTAATATTCGTTATTTTATTTCCATTATTTATTTAAAAGAATCTGGATACCCGGAAATAGTCCAGGTTTTTAATTTTTTTACGTAGAATATGCTTATTTTTACAACATGCATGACCGTTGTTCATTTAAAAGAATCTGGATACCCAGAAATAGTCTGGGTTTTAAATTTTTTTATACCTAGAATATGCTTATTTTTACAACATGTATGACCATTGTTTATTTAAATATACTATTATATTTCATTTATGTTTCATGATATTTTTCACATTTGAATGGGTTTTTATTATTGTTTTCCATGCTGGCAATTTTTTTTTTCGGCGTCCGCAGTGTCTAACGGCCTTGGCGACTTTTGGTCGGGTCGTCGGACATGTTTGGCGCCGGAAAAAAAAGTCGCCAGAAATCGCCAATCTCTGGATTATACAGCACCTGTTCCCGCATCGCTAGGGGTGCCCGAACCCCAGGTTAAGAGCCAGTAATCCAAAGGAAAACATGAGAGGTTGGATGAATTAATTAAATGTAACCAATTTCATGTATTTATTTAGACAAAAAAAAATGATTCGTTACCTAGGTAGGTGTCTAAGGATGTGTTACCACTGGAAGTCAAGAGTTGAGATTTCTTATAAGAGAATTTCGTCCCCGGAATTCGGCGGATTTCAGTGCCTTTCTTCTTGAAACTTATTGAGCTACTCATATTTGAAAACCAACTATTAATCAACTAAACAATATTATCAAAATTATATAATTACTAATATCATCAATATCTAAATAATCATTATTATTTATTCATTTAAAAAATATCGACACTATTCACAGTATTGAGAAACCACGTTTTTTTTTCTCTAAACACAATTCCTTAAACCAAAACACTCGATCACGTGAAAGATCAAGACGGCTGTGACTTCAAAAAACTGACGTCCCTAAAATTTATTTTGTATTCATCGCATTTTCCGTAATTTACAATTGTTTTCTCACAGCCTAAAAACTCTTATTTTAGAAAAAAACAGCAATAATATTTCTGAGAGTTTAATATTTTAGAAACTTTTATTTTTTTCAATCTAGATTTCTTGTTTTTTGGTCAAAGCCGTCGCGATTGTGACTGTGATCAGCTGGTTTGAGATAAAAAAAATGTGAACGATTTCGTAATTCAGTGGCGCTGAACATGCAATTTAGGCGAATTAACTTCATAACAATTTAGATAAAATAAAATCTATTAAATAGCACTGGTTGTTGAACAATAATAGTTTAACAATAGTTGTTATTGTTATTAAAGTTGTCACTGACGTTTTATCTATAGCTTGGGATTTCCGCGTGACTTTCGTTATCTTACGGGTGTGTGTGATGTCAATTTCTCAAAACACCTGATGGCTGTGCTTATCTTCCAGCACACACATTGAGCTGAGAAACTGACTTTTCTATTGGCCCTTTTTACGTCTCTTGAATAAAATAGACTTTATATATTATCCTACAGTGCTAGCAAATACACTTGTATTTGTGAGACAGCATGTGGGCATTCTTCATTGTGGGGTTGCTCAACTGTTTACTTACAATAGTACGTGGCTTTTATCTCTTTGACCATGAATTTGAGTTCTCTTGATGGCTGTGATTCTGTAAGCGAGATTGGCAGGGTTATTTTCCATCACTAATAGTTTACCTTGGTGCTTTGACACTTTCAAAATTTTTCATTGCCGATTTAAATACTTCTCAAGCCAACATGCTATCCTTATCATTTTAGTGCATTTTCTTTTTTGTCGTTAGTGTCTTAGTTCTTTTGCGTTATCATGCTTGAGACTTAAATATGTCCTGAGTTTGCTAATTTGTCCATTTTTTCATGCGTGAATAATCTCCATTCTGATGAAAAAAAAGCTTAGCACAAACAAAAATTGCCAATTTGGTGTCAACCTCGTTTATGGAATCTTAGCTTCCAATGATATTGGATCATATTTATAATAATGTCCGAATGCACATTATTATTTCTCTCTCTTGTCAGAAGAGAATTTCTATTTTTTTTACTGTTAAAATCAGGTTATAAACTGTAGAAAACTCCTGCATTATGATTGTCTTTTATATCATATTTGATATCATTCTAATATCTGAGAAAAGAAATACACTATATATATATATATATATATAAAATAACTCTTAGTATCAATTTTTTTTCTGATAATTTATCACCAACCAGCATTATGTCAAACTTTTAAGACTAAGATTGAGAACAATCAACATTGAACATTGGAACCTTTATTAGGGCAGAAATACAGTGATACTTCGGCTAACGAAGATGATTCATTCCAGAATCACATTCCTTAGCCAAAACCTTCATTAGCCGAAATGCAATTTTCTGTGGATGGTTTTTCAATGGAGATCATTGAATTCGTTCCAGGCACTGCCCAATTTTCAAGATAAAACACCAAGGAGCACTATAAAAAGGACAAAAACTGACCGAAAGCTAAAATGGACAGCTCAAAAATTGGATAAATGAGAATTTACAGGAAGATGAGGTACAGAAGATTTTGTATTTTATTTTACAGTACGTACGCAACCAGCACCAGCTGTAGTCTACTAATAACCATATACTTAGCTTTGGTCTGCTGAAGCTGGTGTTGACACAACCCAGTCGAGTTCGCAGGAGTCAAATACCATTTGTGTCCTGATTCATTTGTGATTTGGTCTGCTCATGGAGAAGATAAGCTCCTGTAATGTCCAGACTGTTTAGTTTGAAGCTCTTGCATCCAAAGAACATGTGCGCTGGAAATATTAGGCTTTCTTTTTTTCAATGCATTTTCTATTAGCTTAATCTTTCATTTTATATGAAATGATTCAAAAACTCTCAGAAAAAAAAGTGAGATATACATCAAAGGCTGTTTGAAGAGCATCGTCGGTGTCCAGGCCAAGTAATTTTTCTGAGGCTGTAACTGGCAAATTCTCACAAATTTCAACTCGATCTGATTTTTGTGAGGCTCTTTTCTTGAGGCTCCCAGGCCATGCCCGGTTGAGGCCCATGCATTAAGACAGCATTGGGTACATCTGGGAAAAGATTCTGGGGTGCACATGAGTTTATCAGACTCGAGTGACAACAATTCTGATGATAATCGGCACTAAAATTCAGTGGACAATGCTGTTGTTTTAGGTTAGCATGTGCATTCATTCAACTAAAATGTTCATTAGCCAAATCCGTTTTTATTAGTCAAGGTAGAAAAGTCTTTGTTAGCTGAAAAATTCGAAAACCGAGGTTTTCGTAACCCATGGTACCACTGTATTAATCTTTATTTTTAAATTACTTAGAGAATACTTATCAACATGGTTTAAGAAACTTGTTTTGAATTATGTATCTTTCACGTTCAAATATATTCTATTGCAGGTCAGCAGCAACTCGTTTACCGTCGATTATGAAAACAACTGTTTCTTGAAAGATGGGGAACCATTTCGATATGTCTCTGGATCTATACACTACTTTAGAGTACCATATCAATTATGGGGAGACCGGATTTCAAAAATGAAAATGGCTGGGCTCAATGCTATTCAAACGCAAGTACAATTTATTATTTTATCTACACAGTCATCTTGTTATCTAACCTCATCACAGTTCACGGATTATTATCTGATTCACAATATACAAATGAATTAGAACGTGATTAGCATAAGAGTGAGGAAATTGATTGCTGAGCTCTTTAAGGTCGCCCTCACATGGGGTACTGAAGTCCAATGGCTGATAGAATACTCAGTATCTGGATGATCCAACACATATATTTCTATGCTGCTCCTTGCACAAGGATACTGGTGTATTAGTGGCGAGATGTCCTATGCAATGGAGTCACTTTCAACTTGTCATACTAGTTGAATTTGCCACATCAGTAGCACGACTGAATTATTTTTTCAAGTTGAGGCTATTTAAAATCAGTGTTAGTATACCCATGTGAAGAGGGCCTTACTGTGTAAATAGTGGGGGATTTACCTTTCTCAGGTGAATAGAAATACTCCCCTTTCCCCTTCACATGACCAATACTAGTGTGCCTCCCTCCTGAAGGCAGGTGTAGATTCAGAGGTATGTGATGAGGCAATCATATGTTGGAAGAGCTGGATAATGGGGGAAAGATTGTTCAGTTTCATAAAATACAATCTGTAAAGAATGATCATGTGAGCTTACGTAATTAGTCGCCCATCTGGATAACTTATTCTGGATTCATGCCTGCTTGAAGGTCAGTCCTTCTTACACCCCCCCCCCCCCCATCTAAAACATATTTACTTCTGTAATTTTTTTAGGATACTTATATATTAGAGTTGCTTATCTCCTAGGAATTGCATTGAATAAATATATGAATATACTTGAATCACTATTGCAGGTATGTCGAGTGGAATCATCATGAACCAGAACCCGGTGTTTATAATTTTGAAGGAAATTATGATTTGGTTCAGTTTCTGCAAACAGCTCAGTCATACGATATGGTGGTGATATTAAGGACTGGTCCTTTCATTGATGCTGAGAGAGACATGGTGAGGCTGTAACTATTATTATTCAAGTGAATAAACTAAAATTTCTTTTTTTCCCCGTGATGAAGAAAATTTTTTATACGTGTCTGTACAATCAAACTTAAAAGTCAAACCTCCAAATGGTGTAGCATGACCGTGATCGTCCCCTTGTGCCCCCCACCCAAAAATCCAAATCTGAACCTCTGAAATGTAAATTTTTGATGCCTAAAAAGTGATTTTAATCTACATGCAGGTGAGATCAGATTCATTTTGATCACGGCATCTGACTTTCACGGATGTAAATTTTCTCTGTTGAGCAGTTAGTAATTGAGATTATACAAGCGTTTAGAGAGCTGGCTTATGCAAATATGAATTTGGGGAAGAAAATTCAACTGCCTCTGCTGAGGATCGAACCAATGTCCCCCTCACAATCCAGGCAAGTGCGCTAGACCACTACACTACAGAAGTAAACGTTTCTGGACCAACACCAACTGGAGCTAATGGTCAATGGCAGTATATATATGAGCTGTTGACTGAGTTAGGTCTGACTGTTCATTGCACGGTCCTGTGTGTATTCAATATATATGCTCTGAGGCAATGGTTCCCAAACTGTGGGTCGTGGCGGCCTGGGGGGGGGCATGTAAAGGAGGTAGTGGGGATTTTGAAAGATTTTTCAAAATTTTAAATGTCTTAAAATAAATTTATCTTATTCTTTCTCTACACTAAAATAAATTTATCTTATTCTTTTGCTACACTGAAATAAATGTATCTTATTCTTTTGCTACACTGAAATTAATGTATCTTATTCTTTCGCTACATAAATATATACACGTCAAACCTAAAACACACCTTAACTCTTAGCTGTGGTACTTATTATACATGCACTCACTCACCAGTCAAAAGTAAAACACACAACTAATAAATTACAAACTACCAGGTGTCTGGAGAAGTAAACTCTTCTCCCCCCCCCCCAATGAAATTGAAAATCTTAAAAACAATGATTAAATGAAAAAGTAAAACACTCTTTTTCATGCTTGTGCAGACAGACCTGTATACAAAGGTACAAATCTTATTCATCACACTTCACACATTGTTTGAAAAGTAGATGGCAGCACTATAACAAGCATTACACAGAAACAAACTTGGACGAAGGGCACATGTAGTTTAGTAGTATTAGTAGACACAGCCCTGTAAAATTTTAATTAAAATGTTTGACAAAATCATGTAGTTACTGATTTTGATGATAGAAACCCTTACAATCATTCAACTTTCATTGGCTGTCAAACACAGGTTGATGTATTCGCAGCATAGTCAACACACATAAAAGCACAAGCGCTGATGCATCTTGATCAGAATGTTGGTTTTAAAAAAAATGCAGAGTTGATTGTTGATTATTCCCATATGAATAGTATCCGTGGATTACCATCTATCAATTAAACTTTAACCGAAGTTTGATAAAAGGGGGAGTCATCAATAAAATTCTTGTCAAAAGGGAGTTGTACTTCAAAAAGTTTGGAAACCACTGCTCTAAGGAAAAAAAATTGTTCGCTTAAGCATAGGTGCCAATGCTTCCGAAGAAGCCTTCAGAATTTTTAGCCTTATTAAAATCTTCTGGTCAGAAACCAGATTATTCCAACAGCATAAATGAGGAAAAGGAACGTTGTCCGTTATTTTTTCTGTTCTTTCGTAAGTTTTTTCTGCTTTTTGAATTCAAATATCTTAGCGAATATTACACTTAGAAACATGGAATTTTTTCTGTTGGTCTCAGGAGATACAGGGCAACAACTTTCTAATTGGAAGTTAAAGGACTGAGAGGACCGTATAAAAATTTAGATCGTCAAATGAAACATTGAATCATAATTTTACATGATGCGAATCAGTAATGGAAACCTTGCTGACATAAAATTTCTATCATAACAAAACCAATTAATCACTAAAAAAAAAATCTTCTTAATGCATTTGTATTCTTATTCAAGAGTAACAATAAAATAATTTGTGCTTCCTGTCTTCTAGGGTGGCCTTCCATATTGGCTACTTAGGATGAATCCAAATATGAAAATGAGGACTTACGATGAATGTAAAGACATTTTTGATTTTTTCTACTTAACATTTTATATTGCATTTGAATGTAGAAATATTTTAGTAGGATTATATACGTTTACTTGTGTTATAATTTTCTCTTCCGCAGCTTACATAAAGTATGTTGACAGGTGGTATAGTGTTTTGCTACCGATGATAAGACCTCTTCTTTACAGCAATGGTGGTCCTATTATTATGACGCAGGTGATTTTTAAATAAAAGTTTTCTGAATAATTTAGCTTGGTTTTAATGTCTAGTATTGCCAAGTTTTCATTGTACCTAATTTAGTGCTTTATTCGCAAAGATTGCAAAATCTTGTGCTGTAAGGCCACCATATCCATGATTTCGGTTTGGAAAAATGCATGCAAATAGTTAAAGAACATAATACTTTAATATAGGAGTTCTCAAACGTTTTCCTCCAGTGACACCTCTTATCCTAATCAATGCTTATCAGAAGCTCCTCAGAGCACTTTGATGAAGAATCTCTTTGAAAAACCTCTGTCATGCTGCAGTTTCGCACCGCCCCTGACAAAGGTCGGTGGCACACAGTTTGAGAACCCCTGCTTTAATACATAAGCATTGGTGTTAGCAGGAGTAGTGGCATGGAGGGCATTGTGGTTTTTAACATCAAAATAACGTCAAATGTGTAAAGTGAATCGTATTGATATATATTGTTACAAAAAATATTGGTAGCGTAATTTGTTGACGATCCCTCAAGTTAACAAAGCCATGAGGGAAAAGAAAAAAGAGATCATTCTAATTGACGAGAACATTCCGGCAAAAGTCTTCCCCCATCCTAAAGCGCCACTCTTCGACAACTATGAGTGATGCTGGAATCTTCTACTTCTCAAGCGTTCGAATGAGTCTATAAAAATGATGCAATCAAGAGATCAGAGAGAGTGAATTGTTTTTGCTTTATCCTCAATGCGAGATTCTTTTTGTGAAAAATTGTAAATAGCTATTTTCTGTAAATAAATTTATGATGTCCTGAAAACTGCTTCATCCTCTGATAATTTCAAGGACGTGTGGGACATTATCGGGAACAATATGACAAATATGAATTTTGGTGAAAAGACAACATTCGCCAAACAAACACAATCAGAGTTTGACCTCTTCTCAATCAATTCATCGAGGTGTCCTGGATCACCATTTGTCCTGTACACGTTAAAATATGGTACTTACAAATTTAAATAAGCTTCATTGAAAAAAAAAACGAGGAATTTTTATTTAAAAAAAATGTTTGAAAGACAAAAATTAAAGGAAAATATGGGAATGTCCATTTACGGGTTATATAAATGTGCAAGTCAGAGCGTCTGACATGTAATAAATCTTTGTTTCATTATTAAGTACCAATAGAATAACAAACATCTGCTGAATGTGATCAGCTTTAATTGTTGGAATTTCTTAAGAAACTGCCATAGAAATGAAAGCAAAAATGATGAAAAATTTGTCATTATATCTGAGGTGGTTGCATTTTCATTGACGTTTCAAGTAAGGTTCATTAACATCATTTTTTTCTATGGGAATCAGCCCCATCCATCAATTATTGACATTTAGGCTGAGGTGTTGGTTACAACTGAGGTCATTATAACCAAGTTTTACTGCCAGAAGTCTTGTCGAATGTCAAAAAACGGTTTGGTGAACATATTTTCCACTGTATGGTGGCATTATTTTAAACATGCTTAACAAATGCTGTTCAAACATGTTCATAAATGCATGTTTTAATGAAGACTCTGACGAAAGTGTTGGAAAATAATATTTTCTTGGCAATACTTTCCCCAGATTGAAAACGAGTATGGAAGTTATTATGCTTGTGATGTACAGTATCTTAGTCATCTGAGGGACATTTTTCAAAAGCATTTGAATGATGAAGTTCTTCTCTTTACCACTGATGGTTGCGACAGCCATTTACTCACATGTGGCAAAGTAGACAGAGTTTTCCAAACATTGGACTTTGGAACAGGTAAAAATGTTCCATATGTTTACTGGTCTGTTTACATTTTATAAAATAGTTTTATAAAATAGTTTTCTAAATTTTATGTTGATGCTTTTGTTTATGATGTAATGGAATCACCTTTTTTTAGGTTCTAACGTAAGTTCTATCTTCGATATGCTGCGATGGCACCAGTCTTCAGGACCTTTAGTGAATTCAGAGTTTTATCCCGGCTGGTTAGATCACTGGGGCGAACCACATGCCCAAGTTTCAATAGATGCAGTGACCAAGACTCTATCAGATATATTATCTTTGAATGCTTCTGTCAATATGTAAGTGCACGTTGCCGCCTGGCAGTCGAGTGGGTTGGGAACCTGCTTCTTACTGTGCAGGTCTGGGTTCGAATCCCGGTTCGGGCATGGATGTCTACTAACCTAACACTAACAAATTCCCTGGACGGATCATGCTCATCCCTTGGCAATACGTGAAGATTAAAAAAAAAACTAGGGGTTTCCTCAAAAAGTACCTGATTATAATTTTTTGTGCATAAACCAATGAAACTAGAGAGATGTGATTTGGCACACATATGTAGGAAATCCTAGTACGTATGCTTGAATTTTCTCCTGCCTGCAATAAGTGCCAGTGTCTGGCAGACAGCGGGTGAGTGAGAATGTATGAGTGACATATCATATTTTTAGTTTTTTAACAAAATGGCAGAGAAACTTGAGCAATGCTACTACATTGATTGTGATGGAGCTGACAGTTGCAACACAGAACCTTTTGGTTGTACTTTTTGGTGGTTATTGTGCTGTGTGGTGCGTACTTTAGCATATCCTGTGCGATCATACAAATGGAGTTGCTTCTGCTGTCGTTAGCAGCTTTGGCATGAGCTTTGCCTGAAGCCCAAATCATTTTTATTCTTGACAGCAATTGACAGCTTCTGCAGGCGGAAAAAAATCTGCTCATGCACATAATGATTGCCTACATATTTGCACAAACCATGCCTACCTAACTTTACTGGCTTACGCACGAACAAAAGTATAGTCTGATACTTTTAGAACAAACCTTGTGTATCAATATTGCATGTAAATATATTTTGGTCAGAAAAAGCCTGCTTGTATCCTTATTTCATTTTTATTTTCTAATATCATTTAATAATTTTTTGGTGTAATAGTGTATCTCTCATAATTCAACAGTATCCCAAGTGAAAGTATTTGATATAAAATTTTCAGGTCCTGTATAGTAAAATCTCAATATAATAATACTCTATAGGCCAAGAAAAAAAATGTAGCTGCAGGGAGATTATCGTTATATACAGAGAACATTATCATCAAGTTTCACCAAATTCATGCTATTGTTGAAATTTCTTATGAATCGCCATATTTTGTTAGTTGCCACCAGAAAATGAACTTTTGAAAGGTACTTTGAAAAAATATTGTTGTGGAAAGATTGATCTACGCAACTGAGTGTCATTATAGCAAAGTCTCAGTCAGAAGTGTTTCAACCCTGTAGGTGCTCGTTTTGAGTTTTATCTAGGAAATTCTGATTTCTGAATAAATTTTTGGGTACTCACATTCTTGCCACAAATTTCCATGGGTGCTTGAGGACCTGCAGTACCCCTGTTTCGATGCTACTCATGAGCTGAATTTTCGTGCCAATCATAATCAGAATTACTGTCACTAGACCCCAATTAACTCATTTCCACCTTGGAATCTTTTTTCCAGGTGTACTTATACTTCTCTTTCTGAAATTCTTTGAACCATTTCATATAAAATGAAAGATTCAGCTGATAGAAAATGCATTGGAAAAAAAAGGGGAACCTATGTTTTCAGAGTATGCGCTCTTCCAGTTCAAGACTTAGCATCAAGCTGAACAGTGTAGATATTTAGGAGATTATCTTTTTCCATCTGCACAGAAATAAGCTGACCAAATCAAAAATGGATGGGGATACCTATGAACTCGATTGGGTTGTGTGAACACGAGCTTCATAGTAGACTAAAGCTGTGTACATTAGTATAAAATTATAAGCTTATCTTTAAATTTTGCGCAGAATCTGGAACGAATCGAACAATTTTCCATAGACACCTATGAGAAATCACTTTTTGGCTAAAGATAGTGATTCTGGAATGAATCATCTTCATTAACTGAGATATCACTGTACATTTATTAGATACCAAATGGCTTTTCACAGTTTATTATTATACAAGAACTTTGACTGATCTGCCAAACAAAAGTGGGTGATAGACGAGCCCAAGTGGAGTATAAAACACTACAGGAACTCTGTCCTATCTCTAACCGTTTTTGA
Source organism: Pholcus phalangioides (assembly GCF_987345545.1). Taxonomy (NCBI): domain Eukaryota; kingdom Metazoa; phylum Arthropoda; class Arachnida; order Araneae; family Pholcidae; genus Pholcus; species Pholcus phalangioides. The sequence continues at coordinate 28,397,275 of NW_028301603.1, read as the reverse complement.
GTTATGGTGGCTAGATGCAAAATGTATCATATCTTGAAAACCTGAATTTGTGAAGTTCCTGAAACATCTGCATGGAAACTAAAAAAATGTTTGGGAATAACCGAAAAAATGCTATAAGGTGACATTATTTCAATCAGAGCATCTGGATTTAATGGTGAGCTACGAGAGCTGAAATATTGGCAAAGTGCAAAATCTAATTGTCACCTAAATTTTTAATTGCCAATAGAGCTTCCTTGTTGCTAAAATCGATCAAATTTATCAAAAACTTGTCCATTTCACCAGCTTTCGAAAGGGTCTACAATAAACTATATCAATGTTATATGTGTTCAGGAGAAATTGAGATTTTTGTTTGCAATACATCACTGAAATAATTTGTTGAAGGAAAATTCCATTTGGAGTTGGCAGTTACAGATTTTGGGAACTGTTAAATTTTGCACTTTGCCAACCTTTCAGCGCTTTTAGCTCGACATTAAATCCAGATATTCTGATGGAAATGGGATCACCTTATAGGATTTTTTCTGCTTTTCCCAAATATGTGCTTGTAGTGCAGCTTATAGGTCGCATGCAAGTCTTTTAAGAACCTCGCAAATTAGCCAAGTCTTTTCAGATTTGACACATTTCCCTTCTATTCACCATTACTCAAAAACAGATATGTCAGGGTGGCTATGGTGTTTTATGCTCGTCTTGGGATCATCTATCACACACTTTTGTTTGGCAGATTAGTCTAAATTCACCTTGTATATAAACTTTTTTTCAAAAAACTTCATGGCATTTATCGAGTTTTCTTTGTGCTTCAGTAACTTCTTTTTCATGATTGCAGCTATATGTTTCATGGTGGGACATCTTTTGGATTCAGCGCTGGTGAGTTTTTCGTTTAAACTATCAATCATAAAGTACTTCTCATTTCTTTCATATGGCAAATGATGTGATTAAACCATAATAAGGTGATATAATAATAAAAACCACTGTGGGGCTCAATCAGTTATTGTTTAAAAGCACAGTTATTAGTCGAATCAGCACAACACATAAATATTAGCTCCGTCCTCGACTTTGTAACACTCCTGAAGATGCTCAGCACTAGAGCTAGCAAAACATTGAATGGAATCAAGCCCATGGCAGCTTTACAGCCAAAAAAAAAAAAAAAACCCCTGCTATTCATTCAAGAATGATGGTGCAAAAGCCTTACATGCTAAAATTTTTTTTTTTTAACATGAATATCCATTATATGTATGTGTAACCAGGAAATTTTTCTTCTGAAATCATGTTTACGTAGGTGCTAATCTCTACGGCAACATATATCAAGCTTGTCCTACTAGTTATGACTATGATGCACCATTGTCTGAAGCTGGAGATCCAACACCAAAGTACTATGCCATCCGTGAAACTATTGGCAAAGTAATTAATCAATTTTTTTGTTATTATTACTGATGTAACTTTGAAATTGCTGTAAGAGTGCTTGCATTTAAGAAGATTGTATAATTTTTGAAGAGCTCAGTATGTTTTTATTGATTTGTGAATGTGAGGAAATCAATTTCTCTTATTTATTTTAAAAGCAAGTTTCACATGACTTGCCTTGTATACAGGGTGATTTGATAATTCCCCTTGCCACATTTTACTGGTGAATCATTGATCTTAGAGGCATACTTCTAATTAGAAAAAATATCCAAATAACTTGTAAAACTCAAATATACGTTGTTCATACTGCAAGGGGTTGTATACTTATTGGAATATGAAAATTAACTTTTCATATGGACACCCTGATAAAAAAAAGTAACTGACCATTCTGTCCTCAAAAACCCAATTAGAAAGTTATTGTCCTGTCTCTTCCCTGAGGCCAACCAAAAAAAAAATTTGATGTTTTTAAGTATATTCTCAGTGCAATATTCACTGAGATATTTGCCTTCAAACAATGGCGAAAAGTTGGGAAAGGGTAGCATAAATAACCAGGGAAAGGAGCGTTGTGTTCATTAACTTATACTGTTCTTTTCCAAATTTTCCCTGATATTTTAATTCAATTATCTCTGTGAATATTGCACTTGGAAACATTATTTTTATAAACACATTTTTTTTCCTCAGAGGAGAGAGGGCAACAACTTTCGAATTGGGTTTTTTGGCACAGGGTGTCCATATAAAAAGTTTTTTATTTCAATAACTATACAACCCCTCGCTATATGAATGATGTATCTAAGGGCTACACGTTATTTGGATGATTTTCCTAATTTGAAGTATGCCTCTAGGATCAACGGTTTGCCAGTAAAATGAGGTGAGGGCAATCATGGAATTTCTCAGTATATCATAACACTAGCATGATTTTTTAGTTGTCTCATGTCGATTCATCAGCGGAATATTTCTCTTAATTTTTTTGATATTCTGTTTTCTACTTCGTGGCTCAAATTAATTGTGCATGTTTGTATTTTTATTCTTTCAGTTTATGCCTCTTCCTCCAGGAGAAGTTCCAAAGCCATCTCCCAAGATGGGTTTCGGACCAATACAGTTGAAGCATGTATGGTGTTTTTACATTTGCAATCGTTTAGTATTTATTAAACAAAATATTATATATTCTCCCAGTGTTAGTCGACATACTGGAAAACAGCAAGGGATAACTATATTTTCCGTCTTGCTGAGAAGTTGAGACACAGAGTCTGAATAATTCTCAAATGTCTGTACTCTGAGAATCAAATGAATTGGCTGTTCTGTTTTGAACCTTGTCTGTTCACTTCATTTTAGGATCCTTAAAATGCAGGACCCTAAAATCCTCCACTGTTTTACGATCCTTAAAATAATTCTAGCTTCAAGTTTGCTTTACCACAAATCTTGATTTATTAAACATTTTGCATAGGTTAAATAAGTTAAATGCAAACATGTATGTGGGCTGCAAATTATTTTTGTGATCCACATTTACATTTGTATAAAACTTAAATATGCAGTCGCTCTACATATTCCCCATCAAAATTAAAGAATTGCATTGCAAAACATGATGTTCTAATACAAAAGTGACAGCATCAGTCTTTAAACATGCAGAAAAACATATGTAAAATGCAGTATTTCTATCATATCGGATTGAATGCAATTAAATTAAAACAATAGTTAAATACACAATATTCATTATCGTCATCAAATTCCTCGGCAAAACACGATTGTAGCAGTGAAAAACTATTACTTTGCTCTGATTTGCGGATTTATTCAATATTTCATATGAATTAATCGGTCTTTTGAATGTATTCTGGGATTCTCTATTAACCCTCTAAGTGACAATGATGAGATAACTCACCTCCACAAAAGCGTCTTATTTCAGCATTGACAAGCCCAGGTCAATGGAAAACTTTTTGCTATACCCTTTAGTTTGCACCTGCTGAAAATCGAAAGAAATCCCACTTCATTAAAAGTGATACGACACTTTGAAGGGGGATTTAGTGACTTATAATTGCCCTTTCAAAAACTTTGTTTTTTCCAACATGTGGGGGAATGGGCCAGACTCCAATATTCAAAAAGCTGATATCCTCGAGATGCTGGCTTATGTGGTAAAATAAAACTTGTCTTCTTGGCTTATTTATTTCCTTATAATAATCACAATTTGTAATAACTTGTTTTTACGAATCATATGAACTTTGGCCTCTTTTGGTTTAGTATTTTTATGATGACATATTTCTATTTCCAATAAATCAGCGATGCTTTCATGGTTATGAGACTGGCTGTCCAATGGAAGCTACTGTGAATAGGAACAAGTCGTGTGCATGCGCAAGACTACTATACACAGCAGTCTTGGGAATACACATGACTTTTCATCACTCATAGTAACTTCCAGTGGATAACCAGCTTTACTATCCTATACATGAATGTTGCTATTCGATTTTCGCTGAAGAATATTGGAATCATGATCTTGTGCAATTTAGGTATTTTTTAATTTTGTTTGAGCTTGAATTATAATCCTTTTCACTCGTATTCCTTAATATTTTTAAATTCTTAAAGCACTTTATATTCACTGTGCATGTGTTTGCAGGCATCTTCTCTTTGGAACTATGCATCAAATGGCAAAGTTGTTGTTTCTGAGGATCCTATTTCATTTGAAGATCTCAAACAAGTATGTTAATATATTATGCTTTCCTATGCAAAAAAAGGATTTTCTTGCATCAAATAATACATGGAATATACACAAGGATGACGTCACACTCTGCTACCATACAAAGGTTTAACAACTGACTGTTGCGAAGATATATTTTGGAAAAAGAGAAAATTCAACTGCCCCTGCGAGGAATCAAACACACGTCCTTTCACTTTCCGGGTGAACGCCCTAGACCACTAGACTACAGAGGCACAGAATCTCTCAATCTTTCCTTGGAGCTTGTGTACACTGAAAGGGGCCGTATATGAACGGCCGGACCAGACTCGGGCCAAGCTCACAACTGACGCTGCCACCAGATGGCGACTTACGCAAGGATGACGTCACTCTCCGCTACCAGATATACTACTGATATATTTTGGAAAGAGAATCCAAGGAAAGATTGAGAGATTCTGTGCCTCTGTAGTCTAGTGGTCTAGGGCGTTCACCCGGAAAGTGAAAGGATGTGGGTTCGATTCCCCGCAAGGGCAGTTGAATTTTCTCTCTTTCCAAAATATATCTTCGCAACAGCCAGTTGTTAAAACCTTCACATAGAATATAGCATAAAAAATGCCATAAATTGAAAATAGCTTATAAAATATTTATTATACAGTACAAATGTACAAAGTATCTTCCATACATATTAACATTGAAATATCTATTCAAGTACTCACAATAATTAATCGGCATGGAGGATGTATTCAATCTCGTGGTTCAGTTTGTTCAGCTTCTTGGTGTATAACAGCATTTTTTTTAACCTTTTCTATCTTGTGGCACATATGAACTTACAGTTGAACCTCCTCAGCACACTTAATTTGAGAATTTAAAAACTACCTTTTAAATTATTTATTAATTAAAACAATAATTTAATTAACAATAATAATTATTTGATTATAATATTAATTAATCATGAATTATTATTATTTTTTTCATTAACTATTAATTACAAAGCAGTTTAATGCTTTTTTTTTGTAATAGAAAAATAATTGAAATTTCTGAAAGAAAATTTAATTAGATATCTGAGCTTGACAAATTTATAGAATATTTTTGTTTTTGGACAGGGACACTATTATAGCTTCTTCCAAAGATTCTAACTGTGATTGGTTTTTATTTTTAATCCTTAATTGGCAGGATGGCCCCAAGCATTGCTCATCTTGAGAAAGAAATGCATCTGGACCATCCTGTTTTTAAGCTGGTTGTTAACCTTTGTTTGATAAATTTATAACATTCTATTTTTCGTCCCTTTATATCTTTGATCAAAGTTTCTGTGGGGGACAAAGTGATCTGACCAAACCTCTTACATAATGCGTTTTTTTCTTTGGCACCCAAAGTGTTTAGGTCGGAATGGTGTCTCCGAAGAGCATCGGTTATTTTGATAATGGTTTCAAATTAATCATGCAATATTGGTTATCCGTGGTTGAGCATGAGGGCAGTGCTGTTAGTGAATTGTACGAAAGATTTGTGTGTGCTTAACATGTCGTAGTGTTGTTTGCAAGGACTGTTTCTGACTTTGAATAGGACTAACTTTTTGGTGCTTGTGAAAATATGCTAAATATTATTTGAATTTGTAAATTGTATTCAGTGGGTATATTTCATATGCATAATGTTCATTTTGTAATCATGAAAATCGCATTCACAAAAAATTTAATATGTAATTTAAAAAGAAAATTACAGAAGTCATGTATCCCTCCAATTCTCTCGGAAATTGAAAAATTTTGTAGTGCAGGGCTGGACGAATCCCAGGTGCCAGGGCAACTAAAAAATTGATCTTGGCACCTAAAATTTTCTTTACGTACCATGTTTTTCCCCAAATATAAGACCTGGTGTTATATTAATTTTTCCTTCAAAAAATGCATTAGGGCTTATTTTTGGGGTAGGGCTTATTTGTTAGGAGCATCCTGAAAAATTACACTAAGGCTTCATTTCAGTAGAATAACTCTTATCTTTTTGAATGATGGTTACACAAAAATCGACAAAAAATTGCAACTTCATAAAACATGTCTTTAGGGTGTCATCGTTTAAAGTAAACAGGAAGTTTGGTTTAGATTTGCAGGACCAAATGAGGCAATGTGTTCATGCCTACTGAAAATACTCATTGCTTCATTCGGTCTTCATTTAAATGTTCAATTGTTTGTTTATAGCTGGGATTAAACTGTAAAAGTTTGACAAAGATCTTTGGCAAAACTTGAAAGAAAACAACCAATAAGCCAATTGGTTACATTCACTCAAATGTAACCAATACCCCTATTGGTTGTATTTTTTAAGTTTTATCAAAGCTTTTACAAAACGTATATATATTGTAATCCTGGCCTATGACAACAGCATTCATTGGGTAGCCGGAATACATGATAGGCCGGGATTTCACTATAAAAAACAGCCAATAAGCCTATTTGGTTACACTTGCTTGAATGTAACCAAAACACTTAATGGTTGCATTTTTAAGTTTTATAAAGGAACTTTTCTAAAATTTTTATAGTTTAATACTGGCTAAATTTCGTTTTTTATTTATCATCAGAAACGCTGTGAGTATTAATTTTCTTCGTTTTCTTTGATAAAAGTCAACGTTTGTGAAATTTATCTGTTTATGTAGGCATTCACCTCTCATCCAAGGAGGCCGGCTTAGGTGTTAACGAAAATTTGATTTGTGTTTATAACTTATTTCAAGTATAAATTTCAATGGTATCATTTATTTATATTTTTCATTTTATTACTAAATATTAAAACCATTATCATTTTATATAGTTCATTATATCTGTCATGTGTTGCAACGAAATACTAGTACTAAAACGAAATACTAAATGCGTCTCATTAACTATTTTATTTTTGAATTATTTATTTTTTAAATGTATGACATCCATATTTTTTATGGGCATCTTTTTCTCAGCCACCTCGTTGGGCATTTTGCTTGTGGCGTTGTATTTGTATTTAGCTAGGGCTTATTTTCGGGATAGGGCTTATATTAGGAGCATCCTGAAAAATCATGCTAGGGCTTATTTTTGGGGAAACATGGCAGTTACTAAATTGCAGGCCAAAATGTTTGGAATTTATAGTAGCATATCTGCCAACATGAAAGAGGGTCATTATACCCTAAAAAAGTCAAAAGAGACATTACTTTGAACCTTTTCCTCTGGGTAAAATTTTTTTCTGGCACCTAGATTTTTTTTTGCAATTGTCCAGCCCTGACTTAGAGGAATTAATAAAAGCATTAATTAAGTCATGTGAAAAACCCATTGCCTTTATGAAAACTCTTTTTTTTGTTGATTTTAAATGCACTAGGCATAATACTTGCTGGGATCAAAATATCACCATGACACCAGTTACGCACAGAATTTTCACAACACCTTAAGGATTAATGCTGTTCATTACAGAAAAACTTGTTTCACACAAATGTGGCGTTAAAACAGAATTATTACTTTTTTTTTTGTAAAATTTCCAAATGGGCCATTAATCAGTGCCCAAATTTAAATCTGTTATTAAATTTTGATTTAATTTGTTAAATAGTGGCTTATAGTGTGCAGATGTGTTTTATTCAATCTGGACATTCTTTTAATTTGTATTGGTATAGTTCCATAAAAAGGTGATTTTTGTATTTAAAGCTTGTCTTTTTTGTTTCCTCAGCCTTTTGGATTTGTTGTTTACACAACGACTGTTCCTTTTATTACAACGGATCCTGCATTATTTACTGTACCTAATCTTGCAGACAGAGGATATGTATTTGTTGAAAAGGTAAGAATCTCTCTATGAGGATATACATGACTTCATCATAAACACTTCTGACAGATGCAAAATATTTATTAGTAGTGAGTTGAACCCCCTCCCCTTTGGCCTGGATTGCATCTTTTATTTGATGTTGGATTGACAAACACAGGCCTTGTACAATGTTTTGAGGAAATACTCTGCCATTTTTCATGCAGAGCAGTCTCTATGAAGGTTTTAACAACTGGCTGATGCAAAAATTAGTTCAAGAAATAAAATTCAACTGCCTCTACAGGGAATCAAACCCATATCCTCTCACATTCCTGGGGAGCAGCATGCTAGGCAACCACTTTGTGGAAGCAATGAACCTCTTTCCTTAAAGCTTGTATGCACTCAATGGTATTGTGCACAGACAGAATGAATTCTTGAATTTATCTTTGCATCAGCCAGTTGTTAAAATCTTTGTACACATAGCGAAGAGTAACATCATCTTGAGAGCAGTCTCCAAAATTTAGATAGTGCGCACCTTCAAACCTAGAAGGCATTTCGGTTTTACAAAATATCTAGCGAAGGTTTTATTTTGTTTCAATCAGGGAACTGAGAACAATTAGGCGAACTGAGAACAGTTTAGGCGAGGTGTAAAACTTTGTCTTTTGTGATCACTGAATGATACCTGTACGTACCCCACATTGTGAATCGTCTTGGAATATGGTTTGTTCACTAGGAAATATGGCCTTGATCATTTGTGAGTTATCACTCAGTATACAGTAACATTGTTCTGCTGTGATCCTTTCATTCAAGACTACAAGTGATTCTATGCTACAGCAAAACCTACTCATCATGGAACCCCTCCTCTTCCATATTCCATACTGGTATTGGTAGGAACTAAACAGTCAATATTAAATGCTTCTGCAGGCGTTCCCCAAACATAAACCCATCCAATCATCTGAAATATTGTCAAGAAAGATTCCATCAGAGCATATGACCTTTTCCTTCCTGTTGTTGTGTCCTATTTTTGTGCTCTGAGCACCACTTTGAAGCATTTTGTAGTGTCATTGACTGTTCCTAAAATCGTTGCTTTGCCATCGATTTTTGTGTTGTGCTGTTCTCGTTGAATAGGTTTAGTTAATACGGGATACTGGTAATAGATGTTCATTTAAGACAGGGATTCTTAACATATGGATCAAGATCCATACTTGGGTTGCAATAGCTTCAGAGATGGTGGTTCAAATCCACTAACAGCCAGGGGCTCTTTAGCTATGGGTCTCAACCCAAACTAGATTCGCAGGGGCTTCCGAGATGGGTGCACAAATCCACTTACAGTCAGAGATTCTTGAGCTATGGGTCATGACTCAAAAATGATTCGCAAGGGCTTCCAAGAAGGATCGTTCTGATCCACTAACAGCCAGGACTTTTTGAGCTATAGGTCTTGACCCAAACTTTATTCGAAGGGACCTCTGAGATGTGTTAAGCCATGACTCAAACTTGACTTGCAGGTGGCTTCCAAGTAGGGTCATGCAAACCCCCTTACAATCCTATTGCAAATGCACTTATTGCATCACGGTTTCGCTAATTTTCCAAAAATCGACAATCCTGCGGGTCACAAAGTTGATCTTGTTGTTGATTTTGAATCGTTGCTGAAAAAGGTTAATAACCCCTGATTTATGAGGTTGCTGGGATACCATTGGTTCATCCTTTTTGCTTACTACTCGCTTCAATACCCATCTATAACTAGCAGTTTCAGTAATTTCACGTTATTAATAAGATCATTATATGTTTTTTTCCAGAAATCTTTGATAAATTTATGTAAGAAAATATGTTTTTTGTATTTAACAGACATTGAAAAAATATTTTCTTTCATTACATCAGTAATAATACTAGTGACATGTGACAATTAAGCTACCAATATCATAATTTCCTTTATTTCATGCGATTTTTCGTGCTGTATCATAATAAGGTTCTGCAAGGCATCTTGAGTAGGGAACAAAAGATCTTTTCTCTGCCACTCAAAGTTCTCAAGAACCAAAGAATCGCTGTTCTCGTTGAAAATCAGGGAAGAGTATGTTTTGGCACTGGCGTCAATGACAGAAAGGTAAAACCAAATCATTTCATTCAGTTATTTGAAAAGGAAAATTATCTTGCCCACAAATAAATAAATTATTTAATGCAGCGTTTCCCAACCTGAGGGGGTTTCAATTTTTTTTATGATATGAGAATTACAGAAAACAACACATTTCTTCAGATTTTATGGGATGAGGAGGACTAATTGAGCTTTATTGGCCTTCGGACGCTACCTGGGGGTATCTGCAGTGCATATTATTGACCTTCACCACAAGGGATTCATAATTTCAAAAAGGTTGGGAAAGTTATTTAATGATTTATCAAAGTAAAATAAATACTTTTCAATAAGTTAATTAGAAAAATTAAATTAACAGGACCAACAAAATGTGACTGTTATTAGGAGGTTGCCGCAGAGAAGTTCAGTATTTTTGAGGGGAAAAACTCAAATTTTTGGTTTCATGTAAAACATTATAATGATTTATTCTATAATTAATTAAAAGAAACTTTTTCAGCGCCTAATTTGTATTGTGAGTTAAAGATCTTTGAACGAACAAAGATCTTGTGCATCTGTTAGTAACAGGCGCGAACTAGGATTATGTGTCGGGAGGGGTGAATTGTCCTTTATTTTATGGGGCAGACAAATTTTCCTATGTTATTTGACTCCTATCACCCCCCTCTATCTGTGCCTGAGCGAAGACAGCAATCTTCAGCTGTGGAGGGAGCAGAGGTAAATGTATTCAGCTGCAAATGGAACAGAGGTAGATGTATTCAGCTGCAAATGGAGCAGAGGTAGATGTATTCAGCTGCGAATAGGGTAAAGGCAGGCATCTTTAAATTCTAATGTAGTGAAGGCAGGCATCTTTAAATTCTAATGTAGTGAAGGCAGACATCTTCAGCTGCAAATGGAACAGAAGCAAGTGGATTCAGAGTGATGTGTTAAGAGAAGTGACTATTGTGCTGGTGCATCCCGTATTTTACAGGACAGACAAATTTCTCCTATATTATTTGACTCTTGGGAGGGGCGATGTTCCATCTGGATCCAGTTAGCAGCTACTTGTGAAACCCCAGGACTGTGAACATTTTGGAAACCACTGATGTAGCAGTGGGTGACTCTTGGGCTGTGTAACCCATGTGGGTGCACAGGGTAGCGCTATAGAAGGGGCATTAAATCAGTGGTAAAGAGGAAAGAATTACAAGAAAATGTTTTGTTTGCAAAATTCAAACTATGAATGTGTCAGAGATGGAATGATTCATAAAGAAAACTTCCATTTTCAATGCATTTCATCTTGCTGGAAGTTCTTGTGGTAATTTTTTATTGATGCAGCTTATACGGCAGAGAGGTGCAAAAATGCCACCCCCTGTGATGCCGGGTAAAACCTATATTTATTTTTATTTTCATAGGGAAACTCCCCCAGAGCAAATATTGAGGACTACATTTCTTATGATATATGCGTCATTTTGCTTTTATTTTCATGTCCAAAAGTAGTCTTTGTTTGGAGGTTAACCTTATTGTTAATTCAATGGGAGATGTTCTGTTTGAAGAAAATATGGCAATTGTTCAGAGGTAACCATTATGGAAGGTTTCACTGTATATAATTCTGTATGCCACAGGTAAAGGACACTATATCCATTTTCAGCAACATTGGGATAACAATATTAGTTTGCGGGACTTTCGTTACACTACACATACAGGACACTAAATCCTGTTTCAATAAATAACAGATATTCACTTTAAAAAACAAGCAAGCTCCATATTTTAGCTCCAGATATACTAAAAATAATCTTTAAACGGCTCTCGTGTAAAATTTCTCTTTTGTGACTCAGACTTACAGAATTATAAATTCAATGCACAAGACCTCCTATTGACTAATCTTCATCTAGTGGGTTTTGGTATATATAATACTCGTATTGCGAGGTATAACCTGATATTTGATTGCATTATATTTATTGTCAATTACTCGTATCTCTTCCAGGTTGGGTAAGGGATAAAACTTAATAATTCCTCCTCTTTGCAGGGCATTTTCAGCAATGTTACGCTTGGCTCAAACAGGCTGAAAAACTGGACAATGGTGCCGATTCCTCTCGATTCTGAAGCTGTGGTTAGCATCGACAATATGGTCGCTAATTTTGTGATGACGGATGCCAACCCAACACCAGCATTTTACACTGGATCTTTCAAGACACCGACAGATGAATTGTTAGATACGTTCCTGCGAGTGGATGGTTGGCACAAGGTATGATAATACTATGTGTTTTAACTCTGCAAGAAATTCATTTCCATGCTCTAATTTCAGATCGGGATGATCATTTCTCTTATCCTTACACAAATTGGGAGTATTTGAGTCTTTTTGCCCACTGTCAAAAGTTTTTTGTTAAAAACACAAAAACTATGCCCTACTCTGTTCACATCTACAATCAAGTTCTTGCTAAATAGCAACAAAACCTCTAGTTTGCCATACTTTTTCGGGGGGTTTTGCAGACAAATTTTGACTTTGAGCAAAAATTCCAATTCTCTTGCTGGTTTTTCATAGTGCTTGCTTGTTCAGATTTCGGAATAAAATTTGGGCGCTGCCATCACATTTCTTTCAAAATTTTATAAGTGTAATCATTTTGCATATTACAGTGGTATAATACTAAATTTTCACACGGCCATTCAAACCAGCAAAGAAACTTTCTGACCACCCTGTATGTTCAGTAAAAGTAATAAATTAGATTAGTCAATTTCTCTACACCGATTTTTTATTCCTTGAGTAACCCAATAGAACTAGGGCTAGACTTTGACTGAGGGGGGGGGGATATTTCTTTCTTTCAAATTCAGCCGAGTAGCAAATTCAGGCAAATTCAAACCGAGCACAACTCAGGTCTATCACCATCTATGGGCGATTTACTACCTGGTGAGTTGTGCTGGAATTGTAAGTGTGTGTATACGTATAAGCCTGAGTGCGTATGTAGTGTTGTGTTTGATTTTTCAGTGCTGCCATCTGTATTTCAGAAGTGAAGTGAGTGATGTGTTATGATTGAATTACATTTGTACTGTTTGCAGGTCTGTTGCTCTCTAAGGCGAGACTTTTTAAAGGGGAAATTGGCTCGCATTGACATCTTAAAGTTGGAAACCATGGAAAACCAACTTCAGCCGACCACCACTGTGGCGACGGTGGGGTTCGCAGAGGACGGGAAACTGGGCAATATAACGAATCAGACCCCACCCCCATGAAACTAAGGTTGAAAATGTTTAGCTAGTCAACACCTCCCACTGTCACCAGAGGAAGATTTATGGTCATGCCGCCTGCAGGCTTTTCAACTATTTTCCCATTCTTGTCCAATTTCCATGACCATTCATTCCTGAAATTTGCCACCACCCCTTCCCTTTCAATATGCCTTTCTCTCTAAGTCACTTTTTTGTGGTAGCTCACATGATTACTTTCTAGGTCATTCTTTCAGTTGCTTACTGACATGTTCATCCCATTTTCCAAGTCACTTCCATGCTTGCACGTGCTCTCATTTTAGCTCCCATGCTCGCACACTCTCTAGGTCATTCTTTTGGTTGCTCACTGACCTGGTTCATTGCTCTTTAAGGTCACTCTTTCTGTCACTCCCATACTTGCACACTCTTTTCATCACTCACATGTTTGCACATTCTTTTTATTACTAACTGACTTGATACTCCTCTCTATGTCGCTCTTTTCATCACTCGCGCGCTTGCACACTCTCTAGGTCATTCTATTCATCCCTTGCTCACTAGGTCATTAGTTGCTCACTGACATGTTCTCTTGTTTTCCAAGTCATTTCCATGGTTGTACACTCAAGATAACCCATTTTGTTGCCCACTCGCCCAATTCCTGGCTCTCTAGGTCACTTTCATGCTTGCATACAGTTCAGGGGCGTAGCCAAAAATTTCGTTCGGGGGGGGGGGGGAGACCAAAGTGATAGAACAATAGATTTGGCCATCTTTTTCTCTTTTTTTGGTCATTTTCTCACATTTATTGGGGGGGCAGACCCCCAAGTCCCCCCCCCCCCTCGCTACGCCCTTGATACTGTTACTTGCTAGCATACTCTTTTGGTTGCTCACAGACATAGTTCCTTGATATCTTGGGACAAGCAGATTTATGATTTTGCCACCCTGCTCCTACTCGACTACTTCTTGACCTTAAATTTGCCGTCCTGGGCTATAGGAACCCCCCCCCCCCGTTATTTATCTGAGAGATTTGATTGCATTCAAATATTATGATTAACATTCTGTGATTGGAATACAGTATATTGTTTTACATTGTTTCTCTCTAAGGGTGTTGCTTTCATCAATGGTTTCAACCTTGGACGATATTGGCCGATTGTTGGTCCCCAAATGACTTTATATGTTCCTAAAATACTTCTGAACAAACCTCCTCAGGAAAACACGATCACGTTGTTGGAACTCGAACAAGCTCCATGTACGTCCGCCAACCAGTGCGTTGTGAACTTTGTGCAGATGCCTGTCGTGAATGGTACTACACCGGTCCAGCGAGAGGGAGGACTGCCGAAATATTACGGAAAAAAACACTTGAGCGAAGAAAGATTATAGATTCTGGAAATCGATTGAATTTTTTTTATTGTAAATAATTAATTGTATTATATTTCGTGGAAATGAGCTTTTCAGTCTATTTTGTTATTTTGATGTTTCGAATATAATTATGAGGTATCGTTGGTGCACAATTTTTCCTTTAGATTTCAGGAAATTATCGGGTAAATGAAAAATATACATTGTTATGCGATGTGTGAAAAAAGTATTAAAAAATATTTAACTTAGTTTTTGGATTTTTTTTGTTCCCACAAAGGTGAAAAACTAGATCTAGATTTAGTCCATGTGCAGAAAATTGATTGCTAACATTTCACCAACACTAAATTGCCATTGCATGGTCACCACCGGGAAAATTCACTGACAAACAATTCATAGACAAAGTGAAATAGTGAGTGAGCAAGTGAATCAATCATACGGTCACCCACTTACTTGATCGCTGACTCACTCATAAAGTCACTGGGTTGCACAATCACTTACTCAATTATTCATATATTTACTAAATCACTGTTGTTCACACACGCACTCATACAGTTACTGACTCTGTCATTCATACAGATTGATGCTTAATCAGTTGTTCACTCGCTTGGCCACTCATATGGTTGTTGGTAATACAGGGTATCTACCAAAAGCAAAATTCGGTGACTTTTCAGGGACTTTTTGGTGACTTTTCTGTGACTTTTTCTCATTTGCAGGGCTCCCACTCAAAAACTTGGAAAACGTAGGATGGGGGGAGGGAGACACCCCCTCCCCCCACCCAGACAACATAAATCATGGCATAATAAAAAAAATCCTTAGAATTTTTTTTAATTTTAAAAAATTAATTTTTTTTTCATAGCACACTATTTCAGTATCCTGTAAGAGTGACTCAAAGCAAAATGACAGAAATAACTTGGTTGCAAAAAAAATGTTTTGGCCAAAAATAGGATCTTAGCAACCACAGATAATTCTTTTCTGCTCTCCTCACAATATATTACATTCTTTTTTGGGAGTCTTCCACAATCCAGCCTGTCTCTTCGATAATACACACAGCCAATTATGAAGATACGTAAGTTTTTTAAGAATGGCGCTCTTTCGATACCACTTCCAAAAGCAAAATGTGTAAATTACAAGGTCTGATATAAATAAGTCAAGATGGACCAGATGGTTTTATTGCGTGGCCCATCCCTTTTAAAAAGGATTTGTTTAAATTTTAGTATTCAATGCCATTTTTGACAAATGAAGCACTTTCATTTCTAGCTCTTTACTTGAGCATTGTAAATATTGTTTGTGCCTCTGCGTGCTCTAAAAATACAGAAGAAAATTTAATACTATTAGGTATCATCGTCACAAAACCTAAAATAGGCCTATGTACCCAACTGCTTTGTTATGCAAACTGTTGTTTCACCTATACACAAAACATGAACCATAATTTTGAACAATGAATGTTACTACTTCCAAGACCATGAGAAATAGTTACACTAAATTTTTTTTTTCAACCAGGCAGAAGTTTTTAATGAATTCTATACTTGTTGAACCCTCAAACTAAGCAAATGAAAAATTACTATACCACCCAACAATCCACATACATCCCTCCCCCCCAATAACCTTAAAAACAATATAATTTCTGCTTTGGCAGAATCATTAATTGCAATCGACTATATTTCTTTATTTGGCATTATATCGATGATTCCATTCTCCATTAAAATTAACTAAGAATTTTGTTGGTAGCATTTTATTAAAAAAGTAGGACAAAGTGGAACATTTCACCAAAAAGTAGGACGAGTGGGAGACCTGTATTTTCGACAAAATAAGCTATGCTAGACTGTTTTCTTACATCAGTTGTTTCCAAACTGTGAGTAGCGACCACCTAGGAGGCGGCGTGGGGTGAGTGAATAAAATAGAGGGTCTTAATGAAAGGGGGAAGCATGGCCCCCACATCCTGGAGTAGGGCCCTAGGCTGGGATCTTTTGCAGGCCCCCCGACCAGACTTCCACGGGCCCCTTTATGGTGGATTTACAGCGTGAAAAACAAAAAAAATAATGAAAATCATCCCGGGCCCCAGGGCTAGAGCATTGCCAGCCCACCCCTTGTGGGGGCCATGGGGGGGGGGGAAGACAAGTAAATTAACGAAAAAGATCTGAATCTTGTTTCAAATTTTTAAGAACTTTTAAATTTAAATACAATGCCCCATAAAAACTGGACCCTAAGGGCTCAGGCCAAATAAGCCTCCCCCCCCCGCAAAAGCATAAGTGGATACAGGTTGCTTCCCTAACAAGGTGCGGGACTAATGTCCACCTTTTGTTGTTCTGCCTACGCCAATAATTTTTTTAATCGGGGGGTGGGGGGGAAGGGGAAAGCGGCAATCGTCTTCATTGCCCCTCGTATCCCCACCTATGGCTTCAATCAACTTTGCGAAATCACCTGAACCCTCAGATTATCATGAATATTTAATGCAATCCATTCCTGCATATGCCCTTGCAGGTCGTATATGCGGACGACTGGCAACCCTAGACCTCTATCCCTTTATTTTTGTCGTATCGGAGTTTCTTCGCCACCTACGGCAAAACTTTCCAAAGCAAGCTCTGTGGGCTCAACCGCGCTCGTTGAAAACGCGTCTTGCGAACATTTGACACACTATTTATCGATATTAAGCCGTGTGCACAACAGCAGCGCTGCGACGCATAGCAATAGTGGGCTCAAAACAGAGCAATTGACCCGCTCGACGTTGAATGGAGCAAGGTGTGTGATTGATCGAGCAGTTTTTTCGTTCAGTCGGCTTAACGATCGGCGCCGACTGTCGAAATCGGCAGTTTGTCGTCGGAATCGAAGCGCATCACCACACAGGGATGTGCATCAGAAGAAACCACCATCTTAATAGAATGTGCACGCATGAGCCCATTTCTTCACTGATTGCATTAAGGCGCGCAGACAAAACGTATCCGTTGCTCGCGAGCACCAGGGTGGTCCCCGAAGCACACAGAGTCCTCGATGCTCGTGTCCGATTTGGTGCTCGCGAGCACTTGATCAACGTTTCATTTAAACACCTTGTGTAAATTGCATTCAATTATTAAAATCACCCGGATTGCATGCATTCGTATGTCAAACATGACGTAAGAGTGCTCTTCTTTTAATGATGGGTACAGGCAGTGCTCGCGACTGGAAAAAGGTTAAAAAATTCTGGTCTAGATCACAAGCTTGTTACCGTATTCCAATGGTTCTCTTTTGTCAGCTGCCTTCCTTGCGTAATTCATGGTTCATCGCCGGCTTCCCAAGAAGTTTGGCAGTTTTTTCACCATATAAAAGAACCACTTTAAAGCATATAGGTTTTGTGCGCACAAATCCATATTTGGCGGGCCACGACGCTCCTAGGAGCCCCGAAGCCCACTTTTGGAAGCATGGTATTCCTTTAAATTCGGCCTAAAAGTTATGTCGCAACACAATTAAAGGCGAACGAGTCCGATGTAGGTCTTCTCTTGAACTCTATCATTCTGTCGCATGCGTATATACTGTACGATTTCGTCCTTCGCTATAGCAAGTCAGTAAAGATCGACGCGATCAAAATAAATAAATGAATGGATGAATTTTTAAAAAGAATTTCCCCCTCCCCCCTGGCTTTTGAAAATACACTAAAAATGGGATATATATAGAATATATATATATATACACGTACATGTTGTTTGCATGATTTTACGTTGAGTTTGTTGATTTTACTTCTTTAACCCCTTTAAAGGGCAGACACTTTTCCAAAACCCATAGAGAAACATGTAAACAGTTGGACCACCTTTCAAAGGGTTTTAATGTTCCAAGTACATGTAAAAAATGCTAATTCATGAAATTTCAATAAATTTTTTGTTAATTCATTAATTCGATGCCATGGCCTCGGGGAGAGGTCTCAAACCCGGGTCTTTCCCTCCAACCACACGCATGAGCATCTGGAAAGACACTAGGTCCTCCCGTTCTGGTAAATTTAAACCAGTTTTCTTGGTTCCAACAAGGAGCAAGCACCCAATGAACTCGGGTACCCCCCCGTTTGTGTTCCTGAAACCGAGTGCCAGTCTTCAATGCACGTAGTCCCTGAAAGATCAACTTGCCACGCCACTCCACTCCGCATCCACTACATACGGATTCGAAGACCAAAATAGATCGTTGATAGACTTGAAAGAAATAGAAGTTTCTTTTCCTTCCAAGAATCCCGCCTCCACATACACAGCCAACGACCTCTATCCCTCCCGAAACCCACCAAAGATAACGGACTCATTATCTACATCAGAATGAAGATTTGATATCCTTTATAAGGAAGTCTTGACCATTGTTGTTAAGTTTTGACAATAAAAGTAGTGGAATTATTTTTTTCCTTTGTTTAAAACCCATTGTTTGGGAAAAGTGTTTGCGGTAACCAAAGAGAACATCCTGATTGTTGAATCTCAGTAACCATTGTTGCCGGACAGTTTTGTGAGCATCTGAGGACCATATAACTTGATAATCCTGAACTAAGGAGTCCAGAAAGAGTCTCTCGTCCTCTTACAATCAAAAACTGACGTTGCCTCTCCAAGGGATGTCTAATCATTGAAAAAAAAGCAGTTGGGGGAAAGTTGTAATGATAAAATATGGTTGTCACACAAGCTAAAACATACAGACGAGTCCACCTGAGGTTGCAAGGAAGCCCGGGGGGAACAGTGATTAGCTAGACTCCCTAGAAAAGGTAATATAAGCATCTTGCGCAGTAGCGAGTAAATTTATAAACTCTTAATTAGCTGATGTTTATAATCTAGGAACATTAATAGTGATATCTTGGCTAATGATTTAAAAAAAAAAAAGAAGTGATCTCTCCTCACACACACGTATTTCCAAGGGATCAGCATGATTCGTCCAGGGAATTTGTTAGAGTAAACATCCATGTGCCCGAACCCAGACCTGCACAGTGCGAGGTTAGCTCCCTAACTACTCGACTGCCAGGCGGCAAAAAGGTGGATTTATGACTGGGAGTGCTATTATGACTATGGACTGTTATTGACTGGATTTATGACTATTTAGTGGATTTCTCTGCCTCCACTAACGAATTCAAATGACTAATATTTGTGTTGATATGGATGCAAACACATTACAAAGCCATGTCGTGAGCTGAATTTCAGCACCAATCATCAGAGAATTACTACTTCACCAAACACCAACTCTGGCCATATCGCTGTATTGCAATTTACTGCCATTAATGAGATGGGTTGGAAATGAAAACGCTGTCTGTAGGTGGTCACTTCAAGTTCGTTAGGGAAAATATCTGTCCTCGGGTTCGAACCCAAGACCTTCACGGTAGTAGACAGGCCTCATCAGAGACACAACTACTGTCACTCAAGCCCAATTTACTTGTATCACACTCTGAATATTTTTCCAGATGTACCTCCACTTCTTTCTGAAAATTAGCCTCCTTTCAGAAGTTTTTGAAACATTTCATGAAAAATGAAAGATTCAGCTAATAGAAAATGCATTGAACAAAACAAAGCCCATATTTTCAGAGCTTGCAGTCTTTCAGTGCAAGACTTTTTTTGCATAAAACTGGGAATTCTAGGAGCTTATCTTTTTCATTTGCATAAATATGAGACATGGAAATGAGCTGACCGAATTACAATCTATGGGGCACCTACGAATTTGACTGGGTTGTGTCAACAAAATGAGATGGGTGTTAGTTGTGGGCATAGTGTGCAAAATAACAAGCTCTTCATCTTCCCATAAAAAGTGTTGTCTTAATGCAAAAGCCCTCCTGGAGCCCTCAAAAGAAAAAAAGGCCTCACAAAAATGATATCTGATTGAAATTTTCTAGAGTAGGCAATTTTTACGCAGGCCTCAGAAAAATCACTGCCTGGGAAGGGCCAATAATCCTCATTTATCCAATTTTGAAGCTGCCCATTTGTCTTCAGTCAGTTTTTTTATAGCTCACAGATCTCCTTGGTATTTAACACTTTAAAGACAGACAAGGTCTGCATGACCCTGCCTTTCTGCTCTCACATCTCAAGTAACAAACCAAAAGTTTATAAATCTGCAGACTTTTCCCTAATTATCATGTTCTCATTGTACGTCAAAGCTTTTTCCATCATCTTTCTTAGTAATCGAGATATGAATTGTGATATGCTTAGAAAGACTGAAGGGGGTCACACTGACCCTCCCATTTATATTTTATAACACATTCACCCCCACAATACTACCAACATACCACAATTGATTTTTGTGCGGCCAAAATTCTTTGGATAGTCTCTTTATGCATCTAATACAATGTAATCCGAATTCGTGAGTTTACCTTTATTCTCCTCTGCAGATGTTTGAGATTTTGCCAAGTATTTTTGTCTGATAAATTGTTTATTCTGCAAAGTAGAAATGGCATAAAAGATGTATATTCACTGAAGAGAAAACTTTTTCAGAAGTTAAAGAAGATTGCATGAGAAAAATTCAGAAGCAATGGAAACAAAACTACTCCAGGCAAAACATTTGTGAAGTAAGCAACAGCACTGATGATGGATGTGAATCAGAATGAAATTATACATCAATCCGTGCCTCAACTGATGCAAATACTGCTGGAAACAAATGCAAACCACATTGAAGCCATAAAAGACCTACACTCAAACGTCAACTGATTTCAGCAAATATCTGAGACCTTATTTACCTCCTGTCTGTCAGTTGCAAAGAAACTACTGCAAATTAAAGTGTATGGAATATTTTTCTATAGGGACTTTCCCCGCCAATAAGATGTTAAGAATTCAACAATTTTTTTAATATAAACTCATTGGTTACATTGATTTCACATCGAAATCGGCAAGAAGGGTTGAAACCCTTCTGAAAGATTGTCAGGTGCGTCCAACTGCAAAATTGAGACAAAATCCCACTCGTCAATCCTATTCAAAACCTAGAAGTGATGTAACACTGAAATCCTATTCGTAATGTAGAAAATACAAACCCCCTCCCAGTCTTGAGTTTCCTCCACACTGACGCACATTGAAAGAAGTCTGTACAGAGAATTATTCAAAAACTAAATATTAAAAATAGATTAATGGTTTGATCCATCAAAGAATTAGTGACCCACTAATTCTATCCTGATATCTGAGCCATGCTGAAGCAAACATCATTGATACAACTAGCCAAAAATTGTTGAGTTCCGCTTTGTGGACTACCAGATATTCATCCGCTGACAAGATGACTATTTTATTGTGCAAGGTGTGTTGAGCTCCATCCACAATTCTCTGGCTTGATCTCGGTAGGCTAATGACATGGGAAATCATCACTGTTGAGCTTCGGCTTGATGATGTTTATAAGCCTCGTGATCTCATCTCTTACCGACCTTTGTTTCTATACCAAGGATTCCATCTGATGACCGTTGTCACTGGTGGTGTTTTTCTTTCTGGGTTTCGGCACCATAAATGTTCACAATCTCGTGTGATTTTTAGGGGAATGAATTCAAAGTAAAACCACAAACCTCCACAGAGCAAACCATAGATAATAAAAGGGCAATCACCGTATTACTATTAACATTTGAATTTTATTGAAACATTATGTGCTAGAAACGACGAGCTGCGTGGTGTCTATTCGATCGCTTCCAGCTACTGACATGTACACACAATCACCCAAGGCAAGCTAGCTGCTTGCCAACAGTACACTGCTGTCATCTAGTGGCCTGAATAGTGTTAAAACTCTATTCTGTCTTAAAAAATGTATAATGCTCTAAATTATTAAAAAATTGATGGAAAAAGCCATGTGGCCACACAAACACCTGCCTGCCTTTCAAGGTATAGCCAGATTCCTCTTCCTCGTGTTAAAAAAAACTTATCTTTAAATTTTAAGCAGTACCTCGAACAAATTAAACAATTTTTCATAAAACCTATGAGAAATCACATTTTGACTAATGAACGTGATTCTGGAATGAATTATCTCCATTAGAGAAGCTATCACTGAAATTAAGATACATGCCATATACGATTGTGGTCAAAGGAACAGGGAAAAGAAAGACAATAAAAATTTATTATCGTACATCAATTTCCACCACAATTTGAATCATTTATGTATTTATAATACAAGTTCATTTACACATTTCACCGCTCAAGAGTCTGATAATTCATCGTCTGTGTCGAGAGGTAGTCCATTATCCTTTCCTTCGTCACTTTCTGATTCAGATGCCTGCAGAAAAGAAATAAAAAGCTTATGACAAAATTGATTTGTTAGAAATTCCCCACAGGAATGTGTACGAGATGCATGTTTGGTCAAGAAGAAGAAGTGATACCTCGGCTTACAAAGTTTTCGGCTAACGAACATGATTCTGGAACAAATTCTCTTTATTAGACGAGGTATCACCATATTTGCAGCATATGAGTGCCATCTATCTCTCAGAAAAGACAACTGAAAAGGGGAAATTTTTTTAAGCAGCCGTTTTGAGAACATCTTTTCTCAGACTATTTCCACAGCCTAGGGGTTAATAGCGAATGATGAATTAACCATTACATTTTGAATATACAGACATTTGCTTAGTTTTAACACATTTAAATTCAGAAGCAGAACAATCTACAAAATTGTTTCAATTGCCACAGAGAGTAGAATAATCTGCTTACACAAGGGCTGAAACTAGAGGGAGGTGCAAAAGGGTCAACCACTCTGGGCGGCAAACTTTAGCGTTTGGGGGGGGGGGAATTTTGGGGAAAAGCAAAAATATTACTATAAAATTGGATTTTACAGCGTGGGGGGGGGGGCAAAACCATGTTTGTAACCCCCCACAAAAGTCCTAGTCTCAGCCCTAGCTTGTAAAATATGTAAAAACGAGTTCCTTAATCGATGAAATGTGATACTAGACAAGTAGAAAATTCCGAGGAAAGACGTAAATGCATAGCTGCCAACTTTGGAAAATGACAATCATTGAAATATTAAATTACCAGTCATCACTACAGCCACTGTGGTTTGCCAAGGGGTCGCAATGACGGACTCGCATCACAAAGACCCAGGTTCCAACCCTACCCGTGCCACAGTGGTGATTGGCTGAAGTTGGTTTTTTGTGGTTTCCAACTTCGAGGCGGAATGGAAGTTGATTTCTCCGTTAGAAAGTCTCATCACAGAGAGAGAACAGACCTACAACAGTATAAATAATCAATCATTACACTTGACCCCCCCCCCCCAATTTAAATAACACATAACACCAGATACACACTCAGACACTTGTTAGATGCACACACACACACACTTTGTACCAGACTCTGCCATGAAGCCGGGCTGGAAGAGATCTTGGCAAAGCGATCAGTCCAATGGCAGAGTCCTGGCATTTGTTTAGTCAGTCATCACTACAACCAAATCAAAGCCTTCTAACAAAATAATTGCCACCAAGCCATGAAAAAAAGGACACATGGTCATCCAAGGTACAAGTCATCTTACCAATTTGACTGTCGTTACACTGAACTGACGGCTGTTTGATGAATTTCAGCTAGTAATTTCATAGTGATGGACTCGCATTGCGAGGTCCCGAGTTCAAACCCCACCAGTGCCACAGTGGTGGTCGGCTGAAGTTAGTTTTCTGTGGTTAGCAACTTCACGGTTTGAATGAGAGCCAATTTCCCTGTTAAAAAGTCTCACCACTGAATTAAATTACAGGCCTACAATGGTACAAATATCCAATCATAGATGGCAGCACCGAAAATTCAAAGCAAGACACTAGATACACACTCAGACTGTTAAGTACCTATACACATACATACTTCCGGCACAACTCAATCGGCAGTAAATTGCTCATGGCGATAGACCAGAGTTGTGCTAGGTTTAAATGAATGAGGAATTTTAACTTTCCGCTGCCAAAATAAAACATTTCTTCATGATTTGACAAAATGGTGACAATTACACTTGATAAGTGGTCTTTTCTCTGGGTTAATTCTTTGGGAGTAACTTCTATTTCCCAAAAGAGAAAGGGGGTGGGGGAATTTTTGCAAGCACAGTCGAAATTCTGAAAGTATAAGAATTTTTTGGGAGTATAGGAGAAGGCACAGAAATTCGGGACACTCAGATGCAAATACATTAAAGAAAATCAAAAAGAATGAGAACGCATATACATACATCAATATTTTCTAGAGGATTGTTATCGTCTGAATGTTCCATTGCTTCGTTATTGTCATCGTCATCCTCTTCTGCACTAGAAGACTCTGTCAAACAGTTGTACAGAAAAAAAGAAATTATTCACATATATACAACCTTTAAAGACATAAAAAGATATGAATATTCTAGGTTATTGGTTTCCCCACTTGAGGTACACGAGGGAAAATGAATAATCAGATATCGCAGAAAAATAAGTAATACAAAATGCTACAGTCCGTTCATAGAGTGATGTAGTTATAGTAGCTACAGTTTGTTTGAGGCACGAATGTGAGCCAATCTCCCTGTTAAAAAGTCTCACCGCAGAGAGCAACAGGCCTACAATAGTATAATTATTCATTCAAATACAACGCCACAACAGGCAAAATGCCCAACGAGGTGGCTGAGAAAAAGATGCCCATAAAAATATGGATGTCATATATTTCAAAAATACAGCAACCCAATTGAAAATGCAATTAACAAAAATTGTAAACAATATGTACACATGATAAAATATTATACAATGCCCATAAAGAATACTTATGGTTGTCTTATTCTAAGTATGGATGGCTTCTCGATTTACCCCAACATGTTTATCGTATTTCTTTTTAAATGTGTCAACTTTACATTACACAGTCATTACACTTCAATCAATATGAGTTGAGGGGAAAAACTCAGTTAAAAAAAATTATTGCAGATGGCAGCACTACACATATATAACAAGCATTACACAGAAACAAACTTCACGGAAGGTTCACTATATGTACACACACATTCCAACATGTACCAATTCGTTAGAAGTTCTGCAGAGGAATATGGACGAGGTGCATGTCTGATTTAGTAGTAGTTCGCCTGTTGTGAATAGAAGGGTATAGAGTGTAGCCTCGCACCACAAAATATATTTCCCCAAATCAGAGGTTATTGAGAAACACATGTACAGAAAGTTTTAGTGTTATCCATGATTTTGCAAATACTGCAAAAAACTTTGTTTTTATGAGAATGGATTGAATTTCAAATTAGTTCATTGGTGCCATTATTAATGCTCTCTTGCAAATGCATCCACATGTTGGCTTTATATTCTCGAAAGTTTGTTCGACAAAATCGCTGTTAAGTGTTGTTGATCTGCAATTCGTTAAAATATATATATTTGTTAAATTTTATATGATTCCTTGAAACAAAAAAAAAAAAATTTAAATACATATACGCCAATCTTGTGAGACCAAGACTTTTCACAATGGCAATATTCACAGATTGGGGGGGGGGGGGGGAAAGAGAAGGTGCACCCCCCTAATTCTTCTCCCTCATGACTATTTTTAAAAGTCAAATAAATTTTGTTATTTTCTTGAACCTGACCATATCAGGCATTTATCTAGCTGTGACGAGCATTCAAAGTAGCCTTTTATTTAAGTTTGGACCAGTTTTCTGTGAATATTCCTCGCAAAATCAATGAAAGTTTAGCTTTTTTGAAATGGGATGCTATCACTTCTTCCATACTTCGTGGTCATCAATGTCGCTGTGTGTTCAGCTTTTTTTTTCTGTAGAAACCTATCCATGGAAATTGCTATAAAGCAACTTAATAAAATTTTATGAAAAAAACTGATAAATTATAAAGCTTCTGTTTATGTTATTATTATTTTTCAAATTCAACAATCAGAATGTTTTTGGTATAAGGGCCTAGCAGATGTGCGGACAGTCAAGTAGTGGTAGTTTAAGTTTTCAATTCCAAAAACACAAAATCAACAAGAAAACTGAGATTAAAGAACCATGAGCTTACCGTCTTCGTATATGAATAGTGGCTCTGTCGGAATATTTGGGTCATGCTGTGTCCTGGCATCGACCTGCATAGGTTAAAATAAATTTTTGGATTTTGGTAAATACACGCTAAAATGAAATACATTCAAACAAACACAAAATACAGTTGAACGCAGTTAATAAAATAAACAAAAAAGATCTGGTTTTTAGCATGTGTTGGCCATGAATCGTAAAATTGAAGAAAAAATAAAAATGCTTATAGCGCTACATGCCACCAGAAAGAAAATTAGATGAAGGATTTCACCTTGCATAGCAGCAAGGTGACAACATACAATATGACTGCTTGAATATGATGCCTTCACTTTCCCTCAAAGTATAAATTTGTCGGAACAAAAGCTGAGGAAAAACCAAATTATTTAGGAACCATAGCACAGCTGCTAATTTTGGAGAGCAAGAATTCGGGAGATTTTTGAATTCTCAGCAAAAGATGTACACAAATACACAAAAGGGCTTTTTAAAAACAAAGTAAGGATTTTCATTGATAAAAGAAAAATTGCAAAGATTTTTCCCCTTTAGAAAAATGTGACATCATGCTAGCTGTCTCCAACTGCAGTTGAATTACGTGTCATCATTGTACTGAAATCAAAATCAGACCAAAAAATAAATAAAAATTCGCTGTTCAGCCTAAAAATGGGAGACAGACAGACTAAACGGGAAATACGGTAATCCAGGAAACAAGGCCATCTTGCCTATTCGACCATGGAGAGACCAGAATGACTGTGCCTATTTGCTGCATTACATCTTTTACCCCGCCAAACTGAAAAATTTCTTCCTCATTTGCCATGATGAAGACAATAGTTACTTTACACACGTGACATCATTTTAAGAAAGAGAAGGCAACAGACTTTTCCCAGGAAAATTCTCAATATCAGGGAATACCCTTTTCCTTGCCAGGAGTGATCATCACTGGGATTCTTGCCTTTTACTACAGCATAAAAATCATAAATTTCTCTAAATCTTTGAGTGTGTGTGTGTGTGTCCAACATTTTTTTGAGTATTATTTAAAAAAAAGAAAAAACATACCTGTGTCCATAGGATGTCGAGAAAACCTTTCAATTGTAAAATTTTGGGAAAAGTTGCTCCTCTAGCATCTATCAATTGACTTAAAGGACCTATTAATTCATCAATATCTTGTAACTAAAATAGAGGGAAAAAAACCATTAATATAATAACCTTGCGAATTCTATAAAATAAAGATTTGCAGTAGCCCCCCCCCCCCTCCAACCCAAAGAATATTTTTTAAAGCAATTTCAGCCATAATTAGTCATTTTTCTTTCAGGCAGAAATTGTGATGCCACCTATTCTCCTAGATGGAATAGGATCAGCCAAAGGAAAAAAAAAGC
This sequence comes from Pholcus phalangioides, assembly GCF_987345545.1. Lineage (NCBI taxonomy): Eukaryota > Metazoa > Arthropoda > Arachnida > Araneae > Pholcidae > Pholcus > Pholcus phalangioides. The sequence goes on along the minus strand of NW_028301603.1, from coordinate 28,369,647 downwards.
TAGCAATTCAGGATTGACAAAAAGGAAATAAATTGTGATTGTTAAATACAATTGGCAATGGTCATTAGCTATTGATGAAACTTAAGAAACTTGAGTAGGTAGTTAACTTTAAGGAATCATTAGTTTAACAATATATAGATAAAAAAATTTACCTTCATAAAACAAATTACTGATACAAGTCGGGGTATAGCTGTATTTTGATATTAATTTATAGCAGGGTTGGCAGGTTTTTGAAGCACTGCAGTTTTTTATGGTTTAAACTGTCAAATCAAAAACCTTAAATATTGCTTTTCGATATAAAAATTCCCATTGAAAATACACACATTCATTGCATCTAATGTTTAAAGTCACTGTTATACAAAGAATAAATTGACTGTAAAGTAATTTTCTACTCTCTACAGAACTATTTTGAACTGCTGCCTGACAGTCCAGTGGTTAGGGAGCTAGCTTCTGACTGTGCAGGTCTGGGTTCAAATCCCATTCAGCCAAGGATGTCTATTAGCACGCTAACAAATTCCCTGGACAGATTGTAAAGATCTTGGGAATAAGTGATCATGTTTATTGTAATTTTTTTTTTCTCTTCTAAAATATACAGTTTAAATAGAGCATAACATAAAAGCTGAAGGAAAAACTATTGATATTCTTCAATTCAAGAACATTCTCAACCTTCCTTCTAAAATTTCCTTAACTGGTTATGAACGTGTATAGATATAAATCATCTGCTGCACTCTTTTCATAACAGGTGTTTAAAAAGTTCTTTTACACCATATATGTAATTTTGATTTCTGTTATTAAATTTTCTAGATAATCACTGATACTTAAAATAGTATCATTTTATACCCCTTATTGTGCATAACATTAGAATATATCTAGTAATAGGAATACTAAATTGTAGGACTAAAATGTCCCTTAATTTAGAAGTCCTGATTGTATATAATGATGCTTAAGAAAAGCTCCTATAACTTATTCTAAGTGCAAAAGTGAGAATGACAGCATTGACGATAAGTTTTTGACCTTTAATACAGGGTGGTTATAAATAAATTGACACTATTCAGACATGTAGCGCCTATTCTGATGGAGGTATTTTGATGAAACTTGGTATATAGCAGGGTTTAAGCTACGGTCGCATTTTTTGCAAAATTCAAAAAAAAAATCTTGGAATGCGAAAGAAGTAATAGCCACTTTTGCAAAAATGCGTACAGGAGGTACAAAACAAGACATCTAACCATAAATCATTAGTATTGTAGCATTTTGCTAAAGCTTTTACCCCCATTTTCACTTTTTTGCTAAAGCTTTTTGTCAAGTGAAAAAGTGGTACTGTTTCATCACATTTATCTTTTTCCCATGGTCCAAATAATGTACATACCAAGTTTTGATGAAACATGTCCACCACAACAGGTGCTACATAGGTCGGAGTAGTGTTAATTAAGCTGAACAATGCCGGTTCAATTATATTGACACTACTCCTATCTATATAGTGCCCATGTTTCATCGAAACTTGGTATGTACGTTGTTTGGACCATGGGAAAAAGATAACTGATGAAACCACTTTTCACCTGGTGGTAAAAATTTTTAACTTTTTTTTATTGAATCTTTCTTTTCCCCCATGGTCCATACATTCTATACCAAGTTTCATCAAAATACCTCCATCACAATAAACCCTACACATGTCTAAGTCGTGTCAGTTTATTTATAACCACCCTGTACTGAGTAAGTTTGAGATCAAAAACCTGACCGTGTGATTTCCCATCAAGCATATTTTGAATAAACTGGACCATAAAATTATATATTATCTGTTCTAGAATCTGTCTGTCGAAAAATTCAAAATTTCAAATTATAATTAATACTTTGTATCAATTATTGTAATGAATTAGTGTTTATAAATAAAAATTAATAAAAGTAAGTTTCTCTCATGTTATCAACCTATTGTGTTCAAATATTATCCAAAAGCATTCATTTATGTTTTCGTGACAGATTTTGATGGTTTAAACCAGTTTTTGATGCTTGTCATGTCACAAACCCAACCCTGATTTATACAGCCCATAAGTAATAATCCTTTTCCTGATATAATAAAAAAAAAGGAACCAAGGTAAATAATATGCAAAAAGGCTATGAATTCCTTGGAATTTGTTCTGCCTTTATTATTGATTCTTCGATGAACAATAAAACCATCAAATTTAACCAAAATGACTGAAAAAAATTATTTCACCATAATTATTGGCTAAACATTGGTTAACATATAATAAATCACTAAGTTTTTTTCAGAGAAGGATAAGAAAAAATTTCATGTACTCTTTTTGACGAGATGTAGATGCATCCTGCAGTAAAAATCGACACATAATAATAGTAGTAATAATTGTAAGAAATCTTCATAAAAGTTATGGAAAATGTGGTAAATCAGTGATAATACATAATCACCAATTATCTCAGTAAGTTAGATAAATGGGTGAATTCAAGTGATATTTCTGCATGATTTTTTTTATATTTATCAAACTTACCAACTTCACCTGGGAATTATTCATAATTGCCAGTTAAAACTGATAAATGTAGTGAAATTAATCTACATTTATCAGTTTTAACTGGCAATTATGAATAATTCCCAGATGAAGTTGGTAAGTTTGATAAATATAAAAAAATCATGCAGAAATATCACTTGAATTCACCCATTTATCAGTTTCTTTTGTGCATGATGCAATATTCAAATAAATGTAAAGTTAGAAACATAAAAAAATATTTCTTTCAATATTGACTTTCTTCACATGTATCAACATGAGAAAAAAAAACCAACATAATCTATCAAATTCATCATCCTAGACTGAAATTTGAACATAATTTCTGGTAAATTTAAGCAGTTCATTAATAATTTGTAATCACCGGCAAAAATACGATAAATTCTCAGAATTTATCAAACTTGCCAAAGTAGTCTATGATTATGAATTGAATATGATCACTGAATTCATTACATTTACTGTAACATACATACAGTGTAGCATAGCACACTTTCAGCTAATTTTCCACATGTGATTACAAACATAAAATTAGCCATTTCCTACAGTCACTCATATGTATCATTGATAAAAACGCACTGGAAAAAACAAAGTTGCAAGAAATGAGAAATACTCACAGACATTAAATATGATAAATGGATAGCTGAAACGTTCCTCAACCACCTCAAACAGGGACGATTTCTGCAAAAAAAATAATGATGAATTAACAGCGAGAAAGTTTTTTCAAAACACTTCATTAAAAAAACATTCTTTTTCGCACATACATGCAAAGAATGTGTGTCAAATATGCTTTGATTGAGACAACTGTTACCAACCCACCGTTGTTCTCCTCCACTCAACCGCCTGTGAAGCTCTTTTAACAATGTAGGGACACTATGTAATGGCAATCTTCTTACAGTGTTCGAAATGAGCGTTTCATCTGTGTTTCGAAGAACAGTCTGAGAAATAATTTAAAATATAAATTAAGAAGTTCAAATGACAAACAATTTTAGCTGTGTGCATTACAATGTTCTTTCTATTTTTTTTAAATACGTGTAGACCTGATTTTTCTCTGCACATTATGAAAATATCATTATATATATCGCACCCCCATCCTAGAAACATGAATGTGCAAATTTTCACTTTTTTTCAGCTGGTTGGATATCTAAGTTTTGCCTGAAATAGGAATATGCATCCCTGTTGAAACATGTGCTACTAGACATTGCAGTGAAAATATCTTCCACAGAGTAACATAGGCAAAGTAAACACTCAAACCTCATTAAACACATTTTCCCCCCAAGGCAGGCAGTCATTTGGGGGAGGGGGGGGGGGCTTTTGAAAACACTGAAAATGGGATATATATATACGTACATTGAGTACATGTTGTTTGCCCCCCCCCCCCGGAAAAAGTTGAAATGACGGCCCTACCCCAAGGACATTGCACATTAATGCTTCTAGTCCAATTGTATTTTTGCAATGTGGTGCAATGGAAATAATTAGAACAATTATCAGAAACTACAATTTAAAACAAGAAAACCAAGTGAAAAAAATAAGTTGTGGTTGAATACTTCAGATGCTGGTCACTTCATGAAGCGGCAGGCTAGTTGTGGGATACTTTGCGTTGATAAGTCTAGACTTAAAACAGTAGCTGTAACAGCAGCATATTAGACCCGTTTATTGGAATCACTGTAATGCTAACATTCTGGTATCATTTTTCCTTTCGTACAGCATGGACTAGACTCATGCCATAACATGGGAAAACTTCATTCATAATCATCTGGATTCCTGGATCAGTTTTTTTTCGTCCAAAGTTTTTTTTTAAATTTTGGACAAATTTTGAAGCTAGGGTTCAAAAAGACTTATGGGAGGATAATGATCATTACTAATCAGCAAGACCATGAATACGAGTTGACCCCCCCCCCCCCACCCCCGTGACAAAAATTTGTTACAGTTCACAATGAACTCAATCAGATCATAATAGCCGCTGTGATCCATGTATTTGTGGCACTGCTTTTGCCATGACTTTCTATAGCACAAATGTAAGGCAGAAAAGAAAAGTCAGTTCAGTTCAACAGATTCACAACTCATCAGTCGACTTCCCTAAAGGAATCTGTGCACTGCACATTAAAAGTATTGTAATTCACAATAGAACATTAAAAACTTCTAGAATGTCTAATGTTTTAGAACATTAAAAAGTTCTATTCCAATCTCTTCCAATTAGTGAATCCAAAAAGAAGAGGCGAAAAAATGGGATCTTAGTGGGAAAATAGCTTAAAGAGGGAAAAATCCCTTTAGAAGAGTACAATAAAAAAACCAAAATGAGTCAGTGGCAAGATTTAGCAACCAGTTTTGTGTTAAAGAAACTGCCTCATTTTTTTCACATTAATCAGAATGTATGGTTACATGGTTCGTACTCTTCCAACGAAAAAAAATTCAAGGACTATTCAAGCACTTTTCAAGGTAAAACTTAAAAATTCAAGGACTTTTTTTACAAAAGCATATTTCTAACATGAATAGGCGCATATTTAATTTTGATTAAAACTTTCAGAGATTACATTTCTCCCTACTTTATTATTATAAAGGAGGCCACATACACATATATATCATACAAAACATATGGCACATTGAATAACACAGTTCGTGCCTGTCAATTTCCTCATTGAAACGTAGTTTAGTCTCTAAATATTGCAATTAATTTCCTTTTAAAGACTAAAAAAAAGAACTCTTCTAAAGATAAAAAAAGATTAAATTATTTCTTTCATTAATTCTGAATTTATTTATTTCATTAATGCTGGAATAATTTTTTTCATTAATGCTGGAATAATTTTTTTCATTAATGCTGGAATAATTTTTTTCATTAATTCTGGAATTTTTTCATCAATTCTGGAATTTTTTCATCAATTCTGGAATTTTTTCACCAATTCTGGAATAATTTTTCATAACTTTTGGAATAATTGCTTTCATCAATTCTGGATTTGTTTCTTTCGCTAATGCTGAATTCTTTTATTGATTCTAAAATTATTTCATTAATTTTGGAATTATATTTCATTAATTTTGGAATTATATTTCATTAATTTTGGAATTATATTTCATTAATTTTGGAATTATATTTCATTAATTCTGTAATTCTTTCTTTCATTAATTCTGTAATTCTTTCTTTCATTAATTCTGGAACTATCTCTTTCATTAATTTTGGAATCATATCATCGATACTGAAATTATTTCTTTCATTTATTGTTTTAAACTCCTTTAAACAACTATGGATGCCATTAGAAAATAACGGAGATGCGCCGACATCCAACGCGTCACGTGATCTTCCAAGTAATTATGTAGACCACTGACGTCATACCAGCGCCGGTACTAGAACGCGGGAGGGGGGGGGGGGCAACTGCCCCGGGTGGCAATTTTTAGGTGAACACCGTTATAAAATTATCGAATTCCGAATTGGTGGGGGCGGCAAGACAATACAAAAATCCTAGTTATGGCCCTGCGTCATACTCCCTCCAGTAATATAAGCTCAATGGATTTCAGCGCCGATTCACCCATTGAAGTACAGCTTGCATTTGGCGACATTTTCGTCTGGCACACTCAGCAACCAATCTTGATAGAAGGGATTTTTCAGCAACACAAGTAATTAAAAGTACACACACTTGTTACTCATTTTTTGTTTTCTTTCTTTAAAGAACCTTATACAACCTTAGACAGCATGGGCGGAGATACGGGGGGGGGGGGGGGATGTGAAGTTGACTGATCTAATGTATATATGCATATATGAATTGACATCAACATCGTGTCCCCCCCCCCAGACTTCCAAGTCAATCTTCGCCTATAGTTTACAGTAATCAGAGGAAGCTTCGCTCACTTACGGACCGAAAGGCTGAAATTATTTATTTCGGCAAAAATTATGGCACTTTTTTATTAAGATATTGATTTCTCAAGTCCTCCAGAAAAAATACCTAGTACAAAAGTTTAATGACTTCCAACGACTCTAAATACGTCTACCTACGATCACAGAATACATGCTACCATAAAGCCGGGTTTTCCTAGAAGTGGGTTGTTGCGATACCTTCTAGAACAGAAGGACTTCTACTCTAGAAATAGGTATTGGTTGGTTGTTGGGGGTCAGAGTGTGCCGACTGAGCTGAAGAAAAAAAACAACGATCGGAAGTTCATTTTGAACTCTAGCTTTTATTCCATAAAAGTTGCAAGGAAAAAAACAAGATCATTTACGATCATAAAAGAAATAAATAAATAAAACGGCCGACAAATAACAACCGGCAATCTCGGAGAAAAAAAAACAATCCCGACATAGACGCGAAAAAAACCAGCCTACAGTACAAAGCCGAGCTCCCGTGAGCATGCCGCCAGCGATTTACATATTGCGTCGGGCCGAGCGGTTCCACGTGCACAGAGAATAAAAAGGGAAAAAACATTCCAACATAGGTTTTTGGCACTGCATGAACCGAACTGTATTATTTCGCGTCGACAGAAACGTTTCACATAATCACACTACGCGTTTGTGTATTCCTACCGTGGCGCATCAGCTCACGGCCCTGCTATCAGCTACTCTGTCATCTGCATGCTCCGGTTTGAAGGGAAGCATCGAGCTCGATGAAGGGAAGTGAAAGAAAACAAAAATGAAGAGAAGATCGGTAAAACGAGTGGCGCACAACGCATTTGACTCCTCCAGAAACAGTCGGCCAATCACGCCCGACGTAAAACACTGCCGTGTGAGGCTTGTCGCGCTCTCTAGGAAAACAGTCGAACTTGTTTTCTTATTATTATTGAGTGGACGGCGTGTCACGCTGGGCGATTCACTTTGCACGCGGCACAAAAAACCTGCTCCTACGAAAACCCGGCTTTATAATAATGGGGAAAAACGTGCTTTAAATCCAATTATCCAGGGTTATTGGCTACTAAGGCTTTTTCCCTGTGCTTTGCACTTTTTTAAGGACGTCACTTACGAAGTAAAAAAAAAAAAGTGGCGAAAACTATTTTGGAAAACACAAATTTTTCAAGGACTCTCACAGAATTCTTAAAAAAAAATTGTTTTTCAAGGACTCTCACAGAATTCTTAAAAAAAAATTCTTTTTCAAGGACTCTTATTTATTTTTAAGGACTCTTATTTATTTTTAAGGACTCTTATTTATTTTCAAGGACTCTTATTTATTTTCAAGTACTTTCAAGGCCTTGAAAATGAACTTTTTTTTTTCAAGGACTTTTCAAGGTTTTCAAGGACCGTACGAACCATGGGTTACCTCATTCACTTCTAGGTTTGTTATCAATCAGTTATAGTTTCAATGTGATTAAGCAACATGCACTGTATTGTGTTCATATTTGTGACACTAAATTAAATGACAAAAAACAGTGCGATATGGGACACTGTTTCTCTAGTTGATAAAGATCGATTCCCTCACCTGAAGTAATTTATTGTCTTTACTCTGTAAACCTTGTAGGAGAAGATGTACCATGCTATCTGCATTTGGCTTTGAATCAGACAATGTTTCAGATTCACCTGGTGCTTGACTAAGATGCATGGCGTTCAGTCTCTCTTCCATTGGCATCTGTAAAAATGAAAAAAAAAACCCTTTAACAAGAGTTCTCTTCAGTTTGGGGATCATATTATCCATTGCTCATAAACAATTACAAAAACATGATTCATACAGACTTAATCGGCCCGAAATGTAATATGGAATAGAAACCTAAGAAAATAAAATATTATACTTTGCACTACAATCTATGCAAACCATACATAAAAAAATTGAGAGAATCCTCACCTCATTTTCTGCAGCAACTTTACGTTTTTTTTTCCTAGATACATTTTCCAAAGGCTTAACAGGAGCCATGTAACCAGGCGCCAGAATTTTTGTGTTCTGAGAGACCTCAGGTTCTCTTAGCTATGGAATAGGATAAAGCAAAAAAGTAATTCTACATCATGATATGATGGGCATGTAGCAGAAAAATCAATGGTATAGCATCAAAAACCGAGAGGAACCCCTCACTTAAAGGCGCAATGATTCCTCTAAACTCTATATGTTAGCGGCCAAGCATGGCTGAAAAATTCTTCATTTCATCTATTCTGCACAGACGTCAACATTTTACCAGCAACAGATCTGTGCTGGTAAAAAAACAAAATTAGAGGGTACATTGCTGAAGAAATGTCAGTTTTCAGAGGGAAGGCGACTTAATTTTTGACACTTCTCAGTAATGAGGTTTTTTTTAAGACAAAGATTGACAGAAGTGGAGCATGCTGGGGGAGGAGAGTATCCTATTGAGGAAGCTTGAGGGAGGTGCTACAGCTAGAATTTGAAAATGCCCGGTATAGCAGATATTTAGCAACAATTTGTTAGACAATTTGGTGACGCTTAGTACGTGATAAAAATGACTGACAAGGCTTTTTTTTTAATTTATAAACTTCAAGGACTGATAAAACATAATGACTCGATGAGAAAACCATGCAAACACATTTACAAACATGTTGTATCACTTGGTAAGTTGATTTTGAAAAGAAAAATCATATATTTGTCATGAAAATGAGATCAATAAGGTGAGAACGTTCAAAATAGACAAACCTTTGAAACTCCTTCCGAAAAAGATGGCAATGAAATTGGATTCTTCCTAATCAAATAGCTCTCATTTTCCAGCATATTAAATTCCTATTTAAAATTATATCAACATTGAAGTACATAATACACAATGAACTGCCATTTAACAACTAAAACTTGAAAGCTTATTCTATAAAAAAAAGAGTTTTCTATATGCATCTACGTGATCTATAAATTTTTTAAAAATTATATTTCATATAAATTAATTTTTTTAAATATTTCCCATACCAACCCCTCAAGGGAAAAATAATAAGACTCGGGTATTAATCAGCACTAAGGAGTTTTTACACTTTATAATAATGTATATGACGCTGCTAATTTGCTAAGAGTTTTGGCCAGTCTGATTTGCAGAAATTATTCAGGCTTTGGCTGGCCAATTCATGAAGTGGCTGGAGATCCCTTGCCCACAAATTGATGTGCTGATGTAAAATGGTTTCGGTAGGTGCGAAATCCTTTTTTTTTCACTGCCAACATGAGTTACGTGGAAATATATAAAAAAACTATATAAATAATATATGTACATATAATTTTTTGTCAAATTTTGGAGAGAGAAGAAAAAATGATTACCACATCGTTACTGAGGCACGATGAGTTGCTATGCTTTGTGGACATAATTATCACAAAAAATTTGCCAAATGGCAATGACTCCAAATCATGCCTTTTCTTTTCGTACTTTGGCTAGGGATCTCCAGTCACTTTGTAAACTGGTTGGCTAAAAGCCAAAATTTGGACATTGGCTGGGTCAATTTAGAACGAAATTGACCAATTCACAATCTACCTCTCTGTAGCACGATTGATAATTATGTTGGAATGCCACAACTTACCAATAGAATAGCTACCAACTTTGGAGGAAGAGAATTGAGATTTTTGTGAGTATTTGAATTCCGTACAAATTTCTTACACAGACAAATATGAAAAAGGCTTCTAAACTAAAGTTGGAATTTTTCATTAATTAAAGCAAAATAATTATGATTTTTTTCCCACTTTGGAAAAACACTGGAATTGTCCAAGTTACCCCCAATTAGCCCATTTAAACAAACAGTAGTTCAAATTACCTGTCATTGCTAAACTCAAATTAAAATCAGGGCAATAAAAAATTACTAATGGGTCAAAAAGGGGGAACAGACAGACTGAATGAGACATGGTCATTCAGGACCCAGTTCACCGCTGATTCCACTGTGCAGTGGTGTCAGCCTGGGGTAATGTGTGTTCTCACAATATTTTGTAGAACAAGTTGGTGCACCCACAGATTTAATTCACCAAAGCAAAATTTTTCTTGCATAAAGCTAAACACCGGCAGCAGGGTTGAAGTTCTACGGTTGCATTTTTTGGAAAATACGAAAGAAAATCTTAGAATGCGATAGTAGCCACTTTCTCAAAAATACGTACAGGAGGTATGAAACAAGTAGACATCCATCAGTCATTAGCATTTAAGCATTTTGCAAAAGCTTTTTTTTTTTGCTAAAGGAATTTTTTTATCCAGCTTGAACCCTGACCTGCAGGTGTAAAACACTGCCACCAAACTGTGAAGACACTGAACTGATGCTGGCTATTCGGTGAATTTTGTCTTTTTCTCACCAAGATGAAACATTTCTCCATGATTTGGCACAATGGCAACAATTCACTTCACACATGTCACATACTTTTGAAGGGGTAGACACCAGAATTTTTCTGAGTAAATTTTTTGGAAATAATCCCCCCCACCCCCAGAAAAAATAGGGATTTTTTGCCACCATGGTTAAAATGTGAGAGATATAGGAATTTATCTTTAGTTCGGGATATGAAGTAGAAATCAGGGAGTCTTACTGAAAGTCAGAGACTAAGAGGCTATGCAACAGACATGTCGAGAATCTAACTATCCTCTCATGTTTTTCAACATTAAAAAAGTTGCCACTCTTTCTTTCTAAATTTACAAAACTTAAAAAAAGAACAAAACAAAAATAACAGTGTAACAAACAAGTTATGTTTTTGCCTACCAGTTTTTCAAACACTGGTTTTAGAAAGCTAGCATAAGCAACGAGACACGAATCAAGACCTCCATAAATTTTTGACGACAATATTGGAATAGGCTGCGATTTTTCAGAGCTGCTGGCAGTTGACGCAATGTGCACAGTAGATTTTGGCTTGATTGGCTTTTTTATCTTCCTACATAAAGACAAATAATATACAAATGATTAATATTTGTCAATTAAACAGAAGATGGTGAAAATTGAATTTCAAGAAGAAAAAAAAAAATTGAACGGATATCTTCTTTTCTGACTGGAAAATCTGAGAGAGACCCAGTTGAATTTTTATTCTCTATATATATTTTCAATCTATACAAACTTGGATAAATAACAGAACGCAAACGAAAACCAAAAGTTGAAATATTGTTGTGTGATGTCATATATAGCAGCGTTCTTCAACCGCTTGTCCAAAAGGACAGGTACCAGCCTGCAAAACATTTCACCCAATTCAAATAGCCACTGCAAAATTTTAGATTTAATAAATAAATTAAGTCTATAAATTGATTTTTATTTGTCTTAGTCATAAGCAGATCTGCAAATCATTTCGCTTATTTATGTACTTTTTAAAGTCCCAACTCTTTTCTATTTATTTTTTTGCCGATCTGCAAATCATTCTTCCCCACTCCCTACTTATTTATTTTTTGCTGTGTGTGGTGTCTCTTTCAACTATTTCTCCTATTTATGTACCTTTTGTCAGTTTGCAAACTATTCATCTCATTTATTCATTTTTTGCCAGTCCTCAAACTATTTTTTTTATACATGTACTTTTTGATCGTTCCCCAAATTATTTCTTTTATCTTTAGCAGGTCTGAAAATTATTTCTTTTGTAATTTTTTCTGGTCCAAAAATAGTTTCTTTTTTTCCAGTGTTTGAATAATTTTTTCTGTTTATATATCGTAGCTGCCAACTTTAGAGAACGAGAATTCGGGAGATTTTCGCAGGGATCCAAATTCTGTGAAACGTAAAAGGGATCTTTTAAACCATTTTAGGGATTTTTCATTAGTAGAAGGGAAATTTTAGGAATATTTTCCTGTTGCAAAAATTATGACACCGCACACGCCATTGCTAATCACAGTAGGTTAAAGCAACACCTCCTAGAGATAGAAGGCCTCAGCACACTGCTCGTGACATCAGCAAGTAATCCATTTTCCCTCAGAATATATTCAGGAAAAAACAACCTGCTTGTGCTGGTATCAACATTGTTGTGCGGAAAAGAAATGATTGGGCTCAAAATTGGTGATTTTTATGCCCCATATCCAACCACCACGTGGTATTTGTGAGCCAGCCAGGAAGATACTATGCTAAAATAAGAAGAAACAAAATAGGATGCTGTGGTTCAAAATGCGGCAAAATTTGCTAGGCAGTCTTAATGGCGTTACAGATGAACTTGGCAACCCATGTGGAGGTCTTCTATCTCTAGGAGGTGGTGATTGAAGTCCTTAGGTTAAATTACTTCTCAAAAATCAAATCTCAAAAATCAAATCTCACAAACCAAAAAATCTGTCAGTCCTGAAACAGGACATGCATAAAGCAGATACACACAATCGTGCCAATTTTGGATTTCGAAAGAGCCGGATTGAGATTTGCTGATAAAAAAATTTTGTGTTTTCCCCAAAAAATGAAATATTTTTTTGTGATTCGACAAAATGTGACAATTTACACAACGCTTATGAAGCAGTTTTTTTAAGGTAAATTCTTGGGGAATAATTTTTCCCCTAAATGTAGGGATTTTTCACAATCACAGGTGAAATTCTGGAAATTTTTCGGGAGTCCGGGAGATAGAGTAGAAATCTGGGAGACTTAGCAGCTACGATATATTTTATACGTTAAAATTATTTTTTGCAATCCACAAATTACCTCTCCTATTAATTTTTTATAGATCCTCATGCTGTTTTTTCCAATTGTGACGGTCTGCAAGATTTTTCAACTATAGTAACTGGTCCACAAGTGAAAAAGGGTTGAAGAACACTGATATATACAGTGAAACCTTAATATAATGATACTCTGCAGACCAAGGGAAAAATATCGTTCTAGAGGGTTATATCGAGGTTATTGTAAGTTTAACATTAGAGTATAAATATTTTTTAAACAAAACTTGAAAAATATTGTTATAGAGGGATTTATCGTTATAATAAGTTCAATGTAGTTTATGGCAGGATTTGACAAATCAAAAAAAAATTCAGGTGTGTGATTGCCAAATTCCTTAGAATATACCAAGTGGGGGTTTCTTCTCAAGAAAAACTGTCTTGAATAATAGTGCCCCACCCAACCTACTTTTCTGGTATTTCATGGTCCCTTCTCATGCAGGAAGACACTACTATATTGAAATTAGAAAATTTTACATCACTTGGATCTCAATTTAGAAATCACATAGAAAATTTTAGGTATTTGTATTTCGATACAGAATTTCTAATCGCCATGGCGATCCGGGACCTGGGATTTCATTGAATTTTTCTTAGTGGCATTTTTTAAATTGCTTTTTCTCTTTTCTCATGGTATATACAGAGTATATACCAGTTTCAATGGAATACATCCACCAGAACAGACACAACAGAGCCCCACCTGTATACCGATGTATAATGTACTTCCCATGGGTATACTGACATTACTCAGACCTATCAAAAAATGGGAACTTTAAATATAATCACTCAGTATAAGTGAAACAATAGAAATTCAGCTGTAATAGGTGGTGCAACTCTGAAGGAAATTGGGTGAAATGACTCTCCTCCAGATTCAAGAAAACAAAATGCCAGTAAAACTTGTGCCCTTCTATTTTACGCAGAGAGAACTGAATGAACATTTACTTAAATCATCCAGAATTCAAAAGAAACATACCCATTTAATTGATGTTCATAAACATGAAGCAGGCCAGATTTAGTTACAGCGGACATGATGATTGGCTGAAAAAAAAATTTTTTTTAAATATTGTAGTGAATTTTCAAAATGCTGATAAATTTCAAACTAGCATTTACAAAAAACAAAATTTTTAGCAAAGTTTGCAATGAATTGACATTTTTCAACTACCTTTAAATCTATACATATAAAACAACATCCTCACTGACCGCCTCATCACATACCAAATCCAAGCCAGCAAAGCCATGGGTAACAGATGGTTTTTCTCATAAAATATATATTTAATACATGCATGCATATGTATTTCATGTACATTGGTAACACATATTCAACTAACAAACATGAAATGCAAAAGATTATATATATATATATATATATATACGCATATATATATATAAACAAAAAAAAATCTTCCCACAAGTATTAGTATTTTAGGAACAAATGAATTCAATCATTATTTCGTGCAGAGGAAAATTTGATTCAAGATTTTCATGACACCAGTATACCTTTTAGGAAGAAAATCAATCTTTTAATTTAATGTACCACCGTACAAAGATTAACTCACCTCAGATTTAATGCTGTTTTCTGAAACATCAACTGAAACTGGCTCATCAGATAAAGCAAATGATGCAACAGAGCTACCGTCACTATTATCATTCAACATCCTGTATCACAATGGAGTATCAAAGAAAAAAATAAACAATACAAAGAAACACTGAATAAATCAAAATATATAAAAAAATCTCAATAAAAATTCCTAAATTCCTTAACCTGAAGTATTTCATATTTTTTTATCAACATTTTTTCACTTATAATTAACAATTATGATCAAAATTGGTTTTAAAAAATAAGAGGAAATGCAATTGGGTAGTATAAAGTCTAGAAGAATGTAAGCTGGGAGTCTGTCTAGCCAAAATTTGAGTCCGTTTTTCGGACCTGAAAAACACCCTCTTCATGACTATTTTCACAAAATTAAGGAAACTTTCCAAAAAAAAACAGGACTCTACAAAAAAAAAAGTCTGGACAGACCCCCTGGTAATTGTTTTTTTAATTGTTTTCATCATGCTTCCCACCATCATTTTTAATTAGTTACTAAAAAATTTAAAACAACATAAATCAATAAAAACAAGACTGACATATTTATTATATCGTTTGCCTCATGAAGCATGAATGTGCAAATTTTAATTTGTTGGGTTTATCAGCTGGTTCAATCCCTTATTTCTATCTAAGTTTTGTCAGAAACGCTATTGAAATACATGTTACAAAGCATTTTGGGAGAAATGACACTCGTGCAGTAACATGGGTAGAGTAAACATTCAAACGTCATTTTCCACGTTCTGGAAATTAGCACATTCAAGCTTTTGGCACGAGGAGGATGATATCTAATTACAATTCACTGTAGGTAATTAGTGACATTTTTTTTTTCACAAAATAATTCAATGCAGTAAATATCAAATACATATTTTTGATAAATAAAGTATTTCCTAAAAATGCAATGTTTTTTTAAAGCTGTTATAATAATTATATATTATGATTACAACAAATGTAATATATCAGTAATCAGGGTTCATACTCATTTTCATAAAAAAATTTCCCAGACTTTTCCAGGTTTTCCAGTTAAATTTTCAAAAAATTAATTATAAAATTAATAATTGTAATTACAATATCATAATGACATCATAATCATAGATTTTTTTACATGCATTTATGCTTTTCAAATACGCCTGATGGAGAAGAAAAATGGAACACAATTAAGAAATGAAAGATTTTTCTTTTCTGCAATTTCAATGCCCACAAGATTTAAGCCTTTACAGTTGTTTCCTTCGTGACATAATTAGTCAAAGATGTAGTTGGTTTCACTGCATCAAAAGTCTTTACAGTTGGTTTGCAGTTACGTAAGTGCTAGAACCGAGAAGTTTAGCAATTGTGGGTCGTTAACTGAACTCCACTGATTTCACATGCTTGGCATGGTTCTGGATAACTTATCTGCTCATGTTTTGCCACAAAGCTGAAACCACGATTTATACTGGTCATTTTTGACTGCTTCAATCCAATCAGTCTATTGACAATTCAAGTTTTTATCCGCCCACACAAGTTTTCTTACAACTGTTTTCGAATAAAAATACCCATTTGGAAAATCCAAATATACACATGCTCATCCATCGTTGTTAACTGAAGTTAACTTACGAAACTATTGCAACTGAGCTGTGTGCCCATGGCTTTCTACAATGCACAGTTATGATGTTTCTGGAAACACTAGAAAGAGTTACGATAAGGTTATAACAATACACCTTTCCAAGCCGACTTGCGAAATCCTCGTTCCTCCTCAGCAGCATCTGTAGTTTTTTGCGAAATTTTACGGATTATCAATATTTATGATGTTATCGGAATTCCCTGTTTTTTATCCCGGTGGGAATTTTTTTTTCTCTTTAGTAGTATTTTTTTTTATCAATATTTTTTTCCCGATCAAATGACAATCGTGACGATTTTCCAGGTCGTTTTGTAAAATTTCCAGGTTTTAAAACAAAAATGGGTCATTTTCCCTGATTTCTGACCCTTTTTTAGTAAAAAAATTTTCCCTGACCTTTCCAAGGTTTTCCCTGACCCGTGCGAACCCTGGTAATGTATAATCACGAATCTTCTGGGTAAGTTTGATAAATCCCACTACGTTTAACACTTTTATAGGTGATTATGATGATTCCCAATGAAATTGGTGAGCTTGATGGATACATACAAATCACAGAATTATCACTTCAGTATAATTTAATATATTGTTTATAATCCCCAGGTCGTATTAGCAAGTACTGGTAAATGAGATAAATTCACACAACACACAAACAAAATTTATCAAACTTACTGAAATATTTAGTGATTATAATAACCAGGTGACTATACACAATCACAGGTTACATCATATTTACAATAACCAGGGCTCAGCAAATTTAAAAAAGTCAAGGCACCAACAGAATATTTTGGGGAGAAAAATGTATTTCCTTCTTGAAAGCAGTATTTACTCATAAAAAATTTAAGGTACCAATACCAATTTTAGAGTCACCACAGGATTCGTCAAGACCCGCGGTAATATAATATGAACTTTATATTCTTTGCTTTGTTCGTATTCATCAGTATTTTTGTGTGTTATTATGGACTCTACATGTTCGAGAGCAAAAGTTGCGTGGCAGTGCCCAGTGAGCCACGTTGCACAAACAGAGCAGCTTGTGAAACAGATATACTTTTTTAAACGAAGTCACAAATAGTGGGCCAATTGTTGGGCAGCAGACAAATTGACAAGTTATAGCATCACACCAAATGGGGCACTTCTGTCCACAACAATGTTTACCAGTCAAATGACCTGCACCATCTGGTTTCATTTCCAGGTTTACTCAAGATCGGGGGATAAAGGATGTGCATGTTGGAAGGATGAACGTGACTCTGCTTTGCTCTCTGGCCTTGGATGGGTCCAGGGTGTGATGGTGTATGGCGACGGGCGCTGCATGGGATGTGAGGGAAGCAAGCTCGCTCTCTGGATCCGTGGGTAGCAGCAGTCAGTCCCCTGGTGGCTGCCTTGAAGATATGGGTTGGGGCATTTGTTTCGGGCTACTCTTATGGTGGACCAGGAGGCAAACGTTGTCCTCAAAGTTCCTGCCTTAACTCACCCCCTCAGGATAACAGGAAGTAAATTGCCCAAATGATAGACCTGGGTTGTAGTTGGTAGTAGTATTTTTGTCAATCTGCCCATCATCTCAAATTCATAAAATCTCAACCCCTCCCCCACCACCTGTTAAGCCATACATTGTTAGTCATTGGCATGAAAGCTTCAAATGTGATGTCGCTCGAAGTAGAATTTTTTTTTTTACCTTATCTCCCATATGGTGTGATTTCCCTTCATTTTGCTCTCTATGAAATTTTAGAAGATGGTTGAGCATGCGCCCAAAGATTTGTGATAATTTTCTGCATTATATTCAATCCAAAGACAAAAAACTCTTTAGAACTGCTGCTATTTATCTTTTTAATGTAACAAAATTTCTTACAACCAATTGCTTCGATATACGGTGCATGCTGCTTAACCTGATCACATTGAGACTCAGGGTTTCTGATAACAAGAACCGAATAATAACTATATCCAAAAAAAGTCCAGTTTGAAAGTATGATGACGTACGTCCTGTTTGGCTGAACGGGACATTGGTAAACTAGTAATTGGTGAAATGAGACAACTCTGTTTTTCTTTTGCACATAATTGGTTGCAAACTGTTCCTGCATTTTCGTTATTCAACCACTGTGAGGCATTTCAATGGAACTGTGATTAATTATGATGCTTTTTAATGTAAAGTATGTTTCATAGATCCCTTGAAAGTCTCTTGGAAAAAAAATTTTGAATCTGGTCAACTGAAAGAAATCGATCAAGAACTAAAGGGAAAACACTTTTTTGTCATATATTTGCCTTCACTATAAAAAGGTAGTTGAAAAAGCAAGTCCACGCCTACATGGAACGCAGCAAATGCTACGGAATGTGATTGACTGATTACGTCATCAAGTACGGAAACGTTTGTCAACAAGGGGGGGGGAAGAGAACCCGTACTGGCCTCCTACATATAGTCTTGCAGCCTGATAATGGTAACTTACGGGGGGGGGGGGAAGTTTGGTTAAACCTTAGCTTCAGAAAGAGCAAAAAAAAAAAAAAACTTTCAACAAAAAAAAGATAGCATCCAAAGTCCTGATAACTATGAAAGAATTTTTCTACCCATGTTGTGATTGCAAAAGTGATAACACCCGAATGATAACATTATCCATGATTCTAATAAGCGGTGTCTAATGTAACAAGATTTTTAATGCGTTTTAACTTTATGGTAACCAAGAAGGGGAATGTTAATTATTTTTCTTGTGATGGAACTTTTTGTAATACTGGCATTCGTCATGATGAATATGATAATTCTATAATATTAATACTTATAAATATGAAGTAGAAAAAATACTATACCAAACATTGATGACTCTGTCATTGACAGCAGAAGACAAAAAGTACTGATAATTAGCTGAATTTTCTGATAGCATGACCGGCAGCATACAAGTAACTTCTGTGGCATGTCCAATGAATGACTGCAACCGAAATAATATTAAATATGTGGAGAACAAAAAAATAATATCAATATCGAAAACTTTGACATAAGATTTTTTAAATTAATATTCGAAACAGTAAATTTTCAAACAGTTAAATAAAAAATTCAAAGAAAATGATTTCATGTAATTACCTTCAGTGGACTTTGAGATTTGATGTCCCACCAAGTTATTGAGCAGCTGGCAGAAAGCAGGTTGTTGCTATCCATAACACAAATGCAATATATGGGTTGCTGACCAGCTTTCCATTTGCTATGAAAACAAAAACATAAAAGCCGTCAATAATAATTGTTATTGCATTGTGTGAAAAATAACTGCACAATTAGAAAAAATGCTAATTTCGAAACAAAACCTAAGATACACTTCCATTGCAGACTATCGTTTCTTTTACATTAGTTTTGTTTGCATGAAACCGGAAATAAATTTATCGCAGCCAGATTTGCTAGTTTCATCAATAGAAACAATCACTCAATTACATCACCATTGCCAAGGGGAAGACCAGATAAAATAGTTTATGAGCTTTTGATTAATCTATATATATACAGGATGAATAGCTAACTCCTGGAACTGTGAATTACTAGGGATCCGTTGATTTTAGAAGCATACTTTCAATTTGAAAAAGTATCCAAATGGGGCTATTCAAGTGTTATGCCAGAAGATTTCCAGCCTTTTTTGACACCCCCCCCCTTCACGTGTAAGCAAAACTCTAACACTACCAGTCAGCAAAATTTTGTCATCTCTGCCCCCCCCCTCTAATGTAATGCATATTGGGATCAGAGATGCATGTAAAGGGGGGGGGGGGGAGCACAAGCCCCTATGCCCCCCTCCCAGATGTTCAAAATTTATGTCTGATGCCAAAAATATTTTAAAAATAAATAAAACATTGGAAGAAAATACTTTTATATGTTATTATAATTAACTTCTGCAAATTTTAATGCTGTTTGAGGACTAAGAACTCAAAATTTATCTTTAAGAAATTCATTGCGACCCACTCCTTGAGCCTTTTGTCACCCTTCCCCTGATCCTATGCATCCTCTGATTCTGACTGCCCTTCAAGAATATATAAGGGAGGCAGGGTTAAAGTAGACAATCCCCCCCCCCTTAAGAGCATGTATTCACTTATGTACAGGAGTCGAACAAATCACCCAGGACAACGCATGTGACGCACTGAGTGGACATAAAACTGTTTAGACGATCCCCTTCTATAAGTGAGACAGGACATGGGGGGCATCTGTTGAGGTCTCAGAGTTCAACTAGAGAAGGTATTTTGAGGACTTATCAATAGGAGAATGCTAGTTCAGGTGCCCACAAATTAGGGAAAAGTTTTTTGCACCCCCAGTAAAGATTTCATTAAGAATATCTCATATTTTTACAAAGGTTGGTTGATAACGTAAGCATTAGTCAAACCCTCCTCTTCCCTTGTCAACAAAAGTTAGCAAATCCGAACCCCCTTCCCCATCGATGTTGACACAATACTTGAATAGCCCCACTACCATGTATACTCAGATATGCCATTCATGTTGCAAAGTGATGTACAGTTTTAAAATAAAAAAAATTAACTTCTTATACAAACACCCAATTACAAAGTTGCCAACTTTAGAGAATGATAATTCAGGAGGTTTTCACGCGGATCTAAATTCTGTACAAAAAAAAATGTAAAAGGGATCTTTCAAACATTTTAGGGATTTTTCATTAATAAAAGGGAAATTTTAGGGATATTTCTCATTGCAAAAACCATTATGACACTGCGCAAGCCATCGCTAATCATGGTCAACTAGTAGGTTAAAGTCCTTGTGTTAAATTAATACTCAAAAATCAAATCTATCAAACCAAAAAGTCTTCGCGGGACACATGGATAAAACAGATACATGTGATCGTGCCAATTTGAATTTCGAAAGACCAGATTGATGCTTGCTGATTGGCGAATTTTGTGATTTCTCTCCAAAAATGAAATATTTTGATTTGATGAAATGACAACAATTTACACAACATTTATGAAGTAGCAGTTGTTTCTTCGGGTAAATTCTTGGGGAATAATTGTTTTTCCCCTAAATATAGGGATTTTTTTACAATCATGGGCAAAATTCAGGAGATGAAGGAATTTTTCTGGAGTCCGGGAGATGAGTAGAAATTTGGGAGCCTCCCAGAAAATGCAGAAGACTTGGCAGCTATGCAATTGGAAAGTAATTGCAGTCTTTTCTGAGGCCAACAAAAAAATACCTCCTTTCTAAATACACTATTCACTGACATATTTGAACTTAAAAAAAAAAAAGAAAAAAGAAAGAGAAATAGGGAAAACAGCATAAACGCGGGGGGGGGGGGGGGGGCGGAAAGCATTTTCCATTAGTTTATGTAGTTTTTTCACAATTTTTCCCCATTTTTTGATCTGTGTTCAGACTTTTTCTTTAGGGTCCTGTTTTGGCGGAAACAGTGATTTTGTGAAAGCAAGTAATTTTGTAGACAGTGAAACAACAGAGTTAATTTTGCACAAAGAAAACAAATGTTAAATTTTTGGTTTCTGCGACTTTTATTTTTTTAAAGGTCCAGAAAACAGACCCCAACTTTTGTCCAGAAAGACCCCTGATACGTGTAAGCAATCAGAAATCAAGATCACAAAAAAAACTGCTCACTGAAAATTTCCTAGTTTTCACTGACTAACTATAGCTTATCTGGAAATGATACTGGTATCATAATGGGTTCAATCTGTTTATCATAAATATTAAATTCCGTAGCAGTTATGGGAAGAAAAAAAAACACTTAAGACTATTTTACCTATTGATGATTCCTTCAGAAATACTCCAACGAATAATGTGCTGATCACTAGAGCATGTGAAAACAGCATCTTCTTCCACGAGCCATGAAATTCCATTCACAGTATCAGTGTGTCCATCACTCTGTTAAAAATGCACAGAATATCATACAGTACCAGGATTACAACTTTGCGTTTCTTATATAATAACAATACAACAATTCCAGAACTTTTCATAAGCGAGTCCAGGATATTCAGGAGGCTCCCTCCTTTCAGGCGAGTCAGCAGCTATACATTATTGTAGAGCTTCCCGCAGCTGTTGATAATGATGCAATGCCACCAGGAATCAGGGTTTAAGCTAGATAAAAAATTCATTTTGCAAAAAAGCGAAAATGGAGGGAAAAACTTTAGCAAAATGCTGCAATGCTAATGTAATGATTGATGGCTGGATGTCTACTCGTTCCGTACCTCCTGTACATATTTTTGCAAAAGTGACTACCACTTCTTTCACATTCTAAGATTTTCTTTCGCATTTTGCAAAAAATGTGACCGTAACTTAAAACCTGCTAGGAATAGAGCGACTTGACAAATATCATGAACCAGAGGAGGTTTTATGGTTTTGCTACCTATGGGATGAACAAATTTTGTGTACTTTTTCCATTCTACTCTAATTTTTTTGCCCACTCATCCTGTGTCTCTAAATTATTCTTTTGGTCACTCACATGGTCACACATTCTAGTTCACTCTTTTGATCATTTACATGTTTGCAAGCTGTTTTGGTCACTTACATGCTCTAGGTCACTCCTTTGGTCACTCACTGAACTGCTGCATTGCTCTACAGGTCACTTTTGGTCACCATGTTTTCATGCATTCTAGGTTACTTTTAGTCATTCGCATGTTTTTGCACACTGTAGATCACTATTTTGGTCATTCACATGCTCATACACACTTTAGGACTCTTTAGGTAATTCACGTGCTTTCATGCATTCTAGGTCACTCTTTTGGTTGCTCACTGACCTCAGTGAGCAAACTTGGTGCACAAATCTCTAGATTGCTTTATTTTCACATGCTTTCACACACTGCAAGTCACCATTTTGGTCATTCACATGCTTGTCCATGCTCCAAGTTACTCTTTTGATCATTCATGTGCTCACACAGACTCTAGGTCACTCTTTCGGTCATTCATGCGATCATACTGTCTAATCACTTTACTATCCTGGTCCCTTGGGCACTCTTTTCCTCATTCACATACTAGTATACACTCTACATCACTCTTTTGGTCACTCACTGATCTGGTACAGCACTCTCTAGGTCACTTTTGGCCATTCACATACTTTCACGCAGTCTAGGTCACTTACTGACACCTCGTCTCTTGCTCTCTAGGATATTCCTTTGGTCATTCACATACTTGCACATGCATCACTCCTTGGTTTGCTCACTGATCTGGATCGATGCTCTTAAGGTCAGTCTTTTGGTAATTCACATGTTAGCACTTGCTCTAGGTCACTCTTTCACTCGATCACCAACCTGGTCTCTCATTTTCTAGGCAAAAGCAGATTTATGGTTTTACCACCTGTGGGCTATACAAATTTTGCCACCCTTATCCCATTCAGCTAACACCCACTCATTTCTCAAACTGCCACCCCTTAAATTTAAGCCCCCTCCATGTAAATATGCTTCTGATTATGCCAAATCAGTTATGATGTCGCCAATTTTCAAGTATCTTGATAAAAGTTTGACTATGTTTCCCCCATCATCAGCACACTAGTACTACTCATTAACCAACATCCACCTCCTCTGTGGAATTTCTAACAAATGAGCAGATATCGGCACGTGTTGTGTAAGTGT
Source organism: Pholcus phalangioides (assembly GCF_987345545.1). NCBI lineage: Eukaryota > Metazoa > Arthropoda > Arachnida > Araneae > Pholcidae > Pholcus > Pholcus phalangioides. The sequence continues at coordinate 28,345,985 of NW_028301603.1, read as the reverse complement.
GTGAATATGCAAATGGCCCCTAATGTATTCATGTTGTTAGAGTTGTGCTTGTTTCCTATTTTTTCCTGGTGCTTTGTTATTTGTCGTCGTGATCGTTTTGATGACGTAACAAACATCACAAAATCGGATTACCATACCATCATTAAAAAAAGACTTCTAAACTGCAGTAATCCAAGTTATGAAAATCAACCGAACAATCATAACTATACGAGACGTATAATAACTTTCAATATCTATTAACAAATTTTTTTTTCTTTTTTTTTAATACCGAGCACAACTTAGGTCTATTGCCATAGGCAATTTACTACCTAGCGAGTTGTGCTGGAATTATAAGTGTGTGTACCTAACAGTCTGAGTGAGTATCTAGTGTTGTGTATGATTTTTCAGTGCTGCCATCTATATCTCAGAAGTGAAGTGAGTGATGTATAGTGACTGTATATTTGTACTGTTTGTAGGTCTGTTGCTCTCTGTGGCGAGACTTACAAATTAGGCTGTTAATAATCAACTTACCAATTTGGAGTGGAGGTCACCGCTCCTGACACTGTACAGAAAGGTGTCGCCCGAGATTGTGCCCATGGCAACCAATTTCAAATCACATATCTTGGACAATAAGTTACACGACCTCGATCTCTTAGCCCTCTTTTTGGGAGAAACCTTTACAAGAGAAATAAAAGATACAAATTAAAATAGACATACATGCTATACGAGCAAAGGTAGAGTGAACTTATAGCAGAGGTCTTAAAATCTTTTTCAAGTCGCGAGCACCGCCTACGCTGAACCCATAGCCTGCAGGTCAAATGTGACCGCGACCTCTGGTGAACGATGCATATTCCCAGATCATTTAAGAGGTCTGCATGACGTTCTCACTTCAATTAAACCGTCTGCAGCACATTTCAAGATCACTCAAGTGATCTGGACCATATTTACAGATCACTCACATGACCTGGGGCACATTCCCAGATACTTTAAGTGATCTAGGATGCTGTTCCAAATCACCTACTGACCCAAGATATATTTCCAAACAAATGAAAGTCTGTGACCTCAAACCTGGTACGTGGGACATCCTGGAGCCCCCGAGCCAAGTGGCTTTCCCGAGGTCCTATCAAATTCACGAAAATCGCAATCAATTCTCATTATTGTGAGGCCCGGGTGTTCCTATGCGTTAAGATATCATTACTGGTAAGCAGCACATTCCCAGATCATTTAAATGGTTTGATAACAGGCCAGATAATTTAATGTTTTGCAGAACATTCTCATTATATATATACAGTAAAACCTTGATAAGTCGTCACCTCAACTTATCGAAAAATTATGATGGCTTAAGCAGAGTTCCATCAGTTTCAATGTGCGATGTTATGAAAAATCGTATAAATTTAAAGTAATATGACGTTTATATTAAAATATGAATCAAAATAACAATATTAATAAAATTTATAGATTGTGAAAGAATGAATAATTGTAATTTTTTACCTTTTTTTGATCTCTTATTACTGATTGTGGTAAAATGTACTGGTACACTTTGATTTATACTAGTAATTTTTAATTTAGACTAACAGAGCAACTGTTAGTCTAAAGCTATAAGTAGCTTTTCTTCATAACAGAACTCTATATTGCACATTAACGTTACATGTACATCAAATTTAATATATTTTAATGTTTTAATTCTTCATCAGTAGTTCATAATACAACTACAGGGTAATCTCTAACACTTTTGACATGAGGGGGGCACCCTTTGCAGGAAAAAGTAAACAGAAGACCTGTGAAAGAATGTCTGATTTTTTTCAACAAAGATATTTTATTTAAATTTGAAGCCCTAAATTAGTAGAGCCCATGCTTTCTATGATTATTTATTATCCATGCCCGCGTTGCACTTTGACTTTAAACTGATTAATTTGATTCTTCGATTTACATAATTTTTGATTTCCTTGCAATATATGTAATCTTTGACATATCAATAAAGTTTGGTTTTGCCGGAGATGCCCTGCAAGGGGGGCACAAAGTGCTTACGTTGGTTCTTGCGACAGAGCTTGGGTGTCTCACGGTTTGTCCAGTTTCTCCCATGGAGCCCAGGCAGAAATGAGATCTAGCTTGAACAGTCCCCAACGTTCCAAAAACCTGTCAGCAAATGAACTTCCCCAGCGTAACTTTCGTTACTTAAACTGTTCCGTTTGGGTATATAGGATTTTATGGTGACTTTTAAGCATATTGCAATGCTGTTAACAAGCTCTTTTTTTAATGGGAGCCATCAAAAATAATCTGTTCCTCTTTCTCAAACTTTTTCATAGTGATGACAACCAAAATCAGCGACGAGTAAACGAGGGTTTGATAACATTGTGGTCTATGAGAGCTGGAAGGGTCTGAAGAAAAATTACGACTTATCAGGGTGACGACTTAAGGAGGTTTTACTGTAATTGGTCTGCAGGACATCCTCACTTCAATTAAGTGGTCTGCAGAACATTTGAAATCACTCATGACCTCGGCCATGTTTACAGATTGCTTCAGAGACCTGCGGCACAGTTTCAGAGCACTTAAGCTTGCAGCATTTCCAGATCTGTTAAGAGATTACCAACACATTTCCCTGATCTGTTTAGTGATCCCAAACACATTTCCAGATCTGTTAAATGATCCTGATACATCACCAAAGCGACCCACGCCATGTTTTCAAACACATGAAGTGCCACGAACTCTCCTAAATGTTGAGCACCCTCGCTCTATATACCCTCATAAAATGTACATAATAAAACGAGTCCATTGCATTGTATCCTAATATCAAAAACTCACTGGCGTTAAGTCCCTCACTAAATTGCAAACTTCATTAATTCAAAAACACGTACAAATTGTTTAATTATAGCAAATAACAAGGAGACAAACAAACATGGGGGGGGGGAGATAATTATATTATTGAATTAATAAATTAATAATTCTACAGTGTACTATATTTGAATTAGGATCTGATTGAATTGTCAAAAACGGTGATTCATAACACTCTGTAATTCAAATGTTGTCTCATAGTTTTAACGTGTTTGATTAATACTTTTAAACTTACGGCATCGGCACCCTGTTTACATGGTGGAGGTGCCCAAGAGAGAGCTGAACATGCTGAGGCTAAGTGAGCGCTCGGCGTGTATTCCTGTTTGAGCAAATTCGAGCCCGTCTCCCATATTTTCAAGCACCCGTCCGGGCTGGAATAAGCGAAATATTCAGCGTGATCCGGAGAAAAAGAGCAAATCGCTTTCCCACACGCCATTTCTTAACTACCACGTGAAAAAAATGCGGCACCACAAACACGATTCCGCACAAAACTTTTTCGTACCCGACAAGTACGGAATGTTGGCCAACATGAGCGAGTGTAACCAACGCCGACAAAGAATAAAAATTATATATTTTGTAATTCAATGAAACGGATAGAGTTTTATTTTTCAAACACGTTTTTTTTACAGAAGAATATTTTTTAAGAAATATATTTTATTAGGCACTGAAGGTCTCAATATTCACTTTGTCGTTGGTTGCTTCTGTAACCGTGTATACAATTGTCGAAATCATTATAATGATTATAATGAATAAGCTGACCATATTTTATCTAACAAAATACAGGAAATTGCAAATCCCTGCCAGATGCTGAAGAAAAACAAAGTTGCTAGTTTTGCTGAAATCACCGAAAAATCAGCTGAAAATGAAGCGCTGCCGCAAATTACAGTGAATTCAAATGAATTCCAGGGGAAAAAGAACTATCATAGCAAATATCGATGGATATTTTTTTTTTGGTCAAAATTATAATAATTTGTAACTCGGTTTACAAGATTCGAAAACTGAGAAAGAAGGGTGCCTGAGCCAACACCTTCTACAGCAGATGATGTTGGCTGTTCTAGAAGGTGTTGCCTGAGCGCGCACCTTCAGTGATGTCACTTATCCCAATTTTCACAATAGATAGCGCCACTATTTCAACCAAAAAAATGGTTGGTAAAACCAGCCACAATAATAATTTTTCCCAACTCTAAAACAGAACTCCTAAAAAAACCGAAACAGAGAAAATTCTGGGAATTTCGACGGCTATTGGTGAATACGTGGGGGAAAAAACCCCTATCAAAGAAGAAATATATATATATGTGTGTATATATATGTTTTAAAGATGTTTTTCATCAACAATTTTTGAACAAACATGTTTTTTCCCCAATAAAAAAGAAAAATAATTCCAACAACCTGAAAAAGACAAAAGGGCCAATTTTCCGAAACATAGGAGGACGCTTGAAATGACATCAAAAAGGAGGATGGTTGGTAACCCTATTCCACACCGCAAAACCGCTAAAAAAAATGTTGATCCCCTCGATTTTTGTGAATCTACAGTTTCTGGTCAGTTTTATTACTTTGCCTCAAGCAAGACGAGAGGTTTTCTTTCCCAGCCCTTAGAAGGTTTTTTTCTGGAAGCATTGTTTTTTTTTTTGCCGGAAGCGATTTCACCATAAAAATCAGCATTCATCACCACCACTCAATTGGTCAATCCTACAAGCACTCATAGTCAACCTGATATAGTCAGTCATGCGGTCACTCACACAGTCAGGGTAGGCACAATGTCAAGGGCGTAATGTCGCAGGCGAAATTTCCGGATATTCAAATAACCACACCCTATTTGATCATTACAATGATAAAGACAAGTAACGAAAGCAAAAACTACTTTGTAAACATGATAATAAAATTTATTTTTAAATAAAAAACATGATCAAAATTGTATTTACAGAAGATTAATGTGTGATTACTTTCCCAAATTTCATTCGACAATATTCAAAATTGGAATGTATGCATGGGGAAGAAATCTGCATATAATTAGATGCCTAAAAATGTTTGAATCCCAAACACTCCGCCCAAAAAAATATAATTTTCATTTATTTCTCGAGAAGCCACTCATTAAAATCAATATTTACAATTCAATATAAGTAGTTTCAAGCAGCTTCATTTCTAAGTGAAAGACTAAGAATATTTTGCTCAGGAACACAAATGATATACTATGTCCCCCCCCGTATCATTCAGCATGCAATCGAGAGGGAAACCAGCATGTCGGGAAATTCAAATCACAGATTTCGGAAAATTCTTAAATACCTGTATCATAAAAATCCCATTGAATTGGCTGAATGCATACTGTGATCCTTGTTAAATCTAGCTTTTTCCCCGGCATGCCGGAAACGGCCAGACCCACAACATTAAAAAAAATCTGGTGTCCCTCGAGTTTGGCAGCATGCTGGCTAATGTAGGGGAACACTGTATATGTGATAAATCCGGATATTATGCATAATCACTGACAATTTTGGTAAGTTTGATAAGTTTCACTAAAAATATCACTTGTACTCATGATTATGCATAATACCCAAGCATCATTGGTAAATTTGAGTAAATGATGAAAAAATTATCACTTTTACCTGCAATTATGCATAATACTGTGTATACTCACGCGTTATTGGTAAACACTGATCAATCATGCTAAATTCATCACATTTGTTGGTCATTATGTATAATTGTCATTTTTTATTGCTTAATATGATAAACCTGTCCCATTATCGTGACAAGATTTATTATTTAGATGACCGCACTAGTGAGCCAGGGTCTGACCCGGATATAATGAACTCTAACTTAACAAATTTTTCCGAACATCCCCGAATTAACTTCTATTTGATGAATTCTGAAATTGGACCTTGATATAATGAACTCGCATTCAACAAAATTTACAATCATACCCCAACATAACTCCCATTTAACAAAAATTCTTTGATTTAACAAATTTTTAATCACAAAACCATGATTTCAATTGTTAAATGATAAATTCATTAAATGGGAGTTTGTTATAAGGGGTTGGACTATATTTATCGAACATACTAGACTCTGGGAATTTTTTTCATATTTACCAAATTTGCCTATTACACCAGGGCCTATTATGCATAATCACTGGTAAAGATGATAATTTTTAGCATTTATCAAATTTACCAACAACACTCGAGTATTATACATAATTGCTGGTAAAAGTGATAATTTTTTTAGCATTTAATCAAATTGTCCAAAGATGCTTGGGTATTATGTATAATTGCCAGAAAAACTTATAATTTTTCATTATTTATTAACATATAAGTATATATAGTTTCCTGAACAAGACAAATTCGAGTGAGTATCGATTTTCAATAACTTTTTTAAAACTGATTACACACTTGATTTGTAGGAAAATAAAAACATGAACATAAAATTAAATCATCTCTCTGTTGGACACAATGTAAATCTAGTTTGCGGACAGGTACATTACACAACCAACGGAAAGTTATCATACCGTGCACAAATAATCATGAATAAATAAATAAATGAACAAAATTTGAGAAAGCCTTACAAAAAAATATGATTATTAATGTATTTCAGTTCATTTTAGCGCATCACCAGTCATATTATGCACTCGAGGGCTAACTCGATCAAGTTAATCACCTGCGCTTCAAAGCCGATTTGAAAACATCATTGTTTAGAGATGTGACTTGAGCCTAGATCTGAATGTTCTCATATGTTTTTGACGCACATCAATAAATAAATACAGTCGACGCTCTATATAATGACTCCCTTTGTCTCATTGGAAACATCAATTATATTGGGAGGACCGTTATACCAAGAGTAAAACATATATGACAGTAATATTATGCTATGAAAACATTTGGAACTTATCCTACCAGTAGTTCTAATAGAATGGTCACTATAACGTGGAGTCGGGTCGTTATAACGAGTGTCGACTGTATTCACATATATATTCATTGATTATAAACATTTTATGTTTCAAAGCGTTAATTTTAGTGCCGTTTGCTCTAACTGATGCATGAACTATTTGTACTTTGTGGTGAACTTTCATTTTTGTCCTAAGTATTTACATCACAGGTGTTAAACCTTCTGGACAGTGTGGGCCACTTCATTGATTTGCAAACATGTCACACGGGCTACTTAATCAGGTAATCTTGAACAACATCACAGGTTGCTCAAGTGATCTAGAACCATGTCACAGGTCACTCAATTTATCTGTAAGTGTGCCGCAGTGATCTGTAAATATGTCATGTGGCACTCAAGTGATTAATGTGCCGCAGGTTGTAAAAACTCTGGAAGTCTGCAGTGGCGATCTGTAAATATGGTGAACGTTATTTAAGTGCTCTTGGAACAAAGATGTAGTAATCTCTAAATATGCAGCGGGTCACTCAAGTGATCTGGAAATGTGCTGTGGGAGTGCTCGAGTATATTCTTAAGAGATCTGTAAATATACCACAGGTCACTAAAGTGATTTGAGAATCGCAGCGGGTCACTTGAGTGCTTCTGGAAGTGTGTCATGGTGATTGGTTCATGTGTCACAAGTCACTTACGTGCTATGCAATAGTGCTGTGGGACAATTAAGTGATCTGTAACTATGCTGTGGGACAATTAAGTGATCTGTAACTATGCTGCTGGGCACTCAATCGATCTGTGACTGTTGCAGACCACTCAATTGATATGTAAATGTGCGGCAGGCTACTCAACTGATCTGTAACAATGCAGCAGGACACTCAATTGATCTGTGGCTGTGCTGCAGGTCACTCAGTTGATCTGAAACTGGACTACAGGCCACTCAATTGCTCTGTATCGGTGCGACCATTCACTCAAATCGAAATTCTGTAGAGGAATGTGCATGAGGTGCATGTATGGTTAAGTAGCAGTAGTAGCCACCAAGTGCTCTGGAAATATGTCACATTTCACTCAAGTGATCCATGGTACAGTTCGAAATCACTAAAACAGCCTGTGGCACATTTATGAACCACACGAGTAACTTGTGGCATCGTTCCAAATCAATTAAGTGGCCTGTGACAATTTCAAATCTATGAAGTGACCGCATGCTCCTGAAGGTTGGAACACCCTTGATGTACATCATTATTTTGAGTTTTAATGATCACATTTCAATATATCTTATCACAAGATTTGGTTCTAGAAATTTACGCCAAAAATCAGAAATGGACTAAAAAAAATCTGCATAAGTTTTGGAAAAAAAAAACCAACAAATTGCCAAAACCAATGGATAACATGTGATGAACTGTTATAACAATGAGCAACTCTTGAAAAGAGCGATCTTCTTGAATTTTCTGACGTATTGCAGAACGAAAGCTTCAATTTTCTTCGGGTTGATCTGCCCAAAAGTATTTGATGCAATCTGAAGCAAAAATAAAAATAGTTTATTCATAGATAAATGACATGATTAGAACATCAATAACATAAAATTTTTTTAAAATAGATATCAAATCATTACCACGCTAACGTTTGATTAACTAATATTTTTCTTGCCTCAATTTAAATTCCTGCTATTAGTAGGCTGCATCGTGAAAACACAAATACCAGTTAACATTACCAATGTTCTTGACTAATCAAAGTACAGATAACGGAATAATATAGAAAAATTTGATAATTTTTGTCACACCAGGGTCAGTTGGACTAGGATGAATACACTTTTCAGTACCGTAGACTGGGAAAAGTTTGTGGAAAAGATGATGGTTTGCACCCTGCCAAGTTCCCAAACCAACCAATAGACATGCCAATTTTTGCATCGAGAAGACATTGAATGATAGCCATTTCACACGTTTTAAGCCTCACAATTGTTTACGTGTCTTTATCAGTGTTTTTGTTTTTGACTTGTAGAATAAGTATTTCTGGTAGTCTACAAAAGTGTCTCGCCCTGCCCATTCATTCAAAGGTAAGTAAAAACTACTCGTTTTTTGCTCGATCCTCTTTCAGAGTCACTTTAAGACATAAATTTTAGCATTTAGGTTCAATAATATTACTTATCAATGTTGAAACAGGAAGCTTAGTGAACAACTTAGCCAATCTAGAATTTTATCATTTTTCTCAAATTCTTGCATACTTTTTCAAAATCATGCATTTTCGTGTTTGTTTTAGAGATTGTTCCGATGCCGCGACACATTAGTACAAAGCTGGAAGGCCGTGGGCATCAAAATTATGATAATACTATGCTGCAGTCATACTCTACAGAAAAGAAGAAGACAGTGAATTGATACAAATACAATGCCACAACAGGCAAAATGCCCAACGAGGTGACTGAGAAAAAGATGCCCATAAAAATATGGATGTCATATATTTCAAAAATACAGCAACCCAATTAAAAATACAATTAAATTAATTTTGATGTAACCACTAGGAGAAGCCATTGGCGAATAGCACTAGATGGAGAAGGAACAATCCCTTCTAAGTACCCATACAACGAATCAGATTGGAGTGACTCGTAAAGGTAAGTACAATCAGATGAATAACCATGATAATCTTTTTTTCTGGTGTTTTTTGGGTGATTTACACTAGTTTTAACACAGATGGCAAAGTTCCCCCCACCCCCGTTTAAAGAGTAATTTTGCCAATGCTGTTTTTAATTTTAAAGTATAAATCTTTACCTAAGTTATCATGTTTCCACAGATGGTGAAACAAGAGATCAAGGCGAATGTTTCCTCATGGTTTTGAAGCATTGTCATACATTATAATGTAATAAAGTAGTTAAGAGAAAAAAAAAAGTGACAACAATGTACTGTTTATGGTACATTCCAAATCACTTTCTTTTTGAATAAAGGTTGGTGCACAGACATTTTGGCAGCCATATGCTTTTGCAATTAGTTGTGTCACCTTTCTCTTTCTTTCACAAGTGGGAGTAATACACTTTTCCAGCAAAACCATATCAAACTGTGGAATGCCACCTTGGAAGAAACTGCTATTTTTTTGCAGGAAGAAATAGAAGAAAATTCTCTCAGATCTCATTGAACTTTCCAAGTTGACTTCAGTCTCTTTTTTTGGTTCAAGTTGATTTTTTTCTTTTTGGATCATAGGATGCAAAAATAGAGCTGAGGATGTCAAATGTAAATTTTATGTGAAGTCACCAGACTGGATTTCAATAAGACTATTATTTAACCAAACATGCACCTCGTACACATTCTTTGAGGAATTTATAACGAATTGGCACACGTTGGAATGTGTTGCGTGAGTGTATGTATATGCATGGCTCTAACATATTTATTTTTTTAGAGTTGTGCTTGTTTTGTGTTCTTACCAGTGCTGCCATCTGCGTTTCATATTTGAAGTAAATATATTAAATGCTTGAATTTTTATGTTATGTAAGTATCCAGTTGAAGGTCTATCTGCTCTCTCTCTCTCTCCCTCTCTGTGGAGACACATTTTTAAATGGGAGACAGGCTCGCATTCCCACCCTGAAGTTGGAAAACCACAGAAATACCAGCTTCAGCTGACCACTACTGTGTGTCAACTGGGTTCAAACCTGGATCCTTACGGTGAGAGTCCAGCACAATGCCCACACGACCACACAGCAGCAGATTTTAAGACTGGTACACCAAAATGGGGAATGGAATCCAAAGAAGATGTCACTCTCAGCTTTCCATATGAAGGTTTTCAACAGCTGGCTGATGCAAAGATGAATTCAGGAAAGAAAAAAAATGCAGGGTATACCTTGTCGGGTGAGTGCCCTAGACCCTTAGACTACAAAGGCAATGAATTCATCTTCGCATCAGACAGCTGTTGAGAACCTTCATATGGAAGCTTTCAATATCAGTATTGCAAGCTCTGCCCTGAGTTAGGCCAAACCATCCATCCATGTACTGCCCTGTTCAGTGCAAACGAGCTCTAAGAAAAGAGGATTCGTTGGCTTTGTAGTTTAATGGTCTAGGGCAGTGGTTCTCAACCTTTTCAAGCCTGTGGCCAGGTTTCATTCATTTTTGTGAGTCGAAGGCCGGGTCAAACACACGACCTACGAAAAATGAATGAGGAAAATTCAAACGGCTAATCACTCGTGGCCCGGTATGAATGATAACAGGGCCCGGCGGTTGAGAAACACTGGTCTAGGGCATTCACTCAGCAAGTGAGAGGATGCGAGTTCAATTCCCCTCAAGGGCAGCTAAGTTTTCTTTCCTTCCTGAATTCATCTTCACATCAGCCAGCTGTTGAAAAAGAAAGCCTTTCTATGGAATAAGAATTGCCTGATGTTGTGTGACATAATCAAGTTTATTCCCATTCTTGGGGGCTATGTCTCTTATCAGGAAAGATTATAATGAAGACAGTGAATTTCGAACTCTGAAAATCCTGAAAAATAGCTAGGTTAGATAAGTTAAGCAAACGTCTTATTGAAGAGTATTACACGTAATATTTAACGCAAATTTTTCAGGAATTTTTCTTAAAATGAATTTACGATTTTTAAATATTCGAACCACTTTAACAAATGATATCATGAGAAGAAAAATATATAGTTTGAATTCAGCTCACTTTTGGTACGCATTTCCTCATGATGTCTTTATACATATCTTTGGTGATCTCCTTCTGTGAGTAAAAAGGCTTCAGAATTATCTTTACTTCCTGTTCCACTTTCTTCACGACTTCGTCTTGACTCATTTTCTGAAAAAAAGAGATAAGTTTCTATTAAATGAATCATGGAATGTTTTAAATAGCAGGAGTGGCAGGAGGAAACCACCATGTCCGAATTAAAACACCAGAAATTGCAATGTTTTATTAGCATGTGAATGTGTATATAGCAATGTCTTATTAGCACTTAATTATAATTATTTCATAAATCTGGGCTTGACAAATGCCATGAACCAAATGGTCATGATGACTATAAAATCTGTATTGGCAACTAAAATTTTCTGATTTCATGACAAATTGTGTCTTTTAATATAGGAAAAGTATATAGTCTCAGAAAAGCAGAAGAAACACTACTTAGGACTGTTTCAAGGGCCGTAGTGTGCCTTCTCTCAGTCCCGGGGGACTGACTTCTTCTTACAAACCCCTTGAAGAGGTTATTACTATGCAAAATAATCGTACATTTTTTGCGGGGCTCCCATTTGGCTCAGGCCACGGTCACCCAGTCTAGTTATAGGCCTGACTGTTTTTCTTGGGATTAAAATCATTCTTGGCTTCAAAGAAATTTGGCTGCCACCCAGAATTTTTTTTTTACGATTTAACAAGCTCTGTTGTATACAGTGTCCTGAACACATTTTGAGTATTTTTATAGAATTAGAACCATATCACTATGACAAATGGTTTGTGAGATACAGGTTGATGACCTAGGATTTATGGGACACAGTATAGACAACAAACACATTTTGAAGGTTTTCAAATAATCATCAGCTTTTCCCGAGGCCATCACCAATCGTATTGTTAGATGCAACAAATGGTATCATAAAGCTGCCAGAAAAATTACTGATGTGCTATAGCTTTCCAAACACCAGAAATTTCGGAGAAGGATGCTCAAAATTTAATTTCTGCACACAATCCACAGTACGCTTTCATATTTTTCTGGAACCTACTTCCAAGGATTCAGATGAATTAGAATAGAGTGATTTCACTGGCAACAGGATAAGAGATTGACTGGTTGAAGGATAGAATTTTCTTCAAAACAAATTTCGTAATACACTGCCTGACAGATAAAATGCAACACCATGAAGATTTGGTTGTATAATTATACTAATTGCCAGGAAAGCGCAGCTGAATGATTTACTACATGAAACTCAAGTTGTGAGTACCCACAGCTCTAAAACATTTGTGATGCCCCTGGCTTAAATGATCCAAAAATGTACCAGGGAACATTCGAATAATTTGATAATCTTTCGTGGGCTACTTGAGTGGTTTGGCTATTTTTTCAAATCTCTTGCTTTTGAACAGAATTCAACATCATTTTACATGTGTCTGGGATTCTTTCGATGCTGTAAATTCATTACTCTGCACAATATGGATTTTGCAAATGTTAATAAGCTTTATAATCATTGAGTCAGGGGTGGCTTGTGCAAGGGGTGCGGTGCACCTGGGCAGCAGGTTGTAAAGCTTAAGCTATAGTTAGACACCAAAATTTTTTCAAATCTCCAATACTAAAAATTCACATCACCTGAGGCAGATCTATGGTTTAGCTGACTGTGGGCTATAAAAATTTTGCTGTCCTTCTCTCTCTCATTCTTGTCTAACCATTGTGACCATTTATTTCTTAAATTTGTGAGGCTATAGCCTGCTCAGCCTGTAAATGTGTGTCTGTTTGTTTCTTAACTACTTTTTTCGTCACTTTCTCTCTTGAACTGGTCCCTTGACCTCTAGGTCACTTTTTTATAACTCATATGTTGGCACACTCTAGATCACTATTTTTGGTCACTCACATGCTTGTATTTGGGTTGCTGTATTTTTGAAATACATGACATCCATATTTGTTATGGGCATCTTTTTCTCAGCCACCTCATTGGGCATTTTGCCTGTTGTGGCATTGTATTTGTGAATTCTAGGTCACTCTTTTTGGTCACTCGCTGATTCAGTCCCTCTCTCTCTGGGCAGAGGTGGATGCATAGTTTTGCAAATTTTGGCATCCTTCTCCCATTATACCAATTTTCTTGACCACTCGTTTCTCGAATTTGTCACCCTAGGCTATAGCTCGCTAAGCTCCTCTGTAAATACGGTTTTGTACATGATATGATGCTTTTTGAGCCATACCTTGCCGACAAAGTTGTTGAAAAAACGTGAGGGAGATGAAGTTTTGGGACAGTAATACTAGGAACAAGAATGTACTCTATTACAAGGGGCAAGTATGCGTTTTGATCCCCTCATGTAGTAATTTTTCTGGAACGAACAAATAAGGGCAAATTAAGAATTAAGATTCTTACTTGTCTAATCTCCATGAACCAGAAATGGCTTTAAAAATATTTTTTAAAATAAAAGTCGCCTCATTATATTTTCTCTCTTTACATGGTAAGTGTCAGTATTGATGACTCATCAATACGAGCTGAAATGTGAATTGAGTTAATCTGGCATAATTAAAAGCAGAATGGTAAAATGGCTCTAGACCAAAAACAATACAGTTTTTTAAAAAGCAGAACATATCTTTATGCACATCCCATTTAGTAAAGGTAAACTATTGCATAGGTGTTTTTTCCTCTCAGCAGCTTTACCAGAGTTCCCAATGGTAAAGAGCTGCCAGTCCCCCCACAAGAGTCTTCTTTAGGGAAGGCGCATAAGGCTTTGCACCCGGGCAGCAGTTAAGCTCGAGCCACCCCTGCATTGGGTATAGTAATACAATCACTGTAACTTACATAAACATGAACAAGCTTGTACGATTCCTTTGCCTTATTCGAAGAGAAATAGTTTTTCTCGATGCTGTTTTCATCGTCAGATGACTTCAGCTTCTTTTCTGGCACATGTATTTTCTCATCTTTACAGATCCTCTTGAGAGAAGATTCTTTCTTGTCACCATCCTGAGACCTAGAAATGCTCTGATTCGTTTTCTGATAATAATAGTCATCATCATCATCGATCACTATCTCACTTTTTATCTGTTTGGGATCCAATAATTTCACATCTTTTCTATGAAACCTTGGATCCTTTGTAATGGGTTTGACAAAGTCTGAAATATTGCTCTTATCAGAATCATTCAATAGCAATTTACTAAACGTGGCATTTTTATCATATGCTACGAGTGATTCTGTTTCTGCCTCTGTTGAGCGAGAATTATTGCCTTTTGTTGCAGTAACATCATCTATCCTTTCTTTTTTTATTTTCTTGCAAGGTGATACTTCTACGTTGTGCTCAGAGGGCTTTTTTTCTCTTCCTTTCCGGTGGTTTGGTCTTGCATTACTCATTGTTGATGGCGACTTCTTTGGACAGGGCTTGCCGCTGATTACCGTCATCACATTGAAAAACAAACTATCATCCAATGCATCACTATTGCTTGTTGAGCCAGCTATGATTGTCGATTGTACATCATTATCAATTTCAGGTTTCGATTCTAGAGATCTATCATCTATTTCATGCTCTTTTACTATGTGTTTAAAACTTGTTTCATCATTCTGGAGCGTTTCCCCCTCGACTTGTTTAGTTAATTGCTGATCCAGACTATTGCTATTATCAGCATCGTCAGTGCAAGTCCCAGAATCATCTGAATAGGAGAATGTCCGCCTACCTATACAAGTCTTTGGATTACGTTTAATTATAGACGAACCAGTGTATTTTGGCATAGATATAACTGGTATGTGCCTACCAATGCTCGAAAAAGAACCGTTAGCGATTTCATTCTTGAATGGTCTGATGTCTTTACCACAATATGGCATTGCAGGTTTGCTAGCAACACCTGAATAACCATTAGAACTTAGTGCCGTGTTACTCTTCATCATTTGGTTATTTTCACAACCTTCTGGGCCCTCTTTGTTCACTCTTTCAACCCCATTGCACTGATCGATAAGATCAGACTTATAATTTATTTCGAGCGATTGGCTTTGCAAGATCACGTTTTCAATTAAATTGTCAACTAATTGTTCAATGGTGCGATCCATGGGTGTCATAGAATCATTCAAAGCCCTACGACTGTTCGTATTTTTTAAGCTCTGATTTAATGCTCTTTGATGAGATGATGCATCATTATCAGAAAACTTTTTCTCCTTGCTTCCTCTACTGATGAAATCACTAGCACACAGTGCAGTGTGATCTAGAACTTCAGACTGTGAAAAACTGGCAGAAAATTCATCACTAGGGGTAGAACAGCAAACTTCTTGGTTTTCTTCTGATTCGCTTATATCTATTTTTTCCTTTTTAATCCAGCATACAGAAAGGTTCCCTGGTGATTTGAAATGGCAGTTACTCACTTCTTTGTGCATTGTATCACATTTTGTTGCATTTGGAATGTTACCACTAGCACTGTCTTTTGCAGTGGAGTTCATTTTAATTTTACTTGACTTGGTCTTAGATATTGGTGGCGTGGATGATGATCTAAGATGGACTGACTGTGATTGAAGTGAAATATTCATTTTAGAAACAACTTTATCGGTAGGAAATGACTCGTTGTAATCACAATGACTTTCAAGTTGTCTATCATCTCTTTCTTCTCCTTCATCACACTTTTCTTTCTTGATGTATTTTTCCACATCAGAAATCGAGAATCCATCGTGGAAGACCAAAGAATTTTTTAGTTGAGCCTCATCTGCAGTGCTGTAAACGAGACTGTCTGTAGCTTCATTTGAGAGAACAGTTTCGGCACATTCTTTTGACATCTCATGTTTTACATTTGATTTTTTTGCCTGACTTGCATTTCCATTTTTACAATAATGTCTGCCTTTTCCAGTTCTATTGGTTTCCTCTGAATTGGAAATCGAGCTTGTGCTACACGATCTTCCATGAGAATCAATTTTAAAAACTTGACTATCATTTGTAGCTGAGGTACCAATATTGCCAGGATTAGTTCTATTGCAGTCAAATCCCCTTTTCGAAAGATCTGTAATAGTTTCTGTTGAATGACGATTTTGGTCCGGTACGTTGTCATCACTGTCTGCATCAGCTGGATCAATCAAAGAACTTATGTAGCTACATAAACCACCACTAGATTTCCCGCCACGTTTTCCAGTTTTCTTATGATGATTCAAAACTGATTTATTATGTTTTGTAACTTTCGGAACAGATGAAGTATGCACTGTCTCTGTTTTAGCATCCTTTATAACATCGTATAAATTTGCTAGACTGCCTTCGTCGTTGGGTATTCTGCTTATACGTTGCTTCTTTCCTGATCGAAAAGAAATTTTTTCTGGACTCTGAGCTGATGTTGAAGGCATGTTGAAGTAAGCCTGGTTGTCTGACATAAGCATAGCATTCTCTTTTTTCACAGAAGAGCATCCATTGGAATAAACTGGATTTTCATGTGTTGATGTTCCAGAACTTTTGCTTGTGTGGTGAGATTTTCGTTTCTGAATCTGATGGTGGTCACTGGGATCATTTAGCCTCAATGTGCCATCTGTTCCAATAGTTATATTTTCACTAGCTTTATGAAGTACAGTTTGCCCAGCTAAAATGGTTCCCAAGAGATCAATGGTCCCACTTTGACCAGTTCTATGACTGAAAAAAAAAAAAAAAAGAATATTGAGAGATACATAAATCTTGGAAATAAAAAGTCCAAATTTTGCAAAACAAATTTCACGACTGGAAATTTTGCATTTAGTTGCAAGAAAAAAAAGTTAAAAATTCCGCATTCACTTCCGAACAAATTTTCAAATAAAAATTTTTGTATTCATCTGCAGAAAAAATGTGGAATGGAAAAACTTGTATTCATTTGCAGAAAAAATTTTAGAATAAAAAATTTTGCATGCACTAACAAAAAAATTTGGATAAAAATTTTGCATTCATCCACATAATTTTCAAATCAAAAATTTTGTATTCATCAGAAAAATTTTCAAATAACTAAAATTTAGCATTTCATTCACAAAAATATTTCTCAATTCAGAAATTTCATTCACAAAAAATTTTCAAATCAAAAATTTTACATTTATCCACAAAAATATTTTTCAAATCAGTGATGGGAATATAGGAATTTACAGAAGTTTATGCCTATTTCCCCATTGTATTCATATTTGAATGTTAAATGCAATCATGAACAACAAAGGTCAACCGTAATATTTTTATTTCCCCAATAAATTATTCATAAGCGAATACAAGGGAAACCTTACTGTTCACTAAAAATATGTATTTGAGGTGGCATAGGTTAGACTCCTATTAACTTCACGTTCACTATAAATACCCTCAACATCCCCCCGCCAACTATTCAGCAAACCTGTATACACTTATGAAATTAAGATACCACTGAAGTAGAATAAATTATTTTTGCTGCATTGAAACTTTCAATAATATATAATTCTTAGAAACTTCTTTTTAATTCTCAACACATTACATGATTTTATGTTTTCAAGATGTATTTTAGGCGGAACTTACTTTTCAGACTGAGTTGACATAGAGGTTTGGGAAGAACTCGATTGGTTAGTGAAACTGAAAGAGCACAACATAGCAAACATCAGGAAAAAAAAAGAACAACATTAATATAAATGTATAAATAAAAAAAAAAAGGCATAAATCAACAATGAAGAAGGAAAAAAAGAATGTCGCAAGGTCTGCATGAAAAAAAAGATTTTTTTCCCATGTACGAAACAGGTGCAAGTGAGAAAATGCAGTTACTTGAATGATGGAGCTTCCACAAAACAATTTATTATCCCACAATGCAGATTACTCAATTTTTACTTCAGAGATATTTCATTACCTTGAAATGAGATTAAAATAAATGTTGCATTTCGAAATTTCAATAACACCAGCAATTTATGGCGATGAAAAAAAAAACCTAACTAATCTGCTCTATAATATAAAATCACAAACTCGAAAAGTGCAACATTTTATGCCTATTTCTATGCAATGGAAATTGGTTAGGATTTTGAGTCAAGTTTTCATTTTGAACTTTTGAATATATCGAAAACCATCTGACCCATCAGGACCAAGTTACATGTAATTACCAAGAGGTGTGTATGTGTATATATCACTAGAGTGTTCCGAACACACAAGGTCCGGGTACCTAGGGGAGGGAAATTTGACTGGTTTGATTTCGAGTTGCCCTTGATGAATGTATTGTTTTTGGTCATTTAAAATTGTAAAATTTGCAATAGCGGAAGCCCAAGATAAATCCAAAGTCTGGGGCCACCAATAAAAATCTGTGAATTGGGTACCAGGTCCTTGGTTGGGGGTCCTGGATTTTATTCTTTGGGTAAATGAATACAAATGATAATTTTTCTTGCCCCTCACAGGGAGGAGGATTTCTGACAGGCTTCCATGAGAAAGTTGGTAGGTTTCATTTTGGAAAGTCTTGGATGAATGTCATTGTTTTCCTGTTTTTTGTTGTTTAACATTCTGAAATTTGCAACAGTGGTAGCCTGAGATAAATCCAGTGTCGGGGGCCCCACTACAAATCTACAAATTGGATCCTAGGTAATAGGTTGAAAGGCGTTGGATTTTATTTGAGGGACAAATGAATACAAGTGAAAATTTTTTGTGGCTCTCACAGGGAGGAAATCTAATACGGCTTAAGGCCGGGAGGCATCGTGGTGAAGTTGACAGGTTTAATTTCGGGGGGGGGGGGGCAAGCATGCACCTCATCTTTTTTTTTTTTTGTTGTTCAACATTATAACATTTACAACAGCATAAGCCCAAGATAAATTCAGCCTGGGTCCCCACCCCCTAAAAATCTGCATATTGGATTCCAGAACTAAATGTAAGGCACTGGATTTTATTTGTTTCCAAAATGAATACAAATGAAGTTTTTTTTCTGTGATCATCACATGGGGGAGTGTGACAAGGCTTCAGCTTGGAGAAGTTGACAGGTTTCATTTCCAGGGGAGGTCCTTGATGGATCTCATTAGTTTTTTGCATTTCATGTTGTCTATGGCGAATCTTGTTTTTTTGTTGCTTTGACATTGTAAAATTTGTGAGTAAGCGGGTGCTTTCACATGCGACCTTAGACAGCAGTCTGAAGAAGAGAAACAAAATAAACAATATATGATGTGAATGGAAAAAGGGCTTTACCCCTTAGTTTTTCAATAATTTGATTTCTTATGACGAAAACAGCATTGGACTGAATTAGAGTTAAAAGAAACTTTATAATTGTGTACAATTTCACTAGACAAAATCACCTCAGTAAGAGTACAAATATGGCCAAATTTGACTGATTTATGAAAATTTTTTTACATCTTGTGGATATGCAATATTGATATAGTATCTACATATGTCAGATTCCTGTGTGTGAACTAATCCTTTACTTACATCTGAAATTTGTAAAATTTAATCTATATATATATAAAATTGATTTTCTGTCTGTATGTTTGTATGTTCTCTATACAAACTTTAGATTGATACTCATCACAAATTTTGCATATATACCAAATGGGACCCGACTTGAATGATAGGCTACTTTAAAAGTTTGTCAGAGCTGAGAAAATGCCTAAAATGGGCAAAGAAATGTCGGGCAACAATGGTTTCTCTGTCTTAACAACCACTTTCGGAATGTTTACTTTGGTTACTGTGGTTCCCTAGCATTGCATTTCAGACATGCATATGCCTTTATAATGGTTTGTCTCTTTTTCAATCCTCCCAGTAATGAGGCTTTTTGAATAGATGTCATAATCATCATTAGTACCACTTTGAGGGTCAAGCAAAGGGTGATTCCCATAGAAATCAGTGTAAAATTGCCAATTTTACTGTGGAAATGCGGAAATTTAGTGGGGATTTTCCGCCACATCAATAATTTAAAAATTTGTATTGAATTCTCGATTTTCGAAATATTGAAATATGAAGTAATTAGCCCGACCTACTTTTGAATTGGATACGCATACAATAACATTGATTTCAACTTTTTATTTATATCTTCTCAAGCATGAAAATTAATGTCTCTGTATTCTTTTTTAATATTCAACTGCATAAATTCATGTATTTTAGGTTGTTTTAAAATTAATTATGGGCCCGTAAAGTACATCGAACAAATTCCACAGCTTTAACTAAGCATTTTTGGAAGCAGGAAAAGGCAGATGGATAACTTGAAGTTCAGGGGGTGGGGGGGGGGGGAGAATTGAAATACCTAGCACCCCTTAAAAAAGAAAAAAATGTATTCATTTTTACGAATCTTTAAATCTAGTTGACTAATCAAGATTTGAAAGTATTTAGATTGGTTTTAACAAACACAGTAGTGTTTGTTGTTATTCTTGGCAAAATTCTAATCCCTGAACAAATAGGGATCTCTAAGCTTTTTAGCTAACTTTAGCAAGAAGGAAATTGGCCTTCCCAGTTTCATTATTTTTCTCTACAAAACGACCGAGCATTTCTTCAGGCTTCATCGAATGTTGTGAAAAATGCACACTGGCAAATGAATGATATGCACACAGAATGCTTTCGAGCCATCTGTGATCAACACTATACTTTGTTTCATTGTAAAACTTGACAGTTTCAGAAACATTTTCTCACTTTGAGAATATATATTTCAATGCATTGAACTTAGTAAAAGAATACTTCCCTTCTTCTTACCCAGAAAACACTAAATGTAACTGCGTTAGATGTAAAGGGTGTCAAACATGTTCCATATAAAGGTGTCACTGACGAGCTTCAAGTTAAATTTCTTTCGATCTTTAATTATTGTACCAACCAAGCTATTGTATTTTGCTTCAGTATTTTAACAAGTATTGATGAAGAAAAACAATCCCCCCACATGCTCAAATTTTTACTTGCTTTCAAATAAGATTCAATGATTAGCATCATTACATTTATGGCCATATTAGTATTTTTATTTTGTAATTAGTTGATCATTAAGGATGCTTTCAATTAATCGAATTGAATTAGTAGAAATTTGATGTCACAATTCGATGAAATATTTGCCGCACATGGTTATGAAAGTGCCTATAACATGACCGGTGATGGTCTTTCTAGGTATAATTAAAATATCTCAGCCGATTTTTTTAAATTTATGATAGTTGAACAGCGTAATATTTAAGTATTTTTAGGAAAAGTAATGAAATTTCAACATTCTAAATGATCTAATTTATCACGAAAATTAAATGAGAAGATCGAAAATGGTCAAAATGACTAGCGTGGTCCTTCTAGTGTTAATTCATAATACTGTAAATAACAATCATAATTTTAAATATGCATTCTATAGTTCAATGGAGCTCTGATCATAGTTCTAGGTTCATGGAAACCAACCTCACCTAATGGTGGTATCCAGCTGGCTTAGTAAAATGCATAATTTTTTGTTTAATTTAGCAAACAGAGTCATTAAAAAAATGACACAAAATCAAAGTTCTCTCTAAGGTGGGCAGCTGCCTAATGTGTTATCCAATAGTGTACAGCTAATTTAACAAACAGTCTGTTGCAAGCCAGTTATCTGAATACCCTCCACTGATACCAACCACACCCTTAAAATATTAGTCTAGTATACATACTCTTCTTCAAAATCCATCAACTGATCTCTGGCACCAAAAATCCTGAGATTGGCCAAATCCGTCGCTGAACCGGAAGCAGATGATGATTTCTTCACATAAGGCACTGAGATACCGGAAGGAGGTTTGCAGAGCCCTAATCGATCTGCTATGCGTTTCTTGGTGGTAGACGGTGCAGCCAGAGGTCTCGACATGAACCTTGATCTCTGAAATTATTATTTTTTAAGAGCTTGGTTAATTTCCTTCATCAATTACTGACACAGCTGTTCAGTCCATCTTTTTAATATAACAGTGTGCATATAACAAACAGTGATAATAAAGTTGTCACATTATTCACAATGCATCACCAATGCAAAATTATATAACATCCTTCGCGTGCCAAAAGCATGAATGTGCGAATTCCCCCTTTTTTATTAGCTAGTTGGATCCCTTATTTTGCTGTCTAAGTTGTGCCTGAAATGTGAATGTGTGTGCCTATTGAAACACGTAACAAAACATTATAGGAAAACAACTCCCATAGAGTGACATGGGTAGACTAAGTATTCCAATGTCATTCTCCCCCCCCCCCCGTTATTTTTTTCCCAAGAACATTGCACATCTGTGCTTTTGGCATAAGGGGGATGGTATATAGTTGTCGTTCATTAATAAAAAACTCAGCTTCTCTCAATTCCATTTTTTTACTTTCAAACAAAACATTATGTGAAGTCATTTACCTTACTTCTTGCTGATTTTCTCCCTTTCCTTCTTTTCCTCCTGTACCTTTTTGTAGTTTTACGTTTAGTCGAAGCAGATGTTGCTGAGCTTCTTTTCCCAGTGGTTCGGCTTCGCCGGACAGATTTCTTTGTTCTTGCCAAGGTAGACCTTTTTCTTACTGTCCGTTTCCTTCTTTTTCGTCTCACAGTCCTGCGTTGGGTTTTTGGACGTGTACTTATACTACGGCTCGTGCTCTAAAAGAGAAATAGAGGAAAATTAATTTTAACATTTAAAAGAAAGCGGTGCAAAACACTAAGGGGCTCTCCTACTGGACACTAAGGGGTTTCATTCAGCTGACAAAAAAAAAAAAGTGTTTCTAAAAGAAATAATTAATATATATAACATGATGGGTACACCAATGTCTGGCCTATGAGACATAGCCATATCAAATATATTTAGCCCCTAGACTGAAAAGATTGGGGAGGATTTCTAGGACTTCGGCGCTAAAAACATGACACTGAGTTGAATCGTTTTAATGAATATGAGTCAATTTCAATAAACATGTCTACCTTTTTAAAATTTCTGCCTCAACCTCTTTTTGAAATTTTTGTCGCCATTTGTTCTTAAATTTTCTGCCCCCCCCCAAAAAAAAAAATTTATCTTTCCTTAATGCCTGCCTTCCAACTTGTTCATTTTTCTGGGTTTTAATATTCTTTTTTTTCTAATTTTTTCCCCCCTTTTGAATCCACCTCCTCTACATTTTACCAATTTCTATCCTTCCCTGAATATATTTTTTAATTGTACCCTCTTTTTCCTTATAATGTCTGTCCCCCCCCCCCCCCAGGAATCTATATACATGTATAAGCCAAGATTTTTTTGTTCCTTAAAAAATTTGTTCCTTAGTTCGGGAGGTAGACAGTCAGTTTTTTAGGAGAAAATATATGCCCCCCCCCCTCCCATTTTAGCAAATCATATAGCTACACAGGGCTAGCTTGAAGATCTGCAATGTCATTGGACTACTTTAGATAGCATCATCAATTTAGAAAAGTGATTTTTGTAGGTGTAGTTGGTGTTATTGACAAGTAGAGGGATTTTCGTAACTATAGACAGAGTCACAACTGGTTTCTTGGTCAGCTGGGACAAACATGCATTTTGCCCCCCCCCCCTCGTAACTCTGTAATGTTGGAGATAAGGTTACAGGGTGGAATTTGTGTTCCTTCTGGTTCGGGGCACCAGACCCAACTCTAGTTGCTGTCCTTGCAGTAGGTGGTATTGTTGTAATTTTTCATCAAGTCGGTAAAAGTTGTGATCATCCAAGCGGTAACCAATTGATCTATTCAAAAACATTGCCATCTTATGAAGTATCTGCCAGCAAAAATGGAAAGAGGAAAACTAGTTGCATATTATGCTTCTTTCAAACTAATAGAAAGTTTGAAAAAATTTTCATTGAAACATTTATTGCAGGAAAATGTGAAAATTTCCTCCCTCTAAAATGTGATTTTTTTTTTTGGGGGGGGGGAGAGGTTGGCTTATACACAGGTTCTCAATTTTTAAAATAAGGGAGTCGGCTTATGCATGACTATATACAGTATATACAGAGATGGATTTAATGTCGGGTGCACCGGATATGCGCCCGGGGCCCCCGACGTCTGAAGGGCCTAAAAAATTTAAACTTTACACTTTTTCTAATTTAAGGGATCCAATATTTACTTTTGTGCCCTGGGCCTCAACCAACTTTAATACGACTCTAAATATATAAAATTGATTTTCTGCGTGTCTGTATGTTATCTATACTAGAGGTGCAGACAAGAAACAGTTGAGGGTGGGGCTGAAAGTTGCCAGTCGTCCTGTGTATACAGGACTCGAACGGATATTCAGGAGGGCAGAGCTGGAACTAGAGGGCAGGGGACAACTGCCCGGGTGACAAAATTTAGGGAGGCCAGTAGTTTCAGGTGGGGATCAATAACATGGTTACAAAATTATTGAATTTTAAAGTTGCGGGGGCAGCAAATTTATATTTACCCTTGGCTGCAAAAATCCTAGTTATGGCCCTGAGGAGAAGGAAGAGTGTGGTGCATTGTACATTCATTAACTATTGGGGAGCTCAGCCCCACAAAATTTATTGGGGGGGGGGGCTCAAATGGCCTCAGCTCCCTAAGTTTCAGTGCCTATGATCTACATAAATCTACAATTTTAGACGATCTTTGCTAAATTTTGCATGTATACCAATTAGAACCAGCAACTGGAACGATAGGCTACTCTAAAAGTTGGCTCGAGCTGGGAAAATGGGCAATAAACTGTTGGGAACGATGGTTTGTGGGCCTCAACAATGACATTTGGCATGTTTACTTTGGTTACCGTGGTTCCCAAACAATGCGTTTCAGACATGTTCTTTATAATAGTTTGTCACCTCTTTAATAATTTTAGTATAAGGAAAATACCGGGGAGCATCAGTTATTACTAGCTATAATAACTGATGCTCCCCGGGTATTTAAGGAATAAAACTGAAACAGCAGCATTGCAAGTTAGGTTTGTCATTTGATTTATGCCATAAAAAGTATCTCTCTTGTGATCTTAGCTCCTCAAATATGTGAACGGGTTTATGGAGCAAAAACATCCAAACATCCATTGCCATTTATTATACATATACCAAAAAAAAAAATTACACTTACAGGTTGCAGGTCTTCCCCATCATCTTCTCCAGCACTAGCTTGTGTTCGAAGACGCTGAATACTTGCTCTGACAGTCTCTGTAACACGAGTTCTTGGGATAATTCTTGCTCTAGATGAATTACCTCTACCTGAAACGTGTAATAAAATATCATATGGTAATTTGTGACCTCATCTGCGAAATAAAAATTTACTCATACTTTGTGTGTCTAAAAAAAAATTCTGAAATAGTGTCACAGGAAACAAATATAACTGTGTAACTTAAATAATACGAGTGATTTACCACTTCTTCTCTCCACAATTGGGGCACAGTTAGGACAAAACCATTCATTCACTGGAATGTCATCGAGAGGTGGCGTGAGGCATTCACAGTGGTAAGCCATGTCACACGAATCGCACAGCAAGAGCCTGTCTTCTCTGTCGCCTCTACCACATACCTCACACAAGCTATCATCTCCCGGTGAATATTCTTCCGCTTTCTTCCTATGTACTTTAACTTTTATCTGCAAGAAATTTTCACAATAGTGCATTAGAATTATTCTGAAAGTTGTTTCCCAAGAAAAACATTACATCAAGTCAAGAGTGCATTTTAATCAACTACTCAAAAGTGCAAACTATATTTAGTTCGTTCAGAAATTAAACCAAAGTTGTATGAATAATTTTTCAGTTTTTATTTTGAAATTCTTTAAACTTTATTATCAACTACATACAGTCGATGTTCGATTTTACGAACCTTCAATTTACAAACTGATATTCTGTTCTGAACAGCATGTCATAGAGCTAATGTTGAATTCCACTCTATTTCACAAATTCTCATTTCTATTAAATCCCTATTTTAAAAACTCGTTGTTCTTCCTGTATTTGTTTTTACTTCTTATTTTATTTTTCCAGCCACCTCAGAGTTCATTAAGATTCACTGATAGCGTAATTCCTTCCTTGTGCATTATGATTGGCTGGTGGTTTCAGAAAGGACACGATGTGCATTAGCTTATTAATAAAAGCCCTTTTCCAAGTTGAGATTCGATCCAACCCTATTTCGGCTAACTGGTGTCCATCTACTTTCCTCTTCGCAATGTGAACCAAACAGAAATTGTGCTTGACAGTAGATGAAAAAAAAAAAATTGAAAGAAATGTATATGTGAACTCTCACAAAGCCAAAAAGTACCCTTATTAAAGAGATGCAAAAGAATGTTTCTGCTTCAAGAGGCTCCATGGTCCCCCCACATCATGGAGCAGGACCTCTAGGCTGGAATCTTTAGTGGGCCTCAACAAGCCAGACTTTTCATGGGACCTTCTATAGTGAGTTTCTAGTATGAGGGGAAAAAAAGATAATTGTCCTGGGCTCCAGGGCTAGCCCCACCATTGAGGGAAACATGAGTGGTTCCACCATCCTAGAAAAATTTCAAAGAAGTGAGATTCGCACAACAAATGACATCAATTCCTTAGAATCGTATACTTACCAAGATATTGCGATGAAGAAAACTAAAATAAGTGATTTTTTGAGAAATCATCAAATAACTGACCAATAAGTGACCAACTCTTTTTTAATTTTATCCATCTCTTCCATTTACAAACTAATTATCAAGTTCATACGGGTTTATAAAAACGAGCAGCAACTGTATACATAAATAAAGAAGAATTATTGATGTTCAAAATAGTGTGTGAAAACACAATAAATACTTCTACTCACCTTTTTTATTACATCTTGCCCAAGCTCTAGTCTCATTAAAATGTTCTGGAACTCGATTCTGTCTATAGGACACGTATTGATGTTCTGAATAAAATAAAATTTCCATATAACAATACATTTTGAAAGTTTTTCAAAATGGATAACTTCATTGAACAGCAAGTGGTAAAATTATTCCGAATGCAGTTACACTAAACTGATTTAGGAATTCTTATTAATGAGTGGCTTTGATTTTCTGAAAATTTCTCTGTGGTGGTCTAAAAATCTAATAGAATGATATAGGTTTCATACTTGAAACGATCACTTTTTGTTCTCCCAAAGTGACCCTTTTGTTCTTCCCAAGGCTTAGTTTGTCCTGCCCTGGAGCATGCCATATTACCATATGGTTTTGGAGGCTATATAACTACAGAAGAACATTAACTTTACTTGGGGGAAGGAAAGGTTGCAGAAAAGAGCCATACAGGTTTTTGCTGGAACACTGGGCTTGAGCTATGAAATAAAGACTAGATTTTTTTGATAAGTTTACATTGTAAAGACACAGGAGTTGAAGGGATATGATGAAATTGTTTAAAATTTTTAGCAAGATGTATGGGAACTAAGAGTTATAAATGCATATCCATTAAGTGCTTTGACAAGGAGACACCAGTATCAACTGATACTGTGGTTCCCAGCTTTGAGGTGTGAATGCCAACTTACCTCCCCATTAAAAAGTCTCACCATAAAGACCAAGAAAAAAGACCAAAAAAAACCAAGAGGAAAAAAAATTATAGGGTGGCAACAAAGCTTCGCGATCATGAGGAGAGCGGAAAAAAAGTACACAGAACTTGTTTGAATTTATTCTGCTGGTGTTTGGACGCAATATTGCATCATTAATTATAAAGTGGTTAGTTCTTGATGTGTAAATCTGATGAATTATTGTTATTATTTTAATTTTCTTCTACATTTTCATTGGTTTATTGCATTTTAGGTATTTTTATGCCCGCGGTGGTGGGTTTTCCATCTCTGTAACTGGGCTCAGCCTGCTGAGATGTGCAAATAAATAAATTAGGGGTTTTATTTATTTTTTCTCTTTTTGCTGCAACCGCCTTAAGATTTCAGAACTTTTCATAACCTATTCCTAAATCTTCCAAGGGAAAAACCTTTTTACAGAGTAGTTTTAAAAATTCAAACCCTTCAGAGGGAGGTATATTTCTGTTTTTAGCCCAAATGCAAATTTAATAGTCATGCATTCATAATAATAATCTTCTATGTTGAGAAAAAATTACACTTTTGGAGAATTTAAGAGCATATTTTTTGTATGCATAAAACGGAAATTTAAAGATAGAAATCAATCTTAAAAGTTAAATAGAAATCAAATTTTTCAATAGTTCAGCTTTAACTCACAAAAATGTTGTTCAGGCAAGACAACATGCATTTTTAGACAATATAAATGTACCTTTGACCATTCCAAAATGCATTCGAGACAAAAAGTATGAGAACAGTTTTCAGGAGATCCAAGCACTTGATCGGTGAACAGATTCAAACAAATCGGGCAGATAATGTCATCATTAGCTGCTTTGGTATGCTCAGTAGGTTTGGAGGAAGTTGGATTACATTCAGAAATAGTATCGTCATCTGTCAGAAAGATAATTTTTAAGATCATTGTGAATATATATGACCATTCAATTGTATAAAGTCACGAAAGAGAAGTTTTTAATACACATCACTAGGGTTACCAGACGAGTCCTTGTTTTTGATGACATTTCAAGCATCCTCCTTCATTTTAGAAATTTTGCCCTTCCGTCCTCCATTTCAAAGATTTCAAAATATAATTTCTTATTTTTTTTATCTGGAGAATTCCCTCCCCCCCCCCTCCAAAACATATACCTGTCTCTTCATTGAAATAAGTGTTTGTGAGTCCCCCCACACATTTTTACACGCTTTGACCAATCACATCATAATCCTCAGAATACAAGAACTCAAAGTTGCCACGGATCCACAAGGGTACTCCCACAAGAGCACTCGTCTGGCAAACAGGAGTTCGAGTCCCAGTGGGGGCAGAGATGAATCTCCACAAATAACCAGTGT
Organism: Pholcus phalangioides; assembly: GCF_987345545.1. Lineage (NCBI taxonomy): Eukaryota > Metazoa > Arthropoda > Arachnida > Araneae > Pholcidae > Pholcus > Pholcus phalangioides. The sequence goes on along the minus strand of NW_028301603.1, from coordinate 28,317,081 downwards.
TTCGATGAACATTGTTATATGCTTTTTAGTCCAACTCATAATGCCAATTCAGTCCACTCATTTCCAAAACACTGAGATATGTTTCAATATTCCAAGACTATTGTTTTGCTATTTGATTGATATCACCCTGTCTGGTCTTAAATCCTTTGGGTTTTTGTGCATATAGTGGTACCATCTGTTGCAGAAATTACGAAAAGTGATACCTTTTTTTTAGTGTTTTTGAATCTCGTACACATTACTTTCATAAAATTTCAAAATGTTTACATTTTATTCATGATATTTTAACATGGATTCATGTTTTTCTTATATGTACACAGACAGGGTATACACAAGATCAACCTTCGGAGGGGGTACAATTTTTTCCCTCGAGACGTTGAGTTATCACCCTTCTAAAATCATTTAAACTAACAGAAATTGGCTAAAATAGCATTCATAAAAGATATTTTCTTTCAATAATGTATATTACGGGAATGAATTTTTTTCCCTCCCTGCATTAAAATACATTGAAATCTCTTCAATTTCAGAATTTTTTCTCCCAATTTTTCTATCAGTATATTAGTGATCTTGAACCTGATTTAATTTCTTTCAATGTAATGTTTCACTGTCAGTCCAATCTGATTTCTCCTGTCAGGGTTCAACTACTACACCAAACACCAACTCTGGCCATATCACTATATTGCAATTTACTGCCATTAATAAGATGGGTTGGAAATGAAGGCGCTGTCTATTGGTGGTCACCTCAAGCTTGTTAGGGAAAATATCTTACCTATATCCTCCCTCAGGTTTGAACCTGGGACCCTGACAGCAACCTTCACACGGTGGAAGACGAGCATCTTACTGCCATGCCCCTCGGGTGCTTATCTGGGTTCAACTGCATATGACAGGATTAAAGAAATTTAAATAAATTCAAAATTAAAAGCACCCTTTTTTTACCATAATGAAAATGAACAGGGTGGCTATAAAAAAGTAATGCATGATCCGTACTTAATCAATATATTGATCAGGTTTTTCAGCATAGGGGGATGTTTCATGAGATAAATGCCAGGAAAAGGCAACCAGGAATCGTCTGATCTTTGCCACATTGTCATCTCCACAACATAATATCTCCAATGATCCCCCACCTCCAACAAGCGACACTGAGATTCACGGTAAAAAAACTAAAAGAGGTTGGAGACATATTACCATCCGATGATTCGGCACCCTCGACATCATTGTTGTCTTCTGCTTCTTTTTCGTCTTCATCCTCCGAGTCATTGTTGTCTTCTGTTCCATCAGAATCACTATTCGCTTCAGTATCGAATTCTTCATCGCTCGAATCATCACTGCACTCACTGCTGCTTTTGTCAGACATGTTAAGTTCAGAGCTTTATATAAATAACAAAAAAATAAAAAAAATTGATTTATGTTGATGTATTAACACTTAAACATTTTTATTTATTCATTACGACCGTGCGCCTCCTACCTTTGTCAGAGTCACCACTCAGCGGTGTCCCTGACAGCTTTTTGAAGAAATCCTTTGTTAAACAGCTCTGGGGAGTCGATAGAGCTAGCGGAAAAGCATTGAATGGGGGTACGTATATCGGTAAAAGATCATTTTACACCATGTTGGGCATAGACACAGGAACCTGAGGACTCAGGGCGCTTGGCCCGTCTGCCTCCCCAATAAACTTTGTAAGGTCTTTAGAATTCATAGAAATACGATGTAATTCTATTACAAAATGCATGCCTCCCATACAGATGATCCTGAATCTCATACACATGAGACACGTAGTTAATATGCCCAAAGATGAAAAACCGAACAGCAATGCATTGAATAGAAAGTCATCACCATTGGCAAATGCAAGGGATGGAGGTTTTGGGGTATTAACCCCCAAGCCAAGATTATAATGTTATTTTGCAGGAAAAAATGTAAAAAAAATCCCTTTTAGAAGAAAAACAATTTTTTTTAATCCCACCAAAAGAAAATTCTACTTACGTCTATGGTCATCGCATAGTAATTGTTTTAAGAGTCTGCCTGTCATCCTATACATATGTTTGGCAGCCTACAAAACCATCATTCACAATGAAAGGCTTGTTTAAAAGTTCGGGAGAATTTCTCCAATTGAAAAATGGAATAGAATTTCTTAAATTTTTGAAGTGTTCGCATGATATGGATTAGCCATCCCTGATTTAGGGTAATAAAAATGTTGCCGCCCTTCTCCCATTCTACCAATTTTCTTGGCCACTCATTGTTCAAATTTGCCGTCTGAGTTATAGCCCAGTACACCACCCTCTGCAAATAAAACATCGGGGATACGTGTACCGGGCCATAAATTGATTTCCTTTTGTATTTTAAGAACAGTCCACATGCCTCCTTCTCCTGCAAAGAGCCGTTTTAAGAGCATCATGGGCCCAGAGGGCCAAGTGATTTTTTTCGAGGTCCTACCTGGAAAATTCTCGATTCTCATTTCCCTGAAGCCCCTCTTCTCTTGAGGTGCCCAAGTGTTAAGGCTGCACTGTCCCTGCCTCAAAGAAGACTACATGAAAAGGGGCTCAGTGCCGTATTAATTCATGGACGCAGCCCATGGGCGTCAAAAGCACAGAAATGGGGGTGGGAGCTGATAAAAATCATATTTGGTTAAATTTTTCGAGTTCGAGCATGATAATTGGTGGACAAACAAGTATTTCTAGCCAGATTGGCAGGGCTCTAGAAAAATCACTTTGCCAGAGGGCTCCAATATGCACGAGATCAGCTACTGCTACCTCCTTGATTATTTTACCTACTGTGGCTTTGTAGTTGTATTTAAGGCCCTAAATTGTCTGCCCAGGGCAGAATTTATAAAGAAAAAACCCTGAGGGGCCCCAACAAGAGAAAGGTATATCGGGGTCCAGTCAACCTAAAATATTTTTTACACTATAAATTCACTATGAAATCCCTAAAGGGACTCCCAGGAAACTGGTTTAGGGATCCCCCCCACTTGAAATAAATGGGGGGAGAGGCAACGACTGGATCACTTATATTCCCATTATAATTATTATAATAATTAAATTATAATAATATCCCAATTACCTGATTATGATAGAGCTGCTCTAAAAAATTACATAAACAATGAAAATTTTCATGTTTTTTGTCCCCCAACCTAGGAGATGATGTAAACAAATCTTTCAGCTTCTTCTTGTTTTTAGCCTTTACAAAACATTACTTGATCAAAATAATTATTTATATAAATTGAGGGAAAAAATCGTTATTTATATAAATTCAGATAAAAAATATAGTTCAGCCTCGGAAAATCTAAAATATTCAATTTTATTCAAATTATGTTTCGAAATTCGAAGGATGCATTTATTTTTCAGAGATTGTGCTCTTTAGAAAGAAAAATTTTGAGGGTGTAAAGTGCTCTGCATCCGATATCGTTCAAGAACGAAAAGATGAATCTTGAGTGGAATAGACAAGTCTTGAGTAAGCTTGGGGACGTGTCACGTAAAGCCAGCTGTGAGACCACGCCGTGTCTAATCGGAGGGGACTTCAATGCCCATTTACTAGTCTTAGGAGATGAGCCTAATGAAAGAACTCCCCCCCTTTTGGAATTCACGGAAAGAAATGCGCTCAACATACTCAATCTTCATCCTAAAACTCATGGTAGGAAAACATGGCAAAGGAACTGCCAGGCGACCTGTGTGGACTACTTCCTGTCTACTGATGATCTTCTCCCCAGGGTACGTCTGCTGAAAATTGATGAACACCGTAAACATGAAAATGGAAGTGACCACAACTTGGTGTATGTAGACCTCTCGTTAAATATAAGGAGACCCAAAAGTTCAGCCAAAAAACGATGTCAACAACCCCGCTATGATTTCACAGACCAATGCCGAAAAGAAAATTTTGCCAACGAGCTTTCCATCAGGCAACCGCAAAATTACACAAGACTTTGTGAAGATATTACTATTACTGCAAATCTCACTTTAGCGAGGGTAAATCATAAAAATAACAGGAAATGGTTCGACAGGGATGTTTTGGAGGCAGTAGAGAAAAGAAGGAACGCGTCAAGACGTCATAGACAAGCAGTAAAGATGGGGATGGCTTCAAACCACATAACCGCACTATGGCGACAATATCTTCGATACAAATGTGAATGCAAAATACTGGTCCAACACAAAATCAAGGCGTTCAATCAAGAATTGATGGACAAAATCAAAAAAGGAGGTCGTGAAGCTGGAAAAAAGTTTTGGTCCCATCTTAAGACGCGAGACAGGAAAGACGCGGAGTGTAGACTTGTTTTGGAGAACGGAGCTGTTATTACCGAAAAAGAAGACGTAGCTAAACATATCGAAGATTTCTTCCGAAGCAAATTCCAATTAGACCAGCAACATCATATAGAGGACCTTCCCACGATTCGTTACTGCCCATTGCGGGCCAATATGGAGCTGCTCAAAACCATCACGAAAGCAGAATTTCAAAAAGCACTCTCATCACTCAAGGATGGAAAGTCTGTAGGCCCAGATGAGATCCCTGCCGAGCTGTGGAAAGCTTTGAATGAAGAACAGAAGGAATCTTTGCGAAAAGAATTTAACAGATTTCTTTCTACAAGAACCGTTCCATCTACATGGAAAACAGCAACAGTGAGTTTGATACACAAAAGAAATAAAACTTCCACCACGGACTTGAAAAACTATCGTCCGATAGCCATTACATGCACAATCTACAAAGTCTTCATGCAAATAATTAAACATCGTCTTGAGACCCACTTGGAAGACTTGGGAGCTCTTGGAGACCTTCAGGCTGGCTACAGGCAAGGCGGAAGATTGGAAGATCACCTCTTTTGCTTGATGACAGCTATTGAAATTTCAAGGAAAGCAAAGAACGACCTTTTCCTGGCTTTTTTAGACATCAAAGGTGCCTATGACAACATTCAACGAATTAATATTTACAGAAAACTTTTAGCATGCCAAGTTCCTCATGAGATGGTATTACTCATTGCAAACATATACACTAACGATAAAATAAAAGTACGATGGAATGATATTGTGACCGACGAGATAACTTGTCAAAAAGGAGTCCGCCAGGGATGCGTGTTGTCACCTCTGCTTTTCATCCTTATAATGTCTGACCTGGAAAAGCTTCTACTAAGATCAGGTTGTGGTTTCAAATTCGACGATTTCACCAATAATGACCCGAGACCTATGAGGATGCCAGCTCTGCTTTTTGCCGATGATATTGTGCTTATTGCCGACAATGCTGAGGAGATGCAGCGGATGCTGGACGTAACATATACATTTGCCGAAACACAGGGGTTGCAGTTTTCCGCAGGTAAATGTAAAATTATGCATCTGGTCAGTACTGAAGATCTCGCTCCCAGATCCAATGAAACAACCTTCCACCTTGGCGACATCACTGTAGATCCCTGCAATGAATACAAATATCTTGGAGTCAAGATCAGTGCTGGCCCGGGAATATGGAAGACCCACAACCGGGATCTGACCACAAAAGCCTTAAAATTCCAGGGGCTCATCAAAAGTAGAGCACTCTACTCCTACAACAGATATGAGGTTGCAAGACTTCTATGGAAGGCCGTGGCGGTACCATCTCTTTCTTGTGCAGATGCAGTTCTGGTCTTGGACCAAACAACCAGAAGGGCTCTGGAAGCTGCTCAGACCTCGGTTTGTAGATTCGCCCTCGGAGCGACCTCACTCGCAGCAACGTGTGCAATTCAAGGTGAAGTTGGTATCTCCACCTTTGAAGTAAGGGAAGCAAGATCAAAACTATCATACGTCGCCCGACTTTGGTCACTGGATGATCGTAGAGTGGTGAAAAAACTCTTCATCTACTCTTTCTATTGCCTCCAAAGTACATCCTGGTGGCGTAGGACCAACTTCCTCGGTAAAAAGTATCTTAACACGCTAGTGCTACAAAACATCCAGCGACCAGGTCAAGCAATTAAAACATCGATTCGCAAGACGGCCCACGAATTGTGGAGGCAAGAAGTACTAAAGAAATCATCATTGAACTACTATTGCAGGAAGTTAGCCTATTCCTGGGAGAGCGCGTATGATGGATCTCTTCCATCAACACTCTTCTTCAAAGCTCGGACTCGCTCACTGGAGACAAATCACCGTCTTGCTAAGTTCACTGTGAACATGGTCGCTACATGCCCTCTCTGCAGGATGAACGAGGAAACCATAGAACACATCCTATTACACTGTCCTGAATTGTCACGCTGCCAAATGTACCTACAAGAGCCTTCAGATGTAGATGACGTGTTGCTTTTAGACTCGGTCTAAACATAAGAAGACCATCTGACAAGGAAAAAATCGTGAATGACACGAAAGCACTGCTAATGCAGTGGCATAGCAAAAAAAATTAACTACGATTAGAAGAGGCACCGGTGTTGCGGTGCTAGCCGTTACAAAGGCATCCTTATCCTTATCATTGTTTACATTTTTTCATGTGGTGAGGGGATTGAAAAGACTCGATTTTTTTTATATTTGAGACTAGAGATGTCTAAAGCCAGTCGAGCTCTCAAAAGCTTCAAGAAAGCCGTCGCCAAGAATATTGTCCATCCTCCGTATCTCCGTACTTATATACCAGCTGGGAAAGCGATGCCGGGACCTCCTCTGGGACCAGCGCTGGGCCAAGTGAGTCCGTGTTTGGCGTCTAATATTTATTCCGCTTTATTAACAGCACCTGTTCCCTGTATAATCCAGAGATTGGCGATTTCTGGCGACTTTTTTTTTTTCGGCGTCAAACATGTCCGACGACCCGACCAAAAGTTGCCAAGGCCGTTAGACTGCATAGAAAACAATAATAAAAACCCATTCAAATATGAAAAACGGGAACAGATGCTCTAAAATCCAGAGATTGGCGATTTCTGGTGACTTTTTTTTCGGCGCCAAACATGTCCGACGACCCGATCAAAAGTCGCCAAGGCCTTTAGACACTACGGACGCCGAAAAAAAAAATCACCAGCATGGAACACAATAATAAAAACCCATTCAAATATGAAAAATATCATGAAACATAAAATATAATAGTATATTTAAATAAACAACGGTCCTGCATGTTGTATAAATAAGCATATTCTAGGTATAAAAAATTTAAAACACTGACTTTTTCCAGGTATCCAGATTCTTTTAAATAAATTACGGAAATTAAATAAAATAACTAATATTACTAAGAAAAATAAATAAAAAGGATACAGCCTTACCGGTCAACGGAAATGTAATCCGGTTCGTGTAATCCTAACGCTCGGAACAAGAAAAAACTAAATGGCTGTTCAAACGTTTGAAAAGACACGCTAAAAACAATTAGCGAAAGGTAATCTGGAATAATCCAAGACAACGACGATACTGCACAAAGGGAAAAAACGCTGTTATCCGTTTGAATCGCCCGTGCTTTAAGCGCCATCTACAATGGATGGGTAATGGAAGCTACCGAGGAACAATCTAGAACAACGACAACCCAGCAAAACAAGTGAGGGCGTTGGTGACTTATAGCGCCCTTGGTGATCTGGATTAGACAGCACCTGTACCATGAAGAAGAGTCAGTGAAATCGCTAAAATCCTATAATTGCCGAATTTGAAACTGGAAAACTCAAGGTGCCGATACAATGTGATGTGGTAGGAGGGAGGGGAAGCGACTTATTGTGTGTGTTCGTTAGGTCAGTCTGTAGGGGACAGATGAATTTTCCCATATTATCTGGCTCTTGGAAGGGGGTGCCACTTCTGTAGCCCCGCTCTGTATCTGTGCGTGAACAGACAGGAGTCTTCAGCTTCAAGGAAATCCCGGACAAACAACTTTGGTTACAAATGCAGCAGAGGAAAATATCTTCAGCTCAAAGGAAGCTCAGGCAGCAGCTTCAGCTTTGAATGGAGTCAATGCAAACATCTTCAACTACAAATGAATCAGAGGAAGACATCTTTAGCGACCGAATGAAACGGAGAAAGACATCTTCAGCTTCAACCAAAGTGAAGACAGGTATCTCCAGCTGCGAATGAAGCATAGGAAAGTATCTTCTGCTGTGAATACAGCAAAGACAGGCATCATCAGCTGCTGCAAATGGAGTGGCGGCAGGCATCTTCAACTTCAAACAAAGGGGAGACAGGTAGGCTATCTCTAGCTGCAAATGAAGCCGTGGCAGACATTTTCGGCAGCAAATGGAGTGGAGGCAAGCTTAAATCTAAGATGATGTGTTAGGAGGGCATAGCTGCCAAGTCTCCCGAATTTTTCGGGAATCTCCCGAATTTTAGCTTCATCGCTCGACCTCCCGGAAAGTTCTTAAATCTCCCGAATTTTTACGAAAATCACAAAAATCCCTAATTGTCCCTTAAAATTCCCTACTTCATTAAAAAAATCCCCGCTTATGAAAACAATCCCTAAGGAATTTCTTGTGGGGCATGAAGCCTCTTTTTTTTCCCCTTTCGAAATGACGTCACACGTCGTAAATGGGGAAATTCCCTTTTTAAGGAAGTTTTACAAACCCTCTGATGGTAACAAGAAAGTTGTTTGTCTTATCGTGCAGGGAAATGGCTTAGCAGCCAATAGTCCTGGATAATGAAGATTATGGTGATGCACATGTGGTCAAAATTTCTTTTGTTGAAGTTACGTACGTGCGATATAACAAAGCATGAATAATGATAAGCAAAAACATATTTAATCAATTTTAAAGATACTTATTCCGATGAATTTCCTTTCATCAAACGTTCCAGAAGAGGGCTGACTTTTCCTTTTTGTACAAGTTGTGTTACGGACATAAACATCGGTCATGGAAAGACTGCTATCATCAGTCGTGAAATGAAAAAAAAACCCCTCAAGCAAGCGTTACAAAAAGTCAGTGTTCTTCAAAAATTGACGGTGTTTTCCTTCATCTTCCGATGATTTTGGGGTCATTCGCGCAGAATGTTTGTTCACGGCGTTTCTGATTGAACACAATATTTATTTTTACATCATTGAAGTTTTGGCCTCCAATTTCACTTCTTTTTTGCGTAGGAATTTTATTCCCAAGGGTTTAACTTCCATGTGTGTAAAATCCCTATCTTTAATAAACCTTTTAATTTGACTTCAGTAGGGATTTTATTCCCTACGCTTTAACTTTTATGTTTGGAAAATCCCTATTGTATTTATTAGGGAATGGTTTTAGCATAAAATACGGGTTTGCGCGAAAATCTCCCGAATTTTCATTTTCAAAAGTTGGCAGCTATGGGAGGGGCTTTTTTTGTATATTTTAGACACAGTTCACTTTTCTTGCATACACCTCTGCCTTAAAGAAGACTACACGGGGGGGGGGGGCAAAAATCCATATTTGCTCAGCGTCTGAACTTGACAGAATGTCAAGTTAATTACTTGACATTTGAATTGACACATCACTTGAATACTCATTCAAGTCTCTTGAATGAGAAACAGTCCCTGGACTTCCTCACACATGTAAACTTGAATCTATCTCAAATAGTCTGGAGTGGTGAATTCCCAATGTATAATATACATACATTGTTATATACCAAACTGTTATATACGTTAAGATCGGAGATATGGACTCAGCATTGTTATTGGCACTGAGGTGTCTGAAGAGGATGAGTTGATGCATGGTTAGTTTTTGTTCTTCAGCCGATTTGTTAGTTTTTGGTCCTCAAAGTCGAACAGGGCAGCATTCTCCATATTTAAAAGAATTTGAGAGGGGGCTGAAACAACTCTAATGAAGATAAATTAGAGTAGTTTTTTAAAGAAATCTTAGAGCGATATTAACAATTTGTGTCACTGATTCTCCATTGGTGATTTTAGAAATCTCACCAGTTGACGTTCACCCTGATTATGGGCAATTACGTCCTATATTTGGTTAAACGATATTCTTTTTTCTTTTGGTTGTGTCATTTTTTGATGATAAAAGAAATGTGATAACTGCATGGTGTATGAAACATTTTTTTTTTCTTTCCAGAAAAATATCAATGTTGCACAGTTCTGCAAGGATTTTAACGAGCGTACAAAAGACATCAAAGAAGGCATTCCTATCCCATGTCACATCTACATAAAAGTAAGTATGTTTCAAATGCGCATATTATGCACTGCATAATGACTATTAAAATGAGCGGCAGACAAATCTAAAAAAAATGTAGGCGCGAAAAAAATCTTTACCCGAAGATAAAGGTCCAAAATAATGCTCCTTTTGCTGCACATAGTGACCCTCTTTCATGTTGGCATAGATGCTGCTATAAATTCCAAACATTTTGTGCTGCTCTCTGCCTAATTAGTAACTGCAACTGTAATTCAGTAACTACACAAAGAACATTTTAGGTGCCAATTCCGATTTTTTTAATCACCATGGCAACCTTATATTTTGCCAGTGCACAAATGGCTTCCATTTATTTTTCTCTTATTTACAGGTTTTTTCTTTTGCTGGTCTGCAAATTAATTTTTTTTCCTATAATTTTCTGCCAGTGCACAAATTACTTCTATTTATTTTTTCCTTTATTTACTGTTTTTGCCAGTGCACAAATTATTTCCCAGATTTCTGGAAAAATGTTCAACTACTTTCACCTGTTTGCAGTTGCAAAAAAGGTTGAAGAACACTAGTACTGCATATTAAGGCTTGATAAATCGAGAAAAAAAATCTTAGTGCTAACCAGATATTTTAATTGCTGAGCGTATTTCTTTCCCCCAAGTTATGAATCACGTGTAGAAAATTTTAGGCACTAATACTGAATTCTTTAATCACCATGGCAACTTTTTTTTTTTTTTTGCTGCTTCTCATTCTATAAATTTTTTTTTCTTTCGATAAAGTAATTTTCAACTTTATTGAAGTGCTTATTGAAGTAATAAGTAATTAGAGGATACATGCTCACTTGTGACCTGTGGCAGTTTCAGATCACTTAAGGACCCGCAGCACATTAGCAGGGTGGGTGTCAAGGTGGTTATAACGTTATGGTTTATGTTTGTCAGGTGGTTATGATGGATATGCTGTCGTGCCGATTTTTTATCTAATTATTTCAATTATCATAATTTTTTTTTGTTGAGGATTTTAAAAATGAGAGAAGACTGACTTCATGTTAAGAACATGAAGTCAGTTTAAATGTATTCATAAAAAATGTTAATCTGAAAAATTCATTTTAATTCATTCTTTAAACTTTTAAAAAAGGAGAAATTAATTGGACAGCTGACTGGGGTTTGAGGACCCGTAGTACATTTACAGATCAATTAAAAGATTCACGGCACATTTACTGATTACTTGAAAGACCCACAGCGCAGTTCTAGATCAATCAAGCTGCCTGCAGCACATTTACATCACTTGAGTTGCCTGCGAGACAGTTCTGGATCACTCAAGTGGCCTGTGGCATATTTATCGAACACTTGAATGTGACCTGCAGCACAGTTACAGAACACTCAAGCAGCTCACACACATTTCTGAATCACCCGCAGTGCTGTTCCAGATCCTTTAAATGCCCCACGACCAGGGTATGAAAAGAAATCATGGGTTTTTTTTCCTTATTTAGAAAAAATCGGATTCTTCTAAATTTAAATTAACTTACTGCTTATTAATTGAAACAAATCTCGTTAATCATCACAAACGCATATTTTTTCACCTAATCTGTCAAATTTAATTTAGCATTAATGAATTTAACAAATGCACAATAAAAAAACGGTAAGCGAGAAATATGAACCCCAAAAATCTGTGTGCTTATGTGTATATTATCAACATGAAAGGTCATTGAGCTTGAATTAACATTTTTGCTGCGGTGTGCTTTTATTCATGAGAGTTTACCACTGCCGTTAAAAGTAAATGCCTTGTGGCGACCCAGTTTTCAAATATTGCGCAGATTTCTCAATTCACTTAACGTATATACAATCAAAGGGTCATTCAGCATCAACTAAATGCAAAACATTTTAATGACAAGATTTTTTCTTGCTTGATTGGTGCATGCATTTATTAAGGTGTGTTTCCGACTTGCATAACATGTTGCTTAATAATGTATATGTTTTTATTCTTTCACAGATTTAACGAGTTTTGGGTAAAAAAAAAACAAGCAAACTCTGGACATTTTTACTTTTTGCATTAAAATGTCAAGTCCCACAGTATTTATGGGTGCAACATCTATTATTACAGTCGAATCCAGTTATAACAAACTCCAAGAGACTGGAGAAATTACTTCGTAATAATGAAATTTCGTTATAAAAAAATTCCAGATTTTTACATTGTTCCTATGTGAACTTATCTGGGGGATCAGAAAGTTTTCGTTTTTGCTGTAACAGTATCCTTTAAAATGGTAATCAGCTATTTTAAATGAGCAAATTAGTGCATACAATTCAAGGCTTCATACAAGAACTAATTTCTATTTTTCTTCATCGGGGGAACCCTAGTGCCTCATTGTGATGCATTTCAAATGCTTAGTGCACTTTTATATAAGTTTAGATGCACAAAATCTAGAAATAATAGAACAGCTATCTTTCTTCGCTGTATCGAGGGATTAGTTTCAGGTTTATATTTACCAAATCTTTTATATATTTCTTTTAATCACAAACTTTACTGCATTTCAATAACATGCCTTACTAGGTTATATTTACTTTAATATCAGTGAAATTAAATAAAGGAAAAATGAAATTTAAATGCCATGATTTAAATTTGCGTACCCTGCCTGAAGACACATTTTCAAACCAATGAAGTGGCCCCGCACTTTTATAAAAGTTGAGCATCCTTGAAATGGAGTAATAGACACAGAATACTTTTTTTGCCATGTAGTGAAAAAAAAAAACATGTGCTAGACCAGTGGTTCTCAACTGGGGGGCCATATGGCCCTCTTGTGGTACTGGGATACTTCAAGGGGGGGGGGGCCCGGAAGAAAATGGAAAAAGGGGCCATGGCAGGTGGTGTGGAGAACTGAGAAGAAAAATTAAGGTGTGAAGAAATAAAGATTTTATATTAGTGACTAACACTTACAGTGAGAGAGAGAATCCAACAAAACCACCCATAAAACCAGGGCCTTCTTCCGGGCATGGACCCACCCAGGCCTCACCACCTACATTTTGCAACAAGTTCCCTAGGATGGGGTTTTTCTCAAGTCCCCGGCTAAATTTTTTAGACCCCCTTCTCTATATGAAATTTATTGTATGAAAAAATGATGAAAACCATATTAGACCCCGGGCTGTAGCTCTGTGAGTCCCACTCTTGTGAGGGGCCATGCCCAGGGGCCTAATGCCCATAAGTGACCCCACTTTATGATATTTTGTATAGTTAATTATGTAAATTATTATTTATTATTATTATTATTATTACAATTATTAATTATTATTATGTTAATTATTAATGTCAATAAATTTTGAAAATAAGTAGGAAATATGTAGGCTGTTTATTTCCAGCTAAAGTATGGGACTACCATAGCATCACTTTGCCTAAGGTGGAGGCCCCATGATGTTGAGACGGTCCTGATAGAACTCGGACTAGCGGGGAGATCAATAAATTCTAGGCTAGTGGTCTGGAGGCCAATTTTCTTTGCAAAATTTTTGTTCAGTATAAATTCATTGAAAAAAATCATTTCAATACGTATAAAGTGTCTTGCTTCTAGATGAGAGTTGAAAACTCTGGGTAAGACAGGGGAGCCACGAGAACAAAAATATGGTTCAAAGGGGGCCACGGGCAAAAAAAGGTTAAGAAACACTGTGCTAGACTACATTAAGATACGATACTTAAAGCCAATTTCATGAAAAATGGGCATAATACAGACATGCCAACATTGGCTTAAAGTTCGTCAGTAGTGATGAATGTTCAGCTTTGCCATGGGTGGGAGGGGGGTACCCCCCAAGGGCAACATAATCATAGTACAATAAAAATTATTCACTCAAAAATTTAATTTTTTTAAATTTTTATTCAAAGTTTATTAAATATGGCACCTCAGTGGCACTGTAACCTACAGTGCTCAGGCCACATGCCCTCCCCCAAAGCAACATTCTGAGGTCACAGAATCCCTTAATAATTCATGAATATTCAATGCAATCCCAACCCTGTATATGCTTTTTTGGGCCATATATACGGACATCTAGCAACCCCTAGGTTCCCCCCATCCCCGTTTTCTTCGTATCAGAGCTCCTAAGGCACCTACGATGAAACATTTTTTCAGACACAAGTTTCGCGAGCTTGACCATGCACTATGTAAATGAAGCCAGGTCCGGACCCATCGCGCTGAACCATTGAAAAACCTGTTTTTAGCCCACAGCATGGGGGCAGATTTGACGGAAAACATGTTTTTGCATGTTTTGACATTGAATAGAGCAGTGGGTTTAGACACTCCTTTAGAGATTGCCTTCTGCGCACAGACAAAACAGATTGACTCTGAGTTTGTCTTTTCTCAAACTCTCTCACAAGCGCATACGAATTCATTGTTGCCGTAAAGATTAATGCAATTTTATAAAATTGATAATAAAAAAAGTAAAACACCACAAGAAACTTGATTTTTTTTAAAAACCGATTTCTATAATATTGAGAGTGTCCCCCACGTAGCTCCGTAGTTCATTGCGGCCGTCCGTAGAAACTACAGACAGTCCATAGTAGTTGGCAACTTTGCATAATGTGAAATACAGTGGTGACTCACAGTTTGATGCTCAAATTGTTATGTATCGCGGATGTATTAAATTTTCTGGAGAGATATACAAGATGTGAATTTCACCTAATCTGCCAAACGAAAGTGGGTGATAGATGAGCCCAAGTGGAACATAAAACACCATAACAACTCTGTCCTACCTCTCAATCATTTCGAAGTTATGGTGGATAGAAGGAAAATGCATCAAACCTGGAAAAAAGCCTAAATTTGTGAAGTTCCTGAAAGATCTACACGCAAACTAGGGACATATTTGCAAAGAACAGAAAACCCTGTGAAGTTACACTTTTTTTTTTCATAATATCTGTATTTAATGGCGAGCTACAAGCTCTGAAAGGTTGATAAAGTGCAAAATTGAATTTTCTCCAAGATCTCTATTCGCCAATTCTGCAGACATCTTTCTAGCTACAATCAGTCAAATTTTCCAAAAAATTGTCCATTCCACAAGCTTTTGAAAGAGCCTGCAATAAACCATATTAATGATCTAGTTCAGGAGAAATTTAGCCATTTGTATTTAATGCATCAGTGAAATCAGTGTTCATCAAAGTGGACATTCAAAATTGGCAGTTACAGATTTTAGCAAAAATTTAATTTTGCCAAAAAAAGATCCTATAAGGTGACACAAATTCTATCAGAATATGGTGAGCTGCAAGCTTTGAAAGATTGGCATGCAAAGTAAAATTGTCTCAGAAATCTGAAATTATCAATTCCGAATGTTCCTGATTTTAGTGATGTATTGCAAACAAAACGCTAAATTTCTCCTGAACTAGAACACAGATATGGTTTATTATAGGCCCATTCGAAAACTGGTGCGATGGACAAGTTTCTGGTAAATTTGACTTGACTGTAGCTAGAAGGTGTGTTTGGGGATCGGCGGTTGCTTACAGATTTTGGCCAAAATTTAATTTCGAACTTTTTCAATTTTTCAGCGCCTGTAGGAAAATGGTGGCATCTTATAGGATTTTTCCACTCTTTTCAAATATGAGCTTAGTTTGTGTGTAGGTCTTTTCAAAAACTTCACAAATTTTTGATATTTCAGATTTGATGCATATTTTCCTTCCCTAATCTTATCCACCATAACTTGAAAACAGCGACATAGGACAGGGTTGCTATGGTATTTTATGTTAGACTTCAGCTCATCTATCACCCCCTTTCCTTCGGCAGATCAGATGAATTTAACCCTGTATATAGGGAACATTGTCCTGCAATTCCACATTAGTTTGACGATGGATTAGTGAAAAATTTGCAATATCGTGTTGTGTTCGAAATGATTTTGAAGTTGTTTCTTTGTAAGGTTGAATTTTTAATAATTTTGTGACATTTCAGCCGGATCGTACTTACAACATTATTATGACAAAGCCGCCCGTGAGTTATTTCGTCAAACAAGCTGCTGGTTGTGAAAAGGGTGCAATGAAACCAGGTGAGATGGCATCGATGCAATGTTTTCTTTCTTCAATTTTATAATCGATGTCTCTGTGTTTTAAGAAAAATGTTGTGACGTGTTTATTCCGTTGAAAATAAACTGCAACTGTTAATTTTTGAATTAAAGGCTCTCCAGATGATGTAGCAGGAAAAATGTCTTTGAAGCATGTGTATGAAATCGCAAAGATTAAAAGCCAAGATCCAGCGTTTGATTGTGTGCCTTTGCAAGAAGTCTGCCAAAATATCATTGATTGTGCGAGGACAGTCGGAGTGGTAGTTGTTCCGAAACTGACTGAAGAAGAATACAGAGATTTCTTTGAACAGCGGAAAATGGTTATTGAGGCACAGGAAGCAGAAATTGAAGAGAAGCGGAAGGCTAGAATCCTTCGCCAGGCCAAGCCCGCATGAAAATGTATGTTTAACATGTTGTGTTATGTGTGTGTGTATGCTCACATGTTTTGTTTAAGGGTTTTCAACCCTATTTGAATCGGAGAAAGCGAGAAAATGTATCATATTTAATCAAATTTAGTGGGCACATTTCCCGCTCCCTCGAAAATCTAATCAATTTGTATGAGTTTGTGTTAGATTCAAGTAAATAAATGATATCATATGAAGTACTTTCTCAATACTATTCACCAAATTTTAGTGATCTGATGAGAAATAAATTTAATCACTGTTTTTTAAAGATATGCAGGTTAATACAGTTAATTCAAAACAATCCAAACAGCAACAAACTTGTATTTCTCTGTCGCTGTGAGATGTTCAATGATATCCACAGCTGAAACTTAGATTAAAAGCAGCAATAATTTCACATTTTTTTCTTTTCCGCAATAATGTGTGCATCTCAGGCTGTATTGCAAACATGCTGTTGAGTATCTTGTTTCATAATTATTATTATTTATTAATTATTATTTGTCCTACCACTCTCTTGATGTCAGCCCCCACTTAAGTATTCAGGGTATCTGCCATCATGGGAAAGTCACAAAATTAAAAAAAAGTCCTGAAATGTCAGATTTTTTTTTATGAATCAATTTTCGGCAAGTTTCCATATTCAATTTTATTCCTGAAAATTATGCCTCTCCCCTTCCCCACATCCTTATTGATCTTCCCACTGTGAAAGATAGCGGTGGTGATCATCTGAAGATGATTTTATCTGGATTTCTGACTTTAAAGCATGGATTCAAGTTGCTTTCTGTTTTAAAAAAGTCACCACAGTGATCAGCTGAAATAACCAACGTCATTATTGATTATTGTCAATCGCCATTGCATCAAATTTTGATCTGATGATTCATTTTCTGAGCAAATAATTTTTTTTTTTCAGTGTCTCTAAATATTGAGTGTTAAATCACAAACATGGCTAAACAACAAGTGTTAAATCACCAATTTTTTTTTTTTGGTATTTTTTCAATTTTCACAGTTTTGCGGTGGCATGTAATATGGAAATTTTCTCTTGGTTGCTGCTTCAACAGTACTGTATATATGACAGGGTTAGACAAATCCCAAGCGTCAGATTGCATCTGGTGGTGATGAAAAATTGGTATCAGAACCCAGAAATATTTTTTACGTGCGATTATTAACTTGCACTTATGCTTGGCTCCTAAATAGCACCCAAGTGGTGCAGTGATAAGATGCTCGTCTTCCACCTTGAAGGTTACTGTCTAGGTCCACGGGTTCGAATCCAGAGGAGAACATAGTAAACAAGTTCTTTACCGAGTTCCTGTGGTGACCCCGATAGATGATGGCACCTTCATTTCCCACCCAACTCCACTGGTTGGAAATTGCCACATGGGGGATATGACCGGAGTTGGTGTGCAGTTAAGTAGTCTTGGCTCCTAAATATTTGGTTGGTGCCTAGATTTATCAAGCTCTGATGTATGATTCTATCATGAATGCAATAGTTTGGAAACTCCATTCTCAATTATGGTAATGACACGCGACATGATTGAAATGTACTTGAAAAGTAAATGTAAAAAATGTCTCAAAATCAAGAGCTTATATATTGAAAAAATGGTTTGTTTTCTCGTTTTTCACTCGAATATTGTTTTTTCCAGTTGAAATATTTTATTACCTTATACATTGAGTAGCTGGTTGTACAGCAGCTGTAGGACAATAACTAAACAGAGTTTACTTAGCTTGTACTCAGCCATAGAGAAATAAATGTTATTTACATTCTTTAAAAAAAGTATTGTTTCTATTTAGGTTATTATGCATGCATTTATTTTGGTAACAGTTACTGAAAATGTTTTCTAAGTAATTTCTATGTCAACAGACTGATATTTACACGAAGTGGCAGTGGCCCATTTATAGAAGGGCTTAGAGGGCTATAGCCTAGTGTGGCAAGTTCAGAGGAGGGAGTTGCTAAGAAAATTAGTAGGATGGTGCAAGGGCCTACCCAGGATCTGAACTAGAGGGGGGGCAACTCACTAATACTAAATCGATATGTCTGTGCTGTGTGTGCTAATTACTACACTTTAATTTCTCTTTTTCTGCCCCCCCCCCACCCCTTACTGGGTACGCCCATGGGATGGAGGAGGGCGGCCAAAATTTGTATAGCCCATCATAAATTTGCCTCTGGTCAGAGAGTGACCAGACAAGATACCTAGAAAGTTTGTAAGCTTATAAGTGAACAAAAGGGTGTGCAAACATATGAATGACCTAGAGGGTGTGCAAGCATGTGAATGACCAAAAGATTGACATAGGCTTATTTACAAGGGTGGGGTTGCCAAGCTGGTTATATCACAGGGCGGCAAATTCAAGGAATAAGTGGGCAAGAAAAACTAGACTAGAAGAAGGGTGGCAAAACCATAAATCTGCCTCTATCAAGAGGTAAAATAATTAATTTGAAGTGGCAAATCAACACTTGTATTTTGGATAATGTTGGATTGTTTCGCATAATAACAAATCAAAGTCTTATCAAACAATGATAGAACACTTTACATACATACGTTTTTTTTGTCTCCATGTACTTTTTTTATTCAAGCAAATTACTTGGAATACATGTGGCAACAAAGTAAAGTGCTTTTTCCATATTCTGTTTGTTTTTCTCTCCCTTAATATGCTTCACGAAGGTAAATATAGAACAAGCTTTTCTCTCTTTAATGGTGCTTCAAATAAACATAAGTTAAAAAGTGGAAAAGATGTCTTCGTAAAGTGTGTGTGCGAAGCCATACATATTTTATGTAGAAGTCAGCATGAATACTGATTCTCGAATGTGCCTGTTGACTATGATGATCCTATAGGAATGAGATGCTCCTGGGGTCCCTCGAGTGCTGGCAGCGGGGCCTCGACTGTCAGGACACCATCCGTCGACAGCGATGACTTGATCATCTCTGGGTTTGTACCCTTTGGCAGCAGGAACTCTCTGTTGTACTCCCTGTACACAGACTTATTCTCGGACTTCTCCTCGTGTTTTGCGTGCACCTGCGGAGAAAATTTCATGAATACATGAATTTTTTTTTGGTGACACACATATATATACAATGAGTGAGTTAATGGAAAAACAATTGACAGTGAGAGGTGACTAGTGCACAATAATTTTCAGTGAACAGGTTCTGAAAAAGTAGTCTAAAAAGCATCCTAGAATCAGTGTCTTGACGCCTCGAGAGAAGAGCCCCCCCCCCCCCCCCCACAGAAATGAGATCGGTTGAAATTTTCTAGAATTCACCAGGTAGGGCCACAGAAAAATCACTGCTGCCTCCTAGTGATTTTTTTGTGCATTCTCACACAGGGGCGTCGGAAGTGTTTCGAAACTGTGGGTGCTCGTCTTTAGTTTTATATCGGAAATTTTAATTTTTGGATCAATTCTGGGGGTGCTCGGATCCATGTCACAAATTACCGTGAGTGCTCAAGCACCCACAGCACCCCCGGCTCCGACGCCACTGTTCTCACAGCGTTTACAAATAGAATGTTCCGCATTTTTTTTATTGTGTCTTGTAACTAGAAGCGGAATTATGTGTATGATGGGTGATTGTCCATTTCCACCGAAGGTTATATTTCGACTGGGTCTAGCATATTCAAATGAGTTTAAATACTGTAGGTTCGTTCTTTTCTTTGCCAAATGACCGTCAAAGTCAGAATAGTACTTCTGGTAAAAAATCAGTTTCGTTAGGATGATACCGACCGGATGCGAATCGAGGTATCAGATTTATAAATGTGGCCTATTTGGAGTCGCGTGATGCAAATGGATTAAGAACAAAGTACGAGAAACCAGATTTCTATGCTCAGATGCTGCAGTTAAGCAATAAAAGTGAATAACTGAATGATGGCATTCCGATATCGAATTGCCATGGCGTGCCATTTGTGGCACGTGTGCAACGAGTTGGTCACCCCTAAGACAGAGCATTTGGCCGGGATAGCACTATAAAAGTTTTAGAAAAGTTCTTTTATAGTTGCATGAAAATTCAACCGGGTTCATTCGCACGAATGTAACCACCAATAAGGTGATTGGTAGCATTTTTCAAGTTTTGTAAAAGGCCTTTTATATAACTTTTATAGTGTAATCCCGGCTTAGTCTGATAATAGAATATATATCTCAAATCTTTCGAAAACCCCAGACCTGTTGTTTCTAGTTCTTCCCGTTGCAATAACAACTGAAAAAAACTGCTATTCGCGCGGAAGTTTCATGGACTGACTATTGTTAGCATCAGACATTCGAAGAAGAAAAACAACGTCAAAAGGAATTATCTATCGCTCTTTATTTTATTTTTTGTTTCTTTTCAATCACGTATTTATCCTGATAAGTATTACAAAAGTGGAGTTGAACGTCAGTCAAAGCGTCATGTGGCTGAGACGCTTAACCGTTGTTATTGCGTGGGCCGCCATCTGTTCTGGACCTTATATTTATGGCGTATCCTTCCTGCCTCTGGTGGAGAGATATCTATTAATATCTCTGAAACTTCTTGCCTGTTTCGGTTTTTTTTTTTTTTTTTTTTGTTAGAAGGAAAGCAGCTTAAATTTTGGAAAAATAAACCCAGTGTCAAACTTGAACGATTTGAGAGCTATAATGAACAGCATGACGCCGACCAATTCTATTACTATAAGCACGGTTATGTACATGAAACACGAGGATGCCACTGCTGCTTTACAGAAAATTTGTCAGAAATTCAAAGGTGGAGTATTTTTGCTTTCATGGGTGTGAGCAGAATGCTTCGAAAAGCATTTCCGGATGATAAGAGATGATTCTTTATTAATTATTCAAACGGCAAGCGCAGCGTGATACGAATTCGTATATCTCCGCCATAAACTTATTTGAATGGCAAATAAAGGCCTAGTTTCGAGCCTGGGAATCAATTTGACTTAAGTTTCTTCCAATATACTCTTTAAAGGCGCGTCAACATGCGCGCGCGCTATGCGTTGTCCTTGAGTAGTTTGCTGAGATTTCTCATCCACGTGTGTACGGCTGTCACGAAATATTTCATCGCGCACTAGACGAACGTCAAACTTGAGAGGACGCGCCGAAAACGAATTCATCAAAGGAACTTACGTTGCGTCTCTTTTTTTAGAGCTTTTTCCTTTGTCCCTCTCGCATGTGTAGCCATGTTCTCGCTTGTGAGCTTTTCCCGTCTCTCTCTCTCTCTCTCGCATGTGTTGTCATCAGGGCCTGGGCAAATATGAGAGAAAGAGAGAACTTTTGCGGTACCTCTATATATATGTACCACCTTCTTTGAGGCAGAGACACGCAATGGAAGGGAGCAGCATCTGAGCTGTGCTTAAAATATAAAAGGCAGCCTATTTTGGTACACCGCAAATTTGTGGGCCCTGGGTTCGTGCCCTGGTTGCCATGTCCATATCTTTGAGCTTTTTCCCGTGTACTCTCGCATGTGTTGCAATATCCTATCTTTGGGATTTTTAAAATTAAAACGGCTGCAGAAGGCTAATGATGTCTTCTTGAGCAATACGCAGCTCCATAGTTCGGGGATTTCACCTCAAGATTGCGACGATATAAATCGTTGCTAAAAGAAATTAATACTTCAATTTGCCCTATAAATACGTTACAATATTAAATTTTGTCAGCTCTGTTTACGAAACAACGCAAAGTGAAATATCCATGGACTTCAGCAACAAGAGAAAATCTTATCGATTCCGTGTGGTCGGTACTGCAACCATTGACGTACGAAAAAGGGGTTTTGGGGTTCTAATTTCTTCCCCCCCCCAAGTGGAGATTATAGCCCCGTTCACATAAAACATCCCGGGAAGTTCCCGGGAACGGGGATTTTCGCTACAAACCGTTCACATGACGTTTTAGTTTATGCCGGTAATCCCCCCCCCCTTCTTTCCGGAAGTCGTCACTGGTTACGTAGGTTGAACGGAAGTGATTGATTCAAGATGGTTGACGAAGGAGCTTAAAGCAGTTCCCGCGGCGCAAAGGATTATGGGAGAGAAGGTCGGTGTCGACCTCCAATCCACCCCAAGAAAGATGGGCTTCTCTACTACCTTTTTCTTCCCTACAAGGGGAAAAAAGTTGTCATGCCGGTAATTACCACCAAAGCGACCCCCAATCTTGCACATGTGAACGGGGCTTGACGTGTCTCCCCAGCGCGACCCAACCCGCAAGGGTAAAAGGCTTATATCCCTGGAGGGACAGAGCCTGGGCCGCGACTGGTTTGTCGGGCTTGAGGTGTTATTTTGCAGGAAAAACGTAACCCCCCTCCCTGAGAAGAAAAAAAATTGAACCCCCCCCCCCCCGGAAAATTTTGAGTACGCCTATAACTGCAACCAATTTATTTCTGTATTGATCCCCTTCTTGGGTTAAGAAAAGTTGAGATATTCCTTGGATTATATCGAAGTGCTCGTCACGAAATGACGAACTGTCACGGAATGAAGTGCTTTCAGTCTGATAAATTTGAAATAATGAGGCGGCGGCTCCCAGGGATCTTGCAGTCATACCGAAGGGTCATTGCTCTCGTACCCACCCTATAAACACTGACGTCGTGGACGTTCAATGCACGCACACATACAAATATACCGCGCAGTTAAAGGTGTTTCCGTCCAGAAGACTTGTTGATCTCGCCGCATAGGGTGGTGTCCGCAAAGCATATCCATGGAGATTAACGAGTTGTTCCACCTCCTTTATTTCCTTTTTTTTAACCCCACATCAATATCCGAGAAGTCAACGTCCTGGAAAAAGCTCATCGATCCAGATGGACCAGTGAAAAGAACTGCACGTCGATCCCCCACCACCATCCGTTTCTCAGTTACTTCGGCCGCAATCGACCACTGGTTGGCTCCAGACAGACGGGTTCTGGCGGACGATGCTCTTGACAATGTCATCCTCGGAAAATATTCTGATAGCTTATCTCAATTGCTGACTGACTCCGAAGGAAGACTCTCCACATCCAGGCATATTTTTGCTTTAGTTTGAAAAACATTCTCCTAGATGAAGATAATTTGCAGCGAATATGAAATCTACTGCAGTAATCTTCCCCTTCCCCCCCCCCACACTTTTAATTCCAACATGTGAACAAGGAAACTAGTTTTTTGTTTTATCAACGATACTTCAAATACAGACAGATCATTCAAATTTGTTGCTATTTGCTTTAAAATTTGTTTAATAGAGACACATGTTTAAACTTAATTGACTCCAGATTTTTCTGTAGAAATTCATTTTTATTAACTAGATTTACTACAGCTCTTCATACCCCCCCCCCTTCCACTGGCAATTTTGCTGACAACTGGGAAGTATTTTTTGGCAAAAATTGATGTCCCGTATTTTATCAGATCAAAATATAATCACCTAACTCATGAGTGACCGGAAAAGAAGGAAAATCCAACATATTTCCGTACTTAATTCAATGCAGATTTTTCTGTACCTCTTCGTAGTCCATTTTAATTCACCGCGGATTTTTCCGTGACCTTTTTTTAGAAATTCATTTTAATTCACTACAGATTTTTTCGTAGAAATTTATTTTAACTGCAGATTTCCCTATAGCCCTCCGTAGAAGTTCATTTCAATTGACTACGGATTTACTGCAGCCCTTTCATTCCCAACCTTTTTCTAAGCAATTTTGTTGACAACTGGTAAGGTTTTTTTTTCTCCTTTTTTGGCAACATTTGACAATGTTGGGCATTTGTCTTGATATAACATGGTCGACACTGATGAGGAGATTGGAAGAGAAAAATCCAAAATATTTCTGAATTTTCTCACTGGCTATTTTTTTTTTTCAAAGGATGTCTATCTCTCTCTAAGGACTACGTCGTAGGTGGGAATTCCAAACGGAGAGAGAGAGAGAAATTTAGCCTATCATTAGAGATCAAAGAACAGGTGATTTCTCAGATTAGAGTCTTCTCCCCTCTCACCAAGTGATGTATATATATATATATATTTGCTAAAAAATTAAAAATGAGAGTATATGAAAAGAAACACTTGCGATCCATTAATATAATCCTTCTCACATTTGATCGAAAGCATTTCTCCTAAATAACATAACACAGGCACTTCCTGTTCCTGATGGCATAAATAATAGAGAAAGAGACTCATCCCAAACAACTCGCTGCCCCAAATGCAACTCCCTTTCTCTCTCTCTCTGCCAGATGTAGTATTTCATCAAGGTCCATGTGTGCAAATGGGAAAAATAGAACAACAACACACGCACATATACACACGTTTTGGAATGAGGCCCAAAGAAATTCCGTCTCGATGGCTCAACTCTTCTTCTTCGGAAGAAACGCGTCACGGAGGATGAAAGAAATCCCTGCTGTTGCTGCTAATGATGTACGCGATATACACACACTCATACCAACCGATTAGTATAACTCGAGCATGCATACTTAAAGCGTCAAGCTTCACTCCGACTCGAAAATAACAAGTGCCGGCTGCTGTTGGTAAAGAGTGATTCAAAAACCTCAAAAATTATCTCTTTTTTTCTTCTATTTTAATGATAAGTGTTGAGCAATTTCGGAGCAATCTCTTAGGAGACTTCTTTTTTTGACCCTTCTACTTTCTAAACACTTCCAATAAGATATGCGGAGGCGGATTTATGGTTTTGCCATCCTTTACCCATTCAGTCTATTTTTCTTGATCACTCATTACTCAAATTTGCCGGCCTGGGATATAGCCCGCTTAGCGACCTCCCCCCCCCCCCCCCCGCGTAAACATGCCAACGTCTCCGAGTCACTCTTTTGGTAACTCAGTGCTTTCACAATCTTTTCGTCCCGCGCTCACTAGGTCACTCCCATACTAGCACACTCTCTAGGTCTCTCACAGACGCGGTTCCTCAATCAAAATCACTCTTTTAATCACTCGATTTGGCGCCTCACTCTCTAGGTCACTTTTTTTTGTCACTCCCATGCTTATACAATCTCTACGTCGCTCTTTTGGCCAGTCACTGACCTGGCCCCTCACTCTCTGAGCGGTCTGTAACCTTTATCTAGTCGCAATCACTGCCTGTTCCCATCATTAAAAGAAGAGTACCCTTACGGCAAATTTGACATGCAAATGCATGAACAGCAGTATGATTTTAATTCTTGAATGCAATTTGTTTAAGGTGTTTAATCAGAACGTTGATTAAGCGTTCACGAGCACGAAATCGAACACGAGCATCGTGCACTCTGGGTGCTTCAGGGAGCATTGTGCTGCTCGCAAGCAACAGGTTGAAGATGCCTGCTCTAGGTCAGTGTTTCTCAACCGCCGGGCCGCGGCCCTGTACCGGGCCCTGATATCGGTCAAACCGGGCCGTGAGTGGTTTATTGTTTCATTTTTTTCCATTTGTCGTGTGTATGGTCAGACCTTCCAATCACGAAAAAGAAATTAACCGGGCCGCGGGACTTCAAAGGTTGAGAACCACTGCTCTAGGTAACTCTCAGGGTCTCTTCCATGTTCACACATTCTCTAGGTCACTAACTGACCTGGCACCTCTAGGCACTCTTCTAATCACTCAAACGTTCCCCATTGTTTTGTTCACTCATATGCCTGCACATTTTTCTGTCACTCGCATTCTTTCCCACTCTTTTGGTTGCTCACTGCAACCAAATTCGCTTTAAGGTAGCTTTTATTCGTTTTCTAGGTAGATGCGAATCAGTGATGGATCAGTTTAATTCAGCAATGGGGGAAACTTTTTTTAGAAGCGGGCCGAAAAACAGAAAGGATTTCAGCGGGCCGGACATATTCGAACACTAATTCATAACTGGAATTTTTATGCACAGAAGTGAAGAGCCACAAATTCTGCAGTGGGCCAGATAGAATCTCTAAGTGGGCCGAAGTTTGCCCATCACTAGTTAAATCATGACCATTCATTTCTCAAATTCAAATTTTTCGCCCTGGGAAATGAACCACTTAATTCCCCCCCCCCCCCCCGTAAATATGCCTCTGAAGATATGACATGCTCATAGCGAACCACCCTAAATCATGAAGCCTGTACCCACTTATGCTGACAGGGCACCAGACTTGGGGCAGGATCAACTCCGTTTCATATTTGAGCACACACATCCTGGAGCAGGGCCCCTAGGCTGGGATCTTTTGCGGGCCCCCGACAAGACTTTCACGGGGGGCCCCTTTATGGTGAATTTATAGCGTGAAAAAGCAAAAAAATTATGAAAATTGTCCCGGGCCCCTTGGCTGGAGCCTTGTCAGCCTATCCCTTGCGGGGGGCCATGACACACACATCTAATAACGATGACAGGAATGTAAAAATATAATGCGATTGGTTTACCATGAGTTTGTTGTCGACGGTCTTGACGACGATCTCTTCTGGCTGGTACTGGCTGACGTCGAAGCGTAGCCTGAGCTTCTTGCCGTCGTCCCCTTCCTGTATGAGAGGCGAGTGCAGTCCGTCGAGCCAGGTCCTGACCTCAGAACGGTGGGTCGTGGTCGTGTTGGATGCAGCAGCGGGGCTCGGCGATTCGGGCTTCTTGGCCGGTTCATTTCCGCCGAAGAAAGTCTGCTCTCGGTCCATGAGCTGGGATCGGAACCGGGACATCTCCTCTTCCATTATCTTCATCTCCTGCTCGAAACGCTCCCGGATCGAGCTGAACTCGCGGTCCACGACGCTGAAGTCCGATCGCAGCAGGGGAAGACGACGCTCGCCGAATGTAGACATTATTGTAGTAGAGTAGCGACCTTAATCTGTAGATTACCTATTAATGAAAATGAATTGACATTAATGAAAATAGAGGGAGACATTCGTCGTTTTACGGCGATAAAATTTCTATACAGAATTACTAGCATTTTGTTTCAAATGATAAGTGTCGATGGATAAGGCGCGGATAAATTGCTGGGAAAACGAATCGGTGGAGAAAAGCATACACGCTCAACCCATGGGCCACGGACCAAGCTTGGCCCTCGGAATCGTTCAATGTGGATCGTGACCTCAAACCCAATTTTGTAAAAATAAACCGAGCGGCACATTTAAAAATCCCTTAAGTGACCCGCGGTTCAATTTCACATCACTTAAGTGGCCTGCGGTACAGTTTCATATCACTTAAGTAACCAGCAGCGCATTTATTCATGACAAGTGACTCGTGGCATATTCCCAGATCACTTAAGTGACTCGTGAAATATTTTCGTATCAATCGAGGGGTTTCGCGGCACATTTCCAGATTACATTTTCAGACAGTGGTCCTCAAACTTTTGTCACTCACAGTTCCTCCTTGCCTGTTTATGGTTTATCTGCGGCTCCCCAGAATAGTTCAGTTATTTTGCATTCATAAAAGAACCAATTCAAAACATATCCCATATAGGCACACGCACACGAAATAGTATTTCGTTTCATCGTGTGACGCAACACTGACTTAAGAGATCAGTGGCACATTTAGATCACTTGTGGCCTGCGACCAGGGGCTGCTCCTGAAGGAGGCGCGTAGGCGCACTCCGCTGAAAATCGCAAGCCATTAATTTAATTCTTTAAATGAATTTAATAAATCACAAAAGTTAAATTTTCGGAAGCATTGATTAAAAAAAAAGTCCCGTAAAATACAGGTCATATGGGCAAGGTTCGGCAGCGCTTTCCATGGAGAGAGCTCTGTATTCTACTTTCCTCTTTGGCCGCTCTTCGTCGCGCGCAGTATGAGTTACCCTTTGGTAGTATAAAAACCAGAGGTAGGAGAAAGGGGGAAATAGTTAGTAAAGGTTATTATGCTCATTTTGGGCGCGCAAAAAAAAAAAAAAAAAGCGTCGCAGATACTCATGCTGCCATCTCTGCTTTCTTTTAAATCTGTTGTATCTTCCAAGTTAAAATATATTTAAATAAAAAATATATATAATTTTATAACTTTATCATAGAAATTTATACACCTTTTAAATTAGAGTATAATATTCAGGTGTCTGTCCAGACCTTTTTTGTAGAATCCAGTTTTTGAGAAAAGGACCATTAATTTTGCGTAAAGCGAAGTAATCTAGTTAATCTACACAAAAGAAATGAAACTCCAAATTTCTGGTTCCATTAATTTTTATTTTGTGAAGGTCCGTTTTTCTGATCCGGAATCTTGTAATAACGGGTCCGTTTTTTAGATCCGAAATTTTGTGAAGGAAAACGGGCCCAAATTTTGGCTGGGCGCAGACCCCTGATATTTAAAGATGAGTATGAATTTTCAAAATTTACAAAAACTATCGCCGAGTCATAAACTAAACACACAGAAAACCCGATTGTATAATAATAACCATGACGCAACCAAATATTTGCGGCAAAAAAGAATATACAAAATATAAAATATCCGAATAAATCGACGGATTCATAGAAGATCCTCGAAGAGAGAGAAGGAGAGGTCGTAATAAGTAAGGAACCGACCTCAACTCATTATATTTAGCATTATAAACGGATAACTATTATTAGATCCTTTCGTGAAGAATTTTTATTATTATCATCATCATCAGACGCGTCCGTCCATAAAAACCGTTGCGCGTCTGAAGCTTTCTCCTCAAGACCCGATGGGAGAAGCGTCGACCGCCAATAAAAACGCCCACGAGTACTCGTGAAAACAGGTTTTTCCATCGTTTCCCATTTTCATTTATATTTATCTTTTCAACTCTATACCTTCGCCCGGTGTATAGTCTTTATATATATTTTTTTGGAAACTTATTATTATTATTATTATTTTGAAGAGGCACCGCAGAGAGAATCTTTGTATAGTATTTTATGATTACTATCTTGACGAGAGAGAGAGCAGACAAGTCAAGGCCGTGCCCTTCTCAAAAAAAAGAAAAACCTGAAAAATTCTGTGGGAATGGACAACACCAGTTGAAGCAGAAATCGGCTTTAGCTGGTGTTGGAATGGATGGATGGAGTAAGATCTGAAGACCAGTCAGTCGCACCCCCCCCCCCCCACACAATTTTTTTTGCTGTTTCATTATATCTGTTTCTTCTTCTAATAGAAAAAAAAACTAATTGTTTTTTTTTCTTTTGTAAAGCTCTCCAAAGGCTCTTCAAGCCCGCAATCATGTTGCAGAATTACGCAACTTTTCTTCTATGAATCTCTTTTGTTTCTGAACCGTACCTCTCTATATTTGGATAAAAATTGGTAAAAAATTAAAAACCATCTTGTCCAAAAATTGAAAGTCTATAGTTAGAAAAATCCAACCCATACCTCGTCAAAAAAAAAAAAAAATCCCATAGCTTGTTAAATATTTCAAAAATCATGGCTTGCAGACGTGCCAACTTTTGAAATCCAGAAATCCGGAGATTCTCCCAAGGGGGGGGACCCCCCGGCACCCATAGACTCGATCAAAAAAAATTCACGAAATTTTTTGTTTTTAATCATCAGTTAAGACAAAGTTCTATTATTCCCCCCCCCCAAGCCAGGTTCTGCATTGCCCTTGAGCCGAATATAATTCCATGCCAGTCTTTCCATGCAGAATAGAGAAATCACATCTATATATTGTTCATAAGGGGCCCATTCAAGTATTACGTAAGCAGATTTTCAGCCATTTTTGGCCCCCCCCCTTGTCAGCAAAACACTGACCCCCCCTCCTCCCTGTCAGCAAAATTTCGTCAGCAGCTTAGAATATTTCATATCTTCAAAAAGGGGTGGTTGATGACGTAAGCAACCTTCAAACCCCCCCCCCCCTCGATGCTGACGTAATACTTGAATCACCCCTAAGTGTTTTCATTCGTGGATTCTATCAGATTGATAATCTTGGATATATGAACTCTTAAAAGCTTTATATAGCTTAAAGTTTTATATTTTCTCTCTGAAGACATATTTAATCGGAGGAAACAATTTAAAAAACTTCAAAATACAAAACTGATTACGAAAAAACTTGTATTTATCGCACGGCTTTTAATGGAATACAATAACGATTATACAGGAATTTCGGCAACCAAGGTCATGCCCCTGATAAATGATTGTCGATAAACGCTACGTAAATAAAATCACGTCTTTGCCAGTTGCTTAAATGAGGTCACCAAGACGTTTTTTACGGCTGCTCGTTGAAATAACCACAGCTGTCCTCTACGGGTGTTTTCTCTAATAACGACGGCAGTCATTGACGTCACGACAACGTGAAAGCTCTCGTAAAATCTAATTTTCTGCCAAAATCCGGAGAAATTTTAACAAATCCGAAGAGCAGGAGGAAGGATGAAAAATCCAGAGTCTCCCGCCTAAATCCGGAGAGTTGGCAAGTCTGGACTTGTCAAAAAATTCAAAATTCATAATTAAAAAATTCAAAGCCATCAAGTTAAAAAATTCAAAACCATTTAGTTGAAAATTTCAAAATCCATAGCTTGTCAAAAAATTGAAAACCCATAGCCTGCTAAACATTTCAAACACCATGGCTTGTCAAAAGACACAAACTTTCTTCAACAAAATCCAAAACCTTGTCGAAAAATTGAAAACCATGTCTTGTCAAAATATGTGAACCCATACTTGTTTGAACTAAAAAGTTATTCACTCTGATGCCAAATGATAAATGTTTTAAATGTTATCGTCAACGACAACTCTTCTTATTTTGTTGAAGGTGATGATACAGTAATAATAATGAAAAAGTGACAATAAGAATTTTCCTCTTATTTTGTTTCATTTTCGAGACATTGGTTGTTGTTTCCTGTGAAGTGCATGTTGAATAAGTTCATTGATCCATCCACTTTTAAGAATGCGGCATTGATTCAGTGCTTCTATTTTTGTGACTCCCTTGCCTTGTTCTTTATTCTACACCGCATCATCAGCATGTTTTTATCTCCCCACTATCCCCCCTTTTTTTTCAGCACGTGTAAATACAGTCACACTCGGTTATAACGACGTTTAAGTCAAATTGTGCCGTAACAACTGAGGTTGAGGTTTTTAATCTGATTAGAATGCGTTATATATTCACAGATGCCATATCATGATGTGGTTATCCCCTCAAAATTGAAAAGTAATGCAAAATATAAGGATTGATAGTACCACACCCTCATCGTGTACAACAGTGTTTCTCAACCTATGGTACGCGAGATCATTTTTCCTTTACTACCATTGCATAAATGACCCATTTTATGCTGTGAAATTGTAATTTATTCCACTTTTTGTGATAGGCAAATTATGAAAAATAATGTATTTTGGATTTTATGGGTGAGTAGCGTCAAACTGACCTTATGACGCAACATGGAGTGTGGAGACAAACATTTCACCAATGCGTTCAATTCGAACTTTCAGAATTTCTTGAAGAAACACCAGAAAAAAGGAAGAAAGAAAAGCCCGAAAATTTTTTTCGTTGTATCCGAGGTCATTGCATCTACGTTGGGGTTAACAATAAGGCTAATTAACAATAGTCGTTTCACAAACTTCTCGACGTTATAACCAAGCTGCGTCTCTGTTATAATTTAGTTTGACAGTACATAGATTCCATCCACATTTAAAGGCGCGAAGACGCGCAACTTAAAACGATTCTTCTCTCCAGCGCCAGTTTCGTTTTGTGCACCATTTTCTTTTTTTCCTCTCTCTCTCTCTCTCTCTCTCCATCTCACTCGTGTGTGAGTGTCAGCTACCGCTTTTTTTCTTTTCAGTTGCAAATTGCGTTTCGCGCCCGGTTGAATTCGCCCTTGACTATTTATGGCGAGGACATCGAGATCTTCCCCCACGCAAGTGAATCCCTACCAGCAATATATATAAAATAAAAAAAAGACTAAATAATCCATTCCCCTACGTCCTTACGATGATGTCATTCTCCCTCTGTGTGAGTTTGGAGGATAAGTCACACACACATACACTGAGTCAGTCATTAGTTCAAAAACAAGTGTTAACTAATTAAGCTGGAAGAAATTGGTGTGGGAAACATTTTTCTCATTTGTAAGAAAAAGATTATTGTGATGCCTCTGCTGCTACTGGATAGAAGTTTCCAGTTTCGTTTTCCATGATCATCCATCCCACCTACACTTGTTTCTATTGAAAAGGGTCACAAGATCGCGACGCCTTCGGAAATGATAATGAGAGAAACAAGATCTTTCTCTCTTTTTTTGTTGTTGTTATTAAGCTGTCGTTCTTTTTGAAAATAGTTTTGAGCAACGTCCTTGATGTTCAGTGGCGGCTGAAAAAGAGACAAATGCTGATACACTACTGAGAGATTCCCGTTCTTTC
The DNA here is from genome assembly GCF_987345545.1 of Pholcus phalangioides. Taxonomy (NCBI): domain Eukaryota; kingdom Metazoa; phylum Arthropoda; class Arachnida; order Araneae; family Pholcidae; genus Pholcus; species Pholcus phalangioides. Next base: position 28,284,627 of record NW_028301603.1, on the reverse strand, counting down.
TTTTTGTTTTCCCGACGTGTCACTGCACAATGAAAATCTCGCTGCTTCAAAATGAGACAGGGATTTTGTTACGTCTCTCTCTCTGAACCCCTTGAATATTTGCCCAAAAAAACCTAGTAGGAGCCTTCTGAGACAGCGGCGTCTTAAAGGGTGGGGTTGAAGAGTCGAACTATTGCCGCCCTCAAAGTATTGAAAACTGTCATATGTAAATCTCGAATTTTCCATTAGTTCTGAAAATACCATCATCATTCCATCATATATATGAAAAAAATTATTTTATCAAGTTTCATCGCACGAAATTATTTATTCATCATTAGAAATTATTTCCTTCACTTTTTTCATAAAATTTCATCGAAGAAATCAAAATTCCATTCAAATTTCATCAAGCATGAAATATTTTCACTTTTCCTCAATTCAGAAATTTCATAAAATTTAAAATTACGGTATTTATTTTCGAAATTTCATAAAATATGAAAATATTTATGAGGTATATTATATATCTATATGAGGTCATAAAACCTAAAAAGACGTTTAGAAGCAATTTTTATATTTAGCACCAAGATCTTATAACACATTAAGTAATGATATAAAATTCGAAAGAAACATAAACCGCTTCAAAAAATTGCTTGTAGACTACATTAACCCCTGTTAACTCAATCTAAAGAAACACCAACATCTGCCATGTGTTTAACTGTATTTTATTTTGTGAAATGAAACATTACTGGTGAAAATAATAACCATACCTCGTACTGCGGCCTACTGTTTGATCAACTTGTATTATTTATGTATATTTATGATGCTGTGTGTATTGTGTTTCAATAGCCTGTGTTTGCCAATCGATAAAATTATTTGTGGTTTGACCCCCTGGACAGATCATATATAGATCTCTTGGGTCTATTATGGATATTTACTTTTGATCCCCCCCTCCCACTGTAATATGTTTTGTCTTCCTCCCCCCCCCGTTTTGTATGGTTTGTGTTAATACATTCTATTCTATTTCTCAGTAATTCTGAAATTTCATGAAGATGGAATTATTTCTTTTATCAATTCCGAAATTTCATCAAATGAAAGAAATAATTCCATCAAATGAAAGAAATAATTCCATCAAATGAAAGAAATAATTCCATCAAATGAAAGAAATAATTCCATCAAATGAAAGAAATAATTCCATCAAATGAAAGAAATAATTCCATCAAACACGAAATTATTTCTTCCATTAAATCAGGTGTTTTTTTTATTAATATCTTACAACTCAGAATTTTCAATAATGCCAAATTTCTTAATACGAGTAGTAATTATGCATTTTTTATAATTGTTAGACTTCCAATATTTCTTAATATAGCTTTTCATTTATTATGAAACTATTTCGTTGACCAATTATGAATTCTCATTAATTTTAAATTTTTTCTATTTGGATATTCTGGTAGGTTTTTGAATGTTTTAGCATTTTTGAACATTCTATAACCATAAATGCTGACTTCACCCGCCCCCCCCCCCTTTAATAGCACAACCAAGAAAACCAAAAATACCCGCTCTCCCGAACTTGTTGAGACAGCCCAGAGCAAAGGCGGCTCTGCCTCAAACCATGCTAAAAAAGCATACTACCCTCCTAACATCCTTGAACAGGGCGATCTGTGAGATCTTTAGTGGGGGCCCCCATCTATAGAGAATTAATAGCGTGAAAAAACAAAAAATTATGGTAATTGCTCCGGGCCCCCACCCTTGTGGAAGCCATGGTTGAGAAGGCAACGAAATATTTAATCCCACCAGCTGGAAAAAAAAAACATTATATAGTTGAGGAAATAATATATCACCTATCTCATACAGAGCAGCTCTTAAAGGGGTGTGTGCAGAGACGGATTTGCTTTTTTACCGCAAAATTTGTGTATGGTTTTACAGCCTGTGGTAAAACCATGCACAAATTTGGCAGCCCCTCTCCCATTTTAGTCCAATTTTATTGATCACTCATTCCTTAAGTTTTCGACACCTCTGTCTCTATGTCATACATGCTCAACCCATGTCCCCTAGTGTTGAGGGGCCCCTCATTTCATGTGACCCGTGACCTAAAACGTTGCAAAATCCATTAAGTAGTTCGCAACATATTTACAGATTAATCAAGTGACTTAGGGGATTCACAGATCACTTAAGTGGTCCGCGGCACATTCTCACTTCAATCATGCGACGAATTTACAAATGAATAACTTAAGTGGCTAACGACACGCTTTTGAACAAACGAAGTGGCCCGCATTCTCCAAACGGTTGAGCAACCTTTTTCTAAGTCATTCTTTTATCACTCACCACTCACACTTTCTTGGTCACTGGACCGAGAAAAGACCCTCAATATAGCTCTTTAGCACACTCTATTGTTCATTCACTGACCTGGTCCCCAGGGCCGTCTAAAGAGCATCATGGGCCCCTCGGGCTAATGAGTTAGTTATAAGTTTTTCGGAGGCACTCCCCCTACCTGGCCAGCAATATCTTCCTTCAATTTTACATACCACTCCTGAAAATTGTAACCAGATCTTTTTATCGTGAGGCTCCTCTCTACACTTGAGGCAGCGGGTCGTGCCCATACTTTGAGACGGCAATGCTTTCTTGCTCCCTAGACCAGTTTCTCTTCTGGTGGCTCACTGACCTAGTCTTCCCCCTCCCCCCCCCCCCAACCTCTCTAGGCGATGAGAATTTATGATTTTACCAACCTTCTCCTTCCACCAATTTCCTCGAGAACATTCCCTAAACTTGCCGCCAGGGCTACGGGGGGGGGCCCTGTAGCCCCACAAAGACGCCTTGGGTGTGCGAAAACCGAAACTACAAAATATGAAAACATGAATCGGATATTAATCCAGTGGAAAAAAAATTGTGCCCCGCGTCTATTTGCATTTCGCTAAAAAAAAAATGCCCAAAGGCACTTGCTACACTTATTTGTCAGAAAAACAAAGTTGCAAAAAAAATGCAAACTTTAAGAGAATGTACAAGAAACTTACTCGCAGGTGGAAAACAAACAGCAGTCGGTGTTTTCTTTGGCTTCTGAATCGAGAGCAAAGAACGTCTTCTCACAACGAAGGCAAAAGTTAAAATGAGTAAAACGCAGACGAGATGAAACGCAGACGAGAGAGAGAGAGCGAGAGACGTGTCCGTCCGTCACAGAAACCAGACGAGAAACTACTGAACTGACGAAACTTGGTGCGTCGTCAGAAGATGAACAAGAACAAAAATCGTACACGCCCTGACTATGGACGCTACTTTCTCTTCCCTCTTCCTCCTCTCTATCCCAGTGCCTAGAATATTCTATCTTTCTCTCCACTCGACGTAAAGTATGTTTGAATAACGTCCCGCTGCCCACTACCTGTAACATTATTATTTTTCTCTCTCTCTCTTTCTCTCTTCACGCGTCTATTTCGTCATGTGCCTTGAAATTCATGGCTTTTCACAACAACAAAAAGAACGGCAGAGTGGGGTATTCTCTAGTTTCGTTTTTTCCTCCTCCTTCTCTTTTGTTGCGAACGGATGGACGGACGGGACAGACGTGACTCACGTGAGTATAAAAATATACATGGAAATCGGCAATCCGATGACGCGACGTGTTTTTTAATATTCGCCCGGAATATGCGGAAGTTGAACCGTCTTTTTTTTTTGGGAATTTAAGGGTGAGTGAAAATTGCGACGTGAGTAACTTTTTACTGGATGTGGGTGATGGGTTGCATCAGGGCCGCCCTTACCAGATGCGCGGCCTAATCACGGCCGACTAAACATTCAATAATTGCATAGTGGGCTACGGCCAACACCCCCTAAATAAGGGGGGGGGGGGGAATGTTGCTACGGCCCGTTACGAAAATAATAGCGGGCCAGAAAATAATAATTTTAACACCAATGAAAATTCAGAGTGAATGAGAGAAACAATTCCTGCACCCATGGAAATTCAGAACAAATGAAAGAAACAATTGTAGCACCCATGCATATTCAGAACAAATGAAAGAAACAATTCCAGCACCCATGTATATTCAGAACAAATGAAAGAAACAATTCCAGCACCCATGTATATTCAGAACAAATGAAAGAAACAATTCCAGCACCCATGTAAATTCAGGACAAATGAAAGAAACAATTCCAGCACCCATGTAAATTCAGAACTAATGAAAAAAATAATTCTGGAAACCCATGAAAATTCAGAATTAATGAAAGAAACAATTGCAACACTATGGAAATTCGGAACAAATCCCCCCCCCCGGTCCAGCGCCCGGGGCACCAGATCCGCCTGCTCCCTCTAGTTACCTTGGTTATAACTCCCAAAATATTCGTCGCATCCAACCTCCCCCCCCCCCGGAAAATTCTTCTGCGTATTAGTTTTTCACAAGGACCACGTGGTGCAGTTTTTGGGCGGTACCCTGTATATTGTATTGTATAAACAGCAGTGCTATATATGGCAAGGGGGCGCCGGGATCACGGCAGGCATTTCATTTCCCACCCCAACATCTGTAGTCTTGGGAATTAAAAACAAGATTTGAAAAAAATGTCGTTATACGGGGTTTTATCGTTATATCGAGTACCGTTGTAGCAACATTTCACTGTATATGTATACACACTGGCATCATTATCTGAACCTTGGGCCATTTGCTTCAAAATTATCTCTCAAGTGGGCCACCAACTATTAAAAATCTGTTAATTTATAACAAAAATTTGTTAACCAGCAATTAAAGTTGATGTAAACATTAAAAAAAATGCTCAATTGGAATGGAAGTGAAAGAAGTTTTTTAACCATATAGTTAATTAATTCTACCTACCTACCTGGTAGGTTAAGTAAGTTGAATGAATGGTTATTTAGACGACAATATTCTCGTCTAAATGGCTTTTGAGGAAATTCAATTTACACATAAACTTTCAAGTGCATGAAAATCATATATTATTAGCTGGCATTTTCCTTGAAGTTGGATATTTAACTCATTCAAATGTCCTGTAATATATAAATTAAGATATTTATAGATAATTATAGCACTTGTATCTTATTAAGCAATGAAACATTTTGATCTTTCATTTGTAGAAAGTTTTACCTTGTTTGACGGTACAAACAAAAAGAAAAAAATTTAAAACGTTATGATAAGATAACCAATGAATTTCTGTGTAATAAGGCAGCCCCTCGGAACTGCTCTCCAAGTCTTGAAGAAATTACGGCAATAAGAACTACTTGGGGACTCTGGATCGGATGAAGTTCAAAGTGATCGTCACAGGCTTGAGAATGCAACGTATTTCCAACTCATTCCATCAAAGGACCGGCTGATAAAGATTGTAGTTCGTTCAATAATGTCTGAAAACATATCCTTCAATTTCACTGTACATCTAGATGCAAAATTTACATTTTTGTCAGCCATTGCTGACGTACCACTCTTTCTCACTGCTACGTGTTTGCTCATGGGAGGTTGGTATTTTTCTTAAGTGCATAATTGAATACAGTTTGCCACGACATCGGAAATATCTTCCCATTACAGTAAGGCAACCCCTACGTACCCGACGACGGCACCGAGCCCTTTGGAGCTTGAGCCACTCGACGAGGCGGTAGCTCAAAGGCTCCGGAATCATCTCGATATCTGTGCCATAGCGGAGACCCGAGAAGAGTGGTGGTCCCCCAGCCACCTCTGGCTGTTGCCGAGTCTCGTCCGATGGTGGTTCGCCTGCAAAATAGATGTAACAAATACACTGCTGGCCACCGTAAATGCAACACCCTGAAGGAAGCATGCAAATAATATGAAATTTACAACATGCATTAGCGGAGGTGAGATATGCAAATGATTAGAATTTCAGCGCAGACGCACATCACGCGCGCCTGTGGCGCCACTTCAAAGCGCTATTTAAGGCTTGGAGATTTGGACGATTGGAAGTACGGCAATTGAGTTTTTCTTGTGGTTTTTTCAAAAAAACGATCAATTATGTCTCGTAGAAAACAGCGATCATCTTTTGATCAAGTATCCGAGTTCGACAGAGGAAGGATAGTGGCCTACCGAGATTGTGGATTATCTTTCAGGGAAATCGGTAGTCGTGTTGGACGAAACCAAACAACTGTAATGCGGATATGTGATCGTTGGATGCAGGAGGGTACGACGGACCAACGTGTTCGATCGCATCCACCTCAGTGCACCACTTCACGTGATGACAGGCGTATGGCAGTGACGGATCGCTCAGCCACATCACGAACCATAGCACAGCACATTCAGTCTGTACCGCATCATCCAGTGTCTGCGCGTACCATTCGACGCCGTTTACAGCAGAGTGGTCTGTCCGCAAGACGTCCATTGCTTCGTCTACCCTTGACGCAGAACCACAGACGTCTCCGCCGCCAATGGTGCGATGAAAGAAGAATGTGGACGGCACAATGGAATGAAATTGTCTTTACTGACGAGTCACGCTTCTGTCTGCAACACCACGATGGTCGGATTCGAGTCTGGAGACACCGTGGAGAGAGGATGCTGAACAGCTGCGTTATGCACCGCCACACTGGTCCTGCACCGGGTATTATGGTATGGGGCGGTATTGGATATCACTCTCGCACTCCTCTAGTACGCATTGCCGGTACTTTAAAAAGCCAGCGCTACATCTCCGAGGTGTTGGAGCCAGTTGTCCTTCCTTACCTTCAGGGCTTGCCCACAGCCATATTTTAACAGGATAATGCGCGACCACACGTGGCACGCATTATCCAAAGGTTCTTCGTCAATCGCCAGATTGAATTGTTTCCCTGGCCAGCTCGCTCTCCGGATCTTTCGCCGATAGAAAACATGTGGTCCATGGTTGCTCAAAGATTGACCCAGATTACATCCCCAGCTGCCACACCAGATCAACTTTGGCAACGCGTGGAAGCTGCTTGGTCTGCTGTACCCCAAGAACACATCCAAAGTCTCTTTGAATCAATGCCGAGGCGTGTGGCAGCGGTGATCTCCAACAATGGCGGCTACTCTGGCTACTGATTTTGGCGGGAACCACACTTCACAGAAGTCTATAAATTTAATCATTTGATGCTTGGTCAACATGTTATCTACAAAATAAATATTGTTGCGATATCTCTTGTCTTTCTTGGTGTTGCAATTTGGGTGGCCAGCAGTGTACATAGGATGATTAGATGAAATGGGTTGAAGCTGTTTCTTTCCTAAGAGATGTCTACATTGTACATAAAATACAAATACAAGTACAACGCCACAACAGGCAAATTGCCCAACGAGGTGGCTAACTTAAGAACATCATGGATCCCCGAGCCATTTTTTTGGAGGCCCTACCTACTACTGCTACACCACACATGCAGAATTTTCTCGAGGGGGGAGGGATTTCAGATTTTTTCCTTCTGGGGGGGGGGTTTGTTTTTTCCTGCAAATAACGCTATAATCTTGGCTCAAATGGGGAGGGCCCTTTGCGTACGCCAATGTTCTTCAGGCAGGCGTTGATACAGAGGGGGGGGGGTTGATCATCCCTCCCAAGAACCGCAAATAACAAGGGAAAAATTTGTCTGTCCCATAAAATACGGGACTATCCAACGAACCAACGCAATAAATCGCCCCTCCCGACACAACGTCTGCCTCCAGGAACTGGTCCTTCAAATCGGGATGTCTGGTCATTCCCCCCTCAACACCAGTAATGGTTATTGCTTAATTAATCTCTAGAGCGAGCGACAGAGATTGCTTATATAAATGTATATAAATGCTTATTTACTTACGAAGTAGCAGGTGCTAAGACGATCGCTGAAGCTGACACTTCGGACCGACTGAAATGTAAAGCATAAAACGTACCATTTTTATCTCGTGTAATTACTTAAATTTCTTTAATGGTGCCATTTTATCCTTTAAGTCGCATTGACGAAATATCTCGTCCCCTTAAATGGCCCAGATATTTTATAAAGTTGATTTCTCAATATGAAATACTTTTCCTTACACCTGTTTCCCACATCTCACTTGTCTTTAATTTGCACCTGCTTAAAATCAGAAGAAAAGTCTACTCAAATAAAAAGGATATGACATTTTTGAAGAAGATTTAGTGATTTCTGCTGTGCCGCCTAAAGGGTTAAAACAGTAGTTTCCAACCTGTGTTATGTGACCGGCAGTTTAATGGTACCCGAGGAAATAATGACCGAAAAATGAGCAAATTAATAGAGAATGCATAAGTTACGACAGCATACCAGGGGCATAGGCGGAGATAGACTTGGAAGTCTGAGGGGAGCACGATGATGGATGATGTCATTTCATATATACGCATATACATTAGATCTGTCGACTCCACCTTTGACTCTGGGCCCCCCCCCCCGTATCTCCGCCCATGACCAGGGGGTATGCAAGTAATACATTATATGCATTTCCAGGGAAGGGTGATACAGAAAGGCTATGAATCGCTGATTTGGAACATCACTTTTGATTTCTCTTACACCGATTACGACATTATTCTTGGCGTCATTGAATATTGTCTGTTAGAAATCGACACACAGATTCATACCCTAGCATCCGAGGACTCCGCGCTTGCGTCCTCCAAGAGCCCCGCGGCTTTCGTCTCCTTTACAGACTCAGAGGAATCCACGTCCTCCTCGTTCTCGACGCTATCGATTATGATGATGTCGTCGGTTACACTCTGCTGGTTCACCATCCTCTCGAGCTCCTCGAGCACCCCCTGCAACGGCAAGAAGATATGACTATTGCATGTTTTTATCTCGAGGTCATTATATGGATGCTGCACCTGAATGGCGTGGTAGTAAGATGCACGTCTACCGGTCCCAGATTCAAAACCCAAGGGAGGATAGAGTTAAGTTATTTTCCCTAACGAGCTTCAGGCGACTACCGATAGACAGCGCCTTCATTTCCAGCCCATCTCATTAATGACAGTAAATTGCAAAATATCGATGTGGCCAGAGTTGGTGTTTGGTGAAGTATTCGAGATTATATAAAAACAATGAACATAGCTAAAGTAATCAGTATCAGTAGTAGCACACTAGACAGTAGTACATGCTTTCGAGTACAGTATAACCTCGTTTATACGTCTTTTGTCTTTGGTCGCAATTGGTTCCCATACATTTTAATGTTAAAATAATTCATTTATTCGACGCAAAATCTCAATTATTCGAAGTTTCCACTTTGACTCCGAATCTTGGCACTGATCACACTGATCTCTTCAGCACTGATCATTCTCTTCAACCAGCCTTCCACTACCTTTTAACTTCAAATATTTGACGATCATTGCCAATGGTAGAGAGACTACAATACTTGCCTATGACCAACCTTGGAATGTATTGGGCCAGGCTGGACACGAGTGTGGCCCTAGCTTAACCGATGTGGAAATACAGTCAGATACGAGTAAAGATTAATGAGGGCGTGGTATATAGCTCAGGTAGGTTAGATACTCACCTAAAGTCCCAAAGGATGTTTAGAGGTATCTCGAGTTCGATACTCGATTCGACCTGGTCAGAAACTTTCCTGACGCGGAGGTGCAGCAGAAACGGTGTGACAAAATAACCTCAGTTTGTTACGGCAGGGATTCCCACACCGAGACGTTAGTGCACCAACCTCTCGGTGAGTATAAAAGAGCAAAAATGTCGAACGCTGCCATTCGGAATCGGCAATAAATTGTAGGTGCCGGTCAGCCCTTGCGTCCAGAAAATGACCATGGTGGACAGAAATGATCAAAATACTAATCACTATATACGTGCACATCAATAGGTTCGTGTAAGGTGAGTCCATTTTTCCATAAAGTCATAGAAAAGTCTCGAAAAGTCATAGGAGGTAGACTTGAAAGTCTGTGGGAGGGGGGCATGACAATGATGTTGTTAATTCATATATATATACATATGCATTATATCAGTCGGCTCCAAGGGACAATGACCACCATGTGCCCCCCCCCCCCCGTATATCCGCCCATGCGAAAAGTGCTTTCGGACTTCGTTCGTCCCGGTTTTAAATATACGTAATCAAAGGTTAATGAAATCAAAATATTTATCAATATTTAGCTGGCTGGAACTGTTTTATTATGAAACTTCCAAGTGCTCACATGTGACTACCTTCAGAATCCAGCGGAGCTGCCCGTAGAACCTGGACCATCTCAGCGCATGTAACCCATCAAGGAGCTCATGCCCATAGAAGGGCTTAGATGATGAGCCCTGGTATTATGTAAGTAGGCAATATATACACACAAGTGTATTGACTGTCACTTCCTGCAAAAATATGCGAGTCCCAGAACACCACTTTACCTGTAGACTTCAAATGTTCAGACGGCCCTGCATTAGAGCCTCCACAAGAAGGAAGCTCACTGAACTTGAGCCTCGTTTACATGTGCAAGAATGGGGGTAGCTTTGGTGATTATTACCTGCATTGCAACTTTTTTTCCTCATGGGGAAAAAAAGGAGGGACGAAGATCCGTCAAAAAAGTCCCATCTTTGTTGCGGAATAATGGTGGGTGACTCCGACCTCTTCTCCCATAATCCTTTGTGCCGCGAAAACTACTGTAAGCTCCTTCGTCAGCCATCTTGAACCCTGGGCAACCTACGTATCCAAGGATGACTTCCGGAAAGAAGAGGGGGATTACCTGCATTGCCCCCACAAGGGGTGGGCTGGCAAGGCTCCAGCCCTGGGGCCCGGGACGATTTTTATTATTTTGTTTTTTCACGCTATAAATCCATCATAAAGAGGCCCGTGAAAGTCTTGGCGGGGGGAGGGCACGCAAAAGATTCCAGCCTAGGGGTCTTACTCCAAGATGTGGGGGGGCCATGAATACCGGCATAAACTAAACGCGATGTGAACGGGTTGTAGCGAAAATCCCTGTTATGGGTTAACTTCCCGGGATATTTTATTGCACATATAAACGGGGCTTTAGGGTAGTTAACGGATACAAGTCGGGAACGGCGGTTTATTGTGTAGGCTCATTGGATCGTTCTGTATTTTACGGGGCTGTCCCTTTCCCCCCCCCCTATTTACTAATTCGGCTGTTGGGAAAGATGGTCGCAATTATTTATAGCATAGTTTCCAAAACTTTTTCTCTCATCGCCCCCCAACTCAAGTAAACCCATAAGATCCTATGTTAAATCAGTAGGTTGTATCGGCCACCAGGGGGTGATATTGCCCACTTTGGGAAACACGGAGTCATATAGCATGGGTTGTTATAATTTTAGAAGCAACCAAAAAATTTCATCCATTTTTCAGAAATACTGAACTTCTTAACATCGGTAACCTTGAAATAACGTAATAATTGCTCGGTCCCGTCAGTGTCCGTTGTTGGGAGGTTTCACTGTACTTCTAACTGGTCATGCAAATTATCAGATTTTGATGTTAGGGGTCATTCATGTATTACGTCAGCATCGATTGGGGGGGGGGGGTTCCGACTTTGATGACAAGGGGGAAAGGGGGGGGGGTTTGGATGATGCTTACGTCATCAACCACCCTTTATGAAGATATGAAATATTCTTAATGACATATTCGGTGCGCCAAAAACGGAAAGAAACCTTTCGATACTTATTGGACACCTGAACTAACATTCCCCCTATTGATAAGTCCTTTACAGAGCCACTTTAGGGATTTCTAAATGTTTCACGGATCCTTCAAGTGCTCTGGAAATGTTTCCGGGCCGCTTAAGTACTCTGGAACTGTGCCACGCATCACTCAAGTGATCCGTAATTATACCACGGATCACCTAAGTAATCTGGGAATGTTCCGCGGGTAACTTGAATGATGTAGAACTGCACTGGAGGCCGCTTAAGTGCTCCAAGACTGTGCCTCAAGGGATCTCTAAATGTGCCACGGATCGTTTAAGTGTTCTGTAACTGTGTCGCGGGTTACTTAGGTGATCTTTGAATATGAAAGTGATCTTTGAGGCCTTCAGTGATCTGAAAATGTGCCACGGGCCACTTAAATGCTCTGGAATTGTGCCACGGGGTTATTTAAGCGATTTGTAAATGTGCCGCTTAGTCCATTTTTACAAAATTAGGGTTGAGGGTGGGGGGCAAGCTACATCAGATAAAGCCATATAGTGAATTTAGGCACCAATTCTCCTCATGCTTTCATCGAGACGTTCGTGGGGCATCATAATTTTCTGACATCATGGTCCCCCACAAGGGCGGGACTGACAGCCCGAGATGATTTTTAGGATTTTTTTGTTTTCTCAAACTATAAATTCCCTGAGGGGCGGCTTAAGCGAGGGTGCAAGGGGTGACAGGTTGTACGGGGCGGCAGCGTAGACTTTAATTACGCCTCCAAAATTTTTAAAAATTTCACACAGTGAAAATTCCTATACGACGTCATGCTTTTGAGTCATACCTCGACAACGGAGATGTTGAGAAAACTTGAGAAAATAAATAGGCAGGGCCTAAGACCGCAATACCAAAGACAAGAATGTAAGCTATCAGGGGCGGCTCGAGACGAATCTCTATTTGAGATCTCGAATTTCGGCGCCTCCTGTCTATTCCCCCATAGCCCCTGCATCCTGCGTCGGGAGCCCTAGATTGAAATCTTTCGCTGGCTTCAAGCCAGATATTAAATGAGGATCCTTCTACAGTTAATTTATAGCGTGAAAAAAAAAAAATAAGGATAGAGCCCAGGGCCCATTATCAGAACTGGTTGCAGTAACTTTGTCAAGGGGGGACTGTCCTAATTTTCTAGGCTAGATCAGTTCTGAAGTGCCGAAGTCAGGTAGTCCCACCAAAGCTGAACTACTAAACCAGAGGCATGCACCTCGTCCATATTCCTCTGCGGCACTTCTAACGAATTGGTACATATGACATGATGTCGCTCTTCACTTGTTAATACAAGATATGCAGAAAACTGGATGTTGTGAAGATATTTATTATTTGAGATGTTGATTCTTTTTTAAGGAAGGAAAAAAACTCATCTTTGCCTCTATCGGGGGTCGAACCCGGGTCCCTCGATTGCCGGACGAGTGCTCTGACTTCTTGTTTTTTTTCCTTCCTTAAAAAAAAAAAATCAACATCCCAAATAATGAATATCTTATATAGAAATGTCCTCTCCACTTGTCAATACAAGATTCATTGAGAGACTGGTTCATAGGCGGAGATCGACTTGGAAGTCAGGGGGAAGGGGGCAAGGTCATTATTGCTGGGGGGGGGCACGATGATGATGATGATGTCAGCTCATATATACATTAGATCAGTCGACTCCACCTTTGACGATGGGGGGGGGGGCAATGGTGTAGTGCTGCCATCTGCCACCAGTTTTTCTAACTATGAGTGAAGCGTTATGATTGAATGATTTATCGTTGTAGGACTGTTGCTCTCTGTGGCGAGACTTTTTAACGGGGAGATCGGCATTTGCGCCTTGAAGTTGGGAACCACAGAAAACCAACTTCAGCCGACCACCACTGTGGGGTTCGAACCCGGATCCTCGCATCGCGAGTCCGTCACTATAACCACTCGACCACCACAGCGGTCAACAACCACCCTTAATGAAAATATGAAATATTTTTAATGGCATCTTGTACTCGGTGCGCCAAAAACGAGAAAAACCTTTCGATAGTTTGTGGGCACTTGAGAAGTAACATTCATTCCCCCCTATCGGTAAGTGCCCTACAGAACCACTTTAGTGATCTCTAAATGTTTCGCGGATCCAAGTGGTTTGGAAATGTGTCCGGGCCGCTTAAATGCTCTGGAACTGTGCCACGCATCACTCAAGTGATCTGTAATTATATGTCGCGGATCACTTGAATAATCTGAGAATGTACCGCGGGTAACTTGAGTGATGTAGAACCCCACTGACGGGGGGGGGGGCACTTAAGTGCTCTAAAACTACGTCATATGTCACTCAAGGGATCTCTAAATGTGTCACGCTGAAGTGTTCCGGGTCATTAAAGTGATTTGAAAATGTGCCACGGGCCGCTTAAATGCTCTGGAACTGTACCACGGGTCACTTAATGTGCGATCTGTAAATGCGCCTCTTAGTTCATTTTTACGAAATTAGGTTTGAGGAGAGCAGGCCGCATCAGATAACTCCCAGGGCCATATTTGGTCCGCAGGCCAAGGACCATTATTATATGGCTTATATAGAGGGTGGGCCGCGATGAATTTATTAAAGATAAATGTCATAGCCTTCCAATGACATTGAAATTAACAGAAATTGATTATAACAACATATAAAGGTATTTTCTTCCGAAATTTTTCAATTAAAAAAATATTTTTTACTAAAAAATAAATTTTTGATCGTGGGAGGAGGGGGGGCACTAGTCCCCTATGCACTCCCCCCCCCCCCTTCACCCGTGTACGTCTCTGATCCCACCAATATGCGTTAGGATTCAGAGGGGCAGAGCTGATGAAGAAATTTTGCTGACAGGGGGGTCAGAGTTTGGCTGATGGGGAGGTCAAAAATGGCTAAAAATTTGCTTACGCAAGGGGCCGTTCAAGTATTACGTCGTCATCGATGGGGGGGTTTCCGATTTGCTGACTTTTGATGGCAAGGGAGGAGGGGGGGGTTTGGATAATGCTTACGTAATCAACCACCCCTTATGAAAATATTAGTTAGGATTCAGAGGGGCAGAGCTGATGACGAAATTTTACTGACAAGGGGGGGGGGGAAGGGGGTCAAAAATGGCTAAAACTTTGCTTACGCAATACTTGAACGGCCCCCAAACTCATGTTGCCTTTGAGAGCAACGCTGCCAAGTCAGAAATAATGCTAAAAAAAAATATGCAAAGATAATTTGATAATTCCAATAACATATCAATTTGTATCCCCGAATAATCACAATAACAATTGCTGAATAGCATTATAACTACGTTATGATAAATCGTCGATTAACCGAGTTGGGGAAGGGGGGGGGGATGTAACAAACACGTTTGCGCATGTGCACCAAATAGCGATCGATCGTGTAGAGACAGAGGTCTTGTTGCAGAGATGGTGGGTGGCGTAGGGATTCGAGGGATGCCCGGGATATCGTAGAAGGTAAAAAAAGGAACAAAAAAAAAAAAAGATGCAAGATGGCGTTCGGGATTACGTTTCTCTTGTTCATCCTTCAGTCCCTGTGTCAGGGATCGGAACCATCGAAGAAGAACAACTGCGAACTGACCACGGGCCGGGCACTGACCGTCATCAAGAGCGTACGGTTCCCGGAACCGTACGGTCCGGACGTGGACTGTCGTTACACCATCCGTAGGAGGTCCGATTCGATGTGCTCCGTCACTTTCCTGTTCAATGTCCTGGACGTGGAATATTCTCCCGGATGCTCCGGGGATTTCCTGCTGTTCGAAGACACCGGCGAGAAGCTGTGCGGGGCCAAACCTGTCGGATTCTCTAGTAAGTCCGTCTTCTTTTTGCCTTCCCCCCCCTCCCCACCCTAGACTAGAACCGGATTGCCAAGAATATTCATTACTGTGTACCCATACATGCTCAATCCATGGTCCGCAAGCCAAATGGACTCACCTGATGTGGCCCGCGATCTCAAACCTAATTTTGTAAAAAACGAACTAAGCGACACATTTCAAGATCACTTGAGTGACTCGCGGCACAGTTCCAGAACACTTGAAAAAGGTTAATCGACGGTCATGGTGCAGTTCCACATCACTCAAGTGACCCCGTAGCGCATCTACAGTTCACTTATGTGACGTGTCGCACAGTTCTAAAGCACTTAAGGGGACCGCGGTGCAGTTCCACATCACTTAAGTTACCTCCGGCACAGTTAGAGATCGTTCAAGCGGCCCACGCCACATTTCTAAATGGCTTAAGTGACCCTCGGAACATTTCTAAATGGCTTAAGTGACCCTCGGAACATTTCTAAATGGCTTAAATGACCCTTGGCACATTAAAAATCATTCAAATGACCAGCGAGATATTTTCAAACCATTCAAGTGAACATATGCACATTTACAGATCACTTAAGTGGCCCGCGACACGTTTTCAATCCAATGAAGTGGCCGTCACTCGACTGAAGGTAGTATACACAGGTAGTATACACTACACCTTGCCGTATACACAGGTCGCCGGCAAGACCGGACTGGACCAGTTTGACATTAAGCATTTCCACATGACTTGAGTGCCCCCGGCTCACTTCCAGATCATTTAAGTGATCTGCGGCACGTTTACAGATCATTTAAGTGACCTGCAGTACGGCAAGTTCGGAGAGATGTACACTAGGGGTTGCACTTGCAAGCCTAACAGAGTGCAAGCATGTGAGTGACCTAGAGAGCGGAGAACCAGGTCAGTCAGTGACCGAAAGTGTAACCTAGAGAGCACAGGCGCCAAAATGAAGAAAACATTGAGGGGATGAAAGTTACCATTTGTCCCGTATATACGGGACTCGAGCCCTTATGCAAGAGGGAGGAGTGGAACACACTGTGCATTCATTAATTGTTTGTGGGGGAGAGGGTCAAATCTATTGTTCCATCACTTTGTTCCCCCTTCGAACGAAATTTCTGGGAACGGGCCTGACACGCACCATTACCTTGAGCTTCTGTATATCCACGAGGTTACACGGAACCAGATTTGTGATGCATGTATTGTTATTACTTGAGTTACCTTCTCGGAGCAGAAATATCGGTACTTTGGTTGGAGGAAAAAGTGTCAATCTCTGCTTCTATCTGGAGTGCCACCTCCAGACCAACGCTCTGGTCCCCCTAGGGGATATAAGCTGGTTCGTTTCAGGCAAAGCCGCTTGAAAGGTCTCTTAATGTAGCTTTGGTCTCAGGAGACGTGGGCCACGGTGGAAAATCCAACAACAGCAAAACGCCCGCACCAGGCCAGACAGCCACAAGCCAACCAGCAGCAGGATTCCTCTCACAATCCCCCCATTTACTGTACACCACCATCACCAAGCATGCCCCCCCCCTCTCTCTCTGTCCCTTGCGGGATATAAGCAGTTTGCCATGCTGGAAAACGAGAGAACCGTCAACAATTGACATGGAAATTGACCATTTACTGTACAAAAAAAAACCCATCAAATACATAAATACGGGGGGGGGGACATGGGCAGGTGCACAGACGCACATCGCCGGCCGCCATGCCATGCCACCGACCGGCGAGGTCGACATTTTAGAGATGACGGCTGTTTGCGACACAAAAAAAATCATCGTGACCCTCTTGTTCAACGGCACAATATGAACCCGACCATCCCATATGACACATTTTTGCTGCTTAGAATTATTAGGGGTCTGCGCAGCCTAGTCGGTTATAATTACGAGGCGTCATTGTGAGTCGGCATCCGCTTAGGGTCACTGTGAGCGGATCACCAAATACGCATTCAGCTACATACGCAGAAGCCACGAAAGGGCAACGTGCCCAAAGAAAGTGGCCGAAAGAAATGGGGCAAAAAATGCCCATAACAAACTTTGAGAGCGATTCGAGTGTCCGAAAAGGCCGTGTGATGAGATCATAGCTAATCACTATCGTCACTAGACAATGAATGTAAATAGTCTGTTAATCAGATATGCTGTGGAAAATGATGACTTGATAAGAAAATTAATTTAATACACTTTAAGTTTACCTAAAATCGCGGGCAACATGAAATCCCCTCGCGGACAGCATGCGGCCGTAAGCATGGGATTGATGGAGTTATGCTTTTGATAGTAAAGGTTATACAGCAGTGGATCTCAAACAAGAGTTCACAAACTCACTGGAGGCCCGCTAGAGATGCTTCTGGGAGTCCGCGAGGTTGTATGAAGAAATAATCAATTTCGTGTTATGCGGAATATATAAAGGGGTCCGTAGCATTCATATTATTACTGGCACAAATGGTCCATGCAACCCAAGAGGTTAAGAACCCCTGTCCTACAGTCACCATACGTGTATATACGACCGTGTTTTGATGGGACTGAACAATTATCCCGGGGAGGGAAGGCCTGAAAATCGCTATGCGTCCCGTACAGGGGACTCGAATAATACGGGACTTATGCCCATACGCAAGAGGCGGAAAGTTGTGTTGCATTGTATTCATTAATTATTGGGGCGGGGAAGAAAAAGCTCACGAAATTTATTTGGGCGGGCGGGCTCAAATAACCTCAACCCTAAGGTTCCGGCATCTATGCTCCCAACACCAGAGAGGCTCTCGGGGACGACAATCACTCTTTGTATCCACACGTGCTCCGAGAAAAGACTTTTAGCGAGCTCCTTGCATTCATTTTCTGGTAAATGTATCGTTAAGAAACCTCGGTCCGAAGGCTAGAGCCCTGTCAGCCACCCTCTTGAGCAGAAGCGTATTTATGGTTTTGCCGTCTATGGGCTATACAAAAAGTCCAATTTTAATGAATTAAATTTGCAGCCTTGCATCATAAACCCTCTTGGCCCGCGCCCGTGTAAATACACCTCGGTCTTTAGGTCACTCTTATGGTCACTCACATGCTCACACTTTTTGGTCATTTTACATGCTTTCTGACTCTTTAGGTCACTGACCTAGTCCCCTTGCCATGCTCTCAAACTCCCTGAGTCACTATTTTGGCCGCTCACTGACATAGCCTTGCTCTCTAGGTCACTCTTTTGATTACTCACTCACTAGTCTAATCCTCCGTTCTCTAAGTCAAAGGCCGCTCTTTTGGTCGCTCGCTTACATTGTATCCCTTTTAAAGGTCACTCTATTAGTTCCTCACAGGCTTACACATTTTCTTAGCCACTCTTTCGGTCACTCACTGATCTGCCCCCTTGATCTCCGGGTCACTCCCACGCTCAGAAACGCTCTAGGTCACTCTTTTGGTCATTCACGTGCTTACACAATTTTGGCCATTCATTGACCAGGTTCCTTGATCTCCAGGTCATTCTCACGCTCAGGCTCAGACACTCTCTTGGTCACTCCAGGATCTTAACGTGACTTCTCGGGGGCTCCGGGGAAGACTTGAAAGGGTAATTATGCCAAATGGGAAAAAAATTGTGGGTTCCCCCATTCGGCTCGGGCCCGGAGTGGTGCCCCTCTTGCGTCAGCCTAGTTACGGACCTGGGTCACTTTTTTGGCCCCTCACTAACAGGTTCTTTGCTCTATTGCTCGCTGTTATGATTCCTCACAGGCTTGCATACTCTCTTGTTCACCCACGTGCTTGCAAAACGGTGTAGTTCACTCGTTTGGTCATTCACTGACCTAGTGTTTCGCTTTCTAGGCCGAGGCAGATTTGTGATTTTACCGCTCTCTTGTGGGCTTTCTTTCAAACCGAGCACAACTCCGTTCAATCACCCCATGGGCAATTGATTACTGCCGATTGAGTTGTACTGGAAATGCAAGATTGTTTAACGTGGAGATCGGCACGCAGCCGTGCCTTAAAGTTGGGAACCTCGGAAAACCAACTTCAGCCCACCACCACTGTGGCGAGGGATTCGAACCCGGGTCCTCAATGTGAGTCCGTCACTGACCACTCCGCTTGTGGGATATAAAACTTTTTAGTACGTTTTCCCTCATTCTAATAATATTTTCTTTTCTACTCATTACTCAAATTTTCCGCCCCTCCGAAATTGCCCCCTCCCCGTCCTCCTCGTAAATACGCATCTGCTCTTGAGGCGATCATGATATTTCATTGGGGGGGGGGGGGCTATAAAATGCTCAAGTCTGACTCTGAATAGAAATTCTTTGATTTTCTTGCTTGGATCATACTCTGGGAACCCTCTCACGGTCTCTTGTCGACAAAATGATGAATCGGATTCGGTTCTTTCCAGAGTTCGCGAGTTATTTTTGTCGCCTCGGCTGGACCGACCCCCACGTTGACCTTGGGCCCGAGCAGCAGCATTTCACGTGGGCGTCCAGCGTCGCTCGTCCTATAAAAAAAAAATACTGCTGATGTTGTTGGGAGGCGACTTGATCAGTGGGCGACGATTTCATCTTAGTCGGTGAAAGAAATGAAATGAAAGGGCGTATGCCCATGTCGAAGCACAAATTGAAACAATACCAAAAAAAGGGGGGCCATTTTCCTTGCTCTCATTGGGGTAAAAGAACTGCTCACACACAATCGTTTGTATTACTGTACAGCAGTGGTTCCCCAAAAAAAAATTACTAAACTTTCGATCAAATTTTATGCGAGTAATAGAGCCACACGGTAACCAACGAGTTAAAACACGAGTGGAACAACCTTCGTTTCACTATTGCTTTCTAGATTGAAGAGCTTGCAGCCGCTTTCGTTCTTGTTTGCACTTTCGTTCTGCCTTGAAGGGCTCGGACAGCCGCTTTCGTTCTGCTTTGGAAGAGCTTGGAAAGCCACTTTCGTTCTTGTTTGCACTTTCGTTCTGCTTTGGAAGGGCTCGGACAGCCGCTTTCGTTTTGCTTTGGAAGGGCTTGGAAAGCCGCTTTCGTTCTTCCTTGAAGGGCTCGGACAGCCGCTTTCGTTCTTGTTTGCACTTTCGTTCTGCTTGGAAGAGCTTGGACAGCCGCTTTCGTTCTTTTTTGCATTTTCGTTCTGCTTCGGAAGGGCTTGGAAAGCCGCTTTCGTTCTTGTTTGCACTTTCGTTCTGCCTTGAAGTGCTCGGACAGCCGCTTTCGTTCTGCTTTGGAAGGGCTTGGAAAGCCGCTTTCGTTCTTGTTTGCACTTTCGTTCTGCTTGGATGAGCTTGGACAGCCGCTTTCGTTCTTGTTTGCATTTTCGTTCTGCCTTGAAGGCTTGGTTTCGTTCTTGTTTGCACTTTCGTTCTGCCTTGAAGGCTTGGTTTCGTTCTTGTTTGCACTTTCGTTCTGCTTGGAAGGGCTTGGAAAGCCGCTTTCGTTTTTGTTTGCACTTTCGTTCTGCCTTGAAGGGCTTGGACAGTCGCTTTCGTTCTGCTTTGGAAGGGCTTGGAAAGTTGGAAAGCCGCTTTCGTTCTTGTTTGCACTTTCGTTCTGCTTTGAAGGGCTTAGATAGCCGCTTATGTACGAGTATGCACAGTCACTTATGTTCGTATGCGTTGCAACTACTTTCGTTCTCGTTTGCGGGCAGGAGCGCCACTTTCGTTCTTGTTTGTGGAGGTGGCCGGCATTACCAAACACTTAGAAGTGATGGGCTTGTAGCTCAGTGCGCACTTTGCTAGCGCAAGTCTAACTACTTCCAGTCGAGTCGCTAAGCGCTATTTCACGCGCTCTCACGCTCCTCTCTATTGACACTCCGCCCCATAACTACTTTCGAAGTTCGTATTATCATCTATTCGGATTCTCTACCTCTCCTCGCCCACCACTCTTTTCAGTTGACGAGAAGCGCTTCCGATCGATCTCCATTTTGATACGGATTCCGGTCCTTCACTTATGTGAAATTTCGTTGTCCCGTTTATTGTTGTTATGGGTATTCTTCGTTTTACGCGATTTCACTTTACGGGGTTTTTCATGACGCGATCATTTTGCTAACCAATAAATCGCTTAATAATCCCGCAATAGAGCGTGGTTCTCGTGGTCCTTCTGCTACGTACATCTCGCGATAGATAGAGCGTTGTTCTCGTGGTCCATCTGTTACGCATATCTCGCGATAGATAGAGCGTAGTTCTCGCGGTCCATCTGCTACATACATCTCGCAATAGATAGAGCGTGGTTTTCGTGGTCCTTCTACTACGTACATCTAGCGATAGATAGAGCGTCGTTCTCTGTCCTCCTGCTACGCACCTGAGACCAACAAAAACATTCCATGTTCCCAAGTGCTGTTCCTATTCGCTGAGATATTCAAATTCAAATTTTACTAAACGACACTAGTGTCCCCTTGTTGAAGCAGTTGAGTGACGGGTGTATTAAAAACTCGTGGTCCATCCTATCCATCCCGTTGAAAATTTAAAACACCTCGATCATATCCCGTGTTCCTCTAATGCCAGCCTTTCTTCACAGCTCACGCCTTGCGTGCCAACAACAGCACGCGTAGCTCTACTCTGCATCCCGTTGAGACATACCTTGACAGCAATGATGACGAATAAACTTTCAGGGCTTGGGGCCGTCGCACCAGAATCAAGAATAGACTCTATCACAAGGGGCAAGTATGCGTTTTGGTGTCACAATCAGTAATTTTTCCCTTCAAAATTATTTCGATTCACAAAAATTCACGGGAGTGAAAATACCGTCATAATAAATTTGTCACAAAAAAGATGCCGCCCCCGTAATCATGCCACCCTAGGCGGCTGCCTCGTCGCCTCATGCCTCTAGCACCGGCCCTGGCCGCAGCTGACCATCATGTTGGCCCTTGAACGGCGAGAAGTTAGACACCCTAGCACTATAGGATAGTCATTCTACCTGGAGCTACACCAACAAATACGACTTTTTTCCGGAGACCCCGAAACGTTTTCCTTGCGTTGGGGGAAAAAAAAGCTTACCTCAGCTTTAGGCTTTTGTTTGAGCTCTGATGTGGGCTGACGATCACTCAAATCTCAGGTTTGTAGTCTCCAAAAAAAAAGAAACCAAACCCCAGCTTCTTTCTGGGAAGATAATGCACGATAATATAAAGGAAAGGCATTTTCACAGAATCTCCGATCGCACCTGAGAATGAAGAAGCAGGGAGATATGTTGTCTGTCTCTGGAAACGTGATATCGTTGAGTAAATATGTACGCTTCTTCTCTCTATCTCACATTTCTCTTTCTTCTGTATGAGGAGGAGGGAAAAAAAACCCCGTGTAACGTATGATGGCCATTTCGTGCTGCCGTAGCACCTGTTCAAACGTCACCTCAAATTTCTTTCGAAATGGAAAGAAACCCCTAGAGATATCCTCAAGTGAGAATAGTGATAAGATGGCGTTTAAAGTGTGGACGCCAGTGGTGTATTTACGGTGGGGGGAAGGGGCTTAGCTTGCTAGGTCCCCCTCCCCCTTCCCCTGTATAACCTAGGTCAGCAAGTTCGAATGGACGAAAAAAATTATGTAATGATTGGTTTTTAGAAAAAATTAGTGGAATGAGGGAAAACACAGTGGCGAAATTTGTACCATCCACAGGCCGCCTCGCCTAGGTCCAACGAGCTAGTTACTAGGTCTGTCAGCAACTAGTCGAACGAGTGACCTAGAGAGTTTGCAAGCATGAGAGTGACCTAGAGAGTTTGCAAGCATGAGAGTGACCTAGAGAGTTTGCAAGCATGAGAGTGACCTAGAGAGTTTGCAAGCATGAGAGTGACCTAGAGAGTTTGCAAGCATGAGAGTGACCTAGAGAGTTTGCAAGCATGAGAGTGACCTAGAGAGTTTGCAAGCATGAGAGTGACCTAGAGAGTTTGCAAGCATGAGAGTGACCTAGAGAGTTTGCAAGCATGAGAGTGACCTAGAGAGTTTGCAAGCATGAGAGTGACCTATTTAATGCATACCCAATTTTGTAAGCAATTTAAATTTTTTCCCAGCAGCCCTTGCTTTTAACTGTACGCGTGTATTTTTCGATACGATACTTTGATTTTTCACACCTTCTTGACTCTTCCTGCCCCTGTCATACTCTTTTTTACCCCGGCGGTGACCTATCGGTTAGAAATTCTTCGGAATATGGACTGGGTCGCCGTTTCGGTTAGTAAATAAGTAAGTAAGAGTGACCTAGAAAGTTTGCAAGCACATGAGGAAACCAAAATAGTGTGCAAGCATGTGAGTGACCAAAAGAGTGTGTTTGTGTGTGGTCGTGTGTTTGACCGGGCCTTCGACTCATAAAAATGAATGAAACCGGGCCGCGGGTTTAAAAAGGTTGAGAACCACTGACCTAGAGTGTGCTCAAGCACGTGAATGACCAAAACAGCGTGCAGGCTTGTGAATGACCAAAAGATCAATCTAGGGAGTGTAAGACCCGGTCAATGAGTGACCAAAAGATTGACCAAGAAAGTGTACAAGCGTGTGAGTGACCTAGAGAGAGACGGAAGCGTACTTACAAGGAGCAGGAGCCAAGTGGGCTTCTCCCCAGAACGGCAACTTCGAAGAGGTTTGAGGCGGGGGGAAACCATAAATATCCCCCTCTATTGGACGCTTCAATCTAACAATACATCACGTTGCTGAACTTATTAAACTGTACTTCTTTTTGTCAGGCCATATGACCAGTATTTCCCCGAACACACACACAAAATCTCGTATTTTACCGTAATTTACACCATCCTGAACTTTAAAGCAAAAATTAATGGCCTTCATTTTAAACTCATCCACTCACTTGACCTCACATACTACTTCACCAAACACGGCCATATCGCTATATTGCAATTTACTACCATTAGTGAGATGGGTTGGAAGTGAAGGCGCTGTTTATCGGCGCTCGCCTCGAGTTCGTTAGGGAAAATATCTTATCGATAGCCTCCCTTGGGTTCGAACCCGGGACCATGACAACAACCTTCACGATGGTAGACGAGCATCTTACCACCATGCCACTCGTGCACTGACCTCTCATACTGTCACTCACCCACTCACTTGGTTACTCATACTGTCACTCACCCATTCACTGTCACTTACCCACTCATTTGACCTCTCATACGGTCACCCACTCACTTGGTCACTCACGCACTCACTTGGACCCGTCTGGGGCGGAAAGTGGGGAGACGAAATGTCGGAGGAATTTTCTGGGTTTTTCGATAGTTATTTCCCTCACCATGCACTCCCCAAATCCTGGACAGACCAACGACCTGACTTGGGACAGCATAAACGAGGGAAAAAAGAGCGTTTTCTCTGCTGTTATTCCCCAAATTTTGGAAAGGGGAAAGGAAAAAAAAAAAAAAATAATAATAATATATATATATATATATATATATATATATATATATATATATAGTCGCATCCCGTTTTAACGAATACCGTTATAGTGAAAATCTCGTTTTAACGAATACTTTTCTAATCCCCCAAGTAAGTTTACATAGGAACAATGCTAGGTTGCCTGGAATTCCTTTATAACGAAATTTCGTTTCAACGAAGTGATTCCTCCGGTCTCTTGGCGTTCGTTATACCCGGATTCGACTGTATATAAAAGAGGAAAAAGTATAATACACATAAGGTAGATAGTTTTTTTCCCACTTCTTCTTATTACCCTCACCTCACGTATTCTTTTTTTCCCTCGTTTTGGCAGGGTTCACACTGGCACAATACGGCAAGCGATGCAGTGTGAACCGTGCACTACATGTGCATACAGTAGAAAGATACATCGTATGTGAGGAGAAAAACGCATTAACACAGGCGTATAAAAAGAAAGGAGGGGAAAAAAGCAACTCTCTCTTCAGTTGATAGGGTTACTATAAAGATTCGTGAGGTGAAGAGAGAGAGAGATAGAGAGGAAAGAAAACACAAGAATTCGCTTGAATTTATTCCACTGGCGTTTGGACCATAGGCGCAGATAAACTTGAAAGTCTCGGGGACGGGTACGATGATGTTGATATGTATATACGCAAATATATTAGATCAGTCGGCTTTACGTTTGACGCTGGGGGGCACTCCCCCCACCCCGTATTTCCACCCACGGTTTGGACGCAATATTAGGTTCGCGATCATAAAAGGGCTAAATGACAACTAGTGATTTTGTATAATCTTTGGATGACAATTGGCACATTTGTGCAACCTTTATTTTGTGACAACAACTTTGTCCAATATTTTGGTGAATATTTACTATTTTGTGCCCTATTTTTGTTGGAAATTGGTGACCGTGACCTCTGCTTTGTGTAATTTTTTTTTGTTTCTATTAGTGACTTTGTGCGTGTTCTTTTTTGTTGACAATTGGCGACTTTGCATAAACTTTGACAATTAGTGACGTCCCGAAATTTTCTCGAGAAAATATGGTCAGCTGATTTATACTCGTATAAAAAAAAATAATATTTTCGTTTCTTTTCCCCTCACTAGGGACGTTGTCGTTCAAGAAAGTTGTCGAAGAGAACGCGAAGGCGGACAGGACGAACAAATCGGAAGTCGTGATGAATTTCCATTCGGGCAACGGCACGAGGGGCGTCCGACTGGGCTACATGGTGACGGTCGTGCAACAGGAGTGTCCGAGGCCTTCGTGCGACGTCGTCCACGAAGACACCGATTTCCAGATAAGGAGTCCCAACTACCCTCTACCTTACGACAACGGACAGACCTGCGCGTTCATAGTTCACAGATCGGGCCCTACGATCTGCCGACTCTCGCTGACGGTCAAGCACTTCGAACTGGAGGAGGACGAGCACTGCGATTCCGACTACCTGAAGTTGAGCGACGGCAGGCGACTCTGCGGCACCCTCAACGAAGGACGGATCGGTACGTATACGTAGCAAAGAGTTTTGGCGACTTTTCGGGAACAATAATTTGTATTTCGATGGGGAACTTATAATCAAAAATACCAGGTGGCTTGTAGCTGCGAGAAGACACTCTTGAGAAGACGGCAAATTTTATGGGGGGAAACAAAATAAGACACCGTTACCCTCGACTTTTGCGACAGCTGCGCGGTCGTGTGGACATCTTGATGAAATCGGACTGCGAAAACGATCAATCCCATCCAGCAAAGATTTTTAACTGCGAATGGAATGGAGGCAGAGATCTTCAGCTTCGAATGAAATGGAGACACAGATCTTCAGCTTCGAATGAAATGGAGACAGAAATCTTCAGCTTCGAATGAAGCGAAGGTAGGCATCTTCAGCTTCGAATGAAGAGAAGGTAGTCATCTTCTGCTGCCGAGGGAGTGGATTCAAACATCTTCAGCTTGAAAGAAGCCGAGGAAGACGTCTTCAGTTGCGAATGCAGTGGTGAGCGGCAGCAGGTATCTTCAGCTGCGAATATAGCGGATGCGGACATCTTCAGCTGCGAATATAGCGGATGCGGACATCTTCAGGTCGAAAGAAGCTGAGGAAGACATCTTCAGCAAATGAAGCGGAGGCAAATATCTTCTGCTGCGAGTGGAGCAGAGGTAGGCATCTTCAGCTGCTAATGAAGTGGAGGGAGGCATCTTCAGCTTTCAAGGAACTTCAGTCGACCACCACTGTATTGCATGAGTGCATTGATCGAATGCCCTCAATGTGCGAAGCTATCCAGCACCTCCTACAGAGCAGGGCTAGATGTTATATGGCCCTGCTACAGAGGAGGTGTTGGGTACGATTTCCAAGCAGTGGCCGTAACTGCTGACAGCTTCAAACCACCAAGTGTTTATGATTATAGTAATGACAGTTGTCGCGCTATAATGAAATACGCGGATTGTTGCAATTATTATTTCTCATTTTCACATTCTTTGTATTTTTTCCTTCTTTTCGCCAGTCGAGGTGGATTTCGCCAACGACACGATGGTGCTGGAATTCCAGAGCGATCATTTCGCCACGAGGAACGGATTCGAGCTGGACGCTCACCAGGTCGACTGCGTCGCCGAAGAAGCCAATTATCATCGTCCAGCTGAACAAAGACAAAACTCGCCGCCGATTGCCGATGCTCATTCCTCCTCCTCCTCCTCCTCCTTCACGATGCCATCTCAGGTCCTGGCTCAGACAGCGACCACGGCCAATGAAACGGCATGGCCATCATCATCATCGTCCACCACCCCGACCATTTCGACGACTGTTCTTCCGTCGTCTTCTTCGAATTCCAGTGTTATCGTGTGAGGGAAACGGTCGTCGTTGCTGATTGTATATATAAATACGTCATTAAGTAATTAATTAGGGGTGGGGGGGAGCATGCATTTTTCACCGACGCATGAAGTCGATCAAAAAGCTCAGATACATTCTCTCTAATTTTAAAGTAATTTTATCGAAAATGAAAAAGGAATGCAGCCGTCCCTACGATGCTCCATGTTAACATCAATCATTTTGCGACCATACAGAGCAGGCGCGGATCCAGCACGATGTGATGGGAGGGGCGGATTCCGTAAGTTCGTTTGAGCGTCCCGTATTTTGCGGGACAGACAAATTTTCCCGTATTATTCGGCTTTTGGGAGTGGCATCCGCTCCTGAGCGAAGGCAACCATCTTCAGCTGAGAATAAAGTAAAAGCATAAGCGGATACAGGTTCTTCGAAAGGGGGGGGGGGGCATGATAATTTTGAGACGGCCCTGCGCCACAGAGAGATGTTATTAATAAATTTGGTTGGGTGTCGAGAAATAAAATAGCGCTTTTAAGTGAAATATGGTATGAGAAAGTATGACTATTTCCGGAATTCAGCAGAACTGGCCTTAAAACTAGAGCCATCGTGGGCCGATCCGCGCACTGCACAGGAGGCCGCACATTCATAGAAGGCCTACATGATGAGAGAGAAAAAAAATCTGGTATTATTGGACGGCCTTGCATAGAACCTCCATAAGAAGAGGAAGCTCACTGAACTCTATCCCAGGGGTCCGGAGATCCGTATTCAAAAATCAGTTCAACATATTGAAAGGATTTCGTTCTTACAGGAGGGGGGCTTAGAGGTCTATAGCCTAGGTCGGCAAGTTTGAAGGGATAGCAAATTGGAGGAATATGTGATAAAGAAAACTACTGGAATGTGAGAAAGTGCGGCAAGACTATAAATATGCCTCCGCCTAGAGAGCGGGGGGCTAGGCTAGATGAGTGAGTGACCAAACGAGTGACCTCGAGCGTGTGCAAGCATATGAGTGATCAAAACAGTGTAATAATGTGAAAACCAAAATAGGTGATTTGGAGTATGAAGAACCAGATCACACGGAGAGAGTGAAAGACCAAAAGAGTGACCTAGACAGTGTGTGAGCATGGGATTGACCTTGTAAGTGTGTAAGCATAGGAGTGATCTAAAGAGCGAGAGATCAGGTCAGTGAATGACCAAAAAGGGTGACCAAAGAAGTGACTAAGAAAGTGTTCAAGCATGAAAACGACCAAAACAGTGACTTGGAGACCAAGGTGTATTTACAGGGTCGGAGAGCTAAGCGAGCACAGGCGACAAATTTGATGAATGCGTGGTCAAGAAAATTAGACTGGAATGGGAGAAGGTGTGTCGGCAAAATTTGTGTAGCTTGCAGGCGGAAAAAAATCTTCCTCTGCCTAGACAGATGGCGTACCTGCAGGGATGAGAGGAGGGGACTAAGCAGGTTGTATAGCCCATGGTTCAGTTGCCCGGTTCGGATGGACGGTGAATTTGAAGAACATGGAGTTAAAAAATCAGACTAGAACATGAAGAGGGAGGCCAAACTATGAATCATCTTCTGCTCCTAAATAAGGTTCGGGGGGGGGGTAGTCTTGGACAAGACAAGGGTGCCACGAGAAGAAAAGATGGTCCAAAAGTCCCGGGCGAAAAAAACTAAGGCCGTGCACATAGTGAGGCGACTAAGAGATATGGGAGTGCATAATAGATACTAGTGACGAAAACAATTGTATTGTTTTGTTCTACACCGCACACACTCGAGGAGCGAAAGAGAGAGACCACTCGACGAGGTGCGCGATTGAACAAACCTGTTTGTTTTCACCTCGACCTGCTGATTGCTCCGTTTCTCCCTTTTTTTCTTTCCCTCTTTCGCGGAGGGATAATCATCATGATCATCATCATCACATCCTTACATTGCAGAAGGCTTTCCGATCATTTTCTCTATCCTCCTCCTCCTCTTTTACTCTGTGCGGACATCTCTTCCTCCACCCCCTATGCATTTTTTCTTCCTAATCGAAATTCTTGGAACCAGTACCTCTTCTCTCCATTATGAGTGCAGACACTGGATTGGAAGACCAGAAATCTGTGCATTTCTGATTGTTCTGTGCATATCCCTTTCACACTCAGTATTAACAAAAAAACGTAAGGTTTTTTTTTTTCGCTCTGTGAATATTCTTTTTCAACCCTAGAGAGTTCAGCCCACATTTCGACGATAAAACAACCATATATAATCCTTGAAGCAGGCGCGGATCCCGAGGTCGGCGATCGCCCCTCCCAAGAGCAGAATAATATGGGGGAAATTTGTGTCCCGTTAAATATGGACGGGACAATCCAGCGAACCTACACAATAAATCAGGCACATCACCCTGGATACCTACCTGCCTCCGATTGTTTTCGCAGCTAAATATGTGTTTGCCTCGGCTTCGTCAGCAGATGAAGATGCCTGCCTTCCGCCCCATTCTGTCTTGCATCTGAACAGGCTTTTACCTCCGCTCCATTCGCGGCTGAAGACATGTTTGCTTCCGCTTCATTCGTTAGTTGACGACGAAAGCTGCCCCCCCCCCCGCTTAATTCGCCTCTAAAGATGTCTGCCTTCGCTCAGGTGCGGATCCAGAGGCGTAGAATAATAACGGCGAAAAATTTTTTGTCCCGTAAAATACAATACGATTCAACGAGTCTATCCAATGAGTCGCCCCCACCCCCTACGCATCGTTTTGGATTCGCGCCTGCCCTAAAGTTAGGGCTGAACTCTGAGGTTTAAAAAAAGAATATCAAACAGCGATAACAAGTTAACTCCCCCGCCCCCTTCTCGTTTGTGCTTGCAGGGTCAGAGAGGGTGTTAAAGTTTCCTTTGCATGGGATCGGCCTCAAACTTGGCTGTAGGTCCTACAGTTCACGAAAAATTAATTTGAGCAAAAGGTCAGCTGCAATCCTACGTTTTGACTCGATCGAGTGACCTTAATTATTATTTTACATGGAATGCAAAATGGGCACATCTATGTACACTCACTCGCGTCCATTCTCGATCCTGCCACACCTGTCCATGCGATGATCAACGAGTAGGTGCACGTAAACAATAGTCATCCACACAGAATAAAACAAGGGCCGAAACGAGGGAAGAGCAGACGGGTCTTGTGCTTTGGGGGCCGCACTCATGGGCAACACCCCCCCCCCCATATATCTCACCTATGGAGGGGAGGGGATTGTTGCCCATGCTCCCAAATCCTATATCCCAAGGGGGAGGGGGGATTCTAGGCTGAGATCTTTCATGAGGCTCCACTAAAGTGAACATGTAGTGTAAAAAAGTATTACAGAACAATTTCAGAATTAATCCAAATTGTGAAGCAAAAGAAATTATTTCAGAATCAATCCAAATTAAGAATTGAAAGAAATAGTTTCAGACTTAAATAAACCTCCGAATAAAATGAAAGAAATATGTTCAGAATTGATCCAAATTAAGAAAAGATTGAAGGAAAACCTATAATTCAAGAACTAATTGGATGGCTTTTATGCAGGGTGTTCTGTTAATGGACCACCGACAAACTCAGAGGGTTGTTAGTAGGCATCAAGAGGAACAGAAACTGCAACGGAACATGGTGTCGCAAACCACGTCGAGAGGGTGAAAGTCGCGAAAAACGCATTCAGGCACCGAGTCCAGAGGAGACGAAAGGTGGATGTCAGTTGATCGCTGAATGCGTTCGTGGGGGGTTCGCTCACCATATCTGACTTACTCACCATATCTGGGTCACCTTAAATCACTGGTTTATGCGACGCCTGTGAATCATGGAGGTATTATCTAGTACAACTGGTTCTCAACCATTTGTACTAGATAGTAGTACACCAGCCCTCGTGAAGGATTCATTTTTGTGAGTTGAAGGCCCGGTCAAACACACGACCAACGGGAAACGACTGATGAAAAATGAAACGGCTAATCATCTGTATGAATGATATCAGGGCCCGGCTGTTGAGAAACACCGATCTAGTACCACAATGCCTCCAGGTCCTAAGTCCATCATAATACCTCCACTTTAACTTTACTTGGTTTTTTTGAGATAAATATTAATTTGAAATCATCTAAAGAGAAATCAACAGCCTTTTTCTATGATGAAGCTATGAGAGGAGGGGAATATTAATCGTATGTGTAACAGTAAAACCGTTTGATATGTACAGTGTGGGCAAAAAAGTCCGTAGAAACTTCAAAAATGAATAAAAACCGGAAAAATTATCGAAATAAAAAATGGTTTGCAGGGTTAGCATCGTTAGGTCACGGGAATTTTTTTGACAGGGGGAAAAAAACTATAAAAAAAAGCCGATAGGTGGCGCTGACGTACACAAGTCAAAGAAAAGATACGCAAATAACGAACAAAATGCCTCCAACTGGCATCTTTTATGGGCATCTTTTTATCAGCCACCTCGTTGGGCATTTTGCCTGTTGTGGCATTGTTTTTGTATTTGTATTTAAATCGTTTATTATAGCAATATGTGTTGCACATGACCACCACCATCACACATTGCATTCACCAACAAAGCTTTATCTTTCGTACTCAGCATTCCTTGTTCACATACACGGTTTACAACGGTGAACTGGTTGTGGATGAGGAGCGCAATTTTTTCTTATAACCGTCTCATTTGTATATTTCCACCGAAGTCGCTCCTACCAGCGCCACCTATAGGCTATTTTTTTTAGTTTTTCTTTTTTCCTGTCTTAAAAAACCGTGACCTAGCGATGCTAACCCTGCGAACCGTTTGTTATTTCGGTTATTTTTCCGGTTTTTTTGAATTTTTAAAATTTCTAAGGACTTTCTGCCCACCCTGTACCTAAAATCATCGTAATGCTTTTTTTCAAAAAAAGAGTTATTATTTTTAAAATTGAAGATAATTTCAAAGGGGCCATTCAAGTATTACGTAAGCAGAGTTTCAGCCATTTTTGACCCCCTGTCAGCAAAAGTCAGCAAAACACTGCCCCCCCCCCCAGCAAAATTTCGTCAGCTGCTTAGAATATCTTTCATATCTCCAAAAAGGGGTGGTTGATGACGTAAGCAACCTTCAAACCCCCCCTCTCCCCCTTGTCATCAAAAGTCAGCAAATCGGAACCCCCCCCCTCGATGCTGACGTAATACTTGAATGACCCCCAAATAGCTTTCTCCTCAGTTTTGAATTAATGGCGCTTGGTTCCTTCTATATAAAAGCCGTCCAATTGAAAGAAATAATTTCAGAATTAATCAAAATTTAAATAATTCGAGAATTCTCTCTCTCTCTCATCGGAACTCAGAATTAATCCGTACGATTTCAGATTCTGAAATAATTTCAAAATTAATGGAAACTGAAGCAATTGAAAAAAATTTCAGAAAAATGATCAAAATTCGCAATTAACTGAATAAAATAATTTCGGAATCAAAACAAAATTCAGAATAAAGTGAAATAAATGTATAATTTATCAAAACAAATTACTTTAAAAAAAAAATAAAACTCTGATAATTTGAGGGAGGAGGGCGTGGGGGGGGGGGGCTGTATAACCCTAGACCCACCCATTAAGACGTTTTTAGTGATCAAAGTTTTCCTCCCATAAGACCGAAGGAAAAATATCCTTTAAAAACATTTTGGATATTTTTCTTATGAATTTCGTAAAACTCAAAACACAACCAATGCGATGATTACATACATATTTTCTCCCCTAAAGAGGAAAGAACTTTCCTACTGATTCCAAAACCTTTTACTATTCTTGGTGGGGGAGGGAGGGGGCCGGAAAGAGTGAAGGTTATGTGTAGGGTTCTATAAGAAATTAACCAGGTCTTCCAATTGGAAGGAAACAAATGAAAATAAATCATCTCGCCCTTGTATATACGTATAATGGCTGACGGTTATGTGTGTTTTTGCTCTATTTTCGTTGAATATTTAGTGCGTTATTGATGATTGTTTGCCTCGTATTTTAAACATAACATAGATTTTATATCGTTATCAATTTGAAATCTTTACATGGAAATTATAATTGGGCTTTCCAAGAAAAAAAACAAAAAACCACAGGAAATTTTACATTTACTGATGTAATGTAAAATCAGTAATGTTTAAATTATCAGTAATGTTTAAATTATCAGTAATGTTTAAATTATCAGTAATGTTTTACATTACTGAATTTTACACGAATTTATACATCAGTTAATATATGTATATTATGATACGAGACATGCTGCAAGAATAGAAATATAATATATTGTGGTTATATTGTGGTTATATACAGTACGGCTGCTGCATCTGCAGTTTCAGTCACTCGTGGTTCAGAAAATCAAGCACGTGCGCATGGTTCAAGCATGCGATTCTCAATCTTTACGGAGTGTTTGGCAACTTGGATGATTTTAAACCTCCTGCAGGCCTTTCAAATGATTTAGTAACTTGTCGTAGGCCACCTAAATGATTTAGTGACTTGTCGTAGGCCACCTAAATGATTTAGTGACTTGTCGTAGACCACCTAAATGATTTAGTGACTTGTCGTAGGCCACCTAAATGATTTAGTGACTTGTCAAAGGCCACCAATTAATTTAGTAACTTGTCACACGTCACTCAAATGATTTTTTAACTTGATGAAGCAGGGCCCGCAACTAGATGCTTCAGCCGGGGCAAGCACAAATTTTGGCGCCACTTTGTAATGTTCAAGAAGTTAAAGGAAGAAATTTGCGCGCACCCCCTCTGGTCCGGCACCCGAGACACCGGACACCCCCGCCTCCCCAGTTGTGGCCCAACTTGTCGAAGGCAACTCAAAATGATTTATCGACTTGTCGAAGGACATTCAGTTTATTTAGTAACTTGTCCCAGGCTACTTAACTGATTTGATGACTCGTTTTAGTAACTTGGCCCAGGCCACTCAACTGATTTGGTGACTTGTCGCAGGCCACATGAGGGATTTGGTGATCTTTCGTAGCCCACACACTTGCTTGGTTTGACAAACAGTCACGGGGAAACAATTGAATCAATGTTTCATGACTTTGAATGATTTTACATTCAATATTGTTTAATAAAAATTTTAAAACTGAACACCATTTGATTCGTGGGCCAATGGGTTTAACACGTATGATTATATCGCCAAAATGAAACCTTGTCAAATAGGCACAAATTGTGAATTCAATTCATTTGATCCTACTTTTGTTCAATAAAATGTTCAATTTAACGTCTTATTTAAATACGATTTTATATATATTTCATATTTTTATTTATGTGGGCCTAGATAAAATCCTCGAATAGAGCAGAATTTTGTGCACTCGAGCCCAGTGGCGCATTAAAGTTGGTTGAGGCCCCGGGCGCAAATGAAAATACTGCGCCCCCTTGAATTATGAAAAAAGTGTAAAGTTTGGGGTTTTCGGGCCCTTCAGAAGTCGGGGGCCCCGGACGCGCGTCCGGCGTGGCCCTCCGTCAAATTCGCCTCTGCTCGTGCCTACAATTTAGGCCAATTACGGGTCTGGAACACAATTATCCACGGATGCAGCGGCCTTACTGTATTTGCATCGATGTAATACAATAAAACCCCTTCTTAACGGACGCCCCTCTTTTACTGCTGAATAATAATTTCCCCTTGTATAATAAATGTATGCATTTTAAACCCCCTGATTAATTGGTCACCCCCCCCCCCTTTTACAGAAGAATTTTTTTGTCCTGTCTGTGTTTGCGAAAGAGAGGTTTTACTGTATTTTTTGATTCAGGCACGTATTACTTTTTTTTTATATATACACTATATTTACCAGTGATGTCCGAAGTGGTTTTAGACCTGTGGGTGCTCATCCCGAAGCTTTATGTTCGAGATCTCGATTTCTGAATCAATTCTGCGATGCTTCAGCGCCATCTACTGCACCAGGCACGGATTCGGGGCAATGTGTTCAGAGTGGAGACTAATTGTGTATTTTCGTAAGATTATCCTGCCCGTGTTTTTCAGAACAGACCAATTTTTCCCACGTTACCCGGCTCTCAGAAAAGGCGATTGCCCTTCATATGAGAATCCGTGCCTGCCCTACTAACCAAGCATGCAACTCATAAAATTTCCTCTGAAGCACTTCTGAGGATTGGTGCATGTCAGAATGTGTGTGGTGTACCTAGCGTAAAGTTTGTTCCAGAGGAATGCTTGTTCTGTGCGTAAAAGTACTGCCATCTTTCTTCCGGATTCGGAACTTTGCGCGTTCATATTCCGCATGAATTTTAAATGATGTAGGCTTGAATGGCTGTGCCATTCACACACTGTGGGATGAAGAAATTTCGCCTCAGTTTCGTCCCCCCCCCCCGACATTACGCGTGGCCTGACCGTGTGAGTAGATGAGTGACTGTATGAGTGACAAGTGATTGGTGAGTGAATGCGTCGATGACCATGTAAGTGGATGAGCGACCACATGAATTATGAAGTGAATAACCGTATGACTGATGGAGTAACCATATGACTGGTCAAGCGAATGGCTATATGGTCTTTCACTCATTCATTTGTTCACTCATAGTCACTGACCTACTCACTTAGTCATTCATATGGTCACAAGAGTCATTCATGCATATTCCCTCACCTACTCACTTAATTTCTCACATGGTTAGGGCAGGCAAAATGTACCAGGGAATGATGAAATGTGCCAGGGGCAAAATGTCGGGACTGACTGAAATGACTCGTCGGAGGCAAAATTTCTTTAGACCCTACAGTGCACCCCTGGCTTCGACGCCACCTGGAATGTGTGAAGATTGGAACTATATTCAGTTTCTGTTTGGTCGAGCAGCCATCCAGCACCTCCTAGAGATAGAAGGCCTCTGCACTGTTTGCCATAAACGCCATTCAGACTACCTAGCAAGTTTGCCACATTTTTAAACACAGCATCCTATTTCGTTTCTTCTTATTTTGGCGTAGAATCTTGCTGATTGGCTCAAAAATACCGCGTAGTGATTGGAGGCGGGGCATAGAAATCGCCAATTCTGAGCCCGATCATTTCTTTTCCTCACAACGATGTTGAGGGAATTTTTTTCCCTTGAATATTCTGAGGAAAAATGGACTACTTACTGACGTCACAGTCTGAGTGGGGGGGCCTTCTATCTCTAGGAGGTGCTGAGCCATCCCCCCTAATGAAAATGATGGCTGTTCGAAACAAGTAAAGTCAGGTAAACAGATGGTGAAAACGGTACAGAGGGAAACCTGCTCAGTCGTCTTTCATAAAGAAGCTGGTCTAAAGTGATTCGTTCGGTTCAGTTCAGCTGTAATTACGCTTGTAATGTAAGATATTACTTTGTTCGTGAAAATTGTATTGTACATACTTGTCGAGATATAATTATATGAACATGGTTTGAAAAAGTGTAAAAATCTCTGTGTCATGTAAAAGGAGTAACTACTTCCACTCGTTGATATGACAACATGTACCCCATTAATGTCTTGTGTAAAGCAGGTTTTTGGCTTCGGTTACAAACAAAATCATGGAATGGAAATAAATATTATGAAGAAAATTCCCGCCATTGTGTCGTTTTTGAGATTTCACAAGTACTAAACGCTTTTATACTACGGTGTGTGGAAAATTCATCACCAATAATTCACTGCCACAAAATTCACCGAAAGGGAAATTCACGACCGCGCAATTCATTGACATATTTCATTGATAGGAAAATGCCACAGACAAACAATTCCTCGGTTAAGTGATATGGCTGCACGGGGAGTTTATTGAGTGAGCATGTGAGACAGTCACTCGTATGGTCACTCACTCAAGCACTTACTACTCACTTGGGCACTTATTCATAAGGTCAATTACTTACTCTATCACTCACTTGATCACTCATATGGTCACTGGCTCATTCAATCTCTCACTCACCCATTAACTCATACAGTCACTCAGTGTCTCGCCACCTCACTTGGTCATTCATATAGTCACTCAATGGTCCACTCACTCAATCCCTCATACGGTTATTCACTGACTCAGTCATTCACTTGATCACTCGCTCATTCATTTATGCAGTCATTCATTTAATCATTGATACAGTCACTCATACGATTCTCACTTGGTCATTCATAGTCACTCACTCAGTCATTCACTCAATCATTGATAAGGTCACTCACACAATTACTCATTCAGTCATTCATGCAGTCACTCACTTCATCATTTATACGGCCGCATCATATGATTACTCACTCATATGCAGTGGCGATGGGGGCGATCGCCTCCCCCCAAGAGCCTTCAAACAATAGGCGATGGGGTGATCGCCCCTCCCAAGAGCCCTCAGAAAAATCATTTTGCGCGAGGGCCCAGGATGTGCTTAAGACGGTTGACTCTAGGCCACTCACTGAACTGGCATTTCGCTCTGTGGGTCACTCGTTTGGTCATTCACATGCTTACTATCACTCTAAGAAACTCTTTTGCTCACTCACGCGCTTGCAAATTCTCTAGGTCAGTGGTTCTCAACCTGGCGCCATATGGCCCCCTTGCGATCCTGGGATATTCTAGGGGGCAACGGGAGGAAATCAGAAGAAAGGTGATCCGCGACAGGTGGTAAAGGGAGCTTCACCACCTGTCGTGGATCACCTTTCTTCTGATTTCCTAGTCAAGTGAGCTGTGAAGCTGTAAAGTTTCTCTTCACAGTCATAGAGAGCTGTGAAGAGAAAAGCTTTAAAAGTGAAACATGGTTGAAAAATATTACTATTTTCAGAATTAATCAGATCCGTCCATATTATAGAACCAGGGGCATCTTAACCCTTGGGTCTATGTGGGCATGACCCGAGTCTTCTTGTCTATAATGGAGGGAGGGGGACTGCATTATATGGGGTTTGGTACTATGATTTTCTAGCTGTTAAGTAACAGCTTGCATGTGAAAATCATAGTACCAGCTAAGTATGGAGGGCCACCAGAGCAACAGTTGATGTGTTGGGAGGGTTGATTTATCGTGCATGTTCGTTGGATCGTCTCGTGTTTTATACAGATCCTTTTTTACCATATAATTTGACTCCTAGGAGAGATGATAATCCATCATTTGAATCCGTGCCTAGCCAGGATTCTAGAGATTGACCCGATTTATTAAAATTTCATTTCATAATAAAAAATAGAAAGTATCTCACTCTTGGATGAGAGTGGGGAGGGGGGAAGCCCTAGATAGGACGGGGGGGGGCACGAGAAAAAATGTGATCCATACGGCTGCCATGAGCTGAAAAAGGTTAAGAAACACTGCTCTAGGTTACTCTTTTGGTCATTCACTGACCTAATCACTTGCTGTCTGAGGCAGAGTTACACAAATGTAATGTATGTGCAGGTTATACAAATTTCACAACTCCCTTCTCCCATTCTACTAATTTTCTTGATCCCTCTGAACTTGCTGCCCTGAGCTATAGTCCTCTAAGCCTCCCCACCCCGTAAATACCACACTGCCTTCAGTGGCGGGACATGCAAGTTCAAAATCTGAGCGTTGTAGAAAAAATATTGAGGAGGAAACTGAAATAGCAGCAAAAAAAAAAAAAAAGAAACCGCCGATGGAGTTGAATATTTCTGGAACTAATAGAGATATGAATTATTAGTACAATAGACTCTCGCTAATCTGGCACATATCCCACCAGGGTGTGCTGGGTAACCGAAATCGCCAAATTACTGAAAGTTGATTGAAAAAGTCTATTCAAATAATATAAACCTCTGCTCATATAGACATGCATTTGTGATATGTTTTCCTCTTCTATGCTCTCGAAGAAAACCGGCCTAAAAACACCGGATTACTGGAGGGATTATTGCGAGTCTATCTCTATACGTAGTAGTATAAGATGCTTTATTTGAAGGCAAAGAGAGAATATGGGTTTCTGACGCAAAAACTTTCATAAATCGGGTGTTCAAAGCTGGAAATTTTTAATGAATTTTCTTGGTTTCATCGTGTTGTTTGAAAATTATAAGCCGTAAATGAGGAAGTTAAAAGGTATTGTTTGTGAATAGAGACATGTCATCAGTCAGAAAAAGCTTATTTTTACAGTAGAGTTTCTTTCCATTTGAAGAGAGGATATAAATTCGGTGTGTTATGAAATTTTCTTTGAAGGTCTAAAATCATTCACAGAAACACAAATTAATTGTCAGGAACGTGAGTAATTGAAAGAAGAATGCTTAAAATGTTCCCTAAAGAAATCGCTAAGTCTTTAAAGCGTATTCGTGAACACCAAAAGTTGCTAAAGTGAGCAGAGCTCAGCTGTAGACGCTTGAGTTTCCAGCAGTGGTTCCCAACCTTTTTTTAGAGCATACGCCAAGCAGATCAAGGGTAAAGACTAAACAAGATACTGAGCGAAACGAGCAGAGACCACAGAAAGCTCACCTGAGGATCCCTTATGGATGGGAAAGAAGTCCCTTTGGTCAAGTCCAGTGCCGGGTGGCAAGTACGGAGCTGAAATAAATAAAGTATGAGAAAAACAGAGCCAACTGCGGGCCCCTGATGAATCGGCCGGCAAATAAATGGGATACCAAACGAGACAAGTCGAGACCACAGAGGGCCCACCTGTGGGTCCCTCACTGATGTAAACGAAGCTCATTTGGCCGGTCCCAGCGGTGTCACGCAAAATTTGAATAGATAACAAAACCATCCTGTGCTGCATTGAAACCGAAACTGCTTTATCATGGAACCTGCATGTGAGAGGCAAAAGCTGCGCTACGTAGGTTCAGCTTTTTTTTATGATAGAATGTGGTCATTTAAAGTTTGAGCGGCCACATACATTTTTCGCAAGCGCAGGGTGACCCGTTACGGGTGAGGGACTAAGATTGCGTGTCCGCAGTATATACTTATAACTGCTTTGTTTAATGATAACTGCTTTGTTTTTGTGTGTCGGGGTTTGTATTGATTTTTTTTCTTCAAATATTCAAGGATCGTCTCTATTAAACGAGGTTTCTGGTATCCGAGGTAGCTCAGAATTAGTTGCCTCTGGTTGACCGAGATCCTTACTTTCTTAATATTATTTTGCGTAATTGTTATCAAAACGTCGCAGAGAGAAACGTTCAATACTTTCACAGGGATAAAAAAAAATACATTAATAAGGAATGTATGTACCTACTTTGACATGAAAAGCTGGAAAAAAAAATATTTAACGAATACATACGGATGTATTTTTTATTTGTGTATACTGTTCTGTCCGGTTAACTGTAAGCCTTAATTTTTATCAAGCAAAAGAGAAGGAAGTAGGATTTTCTAGGATTATTTTAAAATAATAATTCTTTATACGCTTTCGATATTCTGCTCTATTTTCATTCGCAAACTTTTCATTTATTTGTACTATTGCACTTGATACTGTTAATATAAATTTTTTTCATCTGGAAATACTTATCAGAATTAACGTGATCCTCACGTATTCCCAGGATATCTTTATGATCTGGCCAGGGAATTTGTCAGTGGTAATAGGCATCCATTCCCGAGCCAGTATTCGAACCCAGACCGGCAAAGTCAGAAGCTAGCTCCCGAAACACTCGACGGCGGCTAAAGAGGCCCTAAAATGTTTTTATAAATACAACAGATTATTCAGTCTGCCCAACAAATTTTTTTTACGTACGGTATTTTTTGCGGGGGTAGTCGGAACAAATGCCCAAATTTATTGTCAAAAAAAGCTAATTCATTAGTTGTAACATTAATTACTAAGAGCAATTTCTTAAATAAGTATGTTGCTTATTGCAAAAAAATATAATTTGTATTAATATAAATTGTAGAGCCTCAATATATATTCTTATATGTATTATTATTATTATTATTATTATACTTTGCACACTGGCTCTCTTTCTTAACAAGCACGCTCTGGTCACGTGAAAGAATCTCAGTACATTCTGTACTGAAATTTGAGATGATCACGTGACCGGATGCCCCTTCGGAGGGTCCGAAGGGCCATTTGTGTGAGAACATCAGTTCAGCTCCAGCTCTCACACGAGATGCACCAACGTCGTCTTTCTCTCTCTTAATATATGTACTATGTAAATAATATCTTCTATATAGCATCATAATTAAAGATAATGTATCTACAACTACGTCTCATTCATACGGAGTCAGATGCAATTGCGCTACTGTCACCATTTAGCATTAAATTCAGCAAAATTTTAATTCAGTTTTAATTTTTAAAAATTCAAAGTTTTAAATAATTCAAAGTTATAAATAATTTTAATTTTGAATTAATTTTTTTTTTAATATATAAATTTTTACATTTTAAGCATGTTTGACGTCTGTGGACTTGTGAACACTAGGTTGTTCTTCACTTAACAGAACCTTCACTGTAAAAAATCGTCCCCCCCCCCAACACATCACCCTGGATCCGCGCCTGTACAGTCCCTTGGGGGCTACATAGTCCATGTAATAAATATATGTGTGTATGTTTTGTGTCGTTGTCTTTGTGTAAAAAAGAAAAGTGCTTATAGTAAATTCCAAACAAGATTTGAAAAAATATCGTCGTAGAGGGATTTATCGTTGTATCGAGTATCGTAGGTTCGAGGTTTCTCTGTGTCCGTAATACCCTGGCACAATAAAATTTCCTCGTTAATCCTAGCCTCGCTATTGTTGCCATATCAACAGTATATTTTTGGAAATTGTTTCTTGCGAAGGTGCAACAATCACATCGACTGTTAGAAGGTAAACAATGACGTGTTTGAAATTTATTTATATTATATATATGGAAGGTTGCATATAAAAGTAAAAGGAGATTTAAAATATTCAATCAGTAATAACTCGATAAAATGAAGAAACTGTCTTGTGATAATATGGTAAACTAAATAAATTTAGTGACGTGTATTCACATCAAAGTGAATAATTATTTGAAGTGTAATTAATCGGGGATGGGTTCGTATTTAATCCAATCTTCTATCTGGGGCAAGATCGAACTTTTAATTGGGCAGCGGAAATGGCGTGGAGTGGGGTGGTTGGCGGTTCCCTTGGGAATAAGCCAAAGCTGCAACTATTCTGGTGAATACAGCTTTGGAGTAAGCACAGGTTGAATATGAAGGAGAAAAGGGTAGCGGTATGTGGTGCGGATTTCTCCCCTGTAGCTGTCTTGGGTGGTTTTTATTCTGGAGGACGGAAAAGACAAATTCCCTCGTCGGTGGTAGGTCAGGATATGGAAGTATTCTACCTGGGAGGATATCGGGAACCACGGAAATTCTCCTCAGAAATACCATCGTCTGTACCATGTAAAGAGGTCTTGTCGATTGACTCGTCGAATTGGATTGGATTGATAAGGAAGGGATTATAGATGGTAAGATCCGGTTTGATTTATATTTAACTTTTAATGGAGATGTAGAATAACAAGGAGTATTCGAACAGTGGTGAGGATTGTGGGATCATCTGCCAGGGAAACAATGTTAGGAAGAAAAAAAGCGGAGTGGTGTGATGGTGTGGATATTTTTTCTTTCTTCATTTGTATTGTCTTCGGTGGTTTTCTTTGGAGGACGAGAAGGAAAATTCCCTGATCGGTGGGAGTGATAACTCTGAGGATATACCTGGAACCACGGAAATTCTCTCTGGCCACTCACCGTCTCTCTATGAAAAGCGGACTTACCCGTACAATAAAAATATTAATTTTTTCATTGAGGGGGGATCTTAGGAGAATGCATTAAATTTCTGTGATTATAGTCGTTCACGGAGAAGTAATTAAGTATTCTTTCACTGTGCGAAAGAAGGAATAAAAAGTCATCTTTATTCGGTCTCATTTCACAGATTTTTTTTTCGAGATCCGTAAACACCTTCTGATGATGACAACCACTGCAGTTGTGGAGACATCAAGGGCAAATTCTTGACCCATGACGGGTAGTATGATGATGTCGATAAAAGTGTGTATACATATACAGTGAAACTTTGGTACGTCGATACTCGAGAAAAGATAAAGCCATCTCCAACGATATTTTTTTAAAACTTGTTTGGAATTGACAAGAGTCTAGATGATAGGGTGGAGAAAGCAATGACTGCAATGACTTCGCCACCATATCACACTACTGTTTATACAATACAATATACAGGGTGGCAATTTGTAGAGTATTAGCAAAGAGTGAGAGGGATATCTTATTGGAATTTGTAACAGGTAAGCTGTTGACAAGGATGTACAGTAATACCTTTATTAACGAGACACGTGAAGGTTTAAGTTTTATCGAGAAACGAAGACATTCTCGAGGAGTTCGATTTTAACCTTCATGACGAAGGGTTGTCAGTTTAACGTTGAGTTGTTCTGTATTAATGTAGAATAAAGGAATTTTCCATATTCGCCGCTCCGTATGTATAACACCGACCATCACATTGGCGCCCAATGTTTTAAAATATACGAGTGAGTGTTTTTAGCTAAGCGGACATTCTAAATAGGTAACAAGTGAGTGTGTATAATATCACGGTTATTTTTCGAATAGAAAATAATCGATGGGTAGTGCACCTATACACAGCGATTTTGGTCTCATAAAAATACACACTCTCTCTCTCTCTCTTTTCGTTTTCCCCTGCGGGGGATTTTGGGGGGGGGGGGGGAGACGCAATTTCTTTCTCTTTTGTTGTGCAGTAAAAAAATATAAATAATGAGAAGCGGTTCGACGGACAAACACAGATTTATTTACAGAACAGCAATTTACACGTATTTTCAGGCTAATCAGAGAGCTAACAACTTTCTCTCAAAGCCCAAACACATTTGACTGAATCTCCTTGTGCCTGCCATCTTGTGAGCGCCACGGTATTTATAACCCCGGAGAAACTTCGAGAAAAAGAACATTCCACAAAATTCTATTTCACAGTTTCCTAGTTGGCGGCGCTACTGTATGGAGGGGCCGGACTTTCTAGATTTTTCTATACACGCCCTGCCAGTTCTCCGCCAATCGCATGTCTCTGCGCTCAGACCGAAACCGGTAACATCGATATTTCTGAATCGATAGTTCTATCGAATAAATCACGCCATCTATCGTCGAAAGTTCGTAACATTGCCCCTCTCTTAGAATTGTTCGTCCCGACAATTCAGTCCGGCGGGTTGTCACTGGTAAGAGGCCAGTCTGTTGAAGTGGACCACCTTGCACTTCGAGGATGGCGTTTCCTGGACCCGAGCTACGACGTCTTTCAGTCTATTCACGATTCTGTAGAGTCCTTCCCATGACGTTTGAAGTTTCGGGCACAGTCCTTTCCGGCGCTTCGGGTTCCAGAGCCAGACAAGGTCTCCTTCTTTGAA
Source organism: Pholcus phalangioides (assembly GCF_987345545.1). Classification (NCBI taxonomy): domain Eukaryota; kingdom Metazoa; phylum Arthropoda; class Arachnida; order Araneae; family Pholcidae; genus Pholcus; species Pholcus phalangioides. Next base: position 28,240,178 of record NW_028301603.1, on the reverse strand, counting down.
GTCATGAGACGTGGCCCTGGCATCGTAGCGATTCTTCATCTTTTCGGAGCCGATGTTGATATTGTGCCTGGCGATTCGATGCATGTCCTCGAGGCGCTCCTGGAGTCCCTGGACGTGTTCTTTCGGTAGAAGAGCAGCATCTATCGGTCGCCGGATCATCAGATCACCTGGCTGGCGAAGGTCCTCTTTCATCGGCGATGGCGAGTATCCGGTGCTCACGTAGGCGGTCCTCGGTAGCGGTCGCAGGATGCTCGGGGCGATTCCTTTGCGGGCGGCGCAGGCGTCGCAATTCTTGCACCACTCGTGCACATCGGTCCTGGATTTGTCCCAACAGAATCGTTCGCGGACCTTCTGGAGAGTCTTAATCACGCCGAAATGTCCACCGGTCGGGCTTTCGTGCAATTATTTCAGCACATCTTTCACACGGCTCCTTGGCAGGACGAGTTGCCACCGGAACGCCTTTCCATCCTCAGACTCCCATCTGCGGTACAGCGCGCCATCTCTCATCTCCAGAGAGTCCCATAGCGCCCAGTATCTCTTGGTCGTCGGACTGGAAGAGGCGACGTCTTGCCATGTCGGTTCACTACCGGTGGATTCCTTCAACTCCATGGTCGGTCGTATGTCGGGATCTTCTAGCTGGGCTTTCCTAGTGTTCTCGTCGCTCCAAGGATCGTCACTTGAGATGTTATCTGTCTCACTATAGGGCTCACCGGTCCGCACTTCTCTTCTGCCTTGGGGCAACGACAACGGTTCTGTGTACCCGGTCCTTTCGTCAGGGCGTCGGCATCTCCATGCGCTTTTTCTCTACGAAGCTGGATCGTCTTCTTCATGCCATCTGACCCTCGTGAGAGAACGGTTCCGGTCCTGCCATTGGTCTTCTTCGGGCCACTCGTCGCTCTCTCCTCGAAGCGTGACGGGCTACTTCGTACTTCATGGCGCAGACAAGAGCACTTCTCACGTCCTTGTACTCGCCCAGAAGCAGCGCCTGCTGGATGTCGGGGTCTTTGACGGAATCGACGAAGGCTTGTAGGGTCAATCCGTCCCTGATGTCAGGCGGGCAATCGGGATATGCCAGCTGTGAGAGTCTCTCAATGTCCATGGCCAGTTCTTGCAATGTCTCACCCGCTTTCTGCTGCCGGGTCTTCAGTTGCAGCCTGTGGAAGTCCTTGAGGTAATATTTTCCGAACCTCAAGTCGAGTGCGTTCGTCAGGGCTTCATAACTGGATCGGTCCTCGGCGGCTTCACCTCGGAGAGAGGCAGCTAGGTGGAAGGCCTTGAGCATACAGTCCCATCCGTTCGCAGAAGCGATCATCTCGAACTGGGTCCTGTATATCGACCACGATGTCCTGCCGTCATACGTCGAGGGCTTGATGCTCAGCTGGTTGACGTCAGCTATAGCTGCCACATCCCCTCTAATGCCACAGAAGGTGGGCATCCGCGGAAGACGTTGGCTCTTGGATTTTCTTCTCCAGCTCCAGTATTCTTTTTGAGAGCTTTTCGTCGACAGCATTCACCTGTTCAGTGATGGAATTTCTTGAGAGAGTTCTTCTTTTACTCCAGCGACGGCAGTGGCGATGTCATCTCTCACTCCAGCAATGGCCGTGGCGATGTCTCCCTTCACAGTGGCCACATCCCCTCTAATTTCAGCGATGCAGGAGTTGACGACGGTAACATCCCCTTTGACTTCGGCGATGGAGGATTTGACGGTGGTGACATCCTCTTTGACATCGGCGATAGAGGAGTTGACGGCAGCGATGGACGAGTTTATCTCGTTCACAATGCCCATTTTCATCTGGCCCATCACAGACATCAGTTGGTTCAGCTGTTCTCGCATCTCATCCATGTCCATTCTTCTCGTCTTCGTGCAAGTCTTGAATTATCCCACTTCTGACACCAAATTGTTCCGGATAATTTTCCACAAGACTTCAAGATTGCAAAACAAGAAGCGGTTCGACGGACAAACACAGATTTATTTACAGAACAGCAATTTACACGTATTTACAGGCTAATCAGAGAGCTAACAACTTTCTCTCAAAGTCCAAACACATCTGACTGAATCTCCTCGTGCCTGCCATCTTGTGGTGAAATGTTGGAATTTTTCTATCAATGTTGGTGAATTTCCCATAAATCTTTCACTACAGCATTTGAGGTGAAATTTAAAGAAAAAAAACTTACCAAATACGGAAGATAAAAAGATATATTTTAATGATTTTTTTAACATAGTAGAAAATACAAAATGAAACATATGGTTGATGAACAAAAGTCCAACAAATCAGCTGTTGAATCATCATTCTCTTCAACACAACTAGCGTAGGACGAATGTCAGTGCATTTCTTCACCGAGATGAACAAGCTGAAATTTGAAGTGAAATGAAAAGTTAAACACGCAAAATAATCAAAAACAAATAAAATGATGCCACAGAATGAAATCATAATTCCAAGAATAACAGGATAAACCATCTTTGCTTTTACTGATAATGATTGAACCTTTACAGTCCTTTAATGGTTTTAACTCCCAAGTGCCTGGCACCAGGCTTTAGAGGCCTATACATCTGGTTATTGTCCTATCTGTCAGGTTAGCATGAGTGTGAATATTCTCAGAAAACACAGAAATCATAAAGGAAACACATTCACAGGCATCCAAAAAATTACTTGTTTCAAGAATTGGTTCGCATTAACAAGATCTGTACTGCCATAAATAATCCTTTTGCTGGAAGGGCCTGCCTTTGCCTGAAACAAAGAAAGAAAACAGCTATCACACACGCACACGCTACAATAACTAAAAATTAGATTACAATAACTAAAAAAAACTTTGTCCTGTGGCTTACATTTCAATCATCCAATTGTAAAATGGTTTAGTAAAATAAGTTTCTTACCTTAGCATAATCTATCAAATTCTGGTATTCTATGTAATTGCCGCCACCAATAACAAATGCTATTCCCTGTAAAGTAAGTGAAAATTCTTATTTGTAAATACCAATACATTAAAATTCTTCAATGGTTGTTGCCAACAAACAGACAGAGGCCCTTCAAGCATTACATCAGCAGAGTTTTAACAGGAGCCCTCTATCTCTCCTCCTCCCCCCCCCCCCCCAGATGATCAAAAATACATTTTTGATGCAAAAAATATTTGGAAAAAATTAAAATATCGGAAGAAAATACCTTTAGATGTTATTATAAACAATTTCTGTTAATTTCAATGCTATTTGAAGGCTAAGAGCTGAAAATTTCTCTAAGAAATTCATTACAATACTCCCCTTAAGCCTTTTATGCCTCCTCAAAAGACAGATCCTGCATACGCTTCCTATTGGATTGCCCTGCTGCCCTACTAGAATATACATAGGGAATCTAACCACCATCTTCCAATCTTCTAACACTGCTGTAGTGAATTTTGCTATGTGTGCACAAGGATTATTTTTCATCTGATTATAGACCGAACACACTATATTTTTAGCTTGTGTTTTAAGTTTAATAATTAATAGCTTAATTTAGCACAGTTCAGAACAGTGGCATAGATTGCCATTGCTAGTTGGTGTGAAGTACAGATCATTGAGCGTGAATGGCAGATCACCATTCACGAAACATTGTATCATTAGGCCAGCAGGCATGGCCCCCACAAGGGTGGGCTGGCAGGTCCCTAGATGATTTTCATTATTTTTTTGTTTTTTCATAAAATTTCTATAAATTAACTATAAAGGGGCCCGTAAAAAGTCTGGTTGGGGACCTGCCAGAGGCTGCAGCCTAGAAGCCCTGCCGTAGAATGTGAGGGCCATGGCGGCAGGAGAAAGTAGAGAATTCCCCCCGATCACCATGCACACCCTCAGTTTCAAGAGCATGTATCTGCTTAGTTCAGCAAATCACTCAAGGACAATGCATGTTTGGATACAAAACTATGAAGGTCGTTATGATGAGCACTGACTGTGTACTTAATTTCCATTGAACAAATAGAACTTTCGCATTCTATTTAAAGGGTAAAGTCAAACTCGGCTAAAATAACATTGAAAATTCAAATGAAATTTTGTCATTATAACTGAGGTGTCGTCACCCTTTTAAAGTTAAAAAAATGCAAAATGCAATCAAGTGCAAAAATTACTATACATGAAGTTGAATTTTCATAACGATCAGGGGTGACCATATTTTACTGAGAGAAATCGGAATAATAAGTATAAGATTATCTCCAATTTTTGCCAAAAAAATATTGCCAATTGTCACAAAAATTGCCACTTATTGCTTATAAACAAACCATAGTGAGAAATACAATGATGCAACAAGTTTATAGTGAATTAAAATGTATTCAAGGGGAAAAAGAGGTTGAACCTTCACATTTTTACAGTCTTATGCATATTAGTCCAATTTATAAATCATTCAACTCATCTTAATTTTGATTTCAGTGAAGATTATAAGCTAAAATAAGTTTTGCTAAAAAAACGGAGCATTTTTATGAGAAAAACAGTTAAAAGAACATTAAGGGAAAATGCAGGAATGTTTGGTTTACTGGTCACACCAATTAGCAAATTAAGATTGCATCAGTAGAATAACAGATGAACATTCCTCAATGTGAACAGGTGGGAATTTTTTAAGGAAACACCATATAAGTGGAAGCAAAATCAATGAAAAATGCATCGTTATAACCAAGGTCTTATAATATTAAATTGAGATATAGATATTAAAAAACTTATAGATATTAAATGGAGTGCAAGATTAAGTGAGTGATGCTGTTGCGGTCCTGACTTTAGCAATAAAATCAAGATTTACCATAGAAATACAGGATTACAATTATGAACCAAGTACAAAAAATTGCATATGTTTAGCATTGCAATGTGCTGCACTGTGTGTGTAAATAAATCTTAAATATGCTCACATCTTGGAATGGTGTTCGGTTCCGGGGTATGGATGAGCTGGAAAATACAAAATAGTGTTAAAATACAAAATTTCAACATTTCTTCAAAAATTTTGAATTTCCTACAATCATTTACAAATACAAGGCCTCAACAGACAAAATGCCCAACGGGGTGGCCGACTAAAGATGAACATAAAAATATGGATGTCAAATATTCACTTCATGCAACTTGTATGTTAAAAATAATGCATACAGGAATTCATTTCATTGGCAACGGGGAGGGGTCCCTGTCATTTGTCTTATTGGCACAAAGGCTAACATTGGTGTAATGACCAATCATAAACAATACTCAATGCTGCTTCCCATTGCAGCATTTTTCATTTTTCTAAAGATTGTAACCTAGCAATGAATCATCAGAGATTCAAACGTTTTTTTTGCTTGTGGTTGTGTGTCGTGATTTACGATGAAGCCAAGTAGCATGGTTGTAAGATGCACGTCTACAACCGTGAAGGTTGCCGTCAGGTCCCAGGTTCAAACTGGGGGAAGAGAATATAGATAAAAATATATTTTCCCAATGAGCTTGAGGCGACGATCGATAGATGGCGTCTTCATTGTGAACCCAACTCATTAATGACAGTAAGTTGCTGTATAGTGATATGGTTGGAGTCTGTGTGTGGTGAAGTATTAGTACCAGCTGCCATAGTGTGAACCTACCTTCAGTTTTAAATTAAACAGAATGCTAAATAAATAAATTTGAACAAACCTATCTGTGGCTCGCAGGAGCTTCGGATCGAAATATCGATAGTCATCGGTTTCTGGAAGAGACTTCATTTCCATTAATGAATCCACAATTTTCGTTATCGGCAAATTCTAATAAAAGAATTAACAAAATTCAATTAATGTTTTATAAATTTATCTCAATGCTTGTTTCTACACTCAGAACCTGATTCATAACTGAATCACTTTGTCACACCACAAAGTATGTATCGGACCGAGGCCTGCACTTTAAAGACGATTCTGGATGGCTATGACTCGTTGTAATAAATTTCATCGAAACCAATTTAATTTGGCAAAGACTTACATGAGAAAAATGAACATTGTAACTTGATAGGGATATAGACTGCTTTTTCTCAGCCCAATATACCAAAGAAACAGATATTTTCTGGATTTTATGTTGAGGTGTAAACTCGGAAAGAAACGTCATCTGGTCTTCGTTGGGACTTGAAACCAGGCCTTCTTGCATTCCAGGTAAACATGCTACCATCTACACCAATGAAGATATGACCCTGCCTTCCTTATTTCATGCACTGTGGTGTGAGGCACTGAAGTAGAGGCACCAGTAGCCTCTCTTAACTTCAGCAAATGGCTCCCAGTTAAGACGGTAGAGATAGATGGCTTTTTCTCAGCCCAATAAAGGAAAAACCATACCGAACAATATTCTGTATTGTAACACACCCACCTACCCATCCTGTCAATTCAGTCTCTGGTGCAACGTAACAGCAGTTAAAAATGAAAGCATAAAACATCAACTTCTGTTCAAAAGAAATGAAGCTATTAAAAACTTAAGAAGGGCGGGAAGTTGTTTGACCTTGACAAGGAATATGTCCCCCCCCCCTGCACCCCTAGTTAGTTTACTCTAATACAATCACCAGGTATAATTGCATTTTTTTTTTGTTATGAGAAAAAAATGTACAGTTTTATTATGCAAAGTCATTTCAGTAAAAATGACGAGTAAAAATAACATTGATATTCATTTTTGGCTTTATATGGCGTTTTTTTAACAAAAATCTGGTGTACAGTAGTTTAAATAATTAAAATGCATTGCTTTTTCAAAAACCTTCCAGTAATTGAGCACGGCGCTGTGGTGGTTGAGTAATCAAAGTGACGGACTCTCAACACGAGTTCCAGGTTTGAACCCCACTGGCACCACAGTAGTGGTCAGCCGAAGTCTCCTGTGGTTCCCAACTTTGAGGTGCGAATGTGATCCGATCTCCCTGTTAAAACATCTCGCCAAAGAGAGCAACAGGGCCTACACACGGTACAAATTTCTAATCATTACACTTTACTCACTTCACTTCTGAAATATAGATGGCAGCACAGAAAAATCCAGACAAAACACTAGATACACACTCAGACTGTCAGGTACACACACTTACCCTTCTGGCACACAACTACCCAGGTAATAAATTGTCCACTGCAATAGACCCGAGTTGTGCTCAGTTTGAAAGAGAGAAAGCAATCCAATCGTACCCCTGGTCTGATAAGTGCCAGATTACAGAGAGTCTACTGTACTTCATGCCTCATCTGTTTATTTTAAACAGGGTAAAAGGTAAATTATGAATTTATTTAAAAATGGGGTGATCATATACCCTATTTTGTATGTGTGGATAAAACGGTTTTTTTTTTAATGAATATGGTCACTCAACTAAAATGTTATATTTTAAAACATAATTTAAGAGACCCAATAAGATTTGCCAAATAAGCGCATTCAAAAATTTGTAGGGGAAAATTTTAATTGAATTGACTTGGTAGATTAATTAAAATTTTGAACTGAGATTAACAACTGATCGATTAATCCGGCAAGCCCTAATTTTTTTTCTTTTGCAAAAAAAGAGAGGAAAAAAAATTACCAGCTATTAATTTATAAATGATAAATTCTTATTTGCATCCAAAGTGAAAGAAATACTCACGTGTTTTTTTACAACCAAATTTTTCACACCTTCCATCACAAACTGGGAACCGTGAGACATGAGCTTCGAAAACATACTGAAAAAAAAACAAGAATCACATTTTTACCATAACACAATTTTGAAAAGTCAATGCAAGAAATGGCAACCTATGAAATTTGGACTGAAGTTAAATTTAAATTCTGAAAATTGGCATGGCAAATTACAGATTCTACACGATTGATTCTGTTGTAACAACAAAATATGTTGAGGATACTACAGTAGAGTACAAAGCAAGCTTTGCTGAAAAAAACTAGACATTTTTATACAAAATAGTTTGGAAAATACAAAATACAGAAATGTTTTGTATAGTGGCTATGTCAATCAGTAAGTCGGAAAGTGAAACATGCAATAAATCTTTTTTTTCAGTGTTAGATATTATATGAAACCACAAACATTCCCTATTTGTGATCAGCTCTAATCTCAGGAATCTCTAAGAGAAAACACCATTGAAATGGAAACAAAAGTAACAAAAAAATTTGTCATTATATCTGAGGCGATTACTTTTAATTGACGTTATAAGCAAGATTTGTTAACATTATTCTCCAGCCTGGACTCTGGTCCTTGCAGTCCACCAGGCACGGATCTATGGGAGATGGGGTGATCACACCAACCCCCAAGTAAAATGTGCAATATTGCCCTCAATGCCTGAAATTTTCGTAACCCCCCATATGATATCACATTCAATAAATTTGTTGACAATTACCTGTATCAATGTTTTTGATTATATAACAAATTCAAGAAAACTTCAACTAAAAAACAGGAAAGATCGGGACAGAGAAAAAATGGGGACTGTCCTGGAAAATACAGGACATATGGTCACCCCCATATACACAACAATTTGTAAAATCACCCTTCCCAACAGCAAGCCCCTGATTAGATCCGCCCCTGCAGTCCATACTATACCATCAATTACTGCTGTTACAGCCAAAAAATTAACCAAAATAGCACAAAGCGAAACATGATGAATCATTATTTTAATACATTTCTAACAGATCACATCCATATAATGAGAAACATACTGTTATGATAATGTTGTATTGGGCCGACATTACACTACAAAAGTTTTAGAAAAGTTCTTTCATAAAACTTGACAAATGCAGCCAATAAAATTATCATGAGTTCTATACAAATGCAACCGATAAGCTTGTTGGTTGTATTTTTCATGTCTTAGGCTGGGATTACACTATAAAAGTTTTGTAAAAACTCTTTGATAAAACATAAAAAATTCAACTAATAAGATAACCAGTTGCATTTGCTTGAATGCAACCAATGCGCCTATTGGTTGGGGGGAGGTAAAAACTTTGGCTTTAGTATAGGATCCTATGGATTAGCTTGAGTTGGGAAGCGATGAGAAGGAAAATTTTTTGATGAAAGGGGCGATGGAACAAAAGGTTTGGGAAACTATGCTCTAAACGTAAACATAATGCTTAAAATTTCAAATCATACTCAAATCATTAACCCCAGAATGGTACCTAAAAGAATCTGTTCTGCTGTTCTTCCACTGGACTATGTCTCTTACAAGGAAAGGGTCCAAAGGTGTCATCTTCAAAAAGTTTTGAAAAAATCTCCACTAATTCTACTCATTAAAATATGCACAAAAATATAAAAATATCCAGTGGAATTATTATGGGTCACTTAAAAAAATTGCAAATATTAATATTTTGAATGCCAATAGAAGCCAAGAATGACAAAAAATTCCACAGTCTTAGAGTGTTAGTGAAGTCATTCAAACACATGATCTATAGTCGCCTTAACATGATCAGGTACAGCATACACAAAGAAGGGGGGGGGAAGAGACAAATAACTGGTTTCTAAAAGAAAGTAGCTGGAAGGGAAAGAAGGAAATGTGCGCATGAAAGCGCTAAATTAAAAAAAAATTTTTTTTTTGCTTATGCTATTTTGTCTCCCAACACTTTCTTTTATTAAGATTTTCTCCCCTATCTCTCCCATTCTTTTTCTTCTCGTCGCTTAGTATTCAAAAGAAAACAAAAAGGGAAGCTAGAGAGTGGAAAGAAAATTTTATAGATATTGCCAAGTAGTATGAAAGGTGATGAGTAGCCAACTGTTATAATTTTTGATAATTATTTGCGGTTTTGATAATTGAGCTCCACTGCTAATTTTTTCATTTTTATGTATTTCTAGGCGAGATGAATGTACTAATATTTTAATTTACTAGCTATAATACCCAGCGCTGCCCGGGTTTTCTTCAATTACTGGGAAAATTGAAAAAGTGACAAATAATTTTATAAAGGCATATGCACGTCTGAAAACGCATAGCTAGGGAACCACAGTAAAAATTCCGAAAGCGATTGTTGAGACAAAGAAAACATTATTGCTTGACAGGTTTTTTTTGCCCATTTTAGGCATTTGCCTGCCCTGATGCACTTTTAAAGTAGCCTATCGTTCACGTCGGGTCCTGTTTGGTATATATGCAAAGTTTGGCATCGATCAGTCTAAAATTGTAGATTTGTATAGAGAACTTATACACAGAGAATCAATTTTATATATATAGATAATAAAATATTAATATATAATAAAATATTTTTTCATATTTTTTTCAGGATGATACCTTTGGATCTTTTCCTTGTTAAATGTATTACTATCCTACGGTTAAAGACTATCCCATCAAATGTTTGCCAAAATTATTCAAACTAACATATGAATTTCCATATTAAAAAAAAAATAATTTGTACCTGACAGTTTTGGTTCCACCACCATACTGACTTATAGAATGTGACATTTTACTGTATGTCCTGAAAAGAAAAATCACAATTAGTTGTTGATTTCTCAGATCCAGTCATTGATTTATTGAAAAGCAACATCAAACGTTAGAGTCACAGCACGAGAGAAAAAAAAAAGAGCAAAGTTAGGTTTATATTTCAATTCAATAAACCAAGCTTTGCACCATTTTGTCCTATAAAAGGCAAACACGCAATGTCAAATGATTAAGTTTTTCATTACATGGTGAAATTATATTCAATAGGAACTGATTAACTCTTTATCTGGCAGTGTGTGTGTTGCCAGATTTGATTTTATATTTTTCAAATAAAGGCATTTTATATTTTTAGCTCATTTTGGCATTGATGCTCTGCTACCAGAGAGGGTTCATCAGATTTTTGTAGCGAGCATCATGTCCAGAGAATGCAGGGTGTCAAGTAGAGTCGTCCAGGGATCAGTGTTAGGCTAGATCTTATTTACTTTGTACACTTGCAGTATCGCTCAGACTGTGTCACTCATCCCTGTTGCAATTCGCTGGTGATGTGAACATAAAGTGTGAAATGTGAAACTGCTTGTAACTCATCAAATGCCAACCGTGAAAGCGCCCGAGTGGCATGGTGGTAAGGTGCTCATCTATCACCGCGAAGGTTGCTGTCAGGTCCCATGTTCGAACTGGGGGAAGAATATAGATATTTTCCCCTACTAAGCTTGAGGGGACCACCGATAGATGTCGTCCTCATTGTCAACCCAACTCATTAATGGCAGTAAATTGCAATAAAGGGATACGGCCAGAGTTGGTGTTTGGTGTAGTAGTGGCCATGAAAGTCTCAGACAATACTTCAATTTTTTTGCACATTGTAATTGAAAATAAACACTATGAAATAACACTTACTTCCATCTTCTGATGTATTTCACAGCATTTGTGTCGCAACCAGCATCGGTGAGCGCTGTGACATACTGGTCAACTTCTGCCTATAAACCAAGATAACTGGCATTTCAATCAAAATAAAATTACTACATATATTCATGCTTAAGCCAAAATTTTTTTCTTTCTAAATTTATTCCTGAATTTGGGGGGGGGGGGTTTAGCTTATATACTCACGTTTTTTGAAGAGAAAAAATCCAACTCGAGTAGAAGTTCATCTTATCTACATCATGTTGGATATAAATGCTGGAACCTGAGAACTCCAGGTGCTTGCTCCCCCCCCCCTCCCCCCATGTGGACAATCCCGAATCTCATACATATGTGACAAGGCTGTAGCAAGAGAAGGGGACTTGGACTTAAGGGAATCTGGTTCCCCCAAAATGTGAGAAAATGATTTAAAAAAAGGGGAGAAGGATGGATTAGCATGTACGGTTAAGCCTGATTCCGAACGTGGAGCCCACACTCCAATGGGGGTGGGGGGAGCAATTTGATTTTTAGTGCAATCCATTAGGATTTAAAAAAAATCATTTTTGATGAAAACATAGTTTCTCAGAATTAATGAAAAATTCATATTTGATAAAATAGTAATTTAAAAATTAATGAAAATTCATATTTAATAAAAAAAATTATTTCAAAATAAATAAAATTCTCCACTGATGTAGGGTTCCCTATTAAACTGAAAACCCTAGGGCCCCGATGGGTCCACCTGTTAGGACGCCACTGTGTGAATAGATACACCATAGTGTGAGTTATTGGCTTCATTGAAATTTCTTTTTGGCCTACAATGTCTCAAAGGTTATAAACCATGCTTTAGACCAGGTTAATAGATTTTTGGCTTCCTGTACAAAGAGGATAAAAGATCTTTTTTCAAACAATAAAAACTACAGTAAAACCACCCTCAACAAACCCTCCCACATTTAGCAGACGCCTCCCACTAACAGGGGTTTTTTTTAAATTACACAGACCAGCCTCAGGGTATTTTTCTATCTATCAATGAACATTCCTCCTTATCGGACAAAAATTTTGGTCCCATGGGTGTCCGTTATAGAGAGGTTCTTTTGCATATGTCACAGAAAGGGGGACAGAAGTGTAAGTAGGACCTACTTTTGGGGGATGAGGGAGCAAACAGGCTAATTTGACATTTCAGGTAGAAAATAAGGAACCTCTCCAAAGAGATATTTTGAGTTTTTAACCTTCAAAAAGAGTTTCGAATTCAGGGAAATTGATTGAAACAGCATTTAAATTTTTCTTCCAATATTATAACTTTTTTACAATTTTTGATCATCTCCCCACCCTGGATATCTCTTAAGGGAAAGCATGGCATCAGGATTTTTCCAGATACTTTGGTGAGAAAAGAATGGCAAAAAAGGTTGGAAACCACGGGGTTAAGTAGTAGACTTCAAAAAAAAAAAATGTTGGGGAAACTATGGGATGCTGCCTTCTCAACATTATAATGACTCACAGATGGGGTTAGCACAGTTTCCCAATGTCTTTAGTATGTTTTTTTTTCCATTTTGGATGGTGATTGGAGTTTTTGTGGAGGTACCAATCTGCATGAGTAGGTTTCCTCGCTGTGCCCTAAGAAGTTGTTGTCAGTTCTGTTGACCAGGACATCTAGGAACGCTAGTTGTGCATCTTTCTACGTCTCCACTGTAAATTTGATGGCTGGGTGAATATTGTTGAGGTGTTTCAGGAATATTTGTAGTTCAATGTCACCATACTGCTATAGCACGAAGGTATGGTTTGAGTCAGTGGTGCGCAAACCTTTTCAAGTGGAACTCCCTTTGCAACAAAAATTTTTTTCGGAGACCCCCCTAAATAGGTGTGATGACCATATGTCCCACAACCCTCAACATGGACTGACCATATGTCCCAGTTTTCCAGAACATTATAATAAATGTTATCCCAAAACCCTGTTTCGGAACGCTTGTTTTGATTTTGATTAGGCGATATTAACTTTAAGCATTTTTCATTAGTTACTCTATGGAAAATAACTACCATAGAGTAACCATTCAAACATCATTTCCCATGTTCCTTTTTTTTGCAAAGACACTGCACATTCGTGATTCACGCATGATGGAGACGATATATTGATTATTGTCCAAGTAGAATTTGATAAAATTGCATTGCACAATACAGGGTAATTAGCTCAGCTAAATAAAGGCATTCTTTAGTTTTGACACATTTTTAAACAAAAATGAATTTCTTATTTGGAAATTTTTATTTTGGAGAATCTCTCGCAACCTCCCTAGTTCATTGACGTGATCCCCTGAGAGGTCACGACCCACGGTTTGCGTACCACTGGTCTAAGTCAGTGTTTCTTAACATTTTTTTGCCCATGGCCCCCTTTGAACCATATTTTTTTATCGTGGCTCCCCTGTCTTACCCAAAGTTTTCAACTCTCATCTAGAAGCAAGACACTTTATACGTATTGAAATGATTTTTTCAGTGAATTTATACTGAACAAAAATTTTGCAAAGAAAATTGGCCTCCAGACCACTAGCCTAGAATTTATTGATCTCCCCGCTAGTCTGAGTTCTATCAGGACCATCTCAATATCATGGGGCCCCCCTCCCTTCAGCAAAGTGATGCTATGGTAGTCCCATACTTTAGCTGGAAATAAACAGCCTACATATTTCCTACTTATTTTCAAAATTAATTGTACTATACAAAATATCATAAGGTGGGGTCACTTATGGGCATGCGGACCCTCACAAGAGTGGGACTGACAGAGCTACAGCCCGGGGCCTAATATGGTTTTCATCATTTTTTTTTCATACAATAAATTTCATATAGGGAAGGGGGGTCTGAAAAATTTAGCCAGGGACTTGAGGAAAACCCCATCCTAGGGAACTCGTTGCAAAATACAAATACAAATACAACGCCACAACAGGCAAATTGCCCAACGAGGTGGCTGACTTAAGAACATCATGGATCCCCGAGCCCCTACCTACTACTGCTACACCACACATGCACCCCCCCCCCCGCGGAACCCCCCAACGAATCGGTAAATGCGGGAATGTGCGTGTACGTGTAGTGCAACCTGACGTATAGTTTGTTTCTGTGTAATGCTTGTTATGTGTAGTGCTGTCATCTGCCCCCAGTTTTACTAACTATGAGTGAAGTGTTATGGTTGAAATGATTTACTGTTATAGGACTGTTGCTCTCTGTGGCGAGACTTTTTAACGGGGAGATCGGCTCGCATTTGCGCCTTGAAGTTGGGAACCACAGAAAACCAACTTCAGCCGATCACCACTGTGGGGTTCGAACCCGGATCCTCGCATCACGAGTCCGGCACTATAACCACTCGACCACCACAGCTGCTGTGGTGGTCGAGTCTAAAATGTAGGCAGTGAGGCCTGGGTGGGTCCATACCCTAAAGAAGGCCCTGGTTTTATGGGTGGTTTTGTTGGATTCTCTCTCTCACTGTATATAAGTGTTAGTCACTAATATAAAATCTTTATTTTTTCACACCTTAATTTTTCTTCTCAGCTCTCCAAACCACCTGTCATGGCCCCTTTCTCCATTTTCTTCCGTGGCCCCCTTGAAGTATCCCAGTACCACAAGAGGGCCGGTTGAGAACCACTGGTCTAAGTCATAGTTTCCTAAACTTTTTGCTCCATTGTCCCCTTTTTCAGAAGTTTTTTCTGTCATCACCCTAAACCCATAGGAGCCTATGTTAAACTAGTAGCTTCTATTGCCCCCCCCCCGGACCATTCCATTGCCAACCAGGGGGCGATATTGCCTACTTTGGGAACACCAGTCTAAGTCTATCAAGCATGTTTTTAATTGAAATTAAAAGCATGCAAGCAAAATTTTTGATTTAATTTTTTTTTTTTGAGTAAAAAAACAAAATTTATGAATCTCTAGTTACAAGCAAATTTATTTTGTTTGTTCAGATGTTTAAGTTCAATTGTGAAATTTCACACGGCAGAATTCAGTTAAAGTGAAAGCTTTAAACATGATTTTAAAAAATATGAAGTTAATAAGTGATTTTTGATGATACAAACCTCTGTCATTGGAGGTCCACATATAAAACTGATGAGGAACAGTCTCAGCTTATCAGATGAAGTACCAGCTACAGCAAGCAAACAAACAAAAAGAAAAGGTTGAGGGAAAAACTATCATACTACCTATATGAAATTTACAATTTTGTGCAGTTTTTTTTTTCATTTAAAAAATTATAAATCTGTGTTATGAAATAAAATTTATTATTGTGGAGGGGGCTCTGTATGCCATGGAATATTGAAACTATAGCTAATACTGTACGTGCTAAATTTATACCTGGTACTGTTCACAATCTCATAGCACATTCAACCTTTTTGATATTTCCTACACAGTAATGTTTCCTCTAATTCTTATTTTATGTATACAACCGTTTCTTTTTCGTGCATGGAATGGCAATATGCCATAATCACCTACAGTGTATTTTAGGAACTAGGAACTATATTCAAAGCATTTTCACAATACACAGCCGTGCACTCATGCAGCCTAGAGGAAACAGTGTCCACTGGCGAGAAAAGGATAAATTAAAAAAAATCAATGTGCAGCCGTTGCAGATTTTTAACATTGGTTTCTGCAACTCATTCAAATGGAAGAGAGATGGATGAATGAAGAGAATGGAGATGAGTGTATGAAAATGGGGTGAAATACTGATGAAAACATTGTTATTTACAAATACATTGTTTCTCCTAAATCCCATCACATATTAAGGTTACAAATGGTGAGTTTTTTACTTTTCCTTTGCTAATTAAAACTGTATTATTGGATTGAAATTATCTGCCCGTTTCCAAAAAAAAACATTATTATATTGCCTGAAGCCCATAAAAAACTTTTTCGTGGATAGTGCCCATGTGTAACACACAGAAAATTATGGCATGAGAACTTCCTAGCTTATTCCTGATTTATTCAGATCAGAGAACTGTTACTGTAATCTTTTTTTAGAAACACTTTTCAACAGTTATTAGAAAAAATTATGTGCAACATACCTTCAGGATCTGTAATCATATCTATCAGTGATTTCTCCTATAATAAAAATTAAAATGTTCAGTTTTACATTATGGAAACCAGATACTATATCTATTAATCTTGATGGAAAAAAAAAGTTTTTTCTTTCTTATAAGGTGAATTTTTTTTTTTGTTAACTAGGATAAAAGTATGTCACCCACTTTTCTCCAGAAAGAAGCCAAAAATGTAATATTTTATTAAATTTAAAAAATTTGAGGAATCGATAGTCTATATGCAGGCTCAGGGTTTTTTTGTCTTCTTTTTGTCTAGAAACTGAACTTTCACGTTTGTGGTGCAGAAATCATGTAACAAAATTTACATAAACATAGTTTCTGAGGGAAGATTTAGCATTTTTATTAATTCACTTTTTATCAACTAAATTAGATTTTTTTTCAAATGGACACTTAAATCATGATAGAAACCACAAATAATTTGGGAGCAAAATAAAACATATAATTAACAAGTAATTTGAAATGAAAAATCTGCTTACTAGAGTTGCTTTACCCAAAATTTTTTCTTCTATTTCAAAATATATGTCCAACTTACGACACTAAAAAAAAGAAGAAAAGAGGAATATTCAGAAAGCATTTTGTATGCTTTACAATCATTACCAAATTGCTTGTCTTTGGAAGCTAATAAACTCGAAGAAATCTACAACTTGATATTGATGATATACATTTTGGAACAATGATTGTTGAATTAGAAAATTTAGTTCTTCAATTTGACGGAAATCTAAACATTATTTGATGTAAAAGTTAAAACTTTGCCTTGCCTCACCTTGATATGATCTAGTATTGCGGTTGCAACTGTCATATGCATGTCAATAAGTCTCTTCTTCTCCATAAGTTCAGGTAGAGAACTACGAAAATCAGTTAGATTACAATGTGAGAATAGAAGTAAAGATTTAAGGTGCAGGTTTGGCATAGAGTATCAATGCATAAAAGCAAAGAAATTTTATTTTCATAGTTTTATAACTAGAAAATGCGGTTTGAGATTTTTTTTTTTCTTTCAAATTTAAACTATTCCAGATACTATATTTTTTTTGCCCCAAAATCAATTCTGTTTATCTATAAGCACATTTGAATTGATCCAAGCTTTGAGTATTAACAGGGTATCTAACACAGAGCTTGACAAATCGAAAAAAAATTTAGATGCCAGCAAAATTTCTTTTCCTATGAAATCAGTTCAAAATAGTGTATTGTTTTACTTGTCCGAAAATTAGCGACCCTTTTACATGCTGGCATTATTTCAGATAATATTTTGTGCTGTCCTTCCACTTCAATTAGTTATCATACATAAAAAATATTACTTCACCAAACACCAACTCTGGCTGTATCGCTATATTGCAATTTACTGCTATTAATGAGATGGGTTGGAAGTGAAGACGCTATCTATCGGTGGTCGCTTCAAGTTCGTTAGGGAAAATATCTTATCTATATCCTCTCTTGGGTTCGAACCTATGACTGTGACAGTAAAAAATATTAGGCACAAATTCCAATTTTTTAGTCGCCATGGTGACCTGGCGCCTAGGATTTGTCCTGCCCTGATCCAACACATACCTAAATAAAACATTTGTGACTTTTCTTTGACTTATTTCGCAACATTCATGATTTAACACACTCATTATTTTGTAACATCATTGAAAATTTAAAATTTCTTATTTGGCAATTTAACATTTGATAATTAGCAACATTATACAAATACAATGCCACAACAGGCAAAATGCCCAACGAGGTGGCTGAGAAAAAGATGCCCATAAAAATATGAATGTCATATATTTCAAAAATATAGCAACCCAATTAAAAATGCAATTAATAAAAATTATAAACAATATATACACGTGATAAAATATTATATAATGCCCATAAAGAATGCTTATGGTTGTCTTATTCTACGTATGGATAGCTTCTCGATTCATACTTAGAATAAGATAACTATTAGCAGATTATCGCTCATCATTGGGCAAAATATCTCTTTTGCTCACAAACTGAAACATTTCATCCAGATTTGAAGCAATGATGATCAACAATATAAACCCCAGTTGTTTCCACTGCTCACACTGTCGTGACTTTTTTTAAAGACGGAAACTGACTCACATTCACACTTTAAAGTTGGAAAACCATCTTCAGCTACTGCATGATCGTGTGTTTACGTCGGGGCTTTCTCAATGAGAAGCCAGATAAGGGGGCCATGATTTTTTTGGTTATAAAATCAAGCATGGGAACTTGTCGGGAAAAATCTGAAAACCGATTTATAAAAAAATTAGTGACATTCTTTTTGATTGTGGTTTTTTGATTTCCATGATATTTTTCCTATTTTGTGACTTTTCCATGATAATAGACACCCTGACTAATGAAAAACAGACATTTTCCACAGCTGAGCACAAGTTGTGTATTAGATTTGAATAAATAAAGTTACTTTTATCTAATAATGGATGACAATTTTTTTCATAAATACAAAAAATTATTCAAATTTGTGATTCTTGATTCAACGCTTAACTCTTAATGGTCAGGTTTTTATATTGATTATTCTTTCACTATTTGGGTAAAAAGAAAAACTTTCTTTTGCAATGTTAAAATACATGAATGTGTTAATAATATTAATAATTCTTGATCTTATCTTTTTTTTAAACAAATATGTGCAAAATTAGAAATTTATATGTGTTATATCAATAATACAAGTTTAAAAAATGCTTTGCACGTATGAAAAGATACATAGTACAAGTTCATGGTATTTAAAGTTAAACTGCTCTTGTAGCAAATAGATGATGAGCTTAGTAAGATGCTGAATCACATAATGATGACTTGCATTAAAAAAAAATTGGGACATTTTTCCCTTGTGCACACAGCGACGCTATCACTGTAATACAAAATGTTAATTAAACCATGACAAGTTTGTACTATGTATAGTTTAATTAAGGGCTGAATAAAATAAATATCAGGAATAAATATTTTAACAGACTCGTACACACAAACATTCAAAACAAAGTAAACTATGTGAAACAATAAAAGTGAGTTTAAGACAATAGTATTTGTGCAATTAAAATTCCTACCTTACTGCTGATGTGAGTTTGGCAGTATTATCAGACATCATGCCCATAGCTTCATCAGTTGCACCATCTCCCTCAAGGCCCTGCACAGAGAACATCATAATTAAAATATATTGGAGCTTGCAAATATCTACACAAATAAATATTTTCACAAGGGATTTTTTCTTGTCTTTAAAAGTTTATAAATCTGAGTGACATACTTTGATCTAGAGAAGGTGTGGCATATTAAAAACTAGCCTAATAAAAATTGCCAAACAAAACATTGGAAACATATTTTTTGAGATAAAAGGAGGAGAAAATAAAATTGAAGGCATACAAATAACTTGGTGTCTATAATTAAAGTTGATGTGTTCTGAGCAGCAGTGATTCTTCAGCAGTGTTATTCAAACACTGGTCCATAGACTAATAACAGTCTGTGGAAATTTACTGCCAGTCTGCAAAACATTTTGCTCAATTCATACAACTGCTGAATAATTTTATTTTTCTTATTAGCTCTCCTGTTTATTAATTTTTGTCAGTCCTCAAATTATTTCTCCCATTCATTTTTTATTTTTTGTCAGCATATTATTTCTCTTATCAGAAGTGTTTTGAACGTGTGGGTGCTCATCTTGGACTTTATGTAGCTCGGATCCACGCCACAAACTGCCATGATGTAATGCCGTGATGCAGTTTGTGGGGTTGCTGTGGGTGCTTAAGCTCCAATGCCACTGTACATGAGCAGAAAATCTTTGCATTGCTTTTGGTGTGAAATCAATGTGTTTGTAAAAGAGTTTCACCAGAAAAGCATGTTCTTGCTAATTAGTATACACTACGATATCCTCTAAACGTAAACGTCAAAACTGATTTTGTTGCTCGCAATTTTTTCCCCAATCTCTTCACTCATGCATTTTCAAAGTTTCAAAACTTTCTGATGAATAGCTATGAATATAAACAGGGCAAATTTAATTATATACACCATGTATACATTTGCATAAGCATAATTTTTATGAATGTGAAAATTACTTTAAAAAAAAAGATATAAGCATAATATGAAAAAGCCATACCATAGCAGCTTTAAGCCTCTTGACTTCCTCTTCTGAAGACCTGTAAGAATCCAGCTCCTCTTGAACTGCTTCAGCCACTGTTGGGAATGGGCTTCAAGAGTAAATAATTATCCTTTAAATAAATAAGCTTTAAAATTTATCAATATTATACAGCAATGAATTGATTAAATATTAAAACAATGATTACAGTGTGTGATACCCCCCTCCCATAACTTATGACTTTCATTTCAAAGCTAATGATGTAAGTCAAGATAAATGAATATTACCACTGATAATGCCCTTGGAGGTAGAAGAATGAGAAAAGAGGTAAATGAGATTTTCTCACAGGAAAACATTTCTTCTAAGAGAGTTGCTGCACATGCCGTGAATCCTAAATTCTTTAAGAGGTGATATAAGACACCTAAACAAGCATTTTTGGTCATGGAAAGTATGGTAGAATTGCAATAGCAAAGGCATTGGAGGTGATTTTACAGAGTGCACAATATCATTTCACCAGTAGCAAATATTACATTTTCCAAAATAGCATTTCACCAGTAGCAAATATTACATTTTCCAAAATAGCATTTCACCCGTAGCAAATATTACATTTTCCAACAAATTTACTGCAATATGCACTATCAACCATCCAAGGGTTCAGAAGTTGTAATGTGGTAAGCCTCCTTGCAGTTCACCGTGGGTGAAGCAAAATCTACCATAACTCATTGTACCACTTGTCACTGTTGGATGCAGCACAACCTTAACGGTCCTTGCACAAATAAAAACCAAAATCCAATCATAACGGAAGGAAAATGTGATTTCAACATAAAATAGACTCATTTTTGCAGGGAAACTCTAAAATCCTCAAACACTATATTTCTGCTATAATGGATTAGATTCAGGGAGCCTATCACACGCACCCACAGTGTTGCCAACAGTCAAAAAATTTTCATCCAGATTCTTCATCAAAAACAACTAGAAACCAGGTTTAAAATAACCAGAATTAAATTTGGTCATTATTAAGATGGCCATATGTCCCATATTTCCCAGGATATTCCCCTATTTTCATGTAATTTTGATGATTGTGATGTCTATTCGAAAAGACTCACAGACTACTAGCACACACGAAAATTTTTTGAAAAAGACTAGAAAAACAGCTAGCAACCAGATAGGTATATTTTTCAACTAAATGGCAAAAAAAAGACCAGATCTAGCTGGAAAATAACTAAGTTGGAAACACTGGTCACCAGTCTTGCACAATCTCTCTTCACTCTTGATTTCTTATTGATGGTCCATCTCCTGAGCATCGTATATGTGATTCCCATTGAAACCTTGGGGGACTTCACTAATGTGTTTTATTACAGAGTTTAAAACTCAACCTTTCATATTTGACCACATATGCTATGACAAAAAATGTGTGTTTAGGCATGTTCTACCACCCCTTAAAGTTTTTCCTATAAATTCAGAATCACCCTGTACAAGCATTTGGCAATGTTAAGGTTAGGCCTTCCCTAATATTTTATTCCTATTTGCATCGGCACCTCTGACAGAAACACTAAGTTAAATGCATACAAGTCACTAAGATCCATTAAAAAAAAGTCATATCGAGCTGGACGCTGACTAATGCAGTTTCAGAACAATAAAATCAATTTTCATTATTGTTGACTAGCCCTCATAATTGTCTCCCTATCACTAAAGAACAAAACGCTGTATGTGAATAGAATTATCAATATCACAAAATTAAGGTATTTATTACCTTTGGCTCATAAATGATAGAAAGCTATTACCTGCCCTTGAATTGTGACCAGAATTTATCACTGGTTGAAAAGTCATAAGTTTTGGTCTTCTTTCTGGGTCGTGCACCTGTATGACTACTTTTCTCGTTAGCTTCGTCCACGGTAACTCGATTCAGCTGCAAGTCCTGTTAACAAGGTAAAAAATTTCTCTCTATCAACACACACACATGCATCTATTCAAAAACAAATTACACTACAAAAGGCAGAAAGATATTTTTTCCTTCTAATATACTGAATTCTTTTTTTGATATTACTATTTACCAGAACATCATGAGCTAATGCCTGGTATGTCCACGTATGATGTAAAGGAGTTGCCATATCTTGGTTTCTGTCTAATATCACTAATAGTGGCCTTTGAAAGCTTAAAGAAAGAAAAAAACAGAATTAATATTGTTACCAAAATTTAAATAATTGTCATAAAAAAAATATAGTTTTCCATATTCCCTATTATAATCTCCATGAGAGATACACAATGTATGTAATTACCCGAATGGGCCAGAAGGAATGACATCTGTAGAAAACAAGCTATTTCTTGAATCTCGCAAGTTTTCCCTTATTTTCTTGTCTAGTTTCTATAATTAAAATATTTAAAAAAAATCAGGAAAGAAAACCTGCTAAAAGTTTAAGTTTGATAAATGTTTGTCATATATCGTGAAATCACCACATTTATCGGTGATTACACATAATCCTCAACTAGTATTGGTAAGTATATTAAATTGCCAATGTAGTACTTTAATTTACCAGACAATATGTTCAAACTTTGATCCAGGATGATAAATTTGATTGGTAATATTGCATATAGAAATAAACCTTCTGGGTTAGATAATATATAACATAATTTATTTGTCCCCAGTCAATTATGATAATACTATACAAATTAGAGTTTAGAATTAAATTACACGTATTTTAAATTTATAAATATAATACACAAGAGAAATGTAAATAAACCCAAAATATGAAGAGAACAACAGCTAGACGCGTATCAGAACTTCTTCAGTAGAAAAGAAAAATAGAAAGATAGCAAAAAAGTGGCAAAAACTCCATATAGCAGGAGTGTTACTCGCTCTTCAAAATGAAATGCCATCACTTGAAATAATGAATGTGAATAGTGGGGTTAATCAGGAAATCTGCTGTTAGAACCAATACTTCAAATAATAATCAGAAATTCAATTTGATTGTGTTTTTACATAGTCACATGCCGCCCAAAATCACCTCGCTGGCAGCATTTCATTTCAACTTTCTTTGTCTTGAACAACAAACAGCTCCTACTATAATGGAGTTTTTGACTCCTTCTTGCTATCTTTCCATTTTTCTTGGCTACTGAAAAAGGAACTTGATATAGTTCCGAAATGTTGTTGTGTGTATTAATATTACAGGTTTTGATAGTAGTGAAGAAAGCCAATATTACAAAACTGATAGATATTGTGATGTTTTCCTTCTGCATGCTTATTTTAATTAATGTATATGACAAAATATTTATAGTGTTAATCTACCCAAGAGGATTTGATAGAGCATGCATCATGTATGGGCAAAACTGATAATGTGGTTGAATTCAAGTGATATTTTTGTATGATTTATTCATATTTATGAAACTTAACAACTTTATTTGGAAATTGTGCTTAATCACTGGTGAAAATGACAAATATTGTGAGATTTATCAAACTTAACTGAGATGATTAATGATTATGCATGATTACCAATTCATTATATTCACAGTAACACTCACATATATATATAGGGTGAATCCAACCTATTTTGCCAAATGAAAGAGGGTGATAGACGAGCCCAAGTGGATCATGAAACACCCCACCAACCCTGTTCCATCTCAAACCATTTTTGAGTTGTGGTGGATAATCAATTATAAGAAAAAAGTGACAAGTCTGAAAAAACCAGAATTTGTGAGGCTTCTGAAAGATTTATATGCAAACTAAGCACACATTTGGAAAAAGAGCAGAAAAAATGCTATAAAGTGACACCAATTTCATTGAAATATCTGGACATAATGGCGAGCTACAAGCGCTGAAAGATTAACAAAGTTCAAAATCAAAATTTGTAATTGTGATTCTGCAAACACCCTTCTAGCTACGATGCAAAAAACTTGTCCATTCCACCAGCTTTCAAAAGAGCTTACAATAAACCATAACAGTTTTCTGGTTCATGAGAAATTTAGTCTTTTATTTTCAATACATCACTAAGAAATCAGGATTTGCGAAGCAGATATTCAAAAAATTTGGAATTGAAGAACACAGATTTGGGACAATTTGATTTTGCACAAAATATCCTATAAGGTGACACTACCTCTATCGACAGGATAGGATATCCATAATTAAATGGTGAGCTACAGAAGCTGAAAGATCAGTGAAGTGAAAAATAAAATTGTCACCAAAACCCACTAAAATTACTTTGACAAACGAAGATTTCTGTGATGTATTGCAAACACAAACAACAAAATTTCTCCTGAACTAGATGACCAATTTGGTTTATTCTAGGCTCTTTCACAAGCTGGTGAAATGGAAAAGTTTTGGAAAATTTGACCAATATTGACCAGTAGCTAGAAGGGTGTTTGCAGAATTGACAATTAAAAATTTTGGCGACAATTCGATTTTGAACTTTGCCAAATTTTCAGTGCCTGTAACTTGCCATTAAATCCAAATATTTCAATGAAACTGGTGTGACCTTATAAGATATTTTTTGCAGTTTCCAAATATGTGCTTAGTTTGTGTGTAGGTCTCTCAGAAACTACAGAAATTGGAGTTTTTTAAGACTTTACAATCGATTATCCACCATAACTCCAAAAACAATTCGAGATAGGATAGGGTTGGTGGAATGTTTCATGATCCACTTGGGCTCATCTACTACCCTCTTTCATTTGGCAACATAGGCCAGATTCACAGTGTATATGTACTTGCATATAAGTCCAGGGTTTGACAAATAAGGAAAAAATGTAGATGCCAACCAAATTTCTTAGAAAACAAGAATAATTTTTTCTCAAGAAAAACGGTCCGAAAGAAAGTTTTTTTCAACTTTTCTGGGACTTTAGGGGCCGTTCAAGTATTACGTAAGCAAATTTTTAGTCATTTTTGACCCCCCCCCCTCAGCAAAATTTTGTCATCAGCTCTGCCCCTCTGAATTCTAACTCATATTTTCATAAAGGGTGGTTGATGATGTAAGCAACATCCAAACCCCCCCCCCCCCCGTCATCAAAAGTCAGCAAATCGGAAACCTCCCCCCCACCATCTGTGATGACGTAATACTTGAACTTGAACGGCCCCTTATATCCCCTTATTTTGAGAGAGAGTCTTTCTTTCCTTCTCTTCTTTCAAACTGAGTACAACTCTGGTCTATTGCCATGGACTATTTACTGCCAAATAAGTTGTGTCAGAAGTGTGAGTGTGTGTACCTGAGAGTCTGTGTGCATGCATAGGGTTGTCTGATTTTCAGTCCTGCCATCTATATTTCAGAAGTGAAGTGAAGGAAAGAGAGGGAGACTGTCATGAAATCATAAAATTTTGTGACTCCAATTCAGCAATCAGACACAGAAAATTTTAGGCACCAAAGCTGATTTTATAGACCCTGTGACCACTTGAAGCCTGGGATTCATCACGCCCTGTATAAGCCAAACCCCCCCCCCCCCTTTGAGGATCACCAAAACTGCAAATAGTTTAAACCTATATATAAGCCTGATTAACTTAATCAAAAAATTAACCCTCTTTATAAAATTTTATAAAAAAAAACTATTCGGCTTATACAGGAGTATGTGTACAGAAGATGCTTTTTAATTTAAAAAAATCAGTCAAATTACCTCAGCTACTGTCTCAGCTGCATTTCCTCGAGGACTGCGTATTATTGGAACAACCCCTTTGAACAAAAAAGATAAATATCCATTGTGATTGGCTAATGTAAATTACAACTATGCAATGCATTGTTTATTTGCATTAGGTATTGAGTATGCATTTGAGTTTGACATGAAAGAAGAAAATTTATAGAATATGATGCAGAGAAATGGGGGGGGGGGGAGAGTAGGATTTTTTTGAGTAGATCACTGATGGCACTCCTTAAGTATAGCAGCACACAATTCGAAAGTCCTTCAGAGGTGCTGACAAAGGTTCTTTGAAGCGAGTCTTTGTTACACAGCTCTGGCGAGCCGCAGATAAGCATTGATTAAGGAAAGTTTAAGAACCACTGGATTAGAAAGTTGTAGAGAAAAATGAATGTTATGTGATCAATACTAAACTTATTATTTTTGTCCCTCAACAAGGAAACTATTGCCATATACAGATACATAAATGTTTTTTATAAATTTGGTTAAAAAAGGCAGAGCCAATCATTAAATATTAGTTCATTAATGAGTAAGATTCTCTCAAGAACAATTCTCTCACCCTAATTAAAGATATTAAAATATTCGCTTACCTAGAGTAACAAATACTGAAAACAAACTCTCAACTATCGAGTCTATCATGACTTCCATTTCTGTGTCTTTTACATCTCCTCTATTTACAGCTGGAAAAGGTGTAAATAAAAGTGGTAGAGGCTACAAGTGAAATCATGTGCACATATATGTACATACAGTGATGCCTCGGCTAACAAAGGTAATTTGTTCCAGAATCATGTTCATTAACAAATGTAATTTCCCACACATTTCTATGGAGATTAATTTAATTTGTTCCAGGTTCTGCAAAAAGTTCAAAGATAAGTTTTTAAACACCATTACAGCACTATAAAAAAGACAAAAATTGACCGAAGGCTTAAATTAGTAGCTTCAAAATTGGGTAAATGGGAATTTGTAGGAAGATGAGATACTGAAGCTTTTATTTTACACTATGTGCACAACCAACAGCTAAAGGTTTGTGTTGACACAACCCAGTCAAGTTCATAGATATCCCCATCTATTTGGATTTGGTCAGCTCATTTCTGTGTCTGATACATGCAGATGGAAAAGGTATGCTCTTAAAATGTCCAGACAGTTTGGTTTAATGCAGTGAAAAAAAACGCACTCTGAAAACATAGGCTCCTTTTTTCAATGCATGTCTATTGGTTGAATCTTTTATTTTACATGAAATGGTTTGAAAGCTTTCAAAAATAGAAGTGAAGGTACATTTAGAAAAATATTATGAGGTAGACATGAGTTAATTGGGCTCGAATGAATCTAATTATGATGTTTGGCAATAAAATTCAGCTGATGACAATGCTATTTTATGTTAGCATGCGCATCTATATCAACGAGCATTTTTGTTAGTCGAGGAGAAAAATCATGAAAAAAGCTTTTGTCACCAGAGGCGCATCACTGTACTTACATATTCAAATAATCACATCAAAGAACTGTTCTAAAATTTTGTTAACCTTTTCAGCAGTCTTTAAAATTTTTTCCTGATCTGAATAGTAACTGCCACATTGGAAATAAAAGCGCGTTAAGAACCCGAGATATCTCAGGATTGCCGCTGCAAGGGTTAAAAAATGCTTTGATTAATAAAAATCTCAGAAGCTGAACATTCATACATGCATACTCAAAGATTATATCTGCTGACGAGGAGTTTTAGTTGTGGAGGTTCCACTGTTCTTGTCAAGACAAACAATTTTTGCAATTAAACCTAGAGTTGTAAATGGCTTTTATGCCCAGAGCATGTTAATATAGAATTTTAGCCACTAATACCAAAAAAGGAGGGAAAAAAGTCTTAAAGTGACCCTGGGAGTGACACACACACATAATACAGTTTAATTTAAAGAAAGTTTTTCCTCCATAACTGCCTATTCACTGGATTGATGAAATTGCTGTTTCTCCTAAAATGATGTGAGCAAGGTTCTTATATTTTAACAACTTCTGAAGAGAGGTAATGCACATATCCCTTGAATAAGTGAGTATAGTGCACATATATCCCTGGAATATAATAATTATAATATATAACTGCACATATCCCTGGAATACGTTAAGTAAGAATTACTCAAGTATAATACATAAAGTAATTATGTTACTTTATCCATAATACCTATGAATGAAGTAGCATAAGTGGCTTGCACACTAGGTCCCATTGAAAACACTGTTTGTCTTGTATACTATCACCCTTTCCCTTTTTATCTGTAGAGTTCTAGAACACACCAAGTATTAACTCAAAAAACGGGTTATTGTTTTTCTTCGATTTTGCAATTGTTAAATAGTCAATAGGTCAGTAGAATAATAGGAAAAATGAATGCTGAGAATCTATTTCATGTGGCGACAGAGTTTTTAATAATATATTTTAAAAGCAATTTCCCAAAAGGAAAACTCATTCTCACCATAATAATTTAGAGATCCTCTATCTTGATGCCTTAGAATGAACATCTCCTCTTCTAACGTTATAAAATTCAAATATTGATCAAACACCTAAAACAAAAAAGAAAACTGTAATAATAACCTCAAACAATACAGGCTGAAAGCTGGTGGCAACTCCTACCATTGAAAAGTCACCAATATTTTTGACAAGTAAACTGATTCTTGGCTTGTTTTTCAAAAAAAAAAAAAAAAAAAAAAACTAGAATTTTTTTTTACATACTTTGCTGATAGCACCAACACAACCTGCTTGAATAGATGAGCTTGCAAGGTCCTCCAGTTTTTGACGAGATATAGGAGAAATGAAGTTCAGATAGTAGCTATCATATAGTTGATTCCTGAAATCCTACAAAGATTAGCACATCAGTTATATAAGTTCTTAAACATTACAAAATCCATAGATGGAGCAGTTAGGAAAATGAACAAGATATTACCATATTCCAGAGCCACCCTTGGGGGTGTGCGACAGGTGCGGTTGCACAGGGTCCCACCGTTTGGGAGCTCCCGCACTTACGGTAATAGAAGTGAAAAATATACATACATCAAAGACATTTTCTTTTATAATGAACAAGGTGTCCGAGCTGATTTGATCGATACAACTAATTTTATTCTGGAATTTTCATCAACTCTGGAATTTTTCTCTCATTAATTCTGAATTTTCATCAATTGTGGGATTAATGTGTCACATTAATTCTGAATTTTCATCAATTGTGGGATTAATGTGTCACATTAATTCTGAATTTTCATCAATTGTGGGATTAATGTCACATTAATTCTGAATTTTCATCAATTGTGGGATTAATGTGTCACATTAATTCTGAATTTTCATCAATTGTGGGATTAATGTGTCACATTAATTCTGAATTTTCATCAATTGTGGGATTAATGTGTCACATTAATTCTGAATTTTCATCAATACTGGGATTTTTCTCTTCATTAATTCTGGAATTTTTTCCTTCATTAATTCTAAATTTTCATAAATTCTGAAATCCCCCCCCCCATTAATTCTAAATTTTCATAAATTCTGAAATCCCGTCCCATTAATTCTGAATTTATCACTTATGACTTATGGAATTATTTCTTTCATTAATTCTGAATTTTCGTCAACTCTAGAATTATTTCTTTCATTGGTTCTGAATCTTAAAGGATTAAAAGAATAGCTTTCTCTTTAGGGATTAGCTAATCTCTTTCAGGGAAATGGAATTATTTCTTCTAATGATTCTGAATTTTTATCAGTTCTAAAATTTTTCTTCTGTTAATTCTGAATTTTCACCAATTATGGAATCGTTTTCGTTAGTTTTATCAACTTTAGAATTATTTCTTCTATCAATTCTGGAATACTTCAATTATTTGCAATTCGTCAATTCTAAAATTTAATATTTTCGGGCATTGTTTCCTCTTATTAGTTTAAATTACCTTCAATGTTGAAATTTTCAAATATTTTTGGGTTAATCTACATTTAATTGTGTTTTTAAAAGTTTTTGTATGGATATTTCTCAGCATTCCTGTATGTGCTGAAATAATGGATGCCAATTCCCCCACAAAACATATAAAATCATAGAAAAGGGTGTCCTAAACATTTTTAGTACCCCAAAATTGTTGAGATGCACTTGGCCCTGCATCTGGTAAGGGCCACCCGGCCAAGTTAAAACTATGGTGCTTAAACAGCGGCAACTGTGGGGTTCGAACCCAACCCTGATTCTCGTGATGCGAGTCCATCACTAAGACATCACAAAAACTATACTGTCTGAAGTTAGGGTACCCGTGCTCAACTTGGGACAAATGCTATTTTATTTTCTTTAGATACTAAAGGTACAGCTAAAATTTTCAAATTATCAGTACAAAGAGCCTAGCAGGGGTGTACAAAGCGTTTCAAACCTGTGGATGCTCGTGTTAAGTTTCACATAGGAAATTTTGATTTCTGAATCAATTCTGCAGGTGCTTGAGCACCCACAGCTCAGACACCACTGGAGCATTGACAACCTTCAGAAAATGCTGGCTTTTTTTTTTTCAGTTTTAACGTTTCATTGAGGAGTTGATTTTTCAGTGAAAAGTTCAAAATCGCCCCAAATATGGACACTTGACTATCTGTCTCAGGTATTTACCTCAGTGGCTTTTTTAGTTACATTAAAGCCTGTTGATTTTCTCTCTTGTAAATTAACGGTACTGCTTATTTTGTTTCAAAAGTTGAAAATCATGCTTCTTGTAACATTCAGAATGCTAAAAATGGCCCCTTTCACTAGTTTAACTAGAGGGGAGGAGATAAACAAAACCGAATTCTTACCTGACTAATTCTAGAAATGTTCTCTTCATTAGGAACAACAAAATATACAACTGGAACATCTGGGATAGGCTCACGGTCGGAATGGAGCAATCTATCGATAATAGTGAAAATAATTAGTTTATTGTAATTGAATAAAGAAACTTAATTCATGAGTAGATTCACCTTTGAAAACTTGTACAGCTATTGTCTTATTAAACACACTGCTCATCGCAGAAAACATTATTTTTGAGAGCAAAAAAATTCTGTCGCAGAATCAAAATTTACGAATCCATGAATTTCAACCTCTGAGCAGCAGAGTTAAGGAGAGATCTCTTAAATAGGATTCCCTTATTTGTTCGTTTGATCATCCTTTGATCATTTTGGTCACACCACTGTAATTTTCTTCATATTAGAGCTAATTTAATTATACTGGGACCTACATCCAATTTATTATTGCTGATTCCGAATAGGCAGCGTTCAACATTTTGCTTTTTTATACTCTGCAACTCCCTGCAGTAGCAATGTTTTTCTGTGGTCATGTTGCCGCTGTATATCTGCTGCACCTTTCCAAAAGGGAATTTTCTGACAAGGATGAAAAGGCATCAAACTCTCAACACCTTGAAACATCCTTTGGTATTTTACAAGAGTATATTATTGACCTGAGCTGTTGCACCTTTTTTTCATTCATTAATAAATATATTTCTTATAAATTTTATTAAAATATTTAAAGTACAGTATAAGGTGCATACTTACAAATGAAGAGTGACACCCATTTCTCTGAGATCCTTGACAGACAACAAAGGCGATATAATGTCTTGACCATAGCGATCGTACACCAGAACCTTGTAGTAGAAACATTTACCTCGTTAAATTGCAATATTTCACACGTTTCATAGATATGACATGCTTCATTTTACATGTTAAATACGTAGAGAAGTAGATTAAAGTATGTAGATTTCTTTCAGTAATAAAATAACTTTGAAAAGATTTGCTAGGTTTTTTAATGCCCAAACGGTACTTTCTGTATGGGCTTTGTAAATAATATAAATAAAATTACATAACTTTGTTACTCACTTTCCATACTGGTTCTGCAGCTGTCGCTTTTGTTATGCTGATATTGAAATTCAACATATGCTTCAACGCATCTGTAATGAAATAAAAAAAAAACCATCATAATAATATCATACAATACATCAGGAAATGTACCAGAGTCACTAAAACAGTGGTTGCAACATTTTGCATGCAATAGAAAAATCAACCCCTTCTGTTCTTTAAAATGAAATGCTCACATGCCGATTATACTCTTTGGGCCACAACTAAGAGAGGGAAGGGAGATTTGGTGCCCTGGGCCAAAAAGGTCCGAGGGATGTTAGTTCCCAGACGATTGAATAAATTATCATTCCCAGTTGCAGACCTATGCACATAAGCTCCTATATACTATACAACAACATTTTTTCCTCAAATAAGTGAAATTCATATCTGCAGATAATATGACACTATGGATTTTTGGGCCTATGCAAAGGCAAGCATCAATTGGTTCAGTAAGAGAGTGTCTTTATCGACCTGGGTTACCACATCACAATGAATTGACATTCATGGGATATGCACTGAGGTTGAAGCAGCTTTTTCTGAACAGATCATAACTTTAATCTATCATTATGTGTTACTATGGTTTTAACCCCTTTCAGAAGCAAGTTCAAGTGTGTACAACAGGGAAGGTGAATTTTCAGGGTGCTAAGCAGGTCCAGGGCGATAAATTTGGAGAGGCCAGCAAATCTTTGATGTTCAAGAAAATTAAAGTAGAATGGGAGTAAGTTGGCAAAATTTGTAAAGATTCACAGGCGGGAAAAAATCATAAATCTGCCTCTACCTAGAAAAGGGCTTCTTAACCTTTTTTTAGTTGCGACACAACTTCAACAACAAGATCAGCTTTGCAATCAATGGGACTGTTTGTTCTTAGAAATTAGTGAAACCAGTGATGCAATAACTATATTTATAGCAAGACTGTAGGTGGATTCACACGGTTCTTCTAGGAAGTCCCCTGTGAATCAAATTTAGGTTTTGGCACACAGATTGAGGAGCCAGAGGCTGTGAGTGGATTCGTACAACCCACATCTCGGAAGTCCCTGCAAATCAAGTTTGGGTCATGAACCATGCCTTAAGAAACCCAGCTGTAGGTGGATTTGTATGACCCCCCCCCCCCTCTCACCTAAGTTACAGCTGTGCTCCATAGGTTAAGAATCCCTGGCCTAGAGAGTAAGGGACCTAGGTCAGTGAGTGACAAAGAAAAAGGAAGAACCAATTCAATTTTTTCAAGTTGAGAGAACAGCAGTTTATACAGTTTAGAGTAAAATATTTATGCAACACATAATGGCCAATAAGTTTCCTGTAAACTCATGCCAGGCACAGATCCAGGACAATGTGACAGGAGAGGCGAATGTGTGACTTTGATCGTCCCATACTTTATGGGACAAACAAATTTTCCCATATTATTCTGCTCTTGGGAGGGACATCATTTCCTCTTCTCCCATGAATCTGCATCTGAGCAGAGGCAAACATCTTCAGCTGTGAATGGAGTGGAGGCAGGCAGATCCAGAGCGATGTGCCAGAGAAGTGACTTATTGTGTAGGTGCATTGGATCATTCCATATTTTACAGGAAAGACAAAATTTCCCCTATATTATTCAGCTCTTGGCAGTAACGTCTTAACACATGGACCCACCCTCAGCCATCAACAGAAGCGGGGCCAACAAAAATATCCCGTTGAAATTTACTAGGTAGGGTCTCAGAAAAATCACTTGGCCCGGGGAGGTCCATGATACTTATAAGACAGCCCTGGCTTTTGAGAGGGACGATCTTCCCCAGGAAGTAAACAGTTTACATAAGTATGGGGTTTGCATATAGCACAGTAAACAAATGTTTACCTTGCATTACGCAGCAAACAAAACATGCTAACTCATTACTGGTGTAAACTGTAGTCAGCACCAGCCTGGGGTTTGCATGTAACACAGTAAACAAACGTTGTCAAAACATTACACAGTGAACAAAATGTGTTAACTCATACCGATGTAAACTGTTTAACATCAGTATGACTTAGCATATTTTGTTTATATGGTACGGGGATTCTCACAAATTTATTTATGTATGTATAGAGAGAGGGGCAAGGAAACATTGATTCTCACTGATTTGTTTGTCTCTCAAAACCGAGCCCATGACCATAACCTTCGAAAATCAGTCCCGTCAATAAATTCAACGCATCAAGACACGGACATTTAACACACACGATGAGCCGTACAAACAAATAAAAACAACTCAAATTTACGTGTCCCCCACAGCAGGCGTGTTGCCACTCATGAAAACTACAATTCCTTTTTTGACTTATTTTCCTCCCTTCAACCATAAACTCATTTTGAAATTAATTAAGAAAAATGAAAATATTTAGAAAAATGTAAATTCTATCTCAAATACGATTATTTTTTTTAATACGGTTTCAGAGAGAGGGAAAAAATCAGGCGATAAAATATTATTTATTTCATTTTTTTTTTTTTTCATTGGAAGTGAAGTGGAGAGACTGTTGTCGACGTAAGGGGAGCGGCCATTGCTTGTCATCTCGCTGGAGTTTATTTTCCTAGCAATTTGTTTTTATCGATTTTTCATTCGGACATTTTGATGCCGAGATAAGCTCGTGATAAGAAGATAAGTTGATAAGATCATTATCGTTAAATATAAGGTATTATCGATCCTCGTAGGATATGCAAGTAAGTTTTCATTTCTCCTACATATCAACATAAACAAAACTCTCATTAACTCCGTTAGTTAAACGTCAAACCAAACATTTGTTGAAATGTCAAAATCAATTTTACGTTTCATTGTTGCTCAAATTTATATCTTATATCATACCTAGCTATTCAACAAGACCAGAGGTTCAACCAAGGGTACACGGGCTCCTTTAGGGTCTTTGGAGAGATTTCAGGAGGGTCCCCACTTGGATAAAAAAAACAACTAGTTTTTACATTGCTATTCACTAGATAGTATTTTGTAAAAAGGTTCGTCGAACACAAAAGGTTAATAATCCCTGAACTATACTTGTATTCTCCCTATAGCTGTAATGCTTATTTTGGTGCTTAAATTCTCATTTCCTCGAAGCAAGTATTGTTGTTCAAGCATGGTTTAATATTTCATATGTTTGCATTACCACACATATACCCAAACAGGGCCATCTTAAAACCTATATGCCCCCTTTCAGATAAAATTGTTTTGGGGGAGGGGGCCCTATCTAACTAGAAGTTCCTGCTGTGAATGTACTCCAAAAAATATCATAGTGCCAAATCCCACTATCATGAGGCCCTGTACACTTGGTCTCTGGGTGGACCCCATGTGTTAAGACAGGCTTGTCTGTACCCATATTGGGGGAAATGATCACTCCATCCCTCACTCAAAAAGTTATATTATTGGCATAGAGGTGGGAGGAAGGAAGCGTGTAATCGCCCCATCGCTGTTTGAAGAGCCTGTACCCAGCCTGTTGATATTAATACTTTCTGGGTATTAATGTTGAAAAAAACTTTGTGAAATTCCCAATATACAGATTACCATGTTTTGGTAATTTTTTTTTTGTTGTCAAGGCCAAAAGAGCATGGTGGCAGAAGAAGATAGCCACTTCTTTTCTTTTTTTTTCAAGCAATCTTCCTGTTCCTAAAGAAAGGGAGGATCGTGTGCTGCGAGAAACATCATGCAACGATACCCACACTTAGAACTTCTAATGAATTGGTGCGTGTCAGAATCTGTTGTGAAGTTTGTCTCCAATGAATGCTTGTGTGAATTGCTGCTATCTGTCTTCCAAATTTGAAAGCAAAAAAAACCCAAAAAAACTAGATAGGTTATTTTACCGGTTGTATGATTCGTAATTTTCAAATGTGGGCCTGATTGCTCTCTGTGGAGAGACTTTGTTTGGATACATATGATACTGTGGATACATATATGATGGCATTCGTTTATTCTGTGTACGGTAGAAGACTATATGCAGAAATTACATAATGCACATGTTTACTACTGCCAAAGTTTATATGGGGCCATTCAAGTATTATGTAAGCAAAGTTTTAGTCATTTTTGACCCCCCCCCCTCCCCCTTGTCAGCAAAATTTCGTCATCAGCTCTGCCCCTCTGAATCCTAACTCATATTTTCATAAAGCGTGGTTGCTGACATAAGCATTATCCAAATCCCCCCTTGTCATCAAAAGTCAGCAAATCGGAACCTCCCCCCCCCCCATCAATGATGACATAATACTTGAACGGCCCCTATACAATGTTTTATTAGAACTGCTTATGGCAACCAAAATTAGTCTAAGTAAGAGCGTGCTGATTTAGCACTGTAAAGATCATTGGTTCATCTCCGTTTTTGATGACCTTTTATTTATTTTCCTTCTTAGTAGTTTCTTACATATTTACATATTACACCATCAACTATTTTTGAGTTGACGCCAATCCCACAAAATCTTGTAAAAATGCACTTTAAAATATCTGTGGTGCACTTAATGCGGGCATGTAGCTATATTAGCCATTAGCCATACACTGAATAAATGCTCTCAGAAGATACGACAAGCCATTAGCCATCGTACCCTTAATAAATGCATGGCATACCTAGTTTTTAAAAAATACGCAATCTGTGTGATGTCGCTTCTCCGTTACGTGTTACTTGCTATGCACTGAAAAAAAACACGCCACCATGTACGTATCCTCCGCTTTTTTAAATGGGAGATCTCTTGACATGTACTGTCATCATGCATATCTGGCCAGAAGAATAAAAAGGTTATGCATGTGCACCTAGTTTTACAGAAATTTCACCTTCGACATTTTGTCCCTGGTAAATTTCTCCTCTGACATTCAACATCGGACATTTTGCCCCAGCCATTTCACCTGCCTTGATCATGTGAGTGACAAAGTGAATAGGTGAGTTACCACCTAAGTGACTATGAGTGACCATATGAGAGACTAAGTGAATGCGTAAGCGATTGTATGAGTGACCAATTGAAGGGGTGAGTGATCATATGAGTGGACAAGTGAGTGACAGTATGAGAGACTAAGTGAGTGTGGTCACTCATGTGATGATCACTAATATGGTCAGGCACTTGGTCACAGTTACTCATTCACCCAGCCTGAATCACTCACTTATTCATACAGTTACTTACTTATATACACTCACCCAATCACTTGGTTGTTCCCATAGTCAGTCACTTACTTGGTCACATACATTCAGGGCCGGTGTAATGTCTGGGGTAAAATGTGCCAGTGATGAAACACACCAAGGGTGGAATGTCGAAGGCTAAATTTCCGGATCCCATTTACCTATTGTATTCTC
Organism: Pholcus phalangioides; assembly: GCF_987345545.1. Lineage (NCBI taxonomy): Eukaryota > Metazoa > Arthropoda > Arachnida > Araneae > Pholcidae > Pholcus > Pholcus phalangioides. The sequence goes on along the minus strand of NW_028301603.1, from coordinate 28,203,175 downwards.
ACACATATTCACAGCCTGTCTTCATTGCAAAAAATCCACCTCATTTCTGCCGGTGAGTGAAAAAGGGATAGACTAGTAGAGGGAAGATCGGTGGCACAGTGGTAAGATGCTCATCTTCCACTACGAATTGTTACCATCAAGGTCCACGGGTTTTAATCTGGGCAGGAACACCAGAAACAAGTTTTTTACCTACCGAGCCTGGGGCGACCACCGATAGATGGAGCCTTCATTTGCCATCCAACTCCACTGGTTGGAAATTGTAGTATGGCGATATATGACTGGGGTTTTGGTAAAAGTAGAGGGAAGAGAAATATTTTTTTGATCAGAGCAGAGACAAGACATGACTGTTGTGAATAGACCTTCAGAGTGTGTTTTGACCAATTGTAGTAAGGAAAAAATTCTGTGACCCCGAAGACTCTAGTTAAGTTTCTTTGATATAGAACGCTCTTCTTGAAAGGAGCTAAATTATGAAACATTTCAAGTCCCCCACTTTTTTTTTATTTGGCAGTAAATAAATTAGCTATTATTTTAATAGGAATATTCAGAAGGAGGATGGCCAATGTCCGATGTGATCGGTGCATTTCCTGAAGGCTGGAGCGAAGTCATACAGGAGATGCTGCCACCTAACGAATGTGACGTCTGCGGACCTCCTCTAGACATAGGCCCTCCACCCCCTCTGCCAGCTAATTTTCAGAACCGAGCGGATTTACCAACCGGTAACTGCAACATTTGCCATTTGCTCCATGATGTGGAACCCAAACCATCACGTAAGGAATTTCTTTTTTACTTTATTTTTCAAATTGGAATCTGCTGCTTTGATTTCTGAATTGCGTTTAGTGAGATTTGGGAAACATGATTTTACATAAATTATTTGCTCAACTTTTATTTCTGAATCGCTGTAAATTTCAAGACACTTGTTATTTTACTGATTCGCTAGGTGTTGTATCTTGTTTTATTTTTTCCTTACATGAGTCGTGTTATTTTTTTCAGAGTTAACCGAAGCATCTCTGTTGCCTATATTGTCAGCTTTACTTGTCGGAGTTGTGCTTATTTCGTTGACCTTAGCTGTGCTTATTGCAAAAATTAAGAAGTAAGTAATGAGCGGTTATATTTTTTATTATTTCTTTTGAGAATAGCAGGAGAAAAAATTCATATTTTTCCTTACAAAAACCCCTATTTATTTATCTTTGTAGAGTCTAAACATTTCTTCTCTTAAAACTCACAATATGATATTGAATACGGTGGAACCTGTCAATAACAGACACAGCACACTGTGACAGAAAACCGTCTATGAATTAGGAGTGTCTGTTAATAGATAGTAAAATACATTGGGACCCATCAACATAATTATAAAAAATGTCTGCTAACAGGGTGTGTCCATTATGGGAGGTTCCACTGTACCCAGAATGGCCTGATATACAGGGTGTTTGTAAAACCGTTTAGGAAAAGATAGACGGCTTTGTCTCAGTCCAACATACCAAGGAAATGTGTTTTCTGGAATTTATGCGCAGTTTAATTCGAACACGGAGACAAGATGACTTTTATTTCCGATTTCACGACTGCATAAAATCCAGAAAATATCTGTTTCCTGTTTAGGAAAAATTAGGAGGGTGATAGTACCCATCAAGACGAACAACATTTACAATGGAATCTATAGCCAGAAAAGTGTAAAGAAGTAAATTGTTCACGTTGAAGTTTTAACATTCAAAAAATAAGTTGCACAATGCCATGCAGATCAGCAAACGACTCAAAAGAGATGCTTAAAGTGATATCCAAGGATGCTGTTTCTGTTAAGATAATTTTACTTAATCCATTAAAACACAGAAAATATTTCAGAGTCAAGCTAACTTGTGAGCCCAAAAAATAATCACCTCAGAACTACACTAAATATGGTTCATACGATAGTATGGTTTTGAGGTACCAAATTGTTACACCTTTGTTGGTACAAATATGTACTAGAAAAGAAAGAAAAAAAGAAATACACACACACACACACACACATATATATATATATATATATATATACTGGGGGAGGGGGCTTGTCAAGTCTTTTCTTCCATTGTTCAAAACATTTTTAAAATTTATCTGTTGGGACGCTGAACAGCGCCCCATCTTTTTTGTTTACATCTTATCCATGTTGGGAGAATGCTTTTTAATTTTTCTTCATCCATAGAAATAAAGAAAAGTCTCACAGAGCTAATCAGGTGAATAGTCCATATGGGGTGCAGGAGTCATACTGTTGCTTGTTAACAATTGGCACACTTTGAGAGATGTATGAAACAGCATTGTGTTGTGATGCAAAAACCAGTCGCCTGTCTCTCACGAATCAGGTAGGGGCGCGGTAGCCTGGTCGATAAGATGCTCGCCTAAAGTACCAAAGGATGTTTAGAGGTGTCGCGAGTTCGATACCCAGTTCGTCCTTGTCAGAAAACTTTCCTGACGCAGGGGTACAACAAAAAACGGCGATTTGACCACAGCAAAAATTGCTACCGCAGGGAGTCCCCCATCGAGGGGTTAGCGCACCAACCTCTCGATGAGTATGAAAAACAAGCTTGCCGTTCGGAATCGGCAAAAAATTGTAGGTCCCGGTCTAATTAGCCCTCGTGTGCAGAAAATGACCGTGGTGCGACAAAAATGATCAAATGATCAAACGAATCAGGTCTTTTCTTCGCACACTGTTGTGCAATCTTCTTAGCAGCTATTTTGTAAAAAAGCATCCATACACTTGAGTTTTATCTCGGCCGTATCGTGTCTTCTCGAGGGCCCCGGGGAAGATTTTTTCTTCGAGCCCCTCCCCCTTAAAGAGTTATTATGCCAAATAAGTGTACATTTTTTGTGGGGCACTGGTTGCCCCTGCCTAGTTGTGGCCCTGAGTTATACCCATAGCAGCATTCTCATAAGCTGTTTCTAACATCCCAACAGTTTCCTGCTGCTTTTTTCCCAAACAGGAAGCCCAGCATCACAGGGAACAGCCCTGTGATGCTGAGAAGAGAGGAAAGAAAACAGAACTTGTTTGAATTTATTCTATTGGTGTTTGGGTACAATGTTATGCCTTCATAAAGTGCAGGGTATGAAAAAATCGTGATTTTTTTTTTTAAATTAAAAAAAAAACCAGTTTTTTTATTTGAATCTCATTTTTCTTTATTTTAATTAACTGACTGCTTATCAATTAAAACAAATCTTGTTAATCATTAAAAATGCATATTTTCACATCTACCTGCTTTTTTCCCGTAATTCCTCAAATTTAATTAAGCACTAATGAATAAACTACAAACGAACTACAAGCGAAAATCCAAACACAGAAAATCTGTTTACGTAGCATGAAAGGTCATTGAGCCTAAATTAACTTCATGGACTAACTTTTTCTTGTAGAGAAAAAGTGTTTTTGTTCATGAGTGCCCCTTCAGTATCACACATATGGTGCAGGTATCTCAATTTACTGGATATACAACTAAAGGGCCATTCAACATCAACTAAATAAACAAATTCTATTGACAAGATTGTTTCTTGCACAGTTTGTGGATGTGTTTCCGACTTGCATGATGTTGATTAAAACTTCACACATTTTTATTCTGTCACAGATTTAATGTGTGAGTTTTGGTAGAAAAATGCAAACAACTCTCTCTTCTGAAAATTTTAATACAAATAGTAAAGTATAGAGCCCAATGAATATTTATATTGGTACAACATCTATTATTTTGAATCAGCAACTAGGGCATAGACTTCAAGGCTTTATACAAAAAATCATTCCTAATTAATCAGGAAACCTTTTTTGCCACAATGTAATGAATTGAAAATAGTTAGTGCAGTCTAGCTAAATGTTAAATTCAACTCCCTATATTTTTCTGCAATTTTTCCATGCACAAATTCTAGATATGGAGCAGCTTTTTTTCTGCACTGTATCGGGATTAAGTTCAAGTCTATATTTATCCTAAAGATCTTCTACACTTCTTTTAATCACAAACTTTACCACATATCAGCAACATGCAAACCATACTAGGTTACTTTTAATTCAATATCATTAAACTTCATCTATCATAAACGGCCGCTGTGGTGGTCGAGTGGTTATAGTGACGTACTCGCGATGCGAGGATCCGGGTTCGAACCCCACAGTGGCGGTCGGCTGAAGTTGGTTTTCTGTGGTTCCCAACTTCAAGGCGCAAATGCGAGCCGATCTCCCCGTTAAAAAGTCTCGCCACAGAGAGCAACAGTCCTACAACGATAAATCATTCAATCATAACACTTCACTCATAGTTAGAAAAACTAGTGGCAGATGGCAGCACTACACATAACAAGCATTACAGAGAAACAACAAAAACTTCACGTCAGGTTTCACTGCACGTACACGCACATTTCCCGCATGTACCGATTTGTTGGGGGGTTCCGGGGGGGGGCACATGTGTGGTGTAGTAGTAGTAGTAGGTAGGGCCTCCAAAAAATAGCTCGGGGATCCATGATGTTCTTAAGTCAGCCACCTCGTTGGGCAATTTGCCTGTTGTGGCGTTGTATTTGTATTTGTATTTAAGTAAAGAAAAAACAAAATTTAAATTTTGTGATTTAAATCAGCATACCCTGATAAAGTGGTTAAATATTTTGGGAGTTAATTTTAGAAAAAAAATTGGAAACAAGTTTTATTTGGCTTTGGTACCTGCATAGTATGACGTCTGAATTGTATTCCAGATTTTTGTAACTTCAGTTTGAAGTGACCACTTCTTTTATAGAAAAGTTTCAAACATACAAATGTTGTAGAGGGAGTATCTTCAATTGATTGTGTGTGAAAAGTGGAAATGTATGTGAGAGTCTATTTTTACTCAGAATGAAGATACAAATGAAGAACTGTGTGACGAAAAGTTTAGAAAGATTGCTGAGATGTATGTTACACTTCCCCCCAACAAGTAATGCCATAAATCAATCTTGATTCTACTAACTCAAAATAAAGTAGTTTTAAAATGAATTGGGAACATTTATTCCTGATAAAATAAAATTTCTTAAATGTTGCAATTTAATTCTACACTCAAGTAGCCGATATGTGTTTTTCCAAGATACTTTTGAATCTAAAAAAATCTTCAAATACTCAAAGGTGTCTACTCTGCCGTAGAATATCGGAAATCCAAACCTTGAAGGTTTGGTTCTCTAAATAATCCAAGCCACCATTAGAAAGGCAGTTTAAAGTTATTAGTGTCTCTGCATTGTTCACCCATCATTTTCATCCCCAACTATGCTCAATCACACTCATCTTCGCGTTTTTCACATTCTTAATTTTTGAAACACATCATCATATGGCTAAGATCTCTACTCTTTGCTTTTTTTGTAATCCCCATGAGATGAGGCAAAAAATACAAGTAAAAGAAAGTTTGAAGAGATGGTTTTTTTTTTTTTCCAGCCTGAAATATACTGAGAAATTGAATTTTCTGAATGTTATGCCGAAACTGATATTTGGAACGAAAAATGATTTGTCTCCTCTGGGAATCTAACCTGTGTTTCCTTGCATACCGGCAAGTGTGCTAACCAATACACCAGAGAGACACTTTTCAATTCCTTATAACGTGCATTAGTAGTGTGAATGCCAACTGGGGCGAAAATTGCTGTAGTTAAGGGAGGCTGCTATGACTTCACTTAGCACTTCACACTACTAATGCGTGTTATAAGGAATTGAAAAGTGTGTCTCTGATGTATTGGTGCCGATATGCAAGGTGACCCTGGTTTGATTCCCGGAGAAGACATCACTTTTTTTTCCAAATATCAGTTTTGGCATAACATCCAGAAAATTCAATTTCTCAGCACAAAAGTAAGTTTGTTTCTATGCTTACTAAGTGTGAAGTTATAAAAAGATTTGATGGAGACCAAACAGCTTAAGAGGTTGCAAATACAGTAGTATATAATATTATAACGTTATATCCTTATAGTAAAGTACTATTCCAGTACTGTTTTTTTGCTTGTCTTTTCTTTAAATAAAACCAACATGTAAAACATTTTTTTAATTGTTTTTCGAATAATTCGAGTTTTTCTATAATCTCAGGTGACCTCGGTCCCATTCATCTCGGATTATTGAGACTCTACTGTATTGATAACTGTGCAATATATAAAATTCCAAGTTTTTATCTTTTCTGACAATCTGGGTTTCCAACGACAGGTTCCATTGTAAATATTGTTCGTCTTAATGGGTACTATCATTCCTTCGAAAAAGATTTTTGTTAAATTTTGGTAAAATTTAATTTTTTCTAAACAAGTTTATGTAAATGTTCCCTGTATATGTAATGAATAATGCTTAAAATTTTTTCATATTTCTAGAAGTAAAGGTTTTACTTTCCGTCTTTTCTCATTTTATAGGTGTAGAGCATTTTTTCCCAGAGGTGAGTTTTTTTTATAAATTTTTGGTTTTTCCTCTCCCATAATGCTTGCGTACTTTTTGAACACCGTTTTATTTGTTTTTTAATTATATTTTGTACATTGCTTCACCATATAATGTCAAACACACGCATTGAAAGGCCTTTTTACTATAGTGACCACATGATCCACATTTTAAAAAGATATTCAAGTAATTTTTCTATCGTGACCCTACTTTTAAAAATACGTCAAGTTTTTCACCGTAGCTCAGTTGAGTTAGTAATATTTACTGAAGCCATGGAAGAAGATAATATGCATAATGTATAAATTATATTATGATAATTGTGATGAAAAATTTTGTGTATGTTCATCTCGAATTTCTGTCGTGCTTAACAAATACTGTATGTACATTTTTTAACATTTTACAGGCCGGATTCAGATTGTTTTTCATTATTTTTACCCCCTTATGATTTCCTTCTATAGAGATATCATCCGAGAAATACGGGGGGGGGGGGGTTCCTGCATGTTTTTTGGAGATTAATATTTGTCCATGAAACAAAATTAGAATAAAATTTAGTTTTTTTTTCCCATCAAATTGGGTGATTTTAGGAGAATATATTGTCATAGTTTTATTCAACATATATATATATTACAAAGCAATTACACAACCACACACTCTGACTGCAACCAGAACACCAAAAACATAGAATATTCCAGAAAGAAAAATAAACAAGAATAAAATATGCCTTGTTAAAGAATAGTCTTATAGTCTGGGATTAACAGTAATTGTTCTGTTCTATTTCTGCACCTTGTCACAATATCAATGACAATATATGTAATATAATAATTGAATTTTTTCTCGAAATTAACACTGAATTTATGTATTGACACAGTATTAAATCAACACCACTGTTGATATACGTAAAAACCCTTTTCCCATATTTGGCAAATTTTGAACAATTTCAACTATAGTTGGCAATTTTGCAATCATTTGACATTGCTTTTAGCAATTTGCATTTTCAATCCTGGGAGGAATTTTGTAGATTTTTCAATTTTTCTTTGCTTAGATGATGCTTTTGATGATCTGTGAGTTTGTGTCAAAATAATAAAGCTTTGAGTTCAAATTTCTCATGAATTAAAAATGATAAAAAAAAAAAGAGAGTTAAATTCAGAGGTCTAATTGAATTTGTAAGATGCTCTAGAAATTTCAAATTGCAAGTACTCGAGCAACTTCAATACAGAGATATGAGGGTCTCGAATGTACCTCAAGTTGCTTTCAGGAAAGGATGTTATGGCTATGCTTGTTTTTCTCGACTTGGTTGGCACAGAGGGAAATGTCATGGGAACCGAGTATAGTTTTCTCTAAAGAAAAGTTTGTCTTAATGTTTTCTCCAGCACTATAAACCCTTCTCATTTTGGAAGACGCTGTCAAGAAATCAAAATTTTATGCCATTCTTAAAACTTTTATTTAGCAATCTCACACATATGGAAAACTTCAGGCGCTAATACAGAGTTTCTCGTTGCCATGGCAAACTGGTGCCTGAGATTTATCAAGCTCTGTATCCCTTTGTTTCTTATTCTAGTCTATAGTTCAGTTCTCTTAGAATCGAAGCATGAAAAAAAAAAAAAAACTAAATATCCAGTAAATACTAACTACATGTTGCATTTTTGTATTTATATTTTTTTAGCATTTTTGTTAGTATAATAAGTCATCCAATTCAAATTCATCTTACAATTTTTTTCATCAGCTTCTGGATGTTGGATATTTCCACGTAACCTGCTTCCTCACACAGAGCTAGCACCCAGCTCATTGCCAAGTCCCTCGCCTAGCACAGAAAAACTCAAGGGAGAACCAAGACCCTGGAGTGGATCCTCACGCTCTCTCCAGTCTGAGAACATATACGAAGTATGTTCGCCTCCTTCCCAGGATTCTCTTTATGAAGAGGTTGGTCCACCTCTCTCGAGCGGTAAAGATTGCTCGCCATACGGAGTAGTTCTGATGGATAAGCCTTCGCAGCTGATGGTTGGCAGAGATGCTCACGGTAAGATGCCGTTGTCCAGGGGATTGCTGGAGCCAAGCTTCACCTCTGGATTGATGGGCTCACAGCAGTTGCAGCCGAAACCGGTGTTCGTCGGCAGTATGCCGGTCCCTCATTTTTCTACCTTTGGTGGCAGCGGCAGAGGTTTCTTCAACCCGATTCTTCGGGATACTGCAGCCAACAACCATTTCATGTATCCAGGCTCATCCAACACCATGGGATCTTGCCATGCTCCAAGGAATGTGTCTATCACTAAATTCTCTAATGAGCAAAGCCCTGTTCAGAAGCGAAAGTTGCCTCCTGTACCTGGTGATGGGCCAAATTTTTCACTCTAAAAGACGTTTTATTTTAATTTCTTGAAGGTGAATGCTGTATTTATTTGTCTCTTTTCGATCATTTGTTTTTAGGATGCATGTGTTGATTCGAATCTGAAAGTTTTACATTTATACCTACACTTGTGTTTATCTATATTTCTTTTTGATACATGATTTAGATCGACATATTCACCTATCATGTATCTTTTAAATCTCGTTTACATTTTAGGTAAAAGTATTGTTTTATTTTCATACTTTACAGAGTATCGTTTCATATGTTTACATAATTGGTTTTTATTTATTTTTCTTAAAATATAGATTTACAGCACATGCTTGTAATTAACAATGGAGTGCCTATAAATCTAGCAATACTTTTTTTTAATCTTATAAAGTTGAAATTCATTTTCAAATTTATCATTCTCATATTTCTGAAGAGTATGGTACCATATAAAGTTGTTGAAGTGCTGCAGAGACGTGAAAGTTAGAGGCATCCCCTGTATCATGTGTCAAATGTGACTCATTCTTTTCACAAATGCAGGTTACGTGGTCTTCTTTACTTGAATACAATCAAAATATAGCCATGAATCGTATGTGAACCTGCCTCACATGGATATACTCAAATTGAACTTGAGTAGCTGAGAAACCAAGAAACTTTTCATTCAAGTTGCCCAGAGAACAAAAAACGGGCCAACTAGAGTGTCCCAGAGATGAAGGGACTGGTCGGTGGAAATACTCAAGTTCCCCAGAGACCAGGTAATTGATTGACTGAATGGCTTGAGTTGTCCGGAATCCAAGAGACTGATTGATTGAATGATTCGTGTAGCTGGGAGACAGATACTGGTCAACTGAATGATGACTCAGTTTGTCTGAAGACCAGGAGACTGGTTGACCAAGCAACTCGAGTTGCCCAGAGACCAGTTAACCAAACGACTTCAGTTGCTTGGAGACCAAGAGACACGTCAACTGAATGACTCAAATTGACTGGACGTCAGGAGACTGGTTGATTGAGCTATTCATGTGACCAGAACACAAAAAGACAAACATACTGGTGTTGACTGAGTGCCTTGAGTTCAAGAGACTGGTCAACTAAATGACTTGAGTTGTCTGGGAACCAAGAGACTTGTTGACATTTGTTTGATACTCATCATTTATTGATGAGAAATTTCCCCTTTGTCTTGTTCTGAAAGGCAGTGGTCCCAATTATGTATGCCCAAAGATGAATGTGTACTTTTTTGTGAGGATGGTTGCCAAATATTCAAATTTTATTGTTAAGAACTTCAACTTCATTTACTTTATCATAGTGGTTGCCATTGATATATAACAATTTGCCATTTCCGGACACAATGGTATAGTGAGCACTGTGTTGGATATTACTGCTAACAAAAGCGTCTAGCTCATTTGATCAGTTGAGAAAAAGTCACTGAATTTTCCCTTGTGTACGTTAAGGACACCTTGATTTATTAAAGCTGTGAAGTACCCTAAATGACCAACTTAACTTATATATGACCTGTATATTGTGGGTTAGTTTTTATTAAAAAGTTATTGTCAAGTGTATTTGTTGGTGACTATCTCAATTACACAGCATTGCTTAATAGACAGGTACCGTACATCTTCAGAAACTTTTTCCCCATTCAATATTTTTTCTTGATATGCCTTCTCATTAGTTTATCATAATCATTTGTGTCATAAATATGGGTGCATGAATCTTAATTCTCTTGTTGAGTTTCGTTTTTCAGTATGTTATTGATATGTAAGTTGTCTTAAAATTCATTTTATCAATGTTTTTGCCCCATAATTTTTCTATAATATCGATAATGTGCCATTTTTCTCTGCTCCTGCCTTTGTTAAGCAGTTTTTGAATGGAGACCAGTTCTGTTATTTTGACTCAATTATGATTATTCAAGGTGTCTTTGAATTAATGCTTCCAATGTTAGGGGATGATAGTATACACCAAACCCATCAGTATCTGCCATGGAATATGCAGTCTGGTGCTATTGAAACGTAGCATATAGCATGACTTGAAATCTTTGTATCTGCCAAAGCATTCTCAGTATTGACCTCATGCGAGATTGAGTAGTTTACAAATGCAGAATATGCTGATTTACACCTGGTGATTTTTGAGAATATCAAAGGCTACTACTACTAATCCACACATGCACTTCGTCTATATTCGTCTGTGGAACTACTAACGAATTGGTACATGTTGGAATGTGCATGTACGTGTTGTGAACCTACCGTGAAGTTTGTTTATGTGTAGTGCTGCCATCAATTTCTATAACTATGAGTGAAGTGTAATGATTAAATAATTCTGTACTCAGGTGGCAAAATGTTGTCACTTTTTAAAACTTCACGATGGCAAATTTGTAAATAATATTTTACCAACATGCGATACTGTGGCTTTTTGACGTTACAATTTGCCTCCGTTGTTTCCCCATAAACTGAAAGAGAAAGATGAAATTTTGCCACTTTCCAAACTTTTAACAAACAAAACTCTGGAATGTGAGCAACTCAATTTTTTGGGAAAAGTGATAACATTCTGCCCTCTGAGCACAGCATTGTACCATTGTAGGCCTGTTGCTCTCTGTGGCGAGACTTTTTAATGGTAGATCGGCTTACATTCGCACCTCAAAGTTGAGAACTACAGAAAACAAATTTCAGCCTACCATCACTGTGGGGACAGTGGAGTTCGAACCCGGGTCCTCACGATGCGAGTCTTTCACTATGACCACTCACACAACCACCACAGTGACGACTGTGAAAGACTGCTCCCTATTGTGGAACATTTGTAATACCAACTCCAGTTGTCTGAGGCAAATATTTTCTATGTCAGTTGGTATGCAAATGTATGAGCACATGAACTGTCACCAGCTATGGAGTAGGGCCATTTTGCATCCTCCATTTTTGGAGGTAGTATATTTTAGGATGAATATTGGTGGATTCTCTCTGTTTACACTACCATTCCCCCAATCAGATTTGGGCTACAAATTCAGTGACACCTGTTTATACTATATTTTCCATTCACTGAATCAGCAGTTTCCAACTGGTATTCTATGGTGTCTCGAGCCCCAAAGCAGAATCTTTTGCATTGTTCTGAAATGAGCCCTTAGCTAACTGGAAATGTTCCGCAGTAAAAATTCCCATAATGGTGTTTTTTGCATTTTTCTTTGAATTCTTCCACACTTTTCTGCAGTAGCACTGATTTTTCTGAGACGTAGCAGATTTTCTTTGGGTTTCTCGAGATGAGCTAATGGTGGTTGGGGATATAAATTATGTATATTGAAAGTGGCAATTATATGACAGCTGCTTTTGACTGGTATGTTGCAGCACTTTACAGTGCTGTTAAATAGCTAGGAGTTGAAGCAGTGGTGTCCCAAGCAGGTCTGTCTTAACACAGCATTATGTTTCCCTTAGCTGAGTGCTGCATTGGGACCCTCTACAAGTTTGACACAATCGATGTGATTGCTATTCACTGTCATCATCAGCAATCGTGGATGAGCTCGTATATTAAGGTACTGAGATATTTGAAATTCAAATCTCGTATTCAAGAAATATTCTGGAATCCTCACCTTAAATGAGAAAGTGCTCTTGCTATTTCCTGCAATTCATTTTTTTTAACCAGATAAAAAAAAGGTGGGTTACTTTAAATTTCTCTAGTAATTTATGTATTTACCATTGAGTGCTGTGCAATTTCATTTTTCGCCATCTCAAATATGCATGTGAGAAGTAGACATAACATTTAAATCAATTGAACCAAGTGTACTGTGAGTGTCGTGGGTAAATGGGGGTTTCGTTTTTAAGTGGTGCTGTAGCGGTTCGAAAACATGATGTCGCAAGTTTCACAATTTATTCATTTTTTATTATTTTGGTGTTTTAATGTGTGGACCTTTTTTGTATTTTGCGTGTGTGTGTCTCAAGCTCACAGATTTTAGTGTAATGATATGAAATGTATTAGATGCATAGTTTATATTTCCTTCACAAAAAGTACCACTCGCTCATAGCTCTGTGTTGTAAATATTCTTTTTTTAATTTTCCAATTACTCTTTAGAGGTGCACTTTTAGAATTTATCGTAGTATATAAAAATATATATATGTGTGTGTGTATTTGTGAGTGGTTTTAGCATCAGGAATCATGATAGAGCCATATAAATTTGAACAAAAGACTAACGTAATGTGTGTATTTATAGTATCAGAAAAATTAACTACAGTATTTATTGCATATTATATGTATGCATGTGTGTGTGCGTTTTGGTTTACTGCGTTATTCGTGCAGAAGCAGCCTGTATCGGCGAAACATTCTAGTCATTTGGCCAAGTTTTATGTGGGATTTCTTTTTTATACTTATGTGTTTAATTAAACCACTGTGTATGTGAATGGAATTTTTGTCGTCTGTTTTTTTGATTGTTTGGTATGGGTTTTTGTACTGTTTTGTCTAGATCAGGGGTCTTCAATCTTTTTAGACAGGGTGGGTGAAATTTATTTTTCCCACAAAGCTCGTAGGCACCAGCTCGTGTAATTTATTGGCATCTTATTAGAAGGGCCCCCCGAGTTGAACTGGGACGAAAATAATTGAAGACTTTTAATTTATTCTGAAATTCTTTTATTATCAATTTTAATTAGTTCCGAAATTATTTTCTCACTAATTCTGAAAGTGTTGAATTAAATTCTGAGATTAATTTTAATCTGAAATCACTCCACTTTAATTATTTCGGTAATTCTGAAATTATTTTCTTTCTCAATATAGCTCAAAATCATTTCTTTCAATAACTAAATGCAATTATTCTTTTATTGATTGTGAAATAATTTCTATCAGAAATTAAGAAATTATATCTCATTGATCTATAAGTTTGGTTTTTTTTTCACTAATTCTGAAATTATTTGTTTCAAAAACGATTTCTTTCAGCAATTCTGAGGTTTCATCAATCAATTCCCGGGAACTGCTTTCTAGAATTGTTTCTGATATTATTTCTTTCGTTAATTCTAGAATTAATCGTTTTTTAATGTTTTCAAGTCAGAAAACTTTCCTGACGCAGGGGTACAACAAAAAATGGTGACTTCACCGCAGCAAAAAATTGCTACCGCAGGGAGTCCCCCATCGAGGGGTTCGCGCACCAACATCTCGATGAGTACAAAAAACAAGCCTGCCGTTCGGAATCGGCAATGAATTGTAGGTCCCGGTCTAATTAGCCCTCGTGTGCAGAAAATGGCCGTGATGCGACAGAAATGATCAATTAATGTTTTCAACCATGTTCTGAAAATAATCGGTGAGCCACGTGACGAAACTCCGAGAGCCAAATGTGGCCCGCGGGCCATGCGTTGAAGACCCCTGGTCTATACCAACAGCTGTGGACCGGTAAAAGTCGTAGAAATTTTTCACGAATCAGGAAATGTGAGAAATGATCTGCGGATCAGTAGAAAATAAATGAGATAAATTGCGGACATGCAAAAAAAAAAGTCGAATCCCGTTTTAACGAATACCGTTATAGCGAAATTCTCGTTTTAGCGAACACTTTTCTAGTCCCCCGGATAAGTTTACATAGGGACATTTTTAAACGACCTGAAATTCCTTTACAACGAAATTTTATTATAACGAAGTGATTTCTACGGTCTCTTGGAGTTCGTTATAACGGGATTCGACTGTATTTTTAAGACGGGCCAAAAATAAATACCGTATTCCTCCGCATTAGCCGGCATGCCGGGAAATACTTAACTATTCGGATGGATTGAATGGGCTGATATTTGAAGCTTGTCTGTTCTGTGAATTGTAGTACCCTTTTTGTGTTTCGCGAACCAAGTTGGAGGCAGTAAATAGTTCAAATTTCACGTTTGCTACCATACACCAGGGCCGTCTTAAGAGCATCATGGGCCCCCGGGCCAAGTGATTTTTTTGAGGCCCCACCTGGTTTATTCTAGAAAATTTCAACCAGATTTAATTTTTGTGGGGCCCCTCTTCTCTTGAAGCCCCCGGGTGGGCCCATGCGTTAAGACGGCACTGCCATACACAAGTCTTGGTTTATTGCGAATGTCGGATATTAAGCATATTCGTTCTCGTAGATTAAATGTTCTAAATGGGGGGAAAAATTGTATTCCTTGATGATGAGTTAAGGTTCGAATAAGCGGAAAAAAAATATCTTGTAAAATTGTATTGATATATTGTAATACAAAAGCGACAGCATATTTATTTCTTCATTATCTGAACGTGCGGAATTCAGGTATCCGTATTTCGTATCAGGATAAAGATAAGTTAGAGCAGGGGACTTCAACCTTTCAGGCGTTTTTGTGGGCACGGCCGTAGCGTGCCTTCTCGGGGGGCACACTCGAAAGAGTTATTATACACTGGTGTAAGAAATTAAGAGAATTTGCAGTCTTGGTCTATTATCTCTAGAACTACTGTACCGATTTTAATGAAATTTGATATGTACGTACATTGATACAGTACAAAAATAACCATTCAATAATTGTAATACACACGCATGATCGTGCGTAACACTCGTTGGCGTCGGAAGGTATGAAACAGCGGTTGCAGAATAAACAAAAAAAATGGGTTAATAGGGGGGGGGGGGGTATGGTCCCCTCTTACAGATATACAGGTCTCGCAGCGTGATTTCATACTTGAAATAAGGCAGTTTATCATTTCCCGTGGGAATTGGTCCCACTCGTTCAGCAACGCTGTTTTCATTCCCTGGATGGTTCCCGGAAGGGGGTTGCGAGTTGCAATTGCCTTCCCTAGAGCGTTCCAGACATGTTCTATAAGGTTAAGGTCTGGAGATCTGGCTGGCGAATATCCTCACTCTAGAAAATCGTCGAGCAGAAGAGCTCTATGTGGCCTCGCGTTATCATCCATTAAAATGAACTCAGGGCCAACTGCACCCCTGGAAAGGTGAACATAGGGCTCCAAGACCTCATCCCTATACCTCGCACCAGTCACAGTGCCTCTTTCAAAGACATGGAGAGGTGTGCGGCCATCCAACATGATGCCGGTGATGAGAATCGGTGCTTAGGCTGAACCGGGACTCATCAGTGAAGAGAACGGTCGCCCATTGATCCATACTCCAATCTCTATGCTCTCTGCACCATGATAAACTGTCCGTAGAAGTGAGCGGGACGCAAACAGCAGGTCTTCTTGCAAACAACCCTCTCTCATGAAGTCTTTTGGAAACAGTCACCCTTGATACACGGGTTCCTGTGGCTGCATGCGTCACGAGAGAGCTGGGAAGCTGTAGCACTCCTGTTACGCCTCGCTATAATCGACAAATGGTGATCTTCTCTGGCCGTCGTGGCTCTTGGACGACCTTGCCCAGGCTTTCTTTCGATGGATCCGGTATCCTGGAACTGTTTCCATAAGTTACACACGACGCTGGGCGTTAAATTGAACTCTCTACAAATCTGGACTTGAGATTGGCCTGCTTCTATCCTCCCCACAATTCGCCACCTCATTCCATCATCGAAACGTTGGTGGTTACTCATTTTTATTGTTACAATTTGAAATTAACCGATTGCTGCAAAATAACACCAAGAAATTCGCCGAGGTGTGCTAGCGAACGAAATGCGTCTTAACTTACGCGCGCTTATAAAGCCTGTTTCTCTACTGGCTCCGCCTACACACACGTGTACGCTTACGTATTTGACGTACAAGATTTGCATTTTTGTCTAGAAGCAGTGGTTTTACATTCCGTTCAGTTCTTTTCATGAAATTCGATAAAATATGCAAATTCTCTTAATTTATTTCACCAGTGTACAAAAAGAGTACATTATTTTGTGGGGCCGCGGTTGCAGGCCAAATTAAACTTTCCACAAAGTCCGCAGGCCACTAAATCATACCGCGGTATTCTCAGTTATTAAACAGGGTTCCCAAATTTATTGAACTTTTTTTTTCCCCTCTGAATTTAATTCTCTTATTAAATTTTAATTTATACTCAAATAATTTCCTTTAAAATTATTTTAAAAAAAAATCCGTTCATTATTTTTAATTGATTATTTCTTTTATTAAATCTGAAATTACTTTTTTATTCATTTGCAATTTTCATTAATTAAGAAAAATTGTTTCTTTCAAAAATTCTTTTTCATGAATTATTACTCATTATTTATTAATAATAGATTTTTTATAAATCGTAACGTTTAATTTTAAAATTATTTTTCATTAGGGTTTTTTTTTTAGCATTTCTTTGAATTCTGTATTTAATTAATGCATGCCTTTCGAATGTCTAATTTGGCCTCTTGAAATATGTAGCCGAAATGAAAACATAGGACTCAAAAAAAGTGTTTTAGCTCCGGGTCCCTCGAATTCGTTACGGCCCTTTTAAATGCATCGAATGCACAACATTACTGGATCTGGAAAGAATCTCGCGCAGTCCTAATTACAGATTTGCAATAGCCAGAGCTATTTTTTTGGAATTTCATCGTTTTTCTATGTAAAGTACTATTTTCTAAAAATGGTCGGTGGGCCACGTTTGATTCGCGGGCCGTGGGTTGGAGGACCCTGGGTTAAAGCAAAAAGTGAATGCTCAATTTTTTATTATTGTTTTGCCCTGTATTTTTTTTTTAGATAATACAAGCTTTGAGGATTTTAAAAAAAATTATAATGTGCATGATATTTTAATAAGAAGTCATGAAACAACTCGTATATATCTGCAATTGACAGCCATGGTAATGAATGCATTCACATACAGTGCCGAAGTTCAGGCTTGAAATAAAAAAATTCAGCATAACTCAGATCAAAGGTGTATTTAGCGGGTTTGGTGCCCTGGCACCGTACCACAAGGGACACCAATTTCATCCTTCAACATTACAAGGGGGGGAGCAAAATGTTTTCTTGCCCTTGCTGAAGAGGTATCTAGTTGCGGCCCTGTTTGCAAACATACGAGTGTGAAGGAACAGGCAAGGCCATCTTAAGCGTATGATGGGCCCCGGGTCAATTGGTTGTTCTAAGGACCCTAGCTGACTATGAATGATTGTCTACTAATTTATAACAAGATCGCAATCACTGGGGACCCCACAATTTGCTCTTGAGGTTTCCGGTCGGGCTCGTGCGTTAAGGAACAGGTTGGTGAGCGACCAATAAAGTGTGCGTGCAAGTGATTAACCAAAAGAAAAACCAAGAGTGTTTGAGCATGGGAGTGACTTATAAAAAGCGAGGGAACCGATCGGTGAATGAGAAAGAGTGACCTAGAGAGAGGAACGATGTAAATGAGTGACCAGAAGAGCGATTTAGAGCAGTGGCTTACAACATTTAGAATCCCGCTGCCCGGTTTTTTTTAATGGAAGGCCCGGACATAAAACACGACTAATGGAGGGAAAATGAAACGAATTAATACCCGGTACCGGACCGGGTTTGAGAGACACTAATTTACAGTGTAAAAACATGCCAGTGACCCAAACAGTGTGCAGGCCTGTGTGAATGATCAAAAGAGTAACCTAGAGAGTAAAGGACCAAAAAATGAGAGACCAAGAAATTGTGCAAGCGTGTGAGTAACTTAGAGAAAGAGAGAGACCATTAGAGTGACAGAGGCATATATTCACTAGGGGTGGGGCGTGTGCTAAGCTGGCTGTAAACAAGATCGGCAAATTTGAAAAATGAGTGGGTCAAGAAAATTAGACAACATTGGGAAAAGGACGGCAAAAGATTTACGTTGCCCACAGGCAGCAAAACCTTAAATCCGTCGGCCGAAACACCCTACAAGTGATAATCACGTCACGTCAGCGTAGTGTGTTTCGGCCTTTAGATGGTTGGCTGGTGACGTCAACGATGCAACACCGATTGAGCAATGTATCCCAATAAATAATCTCTAACTGCCGTTGGTAAAGCAGCTAGCAGTTTGTACCCACATATATATACGAGGGGAGCGCTCAGATACCGCGGTCTTGGCTTATCGCTCAGCATCGCGTGTTCAATGTCTCTCGGCAATGTAGAATCTTCAAATCTTGCGGGACTGCTCATGCCGTAGTTTCTCACGACAGACTCGTGATATTGTTTGAAGTAAGGTCCGTACTCTCGACGGTCTTCCTCGGACATCTCGTCCCACATCCGGCCCGCCTCTTTCCTGTGGCCGGCCATGATCGACGTCAGTCTCGCCAGGTCGCCCGGTTGAACCAGTGCCACCGAAACGCCGTGTGATCCGAGCTCTATCCTCAAGGCGTCGTGAAATCCTTCGAGAGCGAATTTGGTCGCTGAATACACAGAAAGACCCGGATATGCAACAAAGCCATTCACACTCGTGATTGTTATGAGACGACCTGAAACGAGATACAAACGTAATTATTTTCATTTTGCAGTAGTTAATCTGATTCAGTTAATCATGCGGGCGTGACATCTATAGGTGGTGGTGGCCCACATTTCCCTATGAGACTGAAACCGAAACATTTTTTAGGCGATTCTCACACACAAATAATATCGTCAATTTTTTTCTAAATATTGCCGATTTTACGACCAGCAATCAGGCGCGGATCCAGAATGATATGTGACGGGAGGCGCTAATTGTGTAAATTTGTTTGATTATTCCGTATTTTACGGGACAGACAAATTTTCCCATATTATTCGGCTGTTAGGAGGTGCGGTCGCTCCTATCGCTCCCCCCTGGATCCACGCCTGAGCGAAAGCAGACACCTTCAGCTACGAATGGCAGGCATCTTCAGCTGCGAAAGGAGCAAAGCGAATTTTATCTTCAACTGCGAATGAGCCAAGGCAGATATCTTCAACTGCAAATGAAGCTGCGGTAACATCCTCAGCTGCAAATGGGCTAGAGACAGAAATCATCCACTGCAAATGGGCCACGGCCGTCTTAAGAGCATCATGGCCCCCCGGGCCAAGTGGTTTTTTTGAGGCCCTACCAGGTAAACTCTAGAACATTTCAACCAAATCTCATTTTTATGAGGCCCCTCTTCTCTTGCTGCCCCCGGGCCGTGCCCGGGTGGGTCCATGCGTTAAGACGGCACTGAAATGCGCTAGAGGTAGACATTTTCAGTTGCAAATGGGCTAGAGGCAGAAATCATCAGCTGCAAATGGACTAGAGGTAGCTTCGAATGGGGTGAAGGGAGGCACCTTTATAGCTACAAATGGACTACTACTACTACTACACCAGACATGCAACTCGTCCATATTCTTCTACGGAATGGGTACATGTTGGAATGTGCATGTATGAGTAGTGAACCTGACGTGATGTTTGTTTCTTTATAATCAGGGTTACCATCTTCAAAAACTGAGAAAACGAGGACGCTTGTGTAGTCACCCTCAGTAACGTCACTTGTACCAACAACAGATATGACGCCACTATTTTGAAGAAGAAAAAAACCGGCCATAACAATAGGTTTTCGAACTATGAAACAGAACCACTAAAAAAAACAGGAAAAAATTCTGGGAATTCCGACGGTTATTGCCCAATGCGTGTGTGAAAAAACCCCACCAAAACACCCACATCAATGTAGAGATACACTACAAAAGTCCGTTATATATATAACGGCACATGTCACAAACACGAAAAAAATTGTCGTAATAACGGACTTCTAGTTATATAAGCAAATTTTTTTTTAATAACATTAACTCTCTTTGGCAATCGCCAGCAAATCACTCGTAATATCGAGATTCTCGTATAAGCCGTACTCACGTTATAACGGACTTTTACTGCATATCTTTCAAGGAGGGGGTAGAAAAAAGAAAAATAATTCCAGAAACCTGAAAAGGAGGACAACACGGTGAATTTTCCAAAATGTAGTTGGACGTTTGAAACGACATCAAAAAGGACGTCTGGTACCCTTACTTTGTGTATTGCTTGTTATGTGTAGTGCCATGGGCCCCCACATCCTGGATGCAGGGCGTCCAGGACTTTCACGAGCCCCTTTATGAGGAATTTACAGCGTGAAAACAAAAATGATGAGAATGTCGTCCCGGGCCTCAGGGCTGGAGCCCTGTCAGCCCTACCCTTGTGGGTGGGGGCCACGTGTAGTGCTGCCATCTGCCATATTGAATAATTGAGTGGTCCGAAGCCTACAGGAATTCCTCTCTTGATACTGAAATATTGAATAATTGTATCGTTGTAAGACTCTGAGAGAGACAAGACATTTAACGGGGAGATCGGCTCGCATTTGCGCGCCTTGAAGTTGGAAACCAGCTACAAATGAACAGGAGGCAGAAATCATCAGCTTCGAATGGCACGGATGCAGGCGGGTGCAGGGCAATGAGTCAGAGACGCGAGAAATCAATCCGAGGCACTGAGAATTCCAGAGCCACCTTATCTATACGCAGATCTACAACTAGAAACGAAAACTTACCCTGTAGCTCGGAGCTAATATCCGTTTTGGTGTCCACCCCTCCCCCACAATTTCCGTGGTTTTGAACGGAAAAAGAGTGCACTCACGCTTTTCCTCGCCCAGCGCCCGAGAGCGAGGAATCAGATATCTTTATCGTCGTCCACAGTTGCGGCTCTGCCTAAAGATCGTAACCAGAGGCGTGTTTACAGGAGAGAGGTTATTGGTGGTGGCTGTAGCCAGGGCCACAACTGGGGGAAGGGGCGATCTGTGCCCCGGGCTCTGGGTCAAGTAGGGTGCTGAATTTTCCCCATATATGACTCATTAAACGTTCAAGAAAAATCTGTGATAAATGACTGTCATGCGAGATAGCAGCAGTCTTGACTTCAGGGTAGCTATACCCTGATTGTCAATCCCTGCCGTTCGTTACTCTCAACCGCGCCAGGGCCATCCTCTCCTCACATCCCAGACGCTGAGCCTGATTAGAAAATGATTGCGAGACGAATATCTTCCGGTAATTCTTCATGGTATTTTGGTTTTTTCCAAAAGTATTCGTAGGAAAAGTTAAGGCACTTCGTGAAAGTGGGGCCCCCATGCGGCGGCCTGTTTCGCACGGCAATGAGGGCGCCCTCATCCTTTATCCATGCCCAGCAGCCCCCGATTGCTTGGGTATGGATAAAGGATGGGGGCATCTGCACCCACGAGCATTTCATTTTCCACAAGGTTTCAAAGACATTCGTCATAATTAGCGCTCACTTATTGTTCACTTTTGCCATCATTTTTGGAGAAAAATTGGCCGTGTGTTTCACGGGGAAATATGGTCATTTGTTACAACTTCGAGGTCCATATCGGAAATATTGACGCTCTTTTGCTGCTATCAATCTGAAAACTTTAGAACTTCGTTAATGAATCACAAACAGGAAAATAGACCTTATGCTGCCATCTAATATTTAGAAAGCAAACGAAAAACTGTAAATTAACACTCTCTCAACCATAGATGGCAGCAAATTCATGGGATTATTTCAACATTTGTCAAAGCCGTTCATATTTCATGTCAACAAAGATGGCGGATCGCTTGTTGTATTTGCAGTCGTGACCCCACGGGATGTTCTCGACCATATAGAGCATAGGTTCCCAACCTTTTTTGTTCCATCGCCCCCTTCTTCAGAAATTTTTTTCTCCCATCGCAAACTAACCCATAGGATCCTATGTTATACCCACAGCTTCTACCGCCCCCCTGGAACTTTCCATCGCCCCTAAGGGGGCGTTAATGCCCAAGTTAGGAATCACTGAGGATACTGTCTACCATCAATGTAACAAACTCATCTCAGCTGTAACTTGAGAGCGGCAGTTGGGAAAAAACACGGCAATGGTTGTCCAGGTAATGGACAAGTATAAATAATCTATAGATAGATAGATTAACGTCCTCTATGCCTGCTTAGGGCTTAAATCAGGGGCATAGCCAGAAATTTCGTTCGGGGTGGGGGAGGGACCAAAGTGACAGAACAATGGATTTGGCCATCTTTTTCCCTGTTTTGGGTCATTTTCTCACATTTCGGGGGGGGGGACCAGACCCCTAAGTTCCCCCCCCCCCCTCGCTAAACCCCTTGGCTTAAATAATCTATAAACGTTCAATTTATATACATTACTGATGTAAATATGGTCGGTGTTGACTTCATGCAATTTTTCCCAAAGCTGTACGTTTCTGACCCATGTATAGTTAGTTTCCTTATTTTATTTTTTCTCCTTATATTTTTTGATGAAGGGTTCACTACTAAATTCTCAACGATTGATACTAGACTTTTTTATTTTTTTTAATGGATACCAGATGACAGCAGCTGTCTGCCTTCCATAATCGGTCTCATTATTCCAGTCGGTCGACAGATGGCAGCAAAGGTCCTAAAAAATGTTTAGATATTTAAATTAATATTCAAGTTCTGGGCGACAAAAAGAAATTGAAGTACATGGCTGCATAATTTAGTGACCTCAAAATTCAAACAGGATAACATTCAAGGGTGACAAACCATCTTGAGTCCCATCACACCAGAATACTGCATTTGGCACAATTCTTCTCTTCCCCCCCCCCCCCCCCACCATTTAAATAGGGAAGGGAAATCGATTGCCAGGTTATCATTCTTGCTTTGGAAGGTAGATGGCGGCACGTGACGCATACGCCCTCGCAACCACCTCTTCAGACACACACAGCGTGATCAAAATAGCACTCCTGTTAAAAGAAAACTAGACTGGTGTTCCATTTAATAAAAAGACGTTTGTGGAAGTCAAACCGACCACGACTCCGTAAAGAGTCATAGAAGCCAGATGGCAACACCTCAACCAGTAATAAAATACCTTGAGCCAATAGAGGTCTCTACCATGCAAACAATCTCTTACAATTATGGCAAACGAAGTCATTTCAGAAAATTCAAATCCCAATTTTAATTGCCAGGTCATAGTTCAGCTGAAGAGACACAGGTAAAAGTTAATGAGTATTGATGGGATAACAGGCCGCAACAGGAACCGCATTTGTGATTGGATAACAATGAAAATTTGTTATATCGAACAATAAAGAAAAATATATTTTAGTGAATCATGTAAAAACTTTATTTGATAAAACATGTATAAAATTTTATTGTAATGAACAGGGCCGCAACTAAAGACGAGCAGGTGAAACCAGTGTCCCCGTGCGTTGCACCAGAGGTAGTGCCAATTCTTTTACTACTACTCCAACATTAGAAGGGGGAAAGGTTTCAAAATATGTGCCTGTCCACGGCCGACTCTGGATAAGACTAACGAAGCTAGAAATCATGTGATGTTATTCGGCGCTGTATTTGTATTCTATTCGTCCGACCTAGGGAATATATTTCCTATGATTAAATATATTCTGTGGGATTATGCTGTAAGAGTTTAATAAAAGATCTTTTACAAAACTTGCAAAACCACCAATAAATGTCACATTAAAGCAAATAAGTTCTTTTTCAGGTTTTGTAAAAGATCTTTCATCAAACTTTTATAGTGTAATCCCAACCCTATGTGAATATAAACATTCCCTACCTTCACCCCCAGCACATCAGCAGGAATGTCACGTGATCAAACATATCCAGATGGCCATGCCTGAGGTTTGGACAGATAAAGCCATGTGATCTCTAGCTTTATTGGCCTTGGATTGAGCCAGTCATGGCTTGTTCCAGCTGACCAACCATCTCACAATGGTCGATAGACCCTGGGCGGTGCACGGTATGAAATGAAATGACCAAGCATCTGGTTGCGGCCCTGGTAATGAAAGATGGATGCGAAGAACCATTCCTTAAAACGCAATACAATGAAGTTGATAACAAAAATGTGGCTATCAATCACAAAGACCTGAATTCCTATCCGTTCTTTCAAATCGGCATTTGAAATACATGCGACACAAAGAACGCAGATATTTAGTTTGACAACTTCCTCAGCAACATCCTGTTTCACACAGAAAATGTGAATACACATCAGCAATGGCATTGTCCCAAAAATACATTCCAAATACGGTAGAGCCCAGATAATCGGAGTCTCTTCTGAGTTTTGCCAGAGATCTCATACCATACATTTTTTTCTTTCTTACTGAATGAATGATTGATTTTAGCTAAACTACCCCAGCAACGCTCGTAAACATTCCATATCAGTGCAATTTGGGAAGGGGAACTCGCAGAACAATGATGCCACCCACAATTTGGTTTTAATTCGCCTATATAACCACTTATGCTAACAACTATGATGTAGCATATGGTACTTCATTGCTATATCAGCCTTGGTAAGAAACAGGAATTTGCACATCACTGCCACAGTTTCTTTTGCACTTAGCTAGCAATATTTGCCATTCAGTTATTCAGCTTAAAGCTGGGTTTCTCATAGGAGCAGGTTTTCCGTGCCACACGCAACATGAATCGCCCTGAACAACACGTCGTCCCCTCATCAATAAGGGAAAGCAGTATGACCATTTTCCTATGGGGGGCAAACTGTCTCATGACAGTGCTTTACAACGAGCACAATTGGCACACTGCTTCTAAAGGAGTCAAACGTGCCGTGCATTTCGCTGATCTTCTATTCATTTTTGTTGTGTTTTTTTTCTCTTCCTTTTTTTTTGTGCAAAATGGTAAAAATACATGGATATACAGATGACAGAACAGGTGATGCGCCATGCCAGGAAAACACAAACACGCAGCATGATAACGTCACAGGTTTCTGCAGACGCGAAAGAGGACCTATTTGGTTTATGTGGCACAGAAAACCTGCTCCCAGGAAAACCCAGCTTCAGGATAAAAATGGACCAAGTATATCGCCATATCCTGAGTGGCACAGTTATCCTGAATTTTTCCTCTGGGTGGGATTACATAGGCCAAATTCCAGAGACGTTTTTCGGCAATTTTGATGTGTGCGCTAACCCAAAAAAAACAGTTGCCAAACAACAGTATAATGGAAATTCACAGATTCGAGAGCTTAATAATGTATTCCTTTATATCCCGATTCCAAGCTGGTTATGGTCCTGATTAGCTCGGATTATAAGGGCTCTACCGCATCTCACAAATCAGTAGATTATTAAAAATCTATCAGTACATTATCACTGGTGGGCTTTTCTCTAATTACAACAAGCCAAATTGCAACGGTTCACTGATCAAACACTTTTGCCTCTAGAAGTTTGTTGTAGAGGGTTTCGTTCTTCTTGACTGTGAAGACGAGGGTGGCTCGCTTATAATAATCAGAAGCTATCTCCAAGTTGTTGATGACGTTGTCCAATAGATGAGCATGCTCGGGTTGTATCCCGCCGGCTGATGACTTGACGCAAGTGAAATGAACGTGAAAATGATAGAATGATGGTAGGTAATGGACGAATGCCCGGAGTTCACTGCCAGAGATCCCATACTTTTTCCTGATAGCGGCTAAACTCTTCGAGAGCATGTTTCGGAGGAGAGGCAAATGGTCAGCGGTCAGGTCTCGAAGGGACCTGATCCCTTTCTCGAAGGGGATGGCCAGGACGTAGAGGTCATCGATTTGCAGTCCGTTCCACTTCAAGTCCGGCAGCAGGACGAACCCCGTGTCGGCGTCCGGATCCTCGAAGATTATCCTCTCGGATTCGCTCTTGTGCTCGAGGATGTTGTAGACCCACTGCAGGGAGAACTGCTGGCCGTCCAGGTGGGGCAGGACGACGTCCCTGTGGATCTCCGGGGTCTCCCTGGTCACGAATACTGGCTGGTGGAGGTACTTCTGGATATGTTTCTCTGTCGCCGGGTGTATGACAGTGGTCTTGACGGAGTTCAGCTCCGGTAGCGGGAACCCGTTGTAGCTGGCGTAGACGTCGTTGACGAAGTTGTTCTTGAGGCACGTGTTCTCGGACAACATGCTCTTGGTCGTGTCTACGTTGAACGCCTGTTTCTCGAGGACGACCACGGCGGCGGCGCCGCCCGGATGCTCGAACGCCCCTTCGACGAAAATGGCTTTGCGGTTGGTGTCCTCGCCGAGGACGCGCTTGAACTTGAAGCCCTTGAACGACTCGAGCGTCGTCGAGACCTTCGGCTTCTTCGGACTTTTGTTCGACTCGTTGTCCTCCACAGGCTTTTTCTTCGTTTTGTTCTCGTCTGCGTTTAATGTTTTCGATGACATGTCAACAACGTTGTTTTCGCCATCCATTTTCGGCGCTGTCTCCATTTTTTTTTTTCACTTACTTTGACACTTGAACTTGTGGCTTTCCGATTTAACCGACAAGCGTTGTTTTGATTGCCCTATTGATTGAAGACAAAGCGAGAAAAAAAAAATTCTCGAAAAATTATTGACCATATTTGTATCTTTTCTGAGAACGACAACAAAGATTAAACTTGAATGTTAATGGGTAAAAAATAAAAAATTAATCTTCTTAATTTTATTAAATTTTAATAATGGTTTTAATTGATAGTACGATCGCTACGAGACCCATGAGAAACCCGTGACCTAGGCCAGTGGTTATCAACTGGTTCTGCATGGCTCTTTGGCCTCCATGTCCTTTTCCCAGCAGCTCCGCGGCCACTCGAGTAAAACTAAATAAATCAGTTAACAAATGAAAAAAGAGGCCTACGGGACTTCACCATAAAAATTACATACTTAAAAGCAGGGCCGCAACTAGATGCTTGGTCACTCGGAGCAAGCACGCATTTTGGCAATCCCCCCCCCCCCCCCCGCAATATTGAAGTGTGAAATTTGCTTCCCATCTGATCCGGTGCACTAGACCCACCTTCTTCCCCCCCCCCCCCACCTCTAGTTGCGGCCCTGCTTAGATACTTTGCAAGCCGTGTGAAGCACGCATTTTTATGTGGAAGAAGTAAACGGGGTGAATTTCGCTCGCTCCTTTGGTCCAGTACCTCGTGCGCCGTTTATGCATATATGACATATAAATTCAAAAGTTGGTGCCACAGCACCAAATGGGGGGGGGGCGTAATTTACATGGGGCGCAGGTGGGCCAATCTGCCTTTTCTCCAATGTGGCCGGCTGGGCTTTCTGGCCTTGCTTTACCCTGGGAAGTTACATGCGGAAGTTAAGGAACGATTTGCCATTAGTAGTGTGCAGAGAAATGTACGTGTGCTACAAATGACGAAATACAACAGATACAATAAAAGAGCATGTGCAGGCAAAACAAACAATACCAAATAGCCTTTTTTTTATTTAGTTTTAGGTAACATTTATCACATTTTCTTTTACGTATAATCAGGGCCGCAACTGGGGGGAGGGGGTTGCAGGAGGATCTGGTGCCACGAGCGCCGGACGAAATGGGGCGCAAATTTCACTCTTTAACTTCTCCTTAACAGTATGAGGGGGCGCCAAAATGCGTTCTTGCCCCGGCTGACCAAGCATCTAGTTGTGGCCCTGTGTATAATCAAAGAAACAATATATTGCTACTCACCACGGCTTTTCCTGAGCAACGGTAGAAAGGATTTGGTCACCCGGATTGTACCCAAGAGGTTCACTTGAACCAAGCGATTGCATTGCTCCATCGTTAACCAATCGAATTCTCCACATGTGCAGACTCCAGCGTTGTTTATCAGGCACCACAGCTCTTGAAAGAAAAAAAAAATGTGTTTACATGCTTTCCTCTTTATTTTTTCATCCCAAAGGAAAAAGAATTTTTCGCAACACACTACAGTAAAATCCGTCTTAATGGAAACCCCTCAGATGCGGTCACCCGTCTTTTACGCCCAAATAATTTCCCCCTTTTTTATTAAAAGTATGCATTACAAACCCCCGATCGACTATCGCCCCCTGTTTTATGGGCGAATTTTTTTGCCCCGCCGGTGACCGCAACAGAGATGTTTTGCCCTTACTGTACTACTACTACTAAGATTACCAGACGTCCTCCTTTTTAATGTCATATCCAGCGTCCTCCTACGTTTTACAAAATTCACCTTTGTGTCCTTCTTTTGAGGTTTCCGGAATTATTTTTATTTTTCTTCTGGGGAAAAATCTTTTTTTTCTCACTATATAACATATATCCCTTGTTCCCCCTCCCCAACACAAGTTTACATGCTTTGACCAATCGTCGTATAAATTCAGAGTGGCGCACTTTAGTAACACTGAAAAAAGCAGACATGCATGAAGGAAATGCATGTCAGCGTAATGAATGCGTAAATAAAATGCATGTCTGCTTTTTCAGTATTGCTGAAGTGCGCCATTACCCCATGCGCTACAACTGTTAGAACGCACGCGCGGTTGCACGCTGAAATAACTTCACAGGGCTGGCGTCTACACCTTTTATTCACTGTGACGCAGATTTGCATACAGTTTCTTTTTTTTTCTTCCCCAGGTTACATTTGCATATGCATGGTGTTCTTTTTCTAACGATAAATTTCAACAGGAATGCCGTTTGAACGTTGGCGGAGCGGCCGTTTCTTACGTTTCATGTAAGGCCCCTTTCACACGGAGCGGATGCAGACGCGGGTCCGCATCCGCATGCCCTTTCACACGAGCACATATTTGCGGGCGAATTTGAAAGGCTGATTTTGTTTTCATCCAGTGAATGCCATACGTAGATAACATTGTTTAATAAAAGTATTCAATTTTAAAAGTTAAAATATGAACCCATTTTTGACCGCCCCTCAAATTCATGCACAAAATTGCACAATTTGTTTATATATGATAACCTGGTTACTTAAATAACATATTTGAGAAGTTCCAAAAAATTGGATAGCAATTTATCATGTTTTTCTTTGTAATTAATGCAAATTTACAATTAATAAACTTTTTGATTAATATAAATTAACTTGATTTAATAAAAATAACTAGTGGTTATTGTATTGGGAACCTCTGACAATAAAGTTCGGTGAATGAAGTCAGAACGGCCGATCTGGCAACACTGGCGAAGCAAAACGCTGCACATGCGTAGCGGCATGTGTTGACCATCCGCCGCCACCGTTGTTCAGTTGAGCGTCGTTTGTGTTCCGTGAAAGACTTGTTTTACAAAGTGCTTGTTTAGTGCGTTGGTTCTTAACTGAGAACAGGAAAATCCACAAGGAATTTCTACCTGAGGGAACGACGATGAATCCTGCAAGGTACATTGAAATTTTGACCCGTTTCGTGAAACGTCTACGCACAACAAGGTTCATGGTTTCTTGTTCACGACAATGCTCGCCCTCACACAGCCAATATCGTCAAACAGTTCCTGGCAAAAAGGGGGTGGTGCAAATTGAACATCCACCATACTCGCCAGATCTCAATCCTCCAGACTTCTTCCTATTCCCACGACTCAAACTAGCTTTGAAGGGAAAGAGATTTGACGATATTCCTGACATCCAACGAAACGTGACGAGGCTTTTGAACTCCATCCCAAAAGAAGACTTCTTGCAAAGGACATGTATAGGAGATCTCAGCGGTGCATAGTAATGGGAGGTGACTATTTCGAAGGACAGATCTACGTTAATGTTACAGGACTATTCACCGAACTTTATTGTCAGAGGTTGTATTATGTGACAAAGAAAATTTCAGAAAAAAATATTTTTTTTTCTATTTTTAAAAAATTTATTTCCGTTAATGGTCATGGGGAAAAAAAATTCAAGATCGAAAATTAGGGTAAAATTTCCGAAAATTAAATTTTTGAAAAAAGCCATAAACAATTAAATTTCTTTGTAAACAAATTTTAAAAAATACTAAAGAGCGGTGTTTCTTAACCTTTTTTTGCCCGTGGCCCCCCTTTGAACCATATTTTTTTCTCGTGGCTCCCCTCTCTTACCCAAAGTTTTAAACTCTCATCAAGAAACAAGACACTTTATACGTATTGAAATTATTTTTTTCAGTGAATTTATACTGAACGAAAATTTTGCAAAGAGAATTGGCCTCCATACCACTAGCCTAGAATTTATTGATCTCCCTGCTAGTCCGAGTTCTATCAGGACCGTCTCAATATCATGCCCCCCCCCCCCCAGGCAAAGTGATGCTATGGTAGTCCCATACTTTAGCTGGAAATAAACAGCCTACATATTTCCTATTTATTTTCAAAATTAATTGTACTATACAAAATATCATAAGGTGGGGTCACTTATGGGCATGATGAGGCCCGTCACAAGAGTGGGACTGACAGAGCTACAGCCCGGGGCCTAATATGGTTTTCATCATTTTTTGTTTTTGTTTTTCATACAATAAATTTCATATAGGGAAGGGGGGGTCTGAAAAATTTAGCCGGGGACTTGAGAAAAACCCCATCCTAGGGAACTTGTAGCAAAATGTAGGCGGTGAGGCCTGGGTGGGTCCATGCCCTAAAGAAGGCCCTGGTTTTATGGGTGGTTTTGTTGGATTCTCTCTCACTGTAAGTGTTAGTCACTAATATAAAATCTTTATTTCTTCACACCTTAATTTTTCTTCTCAGTTCTCCAAATCACCTGTCATGGCCCCTTTCTCCATTTTCTTCCGTGGCCCCCTTGAAGTATCCCAGTACCACAAGGGGGTCATATGGCCCCCGGTTGAGAACCACTGCTATAGAGCACTGATTGGACCTTTTAATTTCTAAAAATGTTAATTTCATACAAAAATATGAATAAAAATTAATTGGAAATTTTTTTTAACAAAGCGTTGCGCAAATGAAACAACCAACGTCAGTCAAAAATATGTTAAAAATTTAAAAATAAATATTTAAAATAATTTTAAATATTCATATATTTATTATTTTTTAAATAATTTTAAATATTCATATATTTATTATTTTTTAAATAATTTTAAATATTAAAAATTTAAAAGGAAAAAATTAAATTTTTGAAGTTATTGAAGTATTTAGTCAATTAAAAATATTCGTAATGAATTACAGAACGGCTTATCATTTTACGTGTTATAGTACTGTATATAGATCGCAAATTTTATAGTGGTCTTTTTTTCTCTTTCAGAAATAAAATTTCATTCCCAATAGCGGTTACATTTTCATGGTCCCGTCAGTGGCCATTGTTGGCTGGTTTTATTGTATAAAATTGCAAAGTATGGTCAAAATTTACAGTTGCTATATCTCCTTTGTCTCAGAAGGAAACGGAGGGAAAGACGTATGTGGGTACATCATATTTGATGAACAGGGACATTCATATGGTGATTTTAAAGGTATTTACGGCAAATAATTAAAAAAATTCCATGCAAAATCATTTTAAAAGTAGCCAAAGATGCGAGCGAATTCCACCCGGACCCGTTCCGTGTGAATAGTCCCATATAACGTAATGTACAAAACCTGTATGTGCAGATGCGGAGCCCGTAGGTTTTGACACATGCGGACGACATCCGGACCCGCACGAACACTTCGAAGTTGCGGGCGCATTCCGTATCGTCTGAAAAAGACTCCGTTTATTCTGTATAACAAAAGTTAAAACTTCTCCCGCACCCGCATGCGCTCCGTGTGAAAGGGGCCTTCAGACCATGCATTCTTTGATGACAATTGTTTGCATTGGTGTGTACTACCGCCTTTCTAAGTTTTTCCCATTTTTTCTGAATCACCCTGAATATGCGTAGCGCTATCGTATTTATGTTGCCATAATTGTGCTTGTTCTCTGTCATACTGTTGCTGCCATCTGCCTTCCACATTTTGAAGTGAAAATAGACGAATTTTCATGTTATGCAAATTGCGTTGAGGGTCTGCTCCAGCTGCAAACTTTTTCCAGACTAGTCCTCCAACTTTTGAGAAGAGAGAGAGAAAAAGAAACTTTGCAACGCACTAGTGGACAGCAAAGGATTGTGCTGGGAAAGGAGTATCTGCAGTCCCCCACCCTCCATCAAAGCATTCGAAAGGATATATGGTAGGGAGGGGGGGTTGGCGTTAATGATGGAGCTTCTTAATCAGATCATGGCCCGCTAGTTTGAGTTTTTTCAACAAGAATGAAAAAAAAAAAGATAATATAATACCTACCAAAACTTTGACTGATTCAGTGGATTGACTCTATGCCCCGCAGATGCAGTGCTGTAATTATTAAAAAGGCCATGGCGTACTTATTCTTAAAAATATCTCAAATTACGTTATTTATTATGTTTATTTTTGATAATTCTTGTGAATCGTCCGATTTTCTTTCATCTCATAAGTTTGAGTAGTTTTGTAAAAAACGAAGTAGGCCTATATATGATTCTATTACGACATTATTTTCTCAGATATGTATTTTATTAGGTGATATCGGCGCACTTTTTTTTTAACGCAACTGTATCTCGGAAGGACCTGCAATAGGCCTCTACTAGATACTTGGATAGTCAGACGGGGCAAGCACGTATTACTAGGGTGACCATACGTTCCGTATTTCCCGGGACAGTCCCGGTATTTTCTCTTTTTTTGGCCATCCCGACTTTTTGGCAAAAGTGTCCCGGTTTTTCCCGTATTTCACACGAAGCCTACTTGAACTTTTATTCTTTATTAAAGTCGAAGATTGAATTATTTTTCAACTCAAATTATTTTATGATAGTTACAACTAGGCTGACCATATCTCCTCGAGATAAATACGGGACATCGGGATTCCAAATACGGGAAAATACGGGACATCACCAATTATCGCCAAAAACGACGCCAAAACCAAAAAAAGTTGCCAAATATTGTTGAAATTAAGGAAAAATCACAATGGCGGGAAATGATGCATTACTGTAAACTGCAGTGGATTAAAATCTATTCCACGAAAAAAAGAAAGTTTACCAAGGCAAATGTGGGGATTAATATTCCCATATATATAGTTGTAATTATCATACAATAATTTATGAGTTGAAAGATAATTTCAATCTTTGTCTTCAATAAAGAATAAAAATTCAAGCAGGCTTCGTGCGAAATACGGGAAAAACCGGGACACTTTTGTCAAAAAGTCGGGACGGCCAAAAAAACAGAAAATACCGGGACTGTCTCGGGAAATACGGTACGTATGGTCACCCTAGTTACAACTATATATGGGATATTAATCTCCCACATGTGCCTTGGGAAACGTTTTTTTCCCGCGGAATACATTTTAATCCACTGCAATTTGCAGCAATGCATCATTTCCCGCCATTGTGATTTTTCCGTAATTTCAACAATATTTGGCAATTTTGTTTGGTTTTGGCGATAATTGGCGAAGTCCCGTATTTTCCCGTATTTGGAATCCCGATGTCCCGTATTTCTCTCGAGGAAATATGGTCAGCCTACGTATTACCCGTGTAATACAGAAAGAGCAGTTAAGGGGGGGAGGAGAATTCGGTGCCTCCTCTGGATCAGAGCCTAGGGGCACCAGATCCACCTGCTAATTCCTAGTGGCAACCCTAGTCCTACGACTCACTTTTCGGCCGTGACCTATAGGTTAAAAACCCTGCCGCTGTGGAGGTTGAGTGGTCATAGTAAAGAACTCTAATCGCGATTTCCCGGGTGCGAACCCCACCGGGACTACAGTGGTGGTCGGTTGTGGAGGTTGAGTGGTCATAGTAAAGAACTCTCATCGCGATGTCCCGGGTGCGAACCCCACCGGGGTTTCCAACTTCGATACGCGAATGCGAGCTGATCTCCCCGTTAAAAAGTCTCGCCACAGACAGCAACAGGCCTACAAACGGTACAAATATTCAATTATTACACCTGACTTCTGAAATATACCGTCATAGCCAAAATCTCACTTTTCTAGCCCCCCCCCCCACAAATAAGTTTATATAAGAACAATGTAAAAATCTGGAATTCCTTTATAACGGAATTTCATTATTACGAAGTGATTTCTCTGTTCTCTTGGAGTTCGTTATAACGGGATTCGACTGTAGATGGCAGCACTGAAAAAAGAATCAGACGCGACACTGGATACGCACTCAGACTGTTAAGTACACACACTTACACTTTTGGCACAACTCGCTAGGTAGTAAATTGCGAATGGCGATAGAACCGAGTTGTGCTCGGTTTGAAAGAAAGAAAAGCTAAAAACCTCCGCTCTGTAGGATATTAAATTTTCTCACTCAAAATCAACCATTAATTCTGAACAACTCACCAGATTTTGTTTCTTGCAAGTAGTCTTTCAGCTTCGAGAGCGCCCCCTGTACGCTTTCGGGGTCCGTCACGTCCAACTGAACGACGTGCATCGACGCGTACTCATCATTCGAGATGACAGTTGTCGAGTTGAGGCAGCCGGCAAACACGACGCATCCTCTCGAGGCGAATCTCGTTGCAAGGTGTCGGCCGATCCCTGAATCGCAGCCGGTGATGAAGACCACCTTTCCTCTCGGATCGAGAAACGAATTATTTCCTCTAACATAAAAATACAGTAACAAAACGAACGCGATCGATGAAGCGAAAGCGAGCAGCAGCAGCATGGTCGGTCTCGGACTACACTGTAGTATTCTTTCAGAACCCGAATGAGATGAAAATGAGAGATACAACAGCGAACGACGCCAAACTGACTGATGAAGGAAGAAGAGCACTTTTTTTCTATTTTCTCTTCAAAAAGAAGCTTTTAACACGAAGAGACAAGACTGGAATCCTAATCAGGCCTTTTTTCTCTCCCCCCCACGTCTTTTTCTTCTATAGATATGATAGTAAAAGTGGCATCGAAAACAAAAACTGAGCTGAGTAAAACAAGAAAAATAAAAAGCTTTTTGCAATATGGTAATGGTGTACCAATCTTTAAGAGGGACGTCCAGAACGATTTAATTTTTAGATAACTGTGAGTAGTGTCCGGATAATGTCCAAATGGATAAGTGCATATGCAATTGCATATTTTAGCACTTTTTATAGTTACTGCGTATATAAACAGGGGGCGCATTTATGGTTTTTCCACCTGTGGGCAGAGCCGCAACTAGATGCTTGGTCACCCGGGGCAAGCGCGCAATGTAATGTTGGAGAGGTTTCAGAATGAAATTTGCGGCTCCCTCGGGTCTAACGCCCGGGGCGCGAGACCCGCCTGCTCCACCATAGTTACGGCCCTGCCTGTGGGCTACACGAATTTCTTTCGCCACCTTTCTCCCATTCTAGTCTAATTTTCTTGACCACTCTTTCCTCAAATTCGTCACCCTGTCCGATAACCCGCTTGGCCTTCTTCCCCTCCCCCCCCCCCCCCACTCCTGCAAGTACACCCGTCTCTTAAGTCGTTCTTTCAGTCCATTCACGTACTTGCACGATATTTTGGTTTGGTCACTCACATGCTTGCACACTGTTTTGGTCGCTGAATGACAGGGTTCCTTCTTTATATAAATTTGTAGATCACTCTTTTGATCATTTACACATACTCTAGTTCATTCACATGCTTTCACTCTCTAGCTCACTGTGGTTTGGTCATTCACATACTTGCGCAATCTAGATCACTCACTGACCTGATCCCTCAATCTGTAGGTCACTAAAAAAAGAGTGTGACCTACAGAGTGGCAGTAGGGAGCCCTCTTGGAAACAATATTGGTTTTCTGTAGAAAGGATATGATCTTCCCTCCACATCGTGGAGCAGGGCTGTTGGATCTTTGGTGGGTCCCCAAGATAAAGTTTCCACTGGGGGAGGGGCCTCTGTAGTAAATTTATAGTAGGAAAAAACAATGATGGTAATTGTCCCGGGCCTTAGGGCTGCAGCCCCATCCTTGTGGGGGACAGGTGAAAGGGCACCAATTTTTTTCCCCTGCAAAAGAATTTTAAAATTATCATCCATTTTTTTATTTTGATCGTGTCATTTATTTATTTGATCTTTATCAGCTTCCCCTCCTATAATCCCTCCATATCTCCACCCATGGAAAAAAAAAAAACAGAAATACTTGCTTAACCCTTTAAGAGTCATTGACGAGATATCTCGCCGCTTGAAAAGTCTCTTATTTCAGTATTGACAAGCCCAGATATTTTGTAAAATCGATTTCTCAATTGAACGCTTTTCCCTAATATCCCTTGTTTTGCACCAGCTGAAAATCAGGGGAAAGTTTACTTCATCAAAAAAGACATGGCATTTTAAATATGTTTTAGGAATTTCTACCGTGCTGCAGAAAGGATTAAGAAAACGGCAGGTAAAAAAAAAACTATTGCATAATATAACACATAACTTTTTTTTATTAACTTTCACAGAGATAACACAATAAACATTCAATCAGCGATGTGACAATTTCACAATTCATCATTATTTATCTATCAGAATAATTTTTTTTCCGATCCTTCGAAAGAAACAATATTCAAATATGATTTCATTTTAAATTTCTGCGGGATAAATAAGCTCACAAAAACAAATGACAATTGATATAACAAAACAGATTTTTTTTATTATCGTTTTAGGCCAGTCCTTTCTGCTGCATCACCTGGAAAGATTTCAAAAAGAACTTTTGAATACGGTGTGCATAACAATCGCAGAATAATACAATTGTTACTGAAGAACCCAAAAAATAACTGTCAGACAAACATAACAATTCACTTTTAATTTCTTTTCCTTTAATCATGTATAATCTCTGTATACAGCATTCCTTCAAACAAAATTTTTAACCTGCGCTGACCAGTTTTTTTCCCCTCTTTGCAGAGAAAGGAAATATGCTATGCACTTAATGATGGTGTATATTAGTGGTTTTATGTACAGCAGAAGCACAGAAATATCTTCATCGCTTGCAGCCAACACATCACGGTGTCTACCATATACCAAAAGGAAAATTCTGTGACTTTTCTATGCGGGACTTCTTGACATTTGCTAGCCTCTTTTGTTATAGCAGTGATACGCATCATGGTGCTCGCCCCTGTTGTTTGCAATGGTTATTAGAAGTCTGGATATTGCGAATGACAACAAGTCACTATATATCAATGGTAACAACTATCTTACAGTTGATGAAGTAGAAATATTGAGCAATTAAAATTTGGCATTTGCGTAACACTATCCTCGCAAACAATTACACGTGTATTTCTCGGTAAAGTTAGGAACACTGATTTATAGAATGGGACAAAGGGGAAATTTCTCATCAATAAATGGTTAAGTATCAAATAAATGTTATCAAGTATCTTGGTCTCCGGACAACTCAAGTCATTAAGTCGACCAGTCTCTTCAATATAAATGTCTCATCTATCTTCTCACCATGTAGTACCCTGTACGTAGAAATCCTGGTGATTGTGTGATGGTAAGGAACTAAAAACAGAAAACTTTCCCAGTCTCTTGGGTTTCAAAGTGTTTTCAGTTGCACTGTGTCAGAGAATGGACAACTCGAGTCATTCAGTTGACCAGTCTCTTGGTTTCCAGGCAACTTGAATTGTTCAATAAACCAGTCTCTTGGTTTCCAGGCAACTTGAATTGTTCAATAAACCAGTCTCTTGGTCTCCAGGCAACCTGTGTCGTTTAGTTGACCAGTCTCTAGATAACCAGAGTCCTCCAGTCTCTTGGTCTCTTTGACAAAAAAGCAACACTCCCAGAAAAAGAAGCTTCTGAGGGCAGAGCTTAACAAGGCTTTGAAAACTTTCAGAAATGCCAGTAAATGTAACAAAAGACAATTTTCTTGGTAAAGAAAATCTCTCTCCATGCTCCAGGAAAAGTAATAAAATTTACCAGCACACGGTGAGAACAATTCATTATAAGCAAAAGAAGATTCATCATTATCTGCTATTTTTCCCTTCTTTTTTAGAGGTTCTGTCTTAGTTGAGAAAAATTATTGTGGTGAAGGGTGTTATTTTTTGTCAATGGAAGTGACGCCATCTGTTGTGAAAATTAAGAAAGCAACGTTACCAAGGGCACACACGTTGCCCTTTCTCGGTTTTGGAATCTGGTAACATCCCATACGTAAATCTGCATTTTAGAAAAAATTATGTGAACATATAAAAGAATACTGTGAAAAGCATTGATTCTGAAACTGTGCATCGTGGCTCCAAGGGGGCACTACCAACCTTTATCAGGAGCGTCATGACAAGCTGAAAATACTCATGTGTGTGCCTATTTATGGTTTGAAATGGTTTTTTTTATGCATGCATAATATCTAGTAAACTATTCTGGGGAACCGCAGATGAATCACGAATAAAACACCCAGAAGGAGCCTCTCTTCTCCCGACGACATTCTAGGAAGAGGCCACCCACGCTCTTTAGTTTTAGTTCCTCTTATTTTCTCCTTTTACTCTGTCTGTTTATATATATATATATGTGTGTGTGCTTGTTGTAGACAAGGACGGATGGTCATGTAGAACCATCCTCCTTACATAAAGAAATTAAACATCAGTTAATTGTTGATTCAACACTTTCCTTATTGAGAATCTTCTTCCTATCGAAAGAATCTCTAACAAATAGGGTAAGGGAGCCGCGTAATTTGAGTGACAAAAATTTTAGAGCCATTGGTGTAAACTACGAAAAAACACACACACAAAATGCTGCTCTTATCTAAAATGTAAACAAGATTAAAAAGATACATGTCATGGTGAATATGGCGATTTAAATTATGTATTTAAAAAATATTGGTAAAAGAGCGTAAAAAAATGTAACAAATCAAATTCTATAATCTACACATACATTTTATAAATAAACGACAAGATAAGATGAATAAATGCAGGATTCCTCCTTCGACAAATTAAAGTTTAAAAAATGCCTTTAGAGTGAAAAATTAGGCCCATCACCA
This sequence comes from Pholcus phalangioides, assembly GCF_987345545.1. NCBI lineage: Eukaryota > Metazoa > Arthropoda > Arachnida > Araneae > Pholcidae > Pholcus > Pholcus phalangioides. The sequence goes on along the minus strand of NW_028301603.1, from coordinate 28,164,282 downwards.
GGTACAGGTGGCAACTTTCACTTCTGAACCAGGCTTTGTTCCAAGGACATGAAGGTGCCTTGACAAGGAGCAAGCCGATTTTGAAACCATAAAACCTCTAAATATTCTTTGGTAAATCAGTGTTATGTGCTCAAGAGGTACTACCATTTATGTTGCAAGTGAGAAACTGATGATGGGCAAATATATTTATGACTATGCACTGCCTGGGTTTTTTTCAATTAGGGGGGAAGATTGAAAAAGTGACAAACCATTATAAAGACATGAATTATCATCTTTAATGCTGCTAGTATTATGTAAGTAACAAACCATTGTGAAGACATATGCATGTCTGAAACGCATTGCTAAAGAACCATGGTGACCAAAGTAAACATTCTGAAAGTTATTGTTGAGGAGCAAAAGCCATTGTTGCCTGACAGTTTTTCATTCACTTCAGGCATTTGCCCAGCTCTGATGAACTTTGTAGGTAGCCTATCATTCAAGTCAGGTTCCGTTTGTTTATATGTAAAATTCTTTCTATTCTTTATATTTGTATAAAGAATACATACATAGAAAATTATATATATAGTAAAACTTTGATTAACCGTCACTCACTCAACCTCAGTTTCTGTTATCTGTCATCATCTTTAAAAAATGAGTGAGCATCAACAGACATCTTTAAAATTGTCCACCGATTGCTTTTACACCCTTCTGTATAAAACTGGAAGCTACTGTACTGTATGATGGCCGAAGTGACTAATCATCGGTGGTGAAGGAGTTGAGCTTTATCTGGATTGTCGCAAATCCCTCACTAACTAGTAGCTATTTATGTTATAAACTGGTTTCAGTCGCGACAGAGTAGCCTGTTCGAATGATTGTTTTGGAAGGAATGTGACAAAATGGATGAAGGCTTTGAAATTTTGAATGATAATGAAATTGTTTCTAGTGCCATTGAAGAAGAAATTGATGATAATGAGGGATCAGTTCTTAACCAAAAACCGATAACTAGCCACTCACAAGCAGAAACAATGTTATCAAAGTGCACCGACTGGTAGGAAATGCAAGAGGAGGCAAACGAAATACAGATCCTACTTCTGCATAAGGGGCCATTCAAGTATTACTTAAGCAGATTTTTAGCCATTTTTGACCCTCTCCGCCCCACTTGTCAGCAAAAGTCAGCAAAACACTGACCCCCTTGTCAGCAAAATTTCGTCAGCAGCTTAGAATATTTCATATCTTCAAAAAGGGTGGTTGATGGCGTAAGCAACCTTGAACCCCCCCCCCTCGATGCTGACGTAATACTTGAATGACCATTAAGATAACGAACATCGCCGTGCATAAAGCTCAAGCCTCAAAAGACACAGAAGGAAATGACAGATTTTAAAGTACTGCAACATAGGTTTATAGTATTGCAATACATTTCTGTACATTACTACTCTTACATTGAAGTTTATATTGATCATTTTGTAAAATTAAATACAATAAGTATGTATTATTCACTTTTAAAGGATTTTATTTTTATTTTCATCCCAAGCCCGAAGTGAACAGTACATATGTATTAAGATATTTCTGCGATCCCTATTCAGTTATCCGTCATAACTCTGGTTCGGACGATGACGGTTAATCACTTTTACTTAATCTATTAAATTCCCCCCCCCCCCAATTTTATGGGTGTGGTTGCTGCTGGATTCTTATTTGCTTTTTTTGCAAATCAGCTTCTTAGGCTGGGATTACACTATAAAAGTTTGATAAAAGTTATTTGATAAGGTTTGAAAATACAGCAAATAATGTTAGTTACATTCGAGCGAATGTATAGACATATTAATTGCTTTTTCAAGTTTTATAAGAGATCTTTTTATCAAACTTTTATAGTGTAATCCAGGGCTGGATAAATCCGAAATGCCAAGTCCCCGTGGCAACTAGAAAATCAGCATTGGTGCCTAAATTTTTTAAATGTTGGCTGCTAAATTGGAGTAATGGTTGGCTCCCCATATTTAAGATGGTACCTAAATATTTTTTTGATTTGTCAAGCCCTGGCGTAATCCTGCCCTTAGAAAGAAAGCATTACTAAATAGGATAAAAATTTGGGAATGCAATGTTTGGCTATATTTTCAATTTAAGATGAATTTTTTGCACATTCGATGTTTTAAACTCATTACTTGGTCATTAACTTGTGAATGTACTTATCATACTACGTCACCGAAAATTACCTATACATATTAATATATAAAATTACCCACAATACCTTGGCACAATGAGATTTTCTTGTTATTCCTTGTCCCCCCCCCCTTCTTCGATTGTTGTCATATTAACAGTGAATTTTTGGAAACTACTTCTGGCAAAAGGTGGCAACAATCATGTAGAGTAGTGATTCCCAACATGGGCGGCGATGGAATGTTCCAGAGGGAATAGAAGCTATGGGTATAACATAGGATCCTATGGGTTTACGTTGGGGGGGGGGGCGATGGGACACTAAAAATTGGGAAGCTATGATGTAGAGTGCTTCCAAACAATGATTTGCTTAAAATTTAATGTGCGTATAATTGGTTGCAACAAACCTTAAGATCAGGGCGAAAGGTGAATGAAAATATTCAATCAGTAATCATCGATAAAATAGAGGAACTGCTTCCCGCTAAGATGTTAAATAAAATCAAATTAATCAAAGTGAAATAACTATTTAAAATGTAATATTCAGAGATGGGTTAGTATTTAATCCATTCTTCTATCCAGGGAAAGATTGAACTTTTAATTGGAAGAGGAAATGGAGTGGGGTGGGCGTGGCACGGGGTTCTCTACGGAATAAGCCATAGCTTTAATTAACCTGGTTAATACAGCTTTGGAATAAGCACAGGTCGAATAAAAGAAGAATTTGGTCATTTAAGTCATTAGTGATTTAACACGCATTATTTGGTAACATTGGATGTATGAAATCTTATAAATCTGAAAACTAATCTTAACCAACCCACCACTGCATAATCACTAGAATATATTGGGCTTTTGCGATGGGTAGCCCGATAAGTCTGATTTTCTGGGGTAAAACCGAGTGTACGAAAATCCAAAAAATGGTTTATATAAAATCAGTGACCTTCTTTCTTATTTCATAACTTTTCCTCGACTTCTGCAACCTTTTTTCTTATTTCATGACTATTCCATGATGGTAGATGCCCTATACATATGCAGCTAAGAGGGAACACTGCCCATATGCCTCAAAAAAAATTTCTCCATACAAACAATTGACAAAAATTGATACAATCCCCCCCCCCTTCCAGTGAAATATTTTCGAACAATACATACTTGTAAGATGGTGGAACCCATCTGAGCTGGTGACCGAGTCACCACAACACCAGCAGATGTGAGAGCCTCGATCTTTTCGTTAGCACCACCTTTACCACCTGAGATGATAGCACCTGCGTGGCCCATCCTTCTACCAGGAACTGCGGTTATTCCAGCGATAAATGAAACAACTGGCTTTGCACTATACCCCTGCAGGAGAGAGAATGAAAAAAGTATTCAAAGCTGAAGAAAAAACATTTAAAAATATATGCAAAGTGTTAAAAAAAAAACCATTGCCAAAATGAAAGACAATTCAGGCATACAATAACAATCCAAAATCCCCTTAGGAACCTCGTACACATTCCTCTACAGAATTTCTAATGAATCAGCACATGCCAGAATGTGTTTTCTGAGTGTATATGTGGCCCTAACATTTATGTTGTTCAGATGAGCTTCTTTCGTGTTCCTGCTGCCATCTGTCTTCACTTTTCTGAAGTAAAGATGGACATGCTCAAATTTTCATGCTATGTCAGTATCATGTTGTAGGTGTGCCTGCTGTCTGAAGGGAAACTTTTTCAAATCGGAGAAGGCTTGCATTCGCAACTTGAAGCTGGAAACAGTTTCGTGGACTGCCACACCTTCTCAAACACCAGCTACCAGGTGTATTTACAAATGTGTAACACAACTCCCTGTAGTGACTTTGGATGACGTCTGCGAAACCTATGTTCCTATGTGATTTTTGATTATCGCATGCCTGAATTGACATTGCATTTTGCCAATGTGTTTTTTAAACACCCTGTATAAGTGTTAAAATGAAAGTTGCTGGCCACGTAACACATAGAAATGTATGATATTGAGGTTTTGAGCATGTCTAGAAAAAAGACAACTTTTGAGGAGAAATTGCACATCAAAGTAGCTTTGTGGCCAAAATGACAGTTTCCATTGTGGTAGATATAAATGTTAATTAAATACGAGTATGGTCAGACAAAAATTGTCCAGCAATTAAAATCAATAACACTGTTTTAATTTTAAAATGATCAGGATATAGCATGGCTGGACAAATCTCAAGAAAATCTAGGTGCTAGAAAAAGTTTTTCAGAGCCAAACATTTTTTTACCCGAAAAAAAAGATCCACAGTTTCTTTTGACTTTTTGAGGGCACAGTGACCCTCTTTCATGTTTTCAGATATGCTGCTATAAATTCCAAACATTTTGTGCTGCTCTCAGCCTGCAATTTAATAAGTATGCAAAGAAAAGTGCTAATACTTTAGGTGCTAATACCAATTTTTTGTTCGTCATGGCAACCTGGAGCCTAGGATTTGTCCAGCCCTAGGATATACACTTTTTGAACATTAAAGAATATAGAAAATTCCCAGACTCTTACGGTATTGTTTTGTCTCAAGTAATCTGCTGCTTTTTCCTCTTCCGTTCCTCCGATTTCACCAATTAATATTATTCCTGTTGAGAAAGTTAAATCAGTAGGTATTTTATTGCAAAGAATGGAGATCTCATATTTCAATGATAACCTTTAACCCTTAAATGTCCGGTTTTTTTTTTTTTTGAGCTGCTCATTTTTTTTCATAGTTAATGATATGTATAGAAAGCCTAAAAAATCATGGGTCACTTCATTGATTTGCAAATGTATCACAGCTATATAATTGTGATCTGCGAATGTGCTGTGGAACACTTGAGTCATCCGGAATATGTCAACTAATGCAGAACTGCCCCACAGATCACTAGTGATCTGTAGCTGCGCACATATGGGATCCAGAAGTTTTTCCCACGACGACTCACCCCTGGTACATTTTGTCCCAGACATTTCACTCCTGCCATTTGGCCTACACTGAGAGTATGAGGGAGTGGCAGATGAACAAGTTCATGGTCGTACGAGTGACCACTTTCATGATCAAGTTAGTGACTGTATGAGTGACCACACTCACTTGGTATTGCACACCGTAACCAGAGCAATCTTAAGAGCATCATGGGCTCCTGGGCCAAGTGATTTTCTCTGAGACCCTAGAAGGCAAATTCTACCAGAAAATTTCAACTGGTTCTTATTTATGTGAGGCCCCTTTCTTCTGAGGTGGGCAAATGTGTCAAGATGGCACTGGCTGTCACTCACTCATATGGTGACCCATCAACTCGTTCACTCAAAACGATCACTCACCTGTTAAATTAGTCACTCACATGGTCATGCACCCTTTCAATTGGTCACTTATATGGTCAGTCACACAATCACTTGGTGACTCATACGGTCAGGGTAGGCAAAATGTCTGGGCGAAATGTACTGGAGATGAAATGTGCCAAAGAAGAAATTTCTGAGCCAAATTTCCATAAACCCACAGAGATAGATCATCATTACCATAGATAGTTCATAGATAATGGCCTGATTAGAACATATTGAACTGAGTAAAGAAATTATTGCCAATTTCGATAATTGGGGGATATATACTTTCTGACCTACATAGTCTGGCAGGCCGATAACTTACAGTGGGAAAAAAATGAGTCTGGTTCAATAAAATTTTAGAAGCTTTTTTTCATGCAATATTTACCCTTGGTTTCAGGATCAGCGAGAAAGATTTCTAAACAGTCAATGAAATTCGTTCCGTTGAAAGGGTCGCCGCCGATCCCAACACACAGGGACTGGCCAATTCCGGTTTGAGTAGTCTGATGAACAGCTTCATACGTTAATGTTCCTGACCTGGATACAATGCCTATTTTACCTTTTTGATGGATGTGTCCTGGCATGATGCCGATCTTACATTCACCGGGCTGCAGAAAGAATAACAATATAACAAAATAAACATTGCTTGCAAAAAACTAAGACATTGAAAAATACAGTAACCCATCATTAAAAACAAAACGTTACCTTTATAATGCCTGGGCAGTTTGGACCTATAAGCCTTGTGATATTTTGAGAAACTAATTTATGCCTGACTCGAACCATGTCCTGTTGCGGTATACCCTCAGTGATGCATACTACGAGTGGAATTTCAGCATCAATAGCTTCCGATATTGCTTTGGCGGCACCCGATGCTGGGACATAAATCACAGATGCTGTTGCTCCAGTTTTCTCCTTCGCCTGAATTCAAAAGCGTGGGGGGAAAGAATGAATGTTTACTTCTCTAAGAAGCGAAATACATTAATACAGAACAAATGCAATTTTAACACTTTTTTACCTCTTTAACAGAATCAAAAACGGGAAGGCCTAAGTGGGTTGTTCCTCCTTTCCCTGGCGAAACTCCACCAACAACTTTGGATCCATATTCGATTGCTTGTTGGCTATGGAAAGTTCCCTATAAAGAGAAAAAAAGAGGGTAAAAAATCAGTCTGAACAACTATATTAAAAGTGTTATTATGAGAGATCACAGGAACGGCAAAAATCATCCTTACAATGGAATTTTCATTGAACAATATATATCTTCACTCAGGGCTGCAACTTGGGGAGGGGGGGCAGGCAGGTCTGGTACCTAGACACTGGACCAGATGGGGTGCAAATTTCACCCTTTATCCTGTCCTTCAACATTATAAGAGGTGCTAAAATGAGTGCTTGCCCCGGTTCACAAAGCATCTAGTTACAGATCAGTTTTCAATGGTATAATACACATCACTCATGACAACAAGATCCTTGTTATATAAGCCAGGGTGGTAACTATGCAGGGAGCAGCCAGGGTCCCAAGGCAAATTAGATGGAAAAATATAAACATAGAGGCTTCCGAAGAAGTCGATCTGCCCTGGAGTGTCGACAACAGCCCTGTATAGACATAAATCAAGGATGTTCAACCTTATGAAAAGTGAGAGCCAATTAATTGGTATGAAAACTTGTTGCGGGCCACGTAAGTGATCTGTAAATGCACTGATCCATCACCTAAATGATCTGGGAACATGCTGTGGACCGATGAGTGTTCTGGAACAACACTTGTTACCTAGGCCTCAAATTGGCCACTATCGGTCACTGATCAGTATTGCTGTGTTGAAATATCTGAGTTAATACCTATACTACCATACCATTAATACCACCATAATACCTTTACAAGCGGGGGAAGGGGGCTTCTAGTAGTGCTGATATGTTTTCACATGTTATTCATGATACAATAGGCCTTGTTAACATGTTGGGTAACTTGTTAACAGTTCTATATTGTTTTTTGGGTTGCAATTCTAAGCCATTGCAGCTCGAATTATTTTTCCATTTGAATATGTAAATTGTATAAGTGACAATGTTTGTTTGAGATGAAAGGATCGCATAGAACAATCTAGGTAGTGGACCTAGAACCCAGATGGCAAGACATATTAAAACTGAAGTGATACCATTGAATGCACCTGACGATACCATTGCTTTTGAATTGCGTTGAGTACTTCCTGTGATATGAGCATCTAAAGAATTTTGTCAAGCAACTTTTTGCGAATGCTCCCAGTATCGTCAGATAATTTAAAAGACATATAAGGAGGGGAAAAAAAGCGACCTGCATCCATGGCCAGAACTTTGCTAAATCAGTCTTCTACTAACACCCACATACTATATGCACCAAAAAAAAATGGTGAACCATCTCCGCTGAATGTATCATCGGCCTAATATTCTGCAAATCCTCAGTCAACACTGAAGTTTTTTTGTGTGCCCAGTCTTTCATGTTGTGCAACACAGCATAATCTGATCTATTTTCATTTGTTCATGAATGAAAATGCAAAACATTTACACACGTAAGAGAAAAATATTCTTTCGACAAACCTGTTTCCCTGTGAAACCTTGACAAATGACTCTAGTTTCCCCATCAATTTTCAAATGAGGCCGAGTACTTGTATAGCAACTTCTCACTCTAATACTTCTAGCTGGAAATTAAATATTTAAATAAATATATATTAGAATGAGCTAAATTAAATATAAGAAAACTATCACAACAACGATATAAAAACGGTAGAAATGAAAGAAATTTTTCAGATATAAAAACGAGAGAATGAACACTATCACAAGTAAGTAGTGATTGACTCGAACGAATCTCTCTCCTTAATACTTGTACATCAACATTTTGCAATTGACTACCTACTAATTTTTTTTTTTTAAATATACTTGTGTAGGTGTGTTCTAAACCTTAATGTGAGATACATAACTATATATAGTAGCTGTATTGGATTAGCTCCATGTGATGAGAGAGAAAAAACTACAAAAATGATAATATAAACATTTTCAGTCAAATTTTGAAATTAAAAAATTATGACGTCATCATAACCGCGATATGATGGGTTACCATAGTTAACGCACCCATAATTATCATGAAAATATATGCCAACTTGGTGATGACCCTGAATCATGTCTTTTGTTATCAGACTTTGGTTAGGGATCTCTGGCCACTTCCCAAACTGGCTGGCCAAAGCCTGAAATTTGGACATTGGACAAACAATTTACAACGAAATTGGCCAATTCGGGATCTAGCCAATTTTGGGCTTTGGCAGTAACATATATACAGTGAAATTGCCCTTTTCGTGTGATAATTTAATGTTCTTGACTACAAATTTCTACTTAAACCTGCCCCTAGTGTATTAACTCCCCCTCCCCATAAATATGCAACAAGTAGTAGACACTACTGTATATATAGCTACTGCCAAAGCCCGAAGTTGACTACTTCACGAACTGGCCAATGTCCAAAATTTGGGCTCTGACCGGCTCCTACATGTAGATCCCTATACATATACACCCTTATATATAGATCACTAAGATATCGATATTCAGATTCCTTTGATTGTTAGGGTTGCCATTGCTAAGCATAATAATTATGGTTAGCTTGGCTAATTAAAAATGACCATAATTATCAACAAAAAATAGGGCGATGAGCCCAAATGATAGGGAATCAATATATTGGGGCCTGAATTTCAAATATTGGCAGGGTCAACTGGGTTGGTAAGTTCACGAAGTGGCCAACTTCGGGCTTTAGCAGTAACACATACATAGTGTCCCACAATTGACTGACAGTTTTCAAAATTGGATACTAAGAAAACAGTGACGGATAATAAAGTCATTCTTGCAGAATAGAAAATGTGTGAAGGCAGGAATTTCAGATACGTCATTAATGTTGCAGGGGGGGGGGGGAATATATATATATATATTTATTTAAAACTAAAAACTTGAACTTTTCATATAGATACCCTGTCCCAAAAAACCCAATTAGAAAGTTGTTGCCCCTCTCTCCCGATACCAAAAAAAAAAAAATCAAAGTTTCTAAGTGCAATATTCGCAGAGATATTTGGATTCGAAAAACTGAGGGAAGTTAGGAAAGAAACGGCTGCCAGATTTAGTTGTCACAGTGGTTATCAAGTGGTCATAGTGACGGACTTGCACCACAAGGTCTCAGTTTGAACCCCACCGTTGCCACAACAGCGGTGGTCGGATGAAGTTGGTTTCCTGTGGTTCCCAGCTTCAGGACGCAAATGCAAGCCAATCTCCCTATTAAAGAGTCTCGCCACAGAGAGCAACAGGTCCACAATAATACAGTTATTCAATCATTACACTTCACCCATAGTTAAAAAAATTGATGGCAGCACTACTACACATGGGAAAAAAAAAGCTTAACATTTAGGTTTACAGTTATTTCACGTACATTCCAACATGTACTAATTCGTTAGAAGTTCCGCAGAGGAATGTGAACTAAGGTGCATGTGTGGTTTAGTAGTAGTTATTTTTTATTGTTCTTCCCCAGCTTTTTTTCCTCTGATTTTTTAATTCAAATACCTGTACGAATATTGCACTTAGTGAGATGAAATCTAGCTTATTGGCCTCATGAAAGACACGGCAACAACTTTCTAATTGGCTTTTTGAACACAGGGTGTCCGTATAAAAAATTCATTTCAATAACTATACAACCCATGGCCACGGGCATAGAAAGAAATTTCGTTCGTGGTGGGGGGGGGGACCCACTTTCATTTCGAGGGAGGCCAAAGCGATAGAACAATAAATTTGGCCATCTTTTTCCCTTTTTTTGCTCATTTCCTCACATTTTGGGGGGGGGGAGACCAGACCCCAAAGTCCCCCCCTCACTACGCCCCTTCCCCCTTAACATGGGCAGGACTGACAAAGCTCCAGCCCTGGGGAACGGGGAAATTATAATTTTCTGACTTTTCATGTTATAAATTCACTATAGAAAGTCCCCTGAAAAATCCTGTTCAGAGGCCCACCAAAGATCCCAGCCTAGAGACCCTGCACCAAGATGTGGAAACCATGATACAACCCCTTGCAACATGAATGATGCCATTAACGAACAAGGCAAATACCCAAAAAATACACAATGGTCTTCACAGAATATATCTAACCACTTATCACGCTGACCGAGGATCCGACTTGGATTCAATACCGGTGACTTCTTAATATGAAGCGCATTTATATTCCCGAAGAATGACTTTAAATACCCATCACCATTTTCTAGCTGTTCCATTTCAGATACCGTCAATCTATTGTGGGAAACTGTATAAACTGGTAACAAAACAGCATCATGATATTCATATAGATTTTTTTTGTTTACCATGACATCAAGTGATTTCTCAGGATATTAATATCATGTTAATGACTTTGCAAAACCCAAATTACACCAACGAAATACTCAAACCAGTAAATACTGATAGGATAAATATTTCAATTTACGATAACTCTCAGCTATTTACCGGTAATTGCTGCTACGTGTGACCTTTGCTCTCCTCTGATAATGGGAGCAGAATCATAATTTACGGATTTACCGAATAAACCCGAAATTTAAAATAAAAATCAGAATAAATAATACAACAAATGTTCTAGAGACATTTCTATCTAAATGGTACGAGCGTTATTTAAATTACGTGTCAAAGTCAAACATAGGACACAAGGAAAGTCTCCTTCATGGAGACTCTACGAGAAAAAAAAAACCTCCTAGATAACAGTCAACATACGATTGCACGTGCAACGATAACCACGATAAAAACACATTCGGAATACAACCGGAAAAAAACAATTATTGCTCGTAACAATTACAACGAGATTTTAACATTCACTGCAGACGAGAAGAAACAACCGAGAAGTATAATTACCCGATAGCAATCGTAAAAATGATATTGCAGACGCCATGATTAAATAGTAATCAAACCCTATTGTGTAGGTTAGTTTTTTGAGTCGAAACTTCTTTTTGATAGCGTTAATAATAAAAAGCTATAACAGAGGGAAAATAAAAGAAATTTCATAAAAGAAAGCATGAGTTTTTTTTTTAATGTATATTTTGAGAATTAAGTTTTTTAAATGTATAAATTAAGTAGAAAATAGGAAAAAAAAGAGTGAAAATTATTTTATTAGGTATTGATCACGTGACTTTAAATTCTGTTGTTTACGTTGAATTGTAAACACGAGGTGTTCAACAGCAATAAGGCAAGATCTGATAAAGTGAGTATTTACGCTAATAAGTGTTTTTGAAAGATACCCGTGGGAATGGTCCGTCGCGTTGGAATAATTGGCTTCGGTCATTTAGGCGAGATAACATTTTATTGACTTAAATTTTTATCGAACAAATATTGTGTGCCACCCCACACAATCTAATTTTCCTTGACCACTCATTTCTCAAATTGGCCGCCCTGGGCTATGAGTTCACTACTACTAAACCACACATGTACCTCGTCCATATTCCTCTGCGGAACTTCTAACAAATTGGTACATGTTGGAATGTGCGTGTCCGTGTTGTGAGCCTAACGTGAAGCTTGTTATAGTGCTGCCATCTATCACATATTTTTCCAACTGTGTGAGTGAAGTGTAATGTTTGATGATTTTACCGTTGTAGGCCTGTTGCTCTCTGCGGTGAGACTTTTTAATGGGGAGATCGGCTTGCTATAAGGTCACTCAGTTCCCCCCCCCCGTCTCCGTTAAGTTGCTCTTGTGATCACACACTGGCTTCCACACTCTCTAAGTCACTCTTTTAGTCACTCCCATGCTCACACAATCTATATATCATGGGCTGAGATATGGGGGGGGGGGAAAGATCACATCCCAGCTATTACCCAGCGTCAAAAGTGAAGTCGACAGATCCAATGTATATGCGTATATATGAATTGACATCATCGTGCCCCCCACAAACTTTCAAGACTATCTCCGCCTATGATCTATATATCACTCTTTTGGTATTCACTCGCCTGTCCCCTCACTCTTTGTGTCACTCAATTACTCCCTGACCTAGCACCTTGCTCTTTAGTCCTTTTGGTTGCTCAGTCAAATGATTTTGCAATGCATTATAGTCACTCACATGCTTTCGTAATGTATTGGTCACTCAATCACATTCTTTTGCAATGTATTGGTCACTTGTGTACTTTTGCAATGAATTTTATCACTCATGCCTTTGCATTGTATTGGTCATTCACATGCTTTTGCAATGTATTGGCCACAATATACATTATTTATGTTACTGCCCAATGTATAAGTTAATATATATTTATGAGAAACAAAGCCAAATAAGAATAGTAATTTTCCTGTTATTGGTTATTAGGATGATGAAAATTTTTTCAGATTCATGTATTTCAGCTATTCAAAAACCCATATATAGTTCACGCTCATTATAACAGTCCCATATTATACTGACCATTTCATTACAGCAATCGGTAGGATAAGTCTCAAATTTTTTTCGTATAATGAGTATACTTTATGTTTTCCCTTTTGATATAACAACCACACCATATAAAGTCTATTTTTGAGGGAATTATGGGGTCCTTGTAACAAGTGTCTACTGTATTTTTTCAATGTTTGAATTTTCTGTGATTAATATTTTTGTAGGTCAATATTTGGTGACATGCATTCAAAACAGCAAAGATCTCGAACTTGCATTTGTTTGGAACCGAACTCAAAGCAAACTTGAAGGGAATATTCGGGAAGACCTAATATTAAGAGATTTAGCAGACTTTGCATCCAAGAGACCCGATATAGTTGTAGAAGTATGCCATCCATCTATAACGAAGCAATTTGGGTGCTCAATATTGCAGTATTGCGATCTCATGGTAATCATATATTCGTAACTATTTTGCTAGTTAAATGCAATGAAATTGTAGTTACCACGATAGGTACCTCATGAAAAACACACCTGAATGGATATGTTGGTAGTAAATTTATTTTTGTCTTTGACCAGGTGGGATCTCCAACAGTTTTTTGCTGCTCTTCTACGGAAAAAGAATTGCATGAAGCTGCTACAGAACATGCCATATATGTGCCAAGCGGTGCTTTTTGGGGAGGTGAAGACATACGAAAGATGGCAGATTTTGGAAACTTGAAGGTATATGTTGCATCAATAAAGTAAAATTAAAAACATTTTTTTTAAATACAGCTTTGAACTGAATATATACTCAAAAATCAAGAGTGGTAGTCAGTTGAATGATGATCTGTGCTAAAACATTCACGGCCTAAAACAACTAAAAACTTCTTTACAACTGAGCAAAGTTCATTATATAATACTGGGGGTGACAGGTGACAGCACAAGCTTTTAATGTTTCAGAGATGTACAAATATAGATTCATATGAATGAGTTTTTGTTCGGCAGAATTACCATGCTACTGAAATATGGATGAACACAGAGTAAGTATCTCAGAGTTCCTCAAAATGTGATATTTAGACCTCTGTGGTGCTTGGTTTGTGTATACGTGGAAGATGACTGCTATATCACAAAATCATTATGCAAAAATATGTATGTTTTTTTAAGGAAAAATCAATAAACCTTGAATCACTTTTTATAAATTATTTCCTAAGATAATACCCATTCTTGTCAAACATCCATTACAAGATTCATCGAAAGACTGGTTATTTGTGGAGGTGTAGCTCTGAGGACAGAACTGCTTGAATCTTCAATATCCCTAATTTTTTGCAAATATCACGATTTTTATCATTTTTAATTTTTCATCATGATTTTCGTGTACAAGTCATCACCGTTTTTGGAGCATTCTTGATTTAATTTTATTCCCACTGGTCCAGTAAATGCTATTAAATCAGTTAGTGGTGAATCCCTTTATTTATCTCATTTTCAGTTCTTGAAGGTTACCATGACGAAACACCCATTGAGTCTGAAGGTTGAAGGGAAGTTGAAAGAATGTAATTCACTGGTTAAAGACAGCGCCGAAATTATTTATGAAGGTAAAAGGCACTTGAGATAAAGTGTATTTAATTCCTTTCATCACTCGTGATACTTCTCTTTGGGTTTCCCTCACTTCTGATTCAAAATATAAATGCTAGCGCCTAGACACATAACATTCAGGCTGTTTACATACATGTATAGGGTTACCAGATTTTAAAAATAAGAAAGGAGGATGCCTGCACTCACCCTTTTTTACATCACTTTTCCGAATTTTTATACCAGATGACGTCACTAGAAATCAGCATTGTGTGTTGTTTGCATCCTGATTTTTTGTTTTTGAATGGGAGAGGACACACCCTTCCCCACTTCAGGATATGACATTAGATGTTGGTGAGAAAACAATTGTATTCTTAAAATGGGCGTTTTCGTCTTCCAGAGCTGCCTGTCGATTGGTCAAATCATGTAAACACGTGAGAAAAAATAGCCTGTACAAACACATGTCAATGAAAAAATATGTTTCGTAGTGGGGAAAAAAAATTTTCCCCAGAAAAAATAAAAATTACAGAAACCTGAAAAGGAGGACAAAGGGGGAATTATCTGAAACGTAGGAGGAAGCTTGAAATGACATCAAAAAGGAGGATGTCTGGTAACACTATACATGCATTGTTCTACAAAAATACAGTTCCCACACAGCTACCCCACCTTGTGGGAGTAAAAACAGTAGTAAATCGCCTCTGTCCTTTTCTCCCTACTGTAAATATGTCTTTGTAGGTATTACCATACATCTTTTAAGTTGAATGGTGTGACTCTCCCCCTCAAAAAAAAAACTGTCCATAGTTCAAATCTTTTGATTCTGGTAAACTTGATTGACACCCGCAGATCAGGATGCAATAACTTAAAGTTATTGTGTCTGTTTAATTTGTGCATAACTTCACTTTCAAATTTTTAAAATGTCAGAAGATGTCAGTTCATAATTCTATAAATATAATAATAATTGTTTTAAAGGCCCTGTGCGTGAAGTTTGTTCGATGGCTCCTCAGAACACCAATACGATGGCAGCTGCAGCCATTGCTGGTCACACACTAGGCTTTGATGGCGTTATAGGATGCTTGGTATCTGATCCACAGTAAGGGCTTTATTATAGTTTGGTGAAATTAATATTTTTTCTTCCATTCTATTCTTTTTGCATACTAATGCTACCTTTACGGCATAAAAAATTGGGGGGGGGAAGAGATAAACATGTTTAAAACAGGGCTGACAGTTGTGTTTTGTTATGTATATGATATTCGGTATGAAGCCTGTCATAAGCAATGCTACAATATGAGTGGTACTGTTTATGGTAGGCCCTCTCTACAATGAGTAATATAACGGTTGTTTAAATTGGTTTTTTTACTGTATCATCCATCTATTTTGTTTTATTAAGTCACATACTCTTCAAAGGTTAATGAATTACCACATCGTTGAAATAGAAGTTGAAGGATTTCCAAAGTCTGATGGATCATTCTTTAGCGTTCGCACAGTGCGCAAGAACCCAGCTAATGTTGGTGAAGTCACGGGCATTGCCACATACGCATCTTACTTTTCCAGCCTTGAAAGTACGTTCAAAAACTTAAATTGATCTTGTAGCTTTTTCTTTTTGCATACTAATGAAAAGATTAGTTTTTTAAAGTAAAAAATCAAGAGGAATCTATCTCTGTGATCATGAATCAAGAAAATAAACAGTTGAACTTTTGATTAATCATTCGACATCCATTAAAACTCTGGTTTTTCTTCATCTGTAAAATTGTTTTATTGTGGTTTTAAAAAGTAAACTGTGTGGTACTACTACTGGTTTTAAATGTACTGTGTTTACATTTTTGTTTCCATTGTTTCATTGATTAACATGTTCAATGCATTTTCTCCTCACCAGACTCCTCACCAGAGAGTAGTTTGTGAAGCTAAAATTACATTTATGCTAATACTAAAAATGTTAGAATTTTTTTAACCCTTTAATTGACAAAAATTGAAATATGCACAGAAAATGTTTTTGACGAGTTATATAGAGTAAAAGAGATGTCTTGAATGTCATTATATGGAGAAAAAATTCTTATTAATACTTGAAAGAAATATAGGATGTTGCTTGTGAGCAACATTGCCAACCCAGTAGCAGTATATAAAAATGAAACAAATATTGCCTATAAGCAAAATTGGCTAAATAAGATATACAAACATACACATAAATGAGAATTAGTTTTTTTTTTGGACTTGGAAAAAAAAAGAATCCTAAATACTAATAATAGATAATTTGAATATACTGTAATAAGTAGAGCCGGGATTATATGCGCTAAAAAGGTGGCAAAATAAGCACTAAAAATTCTTCATTTAAAAATGCCGAGATATGAGAAAAAATGAAGACGTTTTATCAAATAATGCTAAAGTATATGGGATTAAAAAGAAAAAATATATGCAAAAATGTGTGAAAAAATATGCATTTAAAAGTGCCAAAAAAAATGAAAAAGTTCATAAAAATTGTTAAAATATATATTTAAAAATACCAAAATATGCACAAAATAAAATAAAAAGCTCTAAAAATTCTTCAATATGTCCCATAGGAATATTGGAAAGTACATGTTAAATGGAAAAAAATATATATACTGAAGCTTCCCTAAAGAGGGGAAATATGAAAAAAAGTGAATTTTTGAGAATGTAGAAAGTTGAAATAAAAATGAAAAATATATACAAAGAATTTGCAGAAATGAAAAAAAAAACAACACAAAAATGAAAAAAAATAATGCATATTAAATGCACTGAAGTGCCCCAAAAGAAAAATGTGCAGTAAAACTGAAAAATATGCGGAAAAAATGAAAAAGCATAATTTATAACGCAGGAGAAGTAAGCATTAAAAATGTGCCTTAAAATGAACAATACTCAATGGAGAAACATTTTCGTGAGAAAATCAAAGAGAAATTTGATTAAATTTCAAGTATAAGGAGATAAAATCTTGTAAAAAAAATCTTAAAATAAATCTTGCAAACAATGCGATTAATAGAAAAAAATAATGCACTTATTCTAAAATTTTAGTGATTGTATGCATTTATATGCAGAGGAACTACTACTACTACTAACACATGCACCTCGCACACATCCTCTGCGGAATTTCTAACGAATCGGTACATGTTGGAACGTGTTGTGGGAGTGTATGTATATGCATGGTTCTAACATATGTATGTTGTCCAACTTTTTCTTGTTCCTTGTACTTGCTAGTGCTGCCATCTGTGTTAACATATTTTGAAGTAAAAATGTTAAACACTTGAAATTTCATGTTATGCCAGTATTGTGTTGTAGGATTGCCTGCTCTCTGCGGAGAGACTTTTTTTAAATGGGGGGACTCTGGCTCGAATTCGGAAAATCTGAGAAAACCAAGTTCAACTGGCAGCCATATATGCAGTAACTATAAAAAGTGCTAAAATATGCAATTGCTTATGCACATTATCGGGGCTTTAGTAATAGGCTACACATTTTTTTGAACACTTTACAGCTTTATATGAAAAGCTTTGAAACAGTTCCTATGGTACGGGTAAATCTTATATACTATTTGATTTACAAGATTTACATCAAAATATCATCTGAGATATTGCAGAGCAGTTTTGTTTTTACTAACAAAAAATTTCAGGTGAGTTGGCAAGATTTGATGCAATGTCTTGCTGCACCCGATCAAATGGTCCTGGCGTTCTTCTGCTTTTGCTTTGCTTTTGTGCTTTTTGTCAGTGCATGCCTGTAAGGAACTAGTTCCTGTTAGTTCATCACTTTTTGAGCAAAATGAAAGTATTTACTAGCTTCCTGA
The DNA here is from genome assembly GCF_987345545.1 of Pholcus phalangioides. Lineage (NCBI taxonomy): Eukaryota > Metazoa > Arthropoda > Arachnida > Araneae > Pholcidae > Pholcus > Pholcus phalangioides. The sequence goes on along the minus strand of NW_028301603.1, from coordinate 28,146,160 downwards.
TGAATAAAATCAGAGTTGCGTGACAGTGAAATAATAGTAGTATAAAAGCAACTTTTGGGGTCAATTTTTTCCGTAAAAAAAACAAGTACTTTTTAGTTCAAAATTTAAACAAACTTTTTTTTTTTTTGAAGCTTCTTAAAAGTCTGCATTAGAAGCATGCTTAATCATTGTCATTGTTAAATTTATAAAACATTGTTTGATATATTAACATGTGAAAGTGACAGAAAATATTGCTCAAAGTTGCTTCATCATTGCAATATAACCTGTCCACACCATGCTTATAACCAGCAATGTTGCCTAAAATACATATAATTACATAGTTTTTGGAATAATATAAAAATATTTATTGTTTGAAAACGTAGCATTGTACCATTGCTTAACAATACACATCAATATTTCTCTTCTACACGAGGTATTTCACTCCAAAATCTTAGAACTAACAATTATGCTCTCTTGATTTATAAAAAAGTAGAAGACACGTGTACTTTTGAGACATCTGCTGGTGATTGTGAAAACTTCACGCACTGTTCACAAGTAAAAATTAAACGTTCAAACGTTTAGGAGTTGTTTAAAAGCATCAATGCATAAACTAGCTAAGAAAAAAAATGTCTTTACTTGACAAATGTAAGAAAACTATGTTGCTTTTGAGAGCCAAATAAAGGGTTAATTTAAAAGAATTTTACTGGCCTTCAAATCTCTTAATTCAAATTATATTAATTTTAATACAAAAATGTAGAATATGAATATTGTTTAGATATAATACACTAATGTCTTATAGTTATTACAATTTTTACAGGAGCCAATGGTAAATCATTTGGAATTCATTTATGTTGAGAGATCGGAAGAAATTATTGCTGTTCATTGTTATGCCAACAGAATTTGCTGTAAACAGTGATTGACGAGCAGTCTTTTTGTTCTTTGGATAGATTTTTTTTCCCAGTAAAATAAAATTATTTTTCCATAGAAATTTTGTCATTATTTTTTAGGAAGTCATTTCATATGATTTCGTTTAACCAGTTTTCTTGTTCATTTGAATATATATAGAATTTATTCTTTATATTTGATGTTAATATGATGCAGTCATTTGATGTGGCCTCTGAGGAGGCTTCAAACCTAATTTTGTAAAAAAATGAACTACAGTAGAGTCTGGATGCTCTAAGGTGAGTAAGACTGAGACCACCTCGGATTACGCAAAACTCGGATCATCCGAAAAATAATAGAAAAAAACTTTCGGGAAGGGGGGGGGGGGCAGGTCGATAAGATATTCGCTTAAAGTACCAAAGGACGTTTAGAGGTGTCGCGAGTTTGTTTTACCCGGTCCGTCCTTGTCAGAAACTTTCCTGATACAGGGGTGCAATAGAAACGGCGATATGACCACAGAAAAAGATTACTATGGCAGGAAGTCCCACATCGAGGGGTTAGTGCAACAACCTCTCGGTGAGTATAAAAAAAAGGCTGCCGTTCGAAATCGGCAATAAATTGTAGGTTCTGGTCTAATTAGCCCTCGTGTGCAGAAAATGATCGTGGTGCGACAAAAATGATCAGTGATGAAGTAAATGATCACTGGGAGAACTATAAATATACCGTATATATTGTGTAGTGAAAAATTAAGAAAATGCAAAATCTGATAAATTTTTTCTAATTTGTTTTCTCTGGATCCAGGGCCGGATCTAAACATTTTTCAAGTGTAAGCGAATAATGTTTTGGTGATGAAAAATCGCCCCCCTTCCCTCCAGTTGGCGCCCTTAAAAAAATCGTTCCCTGCAGTTGACACCTGCGACCGCATTCGAGCCAGCATTTAATATCCGGCCCTGTTTGGACCTGCATATTCGTACTTACCTTTTCAATTCTTGATTCACAGACTTAATTCATTACATTAGGGTTGCCAAGATCCATGTCCCCTTCGTAACGGGCTCCAGCCCTGAGGCAACCAATATGATTTTTTTTTACTTCATAAATTAACTATAGAGGAGCCTGCGAAAAGTTCTAGCCTAAGGCAGGGCCGTAACTAGGACTTTTGCCGCCCCCACATCTTTAAAATTCGATCATCTTATAACAATATATATTTTTTGTTCCCACCTAAAACGTATGCTGCCCCCTAAGTACAGTTACCCCCTCTAGTTCCGGCCCTGCCTAAGGTCCCACCGGAACCCCCTCTCCTCGGCATGGGAATCAAGACCTTTAGTCATGGACGGATGTATGGGACAAGTTCTCTTCAAACTAAAAATACTGGCGTTCCTCGGCAAAATGACACAAAATGCATTCTTAGCGAAAAACGGGTTTTTTGAGAAGAAATTTCGAAAAATTCCGCCACCTCGGATTATCCGTAACCCCGAACTTTCGGGACTCGAATTATCGAGACTTTACTGCAAGTGGCACATTTCCAGATCATTCAAGAGACCTGTGCTGCAGTTCCACACCAGTTGAGTAGCCCCAAAACACTTAAGTGGTGGCCCAGGTTTTTACAGATCACTCAAACAGCCCGCAGCACATTTCCAGATAACTTGAGTGACTTGTGGTAAATTTACAGGTTACCTAAGCAATCTGCGCTGCTGTTCCAGATCACTTAATCAAGTGATCCGTTCGCAACTCAATGAAGTGGCCAGCACAATCCCAAAGGTTTAACACACTTGATCTACAGCGTTTTGGATGTGGAACCTGATTCCCAATATATCCCTCCTATCCTCTTAAATAATACGGATATCTTTGTTGGAGAGTAGGAATATGTTACCATTGGTCAGGACTGAGAAGTAACTGAATGCTTTATTGGACAATCGACCCGTAAAATTATAACATCAAAGTCGTAACGGCTGTAAACCAGGGCTGCAACTAGATACTTTCGAGGCAAGCACGAATTTTGGCATCCCCACCCCCCGTGTAATATAGAAGGAGCATTTGAAGGGTGACTTTGGTGCCCCCACTAGTCCAGCATCTGGGATACCAGACCTGCCCCCCCCCTTCCCCAGTTGCAGCCCTGGGTGTAACTATGTTAATGAATCTGTCACGTGGACCTCTGAGCCAATACCTTCTAAAGCTGAGAAGGTGTTGTCTGAGCCCACACCCAGTACAGTATATCTTATTAGGCTCCGGCAGCTTATACCATAAATTCTCGTTTGATGTGACAGAACGGATCGGTGCTCACTTACTTCGTTAGTCGGCTAAATAATAATCGGATTCGGAATCCCATTCATCAAGTTGCTTTCCGTTCAGAATCTTCTCGGATCTCTTCTTTCATGTGAAAGTCGTTTACTCTACCTGATGGATGAGAGCTTTTTTTTCGTTGAGGCAACGACCTTTTTTTTCTTTTTGTCACGGTGGCGCTAAACAAGGTTTCTAGAATATATAGTCGCTAAAGTCGTCTTTTTTTGGCAGCTAGCGAGTAATTTTAAACAATTTTTGGCTTTGGAAATTTAAGGGTGCACGCGAATCTTCCAAAAAAACAACATTTTCGAATTCTTCAATTTTTAAATACTATGAAATTTTCTGCGTCTAACTGTGTTCAAGGTTTTTTTCTACTTGTACTAAAAATATGTTTAAAATATTTGAATATAAACTGCTGGCAGGCATTACACATGCTAATGTTTCCCCCCATTAAAATGCTTTTTTCCAGTTTTTTGTTAGATACTAAACATTTTTTCGAACACTACTCATTCAAATGTTTTGAAACTTTGTGTGCGGGTGTCACTCAACGTTATGGTAATACATGAGGATTTTTTATTAAAATTATTTAAAAACAATTTTATGGCACAAAATATGGGTAAATTTTGGTGATTTTTGAAAAAGTTGCATGTTGTTGGAGTTCAAATTCGATAACCAACAATTAAAATCATAAATGCTCTTGTTAAATTGTATAACACCATATTGAGAGAGACACAATGTTCCTATATGTATCTATATATATAGATAGATATAACAAAAACGTTTTGAGAACAGAGCATTTTAGTGAAAAACATTAGCATGTGTAATGCCTGCCAGAAATTTATATTAAAATATTTTAAAATTATTTTTAGTACAGGTAGAACAAAAACTTTTGAACATAGTTTGACGCAGAAAATTTCCATAGTATTTAAAAACTGAAAAATGTGGTTTTTGGAAAATTTGCGTGCACCAACCCCCTTAATAATAGAGGTGGAAAGATAATGGCATCGGGGATTCTCAGACTTTTCATATGTTCGTGGCACTTTCGAAACACACCCTATAAAGTGGAACGCTCGAAAGAACCTCAGAAATAACTCATTCTAATCCAAATTCCTTCTTCATAGAGATTGGTGATCAACCCGAGCACCCGTAGGTCCGAAAAACGTTCGACTCGCCTAGCTTTCCCCGGTGCTGTTACCAGAAGTCGTTTTTGTCAAGGGGCGGGTGTCTCCTGCACTGTAAAAGTCGGTAATTTTTAACGGTTTTCTTTTGTTTCTCCTTGAAATTTGTCCCCCCCCCCAATTGTTCCGACCTCCCTATCCCATGTAGAGGCGCTTTCAGCGGCACCTTAAAATTTGTTGCATCAGTTGTGCATCGTATTTTGTTCCAGTTACAATTTTTGCCTCAAAATGATTCACGTTCACCTCCAGCCATTCTCGCCCTGAAAGGGGGAGGCGAATCGGCATCCGAATACATTATTATAGATATACAGGAATGTGGAAAAATATCAATACAAAAAAAAAAAACTACAGATAACAATAAAATGTAAATTAACGCAAAAATTAATGAAAATTCAGAACTGAAGGAAATTTCAAATTGATATGAAAGAAAAATTATTCAAAACTAATGAAAATTAGGACCTAACGAAACACATTATCTGAGACCTAATTGAAATTTGGAATTAATTGAAAACAAAATATGTATATTCCAGTACCAATGAAAACTCAGAATTAATGGAAACGAAAATTCCAGAATTTTGATAAAAACTGAATTAATGAAAAAAATGTTTGATTCCGGATTGACGAAAATTCGAAATCGATGAAAATTTAAAATTAATGGAAGAAAAAACTGCAGAATTCATAAAAATCCACAATTGATGAAAATGTAGAATTGATAAAAATTTAGAATATAACAAAATTGGCGAAAATTCAGAATTAATGAATTCCAGAACTGATGAAAATTCTTAAATAATGAAAAAATAATTCCAGAATTATGAAGCTCAGACACTCTTTGTTTATTACAAAATAAAATGTATGTTTCATAAGTAAATATATATATATTTATTTTTCATTTCTTTTACCGTAAATGTGGAACACCTTCCCCCCCCCCCAAAAACGAGGGGTTCCGGTGCGACCACACTAGACGCACACCCAGAGACGCATTTATGATTTTGCCGCCCTTCTCCCATTCAAGTGTCATTTTCTTGACTACTGTTTTCTTGAATTCGCCACCCGTTCGACTTCTTGCCCCCCCCCCAACTCCTGCAAGTACACCCGTGTCTCCAAAGCCACTCTTTTAGTCACTCTCATGCGTACGCACTCTCCAAGTCACTCTTTTATTCATTCACGTGTGCCTGGTCCCTCACTCTATAGGTTACTCTTTTTCGTCATTCGCATGATTGCACACGCTCTGTAGGTCATTCACATGCTTGTTCACGCTCTGAGTCACTTTTTGCTCAATCACGTGCTTGCAAACTCTCTAGGCCATTCACTGTCCTAGCCCCTCGGTGTCTCGGCAGCCGCGGATTTGTTTAGGGTCATGCCAATTTTGCTGCCCTTCTCCCATTCTACTAGTTCTTTTGGTGACTCATTCCTCAAATTTGCCGCCCCTCTGAACTTGCCACCCTGGGCTGTAGCCCACTAAGCACCTCCCCCCCCCCGTTTATACGCCACTGAGCACACCCCTTAGGGCGGTTCTGCTACTACGGCGACCGGTTGATGAGATAAAAGCCGAATTAGGACTTACAGGACACCCTGTATAATTTTTTAGATTAATTTAACTATTTTGGAAACTCCTATATTCTCTATTATCTCATGATCGCTAGTATTTTTTTTTTTTAAATTCGGATTCTGCAATGCAAAACGATTGCCGTCAACCATTCCATATTTTTGAGTCGCGAAAGCCACGGTCGTTGTTGCATCATCTCGACTATCCCCGTTAGCCTTTTTCTTGTTTCGCGCCAAGGTTTGGCGACAGGTAATACATAAAAATTTTCTTTTTTTACATAAATTTTTTTAAGTTTAAGTTGTTATCTGGGGGGGGGGGGTTTCTTTTTTAATTTTCAATCATGTGTCATTATACATCAGTGATTCGCGAGTAACACTTTCTCAGATGCGCTGTTATTTTATAACGTAAAAGTGTTTTCACTACTTATCTATATTCAGTGTTATATAAAAAAAAATTTTTTTTTTAAAGGAATCAGAAATAATTTCAGAATTAATGAAAATTAAGAATTACAATGAATTTCAAAAAATTTCCGAACGAATGAAAGAAGTAATTTCGGAATGATTGAAAGAAACAATTTCAGAGAGTGAATGAAATATATAATTTTAGAATTAATGAAAGAAATTGTTTGAATGAAAAAAAAAATTCAGAAACATTAAAAATTGAGAATCAACGAATTTTAGAACCAATGAAAGAAATAATTTCAGAATTAAAATTTAGAATTGATAAAAATTCAGAATTAATTAAAATTCAGGAAGATATTCAGAATGATAAGAATTCAGAATCAACAAAAGAAGTAATTTCAGAATTAACTAAAAACGCAGAAATAATTTTAGAATCAACTAAAAACCAGAATTAACGCAAGAAATAATTTCAAAAAGAAGAAAAGATAATTAACTTGCAGGGTAATTGATAATCCAGAACTGTTTAAAATTCACACACAGGGCCAATAAAATACTTGAATAATTTAGGGTGTTTGAATCGGAGCACCAGCTTGACGTACTTAAACGAGTTCGACTCGTATTTACTTTTCCTATGAATATCCACCGTATTTTCCTCGCATAATCCGCGGATTATTTGTTAAAAAAGTGGTCAAACATTAAAAAAAATGCGGATTATATCTACCGCTGTGCAGAAAATAATGTTATCAGCCGGGTGAGCATCGCGATGACTCAAATTTGAAAGTCTTTCATTGAACTGTAAATTTTGTTTCGTGTGTAAATAATGCTATTGCTACCTAAATAAATTTCATCAATTATCATACCAATGGATCGATTATTGAAACACTATAGGTGAGTTTTTATTTTATATTTTTTAAATCCTGCTGATAATACGCCGTTGCGGAGATTATACGTTATTTTTTCTCTTTCTTCAAATCTCGCAAGCGGATTATGTGCCACCGCGGATTATACGCAGGAAAATACAGTAATTTAGAAACAGATAGTCAAAGGTAATTGACTAATTTCCAAAACCAGCCACATCAGCAAAAATAAAAAGGATTCCTTAAGTAAACTACAGCAGCTATCTAACATACGGGGAAGAAAAAAAATCTTGTTTGGTCTACAGTATTTAAATGCGAGATTAAATAAACATGTGTATATATTGCTCACAAATTAATGATTTTGTTGAAATAGAAAATAGATTCTGCTGTAATGCACCAGAAGCGTATAAATAAACAGAAAAGATCGGACAAGACAAGACGGAACCGACCTTTTCCGGTGGATAAAACCAAAAACTGTACAAACAAACAAAACACTCATTGATGTCTAGTCAGCTGTTGGAATGGCTTTGGCTTCTTCTTTGTACCGCCAGATGGATGTTTTGGTGTCTGTTGTGGAAAAAAGGCTTCTTTTCCATTCCACTCTCCAGCTGTGACCAACCAGTCAGTGACTCGTTCGTTGGAGAAGACAGGTATACAAGGTCATCATTCCATACATTTTCTTTGATATTCCTTCCATTTTTTTTAAATTTGCCATCATGAGGATCGGATTTCTTGGAGCTGGCAAGATGGCACAGGCCTTGGCGAGAGGCGTCATCGCCGCCGGTAAGTTCATTAACATTTATTTTTTTCAATTTTCTTCGTAGAAAAATAATTTACCGGAATAGTTTTACGGGTTGACGGCATTTCGCGCCTCGTCCACGTGTGCAAACAACATCGTCACACACCGTGGGGAGGAGGGTTTCATCATCACTAGAGACCGGATTATATGCACTAAGAAGTAGCAAAATATTCACTTAAAAAACGCTGAAATGTGCACTGAAAATTAAGGGAAATCTTCGTTTAAGGTATCCGACTACCTTTCTTGTCACTTTTCTTTAAAATTGTACTGGAGTGAACTCTAATAACATTTTTTAATAGATAGTGTCTCGAAATGGTGAAAGCAGTGACAAATTTTGGTCTGCCTATGACATTTTCTATGAAAAAGTCGTTTTTATGTCACATTTTAGGCGAAATTCACGTGATATTCGAAACACGATTGCAAAAAATTTTGTTTATGAAATGCTTTGTGGTTTTCACAGTACATTATTTAACTTGTAATGTTCAGGTTATGAACCAAAATTTAAAGGATTGCACGATATGCTCATAAGTTATACCCAAATACGTTTAGGTACATGTGGATTTTTTGAAATTTCATCCTACATTTCGTCTATAAAACACTGCAATTCAAAAAATATATGTGATAGACCTTAGATTTTGGTTCATAACCTCACCAATTTGTAGCAAAATATAACATTAAAATTTCGTAATGATGCAAGGAATAGATCTTTACAAATCATGTCACGAACTCCAGTAAAATGTCAAAAATAGCATTATTCTTCGTAAAACACGTTTGAAGTCTTTATTCGCGTATTACTTGTATGCAAAAACGCAATACTAAAGTGAACGTAACTTTGAATGTAAGCATCATATAAACAAAACAAGGCCTGTTTTGGAATCGCAACAAATAGGGCTTTTATAAAAAATAAAAAAAAATGAAAATCTATATTTTCTTCCAAATATATATATTATATATGTACTGTATTTCCTTTTCAACGTAGTCGGGTACCTTAAAAATGCCGAGATATGACATGAAATCACAAAATATGTGAGAAAAATGGAAACAATTCCATCTATAATAATGCTAAAGTATGAGACTAACCATGAAAAATACAGTTTTGGGGACACCAATATCTGACGGGTGTCCGATAAGAGAGGTTTATTGTATAAGCCAGCGGTTCTCAACCTTTTTCGACTCGCGCGCGGAGCCCTTTTAAGTAAAAAAATTCTATGGCGGAGTCCCGTAGGCCAATTTTTTTAATTATTCATCAAAGTTACAAATTTATTTTTACTATTAGAAAAAATATTTATAATTATTTTTTTAATTTCACTCTTTCTTTTTATTTTCCCCGAGCGGCCGCGGAGCCCCTGGAGAGTGCACAAGGAGCCCCAAGGGCTCCGCGGAGCACCGGTTGAGAAGTGCTGGTATAAGCAAAAATGTGTGTGCATTTCAAAGTGGCAAAAAATGGAAACGTTCACAGAAAATGTTAAAATATGCACTTAAAAACACCGAAATAGGCTTTTAAAAATACCGAAATATGTAAAAATAAAAATTTAAAAAACTTTAAAAATTCTTCAATATGCACCACTTGGGAATATTGAAAAATACACGTTGAATGAAAGAAAGAAATGATGAACCTTCCCTAATAAGAGGAGAAATATGAGCCAAAAAGGAAGAAAATAAAACGTAGATTTTTGAAAATGTAGAAAGTTGAAATAAAAATGAAGCAAATCATGATCATAAAAATAATTGAAATAAAAAATATATGCAAAGAAAATTTACATAAAAATAAAAAAAAACTGCAGGAAATGAAAAAAAAAAAATATGCAGAAAAATTAAAAAAAAAAAATACGCGTATTAAAAGCACTGAAATATGCCCTGAAAGAAAAGATAAATGTGTAGTAAAACTGAAAAATATGCGGAAAAAAAAAAGAGAAAACACGCATTTAGCAGTGCAGAAGTATGCATTTAAGCCTAAAATGAACAATATTCAATGCTGAAACATTTTCTCTAGAAAAGAAATTTGATTAAAGTTCATGGTGTAAAGATAAAAATATGTAATCTTGAAAACAATACGTTTAATTGGAAAAATGCTAAAAATATGCACTTATTGTAAAATTTCGGTGATTTTATGCATTTATATGCAGAGTAACTATAAAAAGTGCAGCAATTGCGTATGCATATGGGGGTTCTGTGTCCATGTTTTTGGCCTCACTTGCCAAAAACATGGACGCGGAACCACAAAATGTTTGAGTCCCATCCATGAATGATACAAAATCCTTCGAGATCTCATTTTCCAAAAAAAATAACAGAATTTACACAGAAAATGAGAAACCTACGAATATTTTAGCGCAGGCTGATAAAAAACAGGATTAATGAAAATTGATTGCTTTGGTTAGTTGGTTAATATAAATAATTTCATAATTAATGAAAATTCGAAAAAAACCGGGACATTTAAAAAAAAAAATTCAAAACAAAAAGAAAATCGCGATTATCCCGGACAATGCGGGACGTATGGTCATTCCATTTGCAGCAATGTAAAATTTTAAAAATAAAAAAAAATCACCCCGCCCAACAGCGAGCTCTAGATCCTGATGTAATCCGGACTCTAATTATGATGAACAGGAAGGAAAAGAAGAAATCATGCTTATTTGCAACATGAATCCAGAGCATGCCAAGTGAATGTTTTCCAAACAATCATTTACAAAAATAACACACACTGTAGTATTAACTATTAATAGAATAATATGCGATCAAACATTAAGTTAACGTTAAGGAAATATTTTTGTATCCGGCAAATGTTTACATTATATGCTGCTTGCTCTTCGCCAATTACCTATGTACTTTCGAGTTACGGGAGAAATTTTTCGTGTAAACAGTCTGTTTACCGTCGTCAAGTCCTTGTTATAAGGTCCTTTTATTATGTTTACGAAAAATGTTTCCGGAGCAATTGAAATAAAAATAAAAAGCCCCATAAAGTCTTAACTACGAGCACCTGAGTTAATAAAATGCATTCGTTCGTGTTTGATCTAACGTCAAACGTTTCTCTATGACGAACGAACCGTATAATAATATCGCGGATGACATCGTAAAATGATCGCATCAATACCAAGATCACGCTCCCAAATTCCCCGAAGGGACATGTGATTGGTTTCTACAATGGCCACATGAGACATTTGTCCAAGCCTAGGTGTTAATCCTCTGCGGCGTTAACATATTTACCATCATCTTCAATATAGGCGGGAAAAAGAAGGGAGCTTCCTCTCACACATAGGCGGAGATAAACTTGGAATAGAGCATGGTCATTATTGCTGGGGGGGGGGGGGGCATGATGATGATGCCAATTCATATATATGCATATACATTAGATCTGTCTAGAACTCCTTAATACACTTACTTACTTACATAGTATATGAAGGCGTCTTAGATCTGTCGACACCACATTTTTCCCTGGGGGGCGAACCCCCCCCCCCTCCGTATCTCCACCTATGCCTCCTTTACCCGCCTATATAGGTGGTGTAAGCGGGAGCGCAGAGATGCTTCATTATTACGAATTTCTGCTCTACCTTGCCACTATCCGAATTTCAGCCCTTCCCTTGCTTTTTTACGAATTTCTGCTCTTTGCTCCTTACTGAAAATTTCTTCTCTTCCTTGCTCCTTTCCGAATTTCTGTCCTTCCCCTTGCTCCTTTCAGAATTTCTGTCCTTCCCCTTGCTCCTTTCAGAATTTCTGTCCTTCCCCTTGCTCCTTTCAGAATGTCTGTCCTTCCCCTTGCTCCTTTCTAAATTCTGAATAAAATTCTTATCTATAACCCCCCTTTGTGATATTGACATATTAGCCAAACAGGAAACTAGTGACGCAATAAGTGCATTTATTACAGCAGGGCCGCAACTGGATACTTTGTCAGCCGGGGCACGCAAGCATTTAACTCCCCTCCCCCGGTATTATGTAGAGAGCGCAGTTGAAAGGTGATTTCCGCTCCCCCCTCCAGCCCGGGGCACTGGACCGCCTGCTCCACCCTAGTTGCGGCCCTGGTATTACAGTACTGTAAGTCGATTTGTACGATCCATCTTAGAAGCTCCTTCGAATCAAGTTTGGGTCGCTAAACATAGCTTCAGAATTCTTCTCAGTAAGTGGATTCGTACGACCCATCTCGAAAGCCCCTGCGACCCAAGTTTGGGTTGTGACCTATAGGTTAAGAACTCCTGGCTTATCCATTAAGATGACCCTGGTTGAAAGACTTCCCGTTTATTCAGAATAGGGACGAGGGAGGTTTGTGTGTTGACAGGTTATCTATCTTGATAGCCCCTTATCAATCAATAATCTCTTTTTTTTAACGAATGTTTAATTGAAAATGTTTTTGACGCATGAAATGGAAATCTCTTAACAAATGTGTATCTTTTGATTGGTGTTTCAGAGATGACGACCCCGGAAAAAGTGGTCGCCAGCTGCCCCGCCTTCGATGTAACCTTCCTAGAGCAGATGAGGGTAAGTATCACCTGTATTTTAACAACTAGTACTGCCATGAGAGTGTCGTTGATTGCTACGGGAATTAGTGCAGGATGTGTAGGAGGGAGAGGTGTGCAGTATATATGATCGCTTGGGCAAGACTATCCCAGGTCGGCAAATTCGGAGAGGCGGAAATTTGAGAAATAAGTGAACGAGAAAATGAGTAGAATGGGAGAAGGGCTGAGACATTTGTATAGCCCCACCATAGATCCCCTCCTCTACCCAGGAGAAGGAATAGGCATGGGTGGAGATACGTGGGGGGGGATTGCTTGCCCCCAGTGTCAAAGGTGGAGTCGACTGATCTGATCTAATGGATATATGTATATATGAATTGACATCATCATCATCATCGTGTCCCCCCCACGCCCAGACTTCCAAGTCTATCACCGCCTATGGGAATAGGTCAGTGAGTGACCCAAAACCATAGGCGGAGATAGACTTGAAGTCTGGGGGGGGGGGCACGATTTAGATGATATTAATTATATATGCATATATACATTAGATCAGTCAACTTCACCTTTGACGCTGGGGGGCATGCATTCCCCCCCCCCGTATCTCTGCCCATGCCAGCATGTGAATGATCAAAAGAATGAATTTGAGAATGTGTGCGTGTGTGTGGTCCTTAGGAGTGGCCTCGAGTGTGTGCGTGCGTGCGTGTAAATGACCCAAAGTGACCTGGAGAGTGTGCAGACACGAGTTGCTAAAACAGTGTGATAACATGTGAGTGTCAAAAACACAGTGAACTAGAGATTGTGTGAGAGCATGGGAGTAAGTAGCCAAAGGAGTATGTAAGTGGGATATAGTGCAGGGCGGCGAATTCGATGAATGAGTGGTCAAGTCAAGAAAATTTGACTAAAACGGGAGAAGGGCGGCGAAACAGTAAATCCGCCTCTGGGCAGAGGCGTATGCAGGGGGAAGGGGGCTGTGCATAAAATACAAAAGCCAGCCAATTTTGTTGTCCATGACAATTTTTGGGTGCAACTCACGTGCCTCGTTTGCCCATGTAAGAGACAGTCCGTGCTAGCGGACACGTGATCGCTAGTGCACGACCCATTGGTGAATGATCACCTAGACAAGGGAGTCATATTAGCTGTAGTATATTAGTCATATTAGTTGAATGGTGAATTCCACCTGGCAGAAAATGTGACCGCACAGCCATTAGTAGCGACCAGGGGCGCCGGAAGTGCTTTTAGACCTGGTGAATGCTCGGCTCTTATAGCTATATATGACAACCAGAACTCTCTCCCCAAAATTGATCCCACACTTGAGACCTCTTCCACAGACGACTTGACCCACGTGCTACAAATCACTGTAGGTGCTCACTGCACCCTCACCGCTTCGATGCGCCCTGTTTGTATAGCGGTGACATCATTACCACAGTGATGATGATGTCAGTTCCTGTGCATATATATACAGTATGTATGTCTTCAATCATAAATGGTCAACCCATGGCCCCACAGTCCCAATTTGACCACCCGGAGTCATTTCATGTTGCCCGAAACCTCTAACCTGATTTTGTAAAAATGATTTAAGCGCCACGTTATCAGATCACTCAAGTGATGCAGTGTGGACCGCGACACATTTACGGATCACTTTAGTGACCCATAGCACATTCACAGATCACTTAAGCAGTCCGTGGCACATTCACAGGTCACTTAAGTGGGTCCGTAACACGTTTTCAAGCAAATAAAATGGCCCCCGCACTCTCCAAAGGGTTGAGCACTCGTGTTTTAACCCTTTAACCGTTTCTTAAAATTCTTTTGATCCGCATTATAACCGCCATTAAATCACGAAACCGTCTAGAAATTGCTACCTAGCCTGTCTTCAAGAATAATATTTTTTTTTTCTATTGCTTGAGCTGATAAATGCCCCCCTCCCCCCAAACACTAAAAATAAAAACTAGGAAGAGGAAAAAACTATTTTCTTCTATTATTATAGCTGCGCGCATAATCCTCTACTACCTCGAGGGAAAGGTAAAACATCCTCCTTCCCCCCCCCCCCCACCTATGATATCAGACTTTAAGCAAAACCCGACTCAAAACCTTGATTGATAGTTGGGGGGGGGGCCGTCTTAAGAGTATCGTGGGCCCCCGGGCCAAGTGGTTTTTTGGAGGCCCTACTTGGTAAATCCTAGAAAATGTCAACCGGATCTAATTTTTGTGAGGCCCCTCGTCTCTTGAGGGGGGGGGGGTCAAGATGGAAAACATGTTTGACTGTAGAAACAACTTCAACGCAGAAGCTGGACTCTGGATTGGACTCCGAAATGAGAGGGTTTCTCAGGATTGCCGCTGTAAGAGGGTTTAATCATAGTTTCCCAAACTTTTTGTGTTCAATCGCCCCCTTCTTTTTTTTTCTTTTCATCGCCCCTAAACTTCAGCCAACCCATAAGATCTTTTATACTCAACTAGGATTACCTCCCTTTTTTATGTCAATGCCGTGTTAAAGCATGGGCCACCCGGGCACCTCAAGAGGAAAAGGGGGCCTCACAAAAATGAGATCTGGTTGAGATTTTCGAGAATTTGCCTGGTAGGACCTCAGAAAAAGCATTTGGCCCGGGGGCCCATGATGCTCTTAAGACGGCCCTGTTTGATGTCATTTCAAATGTCCTCCTTACGTTTCGGGAAATTCGTCTTTTTGTCCTACTTTTCCAGGTTTCCGGAATTCTTTTTCTTTCTTTTTTTCTTTCTTAAAGAATTTGTTTCCCCCCACTTTAAAACATTATCTCTTGATACGAAGGTTTTTAACAAGTGGCTGTTGCGAATTTTCATCTCTTCGCAACAGCCAGTTGTTAAAAACCCTCGTATGGTAGCGGAGAGTGACGTCATCCTTTGATATCTCCTTCATGCTAAGACGCCTTCATATACGTGTATTAAGGAGTTCTACTTCATGCCATCTGTTTTGAAAATTAGGAAAAGTGACGTTGTTACCAAGGGTGCGCGTGCAGGCTTTCTTCTTTCGCAGTTTTCGAATCTGGTAACCCTTTACTCAAACCCATAGCTTTTTCCATATCTCCCAGGTGGGTGGGGGGGGGGGGGGATATTGGCGCAGTTTGGGAAACACTGTTTTATAAATCATATTAAGGCTCGTATATATTAGCGCGCGGATCATGCAATTAAAGCAGCCGCAACTTGTTGTTCGCAGTAATTTGTACGGTGTAGTGAACGATTCGTGAGCTGTTTTCACTGGACCCACCGGGAATCGGTTTTTTTTCAACGAACAGCAGCTCGACGCATACGATATCGTTCTTTTTTTTTTTGTAGTATATATCCAATATGGCAATAGTAGAAATGGCCTTCATTAACGTCACAAGCTTCGTGCGGAGGCCTTGTTCTACAGGTGGTGCTGGTTAGAACCGCTGCAGCACGGGGTCGTGCGTTGAAAGATCGGCGCGCTAGTGTATACACGCCTTAAGCCGGGTTTTCCTAGTAGCGGGTTTTCTGTGCAGCGTGAATCGCCCAGTGCGACACGCCTGGCACTCACCAATAAGAAAAGCAGCGTATGACTGTTCTCCTACAGAACGCAATACGGATCACGACAGCGCTTTACGTCGGGCGTGATTGGCCGACTGCTTCTGGAGGAGTCAAATGTGTTGTGCGTTTTGCCGATGTTCTCTTCACTATTGTGTGTTTTGTTCTTCCCCTTCCCTTCAAAACGGAGCAATGCAGACGACAGAGTAGCTGATTCCAGGGACCATATACTATACAGCCACCCTGAGCTGATGCGCCACAATAGGAAAACGCAAACGCGTAGCGCGATTATGTAACACGTTCCTGCCGACGTGAAATGATTCAATTCGGTTCACGCGGCGCAAAACACCCAGGAAAACCCGGCTTTATAAGGATCAAATTGGATCAAAAGGATGTATCCTTTAAATTCGCGTTCTACATTGATTCTAGTGCTGCCATCTGTTGGGATTGTTAAGAATTATATTTTGTACGTTAGCCGCAGTGTTATCAGTGCCGGCCATCCAGCTTATATTATGCCATGAACTGGCGTAATATAAGCTCGATGGTCGGATATTCTGGAGGGCAGCAGATTCGAAATATTTACTGCCATCTATCG
This sequence comes from Pholcus phalangioides, assembly GCF_987345545.1. NCBI lineage: Eukaryota > Metazoa > Arthropoda > Arachnida > Araneae > Pholcidae > Pholcus > Pholcus phalangioides. The sequence goes on along the minus strand of NW_028301603.1, from coordinate 28,129,688 downwards.
GTGAAAATATGTAGTCAAGTATTTACAATTATGTATTATGTGTATTGCACTGAATTCAGAAATTTTATAATTAATTGTCGTTTATCGAATTGTTTTTCCCGTTATGTGTATTATACCTATGCAGAACAAAAATATTATAGTATATGGCAGCGGTTCTCAACCGGTGCTCCGCGGAGCCCTTGGGGCTTCCCAGGGGCTCCGCGGCGACTCAAGGAAAATAAATATGTAAATTTGACAGATAAATAAAAAAAGAGGCTACGGAGTTCCGCAATAAAAATTATATACAGAAAAGGCTCCTCGAGTCAAATAGAGCTCCGATGTAAAAACTATGTACTGAAAAGGGCTCCGCGAGTCAAAAAAGGTTGAGAACCACCGCTGGCCTAGACTAGATCGTAATCGAACACGATCCATTGAGAGGGAATGGCATTTAAATTAATTTTACAAAATTCATAAATTATTAATAATAATTAGCGCGTGGTCCACCTGCCGTATTGTGGCTGGAACCGTATTGGAACAGGCAGACATTTTGTCATACTTTTAAAGCGCCTCATCATCTCTTTATCAAATATACGTTGCAAAACGATCATTTTTCGGATTTTTTATCGCTGTTTTTGTTTAATTAAGAGTAAAGGAATAGAAGTAAAGGAATCAAGTACTGAAATTCCATGACCCTCACAAGGGTGTGGCTGACAGGCAGGATCGCCTTATTAAGAGCATCATGGGCCCCCGATCCAAGGGATTTTTTCGAGGCCCTATCTGAAAAATTCAACTACGTCTCGTTTTTTCTGAGGCACCTCTTCTCTTGAGGCCCGGGGTGGGGGAAGCATGCGTTAAGACGGCACTGCCTAAGGTTCGCACCAGGCGTCCTCCTTTTTCAGTTTTGAATCTGGTAACCCTATCTGAAGACAGTATTTTCACTTATTTGTTCGATCATCCATATTGTCCGAATGTTTTTGTGGAAAGAAATAATTATTTTTTTCTACGTAAAATAGATTGTTGCAAATGTACGAATTTTGTTATCAAAATTTTCGTCTCATAAAAAAATTTTATGCCAAAAAATAACAAAAAGAACTCTCTCTCTCTCTCTTTTCATCATCGCACGAGTTGCCTGAAATTTCGAGATTAGATGGCAGCACCAACAGTATATAAATCAAGCCTCCATCGAGCTCATATTACTGGAGAGAGTATGACATCGGCGGTCTCCGCCTTGGCAGTGCTGAGAACATGAAAAAATAATTTCAGCATCGATGAGATAATTCCAAAATTAATGAAAGAGATAATTCCAGCATTAATGAAAGAAAATATTCCAGAGTTAATGTAAGAAAATATTCCAGAGTTAATGTAAGAAAATATTCCAGAGTTAATGTAAGAGATAATTTCAGCATTGATAAAAGTGATAATTCCAAAATCAATGAAAGAATTAATGAATAATAAAATTTGAAAGATAATTCCAGAATGAAGAAAACAGATACTTCCAAAATTGATGAAAGAATTAATGAATAATAAAATTTGAAAGATAATTCCAGAATGAAGAAAGAGATAATTCCAAAATTAATGAAAAAGAGATAATTCCCAATTTGATGAAAGAGACAATTTCCAGAATTAATGAGATATAATTTCAGAATCAATGAAAGAAATAATTCCAGCATTAATGAAAGAAAAAAAAATCCAGAGTTGATGAAAGCAATTACTCCAGAAGTAATAAAAGAAATAATAATTAATAAAGGAAACAATTCCAGAATTGATGAAAGAAATGATTCCAGTATTAATGAAATAAATAACTTAATCTTTTTTCACCTTTAGATGAGTTCTCTAGCCTCTGTTTTTAATCTTTTAAACCTAATATTTAGAGACCAAACTGTACATTTCCAGGCGCATACATTTACATGTGCAAATTGCCAGGCGGGAACTTTGTTTTCGCCGAGTCACGCCTCACATTTGATGTCGCTGCAGTCGCGGCGGCTGGAAGCTCCCTCCAGTAATCAGTACATAGAGAGTAATATAAGCTCGATGCAAGCCTCGGAATCGCTGTCGTCTGCTTCTCTCCAGGCTACTTTTTTGGACGTCTCCTCGTGTCCTGAAAAAATTACTGATCTGGCAGTTCAAACTTCCAGTTCTGTTTGTGAGCTTAGCTTGTAGGGAACCGAACAAACCGTCTGTCGTCTGCTCACTAAGAGGTTCTTCGTTTTGGACGTCTCCTTATGCTCAGATAAAATAACCGAACTTTCAGTTTAAATTTCCAGTTCAGTTTATGAGCTTTGTTTATAAGGAACTCAGCGGAATAGAAGAATATAGTTTTTTTACTTTGAACTTCATCATCACCACATGAGTCACTTTTAAATTTGAGATTAGATGGCAGCACATTACTATAAAGTAGAATGCGGAAGAATTCATTTTCTTCGATCTTACCTGTCGTCTGCTTGTGTGGAGGTCCTTTGTTATTACTGAACTGGAAGTTTGATCTTTCAGGTCAGTTTATAAGGAACGAAGCTGAATGAAGAATTTAGTTTTTTATACATGAGCTTCGTCATCACCACAATAAGGCACTTCCGATTTTCAAAGTACCAACATTAAAAATGAATGTCTTAAAGTATTCTAGAGCAGCGGTTCTCAACCGGTGGTCCGTGTGCACTTCCCAAGGGCTCCGCGGCCACTCAAGAATAATAAAATAAATCAATAAATTCGATAGACAAACAAAAAAGAGGCCTAAAGGGTACCGCCATATAAATGATATACTAAAAAAGGCTCTTCGAGTTAAACAGGACTCCGCCAGAGAAATTATTCACTGAATAGGGCTCCGCGAGTCAGAAAAGGTTGAGAACCGCTGGTATATGGCTTTGGCATCAGCTACTCTGTCGTCTGCATTGCTCCGGTTTGAAGGGAACGGAAAGAAAACACGCAAGAGTGAAGAGAACATCTGCAAAACGCGCGGCGCACGATGCATTGGACTCCTCCAGAAGCAGTCGGCCAATCACGCCCGACGTAAGGCGTATTGCGCTCTGTAGGAAAACAGTCATGCTGCTTTTCTTATTGGTGAGTGGACGGCGTGTCGCGCTGGGCGAATCACGTGCGCGGAACCTGCTCCTAGGAAAACCCGGCTTTAATGATGAAGTTATTAAATATGTATTATTTTTTTATACTCAAATATATTCTAATTTAAAAGACAAAAATAGAGTTGGCGCCATCACACACACGCATCAGTATTTGCGGCGCGTTTTTTAGCGCGGCCAAAGCGAGCGTAAAATCCCCTACGTGCTAAAAAACAACCCCTTTCACCCTTCTCTCGTGTTTCTCAGTGCTAAGCAAAGCTTTGGTGCTTAAGCCGGGTTTTCCTAGGAATAGGTTTGTTGCGCAGCGTGAACCGAATTAGACTATTTCGCGCTGACAGAAACGTGTTACATAATCACGCTACGCTTTTGTGTTTTCCAAGCGAGGCGCATCAGATCAGGGTGGCTATCAGCTACTCTGTCGTCTGCATGCTCCGGTTTGAAGGGAAGGATAAATAAGTGTAGTAGTAGTAGTAGGTAGGGCTTCCAAAAAATGGCTCGGGGATCCATGACGTTCTTAAGTCAGCCACCTCGTTGGGCAATTTGCCTGTTGTGGCGTTGTATTTGTATAGGCGGAGATGGACGTTGAAGTCTGGGGGGGAGGGGCAAGGCCATTATTGCTGGGGGGGGGGCATGATGATGATGTCAATTCATATATACACATATACATTAGATCTGTCAGATCTGTCCACTCCACTTTTGACGCTGCCCCCCTCCCCCCGTATCTCCGCCCATGCGCAAGATGTGTATTGGCGAACACTGGTTTGCTGTACTTCTCGATACCGTGACTAAAAAAAGTGTGGTACATAGTGTCTCATTTCCTTGATGATTTTCTAATCAGTGGTTTTTTTTGGTTTTTTTTAAACAGAAACTTGGCGTTAACACGACATGCGACAACACCCACGTCGCGAAAGACTGTCGCGTCGTCGTCCTGGCCGTCAAACCGTTCGTGGTGCCGCAGCTTCTGAAGCAGGTCTCGCCGTACATCACGAACCAGCACCTGGTCATCTCAGTCGCGATGGGAATCACCATCAAGACCATCGAACAGGTCAGATATTCCAGAAATGGCAATGCGTGTTTAAAGTGACGAGGAGATGTGGTGCTTACCATTGTTTTTTTTTTTTGTTTGATTATCGTTACAGGCTCTGGCACCTAGATGTAGCGTCATACGAGTGATGCCGAACACTCCAGCACTGGTGCGCGAGGGTGCCTCGGTGTTTGCTTGCGGGAACCACGTTTCCGACGACGATGTCAAGACTGCCCAGAAGATCTTCTCGAGCGTCGGGATGTGCGCCCAAATCGAAGAGGACCTGTTGGACGCTGTCACCGGGCTCAGCGGGAGCGGGCCCGCGTATGTGAGTACTATTTTGACTCGTGTGTGTGTGGTTTTCTCTCTCTCGACTCTTTATTTTTATTTGAAGCCTGAGGCCGTGTGTGTAGGGCCTGTTCCTGATAAGTTTAGGCCCTAGGCAGGTATGGAATTTTTGGGGCTCCTTATATATACGTAGTATTCTTTGAGGGAGGGGCGTGCATCGGGGAAGAGGCAAGCGCGGATCCAAGAACCGAATAACGTGTGGTGAACTTAGTCTGTCCCGTAAAATACAGGGTGATCCAGTCAGAGACGGATTTAACGGCGGGCACACCGACTTCTACAGGGACCCGAAAAACACAAACTTCACACTTTTTTCTCACAAAACCCAGATTTTTCACACTTTTTTCTAATTTAAGGGGGCCCAATATTTTCTTTTTGCGTCCGGGGCCTCGACCGACTTTAATCCGCCACTGGATCTAGTGCATCTACACATAGGCGGAGAGAGACTTGGAAGTCTGGGGGCTCATTATTGTTGGAGGGCACGATGATGATGATGTCAATTCATATATACATATGTACATTAGATCAGTCGACTCCGCCTTTGACGCTGGGAGAGCAATGCCCCCCCCCCCGCCGTATCTCCGCCCATGCATCTACATAAGTCGCTTCTTCGACATTTTGGCCTGGATCCTCCTGCCTTCGCTCAATTAGCAGCTGAAATTGTCTGTCTGCATTCTATTCGGAGCTGAAGATGTCTGTATGTGTTTCATTCGCATCTGAGGATGTGTGTGCTCAATTCGTGGCTGAAGATGTTTTTCTGAGCTCCATTCGAGGCTGAAGATGTCTTTCTGAGCTCCATTCGAGACTGAAGATGTCTTTTTGAGCTCCTTCGCATCTGAAGATGTGTGTGCTCAATTCGTGACTGAAGATGTCTTTCTGAGCTCCATTCGCGGCTGAAGATGTCTTTTTGAGCTCCATTCGCATCTGAAGATGTTTATGTGCGCTCGCAGCTGAAGATGTCCGTGTGTGTTTTATTCGCATCTGAAGATGTGTGTGCTCAACTCGTGGCTGAAGATGTCTTTCTGAGCTCCATTCGAGGCTGAAGATGTCTTTTTGAGCTCCATTCGAGGCTGAAGATGTCTTTTTGAGCTCCATTCGAGGCTGAAGATGTCTTTTTGAGCTCCCTTCGCATCTGAAGATGTTTGTGCTCAATTCGTGGCTGAAGATGTCTTTCTGAGCTCCATTCGCAGCCGAAGATGTCTGTGTGTGTTTCATTCGCATCTGAAGATGTGAGTGCTCAACTCGTGGCTGAAGATGTCTTTCTGAGCTCCATTCGCGGCTGAAGATGTCTTTTTGAGCTCCATTCGCAGCCGAAGATGTTTATGTGCGCTCGCAGCTGAAGATGTCCGTGTGTGTTTTATTCGCATCTGAAGATGTGTGTGCTCAACTCGTGGCTGAAGATGTCTTTCTGAGCTCCATTCGTGACTGAAGATGTCTTTCTGAGCTCCATTCGTGACTGAAGATGTCTTTCTGAGCTCCATTCGCGGCTGAAGATGTCTTTTTGAGCTCCATTCGCAGCCGAAGATGTTTATGTGCGCTCGCAGCTGAAGATGTCTGCGTGTTTCATTCGCATCTGAAGATGTGTGTGCTCAACTCGTGGCTGAAGATGTTTTTCTGAGCTCCATTCGAGGCTGAAGATGTCTTTCTGAGCTCCATTCGAGACTGAAGATGTCTTTTTGAGCTCCTTCGCATCTGAAGATGTGAGTGCTCAACTCGTGGCTGAAGATGTCTTTCTGAGCTCCATTCGCGGCTGAAGATGTCTTTTTGAGCTCCATTCGCATCTGAAGATGTTTATGTGCGCTCGCAGCTGAAGATGTGTGTGCTCAACTCGTGGCTGAAGATGTCTTTCTGAGCTCCATTCGAGGCTGAAGATGTCTTTTTGAGCTCCCTTCGCATCTGAAGATGTTTGTGCTCAATTCGTGACTGAAGATGTCTTTCTGAGCTCCATTCGTGACTGAAGATGTCTTTCTGAGCTCCATTCGCGGCTGAAGATGTCTTTTTCAGCTCCATTCGCAGCCGAAGATGTTTATGTGCGCTCGCAGCTGAAGATGTCTGTGTGTTTCATTCGCATCTGAAGATGTGTGTGCTCAACTCGTGGCTGAAGATGTCTTTCTGAGCTCCATTCGAGGCTGAAGATGTCTTTTTGAGCTCCCTTCGCATCTGTAGATGTGTGTGGTCAATTCGTGGCTGAAGATGTTTTTCTGAGCTCCATTCGCGGCTGAAGATGTCTTTTTGAGCTCCATTCGCAGCCGAAGATGTTTATGTGCGCTCGCAGCTGAAGATGTCCGTGTGTGTTTTATTCGCATCTGAAGATGTGTGTGCTCAACTCGTGGCTGAAGATGTTTTTCTGAGCTCCATTCGAGGCTGAAGATGTCTTTCTGAGCTCCATTCGAGACTGAAGATGTCTTTTTGAGCTCCTTCGCATCTGAAGATGTGAGTGCTCAACTCGTGGCTGAAGATGTCTTTCTGAGCTCCATTCGCGGCTGAAGATGTCTTTTTGAGCTCCATTCGCATCTGAAGATGTTTATGTGCGCTCGCAGCTGAAGATGTGTGTGCTCAACTCGTGGCTGAAGATGTCTTTCTGAGCTCCATTCGAGGCTGAAGATGTCTTTTTGAGCTCCCTTCGCATCTGAAGATGTTTGTGCTCAATTCGTGACTGAAGATGTCTTTCTGAGCTCCATTCGTGACTGAAGATGTCTTTCTGAGCTCCATTCGCGGCTGAAGATGTCTTTTTCAGCTCCATTCGCAGCCGAAGATGTTTATGTGCGCTCGCAGCTGAAGATGTCTGTGTGTTTCATTCGCATCTGAAGATGTGTGTGCTCAACTCGTGGCTGAAGATGTCTTTCTGAGCTCCATTCGAGGCTGAAGATGTCTTTTTGAGCTCCCTTCGCATCTGTAGATGTGTGTGGTCAATTCGTGGCTGAAGATGTTTTTCTGAGCTCCATTCGCGGCTGAAGATGTCTTTTTCAGCTCCAGTCGCCGTCGAAGATGTCTGTGTGTGTTTCATTCGCATCTGAAGATGTGAGTGTTTCATTCGCATCTGAAGATGTGAGTGTTTCATTCGCATCTGAAGATGTGTGTGCTCAATTCGTGACTGAAGATGTCTTTCTGAGCTCCATTCGCGGCTGAAGATGTCTTTTTGAGCTCCATTCGCAGCCGAAGATGTTTATGTGCGCTCGCAGCTGAAGATGTTTATGTGCGCTCGCAGCTGAAGATGTCTGTGTGTGTTTCATTCGCATCTGAAGATGTGTGTGCTCAACTCGTGGCTGAAGATGTCTTTCTGTGCTCCATTCGCGGCTGAAGATGTCTTTTTCAGCTCCATTCGCAGCCGAAGATGTCTGTGTGTGTTTCATTTGCATCTGAAGATGTGTGTGCTCAATTCGTGGCTGAAGATGTCTTTCTGAGCTCCATTCGCAGCTGAAGATGTCTTTTTTCAGCTCCATTCGCAGCTGAAGATGTCTTTTTTCAGCTCTATTCGCAGCCGAAGATGTCTGTCTGCGCTCCATTCCTCGCTGAAGGTGCTGAAATTCCGCACGAGCAACCCCACAAACTGAACCGGATAACAAGGTCATTTCTTTTTCGGAGCATAAGGAGAAGTCAAAATAAAGGTCCCTAAAAAAAACAGACAAGTAGAAGATTACACTGTTTATTCACACTTCTTGGTGCTGCCATCTAGTCTCTAAATTAGAATTGACTCTTATGAAAAAATGAACCGATTCTTGGAAACGATCAAGTTCGTTTTCAAAAAACTTAATTTTTCATTCAGTTCAGTTCTTTACCAGCAATGTTCAAAAATGAACTGGAAGGTGCTCAATTCGTTTTTTCAGAACAGGGGAAGTCTAAAATAAAGATCCCCGAAAGAAGCAGACGACAAGTAGAGCAGAGCGGGTGATTCCGCCGTTTGATTTCTACAGTGTAGGTGCTGCCATCTAATTTCGAATTAAGAGAGGACCCATGCGGGACATACGAATTTGGGGTAAGCTAGGGTTACCAGGTTCGAAAACCGAGAAATGAGGATGCGTACGGCACACGCACCCTCGATGACGTCATTTTCCCCAATTTTTTTCCGCAGATGGTGCCACTAAACGAAATCAAAAAAACACACACACTTGCCATTAAAATATTTTTTCCCACAACCAGAACCATTAACAAAAGAAAAACAAAACAAATATCAGTCTGCGCTCAATTTTTATGAATTTACAGTCTGATCAGTTTTGTTACTTTGCTTAGAGCAGGGCGAGAGGTTTTCTTCCTCTACCCTCAGAAGGTTTTTCTTTCTTGGGCGTTGCTTTTTTTGCCAGAGGCGATGTAATCAAGACTTTTTTTTTTCAGTCTACCTTTTTCGTATTATCCTGGAACCAGCTTGGAAGAAACTTGGGTTCATGTATTCTGTGAATTCTTACTGCGATTGGTCAAAGCGTGTAAAAATGTGTGTGTGTGTGGGGAAAAAAAACCAATAGATATACAGTACCGTCTTTAACGAATGGGCCTCCTCCTTGGCTTGGCGGGGGGGGGGCTTCAAGTGCAGAAGGGGGGGAGTCTCATGACAATGACATCTGGTTAAGAATTTCGAGATTAAGCACGTGAATTAGTAGGAAGAGGTACTAGTCAGATGGGGAAGGGGGGGCCCTCAGAAAGATCAATTTGCATGGGAGCCATGGCCCCCACAAGAGGGAGGCTGAAAGGGTCCGGGACGATTTTCATCATTTTTTTTTGTTTTTTCTCGCCATAAATTCACTATAAAGCGGCCCATGAAAAGTCTGGTCTGGGGGGCCGCCAAAAGTCCCATCCTAGGGGCCCTGCTCCAGGATGTGGGGGCCATGATGGGAGCCCATGATGCTCTTAAGACGGCCAAAAGTATTTTAGTGCTCAAGCAAAAGCAGACAATGTGTATAGAAAGTCAACTCAGGGCGCTTGTGACCATACATGTTTTGGATTTAAGTAAATGTTTTCCCCCTGGGTCATGCCCCCCCCCCCCCACATAGAGGAAAGGGGGGCTTTAATATTGAGTAGATCGAGGTATCCAGGGTATCCGAACTTCAGGAGAGTGCGGGCCACTTCATTGATTTGAAAATGTGTTGCGAGCCACTTAGGTGGTCTGGAACAGCACCGCAGGATACTTAAGTGTTCTGTAACTATGCCGCGGGGTCACTCAAGTGATCTGGGAGTGTGCCGCGGTGTTCTGTAAGTATATCGTGAATCATTCAAGTGATCTGTGAATTCGCCGTTGGAAATGCATGGTCTAACACGAAACGGCCGATTCGCAAACGTTAAAACGGCATTGCTGTTGAAATTTATCGGGAGAAAAAGAACATACCATGCATGCGAATGTAACCTGGGGAAGAAGAAGAAGAAGAAGCCGCGGACGCCAGGCCTGTGAATTTATTCCAGCGTGCAACCCTTCTAACAGTTGTAACGTACGGGATTATGCAGCACCTCCTAGAGATATAAGGCCTCAGTCTTGTGACGTCAGTAAGTAGTCCATTTTCCCTCAGAATATTCAGGGAAAAAACATTCCCTGCTCGTGCCAGTATCATCGTTGTGTGCCCGAGTGGCATGGTCGTAAGATGCTCGTCTACCATCGTGAAGGTTGTTGTCAGGGTCCCGGGTTCGAACCCAAGGGAGGATATCAATAAGATATTTTCCCTTACGAACTTGAGGCGACCACCGATAGACAGCGCCTTCGCTTCCAGCCCATCTCACTAAGGGCAGTAAATTGCAATATAGCGATATGGCCAGAGTTGGTGTTTGGTGAAGTAGTATAATCGTTGTGAGGAAAAGAAATGATCGGGCTCAGAAATGGCGATTTCTATGCCCCACATCCAATCACTATGCGGTATTTGTGAGCCAATCAGGAAGATTTTACGCCAAAATAAGAAGATACGAAATAGGATGCTGTGTTTCAAAATGCGGCAAACTTGCTAGGCTAGTCTGGATGACGTTTATGGCAAACAGAGGCCTTCTATTCTCTAGGAGGTGCTGGATAATGGCGCACTTTAGTAATAATACCGAGTCCGCGCCTTTTATTCACTGTGACGCAGATTTGCATACGGTTTCTTCTTCTTTTTCCCCAGGTTACATTTGCACGCATGGTGTTCTTTCTCCTCCCGATAAATATCAACAGGAACGCCGTTTTAACGTTTGCGGATTGTGTGTTGTTGGTGTGTTGTGCTATCACTTTTTACAGTTTTTGCCATCTTTTTTGAATCACCCTGTATATCACGGGTGACTCGGGTGAACGGCACCGTAGTTCACTTAAGGTATCCGACTACCTTTCTTGTCACTTGTCTTTAAAATGGTTCTGGAGTGAACGTTAAATACATTTTTTGATAGAAAGTGTCTCGAAATGGTGAAAACAGTGGCAAATTTTGGTCTATCTGTTATATTTTCTATGAAAAAGTCGTTTTTGTGTCAAATTTTAGGCAAAATTCATGTGATATTCATTAACACGATTGTAAAAAATTTTATTAATGAAATGCCTTGTGATTTTCACAGTGCATTTAGCTAGTAATGTTGCAGGTACTGAACCAAAATTTAAAAGATTGCATGATATGCTCATAAGTTACACCAAAATATGTTTAAGTACGTGTGAATTTTTTTGAAATTTCATCCTGCATTTTGTCTGTAAAACACTGTAATTCACAAAATATATGTGATATACCTTAGATTTTGGTTCATAACCTCAACAACATATAGCAAAATATCTCATTAAAATTTCGTAAGGATGCAATGAATAGATTTTTACAAATCATGTCACAAAGTCAAGTAAAATGTCAAAAATAGCATTGTTCGTAAAACGCGTTTAAAGTCTTTATTCGCGTATTACTTGTATGTAAAAACGCAATACTAAAGTGAACGTAACTTTGAGTCTAAGCATCATACTGTACAAACAAAACAAGGCCCGTTTTGGAATCACAAAAAATAGGGCTTTTATAAAGAATAAAAAAAAATTAAAACCAATATTTTCTTCCAAAATGACGTTTTCAACGTAGTCGGATACCTTAAGAGATCTAGAAATGTGCCACTTAGTTCATCTTTACAAAATCAGGTTTCAGGTTGCGGGCCACATCAGGTGACTCTAACGCGTGAGTGGATATAGACTCCTTGAATAGAAGGGGGAGAGGAATCACCGATGGTGTGTATAGGGAATGAGGAGGGATGAATATCTGCCTCTTCCCTCTCGCCTGTGTCAATAATAAACTGCGGTGGGGGGGGGGGGGCAATCGCGCTCAACAACGAATCTGCTTACGCTCTGAGGGCCACATTTTGCCAGCGGTGAAAGGCTTTAACATGTATGGAGTAGATCAGTGGTTCTCAATCGCGGGGTGGGGGGGGGGGCCTATATGGCTCCCTTGTGGTACTGGGATATTTCAGGGGGGGGGGGACCACGGGAGAAAATGAAGTAGAAAAGGAGCCATGACAGATGGGTTGGATGTCCACAGAGAGCTGAAAAGAAAAGTTGGGGTGTGAAGAAATAAAACTTCTATATTAGTATATACTTATATCAGTATATACTTACAGAATCCAGCAAAACCACCCATAAAACCAGGGCCGTCTTGGGGCATGGACCCATCCGAGGCTGAACCACTACATTTTGCAGCAGGTTCCCTAAGATGGGGGTCTTTCAAAGGCTTCTTGGCTAGATTTTCCCCGGGCCCCTCTTTATTAAATTCACAGCGTGAAAAAAAAGAAGATGAAAATCATATCAGGTCCTCGGGCTGCAGCTGTGTCAGTTCCACTCTTGTAAGAGGCCATGCTCAAGGGCCTCATGTCCATAAGTGACCCCACGTTATGAGATTTCGTATAGTGCAGCAAAGTTTGAAAATAAATTTGTTAGCTGTTACTTCTAGCTAAGTATGGGACTATCATAACATCACTTTGCCTATAGGGTGCCTATGATGTTGTGACGGCCCTGAATGGAACTCGGACTAGCGTTGAGCTCGATAAATTCTATCAAAGTGGTCTGGAGACCAATCTTATTTACATAATTTTCATTCAGTACAAATTTACTGAAAAAAAAACCCGCCAATTCAATACGTATAAAGGATCTCGCTTCAGGATGAGGGTCGAAGATTCTGGGTAAAACGGGGGGAGGAGCCACGAGAAAAAAAAAAATTATCCGAAGGGGGCCACGGGCAAAATAAGGTTAAGAAACACAGGAACGGATGACCGAAAGGAATACCCCCCACCCCTTTTCAGAAAATGCAAGGGGGAAGCGGTGTCTCTTGACCATACAGTGATACAGTCATATTGGTGCGGTGCATCTGCAATTCGGCATAACAATCGCACGTTTAAACGAACGGCCATTGTTTTTAAATCCTAATATAGCTCATCTCTCCCTTTCTCTCTCGCGCACACACAAAGAAGAAATATTAGTTCTGAGCGTATTTTTTTTACTCACAGCGTGATTTATACGCTGGCAGTTTAATTTAGTGTATATTCTCTCTGGAGTAAGCGTATAGAGACGCTAGTTATATCTTATCTCGGCGCGATCTTTACCTACATTATACTTATGTAATGGTTGCGCGATTCCACAAGTAACAATGGAACCAATTATGTATGTTATCTTTCTCTATTTCTTTGTTTTTTGCAGATGTATATAGCGATCGAGGCCCTAGCAGACGGAGCAGTCAAAATGGGCATCCGCAGAGACCTCGCTATCAAATTGGCTGCTCACACGTTACTCGTAAGTAATCGACTGACGGTTTTAACTAATCATGTTGAAGCACTTCACGTTCGTTTTACATTAGATCAGGTCAGGGGGTGACTTAAGCGAGGGTGCAAGGGGTGCGGTGTACCCGGGTGGCAGGTTTGTATGGGGGGGGCAGCTTGGGCTTCAGTTGGACTTCAAAGTTTTAAACATTTTAAGTTTCAAATATTTCCAACAGTAATAAACACACATGGGGGCGCGGTAGCCCGGTCGATAAGATGCTCGCCTAAAGTACCAAAGGATGTTTAGAGGTGTCGCGAGTTCGATACCCAGTTCGTCCTTGTCAGAAAACTTTCCTGACACAGGGGTACAACAAAAAACGGCGATTTGACCTCAGCAAAAATTGCTACCGCAGGGAGTCCCCCATCGAGGGGTTAGCGCACCAACCTCTCGATGAGTATGAAAAACAAGCCTGCCGTTCGGAATCGGCAATAAATTGTAGGTCCCGGTCTAATTAGCCCTCGTGTGCAGAAGATGACCGTGGTGCGACAAAAATGATCAAATGATCAAATAAACACACATAGTTTTTTAGCGGTTTCTCCAGTTTCTCCAGTAATAAACACACATAGCATGGCATAACGCTTCTGCGCCATACTTTGACGATGAAGATGTTGAGAAAACTGGAATAAGATCTTGAGAACCACTGGAATAAGGTTTCTATATAGCGGAGTGGGGGAATCGTAATTACCAGAAACAAAAATATACTCTTTACAAGGGGAACAAGTGTGCATTTTAGAGCCCCCCTCCGCAGTAATTTTTCTGGAACGGACAAATAGAGACAAGGGAAAAATTCGGCTTGTTACTTGCTTGTCCCGCCCGAAATCACAGAAACAAATTTGAAATAAATATCTGAATAAAAGTAGCCCCATTATATACTTCCTCTTTACACAGTAAGTGTAAGTAATGATAATGACACTCTCACAAACAATTGTTGGTGTTCTTGTAGGTACTATAATGGCGCCGCCATTTGTTGTAAACACATGCAAGTGAGACTTTGCTAAGTGTGCGCATATCCTCATATCTAAAGGTCCATTTACACGGGTTAAGTAATCGAACTAATTTTAAGTCGTCAAATACTTTAAAATCTATGCAGACGTTGAGGGAGGGGGGCGTTTACACAGGTTTAGTTTCGTAGGTGATTGAGTGATTCAGTAGTTAAGTAGATAGATCCAGCTTATTTTTTCGATTAAGCACTCACTATGCGCTTGCGGAGATGAGAGTGGTCTCGTGTTAGCCAATGAGCATTCACGACTTGATTACTTACGTTGGGATAGTTTTTTTCAGCAATTGACGACTTTAAATTTAGTTAACTACTTGATGACTTACCTCGTATAAACGGGCCTTAATCGGGTTCTTAATCTTACGGGTTCTTAAATCTGGTAACCCTACATTATCGGTTCTGTTCGGTTGGAAAACAACTGTTCGTCTTTGTTGGTTTTGTGGCGCCATCTGTTGTAAACATATGCCAGTGTCGTTGCGAGATGTGCATGTGCCCTCATTTTCAAGTTTCGCAATCTGGAAACCTTAACATAAAAACACACGCGCAAACTTACGGAAGTTGTGGATTTTTTGGTGGGAACAGAGCACTTGTTTATTTAGGAGCTGATGATCCACCCTCTCGACAGATGATTGCTCGTGTTGTTTTAAAGAACAGCGAGAATCGTTTAGAATCTTTCTTCTTGGCAGGGCGTTTGTTGTGTGTTTATGATGATGATGATGTTCTCGAACTAGAACATCTTTTTATAGCATCCATTTTGCTTCTGTCTCTTTTCCTACTTTTCAAGCGAAGTTCGTACTGGTAATAACATTTCGAAAATGGGAGCGAATTGTGAAAGCTGCAACCACGTGCTCTTTACTTTGAGACTATCTTTGTAAGAAATAAGTTTCCTTTTTTTTTAAAAAATAAGGGTAGCTTTCTATACGAAAAGAGTTTTTGAAAACTCAATTCGCGCCTTCGAACGATGCCAGTTATGACTCGAATCGCCAAAAAAAAAACGGAGTTGAAGCATTTCCGCGAAGAATGCATTGGCGATTGTAATCTCCAATCGTGTCTAGATTCACCGCATCTAATGCTATGACAACTTATGTTCAGTTACTACCGTTGGGGTATCTGATAGATTTGTGTCATTAGTATCGGTCACTTCGGCTCATGGTGAATACGGAATTTCCTGGTTGGACGGTTTTTTTAGTTACGTCACGCCGGGAAGTCGCTAGTCCAATACTTTTTTCACTTCGTATTGTTAACTGTAGAGATGTTCACGTGGGGTTGTTGGCAGCTTGTATCATATAATATATTCGCGGAGGAAGTATCTGTCACCGTAGGTCATGGTGGATGTGAAATTTCCTGGCTGAGCGGTTGCACACAAGTGGGGTGTCCCAAGGAAGTGTCCTATGTCCAATAATTTTTCACTTCATATTGACTTTCGAAATGTTTAAGTTGGGTTGGCGACAATTTGTATCGTAGGATGTACAGTATTTGTGATTCACAACATAGTGATTGCGGAATTTTCTGGTATGACGGTTTTCACAAGTGCGGTGCTGCAAATAAGTGCCCTGGGTCTAACACTCTTTTCGTTTCTTATCGTAAACTCCCGAAATGTTTATGCGAGGTTAGCGATAGCTTGTTCTATGGGACAGATTCGTTGCAGCGGAAGTGGTCACTGCGGGTCAGATCATGGGGACGGACGGACGCAGAATTCTCTGACTGAACGGTTGACATGAATGACGTATGGAATATAGTATATGTTACGGTCCGTGTCGTACCCTCACGTAACAGTTTTCTTTGGTTATTTTGTTCATACGTAGCCTATGCTGTCTGTATTGTCCCTGCTTTCTTTCCAACCTTCCCCTTTTCCAGCTTGCAATCTCGTCCAAGATGGTCTCTCTGGAAAGTGGTCTTTTTATTCTCTGGTGGAAAATCGATCTTTCTCCTCTCTCTCCCTCCTGCAATGGCATATCCCCTGCACCTGGCTATTATTTAGTTACTGGTATCGTGTGACTTTCTTGTTTTCGCTCGTGGACTTATCAATGGATATCGAGCGCAATTCCCAATATTGATTAGATTCTTTTTTCCCCCTTCTGTCCATGGTTGTATTGCAGGGATCAGCGAAGACAGCTTTGGAGGACGGGATATATGGTTTGAAGGATAACGTCTGTTCCCCGGCTGGTACCACCATACAGGCGATACACCACCTTGAAAACCGAGGATTCCGCTCTGTCCTTCTAGGGATGTTCGAAGAATCCGTGAAGAACAAATGGTACTTCTCAAATCGAAGCCAAAATCTAAAGGCTTTGACTAGAATTAATGTCAGGCAGAATGATCTCATTAATTATTATTATTATGCCCGTACAAGTTCCACAGCATGTCAACTGGCGATTTCGTCGTTTGTTAATCCCGACTGATCTTTCTCTAATCAATTTTGTTTCTCTTGTAATCTCGTAGGGTGCAGCAAGGATGGTGCTAGAGACTGGAACGCATCCGGGTTCGCTGAAGGACGACGTCTGTTCTCCGGCCGGTTCGTGCATCCAGGCCGTGCACATGCTGGAAAAAAGCGGTTTCCGATCAGCCCTCATAGACGCCGTCGAGGCTGCTACTCTGAGATCTAAAGAAACTGGAGGACGCGTGTCCGATTAAAATGCCAATAAATATATTTCTATTTTCAACAAATCTTTGCTTCTGATTGGTAGTGTACACGACACGTACAATACGCACAACGTTTAAGAGAACGATGGCGATATCTTGGGTTCTATTTATTGTAAAAAAAAAAAGAAAGGTAGCATTCTTCTTCGTTTGAGATCTTCCATAAGTGTATTATGTTAATTTTTTTTAAGGGGACATCTAGATGTTAAAACTACATCCAACTTTTGAAAGTTCAATGGTAACCCCCTTTTTTTTCTTCCATATTTGGTTTCAGTATCTCAAGAAATGCCGAAATACCAAATTTCATCAATTTTGAACGAAAAATTAGTGAAATATAAATTATTGAAAACGAGTGTCGTAATGTTAAACAGAAACATCTTGTTTTTGAGCATAACTGAAATAGTATAGGTATCTCATTACTTTTTATTTTAAATGATAGATTCTAACGGGCCAAACATGAGTTTATTACTCATTTTGAATTTGGCTTTTCTTTTTAAATATGAGTTCTGAACTATTAAAACATATTTTAAAAATTTGTGAATCCAAGCATACATTAATTTTTACTTCATTCGAATCGGCACAGTCGAAAACCCAACACAATTAATTTTTATTCCAATCTGATCTCTATTTCGCGAGGTATGAGCGATTATATGAAAATGACCACTTTTAGGGACCATATACCAGATATAAATTTGAAACTCATTGAAAAATTCCTCATGACAAATTATGCGAAAATGTTTAAATATGAAGCTCATAACTTTACTAAAATGGACAATTATTGTTTTAAGTATTCGGTGATACGATAAATAAGTCATCCATCCAGTTTTTCAAACATTTTTTTGTTAAGTATTGGAGTAAACAAATAAACAACGAAATTTTGCAATTTTTCGCTATTTCAGAAATTCGTTTCATTCCCTAGACAACATTCATGTGCCGAAATGGTAAATATAATAGCGTGCAAAGAATTCGGAAATTAATACCATGCAACTAGATTGATGTTAATATTTATGGAGATCAGAATCAATAAATAGCGTAAACCATCTTAGTGTGCGCAAAGTTAAAAGTAGTGGCTATTGGTGGAGTCGTCTCTGCTAAAACCACGACATTTCGTTTCATCCGTATTTTTTTTTAGCATTATTAAAAATTAGGAAATTTCAAAATGAAACAAAATTATAACATAACATAGTGCAATGTTCGATGGAAAATTCTAAATTGATGAAATTGTCTTCACAAACTCGCTTTGTTACTTATCGTTTGAAATAATTATGGTATAAATATTCGTTCAATCACTGATATGAAGTCACTAAAATGAAGAGTAACAAAAAAAAGTTTGTTTTTTTTTTGCACCTTTATAAAATAAAAACTATTTATTTTTTAACAGCACTAAATCCAAACACTCGCGTAGCGGCATATGGAGTATTTATCGTTCGAAACTTTTGTTTGGTGTGTGCTTCGTTGTACTTAGAGCGATGAAATTTTATTTTCAGGATAAATGCAATGCGATAAATCAGATAAGATGGGGGGGGGGGAAAGAAAGGGTTTACATTGAAGATTTTGAAGTTTGAACAATAATAAATTTGTAGATGACCCCTCACCAAGACGATTTGCAAATAGTCTGGTAGTAAATCACAAACCATAATTGTTGGTGAAAACCGCTTAATTCTACAACGTTTAGAACCCAAGATATCGCCATCGTTCGGTTAAAAGTTGTGCGTACTGTACCTAGACAACTTCGGCGACGAGGCTCGCGAATGCTCGTTTGCACAGCTGCTTCATCGGCGGCGGATTTGTGTAGTGCTAACGACCCGACTTTTCGTGTTCGAATTTTACACTCCGAACATTTACATGAAATTTTGTTGGAGCCGACATTTCTACTCCCATTCATAGGATGCTGATTTTCTAGAGTGAGATTTGACCTACTGGTGGATGGTTATCGATAAAAAGCGAAAAAAGTATGGGAGTATGGGACCTAGGACAATCCCTTGAGACACTCCCCCTGTAAGAATCATCCAATCAGAAAATTATATTCTTTCTTCCAAACCGAGAACCTCCGGTCCAACCGCCACAGGCAATTTACTACGGAATGAGTTGTGCGCGCATGTACCTAAGAGTCTGAGTGCGTATATGGTGTTTTTGTCTTCCGATCTTTAAATATCGAACTTCCCCCAGAAAAACTCTTCGATTATTCAAGAAGCTTCTGGGAATGTGATGTCTGATGATGTTCAACCTGAGGATGTGCAAATAAGATAAGTGACATCAAAAAGTAGGGAGTTAGTGCCAGTAGTAGCCAGCTTTAAATGCGGAAAACCCATTTTACTTGCATTTAACGCTGGTTTTTTTCCCCCAATTTTTCGAATTTAAATATCTGTGGCGACAGCGCCCACCACTGGATAGCGCTGTCCACTTAATAGAGAAAAGAGTGCGCCTGCGCGATGGAGGAACTGGACTTGAAAAAATGTAATTATTTATTTTTATGTTTAATGATTTTGATTAATCACCCTGTGCTTTTTATTTCCCGACAAATTAAATAATTATCATTAATAAGTTAATTAATTTAGTTTGAACAACGAAAGCCTGCTTTTAATCAATCGATTAACCGTCATGAGAGAGAAGTATAAATATATTATAACTATTTAATAATTATAATGGAAATTGTTGAATAATATAGTTATTTAATAACTATAATTAATAAATAATCAAGTAATAAATCAAACCACCATAAATTTATTATTTTTTGACGCTAAATAAGTATAATTAATAATTATCATTCATTAATTCATCAAATTCTGGCACATAGCCAAGTTTAGGTTCACTTGTATTTTGGAAGGCCGATAGTTAGCGTCTCGACATCCTCGGAGTATGTATGGGGGAACCCGGAGTGGTGCGGGATCATGGCTGCGCTTACCGAGTCATAAGCAAATACAGGCTGTTAGAACGAGGGGGGGGGGGGGGAGCGGATTTTCCATCTCTGCCCTCCCGCCTATGCTAGTAATATAAATTTTTTTGTTAACCGGGAGGGTGGTTGCCCCCTCCGCCCTGCCCTTGTAGCCCCCCCATGTCCTGCATGAGGTCGTGAATCAGCGCGATAAATGATAATTAATTACTTAATTGTTAATTCGCGTTCAGGAATCAATAAGGTCATGGTGGTTAGTTTATTATATAATTATAATCGATTAATAACTATTAATCAATTAATAAGCGTTAGGAGCTAATAAGTTAATGGTAGTTAGTAGATTCATTGAAAACGGACTTTTACCAACTCGCCTTGGTTAAACTTAGGTTTCACCGGTCTTCGCGCTTTTACCGCGTTGAATATACAGTAAATATATACCCCATACCAAGAAGATTGCGGTCCTTATCTTGGTGCGACAAAGAAGGTGTGTCCCCGTTAAATGAGCACCAAATGCGAGATAAAAGCTAATTTTAGAATGAACAGCTAATTTATTGCATTTTTTATCGAATCACGAATAATTTGGGTCGTTTTCCTACAACCACTTCTTCCTTCAAAAAAATGCCGAGTTAATGAAACGCCATCAAAACATGTTTTCATCACGTTCTCAACATGAAGAGACTATTTTTTATGGTCAAATAAACACCTTTGCGGAAACAGAAACTGAAGAAAACCAGTGGTTACTGGTTTTTTTTACGATTAGTATCATTTTGACTGAAAAAAGTTTTTTTTTTACCTTTTTACCACACCCTCACACCCTGCCACTAGGGGGCGGCCCCCTAGTGGCACTGGAATACTTCAAGGGGACCACGGAAGAAAATGAAGAAAGGGGCCATGACAGGTGGTTTGGAGGGCTGCAGAGAGCTGAGAACAAAAATTAAGGTGTGAAGAAATAAAGCTTTTATATTAGTGACTATACACTTACAGAATCCAACAAAACCATTCATAAAACAAGGGCTGTCTTAAGGCATGGACCCACCCGGGCCTCACCGCCTACATTTTGCAACACGTTCCCTAGGATGGGGTTTTTCGCAGGTCCCCGGCTAGATTTTTCACAGACCCCTTCTCTATATTAAATTTATAGTATGAAAAAATGATGAAAACCATATCAGTCTCCGAGCTGCAGCTCTGTCAGTCCCACTCTTGTGAGGGGTAATGGCCGGGGGACTCGTCCATGAGTCACCCCACCTTATGACATTTTATAAATAAATTTTGAAAATAAGTAGGAAATGTGTAGGCTGTTTATTTCCAGCGAAGTATGGGACTACCATGCCTAGGGAGGCCCATGATGTTGAGACGGTCCTGATAGAACTCAGACTAGCGGGGGGAGATCAATAAATTCTAGGTCAGTGGTATGGAGGCCAATTTTCTTTGCAAAATTTTGGTTCGGTATAAATTCACTGAAAAAATCATTTCAATACGTATAAAGGATCTTGCTTCTAGATGAGAGTTGAAGACTCTGGCTAAGACAGGGGGAGCCACGAGAAAAAAATATGGTTCAAAGCAGGGCCGTCATTTCAACTTTTTCCGGGAATGGGGGGGGGGGGGGCAACGGCCTCTCCTGACCTCCCCCCCCCCCCAAATGACGGGCCTCGTTCAAAGGGGGCCACGGGCAAAAAAAAGGTTAAGAAACACTGCATTATACAAATATCCGAACATCCCTGGAATTTTATGTATCTGATCACAGTGATTATACATGGCTGTTTTCTTCTGGTAAGCGCTCGCTTTGCCGTGCTTGGAACTTTGACCACATTGCGACACTTTACACAACCATGCTCTGCCTACATAATTCGGCAAGGGCAAAAAGTTTCTGTTTCACCATGGTCGCTCACTAGCTCATACTACTTGCTACTTCCACTCCTAATATGGAAGACAAGATGGCAGCACTGATAGCTCACGAAACGCGCATAACTCTGACATCATAAATGCGTTGGAGTTACGCGTAAATTCACACGCCAACCCTTTCCGATAGGCTCCAATAAGTTAAAAATTCCTCAGAGGAATATTTACGAGATGCAAACACGGTTAAGTAGAAGTAGCTTATACTCCCAGCTGGTACCTTGAAATGGGTGTTCAGGGGGGCTAAGACAACACCTTCTAGAGCAGGTGTTGGCTCAGACCCCCTGACCTGAATACGATTGAGCATCTGTAGGGGTGAACCTGAAACTGAACGCGAAAGACACACACACATTCTACTTCACATCTCCTTATAGAAATATTAAAGTGTCCACAGGGATTGAGGTGTCCGGAAATGAAGGGACATTTTAGCAATGAAGTATTATTATTAGTTGACTAGTTCATAATCTATAAATCGTTCAACAATAGTTGGCGAGGAAATCGCGAATCTTGCAGGGTACTGCTCAGTAACATGGGAAGTCGGGGAATTATTTAGTAAAAGTCAGGGAAATATGCAAATATTTGATAAAAGTCAGGGGGGAAAAGTTCTGTGTTGGGGAAAAAACACAAACTGGAGAAACTAAAATTGGAAATTTAGGATAAGATTTTGAGAGAATTATATTGCTTTTCTTCGTCAGTTTTGGTCAGGGAAAATTAGGGAAATGATCAAGGCGATTTTGCTGGGAGCCTTGCCTTGTGTAATCGTCCAGCAGCAGTTGGCGAAGAAATCGAGGATATTGTGTAATTGTTCAGTAATAGCGAAAAAACCGCGGAAATTCGACTGTGAGCCCAGGTCACAACGGCTTCAAATTAGTCCCTTTTTGCAAGAATGGCGTGTTACTCTGATCCAAACGTTCCGAAAAGTTTTGGATACACTTCCTGAGAGAGAGAAAGAAAGGGAGAGATGTGTGACAAAACTGTGCACAATCTATGTATAATCCACCTAGTAAAATGGACCCCACCTGTTATCAGTTTCTACTTTATGATCCAGTATCTTGAAAAATCGACGTGTCCGGATACTTATTCATTCATTCAAACCGAGCACAACTCCGGTCTATCGCCATAGGCAATTTACTACCGATTGGGTTGTGCCGTAAGTATCAGTGTGTGTTCCCTCAAATCCCCCGGGCCGCAACGAAAGCGATTGTATACAAAGTGTACATGACACAAAATAAACCCAACTGCCTAGCATTTGACCAGCTGCCGCCCAGCCACCTCTCGAGCAGTTTGTTGTAAAAACAAGCCAGTTGCCCAACTGGCAGGGTTTTAAAGGAGCTGCCTCGCGACTGTTGCCTGTACGGAACAGCTTTTGCCCTATTTTATTAGAATCCGATTCTCGACTTCCTGATTCTTCGCCTTGTCCTCATTGGAAGTCGGAGTCAGAGGCTGGGTCGTCTGCCTCTTGATCGTCGTTTTCCTCCTGACTCCATTCTTCTTCGTTCAGTCTCTTGACGTCTTCTGATCCTCTCACTCCTTCTCCTTGGTGCCTGGTGGGCTCGTCGCTTGATCTGCCGCTCCCGTTTGCGGAGCCACTTCATGCGCTCTTCCAAAAAGCCCACCATTTCCTTGATGTTTCTGAGTGCTTTGTCATCTCCTTGGCCATTCTTTTAAACCACTCGTTCTTCGATTCCGGTCTCTCGTGTCCGGATACTTTTCTTTTTTTTTCCAAACCGAGCACACAACTCAGGTCTATCACCACCTATGGGCGATTTACTACCCAGTGAGTTGTGCCGGAAGTGTAACTGTGTGTGTACCCAACAGTCTGAATGCGTATGCAGGGTTGTGTGTGTGTGTGTGTGTGTGTGTGTGTGTGTGTGTGTGTGTGTGTGTGTTTGATTTTTCAGTGCTGCCATCTATATTTCAAAAGTGAAGTGAGTGATGTGTTATGATTAAATTACATTTGTACTGTTTTTAGATCTGTTGCTCTCTGTGGCGACACTTTTTAAAGTTAAGATCGGCTCGCATTCGCGTCTTCAAGTTGGGAACCACAGAAAACCAACTCAGCCGACGACCACTGCGGTGACGGTGGGGTCCGAACCCAGGACCTCGCGACGCTAGTCCGTCACTATGACTACTCGACCACCCCAGCGGCCGTGGCCGGATACTCTCATCGCCGTGACTGTCCTGTTTTTCGTTTGATTCCATTACAGTTTTTTTGATCGTTTCATCTTTTATTTTTTGTTGAAAAATAGCTTATTTATTGTCTATAGCACCGATGACCCACATGGTCGATGGAACTGATAAGAAAACGTGCCGCGATAAGCACAACTCGAGTTTAATATTTGATTTCAAACCCGAAAAAAAACCGTGATTTTCATAAATAGAAAAATATGTTACGGAGCACAATATACGCATGGCAACAAGAACAAGATCCGGAAGCGTCCAGTTTCGCGCTCACCCTACTTACAACATAATAGCGAATGCTGCAATTTTCCACAAATGAAACAATATCGCTATTACTACTACTACTACTACATATTAGGTGCTGGAAGAAAGAAAAGTCGGCGATTTTGAATGATTTACGCGCGGTTTTCTTTCTATGACGTCATGTCCCCCCACCCAGAGATAACGTTAATTCGAATTTCCTATGATTGTGAGGGGGACACTAATTTATGCCCGAGAGGATAATATAACTCTCCCCCCCCCCCACACTTATATGCATTTCATTTCCGCGACGACGGCCTTTTTTAAGACCCCCGAGATTGAGCTTAAAACGATCCTCACATTCGAGACTCCGAAGATAATATTACCGCATTTCTAGGGACCGTAACCGAGAAGCAAGGTAAGTTGTTTTTCTCTTAGCAAAAAAAAAAAAAAACAACCCCATTATATAAAACGTAACGTAATCCTTGACTTTTACGAAGGCTAGACGGGGAGGGAAAACATCGTTAAGACAGTGGATGTGTCACGCGGTTTCATCGGTTTAAAAACACGTTAAGAAAACATTTCCGTGTAAAAAATCGTATGTTTCAGAATCGTATGATCAGCAGCGCTCGTAAATTCTCGTCTATGTTACGACGGTACAAATCCAGGTAGATTTAGACCATATGAAGGGTCCTCAACTTCAGATGCGAGCCTTCGATAAAGTCTTGCAAGCGAGCAGGGGCGGCTCAAGCTTGCCCGGGTGCAAAACCTCGTGTGCCGCCCCTAAAGACGACGGGAGGCTGATAGGGCTTTTGCCTTTAGTGACCCCGAGCAAACCCCTTTTTCTTTTCAAATACAAAGCCACGCATTGTTCACCGAACAAAATGTATGCCATCACTTTTAAAGAAATTGTCCCGTAATTTGGTTCAGCATTATTTTATAAATACAAATGGTCACAACAGACAAAATCCCCAAAAAAAAAAAAATATGGATGTCAAATATACAGGGTGCTTAGCAAACATATGTCAAACAAAGGGGTACGGTATTTTACTTGCGAACCGTTGATCCTATAGAGCATAGTTTCCCAACCTTTTTTGTCCCATCGCCCCCTTCTTCAGAATTTTTTTTCTCCCATCGCCCCCCAACGCAATCTAACCCATAGGATCCTATGTTGTACCCGTAGCTTCTACCGCCCCCCTGGAACATTCCATCGCCCCCTTGGGGGCGTTAACGTCCACGTTGGGAATCACTGCTGTAGAGTTATACTTCCAATTATAAAAAGTTTTCTAATAATGTGTAGCACTGAGATATGTCATTCATGTTGTAAGGGGGTTGTATAGTTATTAAAATAAAATAAAAAATAACTTTTATACAGTCTCCGTGTGCCCCAAAACCCAATTAGAAAGTTTTTGCCTTGTCCAGTGCCGTCTTAACGCAGACGCCCACCCGGGCGCGGCCGGGGGCCTCTCAAAACTGAGATTCAGTTGAAATTTTCTAGAATTTACAAGGTAGGGTCTCAAAAAACCACTTGGCCCGGGGGGCTCATGATGCTCTTAAGATGGCCATGACCCTGTCTCTCTTGATGCCAACAAAAAAAAAAAAATCCACGTTTCTAACGGCTGTATTCACCAACACAAACTACAATCGCAGGTGAAAGGATTGAAGATCGAAACGAATTGGTTAATGTGAGGATTTTAACCAATCCTTGTCGATCGCTAATCCTTTAACCTGCGATTGCAGTTTCAACTCTTACTGTGAATAAGGCCATATGTGCAACATTCATTGAGAAATTTGAATTCGCAAAAACGAAGGAAAGTTGGGGGGAGAAAAACAGCCCTAAAAATGCGAATAAACCGTCTTAGGGGCCATTCAAGTATTACGTAAGCAGATTTTAACCCATTTTTGACCCCCCCCCCTTGTCAGCAAAAGTCAGCAAAACACTGACCCTTCCCCCCCCCCCCCCCCGTCGTCAGCAGCTTAGAATATTTCATATCTTCAAAAAGAGGGTGGTTGATGACGTAAGCAACCTTCAAACCCCCCCTCCCCCCCTCAATGCTGAAGTGATACTTGAATGACCCCTTACCCGCATTTAACGCTGTTTTTCCTCTAAATTTCCCCCGTTTTGCGAATTCGAATATCTCAGTGAATATTGCATTTAGAAACGTGGATTTTTTTTCCTTGTTGGCATCAGGAGAGGATAGGGCAACAACTTTCTAACTGGGTTTTGGACCGTACTGGGGACGGCATAAAAATAGCTATACAACTCCCCTATTTTGATTTGATTTTTTTTTTTTTTACAACTGCAAATGATTATGGCAAGTTATTTCAGATACGCACAAATCACGTCCAGAATGTGAGAGATTCTCTAAAATCGACGAGAGCAAACCTAATACAAAGCTCAACGCTTACATTTTTTTAGAAAAATGTGTCGTTATTATGAAAATTTTTCTTTTCAATGATTCCGTTTGAAAACGTTATGATCTCGATATAATCACAGTAGAATACGGACTATCCGGCGCTTACTGTGACGAAAGGGTGGGCCGGATAACGGAAAAGCCGGATAAGCAGGAATTCTATACGTGCTCACTTCCTACCCCCCCTTCCCCCTTCATACCTTCAAAAACACCATTTTTAGTAACGAAAATCACTCCTATTTATATTTTGTGAGCTCTTGGTACAAGTCATTACTCTATGCATAAATGTAATGTACTTTATACATAAATGTATACATAATGAGTAAAAATGGAAGTCCAAAAATTTAAATATTGTTTCGAAAATTATGCAAATACTTATCATTTTTTATGTCATTTTTGGCCTGTAAATAGACATTATCTTATGTAAAATGTAAAATGAAAATTAATGATTTCCTCCGAAAATATCGCCAAACTGATAACGAAGTAAAGTTTGGCGATAGCTCGGATGAATTAGTGGCGCCTTACACCGGATTATAGCCACTAGACTAGGCCGGATTATAGCCGGTAGACAAGGCCGTCCTTAAGAGCATCATGGTCCCCCGGGCCAATTGATTTTTCTGAAGCTGTACGTAGCAAATTCCTAAAAGTGTCAGCCAGTTCTCATTTTTATGAGGGCCCCCTCTTCGCTTGAGGCCCCATTATGTGGTCCATTCGTTAAGGGTCGCCCACCGCCTCCAGATGTAGCCTTATTCTAGTCGCCTTATATAGGCCAGATATTTGCGATTCCACTGTATTCTTTGATTCGTTGGATTCACAACACGGACACGCACATTCCAACATGTACCAATTTATTCGAAGCATGTGTGGTTTAGTAGTGGTAGTATTCTTTGATTTCAGCTAGCATATTTTTTGCACGTTAACTAATTACATATTAAGTACAGTCGAATCCCGTTGTAACGAATACCGTTATAGCGAAATTCTCGTTTTAACAAACACTTTTCTAATCCCCCCAAATAAGTTTACATAGGAACAATGCTAGCTAACCTGGAATTCTTTTATAAAAAAAAAATTCGTTTTAACGAAGTGATTCCTCCGGTCTCTTGGCGTTCGTTATAACGGGATTCGACTGTATTCGATTGGATCGAACTCCGACCTAACCGTGAGGGGGGGGGGGGAACCACAAACACTTTTTCCTCTGGCATGATAATATCCGAATTAAATTGACCAATAATGCACAGTTACTAAAGCCGTAGATTTAGTGAAAGGCAACCAGAGGATTTTTACCCAACCTTCGGACCCTTTAACACCGTAGATTTCAATTACTTTTTCTTTTTACCATTTGATTATAAACCCCTTTCTCTTTTTTTTTAAGTGCCTATTTTAGGCATTTTCAGTGCCTTTTTGCCTGCCAATTGCGATCATTTTTAGTGCTTAAACTTCCGGGGGCTCTAGTTATTATCAAACGGCTGTTTTGCAACAGCAGCCGCGTGTGAGAGAAACAGAAAGATGGGGAAACTCGAAACCACGCCACCACGTGCATCAAACTGTATTTTCTCGTTCACGGTTGACAATAATAATGTGGAATTATTGCCAAATCGGTGCGTTGGGACACGGGGGGAAAAAAACACAGTTTATTTCTCCCATCGAAATCACTCTCGTCATTCAGCAATTACATCAGTTTGATCTTATATTTTGTTTTCTATCCATCGGAATTTACACCACATTTGAGTTAAAAAAACGCTCTTATTCGGTATAAAATTTGAAATTCCATTCGGCGCTACGAATCGGCCGCGGTATTTGCCGCGAGCATTTGTCAACCCCATTCTTCTCAATGATTAAATTAACGAATTGCGCTAATTATTTCCAGGCCAAGATGGTCATCTGAAGCGCCCCGACGATTTCGGACGGAAAAAACCAATCAGCATGGAGTTCGAGGACGTGCTGAAGACTGTCGGTGAGTTCGGCAGGTACCAGAAGGTGATGGTGTGTCTGTTCCTGGTACCGGCGTTGACGTTCGCTCCCTGGTTCTCGATGAACATCATCTTCCTGTCGTCGACCCCGGACCACTGGTGCAACGTCCCGGAGGTCGAGAACTCTTTCGTCTTGACGGGACAGGAGAAGATGGCCCTCGTCCGTCCGTCCCCGTCGTCCGGAAGAGGCACTTGCGTGACTTACGGCGTGAATTTCTCTTCCGTTATCGCTTCGGGTAACTGGACACCCGGCGAATATTGGCCGACGACATCGTGTCCCGCAGGATGGAAGTACGACACCGCAGACTACGACGAAACGGCTGTGACAAGGGTAATGTGATAACTAACGTAATTATAATGTTTATATAATATGCAACGGCGTACCCGTGTAATCTGAGCGTATAAATTCCGCTAATTTGATTTTTTTTCTCAAA
Organism: Pholcus phalangioides; assembly: GCF_987345545.1. NCBI lineage: Eukaryota > Metazoa > Arthropoda > Arachnida > Araneae > Pholcidae > Pholcus > Pholcus phalangioides. Next base: position 28,100,891 of record NW_028301603.1, on the reverse strand, counting down.
GTCCTCCCATAATCCTCAACATTTCTAAAGGCAGGATTACACTATAAAAGTTTCATAAAAGTTCATTTATAAAACTTGAATAATTTAACCAATAAGGTTATCGGCTACCTTCGAGAAAATGCAACCGATAGTCTTATTAGTTGAATTTTTCAAGTTTTGTAAATGAAATTTTATGAAACTTTTATAATGCGATACCGGCCTTATGCTGGCGATTTTCAGCTATAATGGTAAAAGTGTTTATCGTTTCTTTCAGGCTCAACACTAGCGTGATATATTGCAACCCTATCGCCCTTCTGGTAGTGACGTATTTACAGGGGGAGGCTCCAAATTTGAGGAATAAGTGACCAAGAAAATTAGTGGAATTGGAGATGAGGCGCAAAATTTGTACAAACCGGAATGAATTCGCTTCTGCTCACACAGCAAGGGACTAAGAGACTAGGTCAATGAGTGACCCTACAGAGTTTGAAAGCACGTGAATGACCAAAAGAGTAATTTAGAGCATTAGCAAGCATGTGAATGACCAAAGAATAACCTAGAGCATCTGTAAATGAGTATATGATCAAAATAAGTGATATATAAAGCAAGGAACCATGCCAGTGAGAGACAAAAAGAGTGACCTAGAGCGTGCAAATATGTGAGTGACCAAAACGGTGTACAAGCTTATGCAGGCGACCGAAGAGATACGAGTTCCAAGAATTACGACTGGATGTCGGTACATAGTCGGTACGGGATGTCCGTACATAGTAAAGAGGAGGAGGATAGAGTAAAAAGTCGGGGGAGTTCTGAAATGTAAGGGTGTGCTGATGATGATGATTCTCTCCGTAGGAGAGGGAAAGAAAAAAAAGGGAGAAATGGAGCAATATATCAAAAGATAGCGAAAATCAACTGGATCGAGGTGAAAACAAATTTTTTCAATCCCGCACCTCGTTGAGTAGCCACTTTAGTCCCGTTCACATGTGCAAGATTGGGGGTCGCTTTGGTGATAATTACCGGCATGGCAACTTTTTTCCCCTCGTAGGGAAAAAAAAGGTGGAAGAGAAGCTCATCACAAAAAAGTCCATCTTTCTTGGGGTAGATTGGTGGTCGACACCGACCTTCTCTCCCATAATCCTTTGCGCCACGAAAATTACCGTAATCTCCTTCGTCAGCCATCTTGAATCAGCCACTTCCGTTCAACCCACGTAACCAGTGACGACTTCCGGAAAGAAGAGGGGGATTACCGGCATCAACTAAACGTCATGTGAATGGTTTGTAGCGAAAATCACCATTACCGGGAACTTCCCGGGATGTTTCATTGCACATGTGAACGGGGCTTTACTCTCTTGTGTCTCGCATCTCCAGTATGTGCGGTGTAGAACAAAACAACACAATTTTTTTTTTTTCGTCGCTAGGCACTATTATGCACGCTACCGTACCTCTTGGTCGCCGCACTATGTGCACGGACTTGGAGAGTGCGTGAGCATGGGAGTGATCAAAAGAGTGACTTGGAGACACAGGTGTACTTGCAGGAGGACGGGAGGTAAAGCTGGTGATGGTACAGGGTGGCGAATTCGAGGAAAGAGCAGTCAAGAAAATTAGACTGGAGTGGGAGAAGGGCGGCAAACCCAACTCTACACACCTTCTTGCTTTCTTCCCCTCTCTCATCAGCAGAGAAAGGGAAGGATAGAGGAGGGAAGATCTGATTTTCGAATTCAATTTATTTTTCACCCCGGTTTTAAAAATGTGGCAAAGGATTCCACACTCGGCAACTTTCTGCAGCTGATGAACGAGTTTTCAATCCCAGTCAGACGACGTTGGACTGAGGTCTCATTGCCCCCCCCCCCCCCCTGCGATGTGTTAAAGCGGTTAATAATCCGCATGTAAAAAAAATTTCTTATATATATATAAGTTCTCTTATAATTCAACTTCAGTGGCTTACCGTGAACCAAACATCACAACGTGAATGTTCCAGTTCTTCAACACACGCACAATGTGTGGAATAAAAATACAGTCGGCGCCACTTACGAAAATCACGGATAATGTGGTAATTCGGGTATTGTTATCACTTTTGCAAAGAACGGGACAGATCAATATCACAAGATGGGAAAAAATTCGTTTTCAGTTATCGGGACTTCGGATTATGTTATCCATTTTTTTTTTCTTCCGCCGACTTGTGTCTTCTTTTTTGTTTTTTGAGTATTTATTTGTGTGTGTAAAGGTACAGTCCCACGAGAGTTTGCTAGGGGACCCTTGGTAAGATGATTAAAGTTAATAAAAGTCTTTGTTGGACATAAACCGCAAAAACCACAGCCGGAGTGAAGGAAATCCCGTATTTGTTCGGACATTTCAAAGGAAGACGCTCGTTCCGTATTGAAAGCAATAAAAATTATTGCTTCCCCGAGGCCCGAGACGACCGCGGATCCTGACAAAGACTTTTATTATTTTTAACTTTAATTATCTCTAGCAAACTCTCGTGGGACTGTACCTTAAGTTATCGTTATGAGGCTGCAAGACCATGCAGGAAGCTAGAAGGTGTTCTCTCTCTCTCTCTCGTTGACTAACTTTTCCGTACTTAATGTCGTCACCAGTACGCAGCAGTGTTGGCCAATACGCATGTAGATGCGCGATTCACGCATCCAAATTCAATTTCCCTTCTCCAAATTTAGTTGACCAGTGAAAAAATACTCTTTCAAAATTGAGGTATATATATATAAATATGTTTTAATAGAGTTATTTCTCACTAATAAAGAAAAGTGTGGATGCGGTTAAGATAAAGAAAGGAAAACTCTTGCTTCCCTCATTTCTTCATCCTTCATTTCCTAAATGCTAACAAAGATGCCAGTTTCCGAAATTTATTGCTGGTACGTCAACTATAGTTGACAAAATGCGTGAAGGGGTTAAGTGAAAAAAATATATATATGCCGGTCTGATATCTCTTGTATGTGTCATGTGTTATCTTTCAAAAAATTATATTATGTGTATCGTTCTTAAAACCAACTATATTCTAATCTCTCTTGGGAAAGAAAAGCTGCAGATACGACACAGAGAGAATCCTCACTGAGAAATTCAGATGGTTTTCTTTTCTTCTTTTTATAACCCGTGTAGTATAAGTAGTAAATTACGGCGCTCGTATTTCTTGCAATGGGGTGACGTTGTTGAGGAAAACCGCTTAACATTGGGAAAGTATTTCTGGTTGCTGATCTTTATGGGACGGGCTACGAAATTTATTTACGGGACTGTCCCAATGTTTGAACAAAATTTCACCGACGTATGTTGATGTCGGTAAAATCAGAAAATATCGATGAACGATAAAGGAAAACGATAAAAAAAACAACAACGTGAAAAAAGTAACCACGGCTAGACGCGTTCCACAGAACTGAATGAAGTTCCTTCATCAGTAGCAAAGTAAAATAATTGGAAGATAGTGAAAATATACTCCCCTTATAGCGGGAGTTACTCGCTGTTCCAGACAAAGAGTCGAATTGGACTAATTATTTTCCAATTCAACTTACATTTCATATTATTGGATTCAAGGCCGTAGCGAGTGGGACTTGGGGGGTCTCCCCCCCCCCCCCCTCCGAAATGTGAGAAAATGACCGAAAAAAGGGGAAAAAGATGGTTAAATCTATTGTTCTATCACTTTGGTTCCCCCCCCCCACGAAATGAAAGCGGTCCCCTCCCCAAACGAAAATTCTGGCAACGGGCCTGATTGGTTTTAATTATTTAAAGATCAAAGGTAACCTCTCGATGCTAAAGGACAATCATTTAAAGCTCACAGATAAACAGTTAATGTTAAAATTCGTAATTTAAATACAGTCGAATCCCGTTTCAACGAATACCGTTATAGCGAACACTTTTCTAATCCCCCAGATAAGTTTACATTGGAACAATGCAAAAATCTAGAATTCTTCTATAACGAAATTTTGTTACAACGAAGTGATTTCTCTGGTTTCGTGGAGTTCGTTATTACGGGATTCGACTGTATTACAATTTCTTCGATAATCGTTTCATTATTTCTTCGTTTTGATTCGATCGTTGATAGAATTTATCTTCTTAGCCCGAGATTACACTATAAAAGTTTTATGAAAGTTCTTTTATAAAATTTGATAAATGCAACCATTAAACTGATGGGTTCGAACCCGCTTGATTATTGGTTGCATTTTTTTCAAGTTCTATAAAATAAAAACTTTTTTTTTAAAAACCTTTATAGTGTAATCGCAGCCTGATACACCAGTAGGCCTAACCACCATAAACGGATACAGGCTTTTCGAACGGGGGAGGGGGCAGATTTTCCCCCCTCCACCTTCTGCTAATAACACAAATTTTAAAATTTGTGAGCAACATGGAAGGGTGGTGGGGGGTTGGTCGCCCCTATTCACACCCCCCCCCCTCCCCGTATTCGTCAATTTGTGTAGTCACTTGCTTTTTCTTCTTTTTTGCAGTGGGATATGGTGTGTTCGAGATCCCGCTTCGCCACTCTGGTGGTCAGCTTGGTTTTCGTTGGAAACGTCATCGGAACTGTCATGTTCGGATATCTTCCAGAAAAGTATGTAGCTTTTTCCAATGGACCTACACACACGCTGCTTTTATTCTGTTTCAATATAGGGACTCTGGATTCAAAGCACTGTTACTAGAAGCAACGTCGTTACAAGACATATTAGGGTAAGGGAGGGTGAGAGTGCCCTCCCCGTTGAGCTTTAATTCTTAAATGCACGATTTTCTTTTTCCGAGCTGATAAGCAACCGGAAAAATCTATTTCGAATCGTTGTGCTTTTTGCATGGCCTTAAAGAGGACATACAGAGAGAGCCTCAACAATCGCACGCTAAATAAATCATATTGGAGTGATATTACTTTCCAAATATAAACTACCTTTTTTGTAATTCAAACTGTAATAAGAAAAAAAAATTCTGGTTGCAAACTTCAAGGTAAAAATAAAATATGCAAACAAAACATTTCAACAAATCAAAGAAATCATGGCCCCGCAACAAACTAAGGGTTGTTGTGGTTAATTGCAATATCTACCAGCGAATTACGAATGTAAAATACGAAGAACATGACCTCACCTTATGTGCGAAGGCTATTCCTAATTTTCATCTTCAAACTGGCTGCAGTCATGAACGTTTAAAAGAACCTTTATATACACGTGCAAAACTATACATTTAAGGGTTAATGTGTGGAGGAATCAAAAATATTTGAGCCGAACTGAATAGAGCAGTGGTTCTCAATCTTTTTGAGCCCGTGGCCCGGTTTCACTCATTTTTGTGAGTCGAAGCCCCGGTTAAATACATGACCAACAGAAAATGAATAAGGGGCCGTTTAAGTATTACGTAAGCAAATTTTTAGGCATTTTTGACCCCCTCCCCCCCCCCCTTGTCAGCAAAAGTCTGCAAAATGCTGACCTTCCCCCCCCCCCCCCCCCGTCAGCAAAATTTCGTCATCAGCTCTGCCCCTCGGAATCCAACTTATATTTTCATAAAGGGTGGTTGATGACGTAAGCATTATCCAAACCTTTCCCCCCTTTGTCATCAAAAGTCAGCAAATCGGAAACCCCCTCCCCCCATCGATGATGACGTAATACTTGAACGGCCCCTAAGGGGAAAATGAAACGCTAATCGCTCGCGGCCCGGCGGTTGAGAAACACTGGAATAGAGTAATATATGTGTCGGTTCCGCGGTAAAAATATAAGGATTCAATTCAAAAACCATGCTTATGGTTCTGAAGAGGAAGTATTCTTGTAGCCATCTAGCCCAGTGGTGCGCAAACTTTTTGAAGCGCGACCCCTTTTTGACCAAAAATTTTATCAGCGACTCCTTCACCAGCTGACCATACGTCCACCATGGGTTAACCATATGTCCCGTTTTCCGGGGCATTCCGATTGTTTCCGAGTAAATGTGTTGTGTCGAAAGCCATTTTCGGAATGCTTGTTTCAATTTTGATTAGGCGATATTGGCCTCCAAAAAGGTATTCAATTTTTTTTAATATTATAGTAAATATTTATTTTGTTTGTTTGATGTACTTAGTGTCCCTCATGCGAGATGGAAGTGTAGCGAGGTGTATGATCCTTGATTTTCGTACACAGGGTGATTAACAAAGAATCATCCGATTCCAAAATTATTCTACCCTCATTGTGTGTGTGTTCGGCTCGTGTTCGGTTTGTTCTGTCATGCTGCCAACAGAAGAAGAAAATCCCCCCCCCCCATACTCTCACCCATCATAACTAGGTGCATCTATCGGAAATTAAAGCCGGGTTTTCCCCAGGAGCAGGTTTTCTCTGTGCCGCGTGCAACGTGAATCGCCCAGCGCGACATGCCGTCCACTCACCAATAAGAAAATCAGTATAACTGTTCTCCTTTTACAGAGCGCAATACGGCTCACGACAGCGCTTTACGTCGGGCGTGATTGGCCGACTGCTTCTGGAGGAGTCAAATGCGTCGTGCGCCGCGCGTTTTGTAGATGTTCCCTTCACTCTTGTGTGTTTCCTTTCCCTTCTCTTCAAACCGGACCATGCAGACGACAGAGTAGCTGAAGCCAATGCCATATACTATAACAGTGGTTCTCAACCGGGGACCATATGGCCCCCTAGTGGTACTGGGATACTTCAAGGGGGCCACGGACGAAAATGGAGAAAGGGGCCATGACAGGTGGTTCGGAGGGTTGCAGAGAGCTGAGAAGATAAATTAAGGTGTGAAGACATAAAGCTTTTATATTAGTGAATATACACTTACAGAATCCAACAAAACCACCCATAGAACCAGGGCCGTCTTAGGGCATAGACCCACCCAGGCCTCACCACCTACATTTTGCAACAAGTTCCCTAGGATGAGTTTTTTCGCAAACCCCTTCTGGATATTAAATATAGTGTGAAAAACAAAAAATGATGAAAACCACTGCCCCGGGCTGCAGCTCTGTCAGTCCCGCTCTTGTGAGAGGTCATGCCTGGGGTGCCTCATGTCCATAAGTGACCCCACCTTATGATATTTTTGTAGTACAATTAATTTTGAAAATATGTAGGAAATATGTAGGCTGTTTATTTCCAGCGAAGTATGGGACTACCATGCCTAGGGAGGCCCATGATGTTGAGACGGTCCTGATAGAACTCGGACTAGCGGGGGAGATCAATAAATTCTGGGCCAGTGGTATGGAGGCCAATTTTCTTTGCAAAATTTTCGTTCAGTATAAATTCACTGAAAAAATCATTTCAATACGTATAAAGGATCTTGCTTCTAGATGAGAGGTGAAGACTGTGTAAAGGGAGCCACGGGCAAAAAAAGGTTAAGAAACACTGTACTATAATATAGCCGCCTTGATCTGATACACCACGCTAGGAAAACACAAACGCGGAGCATGATCATGTAAGACGTTTCTGCCGGCGCGAAATGGTCTAGTTTGGTTCACGCGGCGCAAAAAAGTTTATTCCTAGGAAAACCCGGCTTAAATCACAATTTATTATTATTAATTTTTTTTTTTTTTCCTATGCATCTGAAGGATCGGCCGGAAAGCCAGCGTCATATTCCTGGCCGTCTTCACCGGCCTCACCGAGATAACATCCGTATTCATACCGAATTTCTCGGCTTTTCTCGTCCTTCGTGCGTTGAACGGGGCCACAATGAATCCGTTGTACGTTTCCTGCTACATATCAAGTAAGTTATCGTGCGACTATAGGCACGAGTGTTCTCTGATACTTCCGATAATTTGTTACTCAAAGTTCATCTTCGTCCCTTGGTGAATGTACATCCGGGTTGTGTTTGCCATCATATACATAGGATTTTACCATGGGGTTACGCTCATTGGCTAAGATAGCAATTACGTCACTAAAAGGCGGCGCTAAAGAGGCAGGAGTTTTAAAAATGCGTTTAGATACAGTGATACCCCGACTTACGTGGGTATATCGTTTCAAGACCGACGGCGCAAGTCTTAAAAGACGTAAGTCGAGGTTAACTTTACCAATGGTAATGTTTAATGGTAAATTTGCAGATTGTCTCTATTCTTTCTTATCTATTTGTCATCTTTTGATGCGACTCTTTCTTTGACATTTCTCTCTAAGAATGCGATGTCGCAAAAACCTTCCAATTGAGAAAAAAAATCATTTTTAGGATGAGGTGACGTGAATGAGGGGTCACGGTCAAATCGGGGTATTACTGTAGTGTAGAAATTCATATCCGCTGATAGGATAGTCGGTAGAGAACGTTTCTCAGAAATGTTTCTCGTCCTAAAAATTATTATTATTTTCAATTAGACGCATTTTGACGAATACTGGAAGGCTTTTGACGTCTCATCTTTAGAGAGAAATGTCAAAATGTCAAATCACAAAAAAAAAAAAAAAAAGTAAGATTAGAGAAAATCTGAAAATTTACCATTGGTAAAGATAATCTCGACTTACACCTTTTTACTTGCGTAGTCAGTCTTGAAACGATTCACTCACGTAAGTCGGGGTATCACTGTATATAAGCACATTTTAAACCCCCCCCCCCCCCCGTCTCTTTAGCTCCGCTTTCTAGCGACGTATTTGCGATATTAGCTAATGAGCGTAACCCCGTATAAAATCCCATGTGTAAAATGGCAAAATGTGGCCGGGTTTACACAGGATCGGTACGACAAGAGATACGACCGCGACACAGATTGGTGAAAAGCACAAAACCGCTATTGATTTTAGGTTTTTAACCAATCCGTGGCGATTTCGTTTACGTGTCGCAGTCGTATAGCTTGTCGTATCGATCCTGTGTAAACCCGGTCACATTTTGCCATCCTATACATAGGATTTTATACGGCGTTACGCTCATTGGCCAATATCGCAAATACGTCACTAGAAGGCGGAGCTAAAGAGACAGGAGGGTTTAAAATGTGTTTATATACAGTGATACCCCGACTTACATGAGGGAATCGTTTCAATACTGACGACGAAAGTAAAAAGATGTAAGTCAAAAGATTAAGTAAAAAGATGTAAGGACACAATTCTCCTAGAATGGGTGTGTTTATGTGAGACTGTGAGGTCTCATTATCCATTTATATATACGCCACGTTCTTTTCTTTTACCAAATTCTAGTGCTGGAGCTGGTGGGCACAAGCTACAGAGCTAGTATGAACGCCGTCGCGGTTGGAAGTTGGTCTCTCGGGCTTTGCATACTCCCTCTACTGGCTTGGGGCACGAGGAGCTGGATAAAGCTCAGCATTATCTGCGCCACTAGTGCCTTCGCTTTTCTCGTATACTGGAGGTAAGTTTCTTTTTCTCTCAACTTCACTATCAATATTATCGAGTTCTGAAACATTTTAGAAATGCGAGGATTGTTGAGTCAACGGTTCTTCGGGCGAAAAGAATAGATAAATTTCCACCGAAGAAACGGAGACCTAATATCGAGTAGAAGTGTAAAAAAATAACGTTTTAGTAAAACTGTAATCCGAGACTTCAAATATCTCTGAACACAGGTTCCTTCCGGAATCTCCGAGGTGGTTACTGACTCAGGGCCGTTACGAAGAGGCCCGTGATATCATGATGAAGATCGCCAAAACCAATGGGGAGAACGTGCAGCCGGAGCCACTCTTAAACAACCTACAGGTTAAAACTAATTTTTTTTTTTTGATTAAATTTGCTTTATCTCGTGTTCAAAACAATCTCGCCCGCCATTAAAAGACTGAGAGAATCGAACATTCTCTGCAACGAAGCCGTAGCCGTTGTTAGACGAGTTGGTGATACTGATGTGCGCCTGTTCGGTCTTTGATGAGGTTCTTTATTGGACTATTCTTGGGATCTGCCGATAAGTGTTAAATAAGGCAAGAGAGCCGTGGATAACAGAAGTTTGAGATCCATATGGGATCGAGATCTGCCCTCTAGGCAAACCAGGCCGATTTCTCACCATCATTCCCTTTCTCCGTTGTATCGAAAGCGTGTATCATTCGCGTGACATTTAGATAAAAATCTGCGGAGATATCGATGACTGAAATTCTTTCTATGATCACGAGTCTAAGTCTTTGGGCAAAGGCAAAAAAGTAGTCGGCGTTGTGTATCTTGACTTCCAGAAGGCATTCTATCGAGTCCAACATGGTAAACTCTTAAAGCATCTACATGAGATTGGCATTGGGGGCAACGTATTGAACTGGATAGAAGAAGAATCGCAGTTGCGAGATAGGTCACAGCGGGTTATGGAGATCGACAGGGAATTTTTTGGTATCACAAGTGATGTCCCTCAATGAAATGTCCTTGACCAGGATGCCCTTTTCCCTTTTATCGATAGTCTTGTTCCCTGATCGAGCTAAGACGCCTTCATATACGTCGTGTATTAAGGAGTTCTAGATCGAGCTAGATCCCTAGCGCACATCAGTTGACGTGAAGCTGGGGGGAGGATAATTGGGAATCTAAACGATAAGAAGTTGTCAGGGCGGTCTCAAGAGCATCATGGGCCCTCGGGCCAAGTGATTTTTTTGAGGTCTACTAGGCAAATTCTCGAAAATTTCAACCAGATCTCATTTTTGTGAGGCTCATGCCTTATGACGGCACGGAGAGTTGTTCCAGACGAACTTGAATATGATCGCAGCATGGGAAAATCAATGGAGCGCATGAGTTTTAACGTTGACAAGTGAAAGGGCCGCTCGCTTATTTTGGTTCTATCAACCCCCGTTTTACCTATGAGTATGTGAATCATGTACCTTTATCATTACCGGATGCAACTAGGATCATCGATCTGGGAATTCTCATTGACTCAGTGCGGCTTAGGTTTTCTAAACATTGTTCCACGGCGGTCAAAAAATCGAATAGAATGCTTCATTCTTAAAAAGATCTCTCCTCGTTCTACTAAAGTCATTCTTCCGCTTTTCAAGGGTGTAATTCGTCCTGGATTAGAGTATGCCACAAGGTTGTGGAGACCATACCTACAGAGAGACATAGACTTGGTTGTAGCAGGTGTAGAGAAAAGGTACGCGTGCTCTTGTTGGCACAAAACGAGACTTGAGTTAATGCAGAGAGACTTCATTTTCTTGATACGTCTACATTGGGATAACGCAGGTGTCAGGGGGATAAGATCGAAGTGTTTAAAATTTTCAGCAGAATCGATAGGATGGACTATTAATACACCTTCAATCGAGTGTTTCGACAAGGGAGCACCAGTATCGATTTGTAAGGGGACAACTCCAGGTTGTGTTGTGGCAGAGTTGGGAATTGGTTAATCGAGAGGCGCATCGTGCGTTTTCTTTATGGGCAGTGTATTTTATTTAATCGTAATCATTAGTCTTTATTTGTTCTAATTTTACCGTGTATTAGTTTTTTGGTGATAATTGCTCTTATTTAGAGTTGCTGTATTTTAGTTATACATATATTTGACATCCATATTTATATGTGTGACCTAGAGAGCAAGGAACCAGGTCAGTGAGCAATCGAAAGCGTGACCTAGAGCTTGTGCAAGCATCTGGATTACCAAAAGAGTGGTCTAAATCGGATGCAACATGTGAATGACCAAAAGAGTGATCTTATGCGTGTGTGTACATGGAGAGAGCAAAGGATCGGGTCAGTGAGCAACCAAAGAGTGATCTTATGCGTGTGTGTACATGGAGAGAGCAAGGGATCGGGTCAGTGAGCAACCAAAGAGTGATCTTGAGCATGTGCAAGCGTGTGAGCATGCCCCTTTCCCACATCCTGCAGTGGGGCTTCCTAGGCTATGATCTTTGGCGGGCTCCTAAGCCAGACTTTACATGACCCTAATTTATAGCATGAAAAAACAAAAAATTATATGACATGAATGTCGCTCTCCACTTGTTAATACAAGATATACAGAAGACTGGATGTTGTGAAGATATTTATTATTTGCGATGTTAATTTTTTAAGGAAGGAAAAAACTCATCTCTGCCTCTACCGGGAGTCGAACCCGGGTCCCTCGATTGCCGGACGAGTGCTCTGACCACTAAGCTACAGAGGAGATAGAGATTTTCCTAATATGACATGATACGTTATGTGACATGATAGCATATATACGCTCTAGCGAAGGAAAATCTCTATCTCCTCTGTAGCTTAGTGGTCAGAGCACTCGTCCGGCAATCGAGGGACCCGGGTTCGACTCCCGGTAGAGGCAGAGATGAGTTTTTTCCTTCCTTAAAAAATTAACATCTCAAATAATAAATATCTTCACAACATCCAGTCTTCTGTATATCTTGTAAAAAATTATAGTAATTGTTTCGGGCCCTCCCCTCAGGGCTTGCGCCCTGTCAGTCCCACCTTTTGGGGCTATGCATGTGAGTGACCAAAAGAGTCACCTATAGAGATTGTGTGACCAGAAGAGATTCATGGGAGTGACCAGAAGAGCACTCAAGCATGACCATAACAGGGGTTTATAGAACTCTGGCGTATTCACAGGAGTGGGGGGAGGGGCAGGCGTGTCAAACAGCAAAGGAGCGGCGAATTCCAGGAAGAGTGGGCAAGAATAGTAGACTAGAATGAGGAAAAAGGCGGAAAAATTCATGTTGTGCCCACATCCGGCGGCAAAACCGTAAATCCGCCTATAGGTCAACTGATAGCCAGATGCCCACATTTTGAAAATTTTGGTGGTAGTAGTAGTAGTTGCTGTAATTTTAAAAATATAAAGAACGTAAGGAGTAATAACTTGAGCTTCTTTTTTCCTTGTGTTCGCAGACTATAGGGAATCACATGAGGAAGAGGAAGGAAGGTCAGAAGAAGCACTCGCCGCTGGACCTCGTCAAGAACAGGACCCTCAGGAGGAAATTCATTTTGATCACGCTCTGTTTGTAAGAAATTTTCAAGAGCTATAACATTTCTGAAGTTACTACAGGGTGTCCCATAAATTCTTGAAGGAATTGGTATACGATACTTGAATGCGGTTTGCGAAAAAGTCGCGAAGGAAGATTCATATATACATATATATATATATACAGGGTGATTATAAAAAAACTATCCCGACATATGGGCCCCTAACTATCATACCATTCACAGAAACTGAATGAAATTTTGGCATAAGGTATTTTGAGGTATGCGCTCAAGAATGATATGTAAAACAACAGTGTCACTCTAACAGTTACGGTTACAGTGAGAAAATATCAAATGGCATCACCAAGTTTTTTGTATTGGAATGCGATCTCCATACTGAAAAACACTAAATAGCGTTGGAATGGCACCTGTAGCACGAAAATCCCCGGAGCTAGGCAAGGAAAAAAGGACTTTGCCGTGCACCAGAGCATTAATGTTCGTTTCATTCGTCACACCGTTTCTTCGATCCCAGCCTGATTAGTCATCCACAAGGTCATGTGGAAAATTTGTGAAACACAATAAAATGCTTTATTTTATGCCGCTTCTCTGTCCTTATTGGTTGTCCTCACTTTTAGTCTATCTACCGCCGGTGATTTTCATGCTACAGTTGCCGTTCGAACGCTATTTAGGGTTTTTCACAATGGAGATCATGTTCCAATACAAAAAACTTGGTGTTGCCATTTGATATTTTCGAAATTTTCTCACTGTAACCGTAACTGTTAGAGTGACACTGTTGTTTTCCATATCATTCTTGAGCGCATACATCAAAATACCTTATGCCAAAATTTCATTCAGTTTCTGTGAATGGTATGATAGTTAGGGGCCCATATGTCGGGATAGTTTTTTTATAATCACCCCGTATATATACACATATTTTTTTTTATACAGAAAAAACTGTCGATAGAGGGCACTGTACGAAAGCAAGTCACTGGAAATATGCAAATCAGAGTCTTGTAAAATGCAGGGTTTGCGATTAACAGCTGATCTCAGAATTTTCCTGTTACTGGCGCTCAGGGGCGTCGGAAGTGTTTCGAATCTGTGAGTGAGCGTCTTACAGGGAGTTTTGATTTCTGAATCTCAAATCTGGGGGTGATCCATGCCAATAACTATCGTGGATGCTGGAGCACCCCCCCAGCACCGACGTCACTGCTGGTGCTTACACAAGGTTCTCGTTGTGATATTGACATTGGTGGGTAATAGCACTATTGGTGGAAATGTTTTAACTCAGCCACGAATCACCAGTTGAAGCTATACGAGTACATAGCTGCCAAGCCTCCCGAATTTTAGCTTCATCTCTCGACCTCCCGAAAAATTGTCAAATCTCCCGAATTTTTACGAAAATCTCAAAAATCCCTGATTGTCCCTACAAATTCCCTACTTCATTTAAAAAGAATCCCCGCTTCTTAAAACAATCCCTAAGAAATTTCTTGTGGGGCAAAAAATCTTTTGCCACTGTTTTCTTCCCCCCCCTTTCGAAATGACATCACGCGTCATAAATGGGCGAATAGTGGGAAATTCCATTTTTTAAGGAAGTTTTACAAACCCTCTGATGGTAAACAAGAGAAGGTGTTTGTCTTATCGTTCAGGGAAATAGCTTAGCAACCAATAGTCCTGGATAATAATTGAAGATTATAGTGATGGTCTCTCTCTCTCGCTTTTGTTGAAGTTACGTACGTGCGATAACAAGACATGAATACTGATAAGCAAAAAGATATTTAATCAATTGTAAAGATACTTATTCAACGATGAATTTCCTTTCATCAAACGTTACAGAAAAAAAGCACTTTTTCTTTTTGCACAAGTTGTGATAAGGACATAAACATCGGTCATGGTGGAAAGACTGACATCATCACCCACGTGAAATAAAAAAAACATCAAGCGTCACAAAAGAGAGTCACGTGTTCTTCAAAAATTGACGCTTTGTTTCTCTTCATCTTCCGATGATTTTGGGGTCATTCGCGCAGAATGTTTGTTCACAGCGTTTCTGATTGAACGCAATATTTTTTTAGATCACCATTTTGAAGTTTTGGCCTCCAATTTCATTTGTTTTTTGCGTAGGGATTTTATTCCCTATGTTTTAACTATTATGTGTATAAAATCCCTATTTTATTTGGAAAGATTCCTTTTGTATTCATTAGGGAGTGGTTTTAGTATAAAATACGGGTCCGCACAAAAATCTCCCTAATTTCATTTTCAAAAGTTTTCAGCTATGCGAGTATTTCGAACATAGAAGAGATTGTAGAAGTTTGATGTTTCCCGTGGAATTCTGTGATTTGCTTTCGTGCAGTGCCCTCTATCGATGAATTTGAACTCTCTCCTTCCCGTGTACCAAAAACCCTTCCTTCGTAAGAATAAGTTTTTGGCAACCGTACTAAATCCTACAATTTTTATGAATTCAAAAATTCGTGAGATGATGTTTGATATATTCTCAGCCCAATTGTGCGAAAGAGAGACTTTTTTCTGGATATTATATGCTGAGGTGAACTCGGAAAGAAAAGTCTACTGGTCTTAAGGGGCCGTTCAAGTATTACGTAAGCAAATTTTTAGCCATTTTTAACCCCCCCCCCCCGTCAGCGAAATTTCGTCATCAGCTCTGCCCCTCTAAATCCTAACTCATATTTTCATAAAGGATGGTTGCTGACGTAAGCATTATCCAAACCCCCCTCCCCCCTTGTCATCAAGAACCAGCAAATCGGAAACCCCCCGCCCCCCCCATCGATGATGACGTAATACTTGAACGGCCCCTAACCCGGGAAAAAAGCGCTGTCCGTATACGACACAAGAGACACGACCATTCTTTCCTTATTTACGGTCTGTAGCGTGACGCGCTGAAGTAGAGGCGCAGTAGCCTCTTCCTTCCCCCTTCCCCCCTCCCCCTTCAACTTCAGCAAATTCCGCCCCCCCCCCCAGGTGGCGGCAGCAGCGAAATTGAGATAATTTTAGATATTTTCTTAGACCAATTGCAAGAGAACTGGGTTCGATTCCCACCAGAGAGTAGTAGACTTTTCTTTTCGGGTTCACCTCGCGACATAATATCCAGAAAAAAAGTCTCCCCTTCATGTAATTAGGCTGAGAAAATATCAAAAATCATCTCAATCTCGCTGCTGCTGCCACGTAGGGGCCATTTGCTTAAGTTGAAGTGGGTGGGGGTGGGGGGGGGGAAGAAGGCATGGCCCCCACATCCTGAAGCAGGGTCCTTAGGCTGGGATATTTTACGGCCCCCCCCCCCTTATGATGAATTTATAGAGTGAAAAACAAAAAATGATTAAAATCCTCCCGGGCCCCAGGGGTGGAGCCTTGTCAGCCCACCCATTGTGGGGGCCATGGAAGAAGGCTATTGTGCTTCTACTTCAGTCACGACACCGACTGTAAATAAGGAAGGAATAGTCATTTCTCTTGTGGTGTATACGGATAGCGCGCTTGCCCGGATTGTAAGAGCACTGGGTCCGATCCTCGGCAGAGACAAGTAGATTTTTCCTTCCGAGTTCACCTCGGCATAATATCCGGAAAGAGAGTCTTTCCTTTAATTTTTAAACTTTTTAGGAATTTATGGGACACCCTGTACGTCTGACCGAATACTAATTGCCTTTTTTGCAATTTCTTTGAAAAGCATAGGGAATTCCTTGGCGTATTTCGGTCTTCAGGTGAACGTCAAGAATCTGTTCGGGAACGAGTTCCTCAACTTCTTCCTGATCTCTGTGGTGGAGTTCCCGAGTCACGCCATCACCTGGTTCGTCATGGAGCGTTTCGGTAGACGCTGGAGCTCCGTCGGTGCCCTGACCTTGACGGGTGCCGCGTGCCTCTTCCCGGTTCTCTACAAAACTGGTACAGTATTTACTAGCATACAATACGAGTTGTTTTTTTTCTTCTTTTTTTGGCCCAAAATCGCCAACTGGGACTGTGTTGTCACAATACAGCACTAACACTAGAGAATGAAATTTATGTGCACCGCTTCAAAGCTGACGTACATTTAGAAGCATGTTTTAACGTTGAATTCATACATGCTCAACCCATGGCCCGCAGGCCAAATGTGACCCTCGGAGTCATCTGATGTGGGCAGCGATGACAAGAAAAATGAAGTAAGTGACACGTTCCCAGATCACTCAAATGGCTCGTGACATATTCACAGATCACCGCGGTACAGTTCTAGAGCACTTTAGCGACCCGCGGCACATTTACAGATCACTCGAGCGGTCCGCGGCACATATGCAGCGCAATTAGCACATTTACAGATCACTTTGAGTGACCTGCGGTGCTGTTCTAGACCACTCAATTAAATGGTCCGCGACACGTTTTCAAATCAATGAAGTTCCCCGCACTCTTCTAAAAAAGTTGAACACCCTGGGTTTAGTTCAATGGCACTTACAGCTGAGACGGTACGTGTCTGGTGGTGCCTAAACTGTACTATTGCATATTTATATATAGTGGTTAACACTTCACCCCCTAATTTTCAATTTTTTGTCCTCTCTCGCAGAGATGGCTATGGTCGGCATCATCTCTTCACTTTTTGCGAAACTTGGTGCGAGTGCCGCGTTCATGACATTGTACCAGCAGAGCCCAGAGCTGTACCCGACACCTCTGAGAGGCGTGGGCATGAGCATGAGCGCAACCATCGGCAGTGCCACTACGCTTGCCGTTCCTTACATAGCGGATCTGGTACGTATACACTATGTTCGATGAATATCAGAGTTTCCTAAACTTTTTCGTTCTCTGCATCAACTCCCTTCTTCGGATTTTTTTTCCTTCGAATCGCCAACCCCCTCCCTCCCCACAAACTCAAGCCAAACAGTGGTTCTCAAAGTGTGCGTCGTGGCTTCTAGGAGCGTCGCGGCGATCTCGCGGCATTGTTGAGAACCACACACTGTGTCATAGAATCCAATCTATACTAAACCCATAGCACCTACCATCCCACACCTCTCTCCCAATGCATAGACGGACCATTCCACAGTTCCCCCAGGACGCAACGACATTGCCCATTTTGGGAAACACTGATGTATATTGTAAAACATTCGCATCGACGTTTCAGGTTTCTTTCCCGGTATCACCATTCAATAGTATATAACAGTGGTTCTCAACCTGGGCCATATGGCCCCCTTGCAGTCCTGGAATATTCTAGGGGGGCCACGAGAGAAAATCAGAAGAAAGGTGATCCACGACAAGTGGTGAAGGGAGTCATAGAGAGCTGTGAAGAGAAAAAAAAGCTTTAAAAGTGAAACACGGTTAAAAAATATTACTATTTTCAGAATTAATCAGATCCGTCCATAGAACCAAGGGCATTTTAACCCTTGGGTCTATGTGGGCATGACCCGGGTCTTCATGTCTATCATGGAGGGAGGGAGGGGGGGGACTGTATTATATGTGATCTGGTACTATGATTTTCATAAGTAAGCTGTTACTTCCAGCTAAGTATGGAGGGCCGCCAGAGCAACGGTTGGTGTGTTGGGAGGGTCGATTTATCGTGCAGGTTCGTTGGATGGTCCCGTATTTTACACAGACCATTTTTTACCATATAATTTTACTCCTGAGAGAGATGATAATCCACCGTTTAAATCTGTGTCTAGCCAGGATATTCCAGAGATTGATTTGATTTATTACAATTTCACTCGTAATAAAAAATAGAAAGTACCTCACTCTTGAATGAGGGTAGGGGAGCCCTGAATAGGACAGGGGGCCACGAGAAAAAAATGTGATCCATAGGGGGGCCATGAGCTGAAAAAGGTTAAGAAACACTGGTATATAATAATACAAATATAAAACATACTGTATGGCGAGAAGCGGATACATGTAGTTAAAATATCCCATGGGATCATCTTGTTTTGCAAAATTCGTCTTCTGTGTAAAGAGACAAAGATGTTCTCCCCACTTGTTATTAATACAAGATATGCAGGAAACTGGTTGTTGCGGATAGAAATGATGATTGGAAATAGAATCCACATTTTCCTCTGCCGCGACTAGAATCGCAGTTCTCTCTCACAGCCCGGATGAGTTCACTACCACTGCGCTATAGAAGCAATAAAAAAAATTCTTCCCTGTAGTTGAACGGTACCGTGCGATGGACGGCGACAGCCAGCAGTCAGGTAACCACTCGTAAACGACACTAAGGCCATCGGATGGCGACATATATGTAGAGACAAAGACCAGTCATCATCTCCTTTACTAACCGTACACGGACCTCGTACGCATTCCTCTACGGAATTTCTAACGAATTGGAACATGTCGAAATGGGTGTTCTAAGTGTATGTGTAGCTCTCTAATGTATTTATGTTGTCAGAATTGTGCTTGTTTCGTGTTCTTGGTAATGCTGCCACCTGTTCTCCACGTTTTGAAGTAAAGATGATAAATGCTTGAATTTCCATGTTAATATCGTGTTATAGGTCTGCCTGCTCTCTACGGAGAGACTTTTTTTAATTAGGAATTCAATCATCATCTCCTTCTTCTACATGATAACGTTTCCTGCGTATCTTGTACCTATTAACAAGTGGAGAGGACATCTTTGTCACTACACGCACTATATGTCGTCATCTGGTGGCCTTCGTGTCGTTTACGAGCCATTGGCTGCTTGCTGTCACCGTCCATCACACGATAGAATTCAGCTCCGAGGAAGAAGTTTCTCATTTCTTCTATGTAGTGGTAGTGAACTCGCCTGGACTGCGAAAGAGCTGTAGTTCGAATCCTTGTGGAAGAAAATGTAGATTCTCTTTCCAATCATCATCTCTGCATAACAACCGGTTTCCTGGGCATCTTGCATTAACAAGTGGAGACGTCATCTTTGTTTCTACATACACTATATGTCGTCATCTGTTGGCCTTGGTGTCGCCTATTACAAGAATGCACATAAAGATGCCTACAAGATACAGAAATGCGTCCGTTGTAAGAATGATGCCATTTGGTCAAGAGAGAGAAAGTGATCATGAAAACTGAATACGGCCCATTGCCGACATATCTAGAACGTTTCAAGAAGTCGGACAACGCCAATTGTGCTTGTGGTGAGACTGGATCTTTATGGCATTACCTGACATCTTGTCCACATACGACAAAACTTCATTTTCGTGCTATCCCCGAGCACGGTCAACTGTTTTTCAAAAGGGGAGTTTTGAAGAGCCCTATGAACTTGGCTCGAGTGCGGCGGGTTATACATATTGTTCCTAGACATGGAACAATATGTATAATCCGCCGCAATATGTATAATTTAAACCTACACCGCATACATACTAAGAGCACTGGAAGTGCGCCTCTGAGCAGTAGGAACGATGATGAATTCAAGACGGCAAGAGCCCCAACGATTGATCACACGAGGAAATGTGATCTCCGACCACGTCGTCGTCAACAGAAGTAACCAGCGAATGGGAAATCTAAGCACGTAGAGACAAATTAGGTCATTGACGACAAGGACGTATGAAGTGTTATATACTCGGATATAACATGTTTATAATTTTGATTGCCTATTGGCTTAGACTGCTTTTATATTTTACTAGCAAAAATACCCGGCGCTGCCCGGGTTTTCTTCAATTGCTGGGAGGATTGAAAAGTGACAAACCATTATAAAGGAATAAACTATAACACCTACTGGCAGTATTAAAGAAGCAAACCATTGTAAAGGCATGTATGCACGTTTGAAACGCATTGTTAAGAAATCACGACAACCGAAGTAAATATTCCGAAAGTGACTGTTGGGGCTCAGAAACCATTATTGTCCGACGGTTTTTGCCCATTTCGAGCATTTGCCCTGCACTGACGAACTTTTAAAGTAGCCTACGGTTCAATCCCGGTCCTGTTTGGTATATGTGCATAATTTGGAGACGATCGGTCTAAAATTGTGGATTTGTATAAAGAACAAACGTGCATACAGTACGTACATACTTTCACATTTATATATAAGACTAGCTGATACCCGGTGACGTTGCCCGCCCCGTAAAAAATTTATATACGTATAGCTTATTAATTATTTCTTAATCAAAAAAATTTCTGCATCAAGTAAGAAAAAATTACGTTTATTTTTAAATATTTTAATGAAAATCTTCAGGCAATCGCTTGTGGATACACAATATTTTTTCTTTTTCCATCTGGTGTGTAGATGTACAAATTTTTTGGATTACCAACACGCGAACAGGTGACGAAAAGGTGTCCATGTGAAAAACAGGGCTCAAGTAGGTTGATACCTGCCATTACTAACAACTGGCCTTGCGCTTTGTTGATTGTCATGGCAAAAGCTAAACGAATCGGGAACTGTAATCGCTTGAAAGTTAATGGCATTTCTTCGGTGATAATTGGGATACGTGGAATGAAGACGTCTTCTCCTTTGGCACATTCAGTTAGAATCGTTGCTTCAATGATGCAGTTGTGCAATTTCTTCACGTAGAGTCAGGTGCCATCACAGTCTCGGTGTCTCCGAATTTCTTAAAAGCATTATAGGTGCTCCGACTTTGAGGGTCAAGTTGTATGGTGGCACAACCGGAATATCCAAAGAGTTCAGAAATTCTGCAGGATATAGAACTAAATGTCTGTGCCGTGTCTGTGACAGTGTCAACCGATTTGTAAGATGTGGAGTCTCCCGGAATAATTTTTAGGAAGTTCACACTGTCATTTTTCGGTGCCAGAATCGCTCTCTCACAAAGCCACTCATGGTTTCGGTGATTTTGTTGAATGTTTGGGAAGACTTTGTCTGCAAGTTCTTGAACTGAGTTTAACTGGCAAAATCCACTTAGGAACGTAATCGGTGACATGTGTGGTGTAGCAGTAGTAGGTAGGGCGTCCGAAAAATGGCTCGGGGATCCATGATGTTCTTAAGTCAGCCACCTCGTTGGGCAATTTGCCTGTTGTGGCGTTGTATTTGTATTAGAAGGAATGAAAAAAAAACCCTAATTCCGTGGTATATAATCAGGGCCGTTTTAACACATTAGCCCAATCCAGGCTAGGCCAAAAACCCGAGCTTTAATCTGTAATTAGCACAGGCACATATATCTTCTTTCAATTACAGAATTTTACAATTCTCCTCGAGCGATGATTCCAAATTAACTGGTTATAATTTTCTTTAATGTTTTTAATTGTTACAGTATATATTATTCGTGTAAGGTTGTCTTGATTTTTCTCAATGGATGGTTTTATGCTTCCCGCCAGGCAAAGTACGGCAAGCAATTCCCGTTCCTGTTGTTCTCGTGCACGAGCCTTTGCGCCGCCGCCTGCGCCTCGTTCCTTCCGGAGACTCTGAACAGAAAACTTCCCCAGTCGATCGAGGACGTCGAGAGATTCTCCACCGACGAAGACTATTTCAGCTGCACCAGGTAATTAATAATAAATTAAGATGAAATTCTTTAAATGACGTACAGATGGCGTATACAGGGTGATCAGCGAATAAGCCTTTATTTCAAAATTAAATATCTCTACAACAAAGATCAATAGAATTATGCGGTAAACGGTACGTTTATTAGCAAAACTGTAAGAATGTTGTACAGAAATTTCGAAAATTTAGTTTTTTTTTATAATTTTTTAAAATTAAAAAGAAAACAAAACAAAACTGGAGATTTTGGGGTTCCGAAAATCCTCATTTGTGTGAAGAGAAACCACTGCATTCGCCTAAAGTTACTGCATGGGATGCGCCAGAGGCATTATCGGCCCCTTCTTCGTGCGAGAAACGATTACTACTGAACGTTGTGTTACAATTTTGGAACAATTTGTCAGCACACATCTAGCGTTGGAGAATCGACCAGGTATCGACTGGTTCATGCAAGATGGGGCTCGACCACATCGAACAGATAAAGTTTTTCGCTTTCTTCATGAATACTTTGGGAATAGAGTAATTGCGTTAGATTATCCGAAATTTATTGACACAGGAATAGATGACATTGTTCACCGTTCGTAACAATGAGGTGGCGTAAACGAACAATGAAATTTGACATCACGTCTTGCAATGTCTCAACGGAAATGAAATCACATGCAACACCAATCAACGATTCAAGCTGATCCAGAGTAGCGGGATTGTTTCGATAGACAGTGTCTTTCAATGCGCCCCACAGAAAGAAGTCACAAGGAGTCAGATCGGGAGAATATGGAGGCCAATCTATTCCTGTGTCAGTAAATTTCGGATAATCTAACGCAATTACTCTATTCCCAAAGTATTCATGAAGAAAGCGAAAAAATTTATCTGTTCGATGTGGTCGAGCCCCATCTTGCATGAACCAGTCGATACCTGGTCGATCCTCCAACGCTAGATGTGTGCTGACAAATTGTTCCAAAATTGTAACGTAACGTTCAGTAGTAATCGTTTCTCGCACGAAGAAGGGGCCGATAATGCCTCTGGCGCATACCGCAGCCCATGCAGTAACTTTAGGCGAATGCAGTGGTTTCTCTTCACACAAATGAGGATTTTCGGAACCCCAAAATCTCCAGTTTTGTTTTGTTTTCTTTTAATTTTAAAAAATTTAAAAAAAAACTAAATTTTCGAAATTTCTGTACAACATTCTTACAGTTTTGCTAATAAACGTACCGTTTACCGCATAATTCTATTGATCTTTGTTGTTATATTTAATTTTGAAATAAGGACTTATTCGCTGATCACCCTGTATATGCATATCTATATTATCATTTCTCTATTTTCTAACTTGGCATTGGACGGGTGTACGTTGTTAAGCAGTGGTAGAGTGCTTTCCTATACCCCAATCGTTATTTTGTCGGTGACTGTGGGTTCAATTCTCTGAACCATACATTTTTTTTTCAATTATACTCAATTTGCAAGTCTGACTTTGATTGCCACCTACCTTTCACAAAGATCAAGTGAAAAATATTTTTTTTTTACTCAGCCGCACTGAGAGCAGATTTTCTCCAGCTATTCCCGCAGTCTGAGGGTTAAAAAGTTGTTATAATATTTACTATAAAAATATACTTAATATTTACTTTATAACGTGTATAATTCTTCAAAGTTCATGTTTTGGCATGTTCCAAAACATGTCAACTTCATGTTCCGCACGAGAGAGAATTTTAACATAAATCTGCCACGTTC
Source organism: Pholcus phalangioides (assembly GCF_987345545.1). Lineage (NCBI taxonomy): Eukaryota > Metazoa > Arthropoda > Arachnida > Araneae > Pholcidae > Pholcus > Pholcus phalangioides. The sequence goes on along the minus strand of NW_028301603.1, from coordinate 28,077,170 downwards.
GTTGATACGATAATTGTCCTGAAAATGTCTCTCACAAAATTCCTCTTCAGGGGAGAGACACTTTTGATAGAAAACAGTAGGAATCTCATCAGAATCCCACATGTGTTTCAGTGTTTCATCGATATCCAATTCTGAGAATGAAGACATATCACATTAGCATTAGACTGAGAGTTATTATTAGCTTCATTATATTTTGTGGGAATCTTTCCTATCATTAGATTGATATTATAGGCAATCATTAGATTTAGATTATTGGCAATCGTTCGATTGACTGACGATTCTTTATGAGAATGCCATCATCGTATAATCTTGTTTATGATTTTGATTGCCTATTGGCGTTTGTTGTTCCGATTTTAATTATCTGTTATAATGATCTCAGAATATATTTTATTTTTTGTTGCCATCGTCTGAGGCGACAATGTTTTGTTGTTTACAATAAAACTTTCCGGATACACCCATCCTTCGGGAACGCTTCGATATCTCTCTGAGATGGGAAGCGGGGTGTGTTCGGTCTTCAAAGGTCAAAGGAATCTTTCCTGACAGCACCCAACCAAACAACGCATTTTGGACGATGAGTGCGCTATCGTTATCTCGTATTTGCTCTGGGCGTATCAAAGAGAAAGAATGCTCAGCTCCAATAACAATGTAAATATTTTTACACTTTTCAAAGTAAACATCAGCTAATTTAAGCGAATCAGCATAAGAATTCAGTTCATCGGAACGGACAGAATCAGTAGGCAATGGCGCCGTTAACTTTCTCAAGATGTCAATATAATGATTATCATCATAGGCAGAATATAATTTTAAGTTCACTAACCCTCTAGCGTCCACTCCTTTCACAGTAAAGCGGGCATTTTCGCGGGGAATTCTCTCTCGATGCTTGAACACATGCCTCACTAATAAAGGCACATTGAGAGCCCGAGTCGAGAAGGGCACGGATAATATGACGATTACCCAACGTATCCAAGACGCACACTTGAGCCGTAGGTAATAGAGCACAGAACGAAATATTAGCGGAAACATTTGATCGCAACACTGTGGGAACATTCACCTCAGACTCGGTAGCTACAGGCACATCTGATAACGCAGAGGTACCACTGGTTGGAAACAATTTCGCGCAGAGTAGAATGATACCGCTGATCAAATCGCGAACATGCGAACGGCGAGAAGCATTCATAGATCTTGTGAGAGCTGGAAAAATAGTTTAAACATAACTGTTTCTTGCGAACGAAGTTTTTCCTCTCGGCCACTGACCAGGAATTGAACATGACACTTACGTAGCATGTGAGATCTGTTGTAAAGTATGATGGGCACCTCTTGATGGTACCGCTAGGTGACGATGTTGATTTCTGTGGCACCTTGATTCTACTTGCTGACCTTTCAGGATTGAAGATCTCCAGAGAAGCGCATCTTGAATTGAGGAACTCGATGAAATATCCGAACTTTGGGAAATCTTGTTCTGCTGTCTTTTGAGCCCAAAGCTGTCGCTTTCCGGATCAACTTTCTCCAGCAAGATTTGAATGAGCCGAGGGTCCAGAGTAACAGCTTCATCAGCAATGGCACATGAACTTCGAATATCTCATCCGAAGTAACGACAATGTGTCTCAGTTTCGGTTCATTAGGAGTAGAAACTGGTTGCTGTTCCAGGAAGGTATTTATCAGGGACGAAATTATGACCTCCTTCCGATCGAAACGAAAAGCAATAATTTCTCCCACGCCTCTATGTATGGGGCCTCTGACACTGGTATATATTTGATCAGTGCCGATGCATCATCCTCCAAAAGGCACTTCAAGTAGCTGAATTTCTGGACGTTCGTCCAATGCTCGTTTTTGTGAATCATCGATTCGTAAAGGTCCCTGAAACTGTTCCAGTTTATATACGACACCGCGAATGACGGAATGGTTATGCGAAGCAAATACCTATAATATAACTACCTCTTACCTCAGTAGTTTACTGAGATATTTTAATTCAAAAATCGGAGAAAAGGTGGGAAATAACAGCAGAAACTAACGGACAACGATATCCTTTCCCTCATTTATGCTGTCCTTTCGCAACTTTTCTCCGATTTTTGAATTCGAATATCTCAGTGAATATTGCACTTAGAAATATAGCATTTTCTTTGTTGTCCTCAGGAGAAACTGGACAACAACTGTCTAATTAGAAGTTAGAGGAAGGCGTACCGTTTAAAAATTTATAATTTTTATTCTGTGACAATGTATTTTCACTCTCAAAACTGGTTTAGGGTAGTTTTTGAACGCATTTTGAGTATTTTTCAAACTGGAATCATACCTCTACGACGAGCGGTTGATGCGATGAAGGCCGCATTAGTTTTTATAGTGCACCCTGTATACCTCAACATTGACCGGTAATAAACGGGTTGCGGAATAAAGCAATTAGTACACAGAATTTCACTCGTTTCACACCTGCCATATACGTAAAACCAAGAAGCAAAATCTACATCAAGGCTTGTGTGTGGAATTCATTTCTTTTTCTTCAATTTGTGGAGACATATACGACACAGAGTAATTTCTGATTTTTAAAAAAAAAATTCATGATGTATTTCGTCGGAAAAGTTCGCTACAAGAGGACGGCCTTTATTTATACCTGCTTTTTATCATAAGAAATGACTGCGTAATCGTTAATTACGAGCCAGACACAAAGTGAGAGTCAGGATTGCCTTATAACACAGACAACGGTTTTGTTCCTCGAAAACGTTCTCCCGATGCTCTCAAATGTCACAAATAACGTTTACTCGAGACTTTTGTTATCATTTCCACAAACGACGAGAGAAAATCTCCCACTGGCTTCACGCAAAACGTCACCGGGGTGAGGAGGGGGGGGGGCGAACTGCCAAGAAAAAGACATCTCAGAAATGAAAGGCATGAAACAAAAAGATTAATTCAGAAAAAAAAAACAATTTCATGTTCCTCATTCAGATTGTCTACTGGAGGAAAGATCATTGTATAAAGCAGTGCTTAAAACCTGCGGTCAGCCGACCCCTGTTGGGGGATCTACGATTACTATGTAAGGGGTCCGCGGGATCATTTTCATTTCCTACCTGAATGACACATTTTGTGCTATGAAATTGTAATTTATTCATTTTTAAGATATGCAAATTAGAAAAAAAAACAATACATTTTGTATTTTATGGGAGGGACGTATCAAAATTGACCTTCTAAAGGTCGGACGCATACTGCAGTGAAGAGGTAAGAGATAGAGGTGACCGTGTGTCGAAAACAATTGTACTATTTTGTTCTACGCCTCGCAAACTCGAGCAGCGAGACAAAGAAGAGAAAGAGGCCACTCACAACGAGGTACGCGACTTCAGCAATCCGGTTTGTTTTTACCGCGAGGTAAGGACTTTCGTTATTTGTTGATTGGTTCGTTTCTCCCCTTTTTTTTCTCTTCTTTCTCCTGCGGAGGTATCATCATCATCATTATCACCACCACGCCCTTACATTTCAGAGCTCCTCTCCGGTAATTTTCGCTCTCCTAGACTCGTTTACTATGTGTGGGCACTTCTACCTCCAACCCGATGCATTTTTCAATCTTCTCGTCGCCCTCTTTATCTCTTCGCTGCAGTATGTGCTCGGCCTTACGTTGCAGAGGATTCATTACATTTGCCTGCGCCACAGGGAATAAGCGATACATTGACCTCCGCTACAAGGAGTCCGCGATGTGAAAATTTTGGGAAACACTGGATCACATAATTCTCGGCTGAAAATATTTTCATTGATTTTTCACTAACGTAGTAAAGCCTCGTATCGAGACTGGTCCAATAGTCATTCATAAATACTGTCTCCGATGCAAAGAAACAGCAGCGGCATACACTGGCCCAGAGTAGCTCAATGTTCCTTAGCGGATATTTGCTTCCAGAACAGTTTAATACGCCAATGCGCATTGTGCCTGTTGACGTTCTTCAACCAATGTGTTTACAGACTGATTGGAAGATTGGGAAAAAGGGAGTGAGACTGTTCCTTTGACTTAGGCTGGAGGCTGGAAGCCAGCCTTCCAATACCTTCCGGTCTCTAACATTTGACGATCATTGTGTAGCGACAGCAATACTCGCCCATGACCAACCTTCAAATGTATTGGGTCAGGCTGGATGCGAGTGTGCCCCTAGTTTTATACAAGTTAGTTCGAAAAACAGCGCGAACTTAACGCAAGGGCTCACTCTGGAACGGCCTATGTGCTTGGTGAATAAGGGGAACTTTTTACGGTCTTCCATAGCAATTAGCATCAATTTTGTCAGACTTGTATGATGCTCGGTGCAGGACCGCAACTAGAGACGAGCAGGTGGGTCTGGTTCCCATTTCCCTGGACTAAAGGAGGCACCGAATTCACCATTTAACTGTACTTTCTACATTACAAGGGGGTGCTAAAATGCTTGCTTGCCTCGACTGACCAAGTAACTAGTTGCGGCCATACCCCGTAAGCGTTATTCCATCCTATACATAGTATTTTTACATGGGGTTACGCTCATTGGCTGAGGTCACTATTGCGTCACTAAAAGGAAAGGCGAGACTAAAGAGGCAAGTAGCTCAAAATGTTTTAGTATGTGTTACATTAAATGTAATAAATCGATTATTACGATTGCTGATCGTCTCCGTAAAAGATTGATATTTTTTTTACACTTCTACAGGTGATTATGCATAATATTCAAACATCGTTGGTAAATTTGATAAATACTAAAAAAATTACGTACATCATTTTCACCGGTGATACGTTATGGGTGCATGACAGAAAATGCTGTGTGTGAATATGCACAGTATGCGTGACTCTAATGAATTTATGATGTCAGGGGTACGCATAATTTGTTGTTCGATCGCCATCTGTCTTCTATAATTATAATAGAAATCATAAACTACTGCAATAAATGCATCACAGGTGTCGCTCCTTTGGTGGCATTACGCATGCTTCACTTCATCACCATTATCATGCACGCACCACTGCTTTGCCAGCCACTGCATCACTGGTGTTATTCCCATTTGCTGGTGTTGCACAAGCAATCAAGCATCGCTGATGTTACTCCTTTGCTGGTGTTGCGTAAGCATCATTGCATTGCCAGCCACTGCGTCAATGGTATCACTGCATCGTCGGTATCACGCAGGCATCATTGCATTGCCGGTTGTCGTGGATATACCATTGTTAATCATGGCAATGGCAGTGCGTTTCAGAGACAATGAGTATTTCGTACGCCATAGCTGTGACTTCCCCACACTATCCCTATGAAAGAAAGATCCAATTCATCTACCTGTAGTGCTGACGAACAGTGACTAACTGTCTCCGGTGTTTACCATCATGCATTTCTATGTCGTTTTGATGTTCCCTGAAACACAAAGCCCTAACCAGAACTTTTTTTCGGAGGGATACCATTTGCATTTCGGGATAAGGGGACCAAAGTGATAGAACAATAGATTTTGACCCATGTGTTTTCCCCTTTTTTCAGTAACTTTCGCACATTTCAGGGCAAACGCGTCCTGATTCCCCCCTCACTACTGGCTACCTTGCTCTAACTAGCCTGAAATTATCATGTACTGTATGTAGTATAATTTTTTTTTCCTCCGCAGGAAGTGCTCGGATGTCTATAGCGGAGAAAGAAACCAAGCGGCCGATTTTTCTACGCATGATGAAGAAGATGCGATTCCAAGACCGGCAGTAACTCCAAGAAGCCAAACATCGACAATCTTCACGATATCTCAATAGCGATGAATGTCGACTCAATCGCTATCATGTGACATGCATTGGTTGAACCCTTCCCCACTTTTAATACTCCACATCTTTTACTCGGTGTCGAATCTCCGACCCAAAGAAGCGAAACACACTTCTTCATAGCAGGCCCGTCATTTAGGGGGGGGGGGCAGGGAATGGGCCTCCCCCCTGGCTTTTGAAAATACACTAGAAGTTGTATATATATATACATATAAATATATATATACATACATTGAGTACACGTGATTTGCCCCCCGCCCTGGAAAAAGTTAAAATGACGGCCCTGCTTCATAGACATGATACGATACTCCGCCGGCGCCGCCGTCAGAAACGTAAATGTGTCGCCATCGCCGTCCATTTGAAATTTATATACGTAAAGAATTCTCTTTCGCTCGTCCAAAATAAGGGAATCCAATGTTCGCATATGCGCGCATGTTAATATGATGTCATTTTCCTCATCAGTGTTTATTTTATCTCTGATTTCATGCACAAATATTATTTAAAAATAAATATTTTTTATCTATTTTTTTTTGTAAATGCCTCAATTCATTGAAGTGGAGGAATCGCATGCGTCTATTAATACCAAGCACTCTCATTTCTCTACCATTGCAGACGTTATTGCATCATTGTGACGTATCCTCAGAACAGAAATCCCAAGATGCCATGAGATGACTATTTAGCATTCCTTTCTCCCCTTCTAGTCCAATTCTCTTGATCATTCTTTCCTCGAATTCGCAACCCTGTACTATAACCCACTTGGCCTCTCTCTTCTCGTCCCTCCTCCCCATTCCTGCAAATACACCGGTGTCTCTAAGTCACTTTTTTGATCATTCACATGATTGCACACTGTTTTAGTCACTCACATTCTTGCGCACTGTTTTGGTCACCCAAATTCTCGCACACTGTTTCGGTCATTGACATGCTTGCACACTATTTTGGTTGCTCACGTGCTATCACACTGTTTCGGTCACTCACCTGCTTGCACACTGTTTTTATCACACGTACTTGCACACTGTTTTTATCACACGTACTTGCACACTGTTTTTATCACACGTACTTGCGCACTGTTTCAGTCATTCACATGCTTGCACACTATTTTGGCAATTCACATGCTTGCACACTATTTTGGCAATTCACATGCTTGCACACTATTTTGGCAATTCACATGCTTGCACACTATTTTGGCAATTCACATGCTCGCGCACTGTTTTGATAACTCACATGCTTGTACACTGTTTTGCTCACTCCCTTGGTTGTTCATGCTCTAAGTCACTCTTTCGTTCACTCACGTGCTTGCAACCTCTTTAGGCCGCTCACCCTTGCTGTCTGGGCAGACGCGGAATTATTGAGGGTTATGCAAATTTCGCCGATCTTCACCCATTCTAATAATTTTCTTGGCCACTCATTCCTGAATTTTGCCTTTATCTGAACACATCTCTTTACCACCCTGGGCTACATAGAGCTCGGTAAGCCCTCCTGTATAAATACGCCATTATTAGCATATAGCCAATCCAAAAATTTTAACGAACATAATTTTTTTTCGGTTGAACACAGGTTTCCGCTCAATAGAGGTTCAATTGACATAATGCGTGAAATTACGTGACGATCTCGTATGTAATTTAAGTACCGTATAATATAAATAAGTCACTTGAAAATAAATTAATTCATTTACATGCTCATAAAAGTAATGCACATTATTTACTCTATATAGTTTAAGTTTGCCAATTAATTAATGGACAATTAATTTAGTTAATTATAAAAATATAAATTTTCACGCCCGTGACCAGTAGTGTATTTACAGGAGGGCTAAGTGGGCTATAGCCCAGGGCGGCGAATTTTGGAGTACAGACAGTGGGGGAAGAAAAACATTTTTTTTTAAATTCACGTTTCGTAAACGTCTGGAAGTGTCATATGCGTCATTTCTATCGTAAATAATATATCAAAGGTGACCAACAACTGGCCCCTTAAAACTGCCGTGAAAAAATTAAATTTGTGATCATTATTTTAACTATCGGTTCCAACAGCAGACTCCTTGATTAGCTTACAAACTTCTTATTTCTAGTGACGAAATTAATTTAATAACTAACTAATTAATTCAATTAATAATGGAGCTGCTTATACACCGAAGTTGCACCACTGATGTGGCCCGCGACGCTATAGCTGACCATTATGTTAGCCCGCGAGCAGAAAGAAATTGGCCACCCCTGTAATATATAATTATTAAACCATACTGTTTTTATTTTTGTTTATTTTTTGTGTTTTTTCCACACAGACTGCGTTGAAAAAATACATGATTGCCTAACCTTCCTATTTACAGAGTGTGGCCTTCCCAAATAGTAATGTCACAATTAGAGGTGGGAGGGTGAGTTGGCGTCCAGCGAAGCAGCGCTCATTTCAGATTACTGAGGGTGTTAAAAAAAAACAAGAGTTCAGCCGACATCCCCTGGGGTTATCTTCTTCGGAGAGCTATCTATGGCGGGTGTTCGTACAGTGATAAGGATGAAAAAGAAGGGGTTTTTCCGTGACTGGAGGCTGCTGCACCTTTCCCAGCTGACCACAAAGAACATTTCAATAGCTCAGTTTCTGCTCTCTTTGAAGGTATCTTTATCTGAAACCGACTATAGCTCAGGCTTACCACAACATCACAGCCTTTCCGAGAGCCAGACGTCCCTCCCAATCTCCCACAACGCTCCCGCCTCTCGCACCGACAACGCTGCGGCCGCCATAGCGCAACCCGATCCCCATAACCAAAAAAAGAAATACATATATATATATTAACTTATCCATGCTTTAGATCAATGTCTCGCGACAACAGTCCTCGGTGGAACATTGTCTTAACAGTAGCATGGCAAATATTCAAAATCAAAAATGTACAACAGAGAATTTGGAAAGCTTTAATTCTCACGCTGGTGGGCCTTAGCGCCAGGCACCAGCGGGTATTCCTTGAGAGCCAAAGAAATTCTCACGCTGGTGGGCCTCCTAGTGCCAGGCACCAGCGGGTATTCCCTGAGAGCCAAAGAAATTCTCACGCTGGTTCTCTTTGAAGGTAAAAAAAGACGGAATATTCCACTGATTTTAACGACATCCGCCATATGACAAAGAATATTCTGCAACAAATATGCTTTAATTGGCTCCGGTCGGGGCTTTGGCGAGAGTCTATGGTTGACCATCTGGGGGATCAACCATCTATACATCGAATGGATGAATTCGATTACAACATGATTTTTTTAAACTTGTTTGAGCAATAACACTCACGCACCCATCGAGGTTATAATATCTCGAGCTTATATTACCCTTATAACATAAGCTCTATGCGAAGATGGTGTCACTCTCCGCTATTACTACGAAGGTTTCGACAGCTAGGTGATGCGAAAATAAATCTAGGAAAGGAAATTCAACTGTGACCTGGTGGGGAATCGAACCCGCATCCTCTCACTTGTCGAGGAACGCCCTAGATCTCTAGGCTACAAAGCCAGAGAACCCTCGTCCCTTAGAGCTCGTCATGGGCGAAGATACGGGAGAGGGGACAATGCCCCCCCCCCCCAGCATCAAAGGTGGAATCGACTGATCGAATGTATATATGCATATATGAATTGACATAATCATAATCGTACATCATCGTGCACCCCCCAGCAATAATGAACGTGCCCCCCCCCAAACTTTCAAGTCTATCACCGCCTATGGAGCTCGTATACGTTGAACGGCTCCGTACATGGAGTCTAATGGTCAGGGGCGCTCACCTGGCAAGTGAGAAGACGCGGGTTCAATTTCCTGCAAGGCCAGTTTAATTTTGTTCCCTGGATTTATCTTCTCATCAGCCAGCTGTCGAAACCTCCATAAGCTCTATGCGCGCACCCCTAATTCAGTCCCGTAAAATGTGGGTTATATGGTTATCAGTAAATACTGTCACAAGAAAGTCGTTTACCGTCACGATTTCTTTCCGAGTTACGATGTTTCGGCAACAATAAACAGCAGACGATTCGTGAAAATACGTCGAAACTCAAAGTGCAGTCCCGCCCCCACGGGACGAAGATTTCCTCCATCTGTCAGTCAGGCAGGTTTTTCTGTGTGTGGGTTTGTGTTGTGTTTTCTTTAGGTGGACTTTTCTTTTTCTCCCGGTTTTTTGAATAAATATGAGATCGGCGGGAACAACGTACGGAGATCTCGAGCGACTCGAAGGTATTTAAAAACTCACACTCTCTCTTCTTCTTCTCTTCTTGAATACTCGAATATTTCTCTTCGAGTGCGCCTATCCACCGATCGGGTATACAAATAACGAAGTGCGGTGGTAAAGCCCTACGTATGTCTATTTTGTTGTAAATAATTTTGTGGATTATTATTCAAGTACTACCGATGTTACCTCACGCGGATACAATTAGTAAGCTGAACGCTTCATTGTTTATTATCACGGTTTTTTTTTTTTTGTGGAATTGTGATCACATTAAAAAAAAATAATAATCACAATTATATTTAAATGCATTAAAAAGAATTCTTTTTACAATAATTTTTCATTATTTTAATAGATTTTCGAGGAAATAACTGATCTATATATTTTGTATACAAACTCGTCGCAATAACTATTATTACTGAAGTTTGAGGAATTCATTTTGTATAGGAATTGCTGCTAAGAATTTGTTTTGTTTGTGTATTTTTGTCTCTCGGAACTGTAACCTATAACCTCACCCAATTCAACACTTGAGCAATTGCGTTACGTATGTTACTCAATTGGGTGTGGTGCTTCACCATATGGGTTATGTGAGCGAGATGTTATTACTCATTTATGCATGAAATGAATGCACATTCTCTCATACAAGAACTAAAAACTAGTTAGTGAGAAATCCCAATCACCAGGTCTGCTAGAAAATCAGTATTGGTCAGGGCTGGACAAATATATTGCTCGAAATGCATAGGGCATGTAAAAACTTTGACCGGGCATGTATCTTTTTCGGCTACATGCACGTCATGTTCCAGGCAGTGACTTATCAGTTAGAAATTCTTCTGAATATGGACTGGGTCACTGTTTCATATAGTAGGGCTACATGCACAACCCAGGTATGTTAAAATGCTAAAGTCTTGAATGCTTTAATGTTACTTTTTTATTTACGGGCAATGATGCAAATTGTTTCTACACACTTACTTGAAAATGATTAATCCTACTGCACTATAGGCTAATATTTACATCTGCTATTTTTCCCATCCATATTTCATCAAAATCCTTAAAAAATACTATTTTACAGATTGGGAATGAAATTAATTCTAAAGTTATCACTCATTAATTTGCACATGAAATACCCATATTGTTAAATTTTGAGTTGAATATTATGTACATTTGTATTTCTTTATTCTTTTCCTCTCAGATGATGATGACGATGATGACCAAACATCGGGTGTCACGGAGCTGCCCGACGTAATGGAGCATAGGGTTATATATTTAAATTATCCACAGAAACAGAAGTTTTGCACGAACAGAATCAGGTAATGAACAACAAATCGTAGGATTTTTTGGGTTATATGTGTGTTCCAAGTTTTCTCCTATATCACAACCATATCTTCCAACTGTTATGATTTTATTATATTTACAGTAAAACCTTTTTTGATGGACACCCCGCAGATGCGATCACCCCTCTTTTACAAATAATAATTTCTCCTTCTATAATAAAAGTATGCATTTCAAATCTGATTAATGGTTCACCCTTCTTTTACAGGCAAATTTTTTTGTTCCGTCAGTGAACACAAAATAAAGGTTTTACAGTGCTATGATTTTTTTCTTATTAATATGATTATACACTCTTGCTTCTAAAAATAAGATTTTTTTATCACAACACTAATATTAACGTTTTGCCTGCCTATGTCTGACATCACAAACTTGTCATTTAAAACCATGATTGATATTGCTTTGAATCATCAAAAATTTAATTTCAGTAGAGATTAAAAACTTAATATCAAGTGATCAAATTATAGTATCTATCGTTAAGATATAATGCAATACATCAGGGGTTCTTAAACTACACCACAGTGTTCTGCTGCACCAACAACCTTTGTGAGGGGTGCTGCGGAGTGGTTACACTGATAAATGCTATTCGAAGCAATTACTTGTTGTACTGCTCTGCGAAGCCACAGATAAGCATTGATTACGGGGTGTCACGGATGAAAAAAGTTTTAGAACCCTTGCAATAATAGATGTGATATCTTTAAGATATCAAAAATTTAAGTTATAGAAGCTCAACTTAGACGAATTCAATGGTTTATATAAGTAATTGGATCTTTCCTTCAATTGAATGAAACAATGAAGATATGTTGATACAGTGAAACCTCTAATGCTGCGGACCAAGAAAAAATATAGATGTAGAAAGGGATTATCGTTATATCGAGGGCAGCAGTTCAACATTGGAGTACAGACATTTTCAAACAAGACTTGAAAAAATAGCATTATATTGAGTATTCTTGTAGTAAGGTTTCACTTTTAATATTTTCCAGTTTAAAACTTTATTTTACTGCAGCCTGTTTTTATAATTTTACATCACGTCATTTTGTTTGTATGTATCTGTGTGTTGACATTCGTTTTCCTTTGATTTGCAGTACCGCAAAATACAATGCATTTTCTTTCTTGCCCAAGTTCCTGTTTGAACAGTTTAGAAGATATTCCAACATATTTTTTTTATTCATCGCTTTACTACAGGTAATTACTACTTAGTTTGGAAGCAGATTTTGACAAGTTTTTGTCATGACTTCTTTTCTGTTAATACATTTAAATCAATCTAGATTATTTTTAACCAGTTGATCTGCTTATAATGTATGTATTTGTCACGGTCAAATCCTCAGATGCTGCATATGATATATCATGCTAATTTTCTGTTCATTTACTGTATGTGTGTCAAAATATTTTGTCACTGAGCTGGTGCTACCTTCAGAGACATTCATTGTGTCCATCATCTCTGCAATTTGTATGTTTTGTGACTACTTTGAGATGATCAGTGTCTTGTGGGATTGGTCAGTTTTGCATCCTCATTATCCTTTTTTTTTTCTGGGACCTCAGACCTCCTAGCAAAGATACTTGTGTTTTATTCCCAGTAAATTTACAGTAGACTCTTGCTAATCTATATTTTTCTCCAACAGAGTTGTAAATTAAATTGAACACACACACAGAGTGTCGCGAATTCTATCTCAATTGACATGTATATTTGAAAAAGTACACCATCCATATTGGTATAAATTTATAGCTATCCATACTTAGATGAAGACTGCCATAATTTCTTATGGGCAATGTAAATTCACTGGACAAAAAATTAGTCACCCCTTGAGAAACCATGTTAATACCGTGTAACTTTGTTTCTGGTATTGATAAGTACCTACTGGATTCAGTTAGGAAGGCAGTCCGCAAGGTTCTTCAGGTATGTTGCATCCAGTTTAAGCCACTCGCTGAGGCGTAAACTGGATGCAAATCTATCAAATTGCAGGGATGTTAATTTTGGCATTTTATCTGCTGTTCCAAAAGATCCCAAAGATTTTTAATAGAGTTGAGGGCAAGGGGATTTTGTGGGCCAGTCGAGGTTTGATAGAGTGTGTGAGTGTTCATCACGCCAGTCACATATGCGATCAGCCCTGTGAACTTTGTTGTTGTCATCTTGAAAAATGAGGGTGTCAATGGTAAATTTTTTCATGAAGATGTTGACTGAAGGGCAACACCTGATCACAGAGAATGTTAAAATAAACATGCTGGTTTTCATCTTAGTAGTCACCTCAATGACTGGGCCCAATTCATAGTACAAAAAACACCCTCCCCCCAAAAACATCACATACCCACCTCTGGCCTGAACCTGGTCTTTGCACACTTTGATGAAATACTTCATTGGGCCTTTGGTGCACTCGGCGCCATGCATCAATAAAGGTAAGTTTAAATGAATGAAGGCAAAAACATGATTTGTTAGACCACATTACACACCTCCCATCAGCTACTACCCACGTTCTGTGATTTCTGGTCCATTGAAAACATGCAACTTTATGTGCCTGTGTGAACAATGGCCTCTTGCAAGGTACCAGACTCCAAATTTCCATTGCATGCAGTTCCTGTCACGATGTTCTCTTGCAAACAGGTTGGGATGGACCTTCATTCACTGACTGCAGCAATTCCTGTCGGGTTTGGAAGCAATTTTGATTTACAAGCCAGGTTCTTCTTGGTTAGGATCTTTATCCGACCGCAGTTCTTGCATCATGTTTCATGGCCATCCATGTTACACCGCTTCTTGTAGACCCATTAAACTAGCCCACTGCGCAAAAATCAATGGATCCGGCGACTTCACTCACCATATGGCCACGGGTTGGGCGAAACATGATTACCCCTTTTTTACCTCTCTGTCACATTCTTGCATTTACCTATCTTGATGAACAATTACCTCATGCAACACAAATTTCTCACTCAACGTTACTGTCTTATGATTACGTAGAGGCAGTGTGTGCTCAGTTGAGCACATGACTCGATCGCTGCGCTATCTGTACCAGTTTAAGACACCGCTATGCTTGCGCTCCAGGGCTACTCATTTTTTTGTCCAGTGAGCTTATTATGCAATTATATCTGAGCTAACAAAGATAATTTGCTCGTGAATCATATTCATTAACTGAAATCTTAGCGAAAACACTACTTTCCATAGCTTTCTATGGAAAAATGTTTAATTTGTTCTAGGAATCGTCCCAAATTTCAGAGTAACTTTCATAAATCATTAAAAAGCACTATAAGAAAAATAAATAAAAACTGACCAAAGGCTCAGATGGAGAAATAAATATTTTTGTATTTCATACTATGTAAAAAAAAAAAAAAAGCTATGCAATCGGGTTCGTAAGCCATAGTGAAAACAGTGTATGAGATGATGCTATGTGATAAAATCAGCACATTCTTCTCTCTCTCTCTCTCTCACATGCAGATGGAAAAGTTAAGTTCCTAGAATGTCCAGATGGCATTCAGTTTGGTATTGAGAGTCTTACTGTATGCATTGAAATCATTGAAGTCTGAAGCATTTTTTTTTAATGTGCATTTTCTCTTAGCTTAATAATTTCATTCATTTTGCATGAAATGGTTTAAAAATCTTTCTGAAAGAGAAAGAGAGGTTTATCTAGAAAGCAATTCTGAGGTAGAAACAAATCTGACTTGAGTAGTAATTACTCATCGATTGGCATAAAAATTTAACTCGTGACATGTCTGTTTTATGTTAGTACCATGCATCTATGTTATGACCTACCTATGGAGGAAAATTCCGTAGCCAGGGTATGACTGTATTTATCTTTTAGTTTTTTCGAGGAAAATTTTTTTAGTGGTGGATTGTAACTGACTTTTTGAGTGTATTTAACACACCTCTTACATTCCCTTGAATTTTCCCTGAAGCTTTTAATCTATGCATGTATGATTTTTTTTTCTTATTTTTAATGTCAGTAATCCAATGAATAAAATTGCTATTCTTCTAGCAAATCCCAGATGTCTCTCCAACTGGTAGATATACAACAGCTGTGCCGCTTATTTTCATTCTCAGCATTTCAGCCATCAAGGAGGTTGTTGAAGACATTGTAAGTTTGTATTGAAGGATTGATACAAAGCATTATGTATCTTGTTTGGGGGTTTAAAGAATAAAAATTTCAATTTATAATACTTTTTTTTCTTTCCTCTGACAGTTTCAATATTGAAGCTTCAAATCAAGCATTACAATAAGTTTTTTTCCCCCCTTTTGTTCCAGTTAAGTTTATTTCTTGATCTTCATGAATTTTTATAAACATTAATTTTATTTGTCAAAAGCTAACACGAAAGCAATGAACATAATTAGCAATTTTTAAAGTGGAAGCTCAAGATTCATCTTTTTTTGCAATATCTTGCTTACCTGCTTGCCTCTTAATGTCCATCCTCTTTCTAAAAACATTTTTACTGTAAGATATGATTACAAGTTAAGGTTTAAATTATTTACTGGGTGGTTATGTAGTATTTTATGCTTTTTTTATGTATTACTAATGTGCATATAAATTTTATATTATTAAAACTTTATAGAAGCATTTCAGTTTTTTAAACGTATTTCTTTTTGTATAGAAACGTCACCGAGCTGATGATGCTGTTAATAAAACTAAAGTTTTAGGTAATATATACAGCAAACATTTTACATATGCTAAATTTTTTTTATTCATACTTTTATCTCGTAAGAAAATCTAATCTCTGATGATGTATGTCCAAAAAAGCCAAACCTTTGAAATGTTCAATTAGTGAACTAATTTAAATGTAATTTTTTTTCTTAAATCTTTTATTTTAATTAGACCCTGTGAAGGAAATATTCATGACAGTGATAATGATTTCGAACTTTTGAGGTGGAAATAAAGAAATAAAATAACCAACAAGTTAGAATTTTAGTATGATGTGTATATATAAGAAAGAAGGGTGCTTATAACTGTTTCCTGGGTAAAATATTCATAGAGTTGATGAAGTAAGGAATAATGTTGTGCATCCCTGTTGATAGTGAATTTGTAGTAATGTTGCTTCATGCATAGATCGTTTCACACGTCTCAGTATATATGCCTAGTCTAAAAATTATTTTTCTTTTTGTACAGACCTTATATTTTCTATAACTTTTTTGATTTATATCAGTTTGTCTGACTTTTTTTTTTGCATCCAGTGGATAGTATAGTTTGTTGTTCACTTTAAAATAATTATCAATTTCAGGCCTAAAAAATGGTGTCTGGCAATGGATTAAGTCGATGGATGTTTCAGTTGGGGATATTTTGAAGATCACTAGTGGTCAGTTCTTTCCTGCAGACCTTATATTGTTATCTTCTAGGCAAGTATATGTAATTGTTGTCCTGCATATATTACTAGTGTGTTTCTAATTACTTCCCGATTCTTGTTGAAATCTTGTCATTGTGGTGCTGTTTTTATAATTTTTTTTCTTTCTAAACTTACGAAAACAGTATTCGTAATTGAAATGTCGATAAATGAACTTTGTAGTCAATTTGTATCAGGCAAGGTTGTTTTAGAACCACATTTGATTCTAATAATTTAAGTAATAGTAAGTAAACACAAGACTAACTATGACGACTGTTGATTGATTGTGTTTTTTTTAAGCATATTTTAATGAATTTTTTAAATCCATTTTAGTGAACCCCAAGCCATGTGTTACATAGAAACAGCAAATTTGGATGGCGAGACAAATCTGAAAATCAGACAGGTGGGCATAAATTTTTTCATAGAACAAAATATTTCAAAACCGGCAGTTTTGTTAACATATGTTTTTATATGTTAGGACTTTTCATTTTACTGTATATTTGTAGTGGTTTTTTTTTTTTCTAAATGAATATACAGAGCTACCATCTTTCCTAAGTTAGCCTGGCGATGCTGGATTTCACAACATTTACAGGGTTTCCAGATTATGAATTCACATTCCCAGTTTTCAATTATTGCCATCAGTTTAAAGAAAATAAAAACTTGACGAAGAAGGAAAATATTCAGTTTGCAGTATTTTTGCTGTTAGTTTTTTTTTAAAGGTTACCGCGTTCCCATTACAATAAAAAGTTTTTATAATGTCTTGCCTCCTAGACTCCAGGCTCGGTAGCTTGTACAAAAGGTGCTCAAAGCCATCTAAACCCTTGAATGTGAACAAACATGGCAGCCCGTTCACATTTAAAATGGTTTTTTTACGTATGTGTTTATTCGTGAAACAGCTGGTAAATGATTCAATCACCATATTTTCTCTATGTATCACTATGCTGACCATATTCAAAGAATTTATAGGAAAATATCAGGCATCGCAAATTGTGGGCAGAATTCTTAATTTATTGGTGAAAATTGATTTTCAATGGGTGGAGCAATGGAGAGCTTCTACAAATCTCGGTCAATTATAACGATTTCACCAAAAAATATATAACATAACAAAAATTTTCACTAAAAATAGAAATTCATCGTTAAAAAAATGGAACATTTCTTTAGAATAGTAATCGGACACTAAATGATAGCGAAAAATATGGGTATGTTTTGTAAAATGTGAATAATATAGTCAGTGACTATTAGTTAGTTGTGACTTATTAGTCTCTAATTAATTATTTAATTATGGCTATTAGTCACCTTATATATTACGTCTTATTTTGATTCTTATTATGGCAATAAAAAATGTTAATCGTCAAGTATGTTTGCCGGATTTTTAAGTAAGTTGTCAGATTTTCATAAGAAAGTTACAGGACTTTTACTCTCTGAAGGTTTTGCAGGTCTGGGTATATATCAATTATTATGAATTTCTATTTATTTATCGTACAACTGAGGCTCATCTTTGCAATGCTGGTAATGTGACAAAACTTGCTTGAATTATGTTTCTTGATTTGAGTCCAGTAAAGCATGGATCAACATTTTACCAATATTGCATTTGTTTCTTTCTATTTCAGGGATTACCACAAACAGCTTCTTGGCTTACTGGAAAAGATCTGGAAAACCTGCATGGAACTGTTGAATGTGAGCTACCTAATAGGCATTTATATGAGTTCACTGGAAACCTGAGGGTAGCTGGCAAAAGGTATTATGATTTTAATATGTACCTTTATTAAATTATCAGCTTACTAGAGGTATCAAATATTAAACTTTTAATGGTTATTCATCTGTTGAAATATTGAAAAATTTTTGCTGTGATTATTTCAGTACATTACCATTAGGAGCTGATCAAGTTCTTCTGCGAGGTGCCAAAATGAGGAACACAAACTGGGTATTTGGTATGTGTTATCTCATGTTTCACGTTATTTCTTCACATATGAGTGTGTTTTAAATGTGCTGAAAAATCAAATATTTCATTATTATAAATGTGACATATTGCATAAACACAAATTTTAATATGTTAACCCTTTTACTGGCTGTAGAATGGGGGGGGGGAGTATACTTTTCCACCAGATCAAGTATTTTTTTGAGTTTCTGTGAGAAGAAACATCCATCTTTTGGACAGTTTCATGGCAAATAAAGGGTTTTTGTTATAATGCATGTCATTATATGGACAGCTTTTATATAAAAGAAACCAAGCACCATTTTTAAAATTTTTGAGATATACTGATATCTGAACTATTGAAAGAGGTGGGATTTTTTATCTAAATAGAACCAAGTGAAGGAATGTTTATAAAGTTGGATGTACGGTTTAGTAGCAGTAGTGCTTGTAAGAGAATTGGAATGAGCAAATTGACGATAAATAATATTTAATCAAGCTCATGTTCAGTCACTGGTAGAGATGGAGAAATTCTTCATAATAATTTCATGTTATAGGCAGTGAAAAATTTAATATATTTCACGATATAAGCAGTTATAGTCTATTATAGTGCAGTCTAATCTCTTGAACAAAGCACGTGGTTGAAATAAGATCTATCATGATGGTGAGATGATGGCAGAGGAAGAGACTTGACTTGATAGTGATGAAGATGGTGGTGTGATTATGATAGTTAGGCAGAAAGTGTATTGAGAGAGAGAGAGATGATGGAGTGGAAAGAAGGGGCAAATTTAAAAATTGGGCCTGAATATTGGAGAAATATGGAGGGCTGAAAAAATGCTTAACCAAAGGAGAATTTTTATGAATGTGAAGTGCTTCAAAGAAATCTTAATCAAGAGGTAAAGAACATTTTTGGATGATTTTAGCAGAATCAAAGTTAAAGTGGTCATTGTTGGTCCATAAGTGATGGGCTATGAAAGAACACGGGCTCTTGATTTTTTACATAGTGCTTATGTTCGGAAAGTCAAAATTTCAGGGAATGTTTGGTTTGGCCAATTTATGAAAGACAGCATCATTGGCAGAAAATGCTGTAACTGCCCCAATCCGTGAGGTTATCAAGAGGGTCTTCAAGCTGGATGGAAACAAATTTTATCTCTATGGGTGAGAACACTGAAAATTAGAATCTGCTGAGAATTTTGGCAATGTTAGACTTATTGGTGTCACTTATATTAATGTACTGTGCTCAAAAGGTTGAACCCTTTCCTATTCTCATTCTTCAAGAATATTCTTGCCTTATATCAGGAGCATTCACGAGGAAGAGTTCTATTTTTCCTGTCACACATCAGGTGCAGTCACCACTCTCATAGTTTTATTTCTTTGAGTCCACTTGAGTAAGCAACCCCCCCCCCTTGCCACCTGTTTATCACATTGTATTTTACAATTAATTTAACTCCTATGATTAACCTTAATAAGATTTAAATCTAGTGCAAAACAATTACAAAAAATGCTGAATTTTTATGTATTGCTCTTTTTTGAAAGTCGATTGTGCTCATAATTTATTGTTTTTGTGCTTTTCTCAAAATTTCTAGGTGTTGTCGTTTATACAGGCCATGAAACAAAATTAATGATGGTATGTTGCTTCTATTGTATTCATACAATAAATTTGAAAATTGAAAAGGATCGTTACTTTTATAAATTTATTTAGTATGCATGTGACTCACGTGTGTGTGTAAGAAGTAATTTATTTTGAAACATTTTTAATGCCTCACTAGGTCCTTACAAAAATAATTCAAATGTGTCCCAAACCAGTGTTCTTCAACCACTGGTTTGCGTCTGTGGGAATATCCTCGAAACATTTAAGTCCCTGAAACATTTTGCCTATTTCATGTTACTGCTAGGGCAGGCATTTCTCAAAGCATGTGATGCATCTCTTAGGGGCATCTCCAACCTTTGTAAGGGGCATTGCGATGAGCTGGAGATATAGATTTGTGTGCTTATTTATGCTTTGAAGTGATTATTTTATAAGTGAAAAGATCTACTAAACAATTCTGGGGAGCCACAGATGAACCGTAAATTAGGCAAGGGAGCAGCAGGTGATAAAAGTTTGAGAACCACTGTGCTAGGGGTTAGAGAGATAAGAGAGGGATTAAGGAATGTTTAGGGATCTACATTGTTGCTAATTAGCAACAGTTAAGTATATAACTTAATATATAAAACACTGTATTGGTTTAGAAAAATCTTTTCTTGGATAACCCATGGGTTATGCTCATGAAATGATGGTAATAGGTAATACAGTGCACACCACTCAATGTGATCACAGCGGAACTCAAGTGTTTCTGATAACAATAACGGATTGATAGTTATATCAAACAAATTTGGATGTGAGTGAAAAAGAACAGGAAAGTTTTTTTCTCGCAAAACTGATTGCAAAATTTTCACTCTGTACCGCTGCATTTTATTGACTACTTTTCGGGAAGATTGGTACATCGACATTATTTTTAATGTATCTACACAATTTATTCTAAAACGGGATATTTATCCTTCAAACTAGAATCCCCCATTTTATTTTTAATCATTTTTCAGCCATTGTAAAGAGTTAGAATGAAACTGTCTAATGCAGTATTTCCCAACCTTTTTTGTCCCATTGCTCCCTTTTTCAGAATTTTTTTTCTCCCAACGCAATCTAACCCATAGGATCCTATGCTATACCCGTAGTTTCTACCGTCCGCCTGGAAAATTCCATGGCCCCCAGGGGCATTAACGCCCACATTGGGAATCACTGGTATAATGTGTTTTACGAATTATGATAGTTTTTCCAATGTATGGTGCATTCCATCTATCTCTTTAAAGTCTTTCTGGTTGAAAAATGTGAATCTGATCAACTGATAGAAGTTTTTTTTATAACTTCCCTATTTTTCCTTCTGGCCACTGCAAAAGTAGCTCTACACGTAGTTGGATCATGGTGGCTACTACAGCCATTGTGAACTGAGTGTGGTAACAATTATTAACAAAGAGGGGAGGGGCGTTACACCTTCTGTCTTTGTACATAGTCTTGCAGGTTGATAATGATAATAATCTATGAGGGGAAAAATATGTCTGGCTCAACCTTAGCCTCAAATCGTGTAAAAAAATGGACAGAAAAATAAAATTCATAACAAACTGAAATCCTAATAATACAAAACAGAATTTTTTCCATGTCATGATATAGGTTTGTTCTGTCGTTGCGAAAGTCATAACTGTAGTGGAATGAGATAACATTATTCATGATCCTAATAAGCTACATCTACTGTATTAAGTACAATATTAATATGATTTTTATGTGATTCTTTTTTTCTTGTTTTTAATGACAGCTATCAAAGCCTTATATGTTTCATTAATTGAAATTCCTATTTTTTTTCAGTTTTCATTTTACAGAATAATACAAGTATAAAATGTAAAGTGTTTGTTACTGAAAATAGATTCTTTATTCTTTTATCATTTCAGAACTCCACAACAGCACCATTGAAGAGATCAACTGTTGATAAAATTACCAATAACCAGGTAACTTTGATATGATGTTTCATACTAAATATAACTATCTGTGTAAATTTTGCAACATCTGGAATATTTAAATAGATTGTGTAACAAATGAATGCTGAGAGAGACAGAAAGACAGTGAGAACATAAAACCAAAAGAAACCAAAAATGCAATTATTTTGCATTAAACTAAGTTTGTTACCCAATAAAATTTTTCTAAATCTTTTTCTTTGTTTTGACGAAATACATGTTTCCAGTAAGGCGGTATTTAGAGGTTTCTTTTAACAAGGTTTGACTATCAATGTCACCCACCTGGGTATGTTCCCGGGGATTTCAAACACAGAGAGGGTCTCATAATAATCTGATCTGTGAAAAATAATCAATCTGTATCAATTTTTGAGAATACCACTTTTTAACATGTATAAGAAACCCTCTAATTTTTTGGGCTTAAAATTTAGAGAAAAGTTTGTCTAAGATTTTCTTTTTATATTTTGAGATTTTTTTTATTCATCATATACTATACATATAACATCACACTATACATATAACATGAAGCTAGGAAATACACATTATTGCTTCTATCAGTGATTGGTCAGGTTTTCATGACAATGTAAAAATAAATATGTTACATTGTCATGAAAACCGTTGTAATAATAAATATGTGTATAATGATTTACTTACAAAACACTATTTTTCCCCCTTCACATTTTAGATCTTGATGCTGTTTCTTCTATTGATTATCTTGTGCCTTGTCAGTGCCATAGCCAGTGAGCTGTGGACGAAACCTCATGTTCTTTCTGACTGGTACTTGGGTCTTGATGGTGAGTTTTGTTAGAATCTTGCATACTTTTCTAAAAGCTTTTATTTAAAGCCACTAGTGGCCCGTCTGTAAAAATTATAGGGTTTGGCACCAAAATGATTAGCATCAAATGATTGCATTCTAAGGTGGCTGTAATAAATTATTTCTGATAGTCAAATTATTTTTACATCATGTCTGTACAATGTAAAAAAGTGGTGTTCAACCACCACTATATAGGCATGCATAATTAGTGCAGAATGCTTAACCACTATTGGCCGCTGTGGTGGTCGAGTGGTTATAGTGACGGACTCGTGATGCGAGTATCCGGGTTCGAACCCCACAGTGGTGGTCGGCTGAAGTTGGTTTTCTGTGGTTCCCAACTTCAAGGCGCAAATGCGAGCCGATCTCCCCGTTAAAAAGTCTCGCCACAGAGAGCAACAGTCCTACAACGGTAAATCATTCAACCATAACACTTCACTCATAGTTAGTAAAAAACTGGGGGCAGGTGACAGCACTACACATAACAAGCATTACACAGAAACAAACTTTACTTCAGGTTGCACTACACGTACACGCACATTCCCGCATGTACCGATTCGTTGGGGGGTTCCGCGGGGGGGGGGGGGTTGATGTGTGGTTTAGCAGTAGTAGGTAGGGGCTCGGGGATCCATGATGTTCTTAAGTCAGCCACCTCGTTGGGCAATTTGCCTGTTGTGGCGTTGTATTTGTATTTGTATTGTATTGTATTACTATTTTTCAGCTTTGATAATCTCTGTTCAGGTTCTGCAGGCACTATTGTTAATTGTTTATTGTAAAATTTTGAAAACTGTACTTTTCTTTCAATGTTACATTCTAATTTGAAAAATAAATGGCAGCACTTCAGCACAGACATCATTTCCGTGAAGATGTACAATAACCTATGGAATCATCCTCCCCTCTTGACGTAACTTTGACTGAGGCTTTTCCTCCTTCTGTGTAACCCTTACATTTAGAAAAAAATAACTGGAATTAACGAATGGTATATTGAAAGTTTAATATCGAATGCAGTGAGCGACCATATGGCATGTATTTTATTTGGCAGAGTTTTTTTTTCAAACTATCACATATTTTTTTGTTCACAGTGCGTGAGATTAGTTTCTATGCGAAGGTGCTACATTAGCGTTAAAACACTGTGCATAACAGTAAAAGATTTGATTTAATTGAGCAAATAATGTTAATTTTTTTGTTTTTTCTCTGGAAGTTTGTTGAATTCTGTGAAATTTCAACTGTGTAATAGTATAAGTTTTGACTGATTAGTAATTTCTTCCTCTTTTTTATAGAACTTGGCAGCGGAAATTTTGGGTATACTTTCCTCACGTTCATCATATTATACAACAACCTCATACCCATAAGTTTGCAAGTAACCTTAGAACTTGTTCGATTTATTCAGGCCATTTTTATCAACATGGTATGTATGCTATGTGTTCAGAAATTTGCAACTGTTACTTAATGCTATCAGATGAAGCTTAATATAAATCCAGGAAAAAATTATGTTATTGAAATAAGAAATACAGTAAAAATCTTGTAGAACAGTACTCTCTGTAACAATAATCGCCTGTGTAACTATGTTACTCTTTGGTCCTGGTAAACACTCTTCTCATAGTGTTAATATATTCCATCTATACGATAAACTCCTATATAATGAAACTGTGCTTTATTTTACAACGCAGATGAGTAAAAAAAATTATAATTTATTAAAAAAAAAACAGTCAAAGTACAGTTATACAGGGTGATCCAAAAGTCATGCAACCTGTTCTAAAATATTTTATTTTTAAAATGATATGAAGAAATAAATAAAAAAAATATATCAGTTTGAATAAAACAGCACTTATGGATACAGAAACAAAATGTGTTTCAAAATGTCACAACATGTGTTCAAAATATGAGCTTTTTGCATGAATGCAAGCACATATTCTTGTTGCCAGGTTTCTGGCCACTTTTCTCACGGCGAGTGTATCTTTCAATCTCTGATTTAATGGTTTTTTTTAGTTCATCAATGGGATGGGGATTATTTTTTTATACATTTGCCTTCAGGTGTCCTACAGGAAAAAAATCAGGTGGTGACAGATCCGGTGATCTTGGTAGCCAAACAATCCTTTTAAAATAAAACGGTCTTCGAAAAATTTGTTAAGAAATGCCAATGTCTCATTAGATGTATGACAGGTTAATCCATCCTGTTGCAAAAAGAAAAGCACAAACATTCATTTTTACCCAACAGTGTGATGAATTGGAACACAATTCCACACAACATTCCTGTACAATTTGCCCTACACTGTTTCTTAAAAAAAATTGAACCCCACTATCCTATGACATGAAATTGCACACTGATTTTGATCAAATGCAGAGGCTTTGCTAGGCGTGCAGGTTTCAGCTCAGAAAATTCTGTTTTGGTTGTCAACATAACCTGTTAGATGAAACTAGGCTTCATCTGTAAAGATCAGAATCAAGATTATCTATACCATTTTCATCAAAGTCATATCAGTGAAGGATCTGATCTTTCTTACACTCTCTGAAAGTGAGTTTACCATTTTGTCATTTAGTTCACACATTGTATGCTGGCTCAGTAGAGATGGACACCCACTTCACCTGCTTTCTTCAGCATTTACAGTTTCTCGAAAATGGCACACCAATCATAAGATTATTACTCTTATTGGGCACAGAAACATTTGGGAATCCACTTTTGAACGCCTCAATAATAGCTTGAAACGAATGAATTGAAAAATATTGTTCAATCATAAAAATTCTTTGCTTCTGGCAAAAACCATCTTGGTCATACAATAAATAAAGAGCCCCACTGAGAGTATCAGTACACATGGAAAATTAAAAAAAAAATGACTTCCCACTTTGAATAGCATAGTGCTGCTGTCTAAGAAAAAACTCTGCATTTACAATCAGTAGAATTTGAGAAATTAATTATTTTGTAACGGGTTGTGCGACTTTTGGATCATCCCATTCCTTGATCTACAAGTTCCTCTTTACACAAGTAGAAAAGCAAAATAATATTTGTTAAAAATGATATGTTTCACTAGCATTTTTAACAAATATTTTTTTGCTTCATAATTAACGAGCTTGAAAATGTGGGAAAACCACATTTTATTTTGTATATAATTTTTGTACTGTGTCGTGTAATTAAATTTTATATGCATATTATTATTGTAAGAATGTGGAGCAAATCAAAAGGATTTTTGATATTTGGTATGGAAAACTTTAATTTAGGATACATATCCTTTCTTTCTTGGAAATTGAGCGCAACTCTAGTCTATCGTCATGGGCAATTTATTGCTGAGTTAGTTGTGCTGGAAGTGTGCATATGTACCTAACAGTCTGAGAGCACATCTGTTGCTATTCGTGAATTCTAGTGTTGCCATCTACTTTTAAAATTGTGAGTAAAGTGTGATGATTGAAAAATTATAATGTTGCAGATCTGTTGCTCTCTGTGGCAATACTTTTAAACAGGGAGATTGGCTTGCAGAATACATGTCCTAATCCAGTATTCTTACTGCCTACTCCTCCTAACCAGATCATGGCCTGTCGCTCTGTGTTAATGAAGAAATTTTAGCAGGGAGTCAAAAACCTAAACCATGCTTGGAAATGTGCATGTATGTGTTGCAAATTTAACGTGAAGCTTGTTTCTGTGTAATTGTTGTTATAGTGCTGCCACTTTCTGTGTCGAGACTTTTTAAAGTGTTCCTACTGCCTATAACCATTGTGCAACAGGGTTCCCAGCGACCTGGAAAGTCAGGGGAATGAAAAATCATTTGGGAAAATGTAAAATACTTGGCAGAAGTCAGGGAAACTGGCTTATATTTGATAAAAGTCAAGGAAAAGTTCTGAGAAGGGAAAAAAACCTTGATTATTGTCCTCTGATCACACTGAACTTGCAGGACTGATTTTATCTTTTTTATATACCTATTTAATATTGCAGTAAAACTTGTTTTCAATGGAATCACAAGGAGTCAAGTTTTTTCCCCGTTCCACAGGCTTCTTTTTAATAAAAGTTCAATTCTTATAAAAGTGAAGTTAAGTAATGATCTCGTGTGTGATGCATCAATTACAGAAACAGATTCTTGCTAATCTAAGGGTGGATGATGTAGAACTCACATTTGCAAGCATAGATTACGTAAAAAATTTTGGTGGAACACTTTAACATTTTGTATGATCCTTTGGCCTATTGGTTGACTAATACTCACAGTGTTTGTGTGAAATTTTGCGTTAAGGGGTAAAATTTTCCTTTCCGTTTCCATGTTAGACGGGTTCAGTTTTATCCAGGTTTTTTAATGTGTATTTTGGCATTGAAATCAAGGGACCATGATTTTTTTCCCGTTGAAAACAGGTTTCCGCTTAATACAGGTTCTGTTAAAGACAGGTTTTACTGCATATATCTGTATATTTTATATATCTTATCTTTTATATGTCGTTGCTTTTGATAGAGGATAAAAAAAGCCACTTTTGAAGTTTGTTTCTTTATAAACCACAAGCTCATTTTAATTGTTTGCTGACCACTAGGACATCAATATGTATCAAGAAGACACTGACACCCCAGCGATGGCACGAACGTCAAATCTAAACGAGGAGCTTGGTCAAGTAAAATACATTTTCTCTGACAAGACAGGAACACTAACTCAAAACGTCATGGTTTTTAAACAGAGCTCCATAGCAGGCATTAAATATGGGTGAGTGTGATTTTTATTTATTTCATCCGTCTTTTCTAAAATATCTGAATTTTTTCATAATTACCTGTAAAAAATATATATTTTCCTCTTTTCAGTGTGTAACTTTTTAAACATAGTTCGGCATAAGCAGGGTGGCAATATGGTCTGCATTTTACGGGAGTTTCCTGTGTTTTTACCATATTTTTGACCATTAATGACATTTTCATAAAAATGTCCTGTTCATCCCCCATTTTTTTTCATCCAATCTTACATGCAAAAAATGTTAAGTAAATATTATTCCATAATTTCAAAGCTAATAAATTCATAAAAAAAAAAAGAAGCTGACTCATTTGAAGAGAGCAACAATGGAAGACTTTGATGAGATAGAGCTGAATGGCATGCAGTCGCATGATCAGTGAGGAATTATGGTTCAAAGTGGCAAAAAGTGTTGACTGAAAACCATGCTGTCACTTCAAAGTAATGAAGCTATCATGAAAGTGATATTTGATTCAAAGCAAACAAAGATCAGATTGTGTAATTAAATTAAATCAAAGGTCACCTGACTAGTGGTGAGCTGGTAGGGGTGTTGCAGTTTGGTCATATAAAAGCCTCTCTTGAAAAAAGTATAATTCATGAGCATCAAGTGTGTAATACAGATTTGTCTTTTGTCAGATCTAACTACATCTTCAGTGATATCTTAACCAGTCAAGTGGCAATGACGAATATATGGGTCATAATGTTTCCAATCCTTGAGTGGTGATGACGAATATATGGGTCCAAATTTTTCCAATCCTTGAGCGGTGGTGACGTATATATGGGTCATGGAAGACCTGTTCCTTCCCCCTTGACCTATTGTAGCTTGACTGACACCTTCAACGCCTCCTAATCCTTCAAATGAATGAAGCGCTCGGTTGAACAGTACAATGAATTGGTTATAGACCATCACAATAAATACCGTCTGTACAGAATAAGGTGTGGCTTTCTTACTGGTATCTTGAAAGTAAGAATGTGCTAGATTGTTAGAATGGAATTAGGGAAGCGTGGTACAGAGAGAGAGAGAAACTGTTTATCTTTCCAAGGAGGGGAACTGTTTTTTCCCTACTTATATTCACAACATGTGAAGCTGTACGAAAAAAATTTTCTGAAAAATATTGGTTTTTTTTATTTTAATTTTTCAGTGAAATCTCGATATAACGATATTCTCGGGACCATGAAAAATATCGTTGTAGAAGGATTATTGTGCTATATCGAGAGGCAGCACTTTAATATTAGCCTGTAGGCATTGCTAAATAAGACGAAAAAATATCGTTGTAGTAGGATTCATCGTTGTATCGAGTGTCATTATAACGAAATTTCACTGTATATAAACACATAAATAAACGTATGCAATCCACTAAAATCCAACAAAAAAGTTTATTGACTGGAAGATGAAATTAAAATTAAATTTTTTTCCAGAATTTATTTTTTTTTAGAATTTATTCTGAGTTATATGCATACAGATTTAATTTGAGGCTTGCATAATATTTCATGCTATTTGTTAATACACAATAGCTGTGTTTTTTCACATGTTTTAATTATATTTTACAAATTTTTTAAATACAGTGAAACCCCGCTACAACGATAAGCGATAAATCCTTCAACAATGATATTTTTTCAAGTTTTGTGCGGAAATGTCACTACTATAATGTCAAACTGCTGCCTCTCGATATAACGATAACCAATATATATCGATATTTCTTTCTTGGTCTGCATAAATAAATATATATATATATATACACACACATAATAGCAGGGCTGCATCTAGGAGGGAGCAGGCGGGTCTCGTGCCCCGGGCGCTGGACCAGAGGGGGGGGTGCAAATTTCATTCTCAAACCTTACCTTCAACATTACAAGGGGGTGCCAAAATGCGCACTTGCAGGGGGTGGCCAAGCATCTAGTTGCGACCCTGCATAATAGTGGCGATGCCCGAAATTGGGCAGTTTGCCCAGCCAATGTCCAAATTTTGTGCTTTGACTGGCCCCCATGTATCGATTCTTATGATTTAGGGTCATCGTCACGTTGACATATTGTTTGGTGATAATTGTGACCATTTATAATTATGGTTAGTGACAGCAACTCTAACGATCAAAGGAATCGGTATATGGATATCTTAGAGATCAATATACCGATCAGAAAGACTTTTTTCTCTTTTGAAAGCAATAATAGTCTATGTGAATTGCACCCTACCAAAGAAACTAAATTTTATAAAGAAATAGCTCGTACGCTGTATACGTCAAAACCAAGACTTTCTTCATTTTAAAACGTATGTGATGTGGCCTTTTTGAAACATTGTGCTGCATGTTTAATTTGTCTTCGAAAGCAAAATCTGTTTTATCCGACATCTTAATTTCTTTTATTACACAAGAATTTTTTCTTTTTTATGTGAAATTTGAAAAAAAAAATCATAGATGTCTGTTTGTCAAAAATAATATTGAAATTGACATGTTTTCTGAGCAGCGTCAAGGCATGAAACGATCCCCCCCCCCCCAAAATACAGAATGTTTCGTTGGCATATGAAAAGGGGAGAAGGGTGTTTGGGGTTCAAGCTTTGGCCGTGATTATAGCGTTATTTTTCAGTAAAAACTTCACTCCCCCCCCCTCAGAAGAAAACAAATTTGCCCCCCCCCCTCCACCATTCTTGAGAAAATCCTGAGAACGCCTATGCTGTGTATAGGCCTACTTTTGATACACAAAGCTACTCGATATATATAGTAGCTTTCGTAATACATACAATGCATGCCAAAAAGAATGGGATGATTGTGGTCCGGATTTGAGAATATAATTCATTTTGTATAATTCTTTCATTCTCTTTAAATGATTTACAAAAAAGAAACCAAAAATTGTTTGGTGTTTATGCACTTACTAAATTAAAAGACATATTTTGTATGCTTATTGGCAAAAATGACTTAAACGCAATACATTTGTCATTTACAATCATATCAAGAAAAAATAATAACTGGCACATATTTATTCATATGGAATGTTATTATATCATCAATTAAATTTTTAATCTTTATTAAAATGCATTATTTTAATCTATTCATTTTAAGAATGTTCAGATTACTGAAAAATGTGTATCGTTCGTGCAAAATGTGTTATTCGCTTAATCATATCATTTTCCAAGCTGGTACGGATATAATGAAATTCCCGTATATTGAATACATTCGTTGCAGGGGCGTAGCCAGAAATTTTGTTCGGGGGGGGGACCAAAGTGACAGAACAATGGATCTGGCCATCTTTTTCCCTTTTTTCGGTCATTTTCTCACATTTCGGGGGGGGGGGGGACCAGACCCCCAAGTCCCCCCCCCCTCGCTACGCCCTTGATTCGTTGTTTTTTCTAACTTCGTTATAAGCGGGTACAACTGCATATGTGTGTATGTATGCGGGTTTTTTTCTTGAAATGTGTTTATAGAATTCTATGATAACACATGCAATTTATGCGAAGTGTAAAAATTCAATTATATGTGACCAACTGAATGTGACATTACATTGAGATAAACCCTAAAAAGCAGTTGTTATCGCTAATTCAATTAAAATTTTGACAAATATTCCATTTCTTTTGTTACCTTTTGTTTTTGTTTGGTCAGTATATAATCAAAGAAAGTAAATTTCATCAAAAGGAAAAAAAAATTCTGTAAGATACATCGCGTTGCTGAACATGCCACCCAGCGAAACGAGGCTGAAATAGGCTTTTGAAACTCTTGCATTTATTACGTATCCTAAATTATTAATGGCATGTATTAAATACATCATAATATTGCTTCCTTCCATATACACATAAAATTTATATATTTTATAATCTGTTAGTTTTTTATATGTGAAGTATAAATCATTTCGTGTTGTATAAATAGATTAAATAAAAACGAAGGTATTTTCCAATTCATAGCATATTTCAAATTTACTCATAAGATATAATATCGATGTTTATGTAATTAAAATCATCGACTACTGTTATTTTCAACTTTCTAGAAAATTCAAGGTACACCATATATGTATATTTTTGTGCCTTATCACACATAATGTGTGTTGCTTTCATAGATTTCCTATACTGTTTAAAACTGTGCAGCTTTTACCCTTGCGAAAAAACTATTTGATTAAACTGAAAAGTATGCATTGGGAAAGTGCATCACACTGCTCGGATAAAATGTGCTAAGATACTTTAGTGATACCGCAAAATGATAAGTCACATGCAACGTCAGCGAAAGAGCAACAAAAAAATTGCAATGAAGTGCGATTATAAAGTATTGTAACGCCATGAAACTCTACGTAGACTCAGAACAGGCTTAAATATTTTTTTCAATAAAAAAGAAAAGAAAAATTTTGTTGCGTAATCCCAATACCCTGTTATAGTGTTGCTATGCATTTAGAGAATATAAACGCTTCTTTTCACCAATAAATTAGTGAGAAAAGTACAATACACATACAGTGAAACATCGATATAACGATAGTCTGCGGACTAAGAAAAAATATCGCTATATCGAGAGGCAGCCGATTAACATTAGAGTATAGACATTTCCAAACAATACTTGAAAAATATCATTGTATCAAGTGCCATTTTAGCGAGGTTCCACAGCAATGGGAAAAATAAACTTCTAAATATGTTCTGTGACCACGACAGGGAGAAAAAAATAGCCAATACTGTAACAAAAGAACAGGTACTGAAGTTGAGTGTGTATTAGTAAAGAATAGGATCACTTAGGAATAGGTGTAGCCAACCTGTCACTTGGATTGACCCCACCAACCACGCCTTCTCTGTCGTCCTGCATGTTTGATGGGGGGGATAGCACTACTTGAGATAAAGAAGCTTCGCCACTTTACAAGTATTTTTCCGTATAACCTCACACCATTTTTCAAATAGAAATCGAAAAACCTTTCACCGCTCAACCGGTTAAATACTGTCAAATGTTGTGTGGTATGATTATATTTTTATTGTCAAAAATCATGATATAATTTCAAAACATAATTGAAATAAACTGATTCAAAAAGAGCAAAGGTGAAAGCGTAAAATAAGATGAATGATCAAAGGCCATGCGACCACATGATGAGTGGGAGCTCATTGGGGAGTAAATTGAAAGGAAAAACGTTTATTCTGTTATAATAGTTCGTTACTTCTTCAATGCTTCCATCTCCAGAAAACTTCATGCTATCAACTGCAATTGATGCTGCAAATAGTAACATATCTGTGTTCTATGAAAAATACCTGTAGCCATGACTATCACTGTCCCATTATTTTTTTTAATATAATCATATACTTTCTATTTTTCACTATATTAATTTTTTTTAACTTTTAGATCACCAGAGCAGAGTTTTGACGGCACTGATTTGCTGAGTAATTTAACTGGCAAACATGTAAGTTAACAGTTACATTAAATTTTTACCCTAAGCATAATATCTCAAACTATTACTTCCCATTATTAGACCAATCCAAAAATTAGAGCACTATTTTTATCTCTGCATGAAATGAGACCAAGAAACAGTTGAAACATATTAACATTGAATAAGGGTTCTCATTTTATGGTGAAATAGAAATATTTTGCCTGCTACTGACCCAGGAAAAACCAGTGATAAAGGCGAATAGCAAGGAAGTGTCTTGCTATTAGCCCTTATTGCTGGTTTTTCTTCTTCATTGTCTGTTAGTTCTCATTTTATTAGTAATCAGTATAATTTTTTTCTGATGGCCTGCCCCAGTTGTATGTCTGGCTTAGTTTTGATCGTTGAGCAATAGACTAATATAGATCGTTGAGCAATAGACTAATATAGATCATTGAGCAACAGACTAATATAGATTGTTGAGCAATAGACTAATATAGATTGTTGACAAAATAGACTAATATCACAGAGAGCAATCCGTCCTACAACATTTAAAATTGAGGCATAATATGAAACAGGCAAAATTAAACATGATGTTGTTTTCAAAATTAGACAGCACTACAAATAACAAGCATTCCTCAAAAACTCACATTAGGGGCACAGCACATTCCAACATTGGCGTACGCAAAGGGAGGGTGTGGGGTTCTAACCCCCCTTGAAGCCAAGATATGTTATTTTGCAGGAAAAAATTTAACCCCCCCCCCCCCACTTAAGAAGAAAAAAAAATTGAAAATTCCCCCTGAGAAAATTCTGCGTATGCCTATGCATTCCAACATACTCTGTTCATTAGACTTTCTTTCAACTCCGGTCTAGATTTGTTAGGCTGTCAGAGAAATTCATTTCACTCTCAGAGGAATATTTACAAGGTACGTATATGGTTTAGTAGCAGTATAATAATCCAAAAGAAGGACTGTGTATTTTTAGTTGCAAAAGCCGGAAAAATTTGTATTACATCTTTGACTACAAACATTACCCCCCTACCAGGTAGTCACAAAACATATCAAGCATAGAAAGCACACATTTGTTTTTAGTATCTATCAAACTTTTTAGGGAAATCTATTATGCACCACAAATTTAATAAAAACTTGAATGATCTAGAACAAGGGTGGCCAATGGCTGGCTGCATGCGGTCCACAAGGTAATTTTGTGCTGCCCTCACAACTAGGTAAAAATACTGTATATTATCTGAATTTATGATCATAATTTTGAGCTATTCATTCTGACCACAGAGTTCCTGATTAAAAGTTATTTACATTCATTTATTTGTGGAGACAAAAATGATTTACTACGTCTCACCAAAAAGTGCCTTTTCAACACAAATTACTCTTGAAGTTTGTGATAGGAATTTTTTTTTCTATTTCTCTCCACCACCTCATTGGGCAAGTTGCTTATTGGTAGCCTCTGTATTTGTAGCTAAATGCATATTTAGTGTTCTGCTCACTGTGATAAAACTTTATCGAAGTGGATGCCAACTCTTTCACCTGCTTATATCTATTCCTTGAGACAGAGTGGTGGGTCATGATCTGGTGAGGAATAGGAGGATGCCAACTCTCACAATGGCACCTTTTGCAATGACGTTTTTGAAAAGGGATTTGTTTTTCTGGAGGACTTGAAAAACTGTTTCACAACTTTGTATTCTTGTATTGTCTGTGTTTGGCAAAAAAAGTTGATTTTAATTATACGTGCACTTTTCTTTTTTTTTGTTTCAGCCCACATCTATTTTTATCAAAGAGTTTATGACTTTAATGGCTGTTTGTCATACAGTTGTACCTGAACATGATCTGCAGACTGATGAACTGTATTATCAGGCAGCATCTCCAGGTGAGAAAATGAATAAAACATTTTTTTTTTTTTTGTTCAAAATGAAATTTTACTTTTTCAGAAACAATGATAATTTTAGACAATTTTTTTAATTCTTTTTTTTGGGTTTAATTTTTGACATGCTCATGAAAACCACATAAAATTTGTCATGCAATTACATAGCAAACCTACTAATACGTGAATTTAAATTGTTATTAAATTCCCCCACTTAAATTGATGTAAGTCTAGAATCTGAATCCCTGATTTCTGTCTATAAACAAATCAGTGTTACAATATTTATGCAAGAAAGAGAAAATAAATCGTAGGTGTTTTTCAGGTAATTCATTGATGAAAATAAGAATTTTTTGATACAGATTCTTGACTTATTAACTTTTAAATGATTTGATAATTTAGATGAAGGAGCTCTAGTCAAGGCAGCAAAACAACTAGGATTCGTGTTTACAACTCGGACACCTACATACATAATCGTAAATGCGGTAAGCATAATTTTTTTTTCTTGATATCTTTAGTTCAGTTTGTCAAACTCATTTCATAGATCATAAATTACAGCAGTTTCAGTTTATAGAATTCTCCTAGTCAGTCGAAACTATTTGAAGTAAAATCTAATGTTATGTATAATAGTTTTCATTATAAAGAAATGAATAATATTATTTGTTGGTATATCCCACTTTTTTGTAGTTGGGTCAAGAAGAGAAATATGAAGTTCTCAATGTGTTAGAATTCACAAGGTATGTCTTTATAGTATTGCTTTAGCTGTTGTTGAAATTAGATAGTTGAAATTTTATTTAAAATGTTATTTTTCAAATCTTATTTTATCTTTTCTTCTAGTGATCGGAAAAGGATGTCAGTCATAGTGAAGTCTCCAAATGGCCGAATAAAATTGTATTGCAAAGGAGCTGTAAATATATAGATGTTATACATCATTTTATATTCTAAATGATTGGTATTCAAATGAATGATGTCTTTGTGAGGGTTTTCACTGAATTTATATAGTTAAATCAAATATTATTTATATTTTCCTTCATGAATGTTTGATTTAATTCCATTCCTTAAAATTTACTTTAGGATACTGTCATTTATGAACGGTTGAGTGATCATCAGCAATTTAAAGAAATAACTTTGGAACACTTGAAGGAATTTGCAAGTGCAGGTAAAGAAATTTTCTGTGAATAATGTATTCAGATTTTCAAAAAGCTGTCAGATATACTTGATATATGTGTAAATTGTGGTATTTGTTATAGTGTATCGATATAGCATCAGATAAGTTTCAGCTGTTTTCTGGTGTTTATTGCTCTTCATTTGAAATGAAATGCAGACGAAATTTTCCTCATGGTTTCAAGTACCAGTAATAAACAGTAGTACTATTTTAATTAATTATTTAAGTAGTCAAACTATGAAATTAAAATTACATGTTTTGAAATCTCAAATAGTGTGCCGCAGAAAAGTTTGACTGTAGATTTAAGTGTACCACAAGACAAAAAAGGTGGAAAAACACTGCTGTAGAGCAAAATGTTTTCACAGCCAGCATTCTGATTTCCTTTATCCTCTTTTTGTTCTGAAATCATAGCTGCCAAGTCTCCCGAATTTTAGTTCATCACTCGACCTCCCGAAAAGTTCTTAAATCTCCCGAATTTTTAAAAAAATCCCTAATTGTCCCTAAACATTCCCTACTTCATTAAAAAAAATCCCCGCTTATGAAAACAATCTCTAAGGAATTTCTTTTGGGGCATGAAGACTTTTGTCCCCCTTTTGAAATGACGCCACACGTCGTAAATGGGGAAATTCCCTTTTTCAGGAAGTTTTACAAACCCTCTGATGGTAACAAGAAAGTTGTTTGTCTTATCGCGCAGGGAAATGGCTTAGCAGCTAATAGTCCTGGATAATAATTGAAGATTATAGTGACGCTCATATGGTCAAAATTTCTTTTGTTGCAGTTACGTACGTGCGATATAACAAAACACGAATACTGATAAGCAAAAACATATTTAATCAATTTTAAAGATACTTATTCCGATGAATTTCCTTTCATCAAATGTTCCAGAAGAGGGCAGACTTTTCGTTTTTGTACAAGTTGTGTTACGGACATGAACATTGGTCATGGAAAGACTGCCATCATCACTCGTGAAATGAAAAAAAATCAAGCAAGTGCCTTAGTCAGTGTTCTTCAAAAATTGACGCTTTTTTCCTTCACCTTCCGATGATTTTGGGGTCATTCGCGCACAATGTTTGTTCGCAGCGTTTCTGATTGAACACAATATTTATTTTTACATCACTGAAGTTTTGGCCTCCAATTTCACTTGTTTTTCGCGTAGGAATTTTATTCCCAAGGGTTTAACTTCCATGTTTGTAAAATCCCTATTTTAATTTGACTTAAGTTTTTGAGTAGGGATTTTATTCCCTATGCTTTAACTTTTATGTTTGGAAAATCCCTATTTTATTTGGAAAATCCCTATTTTATTTGGAAAATCCCTATTTTATTTGGAAAATCCCTATTGGGATTTTTGTATCTATTACGGAGTATATATTGTATCTATTATGGCTATTGTATTTATTACGGAGTGGTTTAAGCATAAAATACGGGTTTGCGCGAAAATCTCCAGAATTTTCATTTTCAAAAGTTGGCAGCTATGTGAAATTATTAGGTCTTTTCAAACTAGTGCAGAGCATCATTTTAGTACTTCTATTTACAAAGCCACAGTTCATAGTATTGCTTGGATTTAAAAATATTAAAAAATTTTTTATAAATTCATTTAGAAAATCTTTTTTTTGTGATAGAAACAATATGTTTTGGAAAATTGAAAGTGTTTTGCACAATTGTTCACAAAACCTCATTTTGATAGCAAATGGAAATTCAAGTGAGATGTTCAAACAAAGATCAATTATAATTAATGTGGGGTTTGTCTAGGTCTTCTTGGTTGAGGATAAACCTCCCACAGAGACATGAAATTATTTTTAATTGATTTTATTTCAAACCACACGCAACAGAGAAATCAAAAACCATGTGGCTAGTGCCACCTTCCCCACCTACACACATATCAACTTCTTTCCTGTTTGACACTTTTGCTGTAGCGCCATCTATCTGTTATCATCAAAGTTTTTAGCTAAAGCAAATCCCCTACAGGGATTTTCGTAGTGTAATATTATAATCATTGACATGATCTTCAATATAATAATTTAATGTTTCAAATTTTCATATCAGGTTTTCGAACACTTTGTTGTGCTGTTGCAGAAATTTCGCCAGATGTTTACTATGTAAGTTAATTTGAATTTATGTATTTTGATTCCTTTTTCTTTTTTATTCATTTTATTTTATTTCGAATTAGTTGAGAACTTACTTAAAAAAATTATTTAGATATATGATGTGAGACACTCTCTTATTTCATGTTTCTACACTGGTGTAAGAAATTAAGAGAATTTGCAGACTTGGTCGATTATCTGTAGAACTACTGTACCGATTTTAATGAAATTTGATATGTACATACATTGATACAATACAAAACAAATAACCATTCAATAATTGTAATACACATGCATGATCATGCGTAACACTTGTTGGAGTCGAAAGGTATGAAACAGTGGTTGCAGAATAAACAAAAAAATGGGTTAATAGGGGGTATGGTCCCCTCTTACAGATATACAGGTCTCGCAGCGTAATTTCATACTTGAAATAAGGCAGTTTATCATTTCCTGTGGCAATTGGTTCCACTCGTTCAGCAACGCTGTTTTCATTCCCTGGATGGTTCCCGGAGGGGGGTTGCGAGTTGCAATTGCCCTCCCCAGAGCGTCCCAGACATGCTCTATAGGGTTAAGGTCTGGAGATCTGGCTGGCCAATCCATCCGGCGAATATCCTCACTCTCTAGAAAATCGTCGAGCAGAAGAGCTCTATGTGGCCTCGCGTTATCGTCCATTAAAATGAACTCAGGGCCAACTGCACCCCTGAAAAGGCGAACAAAGGGCTCCAAGACCTCATCTCTATACCTCACACCAGTCACAGTGCCTCTTTCAAAGACATGGAGAGGTTTGCAGCCATCCAACATGATGCCTGCCCAGACCATTAAACCTCCTCCACCATAATGGTCGATTTCGCGGACATTGGAGGGTAGGTAGCGGGTTCCTGTTCTCTCCATATGAACGTACGGCGAGAATCTGTGTTTAGGCTGAACCGGGACTCATCAGTGAAGAGAACGGTTGCCCATTGATCCATACTCCAATCTCTATGCTCTCTGCACCATGATAAACGGATTCTCCTGTCGGTAGAAGTGAGCGGGATGCAAACAGCAGGTCTTCTTGCAAACAACCCTCTCTCATGAAGTCTTTTGGAAACAGTCACCCTTGATACACGGGTTCCTGTGGCTGCATACAAGTCACGAGAGAGCTGAGAAGCTGTAGCACTCCTGTTACGCCTCGCTATAATCGACAAATGGCGATCTTCTCTGGCTGTCGTGGCTCTTGCCCAGGCTTTCTCTCGAAACGGTATCCTGAAACTGTTTCCATAAGTTACACACGATGCTGGGCGTTAAATTGAACTCTCTACAAATCTGGACTTGAGATTGGCCTGCTTCTAGCCTCCCCACAATTCGCCACCTCATTCCATCATCTAAACATTGGTGGTTACTCATTTTTACTGTCACAATTTGAAATTAACTGATTGCTGCAAAATAACACCAAAAAATTCGCAGAGATGTGCTAGCGAACGAAATGCATCTTAACTTACGCGCGCTTATAAAGCCTGTTTCTCTACTGGCTCCGCCTACACACACGTGTACGCTTACGTATTTGACGTACAAGATTTGCATTTTTGTCTAGAAGCAGTGGTTTTACATTGAGTTCAGTTCTTTTCATGAAATTCGATAAAATATGCAAATTCTCCTAATTTATTTCACCAGTGTATATACAGCATATGGTCACTAAGTCTACCGGAAAACTATACATTTGTGTTTTATGGGAACATGAAACCTTTTGAGTACAAATCATCAATCATCTTTAAAATTTTCATAAATTTCTATTTTGTGAATTTTTAAAGATAAATAGTGAAAGAAAAAAATTTAGTTTGCGGCTATGTATTAACCCTTACAGTGACAATCCTGAGATATTTTGGGTTCTTAAAACTCTTCTCATGTTGGCAAGCCCAGATACCATTGTAGATTTTCTTCTCCTGATAACATGTTTTCCTTTCTCCCCTCCCCTTCATCCTGTCAATCAACTGCAAGTGATCGGAGTCAGGTTCTGTTCAAAGTCTGATAACAGAAGGGGGAGTGAAAGGAAGTTTTTCCTTTGAAAGGATGACATCACTCTCCGCTATCCATACAAGGTTTTAAACAACCGGCTGTTGCGAAAATGAATTTTTGGAAAGAGAAAATTCAACTGCCTTTGCAGGGAATCGAACCCAGGTCCTTTCACTTTCCTGGTGAATTCCGTAGACCACTAGACTACAAAGGCAACAAATCTCTCAATCTTTCCTTGGAGCTCGTGTGCACTGAACAGGACCATACATGGATGGCCGGACCTGGTTCAAGCCAAGCTCGAAACTGCTGATGCTGCCACCAGATGGCAACTCATGAAATGATGACGTCACTCTAGTTGTGAGCTTAGCCTGAGTCAGGTCCGCCCGTCCATGTACGGTCCTGTTCAGTACACACAAGCTCCAAGGAAAGAAGATTGAGAGATTCATTACCTTTGTAGTCTTGTGGTTTAGGGCGTTCACCCAGAAAGTGAAAGGACGTTGGTTCGATTCCCTGCAAAGGCAGTTGAATTTTCTCTTTCCAAAAATTCATCTTCGCAACAGCCAGTTGTTAAAATTTTGTTTTCCCTTTCTCTTTGAGGTTTTATACAACTATGCTTACAGCATAAATAACAGAAAACAATCGTTTTTTCCCTGTTCTTGTTTTTTTATTACTATTATTTTGTGTTGGAGGAGAAGCATTTATCAGTGCATGAGATCAGAAAAAAAACATTCTTGAAAATAGGTGGCAATTTCTAGAAGGTTTAGCGATTTTCACTGTAGCAGTTATAACGCAGATCAAGAAAATTTTAAAAAAACGCTTAAAGGGTTAATTGATTACAAATTTTAATACCTTTTTAAACTATTTTGTTTCATTTTTTACTCTTCTGATTTAATTTTCCTCCTATAATTTTTATAGAAAAGTATTGCAGTCAAGCAGAACTGTAATGTATTACACCTCCTTCATTTTTAGGAATGGAAAGATACCTATCACAAAGCAAGCACTGCATTGCAACACAGGGAAAGAAAAGTGCAAGATGCTGCCCAATTAATTGAAACTGTATGTGTTTGATCTAGTATTAGTTTTCATGAAAGTTTGTCTCTGTAGTTCTTCAGGTGATATGTACAATCAAGCTTTGTTATAACAAACTTCAAGGGATGGGAAATTTAGCTCAGTTTTATTGTAGAGCTCGCTATGTCTGATCTAGTAAGGGAGCATCCCATGGGATAATACCAAAAATTTTTTTTATTATATCTGAAAGTTCAGTAACAAGTACAATTGAAATCTCAAACTTGTAAGAGACCCTAAAATTTCTTGTTCAAAAATATAGTGAAACCTTGGTATAACGACACTTTGCAGACCAAGAAAAAAATGTTTTAGATAGGTTATCGTTATATCAAGAGGTAGCAGTCACCACGATATGCTGTTGTTTCGTCTCTTATGAATTGGCATTATTAGTACAGTAAAACCTCTCTTTTACAGACTTAAATGGGCCAAAACAATTTGTCCATAAAAGAAGGGTCAAGTGTTTCAACTGCATACTTTTTTTTATAGAATGGGAAATTATTTGGCTGTAAAAAAGGATTATTATTTTGAATGCATCTGAGGGGTAGCCATTAAGAGGGGCCACTATACCATCATAAAATACATTTATAAGTATTCATTTGCAACAAAAAATTATTGATTGGTTGATCAGTAAAATTCAGTTAGTTGCTTCTAGCTGTAAAGTGGTTTATGGCATAGCACTTTTGTGTACTATACAGACTGTAGCTTCACAGCAACTTCATTAACACTCTCCGAGGGTAAATAGTGCAAAGCACTGATTCCATTAAACACCCTCAAAAGAGCAGAAACTGGTTAAGAATTTTAGAATAAATTGAAGGTGATTTTAAGCAAAATATAAAATATAGTGTTCTAGCAGTTTGAAAATTTCCTAAAAATATCGTTATGGAGAGATTTATCGTAATAAAGGATGTAGTAAAGGATCGTAAGTAAAGTAAAGGTATCGCAGGTAAATAAGGTAAGTAAAGTAAAGGTATCGTAGTAAAGGATGTCATTATATCTAGAGGAATTAAAAATCAAATTATGGGCAATTCTCCAAGTAAGATTTGAAAAAATATTGTCGTACTTGGATTCGTTTTATTAAATATCATTGTAGCAAAGTTTTGCTGCAATAAAAATAACTTTGTGAGACCAAATATGAAAAGTAAAGCCTTTGTCAGAGGTGAGATATGTGGCTTTTGCTCTAAAAGAAAAATTGTGTCAAATTTTGAAGCAGAGGTTTTTTTTTCCAATTATACACGTCTTTTGAAAAAAAATTATTTTATTATATGTATCTTCAACATTTTTTATTTCTGAACAATCATTAACTTTTATGTTGCATAGCATTAAATATTTACACATATATGTTTTGTTTTTTTTATACAGAATCTTACTCTCTTAGGAGCAACTGCTATTGAGGATAAACTACAAGAAGTATGTTAAAAAAAAATGTTTGTCTATTTTACATGTCTGTCTATATATGTGCAGGTATTTTGAGTGCAGTAGAACTGATTATCTGCGGGTGGACTATTTCGAAGTGGATCAACAGAGGTTCAAAAAATTAAAAAATAACTTTTAGATAGGTGAAGGTTTAACAAAGGGTATGATTAGTTGAAAGGTTCATGGTTATTCACCCTTTTGTGTATAACAAACTTTTTTGCGTAAACTGTGCTATTTAATAATAAAAATGAATGAGAAGCAAACGAATCAGAAAAAGAAATGATTGTGTGATGACAACATCTGTTAAGCTCATTTCATTGATTTATTTGTAGTTAGGATTTGTGACTTGAAGGGGGCCCCTGGACAAAGCAGGTACTACAGACCTTCAAAACTGGGGTCAAAGATGTCAAGTGAATTGGAGTGAATATGCTTACTACATAAATTTAGGGAATCAAATTATAAAACTCTGGACAAAGCCCAACTTGTCTATGCTGAAATTAGATCCCGCTTGTAGTGCAATAATTTAAATAATGAGTATAGATAAATTTTTACATCTTTTTTTTAAATTCAACCTCCTTACCTGTGTTGCTGAATTCTGTTCAAATTCTGAAAAGTTAGTGTTTCCTTCCCATGGAGGCCAAAATTAAGTTTGTTTAATTTTTCTATTGATATAATGCTCAAAATTGAACAGAAAAATAAAAATTCCATATTTTAAATGCATTTTTCTGAAATAAATTCTATAGGTAAAAAAATAAATCATGATTACTTAACATAAATAACTTCAAAGACATGTATCGGACATTCATTTTAAATAGCTAAAATTTGTAAATATATATTCAATTAAAACTATCTTCTGATTACTGTTATTTTAGAACTTTTTTTTGCCATGATTTTCGGTTATCCCATGGTTTTTTTCACCATGGCCCTGGTTAATTGAAGTTATACTGTATTTACAAATAGTGATCACTGTTTGCAAAATTTCTCTCTTTTTTTTTCCTTTTTTTTAATTTTTTGTCCTATCTAAGACGTTGAGAATAGAAAAAAAATTGCATTTCATTTCTGATCTTTGATTTTTTCCCATGAACATTTTTTGTTAAATTTCAGTCTGTTCCTGAAGCCATTGCTGATCTTCTAAAAGCTGATATCAAGTTCTGGATACTCACTGGAGATAAACAAGAAACAGCTATCAATATAGGTTGAAAGTTTGCTATGTTATCACATTATTATAACTTACAGTAATTAGAAAATTCTGCCAGTTTTTCTTGACCTTGTTTGAACTATACTAAATCTAGAAACATACATCTAATTCACTCTTTGTTTCTCTGTAACATCTTTGTACAATGGGATATCTGCTCTGTGTTATTGCCTTCATCCACCAGCCATTTACTTGATAATTATTACAGTTAAAACCAGAAATTACATTGTGATAATAATCTTTTTGTTTTTGGCATGAAAGTATGTTTTTATTTAATTTATTAATAAAATATTTGTTTTTTATTTATTTTATTTTAACACCACATTTTAATTTTTTTGAATATTTTTCACACAATTTCCTCAAAACATTTTAATCGCTCCTATTGTTAATGATTCATAAAGCGCAATCCTGTTATTTTTTTAGGTTATTCGTGCAAGTTACTTTCCCCAACAATGCCTCTTCTTGTCATTAATGAAGATAGCTTAGATGTAAGTATTTTATTATTGTAAAATTGCTTTTATACGACACCCTTTTAAACTGTCCCTTTTAACTGTTTATACAGTTGAGCCTGCTCATAAAAAAATCATATATCATGAAGTATCAGTTATTACATATTTCTTTCCATCCCAGTGAACCTGCAATACCAAAATAGTGTTATATATAACTATAAAGAATTGTTGTGTTTATGAATATTAGATATAACAAAGTTTTGGCAAAAATTGAATTTTTTTCTGTAGGATTTGAGTTTCATAAAAATCACAAATTCTCTTTCAGAAACAAAACTGGATTGTGAAGTACGTACTATCGTACTATTCCAAAAAAGTTATGGATGGGTTCTGTCAGCGCCACATATAGCTAGATGACTGTAAATAGTGCTGGTTCTGGTGATTTCCAGAACCACTCGAATAAAGAGGGATTGGCGTAACCTTCGTTTGGTTTATGTCAGCATTTCTTATTTTTTGTAAACCTCAGGATCATTAAAATGTCTGTAACAGAAAGAGAGAGAAAGAGAGAGTTTGAGTGACCACTCATATTAGTGGTCCTTTATGTTTCTGTCTTCCACTACTCTCTTGCTTCAGTGAACGTTTATTTGCGGCTCCTCAGAATAGTCTAATAAAGAACTTCAAAGTACTAAATAGACACACACTAATATGGACAGCTACCCCTGACATTGGCTGGTGATGTCCCCAAAGAGTCACGATGCACACTGAACTATTGACTTACGAGTCTAATATTTTATT
Organism: Pholcus phalangioides; assembly: GCF_987345545.1. Lineage (NCBI taxonomy): Eukaryota > Metazoa > Arthropoda > Arachnida > Araneae > Pholcidae > Pholcus > Pholcus phalangioides. Next base: position 28,032,383 of record NW_028301603.1, on the reverse strand, counting down.
CAGACCAATGGGAATATCATTATTCATATGTATGACACTCATGAATAATTTTCATTTTAATTAAAATTATATTCAAGTCTATCTGGGAATCACCTCTACTGTTGGGGATCATAAATTCAGAAACCCTGCTTTAAGTATGCATACTTCTGTCATTAAACTTACATATTTATCATGCATCAGTCATAACGACTATTGATATTACAGTTTTTTTTCACGTTCCAGAGCAACTTCGTTATATTCAAGCTCGACTGTACTGTCAGTTTTTACACTCTCAACTGAAGAATAGAGCAATTCTCCCTTTGGAAAAAATTTACACCCAAAACATCCCATCGGAGTATATCCCACCATCGCCAGGCCTACATAACCATATTTTAACTTTCTATCCAACTTGCCATGTTAAATTTCACCTATGCAATTTTTCAGCGTCCATATTGAATTTCATTTTTCTGTTTATATGGAAACAATGTCTAATTTGTCACTCTATAATTTTCAGAATACCCGTGAAGCTATGCATCGTCACATGCAGGAATTTGGAAGCTTGCTTAGAAAAGAACATGAAGCTGCTCTTATTACTGATGGCAAAGTGTGTATATGTACATACATAAATTAATTCTAAAGGTTTCTTCCCCACCCCCATTTAAAAATCCTACTTTAGTTTTGATACTATTTTATTACCATTATAATTTGAAAAAGCTCTAGCATCATATCATATTTTCATATTTGAAATTCTCTCATTCTATAATAGACCCTGAAATATGCATTATCATCAGATGTCAGGAGAGATTTCGTTGATATTGCTTTGTCTTGCAAATCAGTAATATGTTGCAGGTAAATTATTGTCTTTATCGGAATAGTTTCTCCTGATCTTTGTGTTGTTTCGAAATGATTTTACAATAACCTATGCCTAAATATAACCTATACGCAATAATAGAAACATTAAATGTTTTTTAATATATCTATGGATACTAATTCTCTTCACCTAATTGCGGAAAAGAAATAAAGTAAAAGAATTGATGTATGAAATTATGTGGTATATGCAAGTCTAGTATGCAGGTTTTCAGTTGCAACAGTCTTTTTTTTAAATCAAAATTTGAGCTCGTAGTACTATTACCATTAGGTTCAACTGTTTGGGTAACTTCCACAAATATAAAAATTGGAACATTCAAAAACCTTAAAATTCAATTTACTCAGAAACATACATTACATGAACACATTGGTTAACAAAGATAAATCGGTTTGGGATAGATAAACAACAGAATATACTTAGTTACAGGGTTCTGGCAATTGTGCCCTAATGCAGTGTTTCTCAACCACTCAGGGCCTTGAGTAATTTGGCGTTTCATTTTTCCCCCATTTACTTCTCACTAGTATGCTTCTACTTACAAAAATAAATCAACCCGGCCACAGGCTCCAAAATGTTGAGAGCCATTGCTTTAATGTATCACTTGCTGCTATGACAGGTTACTTAGGAGAGGTGGCATAAATTTTAATTTAGGGTTGAGAGGATTCATATTTGCAATTGTGACTTTTAATTAAAGTGAAGAAAAATCATCAAGAAATAAATAAGTGCTACAAAGTATTAAAATATTTAAGAATTTTAATAAAATCTTGTATGTGGCCAACCTGATATCAGTATTATCTGAAAAAAAAAAATTGAACGGTAATTTCACTCTTCTTCTAAATTACAATGGGTATTTTTGTAAAAAAAATTATTTTTCCCATTAGTGAGAAATAACTCTATTAAAAGGGAATTACCTAAAATTTAGCAGGATTAATTGAGAAGTATTTTCACGAATCGACGAAATTTGTGGGAGTGAAATCGAATTTTGATGTGTATTGGCAAATACTGCCTGATATAGAATGTATTCTGCCAAGAATCTGTTTAAAAGGACCTTTGGGAATGACTTTTATCATGTGATACACATAGTTTGGTGAAAAATTCTTGACACATTGAAAAAGATTGATAAAAATCAATTGACATAAAAAAAGTGGTTTGCACGAAAATGCTGATCATGGCGGTTTTTTTTTAATTTAAAAAAAATTCAAAATTTCACTCACAGATAGCACTATCACAACATAACAAAACATATCACATAAAATACAACACAAACACAATTAATGTTAAAATGTTTAAAAGTCTATGCCTTGATGAGTATTTTAGTGCAAACTGTACAATGTCAATTTATTTACTTTTTATTAATTTTTTAAATGTGTCACAGATTTTTGCTCACCCTGTATATGCTGAAAAATAATAATAATGAAGAATAACATTGAATAAGGAAGTATCAAAAAATAAAATGTTGATTTCCATTATGACGTGTAGATGTTATCTGTTAATAGGGTGTCTCCCATTCAAAAAGCAGAGCTTGTTGAGATGGTGAAAACAGCCACGAAAGCTGTCACATTGGCTATAGGTGATGGTGCAAATGATGTGGCTATGATTCAGGTATTTTGTTCAGTTGCACATTGATTCACATTTTAAATTCTTATTATATTTCTCAAAACTACTTTGCAAAGCACAAATTCTCCATAACAGTTTTTGTTCATAATTATTTGTTAATTTAGGCAGCACATGTTGGTATCGGTATAAGTGGTGTTGAAGGACTTCAAGCAACATGTGCTTCAGATTATGCTATTGCTCAGGTAGTTTTTTTCACTTTTGTATTTACTCATACAAAAATTACTTTCATTATGCATACAGAATGTTTTTTACCCAGTGCAGATGTTTATTAAGGTATGGCAATATATTTATTTTTGTATCATATGGCATGCTAAATCATTAATCAATGAGAGCTGTTTTGAAACTTGGATTTCTTTTCCGTTTATTTCCCAGTTTCGGTTCTTGACGCGCCTTCTGTTTGTTCATGGGGCATGGAGCCATGGAAGAATGTGCAAACTGATTCTATATTCCTTCCACAAAAACATATGTTTATATGTCATAGAGGTTTGTGAGATAATAATTTTTGATCAAAATCTTTGTGCCGAACGTTCTTATCACCAATTCAATTTCTAAAACAAAGCTAAAATATTTTTAGAAGAATATATGTAAACAATAAATTAATGAAAATTGTGAAATTATTTGTGTCTAAAATCTTATATTTTTTAATCTTTCCCAAATTTCTAGTTATGGTTTGCTATCGTCAGTGGATGGTCTGGACAAACCCTATTTGAACGATGGACTATTGGCATGTATAATGTGGTATGTATTTTTTTATATATGTATAAATTCATTCTTCTAAGAAGAGTGCTTTCTACAAACATTATTTCAGTTAGATTCGTCTTCACAGCCAAGAGAATCTCTTATTTTGCCTCTTATTTTTCATGTTGGGCAGGTGCAATATTTAATTGCATTTTTAATCTTTTTAATAGTTTTCTGTTTTAGTTGAAGTGTAAGCTTTCTCCCCACTTCTTTATTCATACTTTGTTTTTGTGTAAGAATGCCTGTTTTGGTGGATTCATTTTCTACCTCTTAAAGATCTCAACTCAGCCCATCTATTTTGCAACTGGTGGGGTCTTATCCATGATCATCTTTGTTTTAAAGCTGAATGTGAATTGGAAGTACATGGAAAAATATGAATATGGCAGTACAGGGTATTTCAAAAAGAAGCATCCAATTAGAAAAAGTCATTACTATTCAGCTTTTAATCCGTTTTGATCGAATAATGTATAGGTAGAAAGAGGGAAATCTCAAGTTTCATACAGTTGTCGATAGGTAGCACTAATGCCCTTCCTTCTGTCACCACTGTTTGTCAAGATTGGACTTTCCCACAGTTATAAACTGATTCGGGTGAGTTCATTTTCCAGCAGGACGAGCCACCACCAGACTGAAGTTTGAATGTTTGAGAATTTTTAAACAATCGCATTCCTAAACGACAGATCAGTCATACGAGACCTGAGCAGTTAAGCATCACTGGCCCCCAAGATCGCCTGACCTCAGATCGCGCGATTTCTTCTTGTGGGGGGGTTTATAAAGGACTATGTTTATGTGCCTTCCCTTCTGGCTACATTAGCCAAACTGAAGATACACATAACAGTAGCCGTGGAAGCAAACATGCTAGCAAAAGTTTGGGACTAATTTGACTACCATATAGACATGTCCCATGCATCCCAAGGTGGATATATTGAGCACCTTCAATTTGGTTTGCAAAAAAACTTTATGATTAGCCATGTAATATAAAATTGATCTTAAGTGTCTATGTGTTCAATATTTTTTGTAATATACACATTTCAAATCAGGTAATTCTTTTTGAAACACCTTGTATTATGCGACTAAAAGAATGTTTTCGTTTCTGAATCAATTTATAGTGATTATAGATACTATATGCATTTTTTTAAAAAGATTAGAAATATTCGTGCTTACTATGTACGTGGGGTTTGTATTTGCTTGCTACAACGAGTTCCAAAGTTTGTATTAACTGTACTACAACTATATTTTTCTTCTTCCCTGTGCATTTGCAGATATTTACAGCTGCTCCACCACTAGCAATGGGGTTATTTGATCGTACTTGTAGTGCAGAAACAATGCTCAAATATCCTGCTCTCTATAAACCATCTCAGACATCAGAGTTTTTTAATGTCAAGGTAAAGATGCATGTCCATATCATTTCCCTCTTTGAAACCAAGCACAGTGCATGCCTATTAATGTAATCACATCGAGACTCTGGATTTCTGATAAAACAATAACAGATTGATAACTATATCTAAAAGAAATTCCAAAGCAAACACTATAGCCACATGTCCCATTCTATAAAACTGGACAACTCAATTTTTTTCCCACGCAATCAGTTACACAATGTTCAATCCTGCCATTTTCTTTTTTTCAATTGTTCTAAAACAAGATATTTATGCTTTAAGTTAAAATTCTGCATTCATTATTTGTCCATCATGAAAAGTTTGACTGGAACTGCCTAATGTGTTTTATGAATTATGATAATATTTTTGATGTGTGTTTCATAGATCCTCTGCGTGAAAGTCTTTCGGACAAAAACTGTGAATCCGGTCAACTGAAAGAAAATGACCAAGAACTCAAAGAAGGGTTTTTTAAACCTTATATTTGTCTTTACTATACATAGGCGATTGCAAAAGTAGCTTCATGGGTACATGGATTAGAGCAGCTGCTACTGCCTGAAGAGAATAGGGCATTGGGAACCGAGTACAGAAATGTTTATAAACAATTGAGGGTGTACACCTTCTGACCTCCTACATAGCCTTGCAGGTTGATACTGATAATTTTTGGGAGGAAAATAAGTCTGGTTCCATATTTGCTACAAAGTGTGCAAAAAAAAAAAAAGAATTTGACAAAAAAAAAAGTTAACATGAACCGAAATCCTGATAACTATAAACAACTTTTTCTCCATGTTATGATATTGTTGCGTTTTGTACTTTGCAAATGGGATAACAGTACTCCAATAATAACATCATCCGTGATTCTAATAAGTGGCATCTACTGTATTTTGAATATACTTGTGATTTAAATTAGTATCATGGATTATACTCGAAGCATATATTTATAAATCAGTGTTTTTGTTTTTTCATTAGTTTTTCTCTTCTTTTTTTACAGGTGTTTTGGGTTTGGATATCAAATTCCATATTTCACTCAGTGATTTTATTTTGGTTGACATATTTGAGCATGGAACAAGGTGAGTTTTTTTTATAAGACATTCTATTTCAATATCAAATTCAAACTTTAAGTAATGCTTAAATTACAAAACATCATGAGCATAAATCATGAATATTTGAGGAAAAACTACATTGCATAAATTATAGCATAGTTAATACCATACTTGGCTACTATTTCTTAGTTCAATATTATTTCTTCCAATAATTCAACTATACTATATTTCTTGAAACTGTGTACAGGTATCCCTTGCTTTACGCGATTTTACTATATCAGGATTTTTAAAAGTGGATTTTAGGAATTCCAACCTGTAAAATTTGGCACTTTAATCTTAGAAATGGGCTTCAAATCGAAGATATAACATACTTAAATCCTTTGATGACGGATTTGATTGCGTAGCTGAAACAAATATGAGAGAAATTCCTAGATACAACTCACCGGATCTCACTGATGAACAACGTTTGGTAACACATTGACAATGCTATGCGAAATTTAATTGAAAAAAGTGGTTCCAGTGAAACTATAATTTTCATATTTGTGAAAAATATGCAAATTTCTCTGGCTTTGCTATTAAAATTTTCATAAGGAGAAGAAAAATACTGGTTGTCAGCTAAATCCTGACTGTTTATCAAGAGTTATCAGCCTATCATATCAGGCTCTTCAGGAAAAAAACATTCTCACTCACACTAGAATCAATCATAAGTAGTGAAGACAGGAAAAAGTATTAGTTTAATTAATTCATATTGCCTAAATTCAGATTTATTTATATATATAAGTTTGTGAAAAATTAATTCATTAAAAACGTTCCTTTGCTTTTGAGTTCAATTTTTTTAAATTCTTCTGTAGAAAACCAACCACCTACCCTTATCTTTCCCATGTTAAACACCTCACTTTATGCGGTTTTGTATTACACAACTATTTTGTAGAACCAATTAATTGCGTAAAGCGAGGGATGCCTGTATAAATTCATGTCACTTGCTTCATAAAATTAGTGATGCTGCTTTTTCTCATTAAAAAAATATATATTGCAGTGCTATTTTCAAAAATACTTTTTTTTAATGTACTATAATACATTTGATGATTAGATCATTAATCAATCAATAATAATTCAAATTATTTCAGATGTTGCTTGGAGCAATGGAAGAGATGGAGGGTACCTAGTATTTGGTAACATGGTCTACACTGTAAGTTCAATTACCAATTTCAAGTCCAATCAATCATTAATTTCAAATTTTATTTAACAGTAACTGAATTTGTTATACCTACCAATCAAGCTATGTGTCTTTGTGATGATTATGGAGATACAGATTCCTATGCATTATCAAAGCGCATGTGAAAGTTATATCAAAACTCATCACTTCTAAAACTATGAAGTTGAATTTTTTTTTACCATTAACCTCTCTGTGGGGATCTCGTCACAGGTGCTAATATTTTTTAACCGCCTGATTATTTGTAAAAATAATCACAGTAAAATATTTTTATTGCATAGAGTAAACATTTTTGCCTTATAACAATTTTTTTTGGAATTAAAATTATATAAATTAGAAAAATATATAAATTATTATCAGCAGAGCTGCACAAAGCTCAATTTTTTTAAACTTAAATACTGTGAGAAACCAGCTTGAAGGGTTAATAAAAGAAATAAAAAGAATTCTTCCTCTTGTGAAGTTTCTATTCCAATACACACTCATTGGCCAACGATCAGGTGTTGTGTGACAAGATACTTAAACAACTTTAACACTAGGATGATTATCTGAAAGTCTCAAATTCTAATCCTTCATAATATTGATGGGTTTTTTGGGAAAATTAATATTTCTGTATAAATTTTTAAGGTGCCTTTTGATGCATTTTTAAAATTAAAATTGATATTTAAAATAATTCTATGTTTAAGGTTCAAAATAACTGTTAAACATTTATCATTTAGCATGTGGTTGTTACAGTGTGTTTAAAAGCTGGACTTGAGATGAATGCTTGGACATGGGTGAGTTCACATTTTCAAAATTCATGTTAAAATAAAAAAAAAAGGGTGAAGAGTCTTGTCATTGTATTTTAAATATGCTTCTGATAATAATCACGCAAAACCAAAGATACTGGAAAATATTTATGCCTATATAATTTAATTGATTAATCTTCTTTAATATGACTTATAGCACTTTTTTTCCGATATTCAAGCTAACACACCTTGCAATTTGGGGAAGTATAGGCAGCTGGTTCATATTTCTGTGGGGATACAGCAACTGTTGGCCCAAGCTGCCCATTGCGGCAGACATGCTAGGAATGGTAAGTTTATGATGCCTCTTGAACTGTGTTTTTGTTTAATGATTTTTAGAATTAAATTTTTTTCAGCCAACTGCAGGACCAGACATGGCCTGGGCTCTGTCACATAGATGAACTAGTCAGCAAACTGGAATTGAAAAGAATGAATCACATTAGTTTGTTCATGTTCACTCAATTCTATGTGAAACATTGAAAAAACTAATTAATAAATATCAATTATTATTATTTATTTTATTTATTTATTTATTTATTTATTTTATTTTATTTATTTTATTTATTTTATTTATTTTATTTATTTATTTATTTTATTTATTTATTTTATTTATTATTATTATTATTTTTTTGTTAGAATTGTGAAACTGAATATGCAACAAAAATATTAAGGATATCTTTGCTTCTGTATTTTAGCTATTTCAGTTGGTTGCTTGATTTCATTCAATCTTTCCTTTTTTCATTCTCCTAGGATAAGATGGTGTTTGAGTCTGGTGTGTTTTGGGTAGGATTATGCATCATTCCATTCATCGCTCTCCTTGGAGATTTCACATATAAAGTGTAAGTACATCAACAGAATAGTGTAAGTGCAGATGTGTGTTATACTTTTCTTTGATCTTTTCAGCCATCTTTTTGTTTTCCTTTGTACATAAAGAACTTATAATACTTAAACAACTTCAGAATATTAATCTGGAATGAGAGAGAGAAAAAGAATACTTATTCAGTACTTTTTTCTAAATATAAATACAGTCGATTCCCGTTTCAACAAATACCGTTATAGGAAAAAAAATCTTGTTTTAATGAAAACTTTTCTAATCCCCCCCCCCCCCCAAAATGAGTTTACATAGGAACAATCTAAAAATCTGGAATTCCTTTACAACAAAATTTTGTCATAACAAAGTGATTTCTGCAGTCTCTTGGAGTTTGTTATAACAGGATTCGACTGTACTCACCCTTCAATGATTTTATCAAAATTGAATTATTTCTTAAATACTCACCACTGTTTTTACAGTTAAATTATTATTTTAGCCCTCTATGGTCCGGTGTGTATTTGAATATGCACGACAGATACATGGTGAAAAATCCATTGTACCAATTTCTTTTCTCAATTTATTTGGAATTTTAAAATGTACCAAGTGATAATAAAAGATGCACTTTTAGTGTCATTTCAGTACAAAATATGGCTGTATAAGTACAGTACTTTTTATCTAGAAACAATTGATTCCTTATTGGTGTCATCTTTTGAGAGCTGCTGAAATATTATGAGTTCAGAGATGTATAAAATCGCACCAAATTGAGGGAATTAGGAATAAAATCAAACGTAATGCCTATTCAGCTTAGCTAAGTAAGATTTGATCAGTTTATAGATAAGTAAAATAAAGTCAAACTGAATATTTTACCCGTAATTGGATATTGTAATTAAAAAATCCACTCTAATTAATAAAATTTCTGTGTTGATTTTTTTTCAGTAAAAAATTTGCTAACAGTACCTGTGTACATTGGTATTTGTAAAAATAAAATAAAAATTTCAATATGCTTTCATGGGGGTGAACCATAGAGAGTTAAGAAAAATGTCAATGAATTACAGTTGAATCCCATTTTAACTAATACCGTTATTGCAAAAATCTCATTTTAACGAACACTTTTCTAATCTGCCAGATAAGTTTACATAGGAACAATGCAAAAACCTGGAATTCCTTTATAATGAAATTTCATTATGACGAAGTGATTTCTCCGGTCTCTTGGAGTTCGTTACAACAGGATTCCACTGTAGTATGTTGAAGTGTTTATGTAGTTATGTTCTCTCACTATCATTTATCATCAACAAATGTCACTTCAAATTACCAGAAGAAAATAAGGGATGAAAAATATTAAAATTTTTTAAAGTGCAAACACTTCGTCAGAGGTCGCAGCGCTCCTATTTTTTCTACCTTTCTTATTCTTTAGAAATGTCCTCCTATTTTCCTACTTTTGCCACAATTTAATCACTTAAAAATTTCTTTTTTGTGCCATATTGTGTCCAAAAATAAGCACATTTTTTGAAAACAATTTTGTGTTCATATCAATTATATAAATTCAAATCAGCTGTAAAAACGATTATAAGTATTGAATTTATTCATTTATAATAATTTTTAATTACAGCTAAAAATTAACATTTTTTTTTTTTCCAAAGAACTCACTGAACTGGAAAGTATCAGAATTGATATTCTGTTATGAGCCTCTCACTTCATTCATTATTGGAAAATTGTAAAGAAATAGTATTTGCGCAACACGTGATACCCTTAACAAGTGCAAACAAAATTCACTCCTTTTCCCGCATAAACGAAGAGCAGTAAAACATGACTTAAAATCGGTGTACGCTTCTGTTGCAATTCAATCTTTATTGGACCACTGTAGTCATATATTAGAAACACAGCAAACTAAAAATGTGAGAAAGCCAGGCAAATCAGTGGATTGGTGTGGGAAAATAAGCTGCCCAAGCAAGGCATGGGCAAATCAGGAAAGTCCCCTTTCGCAGTACCCGAATGGTGTTCGGGCAAAACTGTTAAGTGGCGCATTTCCAGATCACTTAAGTGACCTGGGATGCTGTTCTAAATCACTCAAGTGGCTTGTGGTGCATTCTTACCTCAATGTGATCCACAGAAGATCACCCAAGTGACACTCAACAAATATACAGATAAATTAATTTGCTTTTTCTAGGAAAAAGTCCATATCGTAACATTTTAACTTATAAATATTTAGCTTAAAAATCAACCAAAGTCTTGTTGTGTGTCAATCTATTCATCTAAAACACTATATGAAATGAAAAACACATGCTATAAATAAATGTAAAATATTTAGCTTTCATGAAAAAATATCTGTAATCAGTTTAAAATGAATGGAATTATGATTGTTTTTGTTGAACCGGCTGTTATTGTGTAACCATTTAATGATGTGCAACATCTTTTTCCATGGATGATTAAGAACCTTTTTTTTATTGTCATTATTTCAGTATCAGAAGATCTGCATTTAAAAACCTGGCTGAGGCTGTCCGTGAAAGTGAAATAGCTAATACCGATCCTGGTACAGTTATACTTCACGCAACTAAACAGAGGTAAATTTAGTTTTATTTTTGTGCTTTTAGTTATCCCATTATTGTGCATTTCAAAGTATTTTTTTCCATGTTTTTATTATGCATTTGTAATTATTTAATGCAAAATACAACGCTGAAATTTTACTTTCATCTCGGTGAAATAGTGATGATTTTAATTTTTAATGAATAAAATACTTCAAAAAATATATCAAAATATTTCATTTCATACTTCAAATCCAGATTGATCCTCTTTATGCACGTTGCACAATTAAGTATTGCTTATATGTCTTTCTGTAAATAAATCTGATGAATCACCTACCGCACTAGAAAGACAAAATCTCATATTGCCATCAAACCACTGAATGGTTACCACCAACATTTATACTAAGACTGAACTGAAAATTATTTTAATTTAATTTATTAACTCTTATAGCTGCTTATTTTAGCAATCCCAAAATATCTTGGGTTCTTAAAGCTCTCTCTCATATCCTCAACCCTGAACCCAGATACGGTTGTAAGTTTTCTTCTCCCAATAACATGTTTTCCTCCTCCCCTTTCCCCTGTCCTGCCAATCAACTGCCAGTGAGCGGAGTCAGTTTTTGTACAAAGTCTGATAACAGAAGTGGGGGAGTAAGAATGTTTTTTCCTTTCCCCTTGATGTAGTTATATGATTAAGCATACAGCATAAATAACAGAAAACAATAGTTTTTTTTCTTCCTTATTTTTTAATTATTATTGTTTGTTGGGGGGGGGGGAGCTTTATCACTTTGTGCAATTGAAGAAAAAAAATCTTGAAAATAGGTGGCAATTTTTCTAGAAGGTTTAGTGATTTCTACTGAGTCAGTTATAATGCGGATCAAGAAAATTTTTAAAGCCTCTTTAAAGGGTTAAATTACTTGTGCGAATCAAGTGAATGTTAATTAATAAGCACTGCTGATTATTATTATCATCATTATCTGAGTGTTTTTTTAAATCATCTTTGTTCATTTCAGGCTCACGGAAACTGCCAGGCTGTTGAAGAATGTATTCAGAAGACCATCTTCACACGTATCAGCGGTACCTCTTGAAATGGAATTGCAACGTTAGTTTTTTATGCAAATTCATGTCTTTTCTCAAAGTTTATGTAGTTTTTATTTTTACATCTTTCTAAATCAATGGCCTTTCTTTGTTTTTTGACATAGGAAATCAATCTAACTCTATTATTTTGGATAGTTTTCTTTATTCTAAGAATAAAAAATGTCTTAAACAGGAAGGAGTACTTAAACAGATTATGTTATTAATTATACATAACTGTAAACAAGTATTCTTCATTAGTTCAAAATGAATAAACAAATTTTACAGGTTTTTTTTTTAATTCTTAAGTGAACGTCATTTACGGCAATAATGTGTAACATCTTTGTTACTTATTCTTTTAAAAATATCATCTAGTGAATTTTTTTTTACATTATAAAGCAACTTTTTGAGTATTCCATAACAGGTGTTTATATCATCTACATAGGTCTCCAAACCTGAAAAATAAGCTAAAATTGCTTCTTTTTTTTAAACAAATCATAAGATACTAAAATTCCCTGCCAAACTAAAAGATAATTTTGAATGTTAAAAAGAATTTTTCATGTTTGCATAATTGTGCTATTATTGAAATTCCATGCAGAAATCCATTATCCTTCCCCCTGACTATGTATTCTTTCCTAAATACCCAACCTTTCATTGTTCCGTCTTTATAAGCGTTATATGTGAGTACGTGCTGTATCAGTAGTGTTTGTATTAACCTGACTAAAATGTTTGCAGATGGCTTTGCTTTCTCCCAAGAGGAACATGGTGCTGTTCCACAGGTAATTTTCTTTGTGCATGTGATCTGTTTCCCGCTTATCTATTTTCTGCTTACTGCAAGTGCTTCCTCCTCCTTGTCTACTTTATTGGGTTCGGTGCTATGGTTACATTTTTTACTACATTTTCCTGGCCTTAATGGAACTTAATGTCTTACCTAAACAGTTCTGGTCCCAAACAACTTCTGGTCTTTCAGCATTGAAGAAATGTGAATTGAAGAATAAGTGCTGTTTTTTCCCCCTATCTGCTAGAATAGCATTTCGCAAAGTTGGGAATATTGTGCTTTGAGGAGGGTAATGAAACAGGTTGGGGCAGCAGAAGCTACAGATACAGCATGGAATTCTGTGGGTTGTTCTAGCAAGGGGGTGAACGAAAAAATTTCCTTGAAAGTGGGGATAAAACATAAGTTTAGAAGATTAGTAGGTTTAGTGAGATTAATAGGCTGCCACTTACTGCAATTTCAATGAATTAATTTTTTTTTCTTTTTATAACCCAATTTACTTCTTTACTGTAGTGGGTAAATCAACTATATGTATACACATACTCTTACATTGAAACTACAACTTAAACACTTCCATCTTTAATAGAACATGTGGAGCATACATTTCTTGTAAGATGAAATTTTTTACAGTGGGTTAAAACTAGTTGTTTTTTTTTTTCAGCTTTCCTAGTTAAATAGTTATATTTTTCTACAAAAAAATTATGAAAATAATAAACTAATTGATTGTTTGAAAATTTCAGTTGATGATGATTTTTAACTGTTCAGAAATACTCGCACATTTACGTTGTCATATCCAAGAAGAAAAAAAAATTTCCGAGGTCTTGGTCATTGAGTTCTTAGAGAAAACTGTTTTCCCGAGAGAGTCACATAAAAAAAACAAATAGATGAGAAATAATAAAGTAAATCTGCAAATTTACCTCCTGCCTCCTGAGGAGGGAAGGGAAAAGTTTACCTTGACTTACGTTGTTGGTCTTAAGGCCTGTTTACACGAGACAAGTGCTTTAGTGGGCAACTTAATTTTAACTTACCGATTCTTCTTGAAACTGTACACAATGAGTGGTAAGTAGGCGCTCATTGGATCATTTTTAAGGAGGTGAGCGCAGTTAGCGCATACGCGCTTCAGTCTACTCAAATCCACAGAGAGAGACAGACGCAATGCGTGGGAGTATAATAGTAATAATTTTTTATTTATCTGGCATTCAGAGAGGTGCTTTTTTTAAAGCTCATAGCTTTCATAACAATGGATGAAGATGATCAGGTAGAACTTACGAATACTGTGATCACAGCCACATTATATGATATTTCTTTTAAAGAATATAAATTTATTCAATAAAAAAGGAGAAACTTTTTTCTCACTTGCGCGAGAGCAACACACTGAGCAAGAAGTAGGTCACGCAAGGGAAACAGTTCGCTTGTACCCTTTTTTCGCCTTTGCCACCCACGTAAGGGGGGCGAGAGATGACGCCACAGGGGAAAAAAGAATACACAACATATTATAAACTTATGTAAGTCATCAAGAAGAAATATAAGATTTCTCTATTTCTCCTCTAAGATGTAAATATCGATTATATGATATTTTAATCGTTAAAGAGGAGATAAATTATATGAATTATGTAAGCCGAAAATACGGGAGAAGATTCTTGGCATTTGTAGGAAATTCTAAAGGTTAAAAATTAAATAATAAAAATTCATTAAACATAAAAATTATTTCCAAATTTTCGAAATTATTATTTTTTAATTTAATCTATAGAGATGACATCTTTATGTTGAATATTTGATCATGTATTTTTACAATAGGTGGCAGCAAATTCGTTCTGGACGAGAGAAATATTCGAAAGCCCCCTTCCAGTTTTTAATTTATAAATCCTCCCCACCTGATATATATTTTTGAATCTTCAATTTTTTTCAACTCCTGACATCACGTCGACAGAATATTCCATAGCTTTTTCCAACATCGAATAATTTTTAGCTTGTTTGTTAAGGTAATTTTCATTTCAATAGTTCAACAAACATTCATGGCGAAGATATTTTTCAACAAACTTGAAGCTTGTGTCCTCTGGCCACCTCACCATCCAATATTTCCGTGGAATTCTAGCGAAACTTCAGGAGACGATGGAGTATGAACAGGTTCGCGCTTGAGATCAAAATAAACCCCTCCGTGAGAGAGCAAAAAGACCCCTCCAGCGCGGCAGGTCACGCCCACTGGCGCATGCGCATACATCTACTTAACCGGAAAAAATAGAACCGTTCGTATTCACTTACCACTAAATCACTTGCACACTTGCCAACTAAAGCCGTGTAAACGGCCCTTATCGTCTGCATACATTGTATCGTACTTGGCAACTAAAAATTAAGTTACCAACTAAAGCGCTTGCCTTGTGTAAACGGGCCTTTAGGACAAGTTAGTCACGCAAGGCAAAGTATCACTGTATTACAAAATTCAATATTTCATTAACTTAGAAACTTCTGATATTGTTGTTGAACATGTAGAAGAGTGATGTAGCTCTGTGTCCATGAAACATCTGACTAGTGTGCCAAATTAAATTTCTAATTAGCCCACTCAGTCTTTAGAATTATTTTTTGATTTAGAATGTACCAGTTTCTCTTACACCACCTGAGTGGTGCAGTGGTAAGATGCTTGTCCACCACCGGGTGAAGGTTACCATCAGGTCCTCTGGATCATTTCCTCATAAGACCATACTACTACGTTCAAAAAGTTCCAAGATTTATTTTATTACGGAACAATGAATACAGGTAGAACCTGTTTTTTTGGTGTTTCCTTCGAAGTAACTACTCTGTTCAATTATGTGTTTTTTGCCATTGTTCATACAAAGATATAAATGCAGATTGCCCGATTTTTTTTTTTTTTTTTTGTCACACTCTCCAGTGCCTTCATTGTTGCTTGCTGCAATTCTTTGTAACCGAGAAATTGTTGCCCCTTTAGCAAATTCTTTATCCAAGGAAAAAGGAAAATGTCACATAGGGCAAGATCAGGGGAATAAGCAGGTTGTGAAAGTATCAAAATATGATATTTGATATTTTGGCAGACACCAGGAGGGACTTGTGAGTCCTTTAACATCTGTATGATTCAGTGAGATGCCAGCAACCAGCTCTTTGGAAGGCCAAGTTGTTTGTGCTCCATCACGACAATGCGCCGGCTCACAGGTCCCTCCTGGTATCAGATTACCTATCAAAACATCACATCCCAGTACTTTTACAACCAGCTTAATCCCTGATCTTGCCCAATGTGATTTTTTTCCTTTTTCTCAAAAAGAATTTGCTTAAGGGGCAATGATTTTCAGGTTCTGAAAAAGTGCAACAAGTAGTGAGGAAAGTACTGCTATTAAACCATATACGTGTCTCATCTACATTCCTCTACAGAACTTCTAACGAATTGGTGCGTGTTGGAATGTGCTCGTAAGTGTAGTGAACCTGATGTGAAGTTTGTTTCTGTGTAATTCTTGTTATGTGTAGTGCCACCATCTGCCATCAGTTTTTCTAACTATGAGACGAAGGCACTGAAGGATGTGACAAAAAGAGGCTTGCTATCTGCATTTACATCTTTGTATGATCAATGGCAAAAATGCATAATTGCATGGGATGGTTACTTTGAAGGAAACACCAAATGAACAGGTTCTATCTTTATTCATTATTCTGTAATAAAATAAGCCTCAGAACTTTTTGAAACATTGTAGTTGACAAGTTCTTTTCCTATTGAACCTGAGGCAACCACACTGATAAATGGCGCCTTTATTTCCAATCCAACTCAATCAGTTGTAAATTGCTGTCTAGCGAAATGGCAGAGTTGATGTGCAGTAAAGTAGTAGTAGCTCCTCTTGTAAAAGAGAGATGACACCATGAAAACTACACAAGCAAGTGGCTGCTAAAAACTAAATCTGTAAACCCACCTCCAGGTAAGAAACATAGAAGAAAAATCCATAGCTATGGTATTGAGTATAAACTGTAGGTCAAGCTCTAATCACCCATCTGGTATTAGTATACGTCCCGTTAAGTCTGTATGTCTAGTTTTTGGACATAATGGTGGTTTTTTGTTGCAGTGATTTGATTTTAGTGCAGTAATCACAGGTAATTTAACCTACCAATAGGTGGCAGTTGACAACTTTGCACTAATTGGATGGCTAGCACTTATGTCTCATTTTTTCAAAAAAAGAAAATCTGAATGATTTTACTTTAAATCATAAAAAATTCCTCATTTTTTTAGTCAAAAATAACTTTTGTATTTGTCTGAAGGTACACTTTTGTTCAGAATTTGAAACCGCACAAAAATCTGCCTAATTCTTATTTTCTAAGGTTGACAACTTTGCTATTTGATCAGTATGAAAATATCAATTTGATAAAGTTGACATTTTATTCATATGAAGGATGTGATAAAAAAAAATACACAGTAACTTATCACACCTTTTTTTTTTCAGTCTGAACTGATTCGTGCCTATGATACAACCAAGACCAAGCCTCAGGGTGTATAGGCAGCATCCGAAGAATGGATCCAAGTTCTTCAACGATGCAGTTCAGCGCTGGCAGTTTTCAAAGAAAATTAGAGATTTTACTATTTTACTTTCCTGCATTGCGGGTTCAAAGCAAGAATTATTTAGCCGAAATCATAATAAAATTGTAAATTCCTTTTTTCGGAATCTGAACAATTGTTGGTAGTGTTTATAAATTGAATACATATATATATATATATATATATATATTGATGTGACTCTTTGTGAATGATGAAAAAACTATGTATACATGCATATTATATACATAATTCTGTGATATATATATTGATCAATTTTAGATGTTGTTCGCCTGCCACTACAGAGATATTTGTAGTAAAAAAACAGGTTCATGTCTTATTTTTTTTATTTTCATAACAAATGTGCTCCATAACTGTTTTTTTAGCTTTCATAGAAGTAATTTTCTCACTTTGTACCATTTCATGATTAAAGGTTTCTATCCGGCTTAATACTAAAGAAATTATGGATGGCAACTTTCAGGCTGTTTGGCCATGATTCGAGAAATTCATGTTGTGACATTTTGTCCACATCTTAAGCTTTAATAACACATATAGTCTCTGTGACAAGTGAGAACGGTGTGGTATATCATGCCAAGTTCTGCCCTATATATTATAATATCTATAAATATAAAAATTCGAAAATGAGAATATTGGCCCTGGAGGTCCCAACTGAAATTTTTAATCAGTACATATCCTCGAGTCATATCTCTGCCATTCCATATTCAGTAGTGCATATAACACCATAGGTGTTATATGCACCTATAATATATAGGTTTAATATAGTAAAATATTATATATATTATAGTATATAATCCTATAGTAATATAGGGTTTAATACAGTAATATTAAACTACTTAGTTTCAATTATGCTCTTCATTGAGCTGATTACAGTTTCAAAAAGAAAGCTTAGGCAGGTAGGGAGCCAATTACCAAAAATAAAAAAAGGCACTTAACAGAGCAGTGACTGATGTTATGTCACTATTAGATGCTATAAGGACATCATATCAATAAAGATATCATTATCATAGTTGTGTTCCTAGCAATTAAATTTTGTTCAATTATGCAGTAAAACTAAGAAATATCAAATGACATTCATAATACAAGATAAATGTGATAGTATTAAAATAAATACTTATTTGATACAATTAAATTTATTTAGAGGTAATTGTGATTAAATAATATAGATGAGATTAAATTTATTTACAAGTTAAGTTCTCTTAAGAAATATAAGCTAATTGATAGCAAAATTCTATACAGCTTTTGGTATTTACAAACCTGGCAGTTCCGGTCTCTTCATAATCAGGAAGTTTTTTGGCCTTGTAAAATTAAGGCCCCTCGTGTCTGGCAATCTGAACAGGATAATTTGAAATTTCTCTGAGATGATGGTACTCAGATTTCTTAAGAGACGAAGAAATTCCTGGCTAACTTCTGTGAGAAGTTGAATATTGTATGCATTTTAGTGTCTGATCTGATGTTCCTTGTTTCTAATAAACCAGTTGGCTCCAATTATTGCCCTGATGGTTTTATTTTTATATCTTTCCAGCTGCACCATATCAAGCCCAAGTGGCGTGGTGGTAAGATGCTTGTCTACCACCGTGAAGGTTACCATCACGGTCCCAGGTTCAAACCCGAGAGAGGATATACATAAGGTACTTTTCCTAATGAACTTGAGGCGACCATTTATAGATAGTGCCTTCATTTCCAACCCATGTTATTATTGGCAATAAATTGCAATATAGCAATATGGTCAGAGTTGGTGTTTTAGTGAAGTGTAGTAGCTGCACCATATGATTATTACTCGAGTAAAGCCATATGGGAGCTGCATAAAGTAAGATTGTTCATATTGCCATCTTATAGACATTAAGTTTATTGCTAATGGTAAGTAAAGATATACATGTGAGAATACGCTTCAGTGTGTGTTTTCCCACATTAGCTCTTTGTATAGCATACTCTGATTGCGCTACAAATGAGAGGTTTGTCAATGATTATACCAAGATAATGAGTGCTATTTACGGGAGAAATAAATTTACTGTCTATTTCAATCTGTGTATCTATATATATGTGTTTGAGATTTTATCTGCTCCAAGAGAGTTGTATTGGCTGGTTTGACTGAATGTATCAGGTCTGATTGGCTACAAGTGGAGTCAGGTGACGATTGGTTGGATCCTTTCCTCTCTGGATGTTATTGGGGTCACACCTTGGTTCTCTGCAGTATTTAGAGTAATGGGAGCCAAGTAGGATTCACTTCATCATCTCCTCCTTTCAATTTATGTTTAAATTAGATTTTTGTCACCTCTCTTATGAAGGTGAGCATGTTAATGCACTTCGGAGGAGGTAACTTTGGTTTTTTGAAATTTTATCTTGTGCCAAGTTTCCAACATTTGGCTGAATTCTTCAGGCGGCAACACCTTCTCTGATGTTCTTTTTATTCTCATTGTGCAGTGTTGTTGTTTTTTTGTTCCGATTTATAATTTTTTACACAAACATGGAATATGGTAAATCCCAGTTATTGAATGGCTAAAGATACCTGCCTAAAACTAAACTAAATAATTAACTTCCATTGTCTGATTACAAAGAAATGTTTAACACTTCAAAAAATTATCAAAATAGGTTTAAACTATTTAGTTTATCATTATTAGTTAACTATTCACTGCTGTGGACGTGAGCAATATGTCAGGGAATGCATTTCTTGGGCCATGGCCTAAAAGCTGAACATGTTTTGTTGAACTCCTCCACCAATATTTCAAACTCTTCATTATTTTGAAAATTGAATTGTATTGTTTAAATGTATGTGGTATTAATCTCTTCAGTTTTTTTTAAGGTAGTATTTATTCTGCAGTAGAATGAATAGAAGAAACACACCTATTATTATGTAGCTACGAGGTAATTATGCGAACACAAGGACAAAAATATCGAAGCACGTTCCATATCTCAGCCAGTATTTTTTTTTTATTTTTTGCAGAAAAGCTTTGAATTTTTTCATTAAATGCAGTTCTTGATCATGCATTGTTACCTGATTAGTGCCAGTGTTTTGTTAAAAATGTGGAAATGAAGTTAATTTCAGTAACGGTTTAATATCATTTGAAGTTATGCATCGCTTTTTGTCCTTATGATTTTTTTTCTATTCTTATATTTCATCTGCTTATTGGTGGCTGCTCAGTGTTTGTTTCCTCCCTACCTAGTCATGCATTTTATTGTTTGTATCCAAACAGTTTTGTATTTATTATTTTTGATCATGTGTACATAACGTGCTTTATTGACTTTGTTTTTCTATTACGTAAAGCATCTGGTATTGTTTGATGTACATAATGTACATAGATAGTTCAAGTTCGCGATTCATATTTTTTTGTAATTGTGTGTATGGAGCATTCTTGTTTTGTCCATCTACAATTGTTTTTGTATAATTTTTTGCTATAGATTTGTAACTATTTAAAGCTATAGACGTAGTGAACAAAATCCTTTCAAATGTTGCGCTCAATTCAGAAATAGTCATTTGTTTATATAGCGTTCAATTCCCAAACTATTTTACATTTGCTGCACCCAGCTATCTACTTTGTGTCTTTTAAATTATTGTCTATATGACAATCAATTAAAAGACACAATTTGTACTTTTTCTTTCCTGTCCTTGAAAGAATGAAAAGTTTCATAGAAATTTATTTATGACAAGAATGCACTCATACAACTGATAAGTACTGATGCGCTCAATTTTAATCTGAATACTACTGATAAAAACAGTTAAATCTAGGATGAAGCAAAAAAATTGATGGGTGCTGGAATTTTTGTTATAATTTTTCCTGAACTCAGCACCTATGAATCAGCTATTATTTCTCAGATAATCGTTCCATTCCAGGGCTTTGTAATTTATCCTCAGTATAGTTGGAAAAATTCACCTTGGTTATATGAAACTAGACTGTGCTATATAGCACAGTAAACGGTTATTCTAAACTCATAGGGGCAGAATGGGCTCCCAGGTAAAATGAGGTTCTAGGAGGACCCTCCATACTTGGCTGGAAGTAAGAGCTTACATTTTCACATACTTACTCTCCAAAATCATAATAGCAGAAATCATTGTGTAGGTCCTCTTTGGACATAACCAAAATGGGTCGAATGGGCGTAAAGATGAGTCTAGTTTCATAAGCAGTTTTCCTAAATTTTAAAATTAGTCACATTTTTTCCAATTATACGTTCAAAAACTTCAACTTATTTTATTGTGGAAGAATGAGTATAGATAGAAAACCTGTTTATTTGGTGTTTCCTTTGAAGTAACTACCCTGCGTGATTATAAATTTTTGCCATTTTTCATACAAAGATGTAAATGCAGAATGCAAGTCTTTTTTTATTCAATCCCCCAGTGCTTTCATCACACTTCACTGCACCTCTTCGGAACCTGCGAATCGTTGCCTCTTAAGCACATTCTTTATTCAAGGAGAAAAAAGTGACATGGGGCGAGATCAGAAGAATAAGCTGTTTGTGGAAGTATCGGAATGAAGTATGGTTTTGATAGGTAATCTGACACCAGGAGGAACCTGTAAGTCCTTAAGCGTCCACATGATTTGGTGAGACGCAAGCAACTAGATCTTTATAAGGCCAAGTCATGGGTGCTCCATCACAATAATGCAGTGGCTCACGGGTCCCTCCTGGTGTCAGATTACCTGTCAAGACATCACATTCCAATACTTCCACAACCAGCTTATTCTCCTGATTTCTCGGTATATGATTTACTCCTTTTTTCTTGGATAAAGAATTTGCTTAAGGGGCAATGATTCTCAGGTTCCGAAGAAGTGCAGCGATGAAGGCATTGGAGGATGTGGCAAAAAAGGCTTGAAATCTGTATTTACATCTTTGGATGGAAAAATTGCAAAAATTCATAATCGCACAGAGCAGTTACTTTGAGGAAAATAAAAAAAAACCAAGTTTTCTATCGGTTCTCATTACTCTATAATAAAATAAGTTCAGGAACTTTTAGAACATAGTAGTATTTCAATTACAAACTTTATTTCTTCACATCTATATTTTATTTCAAAGTTCTGTGTGGACACCTCCCAAATTACTTGTCATGATTCCCCTTCCACTTTATTTTTACCCAGTGGTTCCCCACCCCTTAGAATATCTTAGCACCTCAAGGAGGATACATGGCTCCAGGATGAGAACCACTGATCTAGATCATAGAACTTTTGATAAGATTTGGAATTCGCTTGTATACCTTTCTAAGCCACTGTACCTCTTTTGCCGTTTTTCAACTTCTTGAGCAAACAAAAATAAATTCTCGAAGAAATTATTGTTAAATAAAATAATAAATCGATTTCCTTTCTTATCCTGCAATAAGTTAGAAAGTAGAATCAGAAACGGTGATTATCATCCAACAAGGTAAAATTGATGCGAGGGAACATTGTGATCCCATATTGAAAAACAAATTTTATGATAGACCTTTTACTTATAATTTACTGTCATTTATCAACAGTAGATGTTAAGAACAGATTATATCTACCACTGTATTTTCAACTTCGTCTTTTTTTTCCCATTGTATTGATGAAACCATATCATACCTATGATCTTAGAAAATTATTATTGAAATACAGTAGACTCTTGCTAATGTGACACACGTCAGAGCAGGGTGTGCCGGATTATTGGAAGTTAGTTGAAAAGTTTTGTTTGAATATTATAAATTTCTGCCCAGACATTGCTTTTCCTCTTCTACGTTTGAAAAAAACCTGCCTAGAAATGCTGGATAACTGGATGAGCCGGATTATCAAGAGTCTACTGTATGCTCATTCTTGCATGTTCTCACGGCCGTAGCCTGAGGTGAGGACCAAGGAGTTTGGTTCTTACACCCTCGAAGTGTGAGAAAATGATTGGGGTATACAGTGGATCCCGCTTACAACGTTCCCACTTAATAAAAATCATTTCCATGGTCCCAACTTTTACTAATACTCATCGAGATTTCCCATTAAAAGTGATTTCCTGCTTACATTTTTTTGTGATGGTTTTTCTGAAACGCCTTATAATTGTGATCCACAGCGTATAAAATAGCATGGTATCGATTAGAATAACATCTATATTGTTCTATCATAATTTTTGGTTACCCTCCGAAAGAAATTTCTGGCTACGACTGTGTGCATATGCATACAATATACTATGAATGTGTGTATATATGTATATTAATTATATATCTACCATAATATATAAAAATATACAGTGGATCCCGCTTACAACATTCACACTCATTCTCTTGGTCCCAACTTTCGCTAATACAGTAGACTCTTGCTAATCCAGCACATATCAGACCAGGGGTGTGCCAGATTATCAAAATCACTGGATTACTAGAAGTTGATTCAAAAACCCTTTTAATTAATATAAACTATATAAGCACAGGCACGCAGTGACATGTTTTCCTCTTCTATGGCACGAAGAAAACTCACCTAAAAATAATAGAGTACTGGATGGGCCTGACTAACTTACTGCCGGACTAAGAATCTACTGCATTAGAGATTTCTGGTTGCCTTTTCCCACTTAACTTCTTTTTTTTTTTCATGATGGAGGTTTTATGAAAAATGTTATAAGTGGGATCCACTGTAACAGGGCCAGAACTATAGGGCGACTAATGTCTCTGGCTGCAAAGTTTATTGGACTGTAAATGTTCGAGCGTGAAAAAACCCATTATAACATCACTGAATTTTACTGTGGGGGCGGTAAAATCATGTTTACCCCACCCATCACAAAAATCTTAGTTACAGACCTGCACTGTACACTTTTATTTGTTTATGTTTGCAGATTTCTAAAACAACCCTGTGGGGGTTTTTGGTTGTTTCCCCTCCCTTCCTGAAAGGCTCAAAACCTGTATGTTTATGAGTATATATGTTCAACAACTGTTTGTAATTATGATTGTTATAGTTCTATCGTTATATCATATTTATCTAAACACTCAGAGCTTCTGTTATAGTTTTTGTATATTATTTTATATACATATGAGTATATTTAAATCACACTTGTTACATAGGTATAGCAAGTTTCAAATGAGCATTAGAAACAGGGGGTAGTACTTAGTTACACAGTGAACTTGTAACTTGTTCAATTTTATATGGGAACACACATTTCTGTAATGAATATTCTGTCAAAATACCTGCTGTCATATTGAACGTTTAAAAAAAAAAGTTTAAAATCTTGGTATTTTGAATTTTTTTTATTAATCTCAACGCTTTTCAGTCCCAATAAGGGCTCTACTGGATTAGTCAATTCTACTGGATAGTTTAATTTATCGAAAAATCGAAGATCTCATTCAATTCTCAACTTCAATTTCTCGCTTTTGCCCAGAGAGTAATATTAAAAAAAAAATATGAAGAACAGTCAAACACTGATTCAACAGCACCATTTTTTCACAGAATTCTGGCTCAATAACGAGTTTGGTGTTATATGAGTCACTGTTGAATCCATGTGATCCCCCCTTTTTTTCACTGCCAAGTCTCCTTTATTTTCCCTGAAGGGTCCCAAATTTCTGAAAAGTTCTTATATCCTGAATTTTGACTGTGATTGAAAAAAAAATCCTGACCTTTTAGGAATAAAAAAATTATTCCCAAAGAATTTACATGGAAAAAGCCTGCTGTTTGTTACCCCCCCCCCAAAAAAAAATTACTTGACGTCATTGCATGGAATCATAAAGAAATATTTTGGCAATGAAAAGGTTAAAATTTGCCAAACAACCAGCATAAGTTAGGCTGATCAACTGAATGACTTTGGCCATCATCATCATCTTTGGTGTCCCATGTAGGAATAGCTTAGGCAATTTTGCCCATTACTCTAGCACCAAGTAGTGTAACATGAATTGTGGGTCATGCATTTGTGAAGAGATATTATTCTGTGAATTCCCAAAAGTTCTTTCAACCAGCGTAGGGGGTGTGAGGTATGGTGTCTGTTACCATATTGTTTAGCCCCTTGAGTGGGATTATGGTATAACTGCAAACCGATATGGGCCCCTATTAAAATACTTGAGGAGATTCCTATCTGTGGTACCCTTTTAAAGGAAAAAGGTGCAGAGGAGATCTAAGGATATAGCCAATCCGCACCATTTGAAGACTGGATTTAAGGTCAATATCAACTCCATTAGGGTTTTTGACTTGACATTGTCCAGAAATTCCAGCCAGTCTTCTGCCCCCCCCCCCACTTGACTTTGGCCAAGTCAGTCCTGCCCCCCCCCCCATCAAAGGGTGAGGCTAATGGGACTCCAGCCCAGAAGCCTGAGACTATTCTTATCATTTTATGTTTTTCACTGTAGAAAGACCCTGTGAAAAAGGCCAAGGAGCCCTGAATTCGAGCGTAGTTTGAGTTTAAATAAGTGACCAATTATTGCCTAACTTACCTACTGTTAGGCAATAATGAGACTTTGTTCTAATTGGTGATGGCTGGGCATGATGTCATGTTTTCCAAAAAAAATCCTTCTTGTACAGGGTGGTTATAAATGAACGTACACTACTTGGACATACGTAGCGCCCATTCTGTTTATTCTGATTAAGGTATTTTGATGAAACTTGATATATAGGATATATCAACTATGGGGTAAAAAAAAGATTCACTATAAAAAAATAAAAGTTTCATTTTTGACCATCAAGTTAAAAAGTGGCACTTTTTTTATCGCAGTTATCTTTTTTTTTCCATGGTCCAAATACTGTATACGCCAAGTTTCAATGAAATATGTCCACCACAACAGGTGCTACATAGGTTGCAGTAGTGTCAGTGTAGTTAAGTTGAGTTAGTTGTAAGTTCAATTATACTGCCACCACTTCGAGTGCCCATTGTGGTGGACGTATTTCATTGAAACTTGGCATATGTACGTTATTTGGATCAGGAAAAAAGATTACTACCATAAAAAGCACCACTTTTATACCTGGTGGTCGAAAGCTTAACTATTTTTATTGAATTTTTCTTTTCCCCATGGTCCATATATCCTATATACCAAGTTTCATCAAAATGGGTACTACATATGCCAATAGTGTCATCATCATCATAAGTTGCCGTCTCTGATTCGAAGGTTGGTAACCATGGCTCTCTGTCTCATAGTGCTTTGATCCATGATTTCTTGAAGGCTTTTAAGAAAGCATTGGGCCTCCAGAACCAGTGCTTTTTCCACGCTGACTGATTCGAGTCAGCTCATTCACTTTTAGGGGCGATTTCTCACTTTTCTCACCCCAAGGACATGAGAGTGCACTTTGTTACACCACTTGGTCGAAATGGGAAACATATTCTGGTTTTCCACTTGGTCTTCCTCCTGCCTTAGCCGCCATTAAATCACATTTCCGGTCCCTATCATGTGGAGATGTCAGGTTGTGTGTTTCCCTTCCTTGAGTTCTGTGGGACCAGATGACATTTCTCAGACTCGAGTACTTTGGAGACTTGAGTAGTGTCAGTTTATTTATAACCATCCTGTATTTGTTTGCATACAGTTTTTCTAAGCAGTTCAGATCTACATCAGTAAATTGCTCTAATTCATTCTGCAAGGTTGGAAACTATGCTATATATATATGGGCTCCTTACCTTTTGTGTTCCGCTGACCTATAATAATAATAACAACATTTATTAAAGTAACCCGAAGTACCATAATCTAGGGCTACTTTGCACCAATTCTGGAAAAATGATTCAACATTACCTAGCAGCTATTCTAATGAATATTTTAAAATTGTTTTGATTCTGCCCAACACAGGAGGTATTATGGGTCAACTTATGTATTTGAGTTACTGATGAATTCAGGATATCGTTCCATTCCATTTCGGATATCGTTTGCTAAACATATCTGTGCTACTCAATTTCAACTGCTTTACTGCAGACCAACTCCGTTCATATCGCCATATGACAATTTTCAATCAATGGAGTTGGGTGAGAAATGAAGGCGCCATCTATCAGTGGTCACCCCGGGCTTGGTGGGCAAAAAACTTATTGATGCTCTTCCTCCAGTATCGAACCTGTGGACCATGAGATTAACCTTCATGGTGGAAGATGAGCATCTTACCTCTGCATCACTCGGGTGCACTCAATTTCAGCTGGAACATTCATAAAGAAAAAGTATTTTCAATTTCTGAAATTTTTTTCAATACTAATTATGTCAGTAACCCACACAAACCGTGTTAACATCTCATAGCAGTCGCACCTGAGAATGGCTTTATTTATACAAAACCATGTAAATACAGTTATCATGTAAATTTTTTTCATTAATTGGATGAATGTTGCGGGGCTATATGTGCATTGAATAATGTAAGTTGCACGTGCTGCATATAAAAATATTGTTGCTGCAATATTTGTCATTATTCAAGGAATCATGTGGGACTGTTTGTTGTCTTACATATATATAACGGTGTATTCCATATTAATATATATTCATATTGTTATGCTTCCATTGGTTGCATGAATGACATTGTGATGGCGAAATTATATCATAATTGTTTTTATAATGAGTTAAGTAAATAAATATATATAAATTGCGGTTGCGAGAAAAAATAATGTATTATACGAGTAAATGCAATGAAGCTAAGTTTTAAATGAAGATATCGGTAATGTGAATGTGATCAACTGTCAGTAGATTATTCGGATTAAGACGTTATTGTGTGTATATGTGTGTGTGCGATCTGGTAAATAACTGTGCGAATTGTATCACTTCAATGTCCTCATCCTCCTCTTTCATATCTTTTTCGGACTAATGTGTGATGTTGAAATATGAAAATTTCTATCTGCCAGTTTCAGGAATATTAAATTTTGAAAAAAACTTCATGGTAAAGTTCGTTCATGATTAAATGGGTAGCGATAGTTCAGCATTGCATGTTAGATTGTGGTTGTGAGTTAGTTAACGCACGCACATTTTTAACGTCATGCAGATTGGTGTTGTTGTCACCGTTTGTTTCAATATGGATGGTTTATACAGATACATGTCTATCTGAAAATATTTATATTATGCCTTGTGTGCCGAGAACTTTCTATGTGCCATATTTGAGAATGGTTATTTATTTCAATTTTAAATGAAGAAACTGATGATGCATTCATTGACTTCTGAAAGTTAAACATGCGACAGCTTATACAACATAACGATGCCACTTTAGTCCACCAGAGGTCCCTTTGCAGTGTGGATGGGTAGTGAAACACATGGTACTCGAGTGTACAATCCCTTCATGTGGAACCTTCCATCCACAGTAGTGGCAGATATTGTTACCAAATGATGCTGCTACCATGGGTGTAACAGTTGTGGAGGTTGCTCGTCTATTCCACTTGGCTACTATAGTAATATACTGATTATGGAATGATCTCCAAATTAATACTAATAAAACTAAATTCATTACTTTTTTCCTACATCCAAAAGACTCTGCTTAATCTTATTCTTCATTAATTCCAACTGTACATTGGCCCGTTCTCACACCTACCAAGCTTTAGAGCAGGTTTCCACCTTGATCAAGATCTTCAGTGAAAATCTCATATCGAATTCCTTCAATGTAAACTAAGAAGATTTATCCTTTATAAGTTTTACTACACTAAATGTTTTGTTAGTCCGTCCTTTTTATTAACTGTGTACTATTCTATTTTTTCACTCTCATTTGCTTTACAGTCTCCCAATCTGGGGCATTGACTATATTAGTAATATATTCAACCAGTAGTTTCTCTTCGAATCATTCGACTTCTTTTGTTCTTTGCAATCATTTCAACGTTTTGCCACTACATGTATTTTTTTATTTTTATAAATTACTCATTTTCAAAAATCTTCAATTATTAGTTAATTATTAATTATATTTTTCTTTAAATATTAAAATGTCTCGTTCTTCTTCCAGAATTCAACCTATGCATTACCTTGTGTTCAGAAAAATTTGAAAATAAAGCATTTCAATCCGGGATTACACTATAAAAATTTGGTAAAAGATCTTTTACAAAACTTGAAAAAAAAACAGCCAAACCTATTGTTGCATTCGCTTCAGCTTATTGGTTGCAATTTTCAAGTTTTATAAAATAACTTTTCTAAAAAACTTTTATAATGTTAACCCGGCCCTACTCTCACATATAATTCGTAAATTTTATAACTCTCTGTCATCTGATATGATTTCAATCAGGGCTGTATTAACCATTGAGCAAAATAAGCATGTGCTTAAAGCATTGGGAGAAAAGATGCGCGACCAAAAATTATCTATACTGTATTTATCTGAATGGGGGAGCACCAACATCACTCAAGTGCTTACAACCTTCAAATTTCTCAATCTGACTCTGATTTCAGCTGTCAGTCTTCATTCATATAGAAAAACTGATCAAATCTTACCTCCATTCAACTACTGACATTGAACAGTATTTCTGATTCTCTCCGAGAGATGATTCATTTCCTTCTACCCTCTTTCATATTCTACATTATCATGTTTACCCCTATACAACTTAAATTTCTTCATTAAAACTTGCGTTTACTGAGACTTCCATTATATATATAAATGTGTTCACCTTATCCATTTTACCACCACTGTTTGCCGCAAAATTTTTAATAAACTATTAATCTTTTTCTTTCATACAAAAGAAAATTGTTCTCTCATTCTGATATTAAATATTCAATTGTTACTTTTCACTAACATCAAGAACAAGCGATCAATGTTTGCTCCTTGGATATGCATTATCTGTTTTTTTAGTTGCGCTTGATTAAAAAATAATAATTAATTCCTAACAAGTCAAACAGCTGTCTGTAAACCTGTACCTAGTCGACCAGGGGTGGCCTCATGGGGCACCATTCTAGAAGAAGCATAGAAAAAAAGCTTTGTTGACTGGAAAACATGAACGGGGAGCACCAAAAATAGGTCCCACATGGGTAGAAATGTTTTTCTCACGCTTCCACTGTGTACTACTCCCTCTGATGATCTGTATGTAGTAGAACCCAGCTAATCCAAACTAATTGGGACGAAGACCTATTCGGATTACTAGGTTTGTCTTTTAAGCATGGCTTTTTTTTTAACCGTAATAATAGTGAATATCTCTACGGATGGGATAAAAGTTACAGACTAGATAATTATAGCTTCCAATGTCCGAAACAGTTATGGGGAAAGTCTTTTCCAGTCTTTGTTTCAGCCAATGGACCAAGCGGCTTTACATTATCAAACAGGAGTTCTAAAGAATGTTGCTTTGATATCTCATTCAGGGCTCGGCACGGGTCACTTTTTTCACTAAAAGTCACTTTTTTAGAAACTGGTCACTTTTATTACGTATTTTCAGGCCCAGGTCACTTTTTCCACTTTTTTAGCAAAAAAACCTCGGTCTCGCGCGCTTTTCTGCTGTCAGTGTTTTTCTTTTCTTCAAGGAGGAACTTTACCTGTTCAATATCGCTAATTTTCTCCCTCCCTTCATTGAACTACGATCGAAGGCATCTTATCTTCCCGGGAGCATACCGTGTGACGTCAGCATAACTTGATTTCAAGGCGCTTGGAAAAAGAAAGCGCCTTGGTTAAAGAATCGTCATTTTATGGAAAAGCCGGTCGGAAAAAAAACTAGCATAAAAGGCGTACTTACAACAAAGAATCCCCCCCCCCTACTACCATTCTTTCTTATTTCCCCACGCGTGCTCACTCGTTCTTTCATTTTCATCTTATTTTAAAATTGATCCTTTATTTTATTTGTTTTAAAAAATTTTAGTCCTAAGGGCCGAATTCCTTTCTTGGAGCATCGAGAAAGTTACATTTGTTGTTTGTTCTATCGTTACTTTTGTTAATTTTTTTAAATGTTATTTGAAATTACGATTAGAGAGCCCGTGCAGAAGCTAACTTACGCGCAGCGGGAGAATACCAAAGCGCGTATTAAAGACGCGTATTATTAATACGTATTAAGCGTATTAATACGCTTTGGAGAATACTCTTGTAGCTGGCCAAGGTTAAAGAAGCTCGCATGTATTTTGAATTTACTTACAATAAAAAAAAAAATCATCCGATTGAAAATCGCGATCTATCGACAAATAAAATTCGTACTATTTTTCTAACTGGATTTAAATCTCAGCAAGAAACCGTACCCCCAAATTTGATCGAAAGGAGAACTATTTATGAAAAGATCACAGAATCCTGCAATTCAACGTTTAGTTTAACACAAGGGTTTCCAAATCAGATGAAAATTTGTCATCAGGCTGATAAAAACTCAGTTAACGTGCATGCGAGCCGTAACTAGAGGCGGATTTAACGATGGGCACACCGAGCGCGCCTTTGGCCCCTACTTTAAATTTTTTCCTAATTTAAAGGGCCTAATATTAATTTTTTTTATGCCCGGGCCGTAACTTAATTTAGAGCATCTTCACGATACTGATTGTTGACTTAATATTGTTGGATTGTTTTCCTTTTTTTTTCTCTCCATGCACGTGCGGGAACCGGTTGTTCCGACGCTGTATGCAAATCGGCGGCGGCGTACCCTCACGGGAGCACGGATATATAGACTGGTTTTTTCTCTATAGGTGAGATGCCTGTTTTTTCCGCATGGATGTATGTCGGGATTCGATTTGTTTCTCCCTTTTGATTGCCGGCCGTATTTTTGATGAACGAAAATGATCTTGTTTTTTGTTTTTGCAACTTTTATGGAAAAAGAGTTCAAAATGAACTTCTGATCATTGTTTTTCTTCAGCTCAGTCGGTACGCTCTGCCCCCCAACAAATATCGACATCTTGCGCGCCATTCTTGATGTGTAAAAAAATCTTATTTTTAGACCTCGGAAGTTATTTAAACGTTTGTCTCGAGTCTGTTATGACCGCAATAGGAGAGGGCGGGGGTCTGGTTCCACGGGTGTTGAACGATGAAAGGTGCCAAGTTTACTCATTTTCTGTTAAAAAGGGTGGATACCGGCCCCGAGCGATAGTAAATTTTCGTTCGTACTTGCGACCCGGATTGCTACTTACCGTGATCAGATCCAAAAGCGGGGGGGGGGGGCAATGCCTTGGACGGCGTTTTTGATGGAATGGTATATTTAAGAAAAGGCAATAAAAATTCCTTTGCAAAATTATCGAATTTGACAGTCAAGGGGCAGTAAAATTACGTTTCTCCTCCAGAAAAAACAATTGTATTACGGCCATGGTAATTCGGGTGTCCCGGATGGAGGCGAATTCACTATTTTTGTTCGTTGAAAGTTACGGGAGGAGTCAGCGCTAACGTGGCGACTTGTTTTCGCGCTAAAATAGGTAGCCCTGACAGCAGCATCCATAAACTCTATCAACCGCATTTATAAACCCCGTATGTTGTTGATTGGATTTTTCTGTTCATTTCATCCTAATTTTCCGTATTTCCCGATATATTCTTATCGATTTTCGCATATTAGGTTAATTCATATTATAAATTGTATATTTTTTTGTAATTTTTTATGTGCCCTTTGTCAGCCATCTTGAATTGACTACCGCAAAACGGCGATTCCTTGGCGCGTAAAAAAGTCGCCACGTTGGTGCTTACAAGGTTCATGGGAAATTTACCGGGGAAGGCCGCTGAGTCTCTTTTTTTGTTAAAAATTACGGGGGGAGGCCAAAATTATACTGTTTTCAGGGGTAGGAACACTGGGCCAAAATTAACATCTTGCGCCATCCTGCTCCTATAGTGTTTTCGTATTTTTCTGCGCCAAATAGCTAATTTTGATTCGTATGTCCAGAATTTCTTAAAGGACGCCAAAAATTTTTTGTTCCTGCTTACCGTGAAACGATTCTTTCTAAGAGCGTGTTTTATATATATATTCCACTGTACGCCTTATTTAAACTATCGGCCGATAGTTTGATTCAATTGGTTCCGTTCAATGAGTTCTATTGAAATGCAAAGTTAAAACTAAATTCAATTTCAATTCATTCAATTTGGTAATAAAAATTCATTGTCCATTTGGTCTCTCTCTCTCTAAAAATATTTTGGTCACTATTTGGTCACTTTTAAACATTTCGGTCACTATTTGGTCACTTTTTCAAACATTTTGGTCACTATTTTCACTAATTTTGAGGCCATGATCCGTGCTGACCCCTGCTCATTGAAGATGAGAATGTGTCCCTTTCCATTCTCCAAAAAATTAAAAAAACAATTCTGGAAAAAATATTTACTGGCCTGTCGAAGCATACATGATGGAAACATTGCGAAAGAAAACCTGGGAAAAACTATGGCAGAGATTACTTTCGACGACAATCAAAGAAATCCGATGAAATATTCTCCAGCTTTAAAAATAAATCCCTGGTTGTGCGAGGGAAACAGAATAAAAAATATGGGTGAAATATTAAATCCCAACAGCCATCAAATTTTCACGGATGCAGAAATTGTCTCAGAAGTTTAAACTGGCAATGATTCGTCCTCAAGCGATGAGTTAGATCAGTGGTTCCAAAGTTTGAATGGTTTCTCTTAGAGACATCACCAACCTTTGTCAAGGGCATTTTAGTGAGCTGCGAACATTGATGATTTTCAGTGCTTTAGAATGGTTATTTCTTAGATTATTCTAGGATGTCATGGATAAACATTGTAGTATCAAATCAGTCACGGATGGCAAAAGTTTGAGAACCAGTGGGTTAAATTATGAAGTTCCCCCACCAAAGGCTGATTCAGAAGTTGTGACAGCTTTTGAAACTGCCCCATTATGCGTGGAGCAGCATGATAATGCAAGCCCTGCAGATATCATGTCTCTGAGATGATGACTACGAACTGCATTGTTTGCTAGGTATATGTAACTTCTTCAAATGAAAATGAGATTTTTTCAAAAGAACTTTATTTATGTCAATTCACCATTATGCGGTATGATCATGTATTCATTGTTCGTTTGCAAAATGTAAAGTGTCACAATGCAGAATCTATGAGCGTCTGTTTTTTTCTGTTGGTTGATTCTTCAACTTTTTCACACACATCTTTTTTTTTTTAAACCTGTTTGGATTGAGTGGGTTTTTGGATTAGCAGGGTTCTAATGTATTGCTATAGTAAACAAGCGGAATCGATGAACAACCTCCACAACTATTACAATCATAGTTGCAGTGCCACTTAGTAAGACAATATCTGAAACTACTGTGTGTGAAGGCTCCACATGAAGGGACTGTACGCCTGAGTACCACATGTTTGTGTTCCACTAACTGCCCAATCCAGAGGGACACGATTAAAGTGGTATGGTTATGTTATATAAGCTGCAACTGCTAAACTTTTACAAGCCAGTGTATATGAATGTACAAGCAAACCTTGTTGTAAGAAACTTCAAGGATCTGAAAATTTATTTCTATTTGATGTTTGTTATCAACTGGGTTCACTAAAGCATGGCTCTGTGGTATATCAAAGATTTGCTTATAGATCTTTTGATGGTTTTATGCTATAGACTTTCAATTTTCATTGATGTTTTTCGTCTGCCAAAACGACACTGTTGTACACTCTTAATACTAAATCACAGCTAAAAGGAACACATTTCTGCAGTTCGTTTGGTTCAATTTACATACTTAAGGGTTCTGAGCAAAATCTGCTTGATCATTTCTCTGACCAAAACGGCAGACAAAGTGATAACATTTTGAGAACTGAAGTAAGCTCCCAAAGCTGACAATTGATTAAAAAACTTCTTGGTTTTGAGTTGCTTCACAGAGTTTCTCCAACACTGGCGATTGGCCTATTCAGACGTTTTCCCATTTTTGAGGCGATAGAAGATAATTTTACTTGAAAGCATCTGCTGAAGATGCACACAACAACTGTTATACAAATACAACGCCACAACAGGCAAAATGCCCAATGAGGTGGCTCCAACTGTTGTTGGAGAAATGTTGAGAAGGAATTCCTACCAATAATGTGTTCTGTTTGGGAAGCATTTCCTTTGTTCAGCAAATTTTTTATCGGGAAAATTTTTTTTCCAGTTCATACTATTGAAAAACGACAGAGTTGCCAGAAACCTTGTAATACAAGGTTGATACAAATTATTGATTCAAGGTTGTAATACAAATTGAGTTTTAATCAGGGGAAATTCTTCAGTTTTGGTCAGGGAAAATCAGGAAAATTTCAGTTTTTGGCAAGGGAAATCAGGGAAATTTTAGTTTCTCAAGATCAGGAACACATTTTAGTTTTTGACTGGGAAATCGGAAATTATTTAGTTTTGGATAAGGAAAATCAGGGAAATTTTATTTTTTGAAGAAGATCAGGAACACATTTTAGTTTTTGATAAGGGGAAAATCGAAAAATATTTAGTTTCGGACAGGGAAAATCAGGAAAATTTCAGTTTTGGAAAGAGAAAATCAGGAACACATTTCAGTTTTTGACAGGAAAAATCTGAAATTATTTAGTTTCAGACATGAAAAATCAGGGAAATTTTCAAATTTTGTTTAAAGCAATTTTTGAGGTCTCAACGGGTAAATTATCTGACACGATAGCAGTTAAAGAATACAGCCTTCATTTTTAACTCTATGCTCCATTAACTCTAACCAAAACTTTGAAGGAAAAAAAAATTTTTAGCACGCTAATAAAAACTAAACTTCTCCCTCATCGCAATACCAGAAATTATAATAAATATTTTGTTAAAATTGAGTCGATCATTTACTACCTATAGCAGATCCCGTCTAAAATCAACAAACTGAATGAGCTTGCCACATATCGGATAACCTTTAAACTTGAGTGCATACAAAATTCAAAAACTATAGTAAGAAATATCTGGACCATCTGGGCGAATATGGCAAAAATGTATTTCGCATTGGTTAACAAAATTCTCTGTACGAAATGGGGATTCTCGAAGAAATTAACATGAATATTTTATAAAGCTTACTGATGCTTTTTGGATCTTTGAGCTTTCGTGATTTGAAAAAAAAAAATACCGGTTCAATAAATATCAAGATTATGTATTGGGTTCTGATCAAATTTTGACTAATCTGAAATTATATTCGTTCGTTAACCTGCTATCAGGAAAAATTTATAATTATATATGTATATTGTATACTCACATTCTGTTTTAACCTAGTCCTTTACAACAGCATGTGCGAAATCGGTGTGTATGTGTTTGTATCGACCTTTGACTTTCTAAATGTGAATTGTCCGATTATGATTTCCCTCGATGTTGCATTTCTTGAAAGCATGTATATCTGTTTCCATTGATGATGAAGATTATCGTTCTGATCAATTAAAATAATAGCTCATCTTCATTTTCTCACATTCACAAAATATTGTTTCTTATTTCAAACTTAGATAGTTCATGTAAAGCTCTCTGCTATTCATGCGAAGGGTTTTAACAAGTGACTGATGTGTGAAGATGTCAATAATTCACGGGGAAAGAAAATTTAACTTCCTCTACAGAGAATCGAACCCACTGTGGTGACAGCGTCCATCACGAGATGTCGCTGTCCCAGCACATACAAAGCAAGAGCATGCCTGTACAATGACAGTTGGAAGATGCGCTGTCGCATAAGCTGCTTGTTGTCATCCCTTCTTATAGGTTTTTTTTAGATTATATTCTTGTGTAATGCATTGTATATTAATATTACCAGTGTGTGGGAAGTGTTCATTCATCGCCTCTCACTACGCCATATTAACATATATTTTATTACACAAGAATATAACCACAAAAAACCTACAAGAAGGAATGGCAACAAGTGGCTTATGTGACCGCATTGGCAAGTCCTCCAACTTTTATCGTACTGGCACGCTCTTGTTTTGTGTGCGCTGGGGCAGGGCCATCTTGTGATGGATGCTGTTGCCACACCACATCCTCTCGCATGCTGGGCAAGCTTACTAAACCACTATGCTGCAGAAGCTGTGAACATCTTTCCTTAGAGCTTGCATGCGCTGAACAGGATTGTACATCGTACAAACAGACTTAACTCAGCTAATGGCTTGCATGCACTGATATTTTTTGCCACCAGATGGTGACTTATCTAAAGACATTATTATAGATATCTTATTTAGTAATAATAATTAGTATTATATTATCATTAGTGTATCTTATTATTAATAATAAGATACCTACGCATATAATAATATACGAAATCGAAACCCATGCGTAGGTTCAATTCCCCGCAGAAGCAGTTGAATTTGCCTTCTAGGATTCATCTTTGCATCAACCAGTTGTTAAAACCTTCATGCCAATCATATCAGACTCTGGTCTTTATACAAGTTTTTGGTTGATCTATGAGTTTTGTCGAAAAAATGTATCCAACCATAATTTTTTGTGCATGAACCAATAAAGAGAGAGAGAGACAGAGCTTGGTAGGCATGGTTTGGTGCACGTCTGTAGGCAATTCTAGTGCACATGCTTGAATTTTTTCCTTTCTAAAGAAGTTGCTCGCCACCACGAACCACTGATGAATGAAGAAGTGTAAGTAAGCAGGGTCGCATTTTTGTTTTTGACAAAATGGCAAGAAAAACTTGGACAACAGTACTGCATTAATCGTTATGAAACCGCTTGGTAGTACTCTTTGCCGATGGTTGTGCCGTGCGGTGCTGACTCGTGATGAACAACCACGTCACTGAAGTCATAGAAGACGGTCAACACGACTGACATTTCATCTCCTGAAGCCCAAATCACCAGTCAGAATAGAATGAACGGATCCAGTGCTAATGCTCACCTTGTCTACAAGTCCTCTGATCTTGATCTGATGATCCTACATCACCAGAGTCAATTGGTTAGTGACAGTTACATTTCAGGATGTCAAATGCATATCATCCCCCATTTGTTGCCAAAAGCCTGTATATGAAGGGGTTAAATCAGGGGGCTTGTGGAGCTGTTTGTTGCGGCCCATCGATCATTTTCAGAAAAGGTTGATACATTTAAAAACGATTTAATTCTAGAATTAATTGAAGAAATAATTTCGGAAATGAAAAATAATTTTGGAATCAATGAAAGAAATGATGTAATTTCAGAATTAATGAGAGAAATAATTCCAGAATAAATTGTGGAAAATTTAGAATTCTAATGAAAAATAATTCTAGGATTTTTATATTTTAATAAATTTCGCCCCCTTTGCAACATTAATGACGTATCTGAGGTCCACACGTTATTTGGATACTTTTTCTAACTGGAAGTATGCCTCTAGGATCAAGGGTTCACCTGGAAAATGTGGCAAAGGGAATTATGGAATGCACCCTGTATTATCTCCGCCTATGATGGAAAAACAAAAGACAATTGTCCTGAGCCCTGTCAACCCTACACTTGTGGGGGCCATGTGTACAGTCAAGTAATATCGTTCCCCATGCCAGAAGCATGAATGTGCAAATTTTCCCTTTTTTATCAGCTGTTTGGATACTTTATTTTGATATGTCTGAAAAGCGAATGTGTATCTCTATTGAA
Source organism: Pholcus phalangioides (assembly GCF_987345545.1). NCBI lineage: Eukaryota > Metazoa > Arthropoda > Arachnida > Araneae > Pholcidae > Pholcus > Pholcus phalangioides. The sequence continues at coordinate 27,993,859 of NW_028301603.1, read as the reverse complement.
ACAAATGTTACGAAAAAGTTTAGGAAAATAACTTCCATAGTCATTCAAATGTCATTTCCCACATTGCACATTCGTTCTGCTGGCATGGGGAGATATATCTATATGGGTTTTTATAAAAATATATTTCTATTTCGTAAATCAGGGGTTCTTTAACAGGGATTGTTAAAGATATTTCAGGTACACTGAAGCAGGCCATTGGAAGCTCCTTTCTGCTCCTCAACGATGACTTTCAGAATGTTTACCATGTGTGGCTCTCAAAAAACACATTTCACTCCTTTATCACTTCAATTCCCCCAGTATATACAGAAAGCATGGGCAGTGCAGGATAATTAGTTTAGCTAGTTAGCTTATAGTTATACAGTGAAGCCTCGTTACAACTATCCTTCCATAACCTGTTGCTCAATAGCACCAAGAGTATTCATGCAGATTTCATGCTCGCTAGCACTTGATCAACTCTTCAATTAAATACCCTGTAAAAATTTCATTACAATTAATGCAGATTTCAAGCATACGTATGTGAACCTTGCCATAAGGTGTCCATGCTCAACTCACACATGCTCGCGAGCATATTGTGGAGCCCTCTGAGTAATATGATGTGGCCTGCAACCTCAAACCATAATTTTGAAAGTAAATTACACTGCACATTTACAGTGCTGCATAGCCGACCTTCTCCTCAAGAGAAGGTGGGGGGAAACCTCACAAAAATGAGAACTAATTGAAATTTGAGAATTTTCCAAGTAGGGCATATCGGAAAAACCAATTGGTCCTTGCATTTACAGATAACTTGTGATCCGTGGCATATTTACAGATGGCTTAACTGGTCCATGGCACAGTTCCAGATCACTTAAGTGGCCCACAGAAAATTTAGATCACCAAAGCACATTCATAAATCACTTAACTGACCCGCAGCACATTTGCAGATCACTCAAGCGGCAGACAACACAGTTACATATCAATTTATTGTAGCTTCTGCCGTATAAGCCCCGTGGCACATTCATAGATCGCTTAAGTGACTTGCAACACGTTTTCAAACCAATGAAGTGGCCCGCAATCTCCTAAAGGTTGAGCACCCTTACCACTCTGTTTGATAAGCATATAGAAAGTGCTTGCAACTCATATTTTTTCACATCTTGTATGGAAATGTTTATACTCTAATGCAGAGGTCTTCAACCTTTTTCTAGTCGCGAGCACTGTTTGAACCCATCACCAAAAGATCACTCTTATGGCAAGTTTATGCATGATTTCAATCCTCCAATACAATTTGTGTTTACTTAAGACGTTGATCAAGTGCTTGCGAGCCTGAAATTGGACACAAGCATCAAGCACTCTGGATGCTTCAGAGAGCACAGATGCCTGCTCTATAGCTAGTTAGTTTATGAACTTGATGTCTCTTCTGTGGAAGAGAAAGGTATGAACACACTCTTTTCTCATCATATATCTCAGCTTCTGCATTTACTCGTTCTTTTCAAATATCTTGTCACAAAAACACACAAAGTTTTTTCAGAGAGCATTTATTTCTCTATAGACATGATTAAAACCAATACATAAGTCATCAAGAGCAACTAATATTACGTGAGCATTTCAATTCGTTTTTAATTGCATTCACAAATTATACACACCTAACAGAAACAGAGAAGAAAACCCAAAATTATCTGCTTGCAATATAAATTGAGAGAAAACAGGATTAACGCAAGTTCTGAGATTCCAACAGTCTTTCAAATAGGAGACAGAATCATGCAGCTTCTTTTTACACACATGCGATATTTTTTTCTTTTATAAATGCTACGTCCAATCAACATAAACTATCCAAATGGAGATATTACGATTGGCAGACAAAAGGACTAATTGCTTATAAAAACGAGATGACTTTTTTCCCCTCTTCTATCTTGAATCTCCGGTTTTCGGCTCCTTGGTTCTAGTCCAGCTGAGGGGAAAAAAATTACTTTAAAAACTGATATATACATGATATTTAAAAATACATGTGACCACAGAAGTTGATACACACACTACATAGCTATAAGAATGAATCAAATGAAAACGGATCAGTTGTTATAATTTAGTTTATTTTTGTATGAGTGTAAGTGAAACTTTGAGTAAAGGTAGGGAAGGCAACCCTACTGCAGAATGGACTTGCCATTGGTAGTCACTGGGAATCACGTGATATGTGTTGGCAGTCGGCCGACAGTATCGTCCACCAAGCAATAGTTTTTCAGCTGCGTCTGTGGAATGTTTACTGGTAAAGAAGAGCAATGTGATGTTATTCATTTTTTTAATGGGAGAAGGAGCTGGAGTTCCCAACGTGCATCACAAACAAAAGCACTGTACATAGACTGCCATTGACACATGTGCAGGACTGACACAAGCGTTTCCACTGTGTGCACTCACTTTTCTGTAGTGGAGTTTCTCTGCAGTGATGCCATAAACGGAACTGAAACACTCCCACCTGCTGATGTCCCTTATTGTGCGTTGTCTGTTTGAGTTGATTATCTGGTCAACTTCTTTCACCAAAGCATCCTGATGACGAGGTGACCTGGCCAGGTATGATTGATTCCCGTCCCTACGGAAACGCTTGTGCCAGTCTTGCACTAGAGTCAATGACAGTGCATGTTAATTGTACACTTTTTTTTGTTCACCAATGCACTTCACAAACTCCCAACTCTTTTTGCCACTAAAAAAATGGATAACACCACAGTGTTCTTCTGTACTCTCAAACATTTTGCAACTGCAGCTAAAAGAGCCACTGTGGTGGTGGTCATAGTGACGGACTCGTGTCGTGAGGTCCTGGGTTCGAACCCACCGTTGCCACAGTGGTGGTTGGCGGAAGTTGGTTTTCTGTGGTTCCCAACTCCAAGGCACGAATACGAGATGATCTCCCCTTTAAAAAGTCTTGCAACAGACCTACAAACAGTACAAATGTAATTCAATCATAACACATCACTTACTTCACTTCCGAAATATAGATGGCACCACTAAAAAATCGAACACAACACTACATAAGCACTCAGACTGTTAGGTATACACACAGTTGCACTTCCGGCACAACTCACTAGGTAATAAATCACCCATAGATGGTGATAGACCTGAGAGTTGTGCTCGGTTTGAAAGAAAGCTCATTGCTGAGTATTGTATACATTGTTTATGCATCCCCTAAAAATACAGATGACAATGGAATGCTATTGGATAGCATCAAAATTACCAAACATAGAATGTATCCAACTACTTTGTAATGCAAACTAGTAGGTAGTAAATCGCCCATAGATGGTGATAGACCTGAGCTGTGCTCAGTATGAAAGAAAGATGAAGCTGTAAAAACAACTGATTGTCTGTTGACGATACTGTTTGCTGACTGCCAGCACACAACTCGATTCCATTGTCTTCCTTATTCCTTCCGCTCTACCTCTACACAAAGTTTCGCCACACTCCTATAAAAATAAACCAAATTATAACTGTTCTGTTTTTATTTGATCCACCCTTATATAATTACATTTACTAATGACAGTTTGCAACCTCCCTCTAAATTTGGTACTTGTCCTGTATCACTGTGCATCAATAAACGAAGTAGGTTTTTGTACAAGCTCGTAACGAGGAACAATCATCATTTGCAGATTAATTACACACAGAGATGAGTAAAGGAATGATTTCAATTAGAATAGATTCTCGTATAAAATAACTAACTCTTGAAACTTGACATTAGTTAAATACTTGCAAAATTACCGATGAATCTAAACCAGCAGTTCTCAACTGGTGCTCCACAGCTCCTTGAGTAAAATAAAATAAATCAGTAAATTTGATAAATAAATAAAAAAAATAGGCCTACTGGGCTCCACCATAGAAATTATGTACCAAAAAACGAGTAAAAAAGGTTGAGAACCGCTGATTCAACAGCATTGGCCCTGCTTCCCCACATAGCCATTTATCTTATTCTCTGTGAAAAAGTAATCAACTTCTGTGCTGACGCAGGCTTCTACAGTCATCCATCGGATGACTAAAACTTGCCTTGCTATTTGGCCGTCATCTTTTCAAATTCTTGGTATCTCCCACAAAGGGATACTGATATTACCTAGATATACTAGAAAACTTGGTATCCAGAGGACCTGATACACACATTTCTATTTCATGGTCATGGTACACACAGATATTGGAGTATTGGCAACCAGAATCCCTTTGTGTCTGGTGGACTAGATTGCTAGTCCCCTCTCTACAGCAGTGAGGTGATTCTGAAGTATTTATGTTTGTTTGTAGTGTGCCTTTTCATATATAGATGGCTTATTGCCCCTCTCATGCTTCTTCCCATTTAAGCCTTCTCACTTAGACTGCTCTAATTAGACCAGGACCTACAATTTATTACCGATTCCAAACGGCAGCATTTTTTTTTATACTCACCAAGAGGTTGGTGCGCTAACCCCTCAATATGGGACTCCCTGAGCTAGCAATCTTTTTCTGTAGTCATGTGGCAGTTTCTGTTGTACTTATGCGCCAGGAAAGTTTCTGACAAGGACGACCCATATATCAAACTCACAACACCTCTAAACATCCTTTGGTACATTGGGCTCTTGGTCTCCGAGCTAATAGAGTTGTGAAATAGAGTACTTAAATTGCCAGTCTCTTGGTCTCTAGGATAATTGAGTTGTGCAGTCCTTTGGTCTCTAGGCTACTCAAATTGTCCAGTCTCTTCATCTCCAGCCTAATCAAGTTGTGCAGCATCTTGGTCTCTCTCTCTAGGCTACTCGAATCACCCATTCTCTGTCTCTGAGTTTGATATTTTTCGTCACACCACAGTCACTTTCTGCTCACAAGGGCTAACTAAACCAGGACCTAAAATTTATTGCCAATTAAAAATGGCAGCCCTTTTTTTATACTCAGCGAGAGGTTGGTGCACTAGCCCCTCAATATGGGACTCCCTGCCCTAGCAATCTTTTTTCTGTTTTGCAGTTTCTGTTGTGCCGTGCATCAGGATAATTTCTGACAAGGACGATCCAGGTATCAAACTCACACCTCTTAACATTTTTTGGCACCTTGGGCTTTAGGTCTCTGAGCTAATCAAGTTGTCCAGTCTCTCGGCTAAAAGAATTGCCTAGTCTCTTGATTTCTGGGCTAATCGAGTTGATCAGTCCCTGGTCTCTAGGCTACTCAAATTGCCAGTGTCTTGGTCCCTGGTCTCTAGGCTACACAAATTGCCAGTATCTTGGTCTCCGGGCTTATCAAGTTGACCGCTTTTCATTTGCAAAATATTATCTGCAATACTCAATGTGATGTAAACATTAAATATAATGCACTTAATATTAATGATTTCTAGAGAAATTTAAGGGAAAAAAATGTTGGTGTAATGAGATATGCAGATTAAATAAGTGGGAGGGCGTGGAGTAACAAATGTTAACAGCAGGTGGACATCACTTCTGAAGACATTTAATGTCATAACAGGTGAAAGATTGGGGGAGGAGGCAAGACGACCATGGGTAAACAGCCACGAAATTTGTGGATAGAGTGCAAAGAGTGAATTGTATTTTTGACTACTACTACTAAACCAAACATGTACCTTGTCCATATTCCTCTGCGGAACTTCTAATGAATTGGTACATGTTGGAATGTGTGTGTACGTGTAGTGAACCTTCAGTGAAGTTTGTTTCTGTGTAATGCTTGTTGTGTAGTGCTGCCATCTGCAATCACTTTTTTAAACTGAGTTTTTTCTCAGTTATACCGTTGTAGGCCTGTTGCTCTCTGCAGCAAGACTTTTTAACGGGGAGATCGACTCGCATTTGCCCCTCGAAGTTGGGAACTGTAGAAAACCAACTTCAGCTGACACCACTGCAGCAACGGTGGGGTTTGAACCCGGATCCTAGTGATGACAGTCTACTTCACCAAACACCAACTGTGGCCATATCGCTATATTGCAATTTGCTGCCATTAGTGAGATGGGTTGGAAGTGAAGTGGAAGTGAAGGCACTGTCTATCGGTGGTCGCCTCGAGTTTGTTAGGGAAAATATCTTATCTATATCCTCCCTTGGGTTCGAACAGTGATGACAGTCTGTCACTATGACCACTTGACCACCACAGCGACTGTATTTTTTTTAGCTAGCTATCTATATTCGTTTTCTACCTTTCATTCACAGACGCCCCAACTTTTGAAATCTGGAGATCCCCATGCCCATAGACCCGATCAAAAACTTTTTTGTGAAAAAAATGTCTCCCCTTCCCCTCCAGGCAGAATCTGTGTTCTGGTACCCCCAACCCAAATATAATAATGCAAGACATTTGTAAAGCCCCATGACTCCCCTTGAAAAGCGAAAAATTTTGATATAAAATTATATGAACAGACACCATCAGTATTCATCAACTTTCCAATAAGAGGCAACTCTATCTTGTTTTCAATTTTTATGCTATCTGGAATAGACGTGGGAGATGGGGGAACATAACCTTTCTCAAGTGGCACAAATAACAAGGAAAAAATCTGTCTATCCTGTAAAATATGTGACGATCCAACAAATTTACACAATAAATCGTCCCTCCCTGGAATATCTCCACTTTTTATTTTCGATGCAACTGTATTGCGACAGCTTTATATCACTGTATCATCACAGGTTTATATCTCGCAGTCAGCAGTGTCAGCACACAACAGCGACCATGTAGGGTTCCTATAGATCACTGTAGCTACCGTAATCTATGACAATGGCAGTCATAACGTACAGCAGAAACCATACCCGCAGCTACGGCAAACCAAACAAAATTGAAAACGTGGCTGAAGACAGCGCAGGCGATTATGATGCCGTAAAAGAATTGCAATGAAAGGGGGTGGGGGGAAGGGTACATATATACACTAAATCTTATTATTTGCCAGTCTGCTGGTGCTCAGGTGAGGGAGAAGTTCATATGAGCCAGCGACTGTTTTTTTGAAAAATTGAGCATAAAAAGAATCAGTTTTTAAGGCCAACTCTCTGCCATCACCTGGTAACTCTTGTTCATTCCTCATCACCCAAAGCATAAAATAACGTATGCACAGTTAGCGCTCGTAAGTTTTTGCTAAACTCGAGAGAATTTCAAACTATTCAGGAGAGCGGGAAGAAGGGCAAAAATCCAGAAAGTTTGCAGGTCTGCATTCCCCCACAACCTGGAACTTTATTTATTTGTTTGCTTAAAAAACGTGTAAATAAATGCAGTATCAATTAATTCTAAAGATGTAAAACTTTATGTCAGAAATGACTCTTAATGAACATAAATTCACTGTACGAGGAACTTATACTCACTGTTCACAGTTATGAATTATTTTCTCGGCTAGTTCACGAATCCTCTCCTGAGGATGGTGCATTAGCAGTTTTGTGACCATTTCGATGCCACCTTCCTCTTTCAACACAGAACAATATTTTTCAGGATAGACTAAAGTTAGGTTCGCCAAAGCCCAAATAGCCCAATACTGAGCCTCTGGAGTGTGATCCACAGAAAGTAGACGAAGTATCGGTTCAAAAGACCTAGATAGAAGAAATTGTGATGCACTTATCGATAATTCTATGATTTTATTCACATTCTAACTTTCGTTGCTTTTTTTTTTATACTTTGTATATTTAACATACAAATTATAATCAGCACATTACACCAATATTTCTATAACAATTACCGATGAATGATGATACTTTCAATTCATAATTGTCTACTTTTGTTCCAACTATTGAATGGCATAAACCAGTGTTCTTTAACCGCTGGTAAACGGGAATTTCTTACAAGATCTGTGGAAAATATTGACCAATTCACGCAGCCAGTACATAACTTCATTAATAAATTTAAAGTGTTCTGCCGAATAAGAGTCTATGATACATTTTTGCAAAATCGATTTTTTTTGATTGAATAACGTTCCATATAGCTTCCCTTACACATTCCTGAAGAAATCAACAAATGTAGTTGCTATGACCTTCGCACAGCTGCAATCAATGCAAACTAGGTGTTTCCCTAACTCAGAGATGACTTTCATTGTCTCTCTTCTAAAGTTTGAAAAAAGCATTGACAGGCCGAACGGTCTGTCAATGCTTACAATGTTGTGGCATCTCTATATTGTGTTTATTTCCGTCTTAGTTGTCAGCAGGTTCCAAAATTATTTCCCTGTTTATTTTTTGCTGGTCTGCAAATTAACTTTGCAAAGTAACTTTTCCCATTTATTTTTTTCCAGTTCAGATTATTTTGTCCATTTATTTATTGTTTCTAGTCTGCAAGTTATTTCTCCCATTTATTTATTACTTGCCAGTCTGCAAATTATTTTTTCCTATTTGTTTTTTTTTGTTAACAGATTATTTTGCCATTTTTTCTAGTCCGCAAGTTATTTCTCTCAATTTTTCGCCAGTCTGAAAATTATTTTTCCCATTCACTTATTTTTTGCCAGTCAAATAATTCCTCCTATTCCTGCCGGTCTGCAGCAGAAAAATGGTTGAAGAACAATGGTATCAATCACTGGTTGATATCAATTAACCATACATGTTATGATAGCATCTCTCACACAGCTATGCTATACGTTATCTTCAAAGATTCTGTTTAAGAAAAATCAAGAGCAAGCTTGTGCTGAAATTTAGCTCTACATGTTTAATCAGCTGTTTTAGAACAACAGCCATTTCTCGATCTTTAGCATTGCCTGTGACAGAACACCAAACATAAATCCAGACACAAATACAGAGTGACATATAATAGGGAAAGAAATATCCACAATACTCGAATTATTTGAAATTATTTGAAAAGGCAGTATTGTGAAAATATAGAAAATAATTTGTCTCACTATAGAAATAATCAATGCAAATATTCTGTTAATCAGAAAGTCTGCTGTTGAAGCTAATAGTTCAAATAATGATAATTAGTTTAATTTATTACATAGTATTTTTACCTTGTCTGGGGCTGTAAAATATCATGCGCATGGACAAGCTGTTGGCCACTCCTGTTCTAGGTGATAAGAAAGGTAGAGAAGAAAGAAAGAGCTCCAAAGTATTTTTTCTTCCTATTTTTTGTACAAGATATCTCGCCTTTATATAGAAAGGCGTTAATGACAAGGTTGGGGGAAGGAAGGGAAATCATCTGCCTCTTTTCCTGCTAACATACCTTCAATGAAATCAGAAAAGATTTAGCTTACTTTGGAGCGCAATGTTGTATGAAGTCCCCCCACCCCTCTCCAGAGTAACCTTGTAATCTCATTCATAGGAACAGAAGGAAAAATTCCCCTCCCCATTGTTCTTGTAGGACAGAAAAGCATTGATGTCAACATATTCCAATGGAACTATAATAATGCGAGAAAAATAATTTATCGTACCCAAGAGACAACATGCAAGAGCTCAAACATGGCAATTGAAAGGTTGATTACCTGTAATTTATGTTTCTTTTTGCATTAAGACTCCAACTCTGAATAGCTTGAGCCATGCGCTCGAGAACGACATCCCTACGGATCTGCAATCCCATCTGATCCCATAATTCGGGGCCGTCAGATGCTATGTGTGACAGAATTCCAGCTGCATTGTAGCTGACCTCAATCCCGTCACTCTTACTAGCCAACAGATCACTGAAAAGAAATAGAAATACAACTGTTTCACAAAACTGGTTTTGTAATGAATGGAGAAACTTTCAACTTCTTCACTGAATACAAAAAAAATCTTCAACAGCCCATATTTGCTGTAACACTTAACTTCAGGGACAGTTTAAGTGAGGGTGCACCCGGGCGGCATGTTGTAAGGAACAGCAGCCTAAGCTTTTATTCAGAAATACAGGTTTTTAAAATTTTGGAATAATAAAATGTCACGACACCACATGCTGTGTCTTTTGAGTCATATCAGACAACAAAAATGTTAAGAAAACTACAGAGAACGGCAGGGCCTGGGGTCGTAATACCAGAAATAGGAATGGATTCTATCACATGGGACAAGTGTGCATTTTGGTTTTTTCCACCCAGACGTGGATTTAGTTTTGCTCCCTGTAGACTCTACAAATTTTGCTGCCCTTCTAGTCTAATGAGAAAAAAAATTGTCTAAATTTTTTGTTCACTTATTCATCTAATTATCTGCTCTGCGCTTTAACGCAATTGCCCCCTCCACTTGTAAATATGTCTGTGTCACTATGTTACTCCTTTTGCCACTCCCATGTTCACAAACTCTCTAGGTCTCCCCTTCTCTCTGCAGAGGCAGATTTGTGGTTTTACTACCTGTGGGCTGTACAAATTTTGTTGCCCTTCTCCCATTCCACTAATTTTCTTAACCACTCATTCCTCAAATTTGCCGCTGTGAATTATAGGCTGATAAGACCCCCCCCCCCCCATGCAGTAATTTTTCGGGAGTGGTCAAATAAAGGCAAAGAAAGAATTTGGATTCTCATTTGTCTAGAGCCTGTAGCACCCTTCGCACTCCCTAGTTTCCACCCTGGGAACATTGGAATAGGTATTTTGGCATTAGCAAGGTTCAATACTAAAAAATTCAATCCTAAAAGAAAGGGAAATGTGTTGGCTCATCAATAAGAACTGTAATATAAAAAAGTTATCTGGCATAATTAACAGTGAAATAATTTTAGACTAAAAACGGGACAGTTTCTTTAAAAAGGGGGACGAATGGTCAAGTTCATTTTAGGTCGAAAATGGTGTGTGGTTTTGGACAGATAAACAATCAGGTTCCCCTTGGCTAAAGCCTCCACCAGGGTCGTCTTTAGGGACGGCACACAAGGTTTTGCACACGGACGGCAGGTGAAGTAGAGCCGTCCCTGGTTAACTTGCATGTAAGAACAAGTTAGATATAGATACTATTTTTCTCTAAATAACTGATATATTTTTCCCACAATAATGTCTCATCACAAATGTTCCAGCAGGTAATATTATGGCTTATATTCCAGAAGAGATAGAGCCCACGCCTGTCTGGTCTGACAGCCGGCAGCAATAAGATGGCAGTTTGGGTGCTCGGACCAAAGCCAGATTTATGGTTTGCTACCCTTCTTGCATGCTCCAGTCTAATTTTCTTCACCCCCCCCCCCCAATGTCTCAAATTTGCCACTCTGCGCTATAACCTGCTACGCCCCTACCTCTATCTCTAAGTCATTCTTTTGGTCACTTACATGCTCGCACACTTTCTTTGCCACTCATTGACCTGTTTTCTCAATCTTTTTGTCATGCACATGCTTTCATTCTGTTTTGGTCACTCCCATGCTTCACACTTTCTTAATCACTCTCATGCTTTCACATTTCCTTAGTCACTGACATGTTAGCACATTATCTTGGTAATTCTTTGGGTTTCTCACTGACCTGGTCCCTCACTGGATTGGTTACTCTTTTGGTTGCTCACTGACCTGGTCCCTTGCTAACCTGGTCTATCAGGCATGAATGTGAACTGGACTCGCATTTGAAACAGTCTCTCCACAGAAAGCAAGCAGACCTTAAACATACTTACATAACAGGAAAATTCAAGCATTTACCACCCATCTTTGCTTCGAAATATGTAAAGCAGATGGCAGCACTAGCAGAAACAAGCTCAACTCTAACAGTATAAATATGTTACAGGGACATACATTCTAGTACGTACCAATTCGTTAGAAATTCCACACAGGAATGCGTGCAAATCACATTTAAGGTTGAGTAATAGGTTACTCTTTTGGTTCTTCATATGCTTGCACAGTGTTTCTTGTCACTTCCATGCTTGCACACTATCTTGGTCACCCTTTTGGTTGCTCACTGACGGGTCTTTTGCTCTTTAGGTCACTCTCTTATTCACTCACATGCTTACTAACTTTAGGTCACTCACTCCATAGGCAGATTTATGGTTCTATCACCTGTGCGTTGTACAAATTTTTCCACCCTTCTAACACTCTATTAATGTTCTTGACCAATCATTCCTCAAATTAACTGCTCCTCCAAACTTGATGCCTTGGGCTTTAACCTGCTAAGCGCCCTCCCTCCCCCCTCCTGTGAATATGCCTCTGACCTAGACCTATGCATGGTTAGTTTTTTGTTAGTGGCAAAATAAACATTTACAAACTTCAGTGGCTGAAGAAAATGATTCAAATCCGATTGTAAAAGGGTAAAACTCATCTGATTTGTAAAGGGACAGTTAAGATAAAAATGAGTGCAAAATTCTACAACAGTCAACAAAACTTCTGGAAAGTTTTCAAAAAATATCGCACTGTGAAACATTTCCAATAGTGTATTTTTTTTTTTACAATTTTTATATAGAATAAAAGACTAATTGTTCTTCAAATATATTCCTGAAAATATGATGATAACTCAATGAGAATATAAATACTATTTCTGATCAAGCACACTTCACATAAATAAGCACTCTTTCAACAAAAAAAGATCAGGAAACTATTTCACAAAAAATTAAATATCAATTCCATTTTCTACCTGAATACAGTCAAGTATTCTTCTTTCATCAAATATGGCCTCTGTTCTTTTACTTCGGCAACATTTCCCTTTTAAATTTGAAAAATAAATAAATAAACACAGTTAGTCGTTTTTACTAAGTTTTCGATAATCGTGGAAAATATAGTGGTACAAAAATAAACATACCAAGAGACCCATCATATTCCTCAGTAACTCAGGCTTCTCAGGAAAGGTCTAAAGAGGAGAAAAACAAATTTGTAATCAACTAAATTAGAAAACACAGTAGAACACCTGTATAACAATACGGGAGAGACGAGAAAAACATATTATAAAGGAGTTATCATTATAAATGGAATAAGTGTTTTCTAAAAATATTATTTTGAAGAGTAATTTCACTCCTCTTAAAAGTTTTAAGGGGTATTTTTTTATTGTAATTGAAAAATAGCTCTACTAAAAAAATTACCTAAAATTTGATTACCTAAAAAAATATTTTAACTCTTCAATGAAATTTGGAGAAGTAAAATTGAATTTTTTCATGCGTGTTGGCAAAAACACTGGATGGAATATATTAACACAATGGAAAAGTGCATAGAGACTAGACATTAATAGTTGTAAAGATGATTATTGTTATAGAGGGTATCATTATCAGGTGTGTCCCAAAACAATAGTGACATGCATTTTTCAGTTTTTCCTAAATATAAGTTTATTCTGATAAGAGCTGTTACCCCACCCATACCTAGCTTGTATTGAATCTTTTTCAGACAAACATTTTGTTGAAATTTCAAAGGATAAAAAATTATTGAATATTCTCTCTAAAAAAATGTCCCAAAATGATAGAGCCACATAAATTTATTGCACTGTTATGCAAATTTTGCTACGTTTGCATAGTGAGTCTTTGCTGCAAGACTGGAGGGAAGAAAAAGACTGGTTTTATTATATTGGCAACTGCATAGTTTTCTGTCTCAAATTTAACATTTTGCGCTTTTATTCTGCAATGGATTGAGGAAGATCTCTAACATCTTGAGAACAAAAATTCATGAATTGCATTGGAATAGGTTGTCGTTTTGAGCATTTTACACAGTCAATTTACTGATTCTGTGCCGTAGTTTCTAATTATTTGTAATTGACGGGACTGTACGGCACCAGAAAGACTGAAAATAGTCATCACGCATTGACTAAACCTCAGAAAAGAGATTCTATGCAAAGTAAGTAACTATTTCATAAATTTAACACAAATAGCATCATTTCCTGATATGAATATAACTACATCTACAGTTCATCACCTTTTTAGGCGTTGTAATTACATTTGCCATAGCAAAATATTTACTCATCTGAAACTTATACTACAAACAGGAAATGTTCACAGTATCCCATCATTCAGAAAAATCTGAATGATGGGATATATCAGGAAATGTTGAATTGGTGTCTAATTTCATTTTTTGACTCTCAAAATGGCTCCATAGCAGGAGAATTTCAACAGGAAAATTTGACCTAGGAGTGGTTTCTTGAGAATGGGATTCCAGTGATGAATTGGCCTGCACACAAATACTCCAAACCTCAATTAGATGAAAAACATGTGGGATGCAGTGGCACGTAAAGTATAGAGCATTGCAAGCAACAGTGTTGGGCACGTAAAGTATAGAGCGTTGCAAGCAACGGTGTTGGGCATGTAAAGGGGCCGTTCAAGTATTACATCATTATCGATGGGGGGGGGGGGGAAGGGGGTTTCCGATTTGCTGACTTTTGATGACAAGGGGGGAGGGAGGTTTGGATAATGCTTACGTCATCAACCACCCTTTATGAAAATATGAGTTAGAATTCAGAGGGGCAGAGCTGATGACGAAATTTTGCTGACAAGGGGGTCCAAAATGGCTAAAAATTTGCTTACGTAATACTTGAATGGCTCCAAAGTATAGAGCATGGCAAAACAACAGTGTTTCAGAACTTGAAAGTGCAGTCTTCAAAGTGTGGCAGGGTGATATTACACAGCATCATTGATAACAACTTGATTCATGAATATGAAGAATGCTAAATTTTTGCTACCATACGACGATCATAGACTAACCCTAGAATCAATATAATTAAAGGGTGTTCAGCAAGAGAGTGCAGGTAACTCAATTAAGTGATCTGGGAATGTGCAATAGACATATACCTGTGCTACAGTGATCTGTAAATATGTTGAAGGAGACTTGAGTGATCTGGAAATGTGCTGCAGGCCAATTAAATGATCTGTAAATGTGCTGCAGGCCAATTAAATGATCTGTAAACATGCTATGGGTTACTCAAGTGATCTGAGAATGGTTTGCAGGCCACTTAAGTGATCTGGAAATGGGCCAAGAGCTACTTAAGCGGTCTGGAAATGTGCCGTGGGTCACTTGAGTGATCTGAGAATATGTCATGAACCACTAAAGCGATGTGGAACTACACCGTGGATCACTTCAATGATCTAAAAATGTGCTGCTTAGTTCATTTTTGCAAAATTAGGCTTGAAGTTGGGGGCCACATCACATGACTCAGAGGGCCACATTTAGCCCATGGGCTCTTGGTCGAACATACATGATACAATTTATAATCATGCAAACCATGATCGAAAACTAATACTCATTTGCATGAAAATAAATACCTGCAAACATCTCAGGAATAATGTCATGCCGTTTCCCGTGAGGAACCTTTGACAGTTAACTGGAGTTTCATCTGGTGAAAAAAAATGAAAAATAATTTTAATTAATAATGATATTAAAAAAAAAAACACATTCAAGTAAATTCTGATACAAATTAAATACAAGAATGTTTCAAAACTTCACTTTCAAAAAGAGAAAAGAAATATCAAAATAGAACATTAAAAAAACAATGTATCAGAAAATGTTACCCGTCACATTCCACAGCATGCTCCAAGCTGTTTCCATGACCTCATCACAAATTTGATTTTCCAGTCTTTTAGTTATTAACTGTAGCATTTTCTGTAAAACATAAAACAGATTTTTTTTAATGTGGAATTGGGTGGGGAGGGGATTCATTATGTGGCGATTAGGGATTGTTTTTTTTAATGCTGATCGCTGAGAGCATACTTGGATCATCCACAAGCTCTTTGAATAATATACAACAAGGGTACTCAATCTTTTCGGGACTGCAGGCCACCAGGGGCGTAGCCAGAAATTTCATTCAGGGGGGGACCAAAGTGAAAGAACAATAGATTTGGCCATCTTTTTCCCTTTTTTTGGTCATTTTATCGCATTTCGGGGAGGACCTTGTCCTTCCCCCCCCCCCCCTCCCACTACACCTTTGCAGGCCACTTCATTGGTTTGGAAACATGAGGGCCACTTCAGTTATCTGTAAATGTGTCACGCAATTGCAGTGATCTGGAAATGTGTGAAGAGCCACTTAAATGATCTATAAAAATGCAGCGGGCTGTTTAAGTGATTCGAAAATAAGGTTGCGAGCCAATGAAGTAATCTGGAAATGTTTCACAGGACACCTAAGTGATTTGATCATCGTTTGTGGGCCACTTGAGTAGTTTGGTTATTTGTCGCAGTTACTATATCAGAAGACCATATTTGGCCAGTGGGCCCTGGGGGTGAGCGTGTATGATTTGCTGCAAAAATTACTTTTTACGATACCCTCTATAGCAATAATCACCTATATAGTAAAACTTCGGCTTAAAAGTGATATTCAAGAAAATCAAAATCTTTTCTTCTTTCAATTTTGACTTGATATAAGAGTAATTTCTTGCAAGACAAGCAAAAATTAAAAAAAAAATTCAACATATTTGACTTAATAAATAAGATATTTCTCGCAATACGCACACCAAAGCTCCTAGATCAAAGTGTCTTTATTATCAAAGACTTTTCAAGGAGCTCTGGTTCATATGAGACTGTGTATTTACATTGTCTGTCAAGCATCACATGATCACAACTACGAAAGCAATCTTTTTCTTTCTTTCACAGCAGGCAAGGTTGTCTTAATGAGGTCAAGGGTTAAACCAAGAATTTTTCTGGGCTTTTTATTTTAATGAAAGACCAAATTGAAAAATATATTGTATGCATATGTGTACTAATGAAAGCTTTCAAAAGTTTAATGCACATTGTTTTATTTTGGCCCATTCATTAAGACATCACAGACTACAGGACTGGCATTCATAACATAATCCTATGGAAGACTGTCTCACCCTCTCTTCTTGGGTATTAATGTAAGTGGAAATTAAAAAGTCAAGCCCTTGCACTTCTATATCATTTTTAAAATACTTGAGCCTCCAATATAAAATAAGTAAAAGTACAATAATTTAAACTAAATCAACTTACACTTTTTCTTTGAAAAAGGATTGTGATTAACATGAGGGAGAACAGTTGTGGAATTAATCATTTGAGTTTTCATCATCTCTTATAAGGAAATTTGATTACAAGCACATTCACAGAACTAATTACTCTGATAGGATGGGAAATCTCAGCAAACTACTCAAGGACAAGATGTAACGTGCCTGTAGATGCAACTTTAATATATTCCATCTCTATGACTATAAATCCTTTATAACAATGTTTCTTTTGTCCCTTAGGTATCATTAAATGTGAGTTTTACTGTATATGTTCATATTCATTCAAACTGAAAGTAGTCAGAAGTGAAGTCAAAACCCACCATAATGCCATCCATATCTCCAATCATCTGCTTCTGTATGCCATTGACTTGACAAGCTAGGCTGTTTAATAAAAACACGCCAATTCTTTGTACAAACTCATCTTGATCATCTGGTGTTACGACTGTCAGCAAGATATCAACTAGCCTTCGATAATAGTAAAGCTGCAAGAGTGCAAAAAAAAAATTTCTTTTTAAGTAAATAAAACATTATCAATATTAAACAAAAACTAATTGTTATGAAAATTAAGTAATGAAGTTCCACCAGATTGTTAGTAAAAAATATAAATTTCATGATTTGTGATATTTTAGCTGAAATTAATGCAAATTCACTTATCGCTTACCATATCCTCAGGAATATTAAAGTGAACCAAAGTAAGACAGGCATTTCTGAGCATCTGTGAAACAAAAAACACCAGATGAATATTATCATTTTTCTTGTACTTGACTCACACGAATACATTTCTACAAATGGCTTCCAAAAAATTAAGCACACGACAGCTTATATAACATAAGGACACTACTTCAATCTTGCCCCATTGGATTGGTCAGTTAGTGGAACACAAATGAGTTGTACTCTGGCATACAGTCCTTTCACGTGGGGTCTTTGGCACCTAGTACTGGCAGATATTGTCTTATTGAGTAATGCTGCAACCATGGATGTAACAGTTGTGGAGGTCACTCGTCGATTCTGCTTAGCTGCAACAGCAATATACCCCAGTTGAGGAAACAATTCAAACAGTTGTCCAGAGACCTGTGCCAGGTCAACCACGGGTTACCACCACCTCTGAGGATTGTTATATTGCTACAGTAGCCTAACGATTGTCTTGAGAATAAGCCTGCAGCATTATGTGAATGACATAAGACGTATGTCTGATGCTATAGAAGATAAATGCTTGGGCATAACACATGTTCGTCAAAATGAAAAAAAAAACTGAGGGAAATTACACAAAATAATCGAAACATTAATTTGTGAAAAATCCCTTATGATGCATGTAACTTAAATTACAGCTCACAGTATTGCCAATATCTCTTTCTGAATTTTTGTGACATTTAACTGAAATTTTCATGTTAGTTACACTACACACATGGCAACCAAATTATGAAAAAATAAAATTGCTATTTCTTGTGCGTGTAATTAAAAATCATTTACTTAAAAAATGCTCATATCTCACCAAATACTAAATTGTTACATTTTAAATTTCTTTACGGTGTGTCTCATGTATTTTCTCAAATTTTTTGCCAGTTTTGTACACATTGGTAGAAAACTGCATGTTATAAGCAAAAAAGCATGCAATGAAAATTTAAATGTTTATTTAAAAAAAAAATTTATATCTTCATGAGTATATGTGCTATTTTCATGAAATTGCATACAAGAGTTGCACGAACAAAGTAAACTATTCTGTGAAAGTTACAACTTATTTGAAGCTTTTTTACATCACACAATGATACATTATCAAATTTTGATAAGCAGAGAGCAGGAGCATCAGAAATGCATCAATATTTACTCACCGTAACATCGGTACCATGAGCAGACATGGCATCCAACAAGATTTTGATTATTTTCCTATAAATAAAAATAGTAAGTCTCAATATTTTTTTAAAACATTTCACTAAAGGCAACCATATTTCAAGAACTGAAAAAATTTAACCAGTGTATTAACCAGTACAGAAAACACTCACATCTGCAACTAGTATATAGGCTTTTACTTCACATATTTTATCTTATTTTCAAATTTTTCAACATTCACCAATAACACAGTGACTGGAATAGTAAAAATATTCACAAAATTTTATTAACATACTTTTTTATCTTGATATTAAAGTTGGTTTTCTCCTCTCCTTTCACAATATAAAACAAAGATGCACTAAAAAAATAAATAGAAAGAAACAATTGTTGCTTAGAAAATGATTACAAAGTATCATATTTCATGAAGTTTATTTTTTGCACCAAGTGATGACACTGTGCATGTTTCCACACAAATGAATTTTAAAAAAATTTTCCTCAATTTTGATACACACAGAAAGACTTAGATGTTACAGGTATTCTGACAGGGTAATAACACAAAACCTTACACAGGGTAATAATACAAAATATTTCGAAAACGGAAAACACTAGCATCAAAGATCAACCTCACAGCAAACACACTCACACTGTCTCCACCAAAAACAACAACAAAAGAAATTGCAGCATAATTTATAACACGGTGGAGTGAAGGAAATTATTTGAAGGTTAGGTTTCAAAAAAATTTGTGCAAAACGCAAGGTCATCTATTGTTGAAAAGCTTTGGGCTTTGGACCCAAAATGTTTCAAGAACAAAATTTTAAAGAGAATAGTTGATCAGGTTTTTTAATTCCACATACAATAATTGTTTCGTCTTTAGCAAATTTAATTTAAAAGTTACAATTTTTTTCCTATTCATCCCATGTTAATTTTCATCCAGTATAACGACCAATCTGTATAATGATCAATCTAATACAACGTACAAACTCAGCTTTGCCCAGCCTTTTTTGAAATGTAAAAAATCCATGTTTTCGTTTGCTGAAATTGTGTTTGACCCTTGATATTAGAAAATTTTGTACGTAAGTGCACATGCATGCAAATTAATTATTAAAATTATTATTTTCCGACGTGATGAATTTTCACTGCACATTGTATCAAAATAAATAACTTTTTCTTTCCCATGCAAATATAAACCTCTCTCAGAAAGCTAATTTTTTTTAAACGATCGATATAAAACCTCCTAATATAAGGTTTCATGGAACAAGGGGGAGCAGGTCACTATAACTAAATTCAACTGCACAAAGTTTGAGTATGCACAAAAGTACAACAAATGAATTTTCTTCACCAAAAAAAAAAGATTGTGATTTTAAAAAAATTTGTCTCCTGAAGTTTAATTAAAGAGGTTTTGTTATATTTTACTGACGGTATCCATTAGACACGTATTCATATGCAAATTACCTTATGTCCAGAAGTTTGATATGTTTTACTAATGAATTTGTAAAAAGCAGGAATTTTTATAAATTTTCTTTTTCCCTACTTTGAAATCAGAATTTAAGATAAGTGGAACTAACAATAACTCTAAGTTTTTTGTCGGCTGCTACACACATTCAACGTATCTAAGTTTGGCTGTATATGAATAATTTTGAGTATCTAAAGTTTTTTTCACTGTATTTTAACAAGGAATTAACAAAATATCTCAAATAGATAGCAAAATGATCTCACCTGCCAGATATTTGTATATGCTTTTCAGCCATGTGTTCAGACATAGCTGCCAAAACAACATCTAGAGCAAGCTTCGGGTTATCACATGAAGAAAAACGGAATATGTGGAACAGATCACTGAGGACCTTCTGTATAATTTCTGCTCTGTGGAAGTACATCTGACCAGCTATGAGCACTTGCTGTTCATTCGCATCACCTGAAATCTAAAAACAGTGAAAGTATGTCAATCCCAGGTATGACTGTTCCCAACACAGAGAAATACAATATCATCCACTATAACCAAACTTGAGCAACCGAATTATGGTGACTACAGGTGACGAGTGATCAATCCCATGAGACTGAGATTTCTTGCAATCTATATGCTTTACATGCTAGTAATTTGATCATTTTTGGCACACCACAGTAATTTTTTGCACGAGGTGCTAATTACTGGGACCTGCAGTTCATTGCCGAATCTGTATGGCAGAGTTTGACATTTATTTTTCTCACCAAGGGGTTGCACGCTAACCCCTAGGTGGGGGGGACTTCAAGAGGTAGCAATGTATTCTGTGATGATCTTATCACTATTTCTGTTGTACTTCCGCATCAATAAAGATTCTGACAAGGACGAATCATGTATAGAACTCCCAACACCTCTGATCGTCCTAGTATCTTATTGACCTAGGCTACTGCACCTTACTTGCATGCTAGGGTGATTATATATTTTACTTTACCTATTTACAATGTCACTCATGTTTCCCTTCACCCCACTTCTTCAGTCAGAATACTTTCTGGTTCCATCTAAATATAGAAGCTGAAAATTTGAAAAATGACCAAAATTTCTTTGCGGGACATGATATTCTGTACCAGTTTGGTCCTAACTACTCACCACCACACCCAAAGAAAAGTACAGGCAGAGTAAGCCCTGAATATTCACCCCCAATTTAACAAATCTGAATCAGGATTGTCATCTCGAGACAACACCTCTCCACTTGAGATGCAATCTCAAACAAAAAGACATTGACAACTTGCATTCCAAAATGAGTCTGGCCAAAATGTCAATGGCGCTATGAAAGTGGAAATTGAACTGATTTAATAATTTATTTATTTCATTAATTTAACACTAATGAAGACCCAAAGCAGACAATTCAGATCGCGATACAAATTTCAAATCATTATCCTATACTTCTGTGTGATTGGGCAAGTTTATTTGACAAGTGATGAATGGATGACTCAATTTATCAATTAATGATCAATGCCATAGCAGCAGAGGACTTGGGGGTCTGCCCCCCCCCCCAAATGTGAGAAAATTACTGAAAAAAGGGAAAAAGAGGTCTAAATCTATTGTTTTATCACTTTGATCCCCCCCCCCTGAACAATGTTTCTGGCTATGGGCCTGTTCATGATTGATACCTTTTGATTTATTTTATATTTTTACCTTTTGATGATGCTTTTTCACCTTGCCATTGTTGCCCACTCTGGGGAATTGTTGAAATAATTTAAGTTTCAAATAAAGAAACCCAGATTCATCTATCCTTAGGGAAACGCTTCCATATCTTGCAAAAAATGTGAGGCAGGGTGAATTTGGTGATGTCATGTATCATTTCCTTGATATTCAGCAGAAATTTCAAAGGGAATTGGTTGTTATGGTCTTTGCAGAAGCATATAGAAGTCGGCCTTCAGTGGTGCCCCCTGGTTATCCAATTGCCTCTGGTCAGCTGCAGTTGCTTGTGTCGTGTTTGTCACATGTTTTACGCTTATAGTGGACGACCAACCTGAGATAGGTGACAGGCTAAGTATAGGCTGATGAATTGCATTCTGAATATTTGTTATTTTTAGGAAAAGAAAGAAAACATTTTTTCTCTTGCTCGTAAGAAGAGGCATATTTTTAACTATTTTGTGCAGTTTGAGAGACAATCATCCCTCATGTGTTTCTGCCATCAGCAAAATCATCGGGGAGGAGGATTAAAAACCTAAAACTAAATTTAACATACTACCTTTCTGGCGGGTATATGATGACGTAAACAAGATTGATAGGCAGTATTATAGAGTCCAAGAAATTCCAGAGGCCTAGAAACTCTACTCTTTAGACCAACTATATCTGTTGCCAACTCTTCTGGTACTTCAGGCCTTTTCGTTCTAAAAAAATAAAGAAAAGAAAAATATATAGGTCCTACATTTATGAGACTGCATATACAGGAAACAATTAAAAACTAAGGTCATGGATTGCCATAGTGTATAGAAGTGGTTTCCAAAAGGTGGTCTGCGGGTGGTTGCTGAAAGGATATATGCGATTTGTTTTAAAACAAAGCACGAGTTAGAATAAAAGTATGAGTAACTTAAACATAGTCCCTCAGTATTTGTTGAAGAGGTATTCAGGTAAGTGTTAATTTAACAAAATGTACAAATATTAACCTCTTGGCTGCTTACGACATATTACAGCAATTACAGTTTTCTTTAGAAATTCATATCACTATTTTCCTGTTGGCATCTTAATATGGGTGGGTTACATAGATGCTCACTTTGGAGAATAAGGGAGATTTTAGCATTGATCCAAATTCTGTATGCAGATAAATATAAAAGGGCTTTTTCATTAGCAAAAGTAAAATCATGAGGGGGGGTTTCCCCTACAGAAAACCATCACACTGCACTAGCCATAGCCAATTATTGCTAAATGGCAGAGTAAATTATCTGACATTACTACAACGAACTAAAAATCACAGCAACAACAAAAATGGCCATCTGGCCAAAAAACAGAACTTGCAGATTAATCAGAATGTATTGGCCATGCGGGTGGGGGGGGGGGGCACCATCTTCTAATGCTTATAAAGAATCTGAGATGCTCCTTATCAGTGAAAAATGGGGAATTTTGGTACCAACTCCATCAAAGCTCAATGAACAAGCATCGTTTTCGATCTGTGTGTATGGAGAAAGATGAGAAGTGGGGTGAATCACTCACTGAGATTGGAATTATGGTATTTGACTTTTGCAATAGCATAGCATTTGCAAAAACCTTTTTTTTTTTTTTTTAAATAATAGCAATACAATCACAAAAACATCAAATATTTATATTTTATTATACAAAACAGTAATTTTTCTTGCAAAAGAAATGAGTGATTGACGTTTTCACTTACCAAATACGGAACTCATTCAGCATTTTACGATTGATCAAACCCAGTTTTAAAAAAAATGTAAAACTGCTACAGATGATACATATGATTGTCATACACCTTCATATAGGTGATTCATTGGAAGGAAAATATGAATGAGGTGAGACATTACTTGTTAAATTGTAAAAACTGTTAGCCTCAATTGATTGCAATCGGTAATTGAGTGATAATATATCACATTCCCGAAAATAATTTTAACTGACCACTGTAAAAATTGCTTTAGGCCAGGATAACACTATAAAAGTTTGATTTTTACAAGATCTTTTACAAAACTTGAAAAATCAACCAATAAGCCTACATTCTCTTGAATGTAACTGATAAGTTTATTGGTTGAATTTTTCAAGTTTTATAAAAGGACTTTTCTAAAACTTTTATAGTATATAATTCTAGCCTAAGGCCGGGATTACACTATAAAAGTTTGATAAAAATAAAGTAAATAAAAAAAAATAAATAAGTTTATAAAACTTGAAAAATGCAGCCAATAAGGTCACCGGTTGCATTTTCTAGAATGTAACCAATAACCTTATTGACTGGATTTTTCAAGTTTTATAAAAATACTTATAAAACTTTTATAGTGTAATCCCGGCCTTAGGCTAGAATTATATACTATAAAAGTTTTAGAAAAGTTCTTTTATAAAACTTGAAAAATGCAACTACAAAATTCACTTTTTAAAAAAATTGCTCATTACAAATGTAAACAAGAAGAGCACACAGTTTTTAGCACCACCAAAAAGCAAAAAAAAAAAATCAGAAATGTGTGCCGGTGATTGGCCAGATGAAAGGGAAAATATTTTTTCTTTAATTTTCCTCCTTTCATGCCACGTGGTCTCAAGATTTGCCATAAACAGGTTCCCTTTCAACTATTATCCATAGAACAATCCTTATAAACTGGTTCTTGTTTCTCAGACTATTTGCAAAAAAACCCCTTAGAAAATAGTATGCCCCAGGACACTGGTCATCTCACTGATTCGATTGCAGAGACGTAGAACTATCACTGGCTGTTTGGGGGCTTCAATCTTCTCCTCACCAAAATTAAACATTTGTTCCCGATTCAGAACAATGACAACAGTTTAAACCTGTGACATTACTTTGGGAGAGAAAAAGAATTTTCTTTAGGCAACAGACTTTTTCAGCGAGGGAAAATTCTTTAAGTATATTTTTTCCCTTTAAAAGTGGAGACCCTTTTCAATCGCTGTCAAAATTCGGGTGATATAAGAATTTCAGGGGTACAAAAGATTTTTGAAAACTTTTTTGCAGGGGATGGGGGAAGCTAAAATACATGAAATTCACTGCATAAAAAGAACAAAAAATGAAACAGCCGAGTGATTGAGAAAAACAAATTACCTAGAGGTCCGATTATTTTTAGCATTTTCCAACATTTCCTCTTCTTCTCGCTCCTGAACTCTATCACCAGCTAAATTAGTTCCGGAAATGTCCAACGACTCCAGCTGTTCCAGATTCTCCACAAGTAACTTGAGTGTGCGATTCGGATTTTTATAATGTACATGATAGTCTCGAGCTTGGGACACATCCAAGAACCTGAAATGAATTTTGAATATTATGGAGACCCAAAAATGAAAATTTCAATAAGTCACACTTGGTCCACATGTTGACATAATTTCACCATTTCTGCCATCTAAAACAATTTTTATTGGGAGGTAATCATGGAATTGTTATCATAGTAGGCTAACTAAAACCTTAATGTTTCAAATTGTGAAAACAGAGGGGTTGGGGTTTCCTTCTTCACATAATCTGCCATAGAAAGGAAAAATACTACAATTGGAAAATTTTTTTAAAAATGTTTGATACAATGACTTCTCAATATAGCATCAGTTTTCTGTGCAACAAAGGGAGGGGGTTTGTTATGAGTGACAACTGCATTTGGTTAGACTTTCTCAATTAGAAAGATTGTTTCAATTCAATGATGATTTACTGCACCCTTCGGGGATGTCAGGACACTAACTATCTGCTCTGATCACAAGTGAACCTAAACTTGGCTATGTGCTAGCCAGGGCCTGTTTTTCTCATGGGCAAACTTTTTGGGCTCAGTTGCCCACAAATTTTCAGGACCCCTTCAGATGCCAAAATTCTTCTTCTGAACATACTTCTTTCAATATTTTAATTTTTTATAAAAACTAACGAGCATTTTTAATTTTTGTCTTAAGTATAAGGATGCAACTAGATACTTTGTCAGCTGGGGCATGCAGGGATTTTGATGCCCCCATGTAATGTAGAAGGAGCAATGTAAGGGTAAATTCAACATCTCTTCTAGTCCAGCACCCAGGGAACCAGATCCGCCTGCACCCTCTCAGTTGCTGCCCTGTTTAAAAGGACACAGTCTCTACCCCTAAAATATAGGCCTATACAATTTTTAGCAAAAAAAAAAAATCCAGCACCATGAAGAAAAGGACTGTTTTTATTGAAATTAAATATGTGTAAAGTTCATACACAAGTAATGAAATGATTAAAAATTCAAAGTCATGGGACCCATCAATGGCTAGCATTGCACCTGCTCCAAGACTGAAGTGGAATTCACGCTGAACACTGTGATGCCAGTCTGCTGGCAGCCATGATGATTGGCTACGACACCACTGCTAATATTGTGGGGTTAAAGAGAGACACTCAACCAAGTGACGTGAGATGGTGGAAGCAGTGTCATCTTAACGTGTGGGCCTCAAGAGAAGAGGGTCTCAGAAAAATAAGTAGTTGAAATTTTCAAGAATCTGCCAGGTGGGGCCTCAGAAAAATCACTTGGCCTTGGGTTTCATGATGCTCTAAAGACAGCCCTGGGTGAAAGGTACCACGGGTGGTATAGAAGAGAATGTTGGATAGCAGACAAAGATGCTGTTGGGGATAGTGTTTGGGCTTGTTGCACAATCATCCGATCTTGCCAGACCAGTCATTTGAGGGAGGGGGAATGTTAGGGGAGGCTGATTGCTCCTTGGCTTCAAAAAATACACTAGAAATGATATATATACACATACATTGAGTTTGTGTTCTTTGCCCCTCCCCCTTGGAAAAAGTTGAAATGACGGGCCCGGATCTCGCCTTGAATTTGTGCACCTTGGTCTTCCAGAGCCTTCATTCCCCTGAGTTCCTTGAAGCAACCATTGCTGCCAGCACCTTTGCACAGCCGCGTCTGTACAGTACAGGTGGCAACCTAATTTGCTTGGTATGACCAGCCAGCTTTATGCATCTCAATTATGCGACCATGTTCGAAGTCGTCTAATTAGCTATAAGGTCTTCAACAATGTTGTAACACCATTATTGTTTGTGTCTCCAGGGAACTGCAATGCTAACAACGAGAAATGATAAACCTTTCGCAATTGTTACTTGTGTTATACAATGCTAGTTACACAGTAGAAATGCGCACATGACCGAAGTTAACATTGATTGGCCTTGAAAATTTAATCATTTGCATACTCTGTATAAAGGGATTCACATGTAAAATTTTGAAACGATCAGATTATTTTTTAGAGGTGCTTCATTTCTTTTTTTTTCTGTTAAAGAGTGCATATTCTGAACCACATTTCCCGTGAGATCTCTGTCGACTTGACTCGAAAAATGATGAAAGGCATAATACATAGGTCTAGGTATTACAATAGTAACCAACCATATGCTTTTTATATTTACTTACTTTAACGACTTCAGGGTGAGTATAGAAGGAATGCATGCCTCCAGTTCCGGAACATTATACAAGATGAGAGAGACCAAGTTCTTGTGGTTCGCTAGATATGAAAGATCGCCCAAGTTTTTACACCTTGAAAGGTCCAAGTACGTCAGAAACCGCATGTTCTCTAGAGAATACTGCAAGTGCCTATAATATGTTGGGAAATCCAAGCTGTTGACGACTAGTTTGCGAAGACGAGGAGCGTTCAGAATATAATTGCAGTGCGGTTCGGATAATATTACATGCTGCTGCTCTTCAACGGGGAGTTTGCTGAGCTCCCCAAGATCAAAATACTCTACATCAGCTTCTTCGGAAAATATTTTCGTGCATTTTCCAATAACGAGAGATAACAGGCTGGACCTCAATCTATTGATATTATACAAACAGTCTTGCGTCAGGGTGTTGCATTTCGATATCACGAGTTCTTGTATGTCGTGTGAACATATAACGTCCATGTCATCATCTATAGCTGAAGAGTTCCCCAGATTCACACGACTCAAGCGTGTCCTTAAAGGGTCTTGGAATAAATTAAACAGCCTCTTCTTGGCCAGACTTTCTTCTTCCATCTCCTCTGTACATATTTCAATTACACGATCACATATTTCTCTCGGCAACGTGATGCCATCTCGTAACCTGCATCTGTCCGAATTCTCGACGCTACACAGCAGCACGTCCAAGTTCTGCAAGCAACATCGGATCGCTATATCAACCAGAGTATCTGGCGAATTCTCAACCCAGACGGTGCAAAGCTCTCCCATCTTTGCTGATAGAACCGAAAAATCAGAATATGTCTACACAAATTTACAAATCTTCCTGTAGACTCATGGAATCATCAACCAACTTGATGCACACATTGAAATAAGATTAAACCTGCGAATGAAAAAGCAAACAACATAATAAGAAACCTGAAATAAATTGCCCAAAACACATATACATAATAATTTTTTTTCGATTTGTTATCTTCATTAATGATGAGTTGAAGAAGCAGAAAAGGAACTGTCTCTTTTGACAGATATTGTAAAGTACCGTAATAATACATAAATTTTTGAGGTTATTTTGTTATAACCTCTTTAAACATTATCATATCAGGCTGAAATTTTCTAGGCAATGTTGAAACACACCTTAGCTTTCAATTCGTGGTTGAAGAAAAATTTTATCACTTGAGAGGGGGGGGATTATTTTTTCCGCACATTTTTTCCACCCAAGGTGGGGTAACAATGTGCCACCTTATTTTTTTAGACCAATACATGCTTTGAGCAACCCCCCCCCCCCAATACATTTTTACCTCTTCTATCCAATAGAACAAATTTTGTTTGTGGGGAAAAAATAAGTTCCAGTCAATCAAGTTACTGAAAATAGGGGGGGGGGGGAAATAGACATTTTCTTTTAGCACTTCATATTAAACCGTTTAAACTATAAAAGGAACTTCTGTGGTTATCGTAAAAAATATATATAGGACGCACAAAAAATTCATTTTTTGAAAGGCACCATGAACTTCCCCTCACTTCCGAATTTCACTAGGGGAGCGATTGTATTCTTTATCTCTGGGTCTTTTTATACCAAAATTCATCTTTAAGATTAGGTGAAACCCAAAACATGCTATTCACGGCTGAAACGCAAGACCCATCAAAATCTGTCATCATTTAACCTAGGTAAAGTTTGCCCCGGTATTCCACCAGGATAAAATCTCCCGGCACATCGCCGATATTGCGCTCCGCCAAACAGAACACATTAAAAATAAAAATTTGAAAGAAAATAGAATTCATTTAAAAATTCCTGAAGAGATAGTTTATTTAAGAGCCGCTGTGGTGGTCGAGTGGTCATAATGACGGACTCGCATCGTGGGGACCCAGGTTCGAGCCCCACCGTCACCACAGTGGTGGTCGGCTGAAGTTGGTTTTCTGTGGTTCCCAACTTCAAGGCGCAAATGCGAGCCAATCTCCCCGTTAAAAAGTCTCGCCACAGAGAGCAACAGTCCTACAAACAGTACAAATATTCAGTCACTACACATCACTCACTTCACTTCTGAGATATAGATGGCAGCACTGAAAAATCATACACAACACTAGATACGCACTCAGACTGTTAGGTACACGCACTTACACTTCCGGCACAACTCACTAGGTAGTAAATTGCCTATGGCAATAGACCTGAGTTGTGCTCGGTTTGCAAAAAAAAAAAATTTATTTAAGACTGAATGAGAAGGAAAACTTAATAGCATTTGAAGAACAAAAGAAAAATGACAAATACGTTCAAAATTTGGCGGCACATTAATACCCCCCACCCCCAAATTAGGCCTACACTTTATTTGAATTGCCATGCATAGATTGTAAATAAAATAACATAGAAATACGCCCTTTGGCATAATCTATCTTACACAGCACAATAAAGAAATAATATACTTGTTTGTGCTCAGGGCCGCCACTAGATGCTTGGTCACCCGCAGCAAGCGAGCATTTTGACACCCCCTTGTAATGTTGAAAGAGGTTTCCGAATGAAATTTGCGCCCCCCCCCCTCGGGTCTAGTGCCCGGGGCACAAGACCCACCTGCTCCCTATAGTTGCGGCCCTGTTTGTGATCCAAGATTATGTGTGCTTGGTATCACAGAGGAAGGTTTGCATAAGTTCCACACACTTTTAATAGGTAGTTTATATTAAAGGGTAATTCCAATTTTCTATTGAAGACAGATTTCTGTTTAATACAGGTTCCGTTAAAAAGCAGGTTTTACTGTATAAACCCATTACATAGTTGAAAAAAATCAAAATTTTCAAATGGCAAGTAACATTTACGGTCAAGCTCTGGCTGGCAATTTTTTAATGTTCATATCAGTATCAACATCACCATAGGCGTACACAGAATTTTTTCAATGGGGGGGGGGGGGTTTACGTTTTTTCCTGCAAAATAACACTATATTCTCAGCTTTGCGTACGCCAATGAACATCGCAAATATCGTCTTTTGATGGCCAAGTAAAAGTTCCTTTTTTTGCAGAAACTTTACTTTAACTGACATTTTCTGTGTCAAAAACCCAAAAAACATTTCATTTTACACTTCCCTGGAGATAGAACTAAAATCTGGTTGCCAACATTTATTCCACACGGTTCTTTGGCTGTCTCTCGTCATTATGCTGTTCTGTGTGAACTTCTCTCGTTTGCAGGTTTATTTTAGTGAATTTTTTTGGTTTTGGAGACAATTAGCTGCCTTCAACATTTAATCTGAAATTTTTATGAAAAAAGGGTTTCCTTGTATTTAGGGATAGAAAAGATTTCATTCCCTGCCTGGGAAACACAAGTGAACTGAGTGACTTTGTTTCTTTTTCAACTTTATTCTTTGAAATATACAATGAAGATATATTTTTCCAGATATTCTTCGCTGAATGGCAAAGAATATCCATACCAGCGGTTTTCAACCTTTTTGACACAGGAGCCCTTTCTGGTATATAATTTCCATGGTGGAGCCCTTTGGGCCTATTTTTTATTCACTTGTCAAAGTTACTAACTTATTTTTTTCGTTCAAAAAACTTTATAATTATTTTTTTCAAATTTACTGGTTTTTTTTTTAAATATTTTTCTGGAGCAGCCACAGAGCCCCTGGGAGTCCACACAGAGCACTGGTTGAGAACCGCTGATCTATACTATACTCTATGATACTATGAACTTTTCAGCACTGAGTGGGTCTCTCAGCATTTTCTCACTCATTAGCATTTTCTTGCTAATGTAGCTTCCCACACTCTGCATTTAATGGTTCCACCAACAGGTTTTTTCCATGCCCAATCGCAGTAAAATGTCATTCTATATCCCCTGGTTGTAGCATTGCTAAACAAATAGAATATTTCTGCTTAAAATGTTGAGCAGTTCCATCCGATTGATATATTTCTTTATAGATCATCAGCTGTAGAAAGTCATCTTTAATTTTTCTTGCAATAGCACTATTATTAACTATGGTAACTGCATATTTATCATGGTGCAGATAATCAGGCCCCACACTATTGGAATAGATTTGAGAGTATCATCATAAACGAAATAAGCCATAGCAGTATATATTGTACATAATGTGGAAACTCCAATGGGCTGACTGAATTTCATCTTGTGAAAAGAAACTGTAGTTTTCATTAAAATCAAATTGCAACAGCAGTGTATTAGATTGCAAGTTTTGCAAGTTTGTTTTTTTTTTAATATTCTCAAAAAACATTTCTTGTTGTTTTACATTAATATGCTGTAGAAACCATTTTTTTTTCGTATTTCGTGAATGAATCATTGAATGTTAAACAGATTTTTTTTTGTTTCACGACATTCGTTTCAACTTTCACATCCACTGAAAAAAACCTCTTCCTCTAGATGTGTTGATAAATCTTCAATTATACAATGAAATTTCTTTAAGCTTCCACAGTTACCACAAGATTGGTAATAAGTTTTCATTAGTTTCTTCACATATAATCAGTTTAACGAAATCAGATGTGCGATTAAGAAAAAAACTCATTCCTTCTAGTATGTCTTTCATGACACATGCACAAACACAAATTTGGTGGTGTTTTGTGCCTCAAGCAGATGGGTGTTGGGCGATACTCACAAAATTTAGAAAGACCAATCTTCATGTTCCAGTTTTCATTTTTAAAAATTTCGCATGTTTCTCCAAGAGTCATGTATAAATATCTTTTCTGTACCTTGGATTTTTTTACCACATGAATCTCTTATAATCAGTCTTTTGTACCAGGTAAGTTATGCAATCTTTTAACAAATGTTTCTGCTCGCAGTTTCTTGTCAAGTGTTGCAACTCTTGATTTTGGAAGAGGTGGCTGTAAAATACGTGGTAATAATTGATGAGCTAATTTTTTATATAATAACTGCTTTAGATTTATTTGGACTCTTAGGTAAACTTCTCTTGTCTTATGGAACAGCTTTCTCATATGAATGCCGATTCTTAAAAGCTTCTCTAGGTGAAATTGCATCAGAATATTCAGGTCTTCTGTTTTTATTGAAATTTTTATAACTTTCTTTGTTCTGTATTCCCTTATTTCCTTTCTTTTCTTAGCTCTTGATAATCCTTTTTCTTTGTCATTTTAAGTTTTCTGAATTCACCTACCATTTTGTTTCCTAGATGTTTTTGAAATTTTGATAGCTTACCTTCTTATTTTTGGTATTACGGTCACAGAGGCCCTGTCTATTTATTCCCCTCAAGTTATCTCAACATCTCCGTTTTCTAGGTATGACTCAAAAGCATGATGTCATGTGATTTTTCACTGCATAAAATTTTTTTAAATCATGGAGGCTTAACTAAAGTCTACAGTGTTGCCCCTTACAACACGACATCCGGGTGCACCATACCCTCACTTATGCTGCCCCTTGATCTTATACTTATTAGCATACAAGGAAAAAATATTCTATTAACATGCCATTTTAAATTTCAATACATTTTTTAACAGAATTATCAAGAAATATCTCCCTGCATTCACTTTGAACTTGAACAACCCATGCAGTCACTGCATTTAATTACAAATTCAATATTTCCATTTAGAACATTAATCAACGCAGTAAGACCTCCCCTTGATAGACACCCCTCTTTTACGGCCAAAATTATTTTCTCTTGTGCAATAAAAGTATTTTGTAACGCAGGTGTTGGCAAAAAAAGAGGTTTTACTGTAATTACTTTTATTATTTTTTATGATGATTTTACACGCATAGCAAAGAACATGATAAAGACAGTTTTGATGTTTTCATAAAAAATTCAACCAAAAAAAAAAATTTTTTTTTAATAGCTTCAAACTTAAAAGTGTATGCATCTTCGGAAAAGGGGCCACCATCGGTAGCACCCAGAGAAACTGATTGGCCAGTTGAATGGTTAAGCTGCCCTCAGCATATCTCCAGATCACTTAATATAAACCACAGTATATTTACAAATCACTTGCGGGACCCGCAGCACATTTCCACATCACTTGAGCGGCACATTTGGAGATTAATTTAAGTGGCCTGCAACACGTTTCCTTTCCAATGACACGGCATACATCCTCCAAAACGTGGAGCACCCTTACTTTGCCTCAAATTTTCAACCATTGGTAACCTTTTGAAGCATTAATGTTTCAAAACACACCTTTCGTGTTCTGCAGACCCTTTGTGCCACTAGGATGAAGGCAAGGGATCGCTTTTGCCATCAAGATGTAAGCCACGGGCCTCTTTGCTCATCAAGTCCACGGTCTCCTTTACTGGACCCCTGGTCAAGAACCACAGACTTTGATGATTTGGGGGGGGGGGGACGAGCCAACCAAATAATAATATAACAAATGACGTATAAAACGAAACATGCTTGTATTTGTATAAAACGAAACTCACAATTTATTTCATGAAACTGTTATTTCAGTGAAAATTACGTTTTTAATGTGTTTGTTCGAACCTTGCCAGCACATTACCTACCATTACATCACATACTGTTTACAGCTCGTCATTATTATTATTATTACCTGCGATGGCTAACAGTATTCATAGACACCTACAAAAATCGAGAAAGCCGTTCGGATAACAGAAAGATAAATTTTAACCACCGGATTATTAATTACCCCTCCTTTGCGATAATATTTGATTGGGGTGACGGGAAAGGATGATAACAGCGAAAAACGCACGTCATACCTGAACGAGCGACGTTCCGTTCCTCGTATGACCCTTTAATAATAATCGTGATTATGATCACTTTCAGCTATGTTGGTTACAGTCACTCACGGAGGCCTTACACGATGGCACATTACGGGGACGATATGATTATCAACGAACGCTTCATAAAAATAAAAATATCCAAATATAATGTAGCCGTGATATAGAAAATATCTTATTTATTATTAATATCTGATTATTTTCTAGATTTGATGCGCTATGTTTTGATTTCGTTTTCATTTCAGTAATCCTCATCAGAAATTTATTAATTGCGGAAGTGATTGTTTGTTTACTTTTGGCTTCGGCTGTTTTTGATATCCCCGACTCGGATGATGGCTAATATAAAGAGGAACCTTAATATCCGTCGCTATGTTGTTTACAGTTTTGCTATCGCCGTGGCGCTGGTTATCGCCGCTTTCGTGCATTTGAGCAATTTCTTTTGGGGTTGTTTTTTGGTGTTCATTTGCGTGACCATGTCCAATGTTAACCTCATGCTCTCTTACGGTAAAAACAACAACAACGCATCCTCAGCAACGCAAAAACGATCGGGATCTCATTCCGTAATCGCCGACCCCAGAGTAATAATTATTGATTCTTCTATCCTTCTTCATATCCTAATCTATTAACTTCATTTGTACGTGTATTAACAAATCCTGTGTCTATTAAGCACTAAGAAACTAATGAAACCTCTCTATGAGAGCTACCCATAAGCTCCTCAAAAACCACTGGTTAAGGTGGAATTTAGGGACTCAGCATGCCCCCCCCCCCTCTGTAATGAATTGTGTGTAAAGAAACAGGGAAATAAGAACTGTGTATCAGGCTGGAGTCATTTTAGCCTCACAATTATGTTTGAGGAATCCCCCCCCCCTTCCTCCAGTAAATTTTGAGAAGTGGGTGGGAGCCCCTTCAATAATTTATGAAAATATTGTGATTCAGAACTCATTGGGGCAACCATTTAAGGCTCAACACATGGCCGGTGGGCTCCAAAGTTGTCTGATGTGCCCCACACAACTGAAACCTAATTTTTAAGAATTAACAGAATCACTTTTAACAGTGGTCATCCCACATTGTGCCTTTTCACTGTTGATTCCAACAGGCCTGTGCTTGAAAGGGGTATCAAATTGCAATGAAGCACTCTCATAAAAAGATGGTCTTAGTTTTTCTTTTTAAAATTTTCTATATTGTTATATGAATGTTACATATTTGTAAACTTTGATGGGACCACTGAAATATTTTGTATATATATATATTACTATCAAAGCTCAAAGTTGGCTCGAAGTGGCCAGCCCAGTTGATCCGTCAAGTGTCCGAAATTTGGGTTTTTGCTGGTTCCTATATGTCTATCCCCGTATTGTTACGAAAATTTTGTTTTATCAGTAAATAATTGGTGGCACAATTTGTTGAGGAACCCTCATAATGCTGTCAAGTTGGAGTGATGCCAAACTGGAAATGTAAAGTTAAACACTTTAATCTTGTTTAAAAGTCTGGAAGTTCTCTGTAACCTTTAGAAAGTCGTGCCAAAAAACAAACTATGGAAGAATTTTAGAATTTTTGCTATGTCTATAAAACTATGTGATAGACAGAGTGAAGAGTCGGTGTTGCTGGACTTTCTCCTCAATGCGAGAACTTTATTTGTAGTTTGTGAAATCGTTGTCGGTAAATACATGTAAAATAGCTGTTCTGTGTGAAAAAATCTGTGACTTCCTGCAAATTATTTCATCCTCTGCTCATGTCAAGGACTTGCGAGACATTATCTAGATCAATATGTATCACTATGATATCGATATTCAGATTCCTTTGATCATTAGGGTTGCCATAGCTAACCATAATAATTATGGTTATCTATGGCTAATTATAAATGGTCATGATTATCACAAAAAAATATGCCAACACAGCGATGACCCCAAATCATAGGGATAGATATATTGAGGATGGTTTAAGGTTAAACAAAGGTGACCAACAAAGGTTAGATCAATGGCTCTGGGGAGCCTAAAATAAGTATTGATTAGAATACAAGACACCGCGGGTGGAAGAAGTTTGAAGTGGGAACCCTCCACTTCATGCATCTTTATTATTCACTGTCGTTTCATTGAAGTTTGACAATTTACCTTCATTTCACCTTTTTTTTTTTCCGCTGTTAAACTTATTTTTGCAACTTAATGAAACCAAAATATATCATTTCCATTATATTGGTGCTCAAGTCTTCGTGAGGCATTTTGAAAACATATTTCAATATTTAAAGTGTCCATTACTCTGAAAATGAAATGGTTACAATTGTTGTGATAACTGACAAAATTATAGCCATATGCCCACGGTTAAATAACTGTTGTGTGTATAGGTTTTCTTGGATATTGGTTTCTTATCAGTGTAAAACTGTTTTCCCAAAATGGGTAATATCGCCCCCTTGTGGGTGAGAAGGTGATGCGAGAAAAAATTTCCGAAAAGGAGATGTGTGGAGCAAAAAGTTTGGGAAACTATGATGTAATGGATATTCAATGACCATTTGTCATTATGTTGTTTGTCAATATAAGCAGGGCCACCCCTTATCACACATGGGGTCCGGTGCAAAAATAATTTAGGAGCTCCTTAGTCCCGATTCATTCATATATTTAATGGGGGAGGGTAATCAGGACATCCAAAGATTCATGCATCATCACAGAATACACAGGAATGCTGAAAAATATCCACTCAAAAAATAGAGACACAATGAAATGTTACACAAAAATTAATGGAAATTTTGAATCGAGGAAAATTTAGAATTGAAGAGAAAATTTTATGTTGATGAAAGAAATAATGAAAATTAGGGCCTAATGATCTGAGAACTAATGAAAAATTAAAACTGATGGATCAAAAATGATAAATAATTAAAAGATTTAATTCCAGCACAAATGGAAATTCAGAATTAATGAAAGAAAAAGTTAGAGAATTGATAATTCCTGAATCAAATCAGTTGAAGCTCAAACACACACCTTGTTTACTACAAAGAAAATGTATTTTTGATTATGTATATTCTTCACCTCTACCAGACCAGAATAGAATATGGAGCCGATTCCCATCCAACTAGGACGACTGTTGGCATACAAGATGGCCAGGAAGGCCTATGAAGAGAGTTAGAAAATTGGAAAGAAAAAAAAGGGGGTGATGAAGAAGAAAACGGGAAAAGAAAAGAGATGAATTGGTCAATTTGAACAAGACAGGCTAAACAAAATTATGCCAGGGATTTTTGCCACCACAACCTTCACATTCGTTCCAGGTCCCTCATCTTCACCTCTATTACTGTAAGTGCTGGGCTCTTTAAGCCGTGGGTCTTGGTACGACTGGTCCTGTCACGCACCTCTAAGAGTGACTCTGGATATATAAGCATAATAAATGGCTGATTTGATTAGCCAATGATTCTTTTAATCAGAATCTACTACTATACAGGGGGGAATTACACTTAATCTGCCAATCAAAAGAGGGAATAATAGATGAGCCCATGTGAAGCATAATACCATAGCAACTTTGTCTTATCTTTAACCATTTCCGAGTTACACTAGATAAGAATATTATAGAAAAAAAATTATGTCATGTCTGATAAAACCGCAAGTTTGTGGAGTTTCTGAAAGACCAACATGCAAACTAAGCACATACTATGCAAAAAGCAGAATTTAAAAAAAAAATCAGATAAGGTATACCATTTCCATCAGGATATCTGAATTTAATGGCGAGCTACAAGCTCTGGGAGATTGGCAAAACCTACCAAAATGTCTACTTCATCGAATACGGATTTCAGTGATGTATTTCATCAAACAAATAGGCAAAATTTCTCCTGAACTAGAACATCAATATGGTTTATTGCCGGATTTTTTGGAAAGGTGGTAGAATGGGAAACTTTATCGTAAATTTGATCAATTGTAGCTAGAAGGGTGTTTGTAGAATACGA
Organism: Pholcus phalangioides; assembly: GCF_987345545.1. NCBI lineage: Eukaryota > Metazoa > Arthropoda > Arachnida > Araneae > Pholcidae > Pholcus > Pholcus phalangioides. Next base: position 27,956,311 of record NW_028301603.1, on the reverse strand, counting down.
TTTGACTTTGTACACTGCCAATCTCTCTACACTTATAGCTCAACAAGGTTTTTTTCTGCCCTCTTCAATATGTGCTTAGTTTGCATGTAGGTCTTTCTCGGAAACTTCATGAATTTTTGTTTACTTCAGACCTGACACATTTCTCTTCTATTCACCATAACTCAAAAACGGTTAGAGATATGACAAGAGTGGCTATGGGGGCGTTTATGGGCTCATCTATTCACCCCCCCCCCCCCCCATTCATTCTGCAGTTTAAGTGAAATTCATCCTGTAAATCCCTTGTAAAAAAGTAAAAAAATACAAACATTATAGGAAAAATAGTGTTCAAAAGCTTTTGTAAAAAATTTAAAAGTAGTACCTCGGGTTAAAAAAAAAATGATTTTTCAGTTTGAAACATTGAATTTAAGGGTGAAGAAACCACAAATTTGTTTCATGCAGTTTTTTTCTTTTCAAATATAGTTTTTGAATCATAAGTGGTTTGATGAACAAATAATTTTATAATTATTTCTCCTATTTAGCTGGTCACAATCATCAAATATCTAATCGTACTCACAGTTTGTTGTTTCACATTTTACGTTGGTGCCGTGCTGTTTGGTGCTCCTTTCATGGAGTGAGTCTATTTTTTTTTAGTCAATAACATTTTTTGTCAATTTCATCAATTTGCGAGTCTTTTGTGAATCTATTTTTTGTCAATTGCCAATTTTTTTCTAAATTTAGTTTTTTTTCTTACATTCCTATATTCATAATACCTTCTTGTACAGTTGACGCTCGTTATACCTTCATAATTCTGTCAAACGGGTGTATTACCAGGTGATAATTGTATCAGAAGGAGAACATATATGATAGTTATGTGAAAACATTTGTGACTCAAACTACTAGTTGTAATGGAATGGTTGCTGTAACAGGGAGGGGGGTCATTATAACAAGCGTCAACAGAATTATAAATAAAAGTCTCTTGGGTTCGAGTATCATGTATCATTTCAATGTTTCTCTATCAGCCTTTTTTTAAATTTGATTCAAATTTGAAAAAATTTAAGGTGGTAAAGGCATGCTCCGCAAATGATACCCGAACTTGCACTGACCACCCTGCCCCAAGACACTTTTATTTATTGAACAATGGCTTTTTAAATTTAATCAGTTATTATATATCAGAGATTCTTAACCTATGGGTTGCAACCCAAACGTGGGTTGCCAGGGCTTCCAAAATAGGTCATTTAGATCAACTAACAGCCAGGGGTTCTTGAGTTATGGGACCCGATTCAAACTTCATTTGTAGCTGCCTCCGAGAAGGGTCATATGAATCAACTTAAAGCCAGAGACTTGAACTTTGAGTCACAACAAAAAGTTGGGTCTCCGGGGCTTCCGAGATGGGTCATTTAGATCAACTAACAGCCAGGGACCTTTGTGCAATGGGTCTGGATTCAAACTTGATTTGTAGGGGCTTCCGAGATGAGTTGTACAAACCAAATTACAATCCTGTTAGAAATTCACTTATTGCATGACTGGTTTTACCAATTTCGAAAAATAAATAGTCCTGTGGGTCACAAGGCTGGTCTTGATTTTGGATTGCAGCTGAAAAAGGTTGAGAACCCCTGCTATAGATGTTACCTCCATCTATAATTTCTCATTCTATCTACAGGTCGTTTTCAGCAACACTTTATTTCAGTTGTTTCATGACGTTATTGACTGCTTATCCGTTATGCATATATTGCTGGTGGAATGATACTAGTCTGGTGAATATGTTATTGATATTCCTCGATTCCAAGTGAGTATTTTCCTCCTCCTATCAATACTATGTGACAAAAAGAAAAGATTTCAAGGAAACATATTTTTTCTGGATAGTATGCTGAGGTAACTCCTAGAGAAAAGTCATGTAGTCTCCGCTGGGACTCAACACCAGGCCCTCTTGCAAACTGGGCAAGCATGCTACCATCTACACCACTCGAGACATGACCCTGCCTTCCTTATTTCATGTACTGTAGCATGAGGTGCTGAAATTGAGGCATTAGTAGCCTCCCTTAACTTCCAGCAAATGTTCCCCAAGTGGGATGGTAGAAAGAGATGCATATCCGAGTTTGTGCCTTGGCATAATATCCAGAAAAAAAAACTGTTTCCTTGATATATTAAGCGGGAAAAAAACTCTTTATCTCTAAAAAACTAGAGATGTGAGGTGAGAATATTCCGAGGATGTAAAAATTGGAGAATAATCGAGAATATTCATTTTCCTTTTAAATAATGAAATTTTTTTTTACCAATTTTATTTACATTATGAAATATAATTCAGTTTCCATTGCCTGAAGCATTTGAAACAAAGCAATTTTGGACATAATCACCCTCCCATCTCAATGACAACCTTTAGTTGGAGAATATTCTCTTATGGTCATGGTGAGAGAGGTTTTAAAAGTTTGGTTATGAAAATTTTGGGCATTTTAAGATTTAAACCTTAAAATGTTATTTTAAAATTAGATAAATTTTCAGAAATAAGTTCAAAACAAAAAAATTGAACCAAAGTTGATTGATTAAAAGGAAGCTATTCTTATACGATCACCTTCATTCTAAGAAGATACAGAACTGTTGTTTTCTTCAATGTACATACACTTAAATTCTCATTTGCTCACATTTACTTGCAAGTTGTGCAATTCAGTCATGTTGGTTTCATTTTCTTGCTTTCAAACTTTAATACTATGGGCTACAAACTTCAATATTTCCCATCTTCTTGACAGGAAGAGAGATGGGAGACAGAGAATATTCTCTTGAAGGACTATTATTATAAATTAATAGAGAATATTCTTATCGAAAATAATAAGAATTGGTTTTTTTTTTCAAGAGAGAAAAAGGCTTTTATTTGTATAAATGAAATACATACAATGACATCACAGAAACAACACATCGACTACACTCAAACTGAATACAAGTTTATGATCTCCCAAGGGACCTACCAGGTGTACAAGTATGAAATGCGGATTTTTTTTTAAAAAAAAACATGTTAAATTCGGAAGAGTGATAAAAAGTGCTTTATTCAAAGTATGCTCTATTGCTTGTTATACATTTCCCCCATCTTTCCTGAAATTTGTGAATACCACGCCAGTAAAAATCTTCCCCTTTTGCTGCGAACCATTCATCGAGCTATTTTTTCACATTTTCGTACAAACCAAAGCGTTGCTCAGAAAGTGCGTGACCCATCAATGCAAACAAGTGGTAATCAGAAAGAGCCAAGTCTGGTGAGTAAGCTGCATAGGGTAGAACTTCCAGCTGAGTGCTTCCAACGTGCCGCAAACCGCTTTTGCTGTATGTGATGGAGCATTGCACATTGAACATTGTCAAGGAGCATTTCACGTTGTCATGGGGCATTGCGATTGGAAACAGCTTGTTGATTAACGACCAATTGCTCTGCGAGTTGTTTTTGTGTCTGTGTAGTATCATCTTCGTCCAACAATGCTTCCAATTCCACATCTTCTTTTTTTTTGGCAGTTTTCCATGTTCCTTGTCTGCAACATCGAAGTCGCCACTTTTGAAAAACCGAAACCATCATTGACATGTATCTTGCGATGGAGCATGTTCACCATAAGCTTCTCGAAGTAATCGGTATGATGCAGCAGCAGTTTTCTTCAAATGAAAACAAAAAAATTAATGCTGTCTGCGAATGCTCTTCGTTCAGTATAACTTTCAACATATTGAACACAACAATACAACACTATGCACACACTTTTCCAATTTATCACTCGTGCGCATATGACACTTGTTGATGACACAACAAAATGGCATAGTGTCAATTCTTTATAGTACAAACTGCATTGGTGCACCATCAGTTTTCTGAAATCCGCATTTCATACTTGTACACCTGGTATGTCTGCTCAGGGCAGATCCATGAAAATAACAACAACAAAATGTTTTCTTGTGGCAACACATCGTGATTTACACATTCTAAAGTTAGTTATATTTATTATAATATATGTTATTACAAATATTCTTGAGAATACTCTCTGGAAGGACTATTATTAATAACTTGAGAATATTTCTTAATTATTTTTGATAAGAATATTCCCCAGTTATTTATAAAAGTAGTCCTTCCAGAGAATATTCTCCTAAAGATTATTCTCAAAAATTTTACATCTCTAAAAAAACAAAAAAAAAACTATTCCTTTGTTCCTGGGTAGAAGTTGTAATTTCTGTGTTTGCTTAGTCTGAATAATTACGAAAATGATGATTCCCCCCCTAAAACTGTGTGGCGAGGAGATTCGTATTTGTGAATTAGTCAATCACCATCGGGTGACTGGAATATTGAAATTAGTCTAAAATTACTTGGTGAAGGTACTCTTTTGAGTATTATTCTTCACTATTTAAATGTAGTCTGTATCACTATTGAAATTTAATTTCCACTTTAAAATCTAATCATCTAGGAAACTAGAGTCAATCTGACAAAACTAAAGCCAAATTCGGTTTTCCCCAGCGCCCTAGAATTATTAAGATACCTTTGATTTTTAAAATAACTTTAGCATCTCATGATACTAAGTCGAATGAGAAGAGGCTGCAATAATACTATTGATATATCTGCAGTTTTTGTTCTGAAAAATCAGGTTTTCTTGGGCTCAGCTGTAGTTTTGGTAATGGGAGGCAATTTGACATTTTTGTTGATTTATTGGCGATGACTGGCTGTACGTCACCCGTGAGTATCCATGATTTATGAGATCAATAACTGACACCTTTAGAGAAAAACTCATTTATTGCATAACATTTTCGTGACACTTCCTTACAATTCACATAATTTCGCTTTTCAGGTATTTGAATTGCAAAATAAAAATTTGTCCTCCTGAGTTCTCAAAAGCAAAATTTAAAGTATAAAATTGTTATTTTCTGTCCTTTTTAGTCGTAAGTGATTGGGAAATGAGGCTGGTTACTTAGGAACAAAAATCGTGTTGTAGTTTTGGAGATTTTTCTTCATGCAAGTTCACTAAACACATACAGGGTATCCCAGAACTCTACCTACTGCTGAAATAAAATGGGTGACAGACAAAAGAAAATTTTGTGATTGAACCACTTTTTTCGAGAAATATGTGTATAGGTGTAAACTTGTATCTGCCCCCCACCCACCAGAAATATTGGGTTTGAGCCCTCCAAGCATTTTCAATAACTTTACGCCTATAAATATGGGCATTACCCTATTTCAGAAGTTGCCAATATACAGTAATGTTGCTCACATTATGGAGAAAAATTTCATACACTGTGTGGAATAATTTTTTTCTTCCACACCCACACAATTATGAAGGAAGATAATATATCGCCCCTTTTCCTCTTTAAAGATGTTATGTGTGCGCAAAGGAAATATTTTTTTTCCCTTTCGCTCTCAAGGTTACTTTATAGAGCCTTTCTTTCTCTCCCCTTTTTTGGTGCCAGTCGCTTGAATTTCACGCTAACACACAACTAAAAAAACTCATCTGCAACCCTAGGTTCTTCCCTAAAATAGTTCCCTTTCTCTTATTTTAGTGGTGGAGTGCTCAAGGTGTCTACCATCACGGAGAAGTCACTAAGTTCAGGGAAGTGAAGAAAAAGTCACAAAATGTGAAAGGTCACAGATTTTTTTAATGAATAAATTTTTGGATTTTTCTCAGAAAGTTCCTGTGCTCGATTTTATTCCAGAAAAATCACGCTCCCCCTCCATCAGGCTTCCCATCACGAAAGCCCAATAGGCATACGAGTGTGTTGTGGTGGTCAATTAAAGATGATTTTCTCTGGTTTTCCAACTTTAAAGCACGAATGCAAGTCTATTTTCGTTTGACCCTCTATCAGGCACATCGTGAACTCATTGTACATTGTACCCGACGGAGGGTTTAAAAAAGTCAACACAGCGAGCAGCAAAAACAACCAGGGTTTCTATTGTTGATCATCATTGTGCTAAATCTTGACAAAGTGTTTTATTTTGTGAGCAAAAGAGATTTTGCAAAATACTGATTGTTAATTTCTCAATGTTGCTAAATATTGAATGGTGAATCGTCAATGTTGCCAAATAATGAGTGTTAAACTACAATGATGTCACCAAATGTCAAGGAAAAGTCACAGAATTTCCTGTTGGGCATGTGGGTAAACACTCTGTTTCTATATTGTAGGCTCACTTTACACGATTATTTTGAAGAACCAATCAATTATGTAAAACACAGGGTGCATGTACACTTACATTAAAATAATCTGCATTACACAATAATTATTTCCATATATCAATAAAAACCTTTTTCCCGTTCACCAGGCATGAAACAGCGAGTGAGAATTACTTGTACACTTCTGTGATGCTGAGCATAATAGGTGCTTGGTTTGGTGCATTCCCGATTCCTTTGGACTGGGACAGACCGTGGCAGGAATGGCCCACAACGTGTTGTGTCGGTGCATGCATTGGCTATGCGGCAGCACACTGTCATATCGGATTAACAAGTGTGTGGAGTTCCTGCAGAGATAAGAGGCATATTTCGTGGAACATATTTGTGTAGAACAATTTTTTTTTTGTAAATATCCGAAGTATTACACTGTGAACATTGTTTTATCAGATGTGTTTGTGCTGTGTCATTATTAGTCAGAAGTGTGTCTCAAAACTCAATATATGCATCTTTGGGTGTGCTTATGTGTAGTATATGGCAGGGCTGACAAATGCCGGGTCGCCATGGTGAGTAAGAGGACAATACAGACTTTAAGGAAAAAAATATCAGCGTGTGTGTAAAATTTAAAAAAGAAGTTATTTTAAACTGTTTACTTTTATGTTTCACTTCTGAAAAATTTGTCTGGTGCCTAAATCACTTTTCGGTTTGTCACGCCCTGGCATAAAGCATTTAAATATTGATTCTATCATTCTGGTCTGCTTTGTTACATCAGGGTTCGATTGTAGTTTATGGGGGGGAAAATAAGAGATCTTGTCATAATGCAAGAGTGTTCAACCTTTAGAAGAGTGCCAGCCGTTTCATTTATTTGTAAACATGTCACTGGCCACTTAATTAAGTTATCTAGAACTGTACCATGGGTTACTTATGTGATCTGTAAATTTGAACACGCTCGCTGTGTTAAGAATCAGGAATGAGAAAAATCGACCATCGCCGCTCACTGTTGGCAAGAAAGCCAAAAATTCAAATTTCAAGAAGCGAGAGTTTTTCACAAAGTCAAGTCCACAGTTGATCTATATTTCTATGAAGGCACATATATTCAGGCCTTCAAAAATATACTAGTGAACGATAATAAATCGCAACACCATGGCTTAAATTCATTTCGAGCGGGAATTACAAGAAAATTCGAATGGACCAATCGGATAGCACTATTTCACAAATGTCCAATCAGGACGCTGCATTAATATCTCACGCAGGCTCACCGCTTCATTCTGACCGCAACGTTTGAAGTGAACAGACGTACTTCTTCCGCTGAGCAACCGAGCATTTGGTATTCAACCCAAATGGGAAACTCGGTCAGCGAAACTAGTGGTTAAATTTTTCCTCTGAAGACGGCACCCATTGGTGTTGAAATGCATTAGGACTTTTATTATTTTTTGTGTATTTGCCTTATTCGTTGGTGTCTTCTAAATACTCTTAAAACTGTCCATCATTTTAGTGAGCGAATACAAACTCTCTGTTCTGATGGGATGGCTATTAACGGATGGCTTTTTTTCAGATTAATCTATTTGAGAGTTCATATTCAATGATGTTTATATATGTATGCATACATTTGTTATTTGTATCTCAATTTATTTTTGTTAGGCTTAACTGACATTTTCATTGAAATTATTAGATCAAATGGAGATGTGATGAGGGCTGCAGAAAAAAAAGATGGCATGTTTTGCAAGAGCAGAAAATTCAGTGTTTCACTCCATGATAAACACATCTGGTGGGGGAGGAAAATAAATAAGTAGAAGAAATGATTTACGAACTGGCAAAAAATAGATAAGTTGGAGAAATAATTGGTGGGCAGGCAAAAAATAATTAGGAGAAATGATTCGACAAAAAATAGATAAGTGTAAGAAATAACTTGTGGACTAGCAAAAAATAAATAAGGAGAAATGGTTTGCAGACCAGCAGAAGTAAATAAGTAGGAGAGAGAAATAACTTGACAAAATGGCAAAAAATAAACAAGTAATTTGACAAACCAGGAAATTATTTGTGAACCGGTGAAAAAAAGAAACTAAGGAGAAAAATAATATTTATACAGTTGATGTTGTTTATGCTTTCCAAAAAACTGTCATGAAAAACATTGTAAGCGGGAAATCTTAACGAGAATTTGTTCAGACCATGAAAATAAGTCTTACTAAACAGAAAAATATTATAAGCGGTATTGCACCTGTATATATAAATATATATACCGTAAATAGGAGAAATAGTTCCCGGACCTGCTGACAGTTAAGAAATAAAAATTAGTTTAGAAACACATATTCATTAAATATAAAATTATTTAACAGCTTTACAAATTGAGCAAAATGTTTTGCAAACCAGCAGTTGAATAATACTGATGCAGAACAAATAGTGTTTGATTCCCCTCCCACATGCCTCAGCCTCTATATTAACAACCAATCTTCTTGTCAAATTTTGCTGCGATTTACTGGAACATCCCCAATCTATAGTCCAGACCCATCCTTAGTTGCCTCATCTCCTATTTGAAAGAACATAGGCTAGCCATGGACACTGAAATGAAAATTTTTTTGCCCCCTTTATTCTAACTGGTATAGATATGTTTATCAGTTCGGACTGTCTCATCAACTCTTCATTTGATCAACAGCTAGTATGTATCACTATTTTAACAGCATTTTGAATTCTAGTCTGAAACTGATGTTAATGTGATGACATTTATTTTATTATTTAATAACGATATAAAAAATTTCGATGTGAATTTATTTTTTATGTGTAACATATTTGTGTTGTTGCAACATTAAAAATGAGAAAAGTAAACTGTGGCTGCCCAAGACTTATGTACTAAAATGATCAAGCTCTATTTCATTACCATTTCTTTCTGCAAGGAAGAAAATCGAGTCTTTATTTACATTAACCAAAATAAAAACATTGTTTCAAATCTCTACCGTCATATATATGTACATCAAGTAAATTAAAATCGCCCAAAAAGTTCAAATAATTCTACTTCTAACAAAACAACCCAGTTGAAAAAAAATTTCCATGTCATTATAACTTTATTTTACCGCTGGAAGCGCCAACCGTGAGATCAAACAGACGAGGATCGTGGTAAGTTCCTTTCTGATCGAGAAGGAAATAAAAAGCTTTCCCTTTGACTTTGAGTGACAGATACGAAGGATTCGCTTGCCTGGTATGTAAACAGTTCAGCCTGTTCAAAGGGATTTCCATGGCTTGTGTTTTCCCAAAAGGTCCGTAAGTTTCTAATATGGTGTAACGAGCTCCTTTTTGAAGAACGATTGACTTTACCATGCGGAGTGGCAGAGTTAACGTTATAAATGCTGTTGCAATACCTGCAAAATATTTTTAAAACATTATACAGTAAAACCTGTTAATAATGATACTGTAGGGACCTGGGAAAAATATTGTTAGACAGGTTATCATTTGTGCATCCAACGTTTATTGTGCATGTGCAATATATTTGCATGTGCAATATAACATACAATGTTGTATAACGTAGCATTGATAAATTAAGAATCCGATAGCATTTAAGATGAAATAAGACCACAAAAAAGCAACAGCAACCACGTCACTGGGAAAAGTAAAAAAAAATGTAATGCACAAGAGAAATGTTGGCAACTGTAGTTCTAACCCATCGCTCTATTTGACACACAAGTTCACAACTGGTTTCTCCATAGAAGTCACAGCGCTTTAATTTTCAACAAGCTTTGGGTTTGACAATTGCCTACCTGGAAAAAGAAGCCCCCCCCCCCCCCCCGATGGCAAGATTTCTGTAAGCTGGGTAGTACACAGCAAGTTTGCGAAGTTTTTCATCTCCAACATGTGATACTTGGCTATATATTGTATATGAATAGGCCAGACTGTGATGCCACTCAAAAGAATTAGAAGTCATATTTTTAATATTTCACCATTACTCGCAAGGTTCATGGGGAATTGTTCCCAAACCATGAATGTGGTGAAATGGGAGTCAACCCATTTCTTTATTATTGGTTCATAATGAAAATAGATTCACTTGGAAACGAAAAAAAAAAGTGTTGTCGTAAGCTGCTACATTCCTATTTGACACTATCATTATTTACAAGGGGGTGGTACCGGGTGTTGTCAAGTAACAAATGCAGCAGCACTTCAATGCAAATTTTATATTTCATTTCCAAGTGAATCTATTTTCATCATGAATCAATAACCAAGAAATGGGTCAGCTTGCTGTGGTCTCCTCCCACAAAGGACTTGTGCCCCTGTCTTGCCACATTCAGGATTTGGCGCTTGCTGCATAGAGCGGTGGATCAACGTACGAGTTCCAAAATAGCAGGAAGCAAGAACAACACCTTTTTTTTTTATGGTCAATGCCCTTTTGATTTCAGATGCCAACAAACATGGTGCCTGTTTGCGGAATTCCTTATTTTACAAGCCACAAGTTTGAATCAATTTTTCTCATGACCAACAGAGCACCTACCAATAATGGTTATCTTCACAGAATTAATCAAATAAGTTCACCCCCAGCTGTATCTGTGGCAACATTTGTGAATCTAACAATCATACTTTCAAGTGTCAATTTTCAGGGGATGCTTTCTACAGAATGTAGGACTGACTGACTCTGGACACACTCATTGAAGTGCCTCCGGGTACCTTAAAGAATTCAAAATTTTCATGAAAAAATGTAATCAATATTGATATATCGGCTGCCTTCAACTTTTCTCTGAGCTGAGATTTTTTTTTTCATTAACCACCAGTTTTTGTTTCCATTGGTTGATGCTGAGAACGTTTGTATACTATACTTCTTTGTCCTGCTCTGTCCGATCTCCTCACCAATATCATTTCGCTCAGTTCTTGAATATTAATTCAATATCTAAACATAGGGAACTTTGATGCCACAAGTGTGGGTTGCTTTTGTTACGGTAGAGTTTTCGTTTGACCTGAGGGCAGGGCTGTCCTTCGGAAGTTGTGAAACAGAGTGCGGTCACACACAGCCGCCCCCCCCCCCCCCCCATGTTTTGGAGGGTTCCTGTATTTACAGCCACAATAATTTTTCACAATTCTGAAAATGTTCATCAATTCTGCAAATCTTCTTGATCTGTGATTCCCACTGTGGGAGCCAATTTGATTTTTAATGGGGTGGGGGGCAATTAGAGAATGAGTTTTGTTAAGGCTTGGAACTTTTCAGAAATTCTACCGTTTTTATATCACTTCAAATTTAGACTTTTAAAACAATTTCTTGATGACTTTTTTTCCCCCAGGTGTTTTCTTTGAAAGGGGTTTAACCACAGGTTTTGCCTTACACGGACAATTTGTGCCAGTAAGATGAAATCCACAGAACCCTTTACAAAATAATATTCGGTTTGTATCTGTGTGGAGTTGATTTTTATCTCACCCAAACTCACAGACCCTCTGAAGTTTCCCCAAGGACCTCTGGTTAAGAACTGCTGTTTTTTACTGAGCAAATAAATTTTTTGGATTCTTCAACGTAAATAGGACTTTTTGAATAACAAGAAATTGCTGGGGAGGGATATAGATGGCAGCACTGAAAAATCATACACAACACTATATATGCACTCGGACTGTTAGGTATGCACACTTACACTTTTGGCACAACAACTCACTAGGTAGTAAATTGTCAGTGACGATAGACCAGAGTTGTGCTCAGAATGAAAGAAAGAACTGGGGGGGGGGGCGAGGTGTAACGCCCCTGGTTGATAAATTTAAGGAATGCCAAGCAAAAAAGTTCATAACAAAAAAAAACTTTTGTCATGTAATTATGAATTTCCACGCAGGGGAAATCACGATTTCAGAGCGGCTTTGGTGACATGGCCTAAAAGGGGTTGCGAACCACTGATCTACATAGAATTAATTTTGTATTTATCTATACATCTGCAAAGAAATAATTCTGATATTTTTTATAAATTTTGAATTTCCACTATACCTGGATTTTTTTCAAAAATGAATTCTGAATTTTCGTCATCTTTGGAATTCTTAATTTTCATGAATTCCGAAACGATTTCTTTTATTTATTCCGAAACGATTTTTTATTTATTCTGAAAAGCTATTCTTGCATTTATTCCTGAATTTCCATGATCATCATTTTCTGAATTTTCAATTTCCTACTTTCACAGACGAGAAAAATCTAGGCTTGGGGGACCACATCTGGTAAGTGTGGCCCTGCTTAATACGTTTGAGTTGGAAATATGGTGAATATGAACTTTGGGGGGACTTACACAAGAGGGCAGCACTTTAGGTTGAACTTTCAGGGGTTTTTTAAGGTGGCTTCCGGGTAGAGTTACCAAGGTCCTTTTTGATATCATTTCAAGTATCGTCCTATGTTCTCCCAGATTAACTTTTTTCTTCTGGGGGAACTTTTTTTTTCCACTTTGAAACATATATTTCTTCACTGATATGAATGTTTTTTCCCCACAGCATTCACCAATTGCCGTCAAAATTCCTAGAATTTTTTCTGTTGTTTAGCTGTTTCAGAGTTAGGAAAACTTGCAACAGCTTTTTGTTCTGTGCAGTTTTATTTATTGGAATAGTGGCACCATCTACTGCGGAAATATGGATAAGTGGCGTCACCACGGATGTGTGGAAATTTTGATTTGGAATCTCAAATTTTCCCCCGTGTTTTCCAAGGGAATGTGGTCAGCGCAGCTTCGTACTAATGATTTGAAATCCCATGTACTCAAATTCCCGTGTTTATGGAAAACACTGGCATTTGCCAATTGTTGCCAAAAATGGTGATGAAGGTGAACGAACAAAACCGCTAATTATGAGAAAAATACCTGAAAAAATTGACAAATGGCGGGAAATGAAACAATCATAGGCAGAGTTGGACATAAAGGTCTGGGAGGAGGCAAGATACAGCCTACACACATATGTGTGTGTTTGTACTAATTGCCGAAACATGTCCTGACTTAGAAATGAACTAAGGGCCAACTGTGTCCCTGAAAATTCAAGCAGACAGCTTTTTAGTATATAAATGAGTGAATTAGCAAGTGAGAAAAATTAAAAAGGACTGCAAAAACACACGAAATACAGCAAGTTATATCACACTCACTCTATCACAAAATCTCTCACTGACTAGCTCATTCATTCATTCACGTCCTCACCCACTCATGTGGTTCACTTACTCATTAGCTCACTTTCTTAGCCGCTGTGGTGGTCATAGTGACGGACGCGCATCGCGAGGATCCGGGTTCAAACCCCACCGGCGCCACAGTGATGGCCGGCTGAAGTTGGTTTTCTGTGGTTCCCAACTTCAAGGTTTGAATGCGAGCCGATCTCCCCGTTAAAAAGTCTCACCACAGAGAGCAACAGGCCTACAACGTTACAAATATTCAATCATTACACTTCACTCACAATTTGAAGATGGCAGCACTGAAATATCATACACAACACTAGCTACACACTCAGACTGTTAGGTGCACTCGCTTTGTTCCAGACTCTGCCACAAAGCTGGGCTGGAAGAGATCTCGGCAACGGGATAAGTCCGGTGGCAGAGACCCTGGCGTTCATTCATTCAGCTCACTTTCTTATTCACTCACTCATTTGCTTGCTCACTCACTGGTGGGAAGTCCCGGATACACATGCTTTCGTGTTATTTAGTAGCATGTGTATCACGGGCCGGAAACTGCACGAGCGTACAAAAATATTGAACATGCATGTTCGTCAAGTGCGCAGTTACGCGTATGTGTGAGGCAGCCCTTGGTCACGCAATTTTGATGGCATCGATAATTATAATTGCGGTAAAGAATATACGCGATTCAATAATTACCAACGGTTAGACATGTAGCGAAGGCGCCGATCCGATAGACCTGGTCACCCAGATTGATCCTCCTCCACAGCGAGCTTTGCGTCGAGTCGACCACTTGATAATCGCCGACGTCTTTGAGGTCTCTGTGCATCGAGTATCCCCAGTACGACCACACAACGGCCTGCCCGACACCGATAATGCCGAAGTACTTGTAGCGCCGTCCCTTGTCGTCACAAGAATACAGTTTCACGTTCTCTTTCAGCTTGCGGACCGCGTCCATCGGCGTGACTTCATCGCGATTGGGACGCGTGACGCCGACGGAACGTTTAACAAATAAACGGACGTCGCTGAAGACATTCCCGAGTCTCCGAAAACAACACAACAAACTCATGCCGTCTTGTCTTGCCGAGCTTCTTCTTCTTCTTCTTCTTCAATTATACAGGGCTTTATGCCTTCGGGCCATCCCCTGTTAGAGAAAGAAACTTCCACAAGAGCATAGAATATGTTATAAAAATGTACTAACGAAAGAGCTTTCAACAATCACAGAACACATAGAAATTGTCTTGCCGAGCTGAAAAGAATGTAAACAAATAATCTTCATAAGGCTTTCATTGAGAGTGCCTTTACATCGGCTGGAATTACGACTCAAGTACGTATGAGTAGTGCTGTCACCTAGCGTGAATAAAAATAACTATTTTCGAAGAGGCACCAGTGCACGAAAAAATTGCTCAGCGAAGGCAAACATTTTGCAAAATCAACCGGTAAATCGGTATTTTCCTATCAGAGGTGGATTTGACGCAGACGCACTCTTTTAGGAGGACATGTTTCCTTTTTTAATGTCATTTCAAGTGTCCTCCAACGTTTTAGAAAATTCACCCTTTTGTCTTCCTTTTCAGGTTCCCCGAATTTTTTTTTTTTTTTTTGCACTCTGACACATATACACAGTATTTAAGTTTTTTTCTCTATCACATGTTTACACACTTTGACCAATCCCGCATTGCCAATCTATTCAAATTTGAACAGATTTGAAAGTCTGAGGAAGGGGGAGGAGCAGGGCCGCAACTAGATGCTTGGTCACCCGGGGCAAGCGCGCATTTTAACGCCCCCTTGTAATGTAGAAGGAGTGGTTTCAGAATGAAATTTGCGCCCACTCGGATCCAGCGCCCGGGGCACGAGACTCGCCCGCTCCCCCCCCCCCCCAGTTGCGGCCCTGGAGAGGAGAACGACGATGATTTGTGAGGGGGTCATGATACAAATACAAATAAAATACAAATACAACGCCACAACAGGCAAACTGCCCAACGAGGTGGCTGACTCCATCATGGATCCCCGAACCATTTTTTGGAGGCCCTACCAACTACTGCTACACCACACATGCACCCCGCCCACACAACCACCCCCCGCGGAACCCCCAACGAATCGGTACATGCGGGAATGTGCATGTACGTGTAGTGAAACCTGACGTGAAGTTTTTTTTTGTTTCTCTGTAATGGTTGTTATGTGTAATGCTGCCATCTGTCACCAGGTTTTCTAACTATGAGTGAAGTGTTATGATTGAATGATTTATCGTTGTAAGACTGTTGCTCTCTGTGGCGAAACTTTTTAACGGGGAGATCGGCTCGCATTTGCACCTTGAAGTTGGGAACCACAGAAAACCAACTTCAGCCGACCATAATGATGATGATGATGTCAGTTCATATATACTGTTGCGGATAATTTTCCACAAGACTTCGAGAAAACAAGAAGCGGTTCGACGGACAAACACAGATTTATATACAGAACAGCAATTTACACGTATTTACAGGCTAATCAGAGAGCTAACAACTTTCTCTCAACGTTTACACACGACTGACTAAATCTCCTTGAGCCTCTCTAGCCTGCCATCTTGTGAGCGCCGCACTATTTATAACCCCGGAGAAACTTCGAGAAAAAGAACATGCCACAAAATTCTATTTTACAGTTTCCTAGTCGACGGCGCCCCCATACGGACTGCCTGGAAGGGCGTTGAATCCCTGTTTGGAGGGGCGGGACTTTCTAGATTTTTCTCTACACGCACTGCCAGTTCTCCACCAATCACAGTCATTTCCGCCACACCGAAACCGGTATCAACCGATTTCAATATTTCTTAGAGCCATCGAACGAATCGCGCCATCGTAACAATACGCATATGCATTAGATCAGTCGGCTCCACCTTTGACACTGACTTCCCCTTTTGTGAAATGCCGCCAATGTTCGGCCGTGGTCCATCTTACTCCAGAATAATATGGAAAATAGTCTATAACTACTACTACTACTACTAAACCAGACATGCACCTCGTCCATATTCTTCTGCGGAACTTCTACCGAATTGGTACATGTTAGAATGTGTGTGTGTATAAATAGTGAACCTTCCGTGAAGTTTGTTTCTGTGTAATGCTTGTTATGTGTACTGTTGACATCTGCAATGAATTTTTTTAAACTATGCGTTTTTTCTCAACACAGAGATTGAAGTGTAATGAATGAATAATTATACCGTTGTACGCCTGTTGCTCTCTGCGGCGCGAATTTTTAACAGGAAGATCAGCTCGTATTCATGCCTCGAAATTAGGAACCACAGAAAACCAACTTGGTCGACCACCACTGTGCAACGGTGGGGTTTGAACTGAAAAATAGTTTGAAAAACAGTTCTGAAAGAAGGAAAACCCTGACATCCATGTTATATATAAAGAAGTTGGACCAGATCTCATTTTCATGAGGCCCCGGGCCATGCCCGGGTGGGCCCATGCGTTAAGACGCCATGACACTTGACGGTGGGAACAATTCATTACAAGCGGTCATTTAAGACGGGTTGTTTTTTTTTTTTTCCTACAACTCATAATGTTTAGCACTATAAAAAAAAAAGCCTCTGTGGTGGTCGAGTGCAGGTGACGGTGCACTCGCATTGCGAGAACCCGGGTTCAAACCCTACCCCAGTTGGGGTCGGATGAAGTTCGTTTTGTGTGGTTACTGAATGCGAGCCGATCTCCCCATTAAAGTCTCACCACAGAGAGGAGAGAACGAGCCTACAACAATACAAGTATTCGGTCATTACACTTCACTGATAATTCGAAAAATTGATGGCAGATGGCAGCGCTATAACAAGCATTACGCAGAAACAAATTTCACCCTTCGGAAAATTCACCCTTTTGAGGTTTCTGGAATTAATATTCTTTTCTTTTTCCTTTTTTTCACTCTGAAACACACTTCTTTAACATGAGTGTTTTGTAGTTTAGTGTTTTCCCGTTGACCAATAGCCGTAATAATGCGCAAATAATTTCTTCATTGATATATAAGAGTTTTTATGTGTTTTTAATCCACACATTAATACGCTTTGACCAATCACCGTCGAAATTCTCAGAATATAAGAACCTAAGTTGCCTTCAAGCAGGGCCAGATACTATTCTACGGTGGCTCATGGCTTGCCCCAGGATAACGACGGTCCGAGAAACCTCTTTGGAAGATCAAAACGTCAACAACCATTGTGAGAATGCCATTGTTTGCTCACCAACAGCGAATGCCGTGTATTGAAGTAGAAAGGGAGGAGGTGTTACCTCTTCCATTCAGAAGCAAATAAAATAGGATGGAAACAAGACTCAATACTGATTCCTATGGCAAATCTTCTCTGGCAAAAAACGCAACCCTCCTGAAAAAAAAGAAAACTTTCTGAAGGTAGAGCTTAAACAGGGCTTTTTCACAAATGCCAATAGATAAAACAAAAGACAAGGTTCTTGGCCATTAAAACCTGACCATGCTCCAGACAAAGGCTGCAAAGCAATAAAACTGACCGTATACTTGTAGGAATTCATATTTTTTTTCTTCTGTTTTTGCTCTTTTTTAGGAGTTCTGTTTCAGTTAAGGTTAATAGACGTCCTCTTTTAGGAGGACATTTCCTTCTTTTTGATGTGATTTCAAGTGTCCTCCTGCATTTTAGAAAATTTGCCCTTTTATCCTCCTTTTCAGGTTTAAAAGAATTACTTTCAATTTTTTTCTCCTGAGAGGAATTTTTTCCCCTCTGAAACATACAGCATATCTCGTTTTTTTCCACCAATTTCTGTACCCTTCGACCACTCGCCGTCGAAATTCCTGGAATACAAGAATCCACAATTAGTTGCCCCAAGGTTAAATGATGTTTTAACCATGGTTTATAAATTGCTCCAGGCTAATATGAAAAGACAGTCCGAAAAACCACTACTCTGGAAGAACAAAACTACAACATTCATTTCAAGAATACCATTTTCTCCCCAGCTAATGCCACGTACTGAGGAGGAGGGGTGGGGACGTGTTGTCTTTTCCATTCAGAAATGAAGAAAATACACTTCACAAACAACACTCAATGACGATTCCTGTGGCGAAATCACCTCTGGCAATAAAACAAACGCTCCCAAAATTAAAAAAAAAGCCTTATGAGAGTAGGGAAAGAGAGCATCTTGCCTTGTTCCAGGCAAAGTAATAAAACTGACCAGACTGTGTGAATTATTCATTATAAGCGAGGGGAAATTTGTTGTTTTTATTTTGTTTTTTTTTAAAGGTTCTGTTTTAATTGGAAAAAATTGTTGTGGCAGAGGGAGAGGGTTTTTTTTTTGTTAGTATCGTGGTGCCATGTGTTGTGGGAGTTGGGAAAAGTGACCCTATAATTGTGTGCGCAAGCGTCCCCTTTTCTCGGAATTCGAATTTAGTAACCCTGATTTTAGTTAGTACAGTGGCACCACCTGTTGTGAAAACTGAAAAAAGTGACTTCACCAAGTGCGTGCAGGCATCCTTCTTTCTGTTTTCGAATCTGGTAACTGGGAGATCACTGCCCTTTCCTCCATGAGATCACTGAGCTAAGGAAAGGTTTCCTTATAGCTTCCAGTGAGCATGGGCGGAGATACGGGGGGTGGGGGCAATATATGAATTGACGTCATCATCATCTTGCCCCCCCCCCAGACTTCCAAGTCTATCTCCGCCTATGCCAGTGAGGGAGGATGGATCGCTATTTGTTTTTTCGTCAGTGCAGTGGCGGCCATGGAGGATTCTTTCCTCCATGAGTGGCGGCACCATTTGTTGTGAAAATTCAGAAAAGGTTTCGTTACCAAGGATGCGCGCGCAAGCGTACAGCTTTCTTATTTTTCATCTTACTGGAAGGAGCTGCAATGAAAATGCAGCAGGTGTTAGAAAATAACAATAATAATAAAATTGTAATAAGTAGTTCTGAAATAATTTCAGAATCATGCGAATCTCGTTTTTAGTGCTGCCACCTTTCTTTCACGCTAAAAAGTGAAAGTGCCCGTATTTTTGTGCCGTGTAAGTAATTGTTTGAGGATATACAGTATTTCATCTTAAAAAAAAACTTAAAAGACGTATCTATAATACTATCCATGCTAGAGGACCCCCCTCCCCTCCCCATTCTTTGGGACCCGATTTTTGGCAAAAAAGGGGGTTCCTTATACATGTTAAAATACGGTAATATACTATCTCTCTCTCATATTACAATTTCACTATTATTATTTTCTAATCTCTGGTGCACCTTCATTGCAGTCACAAACATCACAGCAAGATGAAATTTTATTTCGTGCACACACATCTATGGAGAAGTTGATTTTTTTTCATACTTTTTCGATATAACGTTCGTTTTCCGCGGAATGGGACTCGCTATAGCGAACGTCGGCTGCATTAACCCCTTTACGTACAGGCTTTTGACAATGTGCAATTCAACCCCATGTATGTAATGTTTTTGCTCATCAAACTATAGCATGGGAGAAAAGGAAAAGCGTTATTACTGAAGTAAGAGGGAGGGAATGGTTTACAGGGTTACTAATGAAGCCTAGTGAGACGGGAGAGTACAAATGCATTTCTTCTAGACATTTCACATCTATACATTGAGTGATTAATAAAGCCTAAATATTACAAGCAATTACCAAAAATTATATGCTTCTAACAAGGTAGCAAGCCCCCCCCCCCCCCAAAGACAGCACTGAAAACTGGACCCTGCATTTGAAAAGTTGACCCCATTGAAGAACTGTCCTTTTCATAATTTCAAAAACAATTGGGAATTGTCTCATTGCAAATATAGCAGGCTGTGTAGGGAAAAGCAAATGAATCCTATACACACAGCGATTTTGTAAAAATAAACTTTAGAGAAATTGAATAGTTTGCTGAGATCCTGTTTGTTTTCGTTCTAAGTAACTACTCTGCGCATTTTTGCCATTGTTCATACAAAGATGTAATTGTGGATTGCAAGCCCTTTCTTCTGCCACACCTTTCAGTGCCCTCGTCACTGCTGTTCTTCGGAACCTGATAATCGTTGCCCCTTAAGTAAATTCTTTATCCAAGGAAAATGTCACATGGGGGGCAAAATCAGGCGAACGGGCTGGTGGTACATGTATTGGAATGTAATGTTTTGACAGACAGGTAATCTGACAACAAGCGAGACCTGTGAGCCAGCTCATTGTGATGGACTCGGCCTGCTAAAGATATGATTTCTCGTGGCTCATCAAATCGTGCAGACGTTCAAGAACTCACAGGTCCTGCCTGGTGTCAGATTCACATGTCAAAACATTACATTTTGATAATTTCACAACCAGCTTATTCCCCTGATGTTGCTCCATGTGACTTTTTGCTTTTTATTCTGAATTTTCTCGGAACAATGATTCTCAAGTTCTGGAGACAAAGGCACAGAAGGGTGTGAAAAAAAGGCATGCAATTCGCATTTACATCTTTGTATGAACAATGGCAAAAATACATCATTTCACAGGGTAGTTACTTCCAAGGAAGCACCAAATAGAGTTCTAGCAGTATTCATTCTTCCATAATAAAATAAGTCATTTTCAACACATAGCAGTATAAACTACTGTAAAACCCCTCTCGATGGTCACACCCCTTTTTTACAGCCAAATAATAATTTCCCAATTCTATTTATATGAAGGCATTTGCATTTCCAACCACATCTTAACGGTCATCCTTTTGCGGACAATTTTTTTGGCCCGCAGTTGTCTGCAAAAGTAGGGTTTTTATTGTGTTATTAGATTTCTTTTGACTGGTTGCAAAAACGTAGCTTCAATATGGATTAACTAAAAACAATACATAAAACAAGATAAAAGTTGTTGGCGCAACTTGAAAATTTAAATTTTCAGTTCTCTAGGTGATTTGCTGGAAGTCAATGTACTATACTTGGAGTTCCCCCTCCCCTCAGCGTCTTCCCCAACATCACTGCGATGAAGATTATTTTTGACACAATCGTAATGATACATAAATAAATATCAATAAAACCGCATCAACAATGTATCAACAGTACATTTTACACAAAATTTTTTTTTATTCCTTTTATTACATTGTAACACTTTTCCAGTCCCGCCATTTGGCAATCATCATGCTCGAACTGCCATGGAAAAAAATTGTGAATATTTAAAAAAAAAAAAAGAAGATAAAGAGTTCAAATGTCGCAAAGAACACCGCACTTTGTGTTACACTTATTCGTTACTGAATATTTCGTTTCACATTTGCATAGAGTCTCGTCATACATGCTCTCTCTGTCTGGACCATCATTTGTTATCATATTATTAATTAATCGGATAGTATTCGAAACTCTACAGTAATCTTTTGGACGCTAATCAGAAATTGTGTGAGCTGTATTTTTTATTGTTTTTAAATCCCTTCGTTATATAAGTTACCAGAATACGACAAAAAGAACGATTATTATTAGTTTTTTTTTCATCATGATTTTAATAAGCATACATCTGCAGATGGACAATTTATAGTAAACATCGTTTAATCCCAGACATCAAATGCACAGCACTTTTTTTTTAATTCCTCATCTAACGGAGATGTGTGTTTCGAAACAAGTCGCATATATATATACATACTTCGTTTAAAACATCGACAACATTAAGCAAAAGGGCCGTAAAGTAAGACAAAAATATATATATGCATAAAAACACGAGATGAGTGTTTTAATATAGGTGGTTTGATAACACTTTGATGGTATATATTCGTCACGGTAACAGCAGCTTTGTGCGTTGTCCTTCAGTCGGTTCGATTACTACTCGGATTTGTTCGCTACGGTTCCTAATAGAAGGATCTACGTGTAATGTCCACAGAAGGTTGAGGTGGATTTCTGAAACAGAGAAAAGTTTCATACACACTATTGTCATATTATATCATTTGATAAATTACAAATAAATCAGGATGATTCACACACAACTAGAAATATGGCGTTAACAAGAGCGTTGGCAACCACATAAAAATTTGATTGAACCTTAAGATGGCTACACATTGAACATGCATGTTAATCTTAGAAACTATTCAAATTATATCAAGGAGAAAAAGACTTTACATCTCTTCAACCTATGTAAAAACCAAGATCGTAACTTTTTCCACAGACTTCATGTATACAAGGACATACCAACACTATCTGTGAATGAAAGAAAGACAAAGTTTTTGCAGACATATTTTATTTTTCACATAACCTCAGTTGTTCTAGTTACGACCACTGTCATAATAGTCTTATGGATGCTCACCCGTTTCTTCATGATATGTTCAACATTCAGATGGGACAATAAAAGAAATTCCTGGTCAATAATTTCTGGGTCCTGACAGAATACAGAGTTGTTTCTACAAGAGTTTTTCAGACCCGATATCTTCACTTTTTAGCTCCATCCCCCCAAAGCAGAATGTTTTGCATTGTTCAGCAATGGGGCCCTCAGCTGACTGAAAATGTGCTATGGTAGAAATTCATTTAGAGCATTTTCCATGCAAGAAAGCTTTTCTTAAAATTCTTTCTGCGCTTGTTCTGCAACGCACGTCACAGATTTCAGCATATTCTGCTTTGGAGGCTCCATTTGCACATCCTTCTACGAGTACGGATCTATTCCAGCTCTTGGAAAACTGCAGCACTGCTATCAGACAAGGTTCATGAGGTTTGCGTAGCGAGTGTTATGTTCAGAGAATGTCAGGTGCCAGGCAGAGTCATCCAGGGATCAGTGTTAGGCCCGATCTTATTTATTTTGTGCACTTACGATATCACTCAGGCTGTGCCACTCATCCCACTATTACAATTCACTGATGACGTGAAGTTATTCTCTCTAGTAAAAACACTAGGGACCTAAGAATTGCATGCTAACAACTTTTCCAGTGGAGTTGTCAGTATAAACTCCGCTACTTCAACATCAAAAAGGGGATTAATGCATTTAGGCAGATCCTGAATATTATCAACTAGGTAACGAAACATTACAGCAATTGCACGGATTTAGACATTGCAATGAGCTGCATCCTGGATTTTACTGATCATTATCATGGCATAGTCTGCAAAGCTAACAGACATATAGAAACATCCTCTACACTTGTCAATACAAGATTCATTGAAAGACTGATTATTTGTGGAGATGAAGATTACAAGGAAGAAAATTCACCTAAAAGCTCTAAGCACTTCGCCCGGGGGGACACAAACACACACACGTTAAGTGCTTACGTTGCTTCTTGCGACAGAGCTTGGGTGTCTCACAGTTTCTCCAATGGAGCCCAGGCAGAAATGAGATCTAGCTTGAACAGTCCCCAACGTTCCAAAAACATTTGTCTGCAAATGAACTTCCCCAGCGTAACTTGTTACTTAAACTGTGTTTGGGTATATAGGATTTTATGGTGACTTTTAAGCATATGGCAATGCTGTTGACAAGCTCTTTTTTTAATGGAAGCCATAAAAACAGTCTGTTCCTCTTTCTCAAACTTTTTCATAGTGGCAAGTTAACCAAAATTAACAACGAGTAAACGAGGGTTTAATAACATTGTGGTCTATGAGAGCTGGAAGGGTCTGAAGAAAAATGATGACTTAACAAGGTTTTACTGTATTTATTATTCATTATAATTTCAGGCGTGCCAACTTTTGAAATCCAGAAATCTGGAGATTCTCCCGAGGGGAGACCCCCCCCCCCCCGGGCTCTCACAGACTCGATGAAAAAAAAAAATCACAAAAAACATTTTTCGGAAAAAAAAAATAATTTAATCAATTAAGAAAAAGTTACATCCCCCCCCCCAAGGCAGGTTCTGCATTGCCCTGAGCAGAATAGAATAATATAATTTCATGTCAGTCTTTCCATGAAGAATAGAGAAATCACATCTACATACTGTTCATAAAATGTGTTTCCTTTCGTGAATGCTATCAGTGATTCTATCTTGGGTATATGAACTCTTAAAAGCTTTATATTTTAGCTTTATTATAGCTTAAAGTTTTATATTTTCTTTCTGAACACGTTTAATTGGAAGAAACAATTTACAAAAAACTCAAATTACAAAGCTGCCGACGAAAAAACGTGTTTACTGCACGGCTGTTAAGGGAATACAATAACGATTATACAGGAATTTCGGCAACCACAAGGTCATGCCCCTGATAAATGATTGCCGATAAACGCTATGAAAACGAAGTCGCGTCTTTGCTAGTTGCTTAAATACGATCACAAGAGACTTTTTTTAAGGCTGCTCGATGGAAATGACCACGGCTGTCCTCTATGGATGTTTTCCCTAACGACGACGGTAATCATTGATGTCACAGCAATGTGAAAGCTCGTGTAAAATCTAATTTTCTGCCAAAATCCGGAGAAATTTTAACAAATCCGGAAGGATGAAAAATCGGGAGAGTTGGCAGGTCTGTAATTTTATTACAGTAAAACCTGTCTTTAACAGAACCTGTATTAAGTGGAAACCTGTCTTCAATGGAAAAGAATCTTGGTCCCATTATTTCAATGCCAAAATGCACATTAAAAAACCTGGAATAAATGTAACCCATCTAAACGTGGAAACAGAAAGAAAAATTGAATCCTCTTATGGAAAATTTCACACAAAACCGAGTGTTTCGTAGACCAAGGAATCAAAAAATATTAAAGTGCTCTACTGATTTTTTTTATGCAATCTCGGCTTGGCAATGCAAGTTCCACATCATTCATTCTTAGATGATCAAAAACTGTTTCCGTACTTGATACTGTGGTTTCAATATGATAAACCATATGTAGTAAAGCAGTTGCCTTTGAAATCGTAATAAAATTTTTTTGGAAAACTGGCTTTTCTGTGGGAGAAATCGGTGGAAGGGTTAAATTTCCAAATGATATGCAAGACTTACAAAATTGTATGCAAGCTGTTTTCAGTGATCGCAGCGCTGAGCAGGGCCAGAATTCAAAGGGAGTGAAGGGGCAAGTGCCCGGGCGCCAAAATTTAGGGTGGGGGGCGGTGGAAAATTTTTGGAGAAAACAAAAACACTTATATCAAATAATGTAGTGTTATGTCAGCAGTACAGTGCAAGGCCATTAGCCCTCCCACCAAAAAAAAAATATTCTAGTCTTGGCCCTGTTGCTGAGGATAACAAACAAAAAACGACAATGAACAAACTGAAACTGACACAAAACAGATCAGATGTTGACATCCTCATTTAAAAGTCAAGAAGAACGTAAATGTCATTTCAGAAGATTAGTGTGGGATGACGTTTTATACAGATTTTAAAATCTAAACATTCAATATAATTATAGAGCAAATAATGCTGATAATGATAATAAAATTATTTAATTTATACAAAAATTGCCACGTTTTTAAGACAAATAAATTCAATTGGTCGAATGGTCGACGCGTTTCGGCTCTTCCATGGAGAGCCGTCATCAGGACCTCGTGGTCAGAATACACACGAATGAGTCGTGGAAGAGTGATGTTTACGTCTGGTCGTCCGAAGAGTTTGCCTTTGTATTTGCTGCGTCCGAGTGGTCTTTGGATGCGAATTGGGGAGCCATCTGTTGTAAAGTGTTGAAAGTTTTGTCACGACTGAGGTTAATAAAGCCTGTCCAAGCTGACGAAATAGGTGGTGTATTTCTTCCATCATTAACGAGGAAATTCTGGCATGTTCTGATGAAGTATCCCTCGAGAAAATTCAATTCAGAATTGTGTGTTGCTTTTTTAAAAACAAACGCTTTATCAAAATCAAAATAATGTGAATGTTGCCAACAGTGTTGGGCAATAGCCGAATTATCCGTCCGTCCCTTCTCAACATGCTTTCGGTGTTCGAGTACTCGAATATTTAGATTTCTTCTAGTTTGGCCAATATATCCATTTTCACAATTCTTGCATGGGATGAAGTAGATACCAGATTCTTTGGAGGGTGAGATAGGATCTTTCAGATGGGAAAAGGTGAGTATATTTGTTGGCTGGAATATTGTATGGAAGTCAAATTTCTTGAAGATAGAAGAGATCATGAAACTTGAAGAAACGAATGGAAGAACAACGGTATTAGAAAACTGTTTTGAGTCAGCTGGGAGCAGGTTCGTGGTGCATGTCTGGGTAATTTTTCTGAGGACCTTGTCGATGATAAAAGGTGAAAAACCCCGATTAGAAGCGATGTCACGAAGGATATTGAGTTCATTCTGGAGGGAGGCTGAATCACTGCAAAGTTTTAGTGCTAGATGAACAAAAGAAGAAAATGCCGAAAGTTTCTGATTGGGAGGATGAAAGGATTTTGCATGAGGTGGCATGGAGATAGCGAATGGCTTACGGTACACAGATGTATGAAATTCAGTGTCTGTCTTTTTAATGAGCACATCTGTGTACCGTAAGCCATTCGCTATCTCCATGCCACCTCATGCAAAATCCTTTCATCCTCCCAATCAGAAACTTTCGGCATTTTCTTCTTTTGTTCATCTAGCACTAAAACTTTGCAGTGATTCAGCCTCCCTCCAGAATGAACTCAATATCCTTCGTGACATCGCTTCTAATCGGGGTTTTTCACCTTTTATCATCGACAAGGTCCTCAGAAAAATTACCCAGACATGCACCACGAACCTGCTCCCAGCTGACTCAAAACAGTTTTCTAATACCGTTGTTCTTCCATTCGTTTCTTCAAGTTTCATGATCTCTTCTATCTTCAAGAAATTTGACTTCCATACAATATTCCAGCCAACAAATATACTCACCTTTTCCCATCTGAAAGATCCTATCTCACCCTCCAAAGAATCTGGTATCTACTTCATCCCATGCAAGAATTGTGAAAATGGATATATTGGCCAAACTAGAAGAAATCTAAATATTCGAGTACTCGAACACCGAAAGCATGTTGAGAAGGGACGGACGGATAATTCGGCTATTGCCCAACACTGTTGGCAACATTCACATTATTTTGATTTTGATAAAGCGTTTGTTTTTAAAAAAGCAACACACAATTCTGAATTGAATTTTCTCGAGGGATACTTCATCAGAACATGCCAGAATTTCCTCGTTAATGATGGAAGAAATACACCACCTATTTCGTCAGCTTGGACAGGCTTTATTAACCTCAGTCGTGACAAAACTTTCAACACTTTACAACAGATGGCTCCCCAATTCGCATCCAAAGACCACTCGGACGCAGCAAATACAAAGGCAAACTCTTCGGACGACCAGACGTAAACATCACTCTTCCACGACTCATTCGTGTGTATTCTGACCACGAGGTCCTGATGACGGCTCTCCATGGAAGAGCCGAAACGCGTCGACCATTCGACCAATTGAATTTATTTGTCTTAAAAACGTGGCAATTTTTGTATAAATTAAAACCAGGCAAAGTTACTAATTTTTTGTGATAAAATTATTTACCTTATTTTCCAATTAATTTGTGTTGTTTCTCCATTTTATTTGCATTCAATTTCCAACATTTCAATTACATACAAGATCGTTACATAATTTCACATATTATCATTATTAATAATGACAATAATTCAGGAAAAATAATTGGAGGGAAATTCATTCAGGGGGTGACGAATTCACCTTTTATCCACTCCTTCTACATTACACACGCACAGGTGCGCCAAAATGCGTACTTGCCCCGGCTGATAAAGTATCTAGTAACAGCCCTAAATATGGCCAAAACAGATACAAGTCATCTTGCCAATCTGAGTGTCAAAAGGGTGAATTAATGATGGCTGTTTGGAGAACTTTGTCTTCTCCCTCCCCCGAAAATGATATATTTTTTTGTGATTTGGCACAATAGGGACAGTTTACATCATAGTTTCCCAACCTTTTTGTCTCAGGAATTTTTTCTCCCATCGCCCCCAACGCAATCTAACCCATAGGATCCTATGTTATATTCGTATCTTTTACCGCCACCTGAAACATTCCATCGCCCCCAAGGGGCATTAACGTCCACTTTGGGAATCACTGGTTTACATCATGATTGCAATGCTATTTTGGGGAATAGAAAATTAAATAATAATAATAAAAAATAATTTGTCCCCGAAAAGTAGGATTTTTTACAATCACAACAAAATTCAGGAGATATGAGTTTTTCGGGAGTAGAAACTCAGGAGCCTCTCCTAAAATCTGGGAGATTTGGCAGCTATGTCATTTGGTCACCGACTTGCACATTCACTCACTCATTTGCTCACAGACTCACTTATTCATTAACTCATTTGATCACTAATTAGCTCATTCACTACCTCATTTGATCACTTCCTCACGAAGTGCCAAACTGTTGTTGATTTTTCCAGTCCATGCTTGTGCAAAAATACAAAAGGATTGAACATGTATGCTTGTCAAACTTGTAATTACGTGCGTAGCTGCCTTTAAAAACCTCAGTTCAAAAGTAAAATAATGTAGCAGTTTAGAAAAATAAAGTAAGGTCAGCGCTGTCTTTAAATTTAGACACAAGTATGTCTTTTGCACCTCATTACTTATACAAGGAAAACTCGGTACTCAAACTTGTGCCTGGAGAACTAAAATGCTCCAAAATGAGACTTGGCTGTTTCACTTCACATCAGACGATTATATTCTTTTTCTAGAAGGAGAAGCCAACCACATGAAAGCTCAGTTAGCGATGACAAGGTCTCAATGCATAATCGCTTTACCTAAAAGAATATATTATCCAACGTGATGAAGCCAAGTCTAAGGCCGTAGCGAGGGGATGGATCAAGGCTCTGGTCCACTTGAAATGTAGGAAATGCCCAAAATTTATGGATAACCGTAGTAGAGTAAATTATATTGTTATTGTTCACCCACTTTGATCCTTCCCTGCCCGAAACACTAGTTGGCTCCATGGTCAAGTCTCTTGCTCAGACTATATTCATGTTGACAGACATCATTGGATTTGTCTCAAAAAGGTGTACTCATATACAGTGAAATCTCTACGATACTCGATATAATGATAAATTTCTCTATAACAATATTTTCTCAAGTACTGCTTGAAAATGTCTATACATGTTGAAATGTCTAGTGTTAAGCTGCTGCATCTTCACATGATACCTCTACATTATTTTTTTCTTAGTTTTGGTGTATTTTTATGCATGTGGGCATCACACTGGACTCTCGCCTTAAGGATTCAGGTTTCAACACTGTTGACGGCACAATGGCGGTTGGCTGAAGTTGGTTTTTTCACCTTTGAAGCATGAATACGAGCGTCTTCCATTTGAAAAGCCTCTCTGCAGAGAGCGTGCAGAACACGATAGTGACATAACATGAAAATTCAAGCATTTTCATCTTTATTTCAGAAATGAAATGGGCGCATGAACATGAAAAAAGCACAACTTGACAACATAAATACGTTATGGCCACACTCATAATACACATTCCGGCATGTGTCGATTCATTAGAAATTATGTAGAAGAATGTGTACGAGGTGCATGTAGTATTCTTACATTGAAGTTTCACTGTATACCAAGGGTGCTCAACCTTTAAGAGAGTGTGGGCTACTTAATTGGTTTGAAAACGTGTTGCGGGTCACTTAGTGATCCGTAAATGTACCCCAGGTCACTAAGCGATCTGGGAATGTTCTGCAAACCACTTAAGTGATATGGAACACCACCATGGGTCACTTAAGTGATCTGGCATTGCGTCGTTCAATTTGTTTTTTATGAAATTAGGCTTGAAGTCGCGGGCCACATCAAATAACTCCAAAGACCAGAATTGACCTGCAGGCCATGGAAGGTGCATGTGTGAGGGAAAACCAATATGACTTCCATCCTACACTGTATGCAAAATATATTAAAGGCATTTAAAAAAATTTCGGTAACATTTGAAACAGTGAAGATAGTTTACAACGTGTGTCGTCTTCTTTCTCTCAGTGAGTTATTAAACTCACAGTGTAGACTACAAATTTTCAGACTTCCTGCTGGGCAAGTCGGAATCACTGATCAAGTGCTAACCAATTTAACACCCAGATAGACTGGGAACCTTGAATGCTACACTGTCCCAACTTAAAAGGGTTTCCCTTGAGAAGTTGTTAGAGGTTGTGATTTGTACAGGTTCTGGGTAACAATATATCCCCCCCCCCAACAAAGACTGCCATATGACACATTAAAATTAGCAAAGGCAGCTCGCTGTTCAATGAACCGTTCCTCAGAATTCCCAAGATGTGTTGAGCATGCCGGTACAAGAGATAACCCTTGAGTATACATGAGGAGGTAGTAGAACAAGAGATCCCCCCCCCCCCCCAATTCTATTCGAGCAATCAGGAATCTTCTGTGATCAGATGATACTTGAGACATAGAAACTGGTCACCAGCATTTCTCTCACTTATACCTTTGGTACAAACCTCCAGAAGGTGGTCCTTCCTAAGAAGAAAGATTACACTTCTTCTGCCAAACTGATATGCTCCTAGCTTTCAGCTTGGTCTTCAGACCTTATATCGTTGATGGGAATAGGTTAGATTCTTCACCAGTGGCTTGTTTCTTGGTTATCAAGCACAGAATCCCCACCAGAGTTTGATCACCCAGCGGGCCATCTTTCTCTTCAGAGCTGCTGCCAGTTCCCTGACACAGTATGCTAATGGCTGTCACCACTACAGACAGGCATCAGCAGGTGGTGATCTTGGAGAGGTTTCACTGTTGTGTGTGTTAAAATAACATGGATAATAATTGTCTACAGAAGGACAAATTTTCAAGAATTCTCACTTACCGATTTTGTGACAACATCGACTCGAAACCAAGGGTTCGAGGTGGCGACCGTGACGCATACATGAACGAAGGAGAGGATGATGCTGTGGCAGAAGTGGCAGCAGCAGATGACGAAGAGGAGGAGGAAGCCATGAATCGACTGAACGGATCGGATCGTGGCTGGAGGGATGAAGATACTGGATATTGGTCTCTTGTTCCGATAGGGGCAGGCATAGACCTTTGCCTGAAATCGCTGCTAGGTGTCGACACCATGATGGATGGCTGTTCGTACAGGGATTGTGAAAACGGTCTGACCCGGGTCTGGCCAAAAGGATCTTGCCTCTCGTTGAAGTAGGGGTCGGCTGTGAACTGGTCCATTGATCTGAAAGCATCCATGTTTCCACGATTCATCTGAGGACTATATCCATTTCTGGAAGGGCCACCTCTCCGACTGAAATTAAATTAAAATAATAGATCACAAATCAAACTTTGTCATATTTTGCATTACAGAAGAATAAAAAAGAAATGATAAAATGGGAAAAGTGGTATAATAGTGCATTGCTTTTCAATTAGCACTCACAGAGAGCCCTATGACCAAACATTGAAAGAATTGAAGACCCCCCCCCCCAATGGTAAATAAACGGGGTGAGTGGCGCAGTGGTATAAGATGCTTGTCTACCACCATGAAAGCTGTTGTCAGATCCGCAGGTTCAATCCCAGGGAGGGACATGGTTGGTAAGTTCTTTTTATAGAGATCCCAAGGGGACCACTGATAGATGGTGTCTCAATATGGTCTTGGCGGAAGTCCCCTCTGTCCAAGACAAGGACAGAAGTATAACACGACTTTCTCTACAGAGAAAGATTTCCAACCCAAATCGATCGGTAGTGAATTGCTATGTGACAAGAATTGGTTGATGACCGGTAAAGTAGCAATCTCATTCAAGTAATGCTGGAGCTCAGCAAATCAACCAAGGACAAAGCATAGGGCAAAGCGTAAACACATCTTCAGGATAAGGCCACACCAATCCTTAGACCTGCACACAAATGATTTGCTGATTTCGTGAGTAACATGGGTGTCACATTTATAAGACGAGCAATGAGTTGATCGACTATTAGGATTAGTCTGTTGTTGAAGACTTTCCGCATGCCTGCTGTATCGTGTAGTACAGAACAAAGCTGTGGTCGCAACCAGTTTGCACACAAGTGAAAGAGGAGAAATGTAAAATCCAAGTATAGTTTCCTGACAAACAACAGCTGCATTTACCTTCCAAAGTTGGCATTTCCGCCAACACCTCCAACTCCCCCTCTTGCTCGTCCTGGAGCACCAGGTTCAGGATGGAGTTTGCTCTTCGAATGCTATGAAACAGAATAGGCACGATTAATTGATTGATGAACACGAATGAAACAATACACATTTTGTACATCAAAATTGCAAAAGAAAAAGACATCTAATATCATATCAACACATGCAAACTCTCTGGAATTATTTTCACCGATTATATTACAGTGGCATGAGAAAAAAAGGCACCAGCCATAGGGCCACTCGGCCACACGGTAATTACACACAGAAGATTTTAGGTGCCAATATCAACTTTTTAGATGCTATAGTGGCACGGCGATTAGGATTTGGCAAGAACTGTTATTAAGACCTCAGTACAGTTTACTTGATTTTATGAACATGTTTTTTTTACGAACTGGTCCTCTGTCCTGAACAGCATACTTATGAGCTCATTTTCGGCTCATTATGAGCAGCATTTATGAGCTCTCATTTCTAGTAACTATCTATTTTACAAACTCGTTTTTCTTCTGCTATTTTATTCTTCCAGCCACCTTTGAGTTCGTTGTAACCAAAAGTAAGCTTCAATTCGAATATTCTATGTATCTTAAGATAAAATAGAGGAACAGAAAAGGGGGTAGAGAGTTTATCAATTTGTCATTACCAACATGAAAATCTACATTCGATTGTTGGTGAGGTTGACCATAAAGTGAAGATGTTGACAACATCAATCACCCTTTGTGCATTATGATTGGATAAACTGATAGTTTGTGAAAGTGTATGATACATTATCTTATTGATACCGCAATTTCTTAGTTGGGAGTTGTTTGAACTTTAACTGCTGTTTGTCTACTTTCTACTTCGCAATTTCAATAAAATGGGAAAGACAAAGCTTGACAGTAAATGGGGAAAAAAAGTTTTTAAAGAAATTGATGTATTAGCCTGAACTCTTACTAAGACAGAAATTGCTGAAACATACATGATTACAAAAAGTGCATTAAGTACTCAAATCCAAGGTTAGCAAAAGATTGATTCTGTGACATGTGGATCCAGCGTGGTTCCACCATCTCGAAAATATTTCAGAAAATCAAAATTTCCAGAGCTCGAAAAGTCAAATAATCATAAGTGACCAATTCATTTTTATTTCCCGCATTTTCTCAATACCTCCCTTATTTACGAACTTTTGATTTTATGAACTAATTATCAAGTCCATAGGAGTTCGTGAAAACGAGCACTAATTGCATAACATAGATGGTTTTTAATACCAGCCCGCATATAGCATCAGTTTTTAAAAGTCTAAGCTGAGGAAATAGGAATACTTTGTTATACTTGTGTAATGAATGGATACTATAAGTTAAAATCAATGTGCGACTTCCAAAAAATGTGTTCAAATTTAAATTCAAAAATTCATTAAATTCAAAAGTTCCATATGAATGTCTATTCATTTTTTCATTATATCACACAATCATTCTGAAATAAATGAGTTTTTTTTGTTAGCTATTTTAGCAAGTAAAATCTGTATTTTGATTCCTTCTGGTCAAAATTTCATTTCTATGAGTAAAGAAAATTTTGAATGTGAATTTTCGTGTATGTACCTTTTCATATATCACACACGTGTCTTCTATTTAATTAATCAATAAAAACTATTTTCATATACCTCATTGTTTTACAATCGAATTATTAAAAGTTAATATGAAGTACAAAGCGAAATTGTAATTGAGTAAAACCCCTTCTTTTACAGTCACCGGTGGGATTAAAAAAAAACTTCAATAAAAGTGTGACAACCATAAAAAAAGGTTTTTATTGAAGCAAATTAAATAAAATTTAATTATTATTTTGCTATAAAAGAGGAGTAATAGCATCTGCAAGGTGTTAAAATGAAGTTTCACTGTAGGATATGTGACACAATTTATATGCAAACATGTTTATGGCAATGCAAAGCATTTCTCACCTCAACACTTATCGCAGAGCCTCTGAGGTTATAATTGTTAAGGCCCCTGATGGCGGCTTCAGCTTGCTCCGGCGTCCGCATATGCTAGAAAGAGAAAAATCGTATTCACAACCATATTTATATAAAGGGAATTATTTTCATCTCTCTGGGCAAAGCAAGGTCTTTAGGAAAATATAAAGCTCTCATTAACCAGATAAGACACATGTGGGAAAACTGCAATGCATGATTTTTTTTTTTGTAGTAGTAGTGATCTTGATACCGGTGGATTAAGCCACTTAATATGAATTATTGGTTATATAGTAGTAAGTTATTTTTTGTTGTTGGTGTAGTACCCCATGTGGGTGAGTTTATGAAGTGTATGAGCTATACAGATGTGAAATGGCTGATCCTTACAAACACGATTAGGAAAAAGGACCTTGGTATATATCTTAAATATATAAACAAGATATATACAAAGGTTAACTTCATTTAAGTATAAGTGCTTCCAATTTCTGTTTAATTTAAAGCTGTTTCACAATATGAATGATAGGAAGAAAAGAAAAACAAATAATATTGTAGCAATCAGATTTTTTGTGAAATGTCTGTATTGAAATGTAAAGAATCATTTACCATAGGTAGTAGGGGGTACACGTCACAATCGATGAAAAGCTAGAGAGGATTTCCATGGTTTTTACAACAAACCTGCTAAGTATGAATGAAATTTTTGCTTTGGTTGATGATCACTTATTTTACACCTCATTAATGTATCTCATATATGCTGGAAAATAAGTACCAGGTTCATTTCAACTCAGCACAAACCCTGTGGACTTCGTCAAGAGATATGACTCTGTGTGAAATTTGACCACAGATTTAAGTGATTTACTAGTTGTCCTATACATATGAACCTATTACCACAAAAAGGCAGAGCAATTCGATAAAATAAGCATGAACCCCCCCCCCCAGTTTACATGATCCTGAAGTTAGCAACACCAATCCAAAGCTAAATAAAAAAATATTTCAAGGAGAAAGAACAATGATTAACGTCATCAAAATAATAGATTGCGATGAAAAGAAAATATGTGTAAAATAGAGGTAGGAAATTAATGTCTTAAAAAAAAGAAAGACCTGAGGAACGATATACTTACAACAAATCCATACTTGTTGATAACATCGCATTCGGTTACCGTACCGAATTTCGAAAACAGCGCTAATAGATCTTCAGATCTACAACCATCTGGAAGATGCCCCACGAATATCTTTGTCCTCTGAAAAATGATCGAAGCATATCAACCATGTGGTTAAAATTCAAGATTGTAAATATTTCAATTTCAGCAGAAAATCTCTATTAATCTAGAAACTACTCGATATCCTTAAGAAGAAAAAAATCCTATTGCATTTATAAAATTAAAGCATTTTTCCTGTATTGAAGAATTTTCATTAGAACCCCCACCCCTCCCGGCCTCTAAAGACGAATCAGTGATATCAAAAAAGAAATGTAAAAATGGCTTTTCTTTTCAAAAATCAGGTTTTCTTCTGGAGGTGGAAACAACTTGGGATAGAATTTACACATCATTTTTGAATCGTGAATGATGCAGTGGTCCTACAGCACATTGCATGTTAAAACTAACTTTAAAAAAATTACTAGAACGAATACCAATTCATAAATAAAAATTTCAAGAACTGTCACATTAGCTAGTGAAATAGCAAGTTTAGTTTACGAAGTTAAAAAAAAAAGGTGTACTTACCGGCGCGCTCATTTAAAGCTGTGGCTGCAAAATACAAAAATAAGGAAAATTACAAACCTGTCATGGAAATTCACAAACAAAACATTCAATAATTTCGCTCTCAGAAATTCAATTCAAAAAGTATTCACTTCCATAATAAATACTAAAGATAAATACCCAATAAGATTAAGAAAAAGAAAAATTATGAAAGCATTGATCGGACGTTACATATTGATCTTACCGTAAAAATTACATAGGCCTATCGACTGTTAATGTAAAGCAGGAATTCTACAAAACCTTACTTTATATAAATATGGATCCGCCGGAACAATCGCCCAATGCACATTTTATTGTACAGGAAAAAATAAAAATAAAAAAATAAATAAAAGTTATCTTTGAAAAAATAATTTTTCCGAAAAATTTCATCACAAAAAAAAAAAAAATCCACAGGAAATACAGGTCATTAGTATTTTTTTTTTAAATCAGTTTTCCTCAACGATATATCCTTTTCTTTAGTTTTGATAAAATTATTGCGAAAGTCTCTTGCTGAAAAAAAACGCTGAAGCTACTTCGCAAGTATGTAGGTAAGCAACAGAAATGCTGCAACAATACATTAGATAAATTTGAAGAAAAAAGAAAGAAAATGACAAATACTGAAACAAAATGTAATTGTGCACGTGAGCGAAATTTTTTTTTTATATTCAACACTTTTTGTTTTGAAGAATCACAAACAACAGTTACTTACATTGCGTTTGCCGAAGCACTCATTCAAAAAGAAACATTTTATCAACAGAAACTTACCATTCATTCCTTGAGAGATTATGCAATTATTATTAGGTTATGCTGTTTCATTCGGTTTTATTAACAAGTAACACATGTACAATTTTTCATTTTATTGTGCCAGCCATTTAGGCGCTAGCCAAATTTCTTAAGAGCCATGAAGCCATAAGCCAAGTATAATTTTATTCGAGAAAAATATTGTTTAAAAACGTTAACGGAATGTTTTCTAACACCCCCGCTCCGTTGGTAGACACGCCGACATAATTCTTATCACAAATCTTCCAAAAGAGATTTGTGTTGCCCTCAGATTCCAATTTAATAAAAACACACATTGAAAATTTTAGCAGTTGCCAGGGTGAACTGGGATTTATCAATCCCTGTCTAATGACTGTATTCACTACAGAGTTTAACTGCAATCGCAGATTAAAGATGAAACAGACTGGTTAAATTCAGGATTTTTACCAATAATCCGTTTCGATCTCTAATGATTTAACCTGTGATTGCAGTTAAACAATGTGAATACGGCTGTTAGACGTATGACCCTATTCTTCTCTAACTGCCGGTCTCCTCTACTGCCCTACAAATTGATACCCCATTTGCACAGCATTTCTAAGGAAAAAGCCCAAGTGCCAGAAAATATTCTGGGGGGGGGGGGGGCGAAAGAAAGAGAGAGAGAGAAGGAATGTCAGCAAGTTTTATGGAGGATGGGCCAAGATTTCATATCCACGTATTTATTCCAGGTCTTGACAAGTGCCAGGTTACCATGACTAGAAAATCAGCACTGGCACATTAAATTTTGTATATATGAGATTTTCAAAATTAGAGTCTAAGAATGACAAGATTCTGAAGTGACGGAAGAGTATAAAAAAAGACCATTATTTAAGGCCATATCTAAGCAAAAACCATGCTTAGCGTTCAAGAAATTTGGCTGGTGCTTAAAATATTTTCCTGCTGATCTCGTCTATTTACACTTTATGGTTTATGCAGAAGTATGTGTCAGGCTTTATCTTGAAGCATTAGAACTCCATGTATATTCATACATGTTGATTGCTGGAGGCAAAATTCATCATGCATTTATGGGTGGTTTGTTTGATAGCCTGAAATCTCCTCAGCGAAATCGGCAAACCAAAGGCAAGTGAATCTCTCATTAGTACAGACTGAAAACCTGTGTATAATGATACTGTCTATAATGATAAGCCTACCTATAACGATATTTTCTTTGGTCTCAACGGAATTCCTATTCAATAGCAGCCTAAATAGTGAAAATGCTCAAACTGTCTACAACGATAACCTGTTTATAAGGGGCCATTCAAGTATTACATAAGCAGATTTTTAGCCATTTTTGACCCCCCTGTCAGCAAAATTTCGCCAGCAGCTTAGAATAATTTATACCTTCAAAAAGAGTGGTTGATGACGTAAGCAACCTTCAAACCCCCCCCCCCCTGTCATCAAAAGTCAGCAATCCGAAACCCCACCCCACGATGCTGACGTTATACTTGAATGACCCCTAACAATATTTTTTCTAGATCTATACTGTATTATTATAGACAGGTTTCACTACATGTAGAAAATTTTAGGTGTAACAACAGTCAAGCAACTCTTTTTTAATGTGCCTGGGCAGAGTATGATTCCTGCTGGATTCTTGTTAGCTAAAGCAGTTTGGCTATTCAGAAAAAAACTGTTACAAAATTGTAGATAAAATTTGAGAAAATCGACGCAAAAGTTTGGCACACTCGTTATTTGGTGACATTGGTGATTCAACCCTCTTTATTTTTAGTAATATTACCAATTTAACATTTATCATTTTGGCGGAAAAGGTCACCAAATGAAACATTTCACCAGGAGTCGACACAATTGGTGATTGACAATTGAAACCCTGGTTGTTTCTGCTGAGAAAAGTCCCTGAAAAAAAAACCCATCTTCAGCCGACCGCCACTATATGATTGTGGGTATCTACTGTGTTTTCGCAATGAGAGAGGCCCTGATTTTGACGATAAAATCAAGCACAGAAATTTGTTCGGAAAAGTCCAAAAAATAAACTATTAAAAAATCTGAGTTTTTCTATACTTCTGTGACCTTTTCTAATTTCAGGACTTGTGACCCTTTGCCATGGGTAGTAGACAACCCGTTGGGTGTCTAGAACCTATGGTTAGGAAAGCCATGTCAATCCTCAAATTCAATTATCATACTCAAAAAAAAAAATCTAATTTCCAACACCAATTTCTTAGTCACCATAGCAACCTCATGCCTCGGATTTTTCAAGCCCAGAACCCCCAAAGCACTGTTCTGCGACGAGCCCTCGGTTGACTAGAAATGTTCTGCTGTGAAAATCCCCATAGATGTAAGGCCGGTATTACACTATAAAAGTTTGATAAAATCCCTTTTATAAAACTTGAAAAATCTAACCAATAAGGTTATTGGTTGCATTCTAGAAAATGCAACTGTTGACCTTATTGGCTGTATTTTTCAAGTTTTATAAAAGGGATTTTATCAAACTTTTATAGTGTAATACTGGCCTAATAGTGTTTTTTGCACTTTTTCTTTAAATTCTTCCAAATTGTTCTGCAATGTACGTCGCAGATTTCGGCACATTCTGCTTTGGGGCCCTGAACTAACCTAACCTCTTTAGATCTTAGTAAAACATAATTTTAAAAATTTCCTGTCGTCGTCAAACTCACAAAGAAATCACATACAAACAATTTTTCAGTGGAAATGGTGACCCGGCAGCTGCGATTTGTCAAGCCCTGAATGAGAATAATTTTACATTGAGATTTGTCCTCAAGACATTGAAATGGCTTAAAGAAGGCCTGGCAGGCTAAATATTGTAAATTCCTTGTTGAATATTTAAGCTTTTGAAAACTGCCACTAACACCACCTTCTCCCATACTTCAAAGCAATTCTGATTTGATATATCCCTTGTCCCATGAGTGCCGGATAATTGGAAGTTTAGTGTAAATGTTCATTACTTATTAAGAGATCAAATCAAATTGCATAACCTTCAACATGAAATGTTGTACATGTTTTACTTGCGC
This sequence comes from Pholcus phalangioides, assembly GCF_987345545.1. Lineage (NCBI taxonomy): Eukaryota > Metazoa > Arthropoda > Arachnida > Araneae > Pholcidae > Pholcus > Pholcus phalangioides. The sequence continues at coordinate 27,916,862 of NW_028301603.1, read as the reverse complement.
GCAATTTTTTAATTGTCTTGGTGGCCTGGAATTTGTCAAGCCCTGGTTCATAAAGAAGAATGTTTTGCATTGCTCTGTGCAACAAGCCGCCTGGTGACTGGAAATATTCTGCGGTAAAAGTTCTCAAGTGGTCAAAGTGACAGACTTGCATCACGAGGACCCAGGTTTAAATCCCACCATCGCCGCAGTGGTGGTTGGCAGAAGTTGGTTTTCTGCGGTTTCCAGCTTTGAGGTACAAATGCGACCCGTTCTCCCTCTCGCCACAGAGAGCAACAGGCCTACAACGGTACAATTATTCAATTATTGCACTTCAGTCATAGTTAGAAAAATTAATGACAGAGGGCAGCACTACACATAAGGGGCCGTTCAAGTATTACGTCATCATCGATGGGGGGGGGGAAGGGGGTCTCCGATTTGCTGACTTTTGATGAGGGGGGGGGGGTTTGAATAATGGTTACGTCATCAACCGCCCTTTATGAAAACATGAGTTAGGATTGAGAGGGGCATAGCTGATGACGAAATTTTGCTGACAAAGGGGGGTCAAAAATGGCTGAAAATTTGCTTACGTAATACTTGAACGGCCCCTAACAAGCATTATTACACAGAAACAATCTTCACGTTAGGTTCACAACATGCAAATTCCAGCACGTACCAGTTCATTAAAAATTCCAAAGAAGAATGTGTATGAGGTGCATGTATGGTCAAATCCCCAAGGAATGTTTTGCACTGCTCTGTGACAAGCCCTCGGCTGACTGAAAATGTTCTGCAGTAAAAATTCCCCATACATATAATAGAATTTTTTTGCACTTTTTCTTAAAATTTACAAATTGTTCTGCAGTAGCGCTAATTGTTTGCAACTTTTTGTCACAGATTTTGGCACATTCTGCTTTAGGGTGGTTAAGTAGTAATTAAGTGGTTAAGTAGTCTGATTGTTCGGCGATGCACAATCACAGATTTCGGCATATTCTGCTTTGGGGGCACCAGTATTACCACAAATCAGACTTCTAGCACCAAAGAGGAACAAAAATCAAGAACCCAGTGAAAATCAATTAACACACACATATCTCTCTCTCTCTCTGCTCTATTTCTTCGTACAACAAAATAACCCTCTTCCCAAGGGACATTTGAAAGTCCAACATCAATTTTTTATAGAACAAATTTCTTAAGCCAATTTCTTTTTTCCTTTAGATATCGTTTGAGATTACGATCCCTTTCTAAAATCCTATTTGAGAATCAGGTATCTTGATTCAATAGTTTAAGAGATTTTGAATAATCTATTGAAATTTACCCCCCCCCCCCCGCCTAACTTATTGCGAGACATAACTGTAAGTAAATCATGAATATAAGGTTCCTATTTATTTAATCCTACATAAATAACTATACATTCTTCTAATCAGGGTTAGGTTTTTTGTCGGGACAGTGGCAAAAAGTGGAAAAAACCAGGCAAAAATTATTATTTTTACTCGACACACCAAGCTTGGTTTTTCAATTACAAAATATTCTTTTCAATATAGAAACTTGAAAAACATGTGAAACATGAAATTACATGGCATAAAAATGAATATTCAGCAACCAAAAATATGAGAACATATCCAAATAAAATATACATCACCCAGATTTACTATAAAAAAAATTCTTAAGTAAAAGACTATCTATTTATAGAAATGAAAACACAGATAAATCTAATTTTTTAATTCTATCAATTTTTGCCGGGATGGTTTTTACTATTTTTCCACTGCAGCAAAAACTTGCCAACCCTGCGCCCAATAGACTACAAAGTTTAGTTATCTAGGGTTAAATGAGTGGGTTGAAATTATTTGTCACTTAGGTGTGGATAATTGTTTTTCTTTTTCCTCGAAAGGGAGGTGAGTAGAGTCTTGTCCAAGAAAATTGTTCCTCATGGAAAGGGTGAAGTACTTGTGCGTGTGAAGAAAATCTATTAGATGAATAGGCCAGAGTTTCCCAAACTTTTTTGTTATACCACCCCCTGCCATAAATTTTTTTTTGTTTTCATAGTCCCCAACATATGAAACCCATACAGGATCCTATATTTTACCATAGGTGCCAACTTCCAGACTCACAAAATCTGTAGTTTGTCACGTGATAAAATATTTCGCTGGAAAAAAAACAGACTAGAATTAAAAGGGACAAACGGGAAGGGCAGGGCTCATGGTGGAGCTTGGTTAATTCAAATTTTTGGATAATAATTATTCAAAGTTATAAAATTTTTTGTTTAATTCAAACTTTTTCAAATAATTCAAAATTGGAGAAGAAAAAAATCATAGTCTTTGTGTATAAGAAAATTTAGTTTAGAAAAATTCTATAAGGCAGACTTTGCTTTTCTCAATCAAGTTGTTATGTTAACTCCTTAAGCAGTTTCAAAAATTTTCCTGATCTGCATGGTAACTGCCACATTTCACTTCACTCATAGTTAGAAAAACTGGTGGCAGATGGCAGCACTACACATATCAAGCATTACAGAGAAACAAAAAAAAAACTTCACGTCAGGTTTCACTACACGTACACGCACATTCCCGCATGTACCGATTCGTTGGGGGTTCCCAGGGGGGGGGGGGGTGCATGTGTGGTGTAGCAGTAGTAGGTAGGGCCTCCAAAAAATGGCTCAGGGATCCATGATGTTCTTAAGTCAGCCACCTCGTTGGGCAATTTGCCTGTTGTGGCGTTGTATTTGTATTGTATTTGTAATAAAAACATTGGAAATATAAAAGCGTGTTAAGAACCCCCGATATTTCGGGGTGAATGAAATAGATCAAGTTTGACATGATATCTAGATTAATAAAAGTTTGAGAGAGAATTTTGTTTTTCTCTACTCTTTCTTTTTTTGATAATTTAATGTCCGTTTTAACACTGTTCAGCTGGAGTGCATCAAGAGTGTTTAATATGTACCACACAGGGTTTAAGCTAGATAAAAAATTCCTTTCACAAAAAATTGAAAAGGGGGGAAGCTATAACAAGATGCTAATGATTGATGGTTGGATGTCTACTCGTTTCGTACATCCTGTATGCGTAAGTGGCTACTACTACTTTTGTATTCTAAGATTTTCTTTCACATTTTGCAAAAATACGGCCGTAGCTTAAACCCCGGTACCACATAATAACAATTACGTCGTTCAACCATCGATCGGGGGGGGGGGGGGGTGTAACACAACGGACGATTGTTAGAACCGACTCCGTAAACTAAACTTTGAGCACGGTCAAGAAATTCTGCAGGGATGCTGGTTCCACCACAGTGGAATAGTGCAGCAGCTAAGTTCAATTATGATAAATTATTAAAATTTGGGAAACAGTTTCGTAACTTATAAAAAATTTTTGATAATTGATAATTATCCTATGTGAATGTTTTTGATTAAGTTGAAATTTGTAGTTATTTTACAGATCCAGGATAGATTAATTGGATAATTCTAACTTTTTTCGAGTGACTTTGGACTTGGACTAAACAAAGTTTGACCATATTTAGAACTATAAGATTGAATTCAGATTTACAATGGCACAGCAACATCTCAGCAAAAAGGCCAACGGGACCCTCGATTAAACAGGAGCCCCCACATAATATTGAAGACTTCATTTATTCTGAAATTATTTCTTTCATTCATTGTCAATTTTATTTTGTTCTGAAAGCATTTTTTTCAACAATTTTGGAGAAGTTTCTGATTATAATTACTTCTTTTAATTATTCGGAATTCATTTTCAATAACTTTGTAATTACAGTAGAACCTCCTTGTAGGACTAATAGGGGCTGGAGGTTGTCCACTTTAAATGACAGTCCGGTTTATAGCAATTCTTATAGGGTGGTAATCAGGGTTGGCAAGTTTAAAAAAAAAAAACCATGGTAAAAAACTGCCACAGAAAAAATAGTTTTTGGCCACATTATTTTTTTCAGCGGCAAAAATTCACAAATTTAAAAAATTTATATTTACTATATTATTATTATATAAAATCCTCTGTTTGAAATTTTATGAATAAATAATTATAAAGCCTTATACCTTATGAATTTTTTAAAGCAAATCTGGGTGATGCATATTTTATTTGGATATGTTTTCATATTTTTGTTTGCTGAACATTCATTTTTATACCATGTAATTTTACAAGTTTCACATGTTTTAAGTTTTTATATTGAAAAGAATATTTTGTAATTGAAAAACTAAGCTTGGTATGTCTTGAGTAAAAAGAATAATTTTTACCAATTTTTGTCAGGATTTTTCAACTTTTTGTCACTGTCTCCCGGTAAAAACCAAATTTAGTAGTTAGCTGTGAAGTGTTTATTATACATCAAATAAAAAAAATCAACATAGGTCGAATATTGAAAAGATGCATACCATCATAATTTTTCTGACGTGAGCGATATTAAGTCATACAGCACATCAAGGTTTACGCAAAACAAAACAATGATCAATGCTTTTTAAATGAGTTAATACTTTTTTAATACTTAAAAGAAGTTTTAAACTCGTCAGATTGAAATTTTTACAATTTCTTTAGTTGTCTTTAATCGGGAGGTTCTACTGTATTTAGCCGATTAACTCTGAGAAATTATTTCCTTTTCAATATAACTTGAAATAATTCTTTTCATTAATCCCAAAATAATTTCTTCCGGTAATCATGGAAGTAATTTTTTTTTATCAATCATAAAATGATTCTGTGATGTTGAAATTATTTCTTGTACAAATTCTGAAAATATTTGTTTCAAAAATTACTTCTATCAGTAAATACGGAATTTATTCTTCCACAATTAGATTTTTATATATCAAGCTTTTATTATTTCAGAAATTATTTCTTTGAAAATTCTGAGATTACTATTTTTATTTTAGTGTATTTTTCATTCAGCATTTCTGTGAATTCTGTAATTTTGTAGGTATGACTGTCTAAAATCAGGGATCCCCAAAAACTTTTTGGTCCTTGTGCTTAGTTTGTCACAGGTCAATTTTTTTTTCTTAATCGTAAATTAAAATCTTTAGCTACTTTCTAAAAGTGGTCCGCAGGCCACTGTAAAAAGCTCAGAGAGCCAAGCCAAAAGTGACCTGAGGGCCATGCATTGAAGACCCACTGGCAGAGGATGACCATGCAACCAGGCTGTATTAAGAGTATCATAGTTCCCCCGCCCCCAGCAAATTGATTTTTCTGAGGCTGAGGCCCCCCTACCTGATTAGAAGTGATCTCTCACTAATTTACATGCTCAGCCTGGAAAATCTTCCTTACGAGATCACATTATCACGAGGTCCCTGAGACAATCCTGTGTTTTCCCTAATTATGGATGTACCAACTTTTTTACAGATGTGCTTTGGGCAGGGAAAAAATAAGTTTTTCATTTTGGAAGAACTATATAGTGTATATCAGGGGTGGCCAACTTCTGTTCACTGGCCAACACAATGGTCAGCTATAGCGTCGCGGGCCGCATCAGTGGTGCAACTTTGGGGTATAAGCTGCTCCATTATTAATTGAATTAGCTAGTTATTAAATTAATTTCTTCACAAGAAATAAGAAGTTTGTAAATATGAAATCTGCTGTTGGAACTGTCAGTTCCAACAACAGATTTGAAGTAATGATCACAAATTTAATATTTTCACTGTACTTTTACTTTGCCGCGGACTGCACAAAATCACTTCAAGGGCCGTCACTCTTGGTGTATATAATCCCTTTTTTCTTTAGAGATGTTTTTTTTGGCGATTTCCTTTCCAATCTGCTAGTGCTTTTCTTCCTGGTCAATGACACTGTAATTTTTTTCCATTGGCTCCCCCCCTACTGGTTATTATTATTCCTTCGGCTTCTGGGTTGTCATTTTCCAGGTTTCCATTCTATTGATTATCTATGTTGTATCGTATGTACCGTTTTCCCAGTATGTCCCATTTAGTTTTTATCGTTGGAACATCTTGTACATTTCATATTTCCATTTTAATTAATTTTTTCATTCTAGCCGAAATCATTTTAATCCCACAATTGTTTTTATTGAACCCAGAGACTATTTTTCACCGAACCCAAAGCACATTTTTTACCCTGACATTCCATTGCTTAAAAAAAAAAAAGTGTCCCGGGTTTCTATTATTTTAAATTCCCATATCTGGTCTAGGATGTTGTATATTTAATCTTGACCTCCCTTGTTTAGCGCAAGAATGTTTTGTTTGACATTGTTGTTTATCATCATTTTTTTCCGAAAGGCCACTGAGCCTTTTTTAACGATGTGTTGGAGATTTTTTCTTCTGCAAGAAAGCACAACTCTGCTTTACTCTTGGTAACTTCTCGTGGTGCTTTCCAATGTTGTTTTTTTTTTTTGTTTTTTTGTGAAAGAAAAAAATCATTAACACATTGCCAAGAAGGGATTACACCATAGCCATTCCCTATATCCCTATATTTATATTATAGTTTTTTACAGAGATGTTGGGAAATACAGACGCAAGGGACTTGGGGGCCCAATAGGCCCAAAAAAGTATATATCTATAGTGGATTTCTCGTATCCTTGAATATACAGATTTACGTATGCATTTCTTTCAAGACTAATGACAATGCAATAATAACATCATTAGAAAACATGTTTGTGAATAATACAGTTTTAAGATACAATTTTGACAATTTTTGGTTTCACAAAATCAGATCAACCCTGCAGTCAACTTAATTGGGTTTGTACCATATATTCAATGACAAATCAAGCATCCTTCACCCTAGTCATGAGGGCCTTCCCCCCATTACGCTTGATTTGCATAGGGCCCTTCAAGTTAACATTTAATCTTGACCCCTTGTTTAGCGCCCAAATGTTTCGCTTGCCATTGTTGTTAATCATTTTTTTAATTGCCGCAGAGCCTTTTTTAACGATGTGAGTTGAGCCCCTCCCCCATCTCAATGATCTATGGACAATTAACTAGTGAGAATCAGCCTGTTTTTCGAGTTCAGGCCCTGGGCAAATTATGAATTTTTGGGGTCACCAATATATAAAAAGTGGCATATGCCTATAATACAAAAGGCAGCCAATTCGGGGCACTGGCACATGCCCCGTTTGCCCAAGCGAGAAACAAGCCCTGATGGGAATCTCACCCCCTTCAATTGTTGAAAAACAAAACAAATTTAGCTCGTTCTTCTCAACGATTTTCACACAAATCGCGGTCTCACCGTGTGAAACATAAATGGCCCGATTGAGATCCTTAAACGGATGCCCCATTAACGAATTTTTTTTTTAAATATTCCGTGACTTATAAAATGAATAGAACGTGAATAAAATTGCAAATATGAATTCTAAGTTACCTTCGGAACCATCGCAAGCAACCCGTTAGAGATCCAGATTTAAAAAAACGAAAAAAAACAAAGGCCGGAGTGGGAGGATACCAAGTTCGACGAGACGTGAATCGGCTAAACTAAAAAAGAAACGCTAATCATCGCGCACATGTACAACGCTTATTAATTCTAAGCGAAAATTCCATTCGAAAAATTAGATCTAAAAGCTGAAAAGGCGTTCACCTCCATCATGCAACCCCCCTCTCTCTCTCTCTCTCTCTCTTAGATCTCTCTTTCTCTCCTTTTTTCTTTAACCCTCACCAACAAAAGCAAAACGAAAACATCTTCACTATAAACGCAGTAAAAAAAACGCCGATAATTAGATCTAAATCTGCTAGCGATCGAATCCCATAAGAAAAATAGATCGCGTCCAACGGTCAAATGTTTCCATAATCAAACGTAATTTAGAGAAAATAAAAAAGCAGAAGGATGCATTCACATAAAGCCGTGGTTAACAATGGGGAATACAATATGGTACCCGAAATGTGCAACAGATCGTTGCGATTCCATTTTTTCGCAGCGTAATCGATCGCCGCGATCGCAAGACCATTTCGCAATCACATATGGATACGAAAAATAATGCACATTAAATAGTTACCTTTTTTCCAAATGGAGGATGCTCCAAATGACAATTCTAACGGTCTCTCTCTCTCCGACAAAGACAAACAATCCCCTACCTACAACAGCAGCAGCAACACACAAGCCACAACGGAGGACGAGGAAGGAGGGAGGCGGGCGGGGGAAGAAGAAAGCTTCATAATAACGTTCATGGGAGGGCGAAGGGAAGCATGGGAATATACGGAGTATGGGGCGCGGGCGGGGAGCGCAGAAGAGAAAAAAAAAATCCAATCTTCAAAGGCAGTGAAACCGGGGTATTACTAGATCTCGATAGCGGATTCAAATATATCCGAAATAATAGTTTAAAAATTTCTCTTGGATTATTTTAAATTGTTTGAAATAATTTTTAATTAATAAAAGTTTTTTTTTAAGAATGTACGATAAATTTTTACTTGATTGCTAAAATGTCTTCCAAATCAACTCTGTTTTCAACTTACTAACAAAGTTTAAGAAAAAAGTCAAGTTCAAAAAGAAAAGAAACCGTTTGTTAAAAAAGGTTAGTCTAATAAATTAAAATTAATTTAAATCAAATTACAATTTTTTTCTAGGATGTGACCATATGATCTCTATTTTACGGGACAATTTCGTTTTCGCGCTTAATTTTGGGCACACCCGATTTTTTTTTCATATAAAAGTTAATGTTCCTCCCCCACAAGGGTGGGGCTGACAGGGCTCCAGCCAACACCCCCTATAGCTCGCATTCTCTTGCTAACACCCCCTTCCTGCTGCAGCTCGAATTATAGACGTAGGATTATAGACTGTAAAGCCGGGTTTTCCTAGGAGTAGAATTTCTGCGCTGTGTGCAGCGTGAAAACGCTGATTGGTTTAAAACCTGAAATTAAGGTTTTTTGACCAATCACAGTTTTTACGCTGGAAGCGCAGCAGAAAGCCTGCTTCTAGGAAAACCTGGCTTTAAAGACGATTATTATTTTCTTTTCACACTACTACGCCATTAAATGGTTCACTGGTTTTGTTAAAATCAGTGAACCATTTACACACTACAAATTCACTATAGGGGGCCCACCAAAGATCTTTAATTGAAGGGTCTTTTTACATAATGTAAGGGGGTATATATGTTTCAGTTTTTACAGTTTTTTTAATGAAGTTATCTTGAATTTATGTACTATAATCAGAAACATATATATTATATTAGGTTTTTGGATCACGCGCTGTTTCCCTCTTTCAGAGAAAGGTTTCAGGGACATACAAGTCGTATCTAAGGTAACCAACATGTTGATTTCCTCAGCGCAAGGCTGTAACGAGGGCTTTGAGGGTCTTTCTTTCTTTCGAACCGAGCACAACTCAGGTCTATACCATCTATGGGCGTTTTACTAATTAGTGAGTTGTGCTGGAACTGTGTGTATACCTAACAGTCTGAATTGGTATGTAGTGTTGTGTTTGACTTTTCAGTGCTGCCATCTATATTTCAGAAGTGAAGCGAGTTATGTGTGATGATTGAATTGCATTTGTACTGTTTGTAGGTCTATTGCTCTCTGTGGCCAGGGCCGTCTTAAGAGCATCATGGACCCCCGGGCCAAGCTGTTTTTTCTGAGGCCCTACTTGGTGAATTCTAGAAAATTTCAACCTGATCTCATTTTTGTGAGGCCCCTCTTCTCTTGAGGCCTCCGGGCCGTGCCCGTGTGGGCCCATGCGTTAAGACGGCACTGTCTGTGGCGAGACTTTTTAAAGATGAGATCGACTCGCATTCTCGCCTTGAAGTTGGGAACCACAGAAAATCGACTTCAGCTGACCACCACTGTGGTGACAGTGGGGTTCCAACCCGGGGCCTCGCAACGCGAGTCCGTCACTACGAACACTCGAACACAACAGCGGCGGGCTTGGGGATCTGGTCCCTCCTTCCGATTTCAAAATTGTTTATTTCTTAAAAATTAGAAACAACAATAGAATGTTAAGTAATATGTGAATATGGGGGGGGGGGGATGTTTACGTTTTATGGAAAAAAAACTTTTAATGGTCAATTTCAAGTACAGAATCATTTTGAAATTGGATGATTCTTTCTTAAAATCACCCTGTATACGAAAATCAAGGACCATACAACTCGCTACATTTCCATCTTGCATAAGGCACGCTAAGTACATAAAAAAAGTAAATATTTATATATTAAAAAACAGATTATCTTTGGAAGTCAATATCACCTAATCAAAATCGAAACAAGCATTCCGAAAAAGGCTTTCGGAACACCGCGTTTACTGGCGAAAAATCGGGATGTCCCGTACAACCGGAACATGGTCATAAGGCGAGGGGGGGGGGCAATTTTTTTTTTTGGTCAAAAGGGGGTCGCGGCACCAAAAAGTTTGCGTACCACCGTTCTAGAGGTTTCTGGAATGCCACGGAAACCGTGATCAAGAAACACCACGTGATGAATTACGTTCGGGAAGAACACGTGTATTATAGAAATGAATTACCTTTTGGGTTTGATAATACAATTGAATAATCGACGTTGGATATACCCAAAATTCCAAAATGAACACGGCTATGTATTACGTTATGAACTTGTATTATGTTCTAAAGAAGTTTCGGAAAGACCACTGAAACCGGAATCAAGGAGAATTATGGCGTGTTCTAGAAACTTAACTATATTTTTCACTAGAATTATGTTCTAGAAGTTTTTTGAAGACCACGGTAACCGTGATTAAGGGAGACCATTCGAATTATGTTCTAGACTTTCCGGAACACCACAAGGAATATGTTCTAGCGAAGTTTCTAGAAGACCACACGATATATCTCTATAATATGTTGTGTAAAATTTTCATCAATTCTGAATGAAGATAATTTTTTTCATGTTCTAGGGAAGTTCCGGGAGACCACGTGAATTATGTTCTGGGGAAGTTTCTGGAAGATCACGCGATTGTTTGAGAAGCTTCTGAAAGACCACCGAAACCCTGATCAAAAAAGACCGCAGCGATCACGTTCTAGAAATATTTGGGAAAACAATGCGAATTATGTTCTAGCGAGTTTCTGGAAGACCACGGAAACCGTGACCAAGAAAGGCCACGTGAATTATGTTCTAAGAGTTTTTGGCATACCCCGTGAATTATGCTCTAGAAAAGTTTCGAGAAGACCATGGGAATTATGGTCTAGCGAAGTTTCTGGAAGACCACATGAACCACGTTCTAAAGAAGTTTCAGAAAGACCACCGAAACCATAATCAAGGAAACCAACGAGAATTATGTTCAGGGTTTCAGGAGGACCACGGAAACCTAGATCAAGGAAACCCATTCGAATTACGTTCTAACCAAGATTTTGGAAGACCACAAGAACCACGTTCAAAAGAAGTTTCGGAAAGACCACCGAAACCATAATCAAGGAAACTAACGAGAATTATGTTCTAGGTTTCAGGAGGATCACGGAAACCGAAATCAAGGAAACTCATTCGAATTACGTTCTAACCAAGTTTCTGGGAGACCACAAGAACCACGTTCAAAAGAAGCTTCGGAAAGACCACCGAAACCATAATCAAGGAAACTAACGAGAATTATGTTCTAGGTTTCAGGAGGACCACGGAAACCGAAATCAAGGAAACCCATTCGAATTACGTTCTAACCAAGTTTCTGGAAGACCACATGAACCACGTTCTAAAGAAGTTTCGTAAAGACCACCGAAACCATAATCAAGGAAACCAACGAGAATTATGTTCAGGGTTTCAGGAGGACCACGGAAACCGAGATCAAGGAAACCCATTCGAATTAGTTCTAACCAAGTTTCTGGGAGACCACAAGAACCACGTTCTAAAGAAGTTTCGGAAAGACCACCGAAACCATAATCAAGGAAACTAACGAGAATTATGTTCTATGTTTCAGGAGGACCACGGAAACCGTGATCAAGACAGAACATTCGAAATATGTTCTAGTGAATTTACTAGAAAAACGACGTAAATTATGTTTTAGAGAAGTGTGGAAGATCACATGGATGCTGTTCTAAAGAAGTTTCGAAAAAAACGCTGAAGCAGTGATCAAGGAGAACCACGAGAATTGTTCTAGAGGTTTCTGGAAGACCACGCGATATATTTCTATATAATATATTGTATAAAACTTTCAATTCTGAATAATTTATATAAAAAAACGTGAATTATACATGTAAATATTCTAGAGGTTTCTAGAATGCCACGGAAACCGTGATCAAGAAAGCCCGCACGAATTATGTTCTGGAGAAGTTTCTGGAAGATAACATTGTTCTAGAGAAGATTCGGAAACACCACGGAATTATGTTTCTGGAGAAGACCATGGTAACCGTGAACGAAAAAGAATTCTAATTATGTTCTAGAAAATTTTCTGAAAGACCATGTGAGAGACAATGCGATTTAAGTTTTAGAATAGGTGGAGATAGACTTGGACATCTGGGGGATGGAGCACGGTCATTATTGGTTGGGGGCACAATGATGATGTCAATTTATATATACACATATACATTAGATCAGTCGACTCAACCTTTAACGCCCCCCCCCCCCATGGCCAACCCCATATCTCCGCCAATTATGTTCTAGAGAAGTTTCTGGAAGACCACGCCAATTATGTTCTAGAAAAGTTTTTGACAGACTAAGTGCATTATGTAGTAGCGAAGTTTCTGGTAAACCACCGAAACCGCTATCAAGAAAGACCACGTGAATTATCATAATTCAATTGTGTTCTAAAGAAGTTTGTGGAAGACCACGGAGAACAGAAGAGTATTTTGTAAAAATGAGGCATATTCACTTATCACTGAGAAATAATCCCCGGCCATAGGTGCTGGAACTTTAGGGGGGGGGGGGGGCTGAGACTATTTCACACACAGCCCAGCCTCCTTCCCTAATAATTCATGAATCTATACATATAAAATTGATTTTCTGTCTGTCTGTGTGTGTGTATGTATGTTCTCTATACAAATCTACAATTTTAGATCAACCGTCGCCAAATTTTGCATATGTACCAAATGGGACCCGACTTGAACGATACGCTACTTTAAAATTTCGTCAGAGAAGGGCAAATGCCCCAAACGGGCAAAAAACTGTCGGGCAACAATGGTGTTTCGGCCTCAACAATCACTTTCGGAACGTTTACTTTGGTTACCGTGGTTCCCTAGCAATGCGTTTCAGACGTGTATGTGCCTTTACAATGGTTTGTTACTTCTCTAATCCTGTTACTATAGGAATAATAATTTGTCTTTATAATGTTTTGCCACATTTTCAATACTCCCATTAATGTGGTTTTTTGAATGACGTCATAATCATCATCAGCATCGCTTTGAGGGTCAGGAAAAGGATGATCCTCATAGGAATCAGTGTTAAAATATCCGATTTTACTGTAGAAATTCGAAGATTTAATGAGGTTTTCTGCTGCATCTGTAATTTCAAAAATTGTGTTGAATTCTTGATTTTTTTAAAATATATTGAGTTCGCTTAGAGATACGAAGCCAGAAAATTGAATATGAAGCCATTAGCCGGACGTACTTTCGAGTTGGATATTCATGCAATAACACATTGATTTCAACTTTACATTTATATGTTCTCAAGCATGAAAATTAATGGCTCCGCATTGTCTTTTGATATTCAACTGCATAAATTCATATAATTTAGGTTGTTTTAAAATTAATTATGGGCCCGTAAAACAGGGCTGTCCTAAGAGCATCATGGGCACCCTGGCCAGTTGGTTTTTCTGAGGTCCTACCAGGTAAATTCTAGAAAATTTCAACCAACTCTAATTTTTGTGAGGCACCTCTTCTCTTGAGGCCCACGGGCCGTGCCCGGATGGGCCCATGCGTTAAGACGCCACTGCCGTAAAGTGCATCGCACGCGAAGAAATACCACAGCTTTAGCTAAGCATTTTTGGAAGCTTAAATAGGCAGATGGATAACCTGAAGTTCGTGGGGGGTGGGGGATCGAAATACCCAGCGCCCCTTGAAAAAGGAAGAAAAATATTTCCATTTCTACGTTTCTTTAAATCCAGATTTGTTTATTTCATGAGTCACGCAGGAAGTCGCCATATTGGTTAACTTAGGTACGGTTTGTATGTCCCTCAAAGAAAGAGAGATCACGTGATATCCAAAAAGCCTCATTGAAGAAAGAAAACCCGGGCAGCGCCGGGTGTTATAGCTAGTAAATAATATAACTAACCATTCCGCCTCCTGCAAACGAGTCCTTTATATACAAGACAAATGGAGATTTTAACCCCCCCCCCTCCAATGTTTTGATGTCTATGCCGCGCGCACGGGCAAATCGGCCTTTCGGTATACTTGCAGAACACTTGTGGGACCCGCGGCATAACAAAAGCCCACTTGAGTGAACAACGACACAGTTCCAGATCACTCAAGTCACCCGTGGAACATTTACAGTGGCTACGGTGCTGTTCTATATCACTTTATACACTGAAGAGCCAAAAAAAAAATGGTGACACCTGCCTAATATCGTGTAGGGCCCCCGCGAGCCCGCAGAAGTGCCGCAACACGACGTGGCATGGACTCGACTAATGTCTGAAGTAGTGCTGGAGGTAATTAACACCATGAATCCGTAGGAGTAAGAGTGGGTGGAGATCTCTTCTGAACAGCACGTTGCAAGGCATCCCAGATATGTTCAATAATGTTCATGTCTGGGGATTTAGGTGGCCAGCGGAAGTGTCTAAAGTCAGAAGAGTGTTCCTGGAGCCACTTTGTAGCAATTCTGGACGTGTGGGGTGTCGCATTGTCCTGCTGAAATTGTCCAAGTCCGTCGGAATGCACAATGGACATGAATGGGTGCAGGTGATCAGACAGGATGCTTACGTACTTGTCACCTGTCAGAGTCGTATCTAGACGTATCAGGTGTCACATATCACGGCAGCTGCATACACGCCCCATACCATCACAGAGCCTCCACCAGCTTGAACAGTCCCCTGTTGACATGTAGGGTCCATGGATTCATGAGGTTGTCTCCATACCCGTACACGTCCATCAGCTCGAAGCAATTGGAACCGAGACTCGTCAGACCAGGCAACGTGTTTCCAGTCCTCGACAGTCCAATGTCGGTGTTGTCGGGCCCAGGCGAGGCGTAAAGCATTGTGTCGTGCAGTCATCAAGGGTACACGAGTGGGCCTTCGGCTCCGAAAGCCCATATCGATGATGTTTCGTTGAATGGTTCGCACGCTGACACTTGTTGATGGCCCAGCATTGAAATCTACAGCAATTTGAGGAAGGGTTGCACGTCTGTCACGTTTAATGATTCTCGTCGGTCCCGTTCTTGCATGATCTTTTTCCAGCCGCAGCGATGTCGTACATTTAATTTTTTACGGGATTCCCGATATTCACGGTACGCTCGTAAAATGGTCGTACGTGAAAATCCAAATTTTATCGCTACCTCGGAGATGCTATGTCCCATCTCTCGTGCGCCGACTATAACACCATGTTCAAACTCACTTAAATCTCGATAACCTGCCATTGTAGCAGCAGTGACCGATCTAACAACTAAGCGAGACACTTGTTGTGTTATATAGGCGTTGCCGACGGCAGCGCCGCACTCTGATTGGTTGCATATCTCTTTATTTGCATACGCATGCCTGTACCAGTTTTTTTGGCTCTTCACAGTTTACGTGGAGGTCACGGGAACAGGTCAATATCACATCATACGAAATATCAAACTGAAGATCGATCTGAAATTGGATTCCCGGCTACTGAGGAGGAGTGATGGTGAAAAAAAAAAGATAGATAATTAGAATGGATGATGATACGAACTTCGAAGCTACGTATGGATGAGCAATGTCAAACGTGAAGAGTGTTAGAAAGCGCGTGAAATGGCGCTAAGCAGTTTTTAGAATTCCGCTAACAATGTACGTACTGACGTGTAAGTCCAACACTTAGAATCTGAACGGAATGACTGTCTAGGCCTGAGAACGGAAGTGTTTGTTCGAGCAAGCAAATGAATGTGGCGATCCAGAGTGTCGGAGATAAAGTCCGACATGGCCAATCTCGCGAGCAGAAGCGGTTGTCTGATAGTGGCTGTCCAGGCCGGGGGCTCATGGCCGTCTTAAGAGTATCATGGGCCCCTGGGCCAAGTGGTTTTTCTGAGGCCCTAACAGGTAAGTTCTAAAAAATTTCAACGAAATCTCATTTTTGTGAGGCCCTCTTCCCTTGAGGCCACGGGCCGTGCCCGGGTGGGCCCATGCGTTAAGACTGCACTGCGGGGGCTTAATTTAATATGGACGCGAAGTCGTTTCCAATATTATTGTAGTGCGCAGCATTAAAGTTCGAAGGGTTTCGAAACGCTGCTAATGTGTTGCTAAAAATTATTGGTTACCGTGGAGCTTCGTTTCTTGTGATAAATTTTAAAGAATCGGGAGAAATGTTATTGGCAACTGATAATTCACATTGCTATGTTGTCCATTGGACTATGCCGGCTAGTTCTAAGAGAACATTTAATTTTTATTTCGAACTAGCTGTTACTTCTCGGCAACTGCAGAGGAGGGTAGGGGAAGAGATGGTGATTGAGGGAGACAGAGGATTAGAATGGATGATGATACGAACTTCGAAACTAGTTATGGGCAGGGCCGTCTTAAGAGCCTCATGGGCCCCCGGGCCAAGTGATCTTTCTGAGGCCCTACCAGGCAATTTCTCGTAAATTTCAACCGGATCTCATTTTTGTGAGGCCCCTTTTCTCTTGGGGGGGGGGCCCATGCCTTAAGACAGCACTGGTTATGGGGGCAGAATGTGAAGAATGGAAGCGAAATTGCGCAAAGCGATTCGGAGTTGTCGATGTTGGACTTGCGCTAGTAATGTGCGTACGGAACTTTAAGTGCAATCCCTGTACTTCCGAGAATGGGAGCGAAATTGCCGTTCGTGTGTGCACGCGAACAAGAATGAAAGCGATTATACAGGCCAAGAACGAAAGGGATCGTTCAGGCTCTCTAACAAGAACAAAAATGGCTTTTCAGGGAAACAAACGATAAAAAAAGTGGTCGTTCAAGGAGTTTTAAACTAGAATGCGGCGGGCTGCAAACGTTGTGAAGTGTCGAAAACCCAAAATTTTCCGGTTGCTGGAAATTATTGGTTACCGTGGGGCTTCGTGTCTTCAATATAAATTTTAATTTTTGTTTCGAGAAGCCCTACGTGAATCAGAAAAATGTTTTGAGCAGCCAATGGTGCCATGTGTTGTCCGCTAGACTATGACCAACAAGTTCTAAGAGAAAATTTAATGTTTATTTCTAATATACACATATAACAAAGCCAAACGGAAATCAAATCAGCTCGTAGTTGCTAAATATTATTTTGGTTTCCGTGGGGTTTCGTGTAAGTGTGATCATAAACACCATCACACACGATTAATATTGTTCCGCATGTCTCTCACAATCACTCGAGATGGCGAAGCGCGAATCAATTTCAAGGGCAACACAGATTTATTTTACAAAACAGCTATTTACACGTATTCACAATCAGCGATTTGACGTTAAACAAAGAGCGGCTTATCTCACACGTCAGATATCGCGTATTGTAAAAATTCCGCCCTGGCGGCACTACTATATAGGTAAAAGAAACCATTATTCCTTCCAAAAAGAAACTTTCCAGAACAATTTCCACGATTCTCATAAGATCTTTAACCATCTTACGTTCAAAGACGTATTATTAAGTAATAATCGAGGAACTTGCCGTTGTGGTGGTCGTGTGGTTATAGTGACGGACTCGCGATGCGAGGATCCGGGTTCGAACCCCACAGTGGTGGTCGGCTGAAGTTGGTTTTCTGTGGTTCCCAACTTCAAGGCGCAAATGCGAGCCGATCTCCCCGTTAAAAAGTCTCGCCACAGAGATCAACAGTCCTACAACGATAAATTATTCAATCATAACACTTCACTCATAGTTTGAAAAACTGGTGGCCGATGGCAACACTACGCATAACAAGCATTACAGAGAAACAAAAAAAAACTTCACGCCAGGTTTCACTACACGTACACGCACATTCTCGCCTGTCGAATTTTTTCTTGTCCAGATGATAGACAGTCCTAGTCATCAGTATTCTTTCCAGAATTTTTCCCGTATGGGATAGCAGTAGTAGATCGGGCCTCCAAAAAATGGCTCGGGGATCCATGATGTTCTTAAGTCAGCCACCTCGTTGGGCAATTTGCCTGTTGTATTTGTATTTATTTGAAAGTCGTCCAAACGCCTCACAGTGGTGCGTTTTGCGAAACTCGTGGCCAAAACCCCCAACAAAAAAGGTTTTGCCGTTCGACCCTGATTTTTTCACAGATGAAGAGTGAATAAACTCCGGCTTCTGACGTACGTTCTTTTTCGTTCACCACCTCTTAGTTTTCGCTCAGAACGAACCCCAATGTGGTGATTCAAGTAGCAGTATACCGCACATCAATCTTAACAATTTAGAAATACATTTTGAATTTCGTTTTTGATATTTTTATTAAAAAATAAATTATTGTTAATACCAAGTCACATATTTTAAAAAAGTTCATTTTTGTGAGTGGCGGTAGAAAGAAATTACAAGACGGGTCCTCCTGAAATTCATTTATCAACATAACATGTTTAGTTTATGAAAAAGGTGAAATTAGCTGCTAATATATGCTACTCCGCTGACCCCAGCGACTTTTTTTCAACATGCCATAGCTGAGGCTTGCCTATACAAAGGCGGAATAGATTTGAATTTGAGAAAATTTCTTTAAAAATGGCAGAGATTATTGCTCTGATAACTGCAGATTATTTTAGCTTTAACACTGAAAGCTGCAAAATACACACATGCCTCCCATTTTTTTTTTTTTTTTTTTTGCCTTTTTTAGTTTCAAACTCGGTGCTTCACTGAAAAAAATTTAGACTTTTAACGAAATACACTTATAAAGCATCATAGCTCAAATTTTAAGCAGCAATGCACCGATTTAGAAAATCACTTAAAGACGAACACAGAATGACGTTTTAAATGCTTAAATTAAGTAAGATTTGAAGGGTGTACACAGAAAACGTAAAAAAAAAAAATGAATTGCAAATCTTGACTGATCTTAACAAACGTTCTCATTTTCTGCGAGGCACATGCAAAGAATCGGTGGTGAGCACATATTAGAATTTGCTGAGACTAATAAGAGAACAAAAAAGGGCAATAACTGATTCATTAAGGAAACAGCACATGCATCAAAACTTAAATAAATTCGAAAAAGTTTCTTGCAAAAATTCTCAATGATGTGATGCGCGAATTAATAACTTTTTCTCATCCATTCATATCTAGCACGAGGGAAACAACGGGAAAAAAATTTCAAGATTGCCGCAAAACGTCTTCAATAACCCAAAACTAGTTTTGACTATTTAAGAGATAATATTTGTATATGTAAAATTGATTTTCTGTGTGTATATGTTGTTCTCTCTACAAATCCACAATTTTAGATCGATCGTTACCAAATTTTACATATACTCGTAAACGAAACAGGACCCGACTTGAAAGATAGGCTACTGTAAAAGTTCGACGAAACAGGTCAAATGCCCGAAATTGTCGGGCAAGAATGGTTCTTGGGCCTCAACAATGACTTTCGGAATGTTTACTTCATTCACCGTGGTTTCCTAGCAATGCGCCTCAGACATGTTTATTCCTGTACAATGGTTTTTGTCACTTCTTCAATGCTCCCAGTATGCTGAGAAAACCTGGGCACCGCCGGGTATTATAGCTAGTTGTTAATAAATCATAATTATGATCATATTATCATCATTTGATCATTTTTTGTCGCGCCGTGGTCATTTTCTGCACACGAGAGCTAGTTAGACCGGGACCTACAATTTATTGCCGATTCCGAACGGCAGACTTGTTTTTATACTCACCGAGAGGTTGGTGCGCCAACTCCTCGATGCGGTAGCATTTTTTTCTGCGGTCATGTCTCTTCAGCTGTGGTAATCGAGTGGTCACAGTGACAGACTCGCATCGCGAGGATCCGGGTTCGAACCCCGCCGGTGCCACAGTGGTGGTCGGCTGAAGTTGGTTTTCTGTGGTTCCCAACTTCGAGGCGCGAATGCCAGCCGAGATCTCCCCGTTAAAAAGTCTCGCCACAGAGAGCAACAAGCCTACAACGTTACAAATATTCAATCATTACACTTCACTCACCATTTGAAGTATAGATGGCAGCACTGAAATATCAGACACAACACTAGTTACACACTCAGAATGTTAGGTGCACTCACTTTGTTCTCTGTCATGAAGGTGCAGACTCTGTCACGAAGCTAAGCTGGAAGAGATCTTGGCAACGGGATAAGTCCGGTGGCAGAGACCCTGGCGTTCATTCAATGCGGTCACGTCGCATGTTCTGTTATGTCATGTTCTGTTATGTCATGTTCTGTTATGTCGCATGTCATGTTCTGTTATGTCGCATGTCATGTTCTGTTATGTCGCATGTCATGTTCTGTTATGTCGCATGTCATGTTCTGTTATACCCCTGTATCAGGAAAGTTTTCTGACAACGACCAACCGAGTATCGAACTCGCGACACCTCTAAACATCCTTCGGTACTTTAGGCCATCATAATATTATCATGATACACATTAATATATAGGTGTGACCATAAGATATTACACCCAGACCATAACCAGAAACATTTTTCCATCCATTACAAACTTTTTGTTATAAATTTCTGTGTTTAAATTACTTTTTATGCTTATTTTAACTTCCTGTTTTTACTTCTTTTTGAATTCTTAATCAATTTTTTATGCAGCATTTTTATGTTGTTATAAGTTTTTTAATGCATCTCAGCAATATTCTTACATGTTACTGCAATTCAAATGTCATATATATGTATGATGATGAGATATCATGAACAAATCCATTTGTGCTATGTTATTTTATCGCAATTCTATCAATAGCCATAATGCAAACATATCATTTTTTATCCATTTCATATCCTTAAAATCCCTTTAATCATATAATCTGCTTCCTGCCGTTAAAAAAGCATAATATTTATTGTTCCAAACAGTTTTCAAGAATATGCAACAAATTTCAAGGCGAGTAAAGCGTTTTGACCACGTTTTTCGAAAAACGCACCCACTGTGCGCCTATGGAATAAACTCAAACAAGCTCTCTTTATTTTCTTTCTTCTCTCCTCATCATCGTAAGCCTTTGTTATAAACATAGCACAGCGGTTCTCAACCGGTGCTCCGTGGAACCGCAAGGATTCCATGTGCACGTCCCAGGAACTTTGCGGCCACTCGAGAATAATGAAATAAATCAATAAATTTGATAAACCAAAGAAAAGAGGCCTAAAGGGTGCCGCCATATAAAAATATATTAAAAAGGGCTCCTTGAGTTGAACAGGGCTCCGCCATAGAAATTTATACACTGAAAAGGGCTCCACGAGTTAGAAAAGGTTGAGAACCGCTGCACTAGCAAGTTTTTCTTTTTACCTTCCTTTTATTGCTATAAAATTAATTTTTCCTCACATATGTTGAATCCTTTTATTACATACATTAAGAGCAAAAGAGAGCAGGATGGGTGGTGCCGCAAAAAGAAATCTACTTCGTATACCCACTTTACTTTTTACTTTCAATTTTTCCCCTTCCTTTTTTCTTCTTGGGTTTTTTCCTTAATCTTTTCTCCCTTTCCCTAACGTGCGTTTAGGTTAGGACAAGATTAGCATATTTATCATCTATTCGTCAGAGATCATCCGAATTTCTCGCTGATTCCTTGTAGCGAAAGGGTTAAACTTCTCTTGGCGCTATGACATTGCCAAATCATCGGAACTGTCGCCAGACTTGCTAAGTCTGTCGTTAATTTGGCGAGATTCACCAAGAAATGCATTAATGACTATTTACAGGTGAAAGATGACACGTAATACATGATAAATGAGAACCATTTACATAATTTTCGTAACATTATTTTGAGCGTCGGAACTATCAAGTTTCAAGATGTCTTCGTGTTTAGAGAGAGAAAGTGACGGTTGGTCGTATCAATTTACTTCTTATTTTCTTTGTATAGTATGAAAATTAATAGGCACGCATAATTAATATTAGCTTATATATACAATACTAACTATTACCCGCGGCTTCGCTCTCGTGGATTTGGTTATCCGAAAATAATTAGGCGATGATTCCCTTCATATAACATTTAAACGCCTCATGACCCCCTTGGGAGTTGAATTTTCAGAAATCCCGTCTCTTAGTAGCAGAGCCGTCTTAACAGTACCATGGGCCGGCCCCCTGGCCAAGTGATTTTTCTGTGGCCTACCAGGAAAATTCTCGAAAATTTCTACCAGTTCTAATTTTTGTGAGGCCCCCGGGCCATACCCGGGTGAGCCCATGCGTTAAGACGGCACTGATTAGTAGGTATCTATGTACATTATAAGATACAATACTGACCAAAATTTCATAATTATAGTTTCAGCGGGACTTCTCTATGAAACCCATGAACCACTTATGATATACCTATAACCCCGTTATGAACTCCTTATAGAGGTCAAATTTCGTAAAAACTCCTTCTTAATTAATCTGTAGGGGTCATTCAATACGTCATCATTTATAGGGAATGGGGGTTCAGATTTGCTGACATTTTATGACAAGGTGAGGAGGAGAGTTTGAATGATGCTTACGTCATCAACCACCCTTTATAAAAATATGAAATATTCTCAATGCCATTTTACTTGGTGTTTGCCAAAAATGAGAAAACCTTTCCTAGTTTTTGGGCACCTGAACTAGCATTCTTCCTATTAGTAAGTCCTCTATAGAGTCACTTCAGTGATCTTTAAATGTTCCGCGGATCCTTCAAGTGATCTGGAAATGTGTCCGGTCCGCTCAAGTGTTCTAAAAATGAGTTGCGGGTCACTTTTTTCAGTGTCCTAGAAATGAGTTGCGGGCTACTTCAGTATTCTAGAAATATGTAATGGGCCACTTAAGTGCTCTAGAAATGTGTCGCGATCTGAAAATGTACCACAGGCCGCTCAAATGCTCTGGAATCGTGCCACGAGTCACTTAAGCGATCTGTAAATATACCGCTTAGTTCATTTTTATAAAATTAGGCCCCTTTCACACGGAGCGGATGCGGACGCGGGTCCGCATACCCTTTCAAACGAGCGCTGATCTTTAGTTCGAAATTCGTGCATATAAACTGTTTTTTCGCAATTTTTGTAATTATTTTTCTCCTTCACCTCTGATTCAGTGGTGATGTGAATATTTCTAAGCACAGGCATTTTGAAAGTCTCTACCCCTTCCCTTTTTTACTACTTGCAAATTCTATGATATCTCCTGAATTTTTTTTTCTTTTTTTTGGAACATCGAAAGTTTTGGATGTTTTTGGATTTGATTTTTCGAACATTGGATGTTTTTGGAATTTTTCTTCCATATTTTTCCGAAAAGACGGATTTTTTTTTTTCAAAATATTTCGAAAATATTTGAAGACATTTTCTCCCATCGACTACTTGGGAGGATAGAAATGAAGACATCTTTATTCCCATATTCTATGTGGCTCTAGATTAAATCACCAAAGAATGCCTCTAGGCTGCTTATGGCCACTGAATCAGAGGTGAAGGAGAAAAATAATTACAAAAATTGCGAAAAAACAGTTTATATGCACGAATTTCGAACTAAAGATCAGCGCTCGTTTGAAAGGGTATGCGGACCCGCGTCCGCTCCGTGTGAAAGGGGCCTTAGGTTTGAGGTAGTGGGCCACATCAGATAACCCCAACGGCCAAATTTTGCCGGCGGGCATTGGATTTAGCATATATGGCTTAGCGAAGGGGTCGCAATGAACTTCTTAAAGAGAAATTTTGAGTTTTTTAGTCTTCAAATACCATTGAAATTAACAGAAATTGATTATAATAACATGTAAAGGTATTTTTCTTCCGAAATTTTATTTAAAAAAATATCTTTTGCATAAAAAAAATTGATCGTCGCCATCTGTGATCCCAATATGCGCTTGGAAGTAGGGGTAGAGCGGACGAAATTTCGTTGACAAAGGGGGGGGGGTGAGAATTTTGCTGACTGGGGTGGTCAAAAATGGCTAGAAATCTGCTGACGTAATACTTGAACGGCCACTTATGTCATGAAATAAAACTACTTACCTTTGACTTTTGAAGACCGGACACACCCCGCTTCCCATCTCATAGAGATATCGAAGCGTTCCCGAAGGGTGGGTGTATCCGGAAAGTTTTATTATAAAAACAAAACATTGTCGCCTCATACGAAGGCAACCAAAAAAAAAAAAAAAATATGTACACTGCTCAAAGCAATTAGGGGAGCAAGCAAAAAAGTGAAGAAAACCGTGCGAGACAGCCACGTATTGGCATACAATGGATAGTACACGCGTATCAATGCGCAATACAGAAAAAAGACGTAAAAAAATTTGGAATTAAGCTTTAATTCTTTGAAAATATGGAAAAAAATATGAAAAGATGATTTAGGGCAACAATTTGGTTACATGTAAACGATAAAAAAAAAGTACTGTTTAGACATGATACATGAGTTTTAATAGGGCGTGTGGTCTCCTCGAACAGCTAAGACTGCTGCAAACCTGTTTGCCATGGATGCGATGAGGTTATCGATCAGACTTTGGGGAATACTGTTCCACTCTTCAAGAAGTGCAATCTGCAAGTCTCGGACAGTAACAGGCGGTCTTGGTCGCTCAGCAATGCGTCGTCCGAGCATGTATGCTCGATTGGATTCAGGTCAGGAGAGCACGCTGGCCATTCCATACGCTGTATTGTTTCAGCTTCAAGCATGTTCTCCACCAGACGAGCTCTATGCGGTCGGGCATTATCATCCTGGAAAACAAAGGAATCTCCAATGGCTCCAGCGTAAGGGATGACATGAGGTCGCAGTATCTCGTCTGCATACCTTCGGGCCATCAAAGTGCCATTCCGAATGATATGCAGGTCCGTACGTCCGCCTATGCTGATTCCACCCCATACCATCCAACCAGCTCGTCTGTATTGTGACCTTTCACGAACGAATGCGGGGTTATTTCGAGTGCCCCTGTCCCTCCATACCAGAACACGTCGGGTGTCACACTCCAGACTGAATCGGGACTCGTCTGTAAACAGCACTTGGCTCCAATCATGTTGCTCCCAATCTCGATGTTCAGCAGCCCATCTTCTTCGGGCCGCACGGTGGCGTGGGGTCAATGGAATGCAGACCATTGGCCTACGTGCATAGAGCCCTCCCTCATGAAGCCGATTACGTACTGTTTGGCTGGACGCCCTTCGTCCTGTTGCCAAGAGCAACCGTCTTCGCAGCTGCGTAGCATTCTCTGTTCTATTTCGACGGGCTGTTAACCGTATATACCGGTCATCAGTTGCTGTAGTGGCGCGTGGCCGACCTTGCCCTGGTCGACGTCTAACATTTCCTGTTTCTTGGAATCGATTCCACAGCCTTGCAACAACACTTCTGGCGACTCCAACAGCATCCGCGACACTACGTTGTTTTTGCCCGGATTCCAGTCTGCGTATAACACGCCATGCCATGGATTCCGGTAAATCACGTTGTTGAGACATCCTCAAGTCACCTTGTCTCAAAAAAAAATACTGCATTGAAATACTCAAAATAATTAATTTCTGTTAATTTCAATGCTATTCGAAGCCATATATATGAATTGTCACAATAATCATCATCATCATCATCGTGCCCCCCAGACTCCCAAGTCTATCTCCGCCTATGCTCTGACCCCACTATTATTTTCGCACCGGGCCCCGGGCCTGGTAAGGTCGGCCCTGCACCCACGTTTCGATATTAAGTTGTAAGAGATTATAGGCTACTTTTTCCTATTGTCTTTCTATCGATAAGAAAAAACAATTCTACCTTCCCGAAAAGAGCAAAAGATGAAAAACAAATGCACAGTAAGAAGTCAAGCGATCCGAACGAGTAATTCCAGACATGTCACACATGTTCAACTATTTACATAAAATATCTGGTTGTTAATATCTCAAATTTCATCATACGATGTACTAAGCTCCTTCTAAAAAGCATTGGCATAACTCGCCAGGCAATTATCTTGATTAATAATTTTGATAGCCTGCGTCTGTAATTAGAGCCCTGCATAAATGATCATTGGCAGTCACCAATATACCTCAGAGAGGCAGACGTTACCATTTCCTGCTCCTCCTTTTCTTAAACCTGTAAACATTTAAGATTTCAGCGACAGAAATGCATGAGAGTGGCGGAATCATTCTCCCGCGAGAAGCCGCTACTGTATAGCATTTTTTTCTCGGAGAGGCAAGCGTTCCGTAGTCACATGAACACTCATGCTTTCACCATATTTTCTACAAACAGGGAAATGAAATCCAAGTACGGGAGATTCGCCAATTCCCACCAAAAAAGTCTGGAAAGGTAAGAAAAAAGTTGCCGGATCAATACATTACCTCTTTTAGAGATACAGGTATCTCTAGGAGGTAATGCTGAAAAATCACCAATGGCGGGAAATCAAGTGCTATCGCAAATCGCAGTGGTTAAAATATATTAAAAAAACACGTCCCACATGGCAAAAAAATGAGATGAATTGGTCAAAAATAATTCCTCGTAAAAATAGAGGACAACGGGATTCCAAATATGGGACATCGCCAAATATGATGTCCAAAAATAATAAAGTTGCCAACTATTGCTAAAACCACTGAAAAAATTTCAATGTGGGGGAAATGAAGCACTGCGGGGCAATTTGCAGTGGATTAAAATGAATTTCTACGAAACAACACATTAAACATGACAAATAAGTGAGTTGAATATTCTTAATTTTGTTGCAATAATCCATACGCAATGAAATCTCGATATAACGATACTCAGCAGACCAAGAAAAAGTATCGTTCTAGGGGATTATCGTTATATCGAGAAGTGGTTATAGTTTAACATTGGACTACATGCATTTCCAAACAAGACGAAAAGTATCGTTGTAGAGAAATTTATCGTTACATCGGTATCGTTGTAGAGAGGTTTCACTGTAAAATTTATGAGTTGTGAACATAATTTTAATCCTTGATTTCAGTAAAACAATAAACATTGCTTCGTTTAATAAAGTTAGCTTCGCTGAAAATACAGGAAAAAACGGGACATTTCGACAAAAAAGTCGGGATGGCCAAAATTTTGCAACAAATACGGAACACATGGCCATCTTGGTCATTATATACATATACAGGGTGTTTAGGTAACAGGGCGTATAGTAATTTACTGGCGAACCGTTGGTCCTAGAGGCATACAACATGTAGCAGTCAGATATTTCACTCATATTGCGAGGCGTTGGTCATTAAAATAAAAAATATTGTTTATACAGTTCCCGTGTGGCCAAACCCCCCCTCCCCCCGTCTCTCCTGATGCCAACAAAAAAAAATGTTCGCGTTCTTAAGTGTGATATTCGAATTTGAAAAACGGAGGAAAATTGGGGGGGGGGGGATAAACCGATTTTCCCCGTATTTAATCAACACCACACTTTCTAGTGTGGTGTTGATTTAATGCTGTTTTTCCCCCAGCTTTCTTCCATTTTATGGCCTAAGTGTTTGTAAACATATACTCAGCAACCAAAAATTAGGAACACCCATCACTCAAACTTTGACTTTCCTGACACAGGGGTACAACAAAAAAACGGCGACTTGACCGCAGCAAAAAATTGCTACCGCTGGGAGTTCCCCCATCGAGGGGTTAGCGCACCAACCTCTCGATGAGTATAAAAAAAACAAGCCTGCCGTTCGGAGTCGGCAAAAAATTGTAGGTCCCGGTCTAATTAGCCCTCGTGTGCAGAAAATGACCGTGGTGCGACAAAAATGATCAAATGATCAAACTTTGACTCGTTCGTGCGCTGACGTAATATAAACAGGATTTGCTGAAAAAAATCTTTCTCCTGGTCAGAAGCACCAGTTAACGTTCACGCTACACACGCTGTAGAAACCTGCTCCTAGGAAAACCTGGCTTAAGCCAAAAAAAAAAAAAAAAAAAGCGGGCGGAAATCGCGTGCGAACGAAAGAGATGCTATTCGACCGATGCTCATGTGCAGCAACAGAATAGCTACAGTGCAACAAATTGCAGCGCAATACAACTTAGGATCATCGCAAAGCACATCCGTACACTCTACAAGAGGGATCTTAAAACGAATTGGTTTTAATAGCCGGCGACCAAGAAGCCCCTTTAATTTCGCTTAAAACCGAAGAAAACGATTTTTGTGGAATAGGGTACGTCGAAATTGGACACTTGATGAGTGGAAGAAGGTTGTCTGGTCTGACAAGTCAAACTTTCTTCTCCGTGACGTTGATGGCAGGATCTATGTGTGGCGCAAGCAGCACGAAGCCATAGATCCGGCATTCCACATGACTACTGTTCAAGCGGCTGGTGGCGGAATCACGGTCTGGGGAGCATTTTTCTGGTATACTCTTGATCCCTTATTGCCATTGGAAGCATCTGTCAATGGCAGCGACTACCTTCACATCGTTACTGACCATGGGCACCCGTTTATGGCCATAATGTTTCCCTATTTCCAGTAGAACAATACACCCTCCCACGGGGCTGGAATTATCTGCTTGGGTTGAGGAACATGATTCAGAATTTCAATTGCTTCAATGCCCCCCCCCCCCCCCTAGTCACCCGATCTTAACGCAATTGAGCATTTGTGGAACAAGGTTGAAAGGACTGTTAAAATCTCCAAAACACCACCTTCTAATCTGAGGGAATTAAAAGCTGTCATTTCGTTAGCATAGGCTAATATTCCTCCTCAACGGTTTTAGCAATTTGTAGTGTCCTTAGAATATCTGCTGTCATCGAAGCCAGAGAAGGTCCCACATGATATTAGTGGCGAGTAGCAGGGTGTAAGTAAGTGACGTTGCTAAGGGTGCCTATAATGATTATAAAAAACGAAGCACTGCCCATCTGAAAAATATTCAACAAAATTTCATACCCGTGAGTTTTGCCCATTTTTTCCGTCGAACTTAAAATCATAACATGCTTGGCGCATAAAATTTACTTTTATATATTAATTTTTCATGATGCGTAACCGGTTTAACCCTCTTAAGTGACACAACCAGAAATCTCTAAACCCTCTTCAAAATGCCACATCTTTTTTGATAAAGTGGGCTTTTCTGCAGATGCAAATTAAAGGGTATGGGGGGAGTTTTCTATTGAAAAAAGCAACTACAAAATATCTGGGATTGTCAATGCTACAATAAGAGACTAAATCTAAATTATTTGGATTAAAAAAACATAAATGGTGCTAACACTCATACTATGAAATAATCAAGGGATATGCATAAAATGCAGTGATATAGATGGTACATTATTTTCCTAATGTTTTAAGAATAAAAGGCAATACATATTTTCGTTATTCACCTTTACTAAATGCAATATAGTTGCATCTATCAGATAAACGTTAGGGCAGCACATATCAATTCCTTGGAAATTCCACAGAGGAATATTTACGAGGTGCAAGTTAAATTATATAAACTATAGTTAAGGTAGTAGTGTTTCTGATTACTTTCCAAAACTAAATATTTAGACAACTCATCATCCCAAGGTGGCCGCCATAGTTATAACCTCCTAATCGTTACTTGAACACACTGAGCAACATGTCATAATTGGTATTTACAAACAAAAGCATTTTCAAATCTGAAACATTTTTTTAAAAGTAAATCTTTATTGACACTTTATTTCTACATGATTTTTTTTTTCCTTTTTTTTGGAACACTGGATTACTCTTCTTCTTGATTCGGGGGTCGTAAAGGTAGGAAAGAAATACTGTACCGAGCAAAAAAAAAAAGACGATGCAGAAATATCTCCAAATGACTTATGGCATTATCTCAGTGAATCAAACTGAAACTACTCAAAATATGGCTACAGATTTCATGACCAAAAAGATGTAAGAATAAGAAAGAAATAATAATAAACAAAACACACACATGAAATTCACACTCAGGTACGTAACGAATGATTGTTCATAGAAGTAAATTGCATGGGCGAAAAAGAAGCAAAGCTATATTTTACACAACTTATCTGAACTGCTTCCTCAAAAAAAGTTACAGACATGCTTAGAACTACATATATATATATACACACACATACAGGCATGGGAACACATCAGTTGGCATGTCCACGATACGAGATCCAGATACATTTGTCTCCAAACAGGGTGGAAAAAAAAACTGATAACCCTATTCTTAGGCGAAGAAGAAAAAAAACAACTCTAAATAAGTTTAATAAAGTCTCTTTTACATACAAAACATACTAGGGGAAAATATATATATATAATGTTCCATAAAACGACAGTGAATTCGAAAATTTCACGGACTTGCAGTTTGAAGGGGGAAAAAAATTTGACCCAAGAATTTTGAGATAATACTGGAGTCTAGTTACAAGGGGAAAAAATAATCGAAACATATATTTTTTTTTCAAACAACAATAACAAATCCTTAGCAGTTCTCAGAAACTGCATAATGTGGAGGATGGGAGCGAGGGACCGAAAAGACGAAGGGGGAGAAAAAAAAAATCTACATCACTAAGTTCAACAAATGGAGTGTCATTCATTCACAAGAAAAACAAGTAAATTATTTCTTCTTCACAGGCCCACGAGGTGGAGTGACTGGTCTGCCGGAGTTCAAACCACCGTACTGGTATTTGGCTTTCTTCTCTGACGGTTTCAAAATCTATAACAACAATATAATAGTAGTAAATATAAAATAATTATTTCAGCATAGCCAATATACTAGAAGGGGGAAAAAATCGAGAGCTGATGAATTTCCATTATCAAAAACAGGGTCCTTCCATACTCTGGGAATGTTTCCAAATCACCACGTTAACTCTTTGCACACTCCCCACCCAAGTTAACCAATAAAGTTGGGGGGGGGGGGCATTTGAAGTAAAAAGGGGTGTTAACTTTTATTTTTTGGGGGAATAATTAGTTTCAATTTTTCAACAAATGGCAATTGTATTGTCTTACACTCTTCTGCAAGTACTGTTTTCAGCAAGGGTGCTCAACCCTGCTGCCAAAGAGTGTGGGGGTTTTCACTTCGGTGGTTTGAAAATGTGTTGAAGGCTACTAAAGTAAGCTGGAACAGCATGGCAAGTCACTTAAGTGGCCAGTAAATGTGCAGCGGGTCACTCAAATTATTTGTAAATATGCAATGGACTGCTTAAGCAACCAGGAACTGTGCGATGGGGTAGCATAAGTGATGTGAAACAGTGCAGAGAGTTGCTCTGAAACAGTGCTGCAGGCCACTTAGTCATCTGTGAATGTACCACTTAGTTCATTTAACAAGGTCATGTATTATATACAGCAATACCTCGGCCAAGGATTTTTCCCCTGACATTGTTACTAACAATGTAACTAACATTTTAGTTTACATAGATGCACAGCGGCATTGTGTGCTGAATTTTCGCACAATCATCATCATCATCAGAGACTATCTTACGAGCCGGATTAATTTATGTCCACTTCAGAATAACTTTTACCTCTTTCTCTTCCAGAAAGCTTTTGAGCCACTTTGTGTAAAATATATGATTAAGTGGAGCAAAATTACATCTTCACAAGTACAGGGATGGGAAGTGCCAAAGTCCATTTCGGAGCAGCAAAATTCAGGATTTTGAGCAGCAAAATATAGGATTCGGAGCAGATATTTATAAATTGGAAGAATCAATAGGATGTTTGGCGATTCAGCACTCATTATTTGGAAAGATTGGTGATCTGGCACGTTATTTGGCAATATTGGCAAAATTAACAAGAATATTTTTAACTCTCACCCCTTTTCAAAATAAAACAACTGCACTCTCTTTTATTATCAAAAATCTTTTCATTATCTTTTTTTTTTGTTTTTGGTGTTTCAGGCTTTTGACTCACTTGTTTGAAAAAGTGGCTGTCATAAAATTTGTCAAACCAGTCTATTGAAGATGATTTTTGCTTACTGGGGGCACTATTTGCTGTCTGGAACAGCAGCAGTTCAAATGGGCTAAAAATTTTCAATTTTTTTCATACTCAAAGAAATTGTTGCAAAATGGGAGTCAATTTCGGAAGAATCAACACTATGTTTGGCAATTCAGCACTCATTATTTGGCGAGATGGGCGATCTGACACTCGTTATTTAGCGATCTGGTACTTGTTATTTGGCAATATTGGCGATTTAAAACTCGTTACTCAGCAACATTGGCGATTTTACGCTCGTTGTTCAGAAGCAAAATTCGCTATTTGGTGCAGAAAAATACGAAAATACACTATTGGAGCAGGATGGCGCAAGATGTTAATTTTGGCGCAGAGTTCCCACCCCTGCAAGTATGAGACAGCCGCCACTGTGGTGGCTGAGTGGTCATGGTGGCGGATTCGCATCGCGAGGATCTGAGTTCAAATCCTGTTGCCACAGTGGTGGTCAGCTGAAGTTGGTTTTCTGCGGTTCCCAACTTTGAGACAAAAATGCAAGCCCCGTTAAAAAGTCTCGCCGCAGAGAGCAACAAGTCTACAACATTACAATTATTCATTCATTACACTTTAATCACTATGAGTTGAGAAAAAACTGATTGCAGATGGCAGCACTACATTATTAGAATTATTAGAACAAGCATTACACAGAAACAAACTTCACGGAAGGTTCACTATATATACACACACATTCCAACATGTACCAATTCATTAGAAGTTCCGCAGAGGAATATGGACAAGGTGCATGTCTGGTTTAGTAGTACGAGACAGCAATGAGCTGAGTATCCAAAAAACCCCTCTTTTAAAAAGGTAGTTTTTGTATCACTGGTATTTGTAAAACAGGGGTTTTACTGTAATTGTTATACCTCCAATGTTCTGAAATTTCATCTTTAGCATTGTTCTGAAAATCGTTAGATTTTGATTGAACTACCAGATCTGATCCATTGCTGAGGCATCACAATCTTTGACCTCTGTCTGGGACCCAATCCATTTGTTTATTAAATGTGAGCTCCAATATGGTTATCAGTTTCCATGCACCTATGGTATGAGCGAATACAGGCTCTTTGAACAGAAGGGGTGGGGGCAGCCTATCCCAAAGCTCTCGCCTATGCCATAGCTTCCAACTTTGGAGAATGAAAATGAGGGATTTTTTCCATGTGGATCCAAATTCCGTACAAAAATATAATAGGAATTTTCCCCCTTTGCAAAAATGTAACATCGTGCAAGCCAACAGTGCTAACTAGTAGGCTAAATTACCTGTCCTTACTACTCTCAAATCAAATCATGCAAAAAAAAAAAAAAAAAAAAAAAAAAAAAATCGGGCTCAAAATGGAACAGACTTAATAAGACATGTCAAAGCACATACACGTCATCTCACCAATTTGGATGTCGAAAAGTTGAATTGATGCTTGCGGTTTGGTGAATTGTTTTCTCCCAAGGAAATGAAATTTCCTTTTGTTATTTGACGCAATAATGACAATTTGTGAAGTTTCAGGGATTAAAAACGAAAGCAAGTATTTTTTTCAGGTAAATTCTTTGGAACATTTTTTTGCCTCCAAAACTAGGGAATTTGGTTACGATTGCTGTCAAAGTTTCGAAGATATGAGAATTTTTCAGGAGTCTGAGAGATGAAGTGGAAATTCAGGAGAAACTTGGCAGCTATGAAAATTCTTTTAGTACAGCAGATGCAAGGATTTCTTTTTAGAGATATAAAGATTTGAGAAAGAGACCTTTTCACTGTATTTGAATAATTTTTTAATAGACATTTGTGACTCAGATATATCAGGAGTACCCATTGCTGATGAGATCAAAGTTTTAGCTTATAGCGATGACATAGTTCTGCTTTACGACTGCAACTGGTCAACAAGCTTGAATGTTTCGCTGAGCTTTCGAGAATAAGGGTCAATTTATTAAAATAAAAAATGTACCGTTCTCAGAAATGGCTACAATTCTAAATCCGACAGGTGGTTTTTCAAAACATCTGAAATAGAAAAAGTTAAATCAATATAACTACCTTTGTGGTGTTTTATTCGAATATAACGGTTCTCTTTACTGGACAGAAACATTACCAGTGCTGAGGCTTGTATGAAAACACAAATAGAAAATTTTTTAATTTCAGTCGCAGTAAAGCGTTTAAGCAGGTTCAAGGGCCATGTAAAGTTGATGTATTCCATGATCTTACTGATTGGCTTATATGAAGGGAAGATTTGAGGTCTGAATTCAAATATACTAGACACTATACAATTGACATTTACAAAAAAAAAAAAAAAAACAACTATGATATACTATTTTATATTCAGTCATTTTTAAGTCACATGAAATTTGGTTGATTGAAACAAACACATGGAAAAAAAACAGTTGCAAGAATGATTCAATTATCACATTTAATTATGATAATTAAACTTAAGATTCATAAAAACAGATGGATTTTTACCTGAAAAGAACACATGAGTGTTTCGTCAACAGACATCATACCACCAGCATTATCGAACTCTCCGCAATAGTTAGGAGCAGAAAAGAGAGTCACCAGTTGCCTCTTGGCAAAAAACTCATATCCATCCTCAACAACCTGAAAAAAAAAACATTAACTGAAAAGAAGAAACCATAAATAAAATGCACTAGATCAGTGAAAGTAGTTGCAAAATTTCACAGACCAATGAAAAATAAATAAATAGCAAATAATTTAAGGACAGACAAGAAATAAATGAAATTTGGAAACTGGCTATAAACCCAATCTAAAATTCTGTAGTGACTATAAGAATCATTAAAGAAATGAATTAAAGCAAACAGAATAATAAAAAAAAGACAGTGTTACATAAAAAAATAATTTTGAAGAGTAATTAACCTTTTCAAAATTATAAGGGGTATTTTTTTACTCCTTATAACCCTTAATTGAGGAGTATTTTCACTCAAAATTTCATGGAGTAAAATCAAATTTTGATGTGCGATTGGTGAACACTGGAAATAGGTAACAATTTTTACAGTTAGTTGAATTATGCAAAAAAAAAAAAAAAAAGAAGAAAAGAACCACAACAAAAGGTTGATTAGTCTCTAGCTTGTACAGTGTGTAGAAAAAGAAAAACAAATTTAGACAGATCCAATATGATTTGGTTATATAGCAAAATATTAATAGTTGGCTTGTGCATTACCTGATGTGCTCGACAAATCAAGTCTAAATCATGACGATTCAAAAATTTACTGACAACATCAGCTCCAAACGTGAATGAAACTCCTCTGTCATTTTCGCCCCATCCCTGGACATCTTTGTCCGGATCAGACCATAACAAATCACAAAGCAGGCCTGTAGAAGAAGGTCAATACTTTAGTTTAAAAAAAGACATGAGTTATATTTCTTAGAACAATTTCTAGCTTAACTTAGATCATGTAAGTCAGGATACAACATGACATACAAAAATGATTGCATTGCAGTACAGTCAAAGCTGCCAGCTTTGAGAAGATTTTTCAAAAGTGCTAAAGCTTTCAGGAGTTAAACAGACTTTTTATTTCATATTTGTCAGTCAAAATTATGCTCATAGGTTGAGTCAGTTTTATCACAGATTTTATGTTTATAGAGAGTGACCTGTCTAAAGCGGATACTGTATGAAAGAAAAACCTGTTTAAAACGGAATCAAAATATGCTCTATTCAATGATTAGAGCTTTGATTTGCAACTTCATAAAATGGAAATCTGTATAAAACAGAATATTGTTTCAGTCTTTTGACATTGTTTCATACAGGTTTCACTGTATCTTTACTAGAAAATCCAGATAACACTCTGTAGAAAAATGAATATCTCACCAGTATCCGGAACATCAGTAGGACGCATAATTCTGCGAATTTGTTCCATTGATTGAAGATCAGGAGACAAACCTTGACAAACAAAGAGACAAAAGTCAATACATTCACAAACTTCCAAAAACTGCCACACTGGAATAACAAATCGTGAGCTGCAATTATATGCAGCAATGCTTCCGTTGGCTAGTTGTCAAAACATACCAGAATAATTCGGTGCTATTTGCACTGTTCCTGTACTATACAATGGAATTATTCCCGTTTTGACATGTGATATTGCACAACAGTGGCGTAAATTAATTCTTCAGCCAACTCAGAGCCCCAACCTCAATCCAACAGAGGCTTTTGAGAATGAACTGAGGGGTCCGCCCACTCAAAAGTGGGGTCTGTTTTCTGGACCCTTCACAAATACATATTAATGAAACCATAAATTTGACATTTCATTTTTTTTGTGATAAAAATTTTTTTGTGATTAACTAGAATATTTTTCACTTCTTACAAAAAGTTACTTATTTTTCACAAAAATAAGAAAAATTTTCACAAAAACAGGACCTTACAAAGAAGTCTGGGCAGACCCCCCGGAACTGGAATGCCGCCTGAGATCCTTACTAATATGTCTGACTTCTGTGTCATGACTGGCTTCCATGAGATGGAGGAACACAAATTATTGAAAGTATGACCAGACAAGTGGAAAATGTAACTGTAACAAAAAGTGGCCCAACACAACAAGTTTGCGACAATGCAGATGTTTTGATGTTTTCCTGTATCTGATCTTTGCGCCATTGCACATTTCAATGACATATAATCCAGAACAATATTTTCAGAGTTGTGTTTGCAGAGCAAACTTATTTTCATATGATCTGCATTGAAAAATCATCATTTTTGATTAAAAGAATTCAAGGTGGTGTTGGATTAATTTTTTTTGTTGTGATGGCTGAATTATGACGTGTCAAAAAATGTGAGTGTTGTCCTAGAAAAGCACATGTCTGACGTATCAGTGAACTGAAAAGAGTAATTGGAATATCTGATTAATGTTCTAATTCCAGTCAAGTGCAGAATTATTCGATAGCCACATTTAACCCAGATATATTTTGGTGTAATTTTCCGAAGTACAAAAATACTCATAATTTGTCATATTTGATACAAAATCAATATTTCAGTAAGATTTCAACAGAAATTATTGTTCTAACTTTTAAGTTTTTAAACACATCAGTAAGATCAAGATCTCTCTTATAGTTTACTGAAATTAAAAATGAAGCATTATTCAGAAATATATAAATTTCCCTTCTATTCACAAAAAACCTGTTTTTCAGCCTCAGACTTTGCTCTCTTTTGGTAATAAAATTACAGGAATATTTAATCTTCGGTCAATGCAAATTAAAAAATCTATACATCACGGGTGCGAAACCTTTTCAGTCCTCGGGCCAGATTTCTACAACTCACAACTCACAAAGCAGAAATCTAAATGTAAGGTGCTGATTAACCAACCCTTCAAGCTGGTTCAGAAATTTAGTTGAAGAGAATGATTATGATGACTCAAATCTTCTAAGACGCTAATGCTAACCATAGATATTCATAAAACGTGATGGCACAGTACAAAAAAATCAATCGAAAAAGTGAAACAAGACGTATAGCAATCTACAAAGGGGGGCTGCCACCTGCGATGTACCATGTATCAAGATCGACGCAAAGAGGGTTTAATTTTTTTAGTTTTGTCCACTGAATTACATGATAAAAATGGGATTGCTGCCATAGAAGAGAATGTCCGATGTATTAGTGAACTCAATGTATTTTACAAGAACCTAATTTTGGTTGTCCAACTTTTTTAAAGAAAAAAAAAAGCCCCATTTCTTCCCTTATTATTTTTAATAATAACGTCATCTTCACGTATTCCCAAGGGATCAGCATGATCCGTCCAGGAAATTTGTTAGTGTTAGGTTAGTAGACATCCATGCCTGGACTGGGATTCAAACCCAGATCTGCACAGCGAGAAGCTAGTTCCCTAGTGGGCATTGAAACTTTAGTTGCCTTGATAATTTGTGATAACCCGTATGGATTCGCAATTTCCTGTATTTTTATAAAGGAAATCAGCCTAGGCATAAATCATATTTTCTGTATATTGATGCTTTTTTTCCGGAACATATTCAACAGCCCCCAGACGTGCCAACTTTTGGAATCCAGAAATCCGGTGATTCTCCCAAAGGGGGGTACCCACACCCCCAGAGACTCAATCAAAAAAGGTTTTTCGAAAAAAAATTTCAAAATTCTTTTTTTAATCAATTAAAAAAAAGTTCCATTCCACATATACTGTTCATAAACATGAATTTCCTTTCGTGGATGCTATCAGTGATTGATAATCTTGGATATATGAACTCTTAAAAGCTTTATATAGCTTAAAGTTTTATATATTCTTTCTGAAGATATATTTAATCGGAGGAAACAATTAAAAACTTCAAAAAAAAAAAAAAAACTGCTGACGGAAAATACTTGTGTTTACCGCACTGCTGTTAATGGAATACAATAACGATTATACAGGAATATCGGCAACCAAGGTCATGCCCCTGATAAATGATTGCCGATAAACGCTACATAAATACAATACAATTACAACGCCACAACAGGCAAATTGCCCAACAAGGTGGCTGACCTAAGAACATCATGGATCCCCGAGCCATTTTTTGGAGGCCCTACCTACTACTGCCACACCACACATGCACCCCGCCCACCCCCCCAGAACCCCCAACGAATCGGTACATGCAGGAACGTGCGTGTATGTGTAGTGAAACCTGACGTGAAGTTTTTTGTTTCTCTGTAATGCTTGTTATGTGTAGTGCTGCCATCTGCCACCAGTTTTTCAAACTATGAGTGAAGTGTTATGATTGAATGATTTATCGTTGTAGGACTGTTGCTCTCTGTGGCGAGACTTTTTAACGGGGAGATCGGCTCGCATTTGCGCCTTGAAGTTGGGAACCACAGAAAACCAACTTCAGCCGACCACCACTGTGGGGTTCGAACCCGGATCCTCGCATCGCGAGTCCGTCACTATAACCACTCGAGCACCACAGCGGCGATGATTCAAAGTGACAACTTTGCCAGTTGCTTAAATGCGATCACCAAGACTTTTTACTGCTGCTCGATGGAAATGACCTCAGCTGTACTCTACAGGTGTTTTCCCTAACGACAACGGCAGTCATTGACGTCACGAGAACGCGAAAGCTCGCGTAAAATCTAATTTTCTGCGAAAATCCAGAGAGTGGGAGGAAGGATGAAAAATCCGGAGAGTTGGCAGGTCTGAGCCCCTATAGAACTTTTCGCAGGCCACATTTGGTCCCCACTCCCTGCTATACATAATGCGGAAATTAAATCATAGATGAGAGAAAAGGAAAAATACATTCACAACAAAGCTCTGACTTACCTCCATGGCAACAAAATATTTTCTCATCAATGATTGCAGCTATTGGTAAACAGTTGAAACAGTCAGTGAAAGTTTTCCACAGTTTTATATTATATCTCCTTTTGCCTTTAAAAAAAAATTAATTCTAATAAGTTGAGAGAAATTTTCGACAAAACTTACTTTGTAGCCTACATTTGTAAAAGCTGTTTAAAATTTTTTTGAACGTTTATGTCAAAATGAATAATTTCAATTAATGCTAGTATACATGTAGGATTTTGATCAAAATAGACACTTGTATGATCAGGGCCGCTCTTATCAGGCGTGAGCCTGCAGCGAAAATAATTTCGAACCCCTTTGGCCATGATTTTATGTACTTCGTAAGGGGGAATCAGGCATCCAAAGATTCATCCTCAGAATATATAGGAATGCTGAAAAATATCAACTCAATGTAAGTTAACACAAAATTAATGAAAATTTTGAATTAATAGAAACTAAGAACTGAAGAAAATTTTAAATGAAATCGAAGAACTGAACAACAGATGAAACCTAGGGCCTGAAGATCTGAGAACAGAAACTCAGAACAAATAAGAGAAAAATCCCAGAATTGATGAAAATTCAGAATTAGCAAGGGAAATGATTCTATAATTGATGAAAATCCAGAATTTAAAAAACCCAGAATCGTTAAAGAAATAATTCCAAAATTGATGAAAATTCAAGAATCAAATTAGCTGAAGTTTAACACTTCTTGTTTACCACACAAAAAAAATGTATTTGATCATTTTTTCACTTCTATTACAGTAAGTACAGGGGAGGGCCTTAAGACACCCTCTAAGAGCAGCTTTGTGCACATTTACGAATAGATGGCAAAACCAGCGTTAAATAGAAAAAATCATGGCTTGGAATAGCCTTGTACAATGAATTTCGGTTGAAAATATTAAGCTATACAGGTGGAATATCATTTGTCATACTTACATTCATCATAAAAGCCATAGATTCTATTAATGCTAGCACATTCATGATTTCCCCGAAGGAGAAAGAAATTTTCTGGATACTTGATTTTATAAGCCAGTAGTAAACATATTGTTTCCAACGACTGCTTTCCCCGATCTACATAATCTCCAAGGAACAAGTAATTGGCTTCTGGCGGAAATCCCCCGTACTCAAAAAGTCTCAGCAAGTCAGTGTACTGCCCATGAATATCACCTGTGAAATGCATGTATGAAACATAGAAAATTTAGATTAGGAAAAAAACATTTAAAGATCCCCTACAACGAGAAATTATACAATAAAAGAACAACGTACCACATATTTTCAAAGGAGCTTCTAATTCCAGCAATATAGGTTGGCTCAAGAAGATTTCACGAGACTTTAGACAGAGTCCACGCACCTCCGCTTCTGTAAGCTGCACAGTTTTTCCAGGGCGACAACCTCGAACTGCAAGATATAAGTTACATT
The DNA here is from genome assembly GCF_987345545.1 of Pholcus phalangioides. NCBI lineage: Eukaryota > Metazoa > Arthropoda > Arachnida > Araneae > Pholcidae > Pholcus > Pholcus phalangioides. The sequence continues at coordinate 27,876,541 of NW_028301603.1, read as the reverse complement.
TCCATTACAACAAAGCTTACCTAAAAGGTGTGCGGTAGTGCAGAATGTCTATTACATACAAGAGAATTAAAGGTTTTTTGCATAGATCAAATTCCATACAAAATAAATATAAAAAGAGTTTTTGAAACCATGTAGGGATTTTTCATTGAGATTTTTCCCCTTTGTAAAAAAAATGACATCTTGCAAGCTGTTGCATATCACCAAATTAAATTACCTATTTTTACCACTCACAAATCAAATTGTGTAAAAAAATATCCATCTGGCTCGATACAGGACAAATGGTCAATGTAGATTCATGTCTTTAATTTCAGATATCCAAAGAATGCTTATCGTGTATCGTTACATAGGCATTTTACTGTAGGTTTACGAGTTTAAATTTTGGGGTCCTGGACAAATTCTCACTTGCCAATGTAGAAATTAGGGCCATGCGCACATGAAGTCACTCGTTCTCACAGCTGTCGCATTGGTGAGGATACCAACAGAAATTGATCCACACAGTCATTCAAGCTTGAAGGAGAGCTATTGCACCCTTGTATTTTCGTCGATGTGCAGTTTAATTTCGAGTTATCTAACTCGTAAACAAAAGCAAGTAACACTGATTTTGTTATCACTTGGCAACCTTCCAAATCAAAGTAGGGGTATAAACATGGTGCAAGCTGGTTTCAATTCTGGTCGTTACAAATTGGTAAAAAAAACCTGAAATTCAAGTTTTGTAATCAATAAGCAATGGCACAGACTTACAGAATCAAATACCAGTGTGCACTATGTTTGTACCCTAATACAATGTAAGAAAAGTGAACACTCCGCAATTGGTGATTTTTCGGGAGATATTTCAGAAACAGGGAGCGGTGCCAACTTGGCGAATTCTACATACGTTTGGTGACTTTCATAAATATAATTAGCTTCAAATAATTTGAAAACCATTCCCAGTTGGCACGGAATTCAATAAATATTTTTGCTAGAGCGAAAAAAATTCAATTATATCCACATTTGAAAGACTATTTTTAATTAGCCAGGCGCTAGGGAACTAGTTTCTCAATGTGCAGGTCTGGGTTCGAATCCCTGTTCGGGCATGGATGTCTACTAACCAAACACTAACAAATTCCCTGGATGGATCATGCTGATTTCATAGGAATACGTGAAGATCGTGTTATTAATTAATTATATATATTCTTTTTAAGACATATTTTCATATTTTGACTGAAAAACAACTAGTATCATAGGGTCTTTATTTGTAATAACAATGCAATATCATTAGAAAGTATACTGTTTGCAAGTAAATGCAGTTTTAAGCAGAGGTGGAGATACACATGAAACGCTGTGTGTGTGGAGGGGGGGGGGAGGGCACGATGATCTATCAGCTCCATAATTCACACTGCCCCGTGCCTATGGTTTTAAGGTTGATTTTTGGTGGTTTTTTTGCCCCTGCGATTGGACGAAATCAGACAATAACTAACCCTTCTCTGGTCTCAAGCATTATTTCATAAGCATTTCACAGTAAATGTTTAGATATCAGAGTCCAGGGCAAATGCCCACATACCATATAGAAATCACGGCCACGCATGCATACTGTCACTCACTTGCACACTGTCTAACAGGACAAGAATCAATGGGTATACAGGATAATCTTTCAAATCAAGAGAGGAAATCAACACGGTTGCCCTCATGTTTTATATCAATAACGGGTATCTTGTAAACAAAAGCATACCAGACACACATTATGCCCACGTTACTTCGCAACCTTCCAACTCAAGGTAATACAGTAATAAGCTCCACATTTGGTGGTTTTTCGCACTCACAAACCGGGAATGTGCCATACTTATAGAGTCAACATTCATTCGACCACTGTATTTTTCTGCACACGAGGGCTAATTAGACCGGGACCTACAATTTATTGTCGATTCCAAATCGCAAATTTTTTTGTTCTTAATACAGTCAAATCCCATTATATGACATGAATGTCGCTCTCCACTTGTTAATACAAGATATACGGAAGACTGGATGTTGTGAAGATATTTATTATTTCAGATGTTTATTTTTTAAGGAAGGAAAAAAATTTATATCTTGTAAATCCCATTATAACAAACTCCAAGAGACTGGAGAAATCATTTTGTTATAACCAAATTTCATTACAAAGAAATTCCAGGTTTTCACATTGTCCCTATGTAAACTTATCTGGGGTATTAGAAAAGTGTTCGTTAAAACAAGATTTTTTCACTATAATGGTAATCATTAAAACAGGATTCCACTGTATTTATTGAGAGGCTGGTGTGCTAATCCCTCAGTGACAGCAATATTTTCCCGTGGTCGTACTACCAGTTTCTGTTGTACTCCTGGGCAAGGGAAATTTGAGGCAAGGACTAACCAGGTATGCACAAACTTGGGACACCTCTAACCATCTCATTTGGTACTTTACGCAAGTATCTTATCTACATGGGCCTGCGCCCTGGAGATGTTGTAAATATAGTTTCTACTTAGGTTTCAAAGATTCTTTGAAAGTTCTCTGGATTCTTTGAAACCTAAGTAGAAACTATATTTACAACATTGACTCCAGGGGGCAGGCCAGGTCCATAAGATACTTGCTTAAAGTACCAAATGAGATGTTTAAAGATCTTAATTTCAAACATTACCTTCAAATTATTTGGAAACCATTCCGATTTGGAGAGCAAATTAAATTGTGTAAAATATTTTATTGGCGTGATTAATATTCATTTATAACCGAATAGATTTCACATTTGAAGAACTGTTCGAATAAAAATTTCTTTAAACGCATTTCGAATAGAAAACAAGCGTCTACATTGATTTCTATCACAGCTCAGTACGAGTATTGCAATTGATACATATTCTTGCTAACACGTAAACATTGCAATATCATAGGCCTAAACATGACACGCCCGCATTCGAAATACCTTACATAACCTGCGATGAATATAGCGACGAATCTTGCGTGGAAAAAGAAAACCAGCGATTTCGCCCTTGATGAATATCTCAACGCAATACATCGCCGCATCCCAACGTTCCCCTACTCGCCTAAATACGGAACCTAACCCCCAGGAAGACCTACATTTCTTTCAGAAACTACCGCCTACATAGTCGATATTCGCAGTGTCAGGCGGAGATATAATTTCTTAAAAGAACATTTCTTATAAAATGAATCGTGCGGACGATTCAGATCTATAAAAGATGAAATTGATTGTTTACCTTCCAATAGTCGCGAAATGATACTATCCACATTCAGTTCACTTTCCGCCATTTTGCTGACGAAAGCCGTCAATTTTTCGCTAAAGTAATAACGGGCTGTGATAGGTTATTTATCCCCACCTATGGCAACATGGGGGAAAAAAAATTACAATCAGCAGCTGTAGTTGTGAAATTGAGAAAATTAATAAATATTGTAAAAAATGTAATTTAAAAATTTAATATTAATATTTTTTTACTATTTTACAGTAAATCACTTCGAATCAATGTATATATCTTACAAAAACGCTATGCTTGATGGACTGATGAAACAAAAGTATCGTGACCATATTAAAAATATTTTCCGGGATATTCTCATGAATCTTAAGGAAATCTTTATTAAAATCAAAGTCTAAATTCATTTTCCAAACTTATTAATTTTGTTATAAAATTTTGATTAAAAGTATTCATAAACATCTCACATTTTTGTCATGTTTAACGTTTTTTTCATGAATCACATTTCTTTCCGCTGGGACTTGGAGAGCGCTATATTTCCAGCTATTTGGCGCATTTGGCGATTTCCGAGGTTACAAAAGAAATACGGGAAGTTGACAGAGGGGGGGGGGATGAATAAGGGAAATCGCCAATCATCGTCAAACATGATGACGTAGTGAGCAAAGTTACCAATCGTTAATGTCCTCACCTGGATTCGCCAATCATGAGAAATGAAGCGCTATTGTTAATTGCAGTGCACTGAAATTAATTATACGAAATTAAAAGGTTGAAACATGACAGTTATGTGAAATGAATATTTATATCCATAAGCTATATATTAGTGAATCAATAGACATTCTGGATGTTATGTCGACATAAGCGTGGGAAAAAAAGTTAAGTTTGCATCGGCATTCGAACCCAGAACCTCCTGCAAATTAAGTAAGGGCATTATAAGTACGGGTCCATTATATCAAAAGGCACCTATTTTTCCCCTTAAAACATGATATCAGATATCCGAAAAGTCAATTGATTTGATGCATGGCCCCACAATTAAGGGGGATCCCCCCTTAATTGTGAGGGGCTGACAGGGTTCCATCCCATTGGCCCACGAGTCAAGGGAGCCCGTGCGATGGCCTATCCGATTTTCATCCTCTCAGATATGTCTCGTAAGAATCAGAATATTTTAATATCAATCATATCAATTTGTACGCGTATCGACGGATATCTTGAACTAAGTATCTTTTTATTGTATTTTTTTCAACAATACACATGCACAACTAACCGCAAAAAAAACAAAACAGGGAACGAATAAAATACCAATGTATGAGGGACCACTCTCTGTTGGCAGTCGTTCTCCGAGGAAGGAAGAAAATATATTTTTATAATCGCGTGGCTATTGAGTATTTCCTTATATGTAGGACACCACCAACCATGGCCCCCGCATCCTGGAGCAGGGTCCCAAGGCGGGATCTTTTGCGGGGCTCCTCGGCCAGACTTTCACGGGCCCCTTTATTATGAATTTATAACGTGAAAAAGCAAAAAACTTAAAATCGTCCCGGGCCCTAGGGCTGGAGCCTTGTCAGCCCACCCCTTGTGGGGGGCCATGCCACCAGCATTGGATGGGGGACCTCAGGGCAATAGTATAGCCCCTGCTGTTTTAGTGAGTAGAAGGCCACAATCTCTGCATGAAATGAAAATTGGTAATAACAGATGTCGCATTCCACAGTAAAATTGCCGAAAAAAAAGCGTGACCCCCCCCCATCCTGTAACGGGAAGCCCTAGGCTGCGCTCTTCAGCGGACTCCCTCTGTAGTGAAGTTATAGTGTGCAAAAACAAAAAATGAGGAGAATGGTAAATGCACTCGAGGCTGCCAAAATTAGCCCTAAATTAGTCGCTGGGGGGGGGGCAGTGCTCCATGCACCCCGTATCTCCTCTCATGGCCCCACCCTCGTGGGTGGACCATGATAAAGTGACAGCTTTGCTGTACGCTTTTGTATACAATACAGTGGATCCCGCTTATAAAGTTTCTTGCTTAGTTTTCTGCAGGAAAATATGTCATATATATTAGTAATAACGTTATATGTCATATATATTAGTAACTGTCATTATTACTAATACTTATCGAGATTTCTCATTTAAAGCGTTTTCCCACAAAAAGTAAGGTAGGAAATGACTGTTGAATGACTTGTGTACTGAATCACGCGATTTCCACACGGCCCTCTAATTATCCACTTCATTTGTCCCAGTTCGAAAAAATCAAGGTTTATTTTCCTTGCTTCTGAAAAAACAGGCTACATTCCGCATCAGTCTTTTTTAAGACGCTGTACCAACAAGTAGAGTAACTAGCTCAAGCTGGTGTTGTAGTCTGTCTTGAGGACACATCTCCCAGAAAACTTATATTCACAGAGACGACATTTTTTTTTCTTTTTTTTAATGACAACGTGATTATCACGTATCCTTAAGAGATCTTTACGATCTGTCCAAGAATTTGTTAGTGTTGTTATTGAAAATTGCTTATTTAGGCAAAATAATAATTGCAAAAAAATTGGAACAAATGCCTCATTTGTAAGAGAAATTCAAACTATGAATAGATTTGATGAAATAGTTTGCAGAAGAAATTAATTTTTGATGCATTGCATGTGGCTGGCACATGGCCGGAAACGAAACCAAATGAACAACGAATATTGTTTCGAAGATGGAAGGGGGAATACAATACCCACAGTATAAAACCAAATCGAAACTGCCTTTTTTTTTCTTTAAGTCAATTTTTTTCCCCCGCTTTTATCCCTCCCGCCGGTTTGACGAGTAAACAAAATATACAGTACAATCGGTCCCCCCCCCCCGTATTCGCGGTATCCATATTCGCGATGTTTTTTCCTTTAAAAAATTTTTAGTCACAATTGATACTCACAAATCGTCATTCATGTGCTTTGTTTACAAAATTTTAGTTGTGAATGTCTAGGATGGCTCATTTTTGGGTGACTCGCTAATGCCATTACTGTCATTACTAGAGTCATGGCAGTCTTACGAGAGACAGTCCCTCGAGTTGGATTAATCTTTGGCCACAATGTGCGGTCCAGAGCACAACAAGTTCTAGAGAGTCAACTGAAGAGATTATGAAAGACATTGTTACGTTAGTGAACCGGTGGGTGGAGAAGGGTTCAATGATACGGATGTAGAAGAAGTCGAACTGCTAATTAATAGCAATTCAGAGGCATTGACCGAAGAGGAATTAATGCAGCTGACTGCTCCTGAAATTGAAGCGGTACGAGATGAAGAAGATCAAGATAAAGAAGTGGGGAACAAGTTCACCGTGAGAAGCATAATGGAAGGGCTTCGCAAATTCCAATCAGCAATAGAATTATTTTCATGACATAGTTACGTTCCTCACATGTAGAAAATTTGGTAGAGGAAGTCTTGTCAACATACTCTAACATACTTGATGATATGAAGAAACGGCAAAAAGAAATCACAATGTTCTTTCAGGAAACATCGCCAACAATCGCTGCACCCTCTTTTGCGTTCACTTCTACCCTCGGCGTCACCCTGCTCTTCTCATGATGTTCAATAAACGAGATATACAAAAAGTCCTATGTTTTCGGTTATTCGCAAATTTCCCATATTCGCGACCACCCCTGGAACGTAACTCCCGCGAATACGGGGGGGGGGGAGCAGGGCCGTCTTAAGAGCATCACGTCTGAGGCCCTACCAGGTAAATTCTAGAAAATTTCAACCAAATCTCATTTTTGTGAGGCCCCTTTTCTCTTGAGGCCCCTGGGCTGTGCCAGGGTGGGCCCATGTGTTAAGACGGCACTGGGGGGGGGGTGACTGTATGAAGTACAGCAGCGGAAAACCGGCTCGAACTATGAGCACCCTCTCGGCACGAGTAAACCACGCCCACTACCTGATTCTGAAACCGGAATGCACTATAATCGCACCCTAAGGAGATATTTTCTCTAGGTGATCGAACTCCGAGTTAAGAAGCCTCTCGAAAAATTTTTCAAGTTTTTTTGGCAAAAGATGTTATTAGTTGGTACCTTTGTGTCTTTTCGTATGAGATTATAGTTATATCAAGAGAACATATCCTTACGTGAGTTGAAATTCATGCTATTGTTGTCATCTTTTCTGCATCGGCATTGTTAATAGTATTAAATACCACAGAAAATGCGCTTTTATGTATTTATTCGCCAAAAAAAATTTAAATAGATTAATTTATTTATAATACTCACTAACGGCCGTATTCACCAACACAGTTTCAACTGCGATCGCAGGTTAAACGATCAGCGATCGACACGGATTGGTTAAAATCCTTAATTTAACCAATCCGTTTCGATCTTCAATCCTTCCACCTGCGATTGCAGTTGAAACTGTGTTGGTGAATACGGCCGTTAGACGTGCATTATCCCTGTAAAGAAATTTACTGCATTGCACTTTTGTGTCTTGCACAGAAAGTAGCAATACCAATAACTTCCTTTATTTTTCGGTGATCATTTATTGCAAAATATTGATGTCATAAGCATGGCTCCAACCCTGGAGCCGGGGCCGATTCTCATAATTTTTTTTTGTTTTTTCTAGCCATAGACGCAGTCGTCTTAAGAGCATCATATGGCCCCCGGACCAAGTGATTTTTCTGAGGCCCTAGCTCGCCAATTCTCGAAAAATCCAACTACTTCTCATTTTTCTGAGGCCCCTCTTCTCTTGAGGTCCCCGAGCCGTGCCCGGGTAGGTCCATGCATTAAGACGGCACTGGCCATATATTCACTATAAAAAGTTGCCCCATGAAAAGACTGGTCTGGGGGTCTTTCTCCAGGATGTGGGGGGCCATGGTTATTAGACGCCTTCAGAAGAACGAGAACAAGTGACAAAGTTAAAAATAAACAAAACAATTTTGAGCAAAATATAAAAAAACATCGTTTAGTTTTCTTTTTGTAACTACTTCAAAAATCTCCTAAAAATATCGTTATAGAGGGGTTTATTGTAGTAGAGGATATCGTTGTATCGAGTTTAACATTAAACTAGGCAATTCCAAACAAGATTTGAAAAAAAAATAGCATTGTAGAGGTATAGTCTTCTACAACGATATTTTGGCGAGGTTTTACTATATATACAAATTCCGTAGCATATGCAGGATTTTCTCATTGGGGGTGGGGGGGGAATTAAACTTTTTTTCTTCTTCTTTCCGAAAGGAGTTTCGTTTTTTGTTTTTTACTGCAAATGCAACATTATCTTTTCTCAAGGGGGGGGGGGTGCATACAATTTTTCGGGGGACAAAAAATCCTGGAATGGGGGCCCGGCACTAGCATGTGGGGTGGGGGTATATCAAAATTTTGGTGTATTGTGGGCCGACAAAAAAAATCATTTTTCATCTATATTTCCGCCACTTGAGTATCATTCGCTGAAGTTGAGGCTGATCTTTACTCAGCAAGTCAGTGGTCATCACGCTCGCTTGGTTGCGAGAAGTCTTGGGTTCGATTTCCGGTGGAGACAACGGAACTTGCTTTTTCCCACGTTCACTTCGGCATAATTTCGAAAATGTCTGTTAATTTCATGTATCGTAGGCCAAAGAAAAAAGATCAGTATCCGTACCCTGGGCCGCAACTTTTTAGCAGTTTTGCCTGCTTCGGGCGACAATTGGCGATTTTCCGTATGTCGCATGCCATAAAACCGTGTTTTTGTTTTGGAAATATGGTCATTAAGCCGAGGAAGTACATTAATTTATGAGTTTTTATGTCGATCAGAGATAAAACATAAATTTATTCGTAAGTCCCAATTTGTTTTTTTTCTACTTTCGAAACAGGGTAAAATTTATTCAATACTTGTTTCGCGTACATTTGACCCCAGGATGAGTTTCACGCTACGTGACGTAATCGATGAGTCATCGAATAACTCGCAGCGCCTGGTTCGTGGCTGATGGTCGCCCAGCGGACGAAGTTGTGCTGCTGCTGTGAACGCCGCTGTGTGTGATGGGTGTTGTGTGTTAAGAAAGGTTTTTTTTTTCTTCTCTCTCTCTCTCGTCGTCGGATCTATGAACACCCTTCCCCTCCCCCGTCACCTCCACCTCTGTGTAAAAATCCTGAGACCGCCATATTGGTAGGTAGACGATTTAATTAATTTTTGTGTCGAAATGTATCGCTGGTTATTTCGCGGCAATTAGTGATTTTTCTCGGACTGCATTGCTTTGTGTCGGACGACGCCTGTTCATCCTTTCCTTCCAGCAGCGATCCCGTCATCGGTTGTTTGAAGGTTCGGGTTAATGGCTTCCCCCTTAATACCTCTCAGTCTCCGTGGCTGGACCGTAAGCCTAAACAAAATGGATATATTTTGGGCCGAAACGATCTGATATTACGAGCGGAGGGACGATTTCCTGGATGTTGGTTCGTTCGGGCAGGTATGGCTGTGTCTTAATTATTTCGCTCATCCCCGAGAGTGGAGGATCTCCGAGCTTTTAAATGGAGGCCTCCTACAAATTTCTGAGTAGCGCTCGCTCAGCTGGTGTGTTTTCTTTCGTGTGTGCTAGTTATTCCGTCGGGGCCTCCGTAAAATTGATGGTCATTTCCGCGAGTAAGTTCGAAAAAAAAAAAAAAACAGAACTCGGAAATCGATTGTTTTTGTTTAGGCTTACATGTCTTGATGCAATCTCTTACTTGATAGGTGGTATTGAACTACAATCTCAATGGACTGTGAATATTTCGTAAATTGTTTTGGTTTGTGTTTGTCTTTTTTTGTGTATTCCTCCTGGGAATTGGTTTGCATTGTTTTTAAGATACAAATGTAGAATGTTATATGTTAGATTGTAGCTTAAAAACATAGAAGGGTAGTTAAAAGCCATTGAGATTTTCAGTTAGGTTTGAGCACATCAGTGATCATTCAGTCGTTTCGATAAATGTGTTTCAAATGTTTTAAGTTATAAATGTTGAGGCGAAGCTTACTTAACGGTGATGGACTGCAGCAGATCCTGTTTATAACATTTTATTAGGCAAATTGTCCATTAACAGCCACCACTCTTAGATGCTTTCGCCCCTCTTTTGATGACCAAATAATAATTTCCAGTAGTGGAGTATATGCATAAAAATGCGATATTAGTGGCAATATTTTTTTATAGAGAAAAAAATGTATATTATTATCAGGGCTGCTACTTCAGGGGAAGGGTGTAAAGGGGGCAAATGTCCAAGGTGACAAATTTTAAGAACAAAAAATATAATGAAATGAATTTTAAAGGTGGTGGGGTTGAAAAAATCATGTTTGCTCTTTCCCTCACAAAAATTCTAGTCGTGGCTGCGGTTGTTATTGCTGGTTGAAGGCTCAGATTTGTCAACTCAAAAGTTGATTGCATCACAAACAGCCAAAGTTTTTTATTAAAATGAATTCATGAGTTTGCCTCTTTAATTACAACAGGGCTGGATAGGATATTTCTACGGACATGGCGACCTTGATTTCAGGGCACCTGAATTTGTAGTCTTCATTACTTCTGTCAATAACTAGAGTGAGGATCTCGGAGCTTTTAAATGGAGGCCTCGTCGAAATGTTCAAGTAGCACTCGATCTCTCCCTCAGTTGTCTCTCCTTTTATTATTTCATTTTAAGCTTCCATAAAATTGATGGTGATTTTCATTAGTAAGTCCAAAAAAATTAAAACAATACTGAAATCGTTTGTTTGCTTTTCTAGTCTTGATGTCACTTGGTTGGCTTCAGTAAGCGGAACTTACTTGGTAGGTGGTACAGTAAAACCCCTCTTAACGGACAACCCTCAGATGCTGTCACTCCCTCTTTTACGGCCAAATAATTTCCCCTTGTATAATGAAAGTATGTATTTCAAACCCCTGAATAATGGTCACCCCTCTGTTCAGACGAATTTTTTTTATCCTGTCAATGTCCGCAAAGAAGTTTTAATGTCTTGAACTACAGTTTTCAATGGACTGAATATTTCTTAAATTGTTTTGGTTTGGTTTTTTTTTTTTGGTATTTCTCCCTAGCATTAGTTCGTTTTGTTTATAAGATGCGAGATTGGGTATATCAAATGATATTTCGATAAGAATGCTTTAAGCTATAATGCTACTGAGGGGAAGCTTACTGAACGGTAGTGGATTATAATCAAAAAGGGATAATTTAATTTTTTTATTAGAGAAGAATATGTGATATCGTTATTGTCAGTTTACCCTTTCTGCGCATAATAGAAATCACTAAACTTCTTATAAAATGCCATATCTTTAATGAAGTAGGCTTTCTTCCGATTTTCAGCAGATGTAAAGTAAGGAGTACTGGGAAAAGTTTTCCATTGAGAAAACTTTACAAAATGTTGCAGCTTATCAATGTTAAATAAGAGATTTTTTAAGATGCGAAATATATTGTTAATACCGCTTAAAGGATTAAAGACTTGAACATGTTTTCCCCCTTGATAAGTAAAAAGGTTGATTGCATTATACAAGAAACAACCAAAGTTTTCATCGAAATGAATTCTTTGCAGTAGGGCTAGTTAAGGTATTTCTAGGATGGTGTTGATCTGGATTCATGGTCTTAATTACTTTGATCATCCCATTCCTGAGCTTTTAAATGGAGGCCTTTTAGAAAGTTTCGAGTAACGCTCTCTCATTCGCTCAGCTGGTGTTTTTTTTCGTGTGTGCTAGCTATTTTTTTCTCCAAGGCTTCTATAAAATTTATTGTCATTTCCGCGAGTAAATCCTAAAAAAAGAAAAAACTCTGAAATCAATTGTTTGTTTGGGTTTGATGGGTGGTATTGAACTCCATTTTCAATAGACAATGTTTCCTAAATTGTTCTTGTTTGTGTTTTTTGTATAGTTCTTGTGAGACTTTGTATTGTTTATAAAATGTTAGTTATATCTAAGATTCAATATGAAATATGGCTAAAGAAAAAAAAACAATGAAATTATAATTAAAAGTCATTGAGATTTATGTTTGAGAATATCAATCACACTATTATATCATTAGCATTATGGCAAAACCGTGGAAATGCAAAAAGTCACTTTTGAGAATAGTGCATTTAAAGTTTTGATTATGCCTAAAAAATCAATTTCAATGTCTGGGAAAAGGAAAAATCTTATTGTTGAGGCTCCACTTTTAGATTTTTCTTTAAATTAGCTATTCTCAAAAGCAGGGTTGTTTGGTTTAAACCAAGTGGCTTTTTTAAAAAAACCAGTTTGGTTTTTTTCAAAAAATCAAATAAAAGGGGCCTAAATATCATTTTTTTCTTCATTATTAGCCAAAATGTTTCATTTTTACCAGATTTTATATCCTTGGGGTACATTCTGATGGTATATCTTTAAATGACATAAGATTTTATAAGTGGTTTTTTTCAAAAATTCCCATAAAAGTGGCCAGAATATATATATTTTTTCATATGAAATATCTTAGTTATTTAAAGCTATATACAGAAGCCAAAATTTCTCATTTTTGCCACATTTTCTAACCTTTGGCTACATTCTGATGCTCTGTCTTCAGCAAATTCATGAATAAAGATTGCATTACACATCTAAATGTAGTGGTGTATTTCTCACAGGTTTCTTTTACCCTTCACAAAGAAGCAGCAACAGTAGTGACACCATCATGCTAGGGGCACACACACAGGTGGTCTTGTATTCCAATAAAGACACCAGCTGTCCTTAAAGGACAAAGACTAGTGTACTAGTAGTTACATTACCTCACATAAATTTTCATTTTCTTTCTCATAAGAAGTAGCACATCTCCTACTGTATATCTTCCAGTCTTAATATTCAATAGTTTTTTTTTTATACTTTCATGGTTAAGCCCAGTTAATCAAAGGTTGTACTGGAGAGTAGTAACAGATTTATGAAACATAATCAGCTATATACAGGGTGATTATAATTTTAAGTTTTGGTTCCAAAACTATACAATAAGTACTGGTCAGAATGACTTGAAAATTTGCATGCATACTCCTGGAGCAATGGAAGTTTCTTTTGCAAAAGGAAAAAAAGTGCAAATAGTGCAATATGTGCAAGTAGATGATGCTGTACACTTGGCCAGCAGTATAATCTATTTTGTGCAAACACATCATTTCGGCACTTCCACAGCATCAGTATATGGATAGAACAACTTCTTGCACATTGCAATACCAGCAAAGCAGCTGCTGAAGACCCATTTTGACAATAACAGAATGCAACTTAACCCTTGCAACTTCTGGCGTGGGGGGGGGGGGTGCCACAAAATGTTATGAGCAGTGGTCAGATTGCAAACTTTGGTGAATTACAATCTCCAGCACATCAACAGATTTGGATCATCCTATAAGTTAAATGTTTTATTAAACCTGCATAGTCACTAGTTGAATGTACTGTGAAAAAACATTCCATTCATAGCATTTTTTTGCATTTGTGTTTCAAATATTACATGAATTTTGCTTGAAGTTTGACAAAAAAATAGACACAGGTAGTTCAAAATTTATTGTTTTCAACATTTTGAGACCCTGCTGGTTAGGGTCTTAACCCATTCTCACATGCTCTTAAATCGGCTGTTCTCAGCCCATGCTTTGCGGAACCTTAAGGGGCTATGTATCTGTCTAGGATAATGGAATAAATCAGTGTGTTTGGTCAATAATTAAAAAAAATGCCTATAGGAATTGTTTCATTTACCCATATTTAATTTCTGTGGAAATTATAGCCAAAAATATTGAACCGCTGCCTTAAAGGAAAACCTATCTGTTTTTATGTCATATTTTGACATTTAAGGATAGTTGTCTGACAAGTTCGTGAATTTAAGGTAATTTTTTGGTGCTTTTAGAAAGTTTAATTTCTTTTACAGATTTGTGCATTGATATTTTGTTAATGTTTAAGTAACGTTTAATGTGTGACTGTTTTTAAAAAATATTGGTTTTTGTGTCATTCAGAAACCTGGCACCCCTGGGGGATTTCTCAGTCCCTATATTGATACTCTGTCAGATCATATTACATGCGGTAGATCAGGGAAATTCAGTTTTTTCTTGACTATTATGAAAATTTGGGAGACAGATGGCAGCACTACTTGAACGCATAGCAGGCATTCTCCAGAAATAAACCCATGTTAGGTACACTGCGCATACGTGACACATTCTCACATGCACCGAAATTCATTAGATCTTTTGAGGAATGTTTGACAGAGTTGTGCCAGATCCTTGAATTTCCAGCTAGCATGAGTCTGCTTGCTCTTGTATAGTTATGCCGACCATGGGTTGACAAATCAGAAAAGTTTTCGTGTACCAAACAAATTTCTTAGGAGCCAAGCAGAGTATTTTCAAGAGAAAAAGGGTCCTAAAAATGATGTTTTTTTCCCCTCTTGGACTTGTTGACCCTATTAATGTTGGAAAACACTAATTCTAAAAATTTGTTATCATTGGACACTTTATTAATTAAATATGGAAAATTTTAGGAGCCTGGAATTGGTTAAGCCTTTAATAAGGAAATTTTCAGAATTTATGCCAGGGCTGGACAAATTCTAGGTGCCAGATAGCCACGGTGACAAATTAGTATTGGGATCTGAAATTTTTATGTGTGATTATTACTCCAAGCACAACACAAAAGTTTTGGAATTTATATTAGTGTCTACCGACATGAAAAAAGAAATCCAAATTGTAAAAAAATTGCAACAAAAGGATTAGGCTCTATTGTGGACCAAGGGCTTGACAAATTAAGAAAAAATCTTGTTGCTAGCCAAATACTGTAGGAGCTGAGCGTATTTTTTTGTTTGGGATAATAATCACTATGGCTTGGATTTCTATGCCTTTGTAATTTTTTTTTTTTTGCACATTTCATTAATTTTACGTGATAGAACATATTTTCAAAATTTTAAGGTATATATTGCATGTTTCATAATTTTTGATAAAAGTAAATTTATTCCCCGCTATTCTGATTCTGCTTCGGACTGTTTTTTTTTCTTTTCTCGCCTCTGAGAACAGCTTTCTTCTTTCCCGTAATTCGTAAAAGGTTCTAAATCCTATCCGTGTCCAACCTGGGCCATCTATGGCCATTAAGGTCAAACTCCTGCTGAACACCAGAAATATGTGTGCCAACTGATAATCTTGGCAACCTTTATAAAAATCAGATGCAAGCGCAGTGAATGTTTAAAGCAGAGGTCTTCAACCTTTCTCTAGTTATGAGCACTATCTGTACCCATCATCAAAAGAAGAGCACCCTAATGGCAAGTTTGACATAAGTATGCATGAAATTGGGGCGATTTCAATCCGTGAATGCAATTTGTACAAGGTGTTTAATTAGGATGTTGATGTGGTGCTCACAAGCACGATATTGAACAGGGGTGTCGAGCACTCTGGGTGATTCAGGGAGATTTAGAGCGAGAAATTTTGAGAGTTTTATCAAATAAAAGGAATTATTATTTTAGTTTTGTGCAATACTTTTTGTGCAATAATTTTGTGTTAAATACTTGACTAGATATATTTACCTGTATATGGCAGCACATTAATTCTGAAGTTGAATACTAATTTCTAAGGAAAAACTTACTGGAAAGGCAAATTTTGGCTTGGGGTAAATTTTTTCTGTTTTTAAAGCTGTTATTGATCCGCTGATACTCATAGGGGTTAGTAAAACAAACATTTTGTTCATACAATGAAAGTAATGGGTCAAATAGTTTAGACTGCATCAACACTTCTCGCTATCATATTATTTTGATAAAGCTAATGTTTATCTGAGGTAGGAATGAAAAATGTTTTAGGATATATTTTTTATTTTATTGGGCATAAATGCATTTCTTATGAAGCATTTTTTAGAAGTTTTTAGGGCATAAATATCCTAGCCCTAGTAATCACACTTAGCACCTCAGATTTGTCCAGCCCTGTGGTGGACAGTTTTTCTATGGGGGGGGGGGGAATGCTTGGCTCCTGAGAAATTCGGCTCGTGCCTGATTTTATTTTGTTTGAACAATTCCAGGATTTGACAAATTCCAGGCTGTTATTTCAACTAAAAAATTGATAACTGCATCAAAGTTTTGTACATATAATAACTGAACTCGAGTCTGAAGATTGCACAAAATTATCTGAAATTAAGTCTGCTTGTCTGATAGTATGGAAAGGGGTCACTGCTTCAGATTGATTTTGTCGAGGAAAAAATGCTTGGCTAATCAGAAAGAATTTAGGTGCCATATCTATCAATTCCAAATGTGGTCAAATTAAAAAACAATTTAGGTGCCAGCCCCTGATTTTTTTTTTTTTTATAGGAGCCAAAAAAAAAAGGAAAGTGATCCAAATTCATTTTTTCTTTTCTGGGGCTTATTCACCCTTTTTCATATTGGAGGCACATTGACACGAAGTCTGAAAATTTGGTGTTGCCCTCATAAACTAATTTAGTAATTACACATGGAAAATTTTAAGCACCAACTTAAATTTTTTTAGTTGCTGTGGCGACTAGCAGTCGCAATATCCTGTAAAAATCGCAAGGAATATAATTTTAACCAATATTTCTTGGAGAAAAATGTTTGGCTCCTAAAATATTGTTCTGGTGCCTAGATTTTTTTTTTTTGCTATTTGTCAAGCCTTGGTCAAATTTGTCTTTTTCATATTGGACATGAAAAGTAAAAAAATCTCAAGCTGTGTGTGTTTTATCATAAAATATTTGACTGAAGTTTTCTCAGATTAGCTCAGCACCTACGTATGCCATATAACTGGATACCTTTTATTTTGTTCAGATTTTTAAAATGATTCATTTTGTATAGCTGCCAAAGTCTCCCGGAAACTCCCAAAAAATTCTTTTATCTCCCGTGATTGTAAAAATCCCTACATTTAGGAAAAAATTATTCCCCAATAATTTACTCAAAAAACCAAAAAAACTGCTGTTTCATAAATGTTATGTAAATTGTCGCCATTTCGTCAAATAACAAAAAAAAATTTTTGGGGAGAAAACACAAAATTCGCCAATCAGCACACATCGATCTGGCCTTTCAAAACCCAAAATTAACATGATCGCATATATCTGCTTCACCATATGTACTGTTTCAGGCCCGACGGAGATTTTTTGGTTCGCGAGATTGATTTCTGAAATTTAATTTAACCCAAGGACTTTAACCTACTATGATTAGCAATGGCTTGCATGATGTAACTGTTTTTGCAATGGAAAAATATCCCTAAAATTTCTCTTTTTACTAATGAGAAATCATTAAAATGTTTTAAAAGATCCCTTTTGCATTTATTTTTGTATGGAATTTGGATTTATGCGAAAACCACCTGAATTCTCATTTTCCAAAGTTGGCAGCTATGATTTTGATAATACAAAATTAATTCCAATATTGATGGTGCTTGAGAAATACTGTCTTGCATATTTGAAGCAGATCGCCTCAACCCTACCCTTCCTCTCAAAGATTATTTAGAAAATGTGAAGCATTCCAGAAAAAAATGGTTGGTTCCCTTTTTAATTATTTTTTATCTGTGATAGTGAGAAAATTTATTTTTATTTTGATGAGGCATACGATTTAATATGACCTTGTGATCTTCATGCCTTTTCTTTGACCTCATTTCGATCAATAACCTCTTTCTTTATTTTCTTTCCTTTAAATGGGAATTTCCTTAGCTATTTGGCTTTGGATGAGTCATATTTTCTTCACGGAGTAGGCAAATCCCAGGTTGCTTAAAATAATTTTCGTTTGATTAATAGGGCTAAGATTCCTATGAATTCACATATTTTTTTTAAATTATTTTGCTATTTTTATGAAATATAGTGTTTTTATGATTTCCAGTCATTCTAATACATATTTTCATTCTTTGAGCATTTGTTTTGTATATTTCAGCACTTTTAATAAAAATTCCCCCACTCCAGCCATCTCAATTACTTACTACAAGATTGAGATAAAAAGAGGGTAGAAATATATCCTGATATTTTTTCAGGATATCTGTACATGAATCTTATTGATATTACTGATTCTTAAACCCCCTTTTGTTAAGATGGAGATTTGTTGCAAACTAGTCTTGCATTCAAGGTTGCCTGGTGGTTCTCAAAGTCTCTTCCTGTTTCCCCCTTTAATAATAGTGTGGTTGTAAATCGGTTCATCATGCAATCAATTCTGGGCAGGGAAGGAGGACCTGATGGTCCATCCCTATGTGGGCCTTTCCTGTTGAGTCCTTTCCCCCACTTCCACACATTGCTTATTGATTCTGTGATACACATGTGGTAGTTAGTAAACTATAGAATTTCAGTCAGAGCACAAGAAGTAATGTTTTTTAAATAGAATTGATATAACTAAGAAAGTTTTGACAGCTGGTTGACGTGAAGATAAATTCAGGAAAGAAAATTCAGCAGTCCCTGTTGGGAATCTAACGCACGTCCTTTTACTTTTCAGGTTAGTGTACTAGACTATAAAGCCAACAAATCTTTTCCATAGAGCTCGCGTGTGTTGAACGGAGTGGTACATAGACCCGTGCAGTGCACACAATCTCTAAGGAAAGCTGGCTTTGTAGTCTAGGGCGCTCACTCGGCAAGTGAGTGTATATGGGCTCGATTCCCTGCAAATCTTGTTGATTTTTCTTCCTTGGATTTATCTTCGCATCAACCAGCTGTCAAAATCTTTGCAGTGAGAGCAGAGAGTGGCATCTTTGGATAGAATTAATATTATTAATATTTCTCATTATTACATATTATTACATATATTTTTGCTAATTTATTACATTTATCGTGATTATGTATACCCAGCTCATATTGGTTAATATGATAAATCTCCAATTACTTAAATTTACTAGATGCTTTGCTAAAACTTCAGTCTAGGATAATGAATATAATCAATGATATCAATGATTGTTTAAAAATTTTAGTAAATGTTAAAACTTATTTTAATTTTTATGGCAAAATATGTGCAGTGTACAGGAGAAACATAAATTTAATCTAAATGAACTAAAAGCTGTTGAAGTTATAGAACAAAATAGATAAGTATAAACGTGAATAGGTCTGAGGTTCTACCCTCTCAAAGGTCAAAATTTCTTTTTTCCAGATAATCAGTTTTTGTAATTCCAGGTAGCCTCAGATTATTGAGATTCTACAGTAACTAGATTGTTGTGCTTCCCACAAATTTATGAATCATTTTCACAAAAACATTACCCTATGAAAAAGTCTTTACATACCCCATATAAAATTAAATAAATAGGAGCTAAGTTTTTGTGTTGTGTAAATGAGACCAAAAATGTGTTCGAAACATGTTGAGTGATATCTCAAGCTTGTAAGGAAAGTAAAGGTAGTCCCTTCACAACAGAAAGATGACAGCATGAACACGAAACAAGTGCAACTCTACAACATAAATATCTTACGGCCACACGTACTCTCAGAACACTTTCTCCTGCATGTGCAGATTCTTTAGAAATTCTGTAAAGGAATGTGTACAAGGTGCATGTACGGGTAAGTAGTCCCGCCGCTATGGCACAAAAAGCAAATTCAAAAATGGAATTAGTCGTTAATGAAAAAAGGTAACTAACTCCTGGAAAAGTTGGAAAAAACAGCATAAAAAACATTATTTTGGACCATTCATCTTTATTAGGGCTTAATGACTGCTTCTGATGTTGGAAGAGACAATTATGAAATCAGAAAATTTTGTGCCATTCTTAGACTACAATTTAACAAGCTCAAACAGAACATTTTATGTGCTAATAACTATATTCTAGTCGTCATGGTGATGTGACCTGGTGCCTGGAATTTGTCAAGTCAGGTTTTATGTGTATATAGATTATACCATATTAGATGATGAAGTTAGTAGGGGCTAATGGATTTAAAATTAAGATTCAGCATAATTTTTTAATTATTGATCTACGACAAGCATTACAGTATAATTTGTTAGTATTTCTATAAATTTTAACGTCTCTATTTTTTTTATAAAATTGTAACTTGAAGTAGGTAACTTCAAAATGCAACCTTGATCAGTCACATTTTGATCAACTTGAAATAAAATTCTACACATATTCTAATGTACCAGGACTAGAGAGAGACAATTCCCAGGGTGTTACAAGGACTAAATCTGCATTGGTACCTGAAATCTTCCATGTGTGATGACTAAATGGGAGTCTGAAAACAAATATTTTCAGAATTTGTATAATTATGAAAATATTTGTATTTCTTCTTCCACGGACATGGGAAATGGCCACTAAGTCCTCGAAAAGCTTAAATAAAATTATTTTGGCTGTTCTTATTAGGAAAAAAAAAGTTTGCAGAGAATTTAGTTTGCACCTAATTCACTTTTTTATTTATTTCTTCCTATATACATATATTCTAGAATTACATAATAGCAACACCTCAATTGCAAAAGTGATTTTAGAGCAGCTTTTTTTTTTCTCTCCTTCAAATTTGCCACCCAGGGCGCGAGGTCTCTTTGCCTCATAGTTCTGGCCCTGCATGTCGCAATGACAAAACAAACACAAATATTACAAAGCAAACTAATGTAATGCAGTGGTTTTTCACTTGTTTCTCCTACTTATGACGTCAGTGATAAAATATTGCTTACTCTACAAAGACTTTTCATTGCAACAAATTAATAATCAGCATGCTTTCATACAGGAATTTAAGCAAGACTTTAAGAAGAGGAATACGATGGTGGATTAGATAGAGATGGGTATGGGAGAATTTCTTCCATATAAATTTAGAATTAGACTATTAACGAATGAACAGTTGCATTTTAAATTGAAAGAAAAATTAAAACAGCATAAGATTTTTTTCTTTTAATGTCTTTGAAAATTACCTTGAGCACTGGCCACCCATTCTCCTGCCTGCTTTCACTTTTGCTCTCACATATATTTCAGCATAAGTGTTCTTGGATTCAAGAGAAAGTGCCTTGTAGTAGTTAAAGCTAAGTTTCTATAACAGTACTATTCTTCTGCTGGTCTAGAAATCAATGCTAGTCCATGGGACTTTCCTGATGGTCCACGAACTATTTTGCCCGATTTACACATAGCTATTACATAATTTTATCAAATGAAATAAGCCATCTCCAAATTGATTTTTATTTCTGTCTTGGCCATTAGCTTATCTGCAAATTGTTTCTATTGTTTTTTTTTTGGCGGTCCACAAATTATTCATCCTACTTATTTTCTACCAGTCTGTAATCATTTCTCCAATTTATTTTGTTTTCATTTTTTTCCGGCCATAAATTATTTCCCCTATTTATTTTCTGCATTATTTGTTCTATTTATTTATCATTCATCTGATCTGTAAATAATTATATATCAAATTTTTGCAGGTTCGTAACATTGACTATTTTCTGCTGGTGAAAAAAGGTTCAATTCTGTTGTACAAAGTATTTCCCTTTAGACAGTTTATGAGATTTTCATTTTTTTTCCAGTTAGAATGAAAGAATTTGTACCGTTGAGATGAAAGGCATTTAGAATGATGTGGAGGCGTTCCTCTGTTTGAACATGTTATATATTCTCCAGTGTTATACAACATCTGTGGCAGAAAAATTTCATTATAGCCCTTACTGCTATTTTGCTGCTTTCTGTGGGCTGTTTTGAGGGTAAGTTTGAAAAGTCTTGTTTTTTTTAAATTTCAAATTGTTGGAGTTTAATTTTGGATGTTAAAGTTAATTTTTTTTTAGCATTTGAATGTTTAAGGGTTTTTCCATTAATTGTGGGAAGTGAATGCAGATTTATGAAAAAAAAAAAACCATTTCCAGTTTTATTTGTATGAATACAATAATTATGGATTGTAGCTGTATCTGGACTTGACAAATCTCAGGTTGCCATGGTGACTAGAAAATCAGTATTGCTACCTAAAATTTTATATATGTGATTGCTAAGTTGGAGTCTATGGAGGACACAAATTGTTTAATTTCACTACAGTATGCCTTTAATAAAAATATGAGAAAATTTACTTCTCCGGAGAAATCAAAATATTTTTTACGATTTTTTCTTATTCATTTTATTCCATTTATTTATTCCAATTTTCTTGAATAAAAAATGGTTGGCTCTTGAGAGATTTGGCTGGCCCCTAAATATTTTTCAATTTGTCGAGCTCTGAACTATATGGTGGATCACTTGAGTGCTAGTGCCATGGAATGTAATTTATACCCCTTAGTGTGGAATAGCTATTACAGTTTAATAAAATCAAAACTTTTATGTAAATTTTGACCACATTGATTGCTGCCTGATCATGAGATGCTTCACAAATAACACCATATCCGAGAAAGAAAAATAACTTTGAAAAATGAAAATTTGCTATATCGCCCTTTCTTGGTTTTTTTTTTTGTTCCATTCCAGTCGCATGCTTTCTATATTGCCCAGAGCTAAAAGTAGAGCTGGTGATTTACCTGCCAAACTAGGAAAGGGTAGTAAGCCAGTTAAGCTATGAAGCAAGTCATGTGTGCATTGGATGCTTGATTGACCATGACCTTGTTTGCACTAGTTGCTTTTTTGCCGAAGACTAGGGTTTATTTCTCCTTTATAAAACAAAATATTTCTTTTCCTGGTTTTCCTTTTTCCCTTTTCTTTTAATATAAAAATTTAAAAAAGTTCAAGTTTAATAATTGAAAAACTAGTTCCATATCATAACTAATTCCAACTACTATAAAGAGTAATACTTGCTCAAACTGGGTGCATAACTTACTTCCCTGCCCGTAAATTTCTGGTGAACCATTGATCCTAGAGGCGTACTTCCAGTTAGAGCAGTGATTTCCAATGGGAAGCACATGTCCCACGAGGGGACAATTTGAATTTTTCCATGAAGGCTTGGAACCCCTTCCGATCTCCCTTCATTTTTTTTCTTTGAGTTCAAATTTTTAATTTTTAAACAATTTCTTTCTTTTTTTTCTCTTTCAGTGAAAGAGGTTTGACTCATAATATATGTTCATAATATTTTGTGTTCGATCAGAAATTAGTGTCAGTAAGATAAAATCCACGGCTCCCCCTGTGAAAATAAAATGAAGAAAAATGAAGCCTGTGAACTCCTTTAAAAGCTTATATTTTGTGTATAGCAATGTAAAACCAATGAGTTAATTCTTTTCTCATCTAAGCTCACAGACCCAATGATGTCCCTACGAGGAGGATCCCTAAATAAGAACCACTGCTTTTGACTAAGTAAAAGTAGACAGAAATGGGGGGGAGGGGCAAAGACCTCTGGGTTTTGAAATTTAAGGAGCCAAAGCCAAAAAATTATGGTTCTTACATTTGAAAAAAAACTGTTATGGCTTTAAAGTTTTCACCAGGGGTACTCCCTGGCAAAAGCACGGGCATCAGGATTTCGGAGATGCTTTGGTAGGGCACGGCCTTAAAAAGGTTGGGAGAACCACTGAGTTACAGAAAGTATCTGAATAACGTGTAGAACTATATATATATATATATATATATATATATATATAAGTTCTACATGAATGACGTATGTATATATATGTGTGTGTGTGTGTGTTGTGTGTATATATACACACACATACATACGTCATTCATGTTGCGAGGGGTTGTATAGTTATAAAAAGTTACTTCATTTCAATACAGACACCTGTCCTAAAAAAACCCAATTAGAAAGTTGTTGCCCTGTCTCTCCTGAGACCAACAAAAAGAGTTACTTATTTTTAAATGCAATATTCACTGAGATTTTAATTTAAAAATTAGATAAAAGTGGAGAAATAACACAGCACATATAAACTGACACTTCTTTTTCTCATATATGTTGTTTTTCTCCCCAACTTTTCTCTGATTGTGAATTCAAATATCTCAATGAATATTGCACCTGGAAACATGGGACTTCTTTTTTTGGCCCCAGGAATAACAGCAACAATTTTCCAATTGAGCTTTTTAAGACGGTGGCCAAATAAAAAGTTGATTTCTTCATTTTAATAATTATACAACCCCTTGCAATATTAATGACATCTGAAGTCTATATACTGTATATAGAATCTTAATTTTTATGCAAATTGTGATCATAATCTGTTTTGCATTGAACTGTATTCTTTACTTTATGAAGAATAATCAAATTTAAAATTGCAGTGTTACGCAGTTTATTGATTTTAATTATTTTTTGCCAGAATGCTCTTGTCTAGACAAAATACAGGCTGTCCCATAAATTTGCATGAATTTTAAAATAAATTGACGTATTGGGTTATGGTTTGCACCCTCAGACCTATTGTAGAGTAGGATGTTTTTCGGCAGCACAAGAAAAAAAAGTCAAATTTTCTGTTATAGATGGCTCTACACTTGTGTGCAAAATTAAGAGAATTTGCACATTGTATCAATTTTCATTAAAAGTACTGAACCAAAGGTACTAATAATGTTGCCAGAGAAGTATGCAAATACATTAAGTGTCAAATGTGTTAGCTCCACCCTCATGCGTGTGTATGCTATGACCATAGAGGTGAAAACTGTGTTGCTGCAGGAGTGGGATCGATTGCCTCAGGGACTCCTCAACTGCCTCCTGTCCAGTATGCTGTCGCATTGTGCGACCTGTCAGAGAGGACTTTACCCATATTAGACTCATTTTCGGTTCAATCTCGTAACATGGATTTTGGAAATTTAGAAATTCCTGCAATGATGAACTTTACTGACAATCATGCGTGTATGTGTACTATGACTTTCGTATGGTACATCTTTTTCCTCTGTTATAACTGTACATTCGTACCAAATTTCATTAAAATTTGTCCATTAGTTTTTCAGAAATTTGTCATAATGTGCTAATTCTCTTAATTTTGTACACAAGTATTTTTGGTACATGGTATTAACATACATGAAATCTAGATTATACTGCTGGCGTTTGTTTTCACTACAGGATGTTTACGAAATCTGCATTTTCTACCAGTCTCAACATTGCAGGTTTAAAAAGACATAGTGCAACAAAGCTATAATTCAATTTCCATTTACAGTTATGTAGGCAGAGTTTGTTCATAAGGTAGTTGTTTACTCCCACAATCTTTTTTACCCTGTAAGCGGTTTTTAATATCTCACTGACGCGTATTTCAACTGCTGGCGTAGTGGAAATCACTAAACACTGTGCAAAATGCCACACCCTTTTTTAATGATTTTTTTTTTTAAATTTTGTGCAGATGATATTGCTTCTCCCCTCCAACTCTGAGAACAATAAACCGAGGAAGAGAAATAATCTCACTTTGTCTGTTTTTTTGTGCATATTCTTATACCACCCTCAAATGGAAAGAAAGTCTCTCTCCTCTTATCAAACTTTGAACAAAAACAGACTCCACCCACTGGCAGTTGATTTAGTTCTATCCATAGTTCTCTCTTGCCGCTGTGGTGGTCGAGGGTTATAGTGACGGACTCGCAATGCGAGGATCCTGGTTCGAACCCCACAGTGGTGGTCGGCTGAAGTTGGTTTTCTGTGGTTCCCAACTTCAAGGCACTAATGCGAGCCGATCTCCCCGTTAAAAAGTCTCGCCACAGAGAGCAACAGGCCTACAATGTTACAAATATTCAATCATTACATTTCACTCACAATTTGAAGTATAGATGGCAGCACTGAAATATCATACACAACACTAGCTACACTCAGACTGTTAGGTGTACACACACTCACTTTGTTCCAGACTCTGCCACGAAGCTGGGCTGGAAGAGATCTCGGCAACGGGATAAGTCCGGTGGCAGAGACCCTGGCATTCATTCATTCGTGGCAGTTGATCTGACTGGTTGGGAGGGATGGAAAACATGTTCATGAAAAAAGCCTGCTTTACAGAGGTCTCTGGGCTCAGCATTGTTGAAATGAGGGTTTTAAGGAGGCATGATATCTTGTAATCTCTGAAATACAGTCTAACTTAAATAATTCAAAGCACAAGAAGACAGCAAAAAAGTTAGAATTCAAAATTCAGATTATCCAATTCATTTTATAAAAGTATTTGAATGCTATCACTTATTATGCCAGTTTTCTTGTTGTAACTAGTACTTGTATGGAATGTAAACAATCACAAGAATGACAGGTATTTAATTTGTTATTTCCATTTGTTTTCTTTTCCATGCTCTTACACATTGTAAAGAGAATAATAAAAGTTAATTTAGTGAATGAAAGCTGCGATTTTCGAGCTTCAATGGCCTTATATTTTTCTAATTTGTCCAAAGCTTTTGCAAGTGTTGGAATAGAGACCTGTGCACTTTCTTAGATTCATTTTCATCCTCTTCATTAGACGATTCAATATATAACTTTATTATTTACTTCACAGATGTCTGCATTTGTAAATCAACTGCAATCTTTTTTTTTTTCTTTGGTTGAACATCTCATGTGAACCTCCATCAGATATGGTGAAAAATGTTGCTAAGCTACTTTTAAATTCCAAAGTAAACGATCAATAAGGCTAGTCATACATGAATTTCCAACAAAATTAAAAGACTGGCTTTTATTTGCGTTCATCAGGAAACTGCAGAGCTACCTATTGGTGAGAGCAGGGCCTCTAGAGGGGGTGAGGAGGGGGTAACTGTCCCGGGCAGTAAAATTTAGGGCATGACAGTTTTAGATAGGAACAAATAAAACCATTACAAAATTATTGAATTTTAAAGCTGTGTGTGGGGGAGGGCAGCAAAATAATGTTTGCTCCGGGTGGCAAAATTCCTAGTTATGGCCCTGGTTGAGAGTTTCGACTTTTTTCATTGTGTCAACAAAAAAAGAATTTCCAAGAAGTCCAGAAAACTGTATCCTTGTAGAAATCAATGTTTTTTTGTTGTTTTTTTTTAATCCTTTTTAAATTTGAGACGTAGTTTTATATGGAAAATAATGCACATTTATTATATTCCAGTTTCAAGTGTTTGATTTCAGAAGTACCATAGTTCCCACTGCTGATTGCCAGACAGCAATGAAATGTTTAATTGAAGGAGTTAATAACTGCACAGTTAATAACTCTGCGCCGCACTGCGCCAAAACTAATATGTTGCGCCATCCTGCTCCAATAGCGTATTTTCGCATTTTTCTGTGCCAAATAGCGAATTTTGCTTCAGTATGCCCGGAATTTTGTAAAGGGCGCCAAAAAATGTTTGTTCCTGTTAGCCACGAAACGTTTTTTACGAGAAGAGGGTATTTTATTCCACTATACTTAAACTATCGGCCCCTGATCGGGCTTTCCATCGCGAAATCCCGATATTGTCCGTGATCGTGGAACTGAAGATGGTTTGCAATGCCTTTCAGCTTTAAAGTGTAAATTCAAGTGTTTCCGTTTAAAAAAAAAGTCGTCACTGGAAGCAGCAGAAATTACTGTAGTCGATTGTCATTGTGTTAAATCCCGATGTTTCATAAAAAAAAAATTTCATTTTAAAAAAAGTAAAATCGCATGTCCGCCGAATTACGAATGTTAGTTTAGAAACTTTGCCGAATAACGAGCGTTAAATCGCCAATGTTGCTGAATAACGAGCGTTAAATCGCCAATCTCGCCAAATAACGAGTGTCAGATCGCCAATCTCGCCAGATAATGAGTGCTGAATCGCCAAACATCGAGTTGATTCTTCCGAAATTCTCTCCCATTTTGCAACAATTTCTTTCCAAGTAGAAAAAAATTAAAACTTAAAGCCTAAAATTTTTTTAGCTCATTTGAAGTGCTGCTGTTCAAGGCAGCAAATAGTGTCGTCAGTAAGCAAAAATCATCTTAAATAGACAGGTGCAAAAAATTTTATGACAGCCGCTCTTTCAAACAAGTTGTCAAAAGCCTAAAACATCAAAAACAAAAATTAAGCTGACGAAAAGATGTTTGATAACAAAAGACATGCTGTAGTTTTATTTTGTAAAGGGTTGAGGGTCAACGAAAATATTCTTGTTAATTTCACTGTTCCAATTTATAAATATCTGCTCCGAATCCCATATTTTACTGCTCCAAAATTGCTCCAAATCCTGAATTTGCTGCTCCAAAACTGCTCCGAATCCTGAATTTTGCTGCTCCAAAATGGACTTCCCACCCCTGTAACACTAATGGTCACTTCCCACCCCTGTAACTGTCAAATTTGTTATAAACAAGATGTCCATTTAGCTGTGATTTTTGTTTTGTTATCTATATTGATGCAAATACTTTTAAGTCAGCTGTAACCCTGATAATTATTACTGTTATAGTTTGAGTGTATAAAATGTGCTTTAAATGAAAAGGGGTATGGGGTGCATCTAATATATACACACACACACACACACACACACACACACACACTAGAAAATTCTGCAAATTCAATTTGTTTTTATTCATAAAGCATTTTGTAATCTTAGATTATTGTTTCAATTTCTGTAAGAGTATTGTTGTACGAAAAAGGAAATTGAATATTATTTGTCCTGAATGTTTTGTATTTTTTGCATAGAATTGTTTTTTATATTTTAGCACTTTCTGCTTTTAGTCCATAATGTCAGCAAGCATAAGAACTCCTTTGCAGACTGTGCATGAGTCTGTAACCACTGAACAGGTATTTATTGTTTGTTTATCGTAAAATAAATAAGTTTTTTTTTTAAAACATATTTACGTGAAGGCATTGGTAGCCCATTCATAAAATTCAGGGTGGATGGGAAAAATGCTTTTTAATGCAGTACAGTCTCCATAAACCTAGGTGAATAGGAGTGAGGCTACCTCGAATTACTGAAAACCCTGATTATCTTGGGGGGGGGGGGAGAGAACAGTCAAAATTTACTTTAATTTCAGAGGGAGGCGAGCTTAGACTTTCATATTTATACTTACTCAAACCACGGGCCATCTTAACAGCACCTATGCCTCCCAACAAATCAAATTTTTTTCTGGTGCCTGCCAACCAGGCTAGAAATACCTGCTACCAATTTACATACTGTCAAAAATTTCATTAGATTTCATTTTCATGGTCTTTCTGTACCTAAGGGCCCCATGCTCAGGTGGGTCCATGCATTAACATTGCACTGCTGTGACTTATGTTTTCGGTAAGAGTAGGCTACCAAGACTTGTGGCTCTTCATAAGGGAGTCTCTTGTATCTCTGGGGCCTGAATTGAATGTTATTCTTATTTTTTACATTATATTTTTCTAATTCTGGCAAGGAGGGGGGGGGGTATCCACTGAAGACCCTGGCCTAGGTAAAAAGACCTTAAAACTGACATTACTGACATCTGTTGGAAGAATCAAACAAAATGAAGTACATTCTTGATGAAAAACAGAAAAAGAGGGGTCTGAGAAAGAGTTGTTGAAACACTCTGGCAGCATCTTGGATTATTGAGAACCTCATACTTTTGAGACTGAAGTTATTGAGATACTACTGTAGTTCTATTTCGTGATTGTGTGCTGAAGAGTTCAACCATCAACCTTTTAGCTTTCATTTTTAATCATGGTGTTTTTTAAAATACAAAACTCAATTTTGTGTAAGCCCATATACCTTCAGCATTCAAAATCATTGGCAGTCCATGGGTCCCAGGCCACTGATTAAAGAATCAGACAACTGAGAAAAAAATTGTAATGGTCCATGAGACCAGTAGTAAAAAATGTCCTCCTGCAGTGATACATTGATCGCGTGAAGAATCTCCTGTGAGAGAATCACTGATCCATTTTATATCATCTCAGCCATTTAAATGTTGAATGATGATTATTAGTGTGAAAAATATTTAGAAAACCATGTCTCAGCTAAAATTCAAAAATTTATAAGCGAAACTGATTTTTTTTTGATATTCTGTATTATACATTATTTATATTAAATGGTGCTCCAATCCTTTAGGATTATTTGATGAATCAATATTTTTCCAACATTTGCATGCCATCTTAATCTTTTATGTTCTCACAAATTGAACAACTTTTTTCTTTTTCTTTTTAAATTTGTGCCAAATTTTCAAAATGAATCTTCCTAAAATGGAGTTCCCAATTCACACATTTCAGATTGTCTTTCTATAGCGAACCATAATTTTCTCTCTTTGTGTGCCCCGGTGTCCCCAAAGCAGAATACAGAAATCTGTGATGTATGGTGCAAAACAATCAGTGCTACTGTAGAGCAATCTGGGAAATTTTTAAGAAAAATGTAGGAAAAAATATATTATGAGAATTTTTACTGCAGAACATTTACAGTCAGTCGACGGCTCGTTACAAAACATTGGTTTAAGGTCCAACCCATGCAGCAGGAAGAGGGTGGACCCCCTGAACCAAGATCATGGTTTTATGAATTTATGAAGTGAAAACAACCCTTCCCCTCCCCTGGAAAAAGAAAGGATGAAACCCCTTCCCCCACAAGAAAGTCCTGCATAGGCTACTGTTTGTCATTCAAATTTCTTCGAGTTTGAAACACACTTTTTATTTCTATTTTACTGTACTAGCATATCATTTTGTGCTGTGAATAGCAGCTGATTCTCAATCCCTTAACATTCATCTAATGAATTTTTATCTTTTCTATTTTTCTGTCTGAGACAAAAATGTGGGTGATACTCCCCCCCCCCCCACACACACACACACGCACCATATTCCAGAATGTGCATAGGCAGTCCATTCAAGGGTCTTTTTTTTGTCTGTCTTGGAAATTTTGACACACCCAAAAATATCTTGTTTTTTGCTGAATATGCAAAAAATAAAAATAAAGACATGCATAGCATATGAAGACATTTCATTTTAATTACCTAATGTTGCTGTTTTAATCATTTTAATGTTGCTCTTTGAATCTTAGCAAACCATTGAGTATGAATTTTTTTAGATGCAAATATCTTTTGCGGAATTCTTTCTGTAATTTAAAAAGGAATGCCTCTTTAAACCTCCACTTTTTTTATCGATGAACCCACAGAATCAACGGTGGTGGTTTTATTAGGTTTGACTGCAGTTCTAATTGTTTTTTATGGCTTTTTGTACCCATTAGTGGTGTATCACTCTTCTAAATGATAACGTATTTAGAAGAATTAATATTATTTAGAACAGATTTTGTTTAGCAGACCACTCATGATGTCTGCAGACCAGTAGGTTCTTGTATTCACTGGTCCGTGGACACTAGTGACTTTTATTTTTCAATTCTAATGCTGATCTTTATATATTTAATGCCATAGAATGTAATTTCAATCCAGTGAAATTAAGGAATTTCTTTTATTATTAATAATTAGCAAGATGGTGAGAGGAATAGGAATTTTCCTAATCCAAGGAGTCGAACTACAGAAGAACCTCATATAAGACGCTATAGATTGCTGAAGACCATTGGGAAAGGGAATTTTGCTAAAGTGAAATTGGCAAAACAC
Source organism: Pholcus phalangioides (assembly GCF_987345545.1). Classification (NCBI taxonomy): domain Eukaryota; kingdom Metazoa; phylum Arthropoda; class Arachnida; order Araneae; family Pholcidae; genus Pholcus; species Pholcus phalangioides. Next base: position 27,845,345 of record NW_028301603.1, on the reverse strand, counting down.
CTACCTACTGGGAAAGAGGTTTGTCTAAAAATAAATATTTTGTTAAAGACGTTTCCTGAAAGTGAATAGCAGAAGCTATTGCTTTGTAGTTTCAGTCGAAAAGTCTTTGAATTTGTATTTGATTTCTACTTTGCCTACTTTGATGTGATAAAAATGAGTTTTAAGGTGGGATTGCACTTGTGAAAGGGAATTGTGAAAGTTCTTTTATAAAACTTTAAAAATGCAATCAAGAATATTTTTACATCCCAGCAAATGCAACCAATAGGCTTATTAGTTTTTCAAGTTTTATAAAAGATCTTTTATCAAACTTTTATAGTGTGATCCCTGTCTTATATCGAGTTCTCCCCCCCCCCCCCAAGGCAGTATTTTACTAATGATTCATTATTATTACAGGTAGCAATCAAAATAATTGACAAGACACAACTAAATCCATCCAGCTTACAAAAGGTAATTATTTTAAGGGGGGAAAAAATATATATTGTTTTAGATATGGGTAACTTGTGAGTAGAACTGAATTTTTTCTCTTTTTGAACTATTTAAAAAATATTGGTATGTTGCTTTTGCATAATATGATGGCAATGATTAATTATAAGCAGCCATATGGTGTCTGTCATCTGGTATGGGAATCTTGTTAGAAATTGTTTTTTAGTAATCTAGTTCTTATTGCAAAAAAATTCAGGATATTGAAAGAGGTTCTTTGTGCAAAGGACTGTCATTGGTACGAGTTAATTTTCTTCTGAACATTAGTGGTTGGCATGATAAGGAGGTGTATAAGTTGTATTAACTGGATAATGAGTTTGAAGATTTGTTTCTAGCTACAAACTACACGCTTCCAAAAGTTAAGCATACGATGGCTTACATAATAATATGACATCACTTTAATCTTGCCCCTCTAGATTGCACGGTTAGTGGAACACAAATGCGTGGTACTCGCGCATACAGTCCCTTCACGTGAAGCTGTCGCCACTCAGTGCCAACAGATAGTGTTTACCAAGTGATATTGCAACCTTGGAAGTAACAGTTGTAGAGGTCGCTCGTCGATTCCACTTAGCTACTATATCAATATACCGATTACGAAAACAACTCCTGAGCAAGTCAAATAGCTGACCAGAGACATGAGTCCAGTCAACCAGGGTTACCACCCCTCATCTGATAATCAGTATATTACTATAGTACCCAAGTGGAATTTACGATTGACTTTCATCACTGTTACATCCATTGTTGCAGCATCACTTGGTAAGACAATATTTGCCAGTACTGTGTGCCTGTCAAAAGTTCTACATGAAGGGACTATGTGCCAGAGTACCACACATTTGTATCCCATTAACCGTCCAATCAAGAAGGGCATGTTCAAAGTAGTGTTACATTATATAAGCCATCGCATGCTTAACTTTTGGAAATGAGCCTTGTTAAAAAGTTTTGCCACAGAGAGCTTTAAGCCCACAATGATACAAAAATTCAATCATTACACTTCACTCATAATTTGAAATTTTTATGGCGGCACTTAAGATTCATGCACAAAACTAGATACTTTGGAGAATGTGAAGGCTGTTGTGAAATGTTAAATAGGTTTTGAGAAAAATGTCAATACTTTTTCTTCTGTTGAATGAATATATATCAATTATAACACAGAGCACTAAATAAGAAACTTGTTTTACAGTCGAACTTGGTTGATTCAAAGTCACTGAAAAAAATTCTAATTATTTAATTAATCTGTCCTGGATTCGTAAAAGGACTACAAATTGTGCAACTCAATTATTATGGGATAATAATTATCAATTATTAAAATTTTATCAGTTATACAAAACTGTTTTTCAAATTTTAATTTATAATTATATGTATATTTTTTTTTATCTGCTTTTTTGTTCCACTGTTCTATAATCAGCATCACTGCAGAATATTTTGACCATGCTTAAAGCCTGATTTACAGAAACGGTTCACGATCAGCCGTTATGAACCTGTTTCCCAAATTTTGCTTATCATTCTTATATTATCAAGGAAATGTACTTTCATAAATGTATTACAATTTTTACTTTCCCTGCTCTTAATGATGGTAAAAGATTCAGATTTTGAATGGTACACCTTGATCCATAGGCTGAACAATATAATCTGTGTCAAGTGGCACAAATTCTCATTGCACTCCAGCTGAACAATGGGCATTTCAAATTATCAAAAAGAGAGTAGAGGAAAACAGAATTTTAAAACTTTTATTAGTCTTTAAATATTTATTGCTTAACAACTTACAACTTGATTAAGAAAAGCAAAGTCTAGCTTCTTATAGAATTTTTCCAAACTATATTTGCTCGTACAGAAATCTTTTCTTTTCCTTCCAACTTTGAATTATGAAATTTGAGTTATATACCAAGTTCTACTGCATTTCAAATATGGGTAATTTCTAAATCAGTGCTTATAAGTAAAAATCACTTGATGGAAATTTTGCTTTGCACCGAATTCCTAATGCAGTATTAAATACTAGCAAAAATTACCAGGCACTGCTCGGGTTTTCTGCGTAAACCAGGAACATTGAAAAGTGATATACTATTGTAAAGGGATAATTATGTTTGGGGACCATAATAACCATGATTCTTGAGGCCCATAAGCCATTGTTGTTTGTTATTCTTTTGACAATTTCGGGTATTCACCCATCTATGACAAACTTTTAAGGTAAGCATATCATTGAAGTCTGATCCTGTTTGATATATATGAAAAAATTTGACGAAGGTCGGTTCAAAATTATAGATTTAATGTACACACACAAACACACATTCACACAGAAAAAAATCAATTTTATGTATAAATGTTAATAACCTTAAATTTTTTTAAACCCTTTAAACTACTTGTATCACTCATTTAGACAATAAGCTTACAGGCTTTATCACTTGTTGATTTGCGATCTCAGAAAAATTTTCCTCTTGCATGCATGAAAAGATATATCTCTGATTATTTGCACAGTTTAAGGGTTAATTTAAATAAATATGTTCTGTTAAGAATAAATATGAACTTTTGGTGGAGTTTGATAATTTTGTTTGACTGTGAACTTAATATTTCCAGCTATTTCGAGAAGTTCGCATCATGAAGATATTGGATCATCCTAATATTGGTGAGTATAAGGATTATTGTGTACTGATAGTTTATAAATGCACACATACCTATGCCTTTTCCAAATATATTTCACAAAACCATACAAATTATAACAGAATTTCAACAGTTATTGCAGGGTTCCCAGCTATCTGGAAAGTCAGGGAAAATGTAAAATACAGTCATAGGGAAAGCTACAAATATTTGATAGAAGTCAGGGAAAAGTTCTGTGAAGGGGAAAAAAACAAACTTGAAAAACAAATTCAAAATTTGGAAGATAAAGATTTTGAATTATATTTCATTTTTCCAGGGTTTTGCTTAGGGGAATGATCAAGCATATATATATTTTGCTGGGAACCCTGTATTATGAATTCTTATGATACAGTTATGTATATTGTTTATATGTTATTTATTGTATATCATCATTTTATTTATTTTCCAGTAAAATTATATCAAGTGATAGAAACAGAAAAAACCCTTTATCTTGTGATGGAATATGCTAGTGGAGGTACTATGTTTATTTGAATGGTTTCTCTCGATTTGTTTCTTGGTGCCAATTCAAAGTCAAGTTTTTTCATACTGTTTTAATAGTTTCAATTAGTTGTTTGTGATGTTCCTGACAAATACATTGGGAGTACATACAATGGGTAGTTAAATAAATTTCCTACCAATTGTATGTACTCCCAATGTATTTGTCAGGAACATCACAAACAAGTTTTACATTGTGCTTTGTTACACTTGATTGGACACTTAAAATTCTTATTAAATGTATGCACATAAAATCCTGTATACCACTATTTAAGGGATCAGAGAAATGTATCATAAAATATTTATTGTTATAAATAGAATATATGAACACTAGAAAGTGCATTAGGGCCGGCGAGTGATACTGTTAGAGGGTATCACATTATATAGGATTTTCGCTATATACTAATAACTTGAAGTTTACATGATAGGTGAGACCCGTGACAGCCACGTAAGTCAGGGTATAGTTTTCCCATATGACTATTGCTATGGTGTTCTTCTTATGGGGCTTCATAAATTTAACTTGTGGTGTTATTGCAATCTGGTATGAGACTTTTAAAATCTGTATTTCCACATTAAAATCTATGTAAATGAAAGCCATGTGTTAAATGCTTTGAATGTTTTTTTTTCCAGTTGATAATTTTTTTCATAGTTGATGATTCGTATTGAAAACTGGAAAAATAGTTATAAAAAATCTATTTCAAATTGTAATAAAAAATCTATTTCAAATTGTACTGCTTGTGCTGGGTCTTATTGAAGACATTCAAAACCTCAAAAATCACACACAAATTAAATGTATTGAAGTAATATTACTTTCCAAATATATATAACTACCTTCATGTAATTAAAGGTCAACTTCAATTTAAAAGAAAGGTAAACAAAACATTTTAACAAATTAGTGAAATCACAGCCACACATGCTCTGCAACAAACAAAGAGTTGTTTCTTGTGACATCTACCAGCACCAGCAAATTCAAAGTACAGAGTGATTATAAAAAAAACTATCCCGACATATGGGCCCCTAACTATCATACCATTCACAGAAACTGAATGAAATTTTGGCATAAGGTATTTTGATGTATGCGCTCAAGAATGATATGGAAAACAACAGTGTCACTCTAAGAGTTACGGTTACAGTGAGAAAATTTCGAAAATATCAAATGGCAACACCAAGTTTTTTTGTATTGGAATGTGATCTCCATTGTGGAAAACCCTAAATAGCGTTCGAACGGCAACTGTAACATGAAAATCACCGGCGGTAGATAGGCTAAAAGTGAGGACAACCAATAAGGACAGAGAAGCAGCATAAAATAAAGCATTTTATTGTGTTTCACAAATTTTCCACATGACCTTGTGGAGGACTAATCAGGCTGGGATCTCAGCCGAAGAAATGGTGTGACAAATGAAATGAACATTAATGCTCTGGGGATTTTCGTGCTACAGGTGCCATTCCAACGCTATTTAGTGTTTTTCAGTATGGAGATCGCATTCCAATACAAAAAAACTTGGTGTTGCCATTTGATATTTTCGAAATTTTCTCACTGTAACCGTAACTGTTAGTGACACTGTTGTTTTCCATATCATTCTTGAGCGCATACCTCAAAATACCTTATGCCAAAATTTCATTCAGTTTCTGTGAATGGTATGATAGTTAGGGGCCCATATGTCGGGATAGTTTTTTTATAATCACCCCGTATTTTGGGTAGTATATGACCTCACCTTATGTGCAAAGGTGATTCTGAATTTTTATCTTTAAACAGACTGCACTAATGAACATTTAAAGAACCCTTTGCACATATGCAAAACTATACATTTAGGGGTTCTGTAAATGTTTAAATTTGCAGTCAGATTTTACTGGTTGTACATGAGCATTAGATATTTAAACTGTGTTTTGTGTACATGAGCATTAGATATTTAAACTGTGTTTTGTGTACATGCGATTCTTGAATGTTTTAAAAAATAAATGAACTGTCAAACAAAATACTTTTCGATTGAATAAATTACCTGTTGATTTTTTCTGAATCCAATTAGTTATTAGACTTTTCATACAAAATTGCTTTTCTGCTCCTCAATTATAAATTTACATCTTCAATCTTTACGAAATTATATATAACCGTTGGTCTGTTCTATAACTGGTAAATGTTAGAAATTAATTTAGGAATTTTTAGGAGGGCTGTGTTAGGGTTTCCCAAATATTTTATTTTTGCTTTCATGATAGTTTATGATAGTTTTTTTTAACAATTTTGTAAAAGTCAGTCACTGCTTATTTAGAAAAAAATAAGGTAGTACACAACAAAATTTTACTATGTTTTTTTCTAAATCCATAGGTGAGGTATTTGACTATCTTGTGGCCCATGGTCGAATGAAAGAAAAAGAAGCCAGAGCAAAATTTCGCCAGGTAGTAAAATCCAAGCTTTATGTTCTTAAAAAAATTAGAACTGCCTGAGGAACAAAATGTTGAGTTGTTCATTTTTGTGCATTCCTTATTTCAGATTGTGTCAGCAGTTCAATACTGTCATCAAAAGAGGATAATACATAGAGATTTAAAGGTAAATGTTTGAAAATTGAAACGTTTTCCTATTCATGATTTGTACCTTGATTTTTATATTTGTATGCACATTGTTTCCTTCATTGTCTTCACACATGTTTCTTTGCGATTACTTGTGAGAAATACTCAAAAATAACAACTATGTACCTACAATATATCAATTTATTTTATTTTTTTGTATCTGGTTAGATTGGAATAAGCTGTATATTTGACACATCCTCTATTTCTTATTCAAGACTTGTTTGTGTTCTTTTCCATGCTTTTTATACCCATTATTTTTTCTTACAGGCAGAGAATCTATTACTCGACGGAGAGATGAATATTAAAATAGCTGACTTTGGATTTAGTAATGAATTTGTTCCTGGACAGAAACTGGATACATTCTGTGGGAGTCCTCCATATGCAGCTCCAGAATTATTTCAAGGTGATGACCTACTTTAGGTTTTGCGAAAGCTTTGTTAATTGGAAATTAGAAGTTTTTTTTATGAAAAAAAAACAAATTCTAATACAAATGCATTCATCTGTTTTAATCCATATTATGAATAAATTTTTAAATTCTTACTTTTCAGGCAAAAAGTATGATGGCCCTGAGGTAGATGTGTGGAGTTTAGGAGTGATACTTTATACGCTAGTGAGTGGGTCTCTACCATTTGATGGTGCAAATCTGAAGGTGAGTATGATACACATCTTTCGATTATTTCAAATTTTCAGATGAATATAATCTGACTTATGTGTAAAAATTTTTTAATGCTGGCTTCTTCATTTTCATTAAAAATTTTTTTTTCATTTTGCCTATTTTCAGGAGCTTCGAGAACGGGTACTGAGAGGCAAATACAGGATACCATTTTACATGTCTACTGATTGTGAAAATCTGCTTAAAAAGTTTTTAGTTTTGAATCCATCAAAGCGAGCTTCTCTCGAGGTAATGTCCCTCATGCATTTAGTTTTGTTTTTATAGTTTAAGGAGGATTTTTTCATCTAGTTCTGATATAATGGATGTTCTGTTAACATGCCAATTCGTTTCCCCCAACCTGCTTGTTATCCGAATCGCTCATATATGGAAGCAAACTTTTTGGGAAATGTTTAATATAATGGAAACTCAGATTATTCATTCCGCACTTATTCATTCACATAAAAATGGCTAATAAAAATGTCATTCGATCAATAGTACAATACAATAATATAATAAAGAATACAGGAAAATATATATAAAATAATGTCATTAATAAATATACAGTATGATAATGTTTACAAATTAACTTGCTCTGAACAGCGAGAGAGAAAGGACTATCATTTAGGATGATTTACAGATTCTCTGTTGTTTGCAAACTTATTCTTTTTGTGCAACTTTGAAAAGAACCTATCCAATAACACTTGCTTTTGCCTCCTTTTGAGGATTTCCCAGAAATGGGAAAATTGTATTGTCGTTAGACAGATTCATTGTTCTCTTTGCCACAGCTTTATTTATACTGATATCAAGTATCTTTGCTGCTAGGTTTCACTGTATATTTTCAAATCTTATGAGGATCCATGTTCAAACCCCATTAATGGCAGTAGTGGGTCTGCTTAAGTTTGTTTTCTGTGGTTTTTTCCAACTTTGAGGCTCGAATATGAGTCAGCCTCCCATTTGAAAAAGTCTCTTGGCAAAGAGCAAGCAGACTCTCAATATGATACTTACATAACCTGAAAATTTGAACATTTACCATTTTCATTTCAAAATAGAAGACAGATGGCAACATCAGCAGAACACCAAACAATGACAACTCCAACATAAATATGTTAGTGGGGGGGGGGGCATGTCACACACACTCAAAGCTCAGTCCAGCATATAGGATAACCGAACTACAGATTTGTTACACAATTCCAAATGGGAATGTGTATGAGGTACGTATACAGTTAAGTAGTAGTTCTATCGAACTTGGTTAATTCGAAGTATAAAGTCATTAGAAAAAAGTTGGAAACATCCAAAATTTGCATTATCTAAATATATAGCCTGGATTTGTAAAATGCTTACAAAATCATCGAAATTTACATAGGATAGTAAAAACAATCACCAAAATTTTATCAGTTACGAAACTGTTTTCCAAATTTTAATCATTTGTACCTATAATAATTGATCTTGGCTACTGCATTATTAAACTTCTGGAATTAGCATCACTGTGTGTGTGCAAAATTTTTTGACCATGCTCAAAGCCTGATTTACGGAAACAGTTCATGATTATCGGTTGTGAAACTGTTTCTTAAATTTCACTTATCATTCTTATGCTATCAAGCAAATATACTTTCATTAATGTACACTGGTGAAATAAATTAAGAGAATTTACATATTTTATCGAATTTCATGAAAAGAACTGAACTGAATGTAAAACCACTGCTTCTAGACAAAAATGCAAATCTTGTACGTTAAATACGTAAGCGTACATGTGTGTGTAGGCGGAGCCAGTAGAGAAACAGGCTTTATAAGCGCGCGTAAGTTAAGACTCATTTCGTTCGCTAGCACACCTCGGCGAATTTCTTGGTGTTATTTTGCAGCAATTGGGTAATTTCAAATTGTAACAGTAAAAATGAGTAACCACCAACGTTTAGATGATGGAATGAGTAGGCGAATTGTGGGGAGGCTAGAAGCAGGCCAATCTCAAGTCCAGATTTGTAGAGAGTTCAATTTAATGCCCAGCGTCGTGTGCAACTTATGGAAACAGTTCCAGGATACCGGATCCATCGAGAGAAAGCTTGGGCAAGGTCGTCCAAGAGCCATGACAGCCAGAGAAGATCGCCATTTGTGGATTATAGCGAGGCGTAACAGGAGTGCTACAGCTTCTCAGCTCTCTCGTGACTTGTATGCAGCCACAGGAAGTCTGCAAATTCTCTTAATTTCTTACACCAGTGTATTACAATTTGTACTTTGACTAATAAAATTCAGATTTTGAATGGAGTGCTTTCTTGATGCACTCCAGCTGAACAGTGTTAAAATGGGCGTTAAATTATAAAAGAAAAACTGAATTTTCGACCTTTTATTAGTCTTAAAGATTTTCTGTTTAGCAACTTGATTAAGAAAAGCAGTCTGACTCGTAGTTTTTCGAAACTAAATTTGCTCGTTCAAAAATCATGAATTTTTCCTCCAACTTCAAATTATCCAAAACATTTGAAAAAAAATTCTAATTCAACAAGAAATTTCAACATTAAATTAGATGGAAACATGAGTTCGTGTTAATTTGAACTATCAAATTTTGCATTAACCAAGTTTTACTGTAGTATATTGTTAAATGGTTTATGGTCAAGGATTCTGTTAGAGACCATTTTCTTTCAGTTCAGTGGTTTTATATTTTTCCGCATCTCTTAGGCAATCATGAAGGATAAATGGATGAATGTTGGGTATGAAGATGATGAGCTTAAACCCTATGTGGAACCTGAAACCGATTTCAGTGATCCAAGAAGAATGGGTGTGTACACATATTTCTAATCATGTATTTTTCTTTTGAAATCTATTGTTAATTCAGATATTTATATTGTTCCTGTTGTAACAGTTTGGTCTGTTAATCGATACAAAATCTTTAATAATTTTTGATCTGTAATTAAATTTGTAATATGTGTTCATCTCAGTTTTAATTAATAGTGATGAAACTGAAATCTTAACTTAAACCTAAGTTACCTTTAAAATATGCCCTCGAAGAAATATGACCTTAAATATGCGTTGAAGTTGGTTGCTGTATAGATTAAATAACAGTTATTAATGTCTGTTATTAGTAACAGAATTGTCATTCTTTCTGTTTTACAATATTATAAGGTGATATTTTGTTTCTCAGGTAGAACTTTTTATTTTGAAAAAATCTTGCATCAATACCATTGATGCTTTCAGTTAGTCACTAAAAATTAATTATTAACATCTATCGTATGAAAGCAATATTTAAATGTTAATGTAAATATTTGTGTAAAATTATATGTAAATATTTTTGAAAGTTTTTAAAATTTGCTACTTGTGCGAAATGCTCTAACAGGTAGTTTTAAATAAGTAGTTTTTTGTCATTTTTCTTGCTTGAAATTATGCATTAACAGTTAAATACATAAATACTGCATTAACAGTTAAATACATAAATACTGCATTAACAGTTAAATACATAAATACTGCATTAACAGTTAAATACATAAATACTGCATTAACAGTTAAATACATAAATACTGCATTAACAGTTAAATACATAAATACTGCATTAACAGTTAAATACATAAATACTGCATTAACAGTTAAATACATAAATGCCTATTCATTTTCACATTCTAATACAACAAGAGTTTTCAATGCATTTGAAATCTGTTGTGAAACATTAAAGTTCTGTGTCACACATCATTTTTTTCACATTTAATATTTCTCTGGTACACTTATTTGGCACTCATTTTGTCCTTTCTGTTATTTGTATGCATACTGATGCCACAGCTGGGGCCAAAGAAAAAAAAAGCCAAGGTATGGAGAATTGAAAAGTTATTTTTATTGTTCAAAGTTTTGAATAGAACGATCACACATTTGTGTGCATCGTGGTCATTTGTCTTTCTCAGACCAGCTCAAGACACTGGTCTATTACATGCATGAGTAGGTCAACCCAGCTTGAGCTGATGTTTCTCAACATCATGCCCGACTTGCATTCTTGAATCATCTGTCTTATTTAGAATAAAATTTCCTTGGAACATTTTCTTCATTTCACTGTTGCTCTGAGTATTATGTATTCCATTCTCTCTCTTGTTTTGGATATTCTAACCTTCAGATAATTTTTGTGATATGCAAAAGTTTTTCCTCTCAAGATAAGTCTCATGATTTGGGCCTATTTGTGGTTATGCATGATCCACTTTCTCATTTTACTTCAAAAACACTTAGAGATCTTTTTTTCTTATGTAGTTCTTTTTCTATCTTAGAATCTTGGTAAATATTTTTTCAGGAAAAATATGTATTTCATTTAAATCCTTTTTTCACAGTAGTGACTTCAAAATTTGATATTTGTATTGGAGTTTTACTTTTTGTGATATATATATAGACAAGAAAAGTTTTTGTATGTTTTCAACCTCTCTCCAAATTTTAATTATGCTTAAAATAATGTTTGGTGATAAATAATTGCATAATGTGGCAATATTATTACCATCATTTTTAGAAATTTGAACTGCTAAGCAAAACTTGCTGTGGAGCGTGGTTGGGATATAAAACCATTTCGAAGTTCGATGTGCTCATGAGGTATAAAAAACCATGCGTTTCACAGTTTATCCAACCTGAATCCCCCGGAAATTTTCAATTCTTTAACTTTAATTTCGGAAGCATAAAACCACATTTAAACACTCAAAGTATGTGCAATAATCACCATTAAGTTGGTGCAAAATCAATATTCAAATTTGCCTAGCAAGTGGTGAATTTGTATTAAAGAGTGCTTTAGCTTGTTAAATTTTTAAAAAACGATGGGAAGATCCTAATGCCTTCTTTACAGTGAGATTCTTTGAGGCATTGGTTTCTAACCAGAGGTCCTTGAAGAGGTTGCATAGGGTTTGTAAGCTTGAATGAGATAACAATTGGCTTATATATTGTTTTTAACATTGTGTTGAATACTATTGTGTAAAATATAGTACCTAGCTTGTGTCGTATTTTCACAAAGGGTTCATGGAGCACTAAAGATTAGCCCTTGTTTTAAAATAAGATTATTTAGGAAAATGAGATTTAAAAAGTAAGGTATTTCAGGGGTCTATCCAGCCAAAATTTTGGTCTATTTTCCAGACTCTTCACAAAAATCTGGATCTGAAAAAGTCCCTTCACAAAATGCAAATTAATGAAACCATAAATTTGGCATTTTATTTTTTGTGATAACTAGATTTCGCTTCCCACAAAATTACTTATGGTTCACAAAATTAATGATCATTTTTACAAAAATAAAGAATTTTCACCAGAACAGGACTTAACAAAAAGGTCTGGACCATTAAATATCTGTAATTATGTTATTGCTCTTGGGAGCTGAGGTAAGCCAAGATTTATCTAAGAAAAAATTCATCTGTTGCACTGTACAGTAAAGTCTTCATAATCCAAGGTGTATGGTGCTGAGGCTATCTCATACAATAAAAACCCTTTTAATGGCCATCCCTCAGATGCGATCACCCATCTTTTATGTCGAAATAATAAGTTTCCTTGTATAATAAAAGTATGCATTCAACACCCCTGATTAATGGTCATTCACATTTTTTTTTTACCAGTGTTGGTAAAAGAGGGATTTTACTGTATTACCAAACACTTGAATTATCTGAAAAACAATAAAAAAAAAATTGCTTAATGTTCATGTTTTACATAAAGACTTGCATAGAGTACAGGCATGTTTTGCTTTACATGATTTCAGCATAATCTGATTTTGAAAAGTATTGAAAATAGGGGGATTTTCACTTGGAGTTTTGATCTTAAGCCCAAAAGTAAACTTGCAAGTTACAATCCTCATATAGTAAAAAATGATGAGCTGTTTGATTTGAGGATGTAGATGAGACAAATGTGGATGAAACTTTCAAATCCAACTTGCTGCAGCTCACCAATGAACATCTTTTAGTAACACATTGACAATGGCATTAGAATTTTAATCAAAGAAAATGATGAAACTTGTAATTGGTAACTGCTATAATATCCGGTTGATAAGCCTATTCGATTTTCATCAACTGAATATTGTAGTAGTTACCCATCGTAAAAGTGCTGCCTTGTCCCTTTCAAAATGGGATTTCTTTGCAATGCATACTTGCATTCTTGGAAAAAATTTGAACAAGCCAGGTTCTTGAAGGGAAAAAACAAAGGTTCTGGAGAGAGAAAGAAATTCTCTCTCATCACTTCAGATTATCTTTAAGACCAGACATGACCCAGGCTCTGTCCCTTAGGGGATATAAGCCAGTTACTTCAGATTATCTGGAACCTCCAACTATCAAGATTTTACTGTACTTGTAAGTTTGAAAGGTAATAGCTCGATGGAAGTGACATTTTCTTATTTGACGTTATATGAAATTTTTAATACACAACAGCAGATTGGTTATTATATATATATATATATATATATATATATATATATATATATATATATATATATATATATATATATATATATATATATATATATATATATATATATTATTATTTTTTCTTTCATTTCCCAAATCTCCTGTTTTGTCATCCTTGGATTTTGTCATAATTGTCCAGATTTATTAATGCAATTAATGTCAATACTCTTGTGCTTAGTTTCCTTTAATGTTGTGAGTAAACTAATTTTGTATAGTTGAAAAAAAACTGAACTTCAAATCTATAAATATGAAGTTACATTGGTTTTAAATTGTTCTATTTATGTGCAGAAATATTGCTTTCTATGGGATATACTATAGATGAGATCAATGATTCGTTAAGAAGTAAAAAATATGATGATATTATGGCTAATTATTTGCTGTTAGAGAAGCGTCAGTTAGAAGTAAGTTTTTCATTTTAAAAAAATTTTTAAACTTCATTTTCTAACATCTTGTAGTTCTTGTCTCCTCTTATTTATTTAGATTGTCCCCATCCCTTTCTCCTCGATATTGAAAGGGTGGATGAAATAAAAACAGAACAGGAGTCACAAAATGAAATGGTACAGTTTATTTCAAATGTCATCTCCAAAGCTACACAAGCACTTGTCCTACTGTTTCACCAAGCAGTGAATAACCTGCTCATAGAAATCCTTTGGCTGAGATCGGAACCAGTTTTGAAAATTGCCCATTACTTCACCATCTGAGTAAAATGATGGCCTTTCATTGCCATTTTCTGCAGACCAAAAATGTGAGTCACATTACAATGGATTCAAGCTATATGGTGGGCGTTCCAATGCTGTTCACCAAAACTATGCCAATGTGTAAAAGCACCCATATGTGGCGAAACCACTTCAGAGGACAACAGGTTCTTTTGGCCATTGGTCAGGTTGTTTGGCTTTGATTGCAAATGATGCAGGAGAATGCATGGCCATAAACGGCTGCTTTTACATGGAACATGTTGGCAAAGTTTCAGTGTACAGTATTGGAACATCCACCATATAGCTTGATCTATCGCCACATGATTTACACATTTTTGTTTCTCTGGAAAAGGCATCAGAGGGTGGTCATTTTGACTCGAACAGTGAAGTCATCGACAATGCTTAAAACTGGTTTCGATCTCAGCCAAAGGACATCTACAAGCAGGCTATTCACAGCTTGGTGAAATAGTAAGACAAGTGCTTGTGTAGCTTTGAAGATCATGTTTGAAATAAACTGTCTTTATTCTGTGGTTCCTGTTTCATTTGATCCACCTTTATACACAAAGGAAGAGTTTAGATATTGAAGAATTGAATTGCTTAATACTAACTTCTCTGCTGATTTTGATTGCAATATTAAATTACCTATTGCTATGGAGAATCAGCATTGTTATAAGCAGGGTTTATTAGTATTGATCATTGTGGGAACCAACTACTACCAATTATTGATGTTACAGCTAGTGTTGTTATAACAGCGTTAGACTGTATTTTGTGTATTAAAAAGTGAAGACTGAAAGTTAACATTGCTACAGGAGGGAGGGGGTTGGTTGGTTTTAAAACCCTTATTTTTTTCACGAGATCTTGAAACTTACAGCAAATGGTTGAAAATCTTTTTCAAAGAATGTTCATGGTGAGCATAGCATGTTACATATGTTAGAGACTGTTTTATGAAAAGATCAAAATGCTTCTTTATTAAAAAGTGGTTTTCTGGACCATTCTCAGTACAAGTTCATTTTCCCTCCGTGTTTCTCCCGAAAACCCAGTACTTCTGGCATCAGAAGGAAATGATCAGGGAGGACTTCTGTTGCATAGTGGCTTAGCACGCCAGCCCCGGACTTATATATGTACCGCGATGAGTCCTGCAGCAGAATTCTGGCATTCGTTCATTCAGCTCTGGGATGCAAGGTGATGGTAGTTTGATTTCCAACAGGCCTGTGACTTTTCAGTATTCATCTCCGTATATTATTCACTCATCTATACTTTGCCATCTGGGAGAGGGATTTATTATCATGAGCTATGTTAGATGAGTTTGAAAGACTGTCTGTTACGCAATGACTCTTCCTGTTGTGTAGTGGTCTAGCAAACTCACCCAGAATGCGACTGGATGGTGATTGGATTCCTTGCAGAGGCCTGGATTTTCTTTTCAAAATTTGTCTGCATCATATCGAATCATCCATGCTTTGTTGCTACTTATCCAGTGAGCTCCAAGCTTATTAGTGTGTATCTGTCAAATTTAACTTCATACAGTAAAAGTCTGATATAAAAAGTGGTTTGCAAGTGATTGTCAAATAGCTAATGTTAAATCAATTATAGTGAGTTGGAAACTTAAAAGCATTTGCTGTGATGGCGAATGAATTCTCAAATCCTCATTTTTCTTTCTTCAAGAATTGAACATGACTATTGCATGCTCACATGCTCCTCCTAAGAATTATTCTGAGGCAAGTCTAATGGGGAATAGACATGGGAAAGACACATTTCTAACCTCGTCCCCTTCCTGCTTTTGGGCTTTCTCACTTTGCACACGGGATATGTGTATATTTTTAAGACTTGGGTGAAATCATTGTGAATGAAACATAATGC
This sequence comes from Pholcus phalangioides, assembly GCF_987345545.1. Taxonomy (NCBI): domain Eukaryota; kingdom Metazoa; phylum Arthropoda; class Arachnida; order Araneae; family Pholcidae; genus Pholcus; species Pholcus phalangioides. Next base: position 27,829,587 of record NW_028301603.1, on the reverse strand, counting down.
TTGTAATAATGAATGGTTTCATACAAAATAAATTAATGAAACAAAAAAGGCTTTTGTGGCCATCGTGTAAATTAGAATTTAGCTTAAAAGTTTTCGGTTTTTTTCAGACGTGAAGTACAGTTTTTGACGTTTCGTAGTGGCCTTTTGCCTGCTGTAACCAGGCCCTTTGGGGGGGGGGGGCATACAGCCACAGAAGTGAGCAGTGATATGATGATTTAGAATTTCAATTTTCAGTTAGTCAAATGAAATAGATTTGATAATATGAAATTTTGTGCAAAAATATCTCGCAGATCCAACTGATGCGAGACTGAAAATCAATTTTATGACTAGAGTTCCATTCATTTGTTAATATTAGAACAAAATGATCTAAAAGATGTTTTAATGCTGATAAAACAGCAATTTTCTGCAATTTTATAACCTAACAGTGAAAAATTGAAATTTGCTTATAAAAAGAAGTCTGTTATGAAGACCAGATTTCCTCATTATGGCGAATTGTCATTATAAGAGGCTCTTTTACTGTATTTTGAATGCATTAAAATTTGTTTCAAATATAGTAATATATTTTTATTATGAATTTTTAGAACAAGGTTTTTTTTTTTTTTTTTCATTTGTAGAATGATAGCTGTGATTCTCAATCAAGTTCCAGTTTGTCGTTGCGCACATTAAAAGCACCTTCTGATAATGCCACGAACAGCCAATCTCCTCCCCATGCTAAAGTGCATCGCAGTGTTTCCGCTAGCAGTAAACCAAGGCGATTCAGTCACTGTGAGTATTAATGTTTTATTTTGCATAAGTAATGAATGTGACTTAAAAGTTTGCTACAATATTTTAATGAGATTTTTTTTTTTTTTGGGGGGGGGCTGAATGTTTTAGAATTGGTTGCAATTTCATTAATGAAAGCATTTTATGCTTAAGATATTAAGTGCCAGTGACTGAAATGGAGAAAAAATTATTTGCAATTAATTAACATATCAATTATTCAAACTTTACAAACTTTAGGTTTTTCTTATTTGAGACTGAGACCACTTCCTCTTTATGATCCACCATTGGTGCTAGAGGAACTAAGCTCCCCATGTACAAGGTGCCCCGAAAACAACCACTAGCAAAAATTTAAATCTGCATCCATTAAGACTAGCACAAGAAACTTTGAAAAACATTCATGTGCAACACTGAAATGGGAATGTCTTAATTGACGTAGCTAACTGAATTCAGTAGTAATGCCAAAAAATACATGCAAAAATGCATGTCAACATTGTTTCTCCTGGAACAGTGCTGTTCCATTATCTACATTTATTTTCCAAACTGAATCGTTTTTAAAATAGTGAGAAGTTCAGTGGACAGCATTCAATAGCTGACTCAGCAGCGAACTGATTAGTCCAGTGGTTTTGTAATGATTTCACTATATTCGAAATGATGAAAAGCAATCATTATGTGCCAGAATTTTGGAGAGGACTTTGGCACTTTGAACATTTATTGTAGTTTAGAACAAATAGGTTTTTGGAATCATGTTTAATGATTCACGAATAATTATTCATGTGAGTCATGTTTAATACATACATAAAATTATGTTTTATTGTTAAGTGAGACAAATACAAAAATTATACTTATTGTGTTGTGCATTGTGCATTTTATGTTAACATAGTCAAAATAGTTTAAATTTGGAGTGTCAAAACCCGTTTTGGTTTATACTCGAATGCAAATGATGTATGTGTTTTAAAGTTAAACTGATAAAGAAAGTTATATTTCTTCAGTGGTGCAAAACGCTGGCAATTTAGTCCAAAATGGTTTTAAAATTTAAAAATATATACAGTAAAACCTTGATAAGTCGTCACCCCAAGTTATCGAAAAATTATGACAGCTTAAGCGGAGTGCTGTCAGTTTCAATGTGCGGTGTTGTGAAAATCGTATAAATTTAAAATAATATGAAATTTATCAAAGTATGAATCAAAATAACAATATTAATAAAATTTATAGATCGCAAAAGAAAAAATAATAGCTATTTTTTTTAATTTTTTATTTCTTATTACTTAAATTGTGGTAAAATGTACTTTATATAGTCCTCCTACCACGATATAAGATTTGGCTACGGCACGTCATGTCACGTCAAACGATTCTATTTTATCCTAGAAGGACATGCTAATCAGTCACTGATGAACTTTTCTCGATGTGCAATTGTTTTACCAAAAAAAAATTGAATAAAATCATCCGACGTGACGTGACGTGACGCAACGAAAATTCATCTCGTGGTCGGAGGACTATACCTTGCTTTATACTAGTAATTTTTAATTTAGACTAACATAGCAACTGTTAGTCTAAAGCTAGAAATAGATTTTCTGCATAATAGAACTCTCTATTGCACATTAATTTTACATAGACATCTAATTTAATTTTAGTATTTTTATTCTTCATCAGTAGTTCATGATGCAACTACAAAGTAACCTCGAACACTTTTGACTTGGTGGAGGGGCCCTGGGCAGGGAAAAGTAAACAGAAGACCTCAACTTGGGAAAGAATGTTCAATTTTTTTCAAAAAAAATATTTTGTTTAAATTTCAAGCCCTAAATTAGTAGAGCCCATGCTTTCTATGATTATTTATCATCTGTGCCCGCGTTGTACTTTGACTTTAACCTGATTAATTTGATTTTTCGATTTACATAATTTTTTTTTGCCTTGCACTATATGTAATCTTTGACGTATCAATAAATTTTAGTTTTGCCGGAGATGCCCTGGTTCCCCCGTGGGGGGAGGGGGGGGAGAGCCAAAGTGCTTACGTTGCTACATGCGACAGAGCCTGGGTGTCTCACGGTTTCTCCAGTAGATCTCATGTAGGAATGAGATCTAGCTCGAACAGTCTCTAACGTTGCAAAAACCTTAGTCTGCAAATGAACTTCCCCAGCGTAACTTTCGTTACTTAAACTGTTCCGTTTGGGCATATAGGATTTTATGGTGACTTTTAAGCATATGGCAATGCTGTTAACAGGCTCTTTTTTTAATGGGAGCCATAAAAATAGTTTTTTCCTCTTTCTCAAACTTTTTCATAGTGACGACTTAATTGAAATTAGCGACGAGTAAACGAGGGTTTAATAACATTGTTGTCTATGAGAGCTGGAAGTGCCTGAAGAAAAATGATGACTTAACCGGAGTGACGACTTAACAAGGTTGTGCTGTATAATTGTGCTTGCGTTGGCCCAAATTAATATTTCTCATGTGGCTGATGGTTGCACACCACTGATTCAGATCATAGACACATGGATGGGTTAAAGTTACAGTGATTTAAATCACATTTTCAAAATTTTTAAGTCCAGAAAGGCAATCTAGACCTGCTGAAATTTTTAAAAGAAAAAATGAACTAAGCCACAGCTTCAATAGTTTGCCTCTATATTGTGAAATCCCAAAATTTTTAACATGCGAACCTATAACAATAATTTTAGTAAAACCTTATTCTCAGAATGAGGATTATTGACTTACACCACTGTAACTTTAACCCGTCCACATGTTAACATGGCTTCAGTTATTTTCAAGGTTCAGAAAATGAGTTAAACATTAAACTATTTGGAATTTTTCATTTTACATGAAAGTCATATTCATGGAAACAATTATCTTACATATTTTAATGCATGAAGACTGCTTCGCACTTTAAAACGCATGCCTGCAGTCAAATTATCTTAAGCAAATTGCTGTTGCTAGTTCTTCATTACTGCTGAAGATCGTATCTTTCAGCTAGCTTCATGCTCTTGCAAGCTTATTCTGCACTTGACACACACACATGCTTATTATGCTTCAATGAAGCTTCATTAGTTATATTTTGAAGCTACAACCTTTTTTGAGAAAAGATTCAATGTGTAGGGAAAAAATATTGAATCTCTTGCTGATGTAGCAAGTATTTGTTTTAAAAGCAATATGTGATTTAGGTGAAGCCTGGAACATGTAGGCAACTTTTTTTTTCCCTTTTAAATCTTATGCTCGATATGCTAGTAATGTGTATCTTGTTTTAAGTTCAAGTATTTTCTTTCGGAAGCAAGAAGCTGGCATCTATTCAATGTGATGTATAAAGCACTATCATCTGGTGTTTGAACACTGCATGGTTAAATGCGCCATTTGTGTTGTGTACTTAAGTGTTCCTTCACACCATTTGTATAGTGCATGATTGTTGTTGATTAACTAGAGAGTATGTATCTTAAGTGATGCGTATAGTTAATTTTGCTTCAATAAAACATTGATTTTTAAAGTATCTATTGATAGATTCTGAACCTAAGTTTAATGATGAAAATTAGTTGTCCAAGTAACATATATGATGTCTTTTTCAGTTGAAATTTGATTGAGCATATTCTGGGTTCAAAATAAGTCATTTCATCAACTCTTTAAACGGTTTTTAAAATTTTCTTGATTCGTATTAAAACTGCCACATCTGAAATAAAAGTGTGTTAAGAACCCTAAATATTTTGGGGTGACCGAAATAAAGCAGATCATAAGTTTGAGATATCTCTGGATTACTGCTGTAAGGGTTAATTTGCATATAATGCCGCATTACAGATTGATTACTCTTGCACTGGTTTTCAATAAGGGTAACAGTGTGTAGAAAAAACTTTCTATTTATTCTCTAGAAAAGGTATTTTCTATAGAACTATTTAGTTGGTCATGTATTTTCTCCAGAATTATTTAGTAACATGAATTTAAATTTTGTAGAACCGTTTAAGTAAACCAAAAAAGTGGTGGTGTTTTTTTTTTACAGCAGCCTTATTGATGCAATGTATAGGAGTGTTGGGTATCTATGAAAACAGTATTTTTTGTATGTTCGGAATGAAAATATTGTAACGTCTAAGCAGAAAATGGGGGATTCAAAAGCATAATTCCAAGTTTTTTTTAAATTCACAACAACACTCTTGGCAATGATATTAGCATTTTAAATACACATTGTGCTCCCATCTTAGAGAACTTTGGTCACCTATTCAAATGTTGTGAAATATTGGTTGATAGTCATGTGTTGAAAAGTCATCATTAAAAGGGCCATTTTTGACCAATTTCTCAGCACTTTGAAATGCTAGGCCACTGTGTTTAGAAATCAATCTTTCAGAGAACGCGAAGTCTTTTGAATTTAAATTAACATATATGAAATATTTTCCTGTAAAATTATATTTTTTATTTTAATGGCATTGCTCAGTTTTTCAGAGTTGTGCTTATCAAGGGAAATAAATTTTCTTGTGACACATTTTACACATAGATGAAATTTCAGATGCTTAGATATGCGAGAACATTAATAAATCTCGCTATCATACATCATTTGGGTTTTTACAATATAATGCATGTTTATATTTTACAAAAGTTTTTATATAAAGAGTTGTGTCTTTGCAATAACGAGTTTGCCTTATGTAAGCTATTGTAGTTCTTAATATTGTTGAAGATTTCTTTTTTTCGTATTTCATATTTTTTTCCTTTGTGGAAGCAGTTTTGATTGGTATATTCCAAGCACATTTTTCTCTTCCAATTATTTTTCTACTTGAATATTATTCAGATAGGGAGAAGATACTCATCAAAAGTTTTATATTACATTGGAAGGTGGTGAAAAAATAATCATTGTGACCATACTCTGAAACAATTAAGATAATTCTGTCATGATAGGCATGTGTGTGTGGATTGTGGATGCAGATATTGGAAAAATGAAATCAATTGCATATGCAATTTTTGGTGTCAAGCTTGAGTTTAGCGAGGATGAACATCTTAATTCCTCGGAGGAATCAAACGATACATTGTAAAGTGCTCAGCCACCTTTTGATGAAATTATGGGAATATTCATAAATCCTAAATCTATTTTGTTGATTCAGCTAATCAGACTGCAGTGACGAATGGGCCTGGCAACAGTTCGACTACAAGTGGCGGAGCTAGCTCGGCTGCTGCAACATTCAAGAGGCAGAACACTCTAGATACGAGTGCCGTGAGGGAGGCTCCAGCTCCTGTTACTTCATCGTCATTAGGATCACCTACACTATCAACAGGGTCTAGGATCAGTACTAAGAATAACCAATTGTCACAAGAAAATACAAGTAGTTCAAATTGTTTCTTGTTTGAGAATTTTTTTTTCTCCCCAAGTATCATTTATTATTGTGTGCATGATGTGAAATGCCAAAATATATTTTAAGAAGATGGGTCACACACGCAGTACAGTGGTATCTTGACCCGTGAATGTCACCTCTTGTGGGTGATCTGTTATAAGAAAAAAAATATGTTCACTGAAAACGTGTGTGTAAAAATTCAAGTGCTTGAAACCTACATTATTTTTTGACTATCGTATCACTTTGCTGGTAAAAATACTTCTATTTTGCATAAAATACCCTATACTGGATGTACAAATTGAACTAAATTCCACTGGGTGATTAAAAAAGACAAGTCAAACTTCAAGAAACGAAACTAGACATTTATTGTCATAATTTACCAAGTCAAAAAGGGGAGGGGGTTAATGATGAAATTGAGGTATTGAGGTGAGTTGAAAAAAGAATGACTTAAGACTTTTCTGCATTCACATGCTTTCAGTTGTCCTTGAGTAGTTTGCTGAAATTTCTCATCAATGTGTACAGACATCATGAAATATTTCATTGTGACTCCAAGCAACACTCACTAGACGAGTGTCTAACTTTGATGGATAAAATCATGAGTCGGTGTATCAGATTTTACACCTGCCTGTAACAATTGGTATAGTGGAACTCTGATATGGTGCTGTGATCACAAATGGTTTGTGCAAGGGCAGAAAACGAAGGGAAGAAAAGCAAAACAAACCCAGCATATTTATTATCCCATGTCCAAAGAAAGTGAGCATATATGTGCCTACTTTTATAAGTTGAGAAAAATGACATTCAATAAATAATGCAGTAGACTTGTCAATCTGGCACATATCAGACCAGGGATACGCCAGATTACTGAAATCGCAGGTCGGGATGGGGAGAGAATACAAACTGTATCATGATAAGGTGGGACACTAAGGGTTGATATTCTGAGGAGCGTGAAACAAATTAACAGGATCTGATTTTATATGGGGATAAGGTTTGGCTCTGGATACAAGACTTTTCCATTATATGAGTAACTTTCAAGAACAAATTAATCTTGCAGGTCAAAATATCACTGTATTTAAAAGAAAAATTTATTTAAAAAAATATTCTCTTGCTATGAGGATTGTTTGGTTTAAACCTTGGTTTTAACCAAGTGGTTTTTTTTAAAAATCACATGGCCTAAATATAATTTTTTTCCCTTGAAAACATCATATTGGTTCATTATCAGCCAAACTTTTTATTCTTACTATATTTTCTATTCTTGGGGTGCATTCTGATGGTGTGCCTTCAAATGGTACAAAATATAAGTGTTTTGGGTTTGTTTGTTTTTTTTTTTTTTTTTGAAAAAATTACATAAAAATGACCTGAATATATATTTTTCATATAAAGTATCTTAGTTACTTAAAGTTTTATATATAGTAGCCAAAATTTCTCATTCTTACCATATACCTCTAGTTGCATTCTGATGCTTTATCTTTAGGGAAATTAACACATGGATGAGAATTGCATCACACATTTTATATGTTGTGATTTATTATCTCCCATATTTTTTTCTCTCAAAGAAGCAACAACAGTTACTTTGTCATCACCACCTGCTAATGGGCAGGTGGTCTTGTAATCTAATAAAGGCACCAGCTGCTCCTGAATTAAAAAGACCCCAGTGTGGTTTATTGTCTTAGATATTTTTCTTCCCATAAAAAGCAGTGCATCTCATACTTTATATCACCACCATCCTTAATATTCAATAGTTCTTTTTTATACTTCCCCCATTTTCCCCAGTTAATCAATTTTCTACTGTACTGTAGTAAGTGTTTATGAAAAATAATCAACTATATACTGGGCGATTTGTAATTAAAGTTCCAATTTCAAAATGATGTAAATTAAGAACCACTGGTCATAATGATGTGCAAATTCACATGAATACTGAAGCAAAATGGAATTTTGTTTGGCGAAGGAAAAACGTTTAAAAAAATGTACCAAAAAGTTATACTATTCTGTCAGCAGTGAAAGCTTTTTTGTTCAAACGCATAATTTCAGCACTTCAATAGCATCATTGTTTTGCACAGCACAACTTTTATCAAGATGCGCATTGCAATTCCAGCAAAGCAGCTGCTAAAGAATAATTTTGGGAATAACACGATGACACAACACCTCGCCATCATGTTCACCTAACCTTAACCCTTGGAACTTTTGGCTTTGAGGGATACAAGTATTTTCCCCTCCCCCTTTACCATAAAAAATTCCATTGCTTTAGGAATATTCATGTCATTTTGACTAGTGGTTCTTATTTTGCAGTGTTTTAAAAACGGAACTTTAGTTATAATCACCCTTTGTATCATAAATCATTACTAATTAATCTGCATTAATTATGCTTCATTCAACACATCGTATTTATCTACTTTTTATCAGTGTTTGCAAAATAGCTTCCTAACTTGGTGTTTTCCCCAATTACTTTCAATATGCTATTATAAGTGCAGTAGAATCATCAAACAAAATAATTTCTTAAATTAAGCTGTAAAATAATTAAGTGACAGAAGTTGGTTTTTTTATTGAAATAAAAATATTTATATGCATTAATTAATATGGGAATAGTGCTGATTACATTAATAAACATTTGTTTTAATTATTAGAAGTTTGAATGATTTTTCAGAAATATAATTGTTTCTAATGTAAATGTTATTTAAACAAAAAAAACCAGAGGTTTAAACCAAAAAAACCTGGTTTGTTCTTTGGTCACGATTTAACAAGTGTCAATTGTACCATAGTGAGACCAGTGAACAATGTGTTAAAAAATTGTAAGCAGCAAAATTTGATTGTATTAAAATGGTAGTCGAAAGTCTGACCAAGTGATTTTTTATGTAAAGTATATAAAATTGTGTGGTATTTTTAATGAAATGTTTTCATTTGCTCCAAATGGCTTTTTTTGTTTAAACCATAGTCATAGATGTCCCTTGAAATCATTACATATGTATGGTGATGCCTGTGCAGTCAGCAATTCTTGGAATTAAAATCATTGCCTGAATGATTGTGGTAGAATAGCGTAGTTGCATGTCTCTTTCTGTGTGAATGTGAGAGAGTACTTACGTTGATTTTTTTTTTTTTTTTTTCCTAGTGTGAAGTGTGAATTTTTTAAGTGTTGGATGCATGTTCCAGGCTCCGATTGTATTTGAAATGTTTTGCACATCTTTCTGGCTGTCTTTTTAGATTAGGCAAAAACTTTTTTTGCATTTCGGCTTAAATTTCGCATGTTTTAATCATGCTCCAATGAGCTTAACTGCACTGAGACTTGACCCCTTGCTGTGAATATTTTTACATTTTCACTTATGAACGCCTGATAGCATTGGAATATGAAAGAACCACAAGAAATACTTTCTCTACAAAAATGCACTTGTCGTTTGTTCTAGTATATCGTGAGGGACACCTCATTTTTTGAATTTTTTTAGTTTCAGCAATGTTTCAATGTTTAATTTGAATCGTGTGAAATATGTCTGAATGATGAGGAAATGCAGTTGCTGAGAGAGAGAGAAAATGTTTCCATACTCAAGGGGTTAGCATATTATCATTCAAGTCAGTAGTTTTCAACCAGGACCCCCAAGGGGCCCTTGGAGAGGTTTCCATGAAGTCTGTTAGCTATGATGAGAAAATAATAAATTTATTGTTTTTACATTATTATTTAGAATAATATTCTGTGGCTTTCATCTTATTTGCACAAAGGGTTTGGGGAGCATGAAAGGGCAAGAACCCCCATTCCAAGCGAATGTCGTGAAAGAAAAGTCATCCAGAATCTGCTATAAATTGTAAGATCCTTCCAATCAACCGTAATAAATAACTTCTGTGAAACAAAAAGGATCATTGTCTGGAAAAGCATGCAAATGTTACAAATAGATGCATGACAATTTAGTGTATTATGAATGAATGAACATAATATTGCAATCAATTTTTTTTTGTATTTAACTAATAGAGTAGTATAAAACTTAGTCAAGTAGAGTATATTGCGGTATGTGGGGTTTTATCATCCCCAGTCCTGAATGAAACTAAATTTCACATGTTTTATATTCATTTTAAACTGTGAAACTGCCTTGAGTTAGTTTCTACCCACAGATAAGCATGAATAATTTGTTACCAAATTTTGACAACCTCTAGAATTGATTTTGGGGTTTCCATGAACATTTCATTTAGCTAGGTAGAATTTTTTTTAATGCTGTCTAGTGTCTCTTACAGGCAACGCCAGGACTGGGGAGGTTATGTTCGACCTTTGTTACGAAGCAATGAAGCTCGTGCATTTTACGATGCTGTGGATGAACCTTAACATGTAATTTGTCGAGCAATTGCTAATTCATTATTTCTTGCAGCTGGCGGCACGACAACAGACAGCAGCCCATCAAAATCTGCTTCATCAACAGCCACAGTTCGTAAACCTCATGCTCCATCTGCCGGGGGGAAATCTTCAAATTATAGTGGAATTCCAAGGAGAAATACATATAACTATTCAGAAAATAAGCATTTGTCAGCGTCTGAAAAATCTGGAAGTCAGGAAACATCAAATAGGTATTTTATTAATTTTACTTTCGTTTGAAATAATTTATTTGAAATTGAGGTGAATTTTCGCTCAGCTTTTCAAAAGTAGAACAAATTGTAAATTCAATATATGCTGTGCCAAAATATTAACCTTGTAACATATCAAGCTTCATAATTCTTTCAGTTATCGAACAGTTGTAGTAAAATTTTTAATTTTTTGTGCATTTAGTGAGCCATACAGGATTTGCATCATTCATACATACATATATATTTGGATTTCGTTAACTTTTGTTTTGTATCGCCATTCAGATATCATTTGTATGGCTTTATTCATTGACATCTAGTCATCTTATTGTTCTTGGCATGTTTTTTGGCTTTTAAACTAACCTTAAAATAAACATTTCGATTGAATGCTTTGTTTGTGTGTGGGGGAGTTTTTTTTCCAGCCCCCAAATGCATCAAGGAAATAGAACTTTTTTGGATACTATGCTGAGGTGAACTTGAAAAGGTAATCTAGTCTTTGCCATGAATCAAGCTCAGGTCATCTTTCAAACTGGGCCAGTGCACTACCATGCACACCACTGGAGACACTACTCTGCCTTCCTTATTTCATGTACTGTAACAAGGCACTGAAGTAGAGGCATTAGTAGCCTCCCTTAATTTCAGCAAATAGCCTAGGCAGGGTGATAGAGAGTAAGACACACAGCATTTTCTTCAGCCCAATGCATTGAGGAAATAGGAAATTTCTGGATATTATGCTAAGGTGAACTTGGAAAGAAGAGCCCTTTGCTGAAGTTGAGGGAGGCTACTAATGCCTCTACTTTCGTCACTGATGCTACAGTGCATGAAATATGGGAGGCAGAGCTGTGTCTCCAGTGATGTATGTATATAGTAAGTTACTTGCCCAGTATGCAAGAGGACCTAGGTTTATTTCCTGGCGAAGACCAAATGACTTTTCAGAGTTCACCTCGACATAGAATCCAGAAAAGGTCCTTGGGAGTGCAATGTCATGTAAAACTTTTTGAATGTTGCTTGAATGCTTGCAGATGAAATAATGAGCATAATGTTCGCATATCAATGACCTAAGGTGAAAACCTTTTGTCTCAATTTTTCCAAGGATAAGTCATTATATATACAGAAAGCAGACTATCTACCAGACAAAGCACATCATCACTAATAAACATAGTGCCGTATATCTCTAAAATTGATAACCTTGTTTTTCATCCCAACAGTTGCAGTAGTGTGCATGTTTTTTGCTTCTCCTGGAAAAATTGAAGGAAACTAACTTACGAGGTTTTCACACTAAGCCATTGATAAATGGCTATCGAAAATCTTTCATTCAAAATTTTTTTGACCATTTTTATCACTTTTCTTTGCAAGGCTCATGAAACAACCCTGCTGGCTTGGTTGCTACTGCAGCATAAAACATATGTAAATTTTGCACATATTTTTTGAAGTCCCCTAAATTAATAATTTTATTAACTTATATATTTTTATCCCGCCTTATTCTTGAAAATTTTAGTCTTCTGTGTCTCAGAACAGGAAGTTTGTAGCCCATATCAACCAAACTACACATTTTGGAGATAATGAATTCTTTGCCGACTAATATTTTCAACAGAAGAAATAAGCATGGAGATTAATCCATTGTGGTTGCTACCTCATCTTTAACTGCAGTGTTTGTTAAACTGCAATGCATGCTTCTTTATGTGATGATGGTGAAGTTGAGTGAAAAAAATTACTAATTATGTTCCTTGCAGATGAACTGGTTAGGTACTTTCTCCACGTACAGCCATGATTCATGCTTTTCGGCAACTTTATATATAAAGCTAATTTTCCATACTATTCTAATGTTAGTGTTCTAGTACAGTGTTTCTTAACCCTTGTCACCCCCATCCTCCCTCCCTTTGAACCATATTTTTATCTGCTGGCCCACTTGACTTATCCAGGGACCCCCTCAGCAAGGAGTGAGATCTTCCCGCATATTGAATTTTTGTGAGTAAATTTATGGGGAACAAAATTATGTAAATAAGATCAATCTCCAGATCTTAGTGTCAGTGAGGGTTCTTGGGTGGGGGGGGGGGGTCTATGCTGATTATATACCATGGACCTTCTGGCGAAATGATGTTCTGCTCCCCTCCCCATACATAGTTAAAAGTAACTACTGAGATATTTAATCACTCTCAAATAGTAGACCTTAGGATCTCATCTTGAAGATCCCCTATTCACATCAGTGTTTTGATGCATGCATGCATGCATGCATGGCTATGCTAAGATTAAAATGTCCCTGGTTTTATGCAGGGTCATCTTAATAGCATCAGGCCCCTCCCCCTTACCTGGCTGTAGGACCAGACATAACCTGGGCTCTGTTCCATACATATTACATAGAGAATGTACGATCTTCACCCTTTAGGGTTAGGCAACGCTAGAAAAATTATTTATACCTAGTGGGAAACACCTTACCTGGCTGGAAGTACCTGCTTACCAATATGCATACTCATTCTTGAAAAACAGAGTATCAGATCTCATTTATCATGAGGACTGCCCCTCCCCCATGCACTCAAGGCACCTGGGCGGTGTCCAGTGCACCATGGTTCTATAGACAGCTCTGTTGGATTATCAAGGTAGTCACACTTTCTCCAATCTGAACTTTTTTCTCAGCTCTTTGTGGTCCCGTTCAACTTGATTCTTAACTGTGGGCATTCTTAGGGTGCCCCAAGATCCCATGTTGAAAAACCACTGCTCTAGTATGCCAGAGTGTAGCAGTTAAAAAAGTGAATATCTTATGTGTTTGCAAAATATAGGGGGATGACAACAATGCCACAGAGAGCTGTGAAATATTATAGCTTTCGGGTGAAATATGGTGGAGGGAATGTTACTAATTTCTGAATCCATCAGAGCTGTTCATAGAACTATGGCCATGTTAGCCCATGTGGGCATGACTAGGGACCTCGTATCCATAGGAGGCCTACACGATCGAATCTGGTATTATAATTTTCAAATGTAAGTATGTAAACTGTTACTTCAGCTAAGTATGGTCCCCCAGAACATCACTTTTTTCAGAGGATCCATGATGTTGAGAAGGTCATGCATAAATATCCCACAACATATTTTATCTAGTTGTATATATAGTTTTTATAAATGCAATTTTTAATTGGGTTGCTGTATTTGTATAAGAAAACTTGTTGAAGTCTTGCTCAGAATCGGCATGGATGCAGGGGGATGTGCCTGGAGCTTATTGTGTAGATTTGTTGGATCATTCCTTTCTGTGGCATAGACCTTATTTGCCCCCATATAATTTGACTTTTGGGAGGGATAATCACCTACCTTCTGGATCCTTGCCTTGTCTAGGGTGCTGGAGTTTGCTCTTATTGTGAAGTTTTTCTTCGATTATATAAATTTGTTACATAAATTTGGTTTTTATTAAATTCAATTTGATAAGTAGGAAGGGTGGAATTCTTGAATAAAGATGGGGAGGAGGTCCCGCGGATCAAACGGAGCCACAAGAAGGAACACAGTCCAAAGGGGGCTGTGGGCTGAAAAAGTTGAGAAGCACTTGTCTAGACTATCTGAGCAACCCTAGTCCTTTGACCAATCACAAACTTAAGAGGAAAAAAGATTTTTATTGATTTTTTAATATTTTCATGTCTGTATACTTGATTTATAAAAATTTACTTGGAAAAGTAAATTTCTTGATGTGCGGAAATCTGTTTTCCCTAATTCTATTTTTGTTTTCTTCAAATGACTTTTTCCTGCTTAAATATTTAACTAGCCATTTTTTTTAATCTGCTCCGCATTTTTTAATTCAATAATAAAAAAGTCTAATGCTTCTGCATGTTGTGTGAGTGTGAAATGCTAACCCTTTGAACTCTTACCTGCAGTAACATCCCTTTGCTCGGTGATAGAACACCTGTCCCTAGACCAAAAGGACACACTAAGTCGGCTTCCGTTTCTTGCACGGGCCGCTCAGAGCTGTCCACGTTCGATTCGTCTGATCCATTACGACCCAGGTATTTTGCTAATTACCATTCCATATTGCTTATTACTGCATGTGTCTTAATTGTCTTTTCTTGCTGTATGTGTGTTCCGTTATTTAATCATTTTAATGTTCTCTTCACTAATAATAAATTTTCTAACTACTTGAAAAGCGCAGCTGTTTAACCCTTTAACTGCTTCCATCTGCAATTAGCAATCCGAGTAGTGGACTATTCATATCTCCTATAAGCGATTTATGTAGCGGACCATTCCAATTATCTATTGATCATGACACTCTTTGCAAAGGTAGACACGACAGGAATTAGTGACAATTTGGTATCAGGAGTATGTATTGTAGGAAAAACCAATGTAATGAAACAAAATGGAAAGCTAACATTTTGGCTGATTGTTCAGTTAAAGGGTTAACAGATTTTTTTTATGCTATTTAATTAATTTTTTTTTGAAAATTTTTTTATAATTTAACGTTTAGGAAAATTTTTTTGTTGAAATAGATGGGAAATCTGGCCTGAGACTTTTCGGTCGTAGGTCAGATATGCAGTATTTCTGCCACTCAACTGGCAGTTTTATATGAAGAATAACCATATACACAACTCGTATTGTATGTGATATTCCTATAATTTTTAGGGATGAGATGAATAGTGACTTGGCCGAATATCAATTTTAAAATTCATCAGTTATGAATAAAATTGGTGATTTTATTGTTAATTTTAAATTACATTGAATTTTAATTGTTATTTGTTATTTAAATAGTAAAAAAATAGTAATTGAAAATTTGCATTGATATGATACTGACAATTAAATTTAACACTGATGTATTTTAATATTATTTATGGAACCAATTTTTTTGTAATACTTGTTACAATTTTAAATCTAATAAAAAAAAATGTCTCTACCATTATTTACTCCCAATTAGTTTCAACAAAAGGGCTGAATACTGAATTAGCTGAATATTCGTTCCATTTCTGATAATTTTGTGGCCATCTCAACTTTTATAAAATACCCCATTTTTTCCCTATTTTCAACAAGGCCGAGTTGGATTTTTGAAATCAAGAATTAACATTTATCTCCATTACTTACAAATTGTACTATGATAATTAATCACTCAAATTATCATAATTATAGTCATATAAACGTATTCATTTTACATATTTGTCAAACTAAATTTTTTTTTGGTTAATTACATTTGGACCTGCAGTACCCATCAGTTTCAGCGATAGTTCTCTTTGGCTGTAATTGGCAACTTTTCATGCCTTTGATAATTTTTTCTGCTGTACAAGGTTTGCTAAAAATTATCAGATCATAATTTTTCGTGCCTTAACCAATGAAGCTAAGGAGGCGTAGTTTGGTGCACCTGTGTAGGCAATCCTAATATGCATGCATGAATTTTTTTTCTTGCTGGCAGACCACCAATGAGTGAGTAAGTGTGTGTTGCGTCACATTTTCAGTTTTTGATAAAATTGCAGAATAACTTGAAAAATGCTACTGCATTAAATTTTGTGTGGATGTTGGTGGCCTAATACCCAAGCAGAAACAATCCAAAAGATTCAACAAACCATCAGAGATTTAAAAAATGGGCACCACGCCAGTAAAGAAGTAACTGCTTCAAAGATGGCCACACATCATTGCAGAATGAAGCATGTTCTAGTAGGCCTTCAACATCCAGAAAGGAGATCATCATTGACCAACTGAGGACTCTGTTGATACAGGATTGCAGAATCAAGATCAGAGTACTTGCAGACAAGGTTAGCATCAGCATTGGATCTATTCATTCTATTCTGACTGATGATTTCGGCTTCAGGAGAATATCGTTGAAGTTTTTGCCAAGGCTGCTAACGATGGGACATAAGCAACTCCATTTGAAGATCACACCGGACATGCTGAAGTATTCACCACTCGGCACAGCCATCACCAAGGAGTACTATTTACACGTTCTGCTTCACAATTGGCAGCTCCATCATGATTAATGCAGTAGAGTTCAAGTTTTAATATCATTTTGTCGTAAGCCTGAAATGCGACAGTGAAAAGTGACACTTACTTATCAAGGGTCTGGCCGTCACTGGCATCTTCTGCAGCCAGGAAAAAATTCAAGCATGAGAACTAAGATAGCCTGCATAAGTGTATCAAACCATGCATCCTTAGCTTATTGGTTTATGCACGTAAAATTGTGCTTGGGTACTTTTTTGAACATACCTTGAAAAAATAGCAACTTTACTTGCCTTTGCAAAATTTTTTGGCAATATCCCATATTTTTATGAGGGAAATATGATTAGCTTAGGTATCTATTCTGGTGTGTATATAGATACTTTTCTACTGAAACAACTTTTACATGCTGGATAGAACCCTCTTGGCTGGTTGCATCTGCTTCCCAGGTCAGAGGTTGTGCACCCCTGATATAGACAATTTTGTCTGAATAATTGATTGGTGCTTCATTTGCCGGTGTGTCTATACCAGGATGTAAAGTTATATCCTTATACACCCTTTATCTTTTGAACCATTCGCTATAGAAATATATGAGGGTCATTTGGAAAATAATACCCATTTTCAAATAAAATGCCGGCTAGTTATTTTTCACAAAACTTTGTTTTACATTGTCATACTTTATGCATCTTTTTTACATAGTTAAAAAGCAGTTTATTTAAATTTAAACATTTGTCATACCTTGTAACAAGTTTTTGAATACCAGCATCAGTCCATTCCATGAAGAAAATCAGTGACCTCTTCTTTGAGCTCTTTATCATTTTGAAAACGTTTTCCTCCCAGAAACTCTAAAGTTTAGTGAAGAAATGAAATTCACTAGGAGCTAAGTCAGGTCTGTATGGGGAATGATCAATAGTATCCCAATGAAACGTTTTAACAATTTGTTTTGTTATCTTTGCAACGTTAGGCCATGCATTGTCATGCAAAAGCAAGATTCCTCTGGACAGCATTCTGTGCCTTCGATTCGGAATTAACCGCCTCAGTGTGTTGCAGTATGCATCTGCATTTATCCTGGCGCTTCATGGCTCAAACTCAATGAGCGAAATTTCTTGCTGGTCATAACACACTGTTGCTATGAGTTTTTGAATCGAGATAGTTCGCTTGAATTTTTGGGTGCAGTTGGTGATCAAGCATGATGTCACCACACAGATTGATGCTTAGTATCGGGTGTAGCATAAGAAAAATTAGATCTCACTAATTTCATCCAAAGTCACAGTGATCTTGCTTTATCAGTTTGTCGACAGACTAACAAATCATTCTTAATGACAGGCGGGCAGCCACTTCTCATTGTCATGGACATCTCCCTTCCAGCATCAAAACTTTGACACCAACGCACAGATGCCTCATCCACCAAATCATCATATTTGTCTTTGATTTCACTTCACTTGGCCGCACATTTTTAGCATTAATTACAGACCTTGCTTCACAAATGGCAACACGCTGAATTTTTATTGCTGACAACAATATCAAAATATGATGCAAACTTGCAGACATTTAGCAGACAACTGATTGAAACTGGTTGAACTTGTCAGACACCTGCTGCAGCAAAAATGACATACATGCTCAAATGGGTATTACTTTCCGAACGACCCTTGTAATTCTATTTGCAAAACGTATCTAAAAAATATGCCCATTTTAGATGTGTCATTTTATCGAGTTACAAAATTTACTCTATATACTGGCGCCAGGGTTGTTTGGTTTAAACCTTGGTTTTTTTCAAAAAGTCTCATATAAGTGACCAGAATATTTAATCATTTAATTTAATATAATAATTTAATATTTAAATCAGAACCTTAGTTATAATCATCCTGTATATCGTAAATCATTGCTAATTAATCTGCATTATTTATGCTTCATTAAATACATTATATTCACCTAATTTTTATTACTTTTTGCAAAATAGCTTCCTAATTAAGTATACTGAAAGTAACTAGAGAAAAACCTTTATATACTATATGATTAATAATAACATTGAAAGAATTTTCAAAAACACAGTAATCCATTGAGTTAAGCAAAAATAATTAAATTGCAAAAGTTGGTTTTTGTTAAAATGTAAGAAATATTTATTGATTAATTAATATGGGAATAGTGTTAATTGCATTAATAACCATTTTATTTTAGTTAATTATTAGAAGTTTGAATGATTTTTCAGAAATTTCATTGTTTTTAATGTTAATACTATTTAAAACAAAAAAAACGGTTTTAACCGAAAAAACCTGGTTTTTTGGTTTTTTTACCAACCCTGACTGGCGCCCTTTCCTGATTAAAAAGTTGTTACTCCATCTGTCTAGCAACATTTACAGTCGAGCCTGCTTATAAGAAAACCTGATACTACAAAGTAGCAGCTGTAATATAATTTGTTTTTTTCTGTCCCTGTGAATCTGCAATACTTAAATGTTGTTGGAAAAATAGCTTATAATGAATTGTCATAATTGTTGAATGAATATTGAATGTAACTTCTTTTTTGGCAAGAATCTAATTTCTTACATAGGATTAAGTTGCGCAAGATCACATATCAAAGTTCTCTTTTAAAAAACATTGTCCACATGTGAAGTACTGTACTATTCCATGACACATCATAGGTGTGGTCTGTTGGCATCATCTCAGTAGTTTATCAGACATGCACTTTTGAATCTTGAAATCAATCTGGGTTTTGTTGCTGACATTAAAAATTGCTTGTGAATTTTTATACATTGCTTGTCATTCCATCCAGCCGAGAAATATCCATTTTTTTTAAAATTTCCAAATGTTTTTTAAAATCTCACTTGCTCCTCATTTTTGGTTATTTGCATCATTAGATTGATCAGGATTCTCTGAAAAATTGATGTATAGAATTTATCATGTTCTTTGCTTTTTGTTTTTCGCATTACACCGAAAGTTATATGAACTTTGTTTTTAAATTTCTAAACATATTTGTTAACTTTTATTTTTAATACTTGCAGCACCGCTGCTATTGCAAAGCAACCGGCAGCCTTATCTCCACTGCCAGCTGTTAGCAGGGCTTTTCCAAGAGGAACAGCGAACAGGAGCACTTTCCACAGCGGCCAGACCCGTGAGAGGAGACATATCGCTGCATGCAATGGTCCCCAGGGTATGGCACCTCTCAACTCTCAGGACATGGCTTCCATGAATCATGCTGGCCGTCAGTCTTTCTTTAGCAAGCTCTCTTTCAAATTTAGCAAAAGGTAGACAATACACATTTCTTTTATTCCATTGGATCCAGCATTACTTTGCGAACTTTTTTTTTTTTGTTAACATGAGCACAGTAGACTCTAGCACAAATCTCTAGCTCAAAAAAAGTTCTGGTAAGGGGGAAAAATGAAACAAAATTCACAAATAAACAACAAATTTGAAATTTGGAAGGCTGATTTTAAATTATATTTACCGTATATACTCATGTATAAGCCGACCCCCCATTTCTCAGGACCACAAAAACTGCAATAAATTGAAAACCTGTGTATAAGCTGACCCCAAAAAATCTGTGCAGTTTAGAGAAAAAAATTCTTATATTTTCATGCAAAATGAATAGTTTGCGGAAACTTACAATAGAAAATGATTCAAACTTTTTAATCTATTTCTTCTGTGTCTCCAAGCTCATCGTAATCCATCAGATCATCATAGGGGTGCGACATCTTCGTTTTTATCCTGATCTGGGCTGTCATCTTCACTTTCAAAGAGGATATCATCTTCAGTTTCGTCCATCACATTGCTGATGCAACACTTTTTGAAGAATTGGATAATAATTTCGGCGGAAACAGAATTCCATGCCTCATGTATCCGTTGGCACACTAAACCAATGTCAGGTTTCTTCAAGGCACCACTTTTTGTAGTTTCTTTATCATCGGAACTCATCCATTTGATCCACAAATTCCTCAAATAGTCTTTGAATGACTTGTTAATGCTCACATCTAAAGGCTGTACAAACGACGTTAGCCTACCTAGTATCAAAACCAATGATGTTTTTGATTTCTTTGCCTCGGCTTTGAAATTATCGATTCTGTGAGGTTTGAACATATCCCATACCAATAGTCGCTGTTACAAAAATGACTACTGATTGCGGGGGTAGATATTTTCTCATCGAAAAGCTGAATAAGCCGACCCCCCTCCCACACACTTGAAAAATTTTTCCACCAAAAAAACTTGACTTAGACACAAGTTGGACACAGTTTCCCTCAGAGTTTTGTACTGGGAAAATCTGAAAAAATTTTGAATTCTGGTTAAGAAAATGATTAAGCAGATGTTGCTGGGAACTCTGTGTATGAAAAAAACAGCCATTATGTTTTGTGTGATTTTATTGTTTTTCATAATATTGACTTTAACTTTTTACAATTTTTCAGCCGAACAATAAATGATGATCAGGTGAAGCCGAGGTCACTGAGGTTCACCTGGAGTATGAAGACCACTTCATCTAGAGATCCGAACGAGATAATGCAGGAAATAAGGAAAGTATTAGATAAAAACCACTGTGATTATGAACAACGCGAGAAATTTCTTCTGCTTTGTGTCTACGGCGACCCGAACACAGACTCTTTAGTTCAATGGGAGATAGAAGTATGCAAACTTCCTCGCCTATCACTTAATGGAGTTCGGTTCAAGAGGATCTCTGGTACATCCATCGGTTTCAAGAACGTAGCATCAAAAATAGCTAACGACTTAAAGCTGTAAACTTTTTACCTCAGTTTAAGATAAGAAGCAAAGGAAAAAAACACTCTAAAGAATTATATATAAATACATCTGCAATACCCATGCATTTGGAAGTATATATGAACCATGTCCCCTCCCCTCCCTGAAACATGCTCGGCTCGTCGAGTGTGGGGAGAACACACGGTGGCGTAAAGGCCACTAATGCAACAAAAAAAAATCTTGCGAATTGCCAAGTTGTTTTTTGCAATTGTTCTGGTAGAAGAGTATGTTGAGTTTATGAAATGCCGTTATCAATATTGACTTCCAGCCTGCGATGAAAAGTGTACAGTTTTTTTTTTCCTCCCCTATACAAACGACCAGTGGTAAGTGTATTCGTGGCAGCAGTGGCATCAAAGGAAAAAAAAAATTTTTTTTTCTTTTTATAGTTCGAGATCTGTTGTCTCGTGCTGAAGCATTTGCTCTGCACTGTACATAGATTAGCTTGGTATGTAGAGTTCTCGTAAAATTTTATTTCGTTCCCCCTTTCCCCTTCTTTGTCAAGCGTCCCTTTTCCCGTTTTTTTTTTCAAGTGTTGAGGTTATCTATTGTTGGCTTGGAAAAATGTAAAAATTGTACATTTTTGGAAACGATTTAAAAATAGATATACAATTATATAAATATATATAATATACATATATATATATTTAAAAGAAAAAAAAGAGTGCTGCGGTTCAAGTATTCATCCCTTGATTTAGGACAAATAATTCAAAATATATATTTGAGCAGCAGTTTTAGAGGACTTACATTGTTATATGTGACTTTTTTTTTTGTCGATGTGTGTGCTCGGTTTTTATCAATCTAAAGTAATCATTGTACTATGAATAACTAGCGGTGCTGGACAAGCTTTTTATTTTTTAATATTGTTTGGGGTTTTAAACAAAAAATTATCGAATCTGTTCTATGAAACGTGACAACAATTTCTTTTTGGCCGTTTTTTCCTCTGGATTTTTTTTAAAAATTGCATTAGAGAAATATCTCCCACTTTATTACTATTTTTCAGAGTTATTTCAATTGACTAAACCAGAGATTCTTAACTTTTTGTGTTCCACGGACCCCCTGTGTGGCCAGGAAAATAAAGGCCATGAACCCCTTTACAGAATAATATTCAGTTATAACAATCAAAAGCAAGGAGTTTTCTCATGCAAGCTTACTGATTCCACGAATCCCCCCCCCCCTCCCATGAAAAAATTTTCCAAGGGGTCCGTGGACCCCTGGTTAAGAATTGTAGGCTGAACTACTTGCCTTTTGCTATGGTTTAGTTGAGAATTTGTTGATAATTGCAAAGCCAAATTATAGACTGTTCCTACCAGCGATTATTATTTTTTTCTTTTTGTCCTCCTCGCCTGTGTAATTGGATTATGGAAGTTATTTATGATGATGTTTATTGTGTTACGAGTAGAATGCCAAGAGTAACTTTGTGCAGTTAATATGAGTATCGAACATAGTTTCCACTATTAGTGTCGGCTTCTTTTGATGCATTAATTCTTTGCATTTCGGTGTATTTTGAGATTATCAAAGTAGCTATTAATTAGACCAGGTTCTCAATGTTTTATGTTTCACTGACCTTTTATGTCAATGAACTACAGGCCAGGGACCTCCCTTTGCCGATGAAAGCCATGGACTATTATTTAGATCTGGTTCTCAATCTTTCATGTACCATAGACCTTTCATGCCAATGAGATGTCAGCAGGGATCTGCCTTTGCCGATAAGATGAAAGCCATGAACCTCCTTTACAGAATAATATTCAGCACTTTATGTTCAACAAGAAGCCCAACTCACAAACCCCCCCCCCCCCCCCCCCGAAACTTCTGCAAGGATCCCCTGTTAAGTACCACTAATTTAAATTATTGCGATTTGTTGTATGTAGTTGAAATAAAATGTGCCAGTGCTCCATAAAAAGGTTGGTGTTTTTCTAGGAGTTAAAACTCTGACAATGTGACATCTTATAAATGTTCATAGCAATTTGTTTTCTCGAGTATTTAATGAAACATGTTGAAAAAACATATATGAGGTATATTGACATGAAATGGTGTTGAAGGATCTGCTTTACTCTCTCTACTGATAGCTTTGATATACTTTTCAGCTTCTGTGAGATTTTGGTTATAAATGACTAACCTTTAAACTTCGGGAATGGTATGAAGTATGTTTATGTCCAAAAGAAAATTTTGCCTTTTTTTTTTTCCTCGCCCATTAGAAACCTAAAATTCAGAAACTTGCCAGGCTCATTGCTGATAAGTGATGTAAACAGTTTAAGGGTTGAAACAGGAGTCAATTACCTAGTGGTTCTTGGCCGCAATGTAAAACTATTTTATGAAACGTTGCATTTATCAATATTTATAAATATTTAATGTATTAATGAAAAAAAAGTTATCATTTCTTAACGTTTAATATTTTTGTTTTTAATAACTTAAATTCTATTGTCTTGTAAGAAGTTAAAAACTTTTTAAACCTACGGCTTTTACATGTGCCAGAGGTTCTTAATCTTTTGTGTTCCATGGACCTTTTTTTGCCAACATGATTAATTCCGCAGACCAGTTTACAGACTAATATCAGCATGTAATTTAGAAAAAAAAAGTTGATAGTTCTCTCAATCAGCTCACAAACCCCCTGAAAACTCCTCAAGGTGGTCTGTGGACCTTACATATGAAAGGGGTTCTTAACTTTCAGTGTTCCATGGACCCTTTGTGGAAATATAATTAAGGCCAGATATACTTTTTGCCAATGAGATAATATTCTGTATTATATATATACAATAGTAGATTGTTCTCTCTTAAGAACCTGTTGAAATCTCCCCACTGTACATATGGCAAGTATTCTTAACCCTTTTGTGTTCCATGGACCCTTTGTGTGAATAAAACTAAGGGCATAGACCCTTTTACAGAATATCGGTATATAATGCAAAAAGTCAGTTATCTCATCCAAGCTTACAACCTCTCTGAAACCTCAATAGATCTGTGGGCCTTACATATGGTAATCTTTGGTGCTCCATGGACCCTTTGTGCGAATAAAACTAAGGCTGGGGGGGGGGGGATGAGCATTTTGCAAATAAGATGGAGGTCATAGATGAGTTTACAGAATAATATTTCTACATATAATCTAAAAACTAAAGTCTGTTGTTTTTCACCTGAGCTTAAGAACCTCCTGAAATCTCCCCAAGAAGTCTGTAGGCCTTACATATGGCAAGTGTTCTTAACCTTTTATGTTCCATGGACCATTTGTGTAAATAAAACTGAAGCCAGGGACCCCTTTTTCCAATAAGATGAAAACCACAGAATATTCTGTATATAATACTGTAAAAACAAGAGTCCTCATCCAAGCTTATGAATCCCCCTGTAACCTCCCCCAATGGGTCTGTGAACCTTGCATATTGCAAGGGTTCTTGAGCCTTTTGTGTTCCACAGAGCCTTTGTATGAATAAAAACATGGAAACACCCTTTTACAGAACAATTAATATAATGTAGAAATAATTGTTTTCTCATCCTGGTTTACAAACCCTTTGAAATCTCCCCAAGGGGTCTATGAACCTTGCATATAGCAAGGGGTTCTTGACCTTTTATGTTCCATTGACCCGTTGTGCAAATAAAACAAAGGTAATGTTTTTTTTTGCAAATAAGATGGTTACAGACCATTTCGTAGAATAATATTGAGCATCTAACAATGTAAAAACGAGGGAAGACTTTATTTTTCTGGATATTATGCTGAAGTGTGATGTCGAAAAGAAGTCTACTGGTCTCCTGTAGGAACTATTCTTGTCTAAATATATAATTATAACTGTGTAGACTATTCTTTTCAAGATCACACCTCAGCATAATATCCAGAAAAAAATCTTTCCTTCATAAATTGGACTGAGAAAAGAAAAATCATCTCGCCATCGCTAATGTAAATAGTTAACGTCTCTCAGACTCCTTGAGGGGGGTTATCCATGGACCCTGGGTTAAGAACCACTGACATATATGGAGCTCATCCATCTCACACCAATATGCGTAGAATTATTGCATCGCCAGTGAAAAGCATGCTTCTCTTCCGAAGCCCTGAAAACTTTAATCGTTGAAAATGGACTTTGTATGTATTTTGAAAACTCTTTTATTGATTATGGTATGAATTGCCAGAAAAGATTGCACGTGATGAATTAAAGAGAAAAAAAAAGCAAAAGGTAAAAATTATTGTTTGTTTCGTAAATATATAATTTTGTAGATTTTTTTTTTCAGTCTGATGGTTATATTATTACGTCGGAGCATCAGCACCCACAGCAGTGTGAAAATATTCTTTATTTATATTAACATTAGAGTCTTAATTTTTTTTTTTTTGTATTGATTGTATATAATATATATATATGATGTACTTCTCCATGTTTAACTTGTACGATACAAAAGAAATATAATTATTTATCCTCTTTCCCGTTTTTTTTTTTCATCCATCCATCTGGTAGGAATGAACTACACTATTTTTTTCCCCCTTGAGTGTGGTTTCGGTGAAGAACAGAAAAAAAAATTATATATTAAAAGACGGCGAGAAAAAAAATAATTATGCATTGAATTTTTTTTTCAGTTTTTGCAGATATGATTTACCGTTTAAGTAAACTTTGTAAATATTTATAGATGACGTTAGTTCTCACTTTGCTATTTAGCACAAAAAAAGAAGAAAAAATGGCAGCATATGTTGAAATAAAAACCTAATGACGTTCTCTTTTAATTGTGTGTGTGCGTGTTTTTTTTCTTTTTTGTTTGATTAATGGTGGAAATAGCTTTAATGAACGGTTGAAAAAGATTTTCACGGGTACCCTGGAGGATTACAGTATGGTAGCCATGGTTCAATTTTCATTCAGATTCTCATAGGTAGCGAGAAAATTATCAGCTTTTGTTGTTGTTTAGGGGACCATTCAAATATTACATAGGAAGATTTTGTTGTTTTTTATTCCCCTTCCCCATGAGAGAGGAGGGGTAATTAATGGAGTGGGAATAGAGAGACTGCCGTTGCCAGTTGGTGCAAGCATTCTTCATTGTTTCCTTAAATTCCACAGTCATGATTGCTTGAAAGCAAACATTTCAGTGATTAGGGGCGATTCCTTTAGTATATTTAGCTATCAATGTAATTTTATGGGATCATTGCAGATGTGTCTGGTCTTGATTATAGATCAAGGGGGGATGGCAAATAAATACACATAAATTGAAGATGTGATTAAGAATATTTCATGTTTTCATAAAGGTTCATTGGTTGACGTAACTAATATCTCCCGTCATCAAAAAAGTCGGCAAATCCAAAAAGATAATACTTGAGTAGTCCCTTATTCATATTAATGGAAACGATGCAACGCCATAAGTCTTTTCACACCTAACAATCATGGTCGTCTTATCTGTAAAGCCCTGGATTTCGATCTGCACCTTGTTTTTCTTTAATTGGTGCAAGACAACTTTTGACATGGAAATGAACCGTGATTGATGTGTGTGTGAATAGCCCTTTACTCAAGTGAACTTGGTTCTACATGTGTGATTTGGAACATTGCCTCCTTGAGACAAATTTCTAAAATCTGGAACACTGTCCTGTTGATTCGAAAAATTTCAGAAATTTGCAACATTGGTTGTACAGGGTGCATGAGTAATGGCGTATGGTATTTTACTGACAAACTTGAGTCTAGAGGCATACTTCCAGTTAGAAAAAACTTCTGAATAACGTGTAGTACTCAAATATGTAATTTATGTTTCAAGGGGTTGTATAGTTATTAAAATTACTTTTTAACCCTGTACTTATAACTTTGTGTTCTTGAACGGAATTACAGTGTCTTCTTAAATGTGGGTAAAACTGTTTCAGTATTTAATGTTTTTTTCCCCAACTTTTCTGTTTTAAGAATTTGAATATCTCAGCGAATATGCACTTAGAAACACAATTTTTTTTTTATGGCATCTGGAGACACCGCAACATTTTTATAATTGGGTTTTGGGCCACACAGGGATGGTATGAAAAGTTAATTTTATTTTAATAACTATACAACCCCTTGGGACACGAATACTACATTTTATTTGGATATTTTTTCTCTAATTGGAAGTATGACTAGGATCAACGGTTCACGAGTTAGAATGTCATGCACCTTGTTTAACCTCTTCGCATACAAGCTGCTGGCAATAAGTTTGAATAATCTATATTAGACGTATAGGCGATAAATGTGGAAGCATGGTTAAAAAAAGGAAGAAAGGTAAAGCAAGAAGAAAACAAAGGTGGGGAGGAACACAAGTATATAGAGATATATGGATAAGAGAGAATTAGCACAGTACCTTGCTTTTGTGCCCTCGCCTACAAACTTGTTTTGTAGCTTTTTTTCCCCGTTCTCTTCCTCCTACTATGTACAGTATATAATAGAATTAGCTCTGAGAAAGATGCATTATATGTGTGGGGACGGGGAAAAAGGTGAGGCGAACCGCCACATTTCAGTTGATCATCTCGTTGAGATATCGTGATGGTTGGAGAACAGGGGGCGGGACCACACAACTTTGTTTCGTAAGGTTGTAATAAGTTTCGCGTTGAGGAAAAAAAGAGGTTGAAAGAACAGTTGAGTGCTTTTGATAGAGTTCATTCCTCTGGTATTTTTAGATGCAATATTATGCCATGATCGTAAAGAGGTTAATATAGAACTTAATTGGAATGTGGTTAATTCAGATTTTGGATAATTTATACTTTATAACGATTATGGTATTGAACCTGTGGATCAAGGTGCACCATCTTTGTCATCATCAATACAGTGGAAAAAGTAAAAATTGCAATACTTGAAAGTATAAGAATGATGGGGAAATAGTTCTGTAAAGTAAGACTGTGTGAGAGTTTGGGTTAAATTCTGCAGCGATTCCAAAACGGAATAATGTAGCAGCTAAGATTGGTTATTATAATTATAAATTACCCGCTATATAATACCCAGTGAATGCCTGGGTTTTCTGTATATACTGGCAGCATTAAAGGAGTGATAAACCATTGTGAAGGCATATACATGTGTAAAATGAATTTTTGGGAACTGGTAACCCCAAAGTAAACATTCCAAAAGTCATTGTCTGACCGTTCTTCTGCCTGTTTCAGGCAATTCGCCCAGCTCTGATCAACTTTTAAAGTAGCTTATCATTCATGTCTGTTCCGTATATGTAAAATTTGGTGACGATTAGTCAAACTGTAGATTTGTATAGAGAACACATGGGCTCAGCCCATGACCTGACCTCAAACTCTATTTTCTAAAAATGAACTAAGTGGCACATGCAGTTCCACATCCCTCGAGTGGTCCTCAGCAAATTTACTCAACTGTAACACATTTTCAAATAGTTTGTGTCCCGCGGCACATTCGCATATAATTTAATTGAACCAATGCACATTTATAAATCACAGGCACAGCTCTAGATCACTCAAGCAGCTTGCGGCACATTCCAGAATCACTTGAGTGACCCGGTGTGAAAACAACTTTGCAGCCCCCTCTCTAAAGAATAGTTTTACGATCCCCATTGTCCATGAACACAGGGCTGCAACTAGATGTGATTAATCGGGGGCAAGCATGTATTTTGGCATCTCCTTGAAGGAGAGAAAGCAGCGATGCTCACCCTTTAGGAGAGTGCGTGCCACTAAATTAAGTGATCTGGTGCTGTGCCATGGGTCACTTAACACTAGAACTACCTGAGCAGTCTTTTTGACACTATTGCAAAAAATTCATATAATTGCAGTAAATATATATTTTTAGATTAAACCAAGTGTCATAAGACTAGGGTTGCGTTTTGAAATATTGTTGTATGAGGGTTTTTAGGGAAATGTGTGGGGCGGGGTCACATGGGGCTCCAACCCAATAAAAAAATATTTCACATTTTTTTGGAACTTACATTGCGTATTATTCATCAATTTCAAAATTTTGTAATTTAAGTTGCTTCATGGCGATCAAGTGACACCCCTCCTTCAACTCAGGGGTTCCGATAAGGCAAAACAACGAAAGGTTACTAGGGATGCCAGACTTTCCATACATAAGGAATGTTCATGAATTAGTGAGGGCAAACTTCACAAAAATTTTCAGGGATCAAGTGACCTGAAAAAATGAATCCTTAGGGTTCCGCCACCTATCAGCTGGAACCGTCGAGATTTTACATTTGAAGCTAATACTCAATTTACTAGCAGAAATAATGTCATCGCAATTCCATTGCTTTTGTTTTCAAGTTGCAACAGGCAAACAATTTTATTTCTCATATAATTGTATAATTATCTTGTATGAAAATAATTATGTGTGTATTATATACGTGTAAAGGCATAGATTGGAATGCATTTTATCGCCTTTCAGAAATTTGTCTTTTTTTTAAAACACCCTGTATGTTTGCTTATGCCTGAAGCATGGGCGATTTTATACTCTATTTTTAGAAGAGGAAAATAATTTTATTTCCTAAAAAAAAAAATTCATTCCTAGTATATTTAAAATCTGGATAGATACGAAATTTCTGACTGCAGTCAAAATGACTGCTCATAGTTTGTGTTAAGGGATCTAAACATGTCACAGGTCACTCCAGAGCTGCCCACATATGATTTATAAATAAACCTTGTTACCCTGTCATCTGGAACTTTGTCACAAGGTCACTCATGAAATCTGAAAGTGTGTCGCAGGCAGGGTTGTTTGGTTTAAACCTTGGTTTTAACCAAGTGGTTTTTTTCAAAAAATCAAATAAAAGTGGCCTAAATATAATTTTTTCCTTGGAAAATATTATATTGGTTCATTATTAGCCAAAATTTTTCATTTTTATCACATTTTATATTCTTCAAGATGCACATTGCAATACCAGCAAAGCAGCTACTGAAGACCCATTTTAACAGGATGCACCTTAACCCTTGCAACTTCTGGCTGTGGGGGTACCTCAAAATGCTATAAACAGTGGTCAGATTGCAAACTTTGGTGAATTGCAATCTCCAGCACATTCCCTATATGTTAGAAGTTCCTCAGGAATATTAACGGGATGGGGAAGGGCGCGCGTTTGGTTTAATAAAGCTTAATTGCAAGCACATCCACATTATGACCATGGCATACTCCGATTCTGTTGTTGAACAAGAATTTTTATGCTTTCAACTTCATAGCCAGAACACGCGGTGGACAACATATTTAACATTTCTTAAGTAAGTTGTAGTTATTTGTTCAATTACTTCGTTTTTTGTGATGTTTCCATGAATTATGAAATGCTATAATTAAGGTATCATTCTGCCATGACTGGCTATCGTTTCCATTCTGCGAGCAAATTTCCCACACGTTGGATGATGTCATTAATTTTACATTTTTAAGTATTTTTTCCCCTTTATCAAATAAAATTGAATTTTTTCAGGAACATTCATGTCAATTTTCAAGTCATTTTGACAATCGTTCTTTTTTTACAGTGTTTTGAAATCAGAACCTTAGTTATAATCACCCTGTATATCGTAAATCATTGCTAATTAATCTGCATTATTTATGCTTCATTAAATACATTATATTCACCTAATTTTTATTACTTTTTGCAAAATAGCTTCCTAATTAAGTATACTGAAAGTAACTGGAGAAAAACCTTTATATACTATATGATTAATAATAACATTGAAAGAATTTTCAAACACACAGTAATCCATTGAGTTAAGCAAAAATAATTAAATTCCAAAAGTTGGTTTTTGTTAAAATGTAAGAAATATTTATTGATTAATTAGCATGGGAATAGTATTAATAAACATTTTATTTTAGTTAATTATTGGAAGTGTGAATGATTTTTCATTCTTTTTAATGTTAATACTATTTAAAACAAAAAAAACCTGGTTTTTTGTTTTTTTTTTTTAAAAACCGGTTTTTTTTACCAACCCTGGCCGCAGGTCACTCTAGTGATCTGGTAGCGTGCTGCGAGTTGCTTGAGTAATCTGGGAATATATCACGGGTGAATCAAGTGATGTGAAACTACAACACAGGTCAGTTTAGTAATCTGGTAATGTTTCGCTTAGTTCATTTATTTTAAAATTAGGTTTAACTTTGAGGGTCATATTTGGCCCACAAACCATGGGTTTAGCATGTATGAGTTTAAGGGGAAAATTTGCACTCTGGTCCGGCACCAGACCCCCGTTGCAGTCCTGCATGAACCTGGTACATGTCAGGTTTACATTGGGACCTGAGAATAACCCTATCAAAACTACTATTGCGTGATAAATGGGGAAAAACCATTCTAAAATATATTTGAATGATATTGCCTGCTGCCCAGTGAAAAAATTGCAAGTGCGCCCCTAAATGGAGGGCTACAGAATCGATTAGCTATCCAAGGCCACAACTAGATTCTCTTTCAGCCAGGCAAGCATGCCTTTTGCCTTCCTTGTGTAATTTTGAATAATTTTACAAGAATTTAACACCTGCACCATTCTCAACTCGGGGAGGTCAATGTCTTGAAGGAACTGGACAGAATTTTAAGTTATTGCTTTGTTAAGAAGTCAAAGTCGAAATGTAATCGAATTATTTTTTATCCCGTTTTGTGATCCGGTTCAGCTGCAAGACCTTTCACACCTAATTCCAGTCCTGGTTTCAGTGGCCGATTGGTGTACACCGATAACATAAAACATTGTGCTGTTGCATGTGTTTAGATTTCAGTAAAGAAATACAGTTCATGTTTGTGCTCTAATGTGACAAGTAGAGAATCTGAAGGGAAAGCATTTTTCTGTTAGTGAATAAAAAGACAATTTGGACAGAATTCTATAAAAATGGTGATATACCAAACTTCTATCGAGCAAGTTTTTCATGCATTTCGACCTTATTACTATATATACAGGGTGGTCATAAAATTATTTTGCTAATATACGAGCCCCCCAGCAGCAGCAAAAATCAACAAATACGAATGAAATTTGAGGTATAGGTGTTTCATTTCAGAGCATGTACTCGAGAATGAGATGAGAAACAAAAATCTAGCTGTTACAGTTAATGCAACAGCATTTCAGAAAATTCAAATGGCAACACTAACTTTTATGCATTGTAAAATGTTCAGCTTAGTAAAAACCATGAATACCGATACAGGGCACAGAGAAAGAAAGATATTGATAAGGGATTGGTGCGCTATCTGCTCGGTTGGGGACTTCCTGCATAGACGTAGACAAAGATGATCTCACCAATTTGTTAGTGTGCTGTCCTCTCAATCCGCGTCACGTGCTACAAACACCAGTCTAATGCCATTCAGGGTTTTTCATTGTGCCGATCAATTTGCAATGCATAAAAGTGGATGTGGCCATTTGAATTTTTTGAAATATTTTTGCTATGGCAAAATATCAGGCACTCCAAGACTGTCCATCCCAAGGTGGTCTCTCTGGGCGGTCATGTCTGTCTGTTATGGCAGTAACCACGAAAGTTAGGGCTTTGTCTTCCTCGCATACTTTGAAACGCCTATATCTCCAGTTTCATTAGGCTGATTTCTGCTAGAGGCTTGTATATTATTTTCTGGCTACCAGGGCTGTTACTAGGCTAGCACAACCAGGGCACTGCCCCCGAGTCGAATGGGGTCTCACAAAAGTTTATATTTGTTTTGCAAAATAAAGGCATACTCTGATGTGGCCACCCTGTTCATTTTTTCAATTGTCAGAAATAAGTTGTAACAGCAACCATAGCAAATAAATTTTAAAATTTGCAGTTTCAAATGTGATTGTGAACTGATTTAACGAGTTCCTCAATGTAACGAATAAAATTCAGTTTCTTTCAATTCGTTAAATCAGGGAGTTCGACTGTATTGTACTTTGATGTTGCCTTTTTGTATCCGCAGTTAAGTTTTTAAAAATTACAGTGTTCATTACCACACCCTGTATTTTATATAATTTTGTGAGTCTTGCAAGTTGTGTGTCAATTTTTTTTAATGGAGAATATTAAAAGATACAACTGATTTTTGAGAAAAATGGGACGTTTTATTTTAATTACTAAAAAAAATACATAAGATACAAAGTCAATCGCTTTGCATAGAGATTTTTTTTTTCCTTATGAAAGACCAACACTTATATACATATATAGATATATGCATAATCTGAATGGATTTCGATGTCTGAGCCGGAAAAAAACATTATGGCGATTGATGTTAAATGATGTATGAGAACGATACATCGCACAAACACACGTGCACGTTTTTTTTTCTTTTTTTAATATAAAGTCAAAATGTGATCTTCCAGTAGAAAAACGGTTTATTTCACACGAAATGAAACAAATTTGACATCACAATCAACAAATGCACCACCCAAGATGTTCGAATGTGCCTCATCATTCTCTGTGCACGAGTACAAAGAGGCCAAGGCAACCCAATACAGCATACTGTAGCAAAAGAAAGCAAAAAAAGTCTAATCAGTTAATGGCATAAACTTCAAATACTAAAAAGTACCTCACCAATTCGCTTCAATATAAAATAAATACAAGAGTCAAAATAACTGAAAATTATTGCTCGAAGCAAGTTTTTATGAAAAAAAACAAGAGATCCATGATAATAGAAATGGATATTCTTATATTTAATCAATACACTATACAAATCAAAAGTTTTCATATGATTGAGGATAACTTGTTGAACTGGACAGAATCATGGTTGCGAGATAGATCACAGCGGATTATGGTGGATGGGGAATTTCTTGATTGAAGAGAGGGAGCTCTTGAAGGAAGTGTTCTTGGTCCCATAATCTTCTCACTTTTTTATTGTTAAACTTGCTACAGGTACTGATAGGATTGTTAACAAATTTTCAGATAATGTGAAACTAATAGGTGAAGTCAGGAATTCAAGTGATAGGGAGCTGTTACAGAGCAACTTGAATAATTGCAGCAAGGGCAAATGAATGGAACATGACTTTCAAAGTTGAAAAATGCATGTTTCACCTAGGTGTTCGATGGTAAAATTATTCCTGATGCCACTAGGAGCAACGATTTGGGAATTCTCATTGATGAGCTATTTGGATTTTGCAAACATTGTCTTGTGGTCAAAAAAATAAATAGAATTCCGGGTTTCATTCTTAACCCTACATCTCAGAAACATAGACGTATAGACAGTTAACATATAGTTTTTATCAGTTTTTATTTTAGTTAGTATTTTAGAGTTAAAAAGATTCCATGTTCTCCTAGAGTCGTCCTTTTGCTTTCCAAGACAGTTGGTTTTGGCCTAGAGTATATTGTACTTATGGAAGAGAACTAGCGTTTGCCCATTGAAAAATCTTCCTTTCACAGAAATTTTGTTCGCTAAGTGGTATGCACTCCAAATGCAATGTTCTTATCAATAATGGTCCTTACAGAAAAATGAAAGGAAAATATAGCAACAAGATATAGCCTACATATTAAATGAAGATACGATAAGGATATTCAATGTATATATCTGTTAGCATGTCAAACTGCAGTAATCAGATCTATTGAAATAAAATGCAAAATTATTCATAAATGCATACCTTGAACTTAGGATAGTCATTCATCAAAATAGTTACGATGCCAACATATGGTACATATCTATAAACAGAATTCAACAACAACAAAAAAAAAACACTGTTAGTCGTTCATCAATGGAAATCATAAAATTTACTTTCAAAAAATTAATTATTTTATTCTGTCAAAAATTCACCATGTGTTCAGTCTACGTTCTTTTCAAATACATTCAAATTCTGCAATGTAGCAAGAAATAAATACAGCCCCCCCTCAATTTCACTAACAGAAATGTTTTCCCAAACTAGTCCTCTAGTTCTACACAATAGCCTATGCCATTTACTTGAATG
The DNA here is from genome assembly GCF_987345545.1 of Pholcus phalangioides. Classification (NCBI taxonomy): domain Eukaryota; kingdom Metazoa; phylum Arthropoda; class Arachnida; order Araneae; family Pholcidae; genus Pholcus; species Pholcus phalangioides. Next base: position 27,794,661 of record NW_028301603.1, on the reverse strand, counting down.
CCTTTTTCACTAACAAACTTTTGAATTTACAAAATAATTTTTCAAGTCTATTAGAGTTTGTGAAGACAATTGTCAACTGAAAATGTTTTATAAATGCCTAGTTTTTTTTTCAAGAAACTTCCTCTCCCTGTCAATGAGCATTAAAAGCCTCAGTTGAAAAACAGAATAAATATAGGTTTCTTTTGTCCTTGGCTTACTGCTCAAGATTATTGCCAACTACTAAAAACTCTCAATTGCAACAGAACAGAAGAAAAACCAAACATGAACAGACTCTCTGTTTAAGTGATACAAGTACTTTGCCCCAGAGGGCATGGTTGTGTGGGAAGCCGAAGTACACAAGCGAGGGGGAGAATTCATTATAAAGAGGGTGCATTAGAATTTTTTAATAAATTCAGGGAGAGTACAGTGCAACAAGGGAACAAAACAGCGGGAAAAAAAGTAGATGTTTGAGAGGGTACAACATCTACTTTTGATACAAGCCCATGTTTTTATACTCAATTGTGACAGCGAGAGAAACAACCCTGAAAACTACACTATGGACTATTAATGATGACAGCAAAAGACTCATATGTTCAAACACTTTACTTAAAACTCTCAATTCTCAATTTCTCTCACACACACTTTACTTGACAAAACTGAGACATCTTTCTTTCTTAGGTCAGGATTACACTGTGAAAATTTGGTAAAAGATCTTTTACAAAATGAGAAAAAAAGCAACCAAATGAGCTTATTGGTTACATTCGCTCGAATGTAACCAATACACTTGTTTTTTTTTTTCTTTTCAAGTTTTCTAAAAGATATTTTGTCAAATTTTAATAGTGTAATCTCGGCCTAACCGAGCACGACTCCGGTTTATTGCTGTGGGCAATTCATAACCGATTGAGTTGTGACGGAATACAAAACAGTCTGAGATCATATCTAGTGTTGTGTGTGAAATTTCAGTGCTGCCATCTATATTTCAAATTGTGAGTAGAGTGTAATGATTGAATATTCATACCATTGCAGTTGCCGGCCTGTTGCTTTCTGTGGCAAGACTTTTTAACAGGGATATTAGCTCGCATAAAACTGAGACAATTTGTTTTGTGCTAATTATGATAAATATGAAAAGACCACTCTATTTTCATTACAAAATGAAGGAAATTTGTTTGATTTCACGGCCATTCAAACAGTGGCATAGCAATTGCTCTTACAAAAGAAACTCACCCTCTTGCTCGTCCAACGATGTCCTTCTTGTCAAGCCACATTTGACCAGGTGCGTAAAGGCCTCGATCATCAACAGAATTGTTATCTCCCTTTGTCAAAATCTTTAGCGTACCATTTTTGCTAATTGGAAAAATTATTTTGAACATTAAGTTTTCTCATTTAGGTAAGCACAAATAGTGTAAAACTCTTTCTATAGGTGAAACCGCAGTGTGTAATTGAGAATTTTATCATTTTGTTTAGTAAACCAACTAATACTAGAGGCTAAAAGATGAGCAACAGTTAAAACACAGTTTTGTGGGGAAAAAAAAGAGAAAACAAACAAATGGATAAGTACATACCTCTTACTGTAGAATTAAAAAGAAATTCATATTTTTTAAGACTCAATTTTGGTCAAGAAAAATATTGTTTTCAATCCCCAGACAACAGCAGAAAATATTTCAGGTTTTTGTTTGAACGCAGATATTTCAACTGACAAATGTGTTACACATAATATTGTGTTGTTCATGTTTTGTTACAAAAACAGTTTAACCTTGTTTTAATGATAAAACTACATGCACACATTCCAACATAGGCACAAAGCCTCTCGGTTGTTAACCTTACCAGCCCTCTGATGAGTGTTTTAAGCTTTGTCATGGGGTCTCCTCCCCAAAACAACATAATCATAGTCCAATAAATAACAGAAACACTCAAAAATTTGATTAAAATTTTTTTTAATTTAAATTTAAATACAACACTTCATGGGCAGTAGAACCTAGGGCTCAGGCCATGAGCCTCCTTTTCCTCCAAGTCCCTTAGTAGGCTAATTCATGATTATTCAATGCAATCCCACTTCGAATGCACCCTTGTGGGTCATATATACAGATATCTAGCAACCCTAGATCATGCTCCCCCGGTTTTATTTGTATCAGAGCTCCTATGACGAAACACGCTCTCTGAAAAAAGTTCCACAAGCTTGACTGTGCACTATTGGTGCAAATGAAGTCCAGACCCACATCTCTGAACTGCCTGGACTTTTGTTTTTAGCACATGGCATAGGAAAATTTTGATGGAAAACAGGCTTTTGCACACTTGGGCATCAAATAGAGAGGCAGGTCTGGACACGGCTTTGCAGATTGCCTTCCAAGCAGACAAAACCAATCGCCACAGGTAAAATACAGTGGAACCTCTCATAGTGGGCATCTCCTACTCACCAACACCTTCTCAAATCTGTCAACAGGCTTTAATTTACTTCAATGTTATACAACCTATTAACAGACAGACAGACACTCCCAGTTAATGGACAAAATTTTCTGTCCCATGGGTGTCCATTATGAGAAGTTCTACCGTAAAACAAATTAGAAAGAACCTTGCATATGTGTGCTAAAACTATTGCAAGGTAGCCATTCTACATTACTTCTCTGTCATTTCCCTTCAATGGAGTGACAGCTTTCCATGCCTTGGTGGCATGAAATAAGGCAGAAAAGCATGGTAAACACATGAAACTCACAATTTGTCCTCACTCATCTAAATTCTCAGTTGATCATCCCTGAAATATGTTGTTGTGGATCCTGAACGGCCTTTACCAGATATACAAACCAGTGTTGAAATAAAAATGAGTGTCCCTTTAAGGAAGAGCACACATATTCCTTATACTTTTCAGTTTTCCCGATTCATCAGTTCTGATATTTGATGCTTATTTGCTAAGTGTCATGCTCTGGCATCAGCCTCAATCATGAGCTTGTCATTATATTCCTTTTGATTTGACCCAAATATTCTGTCACAATACTCTGATTAATGGCGAATGATACGTCAATTCAATCACAGGTTTCTTATAGTCAGAGTTTGTTTTGTCTCGAACTCTCTCACGTGAGAAAATTTATCGTTACTTAGATCCCAAAGATAGACACGATTTTAAAAAATAATAAAAACTACTAAACTACCACAAGAAACTCTAAGACCCAAATTTGTTTTCCAAAAAAAAGATATACACATGTATTTCAGGAAAAATGATTTCCGTAGTACTCAAGAGTATGTTAAGTACCTCTCCATAGTTAAATATGGCCGCCTGTAGAAACAGCAGACAACCCGTAGCAGTTGGCAACTATGTACATGGCCAGGAAAGGATCTCATTACCCTGGAATCTAGGATGCCTGCTCCACAATTTGAAAAATCCCAGGTCACCATGGCAACTATGAAGTTGCTGTATTGGTGCCTACAATTTTAAGATTTCATGAAAAAGTGGGTCTTCTAACGTGCAGGGAATTACAGTATTTTAATGAAACATAATTTTTTTTTCATGTTTTTTTATTAGTAAAGTATCAAGTCATATCACTGGGCAACAAAATTTCAAAAAGTTTCGGCTTCTGAGATGAAAATAGCCATTTCCTAATTAATTCAATGTGCTGAATATGACAAAGAAAAAGCTGAATTGGCAACCATTTTTTTAATAATGTGTACATATTATCGAGAAAAAATTTATATATGTAAATATTACACTGCTCAACAAAAGAATCTTTTTTTTTATGTTCTTAAGGAAATTTTAATGGTTTTAGGGTATATTGGAGCTGCTGAATCTGGCATTGGTTTTGTCAGATTGGCTCCTGTTTTTGAGACAAAGTGAAAATTATATTTGAATGGTAATACATAAGTAGCATAAAAATTACACTGAAACTGTGCATTATAAATAAATACAGTAAATCATTGGCAGAGATATTTCAGTGATTTTAGAGTAATTTTGGGGTGCTGATTCCGAATCTGGCATTGGTTTTGTTATATTGGCTCTAGTTTTTCAGATAAGGGGAAAGTAAAATTTTATTAGTACATGTATGGTATACAAGTATGGTGCTTATACATAAGCACCATATAAATCACATTGTTGTGAGTATGCATTATCCCAAAAACTAGAGCCAATTCAGCAAAACAAATGCTAGATTCAGCCCCAATATCGCCCTAAAATCACTGAATTATCTTTGGCAATCATTTACTATATTTGTTTATGGAGCAGTTTCAATGTGATTTTGTATGCTGCTTATGGTATTACCATTGAATTTTAATTTTCACATTATCTCAAAAACTAGTCAATCTGACAAAATCAATGCCAGATTCGGAATCAGCAGCCTCAATATACGCTAAAATCACTTAAATATCTTTGATAGCAAAATCAGTGTTGAGCAGTGTATTTCAAGGAATAGCAAATTAAACATTCTTCTGACCGAAAACCTCTTACTTTTCATGCAGCTTTAAGACTCTGTGGACTATAGGTATATCTCTTCCTTCAACTTTAAAAACAACAATATCACCAACATTCACTGGATCTTCTTTATGGTTTGTCAGGAATAGTAGATCTCCCCTATGAAAAGCTGGCTCCATGCTTCCACTGTTATAGGGGGGAATTTTTTTACAAAAATTAATGATAGAGTTGACAGGTTTGAATTGGAACAATCAATTTGTAATAGTTAAACATGCATCATACTTATTTTTGCGAGTACAACTGAATATTTTCTGTCTGATTCAATGTATACCGTATCCCCCCCCCCCCCAGTATTAGTTGGCATACCAGGTAATTCAAGTTATAGATTCAGAGTGATTTCTTGAATATCCAGACCCCAAGAATCTATGGAATTGGTTAATTTGGACTTTGTTTGTTCTCTGTATTTTAGGATCCTTTCTGTGCAACGATCCACATTCTGATACAAAAGGAGATGTTTTTCTTCAGCTCACATGCTCAATGACACGCGTGCCAATGTGGCCTTTGCCGTCATTTCTGATGAGGTCCATGACCTCAAACCTAATTTCGGAAAAATTACCTAACCGACATATTTTCAGATCACTCAATTGACTCGTGGTATATTTACAGATCACATAAGATACCTGTGATGCAGTTCCATAGCACTTAGGCGGTACGCTATGCAGTTCCATATCACTTTAGTTTAAACCCCCACCATTGCCACAGAGGTGGTTGGCTAAAATTAGATTTCTGATTCCCAACTTTGAGGCACAACTGTGAGCGCTGATCTCTCCATTAAAAGTCTCACCACAGAGAAGCAACAGACCAACAGTGGTTTAATTATTCAATCATTACACCTCACTCAAAAAACTTATGCCAGACAGCACTACTACACATAGAAGCATTGCACAGGAATAAGCTTCATGTTAGGTTCACAACATACATGCACATTCAAACATATACCAATTCGTTAGAAGTTCTGCAGAGGGATATGGACGAAGTGCATGAGTGGTTTAGTAGTAGTTCCATAAGTTACCTGCAACACAGTTTCAAAGTATTTAGATAGCCCTCAACAGTTCCAGAGCATATACCATGCAACTTAAGTGGTCAGCAGCACATTACCAGATCACTTGAATGACTTGTGGCTCAGTACCAGAGTCCTGCGATGTGTGGTACATTTCTAGATTGCTTCAGTGGCCCACAACACAGTTCCAGAGCAATTAAATGGTATGCTGTGTAGTTTTACATAACTTAATTTACCTGCAGCACAGTCAAAGATCCCTCTAATGGCCCATGATACATTTCCATATGACATAAGTCAGGGCTGAACATAAATCTCAGGAGCCAAATCGCTGCGGTGACTAAAAAATTAGTATTGGCACCCAAAATTTTCTTTGCATGTTTACTAAATTGCAGGCTGAGAGCAGCACAAATGTTTGGAATTTATAGCAGCATATCTTCTAACATGAAAGAGAATCACTATGCCCTAAGAAAGGCAAAAGCAGCATTATTTCAGACGTTTTTCTTTAGGTAAAAAATGTTTGGTACCTAGGTTTTTGAATTTGTCCAGCACTGACTTGAGTAGCATACTGCACACTTATAGAGAACTTAAGTGATTCACAGCATAATTTCCAGAGCACTTATGGGATCCACAGCACATGTCTAGATAGCTAAAAAATTATCTGTGACACGCTTCCAAACCAATGAGAAGTGGCCTATACTCTACTAAACATAGAATATCCTTAGCCTACAACATATCTAGGGAAGAGACTGGATATTATGCCAATACAACCTTGTATCTTCAAACAGGTGGATTACATTCAGATAGGTATTATTAGGTACATTACGTACTGATTTAATAAAAATTTCAGTTGATAACTGTATTTGTGGGTATACATTAGATGACTTAAATAATGGATGCACAACCTCTTGAGTACGTGGGCTAGATATGTTGTAACTCTGCCACTTGTGGGTAAGAAACACATATAGGGTGGCCAAATGACCTGCATTTTATGGGTTATTTTTTACTGTCCAAACTTTTAATAAAATGTCCTGTTTTCTCTTATTTTCAACAAGGCTTACTTGAATTTTTGAAATCAAGAATTGAGATTATTCTCATGACACAAATTAAATGTCTTTGCCAAATTTTTTTGGACGTAATCGGAAACTTTACTTGCCTTTAACAATTTTTTTTTTTTGGCCAGAACTCTGCCACTGGACTTAACATTTTTTGTGGGTGCAACTGGAAACTTTATTCAGTTACGACAATTTTTTTGCTGTGACTTTGCTTACTTCTAAAAAAAGAATTTTTTGGGCTGTAATTGGCAACTTAAATTGCCTTTGACAATTATTTTGGCTATAATTGTCAACCTTTACAAGCCTCAGACATTTTTTCGGGTTTATGATACTGGAAAGCAAGTTGTATATGCTGTAGCCTATATACTTAAATACAATAGACCTAATAATATATGACAATAATTTATGTAATTATTATATCAGTGGTGGCTCATTACAGATAATTCTGGGGGGGGGGGCAAAATTGTTTTGCATGTTATTATGATGGTGGGTTCATAAAATTGTTTTTTTCAAGGGTCCTTGAAAAAGGGTTCCTTTTTCCCCCTAACCCCTATAATCTAAATGGCATTGAATATACATGCATTTATTAATATATTTCTCTTTAGATAGTTATGACAATGCAATAACACCATTAGAAAACAATGTTTGTGAGTAAGTATAGTTTTAAGGTATGGTTTTTTCAGGTTGGGCAAAATCAGACCAACTCTGACCGTAAGTGATCAACTTACAAACAAACATGTTCAGTGCACACGAGCTCCAAAGAAAGATTGAGGCATTTGTTGTCTTCGTAGTCTAGTGGTCAAAGGCCCTCTCCCAGCAAGAGAAGATGTGGGTTCGATTCCCCACATTTTCTCCCTTTAACAAATATATCTTCACATCGGCCAGCTGTTAAAACCCTTCATATAAATAGCAGAGCGACATCATCCTCGGATTACAAAGATTTCATTGTAATATCATCAATATTCATCGATAATATATTATATAATTGGAAAATGGTGAAAAAAAATACCTTAAAACGACAACTATTGGGCTTTCGCTGCCGGTGACTACCATTAGTCCTTTCCATATCATAAGTGCTGACGAAACAATCATTCCAAAATTCAGGAATTGGTACATTAACTAAAATAATAAAGAAAAAGTCTTCATATCAGGAAATAAAGTAATGCCCTCTCAATTGAAACATAACTTGATATTTTTGTCGCATCCCAACCCCCCCCCCTTCCCTGCTATTTTCTGCACCACAGGATATTTCGTGTAACCAATAAGCTTACTGGTTACAAAAGAATTTATATAAAAATTTTAGTGTAATACTGCCATATAAAATATTGTTTTATTTGTTTTAACAGAAATAGTATTATTAATTTTAAGGAGATGTGTTGGAGATTTGTTTCTTTGGCAAGGAAGACATCAGATAACAAGACGCTGTTCCACTCTTGGCAACTTCTCCTCACACTTTCGAACGTTTTTCTGGCTAATTTTCTATAAGAATGATCAGCGCCAACACGGGGACTTTTTTCTATGCCAAAATTGCCAACCCTGACAGCAGCATCTGTATTTGCTAGTTTTGGTAACCCTTTATCAACTGCATGGTTTGTTGATTACATTTTTTTATTTCTCGTAGTTCCCGGCTATATTCAATTATCACATATTACCACTGATTTCATGCCATCTTGTGATTTCTGCATTTTTTTGGGTAGTTGTATGTGTTCTTAGTCTGCCATCTTGAATTGACGCCCCGAAAGTAGTGATTATGCTAATGGAAAATTAACTGTTTTTCTCACCAAAGGAAAAAAATTGGCAACACATCAAAAAGGAAATTACTATAGCTGTTCTCAAACATCAACCTCCTCGGCACTAAAACATAAATTTTTTGGGTGTTGCGATGTCTGTAACTACTACTAAATAACACAAAATCTAATCTGGCGGTAGAAAAATTGCCACTATACAGCCATAACCGTTGGGAATTCCACCATATTTAACATTAGTGTGCAGCATCACATTTTTATCATCTTTTAACGCCTTGACAGTGTAATTTCAGAAAAATACCCCGAAAATGGAAATATTTTTTCTGTTACTTGCCAATATACGGTTAATTCACATAGTAAAGTTTTTGACTATGCCAACAACAACTTCTCAGGATTATTGCTCTGACACATTTTTAAACATTACTGGGTGCTTCTATCATTCCACTGGTAAATCTTTGGCAAATACAGCGAAATAGGTCTGGCGATAAAAGAATAGTCACGAAGCAGCAGTAAACCATATACTGGGTTTTAACCCATTCTCCTTTGTTTGTTGTTGTGCATTAAATTAATAAAAGAGATAAGCAAACTGAATTCGGGCTTGATGGAAAAAAAATAGCTTTTTTTTTCACAAATATAAAATTTTTCTGTTGCATCGGGCATCACCGTCAAGGGGTAAAGGATGATTATGTTAATCACGCATCATCCTAGAATTTTGAAATCTCAAGTTTATGGGACAGCCAATGTTAATAATCGTTGCAGTGTTTTTCTCCAACTTTATAAATTGAATTTGTAGCAATTCCTTCTCAAAAGCGAAGGCTGTCTCGCAAACTTAATAATTCTAGGATGATCCTTGAGATCAACGTAACCACCCTCAAAGGACAATAAATAAATATGATGACGCCGCATACCTGTGTCACATATGTTGTACTGAATTATATTAACACAGACAAATTATGCAATTATTATTATTCTTTTCCCCTGCAACTACATTTGTGATTAAGTTAATTCATTCCTACGGGTGGCGATACATTTATAATTCATTTATACGGCAATCCGAGATGCTTTTTTAAATCGAATCACCGGCTCTGGATGCGATAAAATATTTGCTCGTGAATTACCTGTCGCTTGTTCATCCTCTTCAAATCATCTAAAAACTCCAACATTGTGGCTTCTTGTTTGTCAAGAAAATCAGACGAGAAGAAAGAATTTACGAAGATTTCTCTTCTTAAAACTAAAATTAAAAAACTCGCAAAGACACGACACTAAAAAAACAGACGGCACACATAACACACGAGCACACTCTTCCGTAGGCCGAAATGCCGGATTAATACACGTCAAGAATGGCCGCACACCCCTGACGTCTGCTGCACTTCACATGCGAAAAATAAAATAAAAAACTATTTTTTTTTTTTTCCCCCCAAATAAGATTTCTTATAGATGGCGCTGTAAATTGAGAAGAAAGTGATCAGTTTTCAGATTCCTTCACTGATAAAAATCACTTCACCGACATTAGCGGGGAGTAGCGATTGTGACCATATTTCCTCGAGGGAAAATATGAAAAATTGGTTATTGGGATTTCGCAGAAAATACAGGTTTTATGACCGGTATTTTCTGATAAATCCTGGTACAGTAGAATCCCGTTTTAACGAATACCGTTATAGCGAAAATCTCGTTTTAACGAACATTTTTCTAATATCCAGATAAGTTTACAAGTTTACATAGGAACAATGCTAGGTGGACTGGAATTCCTTTATAACTAGGCTGACCATATTTTCTGGAGAGAAATACGGGACATTGGGATTCCAAATACGGGGCATCGCTAAATATCGCCAAAAATGACGCCAAAACCGAACAAAATCACCAAATATTGTTGAAATAACGGAGAAATCACAATGGCGGGAAATGCAGCATTACTGCTAATTGCAGTGGATTAAAAAGTATTCCACGAAAAAAAAAAAGTTTACCAATGCAAATATGGGAGATTAATATTCCCATATATAGTTGTAATTATCATAAAATAATTTATGAGTTGAAAAATAATTTCAATCTTTGACTTCAATAAAGAATAGAAATTCCAGTAGGCTTCGTGCAAAATACGGGAAAAACCGGGACACTTTTGCCAAAAAGTCGGGACGGCCAAAAAAACAGAAAATACCGGGACTGTCCCGGTATTTTCTGTTTTTTATTTTATTCAATGTTGAATGATTGATTTCGCACAATCCATTATAATTCAATGCAATTGGCAGTAATGTTACCGCTCATTGATCATTTTTGTCGCACCACGGTCATTTTCTGCACACGAGGGCTAATTAGACCGGGACCTACAATTTATTGCCGATTCCGAACGGCAGGCTTGTTTTTCATATTCATCGAGGAGAGGTTGGTGTGCTAACCCCTCGATGGGGGACTCCCTGCGGTAGCAATTTTTGCTGCGGTCAAGTCGCCGTTTTTTGTTGCACCCCTGTGTCAGGAAAGTTTTCTGACAAGGACGAACTGGGTATCGAACTCGCGACACCCCTAAACATCCTTTGGTACTTTAGGTGAGCATCTTATCGACCGGGCTACCGCGCCCAATGTTACCGCCATTGGCACTTTTACAATCATTTATGCAATACGAAGGTTTTTAACAACTGGTTGTTGCGAAGATATATTTCGGAAAGAGAGAAAATTCAACTGCCCCGGCGGGGAATCGTACCCACGTCCTTTCACTTTCCGGGTGAACGCACTAGACTACAGAGGCACAGAATCTCTCAATCTTTCCTTGGAGCTTGTGTACACTGAAAGGGACCGTACATGGACGGCCGGACCAGACTCAGGCCAAGCTCACAACTGCTGACGTTGCCACCAGATGGCGACTTATACAAGGATGACGTCACTCTCCGCTACCATTCGTTAGAACACCTTAATACAGGTAATGAAGGTAAGACGCCTTCATATATGTGTATTAAGTAAGACGCCTTCATATAAGGAGTATTAAGGAGTTCTAGTCTTACCCTTCGTATGGCGGAGAGTGACGTCATCCTTAAATAATTTATGCAATAGTTGGCAACTTTGCTCATTTTTGGCAATATCCCGTATTTGGAATGCCGTATTTTCATCTAGAACATATGGTCAACCTGATGATTGCTAAAAATATTGAAGGTACGGAGGAAAATGTGCATTTTTCTTGTGAAAGAAATCACTGGTGGGAAAATACGTGATCTCTTCTAAAATAGGGACAGTTTTTTTACGATACGGTAACTTGGCTTCGACCAGGCCCGTAACTAAGCTAGGGTCCCGAGCCAAATGGCGGGGGAGGGGCTTTACAAATAAAATGTACATTTATTTTCATAATAACAAAGCCGCTTGAAAGGCTACTCTTTAATGCAGCTTTACATAATAATGACCTGACTTCCCCATCCATTAGGACTTCTCCACGACTGTCAGGGTCACTTTCTGCTACTACAAATTGCTTGGATATTTCATGTTGTGATTCTCTTTTGGCTCGAGCCGTCCTGATATCTCCTAATCCAAAACATCTGAATTGTGATGAAATAGTGTTTATAATGAATTTTCACTTTCCCACGAGGGTTTATACCTATTGATTTCCAGTAACAAGGTGACTGTATAGAGGTCAATGTATAGAGGTGGTAAAATGTTGTTTAGACAAGTAAATATAGTTTGATCTATGTTTTTAAATTAATTTTTGCTTATACAGTCTAAACCTCCTACAAAATAGCCATATATATATACACACAGTGCTGTTTCCACAGTATCATGGGCGTAGGAACTATTATAAACTTTTTGGTGCTGGAAGAGGAATAGTATGATCTGCCACTTGGCTATTTTTTGGCGAATTTTTTCGGCTCCAAATACGTTCGACGAGAAGTCGCCAAGGACGTAACTGACTCCGAAAAAAAAATCGCTAGCATAGAACCACAAAAACTAACAGAAACAAGCATATATGCTTTGTTGGTTTCTTATTGGTTTTTTTTTAAATTATTATTATAGTAATAATAAAAATCAAACATTTTAGACTAAATAAAAGCCCAGACTCGTTTTAATAAATAACTGTCTTCCCTGTTGTATAAATAAATAATCTCTGTATAAAAAAATATATAAAACCTGGACTCATTTAAATAATAAACCAATCAGGGGGGCATGAAACAACAATGGAATGGAACGGCTGTTTCAAATTTCAAAATACATGGTCGAACAAAGGGGGAACCCATTTGAAAACCCTGCGAAACTAGCGCCACCTGCAAAACAGACCATTCTAGAAAGATAGAGCAGAAACAGCAATTAGCGCCACCTGCATAGAAAAAACGAGAGAGCTACGGCAACCAAGTGTCATTATTTTTTTATTGACTTATTGTCAGGCCATCCAAAAAAAAAGTCGCCAAGGAAGGTAGCGACTATAGCTGTTCCATAAAAAATAATGGCATGACTGCCCCCTCCAGGGCAATGAGCTAAAATCATGTAAGAGACAGCCTCATTGTGCTCAGTCTGTTCTGTCATCAGGGCCGAATCTTGATTCCTGCAAACTACATGGTCTCAGAAGTCGTCAACTGAAGGGGCATTCAGTTGGCACATATATCCATTTTAGGATGCCAACTGAAAGAGAGGGGGCAAAATTTTTTATCACCAAAATATTATTCACTTGCACTTGAAAAATGTCTAGAACCATCCCTGACTGTCATGGGTCCTCTACCTGGCCTATCAATTTACAAATTTCAAAATCAGCCCCCAGAGCTGGGTTTTCTGATGCACTTGCAGTTCCCAAGTAATTCTAGTCCAATGCAGCGCGTTTCAAACCCGAATCTTTTCAATGCTAGTCCATCACTATGGCCACTCACTCAACCACCACAGCGGCTCAACAGCTGACTGTTGCAAAGATGAATTCAAGAAAAACAATTCAACTGCCTTTACGGGAAGAATCAAACCCACATCATGTTGGGTGAGTGCATCTAGACCGCTACACAGCAAAGACAATATATCTCTTTCCTTAGAAGTTGTGAGTGCTGAGTGGAACCGTACATGGACAGTCAGACCTAACTCAACTAAAAACTTGTAATTACTGACACTGCCACGAGATGGGGACTTATTGCACAGGTCTTCCTTTGATCACCTGCTAAAATCTCTTCATTGAGACAGAGCGGCAGGCCATGATCTGGTTAAGAGATGGCAACTTATCTGAATATGATTTCACTCTACATCGGTGTTTCCCAAAGTGGGCAATATTGCCTCGGGGTGATGAAAGGTCGCGGGGAACGTTAGAAGCTATGGGTTTAGTATAGGATTCTATAGGTTGGGGAGGTGAGATGAGAATAAAAAAATTGAAGGGGGGCAATGTAACTTCATTGCCCCCCTTCTTTAGAACATTTTTTTTCTCTCATTATCCCCCCCCCCCCAACTCAAGCCAACCCATATAATCCTACGTCATACCCATAGCTTCTATCGCTCCCCTAGATTTTTCTATCACCCACTTTGGGAAACACAACTCTACATCATTCCTATGAACATTTCAACAGCTGGCTGATGCGAAGATGAATTCAGGAAAGACAATTCAACTGCTTGTATGAGGAATCACACCCACGTCCTCTCCCATGCCAAGTATATTGAAAATGTCAATGTATGTGAGCAATTAGCTGAGGCGGACCTGATTGTCCATGCATGGTCTCGTTCAGCACATACAAGCTCTAAAGAAATATGTTCTTGCTTCTGTAGCATAGTGGTCTACTGCAATTGCCCCTAGAGTATTGTGGTTAGATTCCCCCACTGAAGAGCAGATGAATTTTCTTCCCTGAACTCATCTTCGCATCAGCTAGCTGTTGAAACCTTCATAGGAATAATGGAGAGTGGCATCATCAGACTTCTTGATAACCAAGAATGTATTTCATGGATTTTGCATACCATATACTTGAACAATGAAAAACGTATTTTCATTTAGTAATGCGTTTAATTTTTCATTTAGTACATGTTTCATTTATAATTTTTATGTTTTCAAAAAATATCTTCATAAATTTGTCTTTCCTTTTTTTTTTTTGGTTTAGCTTTTTGATAACATCAGCTGTACCTACACCTATCTGCTTGGTGACTCTGCGCAACGATGTGCAGTTTTGATTGACCCAGTTTTGGAGCACGTGGAAAGAGACATTAAAATTGTAAGAGAGTTAGGACTGAAGTTATTATATGCAGGTATAAAAAGTAAATTATATAAGCTTTCGATTGTATCTGAATTCTTTTCATTTGTGTTTATCAAATCGATAAAAAGTTTTAATGTTTGGCGTTTGTTTATAAATGTTGGCAGCTAATACTCACGTACATGCCGATCACATAACTGGTACCGGAGCCCTGAAGTTGAAACTTCCAGAATGCAAAAGCATAATCTCTGAAGCAAGTGGAGCCAAAGCTGACATTTTCCTCAAACCTAATGAAGTTTTTAAAATTGGAGACATTCATCTGGAAGTCAGACCGACTCCTGGGCATACTAATGGCAAGTTTTGACTTTTTTGCATCATAAGAGTGGAAGATTTCATTTATTTTATGAAAAAAATTGCTATGCAGTTCTACTTTGATGAGTTACAAGTTCATTTTGTTCAATCTTAAAGATTGATTTTTTGCCGGACACTGGAAAAAAATTGTGCATAAAATTAATAAATAAAAAATAATTTTCATAACTTTTAGGATGCCCCTCTTTTTTCCCAATGCCCTAAGTGTGTGCTTATTTTGCTTAAAATTGCTGAAGTTGAAACTTCCAGAATGCAAAAGCATAATCTCTGAAGCAAGTGGAGCCAAAGCTGACATTTTCCTCAAACCGTATAATTTAATGCATCATAAAATTTACGACTTATTTTTCCTCTCTAGATGTTCTTTGCCCCTTTATCTAGATGTGTCCTTCAGTTGGTGAACTTGTGTTATTCATGCTCTTCCACATTATTGCAGTAGGATTCTAGATTCAGTTTCATCTTTTACTTATCCTAGAAATTCATTCTGACAAACTCTTTCACAGAAAGGGATATACACTACACAATGAAATATTATCAGTAAATTTTTAATTTATGCGAAAAAATTCAAATTAATATAATTTTTTAAAATTAGTTTGTTGTGCTTAGATTTACACAGATATTTGACCAAATGCTAAGTATTATTCCGCTGAGCCAAATATTCAGCATAAGGCCAAATACGGAATAGAGGCCAAATATTCGTCCCATCTCTAGTCAAGAATCATCTTGAATTGAAAAATATATCAAATCATTCCATAGTTTCTTCCTCAGTGTTTATGCTATGCTTTATTCAAATTGTATATTTTATAAGAAGAAAAACATGAATGTTAGAAATAATTCTTTAGCGAGTAGAAAATTATTTTACTATCATATTAAGTATTTATTCTTTGCATAACAGTCACTTTAAACATTACATGTAATTAGCGTGTGTATTGCCAATGAGTATTTGTGTATTGAAAAGCAATATTTGAGATTTTTGACAAAGGTTTTGGACGTGACAGTTTAAACCATCAAAAACTTGCCAACCCTGTCTTAAAGTGACTCTCTCCTGTTTTAAAGTAATAAACCGCGTCACTTCATTCCATATCCTCACAGTATTACAACCCAAATATAAACTGATAAGCATGCCGCAGTACAAGCTAGGGGGCTCAACCTTTTATAGTATAAGTGCTCAACCCATAGCCTGCAGGCAAAATGTGACCCTCTGGGTCATCTGATGTTGCCATTGACCTCAAACCTGATTCTGTAAAAATGAACTAAGTGGCACATTTTTACAGATCATTTAAGTTACCCGCGGTATGGTTGTTTATCACTCAAGCAGCCTGCAGCACAGTTCCAGAACACTTAAAGAGCCTGCGGCACATTTTCAGATTACTCAAGCGACCTGTAGTACATTCCCAGAGCATATATATAGAGGTCATATATGCTCAACCCATGGCCCCACGGGCAAAATGTGGTCCTCTGAGTCATCCAATGTGCCCTACAACCTCAAACCTAATTTTGTAAAAATAAACCAAGTGGCACATTTCCAAATCACTTAAGGGACCCACGGCATAGTTTCACATCACTCAAGTGACCCTCAGCACATTCCCATATCACTTAAATAACCCACAACAGTTTCAGATCACTCAAGCAGTCCACGGTATATTTACATATCTTTCAAGCAGTCTGTGGCACATTTACATATCTATCAAGTTGCCTGCAGTGCATTTACAGATCACTCAAGTGACCTGTAGCATGCTTAAAGATCACTTAAGTGACCTGTAGTGCCGTTCCAGATCACTTAAGTGATCCACAGTATATTTACAGATCACTTAAGTACTTTGTGTGCAAATTTACAGTTCACTCAAGTCACCCGTGGCTAATGACACGTTTTCACCACCCATGATCTGGTTACAAACCAATGAATGGCCTGCACTCATCGGTTGTGCAACCTAAAGGAGCACAAAGTGGCTTGCAACCTAAAGGTTGAGCACACTTCCGCTAGAGTGAAGCGCTGGGTCATCCCACACCACTCAAGTGGCCAGCAGCACAGTCCCCAATCATTTGAATCACACACAGTGCATTTCCAAGATCACTTAAATAACCCCCAAGACAGTTTAAGATCATGTGAGTGGCCTGTGGCTCACTTCCAGATTATTTAAGTGACCCACAGCATGCTTACAGATCACTTGAGTGGCCCGTAACATGTTTTCAATACTAGTGAAGTGGCCTGTTCTCGTCAAAAGGGTGAGCAACTTTGTTTTACACAGTGTGGGCCGTTTCATTGGTTTGGAAACATGTCACGGACCACTTAAGTGATCTGGAAATATGCAGGTCACTCAAATTATTGCAGGCAAAACCAGATAAATCTGAGGGCCACATTTGGCTCAAGTCTATATAAGAGACAATATCCTGATCATACTATAAGCAATCAAACAGTAAATAGTAACTAGATATTTATAAATATTGACAACTTAGAAAGGCTAAATTATTGTTCACAAGCTTTGCCTTCGTAGCATTAATTTGAAGAAGAAAAAGAAATAAGGTGACTTCATGAGTTTGATGGTGTTCCTTGGTTCTGAACACGGCTGATTATTTTAATGAAATGATTTTTTGCAGGTTGCGTCACTTATGTATGTCACGAAGAGAAGATGGCATTTACTGGTGATGCTCTGCTCATTAGGGGCTGTGGAAGAACTGATTTTCAGCAAGGTTGTTATATTACTCTTTCTCTTCTAATTTTTGCATTCATTATTGGGAAAGAAGATCAGGAATTTGTCATAGGCGTGCGTAGCTCTGGAAATTACTTACATTTGCTCACTAACTCTCTGACTCACTTGATAAATCACTCGCTTACTTACTCACCCGCTCATTCACACACTCACTAAAGTCATTTTGTTGATGACTTGCTTGTAGTGAATTGTCACGTTAGAGCATGACTGTGAAATGTTGTCAGTGAATTTTCCATACACACCGACAAGCATGCGATTTCCGGACAACTGATAACTTTCAGCCCCCCTAATGTTTTATTCATGCAGGCAGCTCTGATCAATACTGATAAAAGTATGAAAAATTAACTTATCCCACTATTTCTGGATGTGCTCAACAATTATGTAAAATTGTCATCATTTTGGTCTTTTTTATAACTCAAAAAAACTCTACCACAAATTTTTTTCCTCCCATCAGATTCAAGAGTTTCTGCTGCATTTAATTCTATGCTTTTATGGTGATGCGAGTGCTGCTGGATGTCTCGTTATTTTGGAAACATTCTGAGTCATGTGACTCCTTTTCTTTTTTAAACTTATTTAATGTATAGAAATAGTGGAGAGATTTTTGATACATGTTGGTCGACAATCTGAGCAAGAATGAACTCTGATGCAAGAAGACACTAAATAATGCCTAGCTAGTGGGTGGCCTAAAAAACATAGTAAAAAATGTAAACATTGCATGAGACAAGCAGCGCTACACTTTTATCCGTTTTCATGCAACCTTGGCTCCATCTGTCATGAAAATTGCTAACAAAGTTTCAATTTAAGTGAGTTAGCGCCACCAGCAAACCATAGTATTTATTGTGTAATTATTATACATAATATTCATTCATTTTTCAGGAGATTCTGAGAAGCTGTATCACTCGGTTCATGAACAAATATTCAGCTTACCTGATGATTATAAGCTGTATCCTGCACACGACTACAAAGGTACAAACTTGTGGTCAGTTATATTCTATCACCTTTCTTTAGTACATGTGTGATAGAAACTTTACATACAATTAAATTAGGTTTCATAAACTTGGAATTCGAAAGTAAAAAACATTGAACAATAACATATTAATTCATTCTTTTTTTAGTTTATAAAGCTTGTATGTATTGCTCATCTCTAGAGATGCGCTTCTCTTCTTGACATCTTTTTTTGTCCTTGAAATAATATAGATGCTATAGGGCAGTGTTCTTTGACTTTCCTAGAGCTATTGGCCTGTAAAAGTAGCTGAACAAGTTAATAGAGACGATGGAAATGGGATAAATGATAAATAATTTATGGACTGGCCACAAATAAATAGAAGCAATAATTTACAGACTGGTAAAAAAAATAATAATAAGTAGACGCCAGAAATAATTTGCAGACCAAAAAAATAAGTAAAAAAAATTTACGGACCAGTAAAAAATTAATAGCAAAATAAAATGGGAGAAATAATTTGCGTACCGGCAAAAATATATACATAAGGGAGAAATAATTTACAGACAGGCATGACAGAAGAAATAAAAAAGCAATATAGAAACAGTATAACATTTATTAAATCTAAAATTATCTAGCAGTTATATGAATGGGCAAAATGTTTTGCGGACTGGTAGGAAATTCTCACAAACCAGCGGTTAAAGAACACTGCTTTAGAGAACCTCTAAAATCAAAGAACATAGAGCAAAACCCCTGGGGATATTTCACAAGACCCCGATTGAGAAATGCCACTCGTGATCTCCAATGTAAATTCCTAATGATGTTGTGCCAGCAAATCCAAGTAGCCTAAACATGCATTTGTAGAAATACGTTTATTTTCAACACTTCACATCATGAAAAAAAATTGTTGCTCCAGATACAAATCCCATAAATTCTGTCAATCTTTTTTTTGTTCCATGTTGCTAAGGATTGACAGTGACAACGGTCAGAGAGGAAAAGGAATTCAATACCCGCTTGACAAAGAGCCTTGATGAGTTTATCGACATTATGAAGAATCTGAACTTGTCGTACCCAAAGATGATCGGTACGTAGAGGTGTCCTTACATCTTTCCTTTGACATAGCTGCCAAGTCTCCCGAATTTTTCGGGAATCTCCCGAATTTTATCTTCATCGCTCGATCTCCCGAAATGTTCTTAAATCTCCCGAATTTTTACGAAAATCACAAAAATCCCTAATTGTCCCTAAAAATTCCCTACTTAATTAAAAAAATCCCCGCTTATGAAAACAATACCTAAGGAATTTCTTGTGGGGCATGAAGCCTCTTTTTTTATCCTTTCGAAATGACGTCACACGTCATAAATGGGGAAATTCCCTTTTTAAGGAAGTTTTACAAACCCTCTGATGGTAACAAGAAAGTTGTTTGTCTTATCGTGCAGGGAAATGGCTTAGCAGCCAATAGTCCTGGATAATAATTGAAGATTATGGTGATGCACATGTGGTCAAAATTTCTTTTGTTGAAGTTACGTACGTGTGATATAACAAAGCATGAATAATGATAAGCAAAAACATATTTAATCAATTTTAAAGATACTTATTCCGATGAATTTCCTTTCATCAAATGTTCCAGAAGAGGGCTGACTTTTCCTTTTTGTACAAGTTGTGTTACGGACATAAACATCGGTCATGGAAAGACTGCCATCATCACTCGTGAAATGAAAAAAAAACATCAAGCAAGTGTCACAAAAAGTCAGTGTTCTTCAAAAATTGACGGTGTTTTCCTTCATCTTCCGATGATTTTGGGGCCATTCGCGCAGAATGTTTGTTCACAGCGTTTCTGATTGAACACAATATTTATTTTTACATCATTGAAGTTTTGGCCTCCGATTTCACTTGTTTTTTGCGTAGGAATTTTATTCCCAAGGGTTTAACTTCCATGTGTGTAAAATCCCTATTTTAATTTGACTTCAGTTTTTGAGTAGGGATTTTATTCCCTACGCTTCAACTTTTTTGTGTGGAAAATCCCTATTTTATTTGGAAAAATCCCTATTGTATTTATTTGGGAGTGGTTTTAGCATAAAATGCGGGTGTGCGCGAAAATCTCCCGAATTTTCATTTTCAAAAGTTGGCAGCTATGCTTTGAGAATGCATTTTCATGTAATTATATTTTTAAGCAAAGTTCATTGAATTTCATTTTATAATCATTAAATACAGTAGAATGTTGATCAACTAAGGCATGCGGTCAAACCAACGTTGATTTTGGTCATGCACCCATTTTCATTGTTGCGACATGGCGAGTTTCAGTAACAAACAGAAGCAGATTTATAGTTTTGCCGCCCTTCACTAATTCTAGTCTGATTTTCTAGACCCACTCTTCCTCGAATTTACTCCCCTGGGCTATATATAGCCCCCATTCGTGTGCCTAAACCACTCTTTTGGTGACACACTTGCTTGTACATGCTCCAATACTCACATAACATGAAAATTCTGGCATTTTCCATTTTCACTTCAAGATATAGAAGCCAGATGGCAGCATCAGTTTACACGAAACTAGCATGATTTTGACAGCATAAGCCCACACATTTCCACACAAACAAGTTCCTGCATGAACCAGTTTGTTAGAAATTCCTCAGAAGGATATTTATGAAGTGCATCTACGATTAAGTAGTGGTCAATTGGTAGATGAGTTTAATCTGGTTTTGCACGACATTCACGTTTTGTTTGTTAATGAATTAGTTATTTATTACTTGCATTAAAATTTTAAGCTTCTTCAGTATGATTGTCACAATCTTCAAGTTTTCTTACTGCTGATTAGTTGTATTTGTACACCATATACATATTTCTGTTTTCCAGACAAAGCGGTACCAGCGAACATGGTTTGTGGATATATGGATGATGTTTAGCCAAAGAGAATGGAGTTTTCTATCGATGGGAGAAAAGATCTTTATGAGTCATATGTCTATATGAATTTACATCTTACATTGTCAATATATAATATGCACAGCTGTTTATACTTTTATGCCTTTTATGCATGTATATAAACTCTTGATACTGCGCAACAAGACAGCAGTTGATAAGTTGAATCTTTCTTGCTTTGAAAATAAATATATTTTTTATAGCAGTATATTATGTGTATATCATGTAGATCAAGGGTATTCAACCTTTTGGGCCACTTCATTGATTTGAAAACATGTCCCAGGAACTAAATTAATAGAAAATAAGGGGTGATAAATTAAGTTATTATAAGTGGGATCCACTGTATTGTACGCAAAAGTTTACAAATACAAGGCCATAACAGTCAAAATGCCCAACGGCGTGGCTGAATACAAATACAAAGCCACAACAGGCAAAATGCCCAACGACGCATTACAGCAAAGCTGCCCCTTATTGTGGCCCGCCCACGAGGGTGGGGGCTCATGGAGCTTTAGCTCTGGGTACTGGACTATTCTAGTCA
This sequence comes from Pholcus phalangioides, assembly GCF_987345545.1. NCBI lineage: Eukaryota > Metazoa > Arthropoda > Arachnida > Araneae > Pholcidae > Pholcus > Pholcus phalangioides. The sequence goes on along the minus strand of NW_028301603.1, from coordinate 27,772,842 downwards.
TTTCTTGTTTTTTCACTATAAATTAACTATTGGGGGGGGGGGGGTTCCGCTGAAGAGCACAACCTAGGAGGCTTCTGTTCCAGAATGAGGGGGGGGGGGGGTGTTATGCACTTTATTGGCAATCATTTCACTGGAATGCGACATCTGTTTATGCCAATTTTAATTTATCCAGGCATTATGGCCTAAGCATTGAAACAGCAAGGGTCACACTATAGCCCTGAGGTCATACACCCAATGCTAGTGTCCTATATAGGGAAATACATCAGTAGCCGCGATCATCACAATATCTTTTTCGTCCTTCTTCAGAGAACAACTGCCACTCGAGAGTAAGCCCCTTGTACATTGTTCTTTTTCTTTGTTCCCATTTTTTTAGTTGCACGTTCATTGTTAAAAAATTAAATTGCAATAAAAAGAATAGAAGATACTTAGTTCAAGATATCCGCCAATGCGCATACAAATTGATATGACCAATTTTAAAATCCTATGGATAATTTTTTCTCCTATGGACAGACTTGCCAACGTTTGGACGGAGGCTGTCAGTTTCAATGCATATTGACCGGGGGAGGGGGTGTCAGGTCAGCCAACATGACCCCCCACTAATTTTTTTGCAAATTGCAATATTTTATTTTGCATTTGGTTCCCGTGAATGCTGAAAATATTGTTAAATCATTCTAAAATAAGTATTTCCTATTTTGCATTGCTTTTTCATTATTTAAATTCAATGGAGTGTCATACTGTAAAGCAACATTACTTATATTGCTTTTTCATTATGACATTTTCCCTACTGTAAGGGGGAAAGTTATATTGATAAATATAACATTTGATTCATTAACTTAATTGGCAATAAGCTTAGTAATACAATATGGTTTCAATTTTGCTTAGTTAATAGTTTTCTTAGTGATCAAGTTCATTCATCTGCTGAATCCAATTCATGAAATCTTGGAAAACTAAATAGGATATGTAGAACATAGAAATTCACTTTTGCAACTTACCTAAAAATATAGTTGATCAAGATTCGGTTGATTTGCAGTTTTATGTTATTGAATCCAAATCAAATAAATATAATAAGTGAGAGATATGTATAGATGTTGAGTTGAATTTAAAAATCCAAGTTTATCACTATACTAGTGAAGCTCTTTATAGCAAGCACTTCTATGAGTCTGCAATTCAAATTCACTGAAAAGTTTTCTGATAACATGTTTCCATGTTCAATTTTTCTATTAACACACTTTTAATGGGGGGGGGGGGGGGAGCGGCAAACCATTTTTGGTATTAGGAGAGAGGTTCTAGGCATGGTGGCATAGGACATCCTTCTCCTCCCAGTGCGCCACTGGTTGCTCTTGAGAGATTTTCTAAGCTCCTTTTCAATGTGAAGGGAATGATAAGTTATGATGATGTGGGAAAGGAGCCAAAAGAAATGGCCTACAGAGCATTCCAATGCATCAGTAAATAAAGAGGTATTCACATCCCTCCTCCTCTGTGATCTTGTACAGTGACTGGAGCAGTAACTTGTGTGAGTGGAGGACCAGAAAGAGCAAAAGTCACCACAACATATTACCCCACCCCATTCCCTCAGCACATCAGAGAGACTCCGGATCTTGTGGATGGTGAACAGTGGCTGCCATCCCACAGGCCCTCTTGACTCTCGAGCCCTGTCGCCCCACCCCTTGTGGGGGCCATGACCTGAAATCTGCTTAATTGTGATTCTTGAATGAAATTTTTTATAGGTTGTTCAATTGAATCATTAATTTCGTGCTCACAAGCTTTGAGCACTCTTGGCGCTTCAAGGAGCACGATGGTACTCGCGGGCAACAGGAATTTAATTCAGCTGACACTGAAAAACAGAAGCATAATCACAAGTATCTCCCAGCAACAAATTTTGCTTTAATTAATTAACATACAAACAGGGCTGCAACTAGGGAGGAAGCAAGTGGGTCTGGTGCCCCAGGAGTCAGACCAAAGGGTGGGAAACTGGGTATCCCAGGGGTGTATTTATAAGGGGGCTTAGAGCAGGCCTTCAGGGCATCAATTTCGGAGGGTGGCAAATTTAAGGAATGAAGGTCAAATCCACTTCTGTAAAAAGATCAAGGAATTAAGTCTGTGAGCAACCAAAAGAGTAAGCAAGCATGGGAGTGACAGAGTGATCAATTGGGGGGGGGGGGGATAAATACGTGAATGACCTAGAGCAGTGTTTCTCAACTGCCGAGCCGCAGCCTTGTACTGGGCTGTGACATCATTCATACCGGGCCGCAACTGATCTGCCGTTTCCTTTCCCCCATTCATGTTCCATTAATCATGTTTTTGACCGGGCCTTCCACTTACAAAAATAAATGAAACCGGGCTGCAGGCTTCCAAAGGTTGAGAACCACTGACCTAGAGAGGAAGGAATCGTGTGAGTGAACAACAAAATGAGAGGGGTGCCAAATAAACAATCTTGAGAGGGTGCCGTGGGCAGAGATACGTGAAGCAGGTAGATTCTCAAGTCTATCTCTTATGGAGGGTGCAAGCATGGGAGTGACTTGGGAAACAAGGAAACATGTCAGTGAGCAACCAAATAAGTGACCCAGTGAGCAAGGGATGAATAGAATGACCTAGAGAATGTGTAAGCATGTGAGCAAAAAAGAGTGTACAAGCATGTGAGTGACGAAAAGAGTGTGCAAGCATGTGAGTGACGAAAAGAGTGTACAAGCATGTGAGTGACAAAAAGTGTGTACAAGCACGTGAGTGACAAAAAGAGTACAAGCATGTGAGTGACAAAAAGGGTGTACAAGCATGGAAATGATGAAAAGAGTGACTTAGAGAACAAGGAATCAGGCCACTGAGTGACAAAAGAAGTTACATTGAGAGAGTGTGAAAACATGGGAGTGACTTTGGAAACAAGGAAACAAGTCAGTGAGCAACTAAATGATTGAACGAGGAATGAATAGAATGACCTAGAGAATGTGTTAGCATGTGAGTGACAAAAAGAGTGTACAAGCATGTGAGCGACAAAAAGAGTGTACAAGCATGTGAGTGACGAAAAGGGTGTACAAACATGGAAGTGACAGAAAGAGTAACTTAGAGAGCAAGGAATCAGGCCACTGAGCGACAAAAGGAGTTACATTGAGAGAGTGTGAAAGCATGGGAGTGACGGAAGAAACATGTCAGTAAATAATCGAAAGAGTGCCCTAGACAGTAATCATGTGAGCCACAACCCAGCAATGTTTCTTTCACGACAACCCTTAGCAACCAGCCGCACAATTACATCAGAGTTTAATCTTTCAATGCATGAACTTTATATCTGTATGCCAGAGATAAAGGATACCCTGTCACAAATAGAAATTTATATAAAATAGAAAGGAGAGAACTTTCTAAACATGATTTTTTTATTCAGCATGTCTTTCTATAGAGCTCTCTTGTTTTATAAAGTGAATACCTCTGTTATTTATTGAAATAAAACTTCGATCATGATGAGTATATTTAACGCTCAACTTCTGACTAGTTTATAACCGACTGTATGGAAAGTTATGTCACCTTTTTTAATTCTTTTAATTTATTTACAATCACAACTTTCATTTAAAATAATAAAATATCATAAACAATGAAATCCTAATTTAATACTATTCAAGGAACGAGAGAAAAATACTTATTGTTGTACACAGTTTATTGTTATTGATGAAACAAATTAACACTATGGAATAGTGCACCAAGACCGGAGAGTAACAGCGTTATATATCATTATATTGAAGTTTCAGACCTGTTTTTTTAACTCGCAGAATGTAAAACTTCAAATAGGTATATAGTATACAGATTTTTCAAATAATACATTTTCACATGTTCATATTTGATTTATTATGTACATACTTTAAACAATATTAAACATGGCCCCTTGCATGCTGGGGTGGAGGAGCTGGCAGAGAATTCAATCACTTCAAATTTTACACTAAAAAATATAAATTTACACAGAAATTTACTACAGAGAACAGCATAAAAAATCCTGCTATGATAGCTCATGGGTCCAGCTTCATGGCTCCAACAAGGGTAGGGCTGACAGGGCTCCAGCCATGGCCCCTTACATCCAGGGCCACAACTGGGGGAGAGCAGGCGAGTCTGGTCCCGGGTGCCGTACCAGTAGGGGGTGCCAATTTCACCCTTCAAACACCTTAAATATTACAAGAAGGCTACAAAATGCTTGCTTACACCAGCTGACCAGGCATCTAGTTGTAGCCCTGCCCACATCCTGGAGCTGCGCCCCTAGACTGGGATCTTTCTCGAGCCCCTTTAAGATGAATTTATTGTGTGAAAAAAGAAAAAAGTTATGAGAATTATTCCAGGCCCTGTCAGCCCCACCCTTTTGGAGGCCCTGGGGCACAGGTTAATTATAATTTTTTTGTTTTTTCACACTATAAATTTATTATCGAAAGGCCTGTGAAAAGTCTGGCTTTGGGCCCACCAAAGATCCTGGCCTATGGGCCCTGCTCCAGGATGTGTTCTTAGGCTGGGATTACACTATAAAAGTAATGTAAAAGGTCTTTGATAAAACTGGAAAAAGGCCACCACTATCTATATATAAGATTATCTGTTACATTCTAGAAAATGCGACCAATGACCTTATTGGTAGCATTTTTTAAGTTTTATAAAAGAATTTTTATCAAACTTTTATAGTGTATGAAAAATAAGCCCATAATCGTTTAGTTTATAGGTTAATAAATATTTTTTCACTATCACCAAGTAGGCATGTCTCCCTCCCCCCACATCCTGAAACTGTCAGACCAGGCAAGACCAGGACTCTGTCCCTTCCGGGATGTAAGCTCTTTACCTGTGTGGGTTGGGTCATGCTAGGGAGACACATCCTTAAGTTGGGTCCCTATGTCAGAATTTTCGATAGGAACCCAGTTGAAACCGGGTATCAGAGGCGCTGACATGGAGAAAATATTGAGGGCTGAAAATCCATATTTGTCCCGTATATACAGGACTTTTTTTGTACACAGGAGGCAGAATATTGCATTGCATTGTACATTTATGAATTATTGGGGAGAGGGCTCAGCACAAAATTTACTTGGGAGCTCAAATAGCCTCAGTCCAAGGTTCCGGCACCTATGGCTCTAGCCCTGGGGTGACCTTACCTTTTTTTTCACACTGTAGGAGGAGAGGGGGGATTTATAAATTACTGAAGGAAAACTAATTTCTTCCACTCTCGGAAGAACAATTTTTTTTCCGCTTCGGAAGAAATTGTCCAACCTCTCCCAGGTGACAGTGGTGTTGATGTTCTGCAAGGTGAGGTTTTTATGGAGCACAGCCAAGAGGTGCAAATGTCCCATCCACATGAATGGGGAATCCTGTAAACACTCACTGATGAGAATGGGTCTCGAGGGTTTTTGGCCGATTGAAGAAGAATAGGCTACCTATTTTTTGAGTGGATTTGTAGATGGTGGAGACATCATATATGCTCCTAAGTCATACCAACATCAATACATCACGTGTTCCACATCATAAAAATGATACAAATCCCGCCATATGTTCAGCTAAAATGCCAGTGGATCATGGGTCGCACCCGAGTGGCACAATGGTAAGATGCTCGTCTACGATATGATGATTGCCATGAGGTTCGTAGGCTTGATCCTTGAAATAAAACACATCCGAGGCTACCGCCAATGGATGGTGCTTTCATTTCTGACCCGATTCAGTTGGTAGTAGATTGCCATAAGGGGTAATATGAGCAAAGTTAGGGTGCGGTAAAGTAGTAGATCACAGTCTTCCAAGGAGGTCATTTTGTCTTCTTGCCTGTCGTTATCTACACCAATAATGTCCATGGCAGTAGTGGATGAAACATCTGCTGATTAAAAAGCCTTGTACATGGCATAACAGCCTGAAAAGTATAGATACTCTTGTACACTGTGACTGTGAAAGCCTACCTTCTCTTTTCAATTTTGCAACGACTTAATATTAATGCATCATTAGGAAATATTCATTGAAAATGTTAGAGAAAAAAAAAAATATATATATATATAAATGTACATTTCTCATTGTATGTTTGAAAATATTCTTTGTATTCATGAAAATTTATGAAAGTTCATTTAAAATGAGGCACTACTGTATATTCCCCTATTCAGTGTATGCATATAAAATATGTACATGAAATTTTTCAAATATAACTTTCAAACCATAATGTCAAAGATGGAACAGATGCATCAAAATATATTTTACGTACAGTCATAATAACATAGTTACTTTATTTTCTTTTTCATATCTAACGTATAATTTGAAAAAAATATACTCTGATTATATCACAACATTCTGAAATAATTAGCTCATTGCTGACACCCTCAGATGGTACTAAAGACTCTCTTGTACTCATGAGGGAACTTTGAAATGCAGTCAAACTCCCGACTTAATGCCAATATTAGTTTCACAAAATTCTAGAATTTGTAGAGTTAATCAAATCACTCTTTATATATAGCCTGTGTATAATTCCTACATACTACGTTCAAAAGTTCCGAAACTTATTTTATTACAGAAGAATGAATACAGCAGATTGTGATATGATCCAGTACAGAATGATAAGGAACAATAAATTGCACAGATAGAACCTGCTTATTGGTGTTTCTTTCGAATTGACTACCCTGTGCAATTAAGCGTTTCTGTCATTGTTAAAACAAATTAGCCCCATTTACATACAAAGATGTAAATGTGGATTGCAAGCATCAGCACTAACATGAAGAAAACATTGAGGGGGGGGGGCTGAAAATTATCATTCATCCTTTATCCCATTTATACGGGACTCAAGCCTGTTAGCAGGAGGTAGAATGGTGGGTTGGTTGCATTGTATATCTATTAGTTATTGGGGAGCTCAGCTCCCAGGTCTAGGCACCTATGATTGCAAGCCTCTTTTTTCCACATCCTCCGATGCCTTCGTCACTGCTCGTTGCACTTCTTTGGAACATAAGAATCATTGCCCCTTAAGCAAATTCTTTATTCAAGAAAAAATTCACAAGGGGTGAGATCAGGGGGAATAAGTTGGTTGTGATGGAATGTGATGTTATGATGATCTGACACAAGAAGAGACCTGTGATTTCTTAAATGTCTGCATGATGTGGTGAGAAGCAAACGACCAGATCTTTGGAAGGCCAAGTCATGGGTACTCATCACCATGGCCCTCACATTCTAGAGCAGGGCCCTAGGCTCGGATCTTTTGCGCTTCCCCCCCCCCCCCCGGGTCAGACTTTTCAATGAACCTTCTATAGTCAATTTATAGTTTGAAAAAAAAAATTATGAGAATTGCCCCGGGCACCGCCCTTGTGGGGGGCTATGTCCATCACAATAATGCGCCGGCTCATGGGTCTCTCCCAGATTACAAAACATTAAACTCTATCATAACCAGCTTATTCCGCTGATCTTGCCAAGTGTGACTTTTTCCTTTTTCCTTGGATAGATAAACGATTTCCATTTCTTTAAGAGACAATGATTCTCAGGTTCTGAAGAAGTGCAGTGAGCAGCGACGAGGGCTTTGAAGGATGTGGCAAAAAGAGGCTTGCGCAATCCGCATTTACATCTTTCTGTGAACAACGGCAAAAATTCACAATTGCACAGGGTAGTTACTTTGAAGGAAACACCAAATAAACAGGTTCTATCTGTATTCATTCTTCCGTAATAAAATAAGTTTCACAACTTTTTTTTAACGTAGTAATATAGGGAAGAATCGTTCAATGAAAATTTCTGGCATATAACATCGGGGGCACCATAATGGCTGTACATATAACTGTAGTGTACATAATTTTTGTTGCAGAGAGTTTGTTAAAACACAAAAGCCATTGGTGCACACAAAAGGGAATCTCATGGCATATCACAGTATGTTCAGGAACTGTCATACCTTGTTTTGGTCCCCACTAAACTCAAACTTCTAATAAAATAATTGAATTTCAGTTAGACCCTTCATCATTAAAAATGAAAAGGGCTGAAGCCATTTTGGATAATCACGTGAATATCTCTGTACAGCTGTAGAAGGGCGAAAATAAGAACTTCATGTAGTCTTGCCGTAATCACAGGTTGAATTCATGTGAAATTTATTTCAAAATAGACAGGTGTGAAATAAAATGGTATCTACCATCATGAAAAAGTCACGAAATGAAAAAAAGGTCACAGGAGTAAAGAGAAGGTCACAGAGATATTTTTAGCAAATAGATTTTCATACATTTTCCTGCATTCAATTTTATGCCAAAAAATCATGGACTTTAATCCATGAATGGTCGGATAAGATTAATTTACAAATGTTACTAAATAATGAGTGTTAAATCACCAATTTTGTTAACTAATGAGTGTTAAATCACCTAACATATAGTGTCAATTTTTCCAACTTTTTTTCCCATTTAGTAATAATTTCTATTTGAGTAGCCAAAAAAAAAACCAAGAATCCAGCAGGAATCGCATCCATAAAATTGTGGGTAAAAGTTTTTATCCTAAATATTCAGCCATCATCAGTCTCCCACTTCTGATTAGCAGCATAAATGGTAGCACCTCCTGAACACATAACACTGATATACCAAAGAGCATTTAGAGCAGTGATTCCCAACGTGGGAGTTAACGCCCCCTGGGGGCGATGGAATGTTCCAGGGGGGCTGTAGGAGCTACGGGTATAACATAAGATCCTATGGGATAGATTGCGTTGGGAGTGCTGGGAGAAAAAAATTTCTGAAGAAGTAGACGATGTGTGTGTGTGGGACAAAAAGGTTGGGAACTATGATTTAGAGGTTTATAGTTTCAAAATCAGCTCGCTGTCTGTGTCAGAATCTTTTTGACAACTTTAGGTGCCTAGAAATGCATGTGTAATTTTTTTGCAAGGATGGTGGCAGCAAATACCAAATTTTATTGCTTAAGATTTCTGCAGCATAGTTGTTTTATCATAGGTACATAATAACTTGTTTGCCGTTTGCAATGGTGCAGTGAGCATTGTGTTGGGTATCATTGCTATAACAAAAGAGTCCTGCAAAGTTCAAAGAATAGTCAAGAAAAATCACAAAATTTTCCTTTGGGTATGTGGCAGGCACCCTGTATAAAATATTGACCCTGAGTGGCCGATATTTCTCTGAAACTGATGGGAACTGTAACAATTCTGGAGGGACAGTAGTAACTATAGAGTAAATATATCAGTTATATGGGTAAGCTTTGGTAGAGGATTACAGTTCCGCATAAAATACAAAGAAGAAACTATCATCGGTAACACAATTGTGTCAAACAAGCATGATTTGTCTCATAGAGGAAAGAGACTTTTTGGATATAATGCAGAGACAAACTTTGCAAAAACAAAATTTAGTAGGGCCTGTCAGGAATCGAACCCATGTTTTGTGATCTGGGCAAGCATACTAACCAACATACCATCAAGACAAATTTTATTCTTTTATAACAAGCACTGTAGTTAGACCCAGTGAGTGAAGACGTTGCATCCTCCCTTGATTTTAGCAATTGGCCCACAGAAGGTGACAGTAACAACGCCTCTCCCACGCTGCAATTATTATTTTTTTATGATTAAATTATTAATTTTTTTTGTTGAGTTTCCAATCATGAAATCAAATACATGTTCAAAAATTTAATGTGTCAAAATGACAAATAGGTTTATGTGTTATACATACGCGTCAGCTTAGCTGATGACACAATCACCAACATCTAAAGGTAGGGCAGTACTATGTGTACGTAGGTCAATTTGGGAATATGCCTCGCTCTTTTACTTATTTTTTTCTCCTGAACACAAACCTGTTGCAACCACATCAAGTTTTCTGCCAAATACGATCTGGGAGGTGTGATGACATCCTCTTTGATCTATACTGATATGAGATGAATCCTCTTTGATCTATACTGATATGAGATGGATCCTCTTTGATCTATACTGATATGAGATGAATCCTCTCCAGCCATGGTGAAAAAATATCACCATAGCAATGGCTCAAGGCTCTACCGGGGGGCATAAAAATATAAGAAAATGGCTGAAGAGGAAAGGTAATTTTCTTACATTTACTTACAAAAAGGGAAAATACGGCTACGATTGTACTATCACTTTGGTCCCCCCCCCCCCAACAAAATTTCTGGCAATGGCTGACCCACAACATTAGAAAAATATACTGATTAAACTTTGAGAGGTGCAATATCGGAGCCAGCCTTCCCTTAAAAAAATAAAAAAATGCTCCACCACAGTGTGCATAGATACATGCAAGATCTAAAAGTATTCTGTTAATATTTCTGTCATACTCAATCTAGAATATTTGGCACTTTTATTTCACCTAAATGAAGGCGGAATCAAATAGTGTGGCTCTTTTTTTATTGCCCCTAATAAGGAAAAAATCATTCAATTATAATTCATGACAGAAGCAGCAATAGGTAAATGACTGTATGAGTGTCAAAATTGCGGTGGCAACATATAAATTAACACAAAAGCTAACTCAAGTCATAGAAATAAATTTTGTATTCTGTGTTTGTATTCCTTGTTTAAAAACAAACAAACCACACATTTGAATCAGAGTGTGTGACAGAAATTACTAGACACTAACGGAAAATATCTATCACAGTTTTCCTTGTTGCGCATCAAAAGTCTTTTATTTCTGAAACACGATTCCTAATTTCTTCGGAAAAATTACCAACTTGTAATAATTAAGTATAAAAATAAAACCTGTGGTGAAAACTATAAATTCTTAGTATCATTATACAATTTAGTATATGGATGGATTTTTCTTTCATTCACAAAGCTCATGTCATAATAATAATAATAGAAATACCATATGATTAAGAAAAGAAATCACACAATTGATAGCATTCAAATACATAAAATATACATTGCGAAAGATTGTTTTGCTTAGCTTTCCTCCCCCCCCCCCACAGAAATTATTATCGCTAATAAGAAGAAAAGAACTGTAATTCCCTGTGTATAATTCCTGTATATGCATAATAATTCATATAAAAATTATTCCTCGTATACAATAATTCACATGTTCAGATTACAATCTGAATTTTCATTCACAAGTTATATGAAATCTAAACAATGGGAAAGGTCACCTTTTTTTCAGAGAAAAATACCAATTCTCACATTTATATGCTAACATAATTTTTTTCTAATCCTTAGAGAAAAAAAAACAGCTGCGGATACTAGCAATCTTGATACTATGGATTCCCAATGACCTGGAACATAAGGGAAAAACCAAGAAAATGAAAAATGGTGAGGGAAAATGTAAAGCATTTGCTAAAAGTCAAGAAAATATACAAATCAAATGTTTAGATTTTCTACAGGACTTCTGGTCAGGAAAATTGTGTTTCAGTCTGGGAAACAATCAAACAGATTTTGCTGGGGATCTTGCCCTCCAATTAAATGCCCCATTTGAATTGCCTCCAAGGATTCGAATCTAGCAAGGCTAGAAAAATAATGTTCATATGCGTTTGAGCATGTATTAGAGATGAGTAATTAGCCTATTCTTCTTATGATGGGAGCATATCCTGATGCTAACAACTCAAGAAACGGTTGAAGGACCCCCCCTCCCTAACATATTCTATAAAAATATATATTGGTTCTTAGTATGAAGGTAACATTAATATTAGTACATTTACCTACATATTAGATGCATAATCTTTTTTGCATGCTCAATGAAGCACTCATTCCACAACGTATAAAAAACACTCAGTTTCCAAACATTATTTCAAAAGAAAAAGATGAGTCTCGCACACTGGCAAATACAGTATTATATACATATAAGAACATAATAATAAACAAAACTAAACATGGAACGTAGAATATAAATACAAGGCCACAAAAGGCAAAATGCCCAAACACACTATATTGAAGCATACAATTTTGAATGAAAACAAATACAGCTATAGTGAGTTCACTTTATATAATGAACAATATTTTCAGTTCCTTCCCATAGGATGTTACCTTGAAGTTCATTATAACAAGGTTTGACCTATGAATGCTCTTAACGTCCTCAATGTATGTAGGAAAAAATTTCTGTATTACCTTTACGACTGTCTTTCTCGGAATAATTGCCAAAGAAGTCATGTTTTTTGAAATGGTAACTATAGTTTGTGGCATTTTATCTTGCTTGCTATGTGCTCTGTCCATGGGTTGGAGCACTAATGCCATCATTTGATCAGACCCTGGGAACTTCAAGACGTTCCCATTAGATGTTTGCCAAATTTCGCTTGCACCACAGTTACTTATCAAGGATTAATTTTGGGGACAGCACAGCAAACCTCTGGTCATAGTATTGAGTTTTTCAGAACTTTCTCTACGTCTAAGTCCATATCATAATTAATGCATATGTTAGTTTTAGAAACAAGTAATCTTTGTAGAAATTGACAAAAAAAAAGCTTAAGGGTATCATATTAAATCTCTAAATGTTATTCTTTAGAATTAATATTGATTAAGCAAATTAGCTAATATTTTCTAACAAATGGCAAATCTGTGAGAAAAATGGTAGATACTAAGTGAAAATCAAATTTTATCATCAAAAAACAGTGTGCATATACCCGGCGTCCCCTAGTTAAGATTTGGGGGGGGGGGGTCTGTGAGCTTGGATGAAAAAACAATAAATTTATTGTTTTACATTGCCATCATACTGAATATTACTTTGTAAAGTGGTCTGTGGCCTTTATTGTATTGGAACAGGGTCTGCAAACTTCATGTTATTGACAGAAAAGGTCAGTGGATCCCAAAAAATTAAGAACCTCTGCCATATACTAATGCAGCAATTGTTTCGAGAAATATGTTTTGTTATTCATCATTTGAGCTTCAAATAATAAATATTTTGATTTGCGTTAGAAAAATATATAAAGCCTTTTATATATCAAATGTCAGTTATTTGGTATATTATGCAAAAAATAATAATGAAATAAATAATAATAAAACTATTCCTAGTTATAACAAGTTTGTTTAGAAGAAACATTTATAATAGTGTTCATGAAAAAAAGAAGAGCAATAATATGTTTTTAAAATATGGCATATGAAATAACTTATGGACTGTGGCAACATCATTCTTGAATTACAGATTTATACAGCTTTCATTATACATATTACAGGTACAATATTTCCTGGCATATCTGCCACATAGGTGTAAGGTGCAAAAATTAACATAGGTGTCACAAGTCTCTAGATTGTGTTTTTAAAAACACAAGCGTCACGGCAAATAGGCAAAGAAACACTGTACTTTAATTTTGAAGGAACATCAGACTAAAAGATAGATGAGAGACACGAAGGGTTTGAAAAATGTCTGTTAAGAAACTTTTTTTCCAGAGAAAAAAGAAGAAACACAACCCTCTACTTGAAAAAAAAACAGATACTATATAACTGCATAAGATAAAGGCCAGCAGCATAGAAATATCTTTCTAAAAGGAAAGGAAGTGAAACCTTCCAATCCTAATGAAACTGTAATAAATTTCTCTGTAGCGACCAGATCAGATGTGGTGAAGAAAAAAAAAATTCATGAGCATTCAAAAATGATTAAAACATTACCAATTTTTAATACAATCACCTAACAAATTAACAAATGATTATAATAATAATAATAAAAACTATTCCAACTCAACAACTATGAATAAAACAAAACCCTGTTTAAGTATGGGTATATAAATATTGCACAAACAGAAAACAAAATTATATGTGAGCAAATGGCATTGAATCACAACAAAACAAAGGTAAGAATTTGTGAAGTTGAATATAATTCAACAATCGTTTATACGACAACAACAAAAAATAATATTTTTGTAATAAAATATGGTGGCAACATAATTCAACAGATGAGAAATTTTCTTCCTTCTCTCAAAGAGTGAATTTAATAAGTTCTTTTGTTGAAGAGTTTTTATTCATGTATTACTGTTAAGTTCCTAACATAAACTTATCATTGATGAAAGTTCCAATCATAGCTTGTCTCACCTAGGTTTACATAGTTCTCAAGTATTACTTGCATACCAAAGTTTTTTAAGTATACAATAGACATTCAGAAAGGAAAAATCTGCTATTTGTCTTTTTTTTTTGTCCAGTAAAATTGACAAAATACTCTGTATTTTGAATTGAAAGGGGCTGCAGTGATTGAACTGAAACATCTAGAAGAAAAAATGTAAGATTGAGCAGCAAAACATCTTACAAATATGGAGATCAGATATACGAGGGATGTTCTGAAAGCAAGTTTTGCCTTTTTTTTTTTTTGGGGGGGGGGGGCAATATTCATCATAATTAGACATATAATGTCAGAATACAAAACAATATTTTAGATGTTTGACATGGTTACCAACAAAATTGATGCATTTGTTGAATCATGCAAACAATTTTAAGAAACCCTCCTCACAAAACTATGTGCTTTTGAAATTCTTGACAGCCTGTTGAATCTCTGCATTGCTTCTTTCATCGAACATTGAACACTAGCTTCCTCACCGTGGATACTCTGTAAATGGCTATGGATATCTATTACACATTTCCCATGTTGTTACTCCTAGTGCACGACAGTATAAACTTTATTTTTTTAAATCATTTTTCCAGGACATGCTTAACTATAATATTGCTTCTAACATTAACTATGCTGACCGGAAGTATGCTTGTGCCCACTACTTATCTCTCTTTCCTGGCACTCTGTACATGTCAACCTTCAGAATACTCTGGATCCTCCTGTCATGTGTTCAGGAAATTCCAGAAATTTATGTCCTTTGCTTTCGACCCATTATTGTCACTGCCCCCCCCCCCTTCCTGCTATCACTATGCAAAACTTATTTTCAGAATGTTCCTTCCTCTTTTTTTTTACCATATCAGTGAAAAGATTGAAATTTCTATTTGTTCGACAAGTTTTTCCCCTTCTTATTTTACTTTAAAGGTGTTGGTACAAGCACTTCAACAAATAAAGATTGATTAAAGAGGGAAGCTTAAATTTGCAACTTCACAGTAATGTCCTTATGTATTGAAATCCGTTCAGACAATCATCCACACAGCAACATCCAAGCTTATTTCTTCCTCATATATATGTATGTATTTCACAACACTTGAAATATCTAAAAATACATTTTATTTTAACTAATATATAAATATATATATATAATGTATATATACCATAAATGAAAAATATATACTATTTACCACAAACATGTAACAATATATATATATATCTGTATATAATATAGATATGTATACATGGATATAACAAAACATTTAAAAAATGGAATGACACATTAATCAGCTGTGACAACTAATGGATATGTTGAAGAATCTATACAATTTTCATTTATAACTAATGAAAATAAAAGGTTTTAATATCTGCATTCCCTCAGAGTAAATGCCACTGTAGTTTATGTTTTTTAATTTTTAAATTTACGGCGCATGTTTGTTTTAATTATTAAAAGAAATTTACATAAAGAAAAACCTAAAAGTATTAATGGCCACCACATGATCGTTTTCCAATTGTAGTTCATTAAAATGAATTTGAAGTATTATTTATTAGTACTGAAAATTTTGAAAGAATTTAGTTGGGCATTTAATTAGACAGAAAAGGGACTATTTTGTTGCAAAATTTCAAAATTCTAACGCTAAAGAAACCTGGAATAAAATCAACAGTTTGCTCTGCAATCATAATGACAAATCTCTAAATTTTCTGATCCACACACTCATTCCCATATTATCTTTCTCCCTCAAATTTGCAACCTTTTTAACAATCACTTTATTCAATTACCCAGTATATTAAGTTCCTGCATCCCCAATACTACAGCAAATTTTTGGGACTATATAGCATTTAAGTCATCAACCATGTTTTATAACCTATCAAGATAAGCGAGCTGGAGTCTGTTATCTCATCACTTCCTCCAAAAAAAAAAAAAATTTTCTAGAAACAACGGTTTTTGTCCCTATGTCATAAAACAAACAGCAAAGAAAATTTTTGAATTTCTACCTTTAATCTTTAACCTCGCTGCTTCTTCGGGGACTCACCAATTTATGAATCTGCAAGTCATTCAGATATTAATAATTATCATCCTTTTGCAGTTTTACCATGCTTTAATTCTATTTTCGAAAAAATTATTTTTAAAAGACTTAACTCTGTTTCTCAATAAAATTTCCGGGTGTGATTTTCAATTCTCACGTAAAATGGGATGATCATATAAATACCACCCGTATTAAACTGAGACAGGCAACGGGCATCATCGTTAAATTATCTACTGCCATTTTGTTAAAAATTAAACTTTTACTTTACAATGCTCTCATACTTCCTACACTCACTTACTGTCTTTCTTTCTTTCAAACCTAGCACAACTTCAGCCTATTGCCATGGGCAATTTACTACTGAGTGAGTTGTGAAGGAAGTGTGAGTATACCTAACAGGGTGAGTACGTATCTAGTGTTATAGCACTGATTTTTCAGTGCTGTCATCTATACTTCAGAAGTGAAGTGTAATGATTGAATATTTGTATTGTTTGTTGGGCTATTGCTCTTTGTGGTGAGACTTTTTAATGGGGAGATTGGCTCGTACTTACTGGGGTTGTACATCGTTCACACAAAAAACTAAATAACCTAGCTATCATACAGAGTTATTTCCTGAGAAGATTGCTCATCATGACCCTTCCCGTTCATATACTTCATGATCATTATTTTTTTAATTTTAATGTTCAAGGCAATAAAATTAGACATGCTCTCAGATAATGTACAACTGACTTTCATTAACCATGAATATAATACCCTTACACATAATGTACTTTACCCTGCTGCAGCTCGTACTAATATGCTTTTCAAAAATATTAATGCTACCTGCCGGCGCTTCAAAAGAAATCAATAGCCTATGCATATAGACTCATAGTAGTGGATTTGGATAGTAGACCCATCTAAAAATCTGTTTAACACAGCAGCCGTTAGAGATTTGGGATTTAGTTGTTTTCCTCATTATAATAGCATCATTTTATGTTGTTTTTTATAAACTTTTTTTGCTTTTACCGATTTTCTTTGCGAACCCGCCTTATCGGCCACTTAGCTAGTCAGGTCATATAAATGCCCTTTTCTCTGTGGTTTGACTGTACATGTACAATTGATAGTATATTGTTTAATGTTCTTACAGTGCCGTCTTAACGCATGGGCCCACCCATGAGCATCCCAAAAATGAGATCTGGTTAAAATTGTCTAGAATTTACCAGGTAGAGGGCCTCAGAAAAACAACTTGGCCCAGGGGCCCATGATGCTCTTAAGACAGCCCTGTATTCTGATACGTATCTAGAATCATATAAGTTTTACAATGCTCTGTAATTTTTCCATGTACGGAAATAAAATTGGAAGTATCTTTTAATGAATAATGTTCGTGGGGAGGAAAGGGGTGGAATCTGATATCAATTACATAATTTCGTTACAAGAATGCTAAATTTTATCTTTGAAAGGTGCGGTGCATACCACAACACAGCACTTAGATTAAGCTCATAAGTATTTAATGCATTGTTTTATTCATCACAGGCAAAAACATAAAATGTGGCTCTCACTCTGAGAGGTACAAAACAATGATTTGATTTTTATCTCATGATTAACACCTTTTTTGTAAAATAAATGGTACAAATATGGTACAAATAATTTGTAAGTAAATGGTAAACACACAAATTAAAATAATATGTATACAACACAAGTCAAAAAGATATGTTCCCAACTACAAAAACGGATAACACTTGATGAAAATAACTTTGATGATATCTGTTTCACCCTCGGAAAGATATCTTTTTTTCGAATTTCAAGCAAAGAAATTTACACTGGGTTCCGAATAACACACAAACCAGAATAACAGACGATATATATATTGTTCTCAAAGGAACTAATGTACAAAACATAAATAATTGTATAATTTTATATGTACAGTCAGCTGTATTTCTCTCTCATCCAAAGACTAGATACATGAATATGAGCACACTTTTATGTATGTATGTTTCAAATTTTCCTCTATATCGGTTCTACCCGCAGCTATACGAAAACAAATTTAACCATGAATCATGGAAAGTTTCGTTTGATTATGATGACAAATGGCATAAGCCACATTCAGGAACTCTTTTTCGGAGAATTTGATGTAGAGGTGTTCACATGAGATGTAGATGGAGATATAGATGACAGACATTCCTCCGTCATTCTTCTTTGATTTGAATGACGACTTTCCTGCATACCCTGAGACTGATATAGAGCTGCCACCTGTTTGATGAAAGCAAATTCATAATTTCTGTTGACAATGAAAATCTGATGTTTTTTACAGCAGAGTGTGAGAGAGATTATAAACTGCAACAGAACTACCTATTTTTGATGTATAAGCGAACCCCCCCTCCCCCATCATGATTACCCCTTTTTTAAAGTCAAATAATGATTTCCCTTGTATAATAAAAGTATGCATTCGAAAGCCCTGATTAAAGCGCCCCCCCCCCCCTGACTTTTACAGACAATTTTTTTTGTCCACAAAAGAGGAGTTATACTGTAACTGTTCCCAATTTTGGTACTTGTTTGCTACCAATGGAGCAGCGTTTGCCAATACAAATCTAGATATGTGATTCATGCATCAAAATTCAATTTTACTCCTTCAAATTTCATTGAGGTGTGAAAATACTCAAATTTATATTTTACTACAAAAAATACTAAATTTTTAAGAGTTATTTTCTCACTGATAAAAAAAATACCCTTTTTTTTTTACAAAAATATCCCTTAAAATTTTCCAGAGGAGTGAAATTACTCTTTGAAATTATATTTTCAGATAACACTGAAATGATACATAAATTTCAGCAAAAGTAAAAAAAAACAAAATACACTGAAAAACAAACTGTCCCAAATGGTCTGCGCTGCTGATATCTCTGCAACCGTTGATTTCAGAAACATACTTTCAATTACCAAAAATTTTTGAATGATGTGCAGTTTCTTAAAATCTCAAAATTTGTTTAGGGAGTTGTATATATGGGAAAAAATAAAAAAATTAACTTTTTATACAGCTCTGTGTGCCAAAAGTTCCAATTATTGAAATGTAGATCTTGCTCTGAAAAGTTGTTTGCAGAAAATTTTATTTTTTTCCCTTAATGCAATATTTATCGAGATATTAATTATGTAAAATCACTATGTTTTGGCAACTTATCATTTTGTTGGCAAGTTTTCTTTGGTTCAAAAGTTGCCATTTTTTAGAGACTGTACACAAATTGAATAAACTCAACCATTTTATTTTTTTATTCACAATAAATAGCAATTACATTTCTTAAAAATTATGGAATGTTGTAACTTTGGATTCAACCAGTAACCTGGATAATTAATTTCTCATTTTTCCATTTTTTTTTTTTTTTCGTTTTTCAAAAGTTTGCAGCTAATAAAATGTATTTTCTTGATTAAAATTTTTCATGAATACATTGAAACTGACTCTTTATATTATATTCTTAACTGTGTTTTCAAATCATCAACAACAAAAAAATTATGATAATTGAAATAATTACTCTAATTAGTTTTTAAAAATTGAAATAATTAGATCAAAAACTGGCATGATGTCACATGCCGTCGTAACCAGCTGACTGGTTAACTGACGTTTTGGGGGAATTTGTGAACCATGCCCTTGGCAGCAATCATTGGCGATAAATGCTGAAAACTCCGTCGAATATATCTTTTAATATTACATTTAAAAATAAACAATTTTTTTGTAAATGACTTCTCAGAGCTGCATTTACATTTCACTAATTGGAAGTTTTAGCACAGAGGGTCTATATATAAAAAGCAAATTGTTTTATTTGTTTATGCATACAACCTCTTAGAAAATTCAACTGAAAATGTAACTGAAAGTATGTTTTTAAGTTAACGGTTACAGATATATCAGCTGCACAAACAATTTGGGATAGTCTGTATAAACTAAAGCATATTGATAATTTTAAAAATTGGATCTTTGGAAATGGACCAATAAATGATTTTAGCTCATCCCAAGCGAGGGACTGAAATCTCAGTCAGCCCCGTCTGACTGGAATAAAAAACTTGTATTTCAGCAGCAGAAAGTTGCAGAGTGTGGAATCCTTGGTTACATTTTCAAAATGAGGGAAAAGAAAGAGCGTTTGATCTCCCCCCCTTCTCTTTGTCTAATTCATTTAGATAAAAAAATATAAAAAAATATCTGGGAGAGAAAAAGAAAACGAGATGAGGGCATGTGAATGGGATAATCCTGTCTGACAGGGTTGCAATATCGTGCCAGTGTTGTGCCTAGAAGAGAGCATAACACACTTTTACCGTTACAACTTAAAATCGTCTGCATAAGAAGTGTTAATACTGTAATACTGGAATTACATAATATTGGGACTGGAAACATACAAAACAGGCTAGTCAATTCCTGCGACACCACTGTTGGGATCCCTGTGTCTGGTCCAGGGTCTTGAATAAAACTGAGGGCCCCAAAAGTCTTGAAAACTTCCACACTTCTGAAAACTTATGTCTGTCATAAAATCTATTTCTCTCATTAGTTTATGATAGTTTATTCATCAATTTTAGATTATTTTATTAATAAATGTTCAATTATTTTACTCCCCCTGATTCTGACTTCTTCATCAATATTGAATTTTCAATGTCCCAAATTATCATTTTCAATCAGTCAGCATTATCATTGGTTCTAGAGTTTTTTCTCAAACTAAGTCCCATTTTTAATTTTTTTTAAAATCTTTTAATGACAGTTTTTGTTTAGATATTCATTCGCTCATCCATATAGAATGACCTAAAAAAAAGTTTTAAAATACAGAAAATTTAATAAAAACCTTGTCCCATATACGAGTATATATGGTATTATCACCGCTTTCTACTTGAAAACACATTTTTGAAAGGAAAAAAAATCTCATGAAAATAATATAAAATAATAATAATAGTAATTTTTGAAACAACATTAATGTAGATATTGACAGTTTTTGATTTGAAGATGAAATAGTAGCAATACTTACTTGAGGAGCAATGAAGATATTTGCAGGTACCCCTTCACCAGTCATCGGTTGATCTTCATACTGTTCACCTACTGGTTGATTCATTTGATGAACAGGAACTGCTTGTGGCACCACAAATGCAGATGCCGAACAAAGTGATGTGGGATTATCAGCTGCACTTTGCGGCTCTGCATAAGCAGCAACGCCACTAGGTCCAGTACAATAAGAGCTGCTGCTAGGTCTAACAAACTGGACAAGCATCAGCTGTTCAGACACTCTCTTCAGTTCTTCCTGTTGCAACATTATCTGCTGTTGGAGCAGCTGATGTCGTTTTCTCAAATAATCCTGCAGGTCACTTTGACTAGGTGCAATAATCAATGGCGTTGGTTGAGAACTTGAACTGGGTTCGCACTGAATAAAAAAAAATGTAGATATTTAAAAATTAGAGGGAAAAAACTAGAAAAACTTACTTATTGAGCATTGATTATTTTGTCATGAATTGAAATTCATTCTTTTTTCATTTCTTATGTATTGCAAGGATACAAAATGCATGTAGGATGTGTACACACACACATAATATTTATAACCCTTCAATTGCACTAAATATTTTGCTGTTTTATAAATTAAATTTTTTTTTTATTTAAGGGAAAATATTTCAAAACATATGTTATTCAGGAATCGTTATCTCAGAGTAAGTAGCAGCACATAATTATTCTAGAGGTCATAATAGTTGTTTTTAAATAAATCAAAACTCACAATGGTGTGTTGATCAATGATAAATGATGGGAGCATTTAAAGGTTTAAAAATTTCTTAACTAATTCATCAATCACACAGTATGCGATTTTGACATAATCACATGGTGAACATTAAAAAAAATACTGGTTCAAAATACCTGAGCTAATGATTGTGGTGCTGCTGTGACAGGTACCCCTAAGAAAGGAGGGTGAATAGCGGCAAGTGTCACAAATTGTTGTGGTATTGTTGCAGTTTCTGGAGATCTGTGAGAGCCATGCATCGTAATTTGCTGCATGTGTTGTGGGAGATGATGTGAATGATGAAGCTGGGGCTGCTGTTGCTGCATATATTGTCCATGGTTGGTAGTTGGCTGAGCAGAGACTTCCTGTTGGGAAGGTGAATCATTGGAGAGCTGATCAGACATCACTAATGAGCTTGACTTATCTCTGCCTCGAGATGAACATCTTCCTTGGGGAGATGAGAAATTCAGACCATCTTCTCTGTGACTCGAGAGTAATACTGGATTCGATTTATTGTTGAAGGCTACTTAAAATAATTCAAACACAAGGTTTGTCTAATTAGTTTAGATAATTTAAAATTAACAATGCACATTTTTTCAATTTATTTAATTCATTTAAAAATTCAAACACATACTTTTCTCTGAATGCTCGGATGAGAGGCTTCCTAAAGAACTAGGACTTGGACTAGGTGACAGACAGGTACTTTGAGTTGGGGTAGCATTAGTTGAACTTAAACTATTATTGAATACAGATTTCCCTGGATGACCAATCTGCTTCTGAGAAAGTTTACGAAGACTATCTTGGACATGTTCATTGCTAAATATTAAATAATAATAATAAATAGCATAACAAGCACACATTAATGACAGCATATGGCATAGGCCTATATGATAGGTTAAATTAACTTCAACCAGAATTACACTGTAAAAGTTTCATTAAAGTTCTTTTATGAAAGTTGAAAATGCATCCAATAAGCGCATCAGTTATATTCGAGCGAATGTAACCAATAAGCATATTGGTTGTTTTTTTTTTTCAAATTTTGTAAAAGATCTTTTATTAAACTTTTATAGTGTAATCCCATCCTTAATAACAACACAACCATACAAATACATAGTAAAGTTTGGGAAATTTCCGGTCATCGTCTACAAGCCCATGATGTCAAGATGACTCTATAAAAAAAATTTAATATTATCCAATATCGTGTCTCTTGCAGTAAATTAATGAAGTAAATTAATTTTGATAGCCTGCAACTTGATATAATATTGTTCTCGTCAGAGATATTCTCCGAAATTTTAATTAATGATGCAGCAAATACCTTATGAGACTGGCTGAACTTGTGATAGCACCATGCCTCATGCAAAAGCTCTCACATAAAATTTTTTGCTCTACCACTAAATCTCTCTTTACACAAATGTATTTCTCAAATTATTAACCACACCTGGAAACTTTAAGCATAAAATTTTTACACTTTTCTAAACTCATACCATGTTGCTGTGATAGGTGAGTGGTTATAGCGAAGAACTCACATCGTGAGGACCTGTGTTCAAACACCACTGTTGCCACAGTTGTAGTCAGCTGAAGTTGGTTTTCTGTGGTTCCCAACTTCGAGGCCCAAATGCAAGCCGATCCACCACATTCTGGGCACTACAATAGGGTTCAAATGTACAGAGGTTTCTATCGTAAAAAAAATTCACATTTACAAAGTTTATTCTTTCACCCCCCTCACGCTGAGTTTCATGCCTTTTCATGTTTTCTCGAGTTTCATTTTACTTTTACCTGTCATTTACAATAAAACTCCTGTTTTGTTGGAACAAAAAAACTCTTTCTGCAGAAAATGGAATACAAAACGTTTTGGTACTTACCTAACAACAACATTAGTGCATACTACAAATTCAGGCTTGGAACTCCATTGGTGATATGAAATGTAATAACGAGTCTGTAGCCAAATCCATTGCTGACCTTTCGTCAGGAA
The DNA here is from genome assembly GCF_987345545.1 of Pholcus phalangioides. Lineage (NCBI taxonomy): Eukaryota > Metazoa > Arthropoda > Arachnida > Araneae > Pholcidae > Pholcus > Pholcus phalangioides. The sequence continues at coordinate 27,749,252 of NW_028301603.1, read as the reverse complement.
ACGATAATAGCATGACGTTCCCTCACCAGTTTGCATCACTTATTAAAAAATAGAATTAGTGATTTCACTGCTGATATCGACTTGTGGAAATTCACATATGTTTGAATATTAAGACAATATTGGCATTCTAGTACCATAAAAAACATCATTAATACACATTTTTATTCAAGAAATTAATTGCACCAATGTTTATAAAGAACTGTTTTTCGAGCTAAGAAGCTGCTAAGTTTGAAATTTTCGATTCCTCAATTCCATAATGATTTGAGAAATTCTCAAGTCTTGATTGGCATTATCGACTTTGTGTTTGCTAAGATACAAGTCTTGAAATGATGGGAGAATAACATTTGTCTTGCTATTGCTACCTGTATTTTATGGGTTGGCTCAGAACAGTGTTTCCCAAAGTGGGCAGTATCACCCCCTGGTGAGCAATGGAGTGGTCCAGGAGGCAATAGAAGCTACGGTTATAACATAGGAATCTATGGGCTTGTTTGATTTGGGGGCGGTGAGAGAAAAAAAATCTATGAAGAAGGGGAGATGGAACAGAAAAGTTTGAAAAACTAAGGCTCAGAATATCTCGACCTGTTCTGCTGCAACTGGTTGGTAGAACCAGGGTTGGGTTTTTGACATGACAAGCATCAGAGAAACTGATTTAAACTGTCAAAAACCTAAATGAATGCTTTTGGATAGTATTTTGAACATGATAGGTTGATAACATTATGAGAAACTTGCTTTTTTACATATTAAAATGTTTATTTTTAAACACTAATTTATTTCAATAATTAAAACAAAATATTAATTATAATTTGCAATTTTGGAATTTTTCAACAAACAATCTAAAACAGATAATTTATAATTTTATGGTCAATTTTATCTAAACTACTGATTACCTGTGTTGAATTTACTAAGTGAAATAGAGCTGTTTATTCAAAATATGAGTGATAGGAGATCATAGAGGGTTAAGTTTTTGACCTTAAAAACTTACTCAGTATTTAAAACAGTCAGAAACTTATTGTCAATGCTGTCATTCTTGCATTTGCACTAAGATTAAGTTATGGGAACTTTACTTTTCTTAAGCATCATATGTAATCAGCACTATTAAATTAAAAGACATTTTAGTCCTACAATTCAGTATTTTTATTGCTAGCTGTATTCTAATGTTATGCATAATAAGGGTATAATTTTAAGTATCAGTGATTATCTAGATAATTTAATAATAACAGTAATCAACGTTACATAAATGAATTAAAAGTTTTTAAATACCTATCTGTTATAAAAAGAGTACAGCAGATAGTTTATATCAATACACACATATAAGCAGTTGAAGAAATTTTGGAAGGTTGAGAATCCTCTTGAAGAATATCAAATAGTTCCATAGTTTTTCCTTCAGCTTTTATGTTATACCCTATTTAAACTATATATTTTACATGAAAAAATACACATATATTGTCCAAAATAATTCAGAGCAGAAAAGTAAGAGCAGAAAATTATTTTACAATCATATTAAGTGCTTATTCTTTGTATATGACAGTGACTTTAAATAATACACGAAATGAATGTGTGTATTTTCAACGGGAATTTTATATTGAAAAGCGATATTTAAGGTTTTTGATGTGACAGTTTAATCTGTTGAAAACTGTAAGGTTCAGGAGAAAAGGGGTTGGAAAAAGGCAGAGGAGAAACAGGAGTCGCAAGAGAGAGAAACGAGAACGAGTTGAGACATTCGAAAAAGAGAAGGAGTGTAAAAGTTTGTACCGAAGAGACAGGACGGTTTCATTGGAGGTGTTGGATAATAAATTAAATAAAGTGTTGTTTTCTTCTTTTGGGAGTGTAGAATCCAGTTATTTTGTCCTGGAATCGTAGTGGAGGTACAGCCGAGGACCTACGACCGATAAGAAGTCGGGGGAAAGTTTACTAAAACCCACCAATCCGGGGTAGAATTAAGTTATTCGTTAGAATTATACTTGATTGACGTACACCGTAAAAATGCACTCCAGGTGGAGGAAGGAAAATTTGTGTTCATATGGAGCAAGAACATGATTCAATGTTTATAATGCGGCTTCCAGGGGGCGGCATAAGCAAGGGTGCAAGGGGTGTGATGCACCCGGGTGGTAGCTTAGGCTTGTGTTTAGACACACAAGTTTTTAAATAATAAAAATTCACAAGACATCAGTGCTGTCACTCTTTTGAACCATACTTTGACCATGAAGATGTTGAAAAAACGTGAGGGAACAGACAGGTCTTGGGGCCGTAGTACCAGAAACAAGAATGGACTCTATCACAAGGAGCAATTATGCATTTTGGTTCCCCCACCCAGTGATTTTTCAGGAATGATCAAATAAAGGCAAATAAAGAATTCTGGTTCTCACTTTTCCAGGGCTTGGAGCCCCAGAGCTCCTTCTCACTTCTCTAGTTTCTGTCCTTAGAGCTTTGGAGAAGGTAGTTTGACGTCAAGAATGTTCAACTGTATGTTGGAGATTTTTGAGATTAATTTAAAAAATTCAATCCCAAAAGGAAGGAAAATATGATGGCTCATCAGTAAGAGCTGTAATGTATAAAAAGTTTGTCAGGTATAATTAAGAGAGGTAAATAACTCTGAACCAAAAAGTGGAACAATTTCTTCAAAAGCGGGACGTATGGTCAAGTGCATTTTGTTGGGTGAACAATTGTATGCAGCTTTGGGCAGATAAGAAATCAGGTTTATCCCACAGTTCTCTAGGCTAAAGCCCTTTCAGCTACCCACCAGAATCGTCTTTAGTGGTGGCACATGAAGCTTTGCACCCAGGCAGCAGGTGAGCTGCCCCTGGCTGCTTAAAATAGATGATGACCAATATGGATATGAGCATTATTTTTTTAGCAATGTCACGGCTTATTGTTATCATGATAATAGCAATTATCTAATGCTCATTGAAAGTCTTTTATTTTTAATGAAACATAATTATTCCTTTGCAGTTTTGAAAGAGAGGTTCTCATGGTAAAGTACATTTTCTTCTCAACATTTCCCCAACATTAGTATCACCAGGATGTGTCTAAGTTACTGGATACTGAATTTGAAGATTAATTTCCAGCCACAATTCAATATTTGACAGGCATATATTCAGTAACACAACTTAGACACCTCCTGATGATTACTACCTACCATCGATGTTGAGGAAAACATTCAGAAGAAAATTAATTTGTACTAACAATGGCCTTCTGCCCAGGGAACCTATCCTTTGATTGACACCAGCTGCAAAAACTTGACAAATTTATCAGTTACTTTCATTTAGATGTCATCTAGATCAGAATCATGATGGAAAGCTATGCATTGCTAAGTAGGCTGTAGACATTTGAAATGAAAAAAATATATATCCCCCCCCCCCCACTTCACAAGAGCTTTGATTGAAAGTGAATTGGATAAAATGCAAAGTTTTCAGTTTTCACAAACACTGAGCAATTTATTAATCAATGTATATAAAATTGATCTTCTGTGTTTGTGTGTCTGTCTGTATGTATGCTCTCTATGCAAATCTACAATTTTAGCTCTATCATCGCCAAATTTTGCATATATACCAAACGGGACAAGACTTGAACGATAGCTTACTTTAAAAGTTTGTCAGAGCTGGGTAAATGCCCGAAATGGACCAAAAACTGTCTAGCAACAACGATTTCTGGGCCTCAACAATCACTTTCAAAATGTTTACTTTGGTTTGGTTATCCATGCAATAACGTTGATTTAAACTTTTTATTTACATCTTCTGAAGCACGAAAATGAAAATTAATGTCTTTTAATATCTAACTGCATCAGTTCATATAGTTAAGGATGTTTTAAAATTAGTTATGGGCCCATAAAGCGACAGGTATTATAGCTGGTAGTTATATAATTTAGCAGATGATTATTCATACATTTCTAAAAAAAATAATAAATAGATAATAAAAAAATTACAGATCAAAATGAATGCATATAACAAACTATTATCTATACACTAAACCAGTGATGGGCAAACTACGGCCTGCATAAAAGTTCTATCCAGATTTTAAAACAATATTATGATATGTATATATATATTTTAAAAGTTGTATATTGAGCTATATAATAAATTATATTAGCCTGCCCAAACTTTCCCCTTTTTTATTTTGCTCCTAAAAAAAGTTTGACCATCACTGCACTAGACATTTAATTCAAATTTGCTTACATACATAATTTATGGCCAGATGCAACATTTTCTAAATCATCCATGTGATAGTAATCATAACCAGATGTTCCCAGAACTTCAAATGGTAAATATCCAATAATAGGAGGAGCCCTAGTGAACAAAATGAAAAGGGAGCAGAAAGTCTTAGGCTACCAAAAAACCAAATTTTAAGCAATATAGAAACTTCTTTCCAACGACAAAACACTTTTTATCAATAAAAATAGACCTTCAAAGTAACCGATATATCTCTGTAAAGATTTTTTTACACCACTTTTTATTTCCCCGAAGTTCCAATCGCATGCTTGAACACGCTGTAAATAAACTACAACAAAAAAATCAGGTCAATAATATATATATATATGTGTATGTGTAAACAAGATTCAACTGTTTCTTCGGATTCAAAATGAATGCTATGATGTCAAATACAGTCAAAATTGGTTAATTCGAAGTTCAAAGTCACTGGAAAATTGTTGGAATTGTCCAATTAATCTATCCTGGATTCATAAAATGACTACAAATTGTGCAACTCAATCATTAATATCAACATAGGATAATAATTATCAATTATTAAAAGTTTATCATCAGTTGTACACAACTGTTTTCCAAATTTTAATCTATAATTATATTAATTTATTTTAGCTGCTACATTATTCCACTGTTCTGTACAATTAGCATCGCAGCAGAATTTCTTAACCATGCTCAAAGTCTGATTTACAGAAACAATTCATGATCACCTATTATGAAACTGTTTCTAAATTTTGCTTATCATTCTCATATTGTCAAGGAAATTTTATTAATGCATGCTTCCATTAACGCATTACAATTTTCACTTTCCAATCCTTCCCATACTCTTAATGATGACCGTAAGATTCAGATTTCGAATGGTACACCTTGATCCATAGGTTCAACAACATAATCGGTATCAAACAGCACACATTCTCGTTGCAGTCCTGCTGAACAGTGTTAAAAAGGGCATTAAATTATCAAAGAAAGAACAGAGAAGAACAGAATATCAATTCTTTTTTTTTTGTTTTTGAAAATTTGTTGTTTACCATCTTGGTCAAATAAAACAGTCTGACTTCTTGCAGAATTTTTCAAACTGAATTTGCTCATACAAAATCATTATTTTTGTTCACTACAAGAGACATATTATTTAAAACATTAGAAAAAATTTCAAATTAAACAAGAAATTTTAACATTAAATTAGATAGAAAACTCGGGGAGTTTGTAAAAGTTTGAATTATAAAAAATTCAAATCAACCATGTTCGAATTAGCCAAGTTTTACTGTATACTAGGGATAGGACGAATAGTGATTTGACCGAATAACCAAATACTCTGCTAATATTTTGGCGGAATACCGAATATTTGGCAGCCGAATATCAATTTTCTTAAAATTCATCACAATTATAAATAAAATTTGTGTTTTTAATTGAAAATGAAATTATCAGTTATTTTAAATGATTGATATTGAGTTTTAATTATGCAATTTATTATTTAAATGAATATTAAAAAACTGGTAATTCAGGGTTTTCTCTTGCCAAGAATCAAATTTAACAAAAAATCTATTGTATTTTTAATATTACTTACAGAATCATTTTTTTTAACACTTGTTACAATTTTACATCTAATTAAGAGAAAATGTCAACCGATAGTTACGACTTATTTTCTTATTTTTCCCTTCTTTAGATGTTCTTTGCACCTTTTGCCTTTTTCAGTAGTTCCATACATATCTTGTCTAGGTACTAAATCTTTCAGTAAGTGAACTTGTGTAATTCATAGTCACTTCCATTTTTTATTGCAGTAGGATTCTATTTTTATTTTCATGTTTTACTTATCCTAGAAATTCCCCTGACATAACCTTTTCACAGGAAATTATATGCACCCCACAAAATAAAATATAATCAGTAAATTTTAAATTTATGGGAAAAATTCCAATTAACATAATTTTTTAAAATTAGTTTGATGACAGATTTATACACATATTTGGTCAAATACCTAAGCATTATTTGGCCAAACCAAATATTCAGCAAATAGGCTGAATACAAAATAGCAGCGAATATTCGTTTCATCTCTACTGAATACAAAAAGCATTTTTGAAAAGAAAGTTTTCCTTTTCAACAAAATCTTACTGAAGTTTCATATCAATCTAAGTGAGAGTTTTTATTAAAAAATTCATTAAAATGAAATAATAGCAATCTGTGCAACATATTCACCTAATATAAATAATTATAATAGAAAATAAGGTAAGATAATTTCCTCAAAAGTTGAATAAAATCAAGCATTAGTGACTTAACATTTCATTTGATCAATAATGTTTTACATTATAATTTCCTTGCATGCATTTCAATCCAATGATAAGTGAAAATTGAAATCATATAGTGACTATAAGAGAAATATTTATATTTAAAAAATGAAAGGGGTTGCATAAAAATAATGAATTAAAATATAAAGGCGCACCACCTGTTATTTCTTTCACCCTCAGAGCCAAAAAAAAAAATCAGGGCCAGTCCATCTTATTATTATATTTTTTTTTGAAAGGAAATTGATGATGGTTGAGTAAACGATTATTAACTGAACACATACAAATTGTGCAATCTTATGTACAACAAAAATATCAAATATCTGATAAGACCAGTTCACAAATGAAAGAAAATTCAACTTCAAAAATCACATAAATTCATGGCCTATACCAGATAAAATGAAAATATTTTTGATTAAAAAAAAGTAGAGCATAAATATATATATATTCATAATAAATTTATGTGAATATATATATGCATATAAATTTTTATCTAACGATAGAAGTTTTAAATTAAAGATGGACACAGCATTTAAAAAAAATACTGAAAAACTCCTAATTTTTTTTTTCAATTTTTGAAATTACAGGCAATAAGGTGAAAGACACAAAGAATAAATATATATATTGGAAATAATTTTAGAGAATTTTTGCAACTGTATTGTAGTGTGTATATTTAAAATATGTTATGGTGCTATACTAAATGAAAAAAAAAAAACCCTTGTACAATATATATTGTCTTCATCCAAACACCATCTAATTCTTTGGAGGAAAAAAAATTCCTGACAAATGAAGAGAAGATTCACCTATAAAATATGCATTCAATTTTTCACTTTTAAAATAACCAATATTACATCTTCAGCAATTATTTTAAAATTAATGGCACATTTGATACAAGAAATACTACTTTAAATGAGAAAAAAAAATGGCACAATATACCTTGCAAATAAAACTAATTTGCCATTTGCTTCACCTGGTACCTAAAGACAATATTTTTTTATATACACACCATTTCTTGGAATAAGATTTCCAGTGCTTATTCTTTGCAAAATGTAATTTCAAAGCTTACAGCATATTAATTTTTGTTTTTGTAAAGCCTAAAAAGTAATTATATGAAGAAGTACTTAAAAGTAACCAGAATTTCTTTTTTACAATTTTTTATTCAAATTTTTGACAAAAATTCTTCTGATACAAATACAATCACAACGGCCATGACAGGCAAAATGCCCAACAAAGTGTCTCAAAAAAGATGCCCATAAAAATATGGATGTCAAATATATATAACCAAAATACAGAAACCCAACATAAAAGCATATATGTATCACGAAAGAAAAACAAATAATTAATACTATATAATACCCTGCCCATAAAAAGATTATGGTTGTCTTATTCTAAGTATGTGTAGCTTCTCCATTTATCCCACTATGTTTATCATACTTTTTTTTAAATGTGTCAATTGTGTTAGAATTCATGAGACCCAGAGGTAAGCAATTCAATTTATTAACAACTTTATAAGAGAAAAACTCACAACAACCTGGAATTGCCTTTTCTTTTTCCAATTGATACTAGTGTCCCCCTTGTTGAAGTAGTTGAGTGACAGTATATTAATAATTCATAATCTATCCCATTGAAAATTTTGAACACTTTAATCATACCCCCCCCCCCAACACCTATGTTCCTCCAATGTAAATATATTCAATTCCCTTGAAAACACTCTACATTAGAGCTAATACACTTGTGTAGTCTTTTCTTACATTGTTCAAAACATTTTTGAAATTCATCTGTTGTGATGCTGGACAACACCTCCATCATTTTTGTTTTCATCTCATCCATGTTGGCAAAATGTTCATTTCAGGTCCCTCTTCATCCGTAGGAATAAAGAAAAGTCACAAAGCTAATCAAGTCTGGGTGCTGCACAGGGGTCATACTGTTCCTTGTTAACAATTGGTGCAGTGTGAAATATGGCATTGTCGGGATGCAGTTGCCATCTCTCACAAATTGGGTCTTTTCTTTGCACACTGTTGTGCAATCTTCTTAGCAGCTAACTTGTAAAAAGTATCCATACCTTTGAATTTTACCCGTAGCATCATTCTCGTAAGCTGTTTCTAACATCCCAACAGTTTCTGCTGCTTTTCCCGAGCAAGAAGCAAAACTTCACAGCCCTGCACTGCTCACGTAAGCCTGCCATGACCAAGAACGAGGAACAGACTGAATAGCTTCCACAAAAAAATTCACAGATACCAAACACAACCTTCCCAAGCAATGCCACTTGGTGCACACTCAGGAGGAGTGGTTTTATGCTTATCTAGTTGGAGAACTGAAAATAACAGATGTTCTTCTTACTGCAAGGCAATTCTGCTTATTTTTGGTAAATGTAAATTTTGAGTACGCCCCATACCTCTCTAATACTTTTAATTGAAAGGCAGTTTATTTTATTCTGTAACCTAATGATTTTTCCAGATGCAATTCATTTCACTGATCCACAATAGAAATGCACATCTTTTTTTCAAGAAGAAGGCTCCCTTCTGATTGTGAACAAGTCCCTCCCTCTATATTTTCTTATTATACATTCAACCTTAAATTCACCATATTTCTATTCTTGTGTGATGAAAAATCCTGCATTTCAGTATTTGTCCGCAATTTATCATCTCATTATGGCAAAATCTGGTATTTGCTGTACAGCAAAGCCAAAGCAAGGATTTACTAATATTTAGGCTTTAACGGTAACACATACACAGATGTGTCTCTTATTCCAAGAATTATGACATACATATAATTGTGTCTTCACATAATCAATACAAACAAAAATGAAATAAATAATCAAGAGGAAAAAAAACCAAAGAAACAAAAATAAGAAGCAAACAAAACTTTAAAAAAACATGACATTAGTTGACATGAGACATACACAAGTGAAAACATATTACATCATTGATTGATTAGATTTTATGGGCATTTTAGTAATTTAATTATTCAGACCTGATTTACTGGGAAAGACAAAATACAACAGAACTTAGATTATCAGACCCTTACTTTTCTGAAACACTCTGTTATATTTATCACTAATTTATTGTACAATACTGTTTAGCTAAAGCCTATAAAATTAGAGAATGTGCTGATACAAATACAGTTTTAAATTGTTCATGAATTTAACAATTCTGGAAGATTTAACATTAGTAAATGAATATTATTAATTTGTCATTAGTACAATCAACTATTGTTTGAGGAAAAAAAACAGTTCATAGATGTAAATATAGGGTCATGGGATTCCAACTGATATTTCATGAAATCCCAGGGTTCAATAAGAGGGAACTCGATGAAATTTACTTACAGAGGTCTAACTGTATATGCAAACAAATAATGTGATACATTTTAAAATGAGTGTAAACACTGCATCTGAAATGAACTTCAGCTATTCCAATGAACTGATGTGAATGAGCATTCATTCCAGAAACTGAAAAGATTTCTCACGAGTCAAAATGAGTTTGCAAAAACAGAAAATGAAATAAAATATAAAAAAAACAAGAAAAAAAAATCAAATCATAGCAGACCAAATAATTGCAAATTTTAAAAAAATATATGGCATCGCAGATACAATTTGATTGTTTGCCCTTAGTGTATCAGCAAGGACTCATACATTTCAATCAAAATTCTGCATAATAACTATAAGTTAATAAAAATAAGCATAATTGTAAAATTTTGAACCTTTCAAATAAATATGTAAATTTAAAACAGTAATAATATTGGATTATAATTGCAATTTTTAGTCTCGGCCATTTTTGAAGTGTTTTCAACAACTGACACCTCACAGAGGAAAAAATAAATAGAACATAATGCTTGAGAAAAAAAGAGTTATATATATATATATATTCAAAAATATAATCCAGAAAACTCTCGCTTCTCAACCATCATCGATTTGATCCTTTTCATAGTTTAAGAGATTTTTTTTTTAATGTCAGTGAAGAAGAACACAAACTGTTTTACCTACCACAAAATCTGCTACACTAGTAGACTAGATGGATTGGCCCCATTAATGAATTAAATTTTCCTTCCAAGAAGCCTTTATTATTCACAATCTTTGGAAAAACACCAAAAGCCCTGAAGTAGCAATGAGAAATGCCACTGTTAGGTTCATCATGCACCATGGCTGATTATGATACAGTAATAAGATATGTTAGTATAGTGCATACGTTTATAAGGTAATAAATATGCATATTTAATGCCAAAATAATGAATAAATCTACAAAAATAAAAAATTGTATCATTCACTCGTGTCATAAATAGATCTTTCCAAAATTAAAAATTATTTTAAAGTTGGTTTAAAAAGATTTAGTACATGTATATGCACATGTCAAGTTCCAGTCAAGAGGTACCTAAACAAATGTTGTGTAATGCATGTTGTACGAAGCATGGTACAAGTAGAAAATAGTGCCTGATTCAAAAAGTTAAAAAAAAAAAAAACTAGGCCTATATGATTTTTCTTTTACAACTGATAAAAAAATGTGCACAGTGAAACTCCTCTTGATGATCTCTCACCCTGTGATCACTCCTCTTTTAAAGACAAGTAATAATTAAGTTTTATTTTAAAAGATTCAATAGTAATCTCCTTTTTATGGCCATCATATTTGTACTGACAAATTTCTTTGTCCCACTGGGGGTCTGAAAAAGAGAAGTTTTCTTGTATATTAAAACAACAATTTGTTCAAGGGTTGAATGTTAGACTGAGCATGTTAACAATTTCTTTCATTGCATCTATTTTCACTTTGAACTGACTCTGGCTCTCTCTCTCTACATATTTTCTCAACACACATTTAAGGCTTTTTGTCTTTGATGGGTGAAATTATGAGACTAATGTGGTCTAAAACTATAGAAAAGTTTTCTTGTTTCCATGGTTCTTATAAATAAGTTGTTGACTGCATTTATTGCACTGTGATGAGTTCTCGATGAAATTAGCTTCAAATGTAGACATAACTCCCTGATAAAATAAAAGTTGAAATTTTATACTACCAAGGCAGTTTGAAAATTATTTTTGTAGTTAGGTTTCTATAACTTGAGAATCGAAGCATTTATAAACTTGCATAGATATCCAATAATTCTTGAACAATGTTAGAACAAACCATGCTATGTAGGGGATTTTCTTCTATCCTCAAGCATATGTTGATGAAATGCTATGCTATGTGAGATTATCTGAACATATTGTTGTTGAGCCCTATTCACTTTTTGTGTTCTTATATCTCAACAATTACTAGGAGATATTTTATAAATTGAAACATATTTAACAAAGGTACTGAAATATTTTGACAAGAAAAATAAATTTTTTGTCAGATTAATAAATGGATAACTTATATTCATATAGTTGATGAACATTACCTTATCCTCTGGCTCTTAAACTAAAACCGTTTATAATCTTTGCCCACCAAAACAATGCAGTATATGGCAACACCTATTCAAACTAGCTATTGCGACAAAATGCCAATGAAAGAAGTAGTACGCTTGACCAGCTTGCCCATAAAACTATTCTAGTTATTGAAAGAATTATATATTTATGTATACATATAGTAACAATGAAATATCTATATATGTAATATGCATATTTAATGATATATACGTAGCTCTGCATGAAATGAAATATCAAAAAGCCTATATTCAAACTGCAATTAAAACAGTCTGACTACAAGAAATCCAAAAGCTGACTAGCATATCTGATCATGTGGTGGCCTTGTATGAAAAAATAATCAGCTATATTTAATTATAGCATACTACTGTCAGAAGTTATTATTAATTTCATATTTGAGTAATTTCCCTATCAAAAGAAATTGTAAATAAACTGTAAAGGATTTTTTTTTCCAAATTCTGCACTGGTTGACTTTCTAAACACTCAAAATCAATGAGTTCATCAAAACAGTTAAAGTAGTGAGAGTTATCAAAGAATTAAAACTTCTTTTTACTTGACTTTTTAACATTATGAGAACTATAAATTCATCATATTCAAAAATATAATGTTGAATTCATTTATTCATCTTAAGTATATAAATTCAATTAAGTAGAATAACAATTTATATATACAGTCGGTCCCCGTATTCGCGGGGGTTACGTTCCGAGGGTGACCGTGAATAACCGAAACCATAGGTTTTTCTTTGTATATCTTGTTTACTAAATATCACAAGAAAGAGCAGGGTGACGCAGAGGTAGAAGGAAATGTAAAAGAGGGTGCAGTGATTGTTGGCGATGTTTTCTGAAAGAACATTGTGATTTTTCTGTTTGCCGTGACTTCTTCATATCATCAAGTATGTTGGAATATGTTGACAAGGCTTTCTCTACTAATTTTTCTACATGTGAAGAACGTAAAATATAGGATCTATGTTATGAAAATAATCTATTGCTGATTTGAGCTTGCGAAGCCCTTCTGCTATGTTACTTGTGGTGAACTTGTCTTCGACATCTCTATCTTGATCTTCTTCATCTTTTATCTGGTATCGCTTCAGTTTCAGAACCAGTCAGATGCATTAATTCGTCCTTTGTCAATCCAGTATCAAAAGAACTTTGAATGGCACGTATTCACTTCCAAGGTACCTCCTAACTTCCGGAACGAAACACCGTCTAAACCAATCCAGGAAAAGTGTTTTCGTAGTCTAAGCCTTTTCATTGTTCGTCCAAAATACTCTGGGAGCTTTGATTTACCCTTTCCCTTCAATGCTCGCGGATTCGCAGATTTGAAAATGATGGTAGGCTTTATCATGTACCCATATGCATTTGCGCAAAACAACAACATAGTAAGTCTATCTCAACTTTCCTTAAAACCATGAGTTTGCTTTTTTTTCTCTTGCATTTTCTTCCAAAATAGTGTAGTTTCATCAGCATTAAAAACCTGCTGAGATGCACATAACCCTTCTCTTCAATACTCTTCTACAGGTCTGGAAATTTTCTAGCTGCCTCCTGGTCAGCAGAGGCTTGACCGCCAGTAACTTTTACATTGCGTGATCCGAATCGTTTCTTAAACCTATGAAACCAACCTTAACTTGCATAAAATTCTGATGAAATAGATGTTTCACCAGCCCATTCCTTATAGAAGAGTAAAATTTTCTGCTTTTTCTGTTATAATATTACAATCAATTGGAATACCTTTTTGTAGCAATCTTGTACTAACAAAAAAATAGCATTTTCTGTACGAGAAACACATAGATCCTGTAGGCACTGCATAGTTTCGACTGCCACGGGTGCAGCTACAGCTGAATAAATTTCAGATTCCTTTTCCTTGATATATCTCACCTAGATTTGTTGATTCCGTAATGGCGGACCACAGCAGTTATTGACTTACTTTTGTCAAGTATAGTCAATACTATATCCAATTTTTCTCTTATCAAGTTTTCACTTTTATTTCCTTTTCAAAGTATTATCAGTAGCACTAGAACGAGCCATCCATCCTAAACAAGCACAACTCAAATTTTGTAACACGTGAATAACGATTGCTGAGTGTTGTAAAAAAAAAAATTCAATAAAGGAAAAAAAAACTGCGAATACAGGGGGCCGACTGTATATAAAAGACTAGGTAACTTTTTTTTTCATAATGAAAAAACTTCTTTTCAAATTAAAAATATTACTTTCAGAAATTTTAACAAAAATGAAATGCAATTTTTAATACTTAAAAAAAATTAAAAATAAATAAAAGCGTACACACACACATGAATTTATAATTCAATGGAATGAGTTTTAGAAAGTAAATTTCTTTTGAAACATTATATTTATGAAAAACTCACATACCTGTGATCCAAAAACAAAAATGTCCACTCCAAACTGTGGCGCGAAGTGAATTCATTTTTCGGTTCATCAGCTAGATTGACTACACGAAGCAACTGAGGTGTTTGTAATCTTGCCATGGCAACAATGCATATAGGCCACTCCAGAGCAGCGGAAGACAGAGGTGAACAGATGCTGCTGCAACTGTTGCTATCACATTCCATGTTGCAAAATGCTGGACCTATGTATCATGTGAATTTTCAACAAGAAATTAGAAAAAATAGTTTTTTTCTATCTTCAGATATTTCTTAACCATTCAAGTGGTTACGAGGGCATTTGCCATCGCTGCCATACGTAACGGTGGTACCTTCAATGGCATTTGCCATCACAAAGACTTTTTTCGGTCTTTTTCACCAGTCAAGTGGTTACGACGGCAATTGCCGTCGCTGCCATACTTAATGGTGGTGCCTACGACGGCATTTGCAGACGCACAGACTTTTCAGTCTTCACATAGGTATGAAGAAATTATTTGTCATACATGTGCTGCCATCTGTACAGCCATCCTTCTACTTTATTATCTCATCATTAGATGGAGTTGAACAATTATATTTCAAGGTCTGAGATTATTATTACTATTATCTTTGTCATGTTTTGTAAAGCTGCATTCCCATCGCTTTTTTTTAAATTTCCAATTCTCTTGGAGGATGCATCTGTTTTATTACTCGTATATCTTTTAGCAAAGGTTCAACTACTATGGTTCCACATAAATCCATCAACAGCATTTCTTTCAGTCACAGGACATTATGACCCCCCTTTTGGAGTGTCATATTATGTCTTGACACATTCAAGCTATAAAAAAACATGCTATAAAAAAAATATTTAAATATTTCAAACTTCCAAGAAAAGGAAAAAAGGGAAAACGCACACACATCTTAAAAAAAAGAGTGGGCACTGCGGGTAATGCTCGGAGAAATTAATTGGACAGTTGACTGGTTAAACGAAGGTAAAGTATTTTTCTCATTAAAAAACTATGTGCGATCATACTTTTTAGTAAATGGATCTTCTACACAAGGTCACATGTGGCCAACCAAACTTTCTGCTATGGAGCACCAGCCATTTTGAAAATGTAAAAAATTAACTGATTTAACTTAATGGTAATTAATATAGCTGTATAAACACATGATTAGTAAGCATGGTGATTCATAGGCTTCATTGAAAATTTCAATGTTTCCCAAACTGTGAATAGTGACTCCATAAGACTCTCCTGCCCGTCTTTTTAAATAAGGGAAAAAATTTCAGTTCAAACATGAACAAACTAATTTATTAGCATGATGAATCAAAAAAATTTAACAAAAGTTTCAAAATAAGAAACTGATACAGTGACCATAATTTTATTTCATATGCACTAGCATTGAAAATTTGATCTTTGTTCACATTAAAATGAAGCGAATGAATGAATTTAGGAAACCAATTTATCAACCAAAACTGATCATATTAACAATCAAATAAACAAAACAGAAATAATTAATTCATAAAATAAAGTTCTACCTTCTAAAGATGATGATGAAGAGGGCGAAGGCCAATGGTGGAAAGTCCCAGTAAATCGCACCATTTCATATGATTTGACTCCTTTTGAAAAAATTGGTCCCCTGGTCATATGCACTAGCATTGAAAAACATGAGTCTGTAAAACAAAAATATGCATATATGATTTTGTCATTCTATTTAAAATCTATTTAATTATGAAATTATTATGTCAGGAGGGAGCAAAAGAATTATGCTGAGTACTTTCAAAATTTCATACAAAAATACAGTGAAACTCTTATAAGATGGCCAATCAGCGTTTCGCAAAAAAGTGGCCATCTGCAGGGGGTGGTGAGACAAAAAACAACAGGAAAAACACATTTCAGGGTGAATGTCAAAATAACTATTTTCCCAAAAAAAATCTTATGCTCAATTTATTTACAATGCCCAAAAAACAGATACATATACTGTGAAACCTCGCTAAAACGATACTAGATGTAGCAATAAATCTCTGCAATGGTATTTTCTAAAATCTTGTTTGGAATAACCTATAACCTGTGATTTTAAACTTCTCTTGACACAATGTGATATCCTTTACTGTTTTAAACCCATCCATACCAATATTTTTTAGAAGGGTTTTGAAACCGTTTTACAACGTTTATCTTTTTTCTTTTTTCACTCAAAATATCCTTCAGTATATTTTCGAACTCATTTCTCAAATGTTTCAGTTCTTCCGACCACGTCTAATAATATCAATATTGGTCATCACCTAATCATCAAAAGTGTTCGGTATTGCTACTTTTTGTGTGATACACCAGAGAGTATTGTGATAAACCCCTTTACAGGGACAATACATCTAGGTGAATATATCAAGTTATCACTGTTTTTTATTTTAAAACCTAAATGAATTCAATTAGTAAAATACCAGATCATCTGATCAATTCCTTCATCTGTATTATTGGGGATCTGTTCTTTCTTTATAGCAAGTTCATGGTTCACATGCTCTTTCCTCACATTTCTTTTACTCTCTCACTGTTGTTCCACTGAATCTCTGCGTGCTAAAAAGAGTAGAAAGTATCCGAAAAGCCAATACACTTCCACATTCTTTGCCTAGTCAGTAAAGATCACAGGTTGTTTCCTTTACTCTGTCAAAGGGAAGTTGGCCGGGGAATAGAGGTGGCAGCCTATGGAAGTTTCACTCTAACTGCAGTGATGCACCACAATGAAATTATCTCCCAATAGAGTAGTGCTTTTTTTTGTTGTTTTTTTTTTATGTGCAATGAAAATTTTGTATAGATATTATATGGATGGCATTGTTTGCAATTTAATATTATTAGTGTCACAGATTAGTGTCAATAAAAAAGTTCTGCAGTAGACTCTGTCTCATCTAGAACAAAGGAGCCTGAACTTTGAATATGAGGAAATATCTTTATAGAGCTATATAAGGCTAAAATAATAGGCTTTAAAGCTGAGGTTGACAGGTTTTTGATGGTTTAAACTGTCATCTCAAAAACCTCAAATATTGTATTTTGATATAAAAATTCCCATTGGAAATACACATGTTAATTGCATATAATGTTTAAAATGACTATGTTGTACAAAGAATAAATACTTAATATGATTGTAAAATAATTTTCTACTCTCTACAGAATTATTTTGAACAATATGCAGTCGATGCTCTGTATAACGACCCCTTTCGTCCCATCAAAAACAGGGCTGTATCTAAACGTGCAAAACAATGATTTGGATATCAAGTCCTGCCAGCTCTGCTTTGACTGAAAATACTCTCTAAAACTCTGGATTTATACAACCTGAGCGAAGAAATTTTAGGTGAGAATAAATGAATTTAATCAGTGTATCAACAGGTGTTGCACGAGAATTATATGGAATAAAATTTTAGGCAAATATCAAAACAGATCTTTTTTTCTCAGTAATTATAATTCAAAATATAAAACACTTTAGTCTGCATAAAAGTAAGTGTTTTATTATTTAAAATATCTATCAAGTTAAAAAAAACATTTGACAACATTGACGATAAGTTTTTGACTGTTTTAATACTGAGTGGGTTTCTGAAGTCAAAAATCGGACCCTGTGATCTCCTACCACACATATTTTGAATAAACATCTCTATTTCACTCAGTAAATTGAACACAGGTAATCAATAATTTAGATGAAATTGACTATAAAATTATATGTTATTCGTTCTAGATTCTTTGTGTGTCAAAAAATTCAAGATTACAAATTATAATTAATATTTTGTTTTAATTATTGTAATAAATAAATATTTAAAAATAAAACATTTTAATATGTAAAAAAGTAAGTTTTTAATAATATTATATACCTATTGTGTTCAAAAAACATTATCTAAACGCATTCATTTAGGTTTTTGATGGTTTAAACCAGTTTTTGACATCAAAAACCCAACCCTGTTTAAAGCTAATAAAAGGCTGAACACTGAAGAATTTTTAATATAATTTTGTTATTTATAAAGCTTTGAATTTAACGTAGCTAATAAATTATTTGCCCTATTTCTTTGGTCACTGACCTTAAATACACCCTCAATGCCAGCAAATAAATTGCATATTACCAGCAGTAAATTGCATATGCAAAAAATTATTTTGGTTGTTCTGGATATGGGAGGTTCTACTCTATAAATATATGAAATTCACTTACATGAGTTTGCAGTACTTCAAGTTTTGCAAGTAAATTATAAATGTTCCATGAGCAAGCCTTTAGTCACACAGCAGATACTAATGGGTATATCTGCTGAGACCCAGTTTCTCTGAGTCAAGAAACTGATCCAGTTTCAATGCATGAATTGAAACATGGGATCACAGCCAATGTTCTTATAACTCATGTAAGTAATTTTCAAACCTCTGCAACATTTATTTTTTCATGAAATGTCTATATCTGTTGTGCCAAGCACTTATTGTTACCTATTGAATGGGAAAAAAAACTTTCACACAATACTTTTGCACCAAATCATTAATTTGCAACTCTTAAGAGCCCACCTGTTTACATTGTTTTCTATGAGTTTTGGACAAATGTCTGCTCTTCAAAGAAATATAAATAAATTTTTGATAAAATTTTAACAAATAAATACACACAAAAAAGATGAGAAAAATCCAAAACAAATATTTTTTAGTAATAAATAAGATAAAAATATAAAAATGATGCAATTTTGTTTAAAAAAGACACTATGAATATATTATCATAAAAATATTATTCAACACTGTACTAGATAACATAGATAACAAACATCATCAACATTTCTTTTGAACAAAACTAAGGAAAGTCACATTCAGGAAAAAGTGTTCTCTCATTGATATTCAAGTTTTTTTATTTTATGCATAACATCTATTTCAACTTTGAATTATTAAATACTTTTCTATCAATTTGAACACTGATACTCACCTTTGGAAGGAGTATTTTCAGAAGAATTGATTACTTTGTACAAAGGAGAGCGATCACATTCATAGACCATATCAAATACTGATGAAGGAATATCACTCTAAAGAAGAAGAAAAAACTCTGAAAAACCAGCTTTGTATAAATTGATTTGATGGTGTGTGCCATTTAGAGTGCCAGAAATACAGAAAAGTATAAATTAGAATTTTTTATTCATAAAAAAAGTGCTGAAATTACCAGTAAATTAAGTTATTAATTGTCATGCCAATACTACAACTAGATAACTTGATTTTAGATATTTTGAGAAAAACATGTTTAAAGACTGAATGCATTGCATATTTAACATGATATTACATGAAAACAAACAAAAAACTTTGCTTAGACATGTGTTACAGATCTTCCTAGTTGTAGCATTTCAATATGCTACACACACACAACTAAGAAGCTAACTACTACATACTAATAAGTGTCATTTTTTGTACTTAAATAAAAATCATAAATTTTCAAGTTATCGAGTTGTAGCAACTGAGATGACGATATGTGAGGAAAAAGTCCATTGAAAGGTAAAATAAGTACAGCAGACTCTTGATAATCCGGCTGTGCACTGGTCTGGCCCATCGAGTGATCCAGCATTTTTAAGTGGGTTCTCTTTGAGCATAGAAGAGGAAAACTCACTGCATCTCTGAGCACAGAAGTATATAGTATCGAAACAAGCTTTTACAAAAAAAAAACTTCCTGCAATCCGGCACACTCTAGTCTTATATATGCCAGATTAGCGAGAGTCTACTGTAATGCCTCTATGACTATCTATCCTCCTAATGAGCTTATGTACCAATTAAATATGGAACTAGATTGTTGTTTCACTTTTTGAATAGGGTTTTTAGTGCATTCTCAAAATACTGTTTGACTTAGATCATTCTGATTGAAGCAAATAATCCAAATAATGTTTACAATTTTAAATGTTACAGAGACAGCAAAAAATCTGTCTCTCTTGTAATTTCAACCTTGTGTGTTTGATTCGATGAACATCCATGATTTGTTTGGATGATGTGTGATGTAACAGATGTAAGCGTTTGTAAAAAGCGTGTTTGTACATCGCATCCTCTATGGTTCACGGATAGCGTGCGTAACCTTTATCTTGAAAAGAACAGAGCATTCACAGATTATAAAAGTGGGCGAGGTGACCTATCATTGTTTACTGATAAAAGAAGAGCGTTGAATAAAGCCATAAGGGATAGTAAAGAATAAAGCCATAAGGGATAGTAAAAAGGAAGTTGAATCTAGGTTGGCCGATAACATTGGCTCTGATCCAAAATCATTTTTTTGATACATCAATAATGGATGTAAGGGGACAGTTGGCTCCCCCTCGATAGGAGACTCTGGGTTAGAGAGCAATGTCGACATGTGTAGTGCTTTCAATGACTTTTTCGTGTCTGTTTATAATGGAGATAATGATATTTGATATACGGGTTGCATGGGGTAATAAAACCCTCAACGATATTCTAGTAGAAGACGTGGAGGTCATAAATCTTCTAAGAAATGCATGTACAAGTAAAGCACCAGGACCAGATGATATCTACCCCCAGGGTCCTCAGGGACAGTGCTAATGAATTGTTGGGGCCAGTCATGAACACTATCTACCAATAAGTATTTGGATACCTATGCAAATGACGATATCTGCGGTTCTGAGATACGTCACGCCCTCCGCCGGTATATATCGTGTAGGAAACAACACCGGCATTAGTCCCATGCAAGATGCCGCACAGTTCGGAGCTCTCTGATTTCGAGAAAGGTATAATTATCGGGTATCACAAAAATGACCGATCCTTAAGGGACATATCTAGCGAGCTGAAGTGCGCAAAATCGACCGTGGCCTATGTGATTAAGAAGTGGAAGGTGAGCTGTGATTGTCGGAATTTGCCCCGAGTCGGCAGGCCAACGAAACTGGGAGATAGAGACGACGGGTGCTGTCCAGAGAAATTCGGAAGAACCGCACCCAACCGATGGCCCTCATCCGCGAGGAGTTTTAACAGGCATCTGGGAGTATTGTTTCAATGAATACCATCCGTAAGGAAGCACATCTGATTGGTTTTCATGGTCATGCTACTGCCCATAAGCCTTTGATCACAAAGTCCAACCGCGTTGCTCGGTTAATGTGGTGCAAAGCACATCAAAATTGGACCGTAGATCAGTGGAAATGGGTTCTTTGGAGTGACGAATCAAGGTTCACCCTCTACCGTTCGGATGGCAGGGTCTGGGTCTGGCGTCTGCCTGGAGAACATCTCCTGCCAGAATGCATTGTGCCAACAGTCAAGTTCGGCGGAGGTGGAATTATGGTCTGGGGGTGTTTCTCCTGGTATGGACTGGGACCCTTGGTCCCCATTCATGGTAAGCTCAACGCCGATGCCTACTGCACTATTTTGGATGACAATGTGCATCCTACGTTGTGGCAGTTTTACGGGGTGGACCCCTGTTACTTCCAGGACGACAATGCCAGCTGTCATACTGCGAGGTTAACCAAGGCTTGGTATGGTGCCAATGGGGTTCACCGAATGGACTGGCCTGCCCAGAGCCCAGACCTGAACCCTATCGAGAACCTCTGGGACGAGTTGGAGCGCAGAATTAAGAGGTGCCCTACCCATCCAAAATCGGTGAAGGAACTGACATGTCTTCTCCAAGCCGAGTGGAAGAAAATACCACTAGCCGTTACACAAGGACTTGAGGAAAGTATGCCCCGGAGGGTTCACGCTGTAATTGCCTCTCGTGGAGGCTCTACCAACTATTGATTTTGAATAAAGTTAGTTTTTCTTTTCTATCACAGGTGTCCAAATACTTATTGGTAGATAATGTATACAGGAGTAGTGTTGCTGAGGGGATCGTCCCAACGGATTGGAAACTTGCTAATGTTGTTCCAATATTTATGAAGGGTAGTAGAGAAGCGGTGTCCAATTATCGTCCAGTGAGTTTGATGAGTTCCCTCTTGAAAATTTTGGAAATTATCATCAAAAGGCAGTTTGTGAAGTGGATAGACGAGAATAATGAGAATAATAATAACTTATTGTCGGATAATCAGCATGGGTTCGGGAAGGGGAATGCATGTGTAACTAACCTCCTTTGCTTCTATGATCACATGACTAAGGCTTTGGGTAAGAGCAAAAATGTAGACGTTGTTTACATTGATTTCCAGAAAGCATTCGATCGGGTCCAACATGGTAAACTCTTGAAGCGTTTACACGAGAATGGAATTGGGGGCAACTTGCTGAATTGGATAGAATCGTGGTTAAGAGTCACAACGACTTATGGTGAACAGGGAATTCTCTGGTTGGACAGACGTCACAAGTGGAGTTCCTCAAGGAAGTGTCCTTGGCAGCATACTTTTTTCACTTTTTATCGATAAACTCGATCAGGATATCGATGGGATTACTAGCAAATTCACAGATGATGTGAAATTAATGGGGATAATCGGGAATTAAATGATAGTAAGTTGCTCCAGACCAACTTAAACAGGACTGCAGCATGGGCAAATGAATGGAACATGACGTTTAGCGTTGATAAGTGCATGGTCGCTCATTTTGTTTCGAACAACCCATGGTTCTCTTACAAGTTGAATGGTGTCACTATTACGGATGCAACTAGGGTCACCAATTTGGGAATTCTCATTGAAGAGCGGCTTAGGTTTTCTGAACATTGTTCAGTGGTGGTCAAAAAATCGAATAGAATGCTCAGTCTCATTTTCAAAAAGGTCTCTTCACGTTTTCCTAAAGTCATTCTTCCACTTTTTCGAGGCTTAGTTCGTTCTGGACTGGAGTATGATGTAAGGTTTTGGAGACCATACCTACAGAGGGACATAGACTTGGTTGAAGGGGGTGCAGAGAAGAGCTACGTGTGTGCTTATTGGCACACAGGGCTTGAGTTATGATGAGACTTCATTTTTTGAATATGTTTACATTGGATGAACGCAGGTGTCGAGGAGATATGATCGAAGTGTTCAAAATTTTTAATGGGATGGATAGGATGGACCATGAACTTTTAGTACACCGCCAATCGACTGCTTTTACAAGGGGACACCAGTATCGATTGGTGAGGGACAATGCAAGGTTATGGTGTCGCAGGGAATTTTTCTCTAATAGGGTTGTTAATAAATGGAACAGCTTACCCCTGGAGGTAGTAAATTGTAATACAATTGACACGTTTAAAAAGAAATACGATAAACATGTTGGGGTAAATCGAGAAGCTATCCATACTTAGTATAAGACAACCATAAGTATTCTTTATGGGCATTGTATAGTATTTTATCATGTGCATATATTGATTATAATTTTTGTTAATTGCATTTTTAATTGGGTTGCTATATATTTTTTGGAAATATATGACATCCATATTTTTATGGGCATCTTTTCCCAGTCCCCTCGTTGGGCATTTTGCATGTTGTGGCATTGTATTTGTATAAGATTCATTTTTTTAAAACTGTCAAAAAAATTGGATTAATTGTTGATCTTATCCTGTTGTCAGTTACAATTGAGTTTAGGTCTTCAATTATTCAGTTAAAGGATCAAAGCCTGTCTCTCCCATGACTATTCTGCAGCTTCTCTGTATTAAGAGAAATGTATTCTCACCAACCAGTACTTAGATCTTATGGTCATTGGTTAGAATGTGTTTCTGCTACAGCAAATTTCTCTATCTGACCTAAAATGTAGCTTCTATCATATTTTTTACTCTCTGATCCGAGAAGGAAGCATATTCTGCACAGCTTGGAACATTGTCCTGACCATATGTGACTGACAGCCAAGTTTCTCTGTATGACAGTCACTTTATTTAGTCAAAAAGTTTGTTTCAAGGAAAATTAGTAATGGAGAACTAATTTGAAATATGGTATAAATTAGCCAAAACAAGATTCTTTTAGTAAACATGTGGTATACAGAAAAGTATGTTTTAAAGATGTTTGTTTCTTTGAGACTCTACAGTATTTTGAAAATTTGCTGCATACTGGTGAAAGGTTACATGCATTGCATTACCATATAAGTTTTCATCATCTTCAAGACCACATCATATCTCTCTATATTATGTGCAAGATTGAAAAAAAAAGTGACAACTCTAGTTTTTTAGCAATTGGGTGATTACTAATTTAATAAGTTAAAACATGTGACAGATTATGTTTACAGTAATGCTAAAACGCAATAAAATGGACTAAACACAGCACAATTGGTTTTTATCATAGAACACCTTAAATAGACTAGACAAATGAAAAGACTTACAGGTAAATATCCTAAAAGTGAGGTTATGCTTTCTGATGTGTATAATATTTTTCCAGTAGATGAGAAGACCATAATAAAACCATTCAGCGCCTGAAAATTAAAAAAAATAAATAAAAACGCAAGGAAAATTGTCAATTTTATTCAATTTGAAAATTGCTGTGAATGCATAAAATGAATATTTATGATTGAGAAATGCTAATTCAACAAAAATAAAATCTCAAGCTATGCTTACATCACCTATTAGTGATTGGCATAAGCAGATACAGGCTCTTTGAACGGGCGGGGGGGGGGGGAGGTGTGAATTTCCACCTTCCTCCTCCGACCTATGCAAATAAGCAAATAATACAATTTTTCGGAGGTAAACAGGGAGGGGGTAGCAACTGAAAATAAATAAAACTTCATTCATTTTTGTTTATCTACATGGACAATGAACTATGACAATTCATTTAAAAACATATGTTCTTACAGAGTAAAGTTGTACCATGGGATGATCGAACTCATTCTTTTCTAAAATTTCAAGTATTTGCCATGCACAGTGATGGGCACACTATGGCAAGCCAGCTAAATGCGGTCCGCTTACTATCTGGCCTGCTGCTGATTTTAAAATAATACAGTCAACGCTCGATATAAACCCCCCCCCCATGTCCCGTCAAAAATGGACGTTACATTGGGAGGGTCGTTATATCAAAAGTAAAACACATACGATAGCTGCTCTATAAAAACATCGGGGACTCATCCTACTAGTCATTGTAATAGAATAGTCGCTATAATGTGGAGTTGTTATAGCAAGCATCGACTGTAGTATAGAAATTTTCAATTTTAGTGTTTTGAAAAAAATTTATCTTAAGGAGAGTGTTCCATTTTTTGTTTATGGAAAATATAGTTGCGATAATTTACCATATTTTAATGTGTATAAGGAACCCCTTTTACACGTTAGTTAAAAGTTTTCAACTGATTCACTATAAACATATTATCTTGAAGATTGCAAAAGGAATTCGATGAAATCAAGAGAAGGCATTTTTGGTTACTTACTTCAAGCATCAGATGAGTGAATTCTTCATTTGAGAGAAATGACGGCTTCCAATTTTCTTGAACCTCCACATTCTGTTGCTGAACAGACATTTCTAAGAAAACAGGAAGCACATGAACATAAATAATAAATTTAATATATAGAGTGCAAACAAATATTAACATCAGACTAAAAATGAAGCCCATTAATTATGAGGGATATGCTCTTAGGTAACTGAATACTTATTAGTACCTATTTTACTTATAAAAGTAAAAGAATAAGAAAACTTTTAAAACTTACCACCATGGTTCCGAAGGAATGAGATGGCAGACTTGAGAACAGTAGATTTATCCATCTTTCTGTTACTGGAGGTGACCATAGAACAAAGCTCATTGATGAGCATGTTGAATTGGTCTCGCCGCTTTTTCTCACTGAGATTCCTGGACTTACTGTGACAGAAAAAAACCATAAAAATAAAAAAAAATACAAAGCAAATTAAGGTTGAAAATATTGAATTGATCAATTCTGACATGCCTTCTTGAAGTGTTTAAAGGGAGAAAAAGCAATACTGATAAATTCAGAGAGAATATATTTGCAATAACATTTAAATAAATTGTAAATTTAATATATTTTTAGTGTAAAGAAATTAAAAAATATATAATTTGTTCAAAAGACAGAGACTTATTTAAAATTAGCAACTTATGATCAGTGACCTTCTCTGATGCATGTAAAAACTACTCATACAGAGATATTAATACGAAGAAAATATTAGGAGAGCCAGGGATTGCCAGACGCCTAGTATACACTGGATTCCAGGGCGTATATAATGGGAAAGGGAATTCCTGTGAATAGTATATTCATACAAACGTTTAGATAACTTAGTGATTTGAAAATGAATTCAGGAAAGAAAATTCATCTGCCTCAGCTGGGAAAAGAACCACCATTCCTTTGCAATCCAGGTGAATGTGTAACAGTTCAAACTCGCAGCGAGTCCGGTGCTGCATCCCAATTCCCTGGTGATGAAAGAAATCCGGAATATATGAAAATCGGTGATGCGCTCGATAGGGGTCATCTTTTCAGTATAAAAAGCAGCGACAATGTTCCCTCTTTGCACTTGTCCTTCCGCTTTATATTAAGCCATATTTCACCACTCGCTGGTTAACTCTACCTGGGGAGTTAGGATGTCCTAATTTGAATGGAGATATGGATCAACGACTTAATGATATCAATTTTTGTCAAAATTTGTAAAATTTCTAAATCAAATTTTTAAATACTATATGTAAATTAAAATTAAATCATTCAGAGCTCAGATTTTGACTCTAATTGTGTTGGATTGCTTCGTGGTACTCATTTAAATCCTGGTGGTGGCAAGTGGTTTGTCACAAATGTGCTAGACCACTATGCTACCGAAGCAACGAATATCTTTCCTTAAAACATATATATGCTGAAAGGGACCATACATGAATAGTCAGACATAACTCAGCTTATAACTCATATATACTGACATTTGCTATCAGGTCTGACTGTTCAAGTACAGCCCATTCAGCATATATATGCTCCAAAGTAGGGGGAGGGGTTCCCTAATCAACGATTATTCGTGGCTTCCTAGTGCAATTTAACAAAGGATCTCTCTTCAAAAGGGAGGGGACCTCAAGTGGTTTGAGCTCCAGTGGTTATGACAACTACATTAGCATAAAGCTACAAAAAGTAGAGGCAACAATATACAGTGTCTTGAAGTTCGTTATTATGGGATTCGACTCCTTATACAGTATTTCTACTGTCATTGATGAATAAAAGCAAAAAAAGTATAGTATAAGCAGTCGAATCCCATAATAACGAACTTCAAGACACTGGAGAAATCACTTTGTTATAATGAAATTTCATTATAAAGGAATTCCAGGTTTTTTACATAGATTCTATGTAAATTTATTTGGGGGGTTAGAAAAGTTTTTGTTAAAAAGAGATTTTCGCTATGGTGGTATTCATTAAAACGGGATTTGACTGTACTTATATATCCTATACTTTTTATATTTATACAAAAAAACATATCAAAACTGAATAAATCATAAAAAGTGAAGACATTAAAGCAATAATCACTTTAAAGTTTCTCTCATTACATGCACTAAAAAAAAATGAAATTTAAAAACATATTCAGCAACAACCTCTTTTACATTACATTCACGGATCTACAAACTTTTTGGCTTGCAGGTGATATTTTTGACTGGAATAATACTTATGTTTGAAAAGTGCAGTGCCAAGGCAGAAACAATAAAATGTTTATGGGTTCATTATCAATAAATATTAAATTATTGTGAGTTCAGCAATTCGAGTCTACTTACACTCTTTCATTCCTATATTTAGCAGCATGTCTGCATGAGAAACCAAAAGAGAAGAAAAAAGAGGGGGAAAAAAGAAAGAAAGAGCAATAGTGATTATAAAGCTCTTTCATTATCATTACAAGCATATATAGAAAATTCATTACCTTCAATTACAATAGAAAAATGGGAAGCCTCTGATATTGACTACTTTTTGTTGAAAGAATAAACATAATTTTAATAATGGTGGTAGTAATTTGATACATTAAATTTGAAGATGAACAAAAAATTAATTTTTTTTTTACCATATTCCCCCTGCATCAGCTGGCATGCCAGGAAAACAACGAGGGAGTGTTTGCTTTTGCTAGAATAAATCTTAGTTTATTGCAAATGTTGGATGCTGAACATATTCATTCTTCTAGATTAGATGAGCTGAATGGAAAAATTAGTAGACTACAAAGTATTTTTTATCATGCGTTCAAGGTTTGAATGAACAGAGCAAAAAATTAAAGGATTGCACTGCAAAACATGATATTTTAGTAGACCTACTAAAGTGGTAGCATATTTTTTTTAAAAATGCTAAAAAAGTACAAAACATAGTTTGTATTTCATATTGGGCTGGCGATAATTAGGTTGGAGTGATAAGTGAGTGTACAATTTTCTCTGTTGTTATCAACTTCCTGGACAAAACATGTTTGCTTACTTTATTATGATTCACTTATTTATTACAGATTGATATCTGTCTTCTGAATGTATTGTGGGATCCTTATTAAATCTTGCTTTTCCCAGCATGCCAAGAATGGACCGGACTCTTAACATTAAAGAAATATAGTGTCTCCTGATTTTTATGGCATGCCAGATAATACAGACATATGACCGCTGACCACCAAAAGAAACCATCTTGGGATGGTTTGCACCTTTTCCCAAAGGGATGGATGGTCTCAGAGAACATGGCGAAGTCAGACTCTATGCCAGGGAAATATGGTAATTAGTGGTTGAATAAAACATGCATTAGAACAATCAGGATTTTGGTGAACATATGCAAGTGAAATTTTTTAATTTCTTAGAATTCAAGGTTTTAATAGAAGTTGTTTTTGACAGGAGCCAAGCATATTCTTTCTGGGAAAAACATTCCTAAATAATGTTTTCTTGACTTTTTCAGACTTAAAAACTATTGATTTACTAATTCTATTTTATTAAGTACTTCATAGAGGAATATTACATTGCAGCGAATAATATTTAAACGTTAGGTTAATAAACTGCAATTAAAAATTAGAAGACTGTTCTCTTTACATAAGAAATAAGAACTTGTAATTGGAGTTGCAGTTACATGTTAAAAGACTGATTTAGCCATCATATATAGGAAATTTTAGGTACCAATACCAAATTTATAGTCGATGTGGTGAACTAGTGCCTAAGATTCATCAAGTTCTGGTATATAACTTAAAATTATTCACACAGTTAAATTGGTGTGTGAATTACCTATACTGTAGTGTAGTTGCTTTTTGATGTAAAGTAGCACATTTATTTATCGGCCTAACTGAGAAACTAGGGTCAATTGGTTTTGAGAAAATCTGGTCAAATGAGGGAAATTAAACCAGTGCAAAGCTAATTATGAATGCATTGTAGATTGATTCTGAGTTAGGTACTTCGTAGAGGAATATTACATTGCACACGAATAATATTTAAACATTAGGTTAATAAACTGCAATTAAAAATTAGAAGACTGTTCTTTTTACATAAGAAATAAGTAATTGGAGATGCAATAAATGCAATTGGAGAAAAGAACGGGGGGGGGGGGGTAGCGGCAAATGAGCAGCAATCTTGAGCGGGAAGTGGCAATTTTTTCGAGGACCTTTACAGTGGATGGGGCAGAATTACCCTCTTCACCTACCCTTACAAGAATACTACCTACAGTCCTGCATTTGATTCCTAAAGCAAACTTTTTTTTCAGCTGCATGGAAAAATTAAATTTGCAGTAAAACGAATAGTTTCACATACCTTCTGGGATCGTCTTTTTCATCCATGTCATCTTAAACATCAATCTAAATGGAACACAATTCATATCATATTCAATTTGTAACAACATATCATACAAATTTATATCATAACATCATTAGTAAGAGCTAAGCTATAGCCATTTTATGAAGTTACGATACAGAATCACCGTTTTGACATTGAAATAATGATAATAATAAATTTTATTAACTGCATCAGAAAACCTTTGGGATTTCAGTCCTGATGGAGGAAAACTGTGGCCTACTGAATAGCTGTAGGCTAAGCCGGCTCTAACACATTATGGGTGTAGTCTTCAAAGGATGTAGGCTACATGACTACTACCACACTGACCAGGGATCCCATTCAGGTTGGTTACCAAATCTCAACTCTGGGTTGCTCAATTGGAAAGGCCTGTATAAGTCCTTATTTACATTGGCACTGCGGTAAAAATAAAGCTGAATATGTTCTGATTGGTTGATTGCAAAATCTAATTATTTGATTGGTCTATTCACATTTCTTTGAATGTACAGTGCTTGCTCATAAACACAAAACAACTTGAAGTTGAGATGAAGGCTATCTCGATGGAAATAATGTGAGGTAAATATATTTTATCAAATGAAAATCGAATTTGTCATCATGTTAAGGATTACAAAAAAAAAAAGACAGAAAAGTAATGCAGTAGAGTCTGGACTATCCGGAGAACTCTGCACTATGCGGCCTAGTTAAATAAAAACAACTTTCCGTGATAAAATGACGAATAATTTACTTTCCCAAGGTATTTCAAAGTGTTATATCAATTTGTGTAATCATTTATGAATGAACAGTAAAATGAATTTAAATAATTTTTGTAAGAAATTAAGTCTACATTAATATTTTGTTTATTTTAAAAGTTTACACATTCATACTGTACAGAGCTTATATGATTTGAGTACAGAGCTTATATGATTATACATTCCCTGCAATTGAGTTAGACATTGTCAAATTCATCTAAAAATATGTATAATATGTTTTTCCTCACCTTCCTTTCTCTGTAATAAATTTTTAAAAAGTGCAATACCATGAGTGTACCCCGGGGGGAGGGGGGTTAGAGCCGAGATTATGGTGTATTTTGGTGTATATGGTGGACACAATGAAAAAAACTGAATTCCCCCCCCCCCCACAAGAAAGTCCTGCTTACGCTATTGCACAGTGCAGTGCATAACAAACATTTATAAAGTACTTGCCTGTACTAGGATTATGTACTAGGACTTAGTACTAGATTATAAAATATGAATAAAAGCAGGTTTTGGTATAAAAAGGATGTTTTTAATGGCATGGGTAGGGTAAGAAGTGAGCATTTATAGAACCCCTGTTTATCTGGCTCTTTTTTGTTATATGGCCTGCCCTTTTCCCACATTAGGCCGGATAGTCCAGAGTCTATTGTATACAGTGGGTCCAGCTAATAAAATTCCCACTTAGAATGTTTTCCTGCTTAGTACAACTTATTTTTGTGGTCCCAATTCAGTAATAATTATCAAAATTTCCCGTTTAAAACCCTTTCTTTCATAGAATGTTTTTGCATGTGGCATTTAAAAAAAAAAATGTTATAAGTGGGATCAGGCAAGGATCTAGGGTAATGTGTTGGGAGGAGCAATTTATTGTGTAGGTTTATTTGATTGTCCTATATTTTATTTTATGTGACAGGTGAATTTTTATCCATCTTATTTGGCTCTTGGGAGGGACAATCTCCCCCTCTGGATCTGCATGATTCACTGCATTCATTTAGGAAATACTCACAGAGATAAAGGAAATCGCCAACAAAAACATAATTGAACTTACCACGCTATCCTAAGCAAATTGTAATCTGTCTGTAAGGTCACCTACTTTGCAACATGACTGCAGGGCGAAAAATAATTACTAAAAAAACATGTTCAGAAATAATAAATAAACAATTTAAAAAAACGTTTCCACAAAATATAATCACAAATGGAAAACAACAAAATAACAAATACACGGAAAATACAAAATTCTTGAGGTATTTCGACAGTCTATGAATGCCATCTCCAGAGGATAAAATATCATGCTGACCAAGCATCCCATTTTGGTAGGTTACCAAATCTTAGCTTTCCATTGCTCAGCGGGAAGAAAATATGTTTGTTCAGGTCAAATGTTGCAGTCAGAGTGATGCTGCGTGCCTGCATTCAAGTCTAGTGCAATGTCTCAAGCAACCAATCAGAATGTTGCATTAGACTTGTACGCAGGCATTCAGTTGCATTCTGACCACAACGTTTAACCTGAACAGACATATTTTCTTTCCACTGAGTAACGGAGAGTTACGATTTTGTAACCAACTAAAGTGGAATACTTGATCAGCGTGCTATTTTATTCTCTGGAGATGTCACTCATAGCCTGTCGAAATGCATCACGAACTCAGTATTTTCCATGTATTTGCCTATTTCATTGTTTCTCTGTTTTTAAAGTGTTTTCTTACTCACATGAATGAAATTTTTCTAATATTTTAATTCTGTTTTAGGTAGCCTTCAAGTACCTTTTGCGAATGAATAGAGGAAGATAGAGTTTTGCTAATTTTTTTCTCTCTTAGAATGGTAAATTTAATTTCAAAGTGCTCTTGTCACCTATCTTTGGAAAACAGTTTTTCCTTCACCCAATACAGAATTGGACAATTTCCCTTTTTTCAGTGCTTAAAGTTGGACATCATGAATACTGTAGGACCTCCGGTGATTTTGTTTCTCAACGAAAGATTTATAGTATGGCAGCTTGTGCCTCCCCAAGATGATCAGATACCACAAATGTTTATAGATATTTTAGTAAAAAAAAATTGAGATCCACACGATAACTGTTAAGCATAGACAGACAGATATGACTGTCAAGAGAGACCATCTTGGGATGGTTTGCCCTCTTTCCCAGAGGGATGGATGGTCTCTGACAAACTGTTGGGCACATGTGCACCTTTCCGGCACAACTCATTTGGTGATAGAACAGAGTTGGTTTCAAAGAATGAAGGCCCCTGAGACCCAGGACCTTTACCAAGGCTGTAGCAGGGAGAACTTGGGGGGTCTTGTCCTCCCCCCAAAATGTGAGAAAATGACCGAAAAAGGGAAAAAAGATGGCCAAATCTTTCACTTGGTTCTATCGCTTTGGTCCCCCCCCCCCCGAAATGAAAGTGGTCTCCCCCTCCCGAATGAAATTACTGGCTATGGCCTGACCTTTACGGTAATTTTTTGTTTTTCTTCCATGCCATAAATCCACTATCAGAGGGCCCGTGAACAGGGCCATCTTAAGAGCATCATATGCCCACGGGCAAAGTAATTTTTCTTAAGCCCCTGCCTTAGAAATACCAGCCTCCCAATTCACATACTTGCTGTTAAAAATTGGATGCAGATCTTGCTTTCTTGAGGCCCTTCTGCACTCGAGCGCACCCCCCCCCCCCAACCAGGTTGAGCCCATGTGTTAAAAGATGGCACTGCCTGTGAAAAATCTGGCTTGGGGGGGGGGGGGAGCTGTCAAAGATTCAGCCTAAGGGCTGCGCTCCAGGATGTGGGTGCCATAAGCATGGCCCCCACATCCTGTAGCGGGGCCCCTAGGCTAGGATCTTTTGCGGGCCCCTCGGTCAAACTTTTAACGGGCCCCTTCTGTAGTTAATTTATAGCGTGAAAAAGCAAAACAATGATGATAATCGTCCCGGGCCCCAGGGCTAGAGCCCTGGCAGCCCCCCCCTATGTGGGGGCCATGGCCATAAGACTGGAAAGGCTCTAGCCTTGGGGGCCAAGGCATAAAATCACATAATTTATGTTTTCTATACAACAAATTCACTATTTAGATGGGCCCGCCAATAATCTCAGCACGGAGGAACGGATCTACGATATGGAGGGCCATATCTGTAAATAAGCCAAAAAACTTTTGCGATTAGTGTTATCAATTTTAATCCGCGCAAAAAAATAAATTCCACAGAAATCACTTACACCAGTCTAAGAAATCCTCATCACAAGAACACAACTTTTATCGACATTATAATGACACACCAAAAAAAATTCATATTAGATACACTCAATTTTTTTTTTTTTTGTGACATGGGTGCTATAGAAAAGAGCAAATATATGTAAAATATCTATTAGTGAAGTTTTAAAAGAAAATAAAAAAATCAACTTCATCATTGAAAAAAAAAAACCCATATACATCAGCAAAATTGGCTTTTTATTTTCTGTATTAAGATAACTTGGTAATATATTTTTCTCTATTTTTTGCAGATAAGTGCCTAAAATTGTGTTTTTTGTGAGGATTTAGCATTTCAATGGTTATCTAAAGAGATATTGTATAAATATTTTCCCATAAAGATACAGTAAAAAAGAAGAAATATACAAATAAACATACCTCATAATTTAAAAACATGATGAGTCAGGAGGGAAGAGAGAAAAAGAAAAATACTTCTTTCTTTCCTTTGGCTTAAGAGATGGGATAACACTCAGCAGTAAAATAAAAAATTACAACCGCGATGAACCAGACGACACAGACTATGTGTGTGACATGCGCTCCTATAACTTACGTAATAACAACAAGCAGGAAAAATATGCTAACACAACCAAACAGCAATTTTTTTAAAATTTAACTTCCTCCGGGTTATGAAAATGGATACATATCTTCCTCTTCTGGTTTTTTTTCTCCCCCTCCCGACACTTGAAAAAAAAAAAAAACAACAACAACAACAAAAAAACTACTGTCGGGTGCGTTCGCGTAGTTTCAGTCGAGTTTGCGAGGACGTCACATCATCTCAAGTGCTGGCAATGGCCAACAGCAACCTCTGGTATATTCTAGAAACGTTATGCTGATCCTCCAATAGAAATGCCTCGGGCGTGCTTGGGATCAAAACTTATCTCTCGAACTCTACCATTGGCCGATTCCGTCGGCTTTGATTAGCAAGTTATGAAACTGCTTACGTCATCATTATTTATCTGCGTGTTGAGGGTTCTGCGTTCCCCCTACGAGGGAGGGAAAAAACAAATATGATTCGTCAAAATTTGTGGAGAAATACATATTTATTTATTTTCATTTTAAGTTCTGTGTTCATTTTTCTATGGCGTGATAGTAAAAGAAAAAAAATATTTGAGCCGAAAAATTTATAGGTATATTATTAGTGAAACTTCGTTATAACGATATTCTGTGAACCAAGAGTTGTAGAAGGATTATCGTTATATCGAGAGGTAACATTGTTATCACGTGCCACCAAATTTATGCTGTAGTTGGTATCTAACCAGTGTACTATATACATATATCAGAAAACGCGCTTTGAAGCATTTATTCGTCGCGAAAAACTGTAATGAATTAGTTGATTCATTCAGATGCATTGCCATGTAAAGAAGTTTACCGTATTGCAATTTTGTGTCTTACAGAGAAAGTGGCAATACAAGCAGCTTTATCAACGTTTTCGGTGATGATGCCGTGCAAAACAAACAACGATGGTTTTTAGACGTTCTTGGAAAAATGAAAACAACTGACGAAGTTAAAATTGAATTCGAGACTATTTTTGAGCGAAATATAAAGAAATATCGTTGTATATAGCGGTTCAAAAATCTCTTTGTAAAGTTTATTGTTATAGAGGGATTTATCGTAATGTTTAACATTGGACAATAGGTAATTCTATACGAGATTTGAAACAATATGAGGTGGCAGGTTGCAGAGAGATCTATCGTTTTATCGAGTATCTTTGTAGTGAGGTTTCACCCATTATGTATTTTTTATCTATTTTAAAGTTATAGGACGATAAATTATTTTTCATCAACACAACTGGGGCCCCTTCAGCAGTGGAGTAGTTACTGGGGAAGGCTTATAGCGGGATGTAGCCAAGGGCCAGTACCGTCTTAATGCATGGATCCACCCGGGCACAGCCCGGGGGCCTCAAGAAAAGAGGCGCCTCACAAAAATGAGAACCGGTTCAAATTTTTGAAAATTCGCCAGGTAGGGCCATAGGTGGTGATACACTTGGAAGTCTGGGGGGGGGCACGATGATGATGATGATGTCAATTCATATATACATTTATACATTAGATCAGTCGACTCCATCTTTGACGCAAAGGTGTATCTCCGCCCACGGGTAAGGCCTCAGAATAATTACTTGGCCCGGGGGCCCATGATGCTCTGTTAAGATGGTCCTTGGCAAGGGCGGTAAATTTAGGGAATAATGGTGGTCAAGAAAAGAATGAAGTACAATGTGTGAGTGAAGGGTAGCGAAATATGTATAGCCCAGAGGTGCCCTCATGGTGTGTGGCAGGTGCAGTCGCACTGGGCACCAAGCTTTGTGAGGTCTCACACTCACGGTGAATTATTGGAGGCTTCTTAACACCAATTCTTATATCACTTTTTGCATGAATTCTGAATTTTCACATCAATTCTGGAATCATAACTTTCACCGATTCTGAATTTTTATCGGTGCTGGAATAATTTTTAATTCATCAATTCTAAGATTTTCATCAGTTTCAGGGCGAATTGCTTCTCCCATTAGATTGAAATTACCTTCAACGCTGAATATTCATTAATTTTTGTGCTAATTTACATCTACTTGTGTTTTCAAAGTTCTTTGTATATTTCCCAGCTGTATATCCTAAAATGATGGATGCCGATTTCCATGGCCCCCACATCCAGGAGTAGGGCCCCAGGCTGGGATCTTTCGCGGGCCCACTGGTCAGACTTCTCACGGGCCCTTCTATAGTTAATGTGTAGCGTGAAAAAGCAAAAAAAGTATGAGAATTATCCCTGGCCCCAGGGCTAGAGCACTGTCAGCCCCGGCCTTGTGGGGGCCATGCCGATTTCCCCTTCCCTCAAAACATAAAATCGGGTAAGGGAAGTCCTAAACATATTTGGTGCCCCGAAGTTGTTGAGACCAACCCGCTATTAGTTTTCGCCCGTCTCAGCGTGTATATAGGACGGCCCTGGTAAGTGCACGCGTATTGCCTGGAGAAGTGAAAGGACTTGTCAGTGAGTGAGTGACCAAATGAGTTTACAAGCATGTGAGTGAACAAAACCGGCAATTAATTTCAATGTTATTTGAAGGCTATGAACTCAAAATTCATCTTTAATAAATTCATTGCGACTCACCCTCTAAGCCATATCATGACAAATCGCATAAAGGCACTTGGCCCGCGAAGCAAATATGGCCCTGGGGTTATCTGATGCGGCCTGCCCACCTCAAACCAAATTTTGTAAAAATGAACTAAGTGGCACATTTACGGATCGCTTGTGTCCCGTGGTACAATTCCAGAACATTTAAGTGGCCCGTGGCATATTTTCAGATCACTTAAATGACCCGGGACACAGTTCCAGAACACTTAAGTGATCCGTGACACATTTAGAGATTCCTTGAGTGACATGTGACGTAGTTTTAGAGCACTTAAGTAGCCCCCAGTGCGGTTCTATATCACTCAAGTTTCCCGCGGCACATTCTCAGATGATTTAATTGATCCGCGGGATATAATTACGGATCACTTGAGTGATGCGTGGCACAGTTCAAGAGCGTTTGGATCCGTGAAACATTTAGAGATCACTAAAGTGGCTCTGTAGGGCACTTATCAATAGGGGTGTGTTACTTCCAGTGCCCACAAACTATCGAAAGGTTTTTCTCGTTTCTGACGCACCGAGTAAGATGCCATGAAAAATATTTCATATTTTCATAAAGGGTGGTTGATGACCTAAGCATTATCCAAACCCCCCCCCTTGTCATCAAAATTCAGCAAATTGGAACCCCCCCCCCGTCATCAAAAGTCAGCAAATTGGAACCCCCCCCTCCCTCCCATCGATGCTGACGTAATACTTGAATGGCCCCTTATAGTCAGGTAGGAGGGCGTCAGCAAAATCATTTTGCCCGGGGCAAATGATTTAGGCTTATCCTACGACTTGTAGGATAAGCCCTAAAGGTTCTCGTATCCCGTGCATTTAAACAGGTAGCACTGCCCTAAAACCATCGAGCTTATATTACTATTATAATAATATAAGCTCCATGCCTAAAACCGCTGCTCCATGGTCCCCCATTTTGGCAGCAGGTTCTCAGACCAGACTTGCACGGCACCCCCCCCCCCCCATAGCTAATTTATAGTGTAAAAAAAGTTTAAAAAAAAGTAAAAAAAAAGTAAGATTGCCCCGAGGCTGGAGCCCTGTCAGCCCACCCTTGTAGGTGTGTAACTTTCTCAACTTATTCCGGCGCCCCCTATTATTTGGCACCCTGTGCAATTGCACAGGTTGCACCGCCCTAAGACCGCCCCTGTGTGGAAGTATAATTGAATTAATGATAGAGTACGTATATAGCCTACGTATGTGATGGGACTAACAATCAGAAATCTGAACAACACAAACAAAATATAAGAGTTTTACTTCAAATTAAAATTACAGATGTGAAGATATTTAAAAAAAAAATTTCAAACTTATTAACTATCTCATCAGAATCAATAGCAATTTTAGCAATAATTAGCAAATTGGATATAGGTTGATAGGCTGGTAGGATCAAAATGGGTCGAGGAACGCAGTTCTCTAAGGTTTGTGCCACCAAAATGGATTTTCAAATCGCGATGTGTTTGTAAATTTCAAAAAAATATCATAAATATTACCTGCGACTGACATGAAAGACTTTCATGATTACGTCAGAGATTTTACATAATAGCGTGTTTTTATACACTGTACTTATTTCTGTATAGTGATCCCCCCCCCCACCTCCCCGCGAAAGGGAAAAATCGGGCTGCAAGTGGGAGGGAGATCAGTGAATAGGAACAGCCGTCACTTTATTACGTATATATATACACGATATAAATATATATCATATTTTTTCCACCTTTCATTCAAATGCGGTTGGGTGGTCTCTATCTCTCTCTCTCTTTGCGCCTATTTCCAGGTATTCGTTGAAAAGAATGGTTTCTTCTTTGATGTTGTTTGTGTGTTGGAGGCGTTGAGCAGCCGCTCAATGTCTAAGGTATTTTTAGCTCAACCGAGAAAGAAATGGGATATTATATTTAGCATTCATTGTTGTTGCCATCGATATTATTACGAAATTATTGAAAATCTTTACGTCTCGTTTATGTCATAATATTGATATACAATTGATATACAAGGGGTAGTCGGATATATTGATGTGTGCCTAGATGTATATAAGATGCTTTATACGGTTTTGACGCCTGTGGGTTGAACGAATTCTGCCACCCTTCTCCCATTCTAGTATAATTTTCTTGACCACTCATTTCTCGACTTTACCCCCTCGTGCTTACCCACTTGGCCTCCCACTCATGCTTCTGTCTCTAAATCTCTCTTTTGTTCATTCACATGCATGCCTACTCCTTTGGTCAGTCCCCTGCTCACACACTATCTAAGTCACTTTGATCATCCACATACTTGTACACTGTTTTGGTCCCTCACGTGTTTGCACACACTCTAGGTTTCGCTTTTGGTCTCTCACTCATATGGTTAATTGCTTTCCAGGTAGCTCTTTTGGTCAGTCCCGTGTTCACACACTCTTTAGGTCATACCTTTGGTCGGTCCCATGCTCATACACTCTATAGATCACTTTTTTGGCCACTCATTGACCTGGTCTCCCGCTTTCTAGGTCACTCTTTTGGTGAGTTACATGCTTGCACACACTCTATAGCTTTTGCTCACACAAACGCTTGCACAATCTTTTTTTCATTCACATGGTTGCAAACTCTCTAGGTCACTCACTGACTTGGTCACTCGCTCTCTGGGCAAATTTGGATTTACGGTAGGCTATACAAATGTTGCCGCACTTCTCCCATTCTACTAATTTTCTTAGTCATTCTTTCCTTAAATTTGCCTCAATCGGCCGCAAGAATGCCCCGAAAGAAATGACCACTTGGCCAAGAGAGTCGCAGGTTAATAAACTCTAGGGAAGGCAGCACGGCTGTTTCAACGCATGGGTACACCAGGGCACGATCCAGGGACTCAAGTGCGTATGGTAGTATTTCCTAAAGTATGCGTCGCGGCTTCTTAGGGCTTCATCAACCTCTGTCAGGGGTGTCACGGTTAGTTTTCGATATCAGTTTGTGCATATTCAGTACTTGGTAGTTCTTATCTGAACTAATTTGGAGAGATGATGGATAAACGATGGCTAGGGCAGGGACGTTGAAGGCGACAAAAGTTTGAGAACCACTGGCGTAGGAGGTCCATGATATAAATCTTATTGTGATTTTTTATAATAAGTATATGAATTAGCTGGCACTTTCTAGTCTTCTAAGTGGACCTCCTCCTCCTGACCAGAACGTGGCCCGCCGCTCTGTCTTAACGAAGAGATATAAGCAGGTGGTGAAAGACCTGGACACATGCTGAAATGTAGGCGGACCACAAATTACCACTCTGCCGCGGTCCATGATGCTCATGAAACGACTTTGCAGTGTAGCTGCGGGTAAATGACAAGAAAACTATGGGTAAACGACCACTTGTGAAAGGAAGCTACAGGTAAATGACCACTTGTGCAAGGAAGCTACAGGTAAATGACCACTAGTGCAAGTAAACCGCTGGTAAATGACCATTATGGAAAAGAAGCCCCGTGGTTTAATGACCATTACGGAAAAGAAGCCCCTTGGTTTAATGACCACTGGGGAAACGTAGCCACTGGTTGCAAAACTTTAAGAATCACTGGTCTTGGATATTTTTGCTGGGTTTGGGACAGGTTCTCTTTGCACAGATAATTTGATCTCTTTGGGACAGGTGTGAGGGGGTGGGGGAAGAAATAATCTTCTTCTCCTTCTTCTTCAGGTACGTACAGATTCCACCCTTGATAGAAAGCACGCTAGTAGAAGGTTAATATGTTAGAATAGTTTCATTTTCTAGCTATCTCAAACAATTGAACTATTTCGTGCTTTTATATGAGCCTGATATGTGCTTAATCAGGGCCGCAGTCAGAAATTTATTTCGGAGGGACACGACTGGTATTTCGTGGGAAGGGGAGGTACGAAAGTGACAGAAGAAGAGACCATTATAACCACGTTATTCCATATTTATTTTCTCACATTTTGGCCAAGACCTTGATCCAATGTGTACCTACTGAACAAACTGTGATTTGTCTTGATTCGTGTCAATGTGAAATTCATCATTCTACAAGCTGCAGCCACTACTGGTTGAGGAAAATGAATAAGAAAACGGTGTCTTTTCTGTATAGAGACC
Organism: Pholcus phalangioides; assembly: GCF_987345545.1. Lineage (NCBI taxonomy): Eukaryota > Metazoa > Arthropoda > Arachnida > Araneae > Pholcidae > Pholcus > Pholcus phalangioides. The sequence goes on along the minus strand of NW_028301603.1, from coordinate 27,708,390 downwards.
GGATTTTCGTCAGGAGCAACTGCTTGCAACGAAGCGTAAAAGCCCACCCTCATCCCAGATTTGCTTTTATTATATAAAAGTCAATTACAAAACGCGACCCGCCAACGCACAAAGAATTTCATTCGTAGGTTCTGTGGAGAAAAATTTCGAAATTGTTATTTAGGATTAGGTATGTGTAGTTTTTTGTCCATTGCCTTTTTCGTTTTCCAATCATGAGCGCTCACAAACATTCTCCCGGCTTCCCGGTGCGAGCTTCTTCTTCTTCTTCTTGTATTATTCTGTGGGTGGTAAGTTCTGCTTATTTATCGCTACATAATATCACTTTTTTTAATGTTGTCATTCACAAAGAATTTTAGTTATTTATAAAAAAAGAAAGAAGAAAAGGTTTTTGTGTGTCTCTTTGACAATCAAAAACATGCCTTTGACAATCTTGTATTTCGCTTAAATGAAAATGAAGGAAAGAACAGAATAAAGTTTATGCGGTTCCTTTCTTCATTTTCAGCGATTTTTGAATTCAAATATCTAAACGAGTATTGCACTTAAAAACATGCATTTTTTGGGAGTCTCAGGAGAGACAGGGTAACAATTTTTTCTAATCGGGATTTTTAGGCCTGAGTGATCAAATAAAAAGTTAACTATTTTTTTTTAACAACTATACAACTCCTTGCAATACGAATGACGTATCGGAGGTCTACATGCTATTTGGATACTTTTTTCAAATACATATTTACCATATTATTGAAGCTATTATAAAGACTTATATACGTAGTTAATTTTTTCTTTCAATAAGTTTAGCATTTCTAGATTGCATTTCTAAACTTGATTCAGAATTGTTGAAAATGTAAACTTACACAACTCTGACTTTAACCCAAGGCTGGAACAAATCACAAAAACATGTAGGCTCCTGAAAAAATTTTTAGGCGCCAAAAAATCTTTACCGGAAGATAAAGTCGAAAATAATGCCTCTTTTGACTTTTTAAGGGCATAGTAACCCTCTTTCATGTTGGCAGATATTCTGCTATAAATTCCAAACATTTTGTGCTGCTCTCAGCCTGTAATTTAGTAACTACACGAAGGAAGATATTAGGCGTCAGTACCAGTTATTTAGTCACCATGGTGACATGGCGCCTGGGATTTGTCCAGTCCCTCTCATATATGTATATTAGGCCAACCGCAAAAATTATTGATGTTGAATACCCCTCCCCCCTTCATGACCCCCGTTCGTGGTGTTCGCTACACGAGAAAAGTTGGGGAACACGTAATGTAAATAAATTAACTCCTCCCTTCGCTTACAAGCTATTGGCAAGAAGTTCGAATGATCTCTATTTGACGAATTGGGGATAGATATGGTAACCTTGTCCTAACTTAACCACACGTTAGAAGAAGGAAAAAAGTAGAAGAAAAGCAAGAATTAAAAACAAATGACAGTAAAACAATATAATAGATAAGTACACGAGAGAGTAAGTACAAAGTAAATTTCTCTTTTCACTCTCACCCTATCTGTTCTCTTTCGCTGTTATATGCATATAGTAGAAGGATACATCACACGTGGGGGGAAATCACTAACAGGGGTATAGAAATAAATGGAGGCAAAAATAACTATTTTTTATCATGGGGTTACAACAAAGCTTCGTGATGATCAGGAAAGAGGAAAGGAAATAGAGAGAACTTGTTTGAATTTATTCCGCTGGTGTTTTGGCGCAATATTACGTCCTTGATCGTAAAGTGGTTAATAACTGCTGTTAAAGGATATTCAAGAAGAATGCATGCTGTAATCTTGAATTTACTAGCTTGATTCTAGTACATAGTTTCCCCAAACTTTTTGTTCCATCGCCTCCTTCCGCAGAATTTTTTTTCTCCCAACTCAAGCCAACTCATAGTATCCTATGTTATACCCGCAGCTTCTACCGCTCCCTGGACCTTTCCATCGCCCGGGGGCGATATTGCCCACTTTGGGAAACACTGATCTAGTACATTCATTGATTCACAATCTTGAGAAGTCACGTCTGAATTCCAAAATTCCGATACTTCTAGAGGTGGTGTTTGTGGAAGGAGCGAGAAAAGAGTGTGTACGCACATGCAGAATATTCTTATGATAATATTGATTCTCATTTGTATATTCATTGGTGACGCGGAATAACTTTTCTTTTCAGTTCGTCCCACGCTAGCCCATAGGAACGCAGTGTATTATCGTAGAGCATGTTTACGGTTGTCTCCATGAGGTCACACCCTAGTTTTTTCGCCCACCACCACATCTGAGTTTAAAACCCTATCGTCAATGTATGAATTGGCCTTTGGGCAGGACAAGCTTGCTAATAAACGTGACTAGTTTTCCCGCCCAATTGGAAATTATTAAATGGCTCAGTTCACGAAAACACTCACTCACGCTCAATCACGAAGTATAGTCTCAATTATGAGTTACTTTATTTCTTTAGACAAGTGTCCTCAACAGTATAATTGTCTTTGTCACATCAGTGATTCTTTGTGCTGATGAAGATCACACATAAAGGATTTTAAAGAACAATTATACAAGCGTTATTGAATCAAAGCCGCTTGAAAGGAAACTCTTAATGCAGCTTTGTTATTGAATGAAGAAGAATGTTCACAGGATATAACGGTTGTGATTTTTTATAACGTAACAGTCGGATGTTCTGTTTCACCCCCCGTTGCCTGATGCAGAGTTTCGCTATTGCCACCGGAGCTCGAACTCCTGTAAGTATTTTTCTGGTTATTAAAATCTTTCGTCGTATTAAAAGAAATTTCTTTTGGATCCAGTAATCGATGAATTAAAAACAACTCATTAGACTCGGAATTGAGAAGAAAAGAAGGAACGGCCATCTTTTTTTAAATCGACACGCACGAGGGGCTCAGTTATGTCTGTCTTCTTTCAACGTTCTAATCAACAGGGACAGCGGACAGACTTAAGTGTTTTGCAGCCCGATGGAAAAACAGCTTCGCTACCCCTTGAAACGGGGCTTCTCAATCCTCCCCCCCCCCCCGTTCATGAACACCCTGGTGCACGGCAGTTTTACATTGGTCCCCGAGAGGGAACATCAAACTACTATTCCATGGTCATAAAAAAACAATCCGCAATACATTTGCACGATAAATAGTGCCCGCTACCCAGCGAAAAAAAATTGCAATTTTGTGTCCAGACCAAAGCTGTATAAAGATCGAGCCGCTTTGGTCCAGGCACTTCAGGTTTGGGAGGGGGGAGGGGGCTATCGAGGCTAGAGAAGCAACTGTATACCCAGGGCCGCAACTAGATATTCTTTCAGCCTGGCAAGCATGTATTATGCTTCCCTCGTGTAGTTTTGAATAGTTTCAATAGAATTTAGCGCTACCACTAGCCTAGAATTTATTGATCTCCCCCGCTAGTCCGAGTTCTATCAGGACCGTCTCAACATCATGGGCCCCCCCCCTAGGCATGGTAGTCCCATACTTAGCTGGAAATAAACAGCCTACTTAAATATTTCCTACTTATTTCCAAAATTAATTGTACTATACAAAATATCATAAGGTGGGTCACTTATGGGCATGAGGCTCCTGGGCATGACCCCTCATAAGAGTGGGACTGACAGATCTACAGCCCGGGTCCTAATATGGTTTTCATCATTTTTTTTGTTTTTCATACAATAAATTTCATATAGAGAAGGGGGTCTGAAAAATTTAGCCGGGGACTTGAGAAAAATCCCATCCTAGGGAACTTGTTGCAAAATGTAGGCGGTGAGGCCTGGGGGGGGGGGGTCCATTCCCCTAAAGAAGGCCCTGATTTTATGGGTGGTTTTGTTGGATTCTCTCTCTCACTGTGTTAGTCACTAATATAAAATCTTTATTTCTTCACACCTTAATTTTTCTTCTCAGCTCTCCAAACCACCTGACATGGCCCCTTTCTACATTTTCTTCCGTGGCCCCTTGTGGTATCACCCCCGGTTGAGAACCACTGGTTTAAACTATAGTCACAATTTTTTGATAAAAGATCGACACGGATTGGTTAAATTCAGGTTTTTAACCAATCTATGTTCATCTCTTATCCAAAAATTGTGATTACAGTTTAAACCATGTCGGTGAATACGGCCCTTAAAGTAAAAAAAAATAATTTCCAGAATTTTTTCGAATCACCCTTTACATCTGTCATCATCAGCCTGTTGCTCGCAAGCACCATGGTGCTCTCAGAAGCACTAAGAGTGTTCGATGCCCGTGTCCGACTTCGTGTTCGCGAGCACTTCGTCAATTAAACACCCCGTGAAAATTGGATCCTAGGATTACCGTTATCCAGATTTTAGGGGCGTACTCATGTCAAAAAGGGTGCTCTTCGTTTGATGATTGATTAGGTAGCGCTTGCGACCCAAGAAAGGTTGAAGACTATTGCTTTACATCATACGTGCTCAACCATGAACCGCGGACCAAATGTGGCCCCTTCAGAATCGTCTGATGTGATCCACAATCTCACACTTAATTTTGGTAAAATGAACAAAGCGGCATTTTTCCAGATCACTCAAGTAACCCGCAGTGCAGTTCTACATCACTTAGGATGGTGACCCGTGTGGCACATTCCCAGATCATTCGAGTGACCCACGGCATATTTACAGATCTGTTCATTGACCTGTAGTACAGTTCCAGAGAAATTAAGTGACCCGTGGCACAGTTACAAGAGATCACTTTTTTTCACTTAAATGTCCAGCGCATATTTCCAGATGATTTAAGTGAAACGTGGCATATTCACAGGTCACCGTGGCACAGTTCCAGAGCACTCAAGTTACCCTCAGAACATTTACATGTCACTCGACATTTACAGATCACTTAAGTGACCTGAGGCAGACCCAGGTTACTCAAGCTGCCAGCGTCACATTTAAAGATCACTCGGGCATCCCTTGGCACATTTACAGATCACTTAAATAACTTGAGGTGGCGTTGTAGATCACTCAATTCAGCAACACGTTTTCAAATCAATGAAATGGCCCACACCATAGTCACCAGAATCTGAAGGGCGAGGCTGTTTGATCTCTTCCCCCTCCCAATAAATTTTACGGGAGGGGTTGCCTCCCCCAATAATTAATGAATATACAATGCAATGCACCACTCCCATTCCTGCATAAGGGCTTGAGTCTCGTATGTAAGGGTAAGGCCGTCTTAAGAGCATCATGGGTCCCCGGGCCAAGTGATTTTTCTGAGGCCCTACAAGGCAAATTCTTGAAAATTTCAACTAGATTTCGTTTTTGTGAGGCTCTTTTTCTCTTGAGGCCATGGTGGGGTGGGCCCATGCCTTAAGACGGCACTGTGTAAGGGGCAACTGGCAACTTTCAGCCCTCCCAATGTTTGCTTCGTGTCTCGGTGTCTCCGGAGCGAGATTGAACACCCTTGCTTTACATATTTCGAAACTGATTCCCAATAATTTGCCGAAGACACACATCAGCAGGGATTCAAACTTAGATCTGCTGACAAAGCTGTTCATGCTCTAACCATCGCTTGCCGGGAACATCCGAAGCTTTTTTATCGGTATTTGGATATACATACCACATACACATAATTATTATTTTTAGATCACAGACTGCAACGAAATTAGTGTTACGCAACGGAAAAACAAAGTCCAAGGTGGAGTTAGTATTTTTGTCTCGTTCACGCAACGCTGTATTGCTGTGCTATCTTCCAATGTTTAATTCATTCTGGCTATTAATTGAAATCTTATCGCTTCTCTTTAGGTAACCGATGCACGTTCGCTGGCCGAGTAAACTTATAGAGCTACCTTTATAACATGTGAGTGTATCGTGGGTTATTATTATTATTTTGAATTGTTGATCCGAAAACAGCAACTTTGAGGGGAGAGTGGCTTTCTCTTTCTTGCTCCTTATCTTAACATCTTCAAAAAAATACTCTAGAAATTCCGAGCTATAGCTTCACCTATCTAAGACTTAAATGGCTTTCGAAAGTAATGGCGAGGCAATAATGACACTACATTAAAAAAAAGTAAAACGGCGATTGCGTTTCGTCGAATAGTAAATATGTCAAGAATCAATTAAAACTGAGTTAAAACTGCTTTGGACTATTGATTTGACCACGAGTTTTGACGTGAAAACTTCATTATGCACAAAACTGCCGGACCAGTGCCAACCAGGGAGAGGTATGGCAGGGCTCTAGTCTGGGGCCTGTAAATTAACCTCTTATATGTATATGTTATGAATTTTATACTCCATAATATCACCTTAATGACTTGCATTTATCTCTGAAAATGGCCACACCCCTACATACGGACTTTCTTTAAATCTAGATTTCTTTCTTTTATGAGTTGCGCAGGAAGTCGAAATATTGGTTAACTTAGACAAGGCCTCTGCACTGCTTGCCATAAACGTCATTCAGACTACCTAGCAAGTTTGCCACATTTTGAAACACAGCATCGTATTTCGTTTCATTTTATTTTGGCGTAGAATCTTCCTGATTGGCTCACAAATACCGCATAGCACGAGCATGGAATTTTTTCTCCTGAATATTCTGTGGGAAAATGGACTACTTACTGACGTCACAGGCAGACTGCGGAGGCCTTCTATTTGGTTGGGCTCGGTTTGAAAAAAATAAAGTTATACACATAGATTATATAGTAAGGCTCGGATTTTTATGGCATGTCATATTTTTTCCAGTTTCGAGCCATTGGTCGCACTTTAAGCATTTTTGGACGATCGGTGATATTTAAAGAATTTTGCAGCAATCGGTCATGTATTTTGGCCATCTTTTTTATCAGCGAAAATTTTAATCTGCAGGCATTTTCTTCAGAGATGTAGTACGCAACGGGGTTTCGACAGCTAGTTGATGCGAAGATAAATCCAGGAAAGAAAATTCAACTGGCCTTGCCGGAAAAGGCCAGTTGAATTTTAACGAAAGAGGAAAATATATTAAAAAGAAAGGAAAGAGGATTCGTTGGCTTTGCTGGCTAAAGTGGTCTAGGGCGCTCACCCGGCAAGAGAAAGTTCGTTTCCCGCTGGTCAGTTGAATTTTCTTTCCTGGACTAATCTTTGCATCAGCCAGCTGTCGAAACCCTCGTAGTGTATCTGTGAGTGACATCATCTTCGGATGCAGTATGCACTTAAAATGAATTTATTGTGTTTTGTTTCGTTAAAAAACTTTTGGACAATTTGTTCTTGGAGGATCCTTCTGCTATGTTTCCGAATGGCACGCCAAGCACTTGCTAAAGATTTTATTCATTCCGACACTCGAAATCTTCGGGTTCAATGCATTTTTATCATGCCTAAGCATAAGGATTTTTGTCAGGAGGGGCAGACTTGGTTTTTGCCACCGCTCTCCATCACTAAAATTCTAAAGCTCACCAAGGTTTTTTTACATTATGATTTGAAGTAAAAAAAAAATCTTATTTTTTCCCCTTAGGAGTGCCACTTCCTCAAGTTTATTAGTTGCCCTCACGCTTTTGAAAAGTCTCTCCATTTAAAAAGTCTCGCAACAGATCATACAACCATGGCTGCAACCTGCAAAAACAGAAATTGTCACTGTCACCCGGAGCAAGCAGGTAGCCTACCTATTTCGGCACCCTTTACTCATAATTTTTAATGGACAAAGAGCAAACTTGGTGTCATTCCTGGTCATGCGTTCGGGCCACCATATACCCCTACTGTTGCAGCCCTTGCCTACAACCAAGTGCGGATGTATGGGAGATTCCCCCCCCCCCAAATCGAAATGTGATAATTCGTGACATTTTCGAATCTTGTATGTGATAATATTGCATTCAATAAATACAATCACGTGTTTCAACGTTTTTGATTAAATAACAAATTATAACAAAGTCAAGAAAACTTCGACTGAAAAACGGGAAAACTGTGTTACATTTTTTTTCAACAAAAAAGTCGGGATTGAGAAAAAAAGAAAAACCGGGACTGTCTCTCCTAAAATGCTGTACCAAATTCGGGCCGTATGGTCACCCAATTTACAACGGTTTGAGAAATCACTTCTCCCAACTGCGAGCTCTAGATCCGCCCCTGCCTACGACTGTACAAATAAATATTCAAGCAACATACACTTCACTCACAATTCGAAACGCAGATGGCAGCACTAACTTCACGCAGAACACTAGATGCATGCAGATGGTTAGGTACATCAGGTACCAGTTAGATATTGAACATACACACACTTTCGGCGCAACTTACTTACCTCTGAAGGGAGGTGAAGGGAGGTAAATTGCCCAATGATGCTTTGTGTAAAAGAAGAATGACCGATGGTACCACTGTATTTTATTTTGTTAAATATGTTGAAAATTCCAGCTCAAAATCCAAGGCCGTAGCGAGGGGAGGGGGGACTTGGGGTCTGGTCCCCCATCCCGGAAATGTGAGAAAATGACCAAAAAATGGGAAAAAGATGGACAAATCTATTGTTCTATCACTTTGGTCCCCCGAAATAAAAGTAGTCTCCCCCCCCCCCCGAACGAAATTTCTGGCTACGGGACTGTCAAAATCGATTTAATGTGCTAAATTGCAATGTTGCAGCAACAAGTTGCAGCAACATTGCAATTTAGCTTGAGAAACAATCAACGAGATTGCAGAAACTGGACGTCTTGCTTATGACAAGCCTCCTTCCACTGTTATTTCATCTACTAATTTTTACAAATTTTCAAAAAAAAAAAAAAACCTTTGCGAAAAGGTTTACTGAAATATTTCTTAGGCCGGGATTACACTATAAAAGAGTTTTAGAACTTCTTTTATAAAATTTTAAAAATGCAACCAGTAAGCGTATCGTTACATTCGAGCGAATGTAACTAATAGGCTTATTGATTGCATGTTTTTCAAGTTTTAAAAAAGAACTTTAATAAAGCTTTCATAGTGTAATTCCGGCCTTAGAAAAAACTAAATATAATAGCAATTTTTTTTTAACATATGAAACTGAATTTTATAAAATTTAGTGCGATTCTAGGACGTACCGAAAAACAGTTGCATAAGGTAGGCGTAGTTTTCATTCGAATCTGGTGAGAGAATTTTAATTAAAACGGTAAATATCGATGTAGTTTATTTTATTATTTATGGTGATGTTTATTTTTTAACTTTACAACAAGATAAGATAAGCAACAACTGAAAACGAAGAAATGAAATAATGCGGAAAATTATAAGGTCATATTTTCATGTTTTTAGGTCATAAATGCTTGCACATTTTCAAGATTGTTCACGTCATAAAAATCCGAGCCCTATCGATTAGCATCTATTGGTCAGTACAATACGGAAATTGGAATTCTGAATACTGAAAAATGCATCATCATAAGTTAATTCTTGATTTTATTAGTGAATATACAAAATTAAATTACCTTGATTGAAATATGAAAAAAGAAAAACGGGACATTTTCATAAAAATAGTCATGACGGCCAAAAACAATGGGTTAATACCGGAATGTCCCTTAAAATACGGGTCGTCAAGTCTCTTTATGCAAGCATTTTTAAAATTTAGAAAGACTTCTTGCCATTTCTTTCTTGGTATTATGAGATATTGGTGATGTTTGGGAAGAGGAAACCAAGACACCACGTTGATGTTTAATTTTATTATAATAGTTGTGATTCATTGGTTCGACGATGTCTCCTCTATAATGAGCTTCGAGCGAAATCGCAAAAAGGAGTAACGGGGAAAAATGAAGCCATGCATATATACTCGTAATACTAAATGGATGGATTTTAGATGATGGGGGGGAAAGACCTTGAACCCAAATTCAAAACAATGCAAAACAAAAACAAAGGCACTCGTTGTCACGAGGAAAAAGTCAGCCGACTTATTTGTCGCTCGTAAATGTACGTGGTGATGTAATTGATCGTGAAGAAGAGTAAAATACGGATACTGCATGTATTTTAATGCGCGGCAATGTTCATTATGGATTCTGCGCAATTGCGTATCCTTGTCGACACGATAAGACACAAATGGCACGATGCTCAAATATTTTTTGTCTTGAAATTACTTTATTTTCCTCAAATAATTTAGATTCGCAATTCCTTTCTGAAAAACAGCGTTTACACATTTCGGGTGCAATCTCTGGCAACAGCAGGATTGTGCCGCGGCAGATATTAACGTTTGCATTACAATAGACAGATTTTTTTCAATGACATAATTTCGATGCCATTAGCTTCAAAAAAAAAAAGGAGGAAATTACGTTCATAATGTCACATACTGTTGTTGACACTATAAAACAGCAGCTGAATGTAGGTAATAATGTGCAGCACAGTGGTGATCGACTGAGATATGTTGGTGTTTTCCAAACCTTTTTCTTTAATATGCCATATTACAGTAATAATATTACTGTAAGCAGTGATAAATAGCAATAATGGTCACTGGTGGGGGGGGGGGGCATTGAAGTATTACGTTAGCAAATATTCAGCCATTTTTGCCCCCCCCCCCCGTCAGCAAAATTTCGTCAGCACTGTCCCCTACCTCCTAACAAATATTGATGGGGATCAGGAACACACGCGAGAGGGGAGCATGGGGGGGGGGAAGCTCGTGTGTGTGTCTCCCTCCCCCCCCCCAGACGAAAAAAAAAAATTTAATGTAAAAATTTTTTCTTAAAAAAATTAAAATTTCGAAAGAAAATACCTTTATATGTGTAATTATACTCGATTTCTGTTAATTTCAATACTGTTTGAAAGGGAAGAACTCAAAATTTATCTTTAAGGAATTCATTGCAACCCACCCTTTAAGACATATATGGTAAAATCTTGAAGACGTGGAATGTGGCCCTGAAGGTTATGTGATGTGGCTTGCCCCCCCCCCCCCCCCGCAAACCCAATTTCGTAAAAATGAAATAAGCGGCACATTTACAGGTCACTTAAATGACCCGTGGCACAATTGCAGAGCATTTAAGTGGCCGGTGGCACATATTCAGATCACTGAAGTAGGCCCGTGGCACATTCAAAGATCACTTAAGTAACCCGCGACACAGTTCCAGAACACTTGAACGATCCGTGGCACATTTAGAGATCCCTTGTGTGACATATGGCAAAATTTTAGAGCACTTAAGCGGCCCCGGTGAGTAATACTACATCACTCAAGTTACCCGCGGAACATTCGCAGATTAAGGAAACAGTTATTTTCCGGATATTACGCTGAGGTGAGCTCGGAAAGAAAAGTCATCACGTCTTCACCGGGACTCTAACCCAGGCCCTCTTGCATACCGGGCAAGCATGCTACCATCTACACCACTGGAGACACATGAATCTGCCTTCCTAATTTCACGCACTGTGTCGTGAGGCGCGGTATGCAAGAGGGCCTGGGTTCGAGTCCCGGCGGAGACGTGATGACTTTTCTTTCCGAGCTCACCTCAGCGTAATATCCGGAAAATAACTGTTTCCTTGATATCTCTGGCTGATAAAAAAGCCATCTATATTCCCAGATTACTTAAGTGATTCCCGGCGTAATTACGGGTCACTTGAGTGATGCGTTTCACAGTTTCAGAACACTTAAGCGGTCCGGAAACATTTTCAGAGTACTTGAAGGATCCGTGAAACATTTAGAGATCACTAAAGTGGCTTTGTAGGGAACTTATCAATAGGGAGAATGTTAGTTCAGGTGCCCAATAACTATCGAAGGGTATTTTTCCGTTTTTGGCACACCGAATAAGATGTCCTTAAGAGTATTTCATATCTTCATAAAGGGTGGTTAATGACGTAAACATCATTCGAACCCCCTTCCCCCCTCGTCATCAAAAGTCAGCAAATCGGAACCCCCCCCCCTCCCATCGATGCTTACGTAATACTTCAATGACCCCTAGGGTATGACCTTCTTCTCATGGCAACTTCCACCACTGTGGTTGTCGAGTGGTCATAGTGACAACTCGCATCGCGAGGACCCGGGTTCAAACCCCACCGCTACCACGAAGTTGGCTTTATGTTTGTTCCCAACTTCCAGGCGCGAACGCGAGCCGATCCCCCCATTTAAAAGTCTTGCCACACAGAGCAACAGGCCTAAAATGACTCAATCATTACACTTCACACATTGTTCGAAAAATAGATGGCAAATGGAAGCTTAGTAACAAGTATTACACAGAAACAAGCTTCACGTTAGATTCAGAACACATACACGCACATTCCAACTCATTCATTAGAATTTGCGTACAGGAATATGGACGAGGTGCATGTGTGGTTTAGTAGTATTGGCAACTTCCGTAATACTTTACAGGTGTTTAAAAGAACATCATTCGCACACATGTTCGTTAGGGAAAATATATTATCTATATCCTCCCTCGGATTCGAATCCGGGACCGTGACAGCGACAGCAACCTTCGCGGTGGTAGACGAGCATCTTACCACCACCACCACGCCACTCGGTACTGCAGTATTACATGGTACACATTCCTTTGTAGATTTCTAACGAATCGGTACGTAGGTTTCGAGAGCAGGCTGATGTGACGATAGGTCCAGGAAAGACAGTTTAAATTCCTTTGCGGGGAATCGAACCCACGTCCTCTCACTTACTAATAAGAGAGCATTCGTTGCCTTTGTATCGTGCTCATCCAGTAACTGAGAGGACGTGAGTTCGATTCTCCACAAAGGCAGCTGAATTTTCTTTTCTGAACTTACTTTTGCATCAGCCAGCTGTCGAAACCTTCGTATTAATAGCGGAGTGACCTTATCTTCGGATAAATCACTCGGTGTCGGAACTTGTGTGTGTATATGCGTGGCTAGCGCTGCGTACACAACCTCCGGCCCGTGGGCCAGATGCGGCCTGTTATGGAGGGTTCTATCTCATCCGCGAATAGTACTTCAGTAGTAAATTATCATCCCGTTAGAAAGTCTAGAAACTGGTCTACACAACGGTACAAATATTCAATCATTACACTTTTCTCACGATTTGAAATATAGATGACGGCACAAAAAATTCACACACAACACTAGATATGTACTCAGACTGTTGGGTACCTACACCCACAACTCAATCGGTAGTAAATTGCTCATGGCGATAGTTCCCCTAGTCGAGCACCAGTGACACCAGACCAGGTTCAAAAAAGGTGTTATTCTCTTAATGTCCGTCGTGGGTTTTCTTGTTAAGGATACAGATCCAGAACTGTGAACCAAAAGTCCGCTTCACCCCAGGCCCAGATCGGTGGAAGGACGATCGCTCCTCCCGAGAACCTAATAATATGAGAAAATTTGTGTCCCGTAAAATACGGGACGATTCAACGAATCTACACAATTATCGCCTCTCTTGACACATCGCCGCGGATACTTGTACGTGCCTGCCTTCGCTATTTTCGCAACTGAAGATGCCTGCATCCTTTCCATTCGTAGCTGAAGATGTCTGCCTCCACTTCATTCACGGCTGAAGATGCATGGCTCCTCTCAATTTGCAGCTGAAGATGGCTGACTCCTCTCAATTTGCAGTTGAAGATGCCTGCATCCTTTTCATTTGTAGCTGATGATGCTTGCCTCCACTTCATTCGCGGCTGAAGATGCCTGCATCCGCTTCATTCGCAGCTGAAGATGCCTGCATCCGCTTCATTCGCAGCTGAAGATGCCTGCATCCGCTTCATTCGCAGCTGAGGATGTCCGCCTTCTCTCAGGCACGTATCCAGAGTAGGGGAGTTACCCTTCCAAGAGTAGAATAATATGGGAAAATTTACCTGTCCCGTTAAAACGAGACGATCCAACGAACATGATGAAATTGTTCCTTCCGACTGATTGTTCCGGATCCGCGCCAGCTTCGCCCTAAGAGATTCGAAGGGAATCATTCCACTATTTTTTTCGGGACGGTTTTGACCGCCGGTTTTCTTTTTCCTCACATCTGCTATTTTTTTCTTTTTCAATTTTTCTCGTTTAAGATTTTATCATTAAATGTTAGAAAAGAGCTAAAAGCGAATGGTGATAGTAGTAGTAGTACATGCAGCAGTAGTAGAATGATGATAATGCATGTGTAATATCTGTTTCCTTCCGAAACTTTCCTTCAAAGGCTGATTTCTTATCCGTGCAATTTATGGCAGGTTCGGTCTTAAAGAGCTTACTACAATTTTATCTGATCGGCTCATTTGAATGCGTCGGTTGGTTGTTACATATGAGATGTATAGTGACAACATCAGTAGTCGGCTATAGCTAGTATTGATAGTGGTGACATTACCTGACCCACTCCTGAGGGCATGCTGGATTATCAGGTGGATCAGAATAAAGAGAGAGAAATGCGTCTTTCTCTCTAACAGGTCCAATCTCAATCCTAAAAATCAATCTCAGACTCCATTAGCGGCCGTTGTTGATCTTAGTATCCAATCAGTGGCAATAAACATCATTACAGCTCATTACTTTACAAGGAGGAATATCAATTGTAAGACTAAGATTACTTCACGTTTTATGATGTAACATTCTCAGGATAAATACCCACAATTTAAGTTCAGATATAACCTCGTTGATCTACCCCCCTTCAGTACGACATTTTGCTTTTTTCAGTCGGTTTTATCAGGTTTCCCTGATCATACAGGCAACACCTACTAGAGCAGTGTTTCTCAACCGCCGGGCCACGGCCCGGTACAGGGCCCTGACTTCATTCACACCGGGTCACGATTGATTAGCGTTTAATTTTCCCTTATTCATTTTCCGTTTGTCATATATTTAACCGGGGCTTCGACTCACAAAAATGAATGAAACCGGGCCACGGGCTCGAAAAGGTTGAGAACCACTGTTCTAGAGCAACACCTTCTGCTTTAGAAGGTATTGGTACAGGGCTGCTGGTGCGTGTGCGTGCACATGTGGTTATCCTGATGACTGAAATAGTTGAAAAAAATCTGTTGTTTTCCCCAACAATCGAGTAACAACAAATGGGAGCGGGTAGCACCTTCAAAGATCACAACGATCTTTAGAATCGCAAAGATTACAAAAAAAAAAAAACTTGTTCATTACTATTCAGTTTGATGATAGAATAGTGGTAACTATAGAAGACTTGTAACTAAGTATTCAATTCGAAGTGCAAATAATTTCGTTTCTCAGGCAAAATGCCATATATGCCTTTTTTGGCCATTTTCAATTTTTCTCTGTAAAAATGCTCTTTTTTCTAGTTTTTCCTGTCCTTACTGCCTATTTTAACATTGTTTAAGTGTATTTCTGAATTTCAAACGCCATTTTCTGTGGAACTTTCAGCATTCAAAAGAATATATATTCAAAAGATCATACATGAAAAAAAAAGAATATCATATTTTCAGCATTTAAAAAAGAATTGCTCTTTTTAAAATGTCCAAGAGTTGGTATCAGAAGCTTCCACTCCCTTCGAGCCCAATCTATACGCGAAGTGCCTGAGAGATAGAAAACTTGCTGCTGCCATTCGTTAACTTTGCTTTGGCCGGATGTAGTTGAATATGAATGTTTTTGTTTCAGACGAACGCAGCCCATTTTTGAGAAAAGACAATTAAAATTAGAAATGTGTTTCTCCCATAACATGTCTTGCTCAGGCATTGGACTTCCTTTCTTTCAAACCGAGCACAACTTCAGTCTATCGCGATGGGCAATTCACTACCGACTAAGTTGCACCAGAAGTGTGTGTGCGTGTGTGTGTGGGTACCTAAGAGTTTGAGTGCGTATCTAATATTGTGTGTGAATTTTTTGTGCTGCCATCTATTTTTCGAACTTATGAGAGAAGTAATGATTGGAAATTTGTACCGCTGTAAAATTTGTACCGATGTAGACCTGTTGCTCTCTCTGGTGAGCTTTTTTATAACGGAGAGACGCTCGTATTCGCACCAGGATTGTCAGAACCACAGAAAACCAACTTCAGCGGACCAACAACTGTTCCACTAGTGGCAACGCGAGTCGTGTTATTCCATCCTATACCCTATACATAGGATTTTTACATGGGGTTACGCTCATTGGCCGAGATCACTATCACGTCATTAAAAGAAGAGGCGGGGCTAAAGAACCAAGGGGCTTAAAATGTTCTAGTATGTAACGGTTGATAATTTTGAAGATTGATAATTTTTTCCACTTTTACCGGTGGTTATGCATAATACCCAAGCATCGTTGGTAAATCTGATAAATAATAAAAAAATTATCATTTTTACCGATAAAAACTTTTATGATGCATAATACCCAAGCGTACCTGGTTAATTTGATAAATACTCGAAATTTGTCAATCGTGATAAATACAAATACAAATACAAATACAAATACAAATACAAATACAACGCCACAACAGGCAAAATGCCCAACGAGGTGGCTGATAAAAAGATGCCCATAAAAATATGGATGTCATATGTTTCAAAAATACAGCAACCCAATTAAAAATGCAATTAACACGATTTATCAGTAATACGATTATCGAGTAATACGATTTATCATGTTTACCAGCCATTGGCGTACGCAAAGGGGGGAGGGGGGTTTGAGGTTTTATATCCCCCCCCCCAAGCCAAGATTATAGTGTTATTTGCAGGAAAAAACGTTAAACACCCCCCTTGAGAAGAAAAAAAAAATTGAAACATCCCCCTCCCCCGAGAGAAAATTCTGCGTACGCCTATGTTACCAACGACGCTTGGGTGTTATGCACATCACCGATAAAATGAATAAAAATTTAAACGATAAAATGAAATAAATTTTGTTTTTAGCATTTTTCAAATTCACCTCAGTCGGAACCCATATTTTAATAACTTGCGAACTTGTACGCTATTATTGTATCAGCAGGTTTTAGTTGAACGCCAACCTAGATGGCGCTATAGTCATAAACGAAAACCACAGCTTGCCTCGGTTTTTAGTGACGTAATTACGATCTCAGCCAATGAGCGTAACCTCATGTTAAAATCCTATGTATAGGATGGAATAACGCATTGGACTGCAAGCTGACCGATGACTATCCCAAGAGGTCATCAGTTGTTGCCATGGCTCACACATTGTGGGGTAGAAGCTGACGGGGCTCTGGTCCTGGGGTCCCCGTGTTGTTTATTTATTTTTATTTATTTAATTTTTTTACATCGCAAATGCACTGCAAACAACCATGGCCGTTTATTTTAGATACATATACAGTATTGACTGAATTGACCAGAGGTGCGCGGCCACACCGGGTTCAGCGCTTGAACGAGTCCCCACATATGTGGTAATATAAATGTGTGGGGAAAAAAAAGAAAATCACACAAAATATAAAACACAAGGTAGCTCTATTTAAACAATAAAAATATGAATATTTCGTATAATGCAACAAATAAACAAGAGTTATTTGAAGGACCCCCACAGATTATTTTCTTTACGGGCTTTGCTTTCGATAGCAGTGACCATAGACTAAAGATATATAGACCATAGAGAGAGATATTATTCTTACTCTGTGGCAGTGACGCTGAAATCGACCTAATACCGAGGGAACCACAAACACTTTATTCTTAGCATGGAATCTATTCATACTAATTGCATCATTGTCTAAGTTAAACTAACTGAAACAGTAGAGTGAGTGCAACCAATTTTTAATCTGTTTTCGGACACTTAGATATCTTAGATTTTAGTTATTTTTCCTTTCTCCCATTAATTATAAATGCCTTTTTAGTGCCTTTTTTGCTTGCCTATTTTGACTATGTACAGCATAGTCTCCCAAACTTTTTGTTCCATCGCCCCCTTCATCAGCAATTTGTTTCTTCTCATCGTCCCCCAACTCAAGTGAACCCATAGGATCCTATGTTAAGTCCGTAGCCTCCTTCTATCGCCCCCCCCCCATGGACCATTCCATCGCCCACTTTGGGAAACACTAATGTACAGCATATAAACTTTTGAGCTCTACTTGGACTGCAGAAAAGAAAATAGACGGAATAGATTCTGGATCTTTGTCGTCAATTTGGCGAAATTGACAGGGAAATGCGTTAATTGCTATTTACAGGCGAAAAATGACATAATAAATGGTAAAAATAATGACTATTTACATAATTTTCGTAACAGTATTATGCTGCCATGTTTGGCTAGCAATTGCAGCTGTAATTGGCTGTTTTATGGATAATTGGCAACTTCTGTGGTGATGGTCACCCTGTGGACAATAATTTTTATTATTGGTTTCTACGTAAGTGTTGAACACGTAGGTGGGGAGAGGGGCGATAGGAACAACCCCTCCCCGTTCAGTAAAAGCATTGTATTATACAGTCGAATCCCGTTTTAACGAATACCGTTATAGAGAAAAAAATTTCGTTTTAAAAACACTTTTGTAATTCCTCCAGATAAGTATATACAGAAACACAATGAGAAGACCTGGAATTCCTTTATAACGAAATTTCGCTATAACGAAGTGATTTCTCCCGTTTCTTGGAATTCGTTATTATAGGATTCGATTGTATTTCCGGATCGGTCTGACAGAAGAAGAAGAGAAGGGCGGTATGACTACTGCAGAGAAAAGCAAAGTGGTGAATAACAAAGAGAAAGTGAGTTTCATCGTAATGGTATGAGGCTTTTGGATCACGTGATATTTCCCTCTTTCTTTGAGAGACATACAAACCGTATCCAAGGTAACCAACATGGCGACTTCACGCGCGACTCATGGAAGAAACAAATATAGATTGAAGGAACGTAGAAGTGAATTTTTTTAAATTTTTGATGGGCACTAGATATTTCTAAATGCTCAATTGAAGCTGTGGAATTTCCTCAATGTATTTTAAGGGCCCATAACTGATTTTAAAACATCCTGTCTATACAAACTGATGCAGTTGGATATTAAAAAACATTAATTTTCATTTTCGTGCTTCACAAGATGTAAATAAAAAGTTTAAATCAAAGTTATTGCATGGATATCCAACTCAAAAGTAGGTCCGGCTAATTATTTTATATTTAATTTCCTGGGCTTCGTATCTCTAAGAACTCAATATTTCGAAAATCGGGGATTCAATTCAATTTTTAAAATTATTGATGTGGCGGAAAACCCCACGAAATATCCGCATATATATCTACAGTAAAATCAGCAATTTTAACATTGATTTCTATCGGGATCATCGTATGCCTGTCCCTCAAAGTGATGATGATGATGATTATGACGTCTATTCAAAAAGCCTCATTAAATAATGATTATTTTTAAAAGGGGGGGGGGAGGGGGCGAGATGCGTTTTCTGTTCGGTTTCATCAGCTGCTTTCGTTCATTTGGAATTGTTTGCGGAAACGCAATAAGAAACGCTTGGGAAAAAACGTTTGCATTTAATCCTTTTCCTTCAAGGTCCTGCGTGACAAGAGAATATCAAAATTGTGTAATAACAGGCCGTCCGTTGATTCTTTGGTGAGTGTAGCGGTGGAGAATTATCCACATTCGGAATTACCTGTACTGCATAACGTACTACTGTACTATCATGATGTATACTTGGGGTAAATGTGATAAAAATATCGGTTATTATGCGTATAATAATTGCCAATCATCTCGGCAAAGTATGATAAATTTATCCCTTTTACCAGTGATTATGCGTAAGTGTCGTTGATAAATTTCATAATTACTAAAAAAAACTGTCACCTTTTTAAAGGTGATTAACCGTGGTTCCCTAGCAATGCGTTTACGTGCATATGCCTTTACATTGGTTTGCCACTTTTTTAATGCTGCAACGCATTATGTATAATCAGTGCCGTCTTAAAGCATGGGTCCACCCGGGCACGGCCCGGCGGCCTCAGGAGAAGAGGGGAATCACAAACATTAGAATTAGTTGAAATTTTGGAGAATTTGCCTGCTAAGGCCTCAGAAAAATCACTTGGCCCGGGGGCCCATGATGCTCTTTAGACGGCCCTGTGAATAATACAGGGTGGGCAAAAAGTTCGTAGAAACTTTACAAATTCATAAAAACCGGAAAAATAACCGAAATAAAAAACGGTTTGTAGGATTAGCATCGCTAGGTCACTGGAATTTTTTTAAGACGGGGGAAAAAATAACTAAAAAACGGCTGATAGGTGGCGCTGACGTACACAAGTCAAAGAAAAGATGCGCAAATAACGAACTGAATGATATCAAATCGTTTATTACAGATCCAGCAACGGCAGAGTGCAGCAGGTCCACATAAACGGTTTACAACGTGCGGATTAGGAGCGCAAGTTCTTATAACCGTCTCTCATTTGCATATTTCCAACGAAGTCTCTCGCACCAGCGCCACCTCTCGGCAGTTTTCTTTTTAGTTATTTTTTTCTTGTCTTAAAAAAAATTCCCGTCACCTAGCAATGCTAACCATGCAAGCCGTTCTTTATTTTGGTTATTTTTCCGGTTTTTATGAATCTTTAAAGTTTCTACGGACTTTTTGCCCACCCTGTAGTTAGTTTATGCCTTTATACTGGTTTGTCACTTTTTCAATCCTCTCAGTAATTGAAGAAAACCCGGGCAGCGCCGGGTATTATAGCTAGTAACTACCATAAAACTAAACCTTTGCGAGTTGGTTAAGTTCACTATCCCCTCCTTAGGCTAGAAAAAAAAACCATTTACACACATGTTCCCAAAGGAAATTTTAATGGTTTTAGGGTATATTGGGGCTGCTGATTTCAGAACTGGTGTTGGTTTTGCCGAATCGGCTCCAGTGTTTGTTTTTTGAGATAATATGCGTAATATCAATATACCAATATAGTCTACAGCCACTTATTATTGGGTGGAAATTTTTCTTTTAACTTTTTATTCAATTTCTTATTTTATTCCAGACATCAGTGATCTTTATGTATTGATATCAAGTTTGTGTTGTTACTTTATACTTTCACTACTTCTTATTGCTTAGCATGCTGTATTTGAATAAGAAACTTTGTTGCATTTTAATTCTTTCAGAAATATCTAGCTGCAGTGGAGCTTCGAACGGTGATTCCGGGATGAATAACGAGACATGGGATGCATTTTTATGATACCATTATCTTTCTCCAGTACCCTATCAAATGGCTCATCGAAGACACATCTTCTTTTTGGTCATGTTCCTGATAAACCGTCGACGTTACCTAGCACTGATTTTCATTGTTTTCTTCCTGTGTCTTATATGGGTGCCTCATCATCATAGGAGACGAGTCGGTGGCGCAACATCGTCATCACTAAGTACGATGACCGGATACGATAACGATGATCGCAATCAAGTTTTGACACCACAACAAGCAAACATGAGCCTAACCAACTACATCAGGAGCGGCAAGGTGCCTTCGTGCGACCGTAACACGTTTCTGATATGCGTCGTGCACTCGGCACCCCGACACTTCCTGTTCAGAAAAACGATTCGGCAGACGTGGGGATCCGTCCCCGTCGTGAATGGACGTACGATTAGGATCGTGTTTCTTGTGGGCAGGTCGACGGACAAACGCACCTGGGCAAAAGTTTCCCATGAAATCAACACAAACGGAGACATGGTAGAGGGTATTTTTCAGGACTCATACAGAAACCTCGCTTACAAGCATCTGGTGGGATACCGGTGGGTCCTAGACGAATGTAACTCGACAAATTTCGTACTGAAAGCCGACGACGATGTCTTCGTGGACATGTTTCGTGTAATTTCGTTTCTTGTCAATACGTTTCGACATCGGACTCCCGTTGGCTTTCTCGGATGCCTCATTGTTCCAGAAGGGAGCGAAGCCAAGCGTTCGGGCAAATGGGCGGTTACAAACGAGGAATATCCATTACCTGCGTACCAAGAATATTGCAGTGGTATGGCTTATTTCACGACCCCCGACTCGATCGCCCGCGTGTTGATGGCCCTGAAGCTGCCATCCTCTAATTTCCTGTGGGTTGATGACGTCTTCGTGACGGGTCATTTAGCATCGGCTGCAGGACTCAAGAGAAACGATCTGAGTGTATGGTACGCCAGGCACGAATTCGTCTTAATCAAATGGCTGTCGAGCAATTCTTCTTCGCCCTGTCCCTGGATGATCGGTGAGTTGTCGGCTAGGAATTGGCCTGACAACGTCCTTCTGCTTTGGAACAAGACGCTCAAATCATGGCAAATACAAATTTCTCCACCCGGCTCATGAACTGGCCAACATTTCTTGCAGCGGAAATATATATATATACAGTATACATATACAGGGTAAACGTGACAAGTTTTGCCAAACGAAAGGGGGGTGACGAGCCCAAGTGACACCAATGTTATTGAAATACCTGGATTTAATGGTGAGCTATAACCACTGAAAGATTGGCGAAGTTCAAAATTGAATCGTCGCCAAAACTTTTCATCGCCAATTACGCAAACACCCTAATACCTACAATTGGACAAATTTACCAAAAACTTCTCTATTGTACTAGCTTTCGAAAGAGGCTACGATAAACCATGTCGCTGATCTATTTTACAGGAGAAATTCATACTTTTATTTGCAATACATCACTGAAATCTGCGTTCATCGAAGTAGGTTTTGGCGACAATTCGATTTTTCACTTCACCAATCTTTCAGCTCTTCAAGCGCGCCATTAAATACAGATATCCAGTAGATAGAGAGACGGTGAATTGACGTTACTAACGATGGCCTGACACAGGGGCGTAGCCAGAAATTTCGTTCGGGGGACTACTTTCATTTCGGGGGGGGGGGGGGGACCAAAGTGATAGAACAATAGATTTGGCCATCTTTTTCCCATTTTTCGGTAATTTTCTCACATTTCGGGGGGGGGGCAGATCCTCAAGTCCCCCCCCCCTTCCGTCGCTACGCACTTGGCCTGTCGTTAGAAACGTAAGTACTAACGTCACTTCATAGGATTTTTTTTGCAAAATCAAATTGTCACCGAAATCTGTAACCATGGTCCCCTCACATCCTGGAGCAGGATCACTAGACTGAGATCTTTTGCGGGCCCCCAGACCAGACTTTCACTGGCCCATTTATGACAAATTTATAGTGTGAAAAAACAAAAAATTATGAGAGTCTTTCCGAGTCCCCAGGGCTGGGACCATGTCTGTAACTGCTAATACCGAATTTTCGCTGACTTCGACAAACAGTGATTTCGGTGACGTAATGCTAACAAAAGGCTAAATTTCTCCTGAACCAGAATACCGATATGATTTATTGTAGCCTCTTTCGAAAGCTGGTATAATGGACAAGTTTTTTTGGTAAATCTGACCGATTGTAGCTACAAGGATGTTTGCGGAATTGGCGATAAAAAATTTTAGCGACAATTCGATTTTGAACTTTGCCAATCTTTCAGCGCTTGTAGCTCGCTATTAAATTCAGATATTTTAATAAAATTCGTGCCACTTTATGGGATTTTTATGCTTTTTCCAAATATGTGCTTCGTTTGCGTGTAGGTCTTTCAGAGAGTTTACAAACTCGGTTGTTTTTTTTTCAGACTTGACAAAATTTTTTTCCCCAATCGATTATCTACCATAACTCGAAAAAGGTTCGAGATAGAAAATTGTTGGTAGGGTGTTTCATGTTCCACACACTTGTCTATCACACCCTTTCGTTAGGCAGAACATGTCACGTTCACCCTGTATATATCATCATCATCAACAACAATAACCATTTTCAATCCACTGCTGGATGAAAGTCTCCCATGAATTTTTCCATTTTTCTCTGTCTAACGCTTTAGCCATCCCGTTGACTCCCGCCACTTTCCTGATCTCGTCAATCCATCTTGCATGGCGACGCTTTCTCGGACGCTTAACACTACAGGTGTACTAATCTAGAATACTTGTGGTCCATCTGTTGTCCTGTCTTCTTGCAGTGTGTCCAGCCCATTTCCATTTTAGACATTTAATTTTTTCCATGATATCATATGCCTTTGTGCGGTTCCTTATCCAAGTGATTCGTTTTCTGTCTCTTCTTGTTATGCCTAGAATACATCTTTCCATGCTCCTGTGCGCTGTCTGTAGCCTTTGTATCGTCTTGCTTGTGAGTGTCCATGTTTCAGCTCCATAAGTCAGTGCTGGTAGCACACACTGGTTAAACACTTTTCTTTTCAGACATAATGGCATGTGACTCTTCAGAATTACACAATTTTTGCCAAAAGTACTCTATCCAATCCTGATCCTTCTGTTACTGTAGACTACCGATGGGGGTCCATTGGGCCCACCTCATGTTTTAAAACTCTATTTGTGAGTAAACTGTACGTTTCCAAGAGCCAAGCTTCACTGATTTTTTCTATTTTTCGTTATTTTTTAATGGGCATTCATCCTTTTTTTCAATTCTTTCAATTAAGCCTAACTTATTCAAATTTGTAGCTTTCTATACCAATGGGGTCAATTAGGAAGTCCCTATGGGGATTTTATGGAAAAAAAAAACAATGGAAGATCAGATTTTTCACCACACAGATAGCACAATTTTTCTTCTCCCTGTCCTTCAAAGCCTTATTTCCCACTCTTGCATAGAAAAAATGTAGGTGGCGCCAAGGTGGTAGGTAGTGTAGGCTCAGCACAATGCACAGTCAAACCGAGGTGGAAAATTCAACACCAGAAGAAAAGCCATATATAATCCTGCATTACAACAAAACAAAATCTTGTGTAGATACCATGGATCAAGCGACAGCCATGAGATGATGAGCCACCTAAGAAGAAAGTTCGACGTGGATGTGTTCATCGAAAAGAACTGCAAGACAAGAACCTGTTGCAAGAAATGCAATGCTCACATATGTACTGAACATATTGCAATGTATACAGTCGAGTCCCATTGTAACGAACTCCAAGAGACCGGAGAAACCACTGCGTTATAACGAAAAATTTCGTTATTAAGGAATTCCAGGTTTTTGCATTGTTCCTATGTAAGCTGATCTGGGGGATAAGATTTTCGCTATAACGGTATTCTTTTAATTTTCTTTGCTGATGCAATATATTTTACAATATATTTTTCAGACTAAAAATGCAAGTACATAATAAATCAATTATAAGTATTGCAACAAAAGCATGTAGAAAAAAATTGACCAACAATGTTCTAAAAAAATGTAGTTATCTTTTTTTTCTCTTCCGAAGTTCCGATTTTTAAATATTTTATTAAATATTACGATTATTAACGTGCATAATATATTTTTTATACTATAATTTTTCTGTTTATTTATAGTCGATTTGCTATTGAAATATGCATTGATAAATTGGAAAAATATTTTACTAAAATTTGCAAAGATTTTCGTGATCCGCCTTTTGCTGTTTGAATATTTCAGTTTTTGCTCTCAGTGTATAAATTTGTCGGTTTAAAAATAAAATCGTTTATATTGAATTGAAAGTAGCGCGATTGTGTGTGTGTGTGCATATTTTTGAAATGTCTTGCGGAACAGCGGTGGGAATATTATCTACCTTGTGTGCACCCAAAGCGTATTAAAGACATCAAATTATTAATACGCTTTGTGTGCACTGTTGTTCGGCGATCCGATGAGAAAAGAAGATATCGTAGAGTTACGCGAATTATCATAGAAGCTGAAGCAACGTGATTGGCTGTGTGGAAAAAATTACGAAAAAAACGGTGTAAAATCGCGGAATGGCGAATTATGCTTCCCGGACTGTGTAATTTAATGAAAATAAAATTTTCTTGTGTGTACATAATTTTTTTTCTCCCCTCAAAATTGTTACTTTGCACGTGTGAAACAAAAAAAAATTCTAGAATTATTTAATGCTAGATACTGGTCTCAATAAAATCCCTCTTTGAGTAGGGACAAGTGGGAATGACTTCGAATGTTAAAATCCAAATAATTAATTAAATAAATTTGTAAGATATTGTTACAATTAATAGGTGGAGGTATATTATCACTTTTTTCATTGTACTCTCATCACGGTGGAGATATAATTTCACTTGAATCAAAAAATATTTTATGGGAGGGGGGAACGGTCTGGGCCTGCCTCAAAAAAGTTACGATTTTTTCCAAACCATATTAGTGTTTTCCAGGACATTCCTGTTTTTTCATGTTTCAGCGAAGTCAACTTGAACTTTTTCTTCTCTACAAAATCAAGGATTAAAATTATCTTCATAACTCATTAATTTATTATGACAATTACGACAATAAATAAAATTATTTATCTCACATATTCGATATGTTTTATCACGTCATTATAATCCACTGCAATTTGCAGAAGTGCTCTATTTCCTGCCAATGGCGATTTTTCAGTGATTTTAGCAATGGGATTTTTGGGATCACGCGGTATTTCCCTTTTCAGCAAAGAGTTTGAGAGGCATACAAACCGTAACCAAGGTAACCTATATGGTGACTTCCTCGGCCACTCATGGAGGAAACAAATCCAAATTAAAGACATGTAGAAATGAATCGATTTTTTTTTTCTTTTTGATGGGTGCATGAGCATATTTCGAATTTATTTTGTGAAGTTATCGATATGACTGTTTTTGTTCAAAAAAAAAAATACTCCAATTAAAAGCTGCGTAATGTCTTCAATGCAATTTATATATGTGCCATTGTTAGTTTTAAAATACACTAAACTATATAAATTGATGCAGTTGAATATCAAAAACAATACGAAGACATCAATTTACATTTTTATACTTGAAAATATATTTATAAAAGGTAGAAATCAATGTTATTGCATGAATATCCAACTCAAAAGTAGGGCCAGTTACAATCATTTATATTTAATTTTCTCGGCTTCATATCCGTGAACTCAATAATTCAAAAATCAAGAAGTCAATTGACTTTTTTAAATTATTGATGTTGTAGTAAACTCCACTAAACTTCCGCATTTCTGCAGTGAAATCAAAATTTTAACTTTGATTTCTATGGGGTTAATCCACTTCAGACCTTTGGAAGAAAAAGTACTTTTTGTAATCTTGGCGTGATTGGAGATTTGATGAAATGTTTTGTTTGTAATCGACATCGTTTTTGGAAGAACCAGCCACCCACCCAAAAAATGAATGTGTTGGTTGTGAGCGCGAGATGCGAATTCGCCTGTAATGTTTCGATTTTGTCATGATTTATGTACGTGCATTTTATTATTTATGATTTTTAATTTATTAATTCCTTTATAGTAAGAGTTGTGTCCGCTCCTTACGCTCGCGACCCATGGAGGCTTCTCCCATAGCCCGTATTGTCACGTTCACGGTTGGGGGATGAACCCCCTAAATCCGTACGACTGGTAGTCCGATAGTACACGTCTGAAAGAACAACGCAAAATAATTAATGTTAAAACGTGATAATATACGATGAAATCATATTCGTATACGAAGATGAAAGAGAAGTTCAAATAGATATAAACATCACGAGCTAGAATCGAACCAGTTATCTGCAAATTGCCAGAATCAACTATTCTAGAATAAGATTACCAGACGTCCTTCTTTTTGATGATATTTCAAGCGTCCTCCTATGTTTCAGAAAATGTATCTTTTTTTTTGTTCTCCTTTGCAGGGGTTTCCGGAATAATTTTTCAATTTTTGGGTTTTTTTCACTCTGAAACATATATTTCTTCATTGATATGAGTGTTTCTCTTGTGTTTTTTTTTTCTTTCCACACGTGTTCATACATTTGATCAATCACCCACGAAATTCCCGAGATTACCCGAGTTGCCTCCAAGCACGACAGATGCTATTCTATGGCCCAGCTCGCCCAGACAGTGCAAATAAACAGCTCTAGGAGAAGAAAACCGCACCACCCAATTTTAAAAGTACCATTGCATGCTCACCAACATCTAATGCCATGTACTGAAGTGGGGAGGGGGGGGGGAAGGGTGTTACTCATTCCATTCAGAATCAAAGAAAACAGCTGGATTGAAGCACAGTCAATGCTTATTCCATCTGTTGCGAAAACTTAAAAAGTGACATCATAGAGAGTGCACGCACAGCCGTCTCCCTTTCTGAGTTTTCGAATCTGGTAAACCTACTCTAGAAAGCAGGGCCGCAACTAGATGTTTGGTCCCCGGGGCAAGTGCGCATTTTGGTGCCCCCTTGTAATGTTGAAGGAGAAGTTTGAGAATAAAATTTACGCCCCCCCTCTGGTTCAACACTCGGGGCTCGATACGCCCCCCTCCCCCCCTTCTAGTTGCGGCCCTGCTAGAAAGGAATGCCAATTCCGGTTCTGACTAAATATATAAATTCTAGGAAGTGAAAAAAGCGCTAAAGGCGATAGAGAGACGGTGGCCCAATTAACAAGGTTACCATAGCACTCAGGGAGAGGAAATCCTTTGAAATCAATAGGAAGACTATATCTTTCCTCTGTAGCTTAATGGTAGAGCACGCGCCCTGAAAGTGTGAGGTGAATTATTCGATTTTCTTCTTTTTTTTCCTTTTTAATTACCTTCGCTTGATATTCAATCGTCTGTACTTCCCAACTTCAAAGCGAATGTGATCCTCGTTAAAAAGTCTCGCCACAGGGAGCAACGTGCCTACAACGATTACAATTACTACATCATTACACTTCACTGATAGTTAAAAAAATTGATGGCAGATTGAAGCACTATACACAGCACCCATTACACAAAAACAAACTTCACATCAGGTTCACTACACAGACAAGACACATTCCAACATGTACCAATTCTTTAGAAGTTCCGCAAGGGAATATGGACGAGGTGCATGTGTGGCTCAGTAGCATGGGTGGAGATACGCGGGAGGGGCGGGGGGGGGGGTAGCATTGCCACCCAGCATCAAAGGTGGAGTCGATTGATCTAATGTATATATGTATATGTGAATTGACATCATTATTGTGCCCCCCCCCAGACTTCCAAGTCTATCTCCGCCTATGCTCAGTAGTAGTAGTAGTAGTCATCTGTATTTTAGATAGGAAGACTAATTTTTCTCTGAAACGTCTTCTGATTATCCTATGCCTGTCCCTCAAAGTAATGATGATTATGACGTCTATGCAAAAAGCTTCATAGTTGGCAACTTCGTTCTTTTATGGCATAGGTTTTCGCGATAATCGGTTACATATTCCGTATTTACATAGAATTGCCGTATTTTCTCGAAGAAATATGGTCAGCGTATATAAAATGAGAATTTTGCCCCGTTAATGGAAGACAGATCAAGAAAAGTGGAAGCACCGAGCTATATAGAAACCTTATAGCTCAGTCAGTGGAAGTAAGTGACATCTGTCGACGGTGCTATAAACCTCCCAGATAACAAATGAATTTTTGGTGTGAAAACAAATACTTTTCGCTCAAAAAAGAAATAAAAATGGACATATAAAACACATTTATTTGCATTTAATTTACAAAAAATCAAAAATTGTATATTTTAAGGGCTATTAATAATTAATTATAATATTCGGAGCGGAAATGACGTAGGTTCTCGGAGGCAGTTTCCGGTTTATGCGTGTGTTGTGGTTGCGATAGTTGTTTTATTTACAAAAATTTCTGTAGGGGAGAGATGTTTTATTTCGCTATCTATTCCCATGAAAGCAATAAGAATCGAACGTGAGTACTTTTTTAATAACCGAATAATATCGCCGATTTCGTGGCAGTTTTAATTTCTTAACAATTTTTTCCGTTTCCCGTGAATGTTGATTTTGCACAGAGTAATATAATCTGTTTTTTTTCTTGTATTATTTTCGTGCCGATGTTAGTGCCTGCGTTGGTGGCTGCGATCGCGCATGAGATCTGTTACCGAGTAAGTGGTCATCCTTTTAATAATCGAATTTCACGAACTCGTTCTTTTTAATAATCGCTGTGATTTCGGGAAATAGCTCCCGACTAATTTTTTATTATTATTGTTTTTATTGCGTGAGCCACGAGGGCCACGCTCCCGTGTATACATTAGGGCTAACCGGAGGAGACATGTTGGACGACTCTGTTTGCAACGTGGAGTTTTCGGGTCGTTAAAAAAAACGATTCGTAAATAATTTATCCGAAATTATCGCGATTTATTAGCCTTTAGTCGCAACGAATTTCTCTTATATTCGATTATTTTAAATATCGAGGTAACGAGGGTGTTACACTAGAGGATGTGAAGGTAAACAAACATTGAGGTGGTGAGTTTAAGGTGTTACCATTGCTTTTCACATGTTATTTCAAAATAATATGTTTGACTTGAGCACCCGCATCGTGAATTATAAAACTTTTTGAAAGGCCATAGGCTATATTATTATTATTATTCATTGAAATCACCATTATATCGGTGGGTCCATTTGTAAATTCTAACACATTAGAATGCCATATTTGTAAGCACTATAGTAGAACCTGTGTTAGGTCAATTTCTGATATGCAGTATAACTTTTTGTCGCCAAGTTTTCTAAACACCATTCTCCAGAGAACGAGAATATTCTGAGAATTCTCCTGGATGTAAAAATTTGAGAATAATCGAGAATATTCATTTTTCTTTTAAATAATTTAAATTTTTCTTGTAATTTTTTTAAAAGTGTGAAATATAAATCACTTTTCATTGCCTGAAACATTTACAACAAAACAATTTTTTGTATAATCACTCCCCCCCAGTGACAACTTTAGTTCTAGAATATTCTCCAGGTCATGATGAGAGGTTTTAAAAGTTTGGTCATATAAAGATTTTAGAAATCTTTAGATTAAAACCTTAAAAAATTATTTTAAAATTAGATAAATTTTGAGAAATAAGTTCACAATAAAAGAAATTGAATCAAAGTTGATTGATAAGGGAAGCTATTCTTATATAATCATCTTCATTCTAAGATACAGAACTGTTGTTTTCTTCAATGCACATATACTTAAATTCTGTATCACTCACATTTCTTTAAAAGTTGTGCAATTCAGCCCTGTTGGTTTAATTTTCTTGCTTTCAAACTTTAATATTGTGGGCTACAAATTTCAATATTCCCATGTTTTTGACGGGAACAGAGATGGAGACAGAGAATATTCTCTCAAAGGACTACTATTATAAATTACTAGAGAATATTCTTATCGAAAATAATAATTTTTCTCAAGTTATTTATTGAGATTATTTATTATAACAGGCCTACATGTTATTATATATATTCTTGATAATAAATACTCTCTAGAAAGATTTCGGTAACTGAAGAATATTTTCATTGAGGAGAATATTCTCTGGAAGGACTATTATTAATAACTTCAGAATAATTATTATTTTCTATAAGAATATTCCCCAATTTATGAAAGTAGTCCTTCCAGAGAATATTCTCAAGGATATTATATGTAACTATGTTATAAATAACCGGAGAATATTCTCATCAAGAACTTATACGAATATTCTCAAGTTATTTATAATAGTAGTCCTGCCAGAGAATATTCTTGAATATTCTGCTTGATGAGAATATTCTTGAATATTCTGCTTGATGAGAATATTCTCTGAAAAATTATTCTCGAGAATTTTACATCTCTAGCATTTGCCATCTTTATTTCAAAATATGAAAGACAGATGACAGCACCAGAGAGAACACAAAACAATCACAATTCTGGCACTAAATGCTTAGGGCCACAAATACACTCAAAACGCACATTCTGGCATTCACCAATTTACTAGAAAATCCAGAGAAGGGTGTGTATGAGGTGCATGTATGGTAAAGTAGTGTAGGTACATAATAATGAAATTCCTAACTTCCTTTTGATTTTAAAAAAATCAAATTATATGGAAATTTTGTTTGTTATTTTATTTACTAAGTAAAAAAGAAATGCACATATATTATCTTTAACGACAAAATTACTTGTGGTGTTTTTCTTCTCTTCCATCTCCTACTGAGCTCATCTGGACACAATAGGCAGGGCTTGACAAATTCAAAGTCAAGCATCTTTTTAAAATTGAAAAAATGGTTTGAAATAATTTATATTTTTAATGGTTCTTGGACTTCTTTCAATGTTGATTGACATGGTAGCATAAATTTCAAAAACTGTTTGTTGCTCTCAAACTCAGATTTAGTAATCACTTATGACTTCAGAACTGCTTGAAAATGCTCCCTAAAAAATGCATTTATGCCCAAAAAAAACTAAAAATATGCTCCATAAAACAAGGAAAATTTTCCTCTTCCATTTCCGGTAAAATTAATTTCACTGAAATTAACTTTACTTGTGTGTAATTTTATTTAATGCTACAAATGAGGAATATTAAGCAATTAAAACTATTTTAAATCATCAGATGTAGCTTGCACTGAAATTCTTTAATTTACCAACTGCCAAATGTATAGGTATCACATAGAATCAGTAACACAGCTTTTTTTTAAAAATAATTTTGGTTTCTGTACCAAACTGAAAGTTTACTGCATATCCTATGGGGGGGGGGGTGCATTAGAATACAGAATTTTATCTATGACCTTAATGCCAAAATGAGAGTATAGTGGGAACCTCCTCAACACAAACTTTTCCAATACAATTTTCGTTTAATACGAATTAAATATTTTTCACGTTGGACGACATAATCAATTCACTGTTTTGTTGGTTAACACAAAATTTGTTTAGTACAAAATATTTTCTGTATTGATGTGGTAATGCATACAGGCAAAACAACCTACTGAATTGTTACTTCCCGATTCAAAGACAGCTGGCAGCACTTCTTGGAACACATAGCAATATAAATGATAAACCATTTTGATCAAAAAAAGTTATGAATCAATTAATTAGTGTTTTATTATTTTTTTGGGCGGGGGGGGGGGGAAAGAAGACAGTGGAAGGAGAAAACATGAGAGATCACTAGGAAACCTTGAGGACAAAACTAGCACGTGTGCAACAGGCCTACTTCTTAAAATTCTGTCTCTAGCTTGAAGAGGGTGAAGGAATTGGTATTATCACTGGGAAGAGTGTACTCTAAGATCCTCCCTTTTTTTTATTTCAACCTTATAAGAGTCTTTCAGTAGAAGATAGGGATGGCAAGGAAAAAAAAATTATTTCCCATTGAAAATGCAGAAATATCCGAAATAATACCTTGAAATCATTAAAATATTCTCTATCAATGTAAAAATTGTTAAATATAGGGTTGGCAGGGTTTTAGACAGTATGGTATGGTTTTTACTGTATTGTCAAATACCCTTCTGTCCCAAACCCTCCTATTTATAATTATAAGGAAAATACCTTACAATTTGATGAAAAAGTAACTTCTATAATCGAATAATGAACTTTATGTTATATAAATTATATTATTAATTACATTATAATAAAATTTTGAAATTCAAAACAATATATGTAAAGGGTTATATCACTGATATCAAGCTATGCGATTGTACTTGGAAATTGAACTGTCTTGAGGTTAAATATTAGATTTATTGAAACATGAAAGATACAAAAATGGGATAAAAATTTGTCACATGAAAATTAGAAAAATGTAATAGACTACAGAATGAAATTAAACTTGTGTAATAATTAAACACTAATAATCAAGCTCAGCTGCGCCTCTTAAAATT
Organism: Pholcus phalangioides; assembly: GCF_987345545.1. Lineage (NCBI taxonomy): Eukaryota > Metazoa > Arthropoda > Arachnida > Araneae > Pholcidae > Pholcus > Pholcus phalangioides. Next base: position 27,675,342 of record NW_028301603.1, on the reverse strand, counting down.
TGATAATGCATAACTAATTTAGCTGCCCTATCTGTGCCGAGATGATTTTTAAATTTATAAAATTTCAAAATATTCTTTCAATTGATGCATAACTTGCGGGACATGAAAATTTAAAAAAAAAAATGTGTTGAAGACATTCTTTTGAGAGAGGGTGAAGGAATCGGTATTATCACTGGGAAGAGTGTACTCTAAGATCCTCCCTTTTTTTATTTCAACCTTATAAAAGTCTTTCAGTAGAAGATAGGGATGGCAAGGGAAAAAAAAATTATTTCCCATTGAAAATGCAGAAATATCCAAAATAATACCTTAAAATCATTAAAATATTCTCTATCAATGTAAAAATCGTTAAATATAGGGTTGGCAGGGTTTTAGACAGTATGGAATGGTTTTTACTGTATTGTCAAATACCCGAGATGATTTCTAAATTTATAAAATTTCAAAATATTCTTTCCATTGATGCATAACTTGCGGGACATGAAAATTTAAAAAAAAAAAAAAAAAATGTGTTGACATTCTTTTGATAAGTTTTCTTCTGGTGTTTTTCTGACTGCTGTCCACCATGTGATAGGATTATATGATATACCTTGAATTTTTTCAGTAAAATATTAGCTTCTAGCCTCATAAGAGCAAAAATTGAAATTTAACAAAAATTTGATAGGCATAGTCAGTGTTTGTGAAACTGTGTTCCTTTAGTCAATTGTAGGTGCTACATAGTAACCTCGTTTTGTTCAGATATTTTCCATCATTTAAAATTAGTTTTTTAAATTCTAAATTGGGAATGTAAAATGGAAAGTCCCCTCTCTCTCTCTCTCTCTCAATTTGCAATAAATGAACATAGCACCAGTGATATTTATTTACATCATTATAATGTTATCTAATAAAAAAATAATATATACGTTGATCTTCACAATATTGCAGTGATTATAACTGTAACTATACATATTCAGTACCTTCAATATAATGTATTTTCTAAAGAAAAGTGTTCGGTCAGATTCGGCAGGGTTTTGAACAAGCACTGTCCTAAATATAGTACCTGCTTCATGATCATACGTGGAAAATAAGATGTGAAGTAGAAATAACATTTGTAACAGACTAAAAAAAATTGAAAACAGTGTTTATTAAACAGTTATGTGAGTGAGATATTGATTTACCATCAGATTTCCAGCTTAAAACCATCAATTCGGTGAAACAATTAACTTGAAAAAAAGACACCTTTTGATTCAGTTAGTTTTATATTCTGCAAGTATTTTATTTATTTTTTTAATATGTTATTATTATGAAAAAAAAAAGTTATAGGTTTCCACATAACATTTTGAAACTTGGAGGTTTTAGAAAGTTTCAGACACTTTTGGACTTTTTATCCCACGTTTCCTGTCAAAAAACCCAACCCTGGTTAAATATGCAAAAAATAAAATGGAAAACTATAAAAAATAAATTACTAGCCCTAGTAATCACACACAAGACATTTTAGGTGTCAATGCTATCAATTTTTGTGTCACTATGGCAACCCAATGCTTGTTGAGTCTTGTCAGTAAACAGTAGATTGAGTTTTCATCATCTTTGGCAGCGAAATTTCTCGAAAGCCAAGCATGTTTTTTTTTGCAAGAAAAACATCCTTAAATGATGGTTTGTTTTTTTGTTTTTTTTACTTTTTTGAGACTTGCCAACCCCTGCCCATGTTTGATTATGAAATTAGAAAATTAAGCCATTCGTATATAGACTCTGATTTAGTAATCACATATAGAAAACTTTAAGTGCCAATACAGATTTTCTAGTTGGCATGGTAACTTGGTACCCTGGATTTGTCAAGTTCAGTCTTAGTCATTTTTTTTTTTTTTAGTAATAGGGGCCTGCGCTGGCAGTTCATATTTCCAAAGTCATGCCTGTGCTTGTACCATGTTTTTGTCTCTTCACAGAGGGCAGGCAGACCTGCAACATAATGCAGTGGAAACCTATTAACATGACACACATGAATTTCTAATTTTAATTCTCTTACAAATTTTGATTATAAAATATTTCATTAATATGTTTTGCAACTTCAGTTAAACAATGTTTTCATTTCTACTCAAATCCCAAATTATGAAAAATATCTCTTCTATCAAGGCTGTAGCGATAGGGGAGGGGGGGGGGCAAGGGGGTTCTGTATCCCTCCCCGAAATTTGTTTGAAAATGACTGATAAATTTCAAATAGCATGTGGTCTGTCTCTCTCTATATATATATGTATATAATCATTTTTGTTCATCCTCCAAAATATTAGTGCCTCCTCCCTCTGAAAAGATTTCTGTCCGCAACCCCGACTTCTATCTATCGAATTCTAAATTTTTAGGTATTGGTTTTTTGAAGGGTTGGGTTTTTGGTATGACAAGCTTCAAAAACTGGTTTAAGCCGTCAAAAACCAAAATGAATGCTTTTGAATATTGCTTTAAATATAATATGTATATAACATGATGAAATTACCTTTTTGCATATTACAATGCTTTATTTTAAAACATTAATTTATCACAATAATTACAACAAAATACCAATTATAATTTGCCATTTTGAATTTTTTGATACACAAATAATCTAAAACAGATATGTAATTTTATGGTTCATTTTATCTAAACTACTGATTACCTGTGTTCAATTTACCAAGTGAAATAGAGCTGTCTATTCAAAATGAGTGGGATAAGAGATCAGGGAGTTAGGTTTTGACCTCAGGAACATACTCAGTATTAAAACTATCAAAAACTTATTGTCAGTATTGTCAAATTGTTTTTTTTAACCTGATAGGATAGATATGTTAAATGACAAAACACTTTTATGTACATTAAAGTATATTATATTATAATTACTGAGTGTGAAATATCTATTTTAATATTTTAAATTTTGTGATCTGCCCAAAATTTTATTTCCATGTTAAAAATTCTCGCACAGCATCTGTCAATATACTGATTAAACTCATTTATTCTCACCCAAAAATTTGTTAGCTTAGGTTGTATAAATCCAGACTTTTTTAACAAGTAGAGATGTGAGGTGAGAATATTCTCAGAGAATGAGTTGGATATTCTCAAGTTATTTATAATAGTAGTCCTACCAGAGAATATTCTTGAATATTCTCCGAAAGATTGTTCTCGAGAAATTTACATCTCTATTAACAAGTATTTTCAATCGAAGCAAAGCAGACAGGGCTTAGTGCTCAAAGCATTATTTTGCATGTTTAGATACAGCTTCAATTGGAAAACAGTTGCATTATATATAAATGCCAGTAAATATACCATATCATAGTCAAACTTAGTTATTCTTTTTTTCCACTAAGAATAAGCTACAGGAGTTTGGTTATTGACATGATGGTTTAAACCTCAAAAACTACCATGCTCCAAAAACCTGCCAACCCTGGTTTTTTGGCATACATATATTGCTAACTTGCCAACCCACTACAGAATATCTATAGTTTCTACAGATTTTTACCATAAAATACGGAATCACGATGAATTGTGAAAAACTATGTATGAATGAATTGTTTCAAAAGTATTTGTTTTTGGTTGGAGATTTCTCTGAATTCTATTATCCTACAGAGCACTAAATGATGTCGCACAATGTCTGCATCTCCAAAGAATGAATATTGAGTTGAATTTAAGATGAAGTGAAGCAACCTTGTTGTTGATAGTTTGTGTAAAGATCTACTTTGTTTTTGGCTGTCTGCATATCTGCGAGTTCCGCGGGAGCCCTTATGCCAAAAACATTTTAATTGCTGAATTGAAAAACAAAAAAAACGGATAAGCAAAAGTTAAATAATTTGTCAAGACTCTTCATAATGTTTTTCATAGATAAGTTTTTACAAAGAAAGCGGAAGAAAGATGTTGATGATGAAGCAGTGATAGCATCCTGTTCCAAAAACTCAAAGAACTGTTATTGATTTTATGAACAATATTCACTGAAAACAAGCCCAAACTTAAACAAAGGGCTACTTCAAATGTTTTTCGGAGCTGGGAAATGCCCAAAATTGGTCAAGTTCAAGAAAATAAAAAAAAATGGGCTTTCATTTTCAACATATTTGGGGGGGGGAATATTGGTGGGGGGCCCCACCTTCCCCATCAGTGTATATTACAACCTAAAGAGGAACTGACTGCTGTTTGCTACTCATGGTGAATGGACAAGCATCTAACAATCCACAGCATGTGCACAGTGTAGTAGCATGACACAAAAAAACAAAAATGGATGAGGCAGCAAATTTCAAACAATCACAACATTTAATGATAGAAACACATTAAATGTGACATTCAGATGAATAAATATTACTGATGATACATGACATGTGCACATGGTCAACCGTCAACTATGTTCAATGTGAAAAAAAACCATGCAAATGGCTCTTCTTTCCTCCCTCTTGGACAGTAGTGCATGTCAAAGCAACATCTATGATCTTAAATCGTTACAACAAGCTTTTGAAAACAAGATGACAATGAACCGACTCGGAGATAAAAGTTTATATATCACTTTCTCCCCTACACACGCTCGGGGACAATAAAGCCCAAATGCCCCTCCCACCCCATGAGAACCAAGGTAGCACCCCCCCCCCACCCCCTTGTCATTAATGACATTCGCCTAACCAATTGCCTTTCCAAAATTTTTCTACAAAGCATGTTTTTTTATTCAGGTTGATAAATCCTTTTACGTTATACAATCTTCCATTTAAAAGGTTCATGTTAAGCATATTTTTTTACATTATATCGCCGTAGAGAATGACGGCACCAAGAATCCTTTCCACAGTAACCAGAGTTTCATGTTAAGCGGGTTCGGGTTAATGAGGTTTGACTGTACGGTGCATACCGCTTAATATGAGGGACTCAAGATTTCTGATAACAATATCTGGAAAATTTTTGGTTTTAAGTATGATGACCATATGTCCCACTTGGTCGAACAGGATGCCTGGAAATGGGACAATTCTTTTTTTTTCCTACATGAATGTATTCAGACAGGTTTCAAAATGATAAATCATAAATTTTTTTTCTACTGTTTTAAAACAAGATCCCTCCTCGAGCTAAAACATTCAAAAATTGAGAGAAGCAACAATAGAACTGTCTAATGTGTACTACGAATTACAATACTTTTCATAATGTATGATACACTCCATAGATTCTCTTGTGAAAGTTTTCTGGCCAAGGAACTATGAATGTTGTCAGTTAATAGAAACTGACCATGTACTGTAAAAAGTTTTGTTTTACCTTACACATGCCTTCACTGGGAAAGAAACTGTAAAAGAAGCGCTACACATACATGGATCATAGCAACTGTTAGTCTGATTAGGATATCATGAACTGAGTGTGGAAAGTTTTGTCAACGGGGGAAGTTTCCAATCTTCTAGTCTTGCGGGTCATTAACGATAACTTTTTTGGGAAAAATACTGGTTCAATCTTAGCTTCAAAATAAGCCGCAAAAAGAAGAAAAAAAAATTGATAAAACAAACCAAAATCCTGATAACTATAAACAATTTTTTTTCCATGTTATGATATTGGTCTGTTCCATACTTAGCAAAAGTGACAACAATTCCAGAATGGTAACATTATTCGTGATTCTAATAAGTGCTGTCTGCTGTATCTTTTTTCTTTTTGGTGAATCACATTTTTACTGATTGCCCTCTATTTCTCGCCATTGGCGATTTTTCAGTGATTTTAGCAATAGTCAGCAACTTCACTTTCCTTTGACATTTTTTTTTAGCTTTTATTAGCAACTTTACTTGCCCTTGACGATTTCCCATATTTTTGTGAAGGAAATATGGTGAGCCTAGGTACAGGATGGGCAAAAAGTCAGTAGAAAATTTAAAAATTCATAAAAACTGGAAAAATAACCAAATAACAGCTAATAGGTGGTGGTGCTGACGTATACGAGTCAAAGAAGATATACGTAAATAACGAACAGAAAACCTTCAAATCATTTATTAGAGCGGTATGTGTTCCACATGATCATCACCACAGGGGGTAACACATTGCAGGCGAGTCACAAATCCAGCAGCAGCAGAGTGCAGCGGGTCCACATACACGGTTTACAATGGTGAATTGGTTGTGGATTATGAGCGCAAGTTCTTATAGCCGTCACATTTGCATATTTACGCCAAAGTCTCTCGTACCAGGGTCACCTACTGCTGTTTTCTGTTATTTTTCCCCTTTCTTAAAAAATTCTCGTGACCTAGCAATGCTAACCCTGCAAACCATTTTTTTTGTTGTTGTTATTATTTTACCAGTTTTTATTCACTTTTAAAGTTTCTATAGACTTTTTGCCCATCCTGTATTTATGGTGGTGCATGTATTGATACTTTTCCACCAGAACACCTCTTACAAACCAGATGGAACCCCTTGGACATTGTGCACACCTGATGTAATGTGCATGATTCACGTGCACATATGATGTAATGTGCATGATTCACGTGCACATATGATGTAATGTGCATGATTCACCTGTCATACACCCCTGACGTTATTCAAATCTTTTTCATCCCCTTCAATGAAATTTGATCTGCAGAACCAATGATTTCACTCATAAATAGTGATTCTTTGCCAATATAATTGCTAGAAATATGTTCTTCATTCACACTACACTTTAAGTTTTTTTGGTTTTTTTTGCAATTCAGAGAACATTTAAATATTGTATAATGATGATTTTTTTTATTTTGTTTCAGATTTTTCCTGGTCAGTAAAAAAGTATATTTGTTATCTCTGACTCAAATTTTGGCACACAGCCAACAATGGTGAGCAATTACTTTTAATATTTCAATTTTTCAAATTGTTGCATTTGTATAGATATGCGTAAACGGATTCTCATAGGAATGCATATTAAGTATTCAAAAAAATTAAGTTTAGTGATTAGGACTTTAACTTTTCAGTATTGTATTCAACCATTTTAAAATAATGTGATGCGTTTTACAGCTTTTCCTTTTGCTTTCAAATGAAATGCTCTAAACTTATTTCAGCAGGCAAAAGATGTGATGACTTATTATTTTTTTTTTTCTATTTGTATGGAAACCAGTCTGATAGCTCATGCCTCCTGATATGTCAGGAACACAATATTATCAAAATTTGCATGTAGTTGAATGTTTGTTGTCTAAATTTTTGTCAATGCAATTTTTTTTCTTGAAGATTTACTATTTTCACTACAGTATGTGAGAACTACTGCTTCATTTTGCCTGGAGCCTGGCTTGGGGGAGGGGGTAGTTACCGGAGGTCCCTTGTCTTTTTTTGTTATATTCGTTGCAGGATTGGGTTTTCGACTTGACAAAAGGTCTGTTCGGGCTTTTCTCACAGTAGCCTGTTTTTGTGAAAATTCTTCTTATTTAAAAACAGTGTCAATTTTTTGAAAAATAAACAAGTTAGGCAATTTTATATTTTAAAAAACTACAAAATGTTTTGATATGGCATCTTTCACCTTCACAGACATTTGTGAAGGGTCTGTAATCTGGACCCTAATTTTGATTAGAAACGCCTCTGATAACTAGCATAAAAACTGATTCAAGTTGTCAAAAGGTATAAAAATGTTCCAAAAAATCCTTGTATTGTATTCCTCCACATTAGCTCGCACTCTGGAAAATTTGATTCACAGATTCCAGAAAATTTTTAAATATCTGAATATCTGTGTATTCTAGGATTTAATTCAATTGCCTGATTTGAATCTTCTCTGATCTCCGCATTTTAGGAATCTTCGTTTTTTGTAAACTATGTTCAAGTAGTTTGAACTTTGTTTGCTTTTGCTACCATAAGTCTTAATTCATTGCAAATGTCAGATACTAAGTATTAGGGCTCTGATTTTTATGACATAAAAATCTTGAAAATATACAAGCTTTTATGACCTTATAATTTTCCCATTATTTCAACTCTTCTTTTTCAGTTATTGTTTCTTATCTTATTAAGTTAAAAGATAAACAAAAAATTCATCAACTCACCTTTTTAAATCAAAGTTCTCTTACCAAAGTCAAATGAAAGCCACGCCTACCTTGCACACAATAACTGTTTTTTAATAAGTTCTAGAATCACGCTGAATTTTATGAGATGCAGTTTCAAATACGAATATCACAACAGACAAAATATGCCCAACGAGTTGACTGGAAAAAGATGGCCACAAAAAATAAGGATGTTGAATATATATCTAAATTTTATCAAAAATGGAGAAACCCAATACGAACAATAAATAAATCAATAATCATGATAAATAAATATGCTGCCCATAAAAATTATAATTGTCTCATCTATAAGTGTGGATAGCTTTTCGATTTATCCCAGTATGTCTCAAGTATTTTAAATAAAAAAACTATTGTTCAGTTTCTTCTAAGAAATATTTGAGGAAACTACTTTGCAAAGGTTTTTTAAAAATGCTGGAAAAATTACCAGGTGGAGCAATATTTTGAGCAAGCTTATAAAGCAGGCGTCTAGTTTCTGTAATCTTGTTGATTGTTTTTCAATTTTAATTACAATGTTGCTGCACATTAAATCAGTTTTATGCTGCAATTTTTTACATATTTAATAAAATACCATAGAAGTGGTATCATCTGTCCTTTTAAACCGAGCACAACTCTGGTCTAACATCATCGAGCAATTTTCTACCATTTTACCCCCTTTCAGAAGCAAGTTGTGCCATAAGTGTGCTTGGTACCTTAGTGATATACATAACCGTCTGCGTGCATATCTAGTGTTGTGCATGAAGTTTGTGCTGCCGTGTGTATTTCGAATTGTGAATGATGTGTAATGTTTGAATATTTATACAGTTGCAGGCAGGGCCACAACTAGGAGAGGACAGGGTTGTCTGGTTCACTGGGTGCTGAATCAGGAAGAGCACCATGTTTGCTGTTTGTTTGATCAAAATTATGAGGAAGAGGCACCAAAATGGGTACTTTCTTCGGGTGACAGTGCCAATTTTTGTTTTTGATTGTGGCCCTCATTGCAGGATATGTTATGGGGAGATGGATTCACATTTACATCTGAAGCTGGAAAACATTAAAAAACCTACTTTGGCCCACCCACCCCTCATTGCATCACCCATGGGATTCGATCCCAGGTCTTTGTGATGCGAATGCCTCACGATGCTCTCAGAGTTTCCCTTCAGAAACATAGCAAGAGAACAAAGAAGTGGCTACTGCTACTAGGAATGCAAATTTTTCTTCCAAAAAACAAGAAAAGGCAATTATTCATTGTAAGTGCATACGATATCTCTGAAGAAAATGCCTACAGATTATAAATTTCAGTGATAAAATTACCAAAAAAATAATGAATTTCACAAAATTTCCTTAAATATGATCAATAGCTCTAAAATGCCCAAAATATAATTTGTCATAGAAAAATATTAAATGTCATAAAAATCAGAGCTCTACTAAGCACAAACATATTTGTTCTCGGAGATTAGATGAGCTATGAATGGAAAAATTGGTAGACTGCAAAGCATTTTTGAATTCTTTGATTATGTTTTTAAGATTTGAATAAGCAGAGCAAAAAATTGAAGGATTGTAGTGCAAAACATGATATCGTAACTCAAAAGCGACAGTATGTTTTTTCAGCATGGTGGTAAGATGCTCGTCTATCACTGTGAAGGTTGCTGTCGCAGCCCCAGGTTCACACCCGAGGGAGGATATAGATGAGATATTTTTCCTAATGAGCTTGAGGTGACCGACAGACAGCGCCTTTATTTCCAACCCATCTCATTAATAGCAGTAAACTGCAGTACAGCCATATGGCCAGAGTTAATGTTTGAAGTAGTATATTTCTTCAATCTCTGAACATGCGAAAAAAATGAAAGAAAAATGTGCAAAACACAGCATCAGTATTTTTTATTAGGCTGGCAGCAATCAAGTTAGAGTAATAAGTGAATGCTTGATTTTTATTATCATAGTTAAATTCCTGAGCAAAAAAACATTTGCTGTATGAAAACAACTATTTCATTCCGATTCACATATTTATTTAAGGATGATTGATATCGGTCTTCTAAATGTATCATGTAATCTATATTGAACCTTGCTTTTCTTGGTATGCCGGAAATGGACTCCAACATTAAAAAAAAAGCTGGTGTTCCCCCAATTTCTATGGCATGCTGGCTAATGCAGAGGAATACCATACAATGAAGTATTTTAATACTCACAATTTTTATATTAAACAGTAATCATGTTTAATAATTAATAGGAAACATACTTTTTATATATGAGATAAAAGATTGGAAAGTTTTGAAATATTTGATATAATAATTATTAAGCATGAAATTAATTTTAATATCTTTAGTGTTTGGTCTCTGCACTGATTCTGTTCCATTATAAAATTAAATTACTGTACAACATCATAACTAATTTTACAAATTTATTCAAAACCAAATGATTTCTTATGCATAAATGAATCTACAGGTGAAAATAATCTTTCAATTTTGAAGTTGTGCTGGCAGGAGTTGATGGCAGAAAGATTGTTAGTTTCACAAGTTTGAATACAGTAATACAGAGATCCTAGGGCTGGGTTTTTGCTGGGTTAGTGGAAAAAAACTGGCGAAAATTGTTAAAAATGAAAAAAAAAAACTGAAAAGGAAAGAAATGAAAATAATATTAAATAATGGATGTTATGTAATTATCAATCATTGGAACTACATTTTTGATGGATACATTTTCCACTATTTACTTTTTTTCTTATTTATATTAATATTATTGAAGACATTTAAACTAAACCATAACTGAAGATTGATCATTCTCCTTGTTGCACCAAGAATGAGAAGTGGGGAAAGGTGTTTGTTCACCATCTGTAATCGGCACTGACAGGCATCCATTAATTTTTTTTTTCTTTTGCTCATGTGTGAGTCGAATCTTTTGCACATCTATCAGTCTTTCACTTTTATATATTTTGATTGTAAGATGTCTAATGTTATGTAGGGGTACCCAAAAGTGATCAGGATGGTTCTCTGTTTGGTGAACACATTGTAACACTTGCTTCTGCCATTAGATGCTTCTTACGTAGAACCCTCGGCATCAATTTACCAGTTGGCATCATTGAGTGTGGTCATGGTGCCACATAATTGTTTTTTGATTAATCCTTTAATGGACATAGCATAAATCATTTACCCCCCCCCCCCATTTTTAAAAGTCATATCTTTTTTTAGCGAAGTAAGCTTTTTTTTCAATTCTAAGCAAGTGCAAAGTAAGTTGTATGGAAAAACTATTCCATTAAGAAATCAACTTTATAAAATATCTGGGCTTGCAAATTTTTAAATAAGAGGAAGGTGGCGAGATGTCTTGTTGCGCAATGCCACTTAAAGGGTTAAATGTCCCTCTTATTTGTCAATGTCTGCTATGGCCGAAGTGAAAATTGCAAGAATTTGTGTACTGATTTTGAAAGAGCTTTGAAGAACAATTAAATATCTCATTGATTTGTCCGTGTGTCATGAATTTTCTGTTATTGGATTTTTAGCAAGAGTACTGCTATATGCCCGTACAAACCACCTGTTCGAAAAGCACTTGCAAGTGACTTACTGAGCAATATATTTATTATGCAAAATATCAAAAGAAATGATGGAGACTTTTAACCAACAAAAGTGTGACAATAATGATTGATTATTTGGGTGATATTTATTATATGACTTTGTAATTTTTACCACTTTGTACAAAAATTAGTTTTTGTCTTGGCAAAAATCCAATCCTGATTAAATCTATCTCCCATGTCATTTTCCCCCAACCGCTAACAGAGTTTGACAGCGGCACTCTGTTCCAACTGTATAGCCATCACATAGAAATCAAGAAACAGGTGAGGCACTTAACAAAAAATTTATTGAGCATAAACATGACTTTACACATATTGATAGAGCAGGTTCCCTGCAAGAAGAATCTTGTGTCAAAAACATTTACCACAATGGGTTTGCGCACTATAGATAATTATTGCCAGAAATTATGAAATTTTTATAATTATACTATGCGAGTTGAAATGAATCGCCTGTGCACACCTGTGCACTTTGTCACTATCAATCAACTATCTTGCAAATAACAAACAAGAGTGTTTGGGATTTTGCTGCTATTCATAATTTTTCATTCTGCACATGCAATATTTTTGCTAATTTCTCAACTGCACCATACTTCAAATCTTGTTAGTGGTCTGTCAAGTGGAAATGAATGAAAATGATATGACAAATAACAAGAACTCAAAGAATCACAACAAAATCTCATTTTGAGGTAATGAAAAGTCACAGGATTAGCTTTTGTCATGCAAAATACCAATGTGTCTGAAATGCCAAAAAATTATGCATGAAATAGGGGTTATTGCTAAAAAATGTGTCAAAGAAATGAAATAAAAATTATTTTGAGAAGTTTCTGTAAAGAAAAATAATTTTTGAGAAGTTTTTAATATAAATAGTCAAAATAATTTTTTTTTTTTTTTTTGTTCTAGGTAGTTTGGAATTCCCATTATTATAATGTTAAAAGTTAATTTTTAGCTCTTGCAGCTGATTCAAAATTGTGGTCTATTCAGTTTTTTTTTCTGACTTCAAGGGATTTTCATTGATTCTTATGAGAGTTTTTCGTGTATTTCTTTTTAATCCAGGTAAAAAATCAAATTTTTACTCCAGAATAATGTCTAGTGTCACAGTTATATTACATAATTCTCAAGAAAACTTGAATGGTAAGTTAAACATGCAAAATTTAATTTAATTTCAATATCACTGTTTTTTCTTGTAGCTTGATTGAAAATTATGTCTAAATAACATAAAGCTGCATTGTGTAAAAAACCCTGAAATTTCTACAGAAACTTTTTTCTATTTGTCATTTTTATTAGTATATCTCATTTATTCCAGCTGCTTATTTACAAAAAATTGCAGTAGTTATAGAAGCTGTCTGGCAGTCTTAAAATTATCTGAAACATGAAACAAGCACAATTTGAACATCATAAATGCAACAGGGCCTGCACATAACACTATCATACACATAAAACTTTCTGGCAATCACTGATTCATTTGAAATTCTGTAGTGCAATGTTTACAAGGTTTAATATCAGTAGTCTTGAAATTAATGCATGAACCATTGATTGCAGAGCTATAGCCAGAAATTTCTTTCAGAGAGGAAAAAAGCAGAATTCTTTTTTGGGGGGGGGGTGCCAAAGTGATAGAACAAAATAGACTTGAATATATTATTGCATTAGTAATTTTCTCACATTTTGTTTGTGTATCCTCTCAAAATATGACTTGGTTTGAATAGTTGCAGGTGAAGTAAACTCATGAAGAATTCATGAAATGACTGCAGTATGATAAAACAAATAATTAATATATATATATATATATATATATATATATATATTTTTTTTTTTTTTTTTTGAATTAAATATGGTACAGTAAAACCTGTCTGTTTGGACACATCTGCAGCCTAGACATCTTATATCGGACAGATTTCAATGGAACTGTAGGTGTCCAACTGAGACAGGTTTTATTGTATAAAGTAATTATTACTTTATACAGTAAAGACAAAATGACAGTCCTGTGATTATTGTATATCATTGCATAATAGACGAAACACATTTGACATGAATTTGGTTTTTAATGTTCTTGTCTCATCTTATATTCAGGGCCGTAACTAGAGGGGGGGGGCAACTCCCGGGGGGAAAAATTTAGAGGGCAGCAATTTTATTTAGGAACAAAGAACACCATTATAAAATTATCAAATTTTAAAGTTGTGGGGCGACAAAAATCCTAGTTACGGCCCTGTTATATTTCAGTTTATCTTTAAGGTATAATGATTTTGCTCACTATGTGGAATGGTTTTTCCCCATTTTCAAAAAAATAAAATAAAAAATTACTCTATAACATCTCTATCTCTATTATTTGTAAAATCTGTTTCTGGTTTTCTCGAAAATGCCATAAAAGTATTCTAACTCAGTGTGGACTATAAGTGAAAGAGGTAGGTCGACCAATTCTCCCTTAGTTTATATGCAAGATATGGTTTTAAAAACGACAGTTTAATAGTTGAATTATGAATTGGAAAGCTTCCCTGAACTTGTTCTTGATCAAACGCATTAATAAATATAACTAGTTAGTATGCAGTTTCTTGTCTGAAATCAGGATGACTACCATATAAAAGTCACGAAATGAGAAAAAAGGCCACCCCCCCCCCCCCGGACGTCAAGAAAAAAGCACGGATTTTTTTTTTACGAATCAATTTCCGAATTTTTCCTCGCAAGTTCTCGTACTCGATTTTATCGCTGAAAATCGGGGCCCTTTATTGGGCTTTACATCGCGGAAAGCCCGATAAATATACGGGATCGTGCTGTCGGCTAGAGATGGTTTTCTCTGGTTGTCTTGCTTTAAGGGGTGTCACGACCCCTGAAGTCGAATTTTCAAACATGACTTCAAAAAATACTTCATTCAATCGCAAATAAAATACTAAAAATTTCGTGTCAATCGGTTAATTTGTTCTTTCATAATAAAAGAAAGAAATAATGTGAATTATACTGTGAACGTATATAAGAAAAAACACTTTGAACACGATTTTTTCAGAATGCAGTTTCTGAGCTTATCGGCAAGATTAAAAAAAACTACTGCCCCAAAAATTCTGAAATTTTGCAGATATGTTTATCCAATATGTGTTAGTAAAATGAACCTCGAACTTGAATATCAGACGTTTTGTTAGAATTTCATGAATTTTTTAAAGTTTGAGAAAATTTATAAATTTCAAAAATCTAAATTCAACATCTTTTTAAAATACTTTCCACCAGTCAATTGCTAAATCCGAGGTCATTTTACTAACACATGTCGAATAAACATTTCTACAAAATTTCAGAATTTTCGGGGCGGTAGTTTCTTTAATCTTGCGGATGGACTCAGAAACTGCATTCCGAAAAAATCGCGTTCAACGTGTTTTTTCTTGTATACGTTCAACCAATGATTTCCAACGTGGGCGTTAACGTTGAAAGTTCCAGGGGGGCGCTAGAAGCTACGGGTATAACATAGGATCCTATGGGTTAGATTGCGTTGGAGGGCGATGGGAGAAAAAATTTCTGAAGAAGGGGCGATGGGACAAAAAAGGTTGGGAAACCTTTTTTGTCCTTATAAATTATAGTAGTTCACACTATAATTCATTATTTCTTTCTTTTATTATGAAAGAACAAATTAACCGATTGACACGAAATTTTTAGTATTTTATTTGCGATTGAATGAAGTATTTTTTGAAGTCATGTTTGAAAATTCGACTTCAGGGGTCGTGGCACCCCTTAAAGCGCTAATGCGAATCGGTTTCCGTTTGAAAAAAAGTCACTATAGGGAGCAGCATAAGTATCCAAGGTTTCTATTGCCAATCGTCATTGCGCCAAATCTCAACAAAATGTTTAATTTTGCGAGCAAAAAAGCTATTCCGTCAATTAAACAAGTGTGAAATCGTGAATGTCGCCATAAGTGAAGGAAAAAAATCACGAAATTTTTTTTCGGCAGTGTATAGAAATGTAAATGGTAGGGTTTTTTTTTGGTCTTGCTGGTCAAACTGAATCAAGTTAGGAATGATTGAAATTATCCCATTTCAGATTTTTCATTCAACGTGAAAGAAAATACATTTCACGTTTGTAGCAAGTACCGTAAAACACGCCGTTGTCTTCCAAAAAATCATAGGCATTTTCTCATAAAAGAATGGGCAAGTTGTGTGAATTCAACTTTTCGATTTCATCGTACTCCTTTTCGGGTATGAGGTACACGCGCAATAATAATTTAATAATTTAGATTAGTTGCGAATAATTTTATTGGCTGGCTAACAGAAAGCTGGAGTCCTCATTCTGAAATGTAGGTTTTCAGGGCCGTCCTAAAGGCGCGAGACCGAAGCGTTTTTTTAAACAACCTCTTCTTTTGAAATGCCCTTCAATATCAGTTGAGAACGCTAAATCTCCCGTTGACTGTGCTGTGACCAATGTTCCCGCAAAGCTCGTGTTACGATAAATGTGATCATACAGTAAAGTTTGATAAATTCTAATAATAATAACACACACGCCGTGATCCTCACGTATTCGCAAGTGATCCGCATACTGTTTCCAGAGAATTGGTTAGTGTTAGTAGACATCCATTCCTGAACCGGGATTCGAACCCAGACTTGCTCAGCCAAAGACGAGCACGCTAATCACTCGACTGCCAGACGGTTTATATAGTGCAAATTTATCACATTTACCGGTGATTACGCATAATTTTGCAATCGTATTGGTAAATATGACGAATCGTCAAGTTAATTACTCAAATTTACAATTTTGCTTAAATTTCAGTCTGGGATAATGAATTCGAACTGTGATGTTAGTTTGGTTTGCACATGTTGATACATATTTTAAGAAAGTCAACATTACAACATTGATAATAACTTATGTTTCTGATCTTTTTCAAGCCTATTTTCATTTAATTTGTATCGCAAAGTGGTGTTTTGCACTTATCACGTTCATTGAAAACTAATAAATTTTTTTCAATAATTTTTTAAACAAATTTTTCTTTTGCACAGTTTTTCTGAGGACCGCTATTTTGACGACCCTGCTTTTAAGATTTAACGAGTATGGTCAATACGATGATTTGCTGTAGTCGTTACTCTGTATAACGTCGATCACTTTTAACGATCACGTTAGCTTGCTTACAACATCGGTTTTTAAATGTCCTTGCCAGTATAATTATCAAATTGAGCTTATTTAGTAGTTATGAAACCATTTTGACTCGGTTCCCAGGGATGACGTTCTTCCCAAGGTCTGACTTTGATAAATCTCGCGGATTTTTTTTAAGAGGACGTGAATAAAAAGTTCAACTGGTACATAGGATTTTTTTTAATCAAAGGGTGATAAACTCAGTGAACCCGTTCTTAACAGTTAAGTGTAGATGCGACCACCCCTCTTTTACGACTGAAAAATAAATTTCTGGGAAAAATCCCCATTTAAAGTATGCATTTCGAACCCTTAATTAACGGTCACCCTCATATAACACCATAGACGCCAGTACTTCCTGTTTTTTAGTTGTATTAAAATCTTCCGGTCGGAAACTAGATTCTTCCGATTTTTTTTCTCTTCATAGAAAAATACCTAAAAATCCTCCTTGTGTTATATCAGTGAAGGATAAAAAAAATTCAAGCAAGCTTCGTCGCGGAAATATGGAAAAAACATGATATTTTTAGAAAAACAAAGGTTGAGACGGTGGAAAATACAAGAAAGGTCCCGAAAAAATTGGTCATATAGTTAAACTGCAATCTCAAAAAATCCCGAGTTTTCCCTTCTATTTCTAAGACACGTTTAGAGCATTTTTTTAAATATTTCTTCACGTGATAAGCTACAGATTTTTCGCCTGGGAACCGGATGAACACGATGGAACGAAAGGTTCCGAACCATCGTGTTAGAACACCTTCTAAATCTTGGTTAGAACCGCTGAGGATGGGGCACTTTGTTCGAATATTCCTCATCCTGTAGTTCCTGATATGAATTTCCCATAGTAAAGCTGCGGCTTAAGAGTTTATTCTTAGCTCTTGTGGCTTATTCAAACTTGGCCTTTTATTCGATTAAAAAAAAACGGATTTCGGGGGAATTTTAATGAATTTTTATAAGCAATTTTATGTTCTCATTTTTATTACGCGGTTAAAATATTTTTTTACTCCATGTTGATTCCAAATGTTTAATCAATACTATTATAAAACCCTCAAGGGAAATTTGGATGATAATTAAACGTACAAAATTAAGTTTCATTCAAACGATGCTGTTTTATCAGACCTTGGACGAAAGTACTGAGATTTATACGAATCGTCGCTGTTTCCCCCGAATTTTTTTTTCTCGGGCCATTCTTCTCGATACGGCTTATTTAGGCCGCGCACATAGTGCGGCGACCAAGAAGTACGGGAGTGTATAATAGAGACTAGCGACGAAAAGAATTGTATTGTTTTGTTCTGCACCCCACATACGCGCGGAGCGAAGCGAAGACCACTCAACGAGGTGCACGACTTGAACAAGCCTGTTTTCACCTCGATCTGCTGATTGGTCCGTTTCTCCCTTTTTTTTTCCTAAGGAGTGTGCATCACACTCCTTACATTTCGGAACCCTTCCGGTCATTTTCTCTATCCGCCTCCTCCTTTACTTTGTGCGGGCATCTCTTCCTCCACCCCTATGCATTTTTTTCTTCCCAGTCGTAATTCTTGTAACTCGTACACGTACTTCTTGTACTCTTCGCTCCACTATGAGCGCAGCCTTATAGGAAACTACGGTAATTTTTTATTTGTGATCCAATATGAATATATAAAATCGCTTGTACAAAAGCACTGTATTCACAATACTAGTTTCACACGCAGGCTCTAACTTATGTTATTAAAACTAGGTTTATCTCAAAATGAATTATTTTACAGCAGGGATGCGTTATTTCTTGCACACTCGTGCCAGAAACTTGTTTATATATATAGAGAGAGGTGGTGCCCATATGGCCCGTATTTTACGAGATATTCCCGTAATTTTGTCCGTTCAACTTTTTTTATCATGTTCGGTTTATTCCCCTATCTTCAACAAGGCTTAGCTGAATTTCTCAAATCGAAAATGTAGATTATTTTCATGACTTATAAAATGTATTCATAATTAGGATTCTTATTATCACAATTAATTGTAGTCACAAATATGCAATCTCACAATTTTCAAACATACTTTTTTGTCGAATTACATTTTGACCCTTCATTTTCCACTATTGGCAGTTTTTCAGCAATTTTTTGAAATATTTGGCAGCTTTACTTGCCTTGGACAATTTTTCAGCTGTAATTGGCAACTGCATTTGTCTTTGACAATTTTTTTTTCGGGTGTGAATGGCAACTTTACTTGCTTTGGACAATTTTTTTGGCAACTCTACTTGCCTTGATAACTTTTTTGGCGATAGATATCCTATATTTTTACGAAAGACTCGCCGCCTGGCAGGTCGAGTAGTTAAGAAACTAGCATCTCACTGTGCAGGCCTGGGTTCCAATCCCGGTTGGGGCATGGATTTCCTTGACGGATCATGCTGATCCCTTGGGAATACGTGAGGGTGAAGATCACGTTATTTAAAAAAAAAAAAAGAAACATGGACAGTCAATGTATTCATTCGTATTGTGTGGATTGATACTTTTTTACCGTAACTACTTTCGCGGGCTGGAGGTTGTGCTCCCTCCCCGCTTTAGAGAAGCTTCAGTTAGAACCAATTTTTTTCCAGTCATCCCACTTATAGGGTTCAAGGTTGTGTCCTATGGTGTCCACGAAAAAGCGGGAAATTAAATTAGTATAGTTATTTTCTGTCTGATGGGGGAACCCTGAGAATTTAAAAGCGCTATTTATTCGTCATGTTTCGATTGCGGAACATCAATTCAAGGCAGGAGCGATACGGCTCTTTCTGCGGTCGTTGGTCGTTCTGCGAATCTGATAAGAAGCGAATAGGTATGGATTTGTATGCGAGTTTTCACCCTACCGTACGTTTCGTGTAGTATTTTGAACTTTAAAACGATGTGGGGTGTAACTTATGCTAATGAGAGAATTTTTATTTTTGTTCACCGATTTTCCGAGTTCAAAAGTTAACAGTCAGGCTGCGATTCGTATGTGAATCGATTTCAATTGAGCCGTCTAATTTCAAAACCAGATCAATTTTGACAAATTTTTCAGAAGAAACAAAAACTAATTTATTGCATTATTTATGGAAGAATTTTACTTTATTTTTTATAAATCGGTATTAAATAGACAGGTCTTGACCACACATTTTAGCTCCGTATAAATACTACTTTGAGAGAGAAAAAACATCCCTATCTGGTTTTTCAACCAAGCTACGTGATCTACCTATGCCTACACTCATCTTGATCCATCTCCTTTTGAAATATAATTTCTTTACTTATCTGGTTTTGCAACCAACCGCTACTTGCACACCGCAAAATGCATAGCAAATAGCGACTTTTTTAATGTTATGACTTCGCCTACTAATAGATCTGTAGGAAAACTAAATTTGAAAATCGAAAAAAAATGAAGATCTATCTATTTTTTAAATTAAACTTCTCAATTGAGTTTGTTTTTTACTCGGTAAAATTGTTTCATTCATATTCATTCTAAGATACGATTCGCTGTTGGCGTTTTTCCCTCCTTTGTAAAAATGTTTTAGGTCTTATTTACAGCCGTACCCCGACTTAGCAATTTTTTGTGAAAATTTCACATTTCTTTTATTTAATTTAGGCATAATCTTTGCTATCGATTATCAACTTATAATCAAGAAAAGATTTTGTCGGTCAGAACAGTATATGCACTGAACTTTGCTGATTTTTGAGAGGCTGTAGCTAGGTTTCTTAACCTTTTACAGCCTCCACCAAAAATCAACAAGATCAGCTTCGCAATTTACGGGACTATTTGTTTTTCGAAATTAGTGAAACCAGTGACGCAATAAGTGCATTTATAACAAAAATGTAAATAGATTTGTCGAAGTTATCTAGGAAGCCTCTACGAATAAACTTTGGGTAGTAACCCATAGTTCAAGAATCCCTAGCTGTAAGTGTATTCGTACGACCCTTCTCGGAAGCCCCTGTGAATCAAGTTTGGGGCGGGACCATAGCTCAAGAGTCCCTGACTGTTAGTAGATTTGAACGACCCATCTAGGAAGCCCCTGTGACCCAAATTCGATTCCCAATTCATAGGTTGAGAAGTCCTGGGCTACAGTATAAGCTGCTGGCGGAAGCTGTTAGCAGAGCCACTACTAGAAACGAAAATTTACTCTTTCGCCTGGGCCAGTTTATCCATTTTGGCGCCCTTTCCCCGTAATTTTCAATGAAAAAAAAAAGAGTAAACTCTGTGCTCTCTCTCTTTCTTGTCCGGAGCTGGGAGCACCAGACCTTCCTCTACTCTACCCTAGTTTCGGTCCTGGTTGTTAGGGATGAAAACTTTGCCGTGATTTCTATAAATGTTATTCCAAGGCTTGTTGTGACATTTGCTATTTTTGCAAACTGGTCCCGAATTTATAATTGAAGTCCAACATTATTGCCAGCCTTTAAAAAATTCCGTCAATATGATGCTCATCAGGAAAAAAAAAATCAAGGGCTTTATGTTAGAAAAACTTTTTTTAATGAATGAAACCGATGTGTGTGTGTGTGTGTTCTCTACTGGTAACATTGGCCGTTAAAAGGTTAATGATTCATCAGGTCTGCAACTGTTAATTAATTTCAATCCAAATCCACTAGTGAAAGTTGTTTTCTTGCCTCCGAAGCGAAGGTTTTATGGAAACATTTGAAGCTTACTGCGTAGGACGTTCGTTTGCACAGATTTCAGGAAGTATGGACTTTTTTAAGGACGTGATTGCGGCCACGAGACAACTGATATTTTTTGAAGAATATAAAAAAAAAAAAAAAAAAAACTTTTTACTTTCCATTTAGTACGTTGTGCAAGAAAAACTATTTTTTATTGTAATTTTTACCGAAAATACTTTTAGGTGTTTTTCCTAAATTTTAGTTTCAATTAACTAACGTTACGAAGGCTTTCAACAACTGGATGATGCGAAGATAAATTCAGGAAAAGGAAAATTTAACTGCACTTGCGGGGAATGGAATCTACGTCCTTTCACTTGCCAGGTGAGCGCACTAGACTACAAAGACGACGAACCTCTACCTTTCCTTAGAGTTCAAACGTTAGTCTTTACAGGGGCGTCGGAAATTTTTCGAACTTGTGGGTGCTCGTTTCGAGCATTATGTAGGAAATTTAATTTCTGAATCAATTCTGGCGTTGCTCAGATCCGTGCTATTAATTTTCGTTGGTGCTCGAGCACTCACAGCATCCCCGGCTCTGACGCCACTGTCTTTAAATGCGAAATTGCACGCCGACTTACACGGTTATTGTCGGGCTCACCTATCGCGTAACTTCAAGATTTTTCTGACCTTTGTAATTTTTTTAATTTTATTGTTGTCGCTTTATGATTTTGCCATGAGATAATTCGAAAAAAATTTAAAAAGTCTCGATTCGGTAGTTTGTAATGTGTTTGGCGAACGCTGTAAACGATTTATTTGCATTTGTTGTCGATTATTGATGATCGTGGTATTATTTTTTCCCTTAAAAATTCAATTTCTGAGCTTGTTTATGATTGAATGTCGAACTTTTTTTTGGGTTCGAAAAATTTTATATCTGAACCAAGTGTCTGCGTCAGAGTTGCATGCACGTAAGAGAATCATTTTATTTATTAGTCTATCTGAAATCTGAGAGGTACGTGAGCCTGGGCATTGCTATTATGTATTTCTGTTGAACTCCCTGTCTTTGCTCCACATCGGATCCCACACTTCGTCGTCATTAAAAAGATGAGGGGGAGCACCCGCGCGCGGGACCTCATATAAACTCACCCACGCTTTCTCGCCTCCCGTCTCCATGGCAACGTCGGTACGCTCGCAGCGTTGCTATGGTGATATGACGCATCTCGGTCTCATCCATTTGCGCTCTCGGCTCTTCACTCTCTCTCTCTCTCTTTGTGTTTAGCCCAGTAGCTGTTGTGGAAAAAGCGCTCATATTAAGTGGTGGTGCTTTTTTTTATTTCCCTTGTCGCGATACATGGTTTATACGCATTTTACATATGTAATGCACATAAATACATGTGTCCGTAAGAGGTGCGAGCATCGGCTTCCTCCTCCCTCAAGATCAAAATAATATTTGATAAAAATTTTGAAGATTGATTTCGCTCTGATTAATACGGAGTAAGTAAATTACAGATTATCGGCATTTCGTCTTTTTCTTTTCTTTTTTTCTTCTTTCTTCCCTAACATTTTTATTTTTGCCGAAGGATTACTGGTGATTTCACTAAATGAAATGGACGAGAGATTAAGCGGTCGTCGCTCTTTGTGAAATATCACTTTTTGATTCAAGTATTTTCTTACTACTATCCGGTGAAACTATTTATCCAGAATTTTTATTCATAACTTTTTTTTCTCTTTTTTTTTCGCGAGATACACGGATAGTCATCGTATACATCCTCTTTGACGAGAGCTTTTTTTTACGGCGCATGTCGCTGCCCACGGCCGAGATTTTGTGCTTGTCCGGATGTTGTTCGGAAGATGTCATTTTTATCGTGTCGGAAGAGCCGATGCTTTTGGTCGATCCAGTGTAGGTAGTCCATAACGGTTGCCTAGCAACGTTAAATCTAATGGCTGAACAGGGAGAGGGAACATACACTCACACACACTCATATTCTCTTTTGAACGTGTTTTTATATACATTGATCGCTGTTGGATTTGATTTTTTCCCCAGTGATTTATTTTACTTTCATAAAGATTTTAAGATTTCATTTAAGATTTTTAAAAATTTAATATGCTTTGCATTTTGTGCTTATGCATTGTATGTGTAACAGGATTGCATTTGCACTTTGTAAATTTTTTTTAATTGTGTTGTTTTAAAAACTTTTTTTTTACGATTCAACTCTTTTATTTTCATTTTTGTTACTCAAATTTCAAAAGACAGTATTACTTTATATCTTCTTTCTTCCTCTGAAAATCTGTAACATGAAAGGTTATAACTTGAGCTTCATTTAAATCTCGTCACACAACTGCTAATGTGGTTCCCTACACTGACAATATAGACAAAAGTCTGTTATCTCCTTAGTTATTTGAACAGGGAATCACTATAGTGTTGGTTTTCTCTCATGAACCTGCCACCAGTAATGCCATCGACTATAGTGCAAATACCTAAAATGTTCAGAAAAGGATGCTAAAAATTAAATTTTTAAATGCCATAACTATGCTATTATCAGAACTTAGAAAAAAAATCCCAGGCCGGCATGATGACTAAAAAATTGGTATTGGTGCCTAAAATTTTCCATGTGCAGTTAATAAATTAGAATCCGAGGGCAATACAAAATTTTTGTAATTTATATCAGTGTAACTATCAATACCGAAGGTGGTCTGTATGTCTTGGAAAAGTTGAAAGAAACATTATTTTCGACCTGTTTGTTTTGACATTTTTTTTGTCATGTAAAAAAAAATGGCAACTAAATAAATTGTTCTGGTGCGTAGACCTTTTGCGATTTGCCAAGCCCTGCTATTACTCAATAAGGACCCGTGTTCTTCAACAACAAGTGTTTTAGGGACCTACCTTGAATAGTTCCAGAGACCTAGAATATAGTAACATCATTGCTCACATTAGTGGCACTTGGTGCTTCACCGTCTTTACTTCATACATCTTGCTTCAGTTTTACGATTCTTGTTTTCATTCCATGTTGGTAGTAAGCTCTAAGTGCCAAATTATTCCTTCAGAGACATCAGAAGAGTTTTAGAACTATGGGTGCTCAAACTTGATCTTTATATAAGAGATTCTGATTTCTGAATAATTTTGGGGATGCTCAGACTAGTGCTACAAAATACTGTGGATGCTCGAACACCCACTACACCCCCTGGCCTTGATCACAAATTTGTAATAAAAATGTCTTAGCTGTCAGAAAAACACCTTTTATATGCTTCATTCCATGGTGACTTATCAGCTTTACAATTATTAGCATAGTACAGTGTTACCTCGGCTAACTCTAATAATTTGTTCTGGAATAACATTCGCCAACCGAAACAGAATTTACCATAGGTTTCTATGGAGAATCATTCAATATTGGTTTCAGGCGCTACTCCCAATCTGAAGATGTTTCATAAAATACCAAGTACCACTGTGAGAGACATGATTAGAATCACCATTCTACTGCAAAAATAACAAATAACTTGCTGCTTCTGGTCAAATTTTTAATATAGTTAAGTCGGGTCAATTTGTCATCAGTTGTGCAATTTTTAACTTTCACAATTTTTTATTTAAGTCTGGTTTATATATGAGTGTGATATTCGTTTTGGTTTCATGGGCTACATCAAATAGGTTCAAGGACTGGGGGTTGAGCATGTATGCTCTGCTTGATGTGGTCAGCTCATTTCTGCCTCGTACATGCATATAAAAAAGATGAACTCTTAGAATGTCTAAGCTGCTTGGTTTAATGCCAAGTGTCTTATACTTAAGCACCTGTGCACTAAAAGCATTAAAAAATCTAGAGTCCTTTTCTTATGCATTTTTTCCCTTAAGCTTTCATTATACATGAAATGGCTCAAATTTGGATGATGATGATGATTGGCACAAAAAATTTAGCTCATGATGTGGCTGTGTTATGTTAGCATGTGCATCAGTGTCAATAAAAATCTTTGTTAGCCGAGGCAGAAATATTGTGAACAAAAAATCTTTTTTAGCCAAAAAGTTTGGGAGCCAATTCCTTCATTAGCCGAAGGTGTCACTATATTCTTCTCCAGCTCCGTCTTACAGTAGCGTTAAAAAAAAATCGCACTATCTGTTTTTTTTTCTCTGGACCGAAATGCAAATCATGTTATGTAAATCGGAATTCTGCTGTCTATCTACGTAACTCTTAAGACCGAGTTAATTTCATAGGGAAAGAAAGGGTGTATAACATGCTGCTTCCTGAAAGAAATTCATCCAAAGCTAAAAAAAAGTCAGACATTGGGAATTTTTCTTGTTTCTGGAGCTGTTTTTAATTTTTTAAATTCGAAATCGTTTTTCTTGCAAAGTGAGAGAAATGCCTTGTAAAAGACAAATTTCTCTGGAAACGAAAAACAGATCGTGAAACTTATCCAAGATGGACAAAGCTACATTTCTGTTTCTAAACTTCTATGTGTTCCAAATCAGTGATATGTGATGTTTGGAAACGGTTTCAAGTGCTTGGTGACGTAACCAGAAGGTCTGGTTCCTCTGGTCGCCCAAGAAAACCTTTTCCCATAATTAATTGCTTGATAAAACAACATCCAGTAAAGAATCCAAGGAAAAAAGCAGTGGCGATAAACCAGGAATTCCAAGCCAGTCGTGGAGTTTCTGTCAGTGTTTCTACAATCAAGCGGTGTCTTTATGAAGCTCGTTTTTTTGGTCGAAGTTTTTGATTTCCTTTAAGAATAGAAAGGCCCGACTTGATTTTGCTCGGAAATACCAAAGTTGGACCCCCAAACAATGGGCAAAAGTTCTTTGGAGTGATGAGTCCAAGTTCCAAATATTTGAATCAAGTGCACAACGATATATTAGGCAGCCAGTAGGCCAGCAGTTCAACAGGAGATATCAGTTTCCTACTGCAGTTAAACATAGTGGTGGTTACGTGATGGTGTGGGGCTGCTTTGGCTCATCCAGTACTGGTCCTTTAGTGCGAATAATAGGCGTCATGGACCAAAAGCATAGCCATCACAGTCACCTGATGGTTAAACATCACTGTAAAGTTATGAAATTTGCCAATCTGGGTGTAAAATTTCAGTTTTTGCAAGAATAGAAAAAAACACCTACCAAAACTTGGATTTGGGGGTACCCAACCAAATATCTCAAATTATGTTATTATGTTTATTTTTTTGATAGTTTGGTGAGTCTAGTGAATCGTCCTGATTTTTTTTATCTCATAAGTTTGAGTATTTTTTTTTTTGGTTATGAGAAAATCTCATAATCAATAAACAAAGTATATGATTTGATTATGAGCTTATTTTCAGATATATATTTAATTAGTATTAAAGCCGCCTGGGCAGTTGAGTGGTTAGGGAGCTAGCCTCTCACTGTGCAGGCCTGGGTTTGAATCCCGGTTTCGGCATGGATGTTTACTAACACTAACAAATTCCCTGGATGGATCATACTGATCTTTTGGGAATACGTGATGGTCACGTTATTATTATTATTTATTTAGAGTCAAATCTATATGCTTTATATACCGATTTAACTCAAGGATTAAAAAATATGAACAAAAATAAGGTCGTCTGACTTTTTATGAAAGCAATTGTATTCGACTGGTCATTTGTTTATAGTTTCTGCGAGTCATCCAAGCAGATTTGTTTGCAGAATAATCAAATGGTAGGCTCTTGATATTTTCAAACATCTTGGATGTCTGTTCTTCCCTATCACTACAATTCTGCAATTTTATGCAAAAAAATGAAAAGTTCTGAAACAGAACAGGGGAAAAAACATAGAAGGTCGGCTGATTAGATAACAAAAACCAAATGATGATTAAGTAAATGTGGACTTGGTGATCATGATAATATCAAGTGGCAAATACTGTATTTATAAGAACTTCTTGAAAAAATCTACCTCCAACACTAATGTTTCAATGCTTCACTGCATTAAAGCTAATTCTGACCCTATGTCCGTATTGTATAGTATTTCAATAGTTGTGTGTGTGTCTCATGAACAGACGTTCAGATGTCAGACCCTTCAGATATTCCTACAAAAATCAATAGAATGAGTTACACGTTTTTCTACTTGAGCGATTAAGAATCATACAAATAAAATTCAAGCTAGAAATATTTCACAATTTGTATATTTACTTTAAAAATAAGACTATAAAGGTTTGCAGGAATTCTATGATGCAAATGTGGTATTTAATGAACTAGATGAGAAAATAAATGCTCATTGCATTTTTCCGTCAGTTTATCTCCATGATTTTTCAGTGATGGCATAGAATGTAATTCTCATGTTACATGCATATCTTGATCATAAGCAGATACAGGTGCGTTGAATAGGGGTGGGGGTTTGATTTTCCATTTCTGCTCTCCTACTCAGTGTTTGCCAATATGCATCCAGATGCATGATTAATGCGTGAAAATTCAATTTTACTCATCCAAATTTTGTTAAGGGGTGAAAATACTCCTTCAAATTTTGGGTATTTTTTAATACAGTTATTTCTCAGTTTTTCGTAAAGAAATATGCCTTAAAATTATAAAGAGGAGTGAGATTACTCTTCAAAATCATTTTTTCGCGTATCAAAATGCTCCTGCCTATGCTAGTAATACAAATTTTGGTCCCCCCCATCCATCCTCCATGGGTGGAAATGCGCCCTCCCCCCCCAGCGTCAAAGGTGGAGTCGTTTGATCTAATGTATGTGTATATATGAATTGACATCATCATTGTGCCCTCCCCCCAGACTTTCAAGTCTATCTCCGCCTATGCCGCCCTCCTTTTTTTATCCGCCTATGATTTTGATTGTGATACAAGGTTTTATTAACACGATTACAAGTATACATTAGGAATTTATGCTTTTTTGTTTGTTTGTTTTTTCTTTCAGTGATACCTCCTGGCCCTTTCATGGCTGTAGAAGAAAATAGTGTTGATGGTACTGAAAGAAGTGTTGCCATGGCAACCAATTACAACTTGCAAAATGGTTTACTGTCAGTAGGCAGATTTGTTGTGGCAAATGGATCATCGGGTGGAACTCCAGGTAGAGAGACAAATGGCTTAGAAGACGATGAGCTAACAAGTTTGACGTGGCTTCAAGATACAAATCTATTGAAAAACTTCCAGATGGGTGCTTGCGGTTTAGAAGTGGAAGATGTCTTGAGTGACACTCCGTCTAGTGATTACACAGATGAGCCGGTAGAAAATGTTGCTTTAAACTGTGAACCAGTTGAGCAGAACAGTGCTGAACAGTTAAGTTTCAGAGGTCATATGCCTTATCATCCCACTCTTCATGCAAATTCTAAACCCCCTTACTCATTTAGTTGTCTCATATTCATGGCCATAGAAGATTCCCTCAATAAAGCCCTGCCTGTAAAGGATATCTACAACTGGATCCTCAGCCACTTCCCATACTTTCAGAATGCTCCGACAGGCTGGAAAAACTCAGTAAGGCACAATCTATCCTTGAGCAAGTGTTTCCTTAAAGTTGATAAAGAAAAGGGACAGGTAATGATTATTCCTTTGATTTTTCTTTGAAATATCAATTTCCAAATGTTCATAAAAATAAACAATGTTATTAAAATTAAAGATGGATCAGCCGTAAAATAAAAACAATTAAAAAAAGTAATTTTATTAATTCTTATGAACATTTACGTATTTACTTCATTTTTCTACATAATCACCATGTCATTCCAAACACTTTTGTTATTGTGAAACAAGCTTCTTCAAACCTTCTGCATAAAATTCTGCCACCTGGCATTTTAATCAGTTTTGCACTGAGATTTTCAATTCTTCACTTTCCTCAGAATGTGAGTATTTCTGGTACCCATCATGCTCAGTTTCCAATAGCTTAGCGTTTCAGTCCTGATTCTCAACAACATTGTCCTAGAAACCTTCTGAAAATTCTAGAGAAAGATTGCTTATTATAAAGTGAAGATTTTCTTTCACTTTTGCATTCACACACTCGACGAGATCATCAGTCTAGCCACTTGGTCTGCTACTCCTCTGTTTGGCACGAACAGTTGAACGCCCTTTCTTAAACTTGTGACATCATTGCCTCACTTCTTCATTTATTGCAGTAGGCCTTGACTGTGAATTTCAGCAGCATTATGTTTTTTTCAGTTTAAAAATCTAATCACTGCTCAAATTTACAACTGACTGGATTTGTTATTACCACACTTATACATAGCAATGTCTTGCAAAGGCAGACAATAATGACAACTGACTGCAATATGGAGGTTACATTCACAACAGACCAGTTAACACTATTACAAAGGCATAAACCAAGTAGTATTGCCAGTCACTTTTGATATTCGGTATTATTAATTTCATGAATGTATAGGCTACTCATAAAAACTGCACTAAAAATATGTAAATGAAACAAAGGGAGCAATAATATTTGCATATATTTTTCTATCTGCTGTGAACTTGGTGGTGTGAGTTAAGCTACTGTTTGTGAGCCAGACAAAATGGATGCAGGTGATTTTTGCAAAACTTGTAAAGGAAAAATATTTGAACTTGTGGAAGTTTTCAAGTGTATTTTTTTCACTGTGGAGATTTTTACCATCCAAAATGTATGGGTGTTCCTCAATCAAACCTCAGAAAGATGAATACTAAGGATAAAGATAGCTGGAAATGTGAAATATGCAAGATCTCATTTGAGAATCGCGATCAGAAAATCATATAAATGATTAAATTGGAAATTAAAATAATGACATCGAAATTAACCCTAAAATGTCAAAAACTTAAAACCCAAATTATCGATCTGAAAAAGGCTTTGGAATTCAATGACAGTGCAATAAGGGATATTAGAAATGAAGTTAACAAGATGAAACATGAACTTAGAGAAATTAAAGATATGCAGTTCAAAAGGCAGTTTGTGAAGTGGATAGACGAGAATAATGTATTGTCGGATAATCAGCATGGGTTCAGGAAGGGGAAGTCATGTGTAACTAACCTCCTTTGCTTCTATGATTACGTGACTAAGGCTTTGGGTAAGAGCAAAAATGTCGACGTTGTTTACCTTGATTTCCAGAAGGCATTCGATCGGGTCCAACATGGCAAACTCTTGAAGCGTTTACACGAGATTGGAATAGGGGGCAACTTGCTGAATTGGATAGAATCGTGGTTAAGAGATAGGTCGCAACGAGTTATGGTGAACGGGGAATTCTCTGGTTGGACAGACGTCACAAGTGGAGTTCCTCAGGGAAGTGTCCTTGGCCCCATACTTTTTTCACTTTTTATCGATAAACTCGATCAGGGTATCGATGGAATTACTAGCAAATTCGCAGATGATGTGAAGCTAATGGGGGTAATCGGGAATGATAGCGATAGGGAGTTGCTCCAGACCAACTTAAACAAGATTGCAGCATGGGCAAATGAATGGAGCATGACGTTTAGCGTAGATAAGTGCATGGTCGCTCATTTTGGTTCGAACAACCAACGGTTCTCTTACGAGTTGAATGGTGTCACTATCCCGGATGCAACTAGAGTCACCGATTTGGGAATTCTCATTGACGAGCGACTTAAGTTTTCTGAACATTGTTCAGCGGTTGTCAAAAAATCGAATAGAATGCTTGGTCTCATTTTCAAAAAGGTCTCTTCGCGTTCTCCTAAAGTCATTCTTCCTCTTTTTCGAGGCTTAGTTCGTCCTGGACTGGAGTATGCTGTAAGGTTTTGGAGACCATACCTACAGAGGGACATAGACTTGGTTGAAGGGGTGCAGAGAAGAGCTACGCGTGTCCTTATTGGCACACAGGGCTTGAGTTATGAAGAAAGACTTCATTTTTTGAATATGTTTACATTGGATGAACGCAGGTGTCGAGGAGATATGATCGAAGTGTTCAAAATTTTCAATGGGATGGATAGGATGGACCATGAACTTTTAGTACACCGCCAATCGACTGCTTTTACAAGGGGACACCAGTATCGATTGGTGAGGGACAATGCAAGGTTATGGTGTCGCAGGGAATTTTTCTCCAATAGGGTTGTTAATAAATGGAATAGCTTACCCCCGGAGGTAGTAAATTGTAACACAATTGACACGTTTAAAAAGAAATACGATAAACATGTTGGGGTAAATCGAGAAGCTATCCATTCTTAGAATAAGACAACCATAAGTAATCTTTATGGGCATCGTATAATATTTTATCATGTGTATATATTGTTTGTAATTTGTGTTAATTGCATTTTTAATTGGGTTGCTGTATTTTTGAAACATATGACAACCATATTTTTATGGGCATCTTTTTATCAGCCACCTCGTTGGGCATTTTGCCTGTTGTGGCGTTGTATTTGTATTTGTATTTGTATAAACAATATGCTAAAACTGGAAAATTATCAATTGAATCAAAAAATTGAAAATGCCCACATGACTCTGGATGACATTGAATTAAGGTTGCAAGCTTCAAACATTGAAATCCAAGGAATTCCAGAAGACAGGGAAGAGGTACTGCCAAATATATTGTCATATTAAACAGCGCGAAATCATGTAAAATATACAAGCACAGCCAGAAAACTGACATGAGATGTGTCCAACATTAACAAAAAAAACCAAGTCAAAACTTCATTGAAAAATAGGATCTGATATTAGAACTTGTTCGCCCATTTAGTGGGCATAGTTTGAATTAAAATTGCAGCTGTCCATACAGCGGTTTTAATCCAATGGAACAAAGTAATGATGAAAATGGTGGAGGATAACCGTTAAGCAGAGGTTTGAAGTACATTATTTAATGGGCTTTTTGCCAATATATTTTTATTTGGTCGTAAAACAGCGGTGACTGCATCTGAGGGGTGATCATTAAGAGGAATTTTACTGTATTTGTGAAAAATTATTAATTTTCCCCCACCACATTTTGAATTTAGAAGAAAAAGAAAGGAAAGTAATTTTCCAAGTCCAATCAATTTTTCCTAATTTTTTTTCAGAATATTGGTAAAGGATCTCTGTGGTGCATTGATCCAAAGTTCCGTCCCAATCTCATACAAGCCTTACAAAAAGCTCCTAGCATGGCCAACGTAGAGTTCAGCCATTTCCCTCATTTGTCTTCTTCCTCTCCAACTTTGTGTCAAAATGGTAAATCTGAAAGGTAAGCTTGGCTATTAATTATTATAATTAATTAATTATACCAATTTTGATTATTAATTTCTATTAATTTAATAATAATTAATTCTTATTAATATTAAATTATTAATTAATGCTTTGACATAGAAAATGGGAAGCAGGGTTATAAGCAAGTACAGGTCCCTTGAAGCAGGAAGGAAAATGTCCACCTCTGCTTGCCTGCCTATGCAAATAGTTATTAATTTTTTATTTTTTATTAATTATTTTTAATAATTTTAATTATTAAAAATAATTATTACTTTTTTTTAAATTCATGAACACCATAATTCAGTTAAAAGAATGCTTGAAACTTTTAGCTTATTGGATAATGTAAGTCAGTGGATAAGAGTCTTGAGCTGTGGGGGCACTGTTATATAAATTTCAGTATCTACTCAACATCTCTCCGCCAGTCTAATATTGTCTGATGGTGCTAACCATTGATGTAGAAACACTGAAGTAGATGGATACCCCAAAGCTACCCCAATTTAGGGAAGTGAGCTTGAGTATCGATCTTTGGTGGTGGTGGTGGGGCTAAGTCTTCTTTTCTAAGCACTTCTATTCATTGGGGGCTGAAAATCGATTAAAATTTTTAATCAATTAATCGGCTGACTAAAGACTATCATTGAACATTTTCCAGACATTCATAAAATGTAGTACAGGAATTAATTGATGCTCTAATTATTATTTTATTTGTTTCACTCACCCATTTGCTAAATGCAAATATACGCTAATATAGAAATTGATTGACAAATTAAGGTAACCTGCTTGAAGCAATTTAATATGCTGAACATGTTTGTCACATCCCGAATTTCTCCATTTAAATTTTGTCATTTCTCTAGAAAATCAGTTATTTTAGGTTAGTCACCAATTTTAAACAACAGTAGACTCTCGATAATCTGGCCCATCCAGTAATCTGGTTTTTTTAGGCGGCTTCTCTTTGAGTTTATAGAAAAAAACATGTTAACGCATATATGTCGTATATGAATACATGTTATTTGAATGGGCTTTTTCAATTGACTTCATTAATTTGACAATTTCGGTAATCCAGCACACTTCTGTCTGATATGTGCCGAATTAGTGAGAAACTACTGTACTTTCTCTAGCTTGTTTCACTCAGAAATTGTAGGAAATGTCTAATAGTGGGTTGCACTCCCAAATGGTACTGAGGGGATCTGATGCTTCCTAATGACCAAAACTGTTGTTCACAGTGCAATGACAAAGAGAAAATTTTAGGAGCGTGTATGAGATTGCTGAATCAGAGAGAGGGTCTAGGTATGACACAAAATTTTCTGATTTCATTACAATGTCTTAATGTCTCATAATAATGTCGTCCAACATGGGAAGGGATGAAGTCCCGGAAGAGGTGAAAAAGATTTGGAACTTTTTATGGTTTTTTTTCTGCTTAAAACCTTGCTTGGCTCCTAAATTAAGTGGTGACTAATTTTTTTTTCAATTCATTGAGCCCTATTGTGAACCTCTTTATAGGGGCAAAACATCTTTTTTAATCTTATTAATCAATTAATGGATTATAATTTTTGAGGTGAATTAATATATGAGGTGACAGAACCATTCCCCACCATAGGCAGATACAGAAGGGGAAATCCTGCCTTCCCCCCCCCCCCCATTCAGTGAAAAATTTTACTATTTGCAGAGGTGGACATTTTCCCTCCTACTTCGGGGGATCTGTACCTGCTTATAATCCCGCCTCACATTTTTTATGTCAAAGCATTAACTAATAATTTAATAATTAAGTAGTGAATTATGATCTATGCATATCTTAATACAAATCAATGCATTTTCTGGTGGTATCAAAATGCTGATTTTGAAGCGAAGTCATCCGCAACATGAATTTGGCGGCACATGATGGTAATATGCTACCTCTTGATATAATGATAATCCCTCTACACTGATATTTTTTATTGGTCCACAGAGTATCATTTTATGAGTTTTCATTGTATATATTTTTTAGCATTATGGTGTGATGTTATGTGCAGAATAGGTGAAACTATAAAAATTCATCCGTGAAAGAAGCAATTTTAGGGCAAAAAACAATGGCTTTTTTTGTTTTGTTTATTTAATTAGGTTTAAAATAACAAGCATGAAATTTATGGCTTGATTTTTATATAGTACAAAAACTTTTTTGGAATAGCAACATGCTTTTATCACTTTGCTTTAGTGGAGTAGCTCAGTATTAACTGTGCGCCACAAGTATAGTTATCAATGATCCTTATAATAATAGTTGTGCCAGAAATTTTTCAAGTATTTTTATGCAAGTTAGAAAAAGGAGTAGAAAATTATAATTTTCATTCTCTGTTGTCTTAGTGAGGTGAAACCGTGTCTTCTTGTTTCATCACAGCAAGCAATAAAAATACCTTCACCTGGTAAGAAGTTTAGAACATCATGTCAGTAACTGAATCTTACTGTAAAAGTGATCAATCTATCATAAGTTAATATAATAACCCCTCTTTGTATTTCAGAACTTTTCCCATATTTGGCTCGGCGGCTTGCAAGTAGTGTCAAAGGTATTTATTCATTCATTGTATCTTGTCTCTTTACTCATTCTTCTTTTTTTTCTCTCTCTTTTTTTTTTGTGATTAATTCATGTCTGTCAAGGCTCATTGAAGTTTATGAGAGATTTTGATTGAGTTTTTCATCAATTTCATAAGTGCCTTTCATGGGCCTGTGCTAATAATGCCATTTGCACAGTCAGTGATGTCTTAGGAAATAATAGGCCATGGGAAAGGGGCCCTAAACTATTGATGGTTTCCGTTAATGCACATAGGAGTGTGAAATATATGTGCTACTGCCAAAGTCAGAAAAGTGGCGAATGAGCAAAATGGCCAAGAGGTTTGGCTAAAGTCAATTTGGAGAAATAATTCTGGCTTTGGCTGGCCAATACACAAATTGGCTGAAGATCTCTGGCCAATGTTCGATGTGCTGATGTAAGATGGTTCAGTAGGTGCTACATCAATTTTTTTTATCACCAACATGTGATACATGGCTGCATTGCCATATGCAGAGGGAAGGGTTGGGGTTCTAACCCCCCAAGCCGAAATTATAGTGTTATTTTGCATGAAAACACATAACCCCCTATTTTTTTACCCCCCCCCCTCCAGAAAATATTCTGTGTAGGCCTATGCATGGTTATATATAGTATCTGTATTGAATCGGAGGCTCCACATGATGAGAGAGAAAAAACGCCAAATCAGAGAGAAAAAATATTTATATAATAATATAGCTGTATACTTTTTCTATCAAATTTTGAAGGGAAAAAAATTATTACCACATCACGACTGCAATAGAATTTCTATCTTGTGTGAATCAATAAAAAATATAAATATAATCACTTAAGTGGAAGCTGTGGCCACTCCCGTACCGTCACAGCCCACATGAACAAAGCCCTTGTCTCATCACATTCTCAGTTAGGTGAGCAATCCCCTAAACTAGGGTTGAAAAAATTCCAGGTGCCAGGTTGCCATGATGACTAAAAAATTGCCATCTAAAATTTTCTTTGTGTAGTTACTAAATTGCTGAGATCAGCACAAAATGTTTGGGATTTATAGCAGCATATCTGCCAACATGAAAGAGGGTCACTATGCCCTGTAAAAAGTCAAAAGAAACATTATGTTGGACCTTTTTCCTCAGAGTAAAAAAAATTTTCGCCTAAAACTATTTTCTGGCTTGTAGATTTTTTTGCAATTTGTAAAACCCCTTTCCCCAAACCCCTCTGACTTGTAGTCTGATAGTAAAAATCTTCAAAAACAACATAAAAGAATTGATATTAAAATGAGATGATATACGATGGAAGTATTATTATATGATTGAAGGATTAAAAAAGTTTAAGCAAGTATTATATTATTTGAGACGACAGTATTTAGATTCCTTTGATCATTAAGGCTGCCACAGTTAACATGGCCATAATTATCACAAAAAAATACAGTAACTTGGCCATGACTCCGAATCACTGGGTTTTTCAGACTTTGGCCAGGGATTACCAGTCACTTGGCGAACTGGCTGGCCAAAGTCAGAAACTCACACATTGACCAGGTCATTTTTCAATGAAATAAGCCTGTTTGCAAACTGGCCTATGTTTGGAAGAATGCTTGGGCTCATCCCCTGGACTTGTTGAGACAGTTGTGATCATGAGACGCTTGACAGAGAACCCTAATACGTAAAGCCTCGTATAGACTAGTCCCTATCAAGATGCCTTTGATATACTTACTGCTTATAAAATGAATAAGTAAATCTACTAATAAACGAATGCTCATACTACAAGAAATCTATAGTTTATCGAGTTGAAACTTTCAAAATGTTTATTCATCTTGCGAGATTGATAATTTATCAAGTTGAAATTTGTTAAACATTTTTGCTCATCTTGTGAAACACTCATAAACCAAGTGTATTGGGAGTGTGTTCATATTTCAAGTGTGCTAGAATCATATGTTTAAAATTGTAAAAGTAATATTTGTATATGAAATTTAGTCAAAGATAATAATCTAATCCCGTTTTAACGAATACCGTTAAAGCAAAAATCTCGTTTTAACAAACACTAATCCCCCAGATAAGTTTACTTATCAACTATGCAAAAATCTGGAATTCCTTTATAACAAAATTTCATTATAACAGTGATTTCTCAGGTTTCTTGGAGTTCATTATAATAAGATTCGACTGTTTAAAGTCTGAGTGATATTTTGTGCTAAAAATAAAATATCAACAGGAAAGTAGATAATATCCATTACTTAACAGTTTTTGCACATGTACAGGATACTACATATATGATTGGAAGACCAAATTATAAAGTACAGGGGGGGGGGGAGAATTAGTATTATTGATTTGATGTTAAATGACCTTGCTAGGCCATTTATATAAGCCTGGCCGAACAAGGTATATAGTCAAACCCTGTTATAACAAACATCTAAGAAATAAAAATTTGATTTGTTATGACTAGAGGTTTAGTATATGAGAGAATGTTTTATGGGGCAGGACCAGAAATTTCATTTATGAGCTGGGTTTGATTGTAATTTGAATCATGTTCCATCCTGCTGCTAGGATAACTGGTAATAACATTTCATTCTCTAATAAGTACTAAAAAGTATGCAGCTACTGTTTTCTAAAAAAACAAACTACTTTCAGATAATATGCCAATTTTTTAACATTTTGGAAACTTTCTACAGCACCAAAGCTATCTCATACTTTAACTTATGGCATGTGTTTTTGTATGTCTTAGATTTAAAAATATATACAGGGTGATTCCATAATTCCCCTTGCTGCATTTAACTGAGGAAACATTGATCCTAGAGGCATACTTCAAATTAGAAAAAGTATACAAATAACTTGTAGAATTCAGGTATGTCATTCATGTTTCAAGGGGGTGTATAGTTATTGAAATAAAAAAAATAACTTTTTATATGGACACCCTGGGCTTTTGAGCCAATTAGAAAGTTGTTGTTTTGTCTCTGCTGGGGCCTACAAAAACAAATTCCATGTTTCTATGTGCATTATTTGCTGAGATTTGAAATCGGAGAGAAGTTGGGGAAGAATATCATAAACCAGCGGTTTTCAACCTTTTTTGACACGCAGAGCTCTTTTTAGAAGGTATGGCAGAGCCCTGTAGGCCAATTTTTTAATTATTCATCAGTTACTGGTTTATTTTTACTATTTAAAAATGTTGATACTTATTATTTTTTAATTTTACTGGAGTTTTTACTTTCCTGGAGCAGCCATGGAGCCCCTGGAAAGTGTACAAGGAGCACTGGTTCAGAACCACTGGCATAAACTAATGGGCAACACTTCTTTCTCTTGTTTATACTGTTCTTTTTCAACTTTTCCCCAATTTTTTAATTCAAATATTTCAGCCAATTAAACATGCTGGTTTTTTTTTTTCGGCCGTAGGGGAGACAGGGCAACACCTCTCTAAGTGGAAGTTAGAGGACAGGGTGTCTCTATAAAAAAAAGTCAATATTTTTATTTCAATAACTGTACAACCCCTTGCAACATGAATGATTATATGAGGTCTACACATTATTGTGATATTTTTTCTAATTGGCAGTATGCCTCTAAGATCTAAAATGTAGCAAGAGGAATTATGGAATCACTCTTTATACACAAGGTGGTCATAAAATAGCTTTGCCAATATATACCCTGGCAACTTCAAAAATCAACGAATGAAAATGAAATTTGAGATATAGGTGTTTTAGAATATGCATTCGAATGAGAGAGAGCTAGCTCCTGCAATCCACAGCAAAAATATTTCAAAAAATTCAAATGGCAATATCCACTGTTATACATTAAAAAATCATTAGTGCAGTGAAAAATCATGAATGGCATTAGAACAGTACCTGCAGCGGGATAAATTCTGGTACTAGACATAGCTAAAGAAGCAGGTGGAAACAACCAATGCAGTCGGAAGTCTCCCACCATGAGAGGTTAGCACACCAACCCCCTGTGGTGGAGATCTTTCTTCCTCTTTGTCCTGCACTGATGTTTATAGGGCTACAAGTGCTGTTCTATTGTCATTCATAGTTTTTCACTGCACTGATCACTTGGCAATGCATAAAGGCTGAAACACATTGCAGTTATGTTATGAATTCTGATTTGTGAAAATTCTGCAACATAGGACTTACACATCACATAATTTCCACAAATCAGAATTCACAATGTCTCTGATGTGATGTGGTCATGGCAGTGTAGTGTGTTTCGTCCTATAAAGTGAGTGCTGCCATTTGAATCTTTCAAAATTTTGTTGCTATGACTGTATCTGCGAGAGCTAGGGTTTTTTCTCTTCATTCTGAAGCACATACTTTGAAACACCTGTATCTCGAATTTCATTCATATTTATTCATTTTTGCGGGTGCTAGGAATTCATATACCTGCAAAATTGTTTTATGACCAACCTGTACAGGTATATATTTTCATTTTTGTGACATGTAACGTATATCACATTTCTGTTGCTCCAGATCCAGAAGTAGATGCAGCAGCCACAATGCTCACTTTGAAGAATGGACCTAGCAGGACAGTCCAGAGTATGTGAATCCAGCAACTATTCTTTCTTGTTATACATATTGTTACAGATAGATAACTTTGCTTGTGTTAGTCAAAGTTTTATATATTTGTAAGATTTCTTTCTTGCATTATAAAACTATCAATTAAAGCTAAATCCAGATATGGCTTCCCCATACTATTAATTCTTGTTATTACAAATAATAAGCAAAAGTTGAAACTTCAGAAAGCACCCTTGACCACATGATATAAAAATTTCTTTAGGAATCTGTGGATTCGGAACATAAAAATATAACATATGATATAATGCGTTAGTTACAGTCAAATCCCATCATAATGAATTCCAAGAGACCGGAAAAATCACTTCATTATAACAAAATTTCATTTTTTTGCATTGTTCCTATGTAAACGTATTTGGGGGATTAGAAAAACTTTCATATAAAAGAGCTTTTTAATATAACGGAAGCAGTAATGAAATTAGTCATGAGAAAAATTAATATACATAAAATAGAGGATCTTGGAACATGAGTTCAATTGTGATTCAGTATAATGCTAAATTTGTTATATTCAGTGTTGGCAGGTGTTTGGTGCATGAGTTTTTGAACTGTCACATCAAAAACCCTGCTTAAAAACCTCAAATATTGCTTTTAAATATGAAAATTCCCATTGGAAACACACACATTGATTGCATGTAATGTTTAAAGTGACAATGTTATTACAAACAATAAATACTTAATATAATTGTAAAATAAATTTTTTATTTTCTACAGAATTATTTTGAGCAATGCATATTTTTTCTGAAGGGAAAACTATGGAATGGTTTGATATTCTTTAATGCAAGATGATTCTCGACCACCCCAAAATTTCTTCAGTTTATATGTTATGTGTATAGATATAAACACCTCTGTACTCTTATCATAACAGATTGGTGGTTTAAAAAGTTCTTTTATGCCATATATGTATTCCTGTTAATAATGATAATTTATGTTATTGTTAAATTATCTAGATTATCACTGATATTTAAAACAATACACTTATTGAGCACAACATTAGAATATAGCTAACAATAAAAAATATTAAATTGTAGGACTAAAAT
Organism: Pholcus phalangioides; assembly: GCF_987345545.1. Classification (NCBI taxonomy): domain Eukaryota; kingdom Metazoa; phylum Arthropoda; class Arachnida; order Araneae; family Pholcidae; genus Pholcus; species Pholcus phalangioides. Next base: position 27,635,056 of record NW_028301603.1, on the reverse strand, counting down.
GTCTTTCAGTTTGGCATTGCTGATTGTATATGATGCTTAAGAAACTCCTATAACTTATTCTTAGTGCAAAAGTAAGAATGACTGATGGTAAATTTAATAGCATTTATAGAGGGTATTCTGTTAATGGACCGACAAACTCAGGGTTGTTACTAGGTATAACGAGGAACAAAAATTTCAGTGAAACATGGTGTTGCAAACCACGTTGAGAGGGTGAAAATTGCAAAAAATGCATGCAGGCTCTGAGCTCAGAGGAGACGAAAGGTGGATGCCAGTTGATCACTGAATGCTTTCATGGGTTTGCTCACCCATATCTGGCGTAAGTAGCATCGCGAAACGCATGCGCCGGGGTAGGGTCACGCACTGCTGACAGTGTAAATTAGCGCTATTGCAGTAGTAAGCATGTGTAGCAGTTGTCTGTTTCAATGAGTATCGTGATGGCTGACACCTGAATGGAGCAACATACTTTGTTTTTCTGCAACACGTTGCAAAGTGTGCCGGCCACAGCGCAGCAAGGCATGATGGTGCCATGTACATTTTTCCTGTGAGGTGCGTAATCACCTCTGTTATATATTCAAGGAGGTGGATTGGATGTGTGGAACCCATTGCTTGGCCTCCTCAATAAGTGTGACTTTTTTGTATGGGGTCACCTTAACTCACTCGTTCATGTGATGCCTGTGGACGCACTGGAGGATCTCATCAGCACGGATTGTCTTCGCTACGGCAGACATCAAAAGCATATCTGGTATCTTTAAGCATGTCCGGGAATTGTTTTTACATTGTTGTAGACTGTACAATGATGCCAGCCACCGCCACTTCCAGCAACTCAGTATTTTGTACTCAGTAATTATATAATTCAAAATATAAATCACTTTAATCTACCTTTATAGTAAGTTTTTTGTTATTTAACATATCTGTCAGGTTAAAGAAAAACTATTTGACAACATCGGTAATAATTTTTTGACTTTTAATACTGAGTTAGTTTCTGTTAGCAAAAACCTAACCTTGATCCCCCACCCCATCTCACACATATTTCAAATATACAGCTCTATTTTGCTAAGTAAATTGAACACAGGTAATCAGTAGTTTAGCTAGATTCTGTGGTGGTCGAGTGGTCATAGTGACGGACTCGCAACGCGAGGACCTAGGTTCCAACCCCACCATCACCACAGTGGTAATAGGCTGAAGTTGGTTTTCTTTGGTTCCGAACTTTGGGGTATACGAATGTGAGCCGATCTCCCCGTTGAAAAGTCTCTTCACAGAGAGCAACAGCCCTACAATGCTACAAATGCTCAATCATTACTCTTCACTCACAATTTGAAATATAGATGGCAGCACTAATCCACGCACACCATATGCACACTCAGACGGTTAGGTATACACACTTACACTTCTCGCACAACTCGGTAGTAAATTGCCCATGTTGATGGATCATGGTTGTGTTCAGTTTCAAAGAAAGAAAGAAAGTAGTTTAGCTAAAATGAACCATAAAATAAAGTATTTGTTCTAGACTTTTTATGCCAAAAAATTCAAAATTGCAAATTATAATATTTTGTTTTAATTATTGTAATAAATCATTGTTTAAAAATAAAATGTAGCATGTGGTTGAACATTGTCTTAATAATGAATGGTACCTGGGTGGCTTGTCAACATAGGTAGAAAAATTGGCCGTAGAAATGTCATTTTGACATGCATGTGAGTTGTCAGATTACCTTTCTGCACATACAGATCAATCATCTTTTTTTCATTCTTTCTTTGTCTTTTATTATTTTTAGATAATTATTCTGTATGAAAAATTAAACGTGAATAATATGCTTATACAGTTTGGTAAATTATATTTTCCAACTACAAAAACTTTTTGAAGCAGTTTGAATAAACTGAATGTTACTCAAGTCCTTTTCTTAACTCAATTATTATTGGTGCAGGTTTCAGTGAAGAATCTGAAAGTGATTGCATTACACAGAGACGACTTCCAAGAAAGCGGTTAAGAATGAAGTAATATATATTGATTTTTTTTCAACGTGAATTGTTTGTTTGAAAAATTAACTATAATAATAATGCTGAGAGTGAAATGATTTTGACATGATTACACTTTTTTTTTTTATTTGCATAAAGTATTTAGTTGATTACATAATACTGATCCTTGAATATGAACTGACTTATATTTTCCTCCTAATGCTATTTAATAGTTCTCACGTACACAGTCAAACCTCTGTTTAAGGGGATGGAGGTCCTTATCTGTGACCTTTGAATAGGAACTCATTTACTTCTGAATAGAAAGACATCTCCATTTGTGGGGGGGGGGGCAAAAAGTCTGTTGCCCATAAGTGTCTCATATTAAGAGGTTTCACGGTATATGGTCGATTATCTCTAGAACTACTGTACCGATTTTAATGAAATTTGATTTGTACATACATTGGTACAATACAAAACAAATTCCCATTCAATAATTGTAATACACATGCATGATCGTGCGTAACACTCATTGGAGTCTGAAGGTATGAAACAGCGGTTGCAGAATAAACAAAAAATGGGTTAATAGTGGGTATGGTCCCCTCTTACAGATATACAGGTCTCGCAGTGTGATTTCATACTTGAAATAAGACAGTTTATCATTTCCTGTGGCAACTGGTCTCACTCGTTCAGCAACACTGTTTTCATTCCCTGGATGGTTCCCGGAGGGGGGTTGCGAGTTGCAATTGCCCTCCCCAGAGCATTCCAGACATGCTCTATAGGGTTAAGGTCTGGAGATCTGGCTGGCCAATCCATCCGGCGAATATTCTCACTCTCTAGAAAATCGTCGAGCAGAAGAGCTCTATGTGGCCTCGCGTTATCATCCATTAAAATGAACTCAGGGCCAACTGCACCCCTGAAAAGGCGAACATAGGGCTCCAAGACCTCATCCTTATACTCGCACTAGTCACAGTGCCTCTTTCAAAGACATGGAGAGGTGTGCGGCCATCCAACATGATGCCTGCCCAGACCATTAAACCTCCTCCGCCATAACGGTCGATTTCGCGGACATTGGAGGGTAGGTAGCAGGTCCCTGGTTCTCTCCATATGAACGTACAGCGAGAATCGGTGCTTAGGCTGAACCGGGACTCATCAGTAAAGAGAACGGTCACCCATTGATCCATACTCCAATCTCTATGCTCTCTGCACCATGATAAATGTATTCTCCTGTCCTTAGAAGTGAGCGGGACGCAAGCAGCAGGTCTTCTTGCAAACAACCCTCTCTCATGAAGTCTTTTGGAAACAGTCACCCTTGATACATGGGTTCCTGTGGCTGCATACAAGTCACGAGAGAGCTGAAAAGCTGTAGCACTCCTGTTTCGCCTCACTATAATCGACAAATGGCGATCTTCTCTGGCCGTCGTGGCTCTTGGACGACCTTGCACAGGCTTTCTCTCGATGGATCCGGTATCCTGGGAACTGTTTCCATAAGTTACACACGATGCTGGGCGTTAAATTGAATTCTCTACAAATCTGGACTTGAGATTGGGCTGCTTCTAGCCTCCCCACAATTCGCTACCTCATTCCATCATCTAAACGTCGGTGGTTACTCATTTTTACTGTTACAATTTGAAATTAACCGATTGCTGCAAAATAATACCAAGAAATTCGTCGATGTGTGCTAGCGAACGAAATGCGTCTTAAGTTACGCGCGCTTATAAAGCCTGTTTAAATAACTAGACAGTTAATTAGTTTTAATTCATTGCGATTAATTATTATATGCATGTCTAATTTTTTTTAAACCCACCAACTGGCGCAATTGATCTGACAGGCACAAACAATCTTATCACTGACAAATTTTCAAATAACAGTTTTTAGCTTGAAGTATTTTCCTATTTTAATACTGTTCTTGTGCATAGAAAAATTTTATTTGTCGCTAAATGGAAATTTTTCTAAAGAAAATATATCTGATCTTTCCATTCAAATTCTATTTTCAAGGCAATCAAATAACGCTGCAGCTGGAAAGAAATCAAAGGTAGCCCAGCAAACACCAGTGATAACAAGCAGCCCTAGTGAAGATCATACCTATAGTGCCTGCATGAGCCAGCAAGGCTCTTCCAGTAGCCCGTGCTTCAGCCCAGAGCATGCCGAAGCATGCCAAGAGGACACTAATTGTGCACCAAAAGAACTTCACATCAGTTTTACCGGAGGTGAGGACTTCGCAGAAACTTCACAGATGAGTGATATGACCTTTGCCAAAGCAAACGACAACGATGACTCTATCGACAACGACGATGATGACGGAAACAACTCTGCTGCTGAAGGTGCTCACGCTCTCATGAATCTTGCAAAAATCGCCACAAAAAGGTTATTCAAGGTAGACGAGAGATCGTGAGGTCTTGACTGATTTTGAGCATACCAGAAACCGTACAACAAAAAATCACTGATTATCACTTATACTATTTGCTTTATACAAGTGTGTGCAGTTATTATCTATGTTTCTTTTTTTTGAGCGCTCTCGGTTGATTATTCGAGAACACCATGAATTTGTTATATTCTTTCAGTTTTGTTCTATTTTATTTTGTCTGCGTAAAACTGGCTTTATGTTACATTGTTCAAAGCCAGTGAATACACGAGATTATTAATATTGTATTTAGCAATAATTTTTTTTAAGTTATATTACTTTCTTTCTTTTATTATATTGTAAATATAGTTTGCTGCCTCATTGATTCCTATTCATTGTATTGAGTTTTTTTTAAGCTTCCACAAATATGTTGAATTTCTATGTTATTTTAGGTTTGTAGCTTTCAATATCATTGCATATATAACCTGCATATTCCAAATTATTTTCATACTGTGTTATCGTTTTTATGCAGCCTAAAAAGAAAATCTTTTTTTTTTACATACTAACAAAATAATTTATTGAAAGCTATCGTTATATATAGATATCTTGTTTTTTTAACGATAATTTTCTACAGATTAAGTAACATGTTCCTATCACCGATTCTAATGTATATGCTCCTAGTTCCTTCTTTTGTAATTTTTTCTTTTCTGTAACATCTTGTGTGAAACATAATCATGTTGAATATTGAATATTATGATTTTTTTCCCTTAAGTTTGAAATGAAACACACCAAAAAAAAGCGACTAATGTATCTTTTTTTTTCAAAAAAAATCATTAATACCGAAATTATATTGCTTTACCTGTTTTAAAAAAATAGAAGTATATGTGTACTTTTTTTCATAATTTTTCAGTGCTATCAATGATTTGTAATTTCAGACTAGCATTATAAATTGAAATATCTGTTTGAAATGAAAATATGAACGTATATTTATCATTTATATCAGTGTTCTTCAACCTTTAACACACTCGGACTGGTGGAAATGAGAGAAGTTGCGGAACAGTGAACAATAAATAAGTAGAAATAATTTGGAACTGGGAAAAATGATTTGCAGATTCTCAAAAGAAAGCATGGAAAGTAATTTGCCAACCTGCTGAAAATAAATAGGATGAAATCTACAGGGATGGGTAAAATTTTACACAGATTGGTAGAAAATACTCTTGGACCGGCACCAGCCCGCAGACCAGCGATTGAAGAACACTGATGTATATCATGTTGAAAGTGAACAGTATGAGTAAATAATAATAACTATTTTTTCCTCCCTATTGAACAAAGAGATTCTTTTTTTAGCATTAATCTGAAAATGGTGTATAGTTTGTTTTTTAAAAATCAGATTATCTGATATGAATTTTTTCACACTATTTCCTTATTTTCATGAGAAAAAAAATTACTCTGCTTGACACTCACCTCATCTAATATAGTTTTTTTTTCTTTTTTAAACTTAATGAATTGAATCAATATATTCCTAAATTAACAAGCCTTGTAATAATGTTGGGTTTTTTTTACCTTGGAAATCCTGAAAGTAAACTGATTTATTCATAGTTTGATCTCCATTGTTCACCCTAGTGGATTTACAGACACACACAATTCAGCTCATTCAGATATTATCTAAAACAGTGGTTCTCAACCACAGGTCCACAGACTCCTTGGAGAGATTTCAGGAGGTCTGTGAGCTTAGATGAGGAAACAGTTATTGTTTTTACATTGTGTTATGAATGTTATTCTCCAAAATGGTCTGCAACCTTTATCTTATTGCCAAAGGGAGTTCATCTTATTGCCAAAGGGATTCATCTTATATTAAAAAGGCTTTCATCTTATTGATTGACACAAAAGTTCTGTGAGAACAAAACAGAACCTTGATATAAAAGGATGAAATAGTCTCTCTCAAAATAGAGTTATCAACTTAAAAAATTACTTTCATCGGAAATAGAAATGTTTAAAAAATTATAACTTGGAAAATAAATTATAAAAATATTTAAAAAAACATAAGCTCAAATAATACATACACACTCACACAAAAAAACATTTTTTGCTCAAACAAAGTATTGATGTATGTAACCTAATAACTATTATAATATGATATTTACTTTTGTGAAAGGGGTGTAGAAAAAAATATTAAAAACTTCATTTGAATGCAGTAAGATAAATTTATTTGCAGGGTTCTCGTGTAGATTGAATTTACTTATGATAGTATTGTCCATGAGGAATCAAAACAATGAATTGGCTTTCTTTCTTTCTGCTATTTCCACATATTCTCCACATTCAAAATATCTATATGGGATTGAAATTAATTCCCCCTTTCCTTATTTTCAGATATTTTATTTGTTAAGTTCATGCAAAGTAACTCAGCTGATTCACATTCTTATTGCTTTCGTGTTCATTCAGATGAAAATCTTCGAGTAGCAACTCCACCTTCCTTGTTTGTTACAGTGAAATGCAGGTCAATTTCTTTCATCTAAGCCATTATTTTTGTATCTGCTATGACAGGCTTCTGTAACTTCAAAGGTTCATCACAGATTTAAGTGCAATATATGACACACTTATACATTCACTTTTTTTTTAATATTTTCTCCAGCATATTTACCCTTAGACTGTTTGGATTCCTCGTAGGCAATGAGCTTAACAAGCAGCTCTGATTACTTATTGATAATCTTCAATACTGAAATAAAAAGGGGAATTTGTTTCTTACATTTGACAAGAGAGAGATACATCTCTGACTGTTTGCATAGTTTGGGGATTAGAATAGCTACTCCCTTATTGTTTGAATTAATTCTTTAGTGATTCATAAAGCAGGAAATTTGTTTAAAATCATGCTCAGGGTAAATTAGCAATATATTGATTGCTTAAAACTAATTAAAGATGTATACATGCAAAACCAAAGATAGTGATGTATTTACTTCTTAAATCGATTTGGGATTATTACTTTTTTTTGAGTGAGGCACTTATTGTAATGATTTTTCCTTGACTATCATGATAACTAATTATTTAATAAAAGTTGTGAAATTGAATGAGCACTTACAGAAAATTCTGCATAAAAAAACTTTTCTGTCACTTTTTGTTTTTACGGTTGAGCATCTCATGTCAATGATTAAATATTTAGACACTTTTTCTTTTTAATTTTCGAATGGATTTCATGATGGTCTTCCCAGTACTGAGGAGGATGAATTTTTCTCTTTGGCATTAGCTAGTTAAAAAGTACTAAAACTTTTTTTTTTCTTTTTGTTATACATAACACACATTTATTTTAAAAAGTTCTTTGCTTTCAAAATTTTTTCAAGTTGGCATTGCATATTATCAGGGTAGATGAGAATAATATTTTGTTCAATTGTCTTAAGTGTGTTTTAGAAGTTCCATTTGTATACTTTGTACCTAATAATTAATTAATAATATGAGATTTCTATTATGCAAGAAGTCAGATGTTTATATCATTATAAATATTATATATATATATACATAATTAATAATAATATATATATACACATACAATGTGTATAGTTATCTAAAATGATTTTTTTTTTTGTTTTCCAAATAATTGTCGAGTAAATGTATTTTAGTATGACGATGATGACAGTTGAGAAATGCTGACATAATGTCTGTCAGAGCTCAAGGAAGTAGTTTGTTAAAATTGTTGACTGTTGTACATAATTTTTTGTATCGAATCTCAATGTAATTTTATTTTTTGATTTTTGGTCAATATTTTAATTTCAGGTTTCTCGTTCCCTCTGAATATGTCTGTATATGTGTGTACATTTGTCTTCCTACGTCTTCCAAAATAATTTTGATGAGAGAAATTTTGCTTTTTGTTGCGAATAATATATATTTTCTTTTTTTAATTTCATTCGCACATGTAGAAACAAAACAATTTTTTTTTCTGCACAGTAACATGCATGCACAATCTATTAAGTGCTGCCTGCAATCAGTGTAATAAGAAATAATCATTGATAAATTTGCACATGGGTTTAGATTATTAATCCACACACACAAAATTTTGAAAGTGCCTGTGCAGTACAAGGTTTTTTTTTGCAATTCTATTGATCTTTTCTTGTGTTGGGTTTCATCAGAGCATATATTTCGAAGACGTTTTCTTTTCTGCTTGTTTTCCATTCAGATACAATTGCATTCACATTGAAATATGAAAAATTACACCTTTTTTCTGCATCATTGTTGGAATTTTACTCATATTGGGGTGATGACAGTTAAAAAAGGTAAAGCGATTTAAAACTTGTGCACCATGTATTTATTTCTTTTTACTTTAACCCATGAGCACCTGTGATGGGCCTCAGAGACCTGATCACATTGAATTGTCGTTGTGAAGAAATCCTTTTTAACTCTAAGCAGGTTTTAAAATTCCCCTGGTCAGCATTATAACTACCACAGTGAAAATCACTAAACCTTCTGGAAATTGCCACCGGTTTTTAAGAAGAATATTCTTTTTCTGATCTCGTACGCTGATAAATGCTTTTCTCCTGAAATCGATAATAATAATGGGCAAGGAATATAAGTACTCGTATCCCTTTTCTGTTATTCATTTATTTAACTTTGAACAAAAGCTGACTAAACCTACTGGCAATTGATTAACAGGTTGGAGTTGGGGGTGGAAAACATGTTATCAGGCAAAGGGCTCTGTACAGAGCTAGCTGGGTTCAACATTGCCAAAATGAGAGGATTTCAAAAAGGCAAGATGTTTTTCAAAATTGCTAAAATGAAGGGGATCAAGTTAGACTAAATATCTTATCATTGCCGCTGTGTGGGTTTAAAATGTATCATTTCCAGGGTAGCTGAGTTAAAAGTCATGCTCAGTTGTGTGAGTACTTTCTCTGGAAGTTTTGACTCTTCTTTTTTGGTAAAAAATTGACTCCTCTGGTCACATAAGTCTGGTGCAAATATCTGTATTTCATGTTTCTATACACTAAGATTATTGCTTGTTCAGTTCAAATTCAACTTATAAACAAGAAATGAAGCATTTAAGAGTGCAATTGGGTGAAGTGTCCAACATTGATGAAGACGGAGAAAGAAATTTCCAGATTAATGATCTAGATTTGCCATCTGATGTTGAAATGGAACTTGATCAAGACAATACTGATTGGTTGGAATTTTTTTGTTTTTTCCATACTTTCATGAACATAAAAATATTGATAAAACCTTTTTTTTCTTCTGCATTCATTAACCCTTCGAAATCATTAATGATTTCCTGCATACGGGCCAATAAAAGTTAAACGAGCCGTGAAGGTCCAAGGCAAGTGCAGGTGTTTGTCAGGTTAGTGTGAGTGCTCGGGGGTTGAGAATAAAAAAGGGGAGATGTACGCATAAGTACGAATATGCCTGCTACTGTTTTATTCAAACAAGCTCTCCTTTATTGATCATTCACTCTGAACGACAGCCAACCAAAACATTTTTTAAGCATCTGCAAATGTGTAATTTCACAGCTGATGCTGGCAGCATAGAAGATTGCCAAATTTTTATATGCATCTTTTATGTTTGTTTATTGTGTTCCCCCCCCCTCCATTATTCATATTTTGTCTTGCGCTAACACTATCGATGTGTTCCAAAAAAAGTTTACAAGTAGTTGAGTTTGATTCAGTTTATGATCATCCAAAAAGAAAAATCATTGATTCAGGTTTTCATTCAAATTATGTGATGGAAAGTAGCAATAACTTAAAAAAAAATAATATATATATATATATATAATGTTGCGTTCATTGTATTTACTATGCAAAAGAGACTTGTATATGTGTGCGTGTGTGTGAGATTTAATCTTTCGATTGAATGTTCCAAAGAATGTTATGTTTTATAAGATTTATGAGGCTTAAAATCTATCGGCTCATTTGTAAATACATAAAGACTTACTTGATCATGTTTTTTTTCCTTTGTTCAAATGATTTAAATGACTCTTCTAATGCGCTCAATTTCCAAACATTTGTTCAAAGCTGAAATTGATATGAATTTTTTTTTTAATAAATGCTACGTTGCTCTACTCCCTCAATTTAAAATGTTAGACATTTTCATTGATCTGCTTGCGTGTTTAAAGCTTACATAAAAGTTGTATTCAATGAAGGACTTATTTCATACGAACAAAATTTGTTCACATTCAAAAGAGTTTTATGTTGTATTTTCTCCCCCCCCCCTTCAATTGGTGCTTGAAGGTGTTTATTTAACCATGTTTGAATAAGTTTGACAAAATTTTTTGCTCTTGAATGCATGTTTTAACAATTTATTAGGTTCTTTTTTTGTTCATTCTGAAGGTAAATTATATAAATCAATAGATTGCTTAAATATAACACTTCTAAATTTAATGATTCATTTTTTTTCCACATCAATAGGAATTTCTGTATTCTGACTTTGTTATTGCCATTCAAATAAGATATGTGCCAATACATTTATTAGTAAGACTCAAATGGAATTTTTATATTAAAAATCCATAAGGAAAATAATTCTTAAAGGAGAACATTAGGAGAACACAAAGAAGAAATTATTCTAATAAGAACATTCTTCTATCTAGTTGCATGTAAAACGAATAATAGCTAATGCTTGTGCCGAAAGAAAAAAATTACTTTTAGCTGTTTATTTCACTCTTTATATGATTGGTGCTTAATGATATTGTCTTATACTCTTCATTGAAAGCATTTGTGTATAAGACTAGTTTTTTTTCATGTGAAGAACTTCCGATTCAAAATATATTAATTTATCACAGTATATTTGAAGCTAGGAAACAAGCCATGAAAATCTAGGCATTTTTGCACCTACAGTGAGTCTAGAAGTGCACACAACTTTTTCAAAACACGTTCCAGAAAGCATGTATAGAGTGACCATATTCTAAGGGACATTCCCTTAATTTTGGCCCTCCCCAACTTTTTTTAATGAAAAATGGCCCGTTTTTTGTTCTTTGTTAATGAGGCAAATTTTAATTTTTAATTCTTTACTAAAATTATGGATTAAGATTATTTTAATAATAGTAAAATTATATTTTTATAATATATATATATATTATGATTATATAATTATCATAATTATATTCTCTCTCTCTAGCGGGCTATGATCATGTGCCCTATTTGGGCATATAAGTAGCAGGACTTGCACATTGCATTGTTTGCAACATTGTCTGATTTAATATTTTTCCTAATTCTCTCTCTCTCTGTTTTTAGTCCACTGTGATTTGCAATAGCACTTCATTTCCAGCCAATCAGCGATTTTTTACAGATTTCAGTGATAAATTCACATTTTATTACCTCTGACATCTTTTTGGCAGTAATTGACAATGTCCTGAATTATTACATAGGGATTCTCAATTTCCCATATTTTATCAAAAAAATATGGGCAACTACGGAAATATATACCACAGTTATGTGCATTGATGCTTTTCTATTGTAAACACCTTTCCCGTGCCAGATAGAACCCCGCTTGGCTGGCCACATTCAGCCTGCAAGCCAGAAGTTGTGCAGCCTGATCTACAGTCTATGATTTAATGAAGTTTATAGAAGCCTGCAATGTTAAATTTCTTACTTCTCTTTCCCCCCCCCCCCCCACTTAAATAAAATCAAACATTCGTGGAAACCAAGCGAGGCGATGACAAACGAACATTGCACCAGTTTGTCCAAATAAAATCAAATTTCTAGCGCAAAGATTGCAAAATTCATGAGTTCACCTATATCATTAGTGTAATTTGTTTTCTTATGAGTGCAGGAAATTGAATAATTCATGTGTTTTTGATTACATAAATAATTCTTCAAGCAGTTAAGTTCTTCAAATAGATATTATTTTTACAATTATAAACACTAATAAGTAATTGATATGATGTGGTAATGTCTTTATCTTTTGCATTGCTTGAGACACCGAAACCACAAAATCTTAATTTTTTTTATCCAATTATAATGCAGGGTGGAGACAAATTCCATAACTGAATAATTTGCAAAATTATTAATTTTAAAGTACAGTGGCAGATTAATAGTAATGTACCCTAAGTTTTTGAGTAGATGGTGATGTTCAGTGATACGAGGCAAATTTTCAATTGGCAAACGGAATAGACAAAATGTCAGGATTCATGGCTCTTCACTAATTCAAGATTCACCAATTCAAGCTCTTCGGTATCACATGTAGTTGGTAATCCATGGGCCTCATAAAAATGTCATATTTGACCCATTTTATGTCAACAGTTGGAGGCCTTTTTGGTCTGGGCAGTATGAGGATTTGCTGAACTCTGACAGTATGTCCAACACACTTTGCTACTCAAATGAAAAGTTGCCTCGTCACTAAAAATTACCATCTATCTGCAAAGGTGGATTCATGGTTTAGCCACCCATCCACCATTCTAGTCTAATCTTCTTGACCACTCATTCCATAAATTTGCTTCCCTGAGCAAAGCTGTTAAACCCTGACAAATCCTGTTTAGCCCTTTACCCTGCTAAATAGATCTCTTTCTCTAAGTCACTCTTTTGGTCACTCGCATGTTTGTACATGTTTTTTGGCAGCTTACTGACCTTGTCCCTCAATTTCTAGATCACTCCCATGCTTGCACACTCTAGGTAACCTACATGCTTGCGCATGTTCTAGGTCACTCAACTGCATGGTCCCTTGTTCTCTTGGCCACTCATTTGGTCACTTTCGTGCTTGCAAACTCTAGGTCACTCACTGACCTAGCCTCTCCCACTTCTCCTAAGGCAGAGGCGAATTAATGGTTTTACAGTGTTGCGTTAATTCTACTAGTTTTCTCGATCCACTCATTCTCTCTCTCTCCCTTATAATTTTCAGCTCCTCTGAACTTGGGCCTGCTAAGTCCCCTGTAAGTATGCCTCTATCTATCCACAAACTAAGAATACATTAATACTCATCTGCCATTGAACCTTACAATTAACATATTACAAATTATTCAGTTATGAAATTGTCCGACTAATTTGTGTCTACCCTGTGCATTTTGGCTTATATATCGTTTGTCATTGGATTATTTTTGGAAATAATGACACCCTTCCCCCCAATATTAATATATGGCAGAGTTAGTAGATTTTGTGTGTACATTGAGATGGTGAGTGAGCTGTGATATTCATTTATACTTATATGTATCTCACATACTTTAATTTTTTCAGTTTCACAACAGTTCATTTTTATAACCTCCCGCCGCTCTGTATAGTTCAAGCAGGTACATAATCATTCAACTTTTTCGATATTAGCGAGAAGTGAGATTCAAAAAACACTTCAAACCAAGTCATATCACAGGTCAGCTAGAATTTGAAAGAGTGATTGTTAACTTCTTTTTTTAATGTGTGTGTGTTTAACACAAGCAGTACCCCAAGAATGTACATAATATAAATCACAAAGAGTAGCACACACAGTGAGTAAATTTGTAAATACTACGATTTTTAATAGGTAGAGATTTTATCAAGCAAGGACAAAAAAGACGGGGTAAGGTATATCATAATATATATACAATATATATATATATATATATATATATATATATTGCCAAAGTATTAAGCTGCCAAGAGTGAGAATCAACAATTCCTTAGTTTTTAGAAATTGGTGAAAAATAAAAAGGGAGTAATGAGAAAAAAGGAATGGTTTACAAGAACATTCTCTGAACTATGCAAATAAAAAAATTCACTTCCATCTTGTAAACCTTCCTTTGTCCCTTTTATGTATTAATATGGGGGGAAATTTTTTTTTAGTTTGCAGAAATATTTTTCAAACAAGACGTTTATGGAAACATTGTTTTGTTGTAGCGTGAGTGTGTGTATGTAACATCGTTGACTGGCTGTGATTTACATAAATCTTCCTCTGTCATCTCATTTTTTTAAAGAAAAAAAATGACATAAAATTATTTTTTGCTTGTTTTGTATAATTTTTTCTCTCCTTAACTTTCCATAGTATAATCATTGCTCAATATAGTTTTTTTTTTGGTTTTTTTTTTGTATTCATATGTATAATAATAATAAGACTTTACATTCTCTGGTATGATGTATGTTTTAACTCTGATACATGATGTTTAATCATTAATGTAAAATATTTTTAACAAGTATTCACCTTTTTTTTTAAAAAAAAAGTACCTTGCAAGGTTCATATGTGTGAAATTGTTATCGTTGCTGCTTGGAAAAGTTCATATGACGGGTGATTTCTTAAATTGTGTTTGCCTTTAAAAAAAATTCATTATTTATCTCTTGTTTCTGTGCTTAGGGAGCTTTACATTGATCGAACTCGTTTTGTGTTTGAATTCAAATTTCAAATATCTTACTTCATTGCGAGTGTTTGTACAATGGTATTTATTGAATGGAAATGAAAGTGTTAGTGTTTATAAAAATCACAAATTTCGCATGGATATTATATGGGTTATTATAACATGTACAAATAGGTTGATACAGCATAATTTTCCGAATTATATCCATTACATGTTGAATATAATTCTTCAAATTATTATTCGAAACAAGTGAATAAACTCATTTCAGATAATCAGTTTAAAGATGTGTGTATAAAACATTGTTCTTCAACCTTTTTACAGCTGCGGACAAGCAAACAATAAGTAAATAGGAGAAACAATAAAGCAGACTGTGCAAAAAGATAAAATAAATAGAAATAACATGCAGACCTGCAAAAAATAATTGGGAGAAATAATTTGTGGAACAAGAAAAAAATAAGAGAAATTGTTCGAACAGGCAAAAAATAAATAAGTAGAAATAATATGCAGACCACAAGAAATAATTTATGGACCAGGAAAAAGAAGTAAAAGAAACAATTTGCAGGCTGGCAGAAAATAAGGGAAATAATTTACAGAGATTAAACAATTATTGAATAGGAGAAATGATTTGTGCAGACCAGCAAAAAATAATTAGAAGAAATAATTTGTACACCAGGAAAAATAAAAGATAATTTGCAAAAATAAGAGAAATAATTTTTACAGACTTGGGGGGGGAAAAATAAGTTTTAGGATAAAACTATGTTGGCCAGCAAAAAATAAATAGGAGAAATATAATTTGCAGCCTAGCAAAATATTGATAAGTAGGATAAATAATTTGTAGACCATAAAAAATAGAGATTTTGGACAAAAAAAATCATTTAAAATCATTTTTGGACCATAAAAAAAACAAGAGAGAAAAATCTCATTTAAGAAAAAGATTGCAGATGCTTTGTTAATCAAGATACTACCGTGTTCTAAAAAATCTGTATTTCTCATCCCATTTTTTCAATACACTGCACTCAATCATTTAATTTTTGTTTATTATAAAGAATAACGCAAATGTGAATAGCAATACAGACATTCGTAGTGTTTCTTTGGGGGGGGGGGGGGGAAGTAACTTTATTGAACCAATGGAAAGCTTGAAGCAATATTGTTATTGCACTATGAGTGTTTGGAAAAAAATGTATTATTTTAACTATGTTAGAAATCATTTAGCAGTTATACCGCTAAATTCGTTCATCATGGAAAATGGTTTTCGTTTCCACGCTGTAAATTCCAGTGTGTATATATATATATGTACTACTATTCTTTTGTTTTCTACCTACAGTTGTCTGTTTCGCTCTGTAGAATCCAGTGTGATATGTATAAACACTATACAAATTTTTCTGGGACGATATTTAAGATATTGAATTTTAAAAAAACCCATGACATTGGAAAGTATAGTCCTCCAAGCATGAGATAAGACTACAATTCGCAATAAGCGATTGCGCATTGAAAATCGCTCATCAACGACTTAGCTCACATGTTTGACTTCTCTTTCTAGAAAAGAATTTATCTGATAAGACGCAGACTCATGCTTTGAGGTATGAAGGGGAAAAAATTGTGATATGCAAAGTGTAAAAGCTTTATTGTGACGGAATGATCTATGCACTGCTATTATTTACACTTGTGTAAATTTTTTTTTTTTTTCAATGTACAAACCTGACACGGAAAATTCTGTGAATCACGGGCATTTCCAATATGCTTTTTTTCTCACCCCTGTCAGATCGATCTATAAATATATTTTCTTAAAAAAATTATTGTAGTTATTATTTATCGTTATATATTATTTATCCAATCACTTATTTTGTTATGAAAATGTAGTTTGTAGACTACCCTCGAGACACGATTATTTCGTATTTCAATTTTAATTATCTGTATATATGCCATGTGTATAATGTACGTAGTATACTATATTTTTTAAAAAATTTATTTTTTTGGGAATAATTAATGCTGTTTGTATTATATATATTATTATCTTAGATGTGTTTGAGTTGCTTCGATGAAAATATATCGGCATCGATATGTTCTTTCCCCCCCCCCCTCTTCTATTATGCTCTATTTAGATATCTTCTTTTTTTCTTGAGACATCATCTTCCGACTTGTGTGCCAAGACTTCATCTAATATTAAGAGTTCGCGTCTTTGTTATGGAGGCAAAATTTAATTTTAAAGAGGTGGCTGTTTCATTACATGCAATTAATGTGTTGGATAATTCTTCCAAGTCTAAATTAACATCTTTACTGTAGGAGCATGGAAATAGGGTTATCAGACATTCCTCATAAATTAGAATGCCATTTCGAGCATCCACATGTGTTTTTTGAAATTTATCCTTTTTGCCTTCTCATTTTCAGGATTCCAGAATTTTTTTTCTTTCATGTATTCTCATTTGTTATGCAGCGTTTGCCACTTTGAGCATGTGTATAAATTCTTGGAAATTTAACATTTTTTGTGTTGACTGGTGTTATTATTCTGGATGCAACTAGGTTCACCGATTTGGGAATCCTCATTGACAAGTAGCTTAGGGTTTCTGAACAGTGTTCAACGGTAGTCAGAAAATTAAATAGCATGCTTGGTTTCATTTTCGAAAAGGTTTCGACTTCTCCCAATAAATGATCAAATTAATTTGTGTTTAAAATGAGAACCCAGGAATCTCCTCGAAGCAGGACAGGTATGGATCCAAAGCGGATCCAATCTGGGTTCAAACCCCACCGTCACCGTAGTGGTGGTCGGCTGAAGGTGGTTTTCTGCGGTTTCCAACTTCGAGGCGCGAATGCAAGCTGATCTCCCTGTTAAAAAGTCTCGCCGCAGAGAGCAACAGGCCTACAACAGTATAATTATTCACACATTATGCTCCACTCACTATGAGTTGAGAAAAAAACTCATAGTTTAAAAAATTGATTGCAGATGGCAGCACTACGCATAACAAGCATTACACAGAAACAAACTTTACAGACAGTTCACTATACGTGCACACACATTCTAACGTGTACCAATTCATTAGAAGTTCCGCAGAGGAATATGGAGGAGGTGCATGTCTGGTTTAATGATAGTAACATAGGGGAGGTATCCTATGTGTCCCATGGACACTTTACGCCAATGAAATGAGTTTCTTGACAGAATAATATTTAGTTTAGCACAATGAAGGGCAATAAATTGTTTTCTCATGCAAGCTCACGGGACCCCCCTTCCCCAAAAAAATTCTTTCTGAGATCCCCTGGTTAATCCATAGCACACCCTGACCCACCACCCGTGAGGGTTACGAGAAAAATAGACAAATATAAATAGTGAACCAGACACACGGGCAGCTCTAAAAAAATTACCCTTAACCATGTTTTTTTTTTTATCAAGAAAGCTTTTTTTTTGGCCTTTCAACTTGGATTAGGCACTCTCTTCAAGCAGTGCCCAGTGCAGCTGAAATCTGGTAACTCTGTGTGTAAAACGAAGGATATTTATGATTGAATTGATTCTTTTCTAGTTTTCTATTCATATTAACCTGCTACTGGAAACATTTGGTTTGGTTGTTCGGGTACCGCTCACATCCTTTCCATATGGATATGTGTGTAACTAAAGAATGCTAGCCACAGGAAATCCACAGAAGCAATATATGAGCAGCAACTTGTCTATTATATCTTTTATGAAAATATGTACAGTGCATACCATACTTATAAACGCATATTTTTTTCATGTGATGAAAGAACTTGCCTCAAAAAATAATAAAAATTCTCCATCAAAATCAGTTCATAAATATGTTAAATAAACATCGAATTGGATTTTCTGATAAGTTTTGGCACTTATGTTGTATTCTATTTTGATCATAATATGGTATGTTTTTGTTTTTCTTTCATTTTAGCCATACTTTCGCCAGAACCTTCTAGGGTTATTGTCTCGCATCTTGAATTCGCTGCTAAGAGTCCCTAATATCTCACACAGGCAACACTGCTGCATTTTGCATGATTTCCATGATTCAGTGAATATGTGGATTAATTGTCTAAATGCGAAATTGGTTTATATGCTGTTTTAGTGTTGTATAATTTGGGTGTTTTTTCCCCTTATTAAGAGAGTAATTTAATTTTGTGAGCATTTAATGAACGAAATGTTGCATATGCATTATCTCTGGCTATTTCAATTGTTCATGAAGCATTGAACATGTTCAAATGCATCATGATGTGAAAGACATACAGGGTGGTCCAGAACTCCACAGATAAACTTCTAGGGGTGATCATACACGTCAAGACAAATTTATTTGCAATGGAATTGTAGGTCGAATTACATTTATTCAATCAGAAAACTAAGGACAGAAACAGCTGCAGGTCGCTGATGTCAAAGAAATAAGACATACAAATGTAACAGGCTGTGTGAGCAAAGTGGCTGCAATAAGTCCCAATTAATTATTGCATCCGTGGTTCATTGTTTAAAGAATCACTTGTAGACGACATTAGGAAATACAAGAAATCTTTTCCACACAATTTTAATTTCAACAATTAAATTCACAGAACGTCTACTATTAATTTTCAAATTAAATTGTTCCAGATTCAATATTTTAAAGCCTTTAGAATTAGAGTCTTAAGCCAGTCACACTCGTGTCAAGGCTGGCCCAATAGCAAATATTTGCCTTTTCCTGATGCAAAGAATTGGCATAGGCTGGCTACATACTGGCCCATCTTGGCCTAATACTCCTTGGTGAATATTCGCAAGAACAAAACCAGTTTTTCCAGAACACTCTTCATATTGTGACTGTTGTCGTTCTTTGAACAATGTGTGGCCAGACGAATTGAAGGATCAGGAAGGAAGGCGACACCTTTGACTTGGGTCGGAAGCTGAAAGATACTTGACCAGCCTCCCAATACCTTTCAGCCTCCAACATTTGATGACTATTGTCAATGGTGGAGCCGCCACACTATTCACCCATGGAACATATTGGGCCTTGATACATATTAGCCTTGATATGACATGGCTTTAGCACAGTGGCACAAATTTCATTCTGAAACCTCTCATTCAACATTAAAAGAGAGCGTCAAAATGTGTGCTTGCCCCGGGTGAGCACGCATCTAGTTGCAGCCCTGGCTCCAGAAGTATGTAGTCCAGTGGATTCAGGTCAGGGGAGTGTGCAAGCCATGCCACAGGTCCACAATGGCCAATCCACTGCCCTGGATATGTTGCTGCTTGTTTGGCAATTTTTCCATTACCAGCATCGTTTCAGACTAAATAATTGTGTTTCGACCCAAGGTTCCATTGCAAAAATTATTTGTCTTGATGTGTACGATCACCCCTAGAAGTTTGCCGTTGGAGTTCTGGACCACCCTGTATTACGGCAGAAATATTCACTGATGATCATGTGGCAGTGTTAAGGTTTAATACACTTTCGTTTTTGTTCGTTATTTTTTTTTTTTTGTAAGCCCTTGTTTTTCTTTTTTGATAAAATGTTGGAAAGAAGAAAAAAAACGGCTTTTAACCCATCCCTGTCTTCCATGTGGAACAAATAATAATAATAATGATGATTGTGTTCTGGTGCCAAAGAGATTTTCACTCCTTTTTCTTGCACTTAATAAATAACCGAATCTATCTTCAACGTAAGGGGGTATTTTTAACAAAAAAATGGAGGCAAAATTTTATGTGTTGATATTCCGAAATGATATGATATTGAAAAGCCTACGTGCAGTTCGAAAGTGAGGAAATGATGGGTATTTTAATTCCCCCTCCCCCTGACTTTGTGCAGTGATTTGCCAATTCTTTATATCTCATGTTGGCCCTTTTTGACATACAACGCCCAGATATTTTTTCATGTACATATCAAAGCAATATAAATAAATGCAAGTTTTGGTGTTATTATTTTTTTCATGTCATTTTGTGTGTGTCTCGTTCTTTAAAAAAAATTTGTGTTCGTGTGTATCACTTGAGCTGTATCACTATGTAACATTTTCTTTTTCATTGTACCAGGGTAGAAGTAGAGCCCCCTTGTAGGGGTGTGCGACAGCTGTCGATGTGCCCGGCATTTATGGTAATAATGATTTCTTTCATCAATTCTGGCATTTTGACAATTCTGAGTTTCCATCAGTTCTGGGGTTCTGAGTTTTTCCCCCATCAATCTAGGATTCTAAATTTTTATCAATTCTGAAATTATTTCTTTCATTTATTCTAAATTTTCATCAATTCTGCGATTCTGAGTTTTCATAAATTCTGAGATTATTTCTTGCATTGCAAATTTTATTTGCATTTGTCCAATTTATTTGTATTTTCATTTTCAGAATTTTTGATTCCCCCTCTCTCACAGAAGGGAAACAAAAACTGGGCCGTGCTACCGGGCCCCAGCGCATCTGGTAAGGGTGGTCCTGGGTAGAAGATGTGATTTCTGTGTTGGCTTTGCTTTTTGGATGACCTGAAAATTATGATTATTCCCCCTCAAACTTTGCTTTTGTGATCAGGAGATCGATATTTGTTAATTGTTCATTTACCGTGGACTGATAGAGTGACTAGAATATTGAAAATGATATAAAAATAACTTTTCGCACTGTTAATGATTTTTAAAACTGTAAATAACTTTTGGAATTTAAGTCCCATATCTGGACAGAAAATAAAATTTGAGTTAAAGTAAAATTTTAAATTAAAAAAATAATGGGACTTTTTCTATTTTTATTTCCATATATACACTTCACCTTCATGTTTTTATCTGCAAAAAAGAATTGCCAAGATATTTATGATGTGTTCACCAGAGGCGCATTTATGGTTTTTAGCCTGTTGACTATGAATTTGGCTTCCCTTCTCCCATTCGAGTCCTAAAAATTCCCAATTTTCTTTACTATTTTCCCCGAAATTGCCATCCAGCTTGCCCCCCCCCCCCCACCTCTTGCAAGTACACCTGTGTCTCCAAGTCGTTCTTTTGATTGCTCATATACTTGCACATGCTCTAGGTCAGTGGTTCTCAACCGGGAGCCATATGGCCCCCTTGTGGTACTGGGATACTTCAAGGGGGCCACGGAAGGAAATGGAGAAAGGAGCCATGACAGGTGTTTTGGAGAGCTGAGAAGAGAAATTAAGGTGTGAAGAAATGAAGATTTTATATTAGTGACTAACACTTACAGTGAGAAGAAAGAATCCAACAAAACCACTTATAAAACCAGGGCCTTGTTTAGGGCATGGACCCACCCAGGCCTCACCGCCTACATTTTACAACAAGTTCTCCTAGGATGGGGTTTTTCACAAGTCCCCGGCTAAATTTTTCAGACACCCTTCCCTATATGAAATTTATTGTATGAAAAAAAAAATTATGAAAACCATAGTTTGGTTCCGGGCTGTAGCTCTGTCAGTCCCACTCTTGTGAGGGGCTTCATGCCCATAAGTGACCCCACCTTATGATATTTTGTATAGTACAATTAATTTTCAAAATAAATATAGGAAATATGTAGGCTGTTTATTTCCAGATAAAGTATGGGCATCGCTTTGCCTAAGGAGGGGGCCTCATGATATTGAGACGGTCCTGATAGAACTCGGACTAGCGGGGAGATCAATAAATTCTAGGCTAGTGGTCTGGAGGCCAATTTTCTTTGCAATATTTTCATTCAGTATAAATTCACTGAAAAAAATCATTTCAATTCGTATAAAGTGTCTTCCTTCTAGATGAGAGGTGAAAACTCTGGGTAAGACAGGGGAGCCACGAGAAAAAGAAATGGTTCAAAGGGGGCCACGGACAAAAAAAGGTTAAGAAACACAGCTCTAGGTTACCCTTTGGGCAGTGCCGTCTTAAGGCATGGGCCCACCCGGGCACGGCCCGGGGGGCCCCCAAGAGAAAAGGGGGGCCTCACAAAAATGAGATCCGGTTGAAATTTACGAGAATTTGCCTGGTAGGGCCTCTGAAAGATCACTTGGCCCGGGAGCCCATGATGCTCTTAAGACGGCCCTGCCTTTGGGTCGCTCATGGAAATGATTCCTTTCTTTATAGGTCTCTCGCTCTTTTGATAATTTACACATGCTCTATGTCATTGGTACGCAATTGGGTCGCGGGGTCGAGTCAATGAACTAGCAAGGTCACGAGAGATTATCCAAAATAAAAATTTCTAAATAAATTCATAATAAATAAATTTCAAAACTAAAGAATGCCTTTATTCAGCTGAGCCAATTACCGTGTATCGGACAATGTAATTTTAATATATTCTACTTGTACAATAATCAATAGTATATCGGCTTTGTCATGCCAGAATCACAAATGTGCAATGTCCTTGCAAAAGAAAGAACGTGGGAAATGACATTTGAATGTGTACTCTACCCATGTTATCCTGTGCAAGTTATTTTCCTAAAATGTTTTGTAACGTCTTTCAATAGGGCATTATTGAAGCACGTGTGTTACATTAGCGTTTCAGGCATAACTTAAATAGCAAAACAATAAGGTATCAAAACAGTTGATAAAAAAAGGAAAATTTTCACATTTGCGCTTCTGGCATGCGGCGGACGATATCAAGTTAGTACTTTTACAGGGTGACTTAGAGCAAATCACCCGATTTCAAAATTGCATATGTCTTAGAAATTAAAAACACAGAATAGAATGATATGTGAATATGCGGGGGAAATGTGTCTACGTTTTATGAACAGTTTTTGTTAATGGTCGATTTTAAGTGCAGAATCATTTTGAAATCGGATGATTCTTTGTTAGTCACCCTGTATACGAAAATCAAGAACCATACCGCTACATTTCCATCTTGCATAAGTACATAAAAAAACAAAGTAAATATTCATATAATATTAAAAAAATTAAATATCTTTGGAAGTCAATAATGTCTAATCGTAATCGAAACAAGCGTTCCGAAAAAGGGCTTTTAGGAGCACATTTACTGGCAAAAAATTGGGATGTTCTGGTTTTCCAGGACATATGGTCAGTCCATGCAGGGGTCGCCGATAATTGTCAAAAGGGTGTCGTGCTTCTAGAAGTTTGCGCACCACTGCTCTAGGTCAGCCATCTTCAACCTGTTGCTCGCAAGCACCAAAGAGTGCTCAATGCTTACACCGGATTTCATACTCGCGAGCAGGGTCGCGATACTTTGTCAGCCGGGTTGAGCAAGCATTTTAGTGCTCCATGGGGAGCACTAACATGCAGTTAAAGGGTAAATTCTGCTCCTCTTCTAGTCCAGTGCCTCGGGCACCAAACCCATCCCTAGGCTGGGATCGTTTGTGGGCCCCCCACCAGACTTTCACGGGCCCCTTTATGGTGGATTTATAGCGTGAAAAACAAAAAAAATAATGAAAATCATCCCGGGCCCTAGGGTTAGAGCCTTGCCAGCCCACCCCTTGTGGGGCAGGCCCTTCATTTAATGCCCCCCCCCGGCTTTTGAAAATACATTAAAAATGGTATATATATATATATATATATATATATATATATACCATTATGTAAATGTGCTTTGCCCCCCCCCCGGAAAAAGTTGAAATGACGGCCCTGTGTTGTGGGGGGCCATGCTGTTTCCCTCCTAGTTGTGGCCCTTTTGAGGTGGTGCAAGGGTGAGTCCTTAAAAAAGGTATAGAAGTACTTTTCTCCTACTTTAAGGGTGGGTCGCCTTGCGTTAAATTGGCCCAAACATAGACGGAGGTAAACTGAAGTTCTTAAGGGGGTGGGAGAGAACATGATGATGTGTGTATGTGATGTTAATACACACATATGCTATAGTAAAAGTGATAAATTGGTAATCGGCATAACTATATGCATAATCATCAATCGTCTTAAAATATGGAACGGTGATAGATATGGAAGAAATCATACAATATTATCATTTAAATTCATGGCTCCCACATCCTGCATCAGGAGCCCCTAGGCTGGAATTTTGGTGTGCTCCTCCATAGTGAATATTTAGTACGAAAAACAAAAAATGATAAGAATCGTTCCGGGCTGGAGCCCTGTTAGCCGCACCTTTTCGCGGGGGGTGGGAGGGCTATGCTTAAATTCAATCACTTATTGGTTTCTCCTGTGCCAGTTGTTGACTCCCCCCCTTCCCTGAGAAAATCCTGCATATGCTACTTTTTACATACCTAAAAATTCGGAGGGGGGCCAAAAGTGATAGAACAATAGATTTGGCCATCTTTTTCGGTCATTTTCTCACATTTCGGGGGGGGGGGGAAGGTTCCTCTCGCTACGGCCTTGCACACGTCTTTGATGGGGTTTTTTTCTTTGGGGGGGGGGGAAGTGGTTATTCCCCGTATCTTCACCCATGCACAAAAATAATAGCGTAACAATTTATTGGAAAATTGAAAATCTTTTATACAGAGGTTAAGAAAGATTAAAAATAATTTTGTCTGACTCAAGGGCTTACAAAAATATTTCTACCTTAAAGAAAGCATATGAGTTCCCCCTGTGGGTGGGGAAAGGGGCATTCCCCCTCCGCCCCCCAGCACGAAAGATGTACATAGAACGCCTTTATATGAAGGCGTCTTAGATGTACATGGGTGATCTATATACACTGAAGAGCCAAAAAAACTGGTCCCCCTGCCTAATATCGTTTAGGGCCTCCGCGAGCCCGCAGAATTGCCGCAACACGACGTGGCATGGACTCGACTAATGTGTGAAGTAGTGCTGGAGGTAATTGACGCCATGAATCCTGCAGGGCTGTCCATAAATCCGTAGGAGTAAGAGGGGGTGGAGATCCCTTCTGAACAGCACGTTGCAGGGCATCCCAGATATGTTCAATAATGTTCATGTCTGAGGATTTAGGTGGCCAGCGGAAGTGTCTAAAGTCAGCAGAGTGTTCCTGGAGCCACTTTGTAGCAATTCTGGACGTGTGGGGTGTCGCATTGCCCTGCTGAAATTGTCCAAGTCCGTCGGAATGCACAATGGACATGAATGGGTGCAGGTGATCAGACAGGATGCTTACGTACCTGTCAGAGTCGTATCTAGACGTATCAGGGGTCCCATATCACGCCAACTGCACACGCCCCATACTATCACAGAGCCTCCACCAGCTTGAACAGTCCCCTGTTGACATGTAGGGGCCATGGATTCATGAGGTTGTCTCCATACCCATACACGTCCATCAGCTCGAAGCAATTGGAACCGAGACTCGTCAGACCAGGCAACGTGTTTCCAGTCCGCAACAGTCCAATGTCGGTGTTGTCGGGCCCAGGCGAGGCGTAAAGCTTTGTGTAGTGCAGTCATCAAGGGTACACGAGTGGGCCTTCGGCTCCGAAAGCCCATATCGATGATGTTTCGTTGAATGGTTCGCACGCTGACACTTGTTGATGGCCCAGCCTTGAAATCTGCAGCAATTTGCGGAAGCGTTGCACGTCTGTCACGTTTAATGATTCTCGTCAGTCCCGTTCTTGCATGATCTTTTTCCGGCCGCAGCGATGTCGTAGATTTAAGTTTTTACCTGATTCCCGATATTCACGGTACACTCGTGAAATGGTCGTACGTGAAAATCCAAATTTCATCGCTACCTCAGAGATGCTATGTCCCATCTCTCGTGCGCCGACTATAACACCACGTTCAAACTCACTTAAATCTCGATAACCTGCCATTGAAACAACAGTAACCGATCTAACAACTATGCCAGACACTTGTTGTGTTATATAGGCGTTGCCGACCGCAGCGCCGTACTCTGATTTGTTCCATATCTCCTTATTTGCATACGCATGGCTGTACCAGTTTTTTTGGCTCTTCAGTTTATAATACGTAATATGCATTTTATGTATTGACATCATCATTTCTCCATCCCCCGATCTTCAAGTCTGTTTCCACCTATGCCGCTCTACCTCTATAGGGTTCAAGATGTTTGGTGTTTTTTTTTTGTCACCTTTAAATTCTCTGTTTGAATTTGAGATCTCTAAATTCTAAAATTTTCGGGTCCCTGCATCAATAGTTTCTTTTCTTCGCGCAGTTCTTGAAACGCGCAAACATCGGGAATTTGGTGCCATCTATTGGCAGACAGGAAAACGTCATTAGAAAAATTAAAAAAGAATTATGCAATAGCTGCTGCCATCTAATATTAGAAGAAAATAATAAAACTTGCATTTAGTGTCATAAAATAAAACTGAAACAGTAAACTGTTCATCGAAGAAATATAATTATCTCATTATGTACATGAAATCATCATATAGGTTATAGCCGTACAGCTTTCCGGTGAAGCTACAGTGAGTTAAGAAGACCAACCATATTTACATCAGTAGTGTATAGATTATAGATAGCAACATGAAGCCACTTTTTTTTCTCTGATTTGTTAACGAAAAGCTGTTAGCTAGGAATCGACTAAAAATTTAATTCAGGTCTGGATTTCACGAAGTTCTCGAATTACTGGATAGATGACAGCGAAAGTGGACTTCAAATTTCATTAATACGTGGCTGACCATATGAAGTTCAAATATTTTGGGTCACTTTTTGGCATAGCTCAGTGCTTTTTGGCGACTTTTGAAGATGATTTTGGCTGGAAATTTCTTAAGGATCTGGCAACTCTGCTCCGCAAACAGAAGCAGACGATATTTAAATGCGCAATCGTTAGGCTTGTTGTGGGTCAAGAACAACAGGATGCAATAATTTG
Source organism: Pholcus phalangioides (assembly GCF_987345545.1). Classification (NCBI taxonomy): domain Eukaryota; kingdom Metazoa; phylum Arthropoda; class Arachnida; order Araneae; family Pholcidae; genus Pholcus; species Pholcus phalangioides. The sequence goes on along the minus strand of NW_028301603.1, from coordinate 27,607,997 downwards.
TTGATTAAAAGGGAGAAAAAAATAGCTGCTGATAAGCTCCAGGATCTTTCGCGATAAATCAGGGCGGAGGTCCGGAAAGGATGAGCGTCTTGGCTTTTTATGGATGAGCTCGACTTTGTGTAATTAAAACGAAGACAGAATGCTTCACTTTACTGGTATCCTTAAATTGAAAGTTTGCGAAGCCGTCGATGTCGTCGTCGGAAAAAAACTGCTGATGTTGATCGACCCTTGCGTTGACGTCGATAAGCGCGTCGTTTTAGACAGGACGACATCTGCCAGACAGACTTTCACTCTCGTATGGGGCGAGTCCTTCTCCACCGAGGTCCATGACGCCCAAACTCTCGGATTCGCACTTTTAAGCGACGCGGAGGACTTCGTGGCCAACTGTAATATTTCCTTCGACGAGCTTCTCAATTCTGCCAAGGAAAAGACTATTGACACTTGGGTACGTGATCCGTTTGTTCTCGTTCATTAACTGGCCATCTTATTCGAGGCTCTAACTCCCTCGATGTCCTGAGGTCGGTCTTGCCGCCCTTTATCCATTCTAGCCCAATTTTCTTTATCATTCCTCAAATTTGCCGTCCTGGGCTCATGGGCGGAGATACGGGGGGGGGGGGGCGCGTGGGGTTGCATTGCCCCCCCCCCCCCAGCATCAAAGGTGAAGTCGGCAGATCTAATGCATATATGTATAGATGAATTGACATCATCATCATCTTGACCCCCCAGACTTCCAAGTCTATCTCCGCCTATGCCTGGGCTGCAGCTGACTAGCCTTCCCCCTCATGCAAATATATCCTTGTCCGTCCTCTTAGTTGCTTTTTAGGTCACTCGTTTCGTTATTCCCATGTTTATGCACCTCTCCATCACTCACTGGCCTGGTGCTTCACTCTCTCAGCCAATCATTGACCTGGTACCTCACTCTCTAGGTCTCTATTTTGGTCAATCGCATGCTTACACGCACTCTATAAGTCAGTGTTTCCCAACCTTTTTGATGTTTCATGTGTGGTGACAGCATCCACCACTGGATGGCACAGCCTGTGCCTTATTGAAAGAGTGCGCCCCTGCTTAGTACAGGAAAAAACACTTCGCTGTTTGAATAACTCGATCATTTCATATCGTCCTTGTGTTGCAGGTTTTGTATTGTAATCATTAATAAATGTGTTGAATTGTCTATTGTGTAAGACTGATTTGCCATCACACACCTCTGTACAAGTTAATGTTCCGCAGACCACATGTAGCCAGGGCCATAACTACGGGGAGCAGGCAGGTCTGGTCCCCGGAGCACTAATCCAGACTACGCCAAATTTAACTGTTCCTTCTACCATGGTCTTCAGGATGATCCATATTAATTTTTTTTTTCACACTATCAATTCACTTTCAAGGGACATGTAAAGATCCTAGCGTAAGATCCTCGCCTAGCGAGCCCTAGCTCGCAGAATGTGGAGCCAAAGTGTATGATTACCTGGCTGACAAAGTATCTGGATGTGCCCCTGCCGGTTGCGAAAAGTCAATTTGGACTTCATTCCCTACCTTTCATAAAACCCAAAATGTGGTGTTTCTTTTATAAATTTGCATAACAAAAAAATATGAAATTAATTCCAATTTTTTTCACAGCATTAAATGTGTCATGCAATGGTGACAAGTGAAAATTATACTACAGACCCCTTTACAAAGTACTAACACCCATTGAAAAACATTCTGTTCTGGGGTCATACATGCTTGATCCATTGCCAGAGGGCCACATTTGGCCCACGATCTCGAACATAATTTTATAAGCAGCGCATATTACCATGTTACCTAACTAACTTGCATTTTAACTGCTGCACAATTACAGACCATTTAAATGTCCTGCAGTGTAGTTTCACATCACTTAAGTGGTCTGCAATACATTACCAGATCACTCAACCCCTTAACTGCCCCAGGTGTATAAATAAGTCTTATGGAGTTTATGCAATAACTGCCCAAAGCATATGTATACGTCTCTACAAATTTTTTCCTATGTAATTTATTGCTATGAATGCAATGAATTGACCTTGAACAGGGGTTTGCTTGATACATATACCCATGTCTTATAATAAGGAAGCGAGATAGATCTTACTGTGAGGGTGACAGTAAATACCGGTAGTTGTTGCTCAGAGTGTTTAAGTAGATCATGTTTTTTTGTTGTTCCTCTGTTGTGTTTTCGTCTTGGGTTGTGTCTATGACCATGTCTTCAATTTTTTTCGTCAAATGTCAGCGAGTGAGAGCGAGTCTCCCTGTTTCAATGTGCTGATGTTGTCGTACTGAGTGTGATGTTGGTTTACATGTGCAAAGATTTTTTAAGATCATCACACAATTGTTAATTATTATTTTATGTTTTTTATTTTGTGATTTTTCCTTAGAGTATTATTCCATCCATTATAATATTAAAAAAATTTTAAATTTCAAAGTATACCACTAATAAAAAGCCCATGTCAAAATGCCTATTAGCAAAAAAGGCTGGCACTGGGGAGTGAATTGTGTAAGTTTCCATTTGCGGTTAAGTGGCCTGTAACACATTTACAGACCATTTAAGTGACTTGTGTTCTCAGGGCCAGTTCTGGATGTTTTTCAAGTGTAAGTGCATGGTACATTATTTCGGTAATGAAAAATCACCCCTCCCCTTCAGTTGGTGCTGTAAAAAAATTGCCCCTTTCAAAGGGGGTAAATTTGGCACCTTTTTCAGCCATGTAGTTTGCAGGATTCAAGATCTGGCCCTACTTGCGGTACCTTTACAGATCACTTAAGCGACCAGGGCACTGTTTCAGATCACTTAAGTGGCTTCTGACACATTTTCACTTTAATTAGGTAATCAGCTGCACATTTCCCAGATCATTCAAGTGATCCACAGCACTGTTTCAGATCGATCAAGCAGCTGGTGGCACATTTCCAGATCACTTCATTGACCTGCCGTGCATTAACAGATCACTTAAGTGGCCCACATTTCAAACCAATCTAGTGGTTCCGAACCCTTTCAAAAGTTTAGGAACCACTGCTTTAGGCCATTCTTTTCATCTCTCACTCACTTGGTCTCTATTTTTTTTTTGTCTCTCAAATGCTCACACTTTCCAGGTTATTCTTTTGGTCACTCTCTGACCTAGTTTTTTGCTCTCTAGGACTACCATACTTACACTCTCTCTAGGTCACTCACTTGCGTAACCCTTGTTATCTAGACACAGGTAGATTTATGGTTTTGTCACCTTTTCCAAATTTTACTCTAATATTCTTGACCAATCATTCCTAAAATTTTCCTCCCCTATAAATTTGCCACCTTGGGCAATTTGGCACCCTCTCTAGTCTTGTGCCCAGGGCACCAGAACCACCTGTTCCCCAGTTGCTGTCCTGAAAGGGACCAATTGTTCTTCTCCTCTCTGTTTTATCTCGGAATGTTCTCAAGAATTACCCTCTTTTGAAATTTTCTTTCTGCTGCACTTGCCCTTTCCAGCTTTTATTGTCTCCTATGGTTTCTTCTTGAGAGCCAGAAAGAAACATTTCAGTGTGTAAAGTTAAGATGGACCAATATCAGTGATATCTGATTTTTTTTTTTTTGTTATTATTTCAGATTGATCTTGAGCCCTCTGGTAAAATGCACATAATTATTGAGCTGTTGCCACAAGGTTAGTTGTTTTTTTCTGCAAATTTTCTGTTAGGGGTCATTCAAGTATTATGTCAGCATTGGGGGGGGGGGGGTTTCGGATTTGCTGACTTTTGATGACAAAGGGGGGGGGGGGTTTGAAGGTTGCTTATGTCATCAACTACCTCTTTTTGAAGATATGAAATATTCTAAGCTGCTGACGGGGGGAGGGGGGGGGTAAAAAATGGCTGAAAATCTGCTTACGTAATACTTGAATGGAGGGCCCCTTATTAAAATTCCTAGTGACATCATCGCTGAAGTAATTCCATGTGTTGCTTTTGTATTCTCTTAAATGTATTTTTCATATCGGGAGACTTTCATATCTGTAACATATTCACCATTTGTTACTGAGGTATTGTGAATTGTGTGAGCTTGTTTGATCATCCCACATTTTATGAGACAGACAAATTTTCCATATTATTCGGCTCCTTGAAAGAGCAGTCATTCCCATTCTGCTGAAGGCAGCATAGGCGGAGATAGACTTGAAAGTCTGGGGGGCACGATGATGATGTCAATACATATATACATTAGATCAGTCGACTCCACCTTTGATGCTGGGTCCCCCCCCCCCCGTATTTCCGCCCATGGAAGGCAGACATCTTCAGATTTGAATGAAGCAAAGGTAGGCATCTTCAGATTTGAATGAGCCAAGGCACACATCTTCAGATTCAGATATGAATGAGCCAAGGCACGCATCTTCAGCTACGGATGAAGCCGAAGCAGACATTTTCAACTGCACATGAAGTCAAAGTAGACATCTTCATCTGTGAATGGAGCAGAGGCAGGCATCTTCAGCTGTAAATGAGCCAAAGCACATGCACATATCTTCAGCTACAAGTGATGCTGAAGCAAGCATCTTAACCCCTCAAGCCTGGAGGAGATTTAAATGGAACCACTGTGTTTTGTAGATTTTTAGTAAAAAAATTATAACTTTCGAAATAATCATTGAATTAATTTGAATTTTTTTATGTTGTATAAAATAAGGTCTTGCCTATAATATTATAGAGTATCACTTGCATTAAAAATTTATATGATACTAGCTGATACCCGGCGACGTTGCCCTCCCCGTAAAAAATTTATAAACGTATAGCTTATTAATTATTTCTTAATCAAAAAAATTTCTGCATCAGGTAAGAAAAAATTACTTTTATTTTTTAATTAAAAACTTGAGGCAATCGCTTGTGGATACACAATATTTTTTGTTTTTCCATCTGGTGTGCAGATATACAAATTTTTAGGATTACCAACACGCGAACAGGCGACGTAAAGCTGTCCGTGTGAAAATCAGGGCTCAAGTAGGTTGATACCTGCCACTACTAACAATTGGTCTTGCACTTTGTTGATTGTCATGGCAAAAGCTAAACAAATCGGGAACTGTAATCGCTTGAAAGTGAATGGAATTTCTTCAGTGATAATTGGGATACATGGAATAAAGATGTCTTCTCCTTTGGCACATCCAATTAGAATCGTTGCTTCAATGATGCAATTGTGTGATTTCTTCACGCAGAATTTGGTGCCATTGCAGAGTCTTGGTGTCTGTAAATTTCTTAAAAGCATTATAGGTGCTCCAACTTTGAGAATCAAGTTGTGTGGTGGCACACCCGAAATATCCAAAGAGTTCAGAAATTCTGCAGGATACAGAACTGTTTGCGCTGAGTCTATGACAGTGTCAACCGATTTGTAAGATGTGGAGTCTCCCGGAATACTTTTTAGGATTTTTTTTTGTTGATCTTGTTTACACTGTCATTTTTCGGTGCCAGAATCGCTATCTCACAAAGCCACTCATGGTTTCGGTGATTTTGTTGAATGTTTGGGAAGACTTTGCAAGTTCTTGAACTGAGTTTATTTTCCCAAATGGATTTTGCCAGTTGTTAATAAGTCCAGCGCTTCAGTTTACGGGAATTCTTCTATTGCCAAGTTTGATCAACTGATGTGAAAATGATAGTAGTGCTGAGTCATTTTGCAGTTGAACTCGCATGTTGGTAGATAATGATAATTTTTTAACTTCGTGCCAGGGCATTGAGCTCATCAGCTGGCATTGAACATTTTTATTCCGAGTTTTGTCGTCGTAGTTGTTGTTCTCTGTTGTTAGTGATGTCATGCGTCCAGCTTGTGCAGCGAATATTATTCAAACGCCTTTTACGCATTTTTTAAATTGAAACTATACCTCTACGATGGGCGGTTGATAAGATAAAGGCCGCATTGGCACTTACAGGACACCCTGTATATAATAGCTAGCAATAATATAGGCTAGCAATAATACCCGGCGCTCTTCCCGGGTTTTCTTCAATTACTGGGAGGATTGGAAATGTGACACAAACCGTTATAAAGGAATAAACTGTTATAATAACAGAATCAAAAGTGTGCCAAACCATTGTAAAGGCATATATTCACGTCTGAAACGCATTGTTGGAAACCACGGTAACCAAAGTAAACGTTCCGAAAGTAATTGTTAAGGCCTCAAAACCATTGTTGCCTGACAGTTTTTCGCCCATTTCGGGCATTTGCCGTGCTCTGACGAACTTTTAAAGTAGCCTACGGTTCAATCTCGGACCTGTTTGGTATATATGCAAAATCTGGCGACGATCAGTCTAAAGCTGTAAATTTGTATAAAGAACATACATCCATAATTTCACATTTATATATAAGATTTTCTTTGGTAAAATTGTTTTTTTCACTTCTACGGCTGTCAAAAATCAGATTTATAACACAGCCTCTTGGCTATAACAAAAAACTACTAACTCAATTATAAAGGGCATTTTAATTCATCTTCAGTAAGGGGAAAACGGGGGGGGGGGAACATCCTCCAGCAGCAATCCTCAAGGTTTTTTTTCTTTTTATCCTCTGTTTTGCCCTATTGAGAATGAACCCTCTCATTGTGTGATGGTGATCATCTTTCTGTGGTCAGACATTACTGGGCTGACTCATTCGCCATCTTTGAGCAAAAGTTTGACAGCAGTATAATCACTACATCTGATCACTGTTCTATATCCTTCTCTTCTTTCAATGATTAAACATTCAAAGATGGAGGATGACGAATCTGTTCTCCTTTATAAGCACCTTACTATCGCTTTACAACAGTGGCAATGAGAGTCATGGTTGAAATTCAGACCAGATATGTGTTATGCACATATGCAGAGATAGACTTCAAAGCTGGGGGAGGGCCACGAGGATGATGTCAGTTCATTGCATATAACATTAGATCAATTGGCTTAGTCATCAACCTCCCCCCCCCCCACCATGCTCCTGCCCCATATCTGTCAATGACTGCACGTAAAATCCATTGCCAAAAATGATCATAGTACAATATATTTTTTAGCATATTTACACACATAACTGCATTCGCAGAAATTTCCTTCTTTTGTACTAGTAATTTTAAGATTGAATTATTGTAGGCTTACACATTTAACCAGGGAAGATTTAAACAAGTTGATGTTCATTTGCACGAAGTATTTATTCTAATAATTGATTTTTTTTGTTCTCTGATTTTTTTCCCTAATTATTTTTAAATAATAAGGAAAAAATATTTTGATATTTTGGAAGATATTCAACCCTTTTTATGCCAATTTTTTACCACTGATGTGCTCAAAAATAACCTCTTAGAAGATGGAAATCTAAATCACAGCCATAGTGTATTTGAGCATTTCATGATTGCCATAAGTTTCTTAATTGTTCTAATTTTTTTAGACAAACATTTATGTGTAACGTACAAGATACATTATATATGTATATTTTTGTGTATTGTAATTTCAGAAAATGCATCACAAAAAGCTAATGGATTGAAGGAAAGACAAGGCCTCGGCAGACATCGGGAAGGTATGCGTAGAAGAGTCCATCAAGTCAATGGACACAAATTCATGGCCACTCTCTTTAGACAACCCACATTTTGTTCTCATTGTCGGGAATTTATTTGGTAGGTATTTGATAAGCATCGGTTCAGTATTTGTTACCTTGCTAAAACTTTTTTGTGCGCTGCAGTTATTTGTTCTAATAAATTCCTCTGTCACTCAGATGAGTGATAGCTTTATATTTTTACCTTACGAATGGAGGTTGTATTACCATTTAATCGGTTTTGGTATTAGTAGTATGGTTTTTTCATGCAAAAGGCAATATTGCTCTACTAATAGAAAAGAGCAGTATTGCCTTGTGTCTTTAAAAGGTAATACTCTGTTAGTTTGTGGGAGTTGTGATTAGTATAGGAATTTGCTATACGACAAGTTATAGGGTACTTTGTTTTAGACAGGAGATAATTTGGTCCTTGAAGCAAGTTGGTCTAATGACCAATTCGATAGGTTCTTAGGTGCACCCTTTATTTTGACCCCTTTTTAGTTCGATAAATATGTGAGTAGCACCTTTCTTGCTGGGTTGGATTGCTGTTGCTATGATCAAGTCATCAGGTATTGACATATATACCTTTTGGGATTGGGGCACGCAAGTTCTCAAGCTTACCTTATTGTTTATTATTTCTATCATGTTGAAAATTTTCCTTTCTTTAATTTGTTTTCTTTCTCGTAGGGGCATTGGAAAACAAGGATATCAGTGTCAAGGTGAGACTCCTATATTAAATCATGAAGCATTCATCTTAGTGATCTTCATGTCAAAAAAATAAAATTTCAAGTTTTCTTCTTCATTTTCATTGTTCCTGTAGTATCTAGTCAGTACAAGCACACGTCATCTGCCAAAGTTTTTTTTTCATTTCGATCAGTATTTTTCCAGCTAAACCCATGGTGGCTTGTGACAGAAAATTCTGTTAAAGTGTCAAAATGAAAATTAATTCATCTGCAAATGAGAAATTACAAGTTCTGCCGTCAGTATCATCGCTATTAAACACATGTTCTGGATGCATATTGATTTTGTGCAGTAAAAGTCTGTTATAAGGAGTACAGCTTATAAAGAGAAACTTTGTAACACTAAAACGAACTCTCTATAAGAGAGTTATTTATGAATAAAAACAACACATTCATTACAACAACAACAACTGGAATTCTAAAAAAAAAACATGTTTTCTTTTCTCTTTTTTTAATAGTTATACATAAATATATTTGGAGACATTGAGAGACTGGGAAGAGTGTCATTTTTTTAAATCTCTTCACTTTTTTCATAGATGACATGTTAGTACCTCCCATAGATTTGATGACCACACACTGTATCTTATCTCTGTGCTATCTAAAAACACATAATTTTATCTGTAGTCGTATTGGCGGAGCATGACCTCTGGTTTTGACATCATTGTTAATTCCCTTGAAAAATTTATCTGCCCCTCCTTTCTTAGAAACTTTCAAAACTACGCTGGGCAAACAGGTCTCAACCATTTTCTTAAATATTATTGGACACTTCTATAGTGCAATGAATAGTCCAGTTGCAGGAACTGCCGCATTCCCCCTGTATCGCTTCCCATGGTTATAGCAACTTTTACTGTATTTTTTAACGATATATTCTGTCTGTGTTCAAAAAACGCCACATCATGTTTGCTTGATTTCATTTTGTAGTTTGCACTTGTGTGGTTCACAAGAGGTGCCACGAATCTATCATCACAAAGTGCCTAGGATTCAGGGATGGAACTTCTGATGAGGTAATAAATATCTGTTGATTCTGCTATTCTAATGGCTCCTCAATTGAATGATTATATTCAGATGTATCTTTAATCCTAATAAAATTAAGCCTATGTTTTTTTGCAAATCTGTACTGTACTGTGGTTTATAGTATCAAACTCTTCCCTGGCTCAGAGGAAGATTTCATTGAAATAAAGTTTTAAAAAAATTCATATTATTGCCATTCCTCATGATTCTCAAGACAGCTTCACAAGTGGAAAGAAAAACATTTTTTTTTTAATTTGCCTTAATTTTCTGTTTCCTCCTACCCCCTTTATTTTTCAATTGAAATTAAAATACTAGACAATGTTCTTCAACCGCCAGTTCATGAAAATATCCTACCTGTCTGGGAAAAATTTTGCTCAATTCATGTTTTCGTGACCGTATATTTCTATTTACTTTTTTTTTGCTGGTCCATAAATTACTTTTTTTTTTTTTTTTCAATCAGAAAATTATTTTTACTGTTAATTTTTTCTCTTATTCATTTATATTTTGTCAGTCCATGAATTATATCTTTTATTTATTTTTTCTATTTTTATTTTTGGTCAAAAAATTACTCATATTTTTTTTTTTCTCCTATTTGCAAGTCCGCAAGTTACACACTTCTATTTATTTTTTTATTTGTTTAATGGTTTTTTTTTGCAGGTCCACTAAATACTTCCATTCATTTATATTTTGCTGATCAGCCAACTACTATTTATTTTTAGGTCTGCGAATTACTCTTCTACTATTCATTTTCTCCTATTCATTTATATTTCGCCTCTTCTCAAATTACTTCTATTTATTTCTATTCTATTTATTTATTTTTTTTGAAGGTCCAGAAATTATTTCTTTGATTTCTGCAGGCCTGGAATAATGTTCATTTACTTTCACTGGTCCACAGTTGTAAAAAGGTTGAACACTGTAGTTGTTTCAATGTATGCTGCTTCATTAATCATCCTTAAAGCAGATTAGGATGTCGTATAGTTCAGATCCCTGTAAAAAATTGCACGAGTTCCTTTGATACTGTGGTGTAAGATATCCATTTTCATTGAATACTTAATTTCTAGTAATTGCTTGCATTTTCGATAATTTCAGGTGGCTGCTGGAAGTCGATTCAACATTAATATTCCTCACTGTTTCACTGCACATACTTATAAAAGGCCTACATTTTGTGACCATTGTGGTTCTATGTTATATGGTTTGTTCAGGCAAGGCTTACAATGTGAAGGCAAGTTCATTTTTTTCTCCCTTTATTGTTTAATATGTTTGCTGCGATATCTACTGGTTCATATTTTTCAACATATATATAGGGCCATCTTTAGAGTATTCTGGGTTCTCAGGCAAAGTGATTTTTTTGAGGCCCTTCCTACCAAGCAAAACACGTTTAATTTAGAAAATTTTAACCATATCTCATTTTCACAAGACCCCCCTCTGCACTTGAGGCCCCTTGACTATGCCCGGATGAGCCCATGCGTTAAGACAGCACTGTATATATGTTGCAGTAAATGTGATAAATCTAGTGATTATGCATAATAACTGGCATTTATGCTTATAATCTCTGATTTATCACATTTACAGTAACATATATAATCTTGGCTGTATATTTATTATTCAGTGAAAATCCTATTTATATCCTATCATTATAGAAAGTATAGAAAAACCCTCTATAATTATAATCGCCTAATATAATGATATTACTCTCTGGTGCCAGCACATTTCCCACAGTGTTATTATATTCCATCCATAATGATAACCCCTTTCATAATGATGTTTCTCCGGTCCCTTGAGTATCGTTATATTGGTGTTTCACCAGGCCCGTCATTTGGGGGGGGGGAGGTCAGGGAGGGTAATTGCCCATCCCTGACTTCAAAAAATACAATAAAAATTGCCAAACAAGGTGAAAAAATATATATATATACACACACACATAATTATATTGAGTATATGTTCTTTACCCCCCAGAAAAAGTTGAAATGATGGGTCTGTGTTTCACTTTATTTTATGACTATATTATGCACAAGCATTTAAAATGTGTTGGATCTGTGAGTGCATGGCTTGAACTTTATGTAGAAGAATTATCCTTTTATTATGCTCATATTGATAACATTGGCTATCCTTTTTCTTAAGCATGCAGCATGAATGTACACATACGTTGCGAGAAAAATGTTCCAAACAGTTGTGGTATCAATACCAAACAATTGGCAGAAGTTCTGAGTATCCTTGGGATGTCTGGTGACAAGCTTGGAAAAACAACCGTTCGGAAGATGAAAGTAAGTTATACACACCCAGGAGTCTGTATTATGAATTTTATTTCATTATGTTATAACAATATATTCACAAATTTTGTTTGAAAAAAAATTACAGTATTAACTCGAATCTAACACATTTTTCCAAATAAAAGGTGTACTTTATTTTTATTTTTTTTCAAACCGAGCACAACTCAGGTCTATTGCCATAGGCAATTTACTACCTACTGAGTTTTGCCGGAAGTGTAAGTGCATGTACTTAACAGTCTGAGTGCGTATCTAGTGTTGTGTATGATTTTTCAGTGCTGCCATCTATATCTCAGAAGTGAAGTGAGTGATGTGTAGTGACTGAATATTTGTACTGTTTGTAGGACTGTTGCTCTCTGTGGTGAGACTTTTTAACGGGGAGAGCGGCTCGCATTTGCGCCTCGAAGTTGGGAACCACAGAAAACCAACTTCAGCCGACCACCACTGTGGTGACGGTGGGGCTCGAACCCGGGTCCCCGCGATGCAAGTCCGTCACTATGACCACTCGACCACCACAGCGGCGGTGTACTTTATTGTAAAACCACATATTTTTTATGACATGTATGATGCATTAACAAGTGGAGAGCGACATCATGTCATATATATATAGCCATCTGGTGGCTTGTCGTCCGTGAGCTATCAGCTGATCGTGTCAGACTGTCCATTGCACGGTCCTGTTCGGTATATATATATGCTTCAATGAAGGGGAAAATCTCTCTCTCCTCTGTAGCTTAGTGGTGAGAGCACTTGTCTGGCAAATGAGGGACCCAGGTTCGACTCTCAGTAGAGGCAGAAATTAGTTTTTTCCTTAACTTAAAAAAATCAACATTGCAAAAAATAAATATCTTTACAACATCCAGTTTTCTGTATATCTTGCATGCACATATTTTTTTCTGATGTTGTCACAGGTGAATGCCTAACACTTGCCCAAATTAATGGGATTGGTTTTGAAAACTGTGTGTTAAATTTGAGTAAATACTTTGTAATGCTATCCTGGCAATATAAACAGTTTTGAATTGTTATAACCTCGCAAATGTTAAATATAGTATATATATATTAATAAAATATTGTTTTATTTCTCTTTTCTGCTGCTAATGGAAATTTTGGTGGTGTTACGGTGCTACTGTACGTAAATTTATTTCTTAAGCAAATTCTTATTATATCTGCTTTGTATGAGATGGAGGGACCCAATAGCAACAAGATTTGTTTTCAGGATAATAGGGAGCATAGGTGAAGATAAACTTGAAAGTCTGTGGGGGAGATACAATGATGATGTTGATTCATATACATGCATAGTCTTTTCTGGTATTGATGTTTGGGGGAGCACCCCCTGCACCTTCGCCCATGATACTGAGATACTTATTTCCAACTTCAAAATGTTAAAAGACTTGTTTATCAGTCAAACATTTTTTTTATACATTTATATATATTTTATATATTTCACTAGGCAGGGGGGGGGGGATGAGAGTGATAGCATTTGTGACAATTCCAATTAATAGTTGCATAAAAATATTACCTGAAAAATCTTTCTTAAGCTTTGTTCTCACATTCTTTTTCAAGGCAATCAAACAACATAGCAGCTGGGAAGAAATCGAAATGTAGCCAAACACCAGTGATAACAATCGGTGAAGAATTATTGCAGTTATTGTTATACATTTATTTGTGTGTTATTTGATTTTTATGATGATGTAGTTTGTAGACTACCTTTGAAACATGATTATTCCTTTCATATAAGGGGTGTTCAGAAAGTAACGATACAACCACTATTCAAAATATTTTTTGTGACAAAATATCTACCACAAATTGTTCATATGTTACCATATATATATATTCATATGTTCTACCACTTATTGTCCATGCATTATTTTTCTGTACAATTGCTTCCATTGTCCCAACATTTATTTGGGTCTGAATACTAGTTTCTGTGCCTGTCATAGAAATTGGCTACCAGAACTAGTGCTCTTTCAATACATGGGCCCACCATGGCATGACCCGGTGGCATCTAGAGAATGTGGGGGGGGGGGCGCTCACAAAATTAAGAGTACAAAAAATGCGAGGGGGGGTGAAATTCCCGAGAGTAAGCATGTAAATTTATCAGGGAGGACCTCAGAAAAATCATTTGGCCTGGGGGGCCCATGATGCTCATAAGACAACCATGACCAGAACCACATTATAATTCCTTTTTTTATTGTGTTGTCATCATGGATGTGCTGTTTGTTGTCTCTCATTAGATGCAAGGTCAACACTGAAAAGTGAATGGTCTTAAATTGACCACTTGAATCTTTTGAGAAGCACATTAGTGACATTTGTTGCGTGAGCCGAAACAGATGGACATCACTCCTGTCAACATATTCTTCCTTTTGTTTTGAATAGCCCATCAAAGGCAATGGAGGTTTAGCAATATGCAACAGCATTAATTGCAATGCTAGGGTAGGTATGAAGGCAACTAGAATGCCTTTTCTGTCCATGAAAAGGGTTGTTTTCACTGAAACTGAGATTTCAATTTCTTGGCCTTTGCTGAATGTGTATTCTATTGCTGGTGATTGTCACTAGGATTCATGAATATGGTTACTACCTCCAGAGAATTCACAGCACCTTATTGTTGCATTTTGTTTATTGGGTTCCCATAAACTGAGACTATTTCTTTGTGCGTATCAACCAGGTGCACATATTTGAAGCATATGACAGAGTGCCAATGTATGCAATAGAATATTTTCTGCCTATACATTGTGTATCATTACTTTCTGAATAACCCTTGTAATTGATTTTAACTGTGTTCTCATGTATATACAGGGTGCATAGCAAATGAGGTATGGCATTTTACTGGCGAATTATTGATCCTAGGGGGTATACTTCCAGCTAAATAAAGTTTCCAAATAATGTGTATTACTCAGATATGCCTCTCATGTTGCGAGGAGTTGTTTAGTTATTAAAATGAAAAAATTAACTTTCTATACAATCCCTGTGTGCCCCAAAACCCAATTCAGGAGAGACAGGGCAACAACATTTTGATTGGGTTTTAGGGAACACGGGGATTGCATAAAAAGTTAATTTTTTTCATTTTAATAACTATACAACTCCTTGCAACATGAGTGGCATATCTGAGAAATACACATTATTTGGAAATTTTATTTAACTGGAAGTATACCCTGGGATCAACAGTTTGCCAGTAAAATGCCTTGCCCCCCCCCCCATTTGCTATGCACCCTGTATAATACAAATACAAGGCCACAGGGAAAATGCCCAACGAGGTGAATAATATTCCTATTAATTATTTTTGGGAATAATTAATGCAGTTATTTTCTGGTAATTTTAGATATTTGCATTGCTGCATGGAAATTTAATTCATTTCATATGGTTTTGTTTTGGTTTTTTTTTTCCTTTCGTATTTCATATAAAGCATGAAATGAGACGACATATTACTTGATACATATTAATATGAATTATAATTCTTATGTATGAAGATAACAACACTTGATACTGGATTCAACTTTAAAAGAAGAGGGTGGGAAAGTAAAAAAAAAATGGCATATTTTTGTGTGTCAATAGCCTGAAATGAATAAAAGGACATGTGGCTATTCACAAAAGGATGAAATAGGTTTTTTTTTCACTTGAATTTTCTGCAGCAATTCAGTAATGCTTGAAATCCCAGACTAGTATTTTTTGACATGTATTGCATTTTTATGTTTGATATTTTTCTGGTGTGCATGTCAATATAAATAAATGCACGCAAGTTTTGGTTGTTGGTTATTATGTCATTTTTATGTTTCATGTTTTAAAAAATCATTTTCTTTATTGTTGCATATATATTGTCCAAAATACATGAAATGACAATATCTTTAGAAATTGTCTTCTTGCGATATCAATACAGGGTTCCCAGCAACCTGGAAAGTCAGGGAAAAGTTGAAGGGGAAAAAATCAGAGGATAAATCTACATTAAAATGGTTTACCTTCACTTTTTTTCCATGGAAGATTATTTTTCAGATCCCCAGGGAGAGGAAAAAAATCCTTATCAGCATTTTCCTCCAGATCCCCTACTGAGAGATGTCTTTTCAGTTGAAGGGTGGGATTTTACAATGTTGGCCAAGAAACAATCTGCCCTCTGAGTAAATAGATGAAGGGATCTAAAGTGGAGAGACCCTCCCAGTGGCGTCGGAGCCGGGGGTGCTGTGGGTGCTCGAGCACCCACGGAAGTTTGTAAAACAGGTCCGAGCACCCGCAGAATTGATTCAGAAATCCAAATTTCCTGCATAGAACTCAAGACGAGCACCCACAGGTTCGAAATACTTCCGACGCCCCTGGACCCTCCTTTCCATTGTTGAAAGCAAAGCCAATACCAGCTCTTAACTTCTTTTCTATTTCTTCTGAAAAAACATTTTATTTTCTTGTTTTTTTTTCCTGCCTGTGGGTAGAGAACCTTTAGGCCCATTTAACACTGAGCGAACTTGGGTCCAGATCCGCATGCCATTTCACACGAGCACTAAAGTTCTAAAAAATCTTGTTTGAAATTTGTGCATAAAAACTTTTTTTTCCCCAATTTTTGTAATTATTTTTCTCCTTCACCCCTGATTCAGTGCTCATAGGCAGCCTAGAGCTATTCTTTGGTGGTTTAATCTAGAGCCCCATAGAATAATCTTAATAGTTTAATCGTAACATAAAGATGCCTTTCAGCTTGATCGTCACAATTAGTCAATGGGAGAACATATCTCAAAAGGTTTTGAAAAAAAAATCTAAGATCTGTCTTTTTAGAAAATATGAAAACAAATTCCAAAAACATATCCAATGATTTTCCAAAAAAAAAAATTCAGGAGATATCAAAGAATTTGCTATATCTCCATTTCAGAAGGAAACGGAGGGATAGACGTATGTAGGTACATTATATTAATGAGCAGGGACCATCATATGGTGTTTTTAAGGGTATTTATGGCAAATAATTAAAAAAATTCCGTGCAAAATCATCTTTAAAAAGTAGCCAAAGATGCGGACGAATTCGATCCACATCGTGTGAATAGCCCCGAATAACCCAATTGTCAAACTTCTATGTGCGGATGCGGAGCCCGCACTTAGGTTTTGACACATGCGGACGACGTCCGGACCCGCATAAACATTTCCTAGGTGCGGAGATATTTCGGCTCGTCTGAAAGGCTCAGTATATTCCAATTGTTAAAACTTCTTCCGGACCAGGGCCGGATTTAGGCAGGTGCGAAGGTTGCGGCCGCACCGGATCGCTAAATTTTTGGGGCCGCAAAAGGGAAATAAAAATGTTTGACATGAAATATAAAATGTTTAGATTATATTTTGGCTTACAACCTCTTAGCAAAGCAATAGCTTGAAATTCAGTTCAAAATAGAGAACCTTTAAGGTTGAGGCCGTGGGTAGATAATCGGTTTTCTAGCCCTGAGAGCCCGAGGCGCAGTTGCATTTTGTTCACGGGCAAGCGGGCACTTTTGTCCATATTTATTGCCAAATGACATTTTTTTATGACTACGAAGGAGTTTTACAGTCGTTCTCGGACACCAAAGTATCCATGTACACCCTGGGGTATTGGAAAACCCCTGTTCAGAGGGGCCGCAAAATACTTAAGCTCGTCCCTGTTCTAGACCCGCATCCGCTCCGTGTGAAAGGCCTCTAAGGGAGTTTAAAGTGAAGATATGGTCAACGCTCCCACTCCGAAATGTTCATTGATTTTCCGGCAAGATATTGTTGCGATCAGACCATAGTTCCAGTCTCTTGGCCAATATGGAGGAGAAAATACATTCCATAGAGTTAAAAAAAAACACCGGTCTATAGTTAAGAGCCACAATCACCTCGCTCCATGCTATTGGACAAGTACTAGTAGACAAAATATTATTAAAAAGGCAGAGAATATATAGAATTTTTTCTGAAATAAAATTTCCGGGGAGTTTATTATGAATTCGTTGGGTATGCCATCACTTTCGGTTGACTTGTTTAATTTTAGATTGCAAACTACTGATTTCATCTCTGCGATCGATATATCTGAATCCAGAAGTGAATCATTTTGGTAAGAAGTAATTGAGGATGGAAGTGTCGTGAATATTGAGATAGCTTCTTTTGAAAAAACCGATCTAAAGTTGTTATACATTCCTCTACTGTAATATTTGTAGCAGGGGTTTTGTTTTTTCGAAAGATATTTATAGAGTCCCAAAAGTCCTTACCCTTAGAAAGAGATATTTTATCCCTCAAGTTTTTGAAAAAAGCCTTTTGAAGTTAAATATTATTGTTTATTGTACTGTTTTTTTGCCCTAGAAAGCGTCTGAAAGTCCTGACTCCTCGAAAATTGCGATTCTCTTTACGAAGTGCACGTTTAGCTAAGACAATGTTTATCAAACCATTTTGCTCGCTGAAAATTGGGAGATCGAATCTTTTTAACAAATAGGTCACACTTAGATGCAGCTTCGTTGACAATTTTAAGTAAATTATTGTAAGTCATTGCTCTCTCGAGTCCTCGAGTTGCAAAAAAATTATTCCAGTCTGAATCCAATTTAGATTTAAATTGAAGTGCCCTCTGAGGGATCCAACGATATTTTCTAGAGATCGTCACTGGGAATTGAGGATCCATGTCGTTGTCGCGCTGCAAAAAAACTCTCATGTCTTGCGAAATGGTCGGATTCGGTCCAATCTAGTACTTTGAAATCATTAATTTCTGATTGCGCAAATTCTTCAGGTGAGAATATATAATCAATAATGCTCGATCCATTTGCAGACGAGTACGTGAATTTGCCTTCCTTATCACCGTGGAAATTACAATTAAAAAGTGGCCAGTTATTTTGAATGCAGCTATTAATTAAAATTTTTCCATGTTTATTAATTACACTATCCAAACTTTGGTGACTATATGTATGATCTCTGGTTGAGCACCAAGATATCTGGGACCCACAGCGTGCGTTCAGGTCACCACCCACAAGAAAATCAGTACCTATATATGAGATTTTCACAGAATAACAATGATTCAGTAAGAGAATTCTTATTTGAGCTGTATGGTGGGATATACAGCAGACCTATTACAAACTGGCCACGACTGAGCAAATGAGGGGTGAACTTAACAAATATTGAAAATTCATTCTTAAGTAAAATCCTCGGAGTAGCTAGATCTTTTTCATAGCTAATAAGAGGAGTCCGTAGGGTCGACCATATCTCGAATTCACTCCCTCTACCGTAATTAGGTTATAGTTATTTCAGCAATCAACACACACACACAATTAGGTGGAGAGAAATTTTTATATATCCATGTTTCGGAAAAGTGAATATATCATACCTGACCACAGACGGGAGACGAAATTTTAATCACTTAGTTTAGACGAAAGGCTACAAATATTCCAAAACAAGAGAGTCCTGAAGTTCATATCACAAAGTCGGACATTTTGAGATGTAGATGATCGTGAGTTCCGCAATTCAGGTCCATCGGACTACAGTGGTGCCTTTAGACCAGTGATTCCCAACGTGGGCGTTAACGATGGAATGTTCCAGGGGGGCGGCAGAAGCTACGGGTATAACATAGGATCCTATGGGTTAGATTGCGTTGGTGGGCGATGGAAGAAAAAAATTTCCGAAGAAGGGGGCGATGGGGCAAAAAAGATTGGGAAACTATGCGACAATTAATTTGACTTTCCGTGAACGATTTTAAAAATTCAAAGAAAATTTTACAACAAATCAAACTTACATCCTCTCTTAAAAATGAAAAGAAACTCTGCAGTACAAACACCAAGCATTTACCCATTAATCACATGTTTGTATTTCCAAAAATAATACCTTTAACTTCCCCTCATTCACCTTTTTATAATTTTCAACCGAGATGATAAGATCTGAAACATTTGTTAAAAATTTCCAGCTTTGTACACCCGATTTATGAAAATTTTTGCGTTGGAAACCCATATTCTTTGTCTTCCAATAAAGTATGCCATACTCAGTGCCGTCTTAACGCATAGGCCAATACCTTCTAGAGCAGAGAAGAGCCTGCTCTAGAAGGTATTGCATAGGCCCACCCGGCGCGGAGGAAGTGCAGAGAGGGCCTCATGAAGATTTCATCTGATTCAAATAATCGAGAGTAAGCATGTAAATTGATGGGCAAAACCATGTGGAGGATTTCCGAAAAGTCATTTTGCCTGAGGGCTCACGATGCTCTTAAGAGGGTTCAGCCGATACAACTACAGTATTCTTTCGATAATCTGGCCCGTCGAATAGCCATGGCCCCCCACATGGGATGGGAGGGAGGGGGGGCCCGTGGAAAGATCTTTTTGATTTTTTTTTCTTTCAGATATGTCCCATAGGAAAATAGACAGGACTCTTTAATATCAATTTGTACTCGTATGGACGGATATCTTGAACTACGTACCTTAGATCTCATTGAAATTTTTTTTAACTATAGACATGTACAAGTAAACGAAAAAAAACGAACCCCCCCCCCCCCGGGAAACGAAGAAAAGAACATTGTACAAGGCCCTCCCGGCTCTCATGGCAGTCTTTCTCCTAGGAAGGAAGAAGAAAAGACATTGTGATGGTCATGGCTACTGAGACGTCAAGGACACCAGCATTTTGTGTGTCCTCAGGGCTATAGCCACTAGAATAAGGGAGGCCACTAGAGTAATCCTTATCTAGTCGTCGAGCGTGTGTAGGGACCTACAGGGCTACCGCGCGACCCCTGCTGTTTCAGTTCGTAGAAGGCCATAATGTCTAGATAGAATGAAAATTGGAGTAAACAGACGTCGTATTCCACAGTGAAATTGCCTCTGGGTGCCGATAAAGCACATGAACCCTCCCCCCCAACAACCTGGAACAGGGGCCCGTAGGCTGCGCTCTTCAGCGGACCCCCCCCCTCTATAGTGAACTAATAGTGTGGAAAAAAGACAAAAAATGACAAGAATGATCCAGGCCCCAGGCCTGAAGCTCCGCCAGCCCCACTCTCGTGGGCGAGTTACGATACTGAGACAGCTTTGCTGCAAGCTTTTGTATACAGTGGATCCCGCATTACTTTTTCCTCCTTGGGTCCTGCGACTCTCTGGTGCCAACTGATACTCAAGGGCGTCGCCAGGGGGGGGGGGACTTGGGGGTCTGGTCGTCCCCCCCCCCCCCCCGAAATGTGAGAAAATGACCGAAAAAAGGGAAAAAGATGGCCAAATCCATTGTTCTGTCACTTTGGTCCCCCCCCCCGAACGAAATTTCTGGCTACGCCCCTGCTGATACTCATCGAGATTTCTCGTTTAAAGCGTTTTCCCGCAAAAAGTATTGTACGAAATGGCTGTAATGACGTGTGTACTGAATCACGTGATTTCGCTCACGGCCCCTCTAGTAACCCCTCCCTCTCCCACCGAACAAATCAAGGGAGTTTTTCCAAGGTTTCTAGAATATACGATATACTCCTTGCTTCTGAAAAAAAAGGCCACATTCCGCATCTGCCTTTTTTATTCGCTGTACTGTCTTGAGGACACATCTCCACTCAAAACTTCTATTCACAGACATATTGTGACACAGAAAAATATTTACGGTTCGCGTCTGCAAAAATACAGTTGTTCGAAATCTTCTAGTAAAATAGTTGAACGAGTTTGCGTACATAAAGGATTAATTTTTTTCCCACGTGGATGAATCCTACGGTTCTAGCCCAAAAGAACGGTAAGCAAAGCTAAAAATTTGAATTTTTGTTTAATTTTTATTTTGAGCATTAAGAGTTAACTATAATGAATCTATGTCAGAAGAGTTTCGCCCTGCATCGAGGCCAGTTGCGATGTTTGTTGAATTGTGTTTCATAAAGTTTAAAAACGATTATTTTTAATAGGGCATATCTACAAATTACAGAGTAACCTCGTTCATACGTTACTCAGTTACACAACTTTCATGTTTATATGACGTTTAACTTGGGTAGCAATACATTTTAAACAACAATACAACAAATACATTTTAATGTTAAAATATTTCATTCATTTATTTAACGTAAAACCTCAATTATTCGACGTTTTCACTTCGACTAAAACTCGGTAACTTTTGAAAAAAGAAAAACTTAATTTATATCCATCAAATGCGCACAAAATTTTTGTATGCAGTGAAAAAGCGTTGCTGCAACAGTTCTAGCATATTGTCACCGCAAAAGACATAAATTTTAGGGTGATTGCTGACGTATACGAAAATTGCCAGTGAGATGGCTGATGACCATTTAGAGTGGACACTTAGGTGATTTGTTTATTGCCTCTTTCTGAGAATACGCAGATGTGGAAAGTCCCGAAGAAATGGGTTTCAATTGTTTTGACGGCCATATGACCTTTCAGAATTTTTTCTCTCCTTATGTTTTCAACGTTATCCCGAGAGGGTGAGAAAGTCGACTGTAAGCATTTGTGGGGGGGGGGGTACAGGTCTGCCGAAAATAGGTACACATGCACAGCAAGTTCTTTCGATCATTTCCTGTAGAACTTTCTTTCGATGTGGTGCTTTGCTTGCTGGCAGGGCCGTCTTAAGAGCATCATGGGCCTCCGGGCCAATTGATTTTTCTGAGGCCCAACCTAGAGAATTCTCGAAAATTTCAATTACTTCCCATTTTTGTGAGGCCCCCCCCCCTCTTCTCTTGAAGCCCCCGGGCCGTACTCGGGTGGGTCCATGCGTTCAGACGGCACTGCTTGCTAACTGTGTCAAATTCGTCGTTCGTAATGTCGGAAAAACAAAAAACACTCTCTCTAAAAAAACTGGAAATTTTGGAAGAATTCAACAAGAATTTTAAACTGATAACGAAAGTTCATCTTGCAAACAGGCCCGTCATTTAGGGGGGCAACGGCCCCCCTGGCTTTTGAAAATACACTAAAAATGGTGTATATATATACAAATATATATATATATACATACATTGAGTACACGTGTTGTCCCCTCCCCTGGAAAAAGTTGCAAACCAGTTGAATATGTTCGTTTCAACTTTTTGAAACGATTATAAAGTAGAGAAACAACCAAAGAGCAAACTCCTGATTGAAAATCATCTACTGCCAAAAAAAAGTCCAAGATGGGGAAATTTTTGCAAGTCGAGAAGATTGTTGCAATTTTGTACTCAATGTCGTGTCCCAAAGGTAATGTTGTGCCAAATTTTATTTCTTTAAATGATTTGAAATGTGATTTAATTTCCTCTCAAGTATGAAATATTTTTTTAATGAAAACACATAAAATTTTATAACATTTTATATGTATGGGGGGGGGATAATTTTTTAAAAAAGGCAGTTATTCACTTCGACTTATACATAAAACGTTTTATAAAACGTTTTGACTCGGCCTTTTGAACGTCGTATAAACGACTGTAACACAAGGGCGTAGCCAGGGGGGGGGGGACTTGGGGGTCTGGTCCCCCCCCGAAATGTGAGAAAATGACCGAAAAAAGGGAAAAAGATGGCCAAATCCATTGTTCTGTCACTTTGGTCCCCCCCCCCCGAAATGAAAGTGGTCCCCCCCCGAACGAAATTTCTGGCTACGCCCCTGCTGTAACAGAATTGTAAAGTTGCTCAGTTGAATAGATGAAGTGAACATAAATATTTAAATTATTTCAGTTCACACACACACAATTTTTCAGGCCGGTGCTTCAACCAAGGCCAATGAAAATAGTTTTCAGTATTATTACTTTAACTGTTTAATTCACTAAATTTATTTATTTTTTTTGCACGCCTGTAGTAAATCGCCTGGAATAACGGAATCGCTTCGTTTTATCAAAAAAATCATTGCATGGAATAACTTCACGTTAGAGCAGGGCGTCTCAAACTTTTTCCACCTGAGGCGCCCTTTCCCCCTATTCAATGCTTATCCGCGAGCTCCACGGGCTCTCCAGAGCTGTTTAACAAAGAATATTTTCGAAAACCTCACGCCATGACGAAGGTTGGAGGCGCACAGTTTGAGAACCCGTGCGTTATAGGAATAATCTTTGATATTCTAAATTGAAGTTAAACGTTTGGATAGAAATTTTGTTTTGTGTAAAACACGTTTCAAACTGGTTCGTCATGTGTAAAGATTCTACAGTACTTTCATTTGGTGTAGTATGAGCATGCTTGCTTGCTTGGTGAACAACGAAACTATAGAGATGCGGTGGATATCTTATCTGAGAGAAACTAAGGATAAATTTGATATTGTGCATATATCTATATATATAAAATTGATTTTCTGTCTGTCGTGTGTGTGTATGTTCTCTATACAAATCTACAATTTTAGATCGATCGTCGCCAAATTTTGCATATATACCAAATGGGGCCCGACTTGAACGATAGGCTACTTTGAAAGTTTGTCAGAGCAGAGCAAATGCCCCAAATGGGCAAAAAACTGTCGGGCAACAATGGTTTCTCGGCCTCAACAATCACTTTCCGAACGTTTACTTTGGTTACCATGGTTCCTTAGCAATGCGTTTCAGACGTGTATATGCCTTTACAATGGTTTGTCATTTCTTCAACGCTGTCAGTACATGTATAATATTTATGCCTTTATAATGGTTGGCCACATTTTCAATACTCCCAGTAATGAGGTTTTTTTGAATGACGTCGTTATCACCATCAGCATCGCTTTGAGGGTCAGGAAAAGGGTGATCCTCATAGAAATCAGTGTTGATATTGCCGATTTTAATGTAGAAATACGAAAATTTGGTGGGGGGTTTTTCTGTCACATCAATAATTTTAAAAATTGTATTAAATACTCGATTTTTTAAATATTGAGTTCGCTTAGAGATATACGAAGCCCAAGAGATTAAACATGAAGTAATCAGCCGGACCTACTTTCGAGTTAGATATCCAGGCAATAACATTGATTTCAACTTTTTATTTACATCTTCTCAAGCATGAAAATTAATGCCTCCGTATTGTCTTTTAATATTAAATTGCATAAATTCATGTGGGTTAGGATATTTTAAAATTAATTATGGGCCCGTAGAGTACATTTAAAAAATTCCACAGTTTTAACTAAGCATTTTTGGAAGCTGAAACAGGCAGAAATATATAACTTGAAGGTCAGGGGGAAGGGAGAATCGAAATACTTAGCGCCCTTAGAAAAGGGGGAAAAAAATATATTCATTTCTACGTTTCCTTAAATCTAGATTTGTTTATTTCATGAGTCGCGCAGGAAGTCGCCATATTGGTTAACTTAGTCACGGTTTGTATGTCCCTCAAAGAAAGAGAGAGATAGCACGTGATCCAAAAAGCTTCATTGAAGAAAACCCCGGGCAACGCCGTGTATTATAGCTAGTATCTATATATAATTGATTTTCTGTTTTACACGTGTCTTTACAATGGCTTGTCACTTCTTTAATCCTGCCAGTATTATATATTTATTCCTTTGTAATGGTTTGTCACTTTTCCAATCCTCCCAATAAATGTAGAAAACACAGGCAGCGCCGAGTATTGTAGCTAGTATTATGCATGATAAAACTGCAGTGAAATCTCGGTATAACGATATTCTGCGGACGAAGGAAAATACCATAATAGAGATATTATCCATAGACTAAAGATATAATTATTCTTATATCTTTATATATTATTCGATATATATCGATATATATTATTCTTACTCGGTGATATTATCGTTAATCGAGAGACTTTGACATTGAACACTAGCCATCAGGGCCGCAACTAAATGCTTGATCAGCTGAGGTAAGCACATATTTTGACATTCCCCCCCCCCCTGTAATTTTGAAGAAGAGGCTATAAAAGGTGAATTTTGCGCACTCTTCTGGTCCTGGAAAAGATACCTGCTTGTCCCCCCCCCCCCAGTTGCGGCCCTGCCGACCATGGATCACGATCGCCATTGGCGTATGCAAAGGGGGTTTAGGGGTCTAACCCCCCCCCCCCAGAGCCGAGATTATAGGGAAAATTATTATAAAATTATTGCAGGAAAAAAGAACGTAACCCACCACCCAGTCCCGTCTTAACGCATGGGCCCACCCGGGCACGGCCCGGGGGCCCCAAGAGGAGAGGGGCCTCGCGAAAATGAGAAGTGGTTGAAATTTTCGAGAATTTTCCAGATAGAGCCTCAAAAACATCACTTGGCCCGGGGGCCCATGATGCTCTTAAGACGGCCCTGCCACCACCCTCGTGAAAATGACAATACGCCTATGGCAATCACAAGCGTCTATGGGAAAACCATATCGCCTAACCAATTCGTTCTTTTAACTGGCCCATACGGGAGCTCTATTGTATTGCGTAAAATTATATACAAATCACATAATCATATCTCGAAATGTGACACACACACAATTATATTTATTATTTAGTTTAAATAGACAGTGAAACCTCGATATAACAATATTCTACGGACCAAAAAAAAATATTGTGGTAGAGAGATTAAAGAGGTAACATTATCCTCACGTGTGATCAAATTTATGTTATGTTATTGTCATTTTTTCTATATCGGCATTGTTAATATCATCGGAAAATACGCTTTTATGTTTTTATTTGTTACAAAAAATTGTAATTGATTAGTTTATTTATAAAATTCACTTAGATGTGTTTTGTCCCTGTACAGAAGCTTACCGCATAGTGCTTTTGTGTGTCGTACACATAGTGCAGCAATACAAATAACGTTAGCTTTCGGTGATCATTTAGTGCAAAATATTGTTGTAGCGATTTCAAAATTCTCCTAAAAATATCGGGTTATGGAGTCGTTTATCATAGTAGATGATGTTGTTGTACTGAGAGTTTAACATTAAGCCAGTCAATTCCAAACAAGATTTGAAAAAAATATCATTGTACATGCATTTATATTATGGATTAGCGTTGTAGCGATGTTTTGCTGCATATACAAATGGCGTATCGTATGCAGGATTTTTCCATGGGGGGGGGGGGGGGAGGGCATTCAACATTTTTTTCTTCCCGAAAGGGGTTTCTTCTTTTTTTTTTTCTTTACTGAAAAATACACCATAATCTTTTCTCAAGGAAGGTGCACAAAATTTTTCGGTGTGGGGGGGGGGGGGCGCTAAAAATCCTGGCCTGGGGCCCAGGCACTAGCATGTGGGGGCCATACGAATAACCCATCGTTTTTAGACAAGTTTTCTCAGAGCCCCATAGAAGAGAAAAAAATATCACCGCATATATGTCTATGCGCAAAAGTTTATATTACAGCGGCTGAAGTTGGTTTTCTGTGGTTCCCAACTTCGAGGTGCAAATGCGAGACGATCTCCTCGTTCAAAGGCTTCAAATTATTGGATAGGGCCGAAGCCTATATTTTCATAGATATTATAGAGGCTACATTCAAATGCCCACCTTCTGCAGCAGAGCTCCTCAGCTAGGATTTTTTTTGTGGGTCTTTGGTCAGACTTTTCACGGGCCCCACTATAATGAATTTATCGAGTGAAAAACAAAAAAATTATAAGAGAGAGAATCGTCCTGAGCCCTGTTAGCCTCACCCTGTGGAGGACATGTCAATGTGTCAACATCAGTGAATCCGCAAACGAATGCAATTCATTCCCTAGGAAAACCCAGATGTGCTACTAAAGGTGTAGAAATTATTTTCTTCACCCAACTGTTTTTCAAAACTTAATTTTCACTTACAAAAAATAGTTGTTTTTCTCGAGGATTCCATCATTTTTTGGTCCACCTCAAGCTTACATATTTAAGGACTGTGAATCCCCCCCCCCCCCAAAATAAAAGAAAAATAAATAAACGAATGGCTAGAAAACGATGATTCATCGTATTCGATTCCTTGTGCTTCAAGAAAACTAAAGGGTGTACATTTGCGCCCCTCGGTAAAAATATTTTGCTTGAAGGCTCTTGTGTATGTGGGAGGGGCGATCGCTCTACTTACTGTCTATTGTTTTAAGGCTCTTGGGGGGATGATCGCCCCCATCGTGCTCCCCTGGATCCACTACTGCCGGGCAGGGCTGGGCTTAGAAATTTCATAGCCCGGTGCAAAAAAAATTTATGCAAGCACTCCTCAACTTATAAATTTTTCGACTTCCGAACATAAATCTTGAAGGGAAAAATTGCTCATTTTATTATACACTCATTTTTTCATTATTTCAGGAACGCGTTGATAGTTGAGATCGAATCAAACACGATATATAGAGATGGAGTTTCATTAATTTGATTACATTTATAAATGGTTAATAATAATTAGCGTGGTCCACCTGCTAACACTTCATCGTCACTCGAATCATATATTGAACAAACATACATTTCTGACATACTTTTATATAGTAGCAGGTATTTTTTTTTAATCAAATAAAAATCTTTATCAAATATCTGTTGCAATTCGATAACTTTGATCATTTTCCGAATCTTTTATTGCTGTTTTTGCTTAATTAATGTAAATAATAGAAGTAAAGGAATCAAATACTGGGATTCCCAAAAATAAAGAAAAAACATTCTGAAACACGTTAGAACTGCATTTGAAAATGAAGATTAATTTATAATTAATACAATATATTCCGTTTATAACGTTCTCACTTAGAAAGTTTTCAAGCTTAGTACGACTCATTTTCCTAATCCTAACTTTTACTAACACTCATCGAAACTTCCGGAAAAGAAAAAGAATATATAGCGGGTAGAGAGAGAGAGAGAAGCGCCCTAAACTCACATTGAACCAGCTACCCCAAAAGAGCATGTTTAAAGCGTTTTCCCGCCTACAACGTTTTTTATGACGAGTTTTTGGAAAAACTCTTAGTGGGATTCACTATGTATGAGCTCTCCAATGTTATTACTTGTTTGAAAAACAAAGTTTCTTGCCGCAAATAAAATCCAAGATTGTAATTTCAATATTTGAATATTCAAATTCGAAATTCAAAAAGACGGCCTGGTATCGGTTGACGAATATTAGCAACATTAGCAGCAATCCGCCTAAACTTCAGATATAATTCATTTAATAGTCGTCAAACACATTTTCTTATCAGAGAATGAACTGCCGGGGCTGCAAGCAACGTAACCTACATCCTAAATTTTCGGACCTTTGTGCTCTTAAATGATTTTATGCAGGAACTCTCTGTTCATGAAACAAAATATTTCTAATGTTGGTACTGTACTAAATGAGTAATTAGATTGAGGGGAAATAAATCAGAGAGAGATGTCTTACCTTTTTCGTTCGGAAGTTCAGAAGTAAAAATTGTCAAAATTTAGAATTCATACATTGTATATCCATCTTCCGGAATATAAGTTCTCCGGAATTTCGAAGAAGTTTTCAAGCCTCTCAGGGAAACATCATGACAGTTCAGAGGTTCCCAGGAAAGCATGCAATTAACACTCCGAAGGACAGTCGAAGTTGCCTCGCTCCGGGGCAGTCGTCATCTAGAAATGTCCATGCCACAGGCTACTATGGCTAGTGGAAGCACCGCGGAATGAAACTATAAACATTGCATTGTTTTTTCCTAAATTATTGTGTGGCTCAGCCTCCCTACAAAATTTATTGGGGGATGGGAGCTCAAATGGCCTCAGCCCTAGGTTCCGGTGCCTATGGCCGCAACTGTATGATTGGTCATCTGAGACAAGCACGCGTTTTGGCGCCCACTCGTAATGTTGAAGGAGAGGTTGAAGGGTGAGATTTCCATCCCCTCTAATCTGGCGCCGGGGCACCAGACCGCCTGCTTCCTCCTTATTTGCGGCATTGATTATAGTTATCTTTTGGCTCACCACAATCTTTTTCTTTTTGTGTAACTTTGAAAGAAAAAAAACCAATGCAATTATACTGGCTTCTGCCTTATTGTGAAGATTTCGAAGAAATGAGAAATTGCATAGGCGGTGGGGGGCACGATGATGATGATATCAATTCATATATATACATTAGATCAGTCAACTCCGCCTTTGACGCTGGGGGGAGGGGGATGCCCCCACGCTTTCCCCCCCCCCCCGTATTTCGCCCATACATAGTCGTTGGGCAGATCGTGCTATGCGACAGGTGTGGTCGCACCTGGATTTGCTCTTTATGAGGGAACGTACTCATGACAAATTATTGCCTATTAATTTCACTGCCTATTTTTATTCACGACAAATTGAGCCTATAATAAATTCTTAAATTATTTCTTTCATTAATTTTGAATTTTCATCAATTTTGAAAAAAATTTTATAGCCGTTAATTCTAAATTTTCATTATTTGCGAAATTATTAATTTCATTAATTCTTGATTTTCATCGATTTTGGAATTATTTCTTTCATTAATTCTAAAATTTTCCTTAATTTCGGGAATTGTTTCCGTCATTAGTTTCAGTGCCGAATTTTCATTAAATTTTGTGTTAACTTAAATGTAATTGTGTGTTTAAAATTTTTTCTGTGGGCATATTTTTCATCGTCCTGTATAAATTCTGAAATAATGGATGCTGATTTTCACCCGCAAAATATATAAAATTGACGCAGGGGGGTCTCGATACCATTTAGGAGAAATATGTCTCCTCTAAGTGGGGGGGGGGGGGTTCTTAACATTTTTTAACGTCTCGAAATTGTTGAGACGGACCTCGGGACCTGATGGGCCCGACGATATTATTTTCGCACTGGGCCCTGCGTTAGCCCACAGTTAACTCCAAGAAGAATTAGGGGTTCTCTTGAGGCAGTGCACGATATGGAAATGGCTTTTTTCCAAAACTCTGGGAGGTTAAGTTCCGTGCTGAAGATTACGCATAATCCCACGTTGTGTGGACGAAAGCGAAGAACCATTGTTCAGTTGTGATCACGTGAACAAGACGCAACATTTTTGCTCGTACATCGAAACACTGGAAAGCTTAATTTTCACTGGACACGAATTGAAACCTGCGTATGTTAAATTATTATTTTTTTTTTTGCAATCAAAACTGTTCAGATGGGAGACACCGACTTCAGATCGAGAAAACTCCAACCTACGGACTACCGAATCGAGTCAAATAATTTCTGAGGTCTGAAATTCGTTTTTCCCTGAAATTCGTGTGATGTCACACATTACGATTGATGAATAAATGTCTGAGAATTAATTTTTGAAAAAATAAATTCAATAGACATTTCTTTTTTTTTCCTTCAAGACTTTCGTGTCTCTCTCTATATAGAGAGTTGTCTTTTTTTTTCTTTTTTTTTAAACCAACCTCGAAAACATACAATATTACACAGTGCGCAAGCGTTAGACTTGCGGGTCAAGGAGAACTGTGGGATATAATAATGTATTGACTGAAAAGGCTAGGGATAAGTACGATGATCTTTTGAAAGAGAGTGGGCTCTTTTTTTTTTTACATCTTTTTTTTTTTCTCGTTGAAGGGGGAATTTGTTCAGACTCCGGCCGAAGGTCTCGAAAATGATGATGAGCATCATCGTCGCTTTTTGATAGGAAAAACAAATCTAAAGGAATTAAAAGAAAATTAAGCTGACCGAGGCTTTTTTTTTTTTCTTGCTGTTGAAACAACACGGAAAAGAAAAAGATGCCTCACTTTACGGGTACCCTGAAACTGAAAGTGTGCGAAGCCGTAGATCTGCGACCCACCGAATATGCGACCCGTCATGCGAATGTCGTCGGGAAACAGCAGCAAATGCTGATTGACCCTTACGTTGCCGTCGATGTCGACGAGATGCACGTAGACAGGACATCTGCCAAACAGAAGACTTTCAAGCCGGTATGGAACGAGTTCTTCTCCACCGAAGTCCACAACGCCCAAATTATCGGACTGACGGTTTTCCACGACGCGGCCATACCCCCGGATGACTTCGTGGCCAACTGTAATATTTCCTTCGACGAGCTTCTTAATTCTACTAAGGAGATGGGAAAATACGAATCTGATATTTGGGTACGTCATCTTGCCTTTTATTCCTTTCTCCTCCTCATCCCGATTATTATAATCCTCTCGCCTCTCCGCGCGTATGTTATCATTGTGTATGGCTTCTTTTCTCTCCGCTCACGAAAATCTATAAATAAACGCTCTTAATGCACGTGTTATTGTTTCTTCTAATTAGTGTGGTAATGAATGATGATTGGATAATTTATTGCGCAATTATTTGCCACCGTAAATTAGAGTTTGTCATCATTAAATGTTTGAATGGTAGACCCATATGTATCTGTATGTGCTCAGTAGATTTAACTGACATGCTTCTCTAGTTAAGCACTTTTGTTTCATAAAGACTGAGATGTGCAAGATAGATCCTTCTTATGAGGCATTGGATTGAAGTCTATCTGAATCCTTTCTTGTATTTCCCATTTTCGTACTTCATTATGGTACTTCATTGAGAATCAGTTTTTTGGTATAAAAACTTCATTCCTTGAACTAGTCTTGAGAGACTAGTTCCTCTCGTGAATTTATTCACCATGGCCAAACATTTCCCCATGGGGAACAGAGCCTGGGCCATGCCTGGTTTTACAGTTCCTCTCGTACAATGAAATCTGTGTAGTGGTTTTCAAGGGACCAGAGAAAAATACCATTATAAGATGTTTACATCATTATAGAAGGAATCTAATTTTGTGTGCATGAATGGGAGGGGGCATATCAGGACCTAAGAGGGAAACAGTTATAGACAGAGTTAAAGGGAAATTATAGTAGATGAGCTGAATAATATCTTTGGTATGAAAGCTGAGTTAATTTTCCAAGAGCTGTGTAAGCTGAATCACTTCAAGAGCTGTGTAAAAGCTTAGTTGCTTCAATTGCTGTAAAAAAAAACCTGAATTTATTCTTTGTGACTGTGTAACAGCTGAGTAATTTTGAGATCTGTATTAAAGCTGAATAACTCTAATGGTGTATAAATTCAATCACATCTATGGGAACTGTATAAAATCTTAATCGCTTCTTCAATGGTGTCCATGCACCATGAAAGCCATAACACCATGGTGCCTCTAAAGGCTACATAACATCTCGATAGTTTTTAGATCTGTATCGGCCGTATTCACCAACACAGTTTAAACTGCAATTGCAGGTAAAAGGCTTGAAGATCGAAACGATTGGTTAAATTGACGATTTTAACCAATCTGTGTCGATCGCTAATCGTTTAACCTGTGATTGTAGTTTAAACTGTGTTGGGGAATACGGCCGTATGAAAGTTGAATAACTTCTTCAATGACTTTAAAATCGGAATCACTTCTTCAATGACTTTAAAATCGGAATCACTTCTTCAATGACTTTAAAATCGGAATCACTTCTTCAATGACTGTTTAAAAGCTGAATCACTTCTTCAATGACTGTTTAAAAGCTGAATCACTTCTTCAATGACTGTTTAAAAGCTGAATCACTTCTTCAATGACTGTATAAAATCTGATGACATGGGTTAGCACGATGCTATACTCGAAGGCTGTTTAACTTCTCGATAACTTCTTTGAGGACTGTGTAAAAGCTGAATTATATCTTTAATTGTTTCTTTCTCCTCCTCATGCAGATTATTAATCCCTTTCCTCTCTGCATATGTTATATATTGTATAACTTTTTTTCCTCCGCTGTTTGCATCTATAATTAAATACTTTTAATGTATGTGTTATTGTTTCTCTAATTATTATGGTAATGCATGATTGGATAATTTATTGCTCAAGTATTTGCCACTACAAAATATTTGCCAATTTATACAAGAATGGTGGACTCATATGTATCTGCATGTGAACAACAGGTTTAATTGATATGATTTTATTTTCTGTATGATCCAGTCGAGCAAAAGTTACTTTTGTCTTTTGTTTCGTAAAGAATGCGAGATGCACGAGATAGATCCTTGTTGTGAGGCATTAGATTGAAGTCTTTCTACGTGGTAATACTCAAATCTTTTCTTGTACAGTGATCTCTCACTTATAAACCTTCTCACTCTGGGCCCCCATAAGGGTAGGGCCGACAGGACTCCAGCCCGGGATGATTCTCATCATTTTTCGTTTTTCAATGTTCTGAATTCACTGTAGAAGGACCCATGAAATATCCTAGCCTTGGGGGGGGGGGGGGAGACTCGACTGTCGGATAGTGGTCTATGCTCTCACTTATATATCTTTCTCTTAGTTATAAGAAGACTATTTTCTGCACTCCCTGTCAAAGAATATAGTTTAATAATGCTATTCACTTTTACGACTTGAGCGTCTTTTTTTCCGATGCCCTTGCATCGACCCATAAGTAAGAGATCACTATCTATCACATTTTCATACTTGATTATGGCACAGTGATCTCACTTATGTGTTATGTAAGGGAACAAGAAAAAAAGATGCATAAATGAGAGAGCCGTATAAGTGAATGAATTATTATGCTATATCTTTGACAGGGAGTGTAGAATAGTCTTATAACTGAGAAAAATGTATAAGTGAGAGATCACTGTACTTCGTTTAGTTGATGTAAAAAAGAGTTCCCACAATACTTAAATAGTGTCTCATACGTGAAATCTCCATGTAATGATTTTCGAAGATCAGGGAAAAATATCATTATAAGATGTTTACATCATTATCCCTCTAAGCCCGAACCCAAATGATTGCGTGGGTCGAATGCTAACAAAAATTCATGCTTTCGAAAATTTCCTGGTCTTAAAGGGTTATAGATGGAATCTTACTTTGTGTACATCAGTGGTGCTCAACTGGGGGACCATATGGGGGCATTGGTTATAAATCGTGTTAAAGTGGCGTGATGGCATTGGCTGTAAATCGAGTTAAAGTGAAGTGATGGCAGGTGAGCTGAATAATTTCTTTGAGGGCTGTGACAAATCTGAATTACTTTAAGGGCTGTATAATAGCCAGCTGAATCACTTTTTTGAGGACTGCATGAAAGCCGAGTTACTTTTTCAATTGCTGTAAAAAAGGTTGAATTATTTGTTGGCTGCATAAAACCCATGATGCGCTTGTACAACAGCTCAGTTCCTTGTTATAGTACTATATGAAAGCTGAACAGCCTTCAACTGCTGTGTAAACTGAATTACTTGTTGGAGGGTCGTATAAAAGCTGCACTACTTATTCAAGGACTGTATGAAAGTTGAATCGCTTCTTTAATGACTGTATAAAAGTTGAGTAACATAGATTAACACTATGGTGCACCATGTTATCTCTAAGGGCTGTTTAATAGGTCAATAACTTCTTTTAGGTCTGTATGAAAGCTGAATAACTTCTTCATTGATGTATGGCAGCTGTATTATTTCTTTGAGGGCTGTATAAAAAGCTGAACTGCTTATTCAAGGGCTGTATAAAAAGCTGAACTGCTTATTCAAGGGCTGTAAAAGAGCTGAATCGTATCTATAATGACTAAAAGCTGAATAAAACATGAGTTAACATCATGCTATGTATGAAAACTGAATAACTTCTTCAATTTCTGTATAAAAGCTGAATCGCTTAATTTGGAGCTAATAAAGTTATGTAGCTGTACAAAACTTCTGTGTTGGGTAATAAAAAAATCAAGTGGGGTATGAAAGCTTTGTGAGCTGTTAAAAAGCTTCAAAATTACTTTTGGACAATACTGTAAAAACTGAAAGTCTTCTTCGGGACCCGTATCTGTAGAAATGCAGAATTATTTCTTCAAGGTAAAATAAAAACAAAAATGGAAAAATAAATAAAGAGGCAATATTTTATTATTTGAGTACGGCCAAGATTACACTATAAAAGTTCTGTTATAAAACTTAAAAATTTAACCAATAAGCATATTGGTTGCATTCAAGTGAATGTAACCAATAGACTTATTGGGTTTTTTTTAAAGTTTTGTAAAAGATATTTTATTGAACTTTTATATTGTAATCCTGGCCTAAATGAAAAAATGTTTTTTCTGGGTAACGGTATAACACTTCTTTCATTTTGTTAAATTCTGATTTTCTTGATGTGAAATGTTTAGAAAATTATGTATTTTTCACATAATTCTTACTACTCTTAAACCTGTAAGTAGATGAAAGGATAAACTACTAGCATTTTTTTGTGATTCAGATATTTTTTTGCTTTTTAGGATAGTTTGAAAGGAAATTTTTATGATTTTCATGATGATTTTTTTGAAGTATAAAGTATCTGTGTTTAACACTAATTATATACTTTATTTCAGATTGATCTAGAGCCTGGTGGTAAAATACATGTAATTATTGAACTATTGCCGCAAGGTTCGTTTTTTTTATTTTTAAATACTGATTTAGTCTTATAACTAGGGGTGCACAACCTCTTGCCCAAATGTGGCCCTTGCCCCTGAGAGGTTCTATCCAGACCGTGAAAGATGTTCCAGTAGAAAAGTGTCGATTCACACAACACAATAAAAGTCTAGGCTGGCCGTATTGCTCTCAGAAAAATCTGGTGAATCAGGATCCATACAGAATATCACCAATCATCACAAGAAAAACCTGTCAAATGCTAGTAAAGATTGCTAATTACAGCCAAAAAAAATTTCAATTGCAAGCAATGTTGCCAATTACTTTGTCAAAGAAAAATTGTCCTTTTTTCAAAAAAAATTGTCTAAGACAAGTAAAATTATAGCCGAAAAATTGTCAGAGGCAAATAAAGTTGTCCATGTCAAAGGCCATATAAAGTTGCAAATCACAGCCAAAAATATTTTTAAAGGCATTAATTTACAAGCCATGAGAAGAATCTCAATTCTTGATTTCAAAAATTAACTCATTGGCGCTGGTTGGTAAGAAAATTTGCCATTTAACATTTTAATTTTTTTCATTGCCAATAAATTGTGGGAGTGGTTTTTTACTCAGTATTTTTTCTTTCAAAAAATCAAAGTCGACTTTAATAGGATAAAGTACCTCTGTTGAAAATTAAGGGGAAAAACAGGACATTTTAAATGTAAAAGTTGCAATGCCCAAAATTATGAGAATGTCCAGTATAACACAGGTCATATACACCATGTATGTATGATCACCCTATATATAGGGTAATTCTAAATTCATGGGGCAAACTTTAAGAGGTGACATAAGACTCCTAAACAAGCAGTTTAGGTCATAGAATGAGCAGTTGAATCGCAATAGCAAAGGCGGTAGAGGGTGTTTTTAGAGAGTGCTCAACAGCACTTTGCCAAAAACAAATATATTTTTCCAACAGATTTGCTGTGATGTGTGTTATCAACCATTTGATACATATGCACCTTCGGATTAGATGAGAGTTTTTCATTGGCCATCAACGTTCTACGGCTCCAAACAATGATCAAGTGGTATAATGACTTGTGGTAGAATTTGCTTTACCCACATTGCACCATAAGAAGGCCTACTGCATTACAATACACCTTTGAATGGTTGATTGCACTTATTGCAGCAGATCTGTCGGAAAAAAATATGATATTTGCTGTTGGTGAAGTGCTGTTGGGCACTCTCTTAAAACCACCCTGTACTGCGTTGACTATTGTGATTCAACCACACATTTTATGACCAAAAATGCTTGTTTAGGAGTCTTATGTCACCTCTTAAAATTTGTACTATGAATTTAGATTCATCCTGTATATACAAGTTACAGATCCGTGGACCGAAAAGGTTGCGCACTCCTGCTTATAACTATTTTTTTTAATTTTTAGCCTATTTGTGTAAATAATAGTTCTTTTAGTTTAGTGAAACAATTGATTGGTTTTGATAGAGAAACCAATAGAGGAAGAGAGAAACCAACCTCTAGAAACCAATGTACATCAGGGATTAACAGATGTCCATATTTTGTATGCGCATTATTTATTTTCAAAGTTTTGTCCTTTTCCCCATCTTGCTCTTTTAAGAAATGTGACTTGCCCATATTTTTTAAACATCCTACAGCATACATCAATCAAATTTCAAATATAGTGATACCCTGGTTGGATCAGTAATTCATTTCAAGGCTAACAACGCTAGTTGTTGTGAAAGACTGAGGTCAAGATGAATTTTTCCCACTGATATATTGTTAAAATAATGAGGTAACTAAGCTCTTTATCAAATCTAATGACTACAATCTATTGTATTCAATCATGACTTTACCGCTTCTTGGCAAAAAAAAAAAATATTTCATATATTAAAACCAGGGCTGGACCTTGAATCCTGGAAACTACACACCGCAGAAACAAGGGAGCTGATTTGGGGCGATTTTTTTTTTTTTTAATCACCAAAATATAATTTGCTTACACTTGAAAAATGTCAAGAACTGGCTCTGGTTAAGACCTTCATGGCTGAAATTACCTTTGGGGGCAGGAAATAAAGGGGGTTGCTACAAATCTGCAGTGAATTAAACACAAAAATGTTGAACGTGACAAATATATAGCTGCCT
The DNA here is from genome assembly GCF_987345545.1 of Pholcus phalangioides. Classification (NCBI taxonomy): domain Eukaryota; kingdom Metazoa; phylum Arthropoda; class Arachnida; order Araneae; family Pholcidae; genus Pholcus; species Pholcus phalangioides. The sequence continues at coordinate 27,570,474 of NW_028301603.1, read as the reverse complement.
CAATACTACAACTTGATAACTCAAAAATCTGATTTTTAGGTAAATACAAAAAATGACGTCTTAACATGCACTTTGATGTATTATAATGAGGCAATCTATAACACAAGTCTAAGCAAAGCTATTCTTGTTTGTTTCTATGCAATAGCCGCTGTGGTGGTCGAGTGGTTATAGTGACGGACTCGTTCTGCGAGGATCCGGGTTCGAACCCCACAGTGGTGGTCGGCTGAAGTTGGTTTTCTGTGGTTCCCAACTTTAAGGCGCGAATGCGAGCCGATCTCCCCGTTCAAAAGTCTCGCCACAGAGAGCAACAGGCCTACAATGTTACAAATATTCAATCATTACACTTCGCTCACAATTTGAAGTATAGATGGCAGCACTGAAATATCATACACAACACTAGCTACACACTCAGACTGTTAGGTGTACACACTCACTTTGTTCCAGACAATGCCACGAAGCTGGGCTGGAAGATATCTCGGCAACGGGATAAGTCCGGTGGCAGAGACCCTGGCGTTCATTCATTCATGTTTCTATGCAATATAATGTTAAATATAATTCATTCAAAGTTTAAACACATTTTTTTCGAAACATGTAAAATAAGGTTACCTAGTTCTAGTATTAAGGGGACAATATGATATGAATATTATGGTAATAGATTGTTACATAATTTATATTAGCAATAAAAATTATCTTCATGTATGATTTCAGTTAAGATAAAAAATTCAAGTAAGCTGTGTTGTGGAAATATGAAAAAAAAACTATGTCCCAGAGATGCCACTATACTTTAATTTACAAAAAATCTAGGTCCCTTTTGAGTGAAAGTGGGTACCTCGCAAAAAAAAGTTACCTTGAAAAAAAAATGTCTCCATCTTCCCCCCATTATTCACTGGTATCTCTGCATTTTTTCCAACATGCCCCAGGTCTTTGATCACCTGCTTACATCTCTTCCTTAAGACAGAACGGTGGGCCATGTTCTGGGTAGGGGGAAGAGGTATCTCTGGGAATCAAATAATTAATTTATAAAAACATGTTCTATGCAAAGGTTCATTTACTTTCACTGTCTACTAGTAGGAAAAGCTTGTAAAGAAACCCATTAACACACTGAGGGAATTTAACATGGAATGTAGCACATATAACAAATCTAAACCAAATATACAGTTCAAGGTTGGCAGGTTTTTGACACATGGCAGTTTTTTATGGTTTAAACCACAGTTTAAACTGTCACGTCAAAAACTGCAAAAAAACTCAAATATTGCTTTTCGATGTGCATTTCCAATGGGAATTTTTATATGTTAAGTGCATGTAATGTTTAAAGTGACTATGTTATACAAAGAATAAATATTTAAAATATGATTCTAAAATAATTTTCTACTCTTGACAGAATTATTTTGGACAATATATATGCTTTTTTCCTTATAAAATTTGAATAAAGCATAACATGAACATTAAAGGGAAAACTGGAACGATTTTACATTCTTTGATTCAAGATGATTCTTGACCTTCCAAAATTTCTTCAACTGCTTATATATGTTTGTATTGATATAAACCGTCTGCTGTACTCTTTTTACAACAGATAAGTGTTTAAAAAAGTTTATTACATCATGTATGTAATGTTGATTTCTGTTATTATTAAATTATCTAGATAACCACTAATACTTAAAACGATACTCTTATTGTGCATAACATTGAAATATATCTAGCGATCAAAATACTAAATTGTAGGACTAAAATGTCATTTAATTTGGCAATGCTAGCTTGTATATGTCAAACTTGGTTTATTCTTACTTTTGCACTATGATATGGTACATTTACTAGTATTTATAATGCAATGGTTTTCCAATTGAAACTGTATTCAAACATGCAAAACAAATGCTTTGGGTATCAAGTCTTGTCAGCTCTGCTTTGGTTGAAAATACTCTTTAAACCTCTGTGAATTTATACACCCGGATCTAAGAAGTTTTTTGGTGAAAATAAATGAGTTTAATTAGTGCATTAATAGATGCTGCTTGAGAATTTTTATATGGAATAAACTTTTGGGCAGATCAGAAAATTCAAAATATCGAAATAGATATTTTTCCTCAGTAATTATCATTCTGAATATAAAACCTTTTAATCTAAATAAAAGTAAGTGTTTTGTTATTTATATATAACATATCTATTAAGTTAACAAAAACTATTTGACATCATTGACAGTAAGATTTTGAGTTTTAATACCGAGTTAGTTTTTGGGGTCAAAAACCTAACCCTGATGCCCTATCATACATATTTTGAATAAGCAGCTTTGTTTCACTTAGCAAATTGAACACAGGTAATGAGTATAGCTTAGATAAATAAACCATAAAATTATATGTTCTAGGCTCTTATGTTGAAGACTTCAAAATTGCATTGCAAATTATAATTAACATTGTTTTAATTATTGTAATAAATTAATGCTTAAAAATAAAACATTGTAATATGCAAAAAAGTAAGTTTTTCATCATGTTGTACACCTATTGTGTTCAAAACATTATCAAAAGGCATTCATTTAGGTTTTTGACAGTTTTTGATAGTTTAAACCAGTTTTTGACGCTTGTCCATAACCCAACCCTGATACAGTTGATCCAGATTATAACGTTCCCATTTAGAAAATTTTTTCACTTAGTACAACTGATTTCATGGTCCCAACTCTAAGTACTTCTTATTAAGATTTCCCGATTGAAGTGTTTTCCTGCTTACAATGGTTTTTTATGAAAGTTTCTTGAAAAACGTTATAAGAAGGATCCACTGTAATTAAAAGTTAGAGACACATATTTATATATTTACTAATAGATTGATTTATTAATTCCCTTCTGATTGATTTTCCATTTCTTTAAAAACTTTAGCTCTTTCAATAATATCTTCGCATTTAAATTTAAAGCAAATGAGATTCTTTCTCTCTGACACTTATCGTCCAATTCCCTATTCATATAAATCCTTGTGAATGGATTTCCTGGTAGAATGACCTTATTTTCCCTCCCTGATGGTCCACCACTCTGATCTGTTGCCATTTAACTGCCACATATTTTAACACCTGAATATTTGGAGCTATGTCAGATTTGTGTTGGTGAAACTTAATACAAATACAACGCCACAACAGGCAAAATACCCAACGAAGTCGCTGAAAAAAAGATGCCCATAACAGACATGGATGTAAGATATTTCAAAAATACAGCAACCTAATTAAAAATTCAATTAAAAACAATATATATATATATATATATATACATGATAAAATATTATACAATGCGCATAAAGAATACTTATGGCTGTCTTATTCTAAGCATGGATAGCTTCTCAATTCACCCCAACATGTTTATCAAATTTCTTTTTAAACTTGTCGATTGTGTTAGAATTTACTACTTCAGGGTAAGCTATTCCATTTATTAACAACCCTATTAGAAAAAAATTCCCTGCAACACCATAACCTCGCATTGTCCTTTACCAATCGATACTGGTGTCCCCTTGTGAAAAGTCGATTGACTGTGTACTAATAATTCATGTTTCATTCTATCCATCCTGTTGAAAATTTTGAACACTTTGATCATATCTCCCCAACACCTGCATTCATGCAATGTAAATATATTCAAAAAATAAAGTCTCTCTCCATGATTCAAGCCCTGCTTGCCAATAAGGACTCCCATAGCTCTTCTCTGCACCCCTTCAACCAAGTCTATTTCCCTCTGTAGGTATGGTCTCCAAAACCTCACAACATACTCCAGTCTAAGAGGAACTAAGCCTCGGAAAAGTGGAAGAATGACTTTAGGAGAATGCGAAGAGACCTTTTTGAAAATGAGACCAAGCATTCTATTCGATTTTTTGACCGCTGAACAATGTTCATAAAACCTAAGCCGCTCGTGAATGAGAATTTCCAAATCGGTGACCCTAGTTGCATCCAGGATAGTGACACCATTCAACTCGTAAGAGCACTGTGGGTTGTTTGAACCAAAGTGAGTGACCATGCACTTGTAAAAACCTACTTGTAAAAACCATGCTAAACGTCATGCTACATTCATTTGCCCGTGCTGCAATCCTGTTTAAGTTGGTCTCTCTCTCTGGAGCAGTTCCCTATCGCTTCGATTCCAGATTACCCCTATTAGTTTCACGTCTCATCTGTGAATTTGCTAGCAGTCCCATCAATACCCTGATCGAGTATATCGATAAAAAGTGAAAAAAGTATGGGGCCAAGGACACTTCCTTGAGGAACTCCACTTGTGACGCCTGTCCAACCAGAGAATTCCCCGTTCACCATAACTTTTTGTGACCTATCTCTTAACCACGATTTTATCCAATTCAGCAAGTTGCCCCCAATCCCAATCTCGTGTAAACACTTCAAGAGTTTACCATGTTGGACCCGATCGAATGTCTTCTGGAAATCAAAGGTAAACAACATCAACATTTTTGCCCTTACCCAAAGCCTTCGTCACGTGATTATAGAAGCAAAGAAGATTAGTCGCACATGACTTTCTCTTCCTGAACCCATGCTGATTATCCAACAATACATTATTCTCATCTATCCACTTCACAAACTGCCTTTTGATAATGATTTCCAAAATTTTCGAAAGAGGGCTCGTCAAACTCATAGGACAATAATTGCACACAGCTTCTCTACTACCCTTCTTAAATATCGAACAACATTAGCAAGTTTCCAATCCCTTGGGATGATACCCTCAGCAACACTACTCCTGTATATCTGAGCGACTGGCCCCAACAGAAATTAGCACATTTCCTGAGGACCCTGGGATAGATATCATCTGGTCCTGATGCTTTGCTTGCACATACATTTTTTTAGAAGATTTAGGACCTCTATGACTTCCACTTAAATATCAGTGAATTTTTTATTACCCCATACAACACCCATATATTGAATATCATTATCTCCATTAAAAACTGATGTGAAAAAGTCATTGAAAGCACTACACATGCCTACATAGCTCTCTACCCTAGACCCTCCTATCGAGAGGGGGGGGCCAGCTGTCCCCTTACATCCATTATTGCCGTATCTAAAAAATTATTTTGAGTCAGAGCCAATGTTATCTGCCAACTTAGATTCAACTACCTTTTTACTATCCCTTATCACTTTCTTCAACGCCCTTCTTTTATCAATAAACAATGAAAGGTCACCTCATCCACTTTTATACTCTCTGAATGCTCTTTTCTTTTCAAGATAAAGGTTACGAATGCTATTCGTAACCATAGATGAACCATGTGATGTACAAACACGCTTTTTTCGAACAAATGGTATGACGTTGTGCAAAACAGATGACAGCTTCGTACTAAATTCTTCCCATTGACTTAATTGATTAAGCGTGTTTATATGTGTGTGCCCAGCATTTAATGTGTTTGTGTTCAGTAGGTGGTGCCATCTATCTAGGGCTGCTACTAGATACTTTCTCAAATGGGGCAAGCACACATTTTGGCACCCAGTGTAATGTAGAAGCAGTTATAAAGAGTGAATTCAGCATCCCCTTTAGTCCAGAGCTCGGAAGGGGGGCACTAGACCCACCTGCTCCCCCACCCTAGTTGTGGCCTTGCATCTATCCTCCAAATTGGTAATGCATGGATTTGAAATTTAATGTACACATATTTGTGTTGTAGGTTTGTGTGATTGTCGTGGCAACCAGAGCTTTTTCAAAGGAATAGCCAACTCTAAATTAAAAAACGTTAGAAAATCTTATTTTTAGCCAATTACCACTGCACAATCGCAGATTCCAAACTCGGATTTTCACCAAAGGCAGAATCCCCTGCTCCCAAGAAAATGAAAAATTTAAAATATTTTTGTAGAAAATTAAAATATTGGAAAAAATAGTCTTATACTATGTTAATTTAAAATTCTTTTTGAGCGTTAGTGACCCACAATTTCTGTGGAAGAAATCCTTCTGCCTCTCCAAAAGCCGATTCTGCGTACACATCAGCGATTTTTGTGATGAGATGTGGTGACTACCGCATAGCAGCTAGATGACAAAACTGGATATTCAAGGTAGAGTTTTTAGAGATTCAAGTGTTTTTTTCTGAACGATCTTGGAAAATGTTTTGCACTTTGAACAGGCATTCCAAATCCTTTATGATTTTTCAAAAAATGTGCATTCGCAATCTTGTAAGAGCAAGGCAAATTTACGCCATATAGACCACTGTCTTTGAATGCCGGCAGATAGCCGCAAAAGTACCGTAATTTTTTATATGTAACCAGAGGGGAGAAAATCTGCAGGGGAATAGAAACTCTGAAATTCTCTCTGAAAATTCTGTGCATGGCCCCTCAGTAAGGGAAAACAACTAAATATCTTCAACAACCCACTTGTATATCCATACAGTACAGTATACAAAGTAGTAAAACCACTTTTTCAAGTTCGCGCAATTGTGATAGACTATGAAAAGAAGAAAAAGAAAGAGAAAAAAGTTGGGAAGATTTCTTCTCTCTTCTTTTTTCATCTTGGAACTAGGAAAGAATGTGTCCTGGAGGATGCGTGAACCAAATTTTAATGTGTCCTTTTCTGAAATTTCGGATATTTTACGCACTACTATTCGCTGTCACTGTTTCACTGAGAAAAAATTTCCCTTCTAAGAACGTGACGTCAAAAGCTTTCAAGCTTTTCTTAAAGTATATTTCATTGAAAAAAATAATAATTTAAGATGAGATGAGGCAAATGAAAGGTGACGTAAGTTGAGGTATTTGAGTGCATTAAGTTGAAATATTAAAAGGATTTTTTTAATCCAAAGAAAAAAGATGATTCCAAGAAAAAATATGTGTGCTGGAATTTCAACATGTTAGCTAACATGTAACGAGGCTGATTGTATCCACACCTGAACCAAAATTATTTTTAAAAAAAGTTTTTTTTGATTGATTTGGCGTTTATATTGTATGGCAAAATGCCCTTTTAAAAGAATTTTTTTTTAAATTAACTAGTTTTGATTACTTCTTAATTAACTATTAGTTTTAATTGATGGACTGAACCTAATAGTTAATTAAGAAAAGAATTTTTTTAATTAATTAGTTTCTATATCTTTACCAGGACTATTTGAGTTAGGTACAAACATGTGTGGTACCTCAGGTCTTAACTTGAAAAAAGAATCGTTATAAAAACCATTTAAAGTAAGGTACACATTGAGCAAAGAGGTTATAAGACTCTTTTTGGTCATAAATCAGTGACTTTTTCCTAGCACGATTTTGCTCTGATCATTGTAATTTGGCAAACTACTGGGAGACCATCAGATGTCCATTTTGTCGCAATTTAATATGGCCAGTGGTGGGTGTTGGTATTTTACAAGTCTTATAACCCTATGCATGATCCCCCATATCCTGGAGCTGGGCCCCCAAACCAGACATTTCACAGGCCCTTCTATAGTGAATTTATAGCATTGGGGAATTTTTTTAAATTGTCCCGGGACCCTAGAACTAGGAGCCCTTTCAGCCCCACCATTGTGGGAGTCATGACCCTACGTGTACACATATCTGTAACATATTTAACATTTTCTACTAAAGTATGGTATTTTAATATTGACTAACAGTTTCAACAGAATAAAAACTTTGATGGCAAATGGGAGGACATGAAATATTTAAGAAATAGGCAATTTTTTTGTTCGTAGGGGAAAAAGGTGGAAGAAAGATTTAGTCTTTTTTTGGGAATAATGGAGTTTCATACTCCTTTCCCATAATCTTTTGAGATTTTTCTTCATTGTCGATTGAAAGATATCAGTTTTCTTCTCTCATACAAACAGGGCTTATGGTTTTTTATTATTATTATGGGGTTTTGTTTAATGCATATAAGAAAACTTGACATACTTTTAATGATTATGAACTAACAGTATATATAAATATGATATAATACATGTAAGCATATTTTGTAATGTTGCAATTTCAGAAAATGCATCACAAAAACCTAAAGTATTCAAGGAAAGACAGGGCCTCAACAGACGCCGGGGAGCTATGCGTAGACGAGTCCATCAAGTCAATGGGCACAAATTCATGGCCACTATCCTTAGACAACCCACATTTTGTTCTCATTGTCGTGAATTCATTTGGTGAGTATTTGTATTTTGACAAAAAAGTCTATTTCGTGCAAATAAATTCTATCATACTTAAATTTTTTTTTGAATTTATTTTCAGGGGCCTGGGAAAACAGGGATATCAGTGCCAAGGTGAGAAGTCATACATATGTTACATATTTTTTATCACATTCTGCAAAAAATAAGACATTTTCAGGTGTCAAAGCTGCAAAGATAGGAAAAAAACCTCTGGAATGTGCTATTTATGCACCCTCAGGAATAAGTGGTGAAAGGAACCACCCACATTATTGTCAGCCAGAAAATATGAAAAATTAATTGGATGGATCCTAAAAGATTGAGAATCAGCTTATCTCAAAGCAGCAACTCAAAATGATACTCTAGTACAATACTATTTTGAGATTAGGGTGGCTTGCAAATTCTGGAAAAATATTGACTCATCAAATGCATTGAGGCACCAGATGGTATAGTGTATGTATACACCCAGCATATCAAAATCAGTTTCGGTCATAAATTTTCAAATTGTGGCAGATGCGGTTTTCTAAATATTTTTTACTGCAAATAAATTATTATCATTCAACATTTATATATATTTTTTTCCAGTATAAGTGCATTTCATTCATGCCTTCTGGGAAAAAATATAAAAATTGAAATATCTGAGACAATATAAATCGGTGAATCTCTCATCGATTGATTCTTGATCATTCATTCTTTCACTATCAATGTATTACAGGGGGGATTCAGCTATTGGTCCTGCGGACCACTACAATTTTTTTCTTGGTGGTCCGATCGTTTGCATGAGTTCGAATGCTGATCTGTGTTAAATGCAATAACATTTTCTTGCTATTATACAAAATATATGAATCACTTTGCTAAACCTGTGCTCAGATGGCAAAATGTTATGTCACTTTTTTAAAAAATTGAGTTGCTCGGAGTCTCGTTTGTTAAAATTTTGAAAGGTGGCAAAGTTTCATCTCTCACTTTCAGTTTATGAAGAAACAACAGTGGCAAATTGTAATAAATGAAAAAGCTGCAGTATCGCATGGTGGCAAAATATCATTTACAAATTTCTCATCATGAAATTTTAAAACAGTGACTTATAGCATTTTGCCATCTGAGCACAGAAACCATATTCCAACATTAACTGATTTATCTTAATAAATGTAGGAAAAATGCAGAATTATGTAAATTTAGAATTCTTGATGTTTTCTGTGCATGCTGGAAGTAAAAACCATTCCATAAAAACAGAAACACCATTTAAAGTTCTTGATTGTCATATATCTTGTAGATAAGCATGAATAGCATTTCTTTAATGATTGAAATAACCATGATATGTCATAAGATGGTGTTTATCATGTTTATTTGATTTTTCTTATTTGTAGTTTGCACCTGTGTGGTTCACAAGAGGTGCCATGAGTTTGTTGTTACAAAGTGTCCAGGGTCCAGAGATGCAACTGCTGATGAGGTAAATATGCATCAAATAATAATTATTAATTATTATTCTTATGCCAAATATATGTTTCACACAATTTGAATGATTCAAGTTTGATGTTATATTAAATCATGTTTGTTAAAAAATCTTGCAGACATATATTAAATATTCACCTTTCATTAATTGTTTTACATCTCAATAATTTCAGATGGCTGCTGGGAGTCGATTCAACATTAATATTCCTCACCGTTTCACTGTACATAATTATAAAAGGCCTACATTTTGTGACCATTGTGGTTCCATGTTATATGGTTTGTTCAGGCAGGGCTTACAATGTGAAGGCAAGTTTTTTATTTCAAATTTTTTAATTTGTTTGTTTTATAATATCTACTGATTCCTCTTTTTTCATTACTGTATTTGATGACATGCTATATGCACCCTGTTTTTCAAAGATAAAAAAACGTCATCAAATATGGTAATGAATTTCAAATTTTTGTCTGATGAATTAAGTTTTATGATATTAGAGGTCTTCCTTTCCGATACATCATTTTTTTTTCAGGCACAGTTACAGAGTATTATTTTGTTGTGTAAAAATTATGAATAGCTAATATCAAAATAAATTCCGAAGTATGCTATGACCTTCGCTTACTTTGCTCTTTCATCATGAAACAGTGTTACCTTGGCTAGCAAAGATAATTCATTCCAGAATCACATTTGTTAGCCAAAATCTTTGTTCGACGAAACATGATTTTTCATAAGTTTCTATAGGAAAATCAATTCGTTCTAGAAACTGCCCAAAATTTGAACATAACTGTCATAAAACATCAAGAACCTCTATAAAAAAGGGAGGGGTAACTGATTGAAGACTGAGATAAACAACTTTACAATTGGATGAAGTAGAATTTAAAGGAAGATTAGATACTGAAGATCTTTTTGATTTACAATATTTTGCACTATGCAGTCGGGTTCATGAGCCATAGTAAAAAAAAGTTGTAAGTTGGTATGCTATGTGATATACACGCAAACCTGTTTTTGTGCGGTGGATAGGGACCGCATAAAAAAATCGCACAAAACTTCACAAGTAGCTATAAAAAATATTTTTTGCAACACATTTAAAAAGTATTTTTTTTATGCTGTGGATAGGGACTGCATAAAAAAAGTCTCACATAGAAAATAACTCAAAACCTTACGGCATAACTAAGAATTGCTTTTTTAAATGAAATCAAGACACAAGGCTTGGCAGCAGGGCCACAACTAGATGCTTGGTCAGCCGTGGCAACAAAATGCATTTTAGCGCCCCCTCATAATATTGAAGGAGGGGATTAAAGAGTGAAATTTGCGCCCCCCCCCCTCTAGTACAGGGCACCAGACCCGCCTGCATCCCCCTAGTTGCGGCCCTGCTTGGCAGATACTTGGAATCTCACCAAACCTTTTGGAATCCGATTTAGAAAATACACATGCGAACATTTTTAAATATTTTATTTACATATGTAATTATTTTACACATACAAAACGTTTTTGTATGCCTCTTATAGTGGATTCCCTAATCCAAATTCTTTACAAAATTTATATCTAAATGGAAAAAATAATAAATTTACCTTCAATTTACGCTTTGAAATGATGGCTTATTTTAATGGTCCAGGAATATGAAAGCACTTTGAAGGCCTTCAATTAAATAATGCGATTATATACTTCAATGCATATGTAATGTAATTGGCTGACGTAATACTTATGTGATGAAATATCAAAAATCAAAAAAACTAAATGACCGATCAAACCTACTAATTTTTTTTTATTGATAACTTCGTCAATTATGTTCTAATTTGATTGAAATTTTCATATACCGCACAAAAAAAATCGCATAAAAAAAATCACACAAAAAAAGACAGCACAAAAACTGGTTTGAGTGTAGTCAGTTTATTTTTCCTTCATACATACACAGATGGAAATAATAAGTTCCTAGGATGTCCAGACTGTTAAACTTTATATCTAGTCTTATTGTTACGCACTAAAACCATTAAAGTTTAAGGCTTTTTCCCTTTATTAATGCATTTTCTCTTGACTTAATCATTCATTTTACATGAAATGGCTAAAAATTTTGCTAAAAGAGAGATGTGTCTGGAAAAAGATTCCGAAGTGGAAATAAATTAATTTGGTTTGAGTGACTCGGTTATGCATTGGATTAATTTTGATTGGAACAAGAATTCAGCTTAGCTCACTCACAATGCAGCTGTTTTATTATAGCGCATGCATACATGAATTGATAGTTAGCGAAATCTGTATTCATTAGTCGAGGCATGAAAAATGTCAAAAAATTCCTAAGCTAAAGCATTTGTTAGCTGAGGTATCACTGTATTCAATTTTATAGTAAAAAATTCCAAAAGATAAAGTAAAATATACAGATCAAACTCAAAATTTTATTAAATGCTTGTGAGATTTTTTTCACATTTTTAGTCAGTCTTTTAGTCGAATGCAGCAGCTTTTTACTTTGGCTTTGTGGACGAGATGCAACAATCTTTACTTTGTACAGAAATATTAGTCCACATAGCTGGAACATCAGTGAACTCTGAATTGATTGGTTCAATCTCTTCCAGTGCCCATGAATTACTTGTATCAGGTTCTTGACCATCTAGTTATATATTCCAACTCTTGAAGGATGATGCTCTGTTTGAGAGACCCTCTCACGTTCATGGACGTCATTTTCAGGCTTAACATGTTGAATTGAAATTGATTGTCGACACCTAAGTGGGGAGAAACTATAAAACTAGGCAATCATTGCACTTGAGTTTATTGAAAATCATGAAATATAAGTCTTTTGGCTAAAATTGGCTATGTAAATCTCAACTGAACTGTCTTCACCTCTTCTAACGTAAACATATTTGGTGATAATGTCATACTGTTCAAGAGAGAATTGATTCAATGTATGTTGGCCATTTCAAGTATTGAAGTTTATTTTTATAATGTAATTATTCCTTTCCGTTATCACTGGCAATCATGATTATAAGCAACGTTTTCCCATTTAATGTAACACGTTCCCACTTGCCGCTTCAGTTGTCAGATATATCCACTCTGGTATTTTTCATTCCTTTTTTTCATTAATATCCATGTAGTCTTGTTTGCCACTGTATTTTGATGAATAATTTGCTTTAAAATATTTTTTACACATTAACTATATCTAATTTTATTTTGGTTGCCCATACAGGAAACAATTTTACTCCTTGTCCACTCATAATTTTCATTTTTGTATTTCGTGTTCTAATCATGTTTCTGCATTTATTATTTATTTACTTGTGTCTGTAATTTATTTATTTGCTTATTTGTGTCTGTAATCTGGAATTTTCTATTTGGAGAAAAATGGTAACTTTTCAAATAAATATTTTCCAATAACCGAAAAGTGTGATTATAGATAATGTACCTATGATTCCACATCAAGCGATATTTTCAGGGAAGGGGGGTTGGAGACCAAAATACAGTTGAACTCGCTTATAGAAAATAATATTACAAATTTTTACATATAACGAAGTTTTTCTGTGTCTCGTGAATTTCTTATTGCTTATCTATGTTATTTTGATTGCTTGTAATGAACACAGATTTCAGTGAAGTATGCCTATAATGAATTTTCAAACATGGGCTTGTAACTCAAACATTGTAACAAATTTCTTTGTAATTTTATCTAAACCTTCTTATCTGTAAATTTACTTTTCTGCAACTAATAATGCCTCCTTTCTTTCGTAGAAGACATTTTTGTAGGGTTGTTTTGCATATTGCAAAATGCTATTTTGCTAATTTTTTTTCTACTTTTCGCAGTTAAATTTTATTTTGTTTGCAGAAAACCTCCTTAGAAAGAAACATTGAGGTTATTTATACCCAAGAGTCTATCCTCCAAACCTCTTTTAGTGCACATTTGCCATTCTCCAGCTAACTTCAGACATTGGTTCTGATGGTTTCATCATTTGAAAGTTAGTTTGAGAATGTCCAAGTGCAAAATGCTACTCATTACTTCAAAAATTGTAACTATTCAGTTGGTTGAAAGCAAAAAATAGAAAGTGAGGTATCTCTCTCTCAAAAGAAGAAAAAAGATTACCTGAAGTTTTTATTTTTTCTTTATTTGCGAAATTGATGAGATATCTCACCTCCTTAAAAGCCCCCCTTATTTTAGCATTGAGAAGCCCAGATATTTTATAAAGTGTATTTCTCAGTGAAACACTTTTCCCTATACCCCTTAGTTTGCAAATGCTGAAAATCGGAAGAAAGCCTACTTCATTAAAAAAGATATGGCATTTCGATGGGAGTTTGGTGATTTCTGTTATGCTGTTTAAAGAGAGGAAAAAAAAAAAGACAACAATTTTCTGGAGTCCATCATGCTCTTACTAAAAGAAAAAACATTATATACATTTTGGATGCTTATTTGGCAAAAATGATTTAAATACGAAATGTTGTAAGTCCACAAAAATATCAAGGGAAGAAAAAGTAATGACACATATTTTTGTTGTATTCAATTATGTGAGATTTTAATTATTCTCTTAATCTTTATTAATCATACTAACTAAAATAAAAACTGCATGTTTTATATTACCGACTATGTTTTGAGAAGTAGAGGCTAATATTAAGAGAACTTATAAGAGAACTAATATTCTAGGCTTAAAATATATTATTTTAATCTATTCATTTTAAGAATGCTTCGATTACTGAAGATGCATATCGTGCATGTAAAATGTTTTATTTTGCTTAAAAGCATAATTTTTCAAGCCAGTATGGATACAATGAATAGTTCCGTTGTTTTTTCTAACTTCATTATAAGCAGATTCCACTGTAGAAATGACAACCAATTTTGGGGTCCTGTTTGCCCATGCGATGAAGTATTTTGAACATCCATGAATTAATCATACACTATGATCTATTTGAACTACTTTGTTTTAAAAAAATATACCTGTACCTATAACACATTCATTGTTTCTCTCTTTCCTTTCAGCTTGCAGCATGAATGTTCATAAACGTTGTGAGAAAAATGTCGCAAATAATTGTGGTATCAATCCTAAGCAGATGGCTGAAATCCTCAGTGCCCTTGGTATTTCTGGTGACAAGCTTGGCAAACCAACTGTTCGGAAGAAGAAAGTAAGTCATATACCCAGGAGTCTCTATCGTCGGGCAGGAACTCAGGTTTTTAGTTTTAATTTACTTTATCCCATTTTGTTTCCACACCACCCAATCCCCATTTTTTTGGATGCCTAACAACATTAACAAACTATACTACCAGTCATTGGTTTGTGAAAATTAACCAGTTTGCATGATTTCTGTTAAACAGTTTGCATTACTTTTTAAAGCAGTGTACATGTGACTTATTGAAGAAATATTTTATTATAATTTATTTGACTCCAATTTTTAAGTTGCTACAAAGCACTAAAACTTTCAGTTCACAGTGATTAAAGGTGTTTTGCTCATTGTGCGATGGGGGATTTTCATGACTTTTTTAAAATTAAAATTTTTTTTTTGTTGGTTTCTGGAGCAAAAAATCTCATTTTATTATTGAGCAGCAACTTTGTAAATTGTCGTCGAAATTGTGAAATGATGTAGAAGTCCAACTGAAATGTACAGGATAACGAGCATTGCAATACTTCAAATGTGATTATGCAGGATGTTGGGATCAAATGTCTCTATTTTTAATTAGTTCTTATACATTGCAAGAAGTTAAAAAGGATAAGAAAAGTATATCAAAAGCAACACTCAAAAAGTTTTTGCAAAAAACCAGTGCGTTTCCACATATGCTCTTTTTGTTGCCATATGAAAAATGGTCTAGTGACCATATCACATGAAAAGGCACACCATACATTAATTTTGAGATTGTTTCTTTGCAATAAAAAAATTGTACCTATTTATTGTACCTATTAACCCTGTTTTTGGATGCAACATACCCTGTTGTTGGTATGTTGCCTAATTTAAAAAAAACGTATGGAATGAAGTCAGGTTCACTATCGATGATAGCTAACATATCCATGGAACAATTGTGCCTTCTCTTGTGGGGGTGTTATTTTTCTCCTTTTTTGCTTTCTGTAACAAAAGATTTGTTCGTCAAGCTCACAGAGTTGGGCAGCCAAATTTTTCTGTTGTCCTCACCCTACATGACATTAGCAACGTTTGATCTGGACACCCTGTACTATCTGGCATGCATACAATACGCCAAATGTAATTGTTAGACTATCTTATACAGTAGAAACTCCTTAACCCCCAAACTCCCATAATCAGGAAAGTTCAGTCAAGTTATTTTTTTTTTTTTTTTACAATTTGGGCCATAGATTTTTTTTTTCATGGAAAATCCATTTCTATAGTTTTAAAATACAATCAATCAATTTTTTTCTTTTTTATCCAACTTTTTTTCCTCTTTAATAAACCAATAAACATTTTCAAAATATCCTTGTTTTGAATTCAGCTCCAAGCTACACTCCTGCTTACAAACCATAGATGCGGGCATTCTGCAATTGAAGGTGTTTCTGAACGAGTGATATTCCAAACAGAACATTGACTTTTGATTGTGGTGTGAGCATGATCAATTATGTCCAACAAGTCATCTGTTGATTCTGATTGCACAGTTGCATAAGCTTGGAAGTCTCAAGAGTTTGAAGAATGAACTGGTGCAATGTAGGGCCTACAACTTGGCTTGCTGAAAATAAGTGTGACAATTTAAATGTTTCCACAGAACGTAAACATGTTGCAATATTGGTCTGGATTATGGAGTTTTTACTGTATAATGATTTCGCAGGATACAAACTAGGTTCCTATCAAAATCTAAGCTGGCTTAATTTTTAAAATAGGAACAAAAAATGTATCGTTCATTCTATATAAAGTGTGAAGTAGTAATAATTTAAACTTGCTGATTTTTTCTAGTTTTTGAATTCATCAAATTAATTTTGTTTAATTTTTCGGGAATAACAAAAAATTATTACTAGATATCAACCGAGAGTTGAGTATTGTACTTAACTCTAAGTAGGGTTACCAGGTTTTGAAGTCTGGAAATATGGACACCTACAACTAACTGTTTTTCATTGAGAGTGGCGCAATGTATAGTCATTTATTGGCCATTAGCACCCATTATTAAAATCAATGTGAAATTTTGCCAACCCAAAGATAACCAATTCACAAACAACTAAAACAGGATATATGGGTCGCCTATTTCTTTTTTGAATTCACAGCGTCAGTGTGTTTTGCTTTATCATCTAGTATTTTAATTCACAATAAAATTAAAACAAATCGATCGATTTGTATGACATTTCTAAATATATTGATATTTTACTTTTTTTATGGAAGTATGGATGCGGGGATAAGACCTCATAAGGCTGGGCTGCCCATTAATACAGACACCTGGTAACCCTGCTCTAAGGCATCATTGATATAAGAATTTTGATTGTACTTTTCCATTTCGATTGAAGAAAAATATTACTACTGAAAAAAGTAACAATAAATTAGTGCTTAAAAGTCAATGTGTAATTTTGTTGCGCTGATATAATATATCAGTGTGCATTTTTTCTTCGATAAATTCTTTTTTGCAGTTATCTTTCAAAGTGTATTTTTCCAAAGTTTAGAATTGTAATTAATTGAAGAAAAAAAAAATAGATTTTTTTTCTAAGAAATAGACGACATGTTCCGGGAGGGGGGGGGGGAAATCAAATTGCAGTGGGATGGGAAAAGAGTTAAGAACCACCAGAATTAAGATTCAAAGCGAGTGGAAATTCATTTCATTTTTAAAAATAGATTAATTTTTCAAAAATTTTAAAGAAATTACCGACATGCTTATTTTAGCAAATTTAGCGCTAAGATTTTTTTTGCGATCAAAACAGTACATTTTTATTTCTGTTAATTTCATCAGAAATTTTTGCTGTAAAATGAAAAAATTCCGAAAAAAAAATCTTTGCAATTCAGTTTTTTAGCTGTTAGCATTAAGTATTATCCCTGTCCTACTCAAATTATTTACTCACAGTTGAATTCGTAAGAGAGAAAAAAAGTCAAAAATCAAATCAAAATGACTATTTAAAAAAATCAAATGTTAATTGAAAGATCTAAATGTTATTTTTATTTGAATAATAAGTTTTATTCCGACATGTAATTTTTTCAATTTATTTTATTTTTTAGCCGTCTAAAAGAACAAGTAATCAATTTCTTTTTTTTCTTTTTTTTGTTACCTCTTGCGATCTATAGCCATCAATCACAGAATCTCCCAACAAGATGGGTCAGCTAATGCCCGAGAGATCCCATACATCCCCTCTTCCTTGCTCTGTTGATGCACAGCACGGTAAGCGCATTGTGCGGATTTTTATTTATTTTTTTGTTACTTTTACTTAAGATTCTATCATAACTCTTTCTTTCAAATCAAGAAAATGCCAAGTTTATGAAGTTTTTTTTTAGGAATATGATTTCTGCACTTATCAATACTACCCATGAATGCTTGTTCGATGGTTAGAAAACAATTTTTTTTGTGAAGTTTCCACATCTTCTACTGAAGTGACTCCAATCGAATTGAATAGTATAACAAAGACAATTCCAAATCACTAATTGACTTACTTACTTCTGTAATTATGTTTTTTTCCCCTTCCTTATTTCTTTATAATCGGCAGTTATAGACGAGTCACAAAAGAACAGTATTTTGATAATCTAGATTTTCAAAGGCATTTTTTTTACTGTAGTATCATTTTTATTTAATTTCAGTGCTCTTTTTAATATAGATTTTCAAACAGGTCAGCTGTCTCTGGATTCAAAATATAGATTACAGTCAGATTTCGCTTCTCATTTACCCGGAGATCTGGTGTGTGTTTCGGACAAAGACAGGCCTAAGAAACTGGGTCTAGAGGATTTCATTTTCATAAAAGTACTAGGAAAAGGAAGTTTTGGAAAGGTACAATAATAGAGCATTACTTGTATATTGTTTTATGTAAACATAGGTCTTCAAAAACTAAGAAACATCAAACATATTGAACGTCATTGTGTTGTTGAGCTGAATTGAAATTCTCAATATTTTTTTAGGTTATGTTAGCTGAAAAGAAAGGTTCAGACGAAGTTTTTGCTGTTAAAGTTTTGAAGAAGGATGTTATTCTTCAAGATGATGATGTTGATTGTACTATGACGGAAAAAAGAATATTAACGTTGTCTGCTAAGCACCCTTTCCTTACAGCTCTTCATTGTTGTTATCAAACAGAGGTGTGTATGACCAAAAATCCAGTTTTGCTTTTTTTCATTATTTGTTTTTTAGCAATCTTTAAAGGAAAACCCCATCATTATTTCTTGTAGGATCGCTTGTTTTTTGTCATGGAGTATGTAAATGGAGGTGACCTGATGTTTCAAATTCAAAAAGCTAGAAAGTTTGATGAGCCCAGAGCTAGATTTTATGCTTCTGAAGTCACTCTGGCGCTAATGTTCCTCCATCGAAATGGTGTCATTTATCGGTGAGTATTTTACCGTGCTGATAGTTTTCTTTTTTAAATGAAATATATACAGCAGACACACACACACATTTGAAGGCAGTGCAATAGGCCTACTTTACTAATTGTAAATACTTGACTACATATTTTCACCGATTGATGACAGTAAATATTTCAAAATCAGTGCCGCCGCCCCTAGAAAACCATGACTGACTTTCCAGTCATGACTAGTCGCTGACTTTCATAAAATTTGGGCACTAGGTTTTTAAATGTTGGAGTACATTGGGGTAAAAATGAGGTTTATTAAGGATCATTGAATACATTCAGTACATTTATATCAACTATGTAAAATAAGTGAGTTTTTAAAAGAATTATTACCTTTTTCTACAATTTGTGTGCATACTTTAAGCAGAAAAATTAACTTTGCCAGAAATTCAATAAAAAATCTAACATTCACACTTTATTTCACAAATTTAGAAATCATGTTTATATGAGCTACATGCAATAATTTTTTCACTTGTTAGTCCAGATTTTTCGTTGTAGTTAACATCTCATCTCTTTTATAATTTTTTTTAAACTCTCAAGGTGAGCAAAATAATTCTCTCCAAAGCAGCCTTTTTATTTATTGAACTCTATCATTAGCTATGGATCAGATCAGTGTATTTTGGATTTTGTTAAACCTCTTATTTGTAAGTTATTCTCCATAAATGTTTAATTTTGCAGTTGTTTCACAGGGATCTTTTTTTAGTATTAATATTTTACAACATTTTTGCATGCTGAAAAATCACACTATATTCAATTCCTCAACCACAACTAGGGGCATGAGGAACAGGTGGATTCGGTGCCTCAGGTTCTGGATTACAGAGGACATCCACATTTTAACTGCTCATTCTGCATTGCATGGGGGGGGGGGCATAAAAATGTGTGCTTGCCTCGACTAATATCTCGTTGCTGCCTTGCTCAGTCTAATCTTTCACACTTGATAGAGGAATTAAAAAAAATAGTTTGTAGTTCTGTGCATATCACATTGTAACTCATCAAATTGCATTAGAGTTTCTAATTTAAAAGCTATCGTGCAGCTAGAAGAATGAATATGAACTCACGATTGTGACAGGGTGAGTTTCAAGATGTTTTTTCTATCTGAATAAAGTTAATAAAACAGATAGGACCTTAAGACGCAGAGAAACAAGATTCAAGTCGGTTGCTTCAATCAATTCTTAATAGTCCAGATATTTAGGAATTGCTCTGAATCTGTAACTCTTATTTTCCGGCATTCTGGCTAATAAAAAAAAATTCATATCAAAATTAGAAATTGTTGAATGTTCCAGATAAAGGAGAAAACATTTGCTGTCCTAATCAAATATAAATCTTGATATAATTTTTTTTTAAATAAGTATTATATTGTATAACATGCAACTTTTGGGAGAGATAATACTGTATCAATTTGATGTTGGAAAATATTTGATTATTTGATGGTCAGGGAAATCTTTCAGTCAAAAGTTGTAGGAATTCTGTAATGTTATCTGGTATTGCACTTTAGCAAGGTACGGAATGGACCAATATGGTAATGTAGGAAACAATTTGTTTATAGTTATCAGGATTTCAGTTAATATTCTCAAACTTTTTAAAAATATATTTTGAAGCTTAGGACCAGACTTACTTTTTTTCTCACAAGTTATTGTTTTCAACTTGGAAGACTATGTTGGAGTTTAGAAAGTGTAACACCCTTCTCCCTTGTTGTTAAGTATCAGTTCACTATGTCGTAATCCAACCATAGTAGTCATTCTGCTGTGCCATCTTAACACATGGGCCCACCCAGCATGGGCTGGGAGCCCTCATGAGATGGTCATATCTGGGTTACAGTTTTCTAGAGTAAGTATATGAACTAGTTATTCTGACCAGGGGGGGGGGGGGGTCTATGATGCTCTTAAGATATACTTTGGCCTTCCTATAGTAAAAGCAAATGCAAGGTTAACAAAAAGCCACATACATTCAGTTATTGGTCAGTTTCTTTCAGTTGACTAAATTCACAATTAATCAGCTGGAAGACTTTCTCAGGGAATCTGGGAGAACATAGCGTACACTGAAGAAAATTATTGTTCAGTCTAATGTTTTTTTTTACCTATTTTCAAAAATTTTTGGTAAAAATACCTTTTTTGAAGTTTTCCTGCCATAAATGCCTATTTTAACATATTTTAAGTTTATTAGTGAATTTCAGTGGTCATAATCTATAAAACTTGTATATTTCGAGCATTGAGAACAACAAAAATTCACTTTTTAAAGTTTTCCAACTCTCTTGGTATTAATATTATCATCAGAAAGCCCTGGCTTCATCTCTTCCAGCCCCCAAAATGCGAATAAGTGATCTGAGAGATAGAAAACCTGGTGTTGCCGTGCATTAACTTTGCTTTGATCGGATGGTGTTAGAGGTGAATGATTTTGTTTTAGATTAACGCAAACCCATGTTAGAAAAGCAGAGGAAAATTAGAAATTTTTGTTTCCTCCACATGCTTGACATGAACATGTCTCGTTCAGGCATTGGACCTCATTGTATATGGATAGCTCTCGTTCAGGCATTGGACCTCATTGTATATGGATAGCTGACCAATGACTGTCCCAAGAAGTCATCAGTAGACATCATGGCTCACACAAGGTGGAGTAAGAGTAGACAGGGCTCTGAGGCCCATGTTGTTCTGCTGACTTTGTTTTTTATACCATAAATGCACTGCAAACAACCACGGCTATTTATCTTACATACATATTTAGTATTTGATTAAATTTACTAGTTGCCCTCAGGGGTGGGCAACAGCTGCTGTGGTGGTCGAGTGGTTATAGTGACGGACTCGCGATGCGAGGATCCGGGTTCGAACCCCACAGTGGTGGTCGGCTGAAGTTGGTTTTCTGTGGTTCCCAACTTCAAGGTGCGAATGCTAGCCGATCTCCCCATTAAAAAGTCTCGCCACAGAGAGCAACAGGCCTACAACGTTATAAATATTCGATCATTACACTTCACTCACAATTTGAAGTATAGATGGCAGCACTGAAATATCATACACAACACTAGCTACACACTCAGACTGTTAGGTGCACTCACTTTGTTCCAGACTCTGCCACGAAGCTGGGCTAGAAGATATCTCGGCAACGGGATAAGTCCGGTGGCAGAGACCCTGGCGTTCATTCATTCAGGGGTGTGCAACAGATGCGGCCACACAGGGCCCTGGGCTTGAAGGAGTCCAGCATATGTGGTAATATAAAAAAACTGATTTTTTTTTTCTACATTAGAACAAGGTAGCTATGTTTCAACTATAGAAATGATAATGATCATTGCAAATAATACAGGTTGTTTCAAAAAGAATCATCCGATTTAAAAAAGTCATAACTATTCAGCTTTTAATCCGTTTCGATCAAATAATGTATAGGTAGAAAGAGGAAAATCTAGGGTTTCATGCAGTTGCCAACAGTTAGCGCTAACGCTCTTCCTTCAACTGCCACTTCAGTGTATGTCAAGATTGGCTTTTCCCACATTTAGAAACCTATTTGGATGACTTCATTTTCCAGCCGAACAGAGCACCACCACACAGGAGCTTGGATGTTCGAGAATTTTTGAACAATCGTGTTCCTAAATGATGGATCGGCCATATGGGACCTGACGATTCAGTTAAACATCTCTGGCCTCCAAGATCGACGCACCTCACTGTGTGCAATTTCTTCTTCTGAGGGTTTATAAAAGACTATGTTTATGTACCTCTCCTTCCAGCTACATTAGCAAAACTGAAGATACGCATAACAGCAGCAGTGGATGCAAACATGGTAGCAAAAGTTTGGGACAAATTTGACTACCATATGCCATGCATCCTAAGGTGGACATATTGAGCAATTTTAATTTGATTAAAGGTGAGAATTATTCACAACTCGAAGGAGCTCCCCACAGGTCATTTTCTCTACTGGCTCCGCATCTGGTGATTGTGGTCCTGGAATTGACCTATTAATGAGGGTTTACTGACATTTTATTTTGGGCTTGAAATCAGTTTAACTTGCATTATAATGCAGTTATTATAAACCATAATTGAGGGATTAAATGCAACCAAATTTTCAGCTAGTTTTTAGACCCTTAATACCTTGGTTTTAGTTATTTTTCTTTTTTCCATAAATTATAAATGCCTTTTTAGTGCCTATTTTGACCATCTTTAGTGCCTAAACTATGGCTCTAGTTATCAGAAATCCAAATTCCCAGTGTGATCACATGCGACCGGGTGGCGTGGTGGTAAGATGCTCGTCTCTCTATCACCGTGAAGGTTGTGGTCTCCCAGGTTTGGAGCCAAGGGAGGCTATAGATGAGATATTTTCTCTAATGAGCTTGAGGCGACCACTGATAGAAAGCACCTTCATTTCCAACCCATCTCATTAATGGCAGTAAATTGCAATGTAGCGATATGGCCAGAGTTGGTGTTTGGTGAAGTAGTATGATCACATTAAGCGGATAAGTAATAACAGATTTATTTATCCATAAGATTTATTTTATCCATTTACTGAAAATTTTTTTAATATCTGCTACAATTTCATATTGTCACAATATTTATTCGAAATAATGCTAATATTTTTAACTTTTCATGTTTTTGTTTTTAGCAGTTGATATCCATGAGATGTAATCCTTGATTGTAAACATGATTGATATTGACTGGATTACAAAAAAAATCAAATTAAATATTTTTCTTGGTTTAAGTATCAGTTTTCTGAGCGTTGGTAAACTTAACCAGTAGTGGCTAAATTTTCAAACTTTTTTAATGTCAAGTTTACAGAAAAATTTCATCGTTTTTTTAAATTTGAATTCTTTCTAATTTCTTCTCCCAGTATTTGTAACATGATTTGAGAGTATTTTACTATGTATACTGTCTCCCTTATCTATGCTTAGAAATAATTCTACCCATGATGTTTCTATCACCTTCTCATCCTTAGAGAGCATTTAGTCTAATCTAAAGTTAAAAATAATCCACATCTAAAATAAAGGGAGGGCCCAACCTATTTTGGATAAGAAGAGTTTTGGCAAGTAAATATCTCGGAAAAATGGCTAAAAAAAGAGTCCCAAAGATAATTAGCTTGTCGTATCCATAAAAAAATTAGCTTAAATATATATATTAACAATATATATTTGTGTGTGAACTTTTTCTTAGTTCATTGACTTTGCTTAAACCCTCACATACATATCTTTGAAAATGCATATGTAAAAAATTATTTCAGTTCGAGATATGGCTTCTGCTGTAATTTTTATGTCACGATCCGCATAAGATTCATATAAAAAGCTTTTGTGTTACATAATTTATATACTGCAATGCTCTACATTTAAAATGATTTCACTAATTTTTTTTTTTTTTTGTGAAATGACTTTGTTACCTGGAGACTCAACGGGGCACCCACATTCATTTCTATTCTGGAAAATAATAATCAGAATTTTGAAACTATGATAATTCTGTGTTGTTCGTTCAGAACATAACTCTAAAATCACATTTTTGAGATATAAGCATTGTCATATTTATCTATATATATAAAATTGATTTTCTGTGTGTGTGTGTGTGTGTGTGTATGTTCTCTATAAAAATCTATAATTTTAGATTGATCATCACCAAATTTTGCATATTTACCAAATGAAACCCGACTTGAGCGATAGGCTACTTTAAAATTCGTCAGAGCAGGGCAAAAAACTGTCGGGCAACAATGATTTTTGGGCCTCAACAATCACTTTCCGAACGTTTACTTTGGTTACCGTGGTTCCCTAGCAATGCGTTTCAGACGTGTATATGCCTTTACAATGGCTTGTCACTTCTTCAATGCTGCCAGTATATGTTTAATAGTTCATGCCTTTATAATGTTTGCCACTTTTTCAATCCTCCCAGTAATGAGAGCTTTTTGAATAGACGTCAGAATCATCATCAGCATCACTTTGAGGGTCAGGCAAAGGATGATCCCCATAAAAATCAGTGTTAAAATTACCGATTTTACTGTAGAAATGTGGAAATTTGGTGTTGTTTTCCGCCACATCAATAATTTTAAAAATTGAATCGAATTCTCGATTTTTGAAATATTGCATTCGCTTATACAAAGCGCAGGAGTTTAAATATGAAGTAATTAGCCAGACCTACTTTTGAGTTGGACATTCGTGTCTCCGTATTGTCTTTTGATATTTATTTGCATAAATTCTCTCATGTGGGTTAGGATATTTTAAAACTAGTTATGAGCCCGTAAAAAGTGCATCGAAAAAATTTCACAGATTTAACTAAGCATTTTTGGAAGCTGGATTAGGCAGATAGATAACTTGAAGTTCAAAGGAGGGGAATCAAAATACCTAGCACCCCTTAAAAAAAGAAAAATATATATTCATTTCTACATTTCTGTAAATCTAGATTTGCTTATTTCATATGAATTGTGCAGGAAGTCGCCATATTGGTTAACTTGGACACGGTTTGTACGTCCCTCAAGAAAAAGAGAGGGAGATATCACATGCTATAAAAAAGCCTCATTGAAGAAAACCCAGGCGGTGCCGGGTATTATAGCTAGTTTAAAAATAAAAAAAGCATACACACAAATACAAATGAAAATATCATACATCAGCATGTTGTTTAGCCGTACGCATGTATTTGTACATTTATCTCATTTCTAATTATTTATAATTAGGGAGACTTATATTTTTAGATCTAAAAGCCATATTTTGGGATATCATGTTCTGACCAAACACCACAGAATTATAATTCAATTTTAAAGTTTTTGTTTTTTTTTAGCCGAAGTGATGTGTAGTTTTTGTCTTTTGATGTTTCGTTCGCACGGGTGGTGAACATTTTCAAGAATTATGTAGCGGCAAGCAAACAGCTACCACTTACACCTTCTCACTGCTTTGTCGGGATTGGTCTGTTGATGATTATAGTTTTTTCATTGTGATTCTCTCTCACTCTAGTGACTTAAAATTGGACAACATTCTGCTAGACAGCGAAGGCCATTGTAAGATTGCAGACTTTGGAATGTGTAAGGAAGGGATATTAAATGGAGCCACAACTACTACATTTTGTGGAACTCCTGATTACATAGCTCCTGAGGTAAGAAGGAATCAAGTTTTATGCTTTACTTATTTCAACAAAACTTAGCAAATTTTCCAATAACTGAATTTGTGTGTAATGTAAAATTATAAACTGATGTAGATTATTATTCATTTATTTTGAATCTAAATTAGTGTACCTTGACCTATGAGTGTTGTCTCGTGTGAGTGATCCAGATTAAATGCAGTGATACCCAAATGTGTGTCAGTAATTTCAAGCAAACATTTATTTTCTGTATATTATGCTGAGATGAACTCTGAAAGAAAAGTAATCTTGTCTCTGCCGGGACAAGATGACTTTTCTTTCTGAGTTCACCTCAGCATAATATCCAGAAAATAAATGTTTCCTTGATGTCTTGGGCCGAGAAACAGCCATCTATCTCTATGTCAGTAATTTGTTCCAAGACTATCAACATAATTTGAGTAAATTTTTACACTGATAATGACCCTTCCTGAGGAGAGAGGAAGTAAATGTGCATATATATATTTTTTAAATTCTCTTTTGCCTATTTGTCTTTTTGACATGACTCTTTTAGCCAGGGTTGTAACTAGGATTTTTGCCACCCGGGGCAAACATTATTTTGCCGCCCCCACACCTATAAAATTATATAATTTTGTAACAGTGTTCTTTGTTCCCACCTAAAGCTGCTGTCTGGGACAGTTGCGCCCCCCCCCCCCCACCCCAGTTACGACCCTTGTGCTTGTGGCAAAGACTTGCATGGACAGGCTTGTGTGGACAGACCTGATAATTCAAATCTGAGAATCAGTTGATTGAAAAATTAATTTTTTGTGTAATTGATGTTAGTAATATCTATATGGGTTCAAATAAAAACTGTACCTTCGTACTTGGGTTCATCATACCTCATCAAGGAAAATACAGGAAATTACAATTATAAATACACTATATCACTAATTTTAGTCAAAAAATTCAATTTATGACAAATTTGCTATTTATGGCTCTGCTAATATGGGTGAAGAGTAAAAAAATAAAGGGCTGCTCTAGAAATCTCAGTGAACAAAAATGTATTTTATGAAAAAAACATTCAAATGACTAGATGACCATATTTCAGTGAGGAAAAGAGATACTGGGATCTTAAATATGGTAAAATACAGGACGCCATCAAAAATGTTTGCCATAAGTCAGTAAAATCATATACTGTGCAGTTAAAATCGCTGAAAAATTGAGGAAAAAATGTTAGCCCTAATGAATATGTAGGATGAATATTTCTATTTATAGCCACATAATTTTATAAGTTATAAAATGTTGTTTATTCAGTTTTTAGAAAAATTAAAAATTCAAATTAGCATTATGAAAAAAACGACAAATGTATAACAATTCAGGACTAAAACCACGGGAATAATACAGGGCACAAGTCTGTCAAAGTTTTTCATACATTTTACTGATCTTTTGGGGTCAGAAAGGTTGAGAAATGCTGCTTTAGACCAGTGTTTCGTAAAATTTTTTTAGCCCATACCCCCCTTCCCCCGGACCATATTTGTTTTGTTGTGCCCCCTCCCCATTCAAGAGAGAAACCATTCTTACTTACTAAATTGACTTTAGTTAAATTTGTGAATAAAAAACTAAATATATATAATGAACAGAATTTTTTATAAATAATGTCGATCTATGGACTCCTGGGCCAGGTAAGGATTGGGGGTGGGGATCATCTCTACCAAAAGCCGAATTACACAGAAAAAAATTGGTCTGTCCTGTAAAATATGGGGAACGCAAGAAGCACCTACACTACACATCACCCTGGATCTGCACCTACCATGAACTAGATTTCAGTGAGGTTCTATTCAAGGCCATATCAACATCATGGGTCCCCAATAAAAGTGATGTTATAGGGCACCATACATAGCTTGAAGTTACGACTTGGGCTATGTATTTGTATGCCTACTCTTGAAGATGATGCCATACCTCATCATATAGGCCCGCAATAGACATGAGGGTCCCCGGATAGTCCCATACATCAAGATTGCCTAGGGTCTATGGGTTCTAAAAATACACATTTTTTTCCACAAAATTTTGATTAAGAGCTTTATTTCTTCACATCTAAATTTTTTTCTCAACTCACTGTAGGGCCCCCCCCCCTTAACTACCCTGTCGCAACTTCCCTCCCTGAATTTTCTCCCGTGGTCCCCTTAAAATATCCCAATACCACAAGAGGGTCCACATGGCCCACGGTTGAAAACCATTGCTGTAGACCAATTGAAGCTGATAGCATATTTTTAGAGAGTGGTGTATTTATTTTGTGTGTACTTCCTTTATTCTGCATAAAATACAGTGTAATTTAATATGTTAATTTTTTCACATGTAAATTTTATCACACTATTTTAAGTATGTCTATATGATTCATTAGGATTTCCACTATTCTACACGGATCATCACAAAAATCTGTTTTTGTGATGATCTGAGTGTGACGATGCGAGTAACTTTCAGAAACAAATTTATCATAAGTATCATCATAATTACTTTAGTGTCATTTTATAGGGCAAAATGTGATTGATATGACACTATAATTGTATGGTATAATAATTAAATTTGGGTTGTTTTTTTCAAGATACTTCAAGAGCTTGAGTATGGTCCCTCAGTTGATTGGTGGGCCTTGGGTGTTCTCATGTATGAAATGATGGCGGGACAACCACCATTTGAAGCTGATAATGAAGATGATCTTTTTGAATCTATTCTTCATGATGATGTATTATATCCTGTCTGGTTGAGTAAAGAAGCTGTTTCCATACTGAAGGGCGTGAGTATTACACAAAAAAAATAATAGTTGTAATTATTTATGGAGAAGGAAACTTAAAAAAAAGATTTAGTGACCCAACATGTTCGGAAGTTTATAGAAAATAGTCTTTAAGCTTCACTTGATTTTTTTTTTTTTTTTTTTTTTGTGACAACTTTCATGTTTTTTGGAAAAAGCTGCATGGTGTTTCGAAAAAAGTATTAGTATTATATTTGTGAGCTTAAAAATATATTGTGAAGGAAAATATCAAGGCGTGGCTGTGTATATACATACACCTATATTTTGAGCTGTTTATTTTGAACTTCTGTCATCTCTACCTACTCCGGCTTTCCTGCAAGATTTTCGGACGTTCATTGTATGTAGAGGTAGACCCTCCATTGTGTACTGTGATAATGACACCAATTTTGTGGGTGCTTCTAGTCAACTGAGGCTGGTAGACTGAGATGAAATTGCAGACACAGCATTATAAAGAGAATTCAGGTTCTGTAACCCACCGGCTACTGCCTGGTGGAGTGGTTTAGGAGAAAGATTGATTGGTGTTACCAAACAGATCCTGAGAAAGGTTCTTGGTCGATCTCTTCTGTCATATGAAGAACTTTTGACTGTGTTAGTGACACTGAGTCAATAGTGATTTCTAGACCATTTATCCATCTATCAACTGTAGATAGTAGAATCATTTTGCTATCACCAAACAGTCATCTGTGAAACTAGAGTTGCTGATATTGATCAAATCGATAAAAAAAAGTCTTAGTAAGAGAACAAAGTATCAACAACAATTGGTAGATGGCCTTTGGAAAAGATTTTGATCAGAATATTTGGGGCTTTTGATTTAGAGGAGTGAGTGAAATATGACATGCAGGTAAAAGTTGGTGACATTGTACTCATTGGAAATGATTCAACAAAATGTCTCGAATGACCATTCAAACTGGTAACCAAGCTATTACCTGGAAGAGATTGGTCTGGTTGAAAACATGTAAGGGTCCAAAGATTCATCCTCAGTGGATGATTCTTAAAGGTCCAAGATGCAGGAGGTGAAGACTAGGTCTGGCAGGACAATAAAGACTCCCACAACACTCAAACTTTGAAAATTGTGTAATTTTTTTCTTTGGATGCTGATTTTAAATATTTTTTCGCCTTCGAGTTGAAGTCACAATTTTGCATACTATGGTTATTATTACTTAAATTTTCGTGAGAGGATGTCAAGTCTTCTCTGTTGTTTGGATATTTTTTATATTATTCTTATTTTTCTTTTATGTGAGTGGCAACAGTTTAGTTGGTCGAGCTGGTGAGTCCAGTCCAGTTCAGTTATTGTATTGCTTCGCAAAAGGTGAATTTCCCAGGCCAGCATATTTCAAACTGAACAGTGTCCATGTACACTCAAGAGATATTGAATTAGGGACTGCTGGTAGTATTATCATGAGAACTAACTGGCATCAACCTGCTCATCCAGTCATCATTGTCCAATACAGTTGACTCTGGTTGGGATTCTGTTACAGATATTGATATACTTACTTATGATAGAACTTTGTAAAGGCACTTGAAAACCCAGTGCATGACTTCCAAGATGCAGTGGCACCTATGACAGACCCCCAACAATTTGCTCATAATCTAATCTCTTAAACCCTTTGTCTGCCCATAATGCATTCAATTATCACTGCTCCAGTTAGCAGCACTTCTACTGCCGGAGTTCTGCTTATGTCAGGTTCATATCATTCATGGACTGCCTGATGTACCCCTGTTGCATACTGCCAGCTGTCTCTAATTCAGTTGCCCTTGAGTGTATGCAACGTTCCCAGCTTTATTAGTTTTTTTTTTTTGGGTGAAATTAACATCTTAAATATTTTCTATTGTCTTTGAATCATAATCGGAGTTTTCAATAATACGAGATGATTTGTATTATATTCACCTCAGATTATTGAGACTCTAATATATGATGATTGTAAGTATTTTTGAATTGATTTTTTTTTTTTTTTGGTAAACCCTATTTCTTCGTGTAATCATTAGTTTATGACAAAGAATCCTGCCAAGCGTTTAGGTTGTGTGGTATCACAAGGCTGTGAAGAAGCAATTCTTCATCACATTTTTTTCAAAGATACTGACTGGGAAGCATTAGAGGCAAGAAAAGTGAGACCTCCCTTCAGGCCGAAAATTGTAAGTTTGACCAGAAAATATTTGTGTGTGTATGACCCCTTGATTCACCCTATACTATTCGATTATGAAATGCATTTTAATACTGCAAATCAAGATTCATATGTCAGTAAAATACTGTTATGTTTTTTTCAAAACATTAATGAAGGTAAATTATAGAAAATTAAAGTAAATAAAGGTTTTCCAGTTAAAGGCTTTCTCTAATTGTTTGAATTGAATATAGACCATGCAGTAACATCGATAATAATTCTTATACGTACTAAGTCAGTCAAAATATCAGCATTAATAAGATATTAACAGAGTTTTGTAGATAAGTTAATTGAACTGAGCTACATGCTAGGTTTAAAGTTGATTTACTATTTGGCACGTACATCAACATCACGTTAATAGAATAACGTCATATTTTTGCTTAATATTCACACTTTCCATAGGAACTGTTGTCTCAAAATCTGGAAATATTTGCCTGTCTGGGCTTCAGTTGATTTTAGTTCAGTCACATGCCTTTTATGGAATTATTATCCTTTCTTTGCCTGATATAATCACAAAAGGACAATTAAAAAGGCAGATGCACAGAAAAATATGGAATTCCTAATACATCTTGCCACACTATATGGGTGCCCTCTTCAAAGGAAAAAAAATATAACCACTAGGACTCTCTTGGTGATGTATCGATTTATAATAAACTACAGATTTAAGGTCCTACATCAATATCCCAATTTAACGATTTTGAACATGATGACGTATCATTAATTCCAATGTCAGATATTGAGATGCCGATTTAGGATATGCATCTGCATGATGTATCAGGAAAATCTGATGTTCATTGTTGCCAACTTAGTTATTTTCCAACTAGATCTGACCTTTTTTTTAGCCATTTAGTTGGAAAAAAAGCCTGTCGGGTTGCTAGCTGTTTTTCTAGTCTTCAAAATTTTTCCTGTGTACTAGTAGTCTTATTATTGAATTACGTGACAGTACGGGAATATCCTGGGAAATACGAGACGAATAGTCATTCTCTAAATAATGACTAAAATTAATTCTGGTTGTTTAAGTCTGGTCTCTAGTTGTTGTAAATCAGTTTCCCAAACTTCTTGTTCCATCACCCCCTTCTTCAGAAGTTTTTCTTCTCTTTCTCATCGCCCTCCCCAACTTGAGTGAACCCATAGGATCCTATGTTATACCTGTAGCTTCCATTGCCTCCCTGGACAATTCTATTGTCCTCCCTAGAAAGGAGGCGATATTACCTACTTTGGGAAACTGTTTTAGAAGAAGAATCTGGTTGAAAATTTTTTTGACTGTTGGCAACACTGCAAATGTCCTTACATCGAGTTGAAATTAATGGGTGATGCTGATTTAGCAAACAGGCATGCACAATTTTTCTTATTTGATGTAGACATCAGCATACATGGCAGAACTGATTTTGTGAACAAGTATGCATGTGTGAATGCTGACACATCGCTTTCTGTCAGCAAACAATGAAGAAAGAAGAATCTATATTCTCATATGTAAAATTGGTTTTTTTTATTAGTTTTTGTTTTCATTGTTTTAATCCACAGAAATTTTTCATTATTTTTAGCAGATGCCACAGATATCACTTACTATCGAGATATTAATTTTTTATTTTTCTGAAATTTATGTGATTTTTGATGAATTTGTTCCCTAACGCATGTATGCAATGTTAAATCAATGAGGAGTAGCGATGCTTAGAAAATATATCTATGAAAACGAAATGATTCAAAATTTTTTTTTTATATGGAGGAAGGGGGAATTATAGAATAAACTTTTTAATATTTAATGTTTATCGGGTGTGAATTAACTGAAAAAAGTTATGATTTCACCCTTTTCTTTATAACTCAGCCGCACATTACTAGTTGCACAGCTCCCACATTCTGGAACAGGGACCCTGGGCTGGGATCTTTAGCAACCCCCCAAGTCAGACCCTTGTAAGGGGGATATGATTTATTGAACAGGCCTTGCTACCTGCATAGGAAGGGTGGAGCCCTAACATTTGAACAACATATATTTACTGGCTGATCTTAGTTGCACCCCCCCCCCATGTCAAAGTCTACTCCGACCATAATCATCAGCTCCGACGTGGAAGGGGGCTGTCCTATTGTCCTTCAATAATTTAGTAAAATATTCTATTATCATGAGCAGAAGGTGAAGGTTGAAATTATTTGCCCCCACTCCCTTCACAAAACACACTCAGTGATTTGTGCCCTCCCCCCTTCTGTACAAGGAGCCTTTATCTGCTTATGGTCAGGGTGGTATATCAATGCATCATTATAACATAATGTAAGGTTGACAATGTATCACAATGTAAAATTTTCAATATTGACCAGTCTTAACCACTATCATGCTGACCGGAGATCCCACTTGAGTTGGTTACCAAATCTTAACTGAGCGGTCTGGTCAACTGATCGAGGATCTGAATCTGTTCACGCTTCCCTGAAACGATGTCTGAGTTAAACATATTTTTCCCGCTGAGCATTTGGGAGTCAAGATTTGGTAACCAACTAAGTAGGAAAGTGTATTTGCTTTTTTCATATTTATTTTTTCATGACATGCATTTTAGCATTGAAAAGTTAGCAATGCCTGAATTTTGTATGAGGAAAGATTAACAACTGCTAAAAAAGGATAAAGAGGATGTTGACTTCATATTTGAATACTTTTGAATGAGCTTATCATCGTTCATTCTTTATTCATGGTTTTTCTCCAATTTGAAATTTATTGGAATAAAAGCAAAAGTTGAAACAAATAAATAGAAATTAATTTTTGGGAATTTCATAGAGCAAGTGTGTTCACGCAAAGGGCTTCACGTCACCTTAAATGCACTACACTTGTCAAGAATGCAATCGTCATAAAGAATTACTGTGATTCAAGTCCAATTAATTTATAGACAATGGACTGATTCGAAGACGAATTCGGGAAAGAAAATTCAACTGCCTCCACGGAGAATCAAACCACCATCCCCTCCGCAATCTGGGCATCATATAGGCTTATGCTCTAATGAAAGACATTTGTTGTTTCTATAGCATAGAGAGTGGTCTAGTGTACTTGCCCGGATTGCTTGGAAGGGGACAGGGGTTTCATTTCCTGCAGAGTACATTGAATTTCCTTTTCTGAATTCACCTTTGTATTAGTCAGTTGGCTAAATCTTTGTGTGAATAGCGAAGAGTGACATCATCTCGATATTATTCATATCTGCTTCGAAATCACTATCCAGTTATACCTCTATTTCTTTTTTGAAAGACATGAGAGACATTTCATGTAAAAAAAATTAAAGACTAAACTAATAGAAAATGTATTTCCTATAAAACCTTCAGGAACAAATATAATTCCAGAATCTTTGTTAGCCAAGGTATCACTGTATTTATGTTTTGGTTAGGTTTTAAAAGTAAAGTTTTATTAATTTATTACAAGTTCAAAAATAGTGAAGTGGTGCTTATGATATTCAATACTTATTATGTCACTCTTTCAACATTTCTCGAAAGTGTTGCATGCGATACATGGATTTTTTTCATCAATTGTATGAAAATGATGTATTTAACTAAGTATTTTAAGAACTAAATACTAATTTGTCTATTATGTGATGATTTTTCTCCCCAAATGATTTTATTAATTGTCTGATCTTGTGAAATCTCTTAGAAAACAAAGCGAGATACAAACAACTTTGATCAAGATTTCACTAAAGAAGAGCCTGTGCTGACACCGACAGGTTCTGACATCTTGAGAAACATCAATCAAGAAGAGTTTCGTGGTTTTTCTTTTGTCAATGAAGACTTCAATCCTGCCAAATTTGTATGTGATGGACCAACAACATAGTGATTGTATTCTGAACATGATGGAAAGAGTGTGCTACGGCAGCGATGCCAAAGCACCTCACATATGGACACTCTCTTTGTTGTTGTTGTTGTGTGAAAATGTCTAGTCAAATAGATTTTGCAATGTGAGGAAACAAAAAAAAGTTGATATGGCCTCCTGGTGATCATTAATTCATTCAGCATATAATGAATTTGCTGATTTTCATGGTTGCACCAGGAGTTCGAATTTCATTAATTATACATGTTGAGAAACTTAAAAAAATGGAAAAATCAGTGTTCAAATTAAGTTGTCCAGAAAACGCCCTTTTCTTCCCAAACATTTTGTTTTTAAAAAAAAAAAAAAAAGAGAGAGAGAGAAAGAAGTTGTTGTGTGTAGATTATTATACAAGTATTTGTACAACATTTGTGAGAAATGGATATTTTTTTCTTTCTTCCTAAATAACCCAGCTACAAGTCTAAATGTCGGTGAATCAGCAAATTAATGAATCAAACTCTATATTGTGTTTTTGTCTATACTCAGCAAGGTGCCCGTAACAGTTCCAACAATAGGTGGATCTGATACTGTCTATGCTTTTTTTTAGTGTCAAATGAAAGATCTGAAGCCCTTTGCTACGAGTACCAATATTTTGCAGGCCATATCATGTGCATACTGAACAGTGGTTTTTATGGTCGAAACAGTGAAATTTATCAAAGAAAAAAAATTGTTCAAGTTTTAAGATAACCATATTTATCATACACTTGATTATGCTTGTTTTATTGTAAGTTTTATATTGTGGAGTTATGCTCGATGTTAATCGCTTCGTAAAGTTAGAAAAAAGTTTTTTCTTTTTTTTTTAAGTGTTTACTATAATTTGTTTCAGCATAACTGCGTACCAGGTTGATTATAAAACTAAATGATAGAAGTCATTTTGTCAGTCCACTGAACCATTTCATCTAGAAAGCAAAGAAAGATTTATGCCAAAAACAAACTATATTTTGAAGATCTGAGAAGAAATACAGTTGAACTAAGTTATTACTAGAAAAAAAAATCCATTGTATATTTTATATGTATATATTCGCTGGCGGCCGTGCAAATAGGCAAAATCTATAATCCAAGTGAACATGGCAGGACATATTAATGGCTCTGTTGCAAGAACAAATTCACAAATAATTTTCCCCATTCTGCCTTCAATATATATATACAGAATCTGTGATTCTCTGTTGCGATGCATTACGGTAGTTATAGTTCATGCTGTTTTTGTAAACGAGTTCTTTCAGTCAGAATTTATGGAAACGTAAGCTATTAGCATTCTTGTCCACTTAAGTGAATTAAATAACATATATTTTTCCCTTGTCTGATTTTCATGATAGTGAAGACTAAAATTAGGGAATCTGTCTATTTTATTTTTAAAATTCAAGTCAATTAAAAATCTACTTTTCAATCCAATGAGCCTGTTGAATTCCCTCTCATGAACAAAACTCTACCAAGTTCAACACGGCTTGATTATTCACAATTGAACGCCTATTAAATACATATATAAAGTAGTGAAAGTAATGATCGCAGGATTCATATTGGTGGGAGTCCAAATCGCTCATGTGGCTGATTTTATTTTACATTTTTAAAAATACCTTTATCAGCATCAGAGATCATTAAACTTGCAAGTGCGGTTAATGAGATTGCTGTGGGAGAAAGAGAACCAATTCAGATAAAGTTTGATTAATATGCAGGGCTGGACAAATCCCAAGTCGCTAAAAGGGGAGCTAATCCAAGGGACTAAAAAATTGCTACTGTAACCTAAAAGTTTCTATCTGTGATTGACAAATTCAGAGTCTGAAGAGATCACATTTCTGAATTTATATCAAAGTTCTATTGGCAGGAAAAAGGGCTCCAAGTCCCATAAAGTTTGGGGGAAAAATCATTTTAGACCATTTTCTTCAGTAAAAATTTTTGGCTTTTAAGAAATTTGCCTGGCTCATAAATTGTTTTGTTAATTTCTGTGTATATGCACTGAAAGAATAACTCAGTCTTCTATAATAGTGAAGAAGTTGATTGTTAGACAAAGAATTATTATTTTTTGGTTGCTTAATTTAAATTTATTGATATTTGTTTTAGCAGGGTTGTGTGTTTTTTTTTTTTGGTTTTTTAAATCGGCTTAGGATTAAGTTTTTTTAATGGCATTTCTTTTCCAAAAATATAATTATAAAAAAGATTTTTAAGCAAAAATTTTAGCATAAAATAAAAACCTGTTTAAAAGTATGAAATGTGAAAGATTCTATTTGAAGAAAAACATTTTGAGATCCTAATAACAGAATTTCTGTGAAGATTATATTTGTTTGTTTGTTTTTTGCCTAAATGTGCGTGTTATTTTAATGTACAATTATTAGATGATATACCTCTGGATCACATGAGATGTATATAAAGTGTTTCAGAAGTGTGCATAAAAAAACTGTGTAAATGTTTTATTTATTTATTGTGTAGAAATTTAATCGATTTTTTTTCAAATCGAGAAGTAAATGTAAATAATGGTTCGAAGAGTTATATATTGAAATGTTCGGATAATCAAAGCATGAGAATTTTATTTGTTTTTAGAAATTAGTTATACAATGTTGCCTTCTTTTTTGTTTATTTGTTTATATTATTTTTTAAAGCATCGGTTGGATCTTGTTATTTAAATGCATGCAGCGGTTGATGTTTGTACGAACATGTTTTATCTCTTGTACTTAATATTTTTTTTTGTTTATTGTAATCGATTGATCACACACGCAGTAGCATTAGTACAGTGTTTCAGAGTTCTATTATTGTGTTTTTATATAGTATATATACATATATATATAAACATCTATATGTATGTGCTTGTTCAAGTCATTTGTTCTGGTACGAAAGTTTCTCTATCAAAATCATTGTAAAAGTATCAATTTTTTTTATTCTGAATTCCAACCAGGATAGAACACTATTGAGTGTCCTATCACACTAATGGCCATCTATATATGTATTCTGTGTCAATATTTTGTTTATTGTTTCGCCAGTGTTAATTAGGGAAATGTTTTTTTTTTTTGTTAGAGAACACTTAACATGTTTTGGAATACAGTAGAACCTCTTTCAACTGGATCTTCCTCTACATCGGCCTTGAACAAAAAGAGTTTTGTTCCTTACTTGAATGATACTTGCCATTAAGATAACAACTTTCTATATATAAGGAACTTTGTCATTTCTTCATCTTCATATTGGTATCAACTGCAGAATGAAAATCGCAAAGTATATGTGAGGTCACACATTTTTTGAATTGAATTGTTTCACAATTCATCTGTATCAATGAGAACAATATTTTGTTCTAGAAATTCCCTATACTGTCAATTACAGTGTTCTTCATTAATTTGAGATGTGGCACATACAAATTTAATGTACTCATTTGCAGAATGAAGAAAATATTAGTCTCTTGACCATGCCTCCTCCCCCGCATGGGTGGGCTGACAGAACCTGGGACAATTCTCATCTTTTTTTGTTTTTACATGCTATAAATTCGCCTGTGAAAAATCTGGCCCGGAGGAACCCTGCTCCAGGAGGATACCATAGTCTCCTGTGGGGCTATGCTTTTGTCTATTACTCTGAACCCTGGCGCATTTCATTTCAGAAATTCACAAATTAAATTAAATTATTCACAAATTCATTAAATGATCATTGATCATTTTTGTCGTACCATGGTCATTTTCTACGTACGAGGGCTAATTAGACTGGGACTTACAATTTATTGCAGATTTTGAACGGCAGCAATTTTTATACTCACTGAGGGGTTGGTGCGCTAACTTCTCTTGTGGGACTCCCTCCGGTAGCAATTTTTTTATGTAAACATATTGTCACAGTATCTGTTGTGCTCAAGAGACAGAGTCCGGGTCTTGTCTGTTACATCAGATCAGTATCTGTTGTACCTCTGCAAGTTTCTGACGAGGGGAAAATTGGCTATCAAAGTCGTTATACCTCTAAACATCCTTCAATACCTAAGTTTAGTATCTTACCAACCTGGGCTATTGTGCCCCCATTATAAATGGGTCAGTAAAACTCACGTGATCCGTTTTTAAAATGCTGCTCTTTTGTTCATAAAGTATGCTTTCAACTTCAGCAGGCCAAGGAGCCGCTGTGTGGCCAAAAGGGGAATCGTGCTGGATTCACATTGGTAGGATCGAGCAGGGGCAGCTCAAGATAAAAATCTCTGCCTTTGTGGGACCTATTTTTGGTGTCCCCAACCACATTTTATTTAGGTGACAGTTTTTTTTTCCAACCCCCTTCAACTCAGATTTGGCATCCTTTCTAGAGTGCCCCCCCCCCCCAGGGATTGAGGTTCGAGACCCTGTTGGCAGCATAATGGTAGTCAGCTGAAGTTGGTTTTCCCGTAATTCTCTAACTTTGAGGTGCAAATGCGAGCCATTCTCTCATATGCAAAAAGCTCTCTGCAGAGACCTTAAACACAATTCTTACATAACTTGAAAATTCAGGCCCTTGCCATTTTCACTTAAAAATGTGGAAGGTAGATGGCAGAAGCAGTATAACAAGAAACAAGCGCAATTCTGACCACATAAATAAGTTAGTGGGGGGGGGGGGCATACTTACATTCAGAGAGAATGTGTGCTCTAGCACATCACCAATTTGTTAGAAATTCTCCAGAGGAATGTTTAAGAGATGTATGTGTGATCAAATAATAGTAGCAAAAAAGAATCAGAAATCGACTTTACAAAACATCTAGGCTGTGTGCTGAACGAATAGGCTTTTAAGAAAGTGAAATATCTTGTCAGTACTGAAATTCATTAGGTTTCACAAAATAATTTGTTGATACTGGTGAAAGGGTTAAGTTCCTGTAAATTGATAAAAATTTATCTTATCTGAAGATTATCTGTATGCTTTAGAGTGCCCAAAAGATTCGACGTGTAATACCTATGTAGTTTTTATACATGCTCTGATTTCACTCTGATTATTTTCTGAACTGGCTGACTCTTTTTGCCAGTTTAAGGGAAGTTCTACTGTACCTAATGATAAGAGTATTGGCAAAAAATAATTCTAGAGTTTTTTTTCTTCTTCAAATCATCCCTATGAGAGTGCCATAAGAGTTTGAGAGAAGACGTTATAACTTTGTCTTCCACTGGTTGGTTGAAAAAATTGACTCATTTTGCTTGTTGAATATGCTCTTTTTAAGTTCTATTTATTGGGTGAATTGCACTGTGGAAATGAATTTCTTTTTGGAATCGTTATATAAGAGTTGATCAAAATGTATGCTATATATATACTTGTTGAATTCTGTGAGATACGATTGTTTTTGATGCATCAATGTTCAAAGATGTATATAATCGCAAATGAGCTAAATTTTTTTTCCTTTTGCTATTCTAACTCCCTTCAATGATTTTTGTTTTTCATTTAAATCTTTTGGGAATTCCAGATAGATTTCAAGATATGTGCCACTGAAGGGGTTTATAAAGCATTCATGAATATTCTCTCATCAAATATTTGGCTAGTTATCAATTATTTTGTTGATATATATATGCTGCCAATAGTTTTGACCTTGTTTAGCTCAAATGATAGCTGTCCTACCCTTTGAAACAATTTTGCTACAGTAATTATAGATGTGCAAAATTTATACCTTAAAAAATAGTCAACGAAATGCTGCAAAATGAATCAAATCTTAGTTCTCGCTCACTTCCAAAGCTGAACTACAAACATAAAAAACCAACTAAATCCAATGCAGATTCCATGTATATTGTATTAAGTTTGAAATGTACAGTGAAACCTTGATATGAAGATATTCGGCTCACCAACAAAAAATATCGTAGAGCAATGTTTCTTAACCCTTTTTCCCATCTCGCACCCGCAGAGAAAATAAATTTGCTTTTCCATACCATCTTGAATAATGTGTTGTCTATTTGTTGAAAATTCTTTTGTTTTTGTTTTTTTATAATAATTACATTCTGATAACACTGCTTAACACTGATTTTTTTTCTCGAAGATATTTCAGTGATTTTAGGATGATTTTGGGGCTCTGATTCCAAATGTGGCATTGGTTTCCTCAAATTGACTATCTCAAAAACTAGAACCAAAGTTGAATTCCAATGGTATAAAGTAATGGTTCTCAACCATTTTTTGGCCCATGGGGGGGCCCTTTCTACCATTTCTCATTCTTGTGCCCTCCCTTGTGACCATAATTAATTTCATACCTCCTTCTCCCCCCATTTCCCCTTTAAAAGACAATTATTCAAATATTATTTGAAGTATAAATATGTGTTTGAATTTAATTTTATGAAAA
The DNA here is from genome assembly GCF_987345545.1 of Pholcus phalangioides. Taxonomy (NCBI): domain Eukaryota; kingdom Metazoa; phylum Arthropoda; class Arachnida; order Araneae; family Pholcidae; genus Pholcus; species Pholcus phalangioides. Next base: position 27,529,550 of record NW_028301603.1, on the reverse strand, counting down.
TAATGAAAAAGCAAAATAAACAATACAACATAGTAAATATGTAATAAATTATTTTCAATCAATGGAAACTTTGCTCTTGAAGATGGCGTAATGTCATCAAGTTACTGAACAGGATGAAGTTTGAATTATTTACAAATTAGTTTTTCTTGGGCAAATTTTAATTTCAAACTAATCAGAAATTATTAATAATCAGATTTTAAATTATAGAAAATTTATTGGTTTATTGATTATAATTTCGATATGGTGAGATTTACATTCATCGTGAAAATCTGATGTCTCGTTGGATAAGCTATCTCCAAGTGGCTTTTTGGTTCATAATGTGGCCTCTCTCTCGCAGGCAAACGTAGCAACGTGTGAGTTTTCTTAAACACAACACAATATTTCACATAACAGACACTACTATATGTAATGTACAGGATGCATAGTTAACAAAACGTATATGATATTTTATTAGCAAACCGTTCACCCTACAGGAATCCTTTCAATAAGGAAAAATTATCCAAATAAAGTATAGAACTCAGATATACCATTCATGTTGCAAGGCGTTGTATAGTTATTACAATAATGTTAACTTTCTGTACGGACACTGTATGCTCAAAAACCCAATTACAAAGTCATTGCCCCGTCTCTCCTGATACCAGCAAAACCATTTTATCTGCATTTAATGTTTTTTGGTTGGTTGTCTTCAAATAAATGTTATTGTCAATAAAGTGACATTGTATATATAAATACATTCATCTTGAAACCTTATAATTATTGGTAACACAAGCCTATGACAAAGGCTCTGATATTTTTATGACCTAAAGAAGAAATGTAGTTAATAACTTATCAGCAACATGTCTCATCTTTAGGTCAAAAATTAGAGACCTACTTATGAGAAATTGAATGAACACACACACAAAAAAATCATTGTTTTCATGAAACTCTTAAAATTTTTGATACTTCAAGTGCTAAATTTCATCTTTCAACTACTCAGATCCTTGTGCTCAGCGTTGAAATATCCTGCCAACCAATCAAAAATCAATCAAATCTTTATGTTAATATTACTTAAATAGGGGAAAATTTTCAAAAAAAAAAAAAAAAATTCTATGCATTTTGTGTGAAGTTAATTTTTTTAATCACTTTTAATAAATTTCATGGCCCCCCTTATCACCAGCCGTGGCTCCCCTTTTGCGATATTTTCCTCCATGGCCCCCTGGAATATCTTGGGGCCATATGGCCCCAGTTGAGAACAACTGGTATAAAGCATAAGCAGGATACAAATCATGTTTCGAAGTGTATATTATTAAGAAGTATACTAAATCATTGGCAAAGATACTTCAGTGATTTTGGGGTGCTGATTCAGAATCTGGCATTTATTTTATGAATTGGCTCTAGTTTTTGAGATAATGCATACTCTCAACAATGGGATTTGTACATTGCTAATGTGTTACTATTGAAATTTGATTTTCACTCCATCTCAAGAACTAGAGCCAATCTGATAATTGGCACCCCTGGGGCAAACAGCAGCTTAGAATCACTGTTGTAGAGGGATTATCATGCTATTCAGAGGCAACATATTTTCATGTGCCATCAAATTTATGCAGCTGTTGGCATCTTTTCTAAATTGTGTTGTTAGTACCACCAAACAATGTGCTCTTAAATATTTCTTCGTTGCAAAAGTTTTAATTGATTAGTTGACAAATAAAATTCAGATGTATTGCTCCTGTAAAAAAATTATAATAAACTTCAGTGTAAAAAGTTGTGATTCCAAAAACTTCATTGAGACTTTCGATGATCTGTTTGTAATAAATACTAATATCATTAAGATGGCCTTCAAAAAACTAAAATGTGCGAGTTCAAAAATATATTGAAGGATATTTCAAGCAAAATATATATGTGTCGTTATATCAAGGTTTCACTGTAATACAATTTGGAAATAGTATTAATAAATTCAAAAATAAAGTGGTGTTAGGCTTAAATAAATTAGGTCCTTATTAAATGCCTTCTGGAGAACAATATAAAGCTTATTTATTAAATTTTATGAATATCTGTGGTATTGCTTGATAGAAAAAAAAGAGAACCTGAATTGCATATATTATTTTCTGATAATTTATTGTTCTGATTGCCTCTGACTCTCGTCAATGAAATCAGGAATTCCCCCCCCCCCTTCCCGTATTCATGATTTTAAAAGCAAATAGTGAATTGTTTCGTAATATTTGTTTTGATTTATAGAAAAATTTTACGTATGATCAAGTGGAAACTAGTAACACAGGAGAACTAATCTGACCGAGAAAGGAATGAAAACCATATGGAGAGAGACTTTCTGATCAGAATATTGCAAGTTCAGTATTATTTTTAACTGTGTAAAAAGTTGCTTTATGCAACTTTGTAATGAATCATGTTAGAGGACTCTTCAATATTACTATTTTCTCGTCTGGTATATGTACCGGGGCAGAACTGGAGGTTGTATTCGATACCCATCTAAATTCTGTAATGTTTATTCGCTATGTGTTTTGTGGTTCAAATGAATGGAATGTACATTTGTATAGTTTATATTGTTTCACTAATCGCTTTTTTAACCTTTTCGTGCAATTTGTGATTTTGTGTTTGTGGAGAGGAAAATTAGATACCTTAATCCTTCGATAATGTATATTGCATTAAATATACAGTAAAATATCTCATCTAATAGGACAAAAAAAAAGTTAAACATGATGTATATTTCAAATATAGTGGTACCATGTTCTACAAGTATCTCCTTCCAAGTAATCTAATTTGCCAGAGAAAAATATACTTTAAAATTGACAGACTTTCGTCCAATTAATGAAAATGGAAGATATGAGAACAAAACACCCAGAGGAGTTGAATAAGTCGTTGCCTACAGCATGTATTGTAAGCAAATATACTTACACAACATTCTTTCTCATTCTCAGAGAGAACGGTACAAAGAAAACATGGGAGGTGCTGGGATAGCCTGAGACTTCCCATGCAACAGTATTCAAAGGTGCACATTGCATTGTGAGAGAGGAACTCTGCCCTCACAAAGCTTATCAGTAGGTGAGCCCATGACAGAAAGACCTTTCATGAATATGTTGGGGGAGGGGCACACATATACTAAGAAAATGAGCCCATTTGTTAGAATAGGATACCAGAGGAATGTTTGGAGGTGCATGCTTCTTGCGCCTGTGCATATGGTAGTTGATTTTTATTGTAGAAGGGGGATATGTTGGACAAATTAATTGTATCTTCATTATTTTATATGAGTAAGTTTGACTCAGAATTATTCATGATACGAGTAACTTTATGGAACAATTTAATCTGGTAATTCAAGGTACCACTGTATCTGATCCACAAATATGCATGACTAATCTGGTTCTTTTCTGCTTCAAAATAGCTCACACGTGACACAGATTATATATATTTCATCTTCCTCTATGGCATCTATTTTCGTCGTCGTGATTAGCTGTTGCTAGTTTTTGGAAAGCCAAAACACAATCAAATAAGCAAAAAACAAAATTTAAAAAACTTATTCGAATAGCAAATGTATTGAAATTAAAGCTACGAGTTAAATTTTGATACACAAATTTAAATCGCTCCATGTTTTACCTTAAACAAATTGGATTTGTGTTGTTATACTGTTTTTTTCCCCCTTCTCACAATATGTGTGTTTACTGTTACTTGTACACACACACACATTGATACACTAGATGCAGTTACGCTTATTTGCCCATGAAATGAATTACAGATAGTTCACACAAGGTTGTAGTTCAGTAAAGAGTATTCTGCAAAATTCTGACTGATAGCAATGCACGCAGTTCGAAATATGATATTGTTAAATATGTCGGGAATTTTTCAATTTCACCATAAAAGGCTGACAAGAAAGGTTTTGCTTTATTTGTTTGATTTTCCATGATGGCGATAATTTATATTGAATTTAAATTTTTATTCACACAATCAATTTTGAAAAACTAATAATGAACTCCAGTGAATATTGTCCTTCATAATATTGCATAGACATAAGAGCTATCCTTTTTTCTTTGAAACTTGTCAGTTCATGCGATTTAACTTGTTTGTAGCGACAAAAAATACGATGGATATTAATGCATTTAATGAGTTTTTATTGCTGAATCTTTCATTCAGTGTGTAATAAATGTTTTGAGATTTCATTGATGAAATCTCGTGTCACTACAATAACTATTTTTGGAGATTGACTCAAATTAGCAACCTAATCATTGTAAACAAATTTCATTTATTGCATTTATGAGAATTTTATATTTGACTCAATGTTACGTTATTTATGGAGAAATGAGAGACGGGGGGGGGGGGGTACACGTCAGTACTCACTGAATCATGGAAATATACCTAATCTAACATACCTAATTAAACTGTAATGTTTAAAATTTAGGAAGGTGTTTGTAATTCAGCCTAGAATAGTTATTGAAGATTTTGAATCTGGTGATATTATTTTGATAACTTTGACTCTAAATCATTTTTATAATAGCTCATTTCATTTGCTTATACAACTCTGATATACAGCATGCAGAGTCATAAGTGGGGGGGGGGGTACATGGGGCCGTGCCCCCTCCCAAGACAACAAAATTAATTGGGGGGGGAATTAATATTTTGGTGAAAAAATTAAAATACAAAATACTGTATTTATGTTATATTTGTTAATTTAGATGCTTTTCGAAGGGGGGGGTAACACAAAATTTCTCTGGAAGAAAATTTTTATGCCCTCCCTTCCAAAGGTTGATTCTGCGTACATAGATAATGAGGTGTTTGGTATTTTAACTGGCGATAACTAATATCACACTTAGAAACTTGGATTTTTTTTGTTGGCATCAGTAGAGACAGGGCAACAACTTTCTAGTTGGAATTTAGAGAAGGGGGGGGGGATCGCATAAAAAATTAACATTTATATTTTAATAACTATATAATCCCTAACTACATGAATGGCATATCTGAATACTAAACGTTATTTGGATACTTCTTTTAACTGGAAGTATGCCTCTAGTATCAACGGTTCGCCAGTGAAATATCATACGCCGTGTTATCTATGTACCCTATATAATTTACCTGTATGATAAATCTTATATAACAAATTCTATTGAGCAGCGGTTCTCAACCGGGACTCCGTGTCAACTCTCCAGGGGCTCCACGGCCGCTCGAGGAAAATATAAAAAACTGTAAATTTGAAAAAAAAAAACTGATTATAAATGTTTTTGAATAATGAAAGTAAATTAGAGTAACTTTGATGGAGAAATAAAAAATATGCCTACGGGGCTCCGCAAGTGAAAAAAGGTTGAGAACCGCTGCTATTGAGTATCATTTCATAGTATTTTCACTATTATGTCTAGCATTTCAAATAACTGTTCACATGATTGAAAAGTTTGAACTCTTTTTATTTTATTTTGATAGTGCCAATGGTAATGTTATGAGATATATATATATATAATTTTTTTTTGTATAGATATTTGTTATATTTTTATTTATTTATTTTTCACGTTTGAATACAGAGACTTTATAGAGACAAGATAAAAGTGGCAATGATGTTTTATTTTCCCATTAAATTTCTTAAACCTTTTCGAGGTGAGAATTTTCAGTTTAGTGTCTTGTATGTTCATAATTTCAGTTAAAAAGACTACTACTAAACCAGACATGCACCTTGTCACTATTCCTCTGCGGAACTTCTTACAAATTGGTACATGTTGGAATGTGTGTGTACTTATAGTGAACCTTCTGTAAAGTTTCTGTGTAGTGCTGCCACCTGCAATCACTTTTTTAAACTATGAGTTTTTTTCTCAGCTCGTAGTGAGTGAAGTATAATGAATGAATAGTTATACCATTGTAGGCCTGTTGCTCTCTGCGGCGAGACTTTTTAATTGCTAATCGGCTCACATTCACGCCTCGAAGCTGGGAACTGCAGAAAACCAACTTCAGCCAAATTCAAAAGACTTGAAAACATCAAAAAAGAAAGATAAATGTGTGCTTGTATATTGAGTATTTCTTAAATATAATACACAGTCAAACTCAAGTTATAATGACATTGAAGATTCCAAGCAATTTTGTCGTTATGACCGAGATGTCATAACGTTTGTAACCCGCAGTTGTAATGTTTTTAAGACCTTTCTTTGATGGAAAATATAATCAGATGCAAAATCAAGATACTGTGCATGAAAATGTTATTTCATTACGATTAAGTTTGCTTATTTGCAATCAAGAAAAATAGGGAAAATCTATCACCAATACAGGGCATCATAGATTTGGACGAGAAATACATTGATACGGTGAGTGTACTAAAATATATTTAAAGAAAAAAAACACGGGAAGTATGTTAAGATGGATATATACACAAATTATAAATTTGTGTAGATTCATTATAACGTAAATTATGCAAATTACCTTCGTCACCAGTTCTAACAAAGATTAGTAATTAAAGTAAGCTTCGCTGAAAAATGAGATATTTTTGTAAGAAATAATCAGCAATGTCTGTTTCATATATACAGGTTATTTCAATGAGAAAGTCTTTTTTTTAAATGCTAGGTACAAATGCAACAACAAGCAAAAGTTTCCTGAATGAGATCAGCTCTAATCCTTAGAATTTCTGAGGAAAATGACATTGAAATGAAAACGAAGTAAAATTTATTATCTCCAAGTTTGTTGCATTTCCATTAACGTTATAAGCAAGGTTAATTAGCATTATTATCTATGGAAATCAGCACGGACCGTCAGTTATTGACGTTATAATTGAAGTGTCATTACAACAGAGTTTGACTGTACATGATTACAATTATAAAATAAATTATCAAAAAAAAAAACAACTCTTACATATGCGATTAAAGTTTGCATTTGAATGTTAGTATGAATAAAAAATTCTCGGTGAATATGGTGATTTTTCTTTCAAATGAGATGTCGTCTTATGCTATGTAACTGTATGCATTAGATTTTATATATATCAAGTCCTTATTGGAGTGAATTTCTAAAGACGGATTGTGCCTCGCAAATATTTTTGTCTGTGTAACTCCTCCCCCCTTCCTCTATTACCAGTGGAGAATGATTGACGGGAACATGTTACAGATATATAAAAATTCCTTCGTGATGATGACCCAGCGTAACAAACACTATGTGCAATTTAGATTTTTAATTTTTGGTTTTAAACATTAGTTTTCTCCCACAAAAACAAAAATCTTGTCATATTGAAAGTATAAATGTTTCTTGGATAATGAAATAATTGTTAAAAAATGATATGGCCTGTGACATAAACTGGTTATAGTACAATTTTTTCAGTGTTAATAGCCGCTGTTTTTCTTCGAGGGGGTAATTTGAAAAAAATTCACATTTTTTAAATGTATACGAAATTTCAAAATTTTTGATGTGATAACCTATGTGTAGTGGTTTATTTTTTATTTTGTGATTTTACAGTTTTTATATAACTAGGTTTACATGACCTTATATATGTGGAATTTCAGAAACGATGATGCCAGATTTCGGGAGTAGATGCTTAATTTATTGTTTGTGTACATTTACAGAGGCATTATTCCAGTGTTTGTAAGAGTTTGTGTGTGAAAAAAAAAGTGTATGTGTGTGTGTAGAAATGCCCTTTATTGCCTTTTTTTTTTTCCTCCTTCTGTTTAGTTTTTGTTTCGCAAATAAAGTGATGTATATGCCTGAATCGCTCTTTCTTTGTTTCTATTGATTTATTTAAGGTATTCGACTATATTTTATATATCATTTTGGAAGAAAATATCAATTTTTATTTTTTATGAAATCCCTATTTCTTGCAATTCAAACAAAACAGACCAGAAGCTTAGAACCACAATTGCGTCCACTTTAGTGTTGCGTTTTTACATACAAGTCATCCATGAATAAAAACTTCAAACACGTTTGACGAAGAATGCTATTTTTTGACATTTTACTTGAGTTTGAAACGTGATTTCAAAAAATCATTGGATTGTATGATAAAATTTTAATAATATGTATTGTTCAAATTTTGTATCAAAATCTGAGGTCTATCACATATAGTTGCCTAATTACAGTGTTTTATACCCAATATTATGTAGAATGAAATTTCAAAAATTCACACGTACATCCACTGATTTGTGTATAACTTATGAGCATGCCGTACAATCCTTCATATTTTGGTACCAAACCTGCATCATCACTAGCTAAATCTACTGTGAAAATAACATTTCATTGATAAGAGTTTTTTCTAATCGTGTTTCAAATATTAATGAATTTTGCTCAAAATTTGATATGAAAATGGTTTTTTCATAGTAGTAATTTTAATAATCCAACATTTATTGCTGTTTCCACCATCTTGAGATACTTTCTATCAAAAAATATTATCGCTATTAAGTTCTCACTCCAGTGCCATTATATACAAGAGACAGGAAAGGTAATTGAATAAAGGGAAATAATTGAATCACATTTTCTTTTTATGTTAGTAATTTATGCCATCCATTTTTTTCATCTACTGATGTCAATTTTTTTTTTTTTTAAATTTTAAGATTTCATCAAGTAGGGGCAAAAGTGGATAAGAGTAGCCTTGTTAGTGGTTTTGAGCCACTACCAGGCAAATTTACATGCATACTCTATGAAAATTTCAACTCTCATTTTTGTGAGGCCCCCCTTTTCTCTTGATTACATGATTCTCTTGATTTGGTGAGCCCATTGCGTTAAAATACGGCACTGCCTAACACAGATACGTTGAGCGGAATTTTCGCTCCAATCATCATCAGACTGTCACTCGAGCCCGATTATTTCATTCACATTGGAATCTTTTCCCAGATGTACAGTGCGAGACATAATTGTAAGACACTCAAATTTTAGTGAAATCACAAGGAGCAAAGTAAAAAATATCAAAAATTTAAAGCTGTTTTATGACGGCAAAAAATAACTACCAAATATTGGAAATTTAAAAAAATATTTTCACGTTATTTTATGGAACAACAGAAAATGTATGGTTAAAATTATGACACCTACCGATTTTTGAGGGAAAAGTAAAATAAAATTCAAACAAATTACATATAAATTTATCAAAATCAATGTTTTGTAAAACCATCTCTGTTGCTAATCAAAGCAAAAACGCAATTTGGCATGGATTCAACCAAATCAATGAGTGTCACAAGAGAAATCATTCCTCCTGTTGTGGAAGTCAGTGGGACTTATTGCGTCTCCTACCTATTGCCCCTTCCATAGCTCCTGCATCCTGTGTCAGGGCACCTAAGCTGAAATCTTTCGAGGGGCCCGTGTCAAATTTTCCATGGTGCTCCTACAGTTGATTTATAGAGTGAAAAGAAAGTTATAAGGATTTTGTCCCGGGCCTCAAGCTGGAGCCCTGTCAGCCCTACCCTTGGTAGGTGTCACGCCCCTCCCTCATAATTTATCCAAACAATTCCTAACAAAAAAAAAAAAATTTCACCCTTTCATTTCGTACTTTGTGCCCCTCCAGAGCATACAGTTTGATTTTTTTTGGCCAATGGAACTATTTTCTACCCATTCCAGAGGGGGAGCAGAGAGAGCGAATGCTCCCCCAATCAAAATTCTGCCAACATTGGCGCCTATCTTCTTAAAAATGACTAACGAAGTCTTCAAAAATTGCAACAAAAAAACAAGTTCTGAATTTTTTACTCTCGTGCTATCGTTCTATGTTGATTTTACTGAGGGTCAATACGTGCTTAGAAGAGGGAGAGGGGTGGGTTAGGTTTCTTTCGTAGTTACACTGTGAGCTCCCATAGCTTTTCACAGGCATGCACTGGAAGGATAAGGTGCGGTGCGATGACCTATTGGAAACCAGCAATGAGTCAAGGGGGGGGGGGGAAGAATTCGGTGCTCATGAGCACCGAAGCCTCTCCAGGGCCCGATTTTGATATGGGGAGCCATGGAGAAAGCACAAATCATGGGACTCTTGCAACTTAGGTCAAAGATGTCTCATTAATCAATGAATATATGTTTTAACTTCCGGGCCCCCAAAATTATGATACCCGGGGGCAAATCCCCCCGCCCATGCGGAAATCGCGCCTTGTTCGTATCTATGTGCACAGAAATTTGCAGCACATTTAAATTTTTTTTAACTACCTTGCAGTAATCCGGTGATTTCAGTACTTCATCATAACCCTAGTCTTATATGCGCCGGATTAGAGTCTACTGTATGCTTTTGAGATCTTCGAAGCGATATCATGTTAATACTGTATACAGGAGCAGTGATTTTGCAAAATCTATATATGTATGCACTAGAAAAACAGTTGCAGATATATCACTAATTATCGTACTCTGGCACAAGACATTATTGCCATCGGGTATCTGAAAATGGTAGTTGAAGTAACACCAAGAACTGGTTGCTCCAAGACTCGACAAATTTCCAAAAATTTAGATGCTCGAATCAATATTTTATGTACTAGCGCCGGATACACATATAGGCAGAGAAAGAGGAGCATAGAGACGATCATCCCCTCCCTGTTCAGTGAAAAAAATTGTAATATTGACATGGGTGGAGGTAGAACTTCGCTCCCGTTCACTATATACGCTACTTCGATTATTCGTAACGTCCCCCGCCCCCGTTCGAAGAGTCTGAATTCACTTATAGTGTCGGGTATTTAAAATTTTTACATGCCCCAAGATTGTCGGACAATAGATTCGTTCAGCCCTGGTTTCCTCCCCAAATAGTAGCATAAAGTTACTTAATGTATTGCGTCAAAACATCGCCGCTGGAGATGCTAGGGTTCATGAATTTATACCTCAATCACACCTTCAACACCGAATTCATCAATTCTCATTACGATGAGTGCAGAATGCATTCTTAAGTAACGAAATTCGTCAAAATATGAAAGTTAATTTCAGACTCTAGAATCAACTGCTTCCGAATTAGCGGGAAAGTGCGGTATTTCTGTCGAGTACAAAAAATATAGGATGCGTCTTAACAGAAAGATTCAGGCAGTTCTAAGAAACAGCGTGCAACTTTGTCTCCCTAGATCTGATTAATTTTTTTGAAGACGACGCGCAAGAAAAAATCGCTGTTTTGGCTAAAGAATGCGACGATGTCTTAAAGACGAACTGGTGAAGGAATTTCTTTCATTAGAAACCTCTGCAAAGATATATCGGACGACATAAAAGCATTGAATATCAATGTTGTTTTAGCATTGAATATCACAATGCTAAAATTCATGATTACACATGGAAGGAACGCAATTATTCCAAATATGGAAAAATTGTGAAAAAAAATTCTGTAAAGAAACATTCAGTGTAAGAGCTGTGTCGTAGGGGGTGAGTGTGATATGTCGAAATATAGTGGACTTTATGGCAGTTAAGAATTTTCTGAGGGCCTCAAATTTAGTACATATCCAGCTAAAAACGAAAGAAATTTGAAAGTAGTTATTAAGAGGCTTGAGAAAAATATCAGATTATATTATATTTTTATATTTCTTATGTTTCTTCTTGATGCTTTCTCCTGAAAAAAAATCAGATTTATCTCGAGGTCCGCTTCATTGAATGAAGGTCTCTGAGCCTCCTGCCAGGGGCGGCATATGAGGCTTCATACCCGGGCGGCAGGTAAGCTCGAGCCGCCCCTGCTTTCATCATATACCTAGACCAGTCCTACCTGGACTAATTTAAAGAAAATGAAATTTTCTTGTCCATTTTTTTTCTTTCTCCCCTCCAAATTGTTACTTTGCACGTGTAATAAAAAATAATTCTATTATTTAATGCTAGATACTTGATACTTGCTAGTCTTGATACAATCCCTCTTTGATAAGGGACAAGTAAGAATGACTTCGGATGTTAAAATTCATATAATTAATTAAATAATTTGTAAAATATTGTTACAATTAATAGGTGGAGGTAGGCCTATATATTATCACTTTTTCATTGTACTTTCATCACGGTGGAGATATATTTTCACTTCAATCAAAAAATATTTTATGGGGGGCGGGGGAATGGTCTAAGCCAATACCTTCTAGAGCTCTAGACGGTATTGTCTAGGCCCGCCTCAAAAACACTACGATTTCTCGATCCATATCAGTTTCTTTATTGCAGCCATGAAATGGTGCTAGTCACACATAAGGTTTCGTCAAACTCCTATGTTTTTATTCCAATCATGACTTATACGCACTACTGCTCGTGCAATTGGCAGTGTTATTTGACGAAAGGGGTTTGCTGAGTTATTATTTCAAGGTCTAAGATCTAACTTCATTATAATAACATATAAAGGTATTTTCATTCGAAATTTTAATTTTTTTAAAAATATTTTTTGTTATAAAAAAAATAAATTTTTGATCATCTTGGGGATGCACGAACCTCCACATGTCCCCCCCCCCCCACTAACGTCTCTGATCCTACCAATATGCGTTAGGAGGTAAGGGGCAGAGCTGACGAAAATTCGCTGACAAGACGGGGGTCAGAGTTTTGCTGACTTTCGCTGACAAGGGAGAGGGGGTCAAAAATCTCTAAAAATTTGCTGACGCAATACTCGAACGGCCCCAAACTGTACGTGTGTGTTGCGAACCTAACATGAAGTTTGTTTCTGTGTGATGCTTGCTATAGTACTGCCATCAATTTTTCAAACTATGGTTGAAGTGTACTGGTTGAATAATTGTATCGTTATGGGCCTGCTGCTTTCTGTGGCGGGACTTTTTAACGGTCAGCTCGGATTCACGCCCCGAACTTGAGAACAACAGAAAACCAACATAATCTGATATCTCACCACTGTGTGGTGACGATGGCGTTCGTACATTCACATTCTGACATTTACCCATTCGTCAGAGGTTCCGTAAAAGAATATGGATGAGGTGCATGTGCGATGAGGGCTGGCGCCAGGCATGAGGTGACGAGGCAGCCGCATAGGGAGGCATGTTTACAGAGGCAGAATTTTTACGCCAGATTCGTTGTGACACTCTCGCAGATCATCGAAATAATTTTGAGTATTAAATTCGTATCTCAAGGGTAGCAAAATATTATTCGCCTCAGGCGGTACAATTTGCAGAACCGATCCTGTGTGTGGTTTAGTGGTGGATCATGGCCCCACATCCTGCAGTAGTGGCCCCCTAGAACAGGTTAAAACGGGCTCCTCTATGGTGAATTTATAATGCGGAAAAAATGGTTAAGACTCGTCCTGAGCCCGGTCAGCCCCACCCTTTGGTAGAGCTATAGTCCTAGCCAGAACCACAAACAGACGCTTCGTCAACTGGGGCAAGCACGCATTTTTGTGACCCCTTATAATGTTGAAAGATAGGACCACTACTTTACCAACACTGGCCATGTCGCTTTATTGCCATTAATGAGTTTTGTTGGAAATGAAAGCACCGATGGTCACCTAAAGCTCGTTTGGAAAATATTTTATTTATATTTGCCCCTGATCTTAGTTGTGTAACATTACGTTCATGCATTGGGACAAGGGCGTAGCCAGGGGGGGGGACTTGGGGGTCTGGTCCCCCCCCGAAATGTGAGAAAATGACCGAAAAAAGGGAAAAAGATGGCCAAATCCATTGTTCTGTCACTTTGGTCCCCCCCCCCGAACGAAATTTCTGGCTACGCCCCTGCATTGGGATACGCCCTAACCCCCCCCCCCCCTGGAGAAAATTCTGGGTACGCCTATGCGTTTATGAAACTAAATGATCGGTCAGCCGAATTTTCATGCATTCTAACCCCATATCTTCATAGTTTATCGCAATCTTATAAAGATGGCGCTACAAACCTAGTCTTGAAATTGAAAGTGGGCGTCTAGATCAAAGACACTACAACTGACCTAGCTTTTGTGATCAACGGAAATGTTTTTTTTCTCTCCATCAATTAGGTTAATATTTTCACAAGGTAAATATTAGTCATTTACCATCGTATCCTTTAAAGAACATGTAAGTGACCAATTAAAACAGTATCAAGCATTTTTTAAAACATAAAAATCCTGAAAAATCAGTATTTTAGTAAATATTATAATTAGATCGCGAAATGTTTCAATTTTGTAGCTCACCGGTAAGCATATTGTCCACTCAGTTTTACACTCCCCTCAAGAATGCCGTGTCCATACTCACGGGTTACACCAGCAAAGTTTCGGTTCGTTGGCGGCGAGATAACCACAAATCTCGCCAAGAATCCGACCTGACGTTGTGCTGTGAGTCCAGTTTGATGGAGACTGTGAGGAATCTGGAATCCCTGGAGCTGTTTTCTTCCAGTTGTTCACTCAACAGTTTCAACATTTGTGACCCAGCAATATCACAGAGCCTTCGCCCCATCTCCCAAGCGTCATCTTGGTCCTTCTTCGAGAACAAACACGGTTTCCCTAAATCGCTGCTGTTCGCAGATGCTGGAAGCTTCGACTCATCTGCCGTTATCGTGCTGGAAAATTTCAGATTGGATCACCGTAGAAATTTCAAGACGAGGAGTTTCAAAAAAGTTACCGGTCTGAGGTCGAACGTCGAAGCTGCAAGTGCTACGCCATCCCATCAAAGCTTCGCTGAGAAACTGTTCACCTTGAGAGGCTGGAAGAAAAAAGAGAAGGCAAAGTCACAAACCGATGCCGAAAACTCTGATAAGCTGAAGAGTTTGTTATCAGATGAGAACTTGTCAACGGACGAGCAGCAGCGGTTGAGGATCGCTTTTGCGGAAGGTTACACTGCGGCGGATACAAAGCAAAAGACTAGCACAAAACTGAACGTTTTTAATATCTTCCGCGACGTCCTGGGGATAATACTCATACTATACATTTTATCGTCTGTGATGAGCGGTTCTTTCAGACGTGTGTTCATGGGGACAGCGAACGAAGTTTTCCCAGAGGAAATCGATGTCACCTTCGAAGACGTGAAAGGCGTTGATGAAGCGAAACAAGAATTGCAAGAAATCGTGGAATTTCTGAGAAATCCAGAAAAGTTTTCGGCTCTTGGAGGAAAACTACCAAAAGGTGTTCTTCTCGTTGGACCACCTGGGACAGGTAAAACATTGTTGGCAAGGGCTGTTGCTGGTGAAGCAGATGTACCGTTTTTCCATGCTGCGGGACCAGAGTTTGATGAGATACTTGTCGGGCAAGGAGCTAGGAGGGTGCGGGATCTTTTCAGTAGAGCTAAAGCACGTGCGCCTTGTGTGATTTTCATTGACGAGATCGATTCCGTGGGTGCAAAGCGTAGCAATTCTCTCCTTCACCCATATGCCAATCAGACGATAAATCAGCTCTTGACAGAAATGGATGGTTTCCGTCAGAACGAAGGGGTTATCGTGTTAGGAGCTACGAACCGGAGAGATGATCTTGATAAGGCATTGTTGAGACCCGGCCGGTTCGATGTGGAGATCACAGTACCCGTTCCAGATCTCAGGGGCCGCATAGAGATATTACAGCTTTACCTCGGGAAAGTTAAATGTGCAAAAGATGTCAATATCGATGTTCTTGCTCGTGGTACGACTGGTTTCACTGGCGCTGACATTGAAAATATGGTTAATCAGGCTGCTTTGCGTGCTGCTATTGACAATGCAGCAGCAGTCACCCTCGCTTATTTAGAAAGCGCCCGGGATAAAGTCCTGATGGGTCCCGAGCGCAGATCCCGCATACCTGATGAAGATGCCAACATCATCATCGCTTATCATGAAGGTGGTCATGCTTTAGTCGCCCATTACACAAAAGATTCGCATCCGCTGCACAAAGTCACCATAATTCCTAGGGGTCCATCGCTTGGCCACACCGCCTATATACCGGAGAAAGAACACTACCATGTCACAAAATCTCAGATGCTTGCTCAGATGGATACTTTGATGGGAGGCAGGGCCGCCGAAGAACTGATTTTTGGTTCTGATAAGATCACGTCGGGAGCGTCCAGTGACTTGAAACAGGCCACGAATATCGCAATGCATATGGTTAAGGAGTGGGGCATGTCCGAGAAAGTTGGCATAAGAACATTCAACGAAGAAAAGAACTCTCTTGTTATCGTCAGTGATTTGTCCTCCACAACTTCCGAAGCTATTGATTCGGAAGTGAAAAGGATTCTGTCCGAGTCTTACGATCGAGCGAAAAGTATTCTGCGAACTCACGGCAAAGAGCATAAACTTATAGCCGAAGCACTGTTGAAATATGAAACTTTAGACGCTGAAGATGTCAAAGCAATTATAAGCGGAAACGAATCTTACATTGCTTTTAAGAAATCTGAAAGTCCACTGCGGAATTAGATCTTAGATTTCCTTAGTTTCATAATGTGTATTAAATTTTAGTTCCAAGCTAATGGTATTTGGTCCTGTAGTTTTTTTATTGACATTTTATGTTTCACATGGTGCATGATCTCTGCAGCAGGAACGCAAACGAATTTGCATGCTTAAACTGTTTAGGCCAAATGACATCTTGATTAAAATCAATTATAAAGAGGTACTTATGCAAGGTTTGAGTGTAATGTGTCAGTGAAAGTTCCAGAGATTTATCTGTACGTTATATCGGAGGATCAATATGCTCATGATTCGGTTCTAGTGATGCTGTCTGTGTATAACGATGCCTTATATTAATTGCTTGAGTGAAATTATGTAACAGTACCATCTATGGTAATAATTTTGAACGAGCTAGGGCTTGACAAATCAAAATAACTTGCTATATTCCTTTTGCATCAGACAGCATATTAGAAAATAATAAGGCAGGCATGCTGGCCCTCCAAAGCAGAACGTTTTGCATTGTTCTGCAATGAGCCCTCAGCTGAATGAAAATGTTTTGTGGTAAAAATTCATTTAGAGGCCTAATGTTTTCCGTGAACAAAAAAAACTATAAATTCTTCCTGAGATTGATCTGCAGTAGCACTGATTGTTCAGCGATGTACTTCATGGATTTCTGGCAGAGTCCGCGCTGACTTTTTATCAATTGTAGCAATTTGGCTAATCAGATGGAAAAAAGTTGTAACCAAATGAGAGAGAACCTTAGCCAAATTGATGCGTCATAAAATGCAGATTCCAAAACAACTTGATGAAAATATAAATCAAAATGCAAATCATGTATAAATAAAAATTGTTTGATATAAAATGTGAATTACAGTACAAAAAATATTTAAGTTCTCAAGTATTTGCCGAGATTTTTTTTTTTTTGATGTCCACAATTCAAAAGCTTTTTTGAAATTCAATTGTTGTCTGCTGGGACCATTAACAGGAACAGAAATACTGTTACTTATATTTTTTACATTTATTATGTTCCACAACTGTGTTTTAATGAGGTTCATGATACTGAGTCAGAGATGGCACTCCACTCTAATTTACCTGAGTCACGGGACCTAAGTTGTTGGCAAAATCTGGGTTCTTTTTGAGTGAAAGTGGGTTCCTCTCGAAAAAAAAAAAAAAGTTGCCCCCCATCATTTACAGGCATCCCTGTGAATCAAACAAATAATTGATTTCTGAAAACAAGTTTAATCCAAGGATTTAGGGAAAGTGCACGAAATCCTTCCCCTGCCGTAAATTCATCCCCCTCTCTAATTTACATGTACAGAGCTGTTATCGTGCGAAAGTGCTCGAAAACTCTTCAGACCCATTCAGTTGACTACTTGCAGTGATGCAGTTGCTTTGTTCTGTTCATTCACGCTTTAATTTTTCAAAAATAGTTTTTGTTATAACTTGTTACAGTGCGAAATCAACTTTGAACAATTATATTTATGGCTTACGTAAAATTTTTCATCAATTAGTGATTGATATTTATAGATTTCTAATTGAATATTACGTTGCATATTCATAGTCGTGTAACTCAAGTCGTTTAGTCAGGAAGAGTCACAATTTTTGCTATAGCTGAATTCCTAAATTCGTCCCCTTGAGTATCAGAGGGGAACTCTTTTTCCTGAGTATTTAGATTCATTTTGGTTGATGTATTTAATTTAATGTAATTTATTAATAATATTTAATTAATGTAATCAATTTAAATATTATACAGGCTTGACGAATTGCAAAAAATCTTGGCGGCAGAAAAACTTTTCAGGAGCTAGAAAATTTTTTTTCAAAGAAAAACAGGTTTAAAAATAATATTTCTTTAAAACTTTTCCAGGACATAGCTGTCCCCTTCCATTTTGATACATATGTTGATGAATTCAAAAATTTTTGTGTTGTATTGACTCCAATTTAGTAACGACATGTAGAAAATTTTAGGAGTCAATCCTAATTTTTTAGTCGCTTGGCGACCTAGCACCTGAGATTTGTCCACACCTGATCTTAGGACAGCACAAAATTATCGTAAATTATGTCAAGTGTATCTGCTAGCGTTATAAAAGGAGTCCCAGACAAGTAAAAAATACACGGTTTTGGGCAAATTTTATCGATATAAAAATGCCTGGCACCTAATTTTTTTTTCTGGTTCATCAAACCCTACCGTACACAACTGCTCCTAGATTCTGATAAGACCCATGGATTGGGCATAAAGGTAGGGCTATATAGTAAGGGCTGTTTCATCCTTATGAAGTTGTGCTTACCGCTTCGACTCCGGACATGGTCTCAGAGCTGCTGTGTGAAGTCATTGCTCAAACCCAGGGCTATTTAATAAGGGCTGTATCATGATTATGAAGCGCTGGCATCTGTGCCAGATAAGGATCCAGAGTGAGGTGTTAGATGGGGCAATAATATGGAATCGCAATAGCATGAAATTTAGTTCATTATTTGAATTCACTTGAGGAGCGGAGAGGATCATGGCTCCCCCAAATTTGGAGCTGACAGGCAGGGCCGTAACTACTATTTTTGCCACCCCACAACTTTAAAATTCGATAATTCTATAACGGTGTTCTTTATTTCCCACCTGAAACTGCCGACCGGGGCATTGCTCCTGCCCAGAAGCCAGACGCGGATCCAGAGCGATGTGTTGTGGGGGCGATTTTTTGGAATGAAGGTGTCTATCAATAAGGCCCAACCCAGTGTCCGCAGATGTTAAACATACTTAAAATATAAAAATTAATATTTGAAAAATAATTAAAAATTTAAATCAATTGTAATTCAAATTAATTAAAGGTTTAAATTGATTAAAAATTGGAGTTAATTAAGAGTTAAAACCAGATTAAAATTTATATTTATAAAAATTATATTTTTTCGAAAAGTAACATACTGATTTAAAAAATTGGCATGCAACAATCAATGTTACGATTAATGAATTGGCTGTTTGCTCCCGCTACCCTCGCAAAAAATACCGTAAAAAGTTTTTTTGAGGGGGACCACTGAATAATATGTTTTATTTACATAAACAGTAAGGAATTCTGATGCACATTATAAACTAAAAAGTTTTTATTAACAGTATCAAGTACAGTTATAAAAATAAATGAAAACTTTGCAGATGAAAAGAGCAGAATATCGAGATCACATGAAGAATTATTTTAAAATGTTCCTAGAATCCTGCTTTCCTTTGCTTGATAAAAAGTATGATTCACAATTAGTCGGGGGGAAAAAAATAATACATACGTATAATACGTACTTTTTTTCACCAATTCTGAAATTCTAAAATTTTTTCATCAATTCTGTATTCAACAAATGCTTGTTTTTTTCTAAGTTTTCAAGTCAAAGTAGGTAGATATTGTCCTTACCAATTTAATTTTCCGATCTCTGAAAGTATAAACGCTTCTTTTCGCGACGTTTTCATAATAATTAAGCAAAATAATACAAAATAAAATAAGGATCACGGTCAACAAGAGGAAATGGATTTTGAGCTTCCTCGACCACAAATCTCGTTGAATGGAGATGATCTTGAAGAAAAAGAAGTAATCCTAAATCCCGACAAAATCGAAGCAGTTATTATGTACTGCCAAAGCCTACTAGATGTATATAGGAGGCTTTGGTACTGCGCAGACACAATGGCAGTCCCTTATCCGTAGCGTTCGCACTGTGCTTGCGGAAAATGCATGCGACCGCTCAAACTTGAAATGACCACATGGTATTAGAATAAAAATATTTCCCCTTGTAGCACACAATGTTTTGTACAGGAAGTCAATAAGTATAATAAAAATTGATCATCGACTTATTGTACCAATTTGATTATCGTAAATATATCGTAATATATCGACAACCCAGTTCAAAATTCTATTCTTTGAGAATTTTGCACTTTGTATGGAATTGAATTGAATCAACTTAGATTTAATTACAGTAGGGAACGTATAAACATAGTTTTTCACCGTTTTAAGAACGTGCATAACTAAAAAATGTAATTGTCTGAATTGTTGTCTTTCTTTTTTTTTTGGACTAGGCCGTCGATATAAAGTACAGATATTTTGCATGTTTCTCTGGATGCTCAGAGATAGTAGAAATATGCTGTCGCTGTCAAGATTAGTGGTACAAAAGCAAACATAAAGCTAGAACAATTCGAACGTGTTTCGTAAAGCAATGAGGATCCTAAAATTCAGAAGATAGACAAATCAGCCAATTCAATCGGTTCTCCAAGTTCAGATATTTAAGAATTACCTAGAATCTATGATTCGAATTTATCGGCAAGCTGATCGACCTCGCTGTTTCCTGGCATGCCGACTAATACAGGGAAATACGGCATATTTCATTACGTTATTGGCTGCATACAAATATATAATTATAACTCAATAGAAATAATTAACATTTCCATACGTATTTATTTTCTTTAATTTCCATATTTAAATGAAAGGTTTTCACACATACATCTAGTAGGCGCATTGCACCCAATCTTTCAACTTTTATATTACGCTCGATTAAGGGTTAAAAATGACTAGGCTGCATAATAGTAAAAGTAAAACCCATGTTGTGTTCAACGTAGCTCGTCGGTGAAATTATTACCTTTTACTTTCCACAGAAATACGCAAATGCCGTAATATATCGGCATGTTTGTTTAAATTGAACATTATTTTAACATGACTTCCCCCCCCCCCTCTCTCATTGGTCCACGATTGCCTCTTTCAGAACCCGGGATGGCACTCCCCTTTTCAGGGCCGCAACTAGGAGTTAGCAGGCATTTCTAGTGCAACGGGTGCTCTACCAGAGGGGGAGGGGCACAAATTTCACCCTCTAACCCGTTCTCCAACATTACAAGGGAGCGCCAGAATGTGTGCTTATCCAACACTTTCTATATGTGTGGCTTATTCCGTCTGCTAATTTCGCAAATGTTCCGCGATTACACGATTTCAACCAATTACACGTCTCTTCTTGGTTTACGATAATTCCCACTACCTTAATATCGTACGATCGATCTGTTGTACTTTCGATCACAAGGTGGTTTCGTTATGTAATTACTGGAATGTATTCTGAAATATTAACACGCTGTATGCCAAACGAAATTATTCATTTTAATTCGTGTAAGGGAAGGATTAAAATTCCGCGTGGTTAATGGTATAGTGTTTGTAATACATTTCGAAAAAAGAAAATTTCTTTTTTCCTGATTTAAAAGAAAGAAAGTAATGCTTTTAGTGATAAACAGTTTTAGGGCCCTTTCCTTCAACCGAATAGGTGTAGGTGGCAGTGTATCGGAATGTATACCTGAAGGCCAAGGTTCGAATCCAGCTCGTGATAGGTTTTCCATTTTTTTCCCACTCCTGAAAATGATTTAAACATTTTAATTCTCTTTGCTGATGCAATACATTTTGCAATATATTTTGCGGATTCTTAAAATACAAGTATTGTGCATCAGTTAAATATTATAACAAAAGCATGCAGAAGAAATTAAGACCAATAATGTTATAAGAAACGTAATTGTCGTTTAGTGTCTTTTTCTTTTCCTAAGTTTCGATTTTTAAATATTTTATAGCTGTTTACGACTAATTAACGTGCATAATATATGTATGTATATATTTTTTTATACTATGATTTTTCTGTTTATTTTTAGTCGATTTGCTATCAAAAAATGCATTGATAAATTCGAGAAATTTTTTACTAAAATTTGCAAGGATTTTCTATCACATTTTCAGAAATTTGAAGTTGTTATCCTCCTTTAATTGTTCGAGTATTTAAGTTTGCTTTCAATGTATAAATTTGTTGGTTTAAAAAATAAAATCGTTTTCATAACATTGAAAATAGCGCGATTGCACATTTGAAATGCCTTGCGGAACATGTCTACCTTCGAAAAGGAAGATATCGTAGAGTTCCGTAAATTATCGTAGAGGCTGAAGCAACGTGATTGGCTGTGTGGAAAGAATTACGAAAAAATCGTGTAATCGCGGAATAGCGGGCAATTAGCGAAATATGCGACCCGGACTAAACGAATGCCACCAAAATTCGATGAACAAACACAGATTTATTTACAGAACAGCAATTTACACGTATTTACAACGTAATCAGAGAGCGAACAACTTTCACTCAACGTTTAAACACGACTGACTTTTCACAGAGTCTGTCTCTATTCGAGCCTCCTTGAGCCTGCCATCTTGTGAGCGCCAGACTATTTATAACCCCGGCAGAAACTTCGAGAAAAAGAATGTTCTACAAAATTCTATTTTACAGTTTATAAGTCGGCGGCGCCACCGTACGGACTGTCTGGAGGGGTGGGACTTTCTGGAATGTTCTCACCAACAGCATCCCTCTCCGATAAACCGAAACCGGCATCAATTCTCGTTGCCAACGGAAGATTGCGGCAAAGGATTGCGCCATCTATCGTCTATAATTCGCAACAATATATATATATTTTTTAATTAATAAGCAGAAAAATTTCAAATTTCGTCCCTGTTTAGGATCGTTTAGTTTGGGAATGAGAAAAAATTTTTTGGGACTCCTTTCCCCTTTTCCTTCCTGGCATTAAATATCTTTTATATGCATAATTTATGTCTACGATAATTTGCTTGAAGGACTACTAGGGGCACCTGGTGGGCTACTCGCTCGCTTCAACATTTTTCTGGTCAATCTCTTGGTCGTTCACTGACCTGGTCACTCCTATGCTTACAAACTCTCAAGATCAATCTTTTGGTCATTTACCGCTCTGGTCCGCATCTAAAAATCCTCTATATTGTATAAGGTAGCGTGTTATTTTGTCGTGCAGCACAGATAGCGAAATTCTGTGAGCAGAGAAACAACAGGTCTGCGTAGGTGTAAAAATTAGAATGTGTCCTCCCCTTCCCATCTGGGGGGGGGGGGAGTCAGAAGGCACATTTCATGTAAGAATAAAATTTTTCCTTTCTGTGAGAGCGTCTCGATGCTCACCAATGGCGCCCCCCCCCCATTCCGGAGTCAGGTCACCCTAGACTGAATACTTTGGTGGCGAATTTATAGCGTAAAAAACAATAATATTTGCCACGGGTCCATGCTACCATTGTGTGTATGTGTGTGGGGGTGTCATGGAGCTCACTTGAACCATTGAAAGTGGATACTTGATTTCGTATTCAGGAGACATTTCACCGACAATTCAGTTGAACCCCCTATGAACATTGGCAGAGGTAGACTAGAAACTCTGGAGTGGGACACGATGATGATGTCAATTCATCGCATTCCTATGTGAAAACCCTGTGCGTATATTCCTATGTACATTACATTACATTAAATCAGTCGGCTACGTATGCAGAATTTTCTCGAGGGAGGGCTTTTCATTTTTTTTCTTCTAAAGAGGATGGGGACTTAGAACCAGGGTCGTCTTAAGAGCATCATGGGCTCCCGGGTCAAGTAATTTTTCTGAGGCTCTCCCTGGGAAATTTTCGAAAAATTCAACAACTCATTTTTTTGAGCCCCCCCCCTATTCTCAAGGCCCCCGGGCTACGCCCGTGTGGGCCCATGCGCTAATACGTCACTGCTTGTGACCATACTATTTGGGAAGGCGGTGAATAATACTGTGAATAGGAAGGTTAGACAATCATATATTTTTTTACTTCAACGACAGTCTGTATGGAAATAACAAAAAATGAACAATATGTTTAATAATTATATATTATTTACGATAGAAATGACACCAGTCACTTCCACGCGTTTACGAAACATGAATTCAAAATGTTTTTTCTCTCCCCCTCTTTCTATACTCCAAAATTAGCCGCCCCTCTGAATTTTCCGCCCTGGGCTATAGCTCGCTTACATCCCACCTCCCTTGTAAATACACTACTGAGTGACAACATCCAGCCCACGTGAGAGCTGTGATGCTGTAGTAGTCCTGTGGCGCTGCGCTGAAAGTGCCAAATAACGATCCTCATTGGTTAGGTCTTTTCGATATGGATCCAGTGTCCTGAAACTTTTTTCACAAATTGCAGACGACACTGGGAGTAGCATCGAGCTCTGACTTGAGGGCAGGACTCGGCATCAAACTCTTTGCTGCTGTGTAGCCACCTGCACTTTTGATTGCCCTGCCTCCAATCTACCAACGATTCTCCATCTCATTCCTCATCCTTACGTTTGTGGATACTCATTTTACCTGATAGCTTATAAAATTTACCAAACTCTTGCGAGAAACACAGCGAATGTCGCCGAGAAGTACGAGCACACGAAAAACGCCTCTTGTCCTTATCACAGCTCCGCCCACACGCACGTGTACGATACTGAATGTTTGTATACTTCTTTGGTGGCATTATTAGTACCTTTGATTCACTACTTTTTGTGAAAGTTGACACAATGTGCAAATTCTCAAATTTTGCACGCAAATGTAGGTGTGTATATTCTTTTATTTTTTTAGCTTCCACCAAAAGAAAGCTCAAGGTCACACTTCTTGGAGTGCATTAATTTTAGCGAAAGGATATTTGAGAAAAAATAATAAATGAAAAAATTAAGAATTAAAAAAGAAAAAAAAAATCAGGTAATCGGGGGAATTAATTAAATTAGGAATTATATATATGTTTGCTTGAAGGCTCTTGGGAGGGGCGATCACCCCATTGCCCAGGGGCGTAGCCAGAAATTTCGTTCGGGGGGGGGGACCAAAGTGACAGAACAATGGATTTGGCCATCTTTTTCCCTTTTTTGCTGTCATTTTCTCACATTTCGGGGGAGGACCAGACCCCCAAGTCCCCTCACCTCGCTACGCCCTTGCCTATTGCTTTAAGGCTCTTTGGGGGCGATCGCCCCTCCCTAGATCCACCATTGGTCTGTGCCATCTGCCATCATTCGTTACGTCATTGCTCAAGCAGAACCGGGAGTGCTCCTGCTTTGCTACCCTGTTAATTACGATAGTTTGCAATTGCTGTACTGCCCTTTTCATTGAATTCTTACCAAAATTATATTTTCGATTTTTGTCATTAGTACACTTATTGACTTGCTTCGTTCAGCCATTTAAATATTTAGGATATGAAGTTTTGCATTCGTTTATGAGGGAACTTCCACTAAGAATATTTTTCTCGGGTTCATTTCAGTTGAATCACGTACGTTAACTTATATTGAGTTGATTGAAAACCAACTCGAGACAAATAATTTCAATTATCTCATGAACTTTCTAATAATTTTTAATTGTCTAGTTTTATATTCATTTGAATTAGCTGTAGGTTTTACAAGTTTTAACATCGTTATTACCATTACAACTGCAACATAAAAACATGGGAAGCATACTGGGGGCGTCAAAATGCTCACTTGCCCCAGGTGACCAAGCATCTAGTTCTGGCCCTGGTTATTACTATTATTGTTTTGTATGCAAATATCGAAATACATTATAACTCACCAACTATTTCTTGGATTTAATCACCGAAAAGAAATATAAGATATAATATAAATAATAATACAAACTATATTTCTCCTCTAAGAATTTAATCCATCTCTTAGTTGTTGTTTTTTTTTCAACTCTTTCCTATTGCACTTTTTCTTTTTATCCCTATTCAAACATTTGAATCTGATAAAAGTCCTTATCCTTGAATGAATGTGTATAGCTTGTGAGCATACATGAGAGAACTACTTCACAAGTCCTTTCAGCTCTTTAATAAACAGGTGGTTGAACGTTACATGCTCACCATGGAGAGATTTAAAACCTCTTTAGAAGCTGTCTTTTTCGGCACCATTCTTCTACATGTCTCCCACGGGACATTTAATCCTCGAAAGGATAAAGTATTTATCCATGAGTCAAATATGGGCGTACTTGCAGTTTAAGTGATCAAGCCTCTTAAATTTGGACCTACCCATATATACACGAGTCCCTGGGTCTCTAGGAAGAGTGTAGCAAGTAACTTGAATCCCAAGTTTCTTTGTCCTCAGAGTACAGTTCTTGTTCAATGCAATCGTACAACACCTCATATTCGTTTGTCACTCATTTTCACAAGTCACAAAACAAATTATTAAAACACCACAAGAGCACATTTGTTATAAAAAAACCATAAACGATAGATCACTCATTTAAAACAGTAAAATGATAAGCAACTAAAATTAATAATATTTTCCAATACAGTACATCGCTTTGCTCTGATGTCGTCTGCTACCAAATGCTTGAGCAGTGACGTCACACAATAGCTTCGAGACCACGCCCATCTGAGCGAAAGCAGCAAGCGCATTTGCAAAGAGATGAGAAAGTCCTTACTATATAACCCTGGTTCAACCCCCCCCCCCTTTACCAGACGATTTCAGCACACAAAACGTGCTAAATTTACGGTTTTTTATATTTTAGTTGCCTATTTTACTGCTATAAGTGAGAGCTTTCTTATTATAATGTAACTACTATGAATGTGTGGTATTTTTTCAATCTATAAGCTAAGAAATGGATTAAATACAAAAAATAGTTGGTGAGTTATAATGTCTTTTGATTTAAAATAATGATAGCTTCAAACACTATATTAGGATTTTTTTACATATATTTGCTTCCCACGTTTTTATGTTGCAATTGTATTGATTATAACACAGTCGAATGCTTCTAAAAGCGACACTTAATTGAAATGAAAGCAAAGATAATTAAAAATTATAGAACGTTCAAAAGATAGCTGAAATTGTCTGTCTCAAGTTAGCTTACAATCAACCCAATAAAAGTAAACAAATGCTAAATTTCTTATTTTAAAATATTTAAATGGTTGTGAACGAAGGCGGCCAGTAAATATACAGATACTTATGACAATAATCAAAAAGATGTGACTTCTTAATATTCTTGGGCAAAGTTGATCTACTCTTCCGTGCTAACTATAGTAATTAACAAAGTAGCAAAGTGGGTGCACTCGGTTCTGTTTGAGCAATGATGTCACGAACAATAATGTCAACTGGTACCGACTACGGGACGTCATGAAACAGCAATTATTATAAAGCCCTAGCGTAAAGTTGGCTGACAGAGGCTCCAAGCCTAGGGGCCGATATAAATGTGCAAATTTACTATAGAGGGACTTGTGGACAATGCGGGCCTGAAGATCCCAGTCTAGGGATCCAGACGCCGTTCTGAATAAAAGTTGTCACGATCATGGGGAAAATGATACAAAATCAAACAAAATTTTCTCTTTGCTAAAGAATGGTTTTGAAGAATTATAAAATCTTGGCACCTGGGATTATCTGGAACCTCGATGTTTCGGGACTAGTGTTTCATATTAGGTTGATTATAATCAGAGAAATAACCATACAGGCTCACTGTCAATATGCGCAGACCACACTGCCCTAAAACCGTTTCTGGGGCAAAGGAATAGAGGTGTACGCAGAGATGGAGCATAGGAGAAGGGTCATCGTCAGTGCCATTTTAAGGCATGGGCCTATCCGAGCCTGAAATGATGAGAGGGGCCTCTTGTAGCTTGGAAGATTTGGTTCAAATTTTCGAAAGTAAGCATTTAGATTGGTAGGCAGGTATTTCTTTGCAGTGAGGGGCCTCAGAAAAATCTGTTTAGCCCCCAATGCCCCCCCCCCCCAATGCTCTAAAGACGATACTGGTCATGGTTCGGTTCAGCGTACGTCGGAAGGTGGGGTTGTTTTCCTAGGACCGCGCGTACATTTTTCGATGAAGGTGAGAGCAACGGAGACAAATTAGTTAGAATCGGAAATTATTCACTCGTTATTAATTTATCAAGTTCTTCATTATAATGAATAATAATTCTCTGAATTACATTACTTAATTTAGTAACATGATTTAGAGACAGCATTATCGTTTAAAATGTTATCTGTACACATACTGATTGGAAAAAATTATTCATTGTGGTAAATCGTTATAAATGATTATACTCGATACAAAGATAAATCACTCTACACAACGTTATTATTATTTTTTTAAATCTTGCATGGAAATGCCTTTATTCCAATCTTAAACTCATCTCAATATAAGAATATTATTTAACTGGTAAATCTCTTTATCGCGATGTTTTCAAGACATTTTGAAATTGCGCTCAATATTTTTTTTACATCTCGTTCAAAATCGACGTCAATATATATTTAAACGTCTCCAGATTTTCCCCTTCTTAATTCGTTTAATTAAATATTGCTACTTTCTGTGCATTACACAGAAGTGTAATGCAGTAAACACCATTACGCACACATACTATACTCTGCACACTAAGTACACTATAAAAAAATCAAAGTAAATTTTATTAATCAACAAATAAATTTTTTCTAATCCTTGAGTGCATTTTCTGATCGGAGTATAAAATAGATGTCAACAAAAAAAAACAAAAAAAACAGCGTAAATTTTGATGGCACTTCATTTTCATGTGTGAAACCAATTGTCTAATTAATGATGTAAATAAAAGGTTACTTGTTCTTGATTTTGACTTAATATCAAGACGGTAGATAAATGTGTTAAAAACATGGTAATAGATGATGATGATATTTTTGATAGTCGTTTTGCAAATTCATATAGCGTCATTGAACTTCAATAGAAAATCATTTTTTAAACGTAATAATTTCGAAAATTTCCCCGCGCCAGTATTATGTGCGTGCATAGCCTACCTTTTTCTCAAATATTTGATGAAAATAAAAAGAATCCGGATGAATTTTAAAAAAAATGTAGCTTAGAAAATTAGGGACAATCAACACACACAAACGCGCACAAATAAATAATAATAAGATAATAATAACGTACGTGCTGCAGCACTCGTTGATAGTAATGATGATTATCAGCAGCGGAGAAAATTATCCGATTGGTCCATCCCTTTCGGAGCTAACGCAACTCTCGGACGAGGGAGTTTTTCGTAAAATAGATAACGACATAACGCGGGTTGCTGAGAAAAATCAAGTTTTTAACGATGGTCGCTGAGATTTGCGTTATGGGGCTCGTTGAGAATTTGCGTTAAGGGCGTGACGTCACTAACGACCTCGTTGTATAACGACGTGAGCGTAATAGACCCCGTGGGCTTCAAGCCAGAGTTTTCCTAGGAGTAGAATTTCTGCGTCGTGAAAACTGGTTCAGGTTAAAAACCTGAAATTCAGGTTTTTTAATCAATCAGCGTTTTCACGCTGTACAAATAACCTGCTCCTAGGAGCACGTTCTTCATCGCCACGTGAACCAAATAGGACCATTCAGCGTCGGCAGAAACGTGTAACTTTATCACGATATATCGTGATAAAGTTACACGTAACGCCCACCCTAGCGTGGTATATCATCTGTTTTTTCGTCAGTACGCCCACTTATTTTTGACATTTTGCATATTAAATAAAGGGAGATCGAAAGGAAGAGGAGAAAAAGCACACCAAAAGTGAAAAGAGCTCTGTAGGGAAACAGTCGTAACGATTTTTCTATTGGTGAGTGAACGGGGTGTTGCGCTGGCCAGACCAGCATCAGATTTTTACCC
Source organism: Pholcus phalangioides (assembly GCF_987345545.1). NCBI lineage: Eukaryota > Metazoa > Arthropoda > Arachnida > Araneae > Pholcidae > Pholcus > Pholcus phalangioides. The sequence continues at coordinate 27,500,082 of NW_028301603.1, read as the reverse complement.
CCATACCCAGCTCCAAAGGGCTGATAGTGGGAAATCCAGGTGGGCCCAGGAAGGCCTATGAAGAAGAGGAAAAAATATGTGT